>NC_054057.1:12256227-14708613 GCF_017639655.2 Falco naumanni | reverse complement strand
GTGATGCCAAGGGATGTCAACCTTAGCAGCCACACAAAAGATCCCTGAGAAGACAGCACGACAAAGAACAAGTAGGAAATGATCTAAGAACGATGCTTTTTCCTTTCTGCAGGGAGAGCAAACACTTCCATCAATCCATAACAAGCCTTTGGCACTTGTCAATATGGCAAAAATCAGACACTTAGGGAGGCAGGAAAAGAAGATGCCAGTGGAGCAAGGAGGAGAAACAGCCACTTTTGTCAGCAGGTTACATCAGCCCCCCGCTAAGCTGCAACAGCTCCATCATGTTGACCCATTCCTCCAGTCTTTTTTTACCCAAGACAGACACAAATCCTCCCCTTGCTGGATCCAGAGGATTCCCTAACAGGCTGGGCTGCCTGGCAGCTGGGAAAGCAATCTGACAGGGAAAAGCACACCAGACAGACACAGGATTCGCTGGGTGAGCACAAGACGACACACTGGTCCCAAGGGTCGCAGATCTGCAGACACCCTGGCAAGCAGGGATAAGCCAACTGAGGATGCAGGTATGCAGTCCCTACACCCCTCTTCCAACCCAAAAAGCCCCATCTCAATGCACAGATTTGGCGGGGTTTTATTTATCTTCATTGGGTGGCAGAGATGCTCCCTGCTGCTCCCTGCAACTGAGAACAGAACAGACACAACTCACCCAGCAGAGAGGAGAGGGGTACAGGGAAGCTGGTGCCTGAGGGGTACTGCAAGTAATTCCTGAAGTCACTATCCCAAAGTGAAGTTCACCACAAATCATGCTGGCTTGCTCAGGGGATCTTGTCTCCCACAAGCGAGCAGCAAGCTTGCCTTAACAGGAAGAGCAATGTACGCTCGACGGTTAAGAGTACCATCGGGGTGGCAGCACGGCCACCTGCATTACAGCATTTTCCTTTTCTGTTTCAAACAAGACACCAGCCTTTCGTTTGCCCTGTTGCTGCCCCTTAAATTAACCTCCTTCAGTTTGTCAAGCTGCCCGTCAGTCTGCATAACATTCCCGATGCAACGCTCCTGTGAAAATTTCAGTCAATAACTGGCTCTTTCGAGTGGAGACCATGATCTCTGAGCCTCACAGCCACCGTTTGCAGATTGGCCAACAAATGGGAGACAGGGAAATGACGGCTCACCACCCTGCAGCAACCTCCAAGCAGGAATCAGAGCAGCGGCTTTGGCGCTTTAGAGGACACAAGGCTTGGGTTCAGGGACACGGGGGAATGAAGGATGCCCATGTCACCCATCAGCTGGGCTAAGGCACAGCCCAGCCTGCTCCGCTCTCAGATGGACACGTGCGCGTCACCCTGACACCCGACTGCATCTCAGGCTTTATCTCCACAATTATTCAGTCCCCTCTGCTTCCTGTCAAGGAGCTGCCAGGCAGCGCAAGGCAGCCAAGGGCAAAACTTCAACTGGGGCAGCAAAAGAGCAGCAGAGCAGGCAGCTGCTGAGGGCCAGGGCGCAGCTCGGGCACATCCTGCCCACGCCCGCGCTGCTCCCATCAGGCAGCCTCAGCAGCACCGTGCCCGGAGTCTGTCTGAAGAGCCCTTGTTGAAGCGGCTGATGGAGCAGGTTCCCAGGACCTGCCTCCTGGCATGTATCCATGAGAGCAGCAGCTGCCCTGAAAAGCAGAGATGCTCACCATGGGGGAACTCAGCCCCGTGGAGTCAGCAGGGGGGATCATCACACACACACAGAGTCACAGAGCGGCTGGGGCTGGCGAGACCTCTGGAGATCATCTGGTCCAAGCCACTGCTCAAGCAGAGCCCGTCTTTATTGCAGGGAAAGAAACCGTCCCTGAGCCGCCTCGTATTACTGCTCTAGTGATCGATCAGCCCCAGATTGGCAGAGATGGCGGTGAAACACGACAGGCTTTATTGCCCGATCCCATGGGTTAGGGCCCTGAGGCAACGGAGGGGCAGATGTACCCTGCAAGCCCCCCGGCGACACCGCAAGCTGCCCGGGGAGGAGGGAAGGCATTGCACCGGGGCAGCAGGACCCGAACAGCTCTGCGGGTCACTGCCTGCGACAGGCATGCAAACCCATCATTTCAACACCAGTACCAGCCATCCCTGGTGGCTTGCTCTCGCCACAGATGGCAAGCGGGTTTTCATGGTGGATTCAAAGAAAGCTGCCCTGGGAATCCCTCCCCCACTTGGAGGTTACCTTTGTCCCCCAAACAGCTGGAAAAGCAGCAAGGAGGAAATTCGCCCCCCTCTTGCTTGGCCCAGGAGGCTGAGCCTGGCCTCTCGCACGCTGCCTGATGCTTTACCTGCAGACCCAGCCAAGCCCACAGAGCCAGGCCTGGGTGAACCAGCTCCACAAATCCCACCCACCTAGCGTGGAGCAGAACAAACCTCCCCTCAACCCTGTTTTTAAGCCCCTCACAGATCCCACCTCCAGTGAGCGGCACATCCCACCCAGCCTCCGCACGGGAGCCCTCCCTGGCTGCACCAGCCCTGCCCCCCCTGCCAGGGCAGTGACCCAACCTCCTCCTGCCACGCAGCTTGTCAGCTGCAGCCTCCATCAGTTCAATGGCCTTTCCCTGCGGCTGGCCTCCGGAGATGCTCTGCAACGTGATGGAGCCCACACACTCTGTAGCTACACAACCCTTACCGTTATATTTTTGTGCAACACCACAGCTGGTTGGGCCCCCAGCAGGTGTGAAACTCACCTCACCACAAGCAGGTTGAGGACAAACTTCACACCCCAGACTCTGTCACAAACAGCAGTCTGTCACAAAGCAAACGCAGACCTAATGGGGAAAGCGACGGGAAATCCATGCCCTTCCAGGAGCAAAGGGCCACAGGGGCCTCTTGATCTCAGAGCTCCAAAGACACGACTCTCCATTAAATACCGTCCAAAAAACAGAGGGAAAACTTGTAAAGATGATCCAGACTCATTTCTGCACAAACGTCTATGCAAGCTGTCTATTTTACTGAGGGGTGCCCCAGCTAAAACTGCCCCCAGAGCCAGGCTCCTCTTGCTGCGTTGGGACGGAATATCTTGCTTTCTCTCCGAGACAGCAATATGGAAACGTTGCATGAAAAAATCAGGCCACAGGCTGCTACAGACCAGTCAATTTTCATTGGGAAATAGCCCCACAGATACTTACCATCTCTACACAGAAGGATGCAGGGATGACAGCCTGATTGGAGAGGTGGAGAGTTTTGGACGCATCTTGTAGAACTTCAATACTGCCGGAATTGATCTCACTCAGATACACGTAGACAACCCGTCCTTCTCCAACGCTCACTAAACAGATATTCTGCTCCAGGAAGCAGGTAGAAAAGAAAAAGGAAAAGCAGGGGAAGTTAAAAAATATGTGACAGCTCTAAGTGTCCTCCTCGACTGGGCGATAAGTACGGCTGTTGGAAGTTTTCAGTGTTGCAAGGCTGAAACAGAAGGCCTGGGGCAAGTGCAGGCTCGGGAGTGATCCCATCCGAAAGCCTCAAGCTCCCGTTCTCAGGGGACTGAGAAACCCTGGGTCCCACGCTTTCCTTTCCAGACCTCCTCCACAGTTAGCTCTCCTTTCTCTGCCTTGTGCCTGCTCCCGCTCCTTCTGCCGCTCAGCCTTGCCCCAAACCTCCCTGACCGCTGCTGCTGCACAGCGACACTTGGACAGTTACTTCTCTGACATTCCCAAAAATGCACCTCTGAAAACCAGCACAAGCCAGAAGCGAAGCAGGCTCTTCAGAGCAGAGATCGTGCAAGTTATGGCCTCTGATGTGTGCTTATGTGTATTCCTGGTATGACATGAATAACAGGCATTAATTATTCATTACATCATTCAAGCGGTATTTTTTCTCTTGACAGTCAGACCCAAAAGCTTTCTCCTTGCAGAACTGGCACAGACTACTGGAGGAGGAACACAGATCCCTTTGCTAAACCACCTTCCCACATCATTAAAAACAACAAGTACTTGTCCAGTCTTGCAGTGGATTTCACTGGTTCCAAACACCTCAACACTTCAACAGGGTCTGAATGCATAAAACTCCCAACACTGACCAGACGCCGTATGATTCACTGGAGGGCACAGAGTACGATTTAACCAAAAAAGAAACCAGCCTCCATGATGTAAAACCTTTAATGATGTCTGGCTCAAGGAAGTGGTATTGACAGCTGTCAGAATCACCAGCCCAACTCAGCCAGAAGCAGCAGCATCCAGAAATGCTCATCCCCTGACAGGGCACTGCTGCGTGCAACTAAGAGCCAAAAACCTCACCTACCAAGGCTGGGGCCTCCAAAATAAGGAACTGAAGCCATGCACGATGATGCATGTCTGGGCGATGCTGCCCAAAGCTCCCAGGAAGGAGGAGCTGCAGGGAAGAGCTGCGCCTCGCCAGCCAGCTCAGCTACCCGGTGACAGCGGGACAGCAGCAGCAAAGGCAGGGCAGAGCCCTTTGGAGATGAGCGGAACAAGAGCTGCCTTCTGTCAGACTGTGTACTAACACCACGCATCCTCACCACCAAGGAGAGGGCTTCAAAAACCCCAACCCCTTCATCTACAGGATTCTAAAAGGGACAAGGAAAATGCCATTCAACAGCGTTACAGGCAACATGGCACAGGGAAAGGCAGCAACAAGTGGTGGCAGCTCTGCCATCGGCAATATTGCCACAGCTACAGACACAGCCGCCCCCCCCAGCACCGCTGGCTTTGTCAACAGGTAGGTCATGTCACATTTGATCACTTAGGAACGAAGAGCATCTGACCCTGGTGGACAGCTGTGCTCGAGTGCCCGCTTATTCCGACAGCAGCCAGCTGCCAAACCCCCTGCCCGCGGCACACGAGGCTGCCTTGCCACCAGTAATGCCAGCGCTGGGATTTACCAGCTCCTTCATGCAGATGCCACACGCCAAACTGGAGCGGTCACGCGGTCACCTGCAAACCAAATACCCAACAACAGAGCTGTGGAGGGACTCTGCACATCCTGGATGAAAGATCTGTACCACGTTCCGCCTGAAACGGTGGTAAAGACCAGGCATCAACATTGGGCACCGCAGCCTAAGGCAAGAACGGGCTTTGAAGTTCTATTGGAACACGCAGCCATTCCCAAGGTCAGACTTGCAGCCGTACGGGTAGGATCTGCCACCAGTGCAGGACACGTAACAAGACAGCCAGCTCTTCTGCCAGCCCAGAAAGCTTTGGGTGCGTCAGCTACCAGGGAACTACTGGAACTGCACTGCAACCAGAAGACAGACCTATAGAAAATGCAACACATCTAGTCCTTTCTTTAGGGACAGCTACGCTTCTCCAGCTGAAATGCTCACCCTTTGGGCAAAACATTGACACGGTCACGTCCAAATAGAAAAGATTAAGGTAAGGTCAACTTTCAATTTATAAATTGTTAGCCCAAGGGTAAAAGCTTTTCAAGGTACCTGTAGTTCAAAATCCAGCTGACATTTAAACAACTGGTTATTCCAGTGGGGAGAAACCCTCCCCTTTCAGGGAAGCATGCCTTCTGTTTGCAAGCAACTGTTTTGTCAAACCTGAGACTTCCCTGCAAAGCCTGCATTGCCTGGCCTTGCTGTTGACTGGTTTACATGCACATCCCCAGCAGCCTGGGGTGAGATGATCAGTGGCATCCAGGGGATTTGGTATCATCGTTTCAATTCGGTTTATAAAAAGTTTATATCCCTGCAATTGCTTTCAAAATGTCAGCCTTCCTTTCTGTTACAGAAAGCTTCGGGTTCTCGGGAATCCTCTGATAGCCCCTTCCGCGCTCAGAGAGAGGACAAGACATTTTAAAACGGCTGCTTCAAAAGTTAGTATCCTTTTAAATTAAAGTTTAATTAACTATATTTGTTCTCGATTTCAGCCAGTGGAAGCCAGGACACCACATACAACATTCTCTTGCCTACACTTTGTTGTTGCTGCTGTATATGCCTGAATGCAAATGTCTTGTAGGAGCCTTTAGTCCAGGAATGCTTTGCCTCACCCCTTTTCAAGCTTGGTAGGGAAAAAAAAAAAAAAAAGAAAAAAAAACCCTGTGCTCCAGATGCAAGCAGTGTGGAGTCTCATGCGTCTTTGGCTGGGGCTTTTGGCAAAGAGATACGATGGATATTTCTCAGGCGGGATGGACCTGACTTTCAGGAAAGCTTAAATCCAGCTTTACAGAAATCATCATTTCAGCACGGTCCCTTACACCGCTCTTGCTTTAGTGGTATTCAGCGATGTCCCCGTGCGCTCCTGAACAAGAGTCCTAATGAAGCAGCAGTTGCTGCTCATCTCGTAACGCAGGAGAGCAAGAGACCCAGGAATTGCTCTGGGTTTCAGACTGGGCTTGTTATCCCGCCTCACACGTCCATAATCAAACACCATCTCAGACACTTAGATTTCCACCTAAGAGGACACCACCCTTCTCTAGGCATTAGCTGCTACTTATGCCATGAATCCCTTCTTTCCGTGTCCGCACCAGCCACATATTATGACGTTCTCCTTCTCCCTGGCAGAACCCCTGTAACACTTTATGCCCACCAAGATGAGTCACACAAAGGCACGCATCTCGCCTAGCACTCACCAGCGGGGATCTTTCATTCCCAAACACTGAGACACTAGCCATAGTGTCCTGCCTTCCTATCGCCTGGGCTTCCAGCATAAACGGCATCTCCACCGAGCTGTGAGGCTGGATAATCCCACATGGCACAGGGCTGGAGTACCACACAGCAGCATCTTCCTTGTGCTCCTATAAGGGACAGAATCAAAGACAACTTCAGAGTGACCTCTGAGGAAACTTCAAGCTCCTTAACATCTACCACAACGGCAATTCACCCACCTTTTTAAAAATCCCTAGGAGAAAGCAGAAAGGCGCAACGCAAGGTGCAAGATTTATATGGGCCTAATTAGCATCCTCGCAGGGTCCAAAAGCTGCTGCACTCACAAACACCCACTCCGGTGCTGGTGGCCTCCTTGCAGCAGCTTTTCACAACCCTCAAAGTTCTCCTGCATGAAAGCACCCCAAAGACTAGAACCGAAACTGCTTCCTGAAGAGTTCAAACCGCTTCTGAAGTTCATATTCAGGTAGCTTCCCGTTCTCTCCAAAACTTTAGGTTTGAATAAAAACAGCAAGGTCTTATCCAAACCCCGCTTTTTTCCTAATAAACCCCTCGATAACGACGTTTGAGGGCAGGAGGCGAACACGACGCCAAACCTGAGAAAGGACTCCACAGCAGCCTGGAAGATCGCTATCGTTCACAAGGGTCAGCATCCACTCGTAAGGGAACTTCAGACAGCACCGTCCAAATCTCAGAACAGGGCTGAGCACGTGCAGCGGAGGAACGATACATCTGGGTGAAGAGATGACCAAAGGGAATTATAGACACTGAGAGAATGTAGAAGTTGTTTACTCCCCAAACAGCATGAAACAGACACAACGCATTTGTCTCTGCCAGATAGACATTTCCTACCTCTACGGCAATCAATCACCTCTAACTTCTTCTTACTCATCAGCCTCTTGGAAAGGAGGGGCAGCCCCAGACTGCCGTGGCAGAGGCTGCCCAGTGCCCTGCCCCAGTGCTCTCTCATCAAGCTCTGCCCCTCCTTTGCCCCAGGAGGCCGGCAAGGACCCTCCCACAGTCCCAGCAAGGCACGAGCTCTGCGGGAGCCTTCCCGCTGAGGACCAGCGCTCCACAAAGCTCAAGGAAAACAAGACTCCAGCATCTCAGTAAAAGCAGCTCCCTCCTCTCCCGTACCGCTCTCGCCCTGCCTGAAACCTCAGCCGCTTGCCCCCGCGATGGAGGGCACCAGCACCGCCTGCCTCTCGCAGTGGGTGACCAGCCTCTCCCAGCTCCTGCAGCTGCCTGGGTCCTCCACCCACCAGCCCACACGCTGACTCTTCCCATTCCCACTCGTTTTACAAAATTGCAGCCCAGGCACCCAGTGGGTGACTCTGCCGGGGAGAGGGAACAGCACCAGCGAACTGCGTCCCTCTTGTCATTAAACTGGCACCCGCTGCGGCACAACGGCATTGAACGTGGCTGCAGCTTTTGGCTTAAGTCTGGGAACGTTCATGCTCAAGAGAACCAGAGAAACCTGAGCTCACCTGCCACACCAAGGACTAGTTTCCCCTCACCACTCCTGCCGTAAGACCCTTTCCCATTTGCACACGCCTGCACTAACTGAGCCAGACCCCAGCTTTCAGCAGGCTGCTCGCCGCCTTCCAAACAAATGCTGCATTTTGGGCCAACCCAGCACAAGCCCACCGCTTGCAGGGAGAAGCAGGGGCAGTCCTTTGGAGATTCATTACTCCTCAAGTCCCAGACAACAGGCCAATAATGAATATAATCACTGTTCCCTTAAAAATAAAATAAAATTAAAAAAAAGAGAGAGGCATGGCCCTGAGCACTGAGCAGAGGTGCCTCTCAACATGGGCTGCTTTCAAAGCACGGCTGTGCTCACAGCAAGCTGGGCAGAACTAGCTCATTAGGCAACATTTCTCATTTGGAGCTGAAGCCAGGACACCCCACGCCAGGCAGCGCGCTGGGCATGGGTACGCGGGGAAAGGTGGCCAGCTGCAAGGAAAGCGCCGGTACCTGGCTGTGAGAGGCAGCGCCAACACCTCCTGGCCAACACCACCCACGTCCACCACCAGCGCCAGCTCGTATCGCCTCACCATGTTGGAACACAGGGTGACCTGGTAGAGGAGAAGAGCCTCAAATACTTCATCACTGCCAGAAGCCATCAGCCACGCGTGGTGTCCTCTGGCTCTCACCCACGGTCAGGAAAGGGAGCGATATTTTGCCTTACTTCTTCTGCTGGTCCACGTGTAGACCACTGTCTTTCCGAGTAACAAAACTCTTCTGGCGATATCCGATTTATTAAGTACGCCTTGCATACTAGGGCATATGTAAGCTAAATTAAAGCACAATTAATGTTCTACTTGCCACTGGGACCAATTTTTACTCTCGACTACAACAGCACAAATCCAGAGGAAATCTGTTGACTTTCACAGAATGAGTCCAGCTTTACAGTGGGAAGCTGAGGGCAAAACATGGCCCAGCAGCAGCTGTGCAGCTCACGGCTGCTGGAGCTTTTCCAGTCCCCGCTGCAGTGGATGCAACCATTCTGCTCAACACGAGAGGAAAGATAAGAGCGGGAAGAATAGCAAACTGCTTTATGCAATGACATCTTTCTTTTAACAGTCACCTTCTGTCCCCATCCTTCCTTGGCCCACTTTAAATCAAATCGCTCTAAGCAGCTCAGACACACACGCATGGCTTCTGTGCTTGATCAGAGGGTACATGATCCTTGGCTTACAACTTTGGAAACAAAACGGTGCTCCGCCCCAGAGTACCCCAGCTCACAAAAAACCTAGCACGAACACCGATCTCTTACTTGCGTTATGCCCAAAGCCAGCAGCACTACAGCCCTCCTGCGCACCAGTGAAGCTTCAGCTCCACCTGTTGAAGCACGTTTGGCCGGGCTCGTGCCATACCTGGATATCCAGGGTTCCTTGGGAGCGGATGGTCCCCTTGCAGGGCATTATGGTGAATTCAGTTGGCTTGATGTGATGTTGGGCTCCCTTTCTCCAGGACGGGCAAGTGTTGTCTGATATCTGAGCAAAACTGGTGACGCTGCGCTGTCCTGAGCCATCGCCAGTGATGCGAAGGTTGAAAGTCATGGGAACCAAGGAGGTGTTAGTGAGCTGACATGGCAGGGTGCGAGGAAAGCCTGGGAAGGTGAGACAAATATCAGTTAAGTCCCCAGTTATCCCGTGATTCCTGGTGTGACTCTCCTGTTAGGATAGACTGGTGCTTGTTGTTTATCTCTTTTCAGTGTGAATGAGAGGTAATGGAGAAGCTCAGGGAGGAGTGAGTTGTGACTGGAGTTGCTTTTTCCATGGATGGCACAGCTTGCTTCCTTGGCAATGGGCAGTGCCGTTGGTGCTGAAGAGCTGTCTCTACCTGTGAGGAGCCCTCTCACCTGCCCCCAAACCAGCCCCAACTCTTTCTCACTGATCAGTGTGCACCCAGACAGAGCATTTATTCTGAAAATTCAGTCTGTAAAATCCCCCATTAACTCCATGAACATTCCCCCAGCTTTCAATATATGAAAGTAGGGCATTGTCATGTAAGGAAAAGAAAGGATGAAACTGGGCGCTACAACATGATGCATTGCACTCTAATGCAGTTTCTCTAGGCAGGACCCTTAAGGCATCTCCTGTTTTGGGGCAACCAGACTGAGCACATGACAACTCAGCCCACCTCACTGCAGGCAAACCTGATGCTCCCTTAGAAATGAGCAGGAACTGTGTCTCACCTTACCTAACAAACGGGGACATCACATCCACACTGCCTTTGATTACTGCCCACAAAGCCTGACATCACTTTAGCTCTGACACTTGCTTTCCACAATGGAAAACCAGTGGTACAACCACACTGGGTGAGGGGGTGGCTGTTCTGCAGAGGCAGGACACCAGCCCGCAGCTTGGTCTGGAGCGAACACCAGCTCTGCCAGAAGAAGACACCTCCCATGCCCTGCTTACCGAGTGCTATTTGAATAAAGACAGGGAGGAAAACCACCTGCAGACACCGCAGATAGTTTCTCTGTGCCCAGCAGCAGTGACCATTGCCCACCGCCAGCAATTACTCCGGCAGGGAGGCGGGGGTGGGGCACAGAAAGGACATGCACCGACTGACCCACTGCACAGCCCCAAATGGGACCGAAGTCACCAGATGCAGACAACAGCCAGCAGCACAGTGACAAGAAGCGAAAATACAATAGCTGCCTTCAGCTGAAAAGGCCTTGTTAATGAAATCAGATTAAGTAGGATGAATCTCCCATTACACAACCGCATTTCTGCCGGTGCGTTTCTTGTGGGTTTATTTACTCAAAAGGAAGCAGAGACGTGGCCGAGTGGTGATGCAGGGAGAGGGGCAAGTGGCTCAGGGAAAGTATTGAGATTTCCTAGAAAGTCCACAAACAGCATGAAACCACAGAGGCATCCTGGGCACAGAATGATCATGGCCCTTCAATCAATCCACAATTGATTTCACATGTAAACTTTAGATCACCTCAGTACAAAGCCTTTTCTCTGAGATGCGAGATGGAGAATCAGAATCTGTGTTTCGGTGGAGATGCTCTGGGTGCTCAGCCACCGGCTCCGTCAGTGGAGCAGTGCTTCTGCTGGGGAAGGAGAAGGAGCCCACATCTCTGGAGACATCACTGCCCAATCCAATGCCGAGCTACTGCCTGGGCTTATTACTGGGCAGGTGATAACGAGGAGCCCTCACAGCACAAATTAACAGCTCACACTAAAGGTCAAGTGGTAAGTGGTGTCCTCGCCTTGCAACAGGAACGTTCACCCTGAGCAGCCACAGGCTAGCGTGTGGCTCCAACTCTCTCTCCTGCAGCCCCATCCCCTGGGCCCTTCTGGGACAAGGGCTTTCACCACCATTCTGCCGCCAAGGATTGGGAGGTAGGGGCTGAGCAGGCTCTGAGGGCACCAGAAAAATACTGACTTTCTATTCCTTTGGTCCTGTTTGATCTCACGGCAGGAAAATACCACCTGAGCAAGCGACAGCACTGGTTCTAACACCCTGAAGGCTGCTGTGGAGGAACACAAGCGACAGACGCTCCCAAAGCGCTTCATTTCAGCAAGGCACAGACCTCCCCACCGGCGGTCCAAGCCCAGGCCACACTCACCAAAGGAGACGTCGCCAAAGTGGAGGGAGGGTACATTGAAAGGGAAAGTCGGTCCGATGACACAGCCCCTGTAAGGACAAAGGCAGAGGAGGAACTGGCTTGGTTAAAAAGGACTGCAAAGCGTTCAGCTTTCGTTACCACCAGGATGGATAGAAGCTGGTCTCAGCAGCACAGTGGGCTTCAGATCAACCCGTCACCCCTGCGCTCGGCACAGCATCCCTGTGCACAGGAGGCAGCCAAAGCAACGTGGTCAGCAGGTGGCAGCTGCTGAGGTGGCTCAGGGCACCAGGGCAGGCAGGGTACACCCCCAGGTTGCTGCTGGCCCAGTGAAGGACCCTGAACAAGTGGTGGCTCTGTGCCTCAGTTTCCCCATCTGTCATGTGACGGGCAGAGCTGTCCATGCAGAAGCAGGTTCATTGTAACTAGCCCTCTCAGCCACAGGTTCCCTGCTTTGGTATCTCTTTGCTGGAACTGGCCTTTCCATGGGCTATATGGACATCTTCCTCAGACCTTATTCAACACTACCATTATGCGTGCAGGATTTTGAGGCACGAATCCACAGGAGCCCCAGACATCTACTGAGAAACGCAGCACAAGTTCTACACAGTGGATGGCTGAATCTTGGAGGAAAGTATCAGCTTGTCACCAGTGCACCGGCTGACACATCCAAGAGCAAGACTATTTGCACCACCGAACATGAGTGTCCTGAAGCCACCACACCAGCTCGCCCATCCCTAAATTCAGAGAGGTTCCAAACTCCAAAACTCACCAACATCCACTGAAATCAACACTTGAAGCTGCACAACATTCATTAATTTCATGGTTGATGCCAATCAATGCCAGCTCTGCCTCTTGGTGAAAAAAACAAATAGAGATCAAGGACCACAGTGACCCGTGCCTCCTAGTTTTATTCACAGGACTGCCACCGGGTCTCTCGTACACATGAACAGACCCCAGCCTCCCGCAGGAGGGACCTGCACTCACCTGTGGTGTCCCAGTTCCAGCATCCCTTTCTAAAGAGCAAAAGAACAAGCGTTCAGGACCTCATCAGGTCTGTTTCCAAGTAAAGAGTGATCACCTATGGTTTGGGCATCTTCTGACCGCACAATCAAAAAGCACTCAAAATCTGACTTTCAGGAGTTTCAATCCCATGCTAATTCTCGATTCCTGGAGCTGAATCAGTTCCTGAGAACAAGTTAGGTAGCAAATCCCTTCTGACAATGAGGTTCCCTCTCCAAGGACCTCACGTAATCAGACTTAACCTCCCGAGCCCCAGCATCCTACTCTGGATGGAGCAAAGGGAGCAGACATGCTTTCCATAACAGCACTTGCCAAAAGATGATAGAAAACTGCCTCCAAACCAGCCACACCTGGGTCTCACACTGGGAAACTGCCAAGGGTGAGCCTTGCAGCGAGGGGGGAAATAACTGCCGTTTCTGCTGAGCACACAGGAGCTGTGCTCAAGGAAGTCAGACCTGAAGGACTGCCCAGAAGGCTCGGCCAAGGAGCCAGCCCAGAGCCCTGTGCGCTACAGCCGGTAACAGCACAGCTTGCAAGAGAACGGGGGAAGAGGGCAGTCTTTATGGCAACAGCCACATCTTCCAATAGTGCTTCTGAAGGGAGATCGGGGTCCTCGCAGAGCAGGAAGGAGCACAAGGTAGGAGAGGAACCACCTGCACTCCCACCGCTGTTCCTTCCTCTGCAGCCCCGTGTCCCACCAGCCAGCTCACCTCCGCTCAAAAGAACTGGGAGTTTTTCCCTCCCTGGAGAACTAAATCCAGTGCACAACCCCCCCGAAGAGGGAGGCTCAGCTTGCCCCGGTGGGTGGGCATCTCAAAAGCATTTGAAACAAACAGCTTGAGTTGTGGGGCTGGAGAATGAGAGATAAGGGCTGGACAGGGATCCTTGGAACAAAGGCAAGACAGAAAGCAAGGAGGCAGATGCCATCTCGAGGAGAGGAGTCTGCAGTGGGAATTACTGTGGAGGCACCCCCCAGGCTCCTGTAACCCTCCTCACCTGACGGTCAAGGTCACGGGCTCAGGGGACCCATCCACACTGAACCGGAATCCTTCTGTGAACTGCCCCAGGGCGGTGGAACTGAAGGAGATCTGGATGACTTGGAGGCCATCTGGTAAAACGATGCCCTCCTGGGGGAGAAAGGAGAAGCAGGAGCCCAGAGCGGTCGCTGGAGGGACCAACTTGAAGGGGGCATCGATGACTCCTTTGTTAAACAGGATCACCTGCAGCAGCAAGAAAACAAAATCGAAATACATGAGGAATCTTCTTTCCTTACAGAAGGCTGATTTGTTTTCTAATTAAACATCTACAAAAGGCAGAAGATGCTGTGTGCTGCTGCTTGGCTGAGGCCAAAGAAAACACAACAGCACAGTTTCTGCCTTTGGGTTTTTGCATGCAAAACAGCGATAACTTCACATAAACAGAGTCACTCTGGGTTTATTCCACTGGCACAGAGCAGTCCGCTTGGACTTGCAGGGCTGAGGATGTGCTCAGCAACACCAAGGCGATGCAGACCTGCCCCAAAGAGCAGCAAAGGGCGGTCGCAGCATTACTAGCGAATCGTCACCTAACTGCTCCCGCTCCAAATGAGCCCAGTCCTGCCAAGGGCAAAACACATTCAGCTCCCATTACAGCCAGCAAGTTTACTGGATGTAGAAAATACCTCGGGACAGCCCTATAACCAGCTTCAGCAGCACTCCCCGACTCTGCTAGGGTACGTCAGTGAGGCGCATTTTATTCTTTTCTTTAATCTGAGAGTCTCTTTGTCTTTGCTCAACCGGACATGTCAAGAAAGGATGAGAGTGAGGTGCATAGCAGCTCCACCTGTTCTAAAGAATCTCTTTCATAAATATTCACAGCCATCATCTACTCATTTACCACTATTTACTGTTCCAACAAGCTACACAATCCTGCAGCATTTGCTGAGATTCAGCAAGAAATGCCCACACCTGCCTGTGAGTATCAGCACACTGGTGGTCACTAAACCTACCCAAAGCAAAGCTCTACAGTTTCCGAAGGCTGCAGGTGAAATCCTGCCATTTCTGTGGACTTATCTACCTGCTTGGCAGTTATTTTCCCTAACTTTTGTCCTCGCAAAACCTGTCAGAAAAACTGAGACAGAAGCAGAGGTACAGCCCTTATTTTTTTAATTTTGCAGCTGCTGTTGAAAACATTCCTGTATTCAAATTCTGCACTGGTAACTTGGAAACTACTCATATGTTTTACACCTTAAATACAAATTGCACTTAGGGATCCTACACTGAGGTTTACTTCCAGTCTGGCTACTTAATACAGCACTTAGAGTATCATCTACTTATTCGCATTTTCTCCAGTAATGAAACCAATACATTGATATATATAGAATCAATAAAGAATCAGCATTAAAAAATGCATACAGTGCACAATATTTTGGCAAGAAAACACCTGAACGTGTCCTTCCCTGCAACAGTCAAGCTTTTGAAAGTGTCTGGCATGATGTATTGCCTCATTTTCTACCTCCTCCAGTTGCTGTATCTTTTTTTTTTTGAGAAAACTTGCCACCATCGGCGGAGGGAGGCAAATACGCAGAAAGCTCCTTGCTTCATTTCCAGAACTGCCCTGCTCTGTTCATAGAGCCAGAGGGGCACCAGGTCTGAAGGGTGGCAGGAGGCTGGTCAGCAGGGACAGCGCTCCCAGTGCCTGCGCGGGCAGCTCTGCGCGGGGAGGCTGCCCGGCTTCCCTCCGGCACCAGGAACCAGCAGGATGCGCTTCACTGAAAAGTGTTTGCAACGGACTCGAGTCGGAACACAACACGTTTGTTCCAGCCGCTTTTTAACCGCCAGGGTACCAGGGCTGAAACAAAAGCCTCTGGATACTGACCTTTTTGACCCGGTGTTGCTTTCATGTGTCAAGGGCTGGATTTTCTGCATGAAGCCTCCCAGCTGATCTCAAAGGGAGGTTGCCAAAACGCAGGGATTGGGGCTTTGTGGACAACATACGCACCTTTCAGACCCCATCAAAACTATCCAGATTCTGCAAAAACTCCCACATTTAACTTACATCAAATAATGCATGCACATAACTGCCTGTGTTGCCAGAAATCCAGCAGGTCCACAAAGCTCACTGCTGCCAGGGGCCATCAGGATCCACCCCAACCCCAGCAAACCCCACTGCTCACCTCGTAGCTGTGGGCTGATCCAACAGAAACCTTCCCGATGTCCAGCTGGTCAAAGCTGACGCGGAGCTGGGGCCCTATGCCGCTCCCTTTGATGCGCAGGGGCAGCCTGGTCTCACGGCCTGGGGAGAGGTTGCCATGTCAGTACAGAATTCCTTCGGTTCGCCTGGATTTTCCAGGCAGCCTCAGAGCCAGTCCCTGACTCGGGGCTGGGCAGCACCAGCACTAGATGCTCCGCGAGAAGATACAGGACCCTTCTCTTCCCTCAGCAGATCAACTTTGCAGCTGGTTTCTAACTTCTGACAGAGCCCTTGGGCTGGTTTGTAACTTAGCAACCAGTTTGCACCCTGAGAAAGTGATGCTGCATATAAAACATGATTTCTGAATTCCTTCCCATGCACTTAAACGAGCTTTGAAATCCATTCAGAGAACGCACAAAGCTCACAAAACAGAACCGGAGAGAAAAACCGGCTGTCTGTATCGCTGCAACCGGAGACGACCGCACAGGAGCTGAGAAGTATGAGCCCAAGCAAGGCAAAGCAGCCTGCTGACAGCGATACCCCAGCAGCCTGCTGACAGCGACGTGCGCACCCGAGCGCTGCCTCAAGCAGGCAGAGCATCTCAGCCACCACCTGTGCCTAACGTAGGGCTCCGTACCGGGGCGCTCCAGGGCTCACCGCCTGCAGCAGCGCCTTGTTAAGACAGGGCTTTACGGTCTCCAGAGAGCAGCACTCACCTGTTCCCACCATCAAACCAAGAGCTCAGCTTTGTAAAGACACCCCACCTGAAGCATACTGAGCAGTTACGGAAAACCAGCCTCCTCGCTACTGAAACCAGATAAGCTCTAAGTGTACTGCTAACACACATATCCCTTGCTGCAAAGGCAACTGAGACCACAAGGCTTACAGCTGAACTCCAAGATGCTCATTTTCTTCCTTAAGTCTGCTAAGATGGCATAGTGCAGGATCTTTCAGTCTGAAGGCTTTCCTGAACCACTGGAGCAGCCTAAAGTGCCTGAATTCTAGCTCAGAGTTTGGCTTAGGTCACCCTGCCGTCCCATTCTACTCTTGTACGGAAAGCGAGTAGCACAAGGAGCAGAAGAAAGCCCCAGAAGCTGTACACAACCGTCACTGTGGCTTTTGTGCAAAACTATGCCTCTACCCTTTGAGCTCCTTTTGTGTGACACCCACCATTAACTAAAGCTTAGGGACTGAAAGTTGATTTCTTTTTTTATAAAAGTCTGCTGCTTAGTCATTCCAGAATGTCCAAACCACTTCTTATTGCAAAGAGCAGCCCACGTGTGACTAGATCACAACCTGGAAAAAACCCTCCTGGAACAGCCTTTTCAGTGATCCCTGACTTTGGGCTTGCAACCGTGGCACGGGGATGTTTGATCACGTCCAAAGCCAGAAAGGAAGAGCTAGGGAGCTTTTGCTGAATTCAGTGGGTTTTAAGTGGATCCAGCCGAAGCCCAGCTGACAGCAGAGATGAGTTACACTTCACAGCTCAGGCACGCATCAGAGGGCTGTGTACTTCTATTGCACAGACACACGAAAAGAGGCACTACTGGGTGCTCGCTTTTCAGAAGATTTTTCCATCTTGCATCACGTGTGGCTTAATTTTCATTAAAAACTTGATGTTCTAAACCATCAGAGCTCTTAGGAAACGACAAAGATTTCCAAGGGACAAGTTTTGTCCATAATCATGGGTGAGGCATGTCCCATGGCCACTATCATCAAAGAAAATCAGTGGCCATTCTTTCCCTTCTGCAGCAGGCCCTCAGCCTCTCCTGGAAGGTCTGCGGAAGCTATCCTTTCTTCTGCCCCTACACTGATGCTGGAACTTTAGGAAACCCTGGGAGTTTTACACTCTCTCCTTCCAGGTGAACCTCAGAGAGTGCTCTCCTGAAAGGAGGAGGAGCAGAGTAAAATACAGACCATTCAGGACAGCCGAGAGAAAAAGAAAGAAAAAAGAGAGTATGTCCTGCTCCTCGCTAGCAGCTGGGGCTTCCAGGAGCACCCAGCCGCTGCCCAAGGCCTGGGTACCCCGGGCTGGGACCGTGTGATGCTCCCACCACAGCATGTCCCAGAGCACATGGACCAGGGCATGGAGGGGCCGCAGCCTCCTTGTCCTCAGTCCCAAAGCCACACCTGGTTCTGTGGAGTGAGAATTCGGATCTCAGTCGGGTTAACACCTTGGCACATCATGGAGGGATTACAACTCGGCATTCAAAGAAATAGGGGAGTGGGTGGCCCAACAGCACAGAACTGGTCCCAGGTCCCTAACTTCTGCTGCTTTCTGGCACTCATTTTTTTGCCCACAGAACGTCCCCAGGTTTTGAGGTTGGTTTTGAACGTGATTCTCATCCAACCACATCAACACAGAGATCCAGTTTTACACGATGTAGGACACGGCAAGGTGAAGGAGTGATCAGCACTTAGGATTTTGCCTCTCCCTGCAAAAGTGGCTTAGAAATGGGTTTTGGAAGAAATCGGATGTAACCCAGTACATAACCCATATCCAGAAAAAAACAACAAAAAAAGAATTTTAGGTGACTGAGCCCCCCCACCATGTGCTTCCTTCCAGCACTCAAGAGCCATGGCTTTATTTGCATGAATAACTAAGAAAGTTCATTTTGAACTTAAACAAAACAAATTTCAAACCACTTCTTAACTGCTGGCTTTTCAAGTTGCACAGTGCTGATGAGTTCTGTAAATCACCTGATCCAGAAGCGTTCGGCTAAGCAATTTATGGAGGCAACTGCAGAAAAACACATGGAGGCCAGCCACTTCCCCGTGGGGCTTGAGATCCAACTGCACATTTCACAGTGCTGCACTAGGGCAAAGCTTCTAAATATTCCCTGCAAGGGGCACACGCTGTCTGCAAATCGTCCTCCAAAGGGATCTGTGACTGGCATGCAAATGCACGAGGAAGGCAGTCACACTGCTCAGAGTCGTCAAGAAGCAAAATTAATGACTCCCTAGTTAAAGATCACTGGTTTCTTCTTTAAACTCTTTTTGCACCCTGGGACAGTTTCCACCCTGACGATACAGCGGCTCAGCTCTGTTTTGTGAGGGATGGGGGGTAGGTGACCTCCTTGAGGTCCTCTCCCAAGGGGCCCATGGAAGAGTTCAGATCTCCTGAGGGACCACGAGGGTTTTTCCAGAGCAGGCTCCTCTTTCTAAACACCGATCGCTTGCCCAGCTCTGTTTCCTGTAACTCCCAGGTTGCATGTAAGTAATTTTCCTATTTCTCTGCCACAACAACAACAAAAGCTCTCCAGGCACAACCCCTGGAGATCCCTGCAGCAAACTGATCGACAGCCCCACCACCAGAGCAAAAATCCCAGTGCCAGGAGCACAGCGCTGAAGCCAGGATTCCCTTGGGAGCAACTTTTTAAATCAATCCTTTCCTTCCACAGCTCTAACAGCTGCAGCTGGCGGCCAGGAAGGTGGTTTGTTAACACGAGCCCTGGTTAATTACTGTAGGTGGCATTTGCCAAGTAAACCCCGCGCAATTACCGTATAAATAAAAAGCTGTTTCACGGCCTTTGTATCTGTCAGCTTGGAGCAGTAAGGAATGGCTCGAAGCAGCTGGGTTAGTGATCTCAGCACCCTCCAGAACGGGAGCCTGGCTGCTGGGGACCACGGGCCTCGCACCTCCTTCCTCTTAGATGGGGAAACCCAGAGTGTTCCCTGGATGGAAATCTGACAGGGACCTCCCACTCTTGAAAAACACCTCAAGCAGCACCACACGGACGGAGAGGAAGGACAAGGTAACCTGAACCACGGAGCTTGCTGCAAGCATTCCCTGCCCCGTGCCAGCACAGCAAGGCCATCACCTCTGTAAGGGCAAAGGCAGCATAACTCGGTGGGTCAGTGATAACCGCTCCCAGAAAAAGACCTGACAGCACTTCTGTAAGTCGGGAGGAGCATAAAGCTTGTCTAGCAGACTGCTCACACTCTGACTTCTGGGGAGGGTGCTCACCCTGCTGAGGACAGCGAGCCCTGTAACACGCGACCCAGATGAAGCATAGACTTGAGCCATGAGGTGACGATTCCCACGCAGGGACAGCAGCACACGTGTGGCACTTTCACAGACACCCTGCGCTCAGCAGGGCTCAGCCACCTACGGTCTGGCAGTGCCTGGAGAGCGGGAGGTGACCCAGGGGCAGGGAGCACGATTCACTCAGCTCCTACCGCCTCAGGAGCCCAGTGGTGCATCCACGTAATAAAGGCTCATCCTGGAGGTCTGTAGGGGCTTAGTGCCCGTCCACCAAAGCTCTTCTGCTGTGTACCTCTCTGCCTTTACAAACACCTTGCAGCACAACGAATGCATGGTATGAAAGCTTACTGCTTTGGCTGCTCTGGGATCAGCGGTCGGAGCCAGGCGCGCTAAGCCCTGGCTCTGCACAGACCAGCTGGGAGCCACAGGGACAGCAGGAAGGTGCTGGCACTGCCCTGCTGACCACCGGCCCTGACTAGAAATTCCGTGGGAACCAACTGGGCTGGAAGAGTATTTGTGCCTCGCCTTTGCTGTGGGTAGCAGGAGGAGGAGAAAGGAGCTGTACCTGAGATGTCGCAGTAGACTGTTGATACACTCTGGCTTCTCGGGGTTTGAAGATCACATAAATTTCAACTGAAGAATTTGGCCAGACCTCTCCCTCCTAAGACAGGAGACAACAAACCATTTATCTTCAAACGTTACATTTCTTGTTTTCAACCACAGCCCTGTAAGCCTTTATTTAGAGCATCAATGATGAGCAAGGAGCAAACAACACTTACAAAATGTGTAAGACTTTGGAAGCAGCTGTGAAAAAAATTAAGTCCCTTACCTTTACTAGCACCTGGTAAAGGCTTGCATTTATTTTTTTTTTTTTTAATTAGGGCTATAATAAAGGAACTACACTGGCTGGCTTCAGCATATCAAGGATCTCTTCAGAAGTGCCAGCTGACCTAAAGAAAAGATACGGTTTCCCTCCAAACCTTCCCTTATATCCCTGTGTCACTACAGCCATGTGAACACGTTTTCTCAGATCAGAAGAGATTTAGCAAGTCAAATGGATTTTTCCATTCTTAATAACAAAGATAGAAAGAAAGAAAACCAAGCCTGCCTTCATCATTGCAGAAGAGATCTGTAAACCAGCTCACAAACAAAGGCAAGGTCCCGTCAGAGCTGGCTACCCCGGCCAGGGCTCACTGTCCAAGCCTCCCTCTGCTTGCAGGCAACAACTGGCAGAAGAGGAATATCAGGGCTTTGCAATCTGCTCCGGCTGCCTGCGGGTCTCCACAGGGGGTATGAGACATCGCCCATGACACAAAGCCCTAGTTGCCCTGGCCTCCTCCCGTTCCTGCATCACCGCTGCTGTCAGAAGCAGAACTGGAGCTGGGTCAGTGCCCACGTGGCATTTCTCTGACACTAGAATGTGATCCTGGCTCAAAATAACCCAAACCGAACACCAAAATGGTGAACTTCCGCAGCACCAAAATCCAGCTTCAGCAAGAACCTGGGAGAACCCTGCAAGCGTAAATCTTCAAACAGCGAGGGAGTGGCGATGGGTCCCGGCAGGTCTTATTCCCAGCGGCCGAGGCCCCAGCGGGATGATTTGCCCAACACCACCGAGACCACGGTGATTGCTGCAGTGTTGCTGGGATCTCTCTGTACGCTGTATAATTCACCAGATGTCCTGCCATGCTCCAGGAAGCCAGTCAGTGGTGCAATAAGATCCTGGTAAGGGACATATCTCCCTACATCCAGGGTGCTGCTGGATCCCAAGGCACAGTCAGAGGAGACTGCTCTAAGGCATCAGAGGAAACAAGCCTACGGACGAGCAACACAACCCATCCATTCACATGCATCCGCACAGCTCTCTGCAACAATCCTAACGCAGCATTATTGATGGAGCCTTGCACTCATATCCTCGCTCCCAAGAAAACCTGCACCAGCAGTTAATAGACTCAAACCTCTTGAGCTTCTGACATGAAATCACCATTCTCCAGGATTCAACGTATTTGGACAGAAACTTCAGGCAGTATGTCCACTATCAGCTTCCCTGTATTGTCAGTGAAGCTCACGCCAGACTGTTTGACTCAAAGGGAGAGGGCAAGAAGAAATCATCAGTTACACGTTATTCTACTATTCTGTGGCTAAAAAAAAATTGTGAAGGCCATGACTGTTTTTGGAAACCTTTGTCATTTCTCCCTTCATTACTGCTGTATGTCAGACCGTAACACTGGAAAATATTGTGACCTATTTCTCCTGGGAAATGAAAATAGGCTGTTGGAAAGGTTCCTCACATTCCTGCTACCCCATGGGGAAGAAAGAATTGCTGGTTAAAAGGATACACTTCACTACTCACCCTTGGGGCTACTGCTACATAGGCGTACCAGCCCTAGGACACGGCAGGAGCCAGCGGTCTGCCGCGGTTAGCATATTCTCCATAAGATGGCAGTTGAGTCAGATCATGGAAAACTACCGTGGATGCTTGCCAGGACAGAAATGCAACTATGCAGTGCTGTGAACACGAAATTGCAACACTTCTGGCTTAATGTCAGCCTCAGGCAGGCTGCAGCTGGCAGGTGGCATAAAATACAGACGGTGGATGTATGATGATCCAGCACAAAAACTCCTGCTGTTGCGCCCTGGCTTTGCTACAGCATACGGCAACGTGATACCCGAGGGGACGGCACACCATGACTCACCACTACAGAAGTGATCTCAATAAGGAGACCAACCGTAAATAGATGCAGATCCTGTTTCCCCTCCCTCTGGACAGCTCCTCAAAATGTTCATGGTCACAGGCTGACTCCAAAACCACTCCTCCTCTTTTTTCTTATTATTTTCATCAGCAAGTTAACCTTATACAGGCTGAAATAGCCTGCTGCAGCTTCCACTGAGAGCAACACCTGGCAGCTAACAGCCCGCTTACACAGCAAAGCTGCTGCACAAACCCTGCAAAGCCACCCTGCCCAGAGAGCCTTTCCAAGGCTATCGTCCCTCCAGCGGCCTCCTAACCTCTGGAAACCTCCAGCCACTTGTTCCAAGGGTTTGATTCTTTCTGTAGGGTGCTCCCAGGCACCACAGGTGATAGGTGGGAAGAGCAGCCGCCGCTTTTGGCCAGGAGGTCCGAGGCAGCAAGGTCCCAGCTCTGGTGGGGCCCCTCCAGCAGATTTACACGGCGCTGCAAGAAGGGTCTCTGTCCACGCTAGAAGTTACGGGACTCTCACCGGGGAGAAGGTTGTGGAAGTCAGCAGCAGTGGATTTTTAGATTTTACATTTGATAGGAAAAAAAACTAACATTTGATGTGAAGACACCCGTACGCCAGGGGGGAAGACAGACATCAGCAAAACTATGAATGTGAAACCCATTGTTCCATAAATCATGGAATTAATGGAAATCTAAAGATTGATAATGCTGAACAGGACAGGAGGGGAACGACTCCTGTAGTATCCCACTTACACCCAGTCCTAAGCAAACTGTAACATCAACACAGCCATTTAGGAAAGGTTTCCACTCAAGACTTGAGGCCAGGCTACACTCTGGGTCCGTACAGCACCACACGGAGCACCAGGACTCAGCGGGCAGCCAGGCTGCTGGACCTCACCCTAATGCACTTCAGGAGCCCAAGAGCAGGTTAAGCTCGTTATGGAGACCTAGCCCAGTTGTAATGAAGCAGGAGCCCTGGGACATGCTCCAAAACCAGCTGGCACAGCTCAGGTGATCTCTCTGCAATACCCCTGCTGCTCTGACACAGGCTCTTGGTCCCATCATGCTGCTCTCAGCTGCAGTGGTGTGAAACTGCAGCTGTGCTGACACGGGGGGCTCTCAGCCTCATTCGGGCTATAGGAGTAACCAAGAAGAGAATAAGATGCCCTTCCTTAAAAAAAAAAAAAAATAGTTTCACCTACTATAAAAGAAAGTAGAGGCTCGGATTATTCTAGGGTTTGCAACAAGATGAGAAGGGATTTTGCATTGCTCAGGCAGCAGGCATTCTTCATCTCAGACCACGCAAATACTCAGAGTCAGGGCTCTGTTTCATTGAAGGACATGAGGTTTTGATTGCGCAAACACAAAAGCAAAAAGTTTTCTCCAAGTCTGCAATGAAACTCAAAAAGCCCGTTTAAAGCTGCCAGCCTTGCGTGCAGGCTCACAGGCGATGCTGGGAGGGAGAGTCACACATAGTATAAATCCAGATTATAAGAAGGGATTGGTCTTTCCGTGATTAAACTTGGGCTGAACTTGGCCTCCTTTCCATAGAGGACCTTTTCATTCCTCAATATGTGAACTAATGCCCATGGTTAATCCCCATACGCTACGTGTAAGGCCTGCCCTTATATATAATAATCAGTACCCCTGAACATGTAAGGACACTTATGAAGTGCCCTTAATTTACAGCCCTTGCAGCAGAGCTCAGCTTTAGGCAGGCTCTCGCCGCCCGCCAGGAGCTCACTGTTTAGAAACGCTTTTTGCAACAACCTCTCCCAGCCTCACTAGAAACCTCATGTCTTCCCTCTCGGCACATCAAGATGCTGATGCGGGTATCTGCCAAGTGACCTCATTCAGGGAGGAGGAGGAGGAGGAGGAGGAAGAGAGGTTCTCAGCTATCACTTACCACCGGCTCAATGGCAAAAATATCACTGGAGAAAAGCATAGGGTCTTCTCGCACCTTTGCCCTCTGGTTCTGGAAGGCACGGGAGAGAAGGGAAAGGCGTTCTTGGAGCGTGGGGTCCATTGCACGCTGCTTGAGAAAAGAATTCCTCTCATTCCCCTCCTGCTTCTGCAGCCTGCGACAGCACCTGCAGCCATAGACACAAACCAAGCAGATCATTTAATAAACAACATATTTGCAGAGACTGTCGCGTAAGCGCAGGAGCAGCAATGCACTGGGGGAGGAACAGCAGGAGCAGCTCAGCAAGGGGCTGACCCCACGCCACGGGGTCCCAAGCAGATCAGGTTATCACTTGTTCGCTGGCATGGCAGGTAGTTTTACGCCACACTCACGAGCTAAGAGGAGGTTTTTGAAAGCTAGCAGCCCTCAGGAGAGCCTCCTGCCTCAAAGCTACTGCCACGACTAATGGACAACCCACCAACACCCTCAGATGGCTTTTCCTCCCATAGAGGTGCTCGGGGGAGATGGATGAAGATGAAGGAGCACACACTGCAGCACTTCGCTGGCAAGGGGAGAGCAGCTGGGCTTCAGCTGCAGGTTACCAGCACCACTCTTTTTTACCTTCCCTTTTGGACTGGCAGGGATAAGCAAACTAGATCTGCTCCGTTGCCTACACTGCCATCCAGCAGAGGATCCCAGAGCATTTGATAAGCAAACTCACGGACTTTCAGGCGTTGCATCACTTCAGTGAAATTAACGGGTTTATATGCATGAAGACAGAGGCCCCGAGAGGTGAAGGGACTTTGCCTAGCATCACCCAATAACAAAGGCAGGACCAGCATCTCTGAATCCAAACCCTTACATCCAGCCTTGAACCACTTCAACATTTTTCTCTTTTTGGCCTTCTCCACAGAGCTTTGACACAGGTCACCTCTCCCTTACTCGGTAGTTGTAGCAGCAATCATTCTAGTGTTTAAAGCTGCTCGCAACCGAGAGGTGAGAAAGGAGCACTGCTGCAGAGCACTTGCTTCCCAGCTGGCACGTGGATGTGCCCCCTTCACGCTCCAGTCCCCTGGCCACCAAGGACCAGCAGGTGACTACTCGAGGGGGATGAGGGGAAGGCTCCATACACGGCACATCAGGGCAACGTGGTATAAACAGGACCGCAATCACCACCCAGCTAAATTCCAATACATTTAGAAAGGAAACACAGCCATGGACATTACTAGCAGCACGCAGACAGAGCCTCGGGCAAATGCTGTCACCAGTGCCAAAAATACTTTCTTTGGCTCGCTCCCAGTGGAGTGTCATGAGAAATGTTTTTCCACGGCTGACCTACAGCGTTGTGCATGAGGAGGGCTTCCAGGCACCAAGATGAGCAACCCTCACCTAAGCCTTCATCAACAGACAATAATTCCATTGTTGAATCCCAGAAAGTCCTGCAGGAGGGAGACAGAGCAAACCCCTGGGTAGACCTTGTGATGATCCAGGTCTTTTGGGGTGACAGCCAAGCGCAGGGTGCTGAACTGCCTCCTCCCATTGGAAAGGTCCTCTCTGCTCTGAGATCTCAAAAGCTTCTGTTACAGCAGGACAGTGGCCTCGGAGCTATGACCACCCCTAAGACTGCAAGTAAGGAAGAACAAAGCACTCTGCTCAGAGTATAGACCACGAGCTGGCATAAGATCAAGTGCCATTGGAAAAAAAAAATGGGTTGAAGTTAACTGTGGGGAAACCTGGTTGCCTCTGAGGGGAAAGAGGATCACTCAGGGTCCCATCTAAGATACGCAGGTGGGAAGAGATGCTAAAAGAATGGCGCAGGGATGTATTAAGAGAAGGTCATGAGACTTTTTCTGTTAACACACTAATCTTGCACAGAAGTCACACACCGTGCAATTGAAAACAGAGAACAGTGGAAAACTAGTTTTGGCCTTCAAGGCATTTCTGACCTAATTACACTGAACTTTATTTGCTCAGAAGCCCTTAAAAAGTGCTCCAGTTGAAGGCAGTTTCCTGACCAGCTCTGGGTTCAGACTAACTCCTATACACCTACAGCCATTCAACTCTGAGAAGTCACACGAGGACTCCCTAAATCACCCCAGCTTTTAAGTGTCATTTCCAGTGCATCCCCTTGGGCTAGAAGTGTTTCCCTGCTGCCCCAAATGGAATTTCAAAGCTTCAGAGACACCCTTTGGAGAGCCTGCCCCACCTCTCAGCACCACGAAGACACAGGTGCTGATGCCCAAAGGCACTTCCAAGTCCTGTGCTGCCCTGCCTTCCCCGCAGAACCCTCCACCTCCGAACTCTCCCCAGCCCCGGAGAAGGGGCAGGGATACCTCGTTGTGCTGGAAGCCGGGACAGCGCAAGGCAATTCAGCATCCTACAGCCGGATGGCCTCGACGTTCGGGGCCAGCAAAGCACCCTGCCCTGTGCACTACTGGACAGGAAGGCTGAAGAAGGCGGCCATCTTATCAAAGCTGGAGGGGAAGAAACTGCAGTGAATATCACAGCAGGTACGCTGCCTGCAGCTGTTAGGTGCTACCGCTCAACGCCGTCCCAGGTAAGGAGTGCCGACACCTTCCTCAGCCTCACAGACCCTCTGCGAGCCCAGGGACCTGGCCTCACTGACTTAGGGCTCCCACAGATGGGAATTTGCTCTCCGAGGAAATGCAACCTTTCCTCCCCAAAACATCAGCTGGAACATGGATGGAACCGGAATGGGAAGCACTGAGCTCCATTACCCTGAAGCCCAGGGGGGGACACCCTGGTGTCGTGGATGGTTTACTTGTCCTATGCCATTCAAAAAAGCACCAACATCCCTCTGAGGCCGTACGTTAGTTTTACCCTTGGGCAGCATGTCTTACTGAAATGAATCTTCCCAGTGAACCTCAGCTTCTCCTGATCCTCCTCTTCTTGACTAACAAAAGCCTTCCACTGGAGTGGGCTATGACTTTACTCCGATTGTGGATGACCACGGATCTGTGGTTTGACAGCGTGATGTAGGTCTTCCCAGCTGTCAAGGAGTTCCTGTCTAGCCTGATGTTGACATCTTCAGCGGCTCCATGAAGGCTTGTGTGAATATCTTCACCTGGAACAAAGCAAAAGGGAGACTTTGCTCATCGCCCTTGCTGATGGGAGTACAAGGAACGGAGGAAGCCACAGGGAACAGAAGTGTCACAGCCTTTAGCTGTATTAGCAGTTCCACAGATCAGTACCTTTATCACATCCTGATAGCTGCATGTGTACAGCACGAGGATGTCCTGGACACCACCTTAAGCACCTTATTTCTGGGTGGGCTTGTAAAGATTTAACCCCAAGGTGACCCTGTCTACAGGGGGACTTTTTCAGATGTGCCCAGGTGGCCTTTGGGTTGCCATCCCACTCGGGTCACAGGGAATTCTGCATCTGAGTCGTTCAGGTGACTCTCAGCAGTCGCACCTCGGTCACGGCTCGCCCAGAGTCTCCTGCAAGCATACCACCGGGGTTGTGTCTCTCCTGATCCCTTGTTGCCAACAAGCGAAGGTGCCTGGGGCATGCAGGCAGAAGAGGGAGGCAAGCAAAGTGACAGCCCCCGGCAGGATGGGACGCAGATGAGAACTTCACCGTGTTGGAGCAGCAGCACCCTCACTTGCTGTGTGTCTGCGCAGACAGGTCGGAACGAGACTGGTGGGGCACGACCCACGCCAACCGGCCCATCACAGCCCTGCAAGCCCATTTCTTCTGCCTGGAGCCTGTCGGTGCCTATGCCCGAGCGTGCAAGCCTGCACCAAGTATTCCCAAGCTGTCCCACAACCTGAGCAAGCACACCTTTGCTTTTCACCTCAGACCAAAGAGGAGAGAGCCCCTGGCTGCGCACAGCAGCCGATTAACGCCTGGAGTCTTGCTGGAGCACCTGCCAGCACTTCACCCTCCAGAAGAGACCCCCACCAAAGTGTCCCTCACTGCCAGAGCTTCCAAACCTTCATTCTTCCCAACCAAGCAACTCCTGGTAGTCAACCAATCTCAAACCGGAGCACCGAGCCTACTCTGCCTGTTGCAGGTGAGGGTTTCCAGGTGAGAAGCAAACCACAAACACGAGACATTCTCCATCAAAATGGCACTTCTGTGGAGCGTGTTTAAAGCCTCAGAGCCAGCCCCAGCTGAGAAGGGCAGCGACCCGGCCATCCCTGGAGAGCATCCCCCTGCCGAGGCAGAGCCTTCTCCTCGCTGCACGGGTTACAGCAAGGCAGCCAGGGGATGGACCTGCCTTTCCAAGGCTGCCACACAACAGCACAGGGGAGAGCTGGCAGTGTCCTACACGGACTCCTTAAACCCTAAGCCGGACACAATGCGGCGAATCACAGCCGTGCCAGGAGAAAGAGAGCCCCTCTCTTGGAGGGAGGTTGGGAATGAATCACCCTTCAAACAGATCTCTGCAGCCATTCCCTCACCTCCACACATGGAGAGTTCGGCCTTCGTGCCTGTATAACCTCAACCTCTCTGCTCTTAAGGGAGCCCAGGAGGAGCGGGAGGGATTCGTGGCCAGAGATGAGTTATGTTGCAAGAGAAACAGCAACGTCTCCATGACTGGACAGCCTGCTTTCTATAACAGACAACTCAGCGTAGAAAAATAACCGAGGTTCAGAAGCGTTACAGAGGCAGGCGTGCTTTACAAGCACTGCCTTCCCCCTCCGCTGAATCCTCGGCGTACGTTGGCAAGCAGAGGAAGCAGGACCCAAGAAATGGGAGACATGCACAGTGCTTTGAGCATGTACAACTCAGCTTCATGGAAACATGACATGAAAAATGCTCTACAAGATAACTAACTACTGCAACATGAACTCCACGAAAACTATCATGATCTCGCTGTCTAAACCCATGGCCAGGTGGGTCTTGAAATAATGGGTGTAGTTCTGATCTTAAAAACCAAGCTGAAGCCTTTGAAATTTAATCGTTCTTTCTGCCCTTCTCCGAAGTACAGAGCAGCTTCTATACGAAGACTGAACAGGATTCCTCAACCTAGAAACCACATAGGAGATAGGTAGGTTTGTAGAAGTATGAATGGCCTGGGAAAAAGTGAACGAGGAAAAAGTTGTCACAATTTGTTGTAAAACAGGAACCCGAGGGCCTGAAATGGTATTAGTCAAAATTAGAGAAAAGTACTACTATTACTTTTCCAAGGAATATTCCTTCCTTTGGCACGTACTGCCATAGGTGCCTACAGACGCTCGTCACTATAAATCCACAAAGCAACTGGACAAAGGCTTGGAAGGTAAAACCATCAGAAGCGACTAAACAAAGACGTGAATAAAGCCTCCAGCACAGAAAAATGCTGCCTCCAAGGCCCACGAGGGAGAAAGCACATGCACTGCCTGCTTCTACACGCTTTGCTAAGCATCCCCTACTGCTGCTCTCCTGGAGAGCACTTACACTCCCGGCTGCAGGCACCGAGGACACTTCTGAAGGCTGGAGGGCTTTGCCGGAGCACCTTCTACCACAGAGAGAAGGATCTGGCATCGTGCTGACTGTGTAAACCCACAAACCTCCCGGTACAGACGAGAGTGTGCGGATGCCAGCGAGTCAGGAGGGAGCAGCAGGTCTTTCTGCCAGGCAGATAAACTGGCACAGAGCAGAGCTGTCAGGGTTGGCCCAGGGCAGCTGCAGGCTTCATGGACTGGGTGCCAAATTAGATGCGACATTTATTTAAGACTCTTGGTTGTTTAATATATAAGTCTGGAGGAAAAGAAAAACAACCCAACCACAAAACAATCTCTGTACTGTACCAGCAATGTAGCCCTAGGTATTTCACTTGATGGGGTGATGTCCGTGGGTCTGTGCTTTGGGACACTTTGCTGCCATGAAAGCACATTTACTGAATCCAGACGTACCTGCTCTATCGTTACTTACACAACACGATGATCTTATTACAGGCTGTCAGCTCTCTCATTCTTACATGCTTTTGACGTATTTCCCAGAGACAGCAGGACACAGCTCACTCTGAAACCTGAACAAAGCAACACCTGAACTTGAAATTAAAAGAGAGGCTTCTTATACAGCAGTAGAGCAGATGCTTTGGGCTGTGCACTCCTGAACGATGCTCTCTGAGACAGCAGGAACACCACCGTGTTTTATTCCGGCATCCACCTGCATGGCTATGGCCACCGGTATCTTAGCACATCACGGTAACTTTTAACTATCTGAAAGTAAGAAACCCAGCACTGGGTCATCCTCTGTGGGGCCTGTTGTGCAGGAGGAGAGGGAATTTACAGAAGAGCTAAAATATCTTCCCGAATATTAAGCAAACCCTTGAACAAGATTTCAAAACAAATTTCAGGTTTTATGAAGAATGCGTTCCTAGCATTCAACAGCCAGTACCTTCCTCCATCGATTACTGCTCTAAATATTAGGAAGCTGGTAGCCAGATGGATTAGACTGAAGAGAAACAAAACAGCACTCTGCTGCCTTTCGTCCTCACCGTAATATTCTCCCTCTATCCCTGTAACTCTCTCCTCGCTGAATTTGGATTTTAAACCTTTTTAGGACTGCATGACAGTCCGGTTCAGAATATTTGGGTAACAGGGAAAGCAAGTTTAAATTAATATGCCCAGTTTGTCAGAAAACTATGCCTGGCTCTCACCTCTTCTAAAAGAGACAGGTCCTGCTGCTTTTTCACTGAAAATACAAGCAAGCAACGAAAGCCGAGCTCTTCACTCAGAAGAGTGTCATTGTACCTCCACATCGATCCTCTGAGCAGTTCTTTTGCTCCTGCTACTATCACCATACCCAACTGCCTCACCATCACCAGCATATTCTGGGTTTTCAAACAGCGCGCAAAGGTCTGCTGGTACCACTTCACCACCGGAGAAGGGAGTCACTTCACCAGGCTAACGATCTCTGGAAAGCGAGAGGAGTCCCCTGCGGCTGGATCCAGCCCTCCCCACCATATGCTTTTGGCTGCACCTCCCACAGAGCTACCTTGGTCAGAGTCAGGAGCGCTGCTCTGAGCTGTTTTGCTGTCAGGAAGCTAATGGCATCACCTACAAAGTGTGCTGGGTCTCTGACAAAGGCCACCTATCAGTCCCCACGCTCGTATTTCCAGAACTAGAGCAAAACACAGGGCAGTGACAGTCATTTTTAAGTGTTTCTCTGAGGCAGTGTTCATGAGCTACCTTCAGACATCATTAAAACCATCGCGCTAGTTACTCCAGCCCTAGGAGCAGCTTGTTTATAAACCTCACCATTAAATAACTGCTGCCAACACAGGGGTTTCTACAGGACCATTGCCCAGGCTACAACAAAGCTCAGGGCACCCTAATCATCACTGCTGCCACAGCTGATGCTGTCAACAGCTAAAGCCCCCAGCAAAGCCCCCTCTGAGCCCATGCAGCCCATCGCAAGGAAAGGATCTGCTACCCCAGAGCACTGCAAGCCACCGTGAGACAGCAGATGGGGAGGAAAAGGGAGATGGAGAGCAATGACCAGCCACAGCGTCTACAGGACAGGTCGCAGGCTCTTCAGACGGCTCTCCTGCACTTAGGAGTCACCTTGCTTTCCACCAGGCTCCTTGCTGTGCATCCTCCTGTAATGGAGCACCCAAAGTATTCCCCATTACCTCCTCCGCACCGTGCTTAGGAAGGGCTGTTGGCTTTGTTACGGGATGAAATACTCCAACGCAGGAATATCTGGGAGCCAGCACAGAGGCTTTGTGCTGCCCAGCGTGAAGGACCCTCGCAGAATGGATTGAAAGGACAATGAAACTGTCGGATAACGCAAGACAGCGCTGCCGCATATCCAGGATGCCGTGGGCTATTTTTAATCGTTATTGCCACTACAGCCATGATACGCTGCGGTCCCTGATCAGTTGAAACACTGCTTTTGGCCCACGGGGAAAAAGAGGGCAGGAACCTTCATTCTGATTGCCTGGCAAAGGCATGCTTAATACGCCACTTCATAAATCAATCACCCTTCAAGCTACTCTTCTGCTTCTCAGCAGACGTTGATTGATCCACGAGGAAAGGAGACTAATGAATGGTCAGTTCTGCCCCGAAATGCATCCAGGGTTCATGGCACCTAAGAACATACTAGTGATTTCCACTGATGATAGAAGAGACAAGCTGCAGTCCAGGATGCCCTGCAAAGAGCTGAAAACTACATTCTTCCAGAAATCCTTCATAGGCTAAGAACGGGATAGGCGGCGTCACATGGAAGTCTGCTTCTGGGGATGAACAAAACAGCCAAAAGGAGACTTTTAACTCCAAATAACCCTCCGAGCACCCACCCCCCAGCCGTGCTCATGCAGTCAACTCCACGGGTTGCTTTAACAACATTTCTGTCAGAAGGGGTGTTATATAGTTTGGGAGATATAAAGCCATGAAAAAAAAAAAACAAAACCCCATCAAGCAAATGAAGCACAAACCTAATTTCTCTTCTTCTACCCTCAAAGCAACAGATCATTGGCTTTGAAACAGAAGGCCCTAGAGAGGGGCGAAGGCCATACTCTGTTTGCAAGAAATTTAACAACCTTATCTAAAACAGTATATATAAAGTAAAATCATTGTTACAAGCAGTTGTGGAAAAAGGGAACAAAGACAGGAAACGGTTGTTAACTGTTAGCTGATCTGACATAAAGGAACAATGGAGACCAATTATACTCACCCACCAATCTAATTGATTTGAACTATAAAAGCCTATATAACCAATTATTTGTATAAAGTATTAGTTACCAATCCTCAGTCCATTGCAGCGCTGCTACGATTCAGATGCAAAGTCAACATATAATTGCACAAACGCCTATTTACACCTTTTTTTGCCTACAGTATATGCCACCCTGCACTCGCTTTGAAGCAGACATACAAGAACATAAAAGTCCGACAGAAACTAGCCAATCCTGCTTGGCAATTCTCACAAGTGAAGGAAGAAAAGCACAACATGCACTCACGACCTGAGACAAGCAGAAAGGAAAATCCCTTTGCAAAGTTCTTAAATGCCTGGCAGTCCAAGGAAAAGCTAGAGCAGCCTCTTGTAATAACCACGGCGTCAGAGCCTGGCTTACACCTTTGGATAACATGGGAAACAAGATCTTTAAAAACGCACCAAACAAAACAAGTTTGTCTGCATCTGCTAGCACTGAACACAAACGGAAATAATTACATCCGTCCACGCACTACAGTGAAGCTTTGGAGCCAAGAGAGGCTGCTGCTTAGGGAAGCAGAAGGTTTCCCCACCTCTCAGCACTGGTGAGAAGCCACTACCAGCCTGCCTGGTGTTGAAGGATTGGAGAATTGCCCGGCGATGAAGAGCTACAGACCTGACCAGCAGTGGCACACAGCGGTGGCCACCAGAAGCTATGGGGCTGTTGCCGTGAATTTAGCTCGATAGGAACCGAACACACTGCGACATCAGAGCCCCTGTGAACACTCACACCAGACTAAGGTTAAAACCAGAAACGGTTTTGGCATTCCCACCCTGCTATCCTGCACGACACAGGCACAGCTCAGGTCAAGATGCAGCGAGGCAGAGGGTTTGCTCAGGCAAGTCCTGAGCCTCCTCCGCTCCGGCTGGAGTCAGCACAAACCGCGAGGGCTCAGCAACCTGAGTGATCTCAGGAATGTGAAACACAACACAGCGAGGGCTGAACCTCAGCTAAACCCTGCTGCCTATCCACATCCATTAGTGGGTTTGCAGAGAAAAAAGGCAAAGGCTTGATCTAGAGGCTAAGCCAATAGGATTTTCATTTTGTTTTCAAACAAGTTCCTGGAAGCTACTGATGGCAGTGCCAGCCTGGCAAGATGACAGGACCTTCGGTAGAAAGAGGGTTCTTAAAGGAAAGAGAAGAGAGGCATGCAGAGGTGGTTGTCTTCTCCAAAGTCTGCACAAAACCACAGACTAGTATCACAGCGAGGTAATGTATCCCTAAGACTTAACCTTGAGACTTAACCATATGTGTTAACCTAAAGATGTAGTCCTAAGACTTAACACTAAGACTCAACTTTAAGACTCAACCTTAAGACTTAACATTAACACTTAACATAAAGACTTAACCCTGAGGTTTAACCTTGAGACTTAACCCTAAAACATAACCCTAAGACTCAACCCTAAGTCTCAACCATAAGACTTAACCTAAAGACTTAACCGTAAGAGTTAACCATAAGACTTAACCTTAAAACATACCCCTGAGTCTCAATCTTATAATCTTAACCCTAAGACTTATAAAGACTTAAACTTAAGACTTAACCCTGAGACTTAATCTTAAAGATTTTAACTCTAAAGACTTAACCCTAGGTATTAAATTTAAGGCTTAACCTTAAGACGTAACCCTAAGACCTAACCTTAAAACTTAACCCTGAGACTTAACCCTAAGACTTAACATTAAGACTTAACCTTAAACTTATCCCTAAGACTGAACCGCAAGACTTAAACTTAAGACTTAAACTTAAAATTTAACCTTAAAATTTAACCCTAGGACTCAACCCTAACACTTAACATTAAGATTTAACCTTAAAAATTAACCCTAAGACTGAACTCTAAGACTTAACCCTATGATTTATACCTAAGACTTAACCTTAATACTCAACCATAAGACTTAACCCTGAGACTTAACCCTAAGACTGAACCCTAAGACTTAACCTTAAGACTTAACCCTAAGACTTAACCTTGATACTTAAACTTAAGACTTAACCCTGAGATTTAATCTTAAGACTTTAACCCTAAGACTTAACCCTAAGACTTAGCCTTAAGACTTAACCCTGAGACTCAATCCATAAGACTTAAACTTCAGACTTATCCTTAGGACATAACCCTGAGACTTAACCTTAAGACTAAAGCCTAAGACTTAAATCTAAGACTTAAATCATAAGAATTAACCCCAAGACTTAACCCTATAACTTAACCATAAAACTTAACCCTAAGACTTAACCTTAAGACATAACCCTGAGACTTACCCCTAAGACTTAACCATAAGACTTAACCTTTAGACTCAACCTTAAAACTTAACCCTAAGACTGAACCCTAAGATTTAACCCTAAGACTTACCCATAAGAATTCACCTTAAGACTTAGCCCTAAGACATATGCCCTATAGAACATTTTTATGTATTTGATGTTTTTTATATAAGTATTGCACTTATGACATGAATGAGAGTGGTATAAAAGGAGGAACTGTCCAGTACACGAGGGCTGAGAAATGAAGATGTAGACAAGTGATGCTGTTGGGGATGGATTTATATTAAGCTTCTATAGAGGGGAAAAAATAGGTTCTCTTAAGGTGCTATCAAGATTGAAGAGTATTAGTAATGTCCAGGTGTTAATTTCTGTATGTGTTTTGAGGGTTCTGAGGGGCCTGCCTTTTCCTCAAATTCATGTCAGACTGTGACCTTAAGCTTTCTCTTCTCTTTTATGATATGTAGCCACACACCAGCAGTACTCTCAATCATTGTAAACTGTGACTTGCTTTGTATTCTTACTACCAAAGTAACAGGCTCCTTTTGAAGATTGTCTGTATATATATATATATATATATATATATATATGTATGTATGTATGTATATATATATGAGCTATCCAGATTTTTGTAAACCTAATCTATCAGTATAAAGGCAGTTGTTATTCTAAAACGAGCTTAGTAAGAAAACTACAAGAGGATGTGATTCAACATACTCTTAAAGTGTATCTCAAAAGAGCTTTCAGATATTTGTATTCATTTAATTATATTTGTATAGTGAAGAAACAGAACAAAGAACAATCTAATACAAAGTCCTGCCTTCAGTCACCAGAGTAATATTTGCAGTCAAACTATGGCTCTTAGATCACAACAGATTTCTTTGGGTTTTGTTAGAAAAATAATACCTGATTGCAGTGTGTGCTTGTGTATGGTTCAAGAAAGAACAGTACTTGAGCCTTTTTTATGTGTTAGGAAACAGAAATCCTCATGAACAGCTGCTGATAGTCGAAGGTGCTCAGCTGAGAAAGATGACAAGAGGTCATCATCTGCGCAGATGCCTGCTGGTGGCAGGCAAAACTTCATACTTTTGGGTTCAATCTAAAGACAGGTCTAATTGTATAATAAAATAAGTTAAAGGTGTATTTCATGTTCTTACAACTTTCTTCATGCTCATTTAACTGTTTTGTTAGGGCATGGTTGGACAACTGCAGCAGGAGCTTGCTGATGCACTTAAAAAGCAATCTATGCCAGAAGCTTCACTTGAAGTTACCACACACTACCACAGTGATCTGGAGAGAGACAAGCTGCACTTGCAAAAGGAGTTGGAAAAAAAGTTGAAAACTACGGTACTTAATGTATATGAATAAATCTGACTGTAGCTGTTGAAAGTAGGAGCGAATGTTGTCCTTTTGCACCACATTTTGCAGTGTTCTTATGAAAACTGAAGTATAGAGGGAACCAGAGGAGCTTTGCAGGAAAGCTGTAGGGTGATTTTGTGTGTGTGCAGGCATGTCATCTTGTCCCCCAAAGTTGTAACCTCAACCTGTCACTTCTAGAGTATTCCTTCTTCCCACCAGCTCCAGCTGCTGTTCTTGGTTATGATTCCTAAGATGTGTTTTACACTCCACATCAACCTTGGCCATAGGTCTTGGATGGGTGGAGGAGAGCTTAGGCCTGTTTCTGTGTCAGTTACTGCATTCTCCTGCACTCTTGTCTTTTCCGGCCACCTTACTTTTTCTTCTGCCACTGTTGCTTTCACAGATGCAGAAGCAGAACATGCTGGCTCTGACATCCAAGGACTTGCACAGCACATGGGAGGAGCACTTGGAGTCAAGATCCCACCTTGAAGAGCGCGTTGCTCAGCTGGACAAGGAAAAGTCTGAACTGCTGGAACAGGTGAGTCCAGAAAATTCTCCAGGCACCGAGCCAATACCCAGAACCACATGCACCTTCTGGTCAGGTTCTTACATACTCATTGTTTTCTGTTATCCCTGCCATTCAGGCTGCGAGTACCTTATCGTTTGGGGGTCATGGAGGAAGCAAATAAGAGCTAGATGGGTATCTTTGTGTAAGATCTGAAGTGGCTCTGTTGGGAAGAGTTCCCAGTGTGCTTTGCTATCAGTTGAGCACATCGAGCAAGGCCACAGTTCCCAGTTCTTCCTTGGATTTTATGTGGTCATCTTCTGACCCCTTGGTTTCTGGGCAGGTTTAAAATGCTTGCTGTTTCCAGTGCATGTATGGAGGAGCCACTGTATGTTTTCAGCGTAGGGGGAGCTTAAAAGCCTTGCAGAAAAAGATACTGAAGGAATTCTGGGTAAATGAACGAGTGCTTGGGAAACAAGCAGCGGCTGCCAGTTGCCAAGGGGCAGCCTTCCCCTTTTCTCGTTTTCTGTAGAGGGAAAATGGAAGTACAAAGTCAAAACAGCTGCCAGCTCTCTTCTGGTGTGGCTGAGAAAACACCAAGAGGAGGAAGAACAGCATGTGCATAAGTAAATACCCACACAGAAGAGGTGGAGGTAATGCAGAGGGGAATAAAATGTCGAAGAACTCCAAAAGATCAGATTCCTCTACAAGCCCCTGCCTGCTGGTTGGTGGAAGATCCCATGAAAGCTTTGGATGGATCGATGTTCTCCCATGAAGTGCATACCTACGTAATCCCTACTATGAGCAGAGGCACTGTCCAAAGTGTTCTCCAGCACCTTTTCCACCTTTTTTGTCTAGAAGAGGGTGGCCTTTGCTTCAGCAAGGGCATCTGTTTCTGTAGTTACATATTGGTCTGTTTGATGTGAAACCTGAAGTGATGGAATATCCTCAGGAATTCTGTCCCATGGCATTCTGTGGAACGTGGCTAACAGATAGAGACGTCCAGCAGCTTCTCTGTGGAGAACGCTAGATGCACAGACTGTACATAGATATTTTTCCTGTGCTCTCTGTGTGTGATACATCTTTCTTTTCTCTTTTGAAAGTATGAGAGTGAAAGAAAGGAAGTGAAGAAGCTGGTAGAGTTGAAACACCCAGTTGAACTACATCTGGCCCAAGAAAAGAAAATAAACCTCCACTGCAGAAAGACTGTAAGAGGTGCGGCTTTTTAGCATGGTGAAGAGGTATCCCTGAGTAGAAGTCATGTTTTATTAAACTTTAGTGTGAAAATTGGTGTACCTAACTGTGAGCAGATGCCAGCCTCGTGTTAGTTCTTGCAAGGTACTTCTGTACACCAGCCCCTAGTTTTCAATAGCTGCCAAAACAACTGCAGATGCAGGTTGCCCTGCAGTTCTCCTGGGAAAAAGGGAGTCTTTCATTCCTCTTTTCAGGTGAAATTTGGACTCTCCAAGTGTATGTGACACAGGAATACTGGTTTTTCTCAGTAGTTCTTGGTGTGTCAAGCATGTTAAAGATGAAGCAAGCTGTGTCTGTGCTGTTTACATGAGAGTATGTGAAAAAGTCCAGTTTTGTACCTTTGCTTCATTGTTTTCGTGACTAATGTGCTGTGCAGGTTGAAGAGACTGCTGAGCAGAGCTACAAAGAAACTAAGGGTGTATGAGGAGAGAGGGGGACTGTCCCAGCTTAATCTGCAGGGAGCAATGAAGAACAGGTATTCTGAAATGGTCGATGAAGTTGGCAGGTTAAGAACAAAGGTGAGCTTTGCTTTGTTTGGGTTATTTTGGTGGTGGTGGTTTTTCTTTTGGAACCTCTGTTCTTTCTTTATACTTCTTTTCATGTTGTTGATTTTGACTTTTTTTTTCTTGGCTGTATTTCTGAATTGATTTGACTGGTTTTTAATGTTCCTTCTATGGTCACTGTAGTAGGCGACTTTAATACTGATGTAGCTCTTAGGGGTAAAGATGGAAGTGTTACGTACACAGCAGTATCTGCGAGGGCACATCAGGGGTAGGCTGTCCTGCAGAGGAAGGGCAAAGCAAGAGCCACAGCAAGGCTGGCAGGGTCTGTGACCACACAGGCCAGGGATCAGCCCCACAGGCCCTCACCAAGAAGAGCAGAAGAGTTCTGGGGACAGTAAGCAGAGTCCGCCAAGAGTGCAGATCACCAGGCCAGTCCATAGGGATGGGCAGGTCTGCAGTCCTACTGGGATGTCACATCCATGGGTGAGGGTCAGGGCTGAGAGCAGTGAAGGCCCAGCACAGGCCTGGCTGCAGCTTGAGGCCGTGGCAGCATCGTCTGGCTCCGAGGGATGCATTCCCTCTCAGAAGTGAGGGGAGTAACGCCACCATCACTCGGAACAACTCTGTGCAGTTGGCCTTGCCCAAGGTCACCCCCAGAAGCCTGTCTCAGGCATGAGTTGAGCAGGAGGCAGTTGGGGGTTTGCTTTTTGGAATGGTGTCTTTGCTTCCCAGGGCACAATGCAGTATGAGGTGATGCGGTAAAAATGCAGTAACTTATTGCTTACTATTAACTGACTCAGTCCGTCTTTCCTGGTCTTGGAGACCCAGAAATGCTTTTGAGGTTGCTCTGGCTGTTTGGTAGCATGGAACCTTTTATCTGCTTCTCCGCTCATTACTGAGATTTGTTGCTAAAGTAGCTGTGTTTCAAAATTATGCTCCTTTTTAGAAGATATTATTGTAGAATGAGTCAACTGCCTTGACAGTGGCTCATTTTTAGTTCACAGGTTAGCAGCATATTTGTGTCCTGTTGGAAGAGTTATTTTGAATGACAGGGAATGGAATTACGTTTGGGCAATTTTAAATAAGTGTAAAGTTTCTACGTATTCCAGAGACTTTCAAGTGTTGACTCTGGTGGTTTCCCCCTCTTTTTAAAAAATAAAAGATGGTGGGATATCATGTTTTATGGTTAATAGGTATAGACGATGGATGTTTCTGGAGGGGGAAAGAAGGGGATAGAGCTGTAGTTGACCATTGGGACCTATGGGAAGTCTGATATTTCCTGGAAATCTTTTGAAAACAAACTGTAGCTTTGACCTAAAGAGACTGTCTTCTGCCACCAGTGCTGTAAAAGCGGTGTTCTGAACCCCTACTTCCGGATCTTTTAGCGTAATGGAAGGAAAGGGTATCCGTTTCTTGCCTTGTCAGTTCTGTGACGAAGCTTTGAGTGCGTGACAGTATGTGACAATTCCTCTGAAGCGTGATACATGTTTTTTTTCTGATGAAACCAGAATGTGGCTGTGATGTAACTGGGTATGGGTGTGTTTGATTTCCTATGATCGTATGAACATCTCACAGAAGAATAGCCCTAGTGCTTTTCAGCCTAGCCCTACGGGTGTAATGCCGCTGGTTTGGTACTTCTTGGTCTGTGACCCACTGCAGAGCTGAGAAAGGATGGGAACCTGAGGAATACTGTCAGAAATTATGTGAAAACTGTTCTCTTTTTAAAAGAAGAGCCTGGTTTCACTTTTGTTTTAACACTGAATCAGCAGATGATAAATACAGTCTTGATGGCCAACTCCTTTACCAATTTTCACAGATTTGACTAATTTTAGATCCCTCTGAGTACCCTGGTTTTTTCCCCTTTCCTGTCTACAGGTTGATGAACTTTCCCAGCAGCTGGAGATGGAGTCTAAAAAAGGCATGCAGCTAGAAGCACAAAATCATGATTTGTGAGAGGAGTTGTCCACCATGCATGGGAACCATGAAAAATTGGAAAAGAGCAAAAGCCAGCTGAAAGAAGAGGTGGCTAATCTCAAACACCATATGGAGACTAACATGGTGGATCACAGCCAAGTAGAACAATACAAAAGAGAGGTGGAAGAACGAGCTGCACAAGAAATAAGACAAAAACTGCAAGAAGTCAATCTGATTTTGCGGGTAAGTTAATTTCTTATGTGTGTCTCATATACTTTTGTTTTGGTTGTCATTTTTAGCAGAGGTGGTGGTGCCTGATTCCATGTGTTACACTGTACTTCTGTTTTTCCTGAAGGGCAGTGGGAGAAGGGAATATGGTTGGGCAAGAGTGCTTTCATGTGTGTGCAGTGTGCCTGCAGGCCCTGAATCAAAAACTTGCCCAAGGTAGATTTTCATTTTGCAATTCTTGGAGGGGTATCACTGTCCACTGGTCTTGTTCTCATTGTTTATCCCTGAATGGGTATTGCAACTTATTGTCACAGCCAGGCATACACATCTTCCTTAGTCATTGCACAAGGGGCAACGCTCAGAAAAGAAGTCACCAAAGCTGCAGGGTGGGGTGTGAGGGTGAGGCATCTCCATACTTTCTTTGAGGAATGCTATGCCCTGTCCTACAGAGATAGTGTTCCTTCATCAGTAGCTTTGATGAATAATAGTGCTAAGATGGGGGTTCTGTCTGAATGAAAAAAATTTAGTATGGTAGTTCCAGGGTTCTGCCTCGGTCACTGATGGCAGTGAGGAGGCACAGTTGCCTCGCTGAATAGAGCTGGGCCCTTGAAATTGGGTACATGCAATTGACTGGCAAGGAGAGTTCTCTTTTTTCTTTGCGGTGGTTGAAAGTATGTATCTACTTCAGAAGCAGACACCCTCCCAGCACAGATTAGAACAGATCAGAGCCAGTTGTCATGCATTTGCTGACAAACCAGCTAGAACACAGAATTGGAGACCTTGAACATGAAATAGACAGGATAAAAAATACTCAACGAGACAGTATTTTTCAAAAAGAATCCACACAGGCAGAAGTGGAAAAGTACAGACCTGTATCTGGAAGAAGTAAAAAATGGAAGATGCCTAGCAAATAAACTGGAAAGGTAAGTCCCTGCTTTTTTGGGGTGATAATAAGATATTACTTTTTCCTCAAGCAGTTTTCTTCGTTAAATACCTTTTCTACATCTGGTCGGCATTATGCATAAGATAGCATATTTGTGATGAAAGTACCTTAAGGCTCCCCCCTGTTCATTGGAACTGTCTTCATTTCTCTTCAGTGTTCCAGCAGTAACACCACCGATCATGGGCATTAATAGGATATTTTTGAAATTGAGTTTGTTTTAACAGGCAGCCTTTTTGCCAGTCTCTAATCTCCTTTTCTTATTCTAAGTATAGCAGAAAAGATAATTTCATGTCCTTTACTGCTTGAATAAGGATAGGCCCTTCAGAGAAAGGCATTTGATGCTGTGAAGCAACAACAACAAAAATCTTCTGGCTTCCATTTGAGCAGCATGTCATAGGTTTCAGCTTTCTTTGGGAAAGGAAGGGTAGCCCAGAGTTCTTATGCAGGTGATGTACCTTTCAGGAAAATCTATGTGCACAGTGTGCACAGACTGCTTTGAAGCCTTAATGCTGAGAAGTCCAAAGTATTGCTTAACTCTTGCTGCTTCTTGCAGGTAGTGTGACTACTTAGAAATAGGCTCTCAAAAAAAACTCAGATCAAATTATGGAGATTGTTTTGGACTCTTTTAATCCCTTCCACTTTCAGAAGTCAAATAATAGTCAAAGACCTGGAGGGTAATCAGTTTCCCACCTAGCACAGGACTGAGGCATGGGCAAGCTTGCCTGTTCAGTCAGTGTTCTGTCCCTCGCATATTCTGTTGTTGAATGAATGTGAGAAGCATTCGCTCACTTTTAAGTCTTACCTTGGTTCAGTGGTCCCACCTGCATTGGAAAGAATCCATCTAAATAAGGTGTCTACATACTGCACCTGATTTAAGAAAAAGAAAAAAACAAACCAAACAACAAAACAAAAATAGACGAAGCAGTGTGTAGGTAATACGTAGCAGCGGCAGTTAGAGATGAACTTTTCTGTATCATTGTAAATGTGTTTTTTGTGTCAGAGGGGTGGACATAACACTACATAAAGAACGTGGGATGCAATTAGTACTGTACCATCTGCAGGGATTATTCTGCATGCAAGCAGCAGAAAGGAGGTGAAATTCAGGGATCCACTGCAAAACTGAAGTAAGGAGAAAGCCAGGACAAGGGAACAAGAGGGACAGGGAGCAGGGAGCAAGTGAGGACAGGGAAAAATGAGAGAGAGATGGGAGCAAGATGTTACAAGAAGAAAAAGGCAAAGGAGGAAACCATCCCACTTCTAGGAAAAAAGGTGTCCTAGTTTAAAAGGAAAGGGTTTAACAGTTGTGGGGGTTTTTTTTTGAAGAAGAAGAAACAGGAAAAAAAGAATAACCTCCCTGTTACTAAATCTAGCTGCACATATCTTTATGATATTTCTTCCTGTAATCACCAGTTAGGGAACAACTGAGACTGATTGCAATGGCACTGTTTGTAGCCTCAAGTCACCTGACATTCAGTGTATTCAGGGAAGTCTTAAAACCTGATCTTCTCTGGAGTCCTTCAGAAGAAAGGAACTGAGTTCTCGGAGGTGCAGTAGTTGCTAGAGGACGTGCATCTAAGTAAGTATTTCACTTAGAACTGCGGGCTTAATTTTTCTCAGTTGAGTGCAGTATGTCATGTGCATAACATGCATCTGAGAAAAGAGGATTGAATTGGAACATAAGACTTTTAAGTCAGGAAGTAACAAAAGGGGAAAACTGCATGTATCCCTCTGCATACAATAATGGCTGGCAAATCTCAATCAGTTTCCAAATGCAAAATCACCAGATGCACAGTCTGTGATGTCATTTCCACAGGGGTCCCGTGCCATTCAGGAGGCAAATTGGAGCATGAGGGAAGAAATCAGAGATTATAGTTTTAGTCTATTTTGAAATGCTTTGCTGGTTGTGCTGCCTAGTATTCTGTCTGTTCACCAGACTGTTTCAAAACAGAAGAATTTCTCTGACTCTAAGCCTTTTCTTCACTGTTTACTTCAATTATGCCTCAGCTTTGTTTTCCCACTAGCCTGGTTCCCTTCTACAGAATTTGCCTTGCCTTTAAATTCAGGATGCACAGTGCTGCCTTGGCTGGAGATGACAAAAGTTTCTGCCACTGAAGCTCTAAATGACAGGGAGTTAAGAAGCTGAAATAGCAGTGTGCCTCAGGCAGTCCCGTTGGGCTTCTTTTTTTAGTCAAAGCTCTCTGCAGATTTGGTGTTCCTTGTATAGCTTCCTCAAGGTGAGAAAGGCTATTGGAAGGAGAGAACATGCCAGCCATTCTGAAGAGGAAGATGTTTGTGTAAATTTCTTTTGTGCAGAAGCTTTGAAATAGCTTCAGGGGCAAAGAAGTGAAAATAGTTCACACTGCTATTATTCAAAATGATGGTATTCATTCATTGGTCCTGTAACTGTTGGAAAAAACACTGGTAAATGATGCTGACAAGAGGAAGAAGTGCTCCACTAGCAAGTGGACACAGTTTCTTCTTTAGACTTAGCTAAGGAATTTGGTGTTTAAAGGCTTGAAAGATTGCACCGTTTTCCTAAACATGAGGCATGACTATCAGTGATTACACATAGAGCCGTACATGTTGAAGATGGTCATGTTGCAAGCTCAGCAAAAAATGAGCATGTTATTCTTTAAAAAGCATAAAGAAATGTGTTCCATTACAGTGTAGCCCCTTCCCCTTTATCAAATATATACGCTACAGAAATGAATAACCTTGAAGTGCAAAAGGATCTTTAAAAATACAAAAAAGTTCATATTGGTACAAGCTTATTAACCAGTAGAATCCCAATCACGTGCAAATGTCTTCGGGGTTTTTTGGTGGTTTTTATTTTTATTAGCGCTTCAGTAATGTGAAATAAATTACAAGTACTTGACAAATTCTGTGCATGTAATTAGACAGTGACTGTAGCAACTAGCAATTCATTATTTCAGAACTGCTCCCTTAGTCCATAGACTAAGGCAAGAAATGTCTCCTGCAAGTGCTGCAAGGAGGTTTTGGGACTGGAGTCCTGTTGTTAGGTTTAACAAATGTCAAGCTTAAATCCTAACAGCTGTGCCAAAGGTTGATGAAAATTAACATGGGTGTCCTGACAGAAAAGAACAGTGAACTCTGCAACCAGGATGAATCCATGGATAAATGAAACCAGTTTAATGTGGGAAGGGAAATGCCTGCTTCCTACTTAATCTTTCAATTTCTGTTCCATTTCTGATTTGGCTTTCTGCACTCTTGTAGCAGTCTTTGTTGTTAGCTTTTTTACTTGCTTCATTTACGTGTAGGCCATGTTCTTGTTTCTCACTGAAGACCTGTGAACTTTAAGGCCATTTTTCTTTCTTCTTCAGCTCCTAATTAATCAAAAATCTGTCCATCTCTCTCTCTTCTCTGCAGCCAGATATATGGCAAGGTTTGTAGCCAGCATTGTTTAATGCTGGGTGGTATTTTATACTGGAAATGTTGTCTATTTATGCTGTTAGGTTTTGATTAAAACTTACTGATGTATTCATGCGCGTATTTTGAACTTTAGTTTGTCCAAGTGAAAGAATGACTGCTGCAGAGCACTTTCCTGCTTTATGTATTTGTAATGTAATGGCTTCTGTGGTAGTTAACCATCTGTGAGATGATAGTCTATGGATTTAATCTGTTATAATGGAACTTCTTTGAGCTCTAGGAGTAGGCTGGTTTACCCTCCTTGCCAGTTCTGATATTCAAAAAGTTCTTGGTGGTCACAGCAGTTGTGTCTGGAGTACCAGTACTGTTCTGAAGTTGAGTTCCTAGACTCCGAACATCATCTTACGGAGTCTTACAGGATCCAGCTTACTCTGTGCTAAAGCAGCCTGTGTGGGTAAGTAGTAAGTCAACACCACTTTCCGAAAAAGAACTGTTGAGAAGGTGACTGCTGCAAATGAACATCTGGTTTGTTACCACCTGAAGAGATGTGCAGTGAGGTGAGAAGTACCTGCTCAGGAGGTTTGGGACACTCAGCTGTGATGCCTTTCCCAGGGGTTTGGGGGGAAGGAGAAAAGTGGAGGCAAGTTAAGGTCCTCAGAGGTGTATTTTGCCTGGCTCTTCATTCATTCCCTTTTCAGAAATCAGTGTGTTGGCTTTATTTCCACCTATTTCTCTTCCCTCAGACATGGATGAGAATCACAAAGACATTGATGGAATGAATTAGAGGAAAACAAGATCTTTTTCTCCTCTTGGTTGATTCGTACCTGTTGTGAAGAGTCCTGTGGACCTTCTAGTCATTGTGAAGACTCCAGAAACCAGGGAAAGTGGTTTCTTCTAACATCTCAACTACTGCTTATTTGCTTGGGAATGGTCCTGGGTTTGGGTCATATTTTGGTCTAGGCATTAGTTTTCATGCTTTTTCTGTTACCTGTGTCTCATCTCAGGTGTTAGGGGTCCTTTCTCCCCAGGATTTTGCTTCTGCTTGTACCTGCATGAAAACAATTAGAGATTTGGGGGGTCCTTTTTCGTTTTTCATGCAGCTCTGTTGGCACAGAGTATTTCAATGAAGTATCATGGAGTGGTGCTTCTCCTGAAGGATCTGGTGAATTTGGTCCCAGCTATCCCTGTGTTCCTGGAGAGAGAGCCCTTCCCTCCACTTCGCTGGTTTACAGCCCCGCTTCTGTGACCCTTGCAGTTACTGCCTGTTACTGCTCCTCTTGTGAGGGTAAGCAGAGTGGTTTCCTTCCTGAGGCTCTTGCTCTCTATGTCCTGTTGAGTACCCTGTGCAGTGTTTCTGTTCTTGTTGTTGTTATGCTGCTAGGTGGGTCTGCTCATTTCATAAAATAAATGCTTCTTCCCCCAGGAATTCAGTACTAAAATCAAGAGAGTCACAGAATGAGTGAGGGTGGAAGGGACCTCTAGAGATGATCTAGTCCAACCTCACCCCTGCTCGAAGCAGGGTCAGCCGTACCAGGTTTCTCACTGTTCTGTCAGCCAGCTTTTATACATCTCCAAGGATGGACACTCCACAACCTTTTCCGGGCAACTTGTTCCAGTGTCTGTCCATGCTTGCAATTTTTAAAAAAATAATAATTATAAAAATCCTTATGTTAAAATTTCCTCTATTTGGATTTGTGCCTATTCCTCTTGTTCTTTTGCTTGGCACCGCTGAGAAGAGTCTGGCTCCATCTTCTGTACTTATACACATAGATAAGGTCCCCCTGAGCTTTTCTGTTCTCCAGTAGAGAAACATAGTGCGTCTATAGTTTCTCGTCCCACAGTTCAGATGTGAAAATGTGTTTATTGCAGTCTGAATGTAAATTCTTTTAAATGGATGTCAAGCACATTGCACTTGCCTGTTGGTTTATTGATGCATAGTTGTTTTATTTTGCACTCACCATAGAAGCATATCTATTTTTTTCTGACTAGCAGAATGATTCATCTTGATTCTTGAGCTTGACAGAATTGTCAAAATATTTCTTATTAAGGTAGATGCATTATTTTTTCTCCACTGATGTTCTGTGTTTTAACAAAAGCAGTCCCTTTGTTCTGCTTAATCCTTTCACCCTATGTGGTTTTAATGTCTCCAGTGTTATTTTAATGCTTAGGACATCGTTTGATGTGATTTGAGCCTGCTGCTTCAGTCTAGATGCCACGACTATTTCTGCCGATAAAGTGAAATCTTTACCAGTGGTCATGCTGGAGGACAGGGCACTTTACATTGCTGTCACCTTATGCGCCTTAGGTTTAACACTACTGTGAGTGTGTAGCAGTGCCAAGAGAGTTATGTGGTGGTTTTGGTATGTTTGTGTTGGATCACAGAACCACAGAATGGGTGAGGTTGGAAGGGACCTCTGGAGGTCATCTGTTCTAGCTCCCCTGCTCAGGGAAGACCACCCAGAGCTGGTTGCCCAGGATCATGCTGGCTTTTGAATATCTCCCAGGATGGAGCCTCCATGGGCAGCCTATGCCAGTGCCCAGTCACCTGCGGCGAATGAAGAGACGGGACGCAGCTTGATGCAAGCAAATGTCAATTTATTGTACAGAAGCACGAGGTTTTATACACTTTCAGAAGCTGCGCGTTTTAAACTAATTGGTTCTTGAAGCTAAGCCTTGCATACTAGGCAATCCCCGATTGGTGGTTAGCTGCCATCAATTAACAGCAAGGTGTTATCTTTCCTTGGCGCCAGCCGTCTCCCACCCCCCTGTGCTCTGCAAACATGCCTCATCATGTTAATTGTTGTCTAGACAAGCTCGAGCAAATTCCCCTCAGCTAACTGACTGCCGCGCATGGTCCCAGTTTGCAGACCGCTCCTGCATCTCCCCCTTCCTGTTGCACAAAAAGAACCTTTGAAACCGAACGAGTAAAAACAAGGTATAAGTAATAGAACAAATAAAAAACCAACTAAGACGTATTATCAATGTCAAAATAACCCACTGTCTTTGTTCCGTACAATTTTACAATTTCCCCTTTTTGTTTTTGAGCAGCTAGTGCCAGGTTTGCCATGTTCTGCAGGGCCCTTGCAAACATGACAGCAACCAAGGTAATAGCAAACAAACAATACTGCCAATTGAGTGAATGAATGCCAAAAAGGCTGAAATTTTCTCAGATTTTGATAACATGTTGCTGCAATGGGGCGCCTAAAATCCACGCAGCGCATACCATCAAAATCCTCACAGCCATGTCCTTGAACCAACAACAAAAAGCAGTGGCAATTTTAACTCACATTCTTAACTGCCTACCAAACAAGGTGATTTAACTCTAATGCTTTCCCTGCTGTTACTCCGGATAAGAGAAGAACCACTGCAATACGTTCCCATCATAGCCTCCTACTACATATAGCATCTACAGAAAGACAATGATCGACATTCAAAGTGTAAACAGTATCATCTTCTTTTGGATTAACATTATACATAGGTGGAAGGGCACACTAAACAAGAACTGGTTCAGTCAAAAAGTTCAAAACATAGCATGCCTTCTCTGAACATACCTCTGGGGTCATTCCCTTCATTCCCTCTTTTTTTATGCAAAGAGAAACACTTTACCATAACAGAGAAGCCCCTATTTACATCTCTGAGCCCGGACACAAACCGCAGCTGTATGCTCCACCAGGCTCAGGGCAGAAATCATTCATGTAGTTATGTAGCTATATATCTCTACAAGCATGCAGACACCTATTAAACACTAGATAACCATGTTTATCTTTCCTATTCTCCTTCACAATACCCAGCTGTTCTCTCATCTCTTGTTAGGTCAAATATTCTCCAGTTTCCTCTCCTATCTCTCTCTTCAGACATTCTCTATCCTCTTTTTTGCTTGTTAGTTGCAAGGAGGCAAAGGGTGTATGTAGCTGGGTGACCATGACCTGCTTTATGTTACAATCAACTAAACACTGGATACAGAAAAAAAGCATGGGAGACCTAAGGCAAACGTCACTAAGGTGGTTAAAGATAATTATAATAAATCCTGTAATACTTTTGAGTCATGGCCCAAAGTTTCCCAGCCGTGAGAAGAGACCAAAGGCATCCCGCCCCTGGCTCTGTTGCAGATCTTTGTTTTAAGGCTTTTGAGTTTTGTATACTTTTGTAAATTAATTCACAGTGGTCACTCAGATTCACGTAACACATCCTATCAAAGTCTTCACACTTGTGTCCCTGTGCTAATAATAAAAATCAATAGCAACTTGGTTCTGTAGCAACATATGATGGACAGAATCAACATCTGTTAATAAGCCAGAAAAAAAAAGAACAGTATTTGTAGTATTACTTTGTTTAGCAAGCCAGTAGCCTGATTTACTAAGCAAGTTAAGAGCGTGTACTATTCTTACAGAAGAGATTAGAGAAGCAAAAATCTGTTATGCTGCATTCCAGAACTCAGCCTGAGAATTACAGTCTGCTGTGAGTTCTGCGTTACAATCATTTGACACATGTTGGGGTTGCGATTGTGAAAGCTGCCCATTTACAATTTTCATTGGCATTATCACAGCTAGTTGTTTTAAAAGCATCCCTTGAGCTTCCTGATGTTCGACTTGTTGCAAAATATTCTGAAGCCAATCAATCAAGTTAGTATTAAAGTTAGTGACTCTCTAGGACACTGCAAGACTGTGGCAAGACTCCCGCATCCGGACTGCCTTAATAGCCATCTCATTCATTTGCAAACAGTTGTCCCTGGGATACCTTGCCTGAGTCACAGAATCGGCACAATTATTTTCTCCAGCCAACTGCTCCTAGTTAACAGCAATTCCCCGATTAAGGTTTTCAATCAAGGCCACTACACATAGCTCACAAAAATCAAATAACCACATCATATACTGTATCAGTTAGTACCATACAAAGCAATGACTTCCAATCATGCAGTGTGAGCGTATAAGGCTCTGCCATCACTTCAAGAAGGGACATAGCAAATGTATTATGAATCCTCCCTTCCCGCACTGCTTTGCTTAACCCTTTAACAGCCTCGTATTGCACAGGCTGCCACTCTGGAGGTTGATTTGTCTGACAAAATACTGAACATGCCATAGCGACTCCCAAAACCCATCACTGAAGTGTTTCCCACTTGCATTCCTGCCACCAATCCCTCAGACTCCCTTTCACCCTCCCCAAAAATACAATCAATGCATCAGGAGAGACAAGGGGGTGGGGGAAAGGTCTAGCTCCTTTTCCAGATCTATGGGACCTGGATCAAAAGGTTTATCAGTGTCAATAAAATCATTGTCCGAGTTGTCCTGTTCCCGTGCTTGGTCCTGTGTTGTGAGGGTCGCTGCAATCAGTGACAGAAGCTTTGGAGGCAGAGGAGGTGTGGACGGAATCGCCATCGCTGACTGTGTCTTGAGAAGAGTCGTGCTGTCGGTGGAATTTACAGCTTCCTCTGGTTTAGCACCGTTAGTAGAATTAGTCCACACTTGGCAAAGAGTAGTCAGAATTTGCCACCAAGGTGCTAAATGCATTCCCGACACGGAGCTCCCCTCCGCGGCAGCATCATACAATTGGCTGCTGTCTGTACACACTTTCATTCTTTCAAAGTCTCTAAAGTTTCTTGGCTGCTCACCTGTCTCGATGAATACAGGTGTTGTCCTCGGGGTTTAGGTTGTCCGCCTGGTCCAGACAGCAAGTTCAGCCAAGCCGTCTCCTCCGGAACACAGCCCTCTTCCACAAGCTGTCTTTTTTATCGACCAGTTCCGTCCTTATTCTTCCAAGGCTTCGGAACACCACCATAGGGGTCACCATTTGAGGAAACTGAGGCACGGACTCCCTGATCTGACTAGAAGACCCTTCATGAGTCCATATACGTCTCTTTCTGGGGACGAAGCCTGATTCCCCGTTACGGATTTCCCACAGCTCACCTCTCAACTCCGGAGGGATTTCTGCCGGCTGCTGCTTCCTTTCAGCAGATCATTCAAAGTTCTGTGGGATTCGCTGCATGTCGCTCAGATAGGCGATTCGAGAGCCCTTCACGTTAGATCCTTAAACGCATCACGTCGGGGTCACCAATTTGCGGCGAATGAAGAGACGGGACGCAGCTTGATGCAAGCAAATGTCAATTTATTGTACAGAAGCACGAGGTTTTATACACTTTCAGAAGCTGCGCGTTTTAAACTAATTGGTTCTTGAAGCTAAGCCTTGCATACTAGGCAATCCCCGATTGGTGGTTAGCTGCCATCAATTAACAGCAAGGTGTTATCTTTCCTTGGCGCCAGCCGTCTCCCACCCCCCTGTGCTCTGCAAACATGCCTCATCATGTTAATTGTTGTCTAGACAAGCTCGAGCAAATTCCCCTCAGCTAACTGACTGCCGCGCATGGTCCCAGTTTGCAGACCGCTCCTGCAGTCACCCTGATCGTAAAGAAGCATTTCCTGATGTTCAGCCCCAACCCTCTGTTTCAGTTTGTGCCTATTGCCTCTCACGGTATTCATCTTGGGGTTTGTATTAAAGGTCGCTGCAGCTGTAGACATTCCCAGTTACTACATCAGCAGCTGTGCTGTACCTGAAACACTTCATGTGCGGGAAAAATGAATGTTAAAATATTAACTTCCAGTCTCCTCAGTACTTTCCAAAACTTGTATGATAGGACAGCCAATCTTTTTGTTGCTGCTAGCAGCTGATGATATGGTGGCGGTAGCCCAGTTGGTAGCCAGTGTTCTGGGACATTTGTGTCGATAAAAGAAGCAGGTTTACTTATTTCAGGGAGTTACCTGTTACTGAAGATCTGGATTGTCATTTCCTGTCCACAGAAGTCAGTAGTGATCAGAAGATGATAGAACAAAGTCCCAGTTCTGGAAAAGGAAGAATGGTTGTTCCAAGATCAATTAAGACTAGAAAAATTTGGGGGTTTTACCCATGAACTCAAGGACTTGAGTTAACAGGCAGTGAGGAAAGCAATGAATGTTGCTGTGACGCTGTTCCTTTTTATATGAATACATATTTGCGAAGTGAATATACTGTATTTAATTCAGATATTCTGTTTCAACTTGAAATTTAATAAACTTTGTCATCCAGTATATGTCTTTGTTTTATAGTTCCCCTTCTTGACATCGCTTTCTACCCCTTTCCCTAACCGTACAGCTCTCCAGAGCGCTCTGCTCATTTCAGTTCTGTTCACAGCTGCACCTTCAGCCTGTCCTGGAGGCCAGGCAAAAGGCCAGCAGGCCAGCAGGTGTGTATGTCCTTTTCCACAATTGTGTTAAGACCATGGACTGGAGTTGTGGCATTGCTCATGATCAGTTCCCAGACTTTTCCTGTATTTTAGAGCAATCCTCCTTGTCGTTTGGGCAGAAGGTAGCAGGTGAGCTCCTGGTGGCTGGGAAATCCCACAGGTTTTGATCCCATAGGGAGCCAGCCAATTTGTAGCTGCAAAGGAAAAAGGTGTAACAAGATTTCTCCAGCCTGCACCAGAGTGGTCAAAGAGAAGTTCAGCTTTTGCTACTTTCTAGTGTCTCTCCACAGAGGAAGCAGGGGCAGAACATCTTGACATTCCCTTTGTGTTGTCAGTCACTGTGATAAACTCAGACGTGACCTGTGCTCAGGTTTCTTCACCCGCTCTCTGCTGCCAGCTCTTAGTGAGAGGGGAAAGCTCTTGGCTGGTGGAGCAGCAGAACAGAAATTCGTTGTTGGCATCTGCCATAACCGGCATTGATAGCAATTATGATGAGGTGTGAGGGGGGTACAGAGAAGTCCAGGCAATTCCTGCACTTGAAAGTCCATCTCCAGTGTCACTGTGGGGACACTCCTGATGAAGCTGGAGAGGGCATGGCACTTAGGGGAGGCTCTGAGGCCTGGAAGACAGAGAATGTCTGTCCCATCTTCAAGAAGGGTAAGACCGAGGAGCTGGGAACTACAGCCTCACCGTGCTGCCTGAGAAGGTGGCGGAGCACGTACTCTGGGAGCCATTTCCAAAGATGCTGGGGTCAAGAAGTTGGTAGGGAGGAGTCAGCATGGGTTTGCAAAGGGTGAAATCATGCCACACTAATCTGGTACCTTTCTAACAATGTGTGAGCAATTCAGTGGACAGAGGAAGAGCAGTGCATGGTGCTTACCTTGACTTTAGCAAGGCTTTCTCTGGCTTGTGCCATAACAGTCAATTCAGGTTTAGGAACTCCCTGATCTCTTTCCAAAGAAGAAAGCAAGGGCGTTTCTTGATTTCTTTGCTCAGGTACATTAGGAACCCTTTTGGGTCAGTAGCTACAAGCAGGTTGCAGATCTTTGCAATCAGTTGTATGGAATAAACAATTCTTTTTCAGAAAATCTTATTATGCCAGTTGCTTTTTCCTCATGAGCAAATGTGTCTGAAGTTTCCCAGGTTTTGCTGTCTTCAAAATACCGTGTTAAATTGTGGCTACAAAACATTAGTTTTTCAGTTTCTCATTGGCAGAGTAGTGGTTGAGTAGTGCTGCTGCAGCACTAGTATGTCTATCCAGTGAGTCCTGACTTCTGAAACATCCAGGCATTTGCTCATAATTCATTGCTGATCGCTGCCACTCCGTTCCACTGATGCTCTGCAGAGGGAACATAACTCTGGTATCTATCCTATAAGCATGCTGACCACCTGTGTCCTGTTTTCATCCTGCCTTTACCTTAGAGGTACCCCTCACCACACTTACCTGGATATAGAGATAAAGCACTTGTGACTAAAAACAAAGAAGCTGCACATCCTGTGTGCCTAGAAAAGCCAGTGGTAAATGCTGCTTCACTGCTGGCTCCCAGCGAGAAGCGGAGGTTACTGGCTGCTGGGCAAACCAGCGTTAACATCAAGCACAGCAGCGAGGGAAAGCCCAGTCCAGTCATTCACTGCAGTGATGACGTGTCTGTTTTCTGCCAGTGAGAAACCTGCTCTCAAATGTGGGTGGCTGTTCCTTGCTGCTTGTTGGAAACAGCCCCCGCTACCCTGCGAGTGGTGCGGTGTTGTGGTTTAACCCCGGCTGGTAACCAAGTGCCACGCAAGGATAGGGAGAGCTGGAAAGGAAGGTAAAAATCAAAGGCTGAGGTAAGAACAATTTAATAATTGAAATAGAATAACAATGAAAGAATAATAACAACAATGACAATAATAGTTATAATGAAAAGGGAGAGGGAAAGGAAGAAAGGAACACGTGGTGCACAACGCAACTGCTGGCCGCCCACCGGCTGATGCCCAGCCAGTCCCCAGGCAACAAGCCCCCTGCCCAGCCAGCCCCCAGGTACACAGAGAGCAGGCGTGCCGTCCCATGGCATGGAACACCTCTGCGGTTGGTTCGGGTCAGCGGACCTGGCAGTCTCCCCTCCCCAGCCCTTGCGTCCCTCCAGCCTTTTTGCTAGCGAGGCCTAAGGAACTGCACAGTCTCACATCAAAACCAAAAGACAGCACTGTGCTAGTTCCTAAGAAGATAATTAACGCCATCCCAGCTGAAACCAGGACGTGCTGCTAACACATCTGGCAATACATGAGCTCACTATGCTGAAGCAGAGCTGTATCCTGTTCTATAAAACAGGGAATTGATCTTCTGTGCAGGTGTCTATCCTGCATAATTTCTGTCTAAGCGTCTGGACCAGTTACCTAGCATCATAGTACTTGACCACGCACTATTCGCACACAGCGAGGGCATGCTGAGGGTTGTTGGGTTTTTTTCATTTTGTCTGTACAATGCAAACAGCGCAGGCAAATTGCATGTGACTAAGGGAATTTCAGCTTCTTCCTGCACCCCACTGCCAGTGTTCCATGTGCTCCAGAGCAAGGAGTTCAGATAAAGGATGCCTTTCTTAAGCAAGGCAGAAATGTATGAGACTTTGAACAAACAGCATGCCAAGAGATGTTTCCTGCTACCAAACCACATCTCCTCAACTATGCCTATTAGTGGAGTTTTTCCTCTAACATGAGCTTTGGTTTCTTTCCTATCCATCACACCTTCAGCTCCAGACCACAGTGTCAGGCAATTTCTACTGCTAAATCCAGCAGGCTGTTGAGGATGTCAGTGCAGAAACATGTATAGCTATATATACAAAGATACGTGCATGTAGATGTGTCTGCAGACAGAGATACCTAGCTAGATACAGGTACACACAGCGTGGATCTCTCTAGCAGCCTACTGGATTTGGCAAGCCCCTTCCTCTGAGTCCTTAGTTTGGGTTCCCGCCCACCCTTGGGCCTCTCTGCTCCCCTGAGCTGGTGCAGATGGGCCTCTGAAGAGCTGACAGCTCCTCTGATGGGCCTGGGTGCAGCTGGAGCAGCGTATTATTCCATGTCCCACCCCACCTGCACCATGGTCTCTTTGTCTCTTTTGTGAAGGCAAGCAGAAGAGTTTTTACCACGTAACCCAAGACTTAACTCCTCAGTGCCTCAACACCTTCCAGCATGCATATGGGTCAGATTTCTTACACTGTGTCACTTGTACCCATTATTTACCCATAAACCCCCAAGAAATTGGCAAGACGACCTTTGGCTGTCCCAATCTCTCCTCATACCAGTGTCTGTTAACATTGCTGTTGGCTAACTGATTTCTTTTTGCAGGAGCGGTCTGCAAACTGGGACCATGCGCAGCAATCAGTTAGCTGAGGGGAATTTGCTCGAGCTTGTCTAGACAACAATTAACATGATGAGGCGTGTTTGCAGAGCACAGGGGGGTGGGAGACAGATGGCGCCAAGGAAAGGTAACACCTTGTTGTTAATTGATGGTAGTTAACCACCAATCAAGGATTGCCTAGTATGCAAGGCTTAGCTTCAAGAACCAATCTGTTTAAAACGCGCAGCTTCTGAAAGAGTATAAAAACTCATGCTTCTGTACAATAAATTGACATTTGCTTGCATCAAGCTGCGTCCCGTCTCTTCATTCGCCGCAAATTGCTGACCCCGACGTGATGCGTTTAAGGATCTAACGTGAAGGGCTCTCGAATCGCCTATCTGAGCGACATGCAGCGAATCCCACAGAACTTTGAATGATCTGCTGAAAGGAAGCAGGAGCCGGCCAGAAATCCCTCCGGAGTTGAGAGGTGAGCTGTGGGAAATCCGTAATGGGGAATCAGGCTTCGTCCCCAGAAAGAGACGTATATGGACTCATGAAGGGTCTTCTAGTCAGATCAGGGAGTCCGTGCCTCAGTTTCCTCAAATGGTGACCCCTATGGTGGTGTTCCGAAGCCTTGGAAGAATAAGGACGGAACTGGTCGATAAAAAAGACAGCTTGTGGAAGAGGGCTGCGTTCCGGAGGAGACGGCTTGGCTGAACGATCGTCTGGCTGTCTGGACCAGGCGGACAACCTAAACCCCAAGGATAACACCTGTATTCATCGAGACAGGTGAGCAGCCAAGAAACTTTAGAGACTTTGAAAGAATGAAAGTGTGTACATACAGCAGCCAATTGTATGATGCTGCTGCGGAGGGGAACTCCGTGTCGGGAATGCATTTAGCATCTTGGTGGCAAATTCTGACTACTCTTTGCCAAGTGTGGACTAATTCTGCTAACGGTGCTAAACCAGAGGAAGCTGTAAATTCCACCGACAGCGCAACTCTTCTCAAGACACAGTCAGCGATGGCGATTCCGTCCACACCTCCTCTGCCCCCAAAGCTTCTGTCACTGACTGCAGCGACCCTCACAACACAGGACCAAGCACGGGAACAGGACAACTTGGACAATGATTCCATTGACACTGATAAACCTTTTGATCCAGGTCCTATAGATCTGGAAAAGGAGCTAGACCTTTCCCCCACCCCCTTGTCTCTCTGGATGCATTGATTGTATTTTTGGGGAGGGTGAAAGGGAGTCTGAGGGATTGGTGGCAGGAATGCAAGTGGGAAACACTTCAGTGATGGGTTTTGGGAGTCGCTATGGCATGTTCAGTATTTTGTCAGACAAATCAACCTGCAGAGTGGCAGCCTGTGCAATACGAGGCTGTTAAAGGGTTAAGCAAAGCAGTGCGGGAAGGGAGGATTCATAATACATTTGCTATGTCCCTTCTTGAAGTGATGGCAGAGCCTTATACACTCACACTGCATGATTGGAAGTCATTGCTTTGTATGGTACTAACTGATACAGTATATGATGTGGTTATTTGATCTCTGTGAGCTATGTGTAGTGGCCTTGACTGAAAACCTTAATAGGGGAATTGCTGTTAACTATGAGCAGTTAGCTGGAGCAATTAATTGTGCCGATTCTGTGACTCAGGCAAGGTATCCCAGGGACAACTGTTTGCAAATGAATGAGATGGCTATTAAGGCAGTCCGGATGCGGGAGTCTTGCCACAGTCTTCAGGGTCCTAGAGAGTCTAACTTGATTGATTGGATTCAGAATATTTTGCAACAAGTCGAACATCAGGAAGCTCAAGGGTTGCTTTTAAAACAACTAGCTGTGATAATGCCAATGAAAATTGTAAATGGGCAACTTTCACAATCGCAACCCCAACATGTGTCAAATGATTGTAACGCAGAACTCACAGCAGACTGTAATTCTCAGGCTGAGTTCTGGAATGCAGCATAATACATTTTTGCTTCTCTAATCTCTTCTGTAAGAATAGTACACGCTCTTAACTTGTTTAGTAAATTAGGCTGCTAGCTTGCTAAACAAAGTAATACTACAAATACTGCGGGTTTTTTTCTGGCTTATTAACAGATGTTGATTCTGTCCATCATATGTTGCTACAGAACCGAGTTGCTATTGATTTTTATTATTAGCACAGGGACACAAGTGTGAAGACTTTGATAGGATGTGTTACGTGAATCTGAGTGACCACTGTGAATTAATTTACAAAAGTATACAAAACTCAAAAGCCTTAAAACAAAGATCTGCAACAGAGCCAGGGGCAGGATGCCTTTGTTCTCTTCTCACGGCTGGGAAACTTTGGGCCATGACTCAAAAGTATTACAGGATTTATTATAATTATCTTTAACCACCTTATTGATGTTTGCCTTATGTCTCCCATGCTTTTTTTTCCTGTATTCAGTGTTTAGTTGATTGTAACATAAAGCAGGTCATGGTCACCCAGCTACACACCCCCTTTGCCTCGTCGCAATTAAGCAAAAAAGAGGATAGAGAATGTCTGAAGAGAGAGATAGGAGAGGAAACTGGAGAATATTTGACCTAACAAGAGATGAGAGAACAGCTGGGTATTGTGAAGGAGAATAGGAAAGATAAACATGGTTATCTAGTGTTTAATAGGTGTCTGCATGCTTGTAGAGATATATAGCTATGTAACTGCATGAATGATTTCTGCCCTAAGCCTGGTGGCGCATACAGCTGCGGTTTGTGTCCGGGCTCAGAGATGTAAATAGGGGCTTCTCTGTTATGGTAAAAGTGTTTCTCTTTGCATAAAAAAGAGAGGGAATGAAGGGAATGACCCCAGAGGTATGTTCAGAGAAGGCATGAGATGTTTCGAACTTTTTGACTGAACCAGTTCTTGTTTGGTGTGCCCTTCCACCTATGTATAATGTTAATCCAAAAGAAGATGATACTGTTTACACTTTGAATGTCGATAATTGTCTTTTTGTAGATGCTAATGTAGTAGGAGGCTATGATGGGAACGTATTGCAGTGGTTCTTCTCTTATCCGGAGTAACAGCAGGGAAAGCATTAGAGTTAAATCACCTTGTTTGGTAGGCAATTAAGAATGCGAGTCAAAATTGCCACTGCTTTTTGTTGTTGGTTCAAGGACATGGCTGTGAGGATTTTGATGGTATGTGCTGCGTGGATTTTAGGCGCCCCATTGCAGCAACATGTTATCAAAATCTGAGAAAATGTCAGCCTTTTTAGGCATCCATTCACTCAATTGGCAGTATTGTTTTGTTTCCTATTACCTTGGTTGCTGTCATGTTTGCAAGGGCCCTGCAGAACATGGCAAACCTGGTACTAGCTGTTCAAAAACAAAAAAAGGGAAAATTGTAAAATTGTATGGAACAGAGACAGTGGGTTATTTTGACACTGATAATATGTCTCAGTTTTTTATTCTATTACTTATACCTTGTTTTTACTTGTTCGGTTTCAAAGGTTCTTTTTGTGCAACAGGAAGGGGGAGATGCAGGAGCGGTCTGCAAACTGGGACCATGCGCGGCAATCAGTTAGCTGAGGGGAATTTGCTCGAGCTTGTCTAGACAACAATTAACATGATGAGGCATGTTTGCAGAGCGCAGGGGGGTGGGAGACAGATGGCGCCAAGGAAAGGTAACACCTTGTTGTTAATTGATGGTAGTTAACCACCAATCAGGGATTGCCTAGTATGCAAGGCTTAGCTTCAAGAACCAATCTGTTTAAAACGCGCAGCTTCTGAAAGAGTATAAAAACTCGTGCTTCTGTACAATAAATTGACATTTGCTTGCATCAAGCTGCGTCCCGTCTCTTCATTCGCCGCATCTTTTAACTTCTAAAACAGGTTAACATCACAGAATGCTTAAAGAAATAGCAGTGTGAAAGATAACTTCTTAATCTGCTTATAATTATAACGTCTTTGCATGCCTTTTCCTAGCACAGCTAGTTTGAGAAGACTATGGAAACCACCATCACAACAGAGCTCTTCTACATGACAGCCAGCAGCATGGCAGCACAAGGTGCAGGTGCTGGGAGGTATCAGGGTACCTAGAGAAGGCCCCTAGGACAAGGGGTGGACAACCAGTTTTTCAACTTTTACTGTACCATCAGTTTGATTTATGCCTCCTCTCGCCCGCTGGTTACATATTGCCAGTAGCAGATGGTGTTGACTGTTTGCACCTGCAAATCAAGTTGATTTTATAATTGTATCTCTTGACACTGTCAACCTTGAATATGCAAATTGCTTTTCATTGATAGTACCACCTTTCCCTAAGCAGAAGCGCTACTTTAGCTGAGGTTACTGTGATAGCTGATCATTGTACTACCTATTAACTATGATGAATTATTAATGATTAGTTATTACTATTAATCACTGCTATAAGCACAACAAGGACAGCGACTGTTAAGAAGACAAGCAGCACAGTCCATGTTTTATTCAGGATAATCTGGACCACACACTAGTTGGGCCTTTTGAGCACAGCTGTGTATCACAAACAACAAGGACAATATTCACTTTTTATCTTCTCTTACCAGTTCTGTTCTATTTGTAGAAACTGAGTACGAGTTCTGCTCCCACCTCACAGGCCCATCCCCCGATGTCTACAGCAATGCCTTCATGTAGAATGGAGCTCTAGGCACCTTTATAAACAAACAAACAAGCAAGCTTCCTTCACATCTATAAACACCCGTGGCATCTACACGAATACTACTGCCAGTCACCTTCTTGCTGGTGAACTGCCAATTGCCATAGCCTTAGAGAAAGTTCACTTTTAACCTCCGGCTGTATTATCAAAATCCTGTGCATAGAACTGCATTCCCTGTTGCAAGAATGAATAGACAGTTATTACCCAGCTCAAATGCTCCTCTTTAATGGCTTTTCATGAAACAGCATCATGCTTACCTATTTCTGGAGCATCAAGGCAAAAACAACCCTGTACAAAGCTAACAGTCCTTTCACAGCAGCTAGGCAGCCACAATAGAAGTTATTTACAAAGGAATCCTAAATCACACAGGCCCATTCCAGCTCCCTTTTCCACATAATTCTTCAGACCAATCTAATCAACAATGTGTCTTTGTATTTACTGTTCATAAACTCTAATTGTTTTGTGCGGTCGTCTAATTTTCAAGAGTTGCAGGGCTGCTTCCCAGAAATACATCAATATCTCAGAGAAGCTGGGTTTTAAAACCTGGTCTGTTTCTTGGCATCCACAATGGCGCTGAGCTTTCTCCCATCAAGAAAAGGACATACTTGGGGGATTTTTGGACTCATCTATTTTGGGGCAAGGAAGAAATTACTTTGAACATGGGCTGAATTGAATCTTCGCCTTATAAATGACTGGCTGTTTTACATTCCAACTTCATCCCTGAAACAAAATCCTGCACCTGTGTTTTGCCATCTGTCATATGAGGGGCCCGAGCCACTGTGAGAAAGACCAGCTTTCATTTTGGACATGGAAGACAAGATGTGTAGATGTTATGGGCATACAGACAGGAGCAAACAAGAGAAAAGTATGTACCAGAAGTGCAGGGGGAAAATGATGTATCACTGGCTTTTGCAATTTACCTAAACATCCTTATGTCTAGATTATCTTCACTGATTAAGCCTTTCTTGGTGCTGTAGTAGAACCTTTGTCATTCTAGAAGTTTCTCACTTTAATAAGTTACTATGGCTCAAATGGTGCATGGAAGAGTGCAGGGAAACTTCAGTGTTTTCGTAAATAATGCTCAGCTGCTTAAAGGCCCAAGGTGATGAAGAGCATTGCCCTGGGTACATCTGTGTGTTGAAGCATGGCATTAGCAGTAGGGTAGCCTGGCAATTCCCTTTCAGCTATGAGCAATTCTGCTGGCACATGCACTTTGCAGAAGAGCAAAACTGCTGACATACACAATGTGATTGTAGAGCATCATACACATCTTACCACAAGAAAAAAAAAAAAAGAAGTAAGGGCTCCCAGGTTGAAGTTTGTCTTTCTTACTGCTTTCTACACTGACCAGACTTCTAAAAAATGGTGGAATCAGAAGTTAGATAAAACCCAAAATTACTTAATTACTTCATGGATACTATAAACTATGCCAGATGTTAACCTCTAGATAAAAAGGAAGCTGTCCTCTTCGCCCATATAACAATCATCACTTACATTATAACAACAGCTAACTCTACCAAATATTTGAATTCTGTTCCATTTCTCATCAGAGACACTTTCCACTCAGATCCTGGCAATTTTAATTGAATGCGAGCTGATGACTTTTCAGGGAAGCAGTCTTGAAAATCAGAAGCACAATTCCAGAAAGCAATGCTTCCCCAGTATAGCTACACAGAAGAATCTTAAGCCTTTTCAAAGGCCTCTTTGCACTTCCTAGACATAAGCTGCCCTTACGCCTGACTCTTGTATCCAGGATGAATTAGAACAAGCAGGAGAAGAAACATGGCAAAAAGCAAGGCCGTTTCCGCTCAGCGTTGATGAGCACGCACTTTCATGCATTTTGCACTTGCAGTTTAATCATGGAAATCTCCTACTGATAATGACCTGATTGTTAGGAGAAAGGTGGGCCCCAGCCCTATTGGCTGTTTACATCCTAATGTGCCCTGGTTTTGAAACCTATGTCCAAACTAGCTGAGGTTCTACTGTGTTATATTTCCTCTGCAGCATCACACACTTTCAATCATCATCAGTTCTTTAGCTCTTTAGCCATAAACCCTGGCTTCTGTTTGGCACTGCAACTTGCTGCAGAACAGAACCCCCCCAAACCTCGTCTGTGTACATGAAATGGTACAGATGAAGTGGTATTTAGGTGGCAGTTGGCAAGAACCGGTTTTATTCATTGGAAATGCTGTCAATAAGTTTGAAATGGTTGTAAATAGGTTTTCACTGTTGCATGTTTATTCCTGGTCTTCTGCATGCACGTTGCTTTAAATACAATTTTGACAATCTGTCCCCTGTATCTGAGGGCACTACGTTACCTGCATGTTCCATCAGTGCAAATACTGGAGATTCTTGCCATATGCCACCTGCAACTCTGGCCACTTGACAGAAATGTCACAGCATTCATCTGCACACAGGTAGGTTTCCATCTCACCATAAGCAGAGCTGAAGTCTGAAATTATACAAGTGAGAATTCTGAAAGATTTAAGCACAAAAATCCAAAGCAAGAACCAAAATTTTAAAATTATATTTTATGATAGGAAGCTCCCATATGAAATTCTAGTGCCTTAAAATATTTCTTGGTAGGGAATGTTTTCTCACAATTACTCAGTATTTCTTGTAATATGAATGACATGCACAATAATTGTATCTGTGTTAGAGAAAACTTCCCTATAATGGGCACTGCTGTAAAACCTAACTTTGTCCACATTCAACAGGTTTGTGTTCTTCTTACTTCTACTTTTTGTGGATTTCACTACTTCAAATCCAGCTTCTTTCATTTCTCCACCTGTATAATCTCCGCTTGTTTCTATGCAGAGCACTGTAATCACTGCTGAGAAAATTGGCTCTAAAGATAAAACTAAAGTACAAAACAAAAAGATGATGGTGGGACAACCAGTAAAGCTGTTTTGGTGGACAAAACCAGCATATGCACATGCCCTTGTGCTCCCTTGAGTAATGAACACCTTTTATCAAAAAGTGCAAGTAGCAGACAAGGAGTTCAGCACTGAGTGAAATTTCTTGGCATTCAGCAGCACCGTGCCTGATGTAAAGCTGAACGGCAGCAGCACGTTGTTCCACTCAAGTTCCAGAGTTCCTGGAACATTCTGCAAGGCTCCAGGAAGGAAGGTACTACCACCTGGGTGAGGTCAGGCCCTTAGTGCTAGCAAGTAATTCTTGGCAAAAGTCTGAATGCTATTGTGTTTTCAGCTTTGATTTCCACCTTTGTCAGTGAAGCTTTTATTTTCCTCAGGGACAACATTGCTACTGGAAGAAATGTCAGCATTTCTGCCATAACTAAAAACTACTGTAAAAAAAAAGGCTCCAGAAAAGGTTCCTAAGACAGAATATAGCACACTGGAAGAGGCTGTCAGAACAGGACTTCCAGGACAAATGCCTGGCTCTTTGCTCTCTTCTGTCATATGTTTTTAACCTAAGCCTGGTACAAGTTTTCCCTCCCTCGCCTCAAGGCTTGGTCCATACAGATAGCGCCTTCTGGCACATCTAGGTTTTGCGGTTTGTCTGTGCATACCCGGTTTGTCTGTGCATACCCGATATATGAAGTATGTCTTATTATTTAAGCAACAGGGAAGCTAAGACTGATGTACATGACACAGCTTTACTGGATCTTTACTGTGACTGAAGAACTCTCTTCCACTTAAAATAAAAATAATCCACAGACTTATTTTTGTGATTCTAATCAAGGAACTGCAGTTTCCCCAGCTAGAAAGCAGAAATAAGGACACAATTAGTAAAAATTAGTAGAGTTGCATACAGAGGTGCCAAAATGCACCACAGACCAAATATAACTAGCAAGCACAAACCGTCTTGATGTTTCACCAAACCCTCTTGATGTTTCACTGGCATGACTCACATTCGTAGTTTCCAAGTTTCTTCAATCGAGGCTTCTACCTTCTTCAGAAGTGCCTTCATCGTTGTTGTCATTTAATTCCTAAAGAAATGACAGCTCATGGCTTGGTATTTGTCACATTAACTGTGGAATTAATTAAATTCTTTCTTAACAATGCACAGAGAACTCAACCCTGGCATTTAGGATCATTTCTGTATGAATCTGCAGAATAAAATTCTTAGCAGAGCGCAGATTCCTGCAGGAGAGACTGAGAGGTGGAATTATGTTACCACAGGTACAAAGGACCTACTCAAGCATATAGCTCAAGCATATAGATCTGGTACATTTGCTATGAAATTAGTACAGCAGTGGCCATGAGAAATCATACGAACCACCTGTACTTTATCTTCAGCTTTAGCACAGTGTGTTTTATGTGTCTCTCAGCTGCTTTACTTATAAAACGGATTGAAGAATAAATACTCCAGGAACTAAGGATGACAGGCTATAGTTGATAGCAAAGGTTGAGTCGTACAGAAATTCTCCACTGTTGGAATAAGTCCTCAAAACAGAATCCATGTTCTTTCAATCCAATAAGCTGCTTAGAGGCCATGCAGTATTTGAAGAACTTTGGTTGCAAATACATGGACATGGAGGCACTTCACATGGACTGCAATTAGGGACGTTGCCCTTGGACCACAGAAGATGGCTCCTGCATTGCTTCATGCACAACAAATTAATTTAACTAATCTCTTTATAAGCCAACTCAGTCATTTCACTGGAGGCATCCTTTTCCAGTACTCATCAAGACTTGTCCTTTCACTCCATGATCTCTATTAAACAAACAAAAGGAGGAAGTGACCAACCTAGGGCAATGCAGGAAACTTAATGGAATATAACAATTACCTCCAATTCAGCATTACTTCTTCTTGTCCTTAGCATCACCTTTCTCTGCCCTACTCATTTTTGTAAAATTGGTTTATTATTCTGCAAGGACTCATTGGATTTTAAGAAACATCACCTTTTATTTATTGAATCTTTATTCTAAGCTTTTTGCAGGAAAAGACAGTTTCCAAGAGCACTATGGACTATGATGACCCTTTTCCTATCTCAGCAGGGCTCTTCACGTACCGCAAGGAGCCAGCTCAGCCATCCAGCCACAGTGGGCAGAACCACTGTAAATGCCTTCAAGTCTGAAAAGGGAGTTACCTTTTTTTTTTTTTTTTGGTTGAGGGTACTTTTCCTCCAGAAAGAATAAAGCAAAGGCTTTTTGCAGACAATACTACTCCTCATCTCCCAGGAGACATTCGCTTTGCTACATCTCTACAATCAGTGGGAATCGGCAGAGATCCTTTGCCCCAGCCAGCTGACACCCACTGACTGGCATACCCCCACTCAACACACAACAGTAATCTGTGGTGCTCTTTTTCCATTCCAGTCCTTTTTCGTACCTCCTCAGCATCAGAAATAACTTTTTCTCCCAAAAATTCAGCTCTACTTCATTTCCTCTATGTTTTACCTCTTCACCACTTTCAACACTTTTGCTACGCTGGCTGCAGTGTGGGTTCATCTGGAGTCAAGATACATCTGCAACCTTCACACCTGCTGAGCTTCCACCCTAGGCTCTTCCTCCTCCGGGGACTAACATCCTCTAGCTTTCTGTTTTAGTATCACTAATACAAGGCCATCACTCTATGTCCACTTTCTGGTTTCAATCCCATTTATTTTTCCACTTTAATAAAATGAATCAAAGTAAATTAATGACATAAAAAATATTAACTTTCAGGGATGACCTATTTTTTAGCTGGACTACACTATAGATTTGATTCAATGAAAATAGTTTCAGGCTGGTTATAATTCAATAATGCATCAAATACTTTTCCTGAGTGCTTTGTCTCCACCACATACATACAGGGACCTAGCTATCCACTATGGATTAAAAGTTACTGTAAATTCACAAGGCTATAATTTCATTTTATAATTTTTAAAAGCATATTGGGCCCTAGATTAAATTTCAAGATACCCCTTCTGACTGGGTGTAAGAGACTGCGCCGGTGAGACCCACCATCGCCACAGCAGATGAGTTGTCTCAGCATTGCTATGGCAGGAAACGCATGCCATCCCCACAGGGAATGATCTATACATTGGTAAGGCAGGAGGGTAACACCGCTGCCACCGCAGAGATTGATCTATACATTGTTAAAGGAGGAAACCGACGGACGCCATGGAGCAACGGGGGAGGCTGATCCTGCACAACTCAACCAAACCCCTGTGCGTGTGCCCAGACTTGGGGTCAGGGGGGTCAGGGTGCCCGGAGGCCCCTGAGGAATGTTGGGCGCGTACACCATTGCTGGGGGTGGTGGTGTGGTTGAGCAGAACAGCTTGTAGCAACTCCATAAAAAATGGAACCAACTAACATGGGACGGAATGTTCCCCCACCGGACCGGGAAACGAATCGGACCGTCGGGACGCCGCAGCTCCGGGGTGGTAGCTATTGCTCTGAACTCTTTCTTTTTTTTTTTTTTTTTTCCTTATTTCTTTCCTTCTTTTCTCTCTCTCTTTATCTCTTGCTCTCTCTCCCTTGGCATTCACAGATTTATATTTGGGCAAATAAAGTTCCTTGGCACTTGACTCTGCTTTGGGTCTTAATTCTGTTCCCGAGAACACAAACAGAGCCACGCTCCCGTCTCAGACCGGCATGCGACGTATGTTCTGTGCTGTTCTGGTATGGTAGGGTAGGGTAGGGTAGGGTAGGGTAGGGTAGGGTAGGGTAGGGTAGGGTAGGGTAGGGTAGGGTAGGGTAGGGTGTATTATTTGATGATATATTTTGTTACGGTAGATTATGGAATGTAATGGTATGGTATGGTATGGTATGGTATGGTATGGTATGGTATGGTATGGTATGGTATGGTATGGTATGGTATGGTATGGTATGGTATGGTATGGTATGGTATGGTATGGTATGGTATGGTATGGTATGGTATGGTATGGTATGGTATGGTATGGTATGGTATGGTATGGTATGGTATGGTATGGTATGGTATGGTATGGTATGGTATGGTATGGTATGGTATGGTATGGTATGGTATGGTATGGTATGGTATGGTATGGTATGGTATGGTATGGTATGGTATTTATTTATCTGTGTAACATAAGCAACAGCATGTGATTTCATGGTAAATGTAATTTCTGTTTTTAAATACCTAAACAGTTAACATCACAAGATATATAGGTCTCGTGGTTTAACCCCAGCCAGCAACGAAGTCCCACACAGCCATTTGCTCTCTCCCCCTTAGTGGGATAGAGAAGAGAATCAGAAAAGTAAAAATGAGAAAACTCATGGGTTGAGATAAAAACAGTGTAACAGGTAAAGCAAAAGCCACTCAGGCAAGCAAAGCAAAACAAGAATTCACTACTTCCCATCTCCAGGGAGGTGCTCAGCCATCTCCAGGAAAGCAAGGCTCCATCATGTGTGATGGTTACTTGGGAAAATAAATTCCACAACCCTAAATGTCTGCCCATTCCTCCTTCTTCCCTCAGTATGCTGAGCATGACATCATACGATATGGAATATCCTTTTGGTCAGTTGGGGTCAGCTGTCCCAGCCATGTCCCCTCCCAACTTCTTGTACACCCCCAACCTACTCGCTGGTGGGGTGAGAAGCAGAAAAGGCCTTGGCTCCGTGTAAGCGCTGCTCATCAGTAACTAAAACATCCCTGTGCTGTCAGCACTGTTTCCAGCAGAAATCCAAAACATCGCCTCATACTAGCCAAAGCGGCACTGCCAGGACACCCCAATAGCAATAGAGGGGAGCACTGTTGGACTGTGCATCACAAAATACTGACTCCTCTGAACATCATGTGGTTACTAGAGCCTAACAAATGCTCAGGTTGCCTTTCCTCTGAATGGCATTCTGCTGGGTAGACCTGTGTTTTTTGAGTACACAGAGATAACTGAAACTCGGTTTACTCAGTGCAAGATAACAGATGAAATAGTGATGTTTACAATGCAGCCAGATAAAAAGTTCTCCCTCTGCAGACTGCAGGAGGCTGCAAGGTTTCCATAAAACTATAATAATAACAGCTTATGTTAAGGTGATGAATATTTGAGTATTACCTTCTTCTTGTCTTTTTGTGATAATGGCTTTTTCTCCACCTATTGTTCAGTTTCTAACATTTCAACCTATAAAGCATTCTAAGTTTAAACTTAATGATCTTTACATCTCATGTGGGCATTATTTTACCTGGCTTTAACCATACACAAATTTGATGTCTAGCCTAAGCTAATCATCTAGGCTCCCTTTGTAATTAATAGGGAGAGGACAAAGGTGCCTCCGGAAAGGCTAAATGCAAGAATGGAAAATTCTGTCATTTCAGGCAACACTTGTGGAGGTGGGATTAAGTTATAAGAAAAGTTAACAGAACTGAAACCATTAAGTCATGTGTATTCTCTCCAGATCAATCTGTAATGTGGCAAAATACACTCAAGCCTAAACTCCAGTGCCAAGCACTCTTCCATGAAAAAGCATGAGGCTGTTGTTCACTCCGTGACCACTTGACATACACTAATATGTATGTGTATGTGCATGTATCTAATCACTTTCTAGTTCTTAACCTGCAGGCATGTTTGCACACGCACCTCAAGCAGACAAACCATTATCTAATGCCTCATTAATCTGGTATCAGCTTGCTCTATATGTCAGATTATATATAAAATATATATGTCAGATTATATATAATATGTATAATATATGATTCAGAGATGAAAGGCCATAAAATGCAGCCTTGCACTCTGATAGTGTGACATTTTCTGTAAACGACTCTGGAGGAACTTGATGTAAAAATCGTTTGACATAAGAGGTTTCTGAGAATTCATAGGCATGGTCAGCCAGGCAGCCATCCCTTTAGGATGACAATTATAACAGGTATAAGACAGGGCAGAGGAAATGTAATGCAACAAAGGAAGAAAACATATGTTAGCCTGGCGGATTTCCTGTTAGGGTATGCAAATATTATTCTTCTTTGGAAATTAATTGACACAAAGTTCAGTATTGAATAGAAGCTGTTTTTTTATGTATGTGGTGGAGTTTTGCTTATCTATAAAACAGTTGATCTCTAAAATTTAACTTACCTGCAAACTCACTGAAATGAAAACCAAGGGGTGCAGAAGCACACTGAGAATAGACAATGGGCAGGGCAATAAGTACAAATTCCAAAGCTACAGCATGGGTGACTGAGTGTAAATGCAGTTGGAAAGTTAGACTGACATCGAGACAGGGGATAGTCTTAAATTGCAGTCCCAGGTGGGTCACATTTGCCCCCCTGCAAGACCAGTAAAACTGGCAGGGGGGTGTGGGTGTGGGGTGGTGAGGTGTGTGTCAACTCAAACAAACACTCAAACACTGATTTTCTGCAGCCACCTTGTGTAGAAAATGGACATTGCAGCTTTCACAAAGCTCTTTTTGTCAGCGCAGCACCCTGCTTCAGGAAGGTGCTGGACAGAAGTGTCACTTGGGGCTCACAAACGTCACTGTTGCTGCCAGGGGACGTGCTCAAGTGTGCTGAGAATGTCAGTGGGAAACCACGCTGAAGATGGATTTGCACTGGTACTCAGTTTCTAGGAGGAAATGTCACATAGCAAGAAAACATTGCTTTTAGATCCCCTTTCTTTGCAGCTTGAACTCTACAGAAGTCAAAAGGAATCTTTCCATTTATCTCTACACTTAGGCCGGTCCTACTAAAAATAAGTTGTTCACAGTGCAAAAAATGATAGATCGCTTTCTCTTCTTTTTGAAAACTGCTACCATTGCGGTTGGAAGAGGAAATCCAGCAGAAATCAGGGATCAGAAACCAGGAATGGCTACTGACTGAGCTTTAGTGCACAGTCCCAAAATTCTCATATTAGATGACACTGCACCTGCTCTAGATAGAGAAAGCAAGATGATAGTTCACATTGGACCAGGAAAAGTAAGTGCTTTATTATTGATATAACCCTCATTTTCCTCAAATCATGCATTTAATTTAAATTCAGGGAGAAGACACAAGTGACAGTTAATATTTTCCATGATAGATTTGCAACAAGGACAAGGACCCTTTTCCCATTCACAGCAAAAAGCTGTCCACTGCTCTTCTGTGACAGTATTCTCACATCTTCCGCCTCGCCACCACTGAAACAATTATTTCCACTTGGCTCATCTAGCTGGGGGCTGGCACTGCGCAGCAGCCATCTGAGCAGCGGAGCCCTCACTGTAACACTCCAGACAGCTTAACTCTTGGGAGTGTTTAACTCGCAACAGTCACAGCAGAAGGAAGCTGAGTCAGAGGTGTTTTGGAAGAAGTCTTTGTCTCTCTTCTTCAGTTATATAGGCAGGCTGCAGGTACTAACCTGTAGGTTTATTCCTGGAAATCTGGCATCTGCGCTTAGGTGACGTGAACAGCTTTCCTCCCTAAATTACCAAATCATAAACCCTGTTTTTGGTGTGTCAATGGAGGCCTAAACCTACCTATTCAAGGAAAACACATTGCCTTCAGCCAGATAATGCTGAGAAACATTTACCAGTGGTAGATAACTAGTGTCATGCTGTTAGAATTGGTGGGAGCCTGGGAGCAGAACAGACATGTCCTTTGCCAGCAAGCCAGTCTCTATGGAAATGCTCCCAACTTTGTACCTCACGGCTGGGCTTTTCAAGAGCATTTCAAAAAAACAAGACATATTCCAAGAAATTCAGAGGCAGCAAAATAAGCCAAAAGATAAAGCAGGTTACCAACTCCAGCCTGCCAGCAAGAGGAGCAGGCTGTGGTTTGTCGGTTGCGAGAGAATCATGGATTATACAGATGTTCAGTAAATAACATCAGTGGGATGTAACAGCAGTATCAATGTGACAAATTAGAGGAATTACACTAACCCACCAAGCAACAGGGGACATGAATTACAGTTTGGTATTTTGCTTACAGGCCAGGTGAGGTCAAACTACTGTTATTATTGCTCATCGGCTTTCCACAGTTCAGACTGCAGATGTAATAGTGGGCATTGTGGATGGCACAGTGGTTGAAATGGGAACACACACAGAGCCGATGGAGGAAAAGGAGCCAGATTATTCACTTGCAACCTCACAGGTACATCTATTATCATTACTATTATCATTTGTGTAAACATAGTATGCAGGATAACGTACCATAGATCATAGGCATAGTGAGAGCTGGATATGTGACCATGCGTAGGTGCATTTGTTACTCAACAATTTTACAAATGCTAGTTTCTTTTATGCAGCATGGTGAGTTTATTTGTGCATGTGTTAGATGATCTTTAAAAGACAGCTTAGCTCATGATTTATGCATAATCTGGTATATGCTTTAAAGTGATGCTTAAGCACAGATGCAGAAGCACCAAGTGACCCAACAGCTAGACCATGGCCTTCGGTGGGAAAACTTTTCAGTGCTGTGCTGTCAGTGCTGCCAGGCACTGAGACATCTCCAAAACCAACTCACATCCAAATAAGGCTGCACCTTTCTGTATCGCTCCTCTGCAACCTCCTGTCAGCAACTCTGCCTGTAATCTCAGATGGAAGTGTGGGTGAAGGTTTCCACAGTTCTGAGTGGGCTGTAAAGACAAAAGCAGTAGCTGAGGCTCTAACTCTAAGCCCCACCTGCGCTGTAGAAGCCAAACTAAAAGAAAAAAAAGCTAATAGGAGGACACCAAAATCCCCAACACACCAGCCAGCCCTTTTTCGTGCAAATATATTAACATTTTGGACCATTTTTCCCATGTTGGTCTACCTCCAACAGCAAAATGAAAAGTATGAATGAAAGCATAGGAAAGGCAGAAGGAGGCCAGGTGCAGACAGGTTCTCCACCAGGCCATCTAACCAGGTTTGAGTGTTTGTCAATACTGACCAGTAGAAAAGTGCTGGCAGTGTAATAGCAGAGACAAAGTCTTGACCTAGCATATTGTCAGTTCACACACCATTTGTAGCAGCATAACTTGAGACACTCCTGTTTAATAGCATCAAGTTAAAACGGACAGTAAAAGTAGTGAGACAGGATTTCCAAGGGTTACTAAAGCACAGTTTAAAAGCTGTGTTCTGGAAAATGTCTCTAAAACATATACTTACCTGGCCATGCCCAGGAATGCCGTGTAAGCCATTCAGTAGGTGTGGTTCTGCCACGACTGACAGTGTGCTATGGCCAGGGAGTCTTTCAGACTTACTGTCTAGAATTAACTAAGAGCTATTTGTGTGGGAAGGAGGTGGTTGGAACTAGAAGAACCTACAAAGGAAATGACTGCAGAATTTTAAGGGTGAAATCTTGCTCTGCTTGACCTTAGTAGTAGCTTTGCTAAACTGTAGACACTGACAAAGATTCACCCAGAAATTACAGCAGCCACCAAAGTCCTCAACAACTTACCATTCAAAAAACTGGAATTAAAAATTGTCGACGCATGTAGGAATCTATTGTCTGCTTACAGACTTTGTCATTTGAAGAGATGCTGAGTAATTACATCTGTCATTGCAGTCACTGGATGCTTGCAGGAACCTTTCAAAATTGCACAGAATTAACCTCTCTGAGCAAAAGCAAGTATAGTTTTCCTAGGGCTTGAAACAACATTTGCCTTTTTTTACACTGTAGACTTGTATGTAGATTTCCTAATGACTAAGGGAAACATTTATAGCATCATATAGCAATAGTTATGAGAAATGTGGCTAATATGGTCAGATGAATAAATCTAAAAGAGAATACCAGAGTACTTATGTGAAACTACAAACAGAAACTAGTCTGCTTTTCACAGCCACAGTGACTAGCACAACACATTTCTGATTGATTGAACTTTTGTCTTATGCTCTTTGAATTAGTTTGAATGGGTGATACTAGAGGAAATAATGACCATAGAAGTTCCTAAGAATGCATTCAGCATCAACAATTTGAAACCAAATAGAGCAAGTAGGAAATCGTGCTCCCAAATACGAAGATGAAGACGGAGAAGAAGAATCAGGCCCTCAAAAGGTAATGATTTACACCAGCTAAATAGGTCCAGAGCTCTCACTGAACCCTAAAATACCTGGCATGAGGAGGATGAGCCTTTGTCAAACAGCATAGCTGTGGAGTCTCCATCCTTGGAGCCAGCAAAGGCTCAAGCGGTGAGGCCCTGAGCAGCCAGCTTTGAGCACAGGTTAGACTGGATGACCTCTGGAAATCCCTTCTGACTGATGAGGGTCTGTGAATCTATGAAAGCTAATGATAGCTCTTGCACATCACTTCCCCTTTCATGCTGACATCACTTTTTTGGAAGAATGCATCAAAGACTATTTCTGTAGTGGTCAGGAGGACCATTTCCTTTTTCTAAAATTAGTGTTGTTGATTCAGCACAGTTATCAAGGTGGTTTTTGTTGTTAGCTGTGGTGCTGAGGCAGCACTACAGAATGATTCAGACCTGTTTCTTCCCTCTCGCCAACTACCTTGTTCTCTGCTGCTTCAGGATTCTTCTGTTTGATTCTTCCTGCATGGGATGAAGACATTTAGATCAGCTTATGTTAAAAAAAAGTAGAAATAATAGTAATTTCAAAATATTTTTTAAAATTTCTTATTTCTGCTTTATAGGAATTCCAAATGTATTGACTGAAGATACTGAAATTAAACAAATATGAATGGTCATTTATTGGGCTGTGAGCACCAACCACAGTCTGAAGGGTGCTTAGTCTCCTGTTCTCTGTCATGCTTGCTGAAGGTGTAAAAACAAGCAAAGAAGTGACTTCTCTTCCCATAACTTAATTGTTAAAACAAATTCATTGAAGTGACCCAGTAAGTCCTTTTGACAGTCTTTGATTACCCACATCACAGGGAAATATCAGCTAGAATTGTTTCTTAAACTGATCCTTTATTAAACGTTATTGCCATCACTTCTCTGATCTTTAAACCCACAGTTTAAAAAGATTGTGACTTTGGTTTCTAAAATAGTCCTGAATGTTGTTAAGTTTGGTTCAGGAAAACAATGACTGAGCCGTACTACTGAAATCAGTTGCTCTTGACGTAGTTTCTCAATGGTATAGTGAGCCCTAGCACATACATGGCACACTTCCCATTTGCAAAGCATTGCAGAATTAGTGACTGAGCTTTTACAGTACATTTGTGGAGAAATTTTCCCAGGACTACACTTTGTTATGTCTCAGGAAGTTGTCAGCTTTTGCTCCTTTTATTTACTCCTACAAGCGAATCCTTAAGTCTGACTTCCAGTTGTTGTGTTTACACTGCAAATTTCTTTCTTTTTCTAGCATCCTCTAGTGCAAACGGGAGTATTTCTTAACAGAGAGAGACTCAGCCCAAGCCTAAATTACTCTGTGATTCTATTGACCAAACCCTTGCTCAAAGCAGAGCTAACTGTGAAGCTAGGTCAGGTTGCTCAGGGTCTCCTACAAGTAAATCTTGAATAGCCCCAGGGATGGCAAACCCACAGCCTCTCTGGGCAGCCTGTGCTAGTGCTTGGCCACACCACTGTGCAGAATATACTCATAATATTAGTCAGAATTTCCCTTCTGTAGCTAACATCATTTGCCCATGCTATGGTTCAACCAGCTGGGTTGCAACTAAGCCCCACACAGCCACTTGCTCACTCCCCACCGGTGGGATGGAGGGGAGAATCAGAAAATTAAAAGTGAGAATATGCATGTGTTGAGCTAAAGACTGTTTAACAGGTAAAGCAAAAGCTGCATGCACAAGCAAAGCAAAGCAAGGAATTCATTCACTACTTCCCATGGGCAGGCAAGTGCTCAGCCATCCCCAGGAGATGAGAGTTCCATCACGTGTAACTGTTACTTGGGAAAACAAACACCATCACTCCAAACATCCCCTCCTTCCTTCTTCTTCCCCCAGCTTTATATACTGAGCATGATGTTCAATAGTATGCAATATCCCTTTGGTTAGTTTGGTCAGCTGTCCTGGCTCTGCTCCCTCCTGGCTTCTTGTGCACCTGCTCACTGGCAGAGCATGGGAAACTTGACTTAGAGTAAGCATTACTTAGCAACAACTAAAACATCCATGTGCTATCAATATTGTTCTTATACCAGATCCCAAACACAGCACTGCACCAGCTACTGAGAAGAAAATTAACTCTATCCCAGCTGAAACCAGGACAGCCTCTCATCCTTTTGCTCTGCGCCTCTGAGAAGAATCTGGCTCCATCTTCACTGTATTTTCCCATTACCTAGTTGTAGACAAGCAACCATCATACTTCCTTTCTTCAAAATGAACAAACCCATTTCTCTCAGTATCTCAACAGCTTCTTGCACACAGTAGTCTCCAGAGCCCTCTTTATCTTCTTAGCCTTCTGCTAGACTCACTTCAGTATATCAGTGTCTTTTTTTTTTTTTTTTTTTTTGCAGTCGGAAGCCCAGAATTCAGCATGGTGCTCCTGACATGCTCTCAGTTTCTGAATAGAGGAGAATAATCGCTTCCCTCCACCTGCTAGCAGCACTCCTTCACCAGTAGCCCCCTGTGCTGTCACCCTTCTTTGCTGGAAAAGCACACTGCTCATTGTGTCCACCATGCTGTCTGCCAGGATTCCCAGGTACTTATAGAATAGCACTTACAGCATAGGGAAGACCGATGACCCAGTAGCCAGGAACTGAAAAGCGGCAGTAAGACAGTCTCACATAGGACAGTCAAAGCCATGGTCAAGAAACCATACGAGTATATTAAAAAAAAAAATGAAGTGCACAAACAGCTTTTCTGTGTGTGGCTGAAACCTGTACCTACATGCATATGTAGGTGTATTTTAAATACATATATTCAGTGTAAATAAGCCCAAGTTAGACTATTAGATTTGTACAGTAGAAATCTTCCTGTGAGATCTAACAAAAACTATAATGACTGTGAGTTTTAGACAAAGCTACATATAATTTCTGGTTTCTATTACTTTTTTCCTATGGAAATACTCTATGTGAACATAATCTGTTTCCAAAATCAGTATCTTAACTTCACCAGAACATCCTACCGTAATACTCCTACTAGTGAGAGTATATTTATTTTATTGATCTGTCTGTTAGAAAAAAAGTCTTTAATCTTAATTTAAACCTGAAAAAAAATTTCCCCAACGCATGTTGTGCATGGTCTGGAAAAGCTCTTTTCATTTCCATTCTCATGTAATTTGTTCTTCCTTTATAAGTTTTCATCTAAATATTGATCTGTGGGAAGCAATTTCCATAAAAGTACTAAATATATAAATGTTTAATTCAAATTGCAAGTTTCTCCATTTTTCTTATGCGGCAAAGAGCCAAACTCTATTACAGTGAGCAGTTTGATATCATAAATATTTATCCTTGCCCAGTGGTGATTTGTTATAGTGAGGTTAGACTGTGTCCAACACAAATTTATTTCCACAGTTACAGCTGGAACTAACAAAGTTCATATTGTTGCACTGATGATGCTCTTTCACAATGTGCATTAAATCCCAATGACTTTTACAAAGTTTTCCACACCACTGTTTTGGAAAATTTTGCGGTGAGTCTTCACTCTCAGTCTGGAAATAATCATTCATATAGTATTTTCATCCCTTCTCTATTCCACTGTCAAGACTGTGACTAAGAACTGTGAAAAATTCAACTACAGCACACTTCAGTAAGTTCCTAAATTAGTATTATTTTTTTCTTATCTTTTTTTTTTGTTTGTTTAAATAAAGAATGATAATTAGGGGACTTGGAATGAACCCAGTGTCTTTTCCATTACACTGGTGATATTTTGCTAATCACTTAAATCTTGCAGGTAATTCTTACGTTCAATAAAATAACTTGAAGAAGCAGTTTCTATTCTGCTTGTTTAAGTTGTGATGGATTTATGTTCACAGCCAAGTGATTGTAGCATGAGAGGTGTTTGCCAACTGTCTTGATCCAGTCACTTTTGTACTTACCTGTAATATTCTATTCTTACAGGCTACTGCAATAACCTATACACACCGTGTAAAAACAGCAGAGTGCCTACAAGTGTAAAAGCGAAATATAGCACGTACGCAGCTGTTTTCTTGCAAGGATTTCATTATAGAAAAGTGTGAGAAATTCTAAGAACAATGCTCAGACATACAGCATTTAAAGCCTTACTTACATGGGCTGTCATTAGACACACTAATGAACACAAAAGTTCTTTTATTACAAACATTAATAGAAAATAGCTTGATTCACATTTTACCCTAGTCCATTTCAATTTTATTGTATCAGCTTCAATAGGAAAAAAAGAAAAAGGAATGAATACCTGAAGTATTTGCTGATAACCTATCTTTTGGTGCACCTGTCAGTCTCAGAGAAGAGCCTTGCTAAGTACATCCACAACTAAATGTTGTCTTCTCACACGATTTCCCTGACCAGTCATGTCAGTAAAATGCAGTGGGAATGGAATTCAGCTTCCTTTTAATGACTGGCTCAACTAACCAAGCATGTTGTAGTAAGTGTTTGAATGTTTATCTCAACAGACATCATACACATGTGCACAGAAAGTTTGCAAGAATCCCTGCTGTTTGGCCACTGTCCCCATTTCACTGATTAAGACACAAGACATTGTTTCTTATTTTTAGCAGTCATAACTCCGCCTGCCAAGAGCAAACGATTAATCAGGTCCTTAAAATGACTTAACAGCTGTAAATCAAGTAGTAATTTTAAGAAGCAGAGCTCATGGACAAAATAGCTCTTTCGTTTGCCAGGGAGCAGAAAGATATATTTAGTCACCTCTGGATGCTAGAATTGCCTCCCCATCAGATCTTTTAGAAGGTCAAGTTGACTATTCTACAGGCCTTGTCTGCATGTCACTGCTGAAAAATCTCACAGTAACTGTCGCATGCCGGTCTGAGACGGGAGCGTGGCTCTGTTTGTGTTCTCGGGAACAGAATTAAGACCCAAAGCAGAGTCAAGTGCCAAGGAACTTTATTTGCCCAAATATAAATCTGTGAATGCCAAGGGAGAGAGAGCAAGAGATAAAGAGAGAGAGAGAAAAGAAGGAAAGAAACAACGAAAAAAAAAAAAAAAAGAAAGAGTTCAGAGCAATAGCTACCACCCCGGAGCTGCGGCGTCCCGACGGTCCGATTCGTTTCCCGGTCCGGTGGGGGAACGTTCCGTCCCATGTTAGTTGGTTCCATTTTTTATGGAGTTGCTACAAGCTGTTCTGCTCAACCACACCACCACCCCCAGCAATGGTGTACGCGCCCAACATTCCTCAGGGGCCTCCGGGCACCCTGACCCCCCTGACCCCAAGTCTGGGCACACGCACAGGGGTTTGGTTGGGTTGTGCAGGATCAGCCTCCCCCGTTGCTCCATGGCGTCCGTCGGTTTCCTCCTTTAACAATGTATAGATCAATCTCTGCGGTGGCAGCGGTGTTACCCTCCTGCCTTACCAATGTATTCACTGCCATAGCAACGCTGAGACAAGGCATCTGCTGTGGCGATGGTGGGCCTCACTGGCACAGTGTCTTACAGTAACATGCATATTTTCTCATGCTTTTTTCAGGATTTCCAAGTATCCCAGCCACAAGTCTCTTTGAACCTGGGTCTTCCTTGAGAAAACAGGGGCTGTTTCCATACCTTGCTGGCCCTGTACTGCAGACTTTGTCCTCCACATCACTCCGAGACTCCTGTCACTGCTGATTTTCATTCTGTTCCTTCCATCCTTACTTCTGCCGGGCCCATCAGCTAAGACAGATCAAGCAAGTCTGACTGAAAGCAATCATTTTTTTCCAGAATGACCTATACATTTCCTCATCTTGTATCCCAGCACCCATGATTACCCTGGGAGGTCATTTCTAGCTGTTCTCAGTGCCAGGTTCAGCAGTTATTTCAGGGATGCTTTACTGAAAGCCATGTACAAGACGTTCCTAGTACACCAGTGGCATGTATTTCTCTGAGCGGGAATGCTTACAATTGTGGCCAGGGCAGCAATGCCTGTATTCCCACATATCTGCTGCCCAGCAATATTTGCCATCACCGAATTGCCTGCTGCAGCTGGTTCTGGAAGTAAAGCTGAAATCATCTTCTGGTTACTTTACAACCAACTTCTGTTTAAAAGGCCTGTTGCTCCACCCAGTGGAGGCAATGGAGCATCTCTGTAGTCTTTAGGGTCAGACCAATCCTTATTTGCTGTCAAGAAAATAGAGATTATGTATCTCATGAGCCCTGCCATACATCCACTGAGAAGTTTTTAGTAATGATTTTTAAATCCTTTCTTTAAACCTCTAGAAGGCGTTTTAGTTTTATCTAAAACCTTTTCCTCAGAACATGTTGAATTCATTTGGACCACAGCATTCCCTGAACAAGTGTAGTATGGACTGTAGCCACACAATGAGAGTACTCAGCTGAAACCAGCACCTGCATCAAAACAGCCTGCTCACTGTTAGAGTGAAGTTTAAGTTGGAGAAATATTTGAATAATGAAGCCTTTTCTAGATCTTCATTTTGCAGTTGCCTTCACTCCACTCCAGCTTTGGAATCAGCCTGATCCAGACACTAACAGACCAGCAGGCTGCCTAGTTTCTCACTGTATCTCATAACTGATCTTCAATCGATCAGTAACTAAAAGTCAATCTGATATATAGGACCACCCAAAGCCCTTACACTAACATGCCATCATCTTGAAAAGGCTAATTGCTGACCTCCTTTCCTTTCAGACTGTAGGTTGTAGGGCATAATAAGATTTATAGAGGGGGCAGAGCTCATAGGGAGAAAGAGGAGGTTCAGCGTATAGAACTTGAAGAAAATGCAAAATCCAGGCCATCATTAGAATCAGATACTGCTTTTACTAAGAAAGCAAAAGGTCAACTTTTTAAAGCAAGTCTGTAACTGCATCTATAATACTGCCAAGAATGAAAATTGGCTGCAAAAATACCATGGAATAATTCTGTAGCAAATATAAATCAGCACAGTTTGACTGAAGTCAGTGGAGCTATGCCAGTTTACAATAGGTTAAGATCTGGCCTCAGATGGACATTTGCATGCATAAATCAAGTAATTGCATGCACAAACCGATAGTTAATGTGATTTGCATGTGTAAGTGTTCACATTAATTAGCAAGAGCACTATTGAACTAGTGCATGTGGTGGTTTTTTCATGTGCAAACAGATGCACTTGCAGACACTGAAGATTTTGTTAATAATACTGTGGGAAGGAGAGAAGAGGCCTCTTACACACTGAATAACCCTTTTTCTTCTCCCTCTCTTCTCAACCTCTACCCCAGACTGTTCCTATAGGAAAACCCTCGCTTTGATAAAGACAAAAAGATACTGGAGTTTTAGTGACAAGGTTAGCCAGAGAAAGAGAAAAAATCTAATGCTGCGTCTGTTGCTGGCATTTCTGTGTCAGCCATTGACAAAATAACATTGACATTAAATATAGGTCAGTCTTGAACAATATTAATCACATCAAACTTACTACAGAGCGCAAATTTCTATAGCAAAGCATTGCAAAACAAGCAATGAGTCACACTTTGGGAGAAAAAAAGCAAGTTTTACACAGGAGGGAAAGCCCAAACTGTGCTTGCAAGAACCCAATGTAGAGTGCATGTATTTGTACCAAAATAAATGCTAATTGAGCTCAAAGGGTGAAGAGGCAATAGGCATTAAGCTGTGAAGTTCGAAGTTTGCACCACAAATTTCCAAAAGGTTGAGTCTTCTCAGAACCTGGATTAAGAGGTCAGCCAGCTACAGTGAAGGAGATGCCAAATTTCAAGGGTTCCCCAAAGATTAAGTGTACTTGGGGATAAGGTTTCAGACTAGCCCAGTTCTAAAAAGAGCAAGGAATTGGTGAGAAGGAAGGAGACAGAGCACATGAATTAATGTATTTCAACTGAACTGTTACAAAGACCCATCCCTGACAGATAACAGATTAAACAAAAAATGCAAATAGTAAACCTGCCCATACAATCTCCTTTCTCAAGAATCAAAACAGATTCTTAAATTCAGCTGGGATAATTAATAATATTATATACTATGTATATATTATATATATAATATAATAAAAAAATAATAAAGCTTCTTAAATTCAACAAGGGATAGAAAAGGGAAGAGAGGAATTTGGAAAAGCTAAAACATTTTGCTTTGACATTTTCAAGCTGAGACTTTCTGTTTCAAAACAGTATTTTCAGATCAAACTGAACTTCAGCTTTATAAATATCACACAAGGAAGGTTGAGTAACTCAACAAAGGAAAAAAAAAAGAACTTTGGGTAGCATTAAACATTTTTTATAGTCATTAACTTGTTTAACCACTGAAAAATACAGTATTTTTTCTGATTTGGACTGACTTTGAGCTATATTTCATTTGCTTGTTTTGTATTCCAGCTGCCAGACTAAAAAATGTCCCTTATTTTCAGTGTCTTTAATTCTGCATTCCAGTCTGAACTGAAACCAGTTAATATAACATCCTGGGATGAGCTACTTTTCAAAGATTGGTGTTTAATGCAAACTGGAATGGAAGAAGAGAAATTGTGAAATCTCAAGGTGTCCTAACAAGGGTACTGTGATTCTGTCCTCCAAACATGTCACTTCCAGCTCCACGTGACCAGCAATTCTGTGCACACAGGCTGCAGATGCATGCAGCCTGGGAGAGTGTTCAAAAAAAATGGTCACTGGCTGGCTGACAGATTGCAATACACATTTCTCAAGGGAGATGAGGCCACAGAGAATGACTTCTCTGACATGTTCATGGCCTCTTATTTTTCCTCTTTTCCATTTCACCACTCTCACAGTCCTCTGCTGTTGAGCCAGAGGATGAGATTTAAAATTAATTTAATATTTAACAACCAATGGCAAACAGTAATTTTTTGTCAAATTGCCTGACTGCAGCTTATGGGCACAAGACTTGGAGCTTTAACATAAAACATCTCTATCTTTGATTTTTCTGTCATTATCTCTTTTATGTATGGATAACTGCTGATCTTTTCTGTAACATCTGTGCTCACTGTCACAGGAATGCTAGAGATCATGGCACTAAGTGCCATGGCCAACCAGGATGAAAAGGGACTTGCAGACATTAGGGAAGGCAAGCCAGTACCACTCCACGTCTTCAGGATGTAAAGATACTGTGATCTGTGCTGTGGCCTTGTTAAGATGCGTTTTCTATACCACACCCTTCCTCTCCACCTTTAGCACACTTGTCATAGTGGGGTCCAATAAATGATGTTCTTGGAGCTACCACAATGATGCATGCACAACACCAGCACAGTAACACAAATGACCCAATAACTATCATATTTTACATATACATCTTATGGGAACTTGGTAATATTGTCACTCATTTGGGGGAACACACTTTATAAAGAGCACATTAAAACACACATAAGTCACAAGGATTTATGACAGAGAATTAAAGAAGACAAGCTAAACACAGTCAGCAAATATAGAGATAACTTGTGTAAGTCTTGGGGGTTGACCAGGAGCCTTGTACAGTGGATATCCCTCTGACACACATCACAGCCACAGCTGGAGCATCTGTCTTATGGAGAGAGAAAAGCCACGGTGCATTGCTGAAGTGCTCTGCTAAGACGCACATTCCCTTCCTTTCCAGTCATACAACCTCAAAGAACAGGACATACACATTTCCTGTGCTGGGTACAGCAGCTACCAAAATACTTCAAATTCTGGCTAAGAAAACATCAATGCAAGATGGAAAGAATGATTGACAATTTTTCCATCTTGTTTTGGGTGATTTTTTCCCTGTTTCACTAAAGGTAGCAACTGAAGTTATGAAGAACATTTCATCAACAAAAGAATAGATCTGAAAAAAATGAGTAAAGAAAATCCCCAGAGGCTCTGTGTGTCAGAAATTATTCAGGCAATTAGGTCTCAGCAACCTGAGTGATCTCAGTCATTATTGGAAGCACTGAAGTTGTCTGCATTGTCTTTTTCTTCCCTTTTACCACCATTCCTTTCATTTTTCCAATTCTGTTGACAAAATTAAAGATCAAATCAATTAAACTTCACAGGAACAAAAGACAGGAGGAAAAAGCTAGCAAAAAACTTTATTAGTATAGATGAGCACAGGTCTCTTGAGGAGGAAACAGCTTTCAATACCAACTTGACAGTGAAAATAAAAGAATGCAGAAGAAACACTGATAGTATGGCATCACACAATTTTTTTTGCTAGTCCTTTTCAGCTAGTTATAACATTTTCTGTGACCATAATTTCTCACTTATGTGGGAAATTTCTCTTCTTATGTGGGAAGGCTGTTACATTTGGCTCACTGGAGGTTAAATTCTGTCCTATTAAACACAGTTAAAAACAGCATTTATTTTTGTAGTTCTGTGACCTCATCCTGCAAATACTTTTGCTCTGGTATATGAAAGAGAGGTATCTCTTACTTTGGATGAATCAAGCAGAGTGATACAAAGTCCCTGTTGATTTCTTAGACAGAAGCAGGAAAAAAACAGCGTCCAGATTAACTGACCTCTCACCAAAACTGCCAGCAATATACCGACAGACAGACTTCCATGGAGCACAGATGGAGCAATACATTAGCAACCACCACTCAGATGACTTGCTTGAAGAATACTGTTCTTACTGGTTCCAGAAAGATTTCCCCCCTCCTTTTCTGGTGATGGGTGGCTTTGATGATACAAGGTCTGGGCTTAATCAGGGTGTTATAGAATCATAGACTTGTAGAATAGTTTGGGTTGGAAGGGACCTTTAATGGTTACCTAGTCCACCCCTGCTGCAATGAGCAGGGACATCTTCCACTAGATCAGGTTGCTCAGAGCCCTGTCCAACCTGACCTTGAGTGTTCCCAGGGATGGGGCATCTGCCACCTCTCTAAGCAACCTGTTCCAGTGTTTCATCACCCTCATCATAAAATTTTCTTTCTCATACCTAGCCTGAATCTGCCCTCTTTTAGTTTAAAACTGTTACCCCTTGTCCTGTCACTACAGGCCCTATAAAAAGTCTGTCCCTGTCTTTCTTTTAAGCCCTCTTTAAGTACTGAAAGGCCACAATAAAGTGTCCTCAGAGTCATTTGTTCAGCCTCCAGGCTGAACAACCCCAACTCTCTCAAGCCTTTCCTCATAGGAGAGGTTCTCCAGACCTCTGACCATTTCTGTGGCCCTCCTCTGGACCCACTCCAACAGGTCCATGTCTTTCCTGTGCTGAGGGCTCCAGAGCCTGACACAGCACGCCAGGTGGGGTCTCACCAGAGCTGATCTGCAGTGGTGGATGCTCTGAATTAAAAAATATATTTACAGGTTTTCACCAACCAGTCATTTGCCTGTAACAGCACCTGGATGCTAATTCACCACTTCTTGCACAGGTCCCCTGGCGACAGCGGTGGGAAAGACATAGCATTAGGCAGGACTATGTGTATTTCTACTTATACATGCAGTCTGGGTGTGGTGCACCCTTTTGTGCATAGGAACTTTCTGCATGTATAGACCACATCTACAAGTGAAGCCATCTCATTTACGGAACTCCCTGACTCTCCAAACAAGATGATGTTGAGTTTTTACAATTGATTTAGGTCTATAAATAGTGGATATGCAGAAATACTTAGAATAAAGCTAAGATATGTGGGTCCTGTTAAGGATTTGTTCTGGATTTTCTGCATTTCCCCTGTAGTGAGGGATTCCACTTGAGGGTGTATCTAACTCTTCATGTGAGGCTGTCTCTGAAGGGTGTTTTCATGCAAGTGTTATAAATAAATAAACATAAATGTGTTTATTAAGAGTGTGCAGATTTACACCTCCCTTCATATCCTGGAGAATATTTCACTGTCACAAAGATAAATCGCCTTCTGAGTAGAAGGAAATAAATTCTGGTTTACGTCTGTATTCTTTAAAACACCACTGACTCTCACAAAACCCTTCAGCCCCAACTTCAGCAACAGGCCTTTTGCAACAAATGCCAAGACTCGCCATGGAGAACTTCCAGCTCTCCTCATTTTCAATGGGACCCAGGGGTCTGCTTGTGCCAGACGGGTGAGGCATTGACCAGGACCTAACACAAACTTGTGTTACAGGACTGGGACCCTGGAAAATTACCAAGTCACTGACAGCTGACCACTGCCTCCAAGGACATGCACATCCTGATGAGCATGGCAAAGATGGCAGGTAGAGAAGCAGCGTGTCAAGGTCTGGTAGATCTTTGCAGCGTGAAGACTGGCTGGAACATTTAAACTCACCACAACCATGTGCCTGGTGTGTCTGCACACCCAGAATGCAAGGTATGCCTGGGACTGCCCGGACAGCACACAGCATGTCAAGCACATGAGTAAATCGGAGGCTGGAGGAAAGGATCTGAACCTTTTTCAGGAGAATATAAAGCATGCCTTGCCAAGAATTTTGCAGTTAAATTGAAACCACCGAAAAAAAGTTTCTCACATTGTCAGCATTTATTTATGCCCTCTCCAGTCTTCCCTTCTGTCCCCTTACTACTCTGCATTTTGTGGTAATTAGTAAAATATGCAGAAAGATGTATTTTTTTAAACTGAAAAATGAAAATTCAAGGCACAGGCTGCATTTTGATCCAAAGCTTTTCTGTAGATGACACATTTTTGGATCCTGTCTGATTCTGGTGTCATACTGCTGGCAATAAACTGTATTTATTCTTGTTGTGCCTAATCATATATGCTAGTAATATCTGGGAAGATACTGGCAATGTAGGTGAGACAGATCTGAAGGGCAGATGATCAAAAATTTTGAATAGCTCCCCAAGAGGGGGAGTGTCTGGCAGAGAAGTTTGCCATATTAAAAATGTTTAAGTGCTAAACATAATAACATCTTGTTCCAGAGAGAGATATATATTGGAGTAATACGACCATCCAGAGCCAGGGAAGAGCATTCCATCAGTGGACAGAGCCCATCAGACCAGCACAAGGCAAGAGAGAGGCCACTGGTGAACAGAGCTGCATTTTTAGTAGCTGACTATTAAAAATGAAAGCTTATGAAATGCACTTTTTGCCCTCATTTGCCCTGGGAGTCAGTCCACTGGTGTTGGCAATGTTGTTTTGAAAGGAGAATTAGTCTAAGAAATAACTTCATTCCTCCTTCTTTCCATCAAAGGATGAGTCAGCCTTGCCAAGCCCCATGTTGGTGCCAAAGTAACCCTCACCCTCAGGCACCCCGGCCAAGCTGGGGCATCATCATGGGGGACCTCTCACCAACAACAAAATCAACACTGTGGCATCCTGCCTCCCTCCACCCCATGGTCCCAACAGATTCTCCCAGCTTTCCAGGTCTCACCACCCCAACCCCTTCCCCTGCCAACCTGCCTCCCAGCAGTCCTGGTGCAGCAGCAGCCAAAGCATCACCAAGGTAAGATTTGGGCTGTAACCTAGTTTGGGGGAACCTCTCTGATCTCTGATTGGCAAGGCCAGAGGCTGGAGCACCTCCTGGGTCCCCCCAGGCACCGTGACCTCTCCAGCCCAGGAGGGAAGGCTGCCCTCAGGGTCCCGGGGCAATCACTGGCTGTGATGTCCTTGGACAGCCCCACAGGGGCCTCATCTTCCAGCACCCCAGCTCTCCAACTAGCAGACCCAAAGGGTCCCTCCTTTGACAAAAAAATTTCTGTTCAGAGTGCAAACTGGAGTTGGATGCATATCCCTGTATCTTTCCATGTTTTTCTTGTAAGAGAGGGATAACTGTAAAGATAGTTTCTCTTTTTTTTTCTTTCTCTCCAAGAAATAACAAGGATGCTGAGAAACAGCAGTCTACCAAACCCCGGGGACAGCTACAGCACAGCACTTCAGTCCAGCCATTGCTGTCCCTTCTACCAGTGACAGAAATATTTTAATCTGGACTATTCTTGGGAAACCAAAATTCTAGAAAATATCTCATATGTCAGTTAAAACTGATTGAGTTTTGCCAATGTCTTTTATTGTCTTTCCACCTACATCTCCCGCTTTAAAAATTCCTCATAATAACCCTGCAAGTTTTCAGATGACATAAAACTAGGAAAAGGATCAATATGTCAGACAATAGGGCTGCCATTCAGAGGGACCTAGACAGGCTCAAGAGATGGGCTGACGGAAATCTCATGAGGACCCTCTACCTGGGACAAAGTAATGCCATGCAGCAGGACAGTTTGGCTGGGCACCAACTTTGCAGAGAAGGACCTGGGGATCCTGGTGGATGGTAAGATGGGTGATATGACCTTGCAGTGACAAAAGCTAACCACATGCTGGGCATCATTTACAGTGCTGCACCAGCTGAAGAAAACCTATACAGCCCTTGTAAGGCCACTACTGGAGAGCAGCATTCAGTTTTGGGGTCCTCAGCAGCAGTTAGCATAATGTTAGATTAAATTTATTCCTGGAGAATGGGAAAAGATGCAGAAACAGGGTTCTAAAGTATAAATCTGGCCACTGTAGAGTGGTTTCTAAGTCAGACTTTCAAATAACACTACGTACAGAGTTCACAAACAGCACAGCACCCTGTGGTTGCTGGGAAGCTGGAGTTAAGACAATAGGTTGATATAATAGATACCTTGAATGGGCTTCACATAACACAAGATGCATGGAGAAGGGCTACGCTGCAACGTTGTTTTCCTCTGTAGGAGGACAGCTGGGTAAGCACTATCTCTAGTATCCTTAGTCTCTTTAAAGCTACACACTGCCAGCTTCCACACCGGTTGACAGTGAGGCAAATCTAGTTATACGTTTGACAGATTAACTTGCCTTTCTGTATGTTGTTTGAAAAAGCAAACTAATCCCCCTGCCTCCTATATCTTCAAAAAATCAAAAAATACAAGCACAAACAAGGAACAAAGAAAATTTTTTCAATTCTGATTTCTGAATTCTCTTTGAAGGTACATTTTAGCAGGATCAGTTTATGTTCCCTTTTTAAAAATATAAAAGTGGGTTTGGCCAAAATATTTTATACTGTCAAAATGTGTCAGTTTTCATTAAAATTTTGTCAGGCTACAAAAGAAAGAAATGGCACTTTAACCAGAAAATAAGGAAACTGCTTGGACTGTGAAGATTCACTTCCCTGCTTTGCCTCATTAGAAGTTCAGAGAGCAAAAATAAGTATTTAGGGTTACTGGTTTTTTTCTAGTCCTAACTGCTCAGCTATATTTTCGATGGAAGGGCTTGATTTTGTGCTGTACACAATCTAAAAGTTAGATTTGTTCTGAAACTTCAGTCACTGTCCCAAAACAGTGTTGTTCTGCCAGTGTGCTTTAGAGCTCAGTGTCTCAGAGACTGGACTTGATGCCTTCATGCTTCGTACCAGGTTAGTGCAGGAACAGGTCAACAGATCATCACTGTTGCTTCAGTTGCTGACAAGAGGCAGAATCTGCAGAGAAGTTATCTTAAGAGAAAAAAGTACTTGATACACAGTCAGAAGCCATGCAGAAGAGCTCCTTTCATTTATTTTTCTGACATTACTGCAAGAGGCCCTGCTTATTTCTCTATCTCCCTTTTTATTTCATTCCCAAATGTAACTGCATTACATCTGATAATATTTTTAAAGCAATATGGTGTTTGCCTTCCATTACTGAAAATTTGCATTTTTTACATCAATTCTTGAAGTACAGAAAAATCAGTTGAAATGAGGACTATTCCAAGGTCTGCTATCAGGTAGGTCAAAAAACCCAGTTTGCTAGAGATGCCATGAACTTTGCCATTAAGAATCTGGTGATGAAAATGGTAGTTTCCAGGATGGTTTCAGGTTGGGTTTTTTGCGATGTAAAAAGTTCTTTATGTTGTAGAAATCAGCAACATAAAGCTAGAACAATCTAATAAATAAAAAAGCTATATCCTTTTGTGTCCTTTGAAAACCAGAAAATGTGAACTTTTTTACGGTACATTCATAACCTATAAAAATAAAGTTCAGAACAAACATGACTTAACTAAAGTGGGTGTTTTAATTATATTTAGGGTATACCACCCTCCCTCATACTGTGGTTTTATTGGTGACTAGAAGACCTGATAATACTACATTATACAAAAAGATAGCAGAGTCACCGTGTCTTGGCATGATTTTCAAAGGATCATAGAGGATGGGCACTCAGACCACAAATGAGTAGTGTGGTATTTAAATCATAAGAGTTTCAGAGCTCAGAGGCTGCCATAGTTATATAGTTGCATTGTATGTGAGTGTTTTAAAATTGTTTAGCTCGGGAAAGACATAACACATTCCCTTACATGGAGACATACACAGTCAACTTTCACCATTATTTTCAATGCAAACATTGAGCAAATTCTTCTCCTGGAAGTGTTAAGAATACAGCTTCAGACCTAAAATTAAAAACTGATTATAGTAGAATAAAACTGAGGAACAGCTAATAAGGGTTATTCAGAATAGTTAGTCACCATTACACCCACACCAGCATTTCAAGGACATTGCAGAAATCTTTTGGTGAATGTAATACTTCAGGGCATCTGAGCATGGCAGAGCTATCTAAAAATATATATCTGCAATAGATTCTTAATCTGACATGAGCATTTTAAGGTGAATGTCTAAATGGATTTATTGGTTTTCAGAACATAAGTAACATGTAAGCACTGTCAATCACATCTCAAAGGACACATTTGATGGAAGTGTAGAGCTCTGTAACACTCCTTTTGTGCATCCATCTCACTCAGATGGCCCCTTCCTGGAAGGTTTGTCCCTTAAAACTAAAATTGGACATATTAGCATTTGGCACCTGCAGATGAGGGAAAAGCACCTCTCTTCTGTTGTCCTTTGGAAGAGCAAGTGCTAAAACTACAGTCTGCTGTAGTGATGATTTCATTATGATTTACCTAACTAGTGCCACAGCTGTGGAAAGAGAACTACTGTCCAGCCTTGAGGGGTTTACAGAGAGGATGATTACTTCTGGTACTTATTGCTAACCTAGTGAAGTTTAACACTGAAAATCTGTAAGAAAACTGGATGGAGTTTTCCTTATCCAGCTTAAAAATGAGTATCAGCAAGCTGCAGACTAAGAGGAGGAAAACTATTTTGCTCTGCTTCAGCGTGGCTCCATTGAGGCCAATTGAGCTATATCAGTTTGCATCAGATAAGACAGATAAACTGTCATCGCGTCACTGTCAGTCCGATTTTACTGAAGAAAAATTCCAGCTGATATAAGTAGAAATGAAATGTTACTTTCATCCTCTGTAACAGGGAGGATGAAGAAGACTTAGTAAAGAGTGGTTCAACTTCAGCAACTGCCAGAGCTTTGGGTTTTAGAAAACTCCTTCGACCCCTGGGGTTGGCCACATCCTCTGACCCAGTGTACCCTCCTGTCCTTGTCACCATTTCACTTCATTGAGGGGTGTACCAGGACTGTGCTGGCATTTCTTATTGCTGTTACCCAACAAGGAAAATCACTTATCACACCAGATCTTCTTGGTAGCCACAGAGACAGCCTCTATGGCAGCCACAGAGACAGCCACTGTCCAAGGTCCACCCTTCCTTGTCTTCTCCAAGGAAAAGCAAAAATCCTATGATTTTTCACTGCAAAGCCCTCAGAAAGTATAAGTCTTGTGTCCTGTATAAAAAGTAAAGAGTTCCTTAGCAGCGTACAAGAAGAGGGGAAAGATTAAGACCAACAGGGATGATTTGGCCCAGTGTGAATACTACAGATGGAAGCTCTAAGTTGTGCCCTTACCATAGCAGAAGCACAAAATGGATAACAATTGGTCCTCAAGCTTCTTATATTACCCCTCTGGACCCAGTTATATTGGGTTATTATCTCAACTGCTTGCTCAGAAACTTGTTCAGCTAATACTCTGCAGGGTCTTGGTGTAAGTTTTATGTTTACTTCAGCTTAAAAATGATTTATTTGTCTTTCCCTTTTGTCTTTTAAATGCTCAGGTTTCAAAATTCTGAACTTTCTTTTAATTCTTAGTTTCCATTATATTGTAATTTTGTGTATTTAATTTTGCCAGATGTCTAATTTGTCTTACACAACCAGGAAGTGTTTCCCAAATTGGTAATTCTTTACTGTCTTTTCACTCCTTTCAATGGAGAGAAATTACAGCCATCCTCATAAAAGCAAACCAAGGCCCAAGATGAACTGATGAAACTAAGTGCTCAGGAATTTTTTTAAACCACCGTAGACCTTGTTAACTGCCTTTTTAATACAAGTAGCTATTTCACCACCTTCTTTCACAGTAGCATTTTTTCATGTTTTAGAATGTATCTGGACACATCCATTATCCAGTGACATTACAGTTGTTCGAAGAAGTCTTGGGTACAAATCATATTGTACATCTCATTTTTTTCAGCATGCATAGAGGGGAGACTGTTGGGATTGGGGGTGGTGGTGTCTGAATCTGAATATTTTGGGTTTGTTTGTTTGAACTAAGGTATTAAAATCTGGAAAGTATGGTTAAACTAGTGCATGACAAAAGCCTTTCAAAACCAGCAAAAGCCAGTAAGAGCGACACCAAGGGACAGGCAGTCATGAGTTTGCTTAGCACTGGGAACACCTAAATGGTGATTTCGGTAGCTGACACCTTGAGAGCCAGACAAAGCCTGCAAGGGCAGGCATCTGGCCCAAGGACTTTGGATCTTCATACAAGCAGGGGACTGACAGCAAGGTGTACATTAGCATGCAGCCCAGCTGTGATATTTTAAAGACCATTCCTGGGCAGATAGCCCTGTACTAGTCAAGATAGTAGCTACATTGAGTAGCACTTTATTCAAAGTTTCTAATGATATATGGGCCTATGTGTACTTCGTCTGCCTTCTTGTATCTTGCAAGAAAGTCTACACAAAAGAATTCCTGTGGCTTTCAGTGAGACCGGTTGTTATACCTGAAAATATATTTAGAATTGTGATGTAAAAAGTCATTTTAATGCGTCTGTTGCTGCTGGTCTAATGTTACTCTCTCCGTTCTTTTGTAGTGTAAAAAAAAGTTGTGAACTGATTTTCTAACACCCATCTAAGCTACAAAAACAGCAGTACGGAATTGCCAACCAGACTCTAGTCCTACTCCTGCAGAAGTAAAATAACTCTCAGTAGGTAACAACCCATATTTTATCCTGCACTTTTAATAACTCTAATGCACAATTCCCAGTACAGGCTTGGGTTTTCTGGGAGCAAAAAATTTGTAGACATTCCTCTAAGAAGTTTTTGCTTCACAAAATTGGGCTCAGGGTCACAGACAGCCGTGCTGTGCCAAGCTAGGCTGAGGTTTACAGATGAATGAGTCCTGACAGAATGTGGCAGGAAAAAAATCTCCTTCTAACACGACCACGGGTACTTGTCTCTTGAGTTTGTTTGTTGTGTGTGTAGGTGTGACCAAAACCTCATGGATGTGTGGATATATATTACTCCCCCAGGCAAAATATTTAAGTTAATGGTTTTTCTTGAGATGTCTGGGCCTTTCTAAATAAGAAAATTTACCAGCTTAACTATAAAGCTATAATTCCCCATGAGAATGGAAGGAGTAAGTGTATCCATGAAGGCAGTTATAGTTCTGGCAGTAAATTTCTCCAGATAGACAAACCCTTCAGGTTTTGCCCATGGCAGGAAAATTCAGACCCGATATTCCTAAGATATAATCAATGAAGTTGCAGCACAGAGATGACACAGCTGCTTAAGCTAAGAGAAAGAATGAAGGGGCCTGTTTGTTGCTTTATAATATATCCTAACAAATAGAGGACTATCCTTTCCTAGTCTATTGTTTTGTGCCCTCTCAGCAATCTGTGTACCTCAATTTTTTTTTAATTAGACGTTGACCATTTGAACAAAACCCAACTGGTTTGGCTTGTTAGACTCAGCTTCATGAAGAAGCCTGTGCTCTCCCCAGCCCCACGGGGGAAGGGTATTGCAACAAAGTGCCAAATTTTGCCAGCAAGAAGTTCTCACGTGTGCGTGGCCTCGTACTAAGATCCTGAATGGATGTAAGCTATATGGTGAAGCAGACAAGGAAGCATGCTGTTTCCTTGTCTAGTCAGTGACAAAGATGCTTTGCACACTCACAGAAATAGATCCTATCCATCTTAATTGGCCCTAATTTGCATATCCAGAGCTGCCTTTCAGAGGCTTTCAAACCCATTTAACTTCTTGCCTGAGCATGTAGACACTTTCTAACTTTTCTTCAGGTGATGGAACAAGCTTTCATCTGTGCCCAGAATGAAAGGACCTGCATCACGATCAGCTACCAGTCATCACCAGCACTGAGCACAGTTATTCTTATTACCAATGAAAAAATAACAAGAATTCACCAGCAGTGATGGCAAGACATGAAGCATATTTTAATTTAGTAAATGTACAAACACTGCCATAAAACATCAGTAGCTTGAGGTCTTCTTTAGAAATGAGCTGTCAGGAGGAACAAAAAAAAAAATAAAATAAGAGCAGTTTGTATCAAAAGGGTGTTGCCTGACCTGGTGGTTTTACAGCCTTTTTTTTTTTTTTTCCCCAAGTAACTAAGTCCTATTTAGGACTAGGAGCCTTTTAACCTGATCAGTATTCTTGCCTTCAGAGAATAAATACACACTTTTTGTATTGACCTGAATATGAATGTGCAGCTAATTTTTCAGCTTTTCACTCAAGTGTTTACCCCCTCTTTTCCTACTCCATAAAATATGCAATTGAGCAGACTCCTTTGGAGCTAACAGTGACAGATATAATTAATTAGCTGTATAATCTTAAATTGTTGTTCTAGTTTTTATGTTAATTTTAGTAAGAGGTAGTTTAAATCATTAAACTGAACCCTTGGTGCTAAAGACTGTAGTGGTGGACCTGATCTGCAAGCTCAAATTAAACTAATTAAGATTTGTAAAATATTTTGTTCTGGTTTCAGGCCTCTTCATTCAGCTCAGCTTAAATGTAAGTTGCTATTTGGTCCTTTAATCATTTTCAGTCCCAATTTAAACTGCTGCAGATCCCTTCTAGAGATTTGTATTCTGCTCCTGAATTGTCTACCCCTGGACACCCTAGATGTTCGCTTCCTATGCTGCCATTTCTCTTTGTGTGAATCTGTATTACTGCTAGCTACCTCTGTCTGTAAAGTACCTGAAGACCAACTGATAGAGATATGCTAATAAGGAGTAAATATGATAAAACATATATGTCTGAGGCTCACATTTTGCAAGAGAAACTTGAGGTTTGTGGCTAATGAAATGTCTGTATTTTCTTTCTTATATTTGTAGATAAATTATAATTTAATTGGAGATGTGGTTGACACACATTGTGGTAACACAGAGTAAGTGTAGGTGCCCAACCTCAAGGCTAAATTTGCCTTCTTTAAAGGAGAACCGGAAAGGAAAAGAAGGTTTTACTGGGTTTATCCATCAATTTTAAGTCTATAACAACATCAAAGTTTCATGGTTTTCTTGAGAGTTTCCTTCTGCTTATTTTCTGGAAGAAATCTCAGTTCACTGGTTGTGGTGAAGCATCCTGCAGAGTTAGATGCCTAGAATAGGAAATCTCAACCCATAAGAGAGAACTACTGACTCCCTCAGAGATGTACATAATCCCATAGCTGCCAAGCATACACCAGGAGTTCAAGAAGTGTTAATAAAACATGTATTCTTGAAAAACTGGATAAATTGTATGGAAAATAGACTGTATAAGTGCTTAAGTTTCAATCGCTTGTGACAGTGAATCCTTCAGTGCACTAAGGGATTCACCACAACTTCAATAAAAATCACAACTTTACCAGTGGTTTGGAAGATGGTAGGGGTTTTTATTTTTCATTTATTGTGTGATCCATGGTATTATTGAAGTTACATGTTGGAGAGGGTAAGGGTGGCAAATGCTTTATTATTAATTAGTCTAATTATGATTCAATCCTGGGTTTAGGAAATTAGAAATGCATTTTCAAATTTGTTAAAGCTCTAAATATCTTTAAAACTTTTATGGCTTAATAATCTGTGCATTTTTTTTTGATGAAGAATAAGCTTGGTTGAAATGCATAAGTAATGATACCTGAGGTGCTTCTAAACAGCATATGCCAGATGGCCCACTTCTGAGTTTAGGGCACTTATATCTTCTAAAAGCATTTACAGAGCCATAACTAATTCACACCATGGTGTGCAAAGACTAGAATAAACACAGGCCAATCTCACTGAAAGGATTTATTAGACTTGCAGGTGGAGTACCTAAAGCAGACTTTCAGTTTTCTCAGATAAGGATATCTCATATCTTATAAGGATCTGTATATCTTACACAGTATATGAAAGAATAATGCATAAAATAGAATTGTGCCCTTGATGCATATTGCTTTAAAATACAAAAGTGAAGATATTCACATGATATTAGGGTTTGAAATTAATAAAGAATACAGGAACTTTATTGAGATGATTTTCCATGCGCCAAAAATTATTCAGGCAGCCTGAGTCAAACACATTAAATTTGAATCTTATATGTTCTATCTCCAATACAAAGAAAAGCTCCCTTGCATTATAACATTTCCCTGAATTCAGCCTGAAATATATAAGAATATGAGACAGCCTCTGACAGTGTACCTCATCACAGCCATTGAGAATCAACTGAAAAACAGGTGCTGAATACAATGACTTTGGTGTTTTCCATTACAGTCATGAAACTGTGTTACTCAAGATAATGGGCATACAGGCAAATAAGCCAATGCAATTTTGTGCGAAGACATGCTCAATGCAATTTTAACTTGCATTCACTCCTCAAATACTGTAACTAGATCAAAAGAAATCAACTCTTAAGTTCAAATTAGGGCATCTGCTCAAGACATGGACTGAGTTAAACCTGCAAATAAGACAAAAGGTTGGTCCTCTTTGGCCAGTGGAGCTGCAGTGCTCTTTGCAAAAAAACCTGCAACAGCCACTGAGAAGTGTGAAGCCTTCCAGAAAGTGTGGCAATACAAGCAAGCCCTGATGGCTGGGCAACAGCTGGGCTCCCAGGCTGATCCTCACAGTGCAGCTGAAACAACAGGCCACCCTTTACATCAGGAAAAGAACAGATCAGGCAGACTTTCTGCATAAAAACATCCACACAGATTCAAGTTTTGAAAGCCTCTTTTTTTTACATGAGCTTGGACAAATCTAAAACCATTCACTAACTCACAGGTGTGAGCCAGGTGACTCTCCTGACTCCTGCCAGAGGCAGTCACCTAGCATAAGCCTTCCTGAACCAGAGGGCTGGAAGAGCCTAAGGTCACCCTACATATCCGCAAGGCAAGATCAGCTACACCAATGTCATTCATGAAAGATGGTTGTTCAAACAGTTCTTTAAGATTTCCAGTGCTGACAATGCCTAATCATCAGCATTCACAGCTTCACTCTCCTTACAGCTGAAAGGACTGCTTTGCCCTGATAGCTAGCCTAAATCATCTTCACTGACCATCACCAGTTTTCTGCTGGGCATTTTCCAGCTGGTACACACCCTTCATGGAGTCTTTTGCTCAAAGCCAAGTATCATACTCTAGTTAAGGCATTCCCAGAGCTGAGCAAAGCAGAAGGATTATTTACCATGCCTTGTAATCTATATTCCTGCCTAGCATGTCTCAGGAGGGTGTTTTGCAGCAGCATGACATTATTGACTTGTGTCAAGATTTCATTCAACCATAAACTCATATCTTCCTTTCCATAAAAATGCCACGAAGTCGGCTATCGTGGTTAGCCTTCAGCCTGTACTTGTGCAACTGCTCATCCCCCACTGAGTTGAGTTCCTAGAGCATGTCCCTATTGAATATCACCCTATTTTTTCAGACAATTTATCCAGTTAGTCAAAGTCATTTTGAATTCTGATCCTGTCCTCCAGCATCCAGTCTTTCTCACTTTGACATTTCCTGGAAATATAATAAGCATACTTTTTTTCCCCTCTAGGTCATTAATGAAAATATTCAATATAACACAACCAGGGCAAACTCTTGCAGAATTCCATTTTTGCACCTGTTAGCAGGAGGGATTCATAGAGAAGCAATCAGTAAACATTCACAGACAGATGCATTTAACTGTTACAATTACCTCTTCTTCTAAGTCAGCACACTTCAATGTGAATGCAAACAATTCAAGTTGAAGCTGTATGTTTTAAAAACCCAAAGATGATTGCATCTGTTCTCATCTGAGCAGTCCATTTCACAAGGGACCCATTTCAAAGCTCATTATAGTTAATGAATGGCCCCTATAAATTTCAGTGGGCCATGAATCAGGTTCAAAAAGAAAGCTAAACATGATCCTTCACCAACACTAAAATAAAGTTCTGCAGAAGTCAGCATTTGATTTTAAAAAAAAAAAAAATTAATCAAATTAATGAATTGGCAAAACAGGCCAAAAATAGATTTTTTTTCTCAAACTTTGGATTTTCACCAAATGCTCAAGGAATAGATTAAACAAATTTCAATTTTATTATGCAAACATCTAAGGGTAAATGAATAATCCACTCAAACCTAATTACCCAAATAATATTTCAGCATGGGCTGATGGTGGGCCTCACCAGAACAGAACCATGAATTGAGGGTCAGCATCTTCAGCTCTCACGGAGTTTGAAATGCTAAATACAGGTTAGACTGTCCTACAGCCTCCAGCAGTCAAATAATTTTGCATTTTTATAGCTAATCACTTGATGGCTTATCTCCGTAGATTCAGAGATAGTAAACTCTTTGTAGAGGACTGGTGTGATTACCTCCACTACATTTGTCAGGGAGTTCCTGAAACTAATTCCTGCCTAGACAACATTTTACTTCCTTTAGAAAATAAAAATGGTCGAAGACTTACCATTAGCAAGAGTTTTACTGTAGCCTTTGCTGATGATTCCAGTAATTTGTTATTTTAATTCCAATGACTCATTTTCAACACAGTTAAAATTTTGCAACCTGGAGTCTACACCTGGCTCATTCCGGCCAAGCTTACAAATAATGGCGCTGCAACGATCACCTTCCCTTTTTAGGTTTCCGTTTTCCATAGAAACACTTCAGGTGTACCACTTATTTTTCTCTTTCACAAGCTAGAAGCAAATGATCTTACTGTCTTTTTTACCCAGCACCCAGTTGTTTGGTCATTCCTGTGGATCTTCACTAAATTCTCCTTATTTTTTCTGCATCTTCCTTCAATCTATTTCACCTGAGTCCTCTTTTAATGCTATTGCTAAATAGCAAGCTGAGTAAAACACACAATCTAAGTATCTTGACAAGACAGGGTTTTTTTAAAATAGGGTAATTTCAATTACTACTAGGTGTCTGTGACATTTAATAGAAGTCCTCTGCCCTTACACATTGGAAGCAGTTCAGACCATATTTATGAATTCTCCCAAGTCAGCTGCCCCTTTTCTTTCTTGCCACAGACCAACATCTAATTCTGTGCCTGACTTTCTGCAGTGTCCCTTATGTGCGGCTGCTCTCTGTGTCTAGTGACAAAGACCTCTGCTTTTTTACTGTGTGAGCTCATTCATGCCAAGATATCTATCAGCAGGAGCGCAGTCACTGCGGAGAGCAGGGCAGCCCAGCAGAAATGCTGGGCAGGAGACTGTCCCGTAAAAACTTCAGGTGACAGTACACACAAATACAAACCAAACTGTCCTTTCAAGAGGGAAATGGGAGGGAAGACGGAAGAAAGAAAAAGGAAGACTATTGAGAGACAGGCTAGAGTCCCATCTCCAAATAGGCAGGTTGTGTTTCTTAAAGAGAAGTTTGTAATGTTTCACCTTTGTATTTCTTACATCAAAACTTCTAATATTTCATCTTACTATATTTTGTTTGACAGTAGGATTTGTCTTTTTTTTTAATTGAAGTTACCTTGATTGTCTTCTTCCGGATGCTTTACATGTCAGGTCTTCTGTTCATCCATCCATCACTTCACTCTGGGAATTGTCCTTTGTCTCTGGGTGCAAGATGAGCTGTCAGAAGCATTTGGCTGCCTGTTTGCATAATGTTGAAAACTTTTTCTTGTGCAAGACAGTTTAGTGAATTGGTGGTCTAGCTGGAAATATCTAATTTGTATTTTGAAATCTGGAAAAGAAAAGCCCAAACCATGCAACAGCTGAGAACCTTCAGCTGGGGCAGTCACCCTGCAAGTAGATACTGGTGTTCGCCCAGGCCCTCCACCCTCTTGCCCTGATCGCTTGTTCTAACTTGTTTCAGCTGTTTTAGGGAAGGAATTGTGAATATGTCTGTGCGAAAGGTGTTTGGTTTTTTATAAATCCTCACGTAGACATTTGCTGCAATAGTGCTACTTCCACCTGAGCTTTGCCAGAGAGAGGTAGACTACTCTATCATCCTATAAAAATATACTTTATCTTTCAGTAGACAGGACAAGTATTGACCTGAGCACCAAGCAGAAGACATTGAATGTTGAGTGAAGTCTTCACACACTTTTCCTCTGCTAATCATAGACATAATTAGTATGTACGTTGCTGCTAAAAATGCTTTTTTCTGTGTCAAAACCATAGGAAAGAGAAATTCTGTATATTACTATAAACTTCACTAGTGATTTTTTGCTAGCTGCTTCAGTATCTGTGTTTTAGTTTCACTTTCAGGAAGTAAATGTTGGCACTTTTGGCTGGAAACCACTGTGAAAATGTGCAAACCTTCTCAGAATAGTTTTGCAAATAAAGCAAAATAAGGTTTGCTTCTGATAGAAATTACCAGGCCCTCTAATAAGTTCAGAGCTCAGTGAAGGAAGAGTTTGGCTAGTTTGCATTTCGTTTTAATGACAACAGAGTGGGAAACAAGCCTTTCCAGTGAAAAGGCATCACTGCCACAATCTTTTTTCAGCCAAACCAACTGAGATTTGATAGTTGTGATTCAGCCAAGGAGAGAAAGGCTTCCCAGAGCAACCCTGCCACAGCGGTAATTGTCTCTGACAGAATTGCATTACAGGCATATTTGACAATTATGCAACAAGTATGTGTGGCTGAGACTTCTCTCCCTCCCTCAGCCTGTCACATACTTGGCTGAGCCGCCTTATGCCCAGAGGGACGGCCGCAGCGCCCTTCTGAGTGCCCCCCAGCACTACCCTGGTGCCTGTTCTCACCTGCTCCACTGCCTTGGTCACCGCACCCCCTTGCTCTTGCTGGTTTAACCAATCCTTTGACAGTTCAGACTTATTGTGAAGGTTGGAACTCCCTGCACCACTAGTGCCCTATAGATGGGAATTTTTGTATGTTTAGATATGTAACTTTCCTGTTAAATTTTAAAGTACTCCAGGTATTCTCATAGTTTATTTGAACTGCAGTATAACCCAGGCACAGTTCTAATTCTCTTCCACTTAAATGTGTACTTAACCATTACAGCTGCTGCATTTCGTCTCCATGACTCTTGGCAGGAGGATCAGAGATGCTCCTTACTCAGCAGGAAAGAGTATCTTTTAAACAGCCCCAAATCCATCCTAAATATACTGCTTTCCACGTTGCTGTAGTCCTGCAGTACAGAATACCATCACAACAAAGGTTTTATGCTCCTGGCTTCCCACAGGCAGGAGTGCAACTGGTCCTGGCAGCAGGATTTGCAGTATGTGAGATGCCTTCCCATCGGTTAAAAGTGAAATCTGAGGTTCTTTCTGATCAGGGAAAATGGCTGACTTAACTTTACCAAACAAAAAGTATTCCAGAATGATTCCACATGCTGAAACCAGGTGGTAAGGCAATACTGCTTAAAACAAGCAATGTGCAGTTCAGTGACTGGTTTGCAAGCCTTTTTCTACCAGTTTCTGCACTGAACAGTCTTTTGTTAATGAATTAGTTTATGAGCCTGGGATAAGTGTGCTGCAATTCCCTTATGAATTTCACTTATTAGAATAATCCATTCTACTACTTCAATTACACAGAACAACTTCATGTAACAGGAAAGATACTTGTCAAATGTAATCGCAACCTCAAGAAAACAGGCAGTTTCTAGTCGTACTAGGAACGTATTCTTGTACTAATAAAAAAATTTAAAGATTGTTCTGAGTTCATGATATTCTGGTTGCCAGCATTGCACATGTGAAGGTAAATCTGTCTTTATTTTGAAGTGATTTCTTAGGAAAACAAATCTCATGTGATCAAACTGCCAGTCTGCCTCTGTACCGCTCCTCACAGGAACCCTTGTACCTGTTGGCTGCTCTGAGGGCCGATTTGGAAATCTGTCCAGCAAAGACTAAACACAGATTTTATCAGAGAATTTATTGCAGTCGGGCTAGAGACGGCAGCTGAAAAAAAAAGTAAAGGAAGTATACCAGTTTAGCGAGATCATGATGACTACTAATAATAAGAGAGGTGTGGCTAAATTATGTGCCAAAAATGTACCTAGTAGATGTAGCTATTCCCTTCTGATCCCTTCTGTGCCTGTAGAAACACAATAAATTATATGAAAGTATTTGTAACGTAACTTTCTTGAATTAAGCCTGACTTCACAAGTGCATTTTTCTCTGTTACCACATAGCAAAATCCACACATCTTATTTTAAACGTATTGCAGAAAGTAAAACATGTGCTTAGCCCAAAATCAGTAAGTGCAATTCACCAAGCATTTTACAAAAGGCTGAAATTTATTTTCTTTCATATTTAGCTCTTTGGTATCTCTTTCACTCCTTTTCCACCACTTACATGAAGAGAAGTGCCAATTTGAGTATTTTCTTGAGTTTCTATTTTTTTAAGCTCCTGTTAATTCCCCCATGAGCATTTTGATAGCATGCCAGTAATCACATTATGAAACAAACTTGTCTGTCTGCTACCAAATTGCAAAATGAAAACAAAACAGATAAATACTACCATACGAAAGATGACTTGTTAACTAAGACCATCAACCATCTTTTGTGCTTGACTTTCATCTTTTATTAAAGTTATATTAAGAGCAGGTAGTCTATCCTGTATAATGTATATCATCTCTAGCAGGCAATACAGTTTCTCCTGTTGTCAGCAATGATGTTGTATAGTATTATGACAACAGGAGATATCATTGCCTACTGCACGTTTAAAAACAAAAAATACTGAGGCAAGAGGAGGAAGATCTTTTGTTCTGCTTATCTATATTTCAGCTTGGACGTATACGTAATACATTTTTTACATCCAACCTCTGATATGCCATGATGCTGAATAATAAGTACCTTGGAATGTTTACCTGCCGAGAGCCAAGAGAGTAGAGATGTGGAAACTTAGCAACTTGGGTAATAATTATAAGTCCATAATCTTTCTTGCTTGACTCATACAGACAGAAAAACCCTAATGTCTGCTACAGCAAGTGAAAATTAGCAGGGCTTGACATGAATATAAATGCTAGTCAGGTTCTGATTTAATGTCTATAAAAAATTATGAACTCTTACATACCATGTGTTTTGTAACTGAACTCATGTTTAGTGACACAGTAGCTATCCAGAACAGAAGCAAGATCCACATAGTGATTTTAACATCAAATACATTTTTTTTCATTTATGAGCAGAAACAGGTCAGACTGAATTTTTGGTTTTCCGTGTTATGAAGTGAGAAGACACAAAGGATTAGGCAGAACTACGAACAAATATATTGCACCTACATTCAAGGATGTCTTTGGTGAGAGTAGATTTTTCAGGATCCAAGCCTTTCAGAACTCACAGAGATTTAAAAGCTTTTTTCTAATAAAGATACGCTGCTGGCACGTGTTTTCAATTCATTCATTCTTCTAAAAAGTCTGTCCTTGGCAAAATGGAAGGTAAATTTAGTCTGCAGCTGTTCCCACAGGCTGTTGAGTTTAATTGAAAGTAGATGTGACCCAGTGTCAAAGTGGGCACTAAAACTGAAGACTGCTGGAAATCTTAGGCTTGGTGCATAAGGCTGATAAACTCCCTAGCTGCTGAGCAAGGGCCGCATTCCTGTATGTGTGACACCAGTGATCTGGAGGGAAGAAGTCCTGCTCTGGACCCCACTCAAAGATGAGACTTGTGTTTGTCCTAACACAGAAGATGGCTGTACAGAGTTAGCAGTGTGCTGCTGCATTCAGCACAGTAAGCAATTGAAAACTATTTGGCAAGTGTTTTCCCCATTCTGGCTTTGTCCTTTCATATGTATATGGATAAGCAAATTAAGCTCCATTCTTAGTGTGGTAATGGTTGGACTATCCAAAAGCAAAGCAAACACACAGAGCAGACAGTGATACTGGCTCTTACTGACATTTCAGGTACCAGTTTCTTACCAGTTAGGGATCTCTTCCTTGAGACAGCCTGTTTCCATTGCCCAGTTAAATTCCTCACACAATCTAGCACCCTTTGCTGTTCAGCAATTCCACTTCGTAAGTTTTTTACCTGCCTGGAAAAAACACCAGCGGCTACAGGCAAATAGTTGTAGCTTGTCTGCTTTCCCCTGTCAGAGGCGAGGAGGGCAGGACTCGTCTGGCAACTCTGAGAAGGCAATTGTTTGCTGGGAAGGGGCTTGCTTGGGGTTTTTGGTTTGGGGTGGAGGGGTTTTTGCAATAGGCAGGGCTTTCAGGGGTGGGCAACATCTTCACACTAAGTCGATTACTTTAATCAAGAAGAAAATCCTTGTACCTGTCGCCAGGCATTCATGTCTGACCTTCAGGTATGACCATGGGGGGAAAAAATATCTCTAAACGGTGGAGGAGAGAAGGCGACTGAGGTGTTAAGAAAATGGGAGAGCTGTGTGACAAGGGGCAGCGGTGGAGAGGAGAGAGCCCCTGCAGTTCTGAGCATTAAAACTTCCTCCCCTGAGTGGTTCAAAATCTGATCGTCTGTTCCCTACAACCGGAGGCAGGAAAGCAGGTGGCGTCAGTACTTTGACACCCCATTTGCAGGCTGAGGGTATTTTCCTTGCCGGTCGCCTTTCACCTGAGAGGACAGCGCTGCTCGGGGTGCCCGTCCCGCTGCAGTGTGCCCCCCGGCAGCCCCCAACCCCGGCAGCCCCCGCCGGTCCCTCCCGCGGGCTGCGGCGCAGGGTGATCCCGTCCGGCTGCCCGGCTCTCTCTCTCCAAATCGGTTGCCAGCAGGGTTGTAAGAATTTAATAACAGGCTGTAAATTTTGATTTAAAAAAATAAAAAAATAATTTTAAAAAAAGCTTTCTAAGAAGACCGCGAGCTCGGGAGCAGCGTTAATTAAGTGAGGAGCAACTTTAATCGGCAGGAATACACTGCCTTTCGCACGCACAAGTCGGTGTAGGGAACACCCACGTTACACCGAGAAGTTTACAAAATATAGGAAAGTACTTTGAAGCATCTCTTCGGGAGTGAGCTCTCCCCAGCACAACTCGCAAAAAAAAAAAAAGCCGCCTCCGAGCTAACGTTAAACGCCGGAAATGAGTTCAGCAACACAGTCAAAATCTCTGACAAACTCCCTGTCAGCTCCCCCTCTCAGCAGCTTTCAAAGAATTCGGGAATGAAACACCTAAAACAAATCCCAAATCCTGCCCTATCAGCTGCTTTCGCATTCCCGTCGTCTCTTCAACTGCGACGAGGACACCGTTCCGCCCCGGCGGGGAGCCCCGGCCGTCCCATCGCCCCCGCCGGGCGCTGGGTGCTGGGCACAGCCGGGGGGGCTGCAGGCACCTGCCCCCTCTTATTTATTTCCAGGCGACCCCACGAAGATTTACTGTCCTGTAAAGGCGGGGAGCTGCGCCTCCGCCCGCAAAAGCGGCTTCTGGACCGTTTGCTCCACAAATAAATAATCGCACTCCCCTAACGAGCATCGCGGTATGTCGCTTGGGGGTGAGCAGGGCAAGAAGGGAGGGAGAGCTGTTATCTGGGATGGGAGAGAATGGGCTGTGACTTGGAGTGGGGGAAGAAAAAAAAAAAAAAAAAAAAAAAGACTTTGAAAGACACTTGCGGCTGGTGTCTGCGAAGCCTCACTTCGCGTCGCATGTTGAGGGTGTGCTGTTTTTCGGGGATGGGGAAGACAGGCCAGCGGCAGTCCCCACTCCAGCAGCCCAGGATGTATTCCTGTAAAATACAGACACACCAGTGGCCGGGGTGGGGACCCGGGGGCCTCCCGGCCACCCCCGCCGGCGTCACACGGGTCGTCCGCGGAACTGAGCGCAACCGGCGAAGGTTCCCCTCTCGCCCAGGCAACGCCACCGGTGCAGCTCGGTCCCCCCCCATGGCGGAGGGGCGGGCGGTGGGAGCAGCCACCGACGGGGCGCACACGCCGGGTGGCGCTGCGAGCCCGCGGCAGGACCGGCCGCGCTGTCCCCGCATCTTGTGTGTGTGTGTGTCAGAGCCGGGGCAGAAAAAAGGAAGGGGAGGGATGGGAGGCAGCTCCCCGCTTCCGAAAAAAGCAGCCCTGCAGCGATGGGGAGAAAGCCCAGACGACGAGCCGGGGCAGAAAAAGGGGAGGGATGAGGGGCTGCTCCTTGCTCCCGAAAGAAACAGCCCTGCAGCGCTGTAAAGTCCAGGCGAGGACACACATACTCCCGTCTCAAGTGATGTGACCAGGCGTAAGCCACAGTGTCTCCGTCCCCGACTCGAAGGGAAGCCCCGGGGCACCTGCCGGGAGGGGGGGACAGCCCGGCAGCACAGCTGCCCTGCGGCGACCACCACTCCACCTGCAAAAGTTGGGTGCTCCGTGACTGCTTTTCCCACTTTCCAGAGCAGCATCGCTCAGCCTGAAAAACAGAAATCTCCAAATGCCAAGACCGAAAGCGTTCCCCTGAGATGGGTCCATTATCCAGCCTCTCGCCAGGCCTTACAGGTGGTGTAAACACACCTCTTGCAAAATTGTTCACTGCTCAAGGACTAAGGCAGGATCCCAGTTTGTTTGGAAACCTGCAACTGTAAAACTGAATTAGTCTGTATTTAGAATGCTCCACTGAAGTTCCTATGCAGTATCGCTTGCCATTATCCCCTATTTCCCTCATCCCTTTTTAAAAAAAATTAATAATTCCAAGCAGTAGTTAGAAAACCATCGAACTGGAAAGGCAGTAATTGTCCAAAAATGGTGCGGTTTTTCTCAATGCACAGCTTCCTGACCTGTAACAATTTCCCCGTACGCTTTAACACAAGACGACCAGCTAGCCTGAAAAAATGCAACACATCAAACAGTGGAAAAATTGGTGTACTGTGTTTTAAAGCCAATATTGCAGAATCTGCTTTCCTCCATGGAAAGGTTGAGGAATTTTATTATATATATATCTTATATATATATAAAAAGTGTAATGGAGCAAAGTGTAATGGAGCAAGCCAAGAAAGCAGACCCTGAATTATGCTAAGAAAAGCAAAGTTATTCTGACAAGCAAAAGTTTTGTCCTTTTGTCATAAATCTGGTGAAAGTGTGAGCAACCACACACCTAATTTGTTCACACCTTTTCCCAGCTCTTTCTTCTCAAAGCTAAACTGGAGGCCGCTTCACGGAATGTAACTGAAGTGTGGCAGGTTTTGGCAAGTGCATACTTAGAACCATTCGTATTGAAAGATTTGTTGGACTGCATCAAGTATGCTTACTCTACCACCTTTACAGCTGTGAAGGTGTTGACGGCTGGATTAGCCATCACATGCACAAATAGAATGTTTGAGATCTCATTTCTTGCTTTCTACTTTCGCATTCCTAGACTGGAAGCAAAGGAGAAGCCAACACCCTTTGATCACTGTTTAGTCTCAGCAGGCACAGGCCAAGGGTAGTGATTGGGAAAGTCACCATGCAGGCAGAAATGGTGTTGTAAATTGCTTCAGCTGCGCGCATCTCCCATCACTGCTCTATTGAAAATTTAAGCTGGAAAATTACAATGAAAATCTGGAATAATGGGAAACATAGGACACGAAATTCGATAGACATTGCTGTGAGCTTGAAGAGGAGAGAATTAAAAGGTCAGAGAGCAAACAGGAATGGCCACAATCATCTGAAGGCAGCTGGAAGGTAAGTTGATGGACACCGGTTTGACCTGTGGGTCAGCAAACCAGTTTAACTCTACCTTGATCTGGACAACGCAGAGACAAGCTCCTGGCTCCTATCAAACAACTCAATGCCCTTATCTGGAAGGGTTTAGTAAAAGTAAATCAACTACAAAAAGGAGCTATTCAGCCTTCAAGTGCTGGGTTTTGCTGGTAAAAGAAAGAAAAAATATGTATGTTCTCACACAGCCCGGATCCAAACCAGCAGCTCCCAAGCAGCAAAAGCACACACTCCTTCCCAGGGGAGGGATGAGTTTTGTCATCGGCTGTATCCCACTGCCAGACTTCCCCGAGACAGAGCAACCAGTGCTAAACAAACCATCAAGCTCCTGGATAGTGACATTTTGGTAGCCCTTCCTTTTCGGGGGGTATCGGAGAAGCAGTATTAGAAGTCACTTGCTGATCCATTTCCCTTTCCTTCTCACTTAGTGATCAGCCCATTCCATCAGGACTGAAACTTCCAGGTAACACAAATGCTGCCTCTTGCTACTGCTGGGGGAAAGCAGGTGCTGCTACAGCAGTCCATTTATATGGTGTTACAAAAAAGAAGAAAAAAAAAAAAAGAGAAGAGAAAAGGAAAAGACAAAAATAAAGCAGGACAAACTGTTGCTTTGTTTCAGTAGGAAACTTTGCAGGCCTCTGATGGTTGCATTTGTAATGAAGCAACATCAGAATGCAGGTCTGAGAAACTCAGCCGGAACAACTCCCGTTTCCAGTGCAGGTTAAAAGCTCCTTCTAATCCCTACAGCACACAAAGAACCAAAAAAAACTTGAATGTGTCTGGAGTTGGCTTGTCTGCACTTTTTTGCTCCACATTTTAAAACCTGCTGTTTAGGTTATTACTAATAATGGGCTTTACATGTGATGCACAAAAGATCTGTTTGCTATGTAGATTCCATGCTCTAGCCCTGACTTTTCAGTACCCCGACAGTGAGGAGCATCGTCTCCCTGTGTAATCCAAGAGGCCAAATTTCCAAACAGGAACAAACTTCCCTCACGTCCTCTCCAAAAGAAGTGTTAAGATAAAGTGTTAGCGGGTTTTGGGTTTTTTTGGGGGGGGTTGTGGGTTTTTTTTCCAAAACGCTAAGCAAATGCTGCAACTGCAGAAGGCGCCGGGTTTTAAGAAACCCTCGCAAAAGTGGGGTTTTTTTTGTTGTTCAGGGACAGCTGTGGACAAGATTTGAAGGACACAGCAAGGGCGGTAGCGCTAGAGCGGCCGATTGGCAGCACCCCGCAGCCCTCGGAGTCGCCCAGACCCCCGGTCCCTTGGGGAAAAGGCCCCGCACCGAGAAGGGGGTTTTCACGCACAACCGCGAAGTTTCCCACCCCCGAGCCCTGCCGGAGTCAGCCCTCACTACGGTAATTAGCATCGCTCCCAGCCACAAACGCGTTACCTAACAATAAAAGCAGCGGACCACTTTTTATTTTGTCTTTTAAAGCAATAATGACCCTTAGCATTTCAATATTAAATCGCCTTTCACAATGGATCTGGCCCGATGTGAAAAATAAAGTCCAAGGAGGAGGTATATGCAAAGTAGCCCCTCACACACAGGCGCTTTTGCGGCAGGCACCGTATCCTTAGTTTAATCAATTTAAAAAAAAAAATAAGGTGTTAATGCCTTTCCTTTCGCTTCCTCTACTAGTGCATTGTAAAAGGCACGAAGAAGAATGCCAATTTATTCATTTCAATGCCTCAAAGCTGCTCTCATTAGGTGCTACAATTTACAACGGAATTGAATTCGTTATATTTTCACCTTTCTCTGAAACTCTAGAGAACAACTCATGCCATGTGAGTTCAAAGTAAATCATTGCCTGTAACGATGGAATTAAAGAGAAGAAAAACAATTGGCTGACCTAAGGTAGAATGTTTTATCTGGAGTTTATTAATACCATTTAAAATATTACAGATAAAAATCAATTACATTTCATGCATTTAAAATGCAAATCTAAAATGTTCCAGCGAAGGGCTTTCCATTTCAATGTGAAATATCCAAATTATTTCAACATTACAATGAGACAATTAGTTTGCAGCATTGCAAACCGCTAATGTAGTGTCAGGAGTGTTTATTAACATTTATCAATATTATTTTCAGGAAATACACATAGGCCAACGTTAGTTCAGTTTCACTTGGACAGTTTATTTAATACATGGGTCATGGCAAACCCACTTTATGAAATATAGGAGAACTCTCACTGTAACTATACCTGAACTGCCAGCAAATGCAAATAAGTACATGCTCCATTAAATTAAATGTCATTCAACATTTATCAAATATTGTTTGCTTAATTACAGTTGTATGCCTACCTAAATTAATATTCAAGCAAAACCTATATCCTGAAGTGCGATTTGATGTACACTTCAAGGAACGAGTCCAGAAAAAGAATGCAGTGAACCAGGACTGCAACAACAACGCTTTCTCGTGACAGGAACCGAAATAAAAATTAAAAAAAAAAAAAAAAAGCTCAAGTGTACTTCAATATATTTTCAAATATTTACTGGAAGTAATTTACAGGAAAAATACTATACAAAATCGTCTCCTGGACAACTGCATCTCACACCGATACATTGGTGGAGTTATATTTAATTGTTAGTTAATCTAGAACGATTCCCCAGTTGTACAAACCTATAGGTTCAGACGTATTTTACAAATATTTTATTTTCCTATCCCCCCGCTCCCCCGGCCTCCCTTTTTGGCATTGGAATTACAGCTTCGCTTGAAACCCACGGTGCTTCTTCATTTGTTTGGAGTTTAAAAATATACGACTTTCAACCCAATTACTTTCAGCGTATTCCACGATTCCTACGCAAATGGGAATTATACAAATGCGCTGGCAAACGGAGTGAAATTTGGGCTCGCGGAGGGAAACGATTTGTTAAAATTTAAAAAAAAAAAAAAAAAGCGGGACGGGGGGAGGGGGCGGGATGGGGCGGGGGGGACACGCACATTGCCGCTCCGGTCCCGGGTAGCGGAAGGGCTCCGAGCAGTTAACGAGGTGCGGGCAGCACCGGGTCTCCGCTGGGCGCTGTGAGGGGACAGCGGCGGCGGCTGGCGGGCGCTGCCGTCGGAACCCCCGCCGCGGGGCACCCCTGCCCGCCCGCCCGCGGCACCGCTGCCGCACCGAGGCTAGCGGCGGGAGGGGGTGCGGGACGGTTTCCAGCGGGAAAGCGAGAGAGAGCGTGTTTTTTTCCGCTCTAAAGGCAAGCCGAGGGGGGGGTCTCAAGGCGAGGGGGAGGGGAGGCGGCCGCGGGGCTGCCCCCCGGCGAGTCGCGGCTCTCGCGCCTTGCCCAGCCGCTCCCCTGCCGCCACCGCGGGGGCTGCGCGGCCCGAGGGCACCGGCCGCCCGGTGCCGGGCTGCGGGCGGGCAGCGGTGCGGCCGCGGGAGCTGAGGGCGGACCCTGCGGAGCCGCGCCGGCTACTTACGTGTCCGCGTCCCCGCCGCGGGGCCGCCGAGCGCCCCGGGGGGCGGCGGGCCGGGGGGGTCGCGGCGGCCCCGCGCCTCCGCCCGTCACTCCAGGCCATTGCGGTGGCCGGGCTCGGGGGGCGGCAGCAGCTCCGGGGAGTGGCAGGGCGGGCTGCCGGCCGCGCTGTGCTCGCTGTCGGTGTCGCTGCCCTTCTTGCCGCCGGAGCCGGGGCCGCCGCCGGGGCCGCCGCCGCCGGGGCCGCCGCCGCCGCCGGGGCCGCTGTGGGTCTTGACGTGCTTGCTGAGGTGGTCGCTGCGCATGAAGCGCTTGTTGCAGACGGGGCAGGCGAAGCGCTTCTCGCCCGTGTGGGTCCGCAGGTGCCGCTGCAGCTCGTCGGAGCGGGTGAAGCGCTTGCCGCAGAAGAGCCAGTTGCAGACGAAGGGCCGCTCGCCCGTGTGCCAGCGCAGGTGCGCCTTCAGGTGCGAGGTCTTGCCGTAGACCTTGCCGCAGCCGGGGATGTGGCAGCTGTGCAGCCCCTTGCGCCGCAGGCTGGCCCCCGCCGGCCCCAGACGCTCGGCCTCCTGGCAGTTGGGGCAGTCGCAGGTGGCGCGGCCCGAGTAGCGGCGGGCAGAGGAGCGCGGCGAGGCGGCCAGCGGTGCGGCGGGGCCGCCGCCCAGCATGGAGCCCCCGGCGCCGGCCAGCGGCGAGGGGGCCGAGTCCGGGTAGGAGCCGGGCAGCACCGGCTTAAATCCGTCCATGAGGTGCTGCCCGGCGGGACTGAGGAGGTGCGAGGAGGCGCCGCTGCTGAAGGCCGAGTGGCCGAGGCCCGAGTAATCCGAGTTGTAGCCGCCCAGCGGCGAGTGGAGCGAGGTCTGCAGCCCGCCGGCCGCCGGGTGCAGCGAGCCGGGCAGCGCGGCCGCCCCGTTGGGGCTCTGCACGTCGATCCAGCCGGCGCCCACGTCCCACCAGCTGGAGGCGCCCGCCGAGCCCACCTCGCCGGCGGCCAGCCCCGGGTGCGAGGGCTTGAACCAGGACTCGTAGGGGTGCGCCATGCCCACCCGCGGGTAGATGCCCTGCAGCCCCTCCACCGACGTGTGCACCTTGGAGATGAAGACGGGCTGGTGCGCCGCCGCTTCCTGTCCCGCTGCCCCGCCGCCGCCGCCTCCGCCGCCGCCGCCGCCGCCGGCGCTGCCCGGCGCCTGGAAGACGGAGTAGTCGTTGGCGAAGGGCGAGCTGGCGGCCGCCGCGCTGCTGGAGGTGAGGGAGAAGGCGCTGGAGCCCGGCGAGCCGCCGCAGCTGAACGAGTCCGAGACGAGGGCGGCCGCCGCCGCCGCCGCCGCCGCCGCCGAGGAGCCGTTGCGCGCCGCGGCCGCCACGCCGAAGCCCGGGAGGCCGGAGCCCACGGCGCCGCAGCTGCCCGCCGAGGACGAGGAGGAGGAGGAGGAGCGTTTCCAGGGGTGGAAGCCTTTGCCGAAGGAGGACGCGCTGTCCGAGAGGGCGGACGGCGAGGGGCTGGGGCTGCCGATCTTGTTGCAGGTCGCGGCGAGCATGGCCAGCGGCGTGGAGCCTACCCGCGGTTCCTCCTGCGGGCACAGAGGGGAGAGGCCGCCGCGCCGGCGTCAGGGACGGAACGGAGCGGCCCCACCGCCGCCCCGCGCCCAGCCCCGCTCCGCACCGCTCCGCTCCGCCGCCCGGCCCCGCTCCTCACCGCTCCGCTCCGCTCCGCCGCCCGGCCGCGGCCGCAAAGTTTCGCGACTTCCGTGGGAGGACCACCTCGCCGGAGCCGTGGCTCTGCCTCCAAGAGCCTTCCGAGGCTTTTTTTCCCACCATCCAACCCTCCTCCCACGGAGGGCCTCGGGAAGGGTTAGGGTTAAAAAAGGGGGTGAAAAATGAGAGGGGGAAAAAGTTGCGCCTGTTACCGCAGCTTTGAAGACGCCCCTGGCACGGCGGCTGCAACGTTTCAGACTGTTCCCTTTCCCCGGGACCTGACCGGTCCCCGTCCCTCAGGCCAGTAAAACTGTATTCTTAAATATCGAATTGAAAGATTATCAAATTACTCCTTTTTTAAAAAGAAACAAAACACTTCCTTGAAAAAAGCCTCATTTACGTACCCACGATAATTAAATATATATATAAATTTAACATATGTACATATGTATGTATACACAAGTTCAACGTACCTGCTGGACACGGCGGGCTGTGATATTTTAAAGGGAAATAAAAAGCCACAATCTGTTGCAAATTGGAAATTGCACACGAAAAACGACAGTGCTGGGTTTGGGTTTTGGTTTGGGTTTTTGGTTTTGGGTTTTTTTTTTTCCTTCTAGCAGTCACATGTAAAGAAGAAAGGCCACTTCTCCGGGGGCACAGGAACAGCACAGCCCGGGCGCTGTAGGTTGTTTCTACAAATGCCCTTAAAACCTTTTCCTGCTCGCTGAAAAGTGACTCTGCCCCTTTTTCCCCCTCTCACTCTTTCTTTTCTCCTAAACTCACTTGTACTTCAGTTAAAAAAGAAAAAAAAAAAAGACGAAAAAAAAAAAAAAAAAAGGATGAATAGAGGAGACTGATAGCCCCGGTCAAGACAGGGGTTATTTTAACCCCCTCCAATCGACAATAAAAAGAAACCAATTAAACCAGCAAGAGAAAAAAATCCTTAGACTCACCCCTAGAAGTGAAGTTGCCATCACACAAAAGTGCCCTCCTCTCAGAGGATCTTTTTTATATTGATAAATCAGAGGCAGTGTTTTTTTTAGAGGTGTGCAATACAATGATCAGTTCCGCCCATTCCACCACAATTGTAGCTCCCTCGCCGGCTTTGAAGTGCCGCTGAGCCGCCGCCAGCCAATCCCTGAGCCCGTCGCCTCGCTCGACGACGTGACAGCGTGAGGTCATCAGCGCCGTCGAGCCCCGCCGGCCGACGGCGCTGATGACCTCACGCTGTCACGTCGTCGAGCGGCGTCCCGGTCCTCCGGGCCCCCTCGCCCCCAGGTCGCGCTGCTTCGTCCCGGTCTCCCCTTTCCACCCCTCACTGCCCTCCCCCAGCGGGTAATCTGACAACAGATTAATTTTTTTTTTTCCGGTTGACATTTGTATGGATGTTTATATCATCCTCCTCGGCGTTACTATGATTAGCGCAACGATGGAGCATCCCGTTTCTCCGCGGGGTCTCCCCACCCCACCCCGCTCTGCTCAGTGCTCCCTCTCCCCGTTTCCTTCGGTACGGGTGGGTGGAGGGCGGGGTACAACAGCACTTCAGGCGACAGCTGCCTGCAGTCACCCCAGACCCCCGCCCTCGCAGACCCGCCGTTTTTAGCCCCCCCCCCCTCCCCCCCCGGGCTGAGGAGGAGGTACGCGAAGGAGCTTTGCGCAGCGCGGCCCCGTCGGAGCCCACCCGAGAGGCACCGGTACAACCGGGCGGCCCCCGCCGCCTGCTCCCGAAGCAGCCGGGGCTCGGCCGCGAGCGCTTCGCTCCCCCCCGGCTCCTCGCCCAGCGCCGGGCGGCTGCGGGGAAGAGCAGCCGTGGTCCCGGGGGGAGCCGCCCGCTGGGGCCACACCGACCCGGCCCCGCTCGCCCAGGTGCCCTCACCCCCGGGGGTTTCCGCAGCAAGGTCCTCACGGAGCTTTGCTTGGTGGGGGCTGTTTCTTTCCTCCCGGCCTCGGTTTTGACCCGCTTCCGTGTGGTGGGGATATTGACTGTACATCATATCTATTGATCAAGGGGGTAACGTACATTATCATACTTTGAAGTAAGAGTGAAGTAAATTAATGAACTGTTCTCTTTCTCTGAAGGCTGGTGGTTACCATAAATGTCGCGTTTCTCTCCGCGAGCTGCTCTGAATGATTTTAGCCTGTTGAGAAGGCGTGACAGGCCAGCCCAGAAGGAGGAAGGGGTGGGGGAAGGAGGGAACTCCGTTTAACAAATAAAAAAGAATTAACTTCATTGCTTTGGTCTCCTTCTATAATGATATTCATTTTACAGACCCAATGCACACTTGTTTAAATTTTGGGTTTAATTTAATCAATACTATCACCCGCGAAGAGGGGAAGGACGTTTCCCGGAGATACTCCCTTGTATGAATGCTTATTAACTTTTTATCTCTACTTCCTTTATCTGCAGGAGGTGGGGAGGCACTATTAAGACATAGATCAGAAAGCGTAAGAGCAAAACAAGCATCGTGAGCATTATATTTTAGAGGAACAGAAAATCGCATTTTGTGGTGTGCCAGGTTAGGTAAAAAGATCGACACGCATTCCTGTCAGCCCCGCGAAGTCTGGGAGACTTCGCCGTCCGCCGGGGAAGGAGAAGGCGTTAGTGATACATCTCTTTTTAGGAGAGCCTCGCCGGGTGTGTCCTCCCTTCGCATCCCTATTTTGTCTGCACTTGTCTGCCCAGAGGAAACGTGTCCTTTCTTGATCTTTTTCGTGTTTGTTTGTCCCGATGCTTGCCCTGACTCTCTTGGTTTGGGACGGAAAGTCCTCAATTTTCAGTGCACTTTTCCTTTAAAAGCACCGTGATGGAAATTATTAAAAACTCGTTGTAAAAATAGTCGTGGGAGACTTTACAAGGGAACTCATCAGAGAGGGAGGAAAAAAGGCAAATACATCAGGAAAGAATAGGAATCACAAAACTCCTGTCAGTGGCATCCTTCTGCTACCTTGATAATTTCCCTGAAACTGGAAAAGCAGCAGCTTCTGAACTTTGAGAGCGGTGAGCTGATCTTTCCTGAATTCGCCATGGAAACATCTGTAACCTTCCCCCTTTGTATACATTGCCTGCTGGGCAAAGGACTTAAGGAAGCTTACAATTTTGTTTGCATTTGCGTTATTGACCACTGCACTTAAGGGTGCAGTACATCAACATAACATGCAGGTGAGGGCGGGGGGGTGGGGGGTGGGGTGGGGGCGAGCCAGCAAGGAGAGGTTTTCCCGAAATTAATTAAAACATTTTTTTTTTCCATTTGAAGTTTAATGTAAGGGAGTAGATAAATGTTCGTGCTGTTTCTTGAAAACCTGTGGGATCCACTCTCAATAAAGCTAAAATCTATTAGCATTCTGTATGCATCTGCAGCATAAATTTCATTTGAATTTCAAATTTAATAAACCAGGAGGTTTTTAATCATCCCTGGTTTTATTTGTTTGATATTAACATGCTTATTGACCGGGTCTGTTGACCAGTTTGATCATTACAGGACAGCAAAAAGTTAATTAAAACGACCACAGCTCCTTAATCATATCATCTGTCTCATCCATGTCGCTCCCTTTATTACAGGCTATGATGGATAGTCTCCCAGATTAAATTCTCTGTTTCTTCGATTTGGACAACAGCTTTTGGGACCTAATTTACATCCTGGGAACAACTTGCTCAAGTCTACCTAACATCTTGTGTCTACAATATACATTAGCAATCGCGGAACTTTAGCCACAAGGATAGCTGTCTCTAACCTTTCGGAGTGTGTGTGTGTGTGTGTGTGTGTGTATTTTCCTCGGAGAAACCCCTGACCCTCCGGGCTGCGGCCGGCGAGCAGACAGAGATGGATGGACCGCTGTACCTCAGGGGTCCTTGTCTGTCTACAGACACCTCTATCGGGGTGTAGAGGGGAGACTTCTCTTTGGGGAAACAGAGGTCTGTGCTATCGGAAAAGGCACAGCTGGGAAGATTAAACTGGCTGCTGACCACGCCGTGTGCCGAATGTTGGTATTAGCGAGGGAGCGCATTTCACGCCACACTTCCGCCAATTCATGGGCACAAGGCTGGAGCCTGACCCACCCGTGCCTTCCCGGCTGCGCGGCTCCGCTCCGCCGCCCTGCAGGCGTCCCACCAGGACGAAGCCTCGGTTCCTCGGCGCCCCGCGGCTCCCAGCTCCGCTCCCGTGGTCCGCACGGGGAAAAGCCCCTGGACGGGGCCCTTGCCCTCGCCCTCGCAGCGCTCCGTGCGCTGGAAGCCGCTGCGTTCCCCCCGGGTTTGCCGCGCCGCGCCCGCTGCCCCTGGGGAGGTGGGGACCAGAAGTCCCCTCCGCCCGCCACCTTCACCTGGAAGCTGTCACCAGGAAGATTTACCGAGGGGTGACAAGCAATTCTCTAGGCGCAGGAGGGCTCGGCTTGGACGGGGAGAGGAAAAAGGGGGATAGCACGTAAATGAAACAAATCAGTCACCGGCCAGAAAGGACCGTGCGGTGCCTGGCGGTCACTGAGCAAAGGGGATGATTCGTGTCGTTCTTTAACCTCCATTCGCCCCCCTGCATTGCTGTGGTTTACCTGGGACGCCTCTCTCACTGCCTCACCAGGTAGTTCGGTTGAGCGGGGCTCGCAGTCGGGCACCCGGCGCAGCCTGGCGACAGCGGACAGTGCGTGTGCGCGGGTGCCGCACCTATCGCTATGTAGGTTGCCGGCATTATTTCTTCCATCAAGGCAAACGTGTCTGTTCCAGGTACCTGCTAACCCTGCCGGCCTCCCAGTCCCTCTGCCCGCCCCGCGTTTCCCTGCCCGAGCGCAGCGCAGCGTCGCACGGCCTGGCTGCTCCCCCGCGCAGGCAGCGGGGACATGCCCGGCAGACCCCGGGCTCCTCGCTGAGCCACTTCGGCGAGGGCACACGCCGACCTGCCTGCTCGCAGCCGGCGGAAGGGATTCACATCCTTCGGCATTCATTTATTTATTTGTCTGGGCCTGGGGGGGGGGGGGGGGGGGGGGAAGGCAAAAAAAGGCAGCAAGCTGGCTGCGCCTCTGAAAGGTCCCCGTAATTAGATTAGCCCGGGAAGACGCGGTGCACATGCTGGCGTGTGAGTGTCTGGGGAGGGAGAGGAAGAGGCACCTTCACACCCACCCTGTTTACATCGCCGGTGTGCGCCCAGACCCGATCCACATCTCCTCCTTCTTCTCCCCTTTTTCCCCTACCCCCCACCCCCACCCCCCCCACCCCCGATATGTTGTCGCTGTGCACGCATCGGCGGTTCCTGGGCGGTCATGTAAGTACCGGGAGGCTCCGGCGGGGAGAGCGAGCTCCCGGGCTGGGCGCGCCGGCAGCCGTGCGGGGCAGCGCGGACCCCCGCCGCCGGCTGCGGAGCCGGCCGCTCCAGTACTTCCTAGGATAGATTCGTTTAAGCTGCTTTCTGTTTTTCCTGTTATATATCACTTTCTCCCAGGCACCACTTACAGTTAAAAACTACTAAATTCTTCTCCTCAGCGGTATCGATTTCTTTTCATTCTGCTCCGTTAGGAGAGGAGGTAATGCTTCCAGATTACCCCGCGTCTCCTCCAGACGGTTGACAATTGCAATCGCAGTTTCGGGAAGATAAATGCTACTTTGGGAATTGTGTTTAATTACAAATAATCTAGGAGCTGCTCTGGGTCCGATGGTTTAACCACACATGTGTTCAAATCATTGTACAAGCTTTACAAACGGGTGAGAAGATACAGTAAACGTTTGAAAAATCGGTGTGCAAGACAGGACGTCCCCATTGAGGAAGGCTGCTTGAAGCTGGGTCATGCCCCGAAATACATGCTATTTATATATAAACTTACAAATACATATATATACATGCGCGCGTGTGCATATGTGCGCGTATATAAATGTGTGGGTGTGATAGACACTTGCATATACAAATCCTACAGCACCCGAAAGCATAGTCTGCAGAGAACACAGAGGAAAAGGAAAGCTTTCCACGCGTGTATGTTCGTATTTATTTATTTCTTTGCTCTGCCAACCGCAGAAAAGTGTCAATCTGGGGGAAAAGAAATGAAAATAAAAGAATTCGCGTTTGGGAAGTAGAAGAACCCCTGGCTCCTCCAGGAAAGGCGTACCGCCGGAGCACTCAGCCAGGAAGGTTTTGCCCACGTCGGTTTGCGCACTCGGTGTGCACCACAGCCTTCTCTCGAGTGCGGAACTCCTGCGATGTGACTTGAGAGACCCTAATATTGATATATTTACTGTTCCTCTTACAATGTAGCTGCCACCTTTCCCTGTCGTTATTTGCCTATATGGCAGAGCAATTAGGTCACCCCCTTCCCGCCCCCCCAGCCCCAGCAGCCTTATTAACTTGATGGGAGAGGGAGGGGAGGCAGGCGAGCAGCAGGAAGGAGGCAAGGTGGTGAACAGGTTATTCTCTTAACCCGACCTGGCCGCAGGAGCGAGATGAGCAACACTGAACAGATGTCCCCATTTAAGCCATTCTTTTCCCACATGCCTGCTGGATGCTGCCAGGGCGCAGGAAGCTTGCTGCAGACCTGGCCCATTCCCGGCCATTATGGCCAAGTTATTCTGGACCAGTGAGCACGAACAAAATGGGCTTCAGATCGCGTGCTTGAGAATAATTCGACTCCGAGCCCTGGAAGAGCCCCCTCCCCCCATTTTTTTAAGTGCTGGGGGGGGGGGGGGGGAGGGGATGGGACGGGGGGACACACGGACGGGGACGTGGACGTGTTTCAGCTCTGATCGCAGGAGAACTTCTCAAAAGATCGCCAACCCCTTCCCCCTCCCTCTCTTCGGCAAATATGGTATAATTTACAGAGCAACTTAATAATCCGAGGGGCACCGCAAAAGCCCTTTGCGTTGTAAACCGCTTCTAATTACCTGCCAGAGCAATTAGCTGACTATCACGAAGAAATTAGATCGCTCAATGTAGCATAAATAATGCGAATAATTTTGTAAGGAGAATGGAAAGCGAGACCTGGTGTTTCTTTATAAGGAAATAACACCTCGTACTGTACGAACCCTACATGAACACATATTAATGTCTAGGCATGCACGGAAATGAATCCGAACATGAACCCTCTGGCTCAGATTCAGCACTTTCTTCATTTACATATGCGGGGTGAAAGTCGGCTTCCAGGCGTTTAGATACAGAGCTCTTCCAGATCACAGTAATTAACACATAGCGACTTCAATAGGAAAACCTGTTTTCCAGATGATTTTTACAATGCGGCTTTATGTCTCATTTGGCAGTTTAAATAGCTGGAGTTGTTTTCTGGCTGCATCTCCACTATCATCTGTTGAGCATATTTTGCCTAGAATACTGACCAAAACTTCCGAGCCCATTAAAAAAAAAAAAAAAAAAAAAAAAAAAAAAGAGTAATATACTGGGCATGCCTAGAGATTCCGGGCGGTTTTTCTTCTCATATGGGATAGTTTTTCAAGAAGATTTTACGGAATCGCCTTAGAAGTTTATGGCATTTAACAATTGTATTTATTTCTGTCTTGCTGCATTTCACCTTGAAGGATCGAAAGCCTTTACACCATTCTCGCCGGTTGAATATTTTATCTCAAGAGGAAAATTAAAATTTACGGGTAATATACAGTCTGCAGGGCTTTATATGTACGTGTATAAGCCCCTAAGGATTCGGTTATTAAATAACAGATATTTCTTCATGCTGCTAGATCTACAGCTGCGGAATTGAGGAAGGAGATGGTGCCCACGGACGGCAGGACCGTCGTGTGGTGGAACTGCCTTTACAGCTGAGTTCAGCTAAGGCGGGTTGAGCTGATCTCTGCTGTGCTCCCCCTCCACACCCCACACCCCCCCGTACCGAGAAAACTGCTAGTCAGAAGAAAGCTAGACGTGAAGCTGCCAGACAGTAATGAAACTCAGCCCAGCCCGAACTACAGCTTGTCGCTGCACGGAGGCAGTCTGGGATTTAGAGTAGCTCGTTAGGAGTGTGCTCTGGGTTATGAATCAACACAACAAATTAGGTTTATCTTTGATAAATTGAAGCAGCAGCGTATACTGTGATTCTTTTAAATGCATCTTTGAAAGGGGGACGGGGGCACGGGGCGGGGGAGCCGAGTGAACGACCAAATCTTCCATAACTTTTCAGAGCCTTTTTTCCTCCTGCTCGCACGCTACCGCAGCCGCGGCGAAGTGGCTCGTCAGGACGCCGTTGTCCCCAAGTTGCCTCCGCAGAAGTTGCAATTATATCTGAACACGGTTTCTAAGCTTCTCCAGGTCTGAACGGGACTACTCAGCTGTTCCGCAGCCCCCACGTAGCACACGCTGAATTGTACAGCATGTTTAACGATTCTTGCTAGTCGGCTAATTAGAGACGGCTTTGAAGCTCCATTACCGGCAGCAAAATTATTGCGGTCAGTTTAGGCCAAATTCTGCAGTCCTTAATGGAGCGAAACTCCCATTGAAGTCAATGGGATAGAAGTCAATGGGCGTTGTGCTCTATTAAGGAGCACAGAATGTGTCCCTTTGTGATTTAGAGATTAAAAATCGGTATCGGTAAGATGTGCGTTTAACATGGTCACACTCTCGGGGCGGGATCTTATCCGCGACACGGGAAGGGCCCGATTCCTCTCACTCGGCGGGCTGAGCCCCGCAGCTCCCCGGGGGCGACACCGGGGGCAGGATCGGTGCCGAGGGGTTATTAATCATCAACCGGGGCCAGACAAAAGGACTTTTCCGGCGGTTCTGAAAGAAGCAAAACTTCAGCCTCCCGCGGGCTCCAGCCCCCCGGGGCCGGCGGGACTGTCAGCGTTGTGAGGTGAGAGGAATTCGGTCTGTGCCGCGACCCCGAGCTGATCCCCAAGCTCCCGGCGCGGGGGGGGTCCCGGGCCCGCACCGCCCTGGCACCCGGTCCCTCCGCTCCCGGTGGGTGATGTCCCCAGCCGCTGACTGACCACAGAGGCTCGTTTCCCGAGCGCAGCTTTGAATGCCGAGACTCCTGCGTGAGGTGGCCAGTCCCTGCAGAGCCCACAGGCGGCACACGCACCGTTGGGGTACCAGCGCTGGCCGGGCTTGGGAAGTCCCGCTCGCCGCCGTGACCACCCACTGCTGTCAACGTGATTTGACAGTCAAACTCAGAGCGCGGGCTTAAGGTGCTGGTTTGGGCTTAACCCTTCATCTCTGAAATGGGGTTTGATTGCGCATTATAAAATATTTCCTTATTATAGGCGCGAAACAGCACTGGAAACGCATGAGGAAAAGTCCGTTTTACAAAGCTGAAGGAAATGCCGCAGGTTGCTTAAATAGGGCTACAGTTCAATAGTCTTTGTCTTTGGGGGAGAACTGGGGGTGGGGGAGAATGTAGCGATCTTCCTTTCTTCTTGTTCCTGCCTCAGTGGAAAGTAAAAGTCTTCAGGAAAACTTCGCAGCGTTTTCCCCTGAGCGCGGAGGGGGACACACAGCTGATCCTCTAGGAAGCTGTGCACAATTAAGACTCATTTTCTTTCTGCTGGAACAATTAATTGTACAAATGAAAGGTCAGGCACGTGCTTTTCCTATGTTTATCAACCGCAGTAATGAGCCCCTTCTATTTTTTCCCCCAGTGCATTATATTACAATAAAGTGCTGCCGCAGCGCCGTCTCCCTGGGTAAACACCAGAGGCGATTCAGCGGAGCCGGGCGGTGCGTATCTGTATTTTAAAAGGACGCCTTGGCCGACGCGAACACAGATGCGAGGTGTGAGACGTGAGGGCAGCCCCAGCCTCCCCGGCCCCACAGGCCGGCGAGGGCAAGGCACCTTCCCCCCCGAAGCACTCCTCGGGTGCCGCCGGCCGGGGCTGGCTGAGCCCAGGGGGGCCGATCCTGCCTCCCGGCGTTTCTTTGTCCCTTGTGGTCTGTGTTTCTTTTGTACAGGGCGGGACGGATACTGCCTCCCCCTGCTTACCTCCACATCATAAACCCGGTTACTCGCGAAAAGAGAGGCTGGCAACACCTTATCCCGGTTTTTCTTTCCATCGTAGCAGACTTCTGCTCACACCTTCAAGAGTAAACCATGTACCTGCCAATTCCCCAAAAACCAAGGGGCTCTAATTTTTCATGCCAGCTTGGTGTGGTGTGGGTTCGCTGGATCACGCCTCGTACCAGCAGAACAGAAGTATGGTATTCAGTATTTCCATCAGCAGGTTCACTTTTTTCCCTGTTACTCGGGGAGCAGGCAAGTCACCACCGGGATTGTGCTTGGGGGGAGCACAGTTAGTGTTGACTAAGTGGTTTTCTCCCAGCTGGTATGTTACCCTGCACACAACTGTCCAGGACATTTACCGGGTGTAATATTCTCCTTAACCTCAATCTGCTCACACTCACTGTGTATATATTTTTCACTGATTTTACCCTTGTTGAACACAACCATCTCTATACTCCTGACATGTTTGAGCTGATGGAGGAGAACAGCCATACTGGAACTAGGCAGAAATTTCAGGAGCCATGCAATGAGCAGGGGAAGATCCTGAGTTTTCATGTTGAAGCAGTCTAACATGTTGTGCCTGTCCAGGTAAACGGCTCCATCTTCCTATTTTTTTTTAAGTCATATTGGCTTGAGATGCCCAGAAGATTTCTTAAAAGGGTCAGTTGCCACCACGACCCAAAACATGGGGCCGTTTCTCCTCAGGTAGGAATTACTGCTTTATTTCTTCTGACTTTCATTGACAGGGTGTCCTGTATATCTGGCAACAGTGGACAGGTTCAGTGTAGACCAGCAGGAAGCTCTGAATGACTTCAGCTGGCCTCTGGATCCAGCGCTTCTGCCACGACTAAGCGGAGAAAAACATTGGACTGGAAGTGAAGGGGAAAGCTCTGCTGGACAAGGGGTGCAGTGCAGCCTCTTGAAATGGCCGAAGTGGTGACGGCCGTGCAGGCTCCGGGAGCCCAGCTCCAAAACAAACACACAGGCTGATGTTTTAGATCCAGCAGATGCAAAGCACCGGGGCCTGCACAAGGAGAAGCCGATGGCATCGCTCCTGGTATGTTCAGCTGATTGTCTAACACCCGATCTGTGCAACTGCTACAAGATAAAAGGTCAGACTGACCCTTGGCGAGGCGGACATGGCTGGTAGTAAAACTTGTCGCTTTTCTGAAAGGCTGCTCACTATTGTGCTGGTGGAAAACTGTTTTTCAAGCACAGAGCAAAATCTCAGCTGAAGTTTACTGTAGTTTCCGGTTTCACGGGGCAGATGGGGGGAGGAAATTAAAAAGGTACAGCCTTTTGCCACGATGGGAGAGAGGGTTGTCTCTAGGCTGGAAATAATGCCGAAATAAAGACCTGGGCCAAGCTGAGGACGGCCGGGCGTACGCGTGTCACGAAGGAACCCCCTCGCACCTGTCGGAGGAGCAGCCGAGTTCGGGCAGGGCACCTGGGATCCCCGGCAGCGGCAGCCGCTGCCCGCGGTCCCCCAGCCCCGCTGCCGCACTCGCGGGCCGGGGGCGCCTGCACGCAAGAGGCCGGCACAGCCGCCCGGGCACCGCCGCGGGTCCCACCGGCCGCTGCCGGGGCCGCCCTCGCCTCCGCTGCCCGGGAGGGGCGGCCGGGCACCCCCGAGCCGCCGGCACACCGACCCCCGCGCACACGCACTCACCCGGCAGCGACCCTCCCCCTCAATCACGCCCCCCCCGCGCTGACAGGCTGGGTGGGCGCCGCACAAAAGGCGCGGGCGGGCGGGCGGGCGCGGCCCACCCTGCCCAGCCCCCCTCCGCCCCCCGGTGCCACCCCTCCGCCCGCTCCCGCCCCGCTCCGCCCTCTCGGCGGGAGCGGCGCCCTCACAGGCCGTCGCGCTAGGGGGGCCGGGGCCGCCGCCGCCAGCCCGAGCGGAGCGGAGCGGAGCAGAACGCCCTCCCGCCGCGCCGCCAGCGCCGCCGCTTGCACGGCGGCGGGTGGGGGGGCTGGGACGGGCGGCGGGAGTGCCCGCCCCGCCCCGCCCCGGCCCGCGCACAGGCGCCCCTGCCCGCCCGGGACCGCGGCCCCCCGGGGGGACAGGGGGCGTCACGGCGCGGCGGGAGGGGCGGTGGCGCCGTTTGCTGCCGGGGGCAGGTGTGGGCGCGTGCGTGGCGATGCCGTCCCGTCCCGTCCCGGCTCCCCCGCCGCCCCCTGGCCGCCCCGGCGGGAGGGAGCCCGCCCCGCTGCTGGCGCGGAGGCGCGCCCGGGCGGCGGGAAGCGGGGAGGCGGCGCGTGGCGCGCGCCCCCGGCCCCGCACCGGCACGCGGGCCGTGGGTCGGGCGGTTTGTAACAAGCCCAAGTGTCGATGTTTCACGGTAACGGGAGCGCAGCTCTGCGGGCAGGTGCGCAGTGACGCACCCGCTTCCCCGTGCTTGGGTGCGGGTACGCAGGGCCCAGGGCGGCCGCCAAGCAGAAGGAGGTTGCAGCTTTAGTGACTGGCAAATGTTTCTCATCGAACCACAGTTTGCAGGCTGACTCCGTATTTTTCAGGTACTGCCATTCAAAATTGACTTTTATGGGGTAAACTTTTTTTTCCCCTAGATGTTCTTGGCTAATGAAAAATTGAATAGTGCTGTAAAGACCTACCGGTTAAGTATCGGCTTGTATCATGTTATATTAAAAGTAGATAAAAGAGAGATTGAATAGATAGATGGATTTTCTGGAATGGTTAAAGGCCATTCATTGGTAAATCAGAAATTTGTTTACATAAAAAAATCATTGCCCGCAGGCAGAGAGTTTTAAATTATTTTTTATATTGGATGCAGTCAGTGTTTCATACACGATGGCAGTACATATTAATTAGGTCTTGCACCAAACTTGGGGTCTGCTTCAAGTACCAATCTAGGAACCTAGTGTGGTCAGCAGCAAAGACACATTTCATTCCGTGGGGAAAGCTGACGTTAAGTCTATGCTACTTTTTTGTGGAATTACTGTTTCCACAGATTCATTCAACAGATAACATCATGTTAGTAGTTATTAACTTATTCATCTACTTTCTGCTATGCTAGGAATACTGCCTTCAACTGTTAAAGAAGCATCTGGCTTTTTTATACAAATAAACTGGGTTCTGAGACTGTCAATCTTCTTTGTTTGACAGAGAGGAGTTCCTGCCTGCACTGAAAGAATAGCTCAACATCTGTCATCCCATTCTCTTCGATGGCCCAAAATCAGGAAGGCTACAGCTGTCCTGTCCCTTCCAGATACTTCTGGGACAGAGAGGTAGGAGGGCTGAGTATTTGGTCAGCATGTTCATCATGCATTAAGCAAGCCTCTACAAGCCCTTGCATGTAATTGTATTGTTTTCCCACTGCTTGAATAGTAGAATTTGCAGTTTAAAAAGTCTTTGGAATTACAGTTATACTATGTGTTTTTTAAATGTCTAATTAGTTTAGTCCAAACCTATATTTATTAATAAAACACATTTTAATTGAAAGTAAAGTGGTTAGCAATAATTTATACCTAAGCATGTGGCACATGGGCATGTAAATTGCAGATGCGTACATGAGTATAAAGCAGAAAATACTTATTCTTACAGGTTCGGAGTTACACTGCAGGTGCTGCGTGTTGGATGAAGACGAAAACAAGGGATGTAAATTAGCTTATTCCTTGCAAGCTAAAAAATGGCATCTTTAGACATGTGTCTGTATGGAGCAGAGGAGAGAGGGAAGGGGAGGGGGAGGACGTGAAGGGACTGGAAGAGGCTGGGAAGAATATGTTACCCGTAAAAGAAATGTTTAGCGGCATAACCTCATCACCTTTTGTTTAATATCCAGCAAATTAATCAACAGCAAAAAAACAGAATAGAAATTAATTTATTGATTTAATTATATTATACTCCTCCAATAGTAGAAAACCTAGTAGTCAATAGTGGATTGTGTGTTGCTTTTCTTATCATCCCAATTAAGAGTACTGCCTCAGTCCCATCCAGTGGCAGCTGCATTAGGCATACACCTCTCTAACCTGCAATTTCAGCTTCATGGTCCCAAGAGTTGGGGAAAGCATCACAAAATGCAAAATGTTCAGAGGGATTTAAGTGTTGTGAAACTCAGCTCTGCTGTCCAGGGGAATCCACAGTCTGAAGTGAGGCCATCAGGCTGCCTGTCACATGCATGGTGACAGTTAGTCTGTGGTTACACGGTGATTTTGATTTGGCTTACATCCATGCTGCCACTGAAAGAACAGCTCAGCAGCTCAGTCATACTGTTGCCTCCTACTTAGATTCAAGAGCTCTACTTATTGTTTGTCTGCTGATCTTAGAAGAATGGCAGCAGAAAGGAGGCTGTTTCTCAGTAAGGCTGGTCTTGATCCATTTAAGGTTGTCTAAATAAAAATAAATGGATTACATTTTCCACAGAAATGGCAGTCTAATCTCAAGGAATTTACTGTTAGCAAGTGCTAGAGCAATGAGACCACACTGGAACGTATCAGATCATATTTAGGGGAGACTTAGCGTGTCACCACCAATTGCAAAAAATGAGATCCAAACTTGCACAAAAAGACCAAATAAAAAAAATAATATTGGTGCTTACTATTTACAGATAGCAGAACTGGCTTGGGTCTGTAACCTTTATTGCAGAATAATTGCAGAACAAAGAACAGATCTAGAACAATGTCCTGCACTGAAGAAGAGAATTTGGAATGATGAGCTCCTCCTTTACCTCCAGTCTCTCTGGGCCAGGAACTGAAACAATACCTTCTATTTCCTCTGTTTCTTTCCAGGTACATACCAAACTCGTCTCTGCCCTGTGTGGAGTGGCATACTTGTCTTCATCTAGGCTCCCAGATTTTTGGAGACAGCAGTTGATTTGGTGCCTCCTCTCAGGTCTCTGTTCCTCTGTCTCTACGGTGTTGGAATCTGATACCCAGAGGAGGGAAGTTTTCAGTTACAAGGTCAGTAGCTTAAGGGAAGGAAAGGGACTTGCTAGACTGCCCAAAGGTGTCTTCCTGCATGTGTCTGCTGGGGCCGGCAATGTGTAACCGAATTAGTTGTTGGACTTCTCTCATTCTTCAGAAAAGACAGCCCTGTTAGCTGCCTTATTTATAAAGGAAACTAAGTCAACCCTGGCCTGTAAATTTCATTTTCCAATACAAATATCCCAGTAAGTTTTTTCCAGATCATTGTGTATAGGAATTTCCTTGGGCTTTGTTACAGAAGGCAAACAAACCATTGCTGATTCTGCACAGTCTTCTCATGAGATGATAAAAATTAAGTATTTTGCATTTTCCTTCCGGTTTATGAGCCTGGGGTGTACATTCATTTTAAGCCTTTTTTTGGTGAAATAGTGCAGAACAGAATTTGGTTTTGTTGTGTGCCTTTTTAATGAGAGCTGAGAATTTTGCAAGAGCATTTTGTTCTGGGGTCTGAAGCTTGGGAAAGACACCAAATACTGTGACGCTCACAATAAAATTGCAATTATCAACATTGTAACTAGCCTTGGGGATATTTTCACTGAGTACTTCCTGCAAATCTTTTTGGGGAAGCAGGTCCTGAAAGTTAATAAGCTTAGGAAGAGTTTAATGAGTATATAGACACCGAAGTAATTCAGAGCATTTGTCTTTGTCTTATGAAAAGAGATCACACTTAAACTCCTTGTTACTTATGACATGTAGTTTGTGCTTTGGAGTGGCAATCTTCAGAGGTATGTATTCATGATTTGTTAAATTATGTGAAATAGGCAGAGACAAATTTGCAGCCTTTAATGACCTCGACAAGATTGTCACTTTGTCAGTTCCAGGAAAATGGCTCTCACTGTTGAAGTGAGGAGCAACACTGCTATTGATTACATCAGAATCCATTAAAACAACATTCACGTTTGCATCATGACAGTATAAAAATTATAAAATTAATGTAACAAAGAAAACAGAGCTCTTAACATGGTTACCCTGGTCCACATACAAGTGAACAACATTGGTACACTTGATATTTGGGTAGCTGTCCCATGTCAGTTCCCTGGATTACAGAGTACACACACTGCTTCTCAGACTCTTTAGCATCTGTAATGTCCCACAGCTGGACAACTAGCCAATGTGGGCTATTCCAGTAGATGATTTCTTGCCATCTTCATGATTCCACTGAGAATCTGACATACTGAAGACTTCAAAACTCACCCACTGCATTGCTCCAACACTACTTGAGTGTATTTTTCTCCGTGCTAAAATGCAGACAGGAGTGGACCTTAGGCAGTGGGTCACTCTCTCTGCAGCCTGGTCCTTGCTCCCCCAAGCAATTTTGCTGCTTGATCTCCCTCTGTCTTGGGTGAGGGAGATGTGATTGCCTCCAAGTTAAAGACTGTTTGAGTTTTTTGCACCGCATAGTTTAGTTAATGGTTAAGTGATGGTCTAAACACTGTGAAAATAGATCTGTAATGAAAAAAGGAGCCTTTGAATCCAAAGATTATTTAGGGGTCTAGACCTTTTAAGGAAAAGAAAAAAAAAAAGTTGAGTGCCAACATTATTGTTAATCCTGAACTTTACAAAAAGGGTTTCTACATGAAATAGTTGAACAGGCAGGGACCACCTTTAGGGACATGTGTCATGGGTGGTTGCACAGGTCACCACAATGCAGGGTCACTATTCACACAAAGCGTGAACGTTGCAGTGTCATGGCTGTGCTGCTGATTCAGCTTCTTATCAGCCCCTGGCTTGGAGCTTTGATAGCTGGATGTGACAAACCATAAATAATGGAAGGTCAAACTGAGCAATGTTGTTCACTCTGACCTTCTAATACTTCTGGCTTATTAGATCAGTCATTAGAGTTTCAACAGGCTGCTAAGAAGCAGGGTACAGTGGCTATAGCTGCCAAATCCTTGCCTATTCACACACTGCCTCTCTGTGTAGGTATTAAATGCATCCCAGTGCAGAAGTTGTAAGTTCCTTAAAAGGAAACCAGGCTACAAAACAGAGTGAAAATCACCAAGCAGCCAAATATAAAACATGGCCATGTATAAAGAGAGTCTATTACAAAAAACCCCAACACCCTACCACCTGAAAAAAACCAACCAATCAAACACCAAAACCCAAACACCAACAAAAACAAGCTCATAGCTCTCAGGATAAATAATTTTGTGGGTTTTTTTAATCAAAGGGGTATGAGTAGTAATTTAAGAAGGTAAAACAATGAGAACTGTCAGAATTTGACCAGGAATAAAGATATGCTGTCATCGTTCATCCCCTGCCTCCTCCAAAATTCTGAAGTTAAGGTAGTTCAATAGTGTCCATTCTATGGCTCTATTTTTATGCTTCTAATAATATTGTCAAATTTTCCATTAAGACCGGGAAATTTCCATACTAGTGATCTGCCAAATCTTACAACTTTCAAAAAACTTAAAGGAAAAAAGGTTCAGAATTTACAGTCTCATCAATTCCAAAATTAATTTTGGGAACAAGCATCATTTAGCTAATTTTAAGAATGATTCTGCAATTCTTTTGTTGAATAGGTCTAGATGGACTTAGAAAAAGGGAGAGCCAGGATCACAAGGGGTATACTTGGGTATAATATATATACCCAAGTATATATACTATATATAGGGAGAAAAACACCACTAGCACAAACTCCCCTCAAGATTTGCCTGAAGATTTTACAGCTGCTGTAAAATCTGCTGCCAGGATGTCATGTGTACTCCTGCATGGGTTCATATGGAGCTCAGTAACTACCATTGCTGTTGCCTCTATGTTATTTGGACTTGTAGCAGGTGATGTTGTGAATCACAAGGTGCTGGCCATGCCAAAGAGCCACCCTGAGCAACGGTCTGGTTCTACAGAGCAAAAATCCTGTTTAGTTAGAATGTTTTAAAAAACCCAGGAAGGTTAAAAAAACTCTATACTAAAAATTAGCACACAAAAAACTTCTAAGGTTTTGCATTCAACTGAGAAATTAGTAATGGACAGAATTAAGCTTTCTTTGCCAGCCTTAAGTGTCCCCCTTCATGTTACAAATCAGTCTTAAAATACACAGTCTCTCTCTCTTTCTTCTACAGCATTCCCACCTTGTTCCAGGCATGAGCACAGGGGATTCTCGGGGAGCAAGCCAGGGTGCTTTAACATGAAAGGCTATCATCTGCTGGAATATGATGAAAAAGTGAGAAGTTGCCACAAATGAAACTGGAATAGGGAGAAAGCAAGCTGCCTTGGTGAGGACAGCTGAATGTTATGGTGGATAAAAGGATTCTGGAATCATAATGCTAGAAGTGACCTCTTATCTGTCTTAATTTTGTCCCTGTTGCAGACTTGAGTTCCTCACGATTCAAGTGAATGTTGCATAGGTGGAATGTACTTGCTGTGTATTCCTCATTTTCTGAGTGCACAACTTCAGATATTTAAGGACTGATTCATGGAAGTTCTTAGTACTCACAGGTGCTGCTGAAATCGATGGAACTTAGGCTTTAAATGTGTGAAGTACCATAAAAATGCTAAGCATCTGGGAAAATCTAGATCAAAGCATATCATACTGAGGACCCCAACTTAGTGGAAATTTTCATCAATCTTGGCCATAACAGCTTAGCACTTCAGTTGCCCATCTGTAAAGTGGGTCTAATAGTACAGTTTCTCTTCAGACATTTAAAGATAAATTAATTAGTGTTTGGTAAGCACTCAGAAACCCTAGCAGAGAATACTATAGAAACACCCATAAAGATATTAATAATTCAGTATTCTGTGCGGGTTTTGAATGATGTGCAGTAAGGAAGGCATGGAGCCACATATTGAGTGATAAGAATAAAAAGAATATTGAACAGCTGCTCACTCAGGGAGCATCGTCCATCCTATGCACTGAATGATGTATGTGTCTGTGCAGTTAAAGACTTATTATCATGCATATGTGCCACGAGCTCGAATTCAAGTTGCAAAGGCAAGCTTAATTCTGATTGTTCTGAAGTTGAGAGGGCTTAAATTTGCAACATGAACATACTTTCAACATGAATACTTTGTGTGATCATCTCTGTATTTTCACATTTTCCTCCTGTGTCAGTGAACTCAGCGACCACTTACATAAAGCAGCCATGTGGCCCAGTTCAATCTGGGAACAAATATGTTGATTTCCAGGGGATCTACACCATGAGAAAATTTGCCTTAAATCATCTTTGTCTCCTTGCGTAGTTTTGTAGCGACTGCTGGGTAGAAGTGAGGCGTTAAACGTGTTCAGGGGCCGAGTAACAGACTTCTCTTTTGGCTTTACTTTGTGTCAGATTTTTTTGGTGGTTAGTACAGCATTTGGAGAATCACATAAACTTCATCCCAGAAATGAAGTTATTGCCAAAGCAAAAATTCCTGTATTTACATATAAATATCCCCATTCAGCATGACTGAATACCTTTCTCATCTATAATGAAATGGCAACATCCACAACAATCAAATTCTAAGACACAGATGTTAGATTAAACTGTCTGTATGTATCTTTGGATGCAAACCCAATCTTTCAGAAATTCTACCTGATCCAAATCAATAATCCTTACTAAACCTATTCTGAATTACAACCAGATTCCTAGATAAGATTACTTGATCCCAGCTGAGGAATTTGTAAGACCTTCACAATAAAAAAATAAGACTGCTGGCTCCTTCTGTCTCACTCAAGGATGTAGGTCTATTTTTAGTTTGTCATCTATCTTTAGTTCAAAGACCAAAGGCTTGGGTTTTCATAGTGACCTGGAGCAGTCAATGAACATTGTGGTCTTCTATTATTTGTGACCAAACCACAATCTGATCATTTCAAACCTGTCACCTACTTAACACTTTAAGTGCTGGAAAGAATTAGAATGATATTCTAATTCTTTTTTCCTGTAATTTAATCACAATTAAAAATATCTGCTTCTCCCCTTTCTTGAGTCTCACTTTATCCCAGATTTCATGACAAATGTGATGGGTTCCAAATCCAAACCCTGTTCTAGGTTGGATTTTCTTATTATTTTGACAATTTAAAGCTCATTTCAGGGAAAACTGTATCATCCCTTGTCAGGAGAGATTTTAAATATAAAATCATATTGTTTTAAGCAAACCCTTAATTTTTTTTTGCATTTTAAAATGCTTTTCTGAAGACAGATAGTTTTCTGAGGAGAAAGCTTTATTGTTTCTTTACATAGCTCTCCTTTTCCCCTTTTTCTTTTTTTTTTTCAGAAACATAGGTGATTATCTACTCCAAGATTAAAAGCATTCTAAACCATATAAGCTGCGAGAAATAGCTATCTTGTTGATTTTCAGAAAGTCTACAATACTCCATCTAATATATTCAATGAATTATTTATTTCTTAAAGAGATACAATAAATCTTTACCTACTGTATTTGATGATTTTCATAGTAGGAATAATAAGTAACATGATTTGAGTGTGATTGGAACCAGGTACTGGGAGGGGGGAAGGGAGGTCAATTTAGACTATTTACCAAGCATGCTGGAAGAGAGTGCAGCTGTGAACAGACTGGACATTGCTGCTCACTTAAAATTTCCAGGTGAAGAAAAAGGAGATATATTTCCATTGAAATTAAAGTGCAGGAATGACTCAAATACTTATATTTTGAAGGAGCAACTTAGATGCAAAAGCACAATAATGATGTTCAATGCCATTGTTCTCCTTTACTTTGGAGTGAATCCCAAGTCATTCCACTGATTTCAGTGGCCTTTCATTGGGGCTAACTGAGAATAGGGTCTGAGTCCGTTAGCTGGGGGTGGGGGGGAGTGTCAAGAATGTAAATAACCCCAGAAAAGTATTTGAAATACAAATACTCTGCAAGATGGTTTCTATCTTTGAAGACTGATCCTATACCCCATCAGAAAAGTTCTGAATAAATCCTCTCCCATTTAGTTCTTACAGTTTAAAAAAAATTAAAGCACTGTTGGTTGGAGGTTTACTTTTGGTGCTGTTATATATTGTTAATGTCCTGCTTTGAAGCATCCCTCAGCGGATCTCAAGAATACCTCAGAAATATGCTGTCCCACAAAAGACCTTGAATCAGTCAAAAGTTTTATGTTAGTCTAATTTTTCTTGACAGTTAGTAAGGGGAGTCGGTGAGTCCTCTGTTAACACCGCTGTGTGTCTGCGCAGTGGCTAACAGCTGAATAAACAGGAGCATGAACACTACACCTTTTTATATTAGAGTTTTCCAAGATATTCAAAGGAATCTTGCAGAACATTTATGTGCAGTATAGGCATCTCAGGGTTTTGCAATCCCCTTCCCTTCCCTTCCCTTCCCTTCCCTTCCCTTCCCTCTGCAATTTTCTGTGTATTAACCTTTATTGATGGGACAGAGACTCTAGTTCAAGCAGAGCTCCAGGTTTTAATATAATACATTCTTCCTCTTGCCTGCTTGTGCAGGAAGGTGTATTTTGCATGGATTACCTGCAATGGGATCTTGCTCTAGCTAGAATTACCAGCAAAGCACAAACTGGTACCAGTGCTGTCTATAATTACTGGCATGCACCATCCATTCACCTCTGAGGCTTCAGGGATATGTTCAGACCTAGTTTTTAAATTGACTTGAGGTCTGGTTCTTCCAGATCACTGGTACCTTATAAATGTATATTATCAATATTTTAGTTATCAAAATACCTGATCTTCAGAATATGCTGTTAAATATCAAACAGACTGACTTAAGTAATTTCAGTTTATACACTTTCCTACTTAAATATGTCTTCTGTAAAAAGCTATTCCAAACATCTGTTTGCAAAAATGACTTAGTAATTTGCATCTGTTGACTGGATTGAAAATTCTGTTTTCATTTTCAGGAGTAGTTTACCTTAATATACCTGTTAGTCAATGACTTTTGACTCGTAATAAGACACGGTGCTAGCATAGATGAATTCTTGTTTCACTTTTTTTCATTAAAGCATTTTGATCTTTCTCCGCTTTTTTGCTTTAGAGTTTTGCATAGCTACCTAGTTAATACTTCTACTGCTGCTACACTGGAAAGCTTTTCTATAACAGTGAGATGAACTCAGCATAGATATAATTCTAAACTTTGGCTGACATACCTCAATAAATCAAAACCTTTACCTACCAGTCATACACTTAGGTTCATTATGTGCATAAGAGTAAAGCTAGTAATAATAGCATTAACATGGCAAAACAAATACAATGCCAACCTGTTGGAAATTCCCCTCAAATATAGCTAAATAGATACTAATGCCACGAAACCAGCTTATTTCAGGACTGAATCTGACCTCACTGGATCCAGGTATGCACACTTGTGTGGCCAGGACATAGGTGCTGCACCTCTTTTACCAGCTGTGGCGAGGAGGGGGAGTTCCCCGTTGTTGAGATGTCTGGCAAATCATGGCTTGTTTCTCTGGGTTAGGAGCAGACAGGACCATTCTGGGTGGAAATGTTCCCCACCAGTTTCCTTAATGTTCCCCACTGGTTCCCTCAGTCTGGAGTAAAGAGTTGGAAGCTATGGAGACCCCATAGTAAAGGCAAAAGGGTCGGTGTAAACTGCCACTTATTTCCCTGTGACCAGTAGGCAGCCTCTTTGCAGGAAACATTTGGAAGAAGGTGGGGCAAAATAAACCAGGGGTTTTGAATCTATAATCTCAGCCAAATTAATTGGAAGACGGGCAAAGTCAAAGATCACAAAATCAGTCCCAAAAGAGCCCTTATTTCTGTGACAAGAAACATGTTCCTATAGCCTCACAGCTATCACATCCAGCATCTATTGTAGATCCATAGATTTATCATGGGATATAGAACGTATCTGCAGTTTGAAAAAGAAAATGAAAAAGCCTTTTCTTATTTAAAGATGGCTTCTTCGGATGATGTGCAGCTTAACTGTGACTCAGTCTCTTGCCTTTATTAAATTGGAGTTTACAGGGAATCGTACTGAAGTAAACCTTCCAAGTTCTCTTGCTCATTACTTGCTCCTTTGGCTTAATTCTTCATCTTGATTTGTCAAATAGGGTATCATTTAGGGACAGGAGTCTTACTTTGTTCAATATACAGAAGAACTAACAGCATTAGTTCCGCCCCAGTTTTGTAGTGATCAGTATTTTCTCATGGCACCAAGGAAATGTTTTCCAACTTAACATCAGGTGATTGAGCTTGGCAGTATCTGTTAAATCAGCCTTCAAGCTTCATGCTGTTCTTTTTAAATTAAAACTTTTACATATTTATTCGTGGCTTTCCTGTACTGTGACTGGCTGCTAAATTACCAGTAAAAGATTTCTTTAGTAATAATTAAAAGAAACTCTTTCTAAGTCAGCTTCACATGCATTTTTCTCTTAGATTAAATTATGTTCTTTGATATTAGAGAGGTACCTGAGATTTGGCTATCGTTAATAAATAGCATCTGCCCATCAGCATTGCCATAGGAATGTTATGTCCCGTTAAGATACTAACTTTTTAAAAGGATGATGGAAAATTGGAGCAGGTTCAGAAGAAAGCTTCAGTAATGACTGGAGGCTTGGAAAGCACTCCTTACTGTGACAGCCCAAAGGAACTTAATCTACTTAGTTTCTTTAAAAGCTAAAGAAGCAACTTGACTGAGGTCTATAACCTTCTGCATAACAAGGTATTAGCTGAAGCAAGAAGATTCTTTAAAAAAAAAAAAAAGAGAAGGAAAAGTACATATAACTTGATTCAATGGCAGAATTCAAAGTCAGCAGTTTTCAAACTGGAAGCTTTTGAGGAGGGAGAGCAATTAACCAGTGGAAAAGACTGCCAAAGGATGCAATCAATTTTATATATGTTAAATCAAACCTGCATGTTTTTCTGAAGGTACACTGCAGTTTTGCCACAAGCTGTGGCTTGAGGCAGAAATTGTTGGGAGAACTGTAGCATGTGTTATGCAGGAAGGCAGAGTACATGATCATAACTGTCTTGGCTGAGAATCTGTGATTCATGTTCAAGTACAAGCATGAGGCATTCTTTCAGCAGTGTCTAAATTTATATGAAGTCCTGTCCAGGTCATTACAATCCTTTAAAAAGAATAACAAGTCTGGTTATTCAAAGACTGCCCCTTTTTCAACATATAGAATACAGAATGACATTACCACTACTTTTTCTTGGTGGGAGGGGTGCACTTTAAACATAACTCATGGAGGAACTGTGTGTGTGTGTGTAAAAATAAGGCCAGCATATCATCAGCTTTCTGAGTGGCTTCCAGCAGCTGCGGGAACATCTCTTTCTTGGTGCATTTAGGGCAGCTCCAGTAGAGAAAAGGCAACTGAGTATGAAGGTCTGCAGTAGGAAAGTACCATCCTTTTTTCCCCAGCCCTGGCTTCCTTAACCCAGCATGCAGTTTAAGCTCTTGGTCACAAGTGACCTAGCTACATGTGGGATTGCTGGAACTTCAGTTTTTCATCTTGTATGAGGGATTTGTGCTGACCCCTAACCAATACACCACAAGTAAGTTTTCAATTTTCTAGAGATAGAATGAATTCTGAAAGAAGTCAGAGCTACTGCCAGACTAAGCAAAGTAGCTGACTAAGCAAACAGTACTTAGATCTATGTGTGGAAGGTATGGCTGTGCTGGACTGCATTTTGGAGGTGTGGTTTGATTACCAGTGATACGCAAGCCAGCTCTGTTATCTCCTGCCTCATGTTACAGTCTTCAGTGTAGACATACCTTGAGAAATGAGTGGTAGAACTGATAAAGCAACTTTTGGGCAGGCTATTTGGTCCTTTACAATAGACTTAAATGCTTTTATCCAAGTTATAAACTGTGGTTTTTTTTTTTTTTTTTTTTTTTTTATTGTGGATGTACTACATGAGGTCAGTCTCAAGCTAGGAGAACAAAAATACTTTGTTCACTTTTACAACACCAACTACTTTTCCTGTGAACAGGTATCTCTGCTACTGTCTCATGTTACATTCCTTTGGTGTGTTAACTTCACCTAGTTGCCAATGGGTAGCTCAGAGCACTTCCCGACCACCTGAAGGGTTTGCATCACAGCTGTTGTGACTGCCCAGGGCTTTGCAGGCCCTACTGAGCTGCAGTACATTTTGTGGTAAAGAACTGTTGAGATGATACCCAGAAAGTATTTGATTCATTTGCATCAGCCACCAGTAGTAACTGTCACCTCATAGGTGTATCACTAGTTCATTAACAACAAATTATTCTTTGGTATTCTGGACTGCAAGTTAGCACCAGTATGGCTGGTGATTTAATAGGGTTTGAAGAAGCTGAGCTGGGATTTAGTCTGCTTATATCCCTCTACAACCAGGACAAGTACTGAAAACTTGTACGTGTTCCAGGCATCAATCCTGTCAACTTGTTTCCAGTGCTGCCTTACTGTGTCGTTTTGCTCTGTCTTCAACTAGAAGCAGAATCTTCTTACTTTTCTGTTTCACTAAAGGATTTTTGCATTCCCATCTGCAAATGAACCAGCTTGCACAAATGGGAATTCTCCAAGACAGCATTTTATCCCGATAGTTATGATCCTCTTCTGGAGGCTGTGGAAACTTTACCTTTCCCTACCTTCATACATGCAGCTTTGGAATATCTGCTTCTAAATTATGTGCTTATGTTGGCTCTGTTCACCTTATTCCTGATTTCTCCTTCCATCTCTGATCTTGGTCTGTGCATAATCCTGATAGAGTCATCCTTTGTCTCTGGTTTGCTTCCTACCCGTTCCCTATTTTGTGTGTACATTTGTACAAGCACCTGGCACAACCAGATTCAAACACAAATAATAGTATGTTCTTAGAGAGAGAATAAGAGCTTAATTTCTCATCAGTGCCATGCCATAAGTCTCTGGGATCTCAGAGGGATTAGAACAGCTAGGTTTCATCTGTTTCCAGGATCCTGCAATCAGTCAATCAACCGTAAGAGGTCTTAATGATATTGTATGTACATTTTGCCTTCTGTGAGGAATTTTGCCTTAATGGTGAAATTTAGGAGGAATTTCTGGAAGTCTCAGGCCATGCTGATCCTGTCTGGGAGATAAGGTTCAGAAAAGGACAAGTGAACTATGGGGACTGTGGGGTGTTCAGAGTGTTACTGCTCTGCCAAGTCATTTTGCTGAGGGCAGTTGCTGCTATACCTCCCACAGCAGCCAACACCAGTTCACTTTAGCTGGTGCTGTTGCAGATAGGTTGCTACCAGTACTTTTCACTGGTACCAGTGCAGTCTGGGAAGGTGTAAAATGTATTTTTTTTTTCTTGAAGATTAAATAGGTTTTGTAGAAAAGAAATCACAGAAAAAAAATTATGAAAGCAAATTATGATGTCTAAGTAGAGGAGAACTGTAGTTTACTTGTTCCTGTAATTGTAGTCCATACCTATAATGAATTAGTAACAATAAATGTCTCATCCACGTGATCCAGATTTGTTCTGTCATTGACATTAGTGGCAACAAATGAAACTAGCTTTTAAATGAAGGTAGTGGAAAAGGACTTGTTTGTAGGGCTCTGTTAGCAGATTGCCCAGTAAAGCACTGAATCCGTAATTGTCTTCATTTTTGTTCCCTTTACATTCCCCTGGATTAGTAACCTCCAGGCACCCAGACTGAATGGATCTACTAATTCTGTCTTCTGTGGTGTCCTTGAGGCAGGCAGACTAACGCCAAGAAGAAGCAAACCTCTATTTTTAGAGAAGAAAAGCACCCAAAGGTGTTTATAGAAACCACTGAAGTTGAGAAACAAAGCATTTCTCCATCTTGGCCAATCCTTTGGCTTCTAGGTATTGCAGAAAGGCTAAAGAAGTGTGTAATGTTGTCAAATATCTGATGCATAATGAGCTAACTTAAGGCCATATTGTGTGGCTTTTCTTTGGATTCTTGTCTTTTGTTGTCTTGCTTCACAACCAGAAGGTTATTTAAAGCTCTCAATATGTTAATTAATGTGTTGTTAATTATTTTATTTTTAAAAAACCTTTGTCTTGGTGTATTTCTATCTAAGGCTCATGCAAACCTTTACATATTTCCATATTTTCAGCATATTTTATGCAAATAGTTGTTAAAAATGAAAATTCTAATTTCAAATGAAGAAAATTCATGACATGCATCTTGTGTTGCAGTTTAATCACTGTATACCCGGGAAAGTATTGACAGTTGTCCCGTGGAAGCTATTAAAGTTCCTGTCCAAGGTTAAATGAAATTGCAGTTTATCAGAGCAGCATTGAGAAAATAAGGGAATCTGTTCATGGCTCTTGATTAATGCCAAGCATGATCAACACAAGGGGGTTCATTAAGCTATACATCATGTGGGTAATTTAACATGTCACTGTGCCTGCTGTCTGCTTTAACTCTCTGCATAACCCAGTGTTCTGAACTTGTATCAGCCCTGCACCTGAAGTGTTGTCTCCTAGACTTTGTCATGCTCGGTTTGGCTTGACATTTGCATTTATACCAATCACTTTTTAATGACCATTCTGCTTTTTTATTTAACATCTACAATTTCCACAGCTACCCAGTTTTCTGTTGTCTAAATATACTTGTAATCTGCTAATGTTTATGTGAGAGATGCAAGGAATATGTCCTTCGTTGCTGAGATTTTCCCTGATTTTTTAGGTGTTTCTACCTTTTGCACAGTTGGTGTTGAACAAGGCAGTCAGAATGAGAGGAATTAGGTCCTGATCTTGGGAGAGAGAAGCCACCTCAGTTCCCAGTGAAGGACTGCATCTCCATACAAAACCAAGCCTGACAGCTTTCCACATAACTGTTAACTGTGAAGGATGGAGTACACAAGGCTTTCTACAAACAGCTAGCAGAAATCTGATTACGGGCCCTCATCCTCCTGGGGGATTTCAACCATACAGACATCTGCTGGGAAGGCAGCACAGCACTGTGCAAGCAATCCAGGAAGCTTTTGGACTGTTGAGAGGAATTTCCTAGCACAAATGTCAACCAGATCGTGCTTGACCAGCCTGATTACTTGGTATGATGGAATGACTGGATATGTGAACAGGGGAGGAGTGGTGGATGCAACGTTGTTTGACTTTAGTAAGGTTCTCATGCCATCTGCCACAGCTTTCTCATTATAAGGGACTGTGAAATGCATTGAAACTGATCTGGGCTGCTGGACTCAGAGGTATTTATCAATGGGTTCATGTTCAATTAGCAGCTGACAATAAGCAGACTACCATGAGGTTGATACTGAGGTGGACACAGTTTAACGTGTTCATCAGCAAAAGTGGTGAAACAGAACATGCTCTTAGCAACTAGGAGGAGCAGTTAAGACGCTAAGCAGTAGAAATTCAGTCCAGAAGGGCCCTGAGAAACTTAAGGATTTAGACAATATGAAATCTGTGAAGTTCAGCAAAAAGTGCGGAGCCCTGCACTTGTGGCAGAGTAACCTCATGCAACAGTACCGGTGGGGAGAACCAGCCTGGTGGCAAAGGTCCTGAGGATCACAGCGGACACCAGGCTGAGTATAAGCCAACAGTCACTCTCATTGCAAATGAGACAAATCCTCTACTGAGCCATATTGCAGGGACTGAGGCCAGTAGATCAAGGGAAGTTCTTACCCTGTTATGCTGGGTACTGATGAGGCTGTACTGGGAATATTTGTATCCTTGGGTTCTCCAGTTCTGAAGAGGTGTGTGGAAACAAGAGGGGCCTGCAGAGTGTTACGAAGGTCAGGGATCTAGACCACTTGCCTTTCAAGGAGAGACTGAGGAAGGTGGCCTTTAATCTGGAAAAGAGGAGGCAAAGGAGCAATATAATAGCATCCTAAAAATATTTGGAGGAGATCTGTCGAAATGATAGAATCAAGCTTGGTTCTGGCAGCTGGTAAAAAAAAGATGTGATGGCCCACTAATACCCCACTGTACTGTAACTGAAATTGTAAGAATGTCCAGCCGTGTTTCTGGATGCATGCACAGGTTATGTCCAAGACCATGTTGGGATGGAAGTGCCACAGAACGCACAGTCTCTCCTGTCCCTCCCCCCACCCCGTTTCCTCCCTATACCCATCCTTAGGCCCATCTTCCCTGGTCTCTGTGGGAGAGCAATCTGAATGTATATAGAGCGAGGCAACTACAGCATCTGGGTGATCAGTGGCCAGGATTATGGGTCAAGTGACAGCATTCCTAAGTCTGTAAGGACTCCTTGTTGGTATTCTTTGTTCTACTCCAAAGGTTCCAGCAGTGATGGAACTGCTAAGGTACAGTGGTGGTGACATTGTGTGTGCAGTACCTCTCCAATAAAGACGTGTAACATACTCTTCACTGGTGCTACTGGCACTACCAGTAAAATACAGCATGGACTAGCTATGAGTCTTTCTGAAATTTTTTTGATCCTGTTAATTTTAGAAAAGATCTGCTACACACTTTCCTTAGCTGATGACTTTCAGTGCCTATTTATCTGCTCTGCCGTTGCTGGCATTAGCTCTGGGAATCTACTCAAGGTAAAGGATACGGCATTTATTTTCTGAGTGTAACAATGCTGTCAAATAGAGGAATCATATGAACAAGTGATTTACAGGAGGAGCATCTACAAATTCAAGTAGCACAATTCATGTTTTATCCGAGCAATTGGAATGATTTTCCATTCTCCTATTCACCTTTCATGTAGTTCTGTGATTAGCTGAGGTTGTTCTATCTAGGAAGGACTGACTGTGTCAGAACTTTCCAGGCTTTCTCATTTAATAAGAATTTTATCTTAGCTATGTATTTCTTTTACATAAATTAGATTTACTGCCTGCATCTGAAAAATTTAACTAATTTCTTTTAATATAGGGACTGAGAATTAAATTTAATTAAGATAGATGTTAATGTCTAAAGTCAGATTACAAAGGTATACATTGGTTATAGTAAGTAACACAGACTGGTAGTTAGTGTAATACTACTTCTAACAAGTAGGTCTTCAGCTACAACTATCTTGTCTCCTGCTGCAGTTTAAACACCTTTTACCTTGAAATCTAAAATAGTTTTCAGGAATTCATAGTTGCATACTGGAAAACTTTAAAAAAGATACTGTATTGTCTTCTGCTACCATTAATTACCAAAGGTTTATTTACAAGACAATAATTAATTATACTTCTGGGATGCTCAAGAGTCTAACATAAATCAAAGCTCACTTGATAAGAAGCGATGAAAGTCTCACATAATTAAGCAGGGCACTAGAGACCAATTGTTTATAGAATGATTTTGCTGGGGCTAATTGACACTAATTATTTAATCTGATTTTCTTCTTCCTGGTAATGCTTCTACCAATTCACTGTTCTCGGCTGATGGCACAAGCATATTTCACTTTATCAAGGTGTTCTTGCTGTGTCAGTACAAAGGTTTTCCAGCTGTCACCTTTACTAGACTCTTTCTGTAGCAATGCGAGAGAGAGGATGGAAAATGGTTTTGGTAATAATTTCCCAGCTACATGGAGTATTAAAGTGTTGTAAACACTAAGCAAGGTAATGACTTAGTTGATGATAAAAGTTAGTTCTACAGTGGAAACAGCCTTAGGAAAACAAACATAAAACATATTTGCAGGCCAACTGATAGTTCAGCTCACTTGGTATGGCTCTCCAGCTACTACAAAATTTTTAATAACAAATTTATTTCTAGGTAAGACCAGTAACATTTCCCTGATGCTTAATCATCTTGTGTTCGATAAGTATCAATATGTGGTACAAGAAACTGTTAGTGGAGTTCTTTAATTTCTTGCAAGGGACTGAATTCAAGGCACAGAGATGTTACTGACTCTCTTGTGCTGTTTTACTAGATCACCACTGATGTGCTGCAGCAGAGCATCAGCATGTCATACAGTTCTGCCATGTCCTGTACCCATATAGAAATAGTAGCAAAACACAGAGACAACCAAGTTAAATAGGCTAATCCTAATACACTATCACATTATTTGCAGACAATCCATTTTTTTTATAGACATAGTGTTGGTCAGTAACATACTTGGAAAGATGTTTACATGTATTTTTAGCCTGCTTTCTTAAGGTAATGAGGCTAATGTGATACATCTGCTAGGATGCTCAGAGACTTCCTTCACCAAAGTTTTAACTCATTGATCAACTTGAAATGGATATAACAAAGGAAGAGATGGCTTAATTATATGAATTCCCAGTAAAATTAATGAAAATAGGTGTTTGTGTAGTGGAAAAAGATGTGTATTAGAGTCCCCACAGAGAAAATGGCTTCAGTATAAGTTCATATTATTAAACAACAGATAATCCATGTGGGATACAGTCTAAGGCTAGTTACAAAACTAAGGTTTCTTGTGCAGTATTGAAGTAATTAATATTGTAAAGTTTTTGGTCTATGGTTTGCAAGCATTTGATTTCAAGTAGATGAGTGTGTTTCTTCTCCTTGGTGTTTAAACACTGGCAAGAATTTTCAGCATGTAATTGTGTAATGATCTGAGCCAGAGGGCTACCAGGGTACTTACATAGCTCTTTCAACTGCAGTGCATCCAATTCACATGTATATTAAAAGCTGCTTGTCTTTTGTCTCTGGAACCACACACCCTGCCGTGTCGTCGTCTTGTCCCGTCCCGTCCCCCCACCCCCAGTCAAAATATTTCAAAGTGTCTTTTTTAAATAACTGAATAATTTTCAAAATTCCAAGTATGATCCAGTCCTCAAGACGCTGTGCCCTGCTCTGTTCTTACACAGATCAGGAATTAGCTTTGCATTCTAATGCCAGTAATTCAGATATCCTAATTATGATTGCTGTCCTTATTCTGACAGCGTGGAGGATATCTTCCTTCATGGTCATTGCTTTTTGCTTCTTCAGATTATTCTTCAGGTTTTACTTCTGACTACAGGAAGACTTTCAACAAGTGAGACCAGGTCTAGGTTTGCCAAATAACCCACTCAGTACTTCACAGAGTGAATATGAGTCGCTGATCACCACCAGTAACTGCAGAAATGGTGGCTTACCCAGGGCATTGACATTAGAACTAGTGTATCACCTATGTCCTGACTAGGTCATTACAAGAGTCTATTACTAATTATTTTTTACTAAATTACTTCACAACCAAAATTCTTATTTATTATCAGAGTTTTCCCATCTTGAGATCTGTACGTAAGAACTCACATCCCACAAAATCTCTGGTCCAAGTTATCACTGTGATTTATAATTAAACTTTGTAAATGCCTTAGGATGTTTACATAAAAGCTGCTGTAGTGTATAAAGCTATGTGCATGCAGGTATGAGCAATAACCATAAGTTGTTAGTAGCAATTAATAGTAAATTATGCATTAATGAGGAAGTTATGAAGGCTGGCTGTTTTCTTCTTACATCATCAAACAAGGAATCTGTTCACGTGCTTCTTAACAGAAGTCTCACATGAACAATGTTCTGCATGAGCTAGAAATACTGGTAGGTGATCAAAACACAAGACACCCTTCACATTTCCCAGGTGAGAGCTAAATGTGTGCCTGCATGTCGATCTGTATATATATATATGCATAACCTTTATGAATTCATTTCTCGTGGTAAGCTACAAGAACGCAACAGAAATCATTAATTTCTATCATCTCCTTGTTTTTTTATCTCGATGCTGGTTTTAAACTAACTTAGATCAATTTCAATTGAATTTGCTTGTATGCACCTTGTCGGGGAGATTTAATCAGTGTGTTATAAATTTACTTTTAACAGGCAAGGTAAAAGATGGTTTAGTGTTGGAATCTAATTATCTGTATATAAATGGATCTTGTATAGAGAGGCAATGGAACAGTGTGGTTTTGAGGATATCTCAGCTGTGCTTCAAAATTGAGAGAAGGATATTACATTTTAAATAATTATTACTTTCTAAATGGAGAAACTGAAGCTGTGGGGAAAAAATACATGAAGCAGTAAACCGCAATATGAAAATATGAGTAAGTAGGCATTTTAAGCTGAAAGTGAAGGAAGAGGTTAGGGCTAAAATGTGAAAAAACCGCAGGTGCCTGAGAGGGAGTATCTAAATCTATATTTTGTCCTTTCAGCTCTAAGTATCATATAGGCTAAGGATTTTTTAGATGATTCTCCAAAATAATCAGGCAAGCTTATATTTAGGCATTAAAATAAATGTCCTGGCTTTTTATAAGCACTGTGTCATCATTAGCCTAATTCTAAGACAAAGGGCTCTGTATTTGTTTGGATTTTCAATATATTCCTGGATGGGATTCCAGGTGCTGGCTTCCACCTCTAAAGCCCTAACTGGCTAGGTGTCGGGGGTGTGTGGATCTCTCCATCCCCAGGACACGCTGCCACAGCTGATGACAAGGAGCAGAGCTTTCCAGGAGCTCAGCGAGGCACAGTCCGGCCACAGCTTACGTCGTGTCTGAGCATAGGTGTGTATGTGCTTCTCACCTCCCGCTGAGGCTGCTGAGGAAGGTGTCTGTATGGACAGATTTTTATATTAGCTGCTTTATGGGATGGGTCCCACAGGCACTAAAACTCAGTGGGAAGACAGAGAACATTTGGTGGGAACATTACAGAAATGTTTATAACCATACAGTCAATGTATTGCATCTAGAGCACAAGGAATTAATTTTATTTTTAACCTCTGGAACTGAATTACTAGGCCTTGCTCAGTCTAGGTATCTTATAGGTTTAAAATCCAGGATCACCCCGTATGTATCCACAAGTAGGGTCAACAATGTGATTTACAGTTTGTTTAAAGCCACTGTGGCACATGCAACCAGCAGTTAGAATCTCACAGTACCATGAAGTTTTTCCTAGGAGCAACCTGGCAAATGAGACACACCAAAAGCAACTTGCAGGCTTAGTGGTAGCATATTTATCGGTGGCTGCTGGGTGTTTAACAGCACAATGGAAACACTAGGCTCAGAGCCTTTGTTGGCTTGTTCCTGTAACTGCAAGATCAAGTTCAGAGGTTTTCAGCTTAGGTGAGAAGTTCCCCAGGCCAGAAAGTCTTCTGCTCGTATCATCTTTAAACAAAACTGTAAGCACTTCACATTGATCATAACAGGCATCACTACATTGTCTTTGATAATAACTGTGGGTTTTGTGAACTTTTGTGGTCTTTTGTCCTCTTTATCTTGTGGGAATTGTACCTCACTGTTTTGACCCACGGTTGGTTGTTTTTTTTTTTTTTCTTTAAAACAATAGTTTTGTCACAAGGGTGCACAGAGGCATAAACGTCTGCTGCTGAAAGGAGATGGGAACCTTGGTGAGTTTATTGCCATCTGAAAACAATGCACACTGTTCTCATCTTAACAAGTGGGTTCAGTTTATCCACAAAATAAAATCATATCCCCTCAAATACCAGCCTTGGGTACAAGTAATTCACCGACTTCAGTATCTGAATTGGTTGAGAACTTTTCGTCAGCAATTTTATACTTCCTACAGCCATAGAGTTTGTTCTGCTCAAATATACCATCTCTGGTACATATACCATGAAGTACACTTTGTGAGGAGTTTTTCAGTATAATCAAATTTGGGATGAAGGAGTTGTCAGACATTTTTTCATGCTAATGTCAATAGGAATTTGTAACCTATGTAGATTTTTTAAAGAACAGACTACTGCTGTGTGCTGTAGTGCCACAACTGTACTTCAGGATCAAGGATACAAGAGAATAATTTTTTTCCTCTCTCACATTGAGCCTGCTAATCAATGGGAAGCAAAGCAGAATCAATTTTAATTGATCAGTTACATTTTTATATGATTGGTATTCACTCCAGTCTCTTGACAAAAAAACAACTGTTGTCTGGGGTTTGGCATTTTCCAGCTCTTTTTTTCCAAGCGCATCGTGGCTGCTGTGATGCCAGAGAAGCCCCCAGGGTATGTGGCACAGCTCTCCATATATATTCTGGTGCTACAAATGAAACTCAGGCAGGTAGAAATGGTGAATGCAGCACCAGGGCATGCTTTAGGAGTGCTCTGCTCCGTGCAGAGTGGCGGTCAGGCTCACTTTCAGGTGCTCTGGGTTTTGTTCCTATGATTTGCTCCTACTAGTTCTAGCACTGTCATGCAGCCAGCCTAGCTGCAGCACCAAGCCTGGTATGAATGCAGGGGTCTGAAATACTGACAATTACACTGCAGTTTATCTCACATGATCTAAATTTTTATAGGATCCTTCAGGGCATACTAAAGGGCTAACCAACAGCACCAGTGAGAACAACGAGATTATAACTGTAGAATATACTTTATTGGTGTATAAATATGGACCAAGTAGCGCTGGATGTACGCACACGTATTGTGCAAGGAGCAGGGGAGGCATCGATGGCCTTTTGCATATAAACCTCTCCTCAGGCTTCTGGGGATGGATTTGAATGCGGATGCAGCTGTCCCATTCCTGCCTCCTCTGTGCCTCTAATCACCATTGAGATGTTCACTCAGTGTTGAATTGGGTAAAATTGCTGGTACATTTTTTCAAATAACATTTCATATTAGGTGACCTCCACTCCAACAGCTAATTCAGTATGAATTCTGAGACTGGATTATGAACGCTTTGGCTGTCAGTGCTGCGTGGTTTTTGTAGATGTCTCTTGTGCAGTTGCCCCTAGGCTTATGCGACAGCCAGCTGGGACTTCTAAAATGATCTGCATAAGATCTTTCTAGGATCTAGCCCTTCATCTCTCTCTCTCTTGATTTCCCAACTCTGAAACAGTTAGGAAACCTTTTCTATACAGAAGTGGTGTGACATAAAAACATTCCAGGTTGTGAGGTGCTCAAGTTTATCTGTGCCTCTGAGCTATTGCTGGCAAGATACAGGCTTGGGGGCTCCTGATGTAGTTACCTCTTGGGGAGGAAAATGAGGGGTACCCACGGAGGACCTGCCACTGCATACCGTGCTGTTGCAAAGCTCAAATGCTTACTGGCTGCCTGTTTACCCAAGAGTGTGGAAAAACATATACCTGAGACATGTAATACTGGTAAGAAGGCATTCCAGATCCTGCATTGTTGAAAGTGGTTCTTAATTGACTTTCTGATACTATGCCTGAATTTATGTTGCTTAGTACTTACTGTACATGCCAATTTTTTTATTGTGTAAATATGACAGAAGTGTATTGATCACCTGTCCTAAGTGCTTAATCAAACTCTATTATCCTGCTAACTATAAACTAGCTAACAGAAAGTTAACTGCCTCAAAATGTTACTAACTGTGGATCAGCCTTGAATAAAGAAAGTAATCATTCATGCCCTTTTTCTTGGGTGTGATAGAAACCTCTGCTTCCTGGAACCAAAATGTTTCCACACTTGGCTATTAAGTTTCATTGTAGTTTTGTCTACTTTTATGTAAAGTATACTGATTTATTAGAAAGCTCACTCCACAGTAAACTGATAATTGGATGCTGTTGAAAGAATGAGCTGCATTGATCTAGTCAATGACCACAGACATTACTGAAGTAAACCTTTTAACAATGCTGGGGCGTATTTTGGCCACAATCAATTTTTGTGAATCTTCCCTTGTAGTTTTTTTTTGTTTTATGTGGCACTGATCTGCACTGAGCTAAAGCTGGAGCAGATTCAATGTGTAAAATTTCTCTTGACAGAAAGTTTCATTACTTTTCAATCAATGCAAACTTCTCATTCTTTATTATAGGTTAAAAAACTGTTGTGACAATCCGTGCAAGTAACCTGTGGGTACCTGTTGCATTGGTATGCATGTGCCATAGACAGAAAGAGGGATTGTATTCAGAGAGCTGGGCTTCAAATAAACGAGACATCGCGCTTTCTGATGTTGAACAGAATGTGTTGTGATATCTGGTGGGGGGAAGATGCCAAATATGAAGGCTCGCTCCTCTTCTTGCTACTGTTGTTTTAATTATAGGGTGGATGAAACAGTATGGGACAGTTTAAAGCAAATTAGTTATGTACACAGGAGTAAAGCTAGTTAAGGCCACAATTTTACTGAAGGGTTTAACTTCAGACTTGTGACTAATCTCACTACCGTTAAAAGCCAGAGTCCTACAACTCTGCTTTTGTTAACAACGTGAGTTTCAAACTAAGTACATTCTTTAGGTGGTTTCAGGAACAGAGACAGATTCTTCCCTCCCCTGCCAGCACATATGTGAATCAAAACAAATGCAGCCATTTTAGCATTAAACTCCATTGACTCACTGACAGGATGAACCTAAAGGCAAGCGGTGACCCACAGAAAGACAGGCACATTGGAAAAGCCTTCCTTACATTTTCAAAGACATTTGAGTGCTAATGTTTTAAGAGGGATCATCAGAATGTTTGAGATATGGTTAATGGTTAGGAATCTGAACAGACAATTGTGGTTTAATTTTAATCTAAAAAACCAGTAATATTAATGTTGTTTTTAAAAGAAGACAAATCTGTGTGCTTCAGATGAGATGCTTAAGTTAACAATACCTCCAAGGAGGTTTTCCCTCAATGTGGAAGCATGTGAATCGTAGGTGAGCTCTGAGGATTTTATAGGTATAATATTTGAAATATTGTTGCTGATGAACTAGATATACTTTCTGAGTTCTTCAATTTTATTTATGTTGCCTTATGTATTAAGTGAATTATTAAGAATTAATAAATGGTGAATAAGCCTTAGTTATATTTTGATAGAGATCAGGTTCCAATTTTTAATCAAATGCACACTATCTACTTTATGGTTGTTTCACTTCTGGTGGTAGCTGCTTTTCATCTCATGATTCTTGGCTGGTGTAAAACCATTTTTGTTTACACATAGTTGCATTTGCATTAAATTTATTCCTGAGGGAAAAAAAATTCTCTTTAGGAATTACAGAAATCTGTTTTCGAGAAATGGAAATTCAGAAATATCTTTGATTAGGCTGTCAGTGCTGGATCTTTCTGTTTTTAATATAACAGAGGGGAAATATTTGCAGGGTAAAAGTTTCAGGATTTAGTTAAATGCATTAATATCTAAAGACAATTATTCAGCAACATCTAAAGTTTTAAAAGCCTTTCCTGAGTAGTATGAATTACAACTGTTCTTGGAGAGAACTGTGGCCATCTTGTTCTTGCTGATTTGTGGGCTGACTCTGAAGGTGAGCATCAGGCTGGCATGGTGGTTTGCTTTCTTTTCAAAACAAAAAAAAATGTTTAAAGAGCCTAATGCCCTTTAAACAGAGACCCGAGCATCGCAAGGCAAGTGGGACTCACTTTGGCCACCACTGAAAATGTTTATGAGAAGATGCATTATATGGCTGGAAGCTTTCAGAAGGGGAAATCCAGCCCTCCCTGCAGAACAAGAGTGCTTTGCATCACCAGGATCACTCTGAGACTCTTTGAGCATATTACCGTACTCATCTGTCTGAGCTGGAGCAGTTAGAGCTGCTGAGCTGCTGACAGAATCCTTAACCCTGTCCACACTGGCACAAAAGGAGACCTATTTGCTTTTCTGTGCTTGGCAGTGATGAAAGCAAAGTTCTGAGAAAACCTAATATTTATATGATTTTAAGTTCTTTTTCTGTTTAAAGGACAACTGAAAGTGAGCAGAAGAAAGCAGTGCTCTAACTTTCTTATATTCCTAAAGTAGAATTAATAGAAATGTCACTGAATGGCTGTTCTAGGTATCTATAGAAAGGAGATAATCAAAGGAGGTACGAGTACCTGTTCAGTGGGAGTGGACTTTGCAAGAGATTTGATAGTGGAGGAGTTAATTTCCCTGGTGACCTAGGTGAGATAACATAGTTTTATCTTTTTCAGAAAATTAAGGGTAAATTATCTGGTTCAATAACTCTCACTAACTACATTTAGATAAGCATTTTGTGTGTTTATTAAGTTGTTTATTTGTTATAATAATACTAGCGATCTAATAAAGATAAGAATTTAGATGGAAGTCAACAAACTTCCCATTATGCAGCTGGCTCATTTCAAGCAGTGAGAATAAATTAAATGATAAAATGCACTCTCTTGTTTGAATAAGAGGCCAAAATTAGTCATTGTGGAAGAGAAATGTTTCAAATTGTAAGAAGAAGCTTTCATTCTCTGTGCAAATGCATGTGCAGTGAATGGTCTAACATTTCATTGCACTATTGCATTATCTTTAAAGAAAGAGGAGACTGGAAAGGGCACATGTTTCATAAGCAAGACTGTAAATGGCATGTAATGAGAGAAGCACAGCCCACTTTTGGAAAGAATATTAGTTAGAATAGCTGCAGTGTTATACAAGGTAACAATTTATCTTACTGCAGCAAGATATCTGGAATTTCACATAGTAGAAACGGGAGAATTTTCCACTCTGCTTTTGAATTCCATAGAGAATAAATAACTGTTCATTAGCTTGTATCTGTATGCACACACAGCCAATTCTGAAGCCTGACTGTCAGAGAGGAAGAGATTAGTCTGTGTCTGTTAAACAGTGAAGTCCTTTAAGTGCTTTTATGTTCTTGTATCTTAAAAGCTCAATCTGCCCTTGTATATGCAATCTGCAATGTGGTATATCATCAAAAGGAAAGCTACTGAGTTTGTGCATGCATGTGTAGTAATTGATTTTTTCCAAGGTACTTGCCTGGGCGCAGTATTGCATATTTCGAGGAGAAGATCAAATCATAGTGTTGAGGAATATGCCGCTGCAAATATGGCATTGATAACAGGAGCACAGGTGGCAACCAGATTTGGAATACAGACATTTTATATCAGTGCCCTTTCTGGGAAATCACAATAAATTTTCATGATAGAAATGTCTGGGAAAACAATTGTGCCTGAAAACAAAAAGGCCTAGGTACCAGCCTTTGTCTTAAAACGACCGGTGTGATAGTTATCAAGAGTGAACCCCTGGCCTCACCAGAGAGCGGGCTCCTTAAAGCCTTGCTAGAGTTCCATTGCCTACTGTCTGTCTGGCAGGATTACCCACTGTGAGCCATCCACCAGGACCCATAATTGCAAACAGTGAAAATACTCCATAAAGATTTGACAGTTCAGGAAAATGCAAACATTTGCACTGAGTAGATGATGTATGAGAGAAAGCTAAGGGAGCTAGCTGGTTTTCTTCAGCCTGGAGAAGAGATGTTGCTATCTCTGTTATAGAGAAGATGAAGCCAGACTCTTCTTGTATGTGCACAGCAGAAGAGCAAGAGGCATTGGACTCAAGTTGAAACAAGGGAAATCCTCTGAAAAATAGGAATTCTTCATAAGGGGGTTGTTTTAGCACTGCAACAGATTGCCCAGAAAGGCTGTGCAATCTTCTCCATCCTTAGAGATATTAAATCTGATCTAGCTTTGAAGTTAACCCTGCTTTGAGCAGAGATTGGATCCAAAGGCCTCCTGGTGTCCCTTCCAACAAAAACTAATCTATCACTTAAAAAAAAATTAAGAAGAGAAAAAATAAAAGGCAAGTGTAGATCTCTTTGCATGGCCAGGTGAATGCTTCCAAACAAAAGGGGATACATTCATACCTACTCTGTATGCAATTTGGGGCAGGAATTCACTTTTCGGTTGGGTTTGGAGAGCATCAGTGGGATTCATATCCTTGGCTAGGGCTCTTATGAGCTAGAGCAGTACAAATACCAGAAAAGAAAGATGATTCCATCGGATGAAAAAATTAAGGATAAAGTTTAGCAAATACCTAAACTGTGGGATATCTGATAATAAGAACAGAGATTCAAATGAATTCATACCCTTAGATGGAGAAGGAGGTAAACTGACAAATCAAAAGATGCTGCTTTTTCAGAGACATGGCCCATCACGTGGTGAGTCTGTGACTGTCTGGGACAGTGCGTGAACCTGCTGACTGGACTGTGACAGTCGGTTGGATGTCTTGTGATGTGATTTGACATCTTTGTGATTTTGTTAGTGTAGATGGCTCTGATCAAAGCATATAGACCTCCCACGCATATTTAAAGGCAGTGTGGCTTGTTCCAGCTAAAATTTGGTCACTCTTGGAGTAAGGGAATGCTTACAATAGAAACAACAATCCAGCCAAGTATTATCCACCTCACTACCAAAAAAGTATCCTTGCCCGAGGAGGAGTGACAGATGGCTTACCATGCGTAGCCCTGTAATTCACAACCTGCTTTATGTGGACCTCCTGGCTATTGCTTTCTTCTCTCCCTCATTTCCATTTCCATTCCCACTCCCACCATCCCTTGGGCTTTTGCCATCACCCTCCCACTCTCTCCCCATTCCTATATTGTTGCCTCTCTCCCACAGCACTGCCACTGACTCCCTTCCTGCGCTTTTCTTACAGGGCAGGAGAGAGAGAGAGAGAGGGAGAGAGCGAGCACACAGACAGTAGAATCTGACCGATGGTAAAAGCCTTACTGCAGCCTACTAGTTTGTTTGTGTTGCAACAGTGTGTGGATGTTTTCACTCCAAAATGTTATTTTGTTTAAATGAGGGGGAAAGAATATGTAAAATGTTTGCTTCATTTACACAGGACACTCCATGGCAAGTTTCACTTGGCTCCTTATCTGTGTTTTATTTTGAGTATTGCAATGCAAATCTTACCTGGCTGAATGTGGACTGTCAGTGTTTGTGTCCATTCAGAGGAGGGAATCCTGTCTGAATAAACACAAAATCTTCCTGAACCTATATCCAAATATTAAACTTTTTTAAGTTCAATAAAACTTGCTGAATTCTTCCAGCATTAAGTTGCAGTGGAGGTCAGAAGTACTGAAGATGAAACACCAGAGAAATGAATGACGTGTTGCTCCTGGAGTGACAGGAAGAAGGAGGCATGTTCTCTCCGTCTCTTCTTGGCCCTTCCCACCTGAGAGATATAGACCACAGAGGTCACATAACGTTCAAATGCAGAAGTGTCCAAACTGGATTTCTTGAGATCCAATCACGTTCATATGTATGCAGTTCCCCCTTTTCTCACCTGCTTTCCATAATTCAGTGACTGTTACTCACTGTGATTGTCACTGTGGTTGCTTACGAATGGCCTGGGTAGGTTGGCGTGCGTGTTTCTGGACAAGGACGTCATCGGGTTTGAATGAATGCTGGTGCTGGCTCGCAAATTTTGCCATTCGATTCAGTGGAAAATGTGAAATTTGGAGGGAGCTGTGGCCCACTGCCATTTGCAGGCTGTAAAGATGGGGGATGTTGCAAAAGGACACGTGTTGCCTGCAGAGGCTCAGGCTGTAAAATAGGTTTGGGAGAAAGTGCAGCTCCACTTTCACTTTCTGCTTCTATTGTGGCACACGCTGAGCAGAAACCTTTGGTCTTTTGAAAGCCTTCTGAGTGCCTCTCTCCTTAAATAGTCCTGCCCGGCAATAGAAACTGAGCGGCTCTATTATATAGGCCGGGCGTTTTGTGCAGGTTTCCCTTAAGCTCTAAAAAGTTTTAACTTTATGAACTTAAGGAATGCTGTGTTTGAAGACTGCAAGGTTTCACTCACTCTTAAGATTATATTAATAATTAAAATGAAAACTAAGCTTTGAACCAAACTCCTGCACTAGTTTTTTGCTTTGAGTAAAAACAGATGTTGCCCAAAACTTACCCAATATGTAGTAAGCTCTATATATACTTTCCTGTCAAATATTTTACTGGTAGTAACCTAGAAACATTGACAGATATGCAAATGGAAAATATTGGTAATGATCTAAAGACAAATACAATTACAATACAAATGGGGAGGGTGAGGGGTAAAATTATCTCATGGTTCATATTTCTCTAGTTGCCAAATTGTTACATTCTTTTGATTTTTAGATGAGGTCTGCAAATCAGGGGAACTGCTCACATGGGTAATGTTTTTAACAATTTAAGTCAGGATGAAACCCAATCTTAAAAAAACCCACCCACATAACGCTGACATAAGTAACTAGTTTTATTTTCAGCTATTTTTAAGTTTTATTCCCAAGGAAGAACTTGATTTTAGTTAATTATGAAGCTTAAACCTGTTGCTATGTAGAGAAAATAGCCTTTATAGTGTTTGTGTTTTTTTTGGGGGTGCGGTGGCTTGCTTGCTTGGCTAATCATGAGGATGAATTACATACAGATTTAGGCAGCATCCCTGGGGGGAAAGTCTAGGCTGACTTTGCAGAGGATATACGTTTGGTAGGAAAAAATTTCTCTCAGCTTTGCTGTGTGAGATGATCTACTGATTTGATGGGACTATTCAAAAAAGAATGACTTACTGAGGAATAAGACTTGCTAAATTGGCTGAAATTACTTCTTTAAAATGTGTATGTAAAGGGAGGAAGAGAAGGAAAGAGTAACGAAGTCCAGTGGGGCTTGTAGAAAAGAGGAAACGTTTTGGAGCTAAGTGAGACTAAGCAGGATGGGGGAGGTCAGCCTGTGGCTTGAAGCAAGGGGCAAGCATTGAAAGGAAATGCTGCTGAAGGGTAAGATGGGAAGGAGCATTTGAAAGCAAAAAATTAAAGAACATGGAAGGCTGGTGCAGCAGAAGGCATTGCTTTCTGAACGCTTTTTACTGGAAAAGCACAATCTTATATTTAGGAAGATCATGGTTTATGATCAGTGAGTGACAACACAAGGTGTGCTAATGCAGAGAGCCGTGAAAAGAACCATATTGCATCCAGTATGTATAATTTGTTCCTGTTGAAATTTGATTCAAGGGATGCTTCTTATTCTGGCAGCTAGATGCTATGAAGTAGGGTCTGGCTATCAAGGGTCTGGGGTTTCCAGGGAGAAGCAGGACCTGATTCCATCAGTAGAATTTCTGAAACAATTTGTGGAAGATTTCTTCTTGATTAAAAAAATCGAGAGCTGTGCATCAGCTATTTTGTAAAAAGGCTGTGTTTCAGTTACATATTTCAATTACGCAGAAACTGGGGATTATCAGCATTCAGTGCCATCGTAGAGACAGAGGTCTGTGCCAGGGCATATGTTGTCTGAGTATGTAAAATCACTAGCCACTGCTCAATAAAGAAAAAATATAAAACATGACTGGTGGTATTTTACTGAGGTTAAATAATGTTTTATTTTCAACTGCATTTTCAGTACGTGGCCCTAACACTTAACTTATCTAAAGCTGTTGTAATAATGTGCTTCCTGGGCCATTCTTTTCTGCAACTTGGTCAGAGAGAACTGTCAAGAACTTTTAGTATATGTAAATGAAGGGACTAAATGTGTCTTTTTTGGTAAATGTTTTATCACAGGTGGCTTTCTTGTAAAGTAATTTTTATCTGCCATTTAATTGTGAACTGCAGAACATCTTCATATTTGCTGTCAGTTTTTGAAGGGCAGTTGTTCTAAGGTATTAGATACTCTATCAGACAGCAATACTTTCTTTTTTTTTTTTTAAAAAAAAAAAAAAGAACAAAAGAGTTCTCTCCAGAGCCAAATTTTGGAAGGCTACAAATGCATGTTAAACTTTGCAGTAATAAAGGTAAGACTTTCAGGTGTACTTCTTAGTAACTCTTTAGTAGCTGAATTCTTACATGGTTTATTGAAAGTGAATCTATACCAGGAACTGTTTATTGAAATATACAATGTAAAAATAATACTCCTAGTTTGAACAGCAGGAAGGATTCATCTCCAGAAATGTTTCCAGGACTGTGCATGTGTTGAAATTTGTCACAGAACAGATCAATAAGTGGGCACTGCTTGAAAAGTAAATCACCTGGGGAGAGCCAGCGAATTGTCATTGTAGTGCAAGTATCTCAGTAGAAAGAGGTATCTGTCCCTGTTCATTAGAAAGGAAAATGAAGAGGGACGGGGAAAATGAGGAGGGTGGATTGACTAATATAAAGAATAACTGTGGGGGGTTAACTCTTCCTGTTTGTGCTGTCAGAACTTGTGCTTTGAGTTAATTGATGTCTTTGGGGACCCCAGAAGGAGGTAACAAATTGTCTCCTCGTACCAAATTCACTGACTCGACAAAGTGGTCTGTTCAAATGCAGAGGGAAAACATTAAATGGAGCTAAAAATATATACCTGCATTTGTATCAAGTGCACTGCATTAGAATTTGAGGAAATGTTGAAAGCAGTGAAATGGTAAAAATTGCTCATATCATTCCAAGGAGTTATGTAGGAATACAGCAAAGAAAAACAGAATAAAGCCAGCCAACAAACAGCCAGTGAGACCCCCTACTCAAAGCCCGTTTAAAAACAACAGGGCATGTTCCATTAATTTCAGTGGGCTCAGGATGGGAGTCTAAATTGGCAGGAGAGGGAAGACCTCTTACATCTCATGCATGAAGGTCTTCCATTCTGGGCAGTAAACCTGCAGCAAATACATACAAGTCTTCTGAAAATGCAGCAGATCCAAGAAACTTGCCAAGTTTTCTCTTGTTATATTTTGTTAACACTAGTGAAAGGCAGAGCAGCATGTACAGGTGGAAAGGAATGGAAATAGTGTCTATGAAACCTGGTGGAATTTAACTTACTGGAAATAGTAGGGATCGTCAATTTTATCTGGATTTTGCAATAATTAATTTTTTTAAATTATAATTTTTGTAATTTCTCTGGAGTTTGTGTGAAACTGCACATTCAATAAAACACTTTATGGATGCAGAGCAGTAAAATTCCACTAGTCCTATAGAAATTTAGTGTTTGGTGAAATACAGCCTGTGGAGAGCAGGAAATCCCAGAGACATGTGGAACTTTACAGCCATAGAACTGTGTTTTGTAACTGGCATAACAAAGGTTAATAAATAGAACTAATTCTCAGGTTCTCCAGAGATTGTCCAAAAGGTGATGTTGATTTCTGAAACTTGAACATCACAGAAAAAATACTGTTTTTCGACAGTAACTTTCTTAACCATGGCTCTGCCCTTGTTTTTCCTACACTCTTTTGGCTCTCCAGCACGCCTTTTCCAGCTTCCCCAACATGTGAAGCAAGCTTTGATTGACAACAGTTTCATTCACTACACAGCCCCTCGAGAAGGTGAGTTACATTCATACTTTGCATGATGAGAGGAGTTTATGATGTAATTGTACTTAAATACCTCCAAGATGTTTATGGAACACAATGCCATAAGATGATTTACTATGACTGAAGCCAGTGGTCCAGCAGGTCTCTTCTAGTACTTGCAGTCTTTAAGCCTAGATCATAATTCAGGCACACTTTGCTGTCTGTTCTGGCACCTGCTAAATTTTAAGTGTTTGTTCTTTTACAATCTTGTTATGGGAAGCTTATCAATAGCAAATAGTGTCTGTAATAAGAATTCCACGTGGATATTTGTTTATGAATGTTATTTTGTTGAGCACTTAATGAACGGCTAACTAAGCTCTGCATTAATGCTTTTGTCTTTAGTTAAGGATTTCTAACGGAAGGAGTACTTTTTTCATCTTATATTTGGCAACCTGAAGCCTTTCAGCAAATTGGACACAAAAGTGTTGTCTGGAAAATGGTAAGCAAATTCGGCAGTCTTACTTTTTTTCCTTCAGACACATCCAGAGTAGAAGAAGCAGTTTTCCTGTGTGATTGGTGTGTTACTGACATAGCCAGAGAGTAAAGCTTTTGCATGAATTCACCTTGCAAAAGTCATTATAAGAGACAGTGTGTGTATAGACTATTGGACACAAGGACTTTATCTGAGCCCTGCTGATACCTCTTCTGATAAACTGATATTGCATTTCTTGGTACTGCTTTCTTTGAAAAAAAGCCTTAATAGATCTGTGCAACCACTAGGGAATAAAAACATCAGATAAACTGTGCTTAGTATCTGTCTTAAATCTCTCCCTAATTGACCAAATACATTTCAGTACTAGTTTAATTAGCTGTCTGTCCAAAAAAGAATCAAATGTCCATTCAAAGCCTCAAGTGGTTAGAACAGATATAGAAGTTGGCAACTTGCAAATGTTCCCGTTCACAGAAGGTGATGCGAGCTGTTGTCTGGTTTGCTTTTGCCATTTCCAGAAATTGGTTCCCTCTGGCATGCAGTTGCTATGCCCTCTCCCTCTCTGTTGTCACCAGTGCCATATTATATGTAAAGACAGGTTTTTGTACCACTGTAGTCTTTGCTGCATCATCTCAGAAAGCAGTAACAACCATCTGCTTCACTGTTCAACATTTTGTGTACTGTGGGATCAGTAAAGGAAAAGATACAAATGGCTTCTTGGATGAAAATGTTGATTTAAAATAAAACCTGGTTTTGGTGGAGAAGTGAATAAAGCATGAGGGTCTGTGACAGAAGTTCCACAAAATAAAGCTGAGAGCATGGTAAGGTGCAAAGGAAATAATTCTAGGTCTTGTCTTACGTTTGTTGCCTGCCTCTCTGCACTGCTATTGGAGAATGCCTGACCTAAGAATGTCAGCATTTCTCACAAGCTTTCTCTCAAAACAAACTGCTCAACAACTAAGCAGTTTTATTTATTTGGAAATAAAGAGGATAAGTAACTAGAAGATGTATGTCCTTACCCTCCAGATGATAAGCCATGTTGTCCTGAAGGCTTACACTACAACCCTGATTACTAATTGCATCCATTTGAATGGGTGTCTGTGAGTCCGTTACGCATGCTCTGCTTAGCATTCTTCTGGATTTTATAAAACTATTATCCTGTAGCATTCAAGTGTGTTTCCAGTAGTGCATTAAGTAACATGACTGACACCTGTCACATATGATTTGTTCTCTTCTCTTTGAAAACATACCTATGTCTTGCTCTATAAACTCCCTTCAATCAAACAACTCATATCAGTTATTTTAAAAGGGAATTCATCTCCTACACAAGGATAGACTGATTATTAATGCAAGCAACAATGATATTTTTGTAATACCTGGAGGGTGTTTGACCTGTGAGCAATCATTGGCCTTGCTGAAGCTGATGGGTGGTCTAGCTTTTGGAATGAGTAGAAATGCCAAACTATTTTATGAAGTGAACTTTTTTAAGCAGAAGTTTTTTGTTGTACAAGGTTCACACAGCCGTAGAAGTGCACAAGCTGCAATAGAGGGATTTTTTGGGCAAGTTTGCTGTTGCTCCCTTTGCTTACCAAGTGAGCACCACATAAAACTGTGGTTTATGGGACAGCCAATCTGCATTTTAGTTTCTTCTCTGGAACAGTGAGAAGGTTTTTGATAGGACTCATTGAGCATTCGGGGACTATGAATTTTATTGGTGAAGCTTTGTGTAGAATTGAAATAGAAAGCTGAGAGAAGGTCAAGGAACAGAAATAGTATTGCCTTGTGGGGAAACACAGAGCTCTGAGAAGGAAACAGGCTCAGGAAATGAAGCTCCAGGAGCGGTGAGGAAGAGTTTACCTATCGGACAACCAAGAGCTCATAGTCCAGCAGCTGAGTGAGCCTGGGCTTACCTTGACCAGCAGTGCTGTCAAATGGCAACAGATGCCAACAACCAGTTCTATCTGTCCAGCACCCAGCTAACGCCTCCTCTGGGCTACAGAAAGAATAGATGTTCATAGCTTTTTTTATGCCTCTCTGGCACCCCTGTCTTTCTGTCCAAAAGTTAGTTGCCGTATATATTTTGCATGACTGTGTGCCCTGTCAAGGCCTGTGACCTTGCTGCTCTCTAGTCTGCTTTGTCCTTACTTTCACAAAAATGTACTGAAGAATCAAGATGTCCAAGCTGAAAAAAGCTTATTTAATTTTTTCTCCAGCTTGTTTTCAAGCCCTTGTTTCCCATCCAGCCCCTGCCGACTGATACATACCATGGCAACAATGAAGGCTAATGAGCTACAAAGACATGCTATGAACTTGAAGACTCAGTAATACAAGTTCAGTGGGATAAGAGGAATAGGCCACACATCTGTCATGTGAACTTCCAGCCTTTAATTCTATGTCACTCCTCGATTCACCAGTGATGGGCCTGAATCCTCATTTTGGGTGGGACTGTCTAGAAGACTGGATGACATTTCTGAGCCTCCCAGCTGGTATGGGACAGTTCAGTTTGTCCATAATATGTGTGTGAGCACATGGAATAACAAGAACTGCCTCTCAGAAAAAAATATTGTTTGGTGACACTGTCTCTGATGAGAATAATTTGTTAGCAAGCTTGCTTACAATACTTTTTTTATTTAAGGATTAGATTAACATCAAGATAATGAAACATGCATTCCTCCTGGACCTTGAGACAAACACTTTAGTGATGATTTAAAGGACAGTGCTTAATAACATTTTATGTAATTATGGTAATTCTTTAAAAAACCAAAACCCTAAATAGGAGGAGAGAAATTTGTTGTGAAGTTTTTTTATATACATACCAGTTATGTATCTACAGCACAATTTTAACAGGCATTTCTCAGGGATATCACCCAACTGGCAAACCAACAATAGTAAGATACCAGTCTTCAGGATTCTACATCTCTTTCTTAAAATCTCTGCTTGCTCCCATCACAAGAACAAGGAGCCAGTTTTTTCCTTCACTGCCTTAGGAGTGTTGCTGTTGCATTAAAGGAAAATGAGTTTTCTAGGAAGAGTATGGCTATGTGGGCTGAATGGTGAGGCACAGAGTCTACTGCAGTCCCTAATTCTGACTTTACATATAAATACCTACTGGGACACCTTCCTCTGTGCAGGGACAAGCTACAGCCCAGGTCTTGAGGACTTTCAGCAAAGATGACATTAAGCTCAGCCTATTGCAAAAAGGGCAAGAACATTAGCATTCTCAGGAGCTACGGCAAGTATGCCCTGCATCTTCCCTTAAGACATAAAGGATGAATTAACTACTTTGCTTCTCTGAGACAAATCTATCCTTGGAGCTATCAGTAGCATGGCAGTCCTATCCCCCTAAGAGGTGGCCTGTGCTTAAAGGGTGTCTGTTGGCTCACAGTTTTTACCAGCAGTACACCTAGTAAGCAGATTGCAGCTAAGACATATCCCTTCGAGGCACAGAATATATCTTGCCTGGTGAGTCAGATAATGTGTTCCCTGCAACCAACCATTCACTGCGTCTAATTTCTATTTGATTAGATCGAGCCCTGTGGTCTACCTGAGCATCAGCGCAATGCCAAAATTTTCAATTTTTTTTTTTTTTTGTTTGGTAATAGTTTGGCTGTTGTAAAATCTGATTCAAAATGATGTAGACATCTTGCAGGACTAGCTCAGGGGAATTTGATTAAATCCAGCATAATTGTGTGCTTACTCCTTCTTGTAAGACCTAGCAGAGTTCACGGCCAGCTTAACTTTCAGCAAAAATCAGCTCTTGCCCAAAAAGGGAAAATTCTAAGTCTTCCTGCTGATTAACTAAGAAAACAGAAACAAAACATATAGATGTACATAAGTAGAGAAATCAAATGGACACCTACTGTAAAGGCAGGCTGTTTGCATGATAAACAGTTGAATGTATGTTATAGGTTAGCAGTAATTATGGACTAATAGGCTTATAAGACTTTCAATAAGACCAGCTTTAAAAAATAAAATCGATGCTAATATGGAGAATTCTCATCTTGAAAGGAGATTTAGACTGAAGGGAGAAAGAAAATGACTTTTGAGTGAATACTGGCTTCTTTGAAATGAAAAAATAATGCTGTCCAAATGAAAGAAAACAGAGGTATTTAGCAAGATGCTAAGAGCATAGTCTGTGGAATTGCTAACTGCTTTCAGCTGCAATTGATTTCAGCGGAAGTGCAGAACGTTCAGAAGAAGCAATTGATTCAGTATCTCTTAAAACCAAAATATGTTCTGGGGAGAGCTTTCTGTTGTGCTCAGCCCAGTGGCACAGGAGCATACCCAAACCTCTGAGGAGGAAATCAAGTTGTGTGGATGGTAGGCAGTGCCCATAGGGGCTGGGAAACCAGCTGGTTAGCTTTCTTTGAAGAACATCTGTATGAAGAATTCTTGTTCTAGTTATGTGAATGGGAAGATAAACGACTTTTAAACCACTATATTTTAAAGTGACTCAGAGACTGCAAATATTATGTACTGATGTGTTGTTCTTAACTGCTATTATAACTTTTCATACCAGCAATCAACATGTTTTAGTTGCTGCTGAAACTAGTACACCCACAGTATTAATGCCTGTTTAAATGTCCCAGAAATAGTAAATATTAACATTTTTATAGAACTTCACATGAAAGTAGGCTTGCAGTTAATATGGTTTTAAATTAACTCCTAATTCTACATGAAAGTTTGGCCTGCTGGAGGGTGGGAATGGCAAGGGAACATTGGCAACCCAATCATGCCAAAGGAATGGAGATGGTGCCATGACTCTGCTACCCTGTTTGCTCAGCCAGCCAGTACCATTTAAAAAAAATGAGTGTAAGTCCCACCTGAAGCTTCCTAGAGACCTCTAGAGGGAAAACCCATGATATGTTGGACCAGCAAAGATATGCATCACTTCCATCATAGACCAGCAAAAGAAGGAAAAGGAAAACCTATAAGTTAACTTGCACAAATAGAGAAAATAAAGCTGACAGTAAATGTGCTCTTGCCTAAGAGCTGGAGATTCTGGTCAGGAGCATGAAGATCTCACACTGAAGTCTTCATCAGTCTTGTGCCAGAAAATAAGGCTGTAACTGCTTTCTAAATATAATTATCATGAGAATGTTAACGGAGATCTTCAAAAGTGATTTGTGATCTTAAGTTCCTTTTGATTCTTAAATACCAAAATTAAGATTCCTTAAAATGTCTTGATTTCAGTAGAATACAGAACATAGTAGAACTGCACATTAATGCTTAATTCGTATTTTATTTTATATTAATTATTGAGACATATTTTAGAAATAATCAGGAGAAAATTGTGTATGCATCTGGAAATAGATGATTTTGTAGCAGGCTGCAAACTGGGGAAGCATTGCCCATCTTACAGTTTAGAAGCTATGGTTATATCTGCTCTTTCTGAATTGATAAAGACATGAGTCACAGAGGCAGGTGGGACATTGTATGGCAGTTGGGACTGCCAGGAGTGGTCCTCAACACAGGAAAATATGCATCCAAAGCATGAGGCTGGCATCCTTTTTCACCTTTATGGCTTGGAATAATAGTACAGTACATTCTTGAGTGTAAGTAAATGACATGAATAGTCAAAACCATTCCATAGCATATGGCCTGATGGGATACTGCACAAGAAAGATTTGCCCACCCCACTGCCTACTTGTTGGTTTGTTAGAGAATCTTCCTGGGTAAACTTCACTTGCAGGTTTGGAGTATTTAAAGATTAGTTCACATCTTTCAAAAATTTTTGACAAAAAATATCCATCGAGTTGGTTAATGGTTATTTAGCTTCTCCAGTTGATCTTTCATTTTTATTTCTTCTATGTGTTTATGGCTGAAAGTGTCCTGCCTGTACTACCTGGTGTTTCTCCATGATTCTCATTAGATAAAGTGCAATGTGAGAAAATCGTCAAGCTCTTTTTAATTTATTCTCCTTATCTGTTTTGCGCTTGGGTGATGAATGCTCATTCTCTGGTGACCAGCCTACTTCAGATGTACCAGGTAATTTCTTACTAATTTACTGACATGGTAGTTGCATTATTCTTCAGATTTCTTGTTTGTGTCTATAATGTCTTTCATAGATTTTATGTGCTAACGTTTGCTCCCTTTCATTAGAGTCACTTAGGCTGCTAAAGGGACACAAATTAAAGTAAAAATGTGAAGCTGATGAATATGTGAATATTGTTGCTAGGCATTACCCTTAATATTGCTGTATCTGAAAGGGGGGAGATGAGGTGAATAGGATACAGAGGTACTTTGAACTCATTAAACTACTGTGCAAGACTTCAAGGGTCGAATAGTTGTAGCTTACAGCTGTTAATTTTTGTTCCTTGGGGGAAGCTTTATGCACAAGCACAAAGACACTGTGGTCTTGGAGTACTGTAATTGCAGATCTGTTGACAGTTATTTTAAAACCTCGAAGGTTATTCATGCTGGGTTGCTCACCTGCAGTAAGTTCTAAAGTCCTAGAATGAGTGGAGCTGAAGTAGTAATCAAAGCAGCATTTTGTAGACATGAAGCATTTTAATTCTCTGGAACAGTTCATTCAAAAAGCCTTTCCTACCAGAAATTTTATTTACTGTGCGACTGGGACCTAAGCACTGAGGACAGAAGGGTGGCTTTGTAGGCAGTGTGGTTTTCCTTTGGTCTACAGCTTTCTGCGGTACTGGCGAGGGATTACAGGGATTCTACAGTGTGAAAGTAAGAGCAAACTTAGCTTTGCTATCACACTGGTTTTACACACATTTAAGTGCTTTTGTTAGTTTGTCTGTTGTGTGTTTCATGGTGGTGTTGTCACTGTGTTCCTACACCATAATTTGCTTGAGCACTGCTACTTTATCATAGAAGAAACTGTAAGGTTCAGCGATCCACTGCACCACCACTTCCATTTCCTCATTACAAAAATTGACCTTCTTAATGTTGTTTGAAAGGGCTCAGACCACTGTCATTCAGACTTCAAGACTGGTGAGCAGTAATAATAGTATAGGAAGTAGGAGCAATAGTTAAAGCAGCCTGGCATTGTGCTCCCTTCCTGGAATCCATTTTGAATTTCACAGTACAGGCAGCGGGTGTCCTTTGCTACCTCCAGCGTGCATTGTGTTTTGCTGTAATCCCCTACTTGTCATTAAATCATTTAAATGTATTAAGGCAACACGCCGCAGGGACATTTTGCCATGTTCCTTTTGCTTTGAGGGTGATTTTCCTCAACCTGTTTCAACAACCCAGAAATAGCACAGCACTATTAAAATAAAAAAAAAAAAAAGAAAAAAATTCATTGATACTTGTTTAAAACAAACTGAGAAGATTACAAACTGACCTACAAAGCCTGTTCCTGCCCATGTTGTGTATCATGCTGCAAGACGCTCCTGCACACAGGTACCCAAGCCTGCAGCTGTCGGTGGCGTGGATGCAGACTCTGGTGCAAACTGCCCAGCACCTCGGGGAGCTTGGCCATGCTTTGGGGTGAGCTTTGCATTCCAGAGTCTGGAAATTCTGGCTTCTGCACTTTGCAAATGTACTCGGCAGGCCTCGGATATGACTGTAGTGTTCTCAGTGCATACATGGCACGTGGGCCTCACTGAGACTGCTCTCTGATACTGCATTTTCCAGTAAAGCACTTCTGTGGGATTGAGGCAATGCACACACCGTTCAGTGCAGTGTAGCAACTTCAGGTATGGATTGTACAATATTGCAGGTGCACAGGCAACCCCCCATTTTGTGAAAGCAGGAGTTTTGTCAGAGTCTGGGGAACAAAATTTGAAGATTTTCCACAGAATTGCATTCAAAATATTTTTGAAACATCTAGGCTCATTTTAATGGGAGCAGCTTATCCACATGATTTGGTTGAATTACCAAAAAGTGCAGATTGCTTTAGGACCTCTTTTTTCTCCCCCCTCACCCTTTTATTCTTCTCTTCTCTTCTCTTCTCTTCTCTTCTCTTCTCTTCTCTTCTCTTCTCTTCTCTTCTCTTCTCTTCTCTTCGCTTCGCTTCGCTTCGCTTCGCTTCGCTTCGCTTCGCTTCGCTTCTCTTCTCTGTACTCTTCTTTCACATGTGTCTAGGAAAGGACTCGTGGCTCAGGGAAATCTGAGATAGCTGTAACCCCCCTAGCTGGCAGAAAATATGGCAGACATTTTTTCAGCCACTGAATGTATGCCTGTTCATGGACAACAAATAGGAAGGCAAAAGAAGTTTCGATGTTGTCAGTTCTGTTAAACTATTGGGTTCTCTTTAAAACTGCATTTTTCTCACCTGAAAATTACCTAACAGTGCACAGTGGTGCATAATAAATGAGTTTTACCAACAGTATTTGCTTTGGCAAGCTTCTTACTGAAACCTCTGATTAAATACTGTAAAATATTGTACTGTAAATACTACATAAATTGTTCAATAAATTCAAGAGCTATTACTTGTTCATTTGTGTTACATTTGGGTTTTTCTGGGTTTCATTATTACTAAGAGTTCATATCCTCTAATGTGTTTCTCAAAATACTGTTTTGATAGTCTAGATTCCTTCAGCACATTCTTAAAGTCCTACAGGGCCAAACACCATACTGATGCAGGTAGATTCAAAACAAGGCTCTGGATCTAGCAGCTTTGGGATTTATGACTTTAGGATCCAGATCTAATTCAAATTTTAGTAAATGGTTACTGTCTTGCAATAGATTAAAACAAAAAAACCCCACATTCGAAGTATGCATTAACTTTGTGATGGAAAGTCTCAGGCTCTGTCTACAGTCTGGAGTTGAGCCTGTTCACCAAAGTCTTAAACCTCCATTTTCAGGATAGTAACACTGTTTAAACATAGGAACTGTAAATTGGATTTGGGATAACATGAATTCTCAGAAAATCACTTATGTTAAGCAACTATTTGCTAAGAATTTCAGAGTTGTGATGAATTTAAGCATCTGCTCTCGTGCTTTCCCAAATGTAGACCGTTGCTGCTTGGAAAATATGAATTCTTGATATATTGGAAGCTTGTGTTTATTTCAAAATGCCCAGATGTTGTGTAAAATAGCCCTAAAACTGTAACATGACACCTCCTAGTATACTAGAAAGGTGCTTTTGTTCAGAAAACTTTGAGGAATGTGTTTATTTGAAAATATTTGTTTGAATTGTCATATCACTTGCATGATATCTATCTAGATTATAATCTAAAAGTAGTTACTGTACCACATGTTTTATCCCCTCTTTTCCCATCCCTTCTACATCCCCAGTTCCAGGAACATTCTCTCACTCTGCCTCTACCTCTTATCCTGTCTGCTCTTCCACCAAAACAGAGGCAATCTGACTATGGGTCTTCCACCACGGGGATGAAAATTTTACTAGGTTTTGGGAGTTATTTTTTGGAATCGTTGAGATAATTCTCTATAGAGAAGACTTATGTATAGTACAGAGCTACTTGAACTAGATGGGTGCTCTTAAGGGTGAATTGGAATCCATTATTTTGATTAGTCAGAATGAAAAATGAAAAAATTGCATCCCTAGAACCGAGGTGGTAAATGTGTCATGAAAGAGGTGCAAGAGCAAAGCCTCTCAAAACATGGAACTACCTTAGTGTAAGCAATGCAATTTTAGTATCATTTAAGTTGAACTATTGAAATCATCGTGCTGCATCTTTAAAAAATAAAGTAGATTATATATGCTAAATGAAGCTGATTGACTAGGTAAAGTATATGATTTCCTGAAGATGAACCTGATATCATGGTTCTCTTTTTGTATATTTTTTTGCTCTCTGGGATTATTCAAATAATCTCCAGAATTTAGAGAAAAGACTGATGAACCCAGAAGTTGTCACACATTTCAACTCGATCAAGTATTCACCCACAGCCTGTAACAGACACTAGTGGTTCTTGTTTATAGTTTTGTTGATTGCCAGCTTTAGATACTCAAACTCATAAGTCAATGCTCCAAAACACTGATAAAGTTAAAAAATAGTAAAAGTCTTGGGTACTTTGAACTTGCTTTCTGGTTTAGAAGTTCATAGTTTGTAGTCCAATAATGTTATCAAATTTTCTCTACAAATATGAGAAGTAAAAATTACTTTCTGAATCTGAAAGCTGGCTTTCTTGAGAAACTGTTTGAAAGCTGAAGTTCAAAGAATTACTTGAGAAATCCAAGAGAGAAATCTTTTTGGAGGAATTATTGTTATTCTGTTTAGAAATGTCATCCAGTCAAGGAGCAAACCTAATTCTTTGTGATTATTTTTCTGAGTTGTCATCAAAAACAATCTGCAAGTGATGCAGTGGTTGAAAATGATTTGTGCAAATTACTTGACAAATTCAGGCTAATAAAGGACAAGGTTTTGCTAATGTGATGCTCTGCTGTTAGTGGGTCTTTACAAGCTTTATGGATGACATTCACTTTTTCCATTGAAGATTGCCCTGTTTAAAATACTCCTGACAGGAGCAACACTGGAAGAATTTACAGTTTGTCACCTGCCAAGGTTGTCAGCATCAAGGGCCTTGTCTATGGGACCTGACATGAATGTAAGAACATTATCCAGCGAGGAATGTGAACTTTGTTGAACTGATCTCCATTACCTCTTGTTGAATCCCAAACTTGGCATATCATCTACTGAGAAAGCAGCTAGCTTTTGCAGGTGGCTGAGTATATGTACCATTTATCCACACTTGTTTTCTTCACTGTGGACTGAAATGTCAAGAAATGAATGAAGAAGTAACAAAAAATGGAAGAAGAATGGTCAGTCTGAATGAATCAGTCCTGCATGAACTCGTATGCTTTATGCTTTTAATGTGCCCATAATCGTCTACTATGGCTAATGCTTGGCTGGAATAGAGACTGCAGGTATCTCACTGTTTCATGTTTAGCTGAAAGTCTGTGGAAGTCATCAGGAAGTTGCTGATGGACTTTATTGGGAGGTACTGTTCCTCTTCTGTTAATTGGGAAGAAACCAGGAAGCACTGGAGCAGAACTAGGGGCTCATAAGCTATTCATAGCCAGGTTGTGAATCTATTTTTCTTGCTATTATTTCTGTTTCTATTGCTTGTTTCATCTTCTCCCCTGCACGACAGCTACCAAATGGGCACATTTTAAGTAAGAGTCTTCCCTTCTGCTGATTTGACGAAGAAAAGGAATAACATTTGAAAACCTCGCCCTCATTTATACCTACAAGTCAGGCTGACTTCTGACCTGAGGTTAGAATTTCCACTGAAACTAGTGATGCTGAAATGTACTTGGTCTCGACCTGAGTTCGGCTCACATTGGTATTGAGGAATCTTTTCCTCTTCCCTCAGAAATTCATAATCTTCCCCCACTTGTAAGAAGGTCCCCCTGTACAGTTGTTTACTTTGGAGAACTGGGTGAGTACATGGCAAATGCAGTCAGCAGCAAATGTGTTCACATTTCACTACAAAGAACATATGAACTCTTTGTACCTGACACTTTACACAATATGCTCTCGGGCTTTAAGAAAACATTATTTCATGTTCTTACTCTAATCAGCCTTGTCTGCCAGCTCAGAGAACAGAAAGGTTCATTGTTATATGCAGCTGTCATTTGTTCCATCTCCTTGCTCTTTCTGACTTCAATATCTTTGTGGTATTTAGTGAAAGTAATTTTCAGTTAGAAATCTTCTGCCCTTTCAGTAAGTGCAAGTATAGCACTTCATCAATGGCCAAAGAATTCCAAGCTATCTGGGATGTATCAGGACAGTTGATAAAACCTCACAGAGCAACCTATGATAGTACATCCCATCATAAATAAAAAGAAGCAGAAAGGGCCTTTGTCAGTGTTTATCTGTAACGCTTTTATTCTTTGCCCTTGATTTCCTCTTCAGAAAATTGATGCACCCTTAAATTGAAGCAGGAGGCTTGACAGGTGATGGTTAGTGTGATAACTGCTCAGATTTCATCAGCCAGTGTTTTTCTGGTGGTGCAATTGTAGGAACTTTCAGCTAGATTACCTGTCATCCACTACATCAGATAAAAGAGGGAGAGTTGAAAGATGCAGTTTTGCCACTGTACCTTATAGGAAATGAAAAGTGTGGGTGAGGTAACAGTAGCTGAAAAGAAGTACAATTATTTTCTAATCAGGCTATTCCGTCAAGAATGTCACTGCTGAAATTGGCAATCATTGGGCAGAATCCATTGTTAAATTTGCATTGTTAAATTCATAGGGGGAAAAATCCTAAAAGAAATAGTCAGGCTCACTGTAGGTAGTAACTCAAGCACTACTTTTGACTATCCATTTAATTCTTCTGTATATTGAAAGCAAAGTACAATCTATAGTTAGACACAGAAAAACGTTCCTATTTTGAGTATATTTCAATATTCTGATTTCATTCTGCTTATTCTGATGTCAGGTTTTTTTCTGAACTTCTGATAGCTCAATTACTTTGTAAAAAGTTTTACTTATTTTTTGTTCATCCAGACAACTTTTTTTTTATTTAACAACTAGTGCATTCAACCAGTACCAAATATTAAATGTATAAAGTTTTGTCAAGGCTTCTGTGCTGTGAACAGAATTGGATTGGTTTTTGAACACATTAAGCCGTTAAATGTACAAAGATGATGAGTTCAATTTAACTTAATTTCATTTTATAAATTTTATATTTTTAAGTTTCTATACTGACTTCATTCTGTGCTTTAGCAATTACTGTCTGATGAATTTCCTAAATATAGAGCAACTTAAATATATTTTGTGTTACCAGTGCTTTGATTTATCTTGGTTATCCTCCCTAATGAATTATTCCAGGTAGCTGAGATCTGTTGAGAGTTTTCTTTAAAATGATGACATAAGCAAATTCTAAAAAAGAATAAAACAAAAACATAACCACCGGTTTGTTGAATAGCACTATTCCCAATACTGTAGTTGAAGGTCTGTCAGTAATTCTATTATAAATGCTTATTTTTCTAACGCTTATGCAATTTAGCTATGAAAATTCTCTCTGGGGTGAAACTTGGCAGCTGAAGGTTCAGCATGTGACTGCAGCTATTTGTTGCTGTTGTTTTATCAAATATTCTCAGTTTGTTAGAAGATCTGTTGTCAAAGTTATAAGTAGAAAGCAATTTTGGAAAGCGCAGACTATTAAATCGACAGTCTCATAATATTTTGTTTGTGCCCTCATTAATAATAATTCCATGTCCTAGAAGGTTTCTGAGAAAGATTATTTTTATTTCTTCTTTGTAGATAGGCAGCCAAGGACACTAAGAGATCAAATGGATTGGCAAAAACCATCAGTGGGAAGAAGTGGTGTTTTCCCCCAGTTTCTTTGCCTTTGTCACTGTTTTAACCTCCAAATGGTGACCCAATGCACCCTTGCTCATCCTGCAAACCACTAAAAATACTATTCATAAAAGAAAACAAGGTATCTTTGGCATATCCAGACTTGAAATCTACACATTTTCATTTTTGGTGTGATGTATGAAGTGGCCACAGCTACTTTTTATGTAGTGATGAAGGAACTTCCTGAGAACTGTGGTCATCTCTGGCCATTGCAGAAAGCTTCTCATGCAATCCCTTTCCAAGCATATCCAGTTTGAAGGGGTGCTCCCTATGCAAAATGGGGATTTTTTCTTGAGAAGCAGCGACAATAACTTGAATCTCAGAGTAGGCAGTCAGCTCAATGTAAGCTTGTACTGTAAAACAATGATGACAAAAAGGAAAGGACCCCGAGAACAGATGAAAAAGGTTAAAAGTGTGGAAAGTCTGCTTGAGAGAGACAGTGAAAGGGATTCATAGAGTTGAATCTGTCTGTTGAGGAAAAGGTTAAGAGGTCAGTTGGTCACAGGCATAGGTTTTTTATAAGAAGAGAATTTTAATAATGGCATGTTATAAAAAACTTCATAACAACTTGTTACATAGAGATTTCATTATATCTGTCTTTGAGTTGTGGCGGCTGGCAGGCCACTGTCCCTCGCTACCGACCTTGCCCCTCAGCCAGAAGCAAGAGACCGAAGACTGCACCTACTCTTCACAGCCTGCAGTACTATAGTAAACCAATGTCCCAGCACTTCACACCAGTAACCTCTGGATGGTGATCCCTGGAGAGAAAGCATGTGGTGTCTCCGTCCATTTGTGCTCCCAAGGCGATGGCCACTGGCAGAGGGGTTGAACAGCCAGGTGGGGAGGTGGCCTCCAGCAGCCGGGAGGGATTGCTGCAGACACCTACCACTGATGCAGGTGGTGGGTGGCTGCTCAGCCAGGGCACACTATCTCCCAGGAGCCACAAATGAAAGCCCATCAATAGATTTGGATTGTATGAAAGGTACCTGTCCTTAACAGAGGTAGTTAGCTGGTCATGTTTTCCATCAGGCCTTGTGGTGAGCTCTCTGATGCTGGAAGATCAAAAATGGATTTATCTTTTTTCATTAAAAAGAAAAGGCAAAAAAAAAAAAAAGAAGAAAAAAGCTGTAGGTAAAACCAGAACAGATGTAGGCTACGAATTTACTCAGTATGCAGAGTGCAGGAAAGCACAGAAGATGTTCTTATGAATTTCTGCTAGTTTTTACATCATGAGACAGCAGAGATGGCAGCTGAGTCCATGTTATCTTCACCTGTATATGAGAGGAGGGATATTTCTTTTTCCACAGACATCCTCAATATTGTTTAAATCAGATGCAGTCATGCTCCAGAACCTCAGGTACAACAGCTGTCAGACCAGACAGGGAACCATGTTTCCCCTATACTTCTAAAGGTGGGATTAATTTTCTGTTCATTTGGGAAAATAACAAGATTTTGGTGGATTTCTTTGATGGTCGTCTGTGTGTCAGATCAGCATGTACTGGTGCTTGGCTTAGTATGAAAATGGCATCAAAGTGAGAACAGTTGCCTAATTTTTATTTTTGCTTAAATCTCTTTTCAGCTGCCTGAAAATGTAAGAGGGCAATAAGAAGTGGATATAAATCATGTGGAGGGATAAGATAAATATCTACATGAAATTGCACATATAACTATTAATAGTAATTGCACTTGTAGCACTATGAAGCAATCTAGAAGCTGGGCAAACCAGACTCTGGATACTTTCTTTTTCACCAGCGAAATGAGGAAAACTGGAAATCTTGTGCCACATCTAGCGCCAACTGAGCGACTTGATACTCTGTGATATGCACAGCTTTCTAGAGGAGTTTAAATGCTAGAGCTGAGAGCAATGTCTTCTTACAGAAGGCTATTTAGTTGATACAGGAGCTAGGCAGGCTTTGAAGAGTCTTGCGGTCTTTTTAAGAGAGGTTGAAAATCCAAAACAGAGTAAGTAAAAAAACCACCACCTAAGAAGACAGTAGTGATTCATGACTTACAGCTCACTGCATCTGCTGTTAAGTAAACCAAGTGAAACCATCCAAGCAGACTGCAACTTCCAGTTTTTAGAGATCTGGACAATTCATTTTGCCTTTTCACACCTCCTCCTCCCCCTAAATTTAGCCAATGGAAAGGACTGCTCATTTACTCCATGTTACGTTTGTATATTATTATTATTATTATTAAGGGTGATTAGAGTTAGAGAAGTACCACAAAGACATAGTACAGCTGTAGTAACATCCTAGTTTTGGCAAGCTGCTTATTCAGATGCCTAACTCTGGGTGCAGCAAAAGACCAAAAAGACAAATAGATGGGAGGGAGAGCATGGCAGCTAGAGGTGAATTTGTTTGCCTGAGTTCATGGAGTGGGACACTAGTGGACCTAAGTGTTTGACTCACAATCTATTACCCTGATCACATCCAGGCATTGGATCTGTTTGTTGATAAAGTCCCTGCTGATTAAGCAACATCTATTACAAAGAATTGGTTAAAATGACTTCATTCACACTTTTTCTTGCGCTAGCTTTTTAAATGAGATACGTGGTATAAAAAGAGAGAATTACTGATATTGACAATAGAGCTTCAAGATAAAAGCCCTTGAACAGAAGTAACTAGGAAAAGGATAAAACAATTGCAATATAAGTAGCTTGCAGGGATGCAAATAAAGCGCTACTGTGCTGCACAGCAGCATAGCAGAGCTTTTCCTGAAAGAGGAACAGACTGGAATGCCTCCTGTTTTGCATCGTTACAGTGCAGCAGTATGTACTTATACATGCCATTAATTCATACAAGCTTTTTGGCCCCCCAAAAGCCAAATGTTAGAATAAGTCATCCACTCACCCTGTCCATAAATTGAAAAGTGGCTGAAATGATTACGCTTGATCTGCAGCCATATTCCACTGGAAGGGCTGTTGGCTTGCTGGGGCTCTCGGAGCACATTAACCGGAGTTCTCTCACAAGCCAGATATTCTTAGCTGCCATTTCTGTGCTTCATATTTTTACCAGGTTGGTCTTAAAACAGTCATTAAGGCCAAGAGTTGAGTAGCTGTGTATTTTAACACAGATGCACAGGAAAAAAGTGCAAACAACTGCAAACTCATTGCCCACTACGTTGAGGCAGTGCGTAGGGGGTGGGGGAATAGCACAGCTTTTGCACCTTTGTTTGAAGCCTTAGTATCTAAACCATGAAGTCCATTATTATGTTTTCTATTCTGAAAACATTTATATCTAATGATTTTATCAATTTTTCTCAACTGGAATATTCACCGGGCAATGCTTTTCTGTACTTGGCTAAAATGCAGGGTTTGCAATGCCCAGTGGAAAGAAAAACAAATAAGTTTGGTCGCTGTTTGCAGCAAGCATGTCAATTCAAGGATTCTGTAAGTAACAAAGAATTTGTTAAAAGAAAATATGGGACATACCATTAAGTTCTGGTTTTGAAAACTGGCTGTTGGTTGTTAGTTTCTCATCCACATCTTACCTGATCTTTTCTTTCACTGGTAATACTAATGAGATGTTTTCAGTTATATATTGACTGCTCTCTACATGTTGTTGTATATAAAAACTAACTCAGGTATACCAAATTCCACAGAGCCTACAAGATCAGGGCTAAAGACTGAGACATGTTAAATGGGCATACAATCAGATATCATCATTTGGTTAAACACTGATGAAATTCAAGAACTTCACACCATTTGTTTTCAATGCAGTAGACTGCATTCCCCAAACTGAGTTCAAGTCTGTTTGAAGATGTCAGGTTACAGTATACACAATTCAGCAATCGTCAATATTTCATTTTAAGCCTTTTCTTAACCAAAGTTACTACAAAAAAGTCCTCACCAAGGTCTGGAAATCCCTGCCACTTGTCTGTGGCTCACAAAACAGGGACTATTGTCTGAATTCTTATAGCCAAGTCTTCATTAGTCATTTACAAATGACTAAACACATGTATATTTTCTATACAAAAAGCTGTCTTTTGCATGTGGATGACTATTCAGCTTTATAGGTAACAGTCTTTGTACCTGTATTTATGGCCTAATAAGAATTTTGTGTCTGTAAAGTTGGTGCTGAAGTTTGGAGGCTTGTTTAAAAATAGCTGAAAATGTGACCCTAAGCTGTCTGCATTGCTCTGTTCATGGAGCTGCTTTTTCTGGAAGGAAGAGCATCCCCCTGCAGTTCAGTATAGGAGAATCCCACCTCACATCTCCAATGCAGCCTGGAACTCTTATTTATTTATTTGTTTGTTTGTTTATTTAATATGTGTGCACTCATGCACACACACACACACACACACATATGTATTTACTAGCTATTCAGTCAATTACTAGGAAGACACAGATCCATTATTTCCTAAATTCTGGTCAGATCTGTGCAATACTGGCTTGATGAAGGACAACAGGAGGGTTGAGGGCTCGGCTGGTTGGTCTGATTTTTGTTATTGCTGGTGGGGCTATCTTTGTTTTGAACAGTGAGCGGACTTTGCTGGATAACTCTTTCCTTGAGCTCTTTGTTTAAAATTTGATTTTATTGATATTTTATTAAGAAATTAATGGTTTAGAACCAAAACAGCTTTATTTTGGCATTTTGAATCTTTACAGATTCTATGAAGAAAGAGCAGAGTGTAGACCCTTGTAGCATCTTATGTTAACCGTATGCATGAATTTGTGTCCACAGTAACAATTTTAGCTAAAGAGCCTGTGCAGTCATTGAGCAGGTTTTGCATACAAGTTCTCATGTGTGTCCATTGCCATTCTAAACTCTTAGACATCTTTGGAGAAAACTTTTCGTATGATTCCTAAACTAGGGATTGACAAGATAGTTGTAACTGGTTTCAGTATTTAACAAAGCTGCACATAAAGAAAATCTTTAATCAGCACATATCCTATACTTCTCATTTATACAGGAAAATTTTAGAGACTGATCATGGAAAAATTGCTTCTCTCTCCATATAGACACACCAGTGTGGTCAGGAAAGCAGTATAGCACATCAGTATGGCCCTGCCATGCATTTGTACCGAGAGGAGCAAACAGTTTTCCCTTTTCCAGACCTCATCTGGCTCCCAGGGAGTCCCTGTCCCCACATACTCCTCAGTGCTTCTGGTAGAGGGTGCGGGGTCAGCTTGGGCGTCTCTGCACCCGGGCAGTAGACACCCTAAATATAAGATGAGAAACAACAGATGGCTACAAACAGATGGGGGAACCTAAGTAACAATTAGACGCTATTGATCAGTATGATGACAGTTCTCACAACACAGCGACATTTTCTAGGGTTTTGTCCAATCTGATTTAAATGTGGTTCAAACCTTCACTGCCTCTTTTAGGCTGCTATTCCGGGGTGAATTTACTGGGGTGAAAACGGGAGGAAGAGGTAGATGTATTTTGGCCTTAACCTGAGCACTGGAAGGAGTGTAGCGTATGTTTTTACATCGTGAGACGGAAACGCACAGGGTACATAGCCCCACTCATGGCTCCCGTGAAAGGGGTTATATGCAAGGCTGGCAAAAACCTGCAGCGAAATAGGCTGCTGCTGAGGAGTCAGTCTGCTGTTACTGACCACAAAATCATTATCTTCACCCTTTCCCATCTTCCAAAAAGCAGTAGGAGAAACAAGGACAATTTCTGGTTTTCTGGTGGCCAGGTTGAGTTAGATCCAGGCTGCTGACAAGGCTGGGAAGGGCTCTGGGATGGAACCACAGGCACAGATATGTCAGTCTTATTGCTGTTCAGTGATGATTTTCTTTTCTGTGTTTCTCTTATTCATCATAGCTACATTCTAGGTAGCACAGTATTTATTTTCCCATTTTTGGTGTTCATAAACATCAGATTCTCATTTGTAGACTGCTGCCTTGTTGGTACCTTACTCATCTCTTAGTGGAAGTGAATGTACATACATTTTTTCCCTGAAAAGCTTCTTTTCTCTGTGTTCAGATAATTTTGTTGCTCTCCCATAGTCCAGAACTCACCATCTCATGAATGTTTTTCTGCTAAAGTAGTGCCCATATCAGTATGAGAACCTGGCTGGTTGTTGACCTCTAAGTTCTTGTGTGTTTTTTGTTTTTTTTTCAAAAGCTTCTAATGAATAAAGGGAAGAATAAGAGCCCCCTCCCCCAGCTGCCTGCAGTTAGAAAAGAGAATCCATTATGTTCATATTATTGTTGTGAAAAAGGTTCAGCATTTCTTGAAATGGATGTCGCTGCTCCCCGCCAGGTGTGGGACAGGGCAGCGTGTGGCGGGCAGGCCCAGGCCAGCCCGGGAATTCCTCTCTCGTGTTCCCCAGGGCTGTGGAAAAGGCTGACTCCGACTCCCTGGTCTCTGAAGCTGATGCATGGGCAGCACAAAACAGGCTTGGGTTTTTGTGTTTTTTTTTTTCTTCTGCCATTTTGCATTGCCAATTAATGTCTGACTCTGTCACTGAATATTCATGCTTTGGATTGTTTTTCAACAAATGTGTTGGGAATTGTGTCTTTCCAGTCCAAACCTCATTTTGTTACAGTATTTTCGCCTATGCTTTTAATCTCTCAGGGTGCCTTTGTAGTATTTGTCTTTGTTCTTACTGGTACTTTCAGCTCCTCCTAAATTACTATTGTTAGCTCATTATGATAGCGAATTCATTAAGATCATTACTTCTTTCAGATTATTACTGAAGATGTTAAGCAAGACAAAACTGTTCTCTGTCCATGGGTAAACCTCCTGGAACACCTCTCAATGCAACATGCTGCCTTTTCCTTGTAGTCACGTTCCAGCCCACCAAATCCTCTTCTTCTCCAAGATCATATTAAACCATTTTTAAACTCAAATGTTGTGAGATACAGCTTCAAGGCTATAATGAAATCCACATAGGTTGGCTGCATCCTTTGTGTCCCACTGCCAACAACTCCATCCAACAAACATGTATGTGATAGTTTGAAGTTGAAGGGATTCCTCAAGTGAATAAAGTTAGTTAAACATGTATTGCAGGATTAAAACCTTACTGATCTTTTTAATTTTTTTTTAAAGGAAATCCAATTAGTCCAGGAAAAAGTACTCTCAATAAACCAAAGTCAACAGTTTACATCCTTTAGGTACCTAGGAATTTCATTAAAATTTCTCGCTTCTGGTTGTTATTTTATTTAGGTTAAATTTTTATTGTTTAGATCATTCTTCCCCTCTGCACCATTTGTGTAGTTTTGGTTCCTTACCATTTTGATATCCATAAACCCCCTAATCATCAGGTCTATATTGAGTAGTAAATTTTTATAATAACAAAGGATATGTAGTTTCTCTTAGCTGGTTTAAAAATTTCAGAATTCCACAAATAATTTCTTTCAAGCTCTTTATTATTATTATTTGGATAAGGTTTTACCTTATTCTAAAATACTATCTTTCCTTTTTAAAAACTCACTTAGCAATTATGTTACTGAATCATTCATTTGGAATCATTAATTTTGTATCCTTCCTAATTCCTGTCTCTGTTGTATATTTGCTAAAGTTCTTAATATTGTGCTTGACTCTGGCTATTCCCTCTTCACTTCACTGCAGGACCTGGCCAATCCCAGTATTATTGCACAGTTACTACCTGCTGTTTTATTTAAGGTTACTTTTGTCTTGGACTCTTAGGTTTTTTAGCAGCTTTCCTTATAAAATTCACCTTGTCTAACAACACCCCCCACCCCCCCACCCCCTTTTTTTTTTTAAACAGAGACCTTGACATTTTGACATTTGTTTGGCCAAATTCCTTAACCCAGTGCCTGATTCCCCAGAATACTGCCAGCTTTCCCACAACAGTGATGACAAGAATGGCATCATTCAAACTTAGGACTTGAGGGTCCAGGAAAGGATGGTCCTTTGCCTTCTCTTGAGAGAACCAGGCTATCTGTTGTCTGTTGCTCACTTGTACTCTTAACTCAGTCTATTCTGCATTACTTATTAAAGGTTTGATTGCAAACACAACACACATTCATGAGAACAGGGTTCAGGCCTTGTTCCTTATGAGGTGTTAAATGACAGCAGCACTGGGTTTAACAGATATATGTCCACGAGCATCTTTTCCAGTCTTGATAGCTTTAGTACCTTGCGACCTTCAAATCCAACTGACCTCACTGGGAACTGCGTTACTGCCATGTTTAGATGCCATTGTCACAAACACAGTGTATGCTCCCCAGTTCTATACTCTGTCTCATACCATTACGATTTACAGGTTATACAATGTTTGCCCAAACTTTTCTAACAGTCTGTAAGATAGTAGATCACTTGATTTTTCTCACAGTTAAAAAAAAAAAAAAAACTAACAAAAAACTGTAAAGCCCAGAGCATTAAAAAGAAATAGTTAGTTGTATGATGATATTTATCTTAATTCCAGATGCTAAATGCGAGACCTTTAGCTTTCTGTAAATTGACTTAGATCCACCCATTTACCTCTGGATCTGGTCTATGAAATTCACATGTAAGAATAAAAATCTCACATACTCTTTCCTTGATCTCCTAAGTAATGTTCCACATGAATCTATGTAACCTGTGGATACATTTCATCTGAATTTTCTGCCAAGTGACCTTTCTTTTATGAAGAGAAGAGAGACCATTCACACTATTTTAGCACAGTATATTGTATGTTTATACTTTTCTTGCAAATAAAATAATTTTTCACGATAGGTCAAATACATTTCAGCTTTGCTTTAGTCAGAAGGTAGATATGTATATTTTATTATTGATTCAACTTGAGAGATACATGTTTTTTGTCTTTTGTTTAAAATACATTTAGGATTAAACAGGCCATATTCAAAGTAAATTATCTAAATAGATTTTGGAAAGAGAAAGGAGTCTGTTCATTTTAATATACCTTCAGAAATATTTTACTTCTTGATGATGACAGCAGCTCTTACTGACAACTATTAATACATTATAAACACCCCATCAGAGTTATATAAAAACATGTCAGTTTTAAAGAGAACATCTTTGACAGCAAATTTTCTGATTGTGAAACAGCTGTGCCTCCAGTACAATGCATTAAGTAGTTTATTCCTTTTAGATAGTTAAATTGTGCATGAAATGTTGCTGGCGCAAGGGCTCCAAATCTGGCCTGATTAGCGAACATCTGTTACATTGGAAAAATTCATGTCTACCCTAATTAGCTGTCAGGCTGATGTACATCAGCCCTGATGGTGAGGGATCCTGTGCTGTTTAAGTCAAACAGGTTTCTCTCCTATCCCATCACCTGCCCTTTCAAATCTCTTCCTCTGGTGTGTTGCTGTAATTAGAGATTGTTGGAAATACAATAGAGCAGGTTATGGTCAGTTATAGTCCCATCTGTGCAATTTTTTTATTCCCACAAAACTTACGAACTGACATAAAGCAGCCAGCAGACAGGCTAAGAGGTGTCTATATTTGTCTAATCCTAATCCACTCTCTAAGTCTGAAGACTTTTCATTCTCCTAAACCCAACACTTTGTGGTGATTGAAAGAAAATCAGTTATGGGCTGACCAATTTGTCTTTTTTTTTTTTTTTTTTTTTTTTTAGTAAGGGTGTTTCTGGGTTGAGTATGAAATATGGCAAGGAATTGAAGAAATCTGATGAAAACAGTGTTCCCTGCTATTGACAACAGTCTTTTTACGGTCTAGACAAACAATTCTGTGTCTGTTTACTGAAACAACTATGAACACAATACACCTCATGTAGTGTGTGTGTATGCATATATATATATCTGCATGCATATATTTAAATTTCCATACTAGATGGCTATTCTTCAGCTTGGTGTTCCAATGATTTTGAATATGTTTGGAGGCTTTTTTTAAATGGCATTTTATTTTGTATAGTTACAGAGAACTTATTACTATTAATGGTAGAAATGTTATTCATTAAGGGTGTACAAAGTTTAGTTTGTACTGCAGTCCTATGCTAGAGGTATCAACTGAATACAATAAATCAGTTCCTCAGATGAGTAAATTTTGTGACTCTTTTAAAGATGGTACACAGGCTTAACATTGACTAAGAATCTAGTCCTGTTCAATGAAAATAAATAATATATTGATTACTGGCTTTTCCCTGTCTCCCAATACTAAGGACTAAAACCAAACTGAGAAACTCATATTTGTTAAATTAATTTTTTTGGCTTCTTCAGTTCACGTTTGCCAAAACATAGTTCAGTCCTCAGTCAAAGGTTGTGGCTTTCTTGATTATAAAATGGTTTTAGACATGTACAAGCAAAGTATTAAAATGTGTAATATCTTGATTAGTGTCACAGTGATTTTTCCTCATTTCTATAATTTTAGATTAGGATCTAGTCCTTTAATTCCAATTGTAAGTTTGTGGACTGTTAGCTGGTTGGCAAGTGATACCACGGGGATTCTTTTAAAATATTGTAAAAGGAATAATTTACGTTGTATATATATATTATAAATATAATAATATAATAATTCTAAAAATGCAATGCATTGTAAAAGGAAATATACGTAAAAGGAAATGTTTCCATTTTAAGGTATCTTCTTTATGCAGGGAGCTGAAAAGGGAAAATTTAGATTTAGAAAAATAATTTCTGATCAGGTATCCCTTATGGGACAGAATTGTGTCATCTCCTCTCCTACCTGTATCCTTTGGAAAGAAAAGCAGTATCTCTGCTGCTTTTTCCAAAAGAACTAGTGTGGAGACCTCCAACTTGATTCCTGAGTTTACGGGTACCGCAGACCCTCTGTTCTGCAGACCCTCTGTTCTCTCTCCCTCCTTGCTTTGTCTCAGAGCCCCAGAAGAGACCAGAGAGAGTACAGCCGGTTACGAGTGGGGGGTCTGGAAGAGAGGCTGTGATGGGAGAGTAACCTTCCTGCTGGATACCAGTCAACTCCTTCTTACTCTGGTCTGTAACTATCGAGCATAAAGTTGGGGAGAAGTCCTGGAGCGTTTATTAAATCAGAGATGCTCACTCTTTATGTCACAGAACCATCTTTGCCCACTTCAAGGCTCTTTACTATTCTCAGTTTACACAAAAAGAAGACTGTATTTACATATCCTTTGAAGAAAATAGTGTCTCCTGGAAAGCTGTAGCCATTTTCTGATTTTGAAAAACTGCTATGAGTAAATTAAAAGCATAAATTCCATCTTTTTAAATTCTTCATCTAGCTTGCAACATTACCAGGGTGACTAGTATGAACTCTGTACTCACTCTTCAGCGTGTCCGTTTAAAATGGGTTCCAGGTATTTGTTTCATGTGTTGTTTCAAATGTTGCTGCAGTGGAATCTTTTATGAGATTTAAATGAACTTTAAATTATTACTGAACACCAGCTTCACATTAAATGGTGTCTATAAGAATGATGATGATAAGAATCATCAAAGCACAACTGAGATACAGTTAAAGCTGGTTGTTCAACTTTTGAATTTATAGCTAAAGAAAGAGTAACTACTTTGCAAAAGTTATAGTTAAAGCTTCTCCTTTCAGCCAGCTGTGGATGGTATATATATGTTTGTGATATAGTATTGCTGTCCCATTGAAGCATTAGAACAGAACACACTGAAATTAAAAAGGAGTGATCCAACTGATCGATGTAATATACATTATAAAGGCAGGTGACTAAACATGGTAATGCTCATGTGAACCAGTACCAACCAGCCAGGGATGGTGAAGTAGCAGATGAAAGAGTAATGAAGGTGCAATTTATCTTCAGATATTAACTGCAGTTAGGATTTCCCTCCCAGTAGTACTCCCTTAGCTGAAAATGGCACTTTATTGCCCTTAGTGTTACAAATTTGGCAATGAGGCATGTTGAATGTTCACAAAGTTTTTGAAGTTGGGATGCTGACACAGATGAAGGGTGGGGAGCAGTGCTGAGATTGATTGTCATATGTTGAGTTAGTGCCACATTGCATGAATGGGAGAAAAGCAGTAAAAGAGGATATTGTAAAAGGCAAACAAATAGGAAAGGAAAACACCGGGAGCAAAAATGAATGGAGAGGAGCCTTGCTTCAAAATAGAGGTAGAATGGAATTAAAACTACTTTAGAACTGCAATTGTATATGTAGCTTTGGTGAGGGATGAGCACTGAGTGAAGCCTGTAAAAGGAAGGTTCAGCTGGAAGGCTTTTGGAATAGCAGCAGAACCCTGTGAGTAGTTTAAATATGTGTTTCTTTTGTCCTTATCTGTAACTTATAATTTTATAGAAATAGATGGAATTGCATGCAATTTTAACTGCAATAGCTAATTTGTTTTGTTTTGGTCAAAATATTAGCCAAATTGTTGTAAAAAATCTAGCAGGTGTCTGGTGGGACATTTCAAACGCATCAAAGGAAAAGTAAGTCTCTCTCAAGTTGCTTATTTAATGTTTGCACTTGTGTCATATTTAACCAAGCACTTAATGCCATTCAGAACTGCATATAGTGCTTTTCTTCCTTTTGGTAAAGACAACAAAAGGTTGTTAAGCATTTTTCATGGGCATGTTATACCACTGAAGAGTTGGTAAAATGTTTTCTTTCTTATCAATTATCTAGTGCTACCAATCTGACTGATGCTGTTCAAGGCCAGCCATTTAAATGAATATAAGCTATGTAGTAGCTACAGATCTACTGCAGCTCAGTATGCAGCATGGTAATGGTCCTGTCAACTGAATAGCGATGCCCAGAGTAATTCACTGCATCAGCCATTTCTGACTGCATGCATGATGCAAAAAAGATGACTCCGGGACCTAACAACACTTGGCTTCTGAGCCATAAGAGTACATTTATTGAGCTCTGGAAAAAAAAAAAAAAAAGGTAAAACTTTTCTGATTCTCTAAATCTGGCTGATTTTCAGAATGACAAGGTCCTCCTAGATGCCTGACCTTCCACTGATCTGAACATATTTTGAATCAGACCATAAATGGTAACACTTTTTCTCTTAATAAAGTTTTGGGATCAAACATCTGACAAAGGAGGTGCATTATTTTCAGGATGTGATGCCAGAGAAAAGCTTGTTACTCTCCTGTGTGGTATCAGGGAAAAGCACTATGGCTTTATTTGGTGATGCAGTTCAGTAAAAAAGAATAAATCATTAAATATACACCATAAGCCAATTCTCCTTCATAATCTGAAAAATGTATATCTGTCTTTAACATGAGAGCCATTACATGAGATACCAATTAATTCAGAAGTCATCTTCCACATTTGCCGGGCTAACACAGATAGAGATGCATAAAGGTATCCTGTGATCTGCACCAATGCCTGAGGGAGCACCTACAGTTACCTTTTGAGACCCCATCCCCTAGACTATAAACCAAGCCCTAATCACAAGTGTGTCATCTCATGCAGCTAACACATTTTGATATAAATTTTGGGTATAATTTATGTTGAAGAAGAATGGATTGATATTTGAGTTTTATCAGTTTGGCTCATTTCCCAGAAATGTAAAGTTTTTTAGAACATCAAAACAAGTAAGTAACATGCTCAAGTGCAAAACAGATTTATTGGACGAAGAACTGAAAAAAATTAAATGTAAGTTTTGGGTTGACATAATCCAGGTTAAATCTAAAAAAGAAAAATACTTACTTTTGTAAAATGAGAGGCTATTTTATCACTCAGAGAATGTCACATCAATTGTAAAGCCATCAGCCTCAAGGCTTGTTGGTGATTGCTTCATATTTACTGTTAGTCCAGCAATGGAGATGGTACTTTTACAGTCTTTGGACAGACTAGTGAGTGTGACATTTAAAGTGTTGATTTTTGCAGCACTTATGTTAATTGTTGTAATTTTCCTGATGAACCACCATTCTGGTTCCCTGATGCAGCCAAGATAGTTTTACATTTTCTATGCAGGCCTCTTTGCCATTTGGTCTGTGTAGTGTCAGCTTCGAGTGCTACTGAAAGCAGACAAAATTGCAAGCAAATTGCATCAGATTGCCAACATTGTGAAAAGGTAAATTGCTTGCAAATCTATTTAAACCACTGCCCTATTTTCATCAGCTTCAGTACTTGGTATTCATGATTGCTTAATTGGCGACCTTTCCTATTGTGTAGTGCTTTATGGTGTAATGGAAAGCGATCTTTACCAAACCAATTACCCTTTTTTTCTCAGCACTACATTATTGCTGTGATTGCAACTGCCAGTCCTTTGTAAATGAACTTTCTGATTTCAATGATGTTTTTAAAATGTAAGATAGAAAAAAGTGGCATTCATATTGTGTGATGTTCTATTTTGAAGCCTCTTTGTAGTCACCATTGTCTGGGAAAATGGACTGAAGGGTTACACAGTACCTACAAATATCCATGTAACTATTATTAATATTATCATAATGTCTCCTTTTGTACAGCAGCTCAATTAGGAAAGGATAGGAGAAATATTTTGTCACCCTGTCAAGTGCACAGGAAGTGCTTTTGATGCCTTTTTTGACACATACATTATCTTCACTAATAATACAAGATTCCTTTTTAAGACATGGAAATAAATATACAAAATCTTAGTTGCTATGATGATTCAAATCACTATACTTTTACAAAAGATATTTTTAGAAAATCTTCGGTTTTCCAGACATTTAGGCATACATTTTTTTAAATACAGTATAAATAAAGGTAAATTTAAATGTTTCCTGGTGCTAGAACAGGGATGCCAGCTATTTGTCTTGTAAATACAGAGTAGCGGAAGAAAAATATAATTCACAAGCTGCATATTATCTAGTTTGGTTTCAGCAATAATAGGATGCAAATGTTTTAACGTGTTCCTGTGCAGAAAATAAAGTTGAATTCTATAAAGATGACCATTCTAATTTATTTTTGTAATGCAGGATACAAAATAATACAGGATTCCAAGACTTTAGTTTGTGTATTTATTTGTGTGATTTAGGAAATTATATCGTTACTCATAAGTGGTGACACGGAAAGGGCTCTACAAGTAATTTAGTCATTCCCTAATATGGTACTGTAAGTGCAAATGGATGCATCGTTCTACCCCCTACAGTTAAGAATTCTGTTGTAACGACAAAAAATTGAGAGGATTTATTTTACTCTTTGTCCTCTCTTTTCTTTTACCAATTAAAAAAAAGATCTTCTGACCAAGCTTTCTGATTATTTTAGTACTTTTGATGCAATGTAATGATTTATTTACAACTGTACTCTTAAGTAAAGCAGACTGCTTCCCCAGTTGTATTTTCATGGTTTTTTTATTTGTATAAGACAAATATAACTGAAATACTGTATGGCAGTGTGATTCTGCTTCAAAACAGTGCAAAATCCTTATTTTCTCTACTTCAGAAAATGGCAGAAGTCTTCAACTCTGTCCTTCCTTCATAAATTTGCATAAAGTCACCTACACATTTGAGTTCATGTTCTATACCTATAGCACAGAAGCCTGCATAAAGTACTAGTGATCTCCATGTGTAAGTTGTATGTACGAACACATCCATGTATGCCTGCACACACACACACAGAGTCTCCCAGCTCTAAAAAACTTAGAGTTTTCGGAGGGCAAGGGGAGAGGAAGTCTTTGTAGAGGGAAAGAATACAGCAATGAAAATTATCCCAATATTGAATTAAATCTTTTTTTTTAATCAGAAAAATTTAGATGGCAAAGTGACTGAGAGAGAGAAATCCAGGAATAAAAGATCTGGAACTTCTCTTCTCATATTTATGTTTATAGTACATACACATTCTAAAATATAGCCTGTTACCCCTCAGCTGACTCCGTGAGTGTTGTACAGGACCCCTGAGTGCTGATGTGGGGAATGACGGCATCACCTCAGGATGGTGATCCGTTCTTCATAAAGCAACATGATGATGTGGCAGCAGTGACTAAGTGGATGATCACATGTGGTGTTACTGACGCACAGAAGTGAATCACTAGCTGAAGAACACTGGCACTGACGGACCCAAAAGGAGGGGAGGGAATTTTAACTTGGTGCAGCGAGAATAGTGTAGCTGCAAACAGAGGCCATGGGTTTAGGATGGGGCAATATAAGTTCTGTAAAACATCAAAATAATGGACGTGGTAGCAAGATTTGGATAGGCTGATCCAGTGGGATGAAGGGCAGAGAGGAATCCAAGGTAAATCTTGGGTTGTCAGAGTGAGCTGAAGGGTTTTGAGACTATGATGTGTGTATAGGGAATGACAGAAAATTCAAGGAGTTTGCTACAGAAGCTTCACATGGATGGTGAAACACTGTCTGTGGGGGTGAAGAAGTTTCATGGAACAAAATGGGCTCTATCACCATATTGTAAAGTGGGGAATTCTGGATAGTGTAAAGCAGATGAACAGAAACAAGGAAGTAGAGTGTAAATCTTGTCCAAAGTTCCCTGTTACTAATTAGTTCTTTGTTGAATAATGTTCTTTAAGACATTGCATTGATTTCAGTGTTGACTCTTTGCCTTCAGTGCTATAAATGGGATAATGTTAACATAGTCACTGTAAATAAATACTGTCATCCGTGACTATGCTGTTGTCCCGAGTACACTCACTGGTGGAACTACCAGATCCTTCTGGCTTGCTACGCTGATGTGTTTGCGTATGTTGTTGATAGGATTAAAAATCTTATTGACAAATAATTCTGGTTACTTAGTCTCCTTTATTACACATAAATGCTGTAAAATAATTGTAAAATTAGGGGGCAGAATTTTGCCACTGGTTTGAGAGCTGCAAGGATCAATGGCTTGCAAAGTGAGAGCAAATAAATGCATTCGGAGAGGGATACGTACTAACTTCTTTTGAGCCACTTTATGACGGAACGTCTTCAAGCATTGCTGAGTTTATAAACAAAGGCCTAATGAGATCTATCCATTTTTAAAGTACTCTGTGTGTGTGTATGTATATAATACGTATGTTCTGGTTTTCAGGATGCCTGACGATGAGCAGAAATTTGGCAGCATGAGCTGTGTGATGGATGGTTTTAAGTTGAGTTTAGCAGAAACTGCTTGGAAGTGTCCCATTCCTCGCTTGTTTACTACTCAAAAAGGTAAGCGGGCACATCACTGAAGTGTGAACTGGGTGTGGATGACAGGAATCAGACAACAACTTGTCCTGAGAAGTTTTCTTGTGTCTAAATAATGCTACTGTATTCAGAGTAAGTATCCCAAGATTAATCCTACAGAGAGCATCTGTTTGCTATTTTAATAAATCAATGATATTTTTTATACGGATAAACTGTTTTTACCAGTTATTTCATCCAAACAAAAGCTTTTCCAGAGCTTGGTTGTTAAGGAGTCTGGAGGGACTTTATTTTCCTGTGTAAAACTTAACGTTTAAAAAGGCAGCCACTCTATAAATTCTGTCATGCCATCAGCAGCTGGACAAAACTTTGGTTAATTAAAAGATTGGGGACCGTTGGGAAGTTTATTCAGCTGCAGGTTAGAGGTTCATGATAAGCACTGAGGCACTGCTTTGCATGCCTCTTTAAGTTTGTAAAGGTCTTTGATGTGCCTTGGAGTAAAAATGATACATGATATAAGATATCATTTGTGCTAACTTACAATTCACATAGCAATATATAATCTCTCATGAACTTTATCAGTATGACACGACAGCAAATTCTATCACAAAATTTCTACATGTTCCTCTAAATGAAAAGAGGGTGTTCCTCTGTGACAATATTTGGTTTTATTCCCTCACATTTATGCCCTAGACTAAATTATAGTATTTTGTTTGCAATTTTTTTGTCATATCATGTTAGCCTAATATACCACTAATACCATTTTAATACAGAAATGTTAGTACTCCTACTCATCAGATGATACAGTACCTTATCACATTAGCCTGCTATGACTTTTTCTTGTGGTATCGGTTACTACTCTATAATTACATTCCTACCTTATTTTCAATCTGATAGGCATCACAATTGTCCACACTTCTGCATTTGAGACCCTACATAAGCACCATGTTACAAAGTTTTACAGATGAAGAGGTAACATTGATTTACTTAGCAAACTCCTGTAGTGTATTTGCAGGTAACTGAGTCCAGTCTGCTACAGTGCGATAGCTGTGCCTGAAAAGTGGACTTTTATGTTTTGAACTTGAGAAAAAAGGGGAAAATAACAACAAAAAAAAGATACAAAACTGTGGTTCCACTAGCAATACTGGAGTAACTGCAGTTTCTGCAGTAAATGAAAGAGGAAACCTCTCCAAAACGCAATAGAAAAAACCTCCTTTGTTTCCCTACTCTTTATTTTGTCCTGGTATGTTCTATTCCCCTATTCAAATAGATCTATAAACCTTTAAAGGAAAAGGAAATGCAAGGAAAAATCCCTTGGTGGAATCTTAGTGGCTTCAGCCTCCCTGCAAGATGCTCTCTGGTGACATTCCCTTCCATGGAAAGAAAGGGGGAGAGTTTGGGTGTACTGCAGCAGCCGGCCTCTCATGGTCATTCTGACCAAACTGATGAAGACATTTACTTCTTGCTGCTCCTTTCTTTCTTTTTACTTTACCTAGGATAAGATTTTATTATTTGGCTTAACTAGAATGATGGGAAACCTGGTGTAGCAAATTGATGAAATGATGAACTGTACAGCTGCTTAGACCACTCGTGCTCCGATTCTTAGATTCTCTCCAATCTCTGCATGCCCAGATTTGCCTCAGGTCTGCAGCAGTTCCTAAATGCACAGTATTGGACCATCTAGGAATACTTATTCAAATAGTCTAGTTTTGCAGTCACAGCAGTGGAAGCCAAGGAAACAAATTATATACCTAAATATACTGTGTTTTCCTCAGAAATAGGGTCAGGTACATTTTAGTAATGCTTTAACAGTACAGTGTTATCCTTACCAGGCCATCTTGAATCTTGTTCTTACTCCAATTAACCTATCTGTGTCGTTATCATTTCCTCATCCCCTCATTTGTGGAGCATTCTGAGTGTGCAAGACTCATGCTAAATAAAAGAAGAGTGTTTGAGAGGTGAATTGGGGAATGAGGTGTGCTATCTTTCACAGTGTAGCAGAAGCCCTTTGTATATGGACTTTTGCAGATGCCCTTCTGGAGTCTGGCTGCTTAAAGCAACCAGAGTCCAAAAGCTGGTTCTACGAGGTTTCCGTTTTGATGTGGCTGCTGCTTGGAGGCTCCCCTTCCTTTCCAGCTGAGACTCTCAATTCCCTCTTGCATTTGCTCCCACCTCCATGATCTTACCCAGATCTCACAGTTGTAATGCAAGGTAATGAGCTGGCTGATTTTTACCTGCTTTCAGATTTTTAGGATCTGCATACACCTATGTGTGTTTTAGCCCAAGTCGTTTGCACTTTTTTATCTCCCAAACGTGGTCTTGGGGTCCTTCTCTTATAAGTTATGGCTGGATGCCTTTGCACTTTTTCTTTAGTTGAGGAGGAAAGCTGTATCTGTGGTCAAAATAAAGTTGCAATAGAACATCCAAAAATACTCAGTTCAGGACAGTTAATGACTGGAAGACATTCTAACACCTGAGCAAGACCTGTCATATCCAGGAAATGCATTTTGGCCCTTGATGTCATTTTTGGAAAGGTGCTTTCTGTGCTTCAAATTCTGGTGTTACTGATGGCTCTTTAGCTCTGTGTATGAATGATGAACAGAATATGGTTGTTAGGCAAACAGGTTTGCAAAGCACTGGGGGACCAAGCAACTCTCTTTTGATTTTCTGCCTTTTTACTTATTGGCAGCGTACTGTCCCCCTTGCTGCAGTGTGGGTCTACAGTAACCCTTCAGTTTGATTATGCAAACTGCTGCAGTTTCTCCATCAGTGTGCCTGTTGGCAAGAATATCTGTCCTTTTGAGTGATATTCTGCAATGTCACACATACTTTTGCAGTAGTCTTCTGGCCTTAGAGTGCTTTTTGGGGAGTCATCACAAGTTCTGTCAATGCACATATTCATTATTTTAAAGAGAAAGTGTCATATGAGCTGGATAAAGGCTTCTCAGCCCTTTCAGCGTATAAAGTAGACACAGTGCTTAAAAAATATGTCTCTGGTTGCATGAAAGGTTTCTAGTTTAAAATAGAGTGTTCTGTGATTAATATGCCATTCACTGATTCCTGAAATTCCTGGAAGTTTGCTATTATTGTTTTATAATTAAATTTTAGTAGCACTAAAGTCATCACCAAGATTCAGGTTGTATTTTGCTCAGATTTATAAACTAAATATTAATTTTGATATATAGTTTCTTTGCAGCCCACAAAAGATGACTGGGCAACTTCATGGTTGCTCACAATTTGAGAGGAGCTGGTCTGCCTCAGAGTACATCAGTTTAATGGGACAAATCCCCCTCCAAAATTTGTCAGGAATTCAGTCCACTCCTACCATTAACACATATTGACATTGATATTTAGAAGCGTTTATCCATAATCCCCCCCCCCCCCCCCCAAAAAAAAAAAAGTTACTTCCCTAACCCACTTTCAGTATGCCTCTTTGTAAGGGAAAGCTGAGGGCTTGTAAGATATTCAATATCTTTACTCAGAGCTCTTTAATTACTGGTGAATGCAGTAGCGCACTTTTTAATTTCTTTGTGTAGCTGTATTGTGGTTTTACAGATTGACTGTAGCTTTGCCTGCATGTGCCCTCAGGCTCTCAGAAAATGAGATTCATCATTTCAATGAATTTATACTAAATATAGCTTGATCAATTATACTGCATTTCAGCAAAGAGATTATAGGAGGTCAACAGACTAAAGTATAAAGCCATTTTTTAAACACAGTGTAATTTCCTTTGGATAATTGTCCTGCCTTTTGAATTGTTAAGGAAGTGTATGTGTTCCTTTACGCTTGGAAAAAACACTGGTTAAGCAACAAGAATTCCGGGAATTTAATGGGAATTCTCGTGCAAATCTATGTGATGTAAGTAGTAAATAATCTCAGCAGCACTAGTGATTGGCACCCTGGCCTGCAAAGCTGGTGATTTGAGGCTTCTCCTCCCATGTTGAGTAGTTGCTGTAGGTCTTGGTGAGCTTCTGGTGAGCTGTGACCGTTTTCAAAAGTGCGGCAGTCTTCAGGGCAACATACTCTCGTGTCTCTGTCTCTGACCTTGTCCTTTTGGTATGCTGAGGTCTCACCAGGATGAGCAAGGATTGGGATACCTTTCAGAACTGGCCATATTTATGCTCTGGTTGATGTGGTGTATCTTGCATGATGTGTTCTACAGTTAGCTCAGGTATATGAAGATGCTGAAGGGAATATGACATGTGTGATGCTGCATGTGTTGTGACTCAGCCAGAAATATTCATTTTATGCAGGTGGCAGGTGAAATTCACTGGGGTATTAAAGAAAAGTTTTGATGAATAGCTGCACATTTTCCCCGCCTAAGGTCTGTTGTCACATTTGAACTGTAAACTGAAATGACAGTTGCTTGCATGGCAGAACACCCAAGAGAGCATACCAACAGGAATGCCACCTGTTACTGGTTGCATGGCTAGTGAAAAGACACAGGGTTCTAGCTGTGTATGAGGAGATACAATCTATTTCTTCTTTTACTAGTGCAAGAGATTCTGGCACAGATATTATGTGTACATTGAAAGATATTTCCATTCAGTTTTACATGCTGCAGCAGTAACTATTATTTCCTTCATGATTTTATAATATTTAGCAGTACTTACCTTTTTATGAAATATTTAAACCAATACATATAATTTAATTACATCTTTCCTATTCCTTAGGCACCATCAATTTAAAAAAAGATGAGCAGTATTATTGACTAAGAAGTTTTAGATGGTACATAGATGCCTATGTTTTTTTCTTTACCACGTTGCATAGCATATTCTTTATGTGTGACAATAGAAAGCTTTTTAATTTGGAAAATCATATCAGCTTGAAAAATATATTAAAGGAAATAGGATCAAGTACCAAATATTATATCTGTAAAAGCAGAAGAGTAAGTGTTCTGGTTTACTAGTGAGTATAGCTTTAAACCTTCATAAAAAATTGTTGTCTGCTACTTAGGAGACTGTCAGTATAAATGTGTATGATTATAAATTTTATAACTAGCTGTGAAAGTGAACCTTTCCTTTTCAGAAACAGATGACGTTTTTATGGTTTCTTTTGCTGTTCCAAGTAGGCTGGAATCCAGTGAATACGTTTCCCCCACGTGACTCGTGCTGGGGTAGCACTGCATCACTGGAGAGTCACGAGAGTGTAGCCAGCACGGACCTCCTGTCACTCCCATTGCAGAGGCCACAAACTGAACAGCCTTGCCTGGCTTTAGCGAGGGATGAATTGGTCTAGGAGTCTAAAAAAAGAGGCTGGGGTGAACTGCCTTCCTGGGTCCAGCGTATCTCTCCACACATTGTCGAGGCCAGCAATTTATTATTATATAGATTATATATATTTATAATTAGGTGGCCAGCTGAGGCAGGTAATTTTTAAAATTCAAAAGTCAAGCAATGAATTGTCTGTTGTCACACTAACAAGTCTGTGGTAGAGCCAGGGGCAAGAATTGAGCCCCGAGACCCAGTGAGAGACTTGTGCTCTGCATAATTTACACTGTCTTTAAACAGTCCAGATTTTCTATACGTAAGTATTCAACATTGTCTGAGATTAGATTCCTTGAAGAGATTGCAAATTATGCTGACCGAAGCAGACACATCCTAGATTACCTTCTGTATTTGAAATGTTTAACCTAAACCCAGACTTTGTAAGCAGAGTTATTCAATAATTATTTTTCTATATTAAAAGCCAGGCCCTTGGCTTGAGTCAGAGCTTGTGGTCTCGCACCACCAAGCCAGTTCAGTGTCCTTTTGGATGAGGTAATCTGCTGGTCGTGACAAATGTCCATGTTAGTGTCTGCTAATGCAAAAGTGAAATAAAATTGATTTAATTTAAAATATGTCCATATCCTCATTTTGGGATGATACGGATTTCTTTTTAGGCTTATGCTGAAAGCAGCCAGGTGCTCAGATAACATGAGACTATCCCGAAAGAGAGGAGAACCAGGAGTCTAGAAAAGGCAGAGACAGTATCGGGGGGAAAGGCACCTGCAGGGGAAATAGGTGCACTATCCCTCACAGAAGATATCTTTCTAATTTCTTGAGGGTTGATCCCACTGTGTCAGACAATCACAAATGAAGGGAAAGGAGAAAAAGTAAAATAAATCAGTGCTCGTCATACTGGTTTTTGAAACCATAGTAATTTTCTGTCATAGTACTTGAGGGCAAATTATACTGAGGTATCATAAATAAACCACGTAATGTTTGTTTTTCTGCATGTTTCTGGGTTTCAGAGTTTGGATTGCAAGCCAGCTATCATTTTATCTTTCTACCCATTTGGTATCGGTTTTGTTTCTTCATTCTTGATTCAAGATGAGTCCAAAAATTACATGTTTTTACTTCCACTAGCATGAAGAATTACGACATGGCAAAACAGCAGAATCCTCTGCTACACTGTGTACTTGCAAACCTTTGGCAACAGCTTCCATTCTGTTGGCACAAATAAGAAGAGTTTATATTTTTACTTATTAGTTTTCAACCCAGTGAATTGTGTACAGGACACTTAATGAACTAGGAATGTAATTAGAGCAGTTCAAAATCTTGAAAGCGGTGGCTGTGGCTTCGTGTCATAGAGGCAGGTTCAACCAGGTTCATTTTAACTTACCTAAGAAAAACTTTTTTTCGTTTTCACAGACCAGAAAAGCACTCTGACATGAAATATTCAGTGTAAATAAAACCCCACCCTAGTAAGAGAGCAGTACAGTCTGTAAGACAGAAACACTTGTTTTACTGAGTGATGTTAAAATCAGTGTCTGTGTATGAGGATGAATATCTACAGATTGTTATCTCTTAGCAGTGTGTGAGGCACTCAGGCTTGTTACAAGGGAGAGGAATGTTTTGTGCTATACTGCCAGGCACCCCAGTTATACTACATAGGTTTTAAAGTCCCTTAATGCTAAGCGTAAGTGGTTGAACTCTGTGATATGCTGAACTTCCCAGTCTTCCTAATGAAGGCAAAGGGAACAGAGGATTCTGAGTCACGTACAAAATGTGTAATGTCTAAAGGGATTTCTTCCCCCAGTATTTTATCAAATGACCAAAAATTAAAAACCCTGCCAGAAAACTACAGAAAATATGCTGAGTTTTGGGACATTCCCTATCCATTTTAGCTCTTGGTCCATCAATGCTTCTTTTAGGTGCTGAAGTTACCAACAAATCACTGCCTGAAGGAGACGACAGGCTTGAATTTACGAAAACCTGCTGATCCACAATCCTTCTCAGATCCGTGCTAGTTCTTTCTCAACTCTGGTCTTGATTTTTTTCCTCCAAGTGAAACGCGGCAAATGTTTTGTGAGAAAGTCTCTCCATTGAGCCCACGAGGGACTAGCAGATCTGGAGATCTGCGGTGCAGGAGAGGCCTACCATCCTCCTTTAGTGCAGGAGGTCAGATGGGAGGCAATGCCCAGGTACAAGCTGAACTGTAGTGTGGAAGCAAGTTAGCTTAGCCAACAACTGCCTAAGCATCACAGCTCGCGTCTTTTCTGTAATTATTGCATTTAATACAGCTAGTTACTTGCACAAAAGAGCTTCCGGATACAGCAATTTCCACGGAGGGCTGTTTGGGAATGTAGAGGCCCATCATTTAACTCTGATATTGTTGGGTTGTCAGAATTGATCATAGCTCTTGACGAAACACCTCTAGCTTTTTTTATGGAGTGCATCAGAGTGACATTTCACATTGTTTAAGTAGGAGTGATCTGTTAGTTTATATTTTATCTAAAACTGCAGAGCAGATGACCTCCCTCAGGGTCTAAATACATGAATCCTATGTGCATGTTATAATTAATAGTAGAGCTGGGAGAGAAATTCATAACAAGGGGCCAAAGAGCTGGGCAGAGCAACTTGTCAGAAAGAAGGAAATTCCACTACAGATTAGCTTATTTTTAAGCATGTCAGGCTCTACATACAAACATGATATATTGCTTCCTTGTAATGTCTGTTTAGGCCCAGATGCTCGAGGCACTGTCAGGGAGTGCTGTAAATTTTGTCTGAGTCAGGGCAATTCTGATTGATCTCTGAGTGTAAAATCGATAAGAAGACACTGTCATTTTCTTAAAGGATGAGCTAGAAAAGGAAAATAAATTAAGACTCCACTGAATGTCTATCTCCAGTGCTCATTAATTCAGTGTGGTCTGTACTTTGTTAATGTTATGTCCACAGCTTTAATCTTCCAGGTGCTCTTCCTGCAGATAGTAGACAGCAGCCCTTTATTATGTTATGTATATTTCATCCACACGTGGTGGAAATAAAATGTCTGCCCTCTTCTTTCCCTTAGCTCCTGATTAATCCGTTTTATTATTTTTCAGAAATACATCACTTGAGTACTGATTAACTTAAAAATGGAAAGCCATTGTCTTTCTTGCATGTCCTTCATCAGAACTAACACACCGGCTGCTCATTTGTCTTGGGTTGTTACAGCAAATAACGACTACCAAGCATTTCCCCTTATGTAATATACTTCAGAAGATTAATTTACTTCTGCTCTTTTTTTCTGTTTAATTTTTGTCTACTAAGACTTTTTGGACATGTTTTTAACTCCCTCCCAGCTCCCACTCTACTGCTTCCTCTCAAACATTTTTACAGCATGCACCAGAGCTGCAGTGCTAAAACTGGCCATTATAATGTTCAAACAAAGTCACCCGGTGCTGCTTGCGGGTACAGCTCCATTCTGGGCTGACTTCCTTCTCTCTGCACTTGTGAGTATGAGCGCAGGGGCTTGTCCCTTAAAAATAAGAGTAGATTGTCGCTTTAGTCCCATAACCTTCTCCTGCACAAGCAGGCACGTTGGAGTAAATAGGTCTGCTAAGGTGAATGTAGGCTACTCACAGGAGTAAATGTTACAGGATAAGATGCTGTTAAACTGAAATCTAAGATTATTTTTACACTGAGCAATCATTTTCCCTCCTATGTTTGTATTCTCAGTGTAGAAATAACTTCTAAACATAAGTAACAGTTCATTTTATGCTTCTGTTTCTGCTACACAATGTTAATATGAGGACCTAAACAACCTTTCTATCCTTCATATTCAAATTTCATCTTTGTTAATGATAAAGCAAAACATGTAAATCATTTTTGGCAAGAAAAACAAATATTTTCTCTCTCTTTCTTCCCCCTCCCCCACCCCCCCCAGCTATTCCTAATAACTAAAAATGCTGTTTACTTGCAGCTTCATTATGTACATCTAGGATGCCTTGATTGGGAAAACAGAAAGAGGTAGTTAAAAAAGACCTCTTGGCTTCAGCAAGCATTTAATTCATATTCATGAATTATCTTACTCCTGTTCCTTAACAAAGCGCAACACATGCCAATTAATTAATTTTCATGGAGAGGTCATTGGAGAGGCTACATCTTGGTCTGTCTGTTACCTAGCTGAGTAGGCTTCACCTCAGCTAAAGGAGTGGATCCAATGATGTCATCAAGCGATCTGTAACATTTTTTCTGAAAATTATCCATTGGGACTTTTTCATGCATTCACTGAATTTTGAATTTTTAAGGAAGCTCATAAAAGCTTTGAAAAGTTGCAGTAAATGTATCTAGAACTGAGTATGTTCAGCTAAACTCTGAAATGTTATGTGTTTCATCTATGTTTATCTTTGAAAATGGCTGTATGTCAACTGAAGGGTCTTTTTCTTGTCAAAAATTTATACTTTGAGAATAGCTCACTAGAGATGGTAGCGCTGCGGAAGAGGTTGAGCTTTGATCCAAATCTACTGTTTTTACCACAAGGCTACCTTCCAGTAATATCCAAAGTATTAAAAATTGCTTCCCTGGCATCCCCTGTCAAAATGTCTTTTATAGTATTTAGGTTAAACTGTGGATTGTGTGGCTCTTATGTATAAGGAAGAGAGATCCAACTGCCTGATTTGCACTTGACTTACATGGTCCAGTTCCCCAAGTTCCTGGAAAGTCCTGACTCGGTGAGTTTAGCAGCGACACTGGCACTGATATCCTTGAGATAAGCAGGCAAAGGTGAGGTCATGGCCAAAAAACCTCCAGGGCAGAGACAGGATACATGGTCTTCTGTAGCATCATCCAAACCACCCATCAAGATAATCTGGGTTTTTAAACAGAAAAAGCCGTAAACTTCCTTCAGACAATAACATTCCACATTAGGAGGGAAATTATGACGAACTAAATGCAGAGGGTAGCCCCAGATACAGAATCGCCTCTGGGTTGGATAAACACTGATCTGATTGTTGTCTGAATTACAAATCTGTAAACCCCTCTGACAGCCAGCTATTTGCAAAGGCAATAAGCATTTGTGATAGGAAAGGATTTCATAGTGGTTATACTGCCTAGCCACATATCTAGATCAGCTGAATTTGGGAGTCAAGTCAGAAAATCTCCATCAAAATAGAATTGCTCCAACTGAGCGTTATTGAACAAGTGTATTTTTCAAACACATTTTGAATGTGACTGAAATACAGCAATAAGTTTATAAACTGTATCATAGTAGACATTTTTATACTGTCCTTGAAAAATGCACCTATAGTTGAGTGGATGGAATGGATTTAATAGTAATATATAATATAAATACACATAGTAAATATATAAAGCTATGTATATAATGCACATACCAAATGACAGTATATGTATATCCCAGATTGCATTATATTTATACCAGGCCCTCTGCCTGTTCTCCAGAGCTTCTGCTATGTGAGTACTTTAAACAGTCAGACACTCAAACCTATGCAAGTTCATTTACCCTCAGCAGATTCAGAGGGTTACATTTGACATCCCTTGCAAGTGTCAAAGTTTTTAAAATTGTGCCTTGATGCAATTGAGGGATTGCACATGCATTTTTGTGAGCTTATTTTACTAGAAAGGAGTGCTTCTAAGTCTAGATCTATATGTTTAGTGCATATACAGAAGTAACATCTGCAGATTTTTACACAGGGAAAAAAATACAAATAACCACGCTTTTATTACAGGAAGAAACAAAATTCACCTTATTTAAATTAAACTGGTGCTAAAGTGATAATTCTTCTGGCTTTATTATTCACATTAGTATTTCCAATCATTTAAGGGAATGAACTTAATATTTCCTGTCCTGTTCTTCCATCACTTGAGTAAGCTAAATAAACAGTAACTGATCCAAACATTGATATGAAATTCTTAGTGTAGCAGGTAGGGTGATAGAAATGTAGGACTGGGCCAAGAGACTTAAACAGTCTAGATTTTTTCTGGGAATAGTAAGAGGTTTACTAAAAAATATCAAAAGTCATGGCTAGCTGCTTTTCAACCACAGTTCTTGACAAGGTTAACTATATCCTTACATAAAAAAAAGATGTTTTTACAGCTATACCAAGGATTTGTTTAGGAGTCCCTTAAAATTTTGTCAGTCAGACTTCCATGGACTCCATGGAAATAGCAAAATCCAAATCAAGTTGAATCAAGCTAATTTAAGCAGTAAAAAAAAGAAGTTAGTTGCACAGAGCATATTGATATGGATCTGTTAATAAAGGGATAATAGTTTAAGAGACCTAATGTGGTCTACTATCTATGCTTACTTTAAAGTTTGGTTTTTATCAGTGCATCCATGTCCATCCTGGTGTTCTAAACAGAATTATCTAGACAGGAATAACTCTTGATTTTGAAAACAGAATATTGCTGTACAACTTTATAATGAGGTGTTAGTTATACAGAATGAATAAATAGTTATTGATAGAATGTCACACATTTCTTCAGGAGGTTTTGTTTAACCGTATTTAGGTTTATGTCAAATAGGTTTCAGATAGATAGCTGAAAAGAATGGTGGCATGCAAGTTGCTGTGGCATGGGGGAATAGAGAGCTGAAGAGCTACAGGAGATGGATATCCAAATATTTTAAAACTGGTGCATTGGCCTCAGTGGCAAACGCTAAGTGGGAAACAGGAAAATCAGGAATTTACATAAAAATCATGAGTTTAGGAAAATTTGAAGTTTGACATGGTTAATTCAGCTGGGTCCATCATTTTGATCTGTGAGATTTACCATCACTATGAGAAATCTGCATAGAAAGACTTTGTGCAGTGTATGGCAGTGTTAATTGCCTGTCTTGTTGCTGTCTTGGACAATCTAATATTCTTCAATCTATACTTTGGTTATTAAACATCTGGGAATAAATTTTCAAAACTGAAATTTATCCACAGCTTTTCTGTGAACAGTAATGGAAATAGGTAGCTGGTATACCAATCACAACATTTCATACTGCTCAGCACATAGCTGTAAGAACTCACGGCTTTTTCTGAGCAGTAATTCATTGCTTCTTACAATGAATTCGTGCTTCTTACATATGAATGTCTGCAAATTTATAAAAGGCTGGGTGCTATTGAAACCAACAGGTTGGTTTCCTTTGACTTCAGTGGGGGGCAGGATTGATCTGAGAATGTAACCAGATTGATGTTCTTTATGATTGTGCATACTGAGAAGTATTAATGAGAATATGTTTTACAGTATGTGTACTGCATGTGCTTCCTATCCCAAGAAACCTCGGAACTGCTGTACAGTTATATTGCCATGGTATGGCTGGAATCCATATCCTTTTGGATATGAATAGCTACAGTAAATCAAGATACATATTTTTACTGTATCATGAATCTCCTTTTCTACTAGAATATTTGAAATAGCAGCAGATGATTTGATTTTGTGAATTCTAAAGCAATGCTTGTTACAAGGTAGGATGTCTTCAATAGTGACTACTATTGTGAGGATCTTGGTTTAGTGGCTTTATGAAATCATTGTAACATCCTTTCCCCCTTTGCAGATTTTTCTTAAACAATTTGCCTTGGTTTTAGACACTCATTGGGGAACGATTTGGTTCCTGCACTGAAGCCGATTTCACCTGCCATTTATCATTCAAATCAAGGTACCAAAAGAGAAAAAACGCTTCTCTGTAGTTCACTGGTGTTAATAATCTTACATATTTGAATCAATTGCCTCTTCCTAAGGTACCCTTTTGAGATACTTTTTTGATATAACATTGTTAGAATGACTCATAGCCATGGTTTACAATACAGGTGTTGAACATTCACCTCACATATGCTGAAGTAGCAACCACAGGCATTTTTCCATTTCTTCTAGGAATCACCAACATTTGAAAGCACAGCTGTTGCTTTAGGTAGTTTTGCTGTCAGTCCTTAATAAAAATGGAAAGTTGCTAAGAAGAAAACAGTAATGAAAGAAAAAAGAAACGACTTGGCAGGGGAATAAACTCCTCTGTCAAGCTTGCTGGTTAAAGAGGGTATTATTATGTTATGGAGGAAAGGGACTTGGGAGATTTTTTTCACTTATGCTTTCTCCTTACTGCCTGTCCCCTTTTCCATGCGGTATCAGTTGCTATCAGAATGCTTGGCTGTAATGTGGTTGCCATGATTGGGAAGACAAGTGTTTGATTCTTTCTCTGTTCTATGAAATACATGACAAAGAGATGGCAGCTGCGCTGCTCTCCTTCAAATGCATCTTCACAATCACTTCTGACACTCATCTGCTCTCTTGCCTTCACTTAGGCACCCAACATTACTTCACCTAGAACTCACCAGGAGATGTTTATTAGCCAGCCGAGCTCAGAGAGGGTACTGACATAACCTGATAACTCAAATGATTGCAAGTACAAATTCTCATTTATGACATATTAAAACAGGGATAAAAATGAATGTGTTACTGAGAGATTTTTCTTGCTCTGCCCTCATTCTGCTACCTCTGTAATTTCAATCTTGCCATTGCTGTTGTCTTTACTCCCTCTATTACCTGTCTATGTTAGGGTACCCATCTTGTCTGTAAAAAACCATGCCCTGTAAGAGTAATTAACAGCTTCCAAACCACATTGCTCACCTTTCTGGAACATAGACTCAGTAGTTAATAAAATACTTCTCCCTCCTAAAAGAGAGATTAAGATTAACTCTTTGACTAGGTACTTTCTTTGAGGAAATGGAAGTGGGGGAATAAGACCCACAGGAAATTCAGGAAAAGTTTGGTTTCCTACCCAATGGGTTGTTTAGACTATTGCAACCATGATACATTTTCACAGCAGCTGAGTACTTCTGTCTGGGCTTCTGGTCTCCTTGGGCCAGATGGATCTCCTGCTCTATGGATCTGTGACATAGAGCATACTTGAGGGATCAATGCCCCTTATGTTGTTGAAGCTGGATTATTGAAGTCCTGCAGGATTTGTCTAGAAAAATCAGGCAGGATGAAAACATAGGCAAGCCCTTCCTCTGTTTTCTGTGCTCCTTGCATTCTGCTCCTCCTCGCTGCTGGGACCTCTTGTTTCCTAAGACAGACCACCCTGTGATGGAGGCTGGAAACAGCTCTTACCCTTCCTTCCAGTCATGATCAGGCCCAGAATTCTTCACTTTTGTAAAGTGGGGCTGTAATCACAGGAGCAATCCCACATCTTACCATCTTTCTTACTTCGAGCTGCCTGTACAAGACACCGTATAATGTGTAACACACCACGGAGCCAGTGCCACGAGTATCAGGTCTGGTTTCACCCCTCCCGTAGTGCTGGTCCGTTTGTACTCCAGAACCAGGATCTCAGTGGAACTAGGACCATGCCGTTTCTCACCTGACTGTCCAAGATGTCCTGCCTTTGCAGGTACAGGGGAAGATTTTAGGTAGTTAAATGTCCTAGTTATATGATAAGACAGGAAAATCTGAACTAAATGCTATTATATAGTAAGCTTAAACAAAGTATCTTTTGAAAAATTATTTTCTACAATGTAGTAATAAAATTAAACAGAGAAGGAATAGCATACCTGAAATATGACCAGTGACCCTTATCTCCAGTAGGCTTTCTGCTGCCTGTCCAGCTCTCACTTCACGAACGTGATGTTGCTACTCATTAACACCAGTGCTAAGTACATTTCTTCTCCTCTAGCATTCTTTTCTCCACTAGCAAATCCTTCCACAGTCTACATCCAATTTCTCTTCCACATTTTGCTTTTTGATTTTATAACTAGAAAAGTCTCTATTTGGAATAAAAAGTCCTGGAATAATTTGGATCTTGTTCTCCAGTGCCAAGACACTTCCCTAATTTTGCCTTTAAAGAAATCTTTTGATTCTCCATTTCCTAGCTTTATCCTGACTTATGTGACATGTCATCAAGGTTATTAAGGTGCTTAATTGCCAGTTGATTTCAAGGGAAATGTAAAAGTACATTTGTAGGAAAAAGAGTATGCCTTTCATGCCTTCTAAAGCCTCTGCAGGACCCCTCCATACTTTGGGGAAATGAAGTCTTCCATCAAAGCTGTGGTGACCTCACAGCAACTGCAATTTTACATTGGTGCTCAGTATGGGAGCAATCAGAGTTCTGTGGTTACTTAATTTGTCAAGCTGGCTCCCATAGTCCTATCCTTAGATCTATAGGTATATCCTCTCTCTGTGACATAAACTTACCACAGGCTTACAAGGAGTAACATAAAACCTTGATCTACAGTACTTTTATGTGAGCAGGATCTTTTAATCAGGTCAAGATATACTTCTTGCATGTAGCTAGAGCATCCCTTCATCTTTGCCTTCTGTAGTGTTGGTTGACGCATAATAGGGCACCGTGAAGGAGTCTGATAATGGTCACCATTAAGTTCAGCCTACTTCTTTTGATTTAAGCTTATTGATAGGAAAGGAAGGCCCAGAACCCACCTGATTTATACATTTTGATGGATTTTATCATTAGGAGATAATAGGAGTATAAGCAGAATAAAGCTTTTCCTTATTGCCACAGCTTTGTCCTGTGGACCATTTGCAGATTTTTGAGCTGGTGTTCCATGTTTGTATTTCTAGCCTTGAAAGATGCTAGATGTCTTCTCAGGCATCTTTTAGACTCCTCTTCAATTCCATTCATAGTAAGAAAGGAAGCTATTCTCATCCCAAATGTGATCCCATTTAATTCTTGCATGAAATAATAATGAAATTTGCTGCCTTCACCATTAATTTTAGTTCTGTGTTTTTCCCAGGGTGCTCTTAAGCGCCTGCTGATCTGTACTGTTCAGTGAAGATGTTGCTTTCAGTAAATTTATCTCAGGACTAGCTGCTGGGCACCATTCCATTACCACGATGACACTGGTAACTGTATTGCCTGAAAGTACGACTGTATAGAAACTTATTGGAGCAATGTATGTGATGAAAATGCTTCATACTCCTATGTGCTCTTCACCTGAAGGTGCCTGAAGTTGTCTCATCAGTGGAAAACATCTCTAACAAATTCATAGTTTGATTTGTAAGATGAACACATCCTTGTTAATTCATTAAATTTTTGGTAGAGTAGAGCTCTCACTCCTGGGAAAAATGAGCAGACTGTGCCTCAAAAAGAGCAACTCCAGAAAAGGATTTTACAGGGGTGGTTCAGTTGCAATGTAAGGATGATATAGGCACCTACATCCAAGTGATCCCCAGAAATCCTGCTTGGACATTCACAGAATTCTGTAGAAGCAGATCCACGTGTCCTTAACTACCTCGGTGTCTCTCTCCTCTGTAAGCCCGTTTGTAACCCAGTTTTCGTGCTCCCTTTCCCAGCCCATGCAGGAGTGCCCGTTCCCTCTTGTTTTGCCCTTCCCCTTTCCTTTTTGTCCTCACCATTGACTTCTGCATCTCTACGAAGAGTACAGAAAGCGGTGTGACAGTGAAGCGGTTACTTGTGCAGTGTTGTTGCTGCAGGGAATGAACTGGAGCAGGCTGGGATCTGGGACTTGATTCCTGTGAGACTGACCGCTCAAGCCACCAGAAATCGCTGCCTTTGCCTGCACCAGCCAGGTCCCCTTTCCCCACAGAGACAACCTGAATGTCAGGAGAGCAAGAGACTTTCTGGCCCCTTGCAACAACATGCAACACTGCTGTCCAGCACAGTGCAGTCTGGCCCACAGGTCCGTAGGAAAAGAGGGATTTTTTATTAGTTGCCTGAGGCTGTGGCAGGGTTGGAGCATCTCCTGGCCTAAGAAACTGAGGCTTTGAAATCTGGCTTGCGTTTTCTGCTCCTGGCACGGGGCATTTTGCAGTGACGCAGTCGAGAGTCACCGCATGAAAGTCCACATGTGAACCTGGCTCTAAAAGCTGGATGGAAGGCGTCCTTTATCTAACAGCTGAATTTTTCCTCTGCCATTTGAATGTAAGGAGTGGCAACAGTAATGCAGCCCTTAACGAGGTTTGATATTTCCAAATGTCATCTGTTATGGTTTCACGTACGCTTGTTGATTGTTCGAACATCTTAATTAAAAGTGTAACTTTAATAATGAACTTATTTTTAGACGGCTTCTCTGAGCGTTGCATTGTATCAAAGGGCAGGCAATTCAGAAAGCAGTTAGCTGTGGATCAACACTGACACAGAGCACTTGTGTAGTCGCTGGGGGTCAGTCAGTACATTTCTTTCACACTGGTGCTAGTCAATCACTTTTGTTTTCCAGATTAATTATGTGGCCTTTCATTAAAAAACGAGGCACTCTGGTTTCTTGCCATTTCCATTTCACTTGTGGAAATAGACTTTGCCTGGGTGAATTTTACATCAGGGCCTTGTTGTATGTTGGGCTATTTTTTTTTTTGGCAAGGAAGTGGGAAGAGCTCAAATAATCTAACAGCCTGAGGGGGGGGGGGGGGGGGGGGGGCTGGTCCATTATTTCTGTATATCTATAAAGAAAGTTGGATAATATAGACTCCTGTTGCAGGGGTGAATATCGCGCCATGCTAATGTCATTGTGTCCTTTCTCTTCATGTTCTATAGTTTTCTGTAAAAGCTGAAGCAGTGACTTTATTCAACACCTGCGTCTTTAACAGCCAGTGCAGTATAATTACCTTTCTTGAATATTCTATAGAATTGTCAAACAGCAATTTTCTTTTACAAGACAAGCTTTTGAATAATGCCGTTTACATACAGAGCTTAACATCTCTTACGTTGAAAATCTAATTATAAGTATCCAAAATTTACTGCATGTTTGCTGTTTTATAATTCAGTCTACATAAAATTGCTAAAACACAGCGCATTTAACATTTATTCTGGAGCTGAATTAGCACACTATTGTACACTGTTTTAGTGTTAAATATAATACATTCTGTAACAATATTTTTTGATTTTTCTTGTTGCGTTTATCTTAAATTTCCAAACATAGGCATGGAGCAGTTGTAGTCCAAGGAGAGAGGCTGTTGACAGAGGTGTCTAACGTTCTTTTGCTGTTTTTATCATTCACCAAAAATGTATTTTATGTTGGAAAGGAATTTATCAACATTTCACTGACAGAATCTAGGAAAAACACTCTGGCATATTTTGTTCTGTTTTGTGTATTATTCACTGGATATTTAATGCTGATGTTGATTGATGAGATCAGACTGTAGATAATTAGCCAGGAAATCTTAGAGCAAATCGTGCTTGAATTGTGTAATGTACTGTCATCCTAGTCGGGCTACTTTGGCAGTCTTTGTGACACAAACGCGATAAGCAGCCATCTCGACTATCTCGAGCAGACAACTTCAGTATTCTGTTAGGAAGGTGACGTTAGAATAGAAAATTAACATAACATTTTATTATTTCTTACTGGTGCAGGCTATAAATTAATGTTATGAAATGTTATGAGCGTATGTACAAAACTACCTCTTACAAAAATTAAAGAGTATCGTTATAATCTTTCAATTGTCACTCTGGGAATTCCTGTGTTGCCACACATTATTTTCAGCACACGGTAAGCTACATTTTCCTTCTCAGTCGCTCTTCAGGATTTCAGTTCTTGTTGCCAATTTCTGTCCAAGGTTTCTGTAAATCTTTTGTGTCCTTTTTCTAAACATGTTCTATTCTTAAAAAAGAATCCCTCAGCTATTCACTCTGCAGCTTACAGTGAAACTTTCTTCAGCTTTTCCTTTCAAATACTATATTCTATGAATGCATATAATATGCAAGCTGAAAAATATTTTTAACAACCATTCCACATCTCTCTGATATCAATCATAATATGAGACAATTGCTCTGTTTCTGATTCTCTTTCATTTTCTGCAGGTAAGTGTAAAAATAAATCTTTTACATTTTAGTCCTATTGCCAAGTTTGGTCCCCCTTTTTTTTGTGTGGTTTGAAGATCTTAAATATGCCAATGTCATCACAAATTCTTAAGGCTTTTGAACATGTCCCCTACATGTGGTATTGTATCACATCCAGTTTAACTCTTTACTGCCTCTTCCAGGAATGAAAAAATTCTCTATGGAGAAGAGCACAAATGTTTGTAAAATACTGTGCTTCGGTTAAAATGTATATTTCAGGTTCACTACTGGGAATAAGTGACATTACATAAATGCACTTCTTATGAGAACTTTCTCTTTGAAGTGATCCATTTTGAATAAAATGTGTATATGTGCTGGCAGTAAAAACAATACATAAGTATTTGGACTCTACTTATTAAGAGAATGCTAGAATTTAGAACAAATACAGAACAAAGAAGTGACACTGTTTTCCTCAGCAACAGCTTAAATTTTTATGTGGTTTACCTCATAAGATCTTTCATGGATTAAAGAGTAAGAACAAGTTTTCTCCATTACAAAATTCCCATTTAATCCTTATCCGCACTTAGCTTATCAAATTAAATTGGACAAGATTGATGCAGGGGCTTTTTAAGCCGGACATCATGTGTAAAATCGCTAGACAACAGATTTTAAAGGGTGCCCACCACGACTTGTCACATCATCTTTCCTCAGCCTCAGCTGCCCTTGCATAGTCTTATGCAGGGTCAGGATTCTTCTTGGTGTTACACTATGGACCACTGCAGAGAAACAGAGCTACGACACAGTCTCCAGCAGAGTTACTTATTACATCCTCAGCCCCCTTCACCTGCCCCAGCCATTCAAAATAACATTACACCATAAAATATTCATGAACAGCCCAGTGCTCCAGCGAGGGCCTCGCTTCTGCAGGTGGCTGTTACATCAGTAATTGCCCGATACTTCCCTCCACAGCGTAAAATTGTTTTCATTATGTGTCATGCACACAGAGCGAAGCAAATCCCTCTTGAGTGGTTTCCCAAGGGCTAGAGGGAGGTGGTACTTAACTTAAACAGGCGCTTTTGGCTTAGATTAAAAAAAAAAAAAAAAAAAAAGAGAAAGAAAAACCCAGTGAAAGCTCATCATTAACTCTACTTCTAACTGCAACAAAAAGCAGAAGCTCATGCAAAACTCTCATAAAGATTATCCTAAATGTCTCAGTTACTAGGAAGAGCTTTAGTGGCTTTAGCTGTTCTTACGATACTTAAAGCTGCTTCAGCCAGAGAAGAGAATAACTTTCCACCTGACTGAAGTTCCCATGGTTTGCAGTGCAAGGCGATAAGCAGGTTTCAGCAATAAACTCCTGCATTGTGAGACAATAATGCACAGTCAGGTCCCCCCATTTTGATTCAAGGGTGTCTTTTTCTTTCCCCCCTGTGGTGGACTAATCACAGCTCCACTTTGTTTAATTGCAGCAAAGAGAGAAATGTGTTTATGAAGTCATTCTGGCCCTCTTTAAATGAATGCTCAAGTTCTTCAAAGACAACAAACAGGATGCATAATAAATAAGATTTAATTTTCAGATCAAAATAGGCAGAGTTAAAGATTTTATTGATGGATGTGGGAGAGAGAGATGCTTCTGAAAAGGGGGAGGAAAAAAAAAGGAAGCAACAAGTGGGATTAAAGTCTTGGGTTTTATGCAGCACAAGCTGGTTTTGCATGGTGGGAGGATCAGTACAGGAATAAAATCTTTCCAGAATTAGTGGTTGGTAGCCTGCCGGGCACTTTGCTTCTGATAAAAATGCCTGTAAAACTATGTCAACCCCTTGATAATTGACACAGATGCACCGACTATAGTTTTCAAACTAAGACCTAGAAAACCTTGGGTGCGATGTATTGTAAATTATGGCTCGGGGTCATGAACTCCGGAGTGGTTGCGGAGGGGAGAGGGCTGGGCAGAAAAGTGTTTATCAATCAAAAGTTTTCTTTCTGAGTTTGACATGACTAAGCTACAGCCCAAGTGATTGGGAGAGAAAACCTTTTAATTCATTATTTTTAAAGCTATGTTGGTCTTTTTTTGTTGTTGCTCTTCCTCTTTAAGTTTGATATTATGATCACTTCTTAAAGGCAGGCATACCTATACCAGAAGAAATTAAGTAAGCCCAGGACAAATTTCTTCTGCCCTCTTCTTTCTGGAGGGGGGGAAAAATAATTAAAAAAAATAATCACAAATTATTGAATATGCTCTGCGTAACATACAGAAAAAACATTATTAATTTGCTTCAAATTACTTACTACAGTCTCTTAATAGGGAGGAGCACAGACTACATAATGTGATACACTCCAATTAATAGTTATATCATCTGTACTCCACCTTTCCTGGTGTGAGTCTCCAAGGCTGATTTTGAATTCTATCACACTAGAAATAGATATGCTTTTCCTTAACATCTTACGGCTAAACTGCTATCGACACGGTTTGGCGCCCTTTCATTGCTAATACTCACAATTGCTGGTGACTTTGAGCTGTGAGGTCTCATAATTTTGAGTAGGAACTCGGTGTGCATAAAATGACCTTCAGGAGCATCTGCTGTGGGCTTTTTATCCCCTGTGTTAAATTGGATATGTAAGGTTATCTGGGATAGTGAAAAGCTATACTCAGAAAGTATTTATTTTTTTTTATAATGAGTGATGGAGTTCTTTTTGCTTCTGGTAACTATAGGCCTTTTCTGAATACAGCAAATGACTGTTTCAAAATGAAAACCACTATGTGTTTGAATGTAGTATTATGCCTAGTTGCTTTTTGAGTGAAAGGCGGCTTTAAAAAGTTAGGTATATCATTGCCAAAAAGGGCTACATAGTATTGTCAGCATTTTGAGAAGGAATAGGTCCTTTTTTTCCTGAAACTCCATTCTGGACAGCTGTTAGTGACTTACCAAACTTTTCATATGGATATGTATGTTAATGACAGGCAATGAACTGGAGATGAAGAGACCCAAACACAGACCGATCTCTTCAGTGCACATCAAAAGCCTTTACAAAAGGAGCAGTAAAAGAGGCAGTGATGGTGGAGCCTTCACTTTTGTACACTGAATTAGTTCTGCAAGCAATGAAACTGATCTTTTCTCCTTGCCAGAAAAGTCTGGTGATTTTTGTGAGTGCTCATTAGCACAAGAGGCATTTGTGAAGATAATTGACTGACGCCGATACTGCTGGCTGTCACAACAGTGCCAGCAGTGTATGTGCGTTTTAATAGTTGTATTCCCCCCCCCCCCCCTCTTTCTTAGATATAATGCTTTCTGAAAGATACTGGCTTTCTAAAGATCTACGAGCCCATGCAAAGCAGGGAATTTAAAGAACGTCTGCTCAGGGACTCTGTCCGTCTGTCCGTCTATCTCTGCTTGCAGGGTATGTGTGTGCACGTTTGCTTGTGGGCTGGTAGGTAAAGGGGCTATGGAGGCAGAGATGATGCAAATGTAGACCAGTAAGAGTCCCATAGCCTCATGATGGGTAAATATTTGAGCCTCGCCTTACAGGAAAGTGTTACCAGCACAGGAATGGCAGCAAAATTAAACAACAAGCCACACACGGTCAGCAGGGGAACAACCCATGCAATGTTGGACTTTAGCTAGACAAAGAGATCAGTTGGGGAAAAAGCAGGTTGGCTGTTTGCATGCATACTTAGCCTTATACAACACAGCAGTCACAACAGAGCCCAACCATATGCATCAGCAGTGCGCTTAAAAATGCACATCTTGTGTGTGTATCATCAGATGGATTCCAGAAATCTCCAGTTTCAGACTTGGTCAGAGCCTGAGATGCTCTTTTTAGCAGAGGAATATCAGCAAATACGTATGGTTGGGATCTGTTGTATGACTGCTAACATCTCTCAGCTTCAACAGTACAGCTTCATAGTATTAAGACATTTTTCTCCAGTGTGAAAGTGGCCTGTAACCTCTTGTGTTGTTGTGGAATTAATTATGATCAGCAGTGCAAGACTATATTTTAATTTGGTGTTTCTGATGACAATAAAACCCGAGAAAAAAGTAAAGCACATTAATAATTTTCTGACCTGGTATTTCAGTTACCGGAAAATTCAGAACTGGTGAAATTAACGGAGGGAATTGTTGCTCTCAGTAAATCTTCAGACTCTAAAATATTTTGAAAGAAACACTTCCCAATTTGTCAAAACAACCTTGTTAAGCATTTGAAAAATCTAAACTTCATGGGCTTTGTTTTGAAATATTAGCTATTTTATACTTTAAATACCACCCTCCCCAAATGAAAAGGTCAAAATCAAAGTAGAATCTTTTGGATTACTTAACACAGAGAGAGCAATGTATCCTAATGCACTTCATTTCTTTACAGTATTTTTGAATGAGAATTCAATGCTTTTTAACTTTAAGTTCACAATGGAAAACCAGTTTGAAAGCCAAAATTCTCACAGGGCGGGAAAGTTGCTTTCTGTCCACCACTAGAAATATCTCCCATAAGCTTATTGATGTCAGGAGAAATTGAAAATAAAAAGATAGTAACTGGAATTAGGTTACTTTCATCATATAACTCTGTGTTAATGCTTAGTACAAAACAGTGTGTCTAATTTCTCAGAGAATTAAGTCCCCTGTTTGTCATCTTGAATGTTTTATTCACTTTTCTATTTCATTGTGTTCTTCCACTAGAATACAAAATCTGGATATTTTGGAATACAGATCTTGAGAGTAAAGCAGTTGACCTAAAAGTTTTTAAAAAGGAATTTCAACAGTGATTTCATGACCTGAAATAAATGTTGCATAATATCGTCACCATTTGAGCAAGTAAGATTATACTACTGTAATCTATATGTTCATTAAAGTCTATCAATAACCTGATTCTGTGTGTGTGTATTACTTATGAGTAGCAAAAACTATGTAGTTCTTTTTTACGTGACTGTATCTCTTCATCTGTCGTACAAAACAGATTATTTTATACTAGCAATATGAAAGGTTTTTAAGGCATCTCTGAGGTCAGTTATTCTCTGACTATGACTGCAGCTCTAAGTAATGGTAACAAAGTACTTAAAACTCATTTTAAACCCCTCCTGAGGGACCTGGGCTACTTATTTCATAGTGAGCAGCAGTAAAACCAGCAATTTTATCTCCAGACCTTCCACAAGTAGGAACTGCTTATTGCCTGGGGAGATTTCTTATTCTGCTGTTTCAAAACTCTAAACCTGTGTTAGTACAAACTACTGATTCAGTAATATCCAGGACATTATTATTAGTCTCCTGGGGATGCCAGTTTGTGAAAAGAATTGCATGCAAGGTTTTGAAAGATGGATCTCTAAAAGTGACAAATGGCAGAAAGTATGCAGAGATCTTAGGTAAGATTGTTAATGACCAGGGTGTGGGTGCAGTGGTTTGAAATCCGTAGTAAATTCAGATGTTGTCTCTATAGATGGTATGTGGGTATTTCCATTTAATAAGTTATTTAAATACAATTTCGTGGTTATATTTTAGCACCATTTAAAACAAAATAACAGTTGCACAAAGTTAGCACAGAGCATGTATCTTTTGGACCCATGCACACTCTGAATTGATGGAATAGATACGGGTTGATTTCCTGCTCATGAAATGAGGTTAATAATGTATGTCACAACTAGGAATTCTATCTATGATGTTAGCCTAAGTTTAGAAAATATTTTATAGTACATTTCAATGTCATTTTAGATCAGCAGGCAATACCCTGGGGGCAAAATTTCCCAGAGCTGGACACTGCTCAAAGGATACTTTACTACGAGCTATGTCTTGCTAGAATTTTTTACTAAAAGCACAGATTACCAGGCCAGTAGTCTCTGAAAAACACCATTCTGGCTTTGTACTTAATGTGTTTAAAAACACACAAAAGATAAATGAAATATCAGACTTCCTGATAGAAAGCAGCATGGGGAGAATTCTGGTTTTAATGCAATTCTTTTTGAACAGGGTCTGTATTTTCTTCAGCATCAGGTGACATTTAATGTCATAATTTTGTGCCTCATGACTGAAAATCCATTAACATCCTGTTTAAAAAAAAAAAAAAAGGTGCAGAAGCACCATTTCAGTTCTGATTACCCCTGAAAAGCAGAAAATTTGACATGTCAGCATTTCCTGAAACATTATTTTCTTAAATTGTTATATTTAAGAAAATACTACACTCCAAATAGCAGTCAGTAAGAGAAACAGAGCTGGGGAAGGGACAGCAGGATGTGTGAGAAGCCAGTCAGTTGATTCAATAGCTAGCTGAACACTCCTGTTCAGAAACTAGCCAAGGCTTTCCTCATTTTTCTGTTTGTACCTGTCTAATCACAGTCAGGCAGATTTTTAGCAGTGACCAGCCCTTCTCCACCTCCTCCTAATGTGCATACTCCCACCTCAACAACCCAGCCACAAGTTAGGCAGACTTCTAATTTTGACAGCCCCTCCTTCACTTCTAGCATATGTGTTGATCATCCTATTGCCATTGATCTGATGGCAGCACGTACCACTGTGATTTTTATTTGCCTTTGCACAGATCATCAACATCTGGTGCTTTCTTTAATATGTTAACTTTCAATATCCGTCAGTGGTCTTAGCATAGCTTCTCAGGAGTGACCTCCCCCATCCCATCACCAAACTCTCATACAGTACTGCAGCACAGAGTTGGAAAAAAACCCCATCACTAGAAAACAGTTTGGCCAAGGTACACCCAAGTAACATCTTGTTACTTGCTGGCAGAGAGCTGGACAGTCACTCTCCTTCTCCCTTCCCACTCCTGTGGCAGAGCAGCGACAGTAACCTGTGCTGAAATCCAAACTTTGCAGGCATGAGCTGAAATACAAGGTGGAGGCAGCTGCAGGCAGACCTCAGAAGGGTGACGAGTCATGTAGCAAAGAGCTGGGTGACAACCTGCTGCAAAATAACAACTTCTGGAGTATGGGAGGAAATAAAAATCAAATTCTGAGCCACAGAGGCATGCGTTTGTTTGGATCAGGAATGATGTGGCTGGGCAATTCATACCTCTGAGAGCTGGTGTTCCAAGTTCATTGCAGACTGAGTTACACTCACACATTATCCTGACAAAGTAAGAACACGTGAAAAACAAGTCTAAATTCTGGCACAGTGCTTTTCCCTGTGTTTTGCCATATGTCAGTTTAGATTCATATATCAAAGCCATATTCTGTGCTATTCACTGCAAGTGAAATGAAGATGAAGATAATGTGGCCCTATTAGATAGTATCATTACCTTACTGGATATTCAAGAGTAGAGTTCTTCCCTTTTACGAATATGACATGTTGGTACTGAGGACCTGGCAGCTGGATACTTGTTCTGCAAGTGGAACCTTCTGCGACACTCGCTGTGTGAGAAGCTACACAGGTGCAACAAATGGTCCATCACCATTTTTTGAAACATTGATGAAAAACTCCAGCTTCTTAGATAGGAAGTTAATTTCATCATAAAATACCCATTATGAGGATGAAGAAGCATGTTGTATCTTTGCAAACACTGTGTGGTAGCTTTATTTCAGACTGTTAATGGGTCAACTTCAGACAGTCTCTTGGTAGTCGGTTGAGTCACCAAAACTGGAAAGTACAGTCTATGCTTTTCTTTCGAACAGGGTTACAGAACCTTCTGGTTTTCTTTTTATATTCTACATGGGGGCTGCTCTGCCCCATCTAAAACATGATCTTATTGCAAGTGACATTTGCCCTTAAACAGAAATCTCAGGGCTTAAGAAGGCAGGCTATTTAACAAAGGTGCAATCCTGCAGACACATTAGACGTGTAAAGTTGCTGGGAGAAGTTGGGGGAGGAAGGTTATAGTCACATAGCTGGCCTCTGCCTGTGGCCTAGTCAATGAACTCAGCTTATTCCAAACAGCACAAAAAATGTCTCCTGCACCACCCAAGTGTCCCTTGAAGGTCTGTCATGTAAGCATAGACACTGCCTCACTCAATGCAGTATATGAATGTGGTAAGAACAAAGCCTGAATAGGAATAGCCACAAATGGATGACTCCTCACGCAGTATCGATTTGCTGTTTATGATGGTATGCCTTGGTTAAAGTTGTGTCTGGGGTCCTGTAACTACCACCATATTCCCCCAGCGCACAACATACTCTGCAGTTTGCTATTTCCAAATTTACCCAAGAGACCTGTGTTTGTTTCAATGAATGTCTTTCTTTGCATGAAATATTTCTCAAATGCCATTTATTGCTCTGTGCTTGATTCTTTGCAGGGTTTCAAGACTGTGATTTAATATCTTAGATTGTCTAAACAAAGCCTTACTTAAAATTTTCTCAGGTTTGCTTAGAAACCCAGAAACACGGTAATTATAAGGAGAACTTAAAGGAGAAAGCAGTTTCATTAACACCAGAAACTGTTTATGCCCATGAACTGTGTAAAGCTGCAGTTTCAAAATTCCTGCTGAAATAATCCTTCAGTGTACTCAGTAAGTGAAAATTGTGAAGAAGTGTTACTTCCATGTGACCTCAAGGATTAGACCCATTGTTTTTACATTTGATTTCATCCAAGCCCATATTACCTGGTGTACAACATCTGAAGTATGGCTGGTGCAGCACACCCTACTGATGGCTGGCGTCTCTCTCTAGCAAAGGAGCAGAGACCTCAGTGCAGAGGCAGAGCTCCTGCTGGTGTCCTGAGATGTCAGCAGGGGTTCAACCTGTAGATGCAGGGCTGTGCATGGCCTTACATTTGTCTTTGGCTGACTGATGGTTTTCTTTTTATTGAGGATATAAATCTACCAATCTACCTACAAATGTACCCTCAAATGCAGAAATCAGGAATATGTATTCTCCACTATGTAGCATGGTGTTTTGGTTTGGTTTTTTTTTGTATAGTGCCTTTGAAGGATGCCAGTTTGATAGTCATGAGGCTTCAGGTCCTCACTTTGTCCACAGAGCCATTTCTGCCATTTGGGTCCTGAGCACGCATTATTTGCACATATTTAACTTCAATGAGACCAGTATCCATGCACGGCAGCTAATGTTGGGGAGATACAATAAGCTGGATTCTGTACTGTTTGTTTGTTTGTGTTTGTGTTCATATTGAAGATGAGGAAAGTGCAACTTCATTAAATTAAATTAAATTTTATAACAATCAAATGATTTAGTTAATAAAGGGGGGGCAAGGAAAGAAAATGTTGAATTTTAATAGCTATAACCTGTAAGCAGTGCTTTATCTTGCTGCTGCTGTTGTAAGGACTAGTAATTGCAGCCGTCTAGACACAGGAACAGATGCAAAGTAGAGCTTTATTATATCAGACATTTGCCCTACTACGATACAGTCTAATTGCCCAGAAAATATATTTCTACATGAATTATTTCTGATTTGATTTGAACTAGACCAACTGTTGTATTTTGCTGAACTTTATCAAGTGATAAAACGGAGCACTAAATTTCAAAACAGTTTCTGTTATCCATCTTTTCAGAGAAAAGGATGAATTAATTAAAACTTAAAGTGGCATGCAGTTTTCTAGCAAATAAAACAGTTTTCTTTCTTGCTAATTGAATTTTTGATATTTCTTTCACCTGTGTGGCTTGAAAAGGAAAGGCAACGCTAACGCTAATTTGTGATTTAGTATGTTATGTCTACTAGTGTTGCATGAAAATATTTTAAATTGCAATTTTAAAATGCGATGAGAAACGATGCCATTGCGAGAGATGTAAGGAGTTCAGTTTAGTTATCTGAGAATGTTGATCCTTTAAATCAAATGGTTTTTTCCTCCCAATTGATTTTGTTTTCTTTTGAAAATATTAGCACAGAATACTGAATTTGTTAATAAAACCTGACAAACATCTTGTGTATTTCAAGACAGTCTGAATCATCGGTCTACTGAAAATGGATAATCGATGTGAAATAAAGGTAACTCTTTGGATGCCCAGGTCCATTGTTTTAAAAAGATGAGGTTTTGGTGCAATGCATTTCAGTTCATTTCTCAGTTTCTATTCATACACTTGTCCTATTTTCACATTTTAAGAATTGTTTAGGATATGCAGGGGAATCTCTCAGCAGCTTTTGCATGAAATGATAATAGTAACTTGTTTCTTCCTCTTTCCCATCCCCCCCAAAATAGAGCATACTACTGAAATTATTTAAATTGACTGAGCCTTTTAAGCAAGTAAACACATTTTAACTAGTTTTTTTTCCCAATCCTTCCATTCATGCCTACTATAGAAATTAGCCTTCACTCTTCCTTCACTTACACATGGATACACACACTTGCATGGACACAAGAAAAATTTCTTTTCTCCTGTCAGCATTCCTACCCAACAATAGTTAGATTAGTGGAAATGAGGGCCTCCGCAGAGAAAGGACATTCAGCCACAGAAGGCTCCCTGCAGGAACAGCTGGTAGGGGTTAATGGCTGCTGAACCTCACAGCCAGGGCCTATTCTCTATTGTGTGTTCAACTCCTGGGAAGGAGGGAGACTTGTGACAGCTTCTGGGGTGCATGGGATCAGAGGTATAGCAGTTAGGTCAGGGAGGTAGTGTTCGGGGGGAAAAGGCTAGCCAGGAATTGCAATAAAAATGAACTCTGCGGCAGGGATGGCGGAGGCTTGAAATCTGCAAAAATTGGGCACAAATTGCCACGGGGAAACAGTAAAGGATTATTCAGTAACATGGCTTCTAACCTTTTAACAACTACGATATGAATTAAAAGAACAATTGGAGGGAGATGGGGGATGAATAATTCATATCTGAAAGTGGATGAAATCCAAGTCAGGCTAAACATGCGCTGCTAATGTATGTTATTTACGTTTGTATGCCAACGCCTTAGAGTTCAGCTTTCCGGATTACGGTGCGAGTGCCGCGGCTGCCATACGGAGCATCCCAGTCAGGAGGCAAGAGTGATCATTCAGTGCTCAGCGTGCTTAAGCTTAAATAGGGAGTAATTAATAACTATATGTTTCCCCTCAAAGTAGGTGTGTTTGTCACACCATCGCGGTGCATGGAAGGAGCCCGCCTTGGAGGACTGGCAGGTGATATGCTGGAAGGTCCAGGTCTCTTCTGGGACATGAGGGCTCCTGGGCTGGCTCCTTTGCTGCCGCTTGTGCCTGGCACACACTGGGAAAGGAACCGTCAGCAAGGTTGGGATGCAAGGACTGACGGGCTGAAAACACCACCTCTGGGAAAATGCTGGGATTTTCCTGCCCCAGCCCCCCTGCTTCTCAGTTTTGGGATAGTTTGGCAGGATACTGTGGTTTTAAAGTGGCCTTAGAGGGAGCTGTATTTCCCCCCCTGAAGGCTGGTTCCTCTCCCCAGAGTATCTGAAAGCTTCCTAAATTAAAAGAAGTGGCATAAAATAGCAAAAATAATAATAATTAGATGGACCAATTCTGTGTGGACAACTCCTCTCCCTCTCCCTACCTTTCTGTTTTGCTGCTCTTTCTGTATAGGAACGTCTGACATTCAGTGATGTTAAATATTAAGAGTTATTGGATGCTTTATACTTGTAAGTTATAGCTTAAGCGAGAGAATAGCAAGTATGGTGGTAATGCAGCTCCTTTGCCCTAAATCCACTGATTCCCTACTCACATTACACTTCTAGGTAAGATATGTCAGTATTGGGAAACCTCAGCACATATTTCACCCAATACAGGTTGTGTGAAAAAGTTCAGCTGTAAGTATTGTTCCTTGGTTTTGTTTGTTTAATCTGAAACTTTAAAGCCACTTAAATTGTTTTGCTGTATGTTTTTCTTCTCTGTGTGAGTTTGCTTAAAGAAAAAAAAAAAGAGTGTGAGGGAAAAAAAATGTTCCATTGAGATCGTCACCTGCAGCAGAAGCAGGAAAGATACTATCAGTGAGCTCCCAGTGAGTCCTTTGGAAGCAATACAGATGCTTCCCATTAAAGCACCCATTAAAGTTCTTCTATTTGGGTTGTAATGGCTCAATGAAAGCGTATGAGTCAGTGCCTGAGGCCTTTTAAGAATATTTAAGATGCACTGAAGTGTGTCATGCCTTAGTACACCCTGACACAGTATTGCAGCCCCCAGAATGAGGATTGACAAGTACAGGTAAAAACAACAACAGAGACAGAACAGAACAATAACAAAAATGCCTCCCTGAAGTACCGACGCTGACAGCTTGATAGAATAAGCAAAAATATCACCAAAATGACTTGCAGGCAGGAATAAATGAGGTTTCCAAGCACTCATGAGAGAGCGCTCAGAACATTTATCCTGCTTTACATTGTGGGTGCCAAAACACCGAGTCTAAGAGACTTACCCAGAGACACGCAGCAAGACGGTGGCACCTGCCACCACAACCCTTAGTCATGCTTTCTGCTGGCCTTGCCTCAAAAAAAGTGCCCTTTCTCTGCTTTCCTTGTATGTCTTCTGTCCAAATGAAGGCCCCGATTCTACAAACAGCTCTGTGCATGAACAGATTTCAGCGTGCACCTAAGCGTGTTTTTGATCCTGAATGCCAAAGCTGTACTCAAATTTACAGGATGTGCAGAGCCCCAAACTACAGGTTGGTATGTGGACTGGGGGAAACGTAGGTCTGCATTGAAATGTACACGCTTGGGATGCCTCAATTACTTGGAAACAGTGAGGGTGGACCATAAATCTGGACAGAGAAATAGGCAAATTGGCACACCTGGGCAAAGACTTCCGAATATGTGACTTCAGTTCATAGACATTTTTTTTACATTTATTATAAACATCTGAAAGTAAGGCTGGCTCAACTTAACTATAACTTAGAACAGCAGAGTTAGCAGGTGTGCTTGTAATAAGATGCATTCAAATTCCCGTTTCTTTTAATAAAAGAGAAAGTAAGAATAGAAGAGTTTGTTGGCCTCTGTGTGTTGCTATTCATATTGCCAGCGTAAAGACACAAAGGGGTATGACATTAAGAACTCAGAAGGGAATTATTCTGATGACAGACTCTCACGCTGAGGGTTTGTTACATTTAGCAAACTCTTGATCTCCCAAAGCGCAGCAATTGATTTCAATAATTTGTTGTCACATTTTTAAAAATACAGATAATTCAGTTTTATGAAACAAATTTAACAAAAGATGCTGTTTACAAAACCATAACGCTATTTTTAAAGCTGCTAGTTCAAACATTATGTGTGATACTCTGTACAGGATGTGCTATTGAAAGGGTTAAGCTTTTCTGACTTTCAGATACAATGAAATTATGACAGGAAGAAAATTGTGCCATTTTAGCATGAAAATGCTTGTACAAATACTGTCGTTCCTTCCTTCTTACTTTCTTTATAATGCCTCAACGATAGCTAAGATGACAGACATTTGACAGGTATCTGTAAGCATACAACCCAGGCAGCTCATTAAAGTTTTTCTTTCTATGCATCAGCTTTCACAAAGGCAAAAACCCATTAGCATTGACTATTTTGCAGATTAGAAGAATTAAGGGCTTCAAACGTTGGCTTATACCAAGCAATGTCATTTGTGAAGTGATGTTTGCTTTATTATTTCCCTTTCTCTCCCTCTGAAACCAGACTGACATGACTTTAGCTCAACGTAGGGCGTAATGTGCAAACCAAAGGACTGGCTCACCGATGAAAAGAAACACATTCCCTTTTATACATGACTGGAATGGCAAAAAGGGGAGACTTTACATGTACTATTTAGGCTCATTAGAGTACTGATTATGATAGTTCTCCGGTGTAATCTTTAATCGACTTTGACACTAGATTTGCCCCGTTACAAATCCTGTCATGCAAATTAAGTCATTTGTGTTGTTTGATATGGAAAGATCTGCTATGAAATGAAAGATTAGTTCACAGATGAGGCACCAGAGACTGCTGCCCTTGTGCACCATGCAACTGATTACAAGGATGAGAGCATCCATTTTTACACTGCTGTTAACATTTAGGAAAGAAGATTAAATTAAAGTAGTTTATTTCCTTCTTCCTGCATGCAGTTATTTTAAATAAGATTTCATAACCCTTATTTTATGGTATACAAAACTGGCAAAGCCAGTTTAATGCAATACCACCATTTTAAATAGGGAAACATATTTTTGGAGGCAATGTGAATGGTGGATTGGGGTGGTTTTTTTGTATGCCCTTGAGTGAGATACAGGATTTTGTTCTTTTTTTTTTTTTTTTTTAATTAGTAATCAGATGACAGAGATTTTGCCACTATGTACAAAACAGCAATGAAAACCTACTGTAAATTTTCACGTGCTAAAAACCTACTCTTCTAACTCACAATGTATAGGATGTCTTTTATTATTGGTGTTATTATTTCCTGTTGACTATTTGTATCTTGGATTGGTCATTTTGGCTTGAAAGGAAAGCTCTACTTAAAGAGTGAGGGGTTTTTACTACTTAAAAACATAGCATGAGAAGCAAACATTGCACATAGGCCCACTAAATATACATTTAAGTAAAATTTATGTTGCTGATGAATGGATACAGGCCAGCCAGAGCTGTTTTGAAATTTTAGGACCTCTCAGACCAATTCACAGTGTGTGGTTGGCGTGGTACAGTTCCTGTACTTAGCCTTGGTTTAGGAAGGCAGTCCCTTCCTGGTGACAAAGGATATCCAAGTCATTATAAGAGTGATTTGTTCTGTACCCTTGGATGACAGTGTTTGATCTGCTTGAGGAATATCAGATGCTTAACTGCTGTTAACGCTTCCATCTTTAAACCCCCCCGCCATGGTTACGTGTTAAGCCAGAGATCACCTAATTCCTCTGAGAAGGTGAGAACCATATCTCCATAATTTTGGACAGATTCAGTCAGAATCTAAACAAACCAAAATAAATGACAAAATAGTCACCATTCTCTGTTTTCAATAAACATTTTCAGCAAAGAAGCAGCGGTGCAATGTTTTTGTATGTATGTATGTATGTGTAATGCTGTTATAGCTGTATGGGATGGACACAGAGCATGTGCCTAACACCATGCTTGGGGGTGAAACTCTAGAAATTAGTAAGCACTGCTGCTACACATTCTTTAAGGCAGTGGATTACTAAGAATCTCTAGTTAAATGTGCTCTAATCTTGTGCTGACCATTCTCTTTACCTCTCATTTGTAATCTATTTACTTTGTCCTTTTCAAAACTGTATGTTAAAAGAAAACACCACTCCATTTTTTCATTGTATTTTGCCGTAGTGGGAATATTTCATATAATCTGAGTGTTCTGATGTTTAGATGAATATGAACGCTGCAGTTCCTTAAGATTCCATTAAACGACCACAACACAATCTGTAATGATGATTGGAAAGTTTGTCTACTTTTGAATGATTTAAAGGAATTTTAGCCTTTAGGTTCAACACACCTGTTTTCCTGCTTGATTGTTCCAAGATTTGCTGTGATTGTTTATTTACAGATCAGTAGTGCTACATATTTCTGACTTACTGAAAACTTTAAGGATTAAACAATTTTTCTTGGGAACCTTGGGGAAGAACCTGCATAATACATAACTGCAAGAAGTTGACAGGTGTTAGAAATTTCAGAACAATGACTTGAATAAGCAGTTGAATATTCTACTTCATCAGTAATTTAGGAATGAAATAACCAAAACCTACTCAAGATATATATATTCTAATATGGTATGTTGAAATTTACAAGGATGTAAAGAGTCAGGTGAGAGTCTTGATGTGTGTAAAAAGTACATCACCAGGATTCACCCAAAAATCCCAGTTTTAGTATAATTTGGTTTTCCTCTTTATGTCAATGAAACCATTAAATCCATACATCTTTTTAAGGTGAGTTTTTTAATGTGTTATACTTTTAAAAAAATTGATATATTTTAACACACAAACTGTGATGGTAAAGCTTGAAATTAAGGATTACCAAGGATTACATCGTTTAGTTAACATTTCAAAAGTGCAAACATTGGCTACATGTACTGTATTATTACTGCACAATTATTGTATTACGTTGGACATGCTTTCGTAAAGATCCATAATACAAATGCATGCAGTTTCATGAAGTAATACTTACAATTCAAAGGCATTAGATATCTGTTAATATATTTCAGGTATTAGATCTCTTTCTTAGACCTGTTTGAGTGCAGCGTGTTGTCCTCTATTAACCAAAATGCCACAGGACTTAAAGGATGCAAATGTGTCATATTTTTCTCCCCAGGCTCATTTGCCCTCACTGCTTGATGCTGCCTGCATTACAGTAATGGTGTCCATGAACTGTAATAAGAAAAAGGTGTACTTTAATTAGCCAAGTCATTCTATGAATAAACTCTGTTACAAATCACTTCCCTTTATTTGCATATATGAGCTGTGTATATTAACAATTTGTACTAGGCTTATTGAAGTGTCTTCAGGTGTTTTTTCAGTAAGTGTGAAGCCAGGCCTGGTCAGAAGAAACCTCGAGACATTAAAATGTTCAACTATTGCACTGGCTGGCTGGATACAAAAGCTAATGAGAAGACTACTAGCATACAAGGGTTTTTTTAAACTCCAAGACAGAATTCAGAGCACATTAGTTGGACCTATTAAACTGTGTAGTAGTTCTCTAAGAAAAACGCTGGAAGCACAGACTTAAGCCTATTTAAAACCAGCTTGGTTTAAGTGGATTTTCCTGGTAGTGGAGTAGGTTAGGTCATTCAGTATTTTTTTTTTCCTTCTGTGAGCATTACGAGCCTATTAATGGCATCTTAGGCATTAGAGCCCAGTTTTTTTAAAAAATGTATTCAGAACTTAAAGGACACAGATTTTCAAAGGCATCAAAACTGTTTAGATGCTTAATTCCATTAAATCTGAGGTAAAGCATACATTCCCCTAAAGTGTCTTTTGCTTGCGTATGTGCATTTGGGTGTGTGAACATACATGTGCAGGACACTATTGTGGACAAGTAGGCCAAAGCTGATACAATTCTCAAAATATGTGTTGCTCTATTGGTATGAGTAAGAGCTCACATGCACATTCTTGGCTTGCTCCATTCAGTACAAGCTGGCCACCACACCCAGTGCTCCAAATCAGATCTCAACTGTAGGTCATTTGATGGTAGGAATATTTGTCTACTTCCATGTATCTTGGCTGATGCATCCTATGATTGTGTCTGCATTATGCTTGGTGACTCTTGCCCTTCCTGAAAATGCCATCCATGTCCTCCTCCTAAACAGACGCTGCCACCTGTACAGCAACACCCCTCTTAACAGGCCACAAGTGGATGTCCTTGCATACCACACCACTGAATTTGGCCCATTTGTTCAGTCCAGCTTCCGGCATGGTTTCATTATCCACCTTTGTATCCTAATATATGTCCTAATAAATTCCATCAACACACTTTGTTTTGTGCCGGTGTTTCAAAAGACAATGTCAAAAAAATTCTGTCCCATGATCCCCATCCTAAGGGTGTGAACTGACCTGGAGGAACTCACTGTTAGTATCCTTCCAACATATACCTTCCCTTCTAGCACTACTCTCTATCATCTTCCTTTTAACCAGAGCCTCATGCATTCTACAGTTCTTCTGTAATGGTTTTTTTTATCTTTTCCATTATAATAAGTCTGTCATTTTTGGTACTGTATCATGCTTCATCAAAACTCAAGTAAAATATATGTAGGACATTTCCCTTTGCTAGAAAGATGGTAGCTTATAATGTGAAGCTGGCAGGTCATTCTGCTAAAATTTACATTTAATAAACCTGTGCTGCAATGTAACCAGTTTCCTTCTACCTTAATACTTCAATAAAATTTTCTCCAAAATATGCTTTCAAGCACTTTATACTCTTTACCTCAGAGTAAGAGGGTCAGATGACCGTACTCTCTTCCTCATCAAATAAAAGTTTCTAGTAGTATGATCACTCTTGAAACTTGGTAGATTTCCTAAAATTCTTCATTTCTCAATTGATGCTCAAGTGATAAGCAGTTCTGGGATGGAAGTTACTCTAACATTCTTCCACCTTTTTCCTTTATTTCTCATCTTCTCAAGCAACACAAACTGAAACATTTGGATATCAGTCACAATCACTCTTACAGTATGATTGTTATCTCTGGTTTTATGGCCATTTCCACTAGTTTCTCAATTTTGTTTTTCTTCTCATACTTCTGTATACACATCCTGTATTCCTGCTGACTATTTTCTATTTCTCAATCAAATCACACACAAGCCTTTCAACAAATCAATTTATTTTCTTTCTAACATTCTTACCATAGATATTCTTAGATACATTATGTATCATTAGTTACTTCTTTCTCTATATTAAAACCAAAAATAACCCACCAGAGCGGACTGCATCATCTAAACTGCTAAAATCAAACAAGGAAATAGTGAGAGAGGTTTTTAAATGATGAAGTAAGTTAGGTCGTTTTAGAAAAGCTGCAGCTAGGGTGAATATATCTATTTCATATGCCTATGAATTCAGGTATCTGCAAGCTATTGTCCTGTAATGAGGGCAAGCACAAATTATTTAATATTTGAAATACTTGGCTGACTCAAAGGAGCCTTAGACGAAAAAATCAATAAGTTTAGAATGCCTTTTCCTATGGACATGCTGCTCTGTTCCAGCTAGAAAAAACACACCTTTCTTTAGAAAACTGTAGATGTTGTCATTTTCAAGCTGATTTATTCCAGGTGTAGATTAAAAATTATGTATTTTTTTTAAGTAAAAACAGTCATTGAGATCAAGGAAAGTCCCCAATGGCTGGAGAAAGACAAATGTTAAGGAAGGACCACCTCACTTCTGTCCGTGGAAAAGTAGTGGATTAAGTCCTCTTGGAAAGCATTTCTGGGCATATGAAAGAGAAGATGGTGACTGGGGAGCAGTCAGCATGAATTTACCACAAGTGGACCATACGTGAACAATTTGATCACCTTCTGTGATAAAGTGATTGGGTTTGTGGATGAGAAGAGACCAATGGATGTCCTTTGCTACAACTTTAGCAAGGCTTTCAATGCTGTCTCCCCCAGTATTCTTGAACGCAAGTCAGGATATTATGATCTGGACTAGGTGAACAACTAGATGGATAAACACTCGTTGTCTCCTTGGACTCAGAGGGTATTGATTAGAAGGCTGTACTCCACCTGGGGGCTGCTTACAATTGGAATACCACAGGGAACTATGCTAAGACCTATATAACATTTCATGTCTTTATCAATGACCCCAAGGAGGTGAAATTTGACAAGGACAAATGCAAAGTCCTGCAGAAAGGCGTAGCCTCTGGAATGATATGACTGGGGACTGCCTATAGGGGGGAAACAGTTCTCCTGAAAAGGCCCTGCAGGTGTTGGTGGGCAGTGAGCTGAACATGAGCCAAGAATGTCTCCTGGCAGCAAAGAATTCCAATAGCATCCTAGGCTGTAATAGGAGCAGAGCCAGTAGGTCAGGGGAAGTGATTTGGTATTACACTGCATCTAGCACTGCATCCAGTTTCAGGCTCTTAATAAAGAAAAACATTAATAACCTGGAGGAAGTTCAGTGGAGGGCCACTGAGATGATCAGGGCTAGAGCACTTGCCCAGTGAGGAGAAACTGAAGGAGCCAGGCTTGTTCAGCCTAGAGAAGAGACAATGTCAGTGGGTCTAGAAGCAACCCGGCAGGGACTGCAGGACAAAGAACCAGGCTTTTCACAGTGGTGCATAGTGGGAGACAATGGACATAAATTTAAAAGAGAGATTACAGCTGGATATAAAGAGACACTTACTCACCAGCAGGACAGTTGAGCAGTGAAACAGTTGCCCAGAGAGGCTGTAATTTCCATTCATTCCTGGAGATTTTCCAAGACCAGTCTGGATAAAGCCCTTGAACTGCCTCATGTGATATCACGGTTGACCATGCTTGGAGCAGGGTTTTGACTGGAGGCCTCCTGAGGTTCCTTCCAGCCTGAAATATCCTGTGATTTTGCAGTTCCATAAATTTAGGATGGACAGATGGTTGCCTGTGTTTGCTTCCATCTGCTAGGAAGACATAGTTCATAATGACAAGTTAAACTGTCTGTTTCACTATGACACAGTGGACAAATGACAATAGTTTTGGATGAGCAGATCTAAAGCATTTGATTGGCAACTTCTTTCAGGGAAGTGCCACTTCTTTTATGGGTCTGAAGCATTAGCTCCATGTGGCAATGATGCACGATTCACGTATTATTGCTGTTATTTAACAGACACCGACTTTGTACGTGGTGATTTATCCACAAATAAAGAACATACATTTGGAATCAGATAAAAATGATGCATGTTATAATAATGGAAAAAATTGGGTTGGAAAGGACTCCAGGAGATTACCTAGTCCAACCTCCTGCTCAAAGCAAGGCTAACTTAAAAGTTTTATCAAGTTACTGTGGGACTTCTACAGTTCACTCTTGAACATCTCTAAGGACCGAGATTTTACAACCTGTGTGGGCAACCTTTTCCAGCACTTATCTGCTCTCATGGCAAAAATTGTTTTCCTTATATCTAGCTGGAATTTTCCTTTCTGCAGTCTGTGTCAGGTACTTTCCACCTTCCCCCATGAATCTTTCAGAAGAGTCCAGCTCAACCTTCTCGAACCTCCCTTTATGCAATGGAAGACATTGGTTATGTTTCCCCTTAGCTTCTCTGGAAGTATAACAAACCCACGCTCCCAACCATTCAGTGGTCACTTTCTGGACTCCAGTTTATTTCTGGGGAGGCCAAAACTGCACAGAGTACTCCAGACGCAGCTTCATTAATGATAAGCAGAGGCAAAAAAGCCCTACTTGCCCTGGCCTGGTGGATGAGGTCTTCAGCAGGTTCCTCAGATTCATTTCTGAAGAGCTGCTGCATAACTAGGCACTCCCCAGCCTGTGACAATGAAAGGGGTTACTCTGTCCCAGATGCATGACTGTGCATTTGGCCGTTGAATTGCGTAAGATTCCTGCCAGTTCAGTCCTTCAGCTTGTCAAGCTCCCTGTGTGTGGCAGCCCTGCCCAACAGTGTATCAACCCTTAACCCCTGGTTTGGTGTGAGCTGTGACATTGCTGAAGGGTGCAGAGCATTCCATTGATTTTCCACTGGCAAAGATATTAGATGGTGCTAACCTCACATTGACCTTTGAGAAGTGTCACCTGTAACTGGCTTCCAGTTAGATTCCTAGCAGCTAACCCAGACACTTCGAAATTTCACCCATATTTAGCCTGGTTCAAATCCCCATTTGGGTTCAGGGAAATTATGGAAAATGGAGTTGAAAGCCTTGTTAAATTAAAAGTGAATTACATCCACTTCTCCCTCCTTGGCCACCAAGCCACTCATGTCATCACAGAAGGCAGTTAGGTTCTGTAAAATTTGCCAGTTATAAGTCTTTGCTGGCTGTTCCTATTAATTTTCCTGTCCTTCAAAGTCTTGGAAAAAACTTCCAAGAAGATTTTTAATTTTCTCAGGAAGTGAGGCTGACCAGCCTGGAGTTCCCTAAATTTTCCTTCTTGTCTGATTTAAGGATAAGCATAAGATTTACCTTTTCGTGGTCAACATGGACCTCCACTTTTGAAAGATGATAGCAAGCGGCGTTGCAGTGGCATTGCCCAGCTCAGATTCATCTCATTTGGTCCCATGGACTTGTATATGTGCAGGTTATTTAAGTAGTCCTAAACAGAGTACCTGTCTACTGTGAGTACTACTGTTCTCCCCCCAAATGATGTTATTTGGCTTAGGAATCTGGGACACTTGAAATCAGATCTTGCCAGTAAAGTCTGAGGCAAAGAAAGCTTTAAGTACCCCTTTTCTGTGTCCTGTGTTACAAGGTCACCTGCTCTGTTCATCGTCGGGCCCACATATTCCTTGGTCTCCCCTTCGCTGTGAATACATGTGCTAAGCCTTAAAGTAGCCTTTAGCAGCCTGCATTTACCAGGCAGGCTTCAACAGACAGATACCAGGACACCCCATTTTGTTGTCTTCCCCTCTAATCTTAACCCATAAGCTTTCAACAGGTCTGTCACCAGAATTCTGGGTATTCAAGGTGTGCTTTTGTGTAGACTGTAACTTCCCCATACCTGTCTTCCTTGCCAATCATTCCTAAAGAGCCTTCATCCGTCCACCCATCACAGCACCCCAGCTGTGCAAGTTATTCTACCACATCACTGTGACACCTGTGATTTCCATGCACTGCATCCATGTATGTGACTCCATTTCCTCCTGTTTGTTTTTTAAGATGCATGCATTTGTATGCAGGCACTTGAGATGTGCCCCTGGGTGCCCTGCTTTCTCAGGGGAAGTGAGACAGCATCCCTTGTCACACTGTCCCACCCACTGTCTTCCCCCACTTATCCAACTGTGTGTCAGTCTGAATTTTGGTGGGATAGGAACGTTAGAATAGGTATTCCCCTTTTGAGGGACATTTTTCCTAATAACAATGAACCTAGTGAGTAGAATGTAAAGAGGGAAAATGTAACTAAATTCCAAGTTGTATATTTGATTGAGGTAGATGTAGCTGCTTATCAGGGGTCCTGATGCTGTGTACCTATATTTTTCTCACAAAGAGAAGACAAAAAGTTGAAGAATTAGATTTCTTTCCTCTTATTCTTTATTGATATTACATTAGTGCTTAATGTTTTCAAGCGAGTTTCAGGTGACAAACACAATATGCAGCTAAGAGGTCTGAAGAGATTTTTAACTTGTGCTTGTGCAGCCTGGGAAGTAGGAATGTAGCAAATAACTAGAATAAATAACCATGAGTGGCACGCTCATTCTGTGATTTAAAAGTTCACAAAATGAAGTCCTATTCCAAGAGTGTCCTTACAAGCAGCAGGTCTAAGCTTGAAAGAAAATACTGAAACATTAGTTTGCCAAACATGAAGTACTTTAAAACACATCATTTGTATGTTTTATAATTATTATTATAATTACAGGCTATCAAGGTGGAAGGATGCCACTGTATTGAGATGACTACTTGAATGAATAAACCAAGATCTATTCAGCTATCGAAATGTCTGTATAACTCCCATTACCAGAGCTGCATGCACAAAGTACAGCAAAGTGAACTCTGTTGTATAAATACATATATATTAAAGAACAGAAGTGGTGCAAAACTGTACTAAAATTAAAAAATGCTAAACCAAGGTGTGCTGAAATGCCATGGAAAATTCTGGCCCATGAGGGCTTCAGAAGCCGTGAGCACACTGAGATTTCGGTGCCTCTCCAGCCAACATGAGACGTTCTGCTTGCTGTGGCAGAAGCCAGCCTGATTCCAAGCCTGAGCCACCCTCCACTGTCTCTTCATATATATCACTGCATGGCTTCATGCTTCTATAAGTGTCACGCACTTCAAAAGGCACTTATGTGGCTTCTATGTGAGGCTTTTCAAACCACTCTGCTTTATGGGTTACTGAAACCACCGGATTTAAGACAAGGATTCTACACTCTCAGCTCCTTGGTGTTGCTGTTTTTGGATTTTCTGATATATGTGTGTAGCAGTAAAAATTTAATGTGCATTGTGTAAGCAGAGAAGTTGGTAGACACAACGTGGTAGGCCTGTTCACTGTATGTGGAAGGCTGATCTAAGTATAACAGACAATAAGTATATAGGGCAGAGGTGATAATCTTCTTTTATTTAAAGTTACATTGTTTTATAAGTGTATAAGTGAAAAAATGAAGCATAGAGGAAAGAGTTTTACCCCTGGAAAATTAACAAATGGAATCAGAATAGATTGTTTTAGGTGATTAAGTCAGCATCTAAGGTGATAATCTTAGACCATTTGGGAGCTGAGCTGGTGAAAAGTGCCTTCATTAAAACTGGACCTGAAAAGCAGAATGGTTTTGTTTAGGATCTGCACCTTAAAGGAAATTATTGGGTTGGGTTCAGCTTCAGTGATCAGAATATGAACTATTTACAAAGTCACAGCAATGTAGATTAGAGATTCCATTTAGGGCCTACTGCTGTGTGTGCTGAGATTGAAAGAGAGTCAGTATTCTGCTGTTTTAAGTATAGGTTTGGTTAAGATAACAGAGAAATGGCAACACAGGGTTAGATAGGAGTCCAAATAAACTAATAAGCAAGTGCTGTACTTGGTGTCTTGAGCACTGTGTTCAGTAATAGGAAAGACAGCAGAAGAAGCTGAGAACAACGAACTGGAGGGAGTGTATGTACACACACAAACATGTACATACAGGTGCTTGATATTTAAACAGAAATCTAACAGTCTAAAAAGATGAGAGATGTGAAACACATGCGAAATCTTCATGAAATAATGCTGATGCCTCGTAGGGTGAACACACGCTCTCTCGCATGGTGCCAAAAGGCTAAGCCTGAAATGATTCATGCATGCAACAGATGTCAAATGAATCCCTGGACTATGAGGTCCACAGCAAATCAAATTAAGAGTATTATGTTGTATGTTGTTTAATTGTCATACAACAAGGAACTAAATTCCCACTAACAGCAATGTCTGTTTTCTCCTTTCTAGGTGATTGATTGGACAATCTCGTCTTCCAAGTATGAAACATTTTCCTTGAGTATATTGTGACTTATAAATGTGTAATTCTATCTCTGAAATGTCAGAACTTTGGAATTATTAGTGGTGTGCCCTTAGAACTTTAATCAGCACTTCATTTAATTAGGTCATCTTGTTAAAAAATGTTTTGCCATCCTTAAAAATTTCTGATACTCATTATATGAAAGCAGAATTATTTCAGTTGCAATATCAAGAAAGTAGTTTCTTACCAAGCTGCAATTTCTTACTTGCATTTTACTTAAGTTGTTGAAGACACTTTGCAATGATTATCTTTTCAGTTATAATTAGAGAAAGTAATTGGAATATTTTTAGTGTTTGCACTGATTGCTCCTTAACTCTGAATATGTTTATCTATAGATAATGTGTCATGTTCCTCTCATATATAATTATTAGATATGCAGATTGATATACACATTGATATACCCCAACACTTTTTACAAAGAATGTAAACATTCTCTTTGGAAACTGAGGAACCACTTATGATGTGGCCTTCTACTGTCTCTGGTGTTGAAAGTAGGTAGAAGAACAGTGAAATGGTGGTAGATGACAAAACCACCCTGATGGTTGTTCTCCACCATACAGAGCAGAAGACAGGGAGTAGTGTTTGAAGGCAGGACAGCACGCACCCACTGATGTACAAGATAAAAACTTCTGTCTGACTTACCAGGCTGCGAGCAGCACACTTTGAGGAATGGTGAGATATAACTATCTTCCTGCCACTTTGGGTTGGCTTTTTGTCATCCCTGTCCTTAAGGGAGAATTCAAGGTTTTATTTACATGTTGTTTGCTTAGGAGACAATAATGCTCTTTCCAACGCAATGCATTTTTTAGGTCAGGAACCTTAGAACTCCTGAACTGACAGTTACTTTCCTCATTGTAGGCAATTACGGAAAATACATGTTTAAAAAAATCATAAATACTTTCCCATAGAATTATGATTTTTGCATTTTATAATCAGTACAGAAAAAAATCCTTGCAAGTTACACATTTACACTACATGTTATTTATATACCATGAAAGAGGACTTGGGAGGAGAGAGTATTGAGGTAAGCACCAAATACACACAGCTGATGTGGATGTATGTTATTAAGAGAAGAGATTAATTAAAGTTTGGACAGGGAATGTATCTTTATAAGTCACTCTTTTCCCGCAAGTACAGTGTGTTTAGAGCTGCTGCTAAGTCTCCAAGGAAACCACTGCTATTTGTGACTCTGTTTAGTGGTGGAAAACTAATTTTTACCTGCTTTTCTAAGACTGACAAGTCATGACAGCTCTTAGAAGTCTGCAAATCGATTATTAGTCAAGCCTTGCTATATTTTTAGTAACCTTTTTTGTGTATTTAGACTGAATCACTGAACTACACTACAGATCAGAGTTGGAAAAGTCAGTCATGATTTGAAAAAATGGTACAAATCCTAATTTTCACAACAAAGCTTATAGCATAATGGTATTATATTGAAGAATTAAATCTTGTTTAAGTCAATTACCACTATCCCACACAAATACTAATTTGCTTATACAGATTTGCTTTCCAAGCTGCATAAGTAGTTGTATAGAAATACACACCACGAGGATGGACTGAGCACCCATGAGACTGCTGCTAAATATGCAGAATCTTACCCCCAGTGACAACCTTGAGTAAACAAAAATCTTTCTTTATTCTTAACTCAGGCACCAACAGTGAGAGCTAGAGCTTTAGAGAGATGTTTTCTTTATACCTCATAGTGGACTGCTAAGTGTTCTTTCTTTTCCCATTTCTTTGCTAGCAAAGGGAAGCTGTTGACATCCCTGAGTTGTCAGTTTGTTGTTTCCCATGTGACAGCAGAGGTGAGATCAGAGCATGAAATGTTTATACCAGATTACATCAAAGATGTCCCCCTAGCCTCACATCTTGTCTCCAACATCAGCTGAGGGCTGTTGTCTGTGGAGTTGTGTAAATACAAGGCAATCACACAGTGAGGTCTCTGCAGAGTATCCTCTCAGTATCTGATGGGAGGGACTGTCTTCCACAAGCAGCATCCTTGTGCTTCCAGAATGGGTTTTTCCTCCATTATTTTGTCTGGTCATTTTCTAAAATGATGAAACATCTTCAGGATGCAATTCAGAGATTGAAAATAGGACTTGCTATGTAGTTCAGGAGAGGCAGAAATGTGTAAGAGCAGCAAATTTGGAATTAACCTGTGGGCTGAACAGGAAATGCTTATGAGCATGCTGGGGAAGTGGCAGCAGAGGATGATAGTAGCGGTCCTGGTTGGGCCATCTCTGCACTTATGCCAAGCAGGAAAAGACATAACTTCTATGCTTGTGTTGCCGTGTTACATGCATGATACCTTTCAGCTCTCTGTAGGACTTGGAGTTGCCTGATAAACAATGTTATTGCTCCATGCATGGAGTTCTTTGAAATGGCAAACCAGCTCTGGTTAACGTTTCCTATTAAAACAAACATTTTTTTTGGTGTGGTCTCAGAAGAAGTTTATTTATTTAAATTTATTTTCTATATTTTGTTTGTGAGTGTAGCAGGATAAATTAGGACTCAAATTTCCTGTTTTTCCATGTATGATCTTCCCCTTAGATAGTCCCTATGTGTTTAAAAATAGTGTCATAAACTGCACAAAACTGGAAGACAGAAGTGGGGAAGAAGGAAGTGATAGAAGCTACAGGATTGTTGAGGAGAGGTGACATTACTAGAGTTGGAGATATGGAAACTATTAAGGTACGGATGACTCAGGGGTAAACTCCCTTGTGCATGAAAATATTATTTTTTTTTAATGTTTTTTTTTTTTTTTTATGACAACTTCTAATACCTGAAACCGTGGTAATTTAATCTTTCTCAATCCTGGCAAGCGTATAAAGTGATATTCTTTGTGACTCATTTTACATTTTTGTTCTTAAGTGGGACATCTAAAGTATATTTTCAAGCCTGGTCAGATGTACATAATTATACCCCATTAAAAACTTTCAAATGCAACAACTAAAGCTTCACTTTTATTTGTCCAATTTGCTGTTTTTATCAATGACAATTACTTTAAATTGTGGTCTCAAATGTGCTCATGTTGCACTGAAAAATCTTTAAAGGCCAAACACATGTCGGAATACATATGAATTTCTAAGACTTGCAGACATGTGGCATGTATGTACATTAACAGTAACCCTGTGAAGGCAGTGGGGTTCTGGTGATTAAGTTCTGGGAAAAAATAGGATAAGGCCTGCTAAAATCTCCAGGGCATCGAAGAGGAATCAGAGAGCCGCCGTCCACCCAGGGTTTGGCTTATCCTGTCTCTCCTAGATTGCTCTCTCTTGCTGTCCACACCATCCCTTGGGACAAAAAATGTGCACTTTCCCCTTAGTTTTTTATTCAATGAGTCCAGAAGAGAAAAGTTGTTAATTGATTTGAAGGCTGATGGTAGCGTGACCTTGCTCGCTAGGTTTAGATATGATCAAATGCTGAGTGAGTTTGAGAGTCAGATGTTGTGAAAGGGCCTGTGAAAAGGGAAGTGACTCCATTAGTCTGAAGGTTCAGGTTTAGGCTACAGCCACTGCAGTCCCCTGAGAACAGACACTTTTTCTGCTGATGTCTTCTCTGGCACCAAGAGCCTCGCCTGGCTGAGCCCTTAGGAGCAGCTCCCTGGCTGAGCTCCCGGGCGCTGCTGTGCCTATGGAGAGCACCATGTTCCCAGTGGGCCAGGATGCCCTGGCCTTGCAGGGTACGGGGTACACACGATGTTCCTCCAAGGCTGTATTATAGAATGTGTTTTGCAACATAAACAGATCAAAGCAATGACATCCAAAGTGTCAATAAACCTAGTGGCAAATATTAGATTTTTCCTCCATGCCATACCTGTATGTTTGGAAATCTAGGTCTTGACTCTGCGATGTTTACTCAATCAGATTAATACATGCTTGTGTTGACTACCACGGAGTTATACCAGCCATAAATTCAGCCTGTTACACTTTAGTGTAAATGCTTTTGTGAATATAGCCAGTAGCACTAGATGTTAATAACGACACTACTATCCATAGAGCTATTTCCACCACAAAAGATGTCAGAAAACCTTATTAAGCCATCTAGTTCTGCCTCTTTATTTTTCCTCTCTGTCTTAATGTGTCCATCAATGCTGATGCAATGCAGTGTAGGCTGCAGTGTCAGAAGCAATGTAACCGTTTAAGTATTCTGTTCTGTGGACGTTGATGAAAAATGAAAGCTATTTGTGCCTCAATATTGTGACAATGAAGGAATCACAATGTAGCAGCTTTTCTGTCCTGTTTTTTTTCTTATTTATTTTTATTAAAAAATATTTTTCTAGTATTTGCTTTGACAATTAAAATATTCTGGTTGCTTGAAAAAAGTAGCAAGGCACAGGATAAATGGGGAAGGTAGCCTTTTTAATCATTCTGGGAAGAATGAAACGGCTTCTTGTTAGCCGTTACTGACCTTGAATTTGATGCAGCTTTCTCAGACTTGTTAGTTCAGGAGGACTTTTCCAGTCTGCAGGTTACTGAAAGGCCCTTTCTGGGCTCTGAAGGCCTTAGCATAAATTAGTTCCTGATGGCACGCATTTGTGTCAACAGGCCAAAGAACGCGCTGTCAAGAAATTAAAAAAATAAAGCCTTGTTGACTTAATGTCTCCACTCACTACACTACAGACACATCAGTAGTATGTTAAAACTGTTAAAGTTTCATTTCCTAAATTTTAAGCTTTTCAAATTCTGTATGAAAGAGAGCAACGAAGAAGGGTCTAGTTCTTTCTCTGCTTATGTCTACTTCAAAAACCTTTCCAGTCGTGGCTTTTTTCAAAACCATATCACAAAGCAATTTCAAATTAATATCCTGTATCTTTTTTCAAAATCATATTCCTTCTCTTTATAACTCTCTTCTAACTCTAAGATTTCTCACTGTTCTGATTCACCCTGACCTGATCTGAATCACGGTATGGTTGTGCCTGCAAAGTTGTGTGGGAGCAGAGAATTGCAGTCCTGCTATGTGACATCAGAACATATCTTGCTGGATGTGTTTTTAATCATCGCTGATTTGCAGATCAACGGCTACAGTTCCAGTGGGGTTGGGGAAGAATATTATTTAGAAATATTACATGTGCAGCCAGATAGATCTATTTTGATTGTGTGAATGCCTTGTTTTGAAAGCTGCCTTTGCTACCAGATCTACTATTTACCCACTTATCATGCCTTTATCCCCAGGGTTGCCTGGCTCCCTTCTAGGGGACAGACATTTAACTGCTTTCACATCCTTCTCGTTGTGATCCCCAGACTTCCAGTGTATTGCTTGTAAAACATCCTTGTTTTCTCTTGTCTGACATCCCCTTAGGTACACTAATTCCCCTCCTTCCCCCCACATCCCAACAATCATCAGCTACAGAGGCATCCAGCATACATACCTTCTTGTGACTATTTTCTTCCAATGTTTCATTCAGATATAGCCAGAAAGACCACAAGCAGAAAGCTTGTAAAGTGATTAAAACAATTTTCTTCATTTGCCGTGGCGCCAGCTTGCTAGGTCCTTTATAGCAACTAGCTCAGTCATGCGGCAGGTTGAGCTCGAGATTCCTGATGCAGATCATTATGTTCCCATAAATTATCTCAGATGTACCTGAGCCAGGGTTTGAACCAGACACTGACAGGAGAGGTTTCTTCCTTTTGCTCTTTTCCTTTCTCTGCTATCCTGCACCACTTTGCTCAGAGGCCTGTGGAATGGAGAACAAATTCAGGTTTTGAACAGTTTATTGTGTTTAGTACCACTGCCTTTGAAAGGTACTCTCTACTTTTAAGCCAAAATTATTTAAAATAAAATTCCTATAGCAGCCCAGTCTGGTGAAGGAGAGATGTTTTCCATTTTTAATTATTGATTCAATGAATCATAACCTATATTAATAAAGAATTACTGTGGTCATACAAGGTAGTATTTACTTCTGGTGAGCTTATGCCTACATGGGTATACAATTTATTAGCAACTCTCAGTGGAATTGATCTTTGAAATAGAAAAAAATCTTTGAATAAACTTTCTATTGATATATTTAGTACTCAAGTTTTAAACTGTATTCTTTGACAAATTTGTCATGTTATCCAACTGCAAATCTTCACAAAATGTCTTTTATAAGAATTAACATAATTATAGTTGTTTAACACAATGTGCTAAAAGATTATGCAGCAGTAGATATTCATCAAGTGGTTTCTGAATTTTCATAAAAAGAACCAGAGAAAACTTCAAGCTTTATTTTTTTCTGAAAGAAACCCAGATAAAATACTAAAAACAAAATGCAATTTCTAATACCAATCTTTGAAAACTAGGCCAAACAGTTTCACATCTTCCAGTTTTCAGTTTTCCAAAAACAAATTGCCCAGCTTTCAGGCAAAACAGATGTTTCCTGGGAATTTTTGAATTCAGTTCACAGATTTGCTTCAACCAAACTTTTGGGCTATGTTGGTTTATATGTATTTGCAATCCATATTTTTTCAAAGAACCTTGAAAATGGTTTTATATATAAATAAGACAAATGAAGTTCCGGAGAACGAAGTGACTATGGTAATTGTACTGCTCTTCAAGACACAAGAATTATTGTGAGCAGACTCAAGAGTGTCCGGACCATCCATGTTAATCAGATAGCAACATCTTTGGATTTAAGATAGACAGATCCAGGTTGAGTAAATATCTATCTGTCATCCGTGGGGATTAAAAATACAGAGAGGTTGCCTCAGCTCCCTGGGGAGGGTGAAGCACGTATGGCCTTACACCTTCCACATGGAAATGGGATGTACTAGGTACCAGCCTAGTCCAATTGGTACTAGTTCAATGGTCCTTGAACCACACCTACAGCTATTTCAGGCCAGAGATGCTGAAGTGAAGGAAACTGGGCAAGCTGAGTGATGCTGGTGAAGGATCGGTGTTACAGCGGCTGTGCTCAGCTCTATGCTGCTTTTCTGGCACTTTCAGCTCAGAACACGGAGTGCATTCATGAAGGAGTTTCGAAGGCAAGGAGGACTGTGAGGATTTTCTTTGTTTCCATATGACTTGATGAGACTGATCACTTTGTATATATATAGATTTAATCAGAGAGAAATTTGAGAAAATTTTCAGCTTGGACATTTCTTTTTGTTGTGGAGGACTTTATTCACTTAAGTCTCCATATAGTAGGATTTCTGTGCACTGTCTTGGAGAATAGGCAAAATATTATTCTGAATTTGAAGATTTCATTTTATTAAAATACATCCTCTGAATTTGTGCTCAGCCATTTCTACCCATTTTCTTTTTAATGTTTGTTTTTCTTTAAAAATAAATATAAATTTACTCAAATGGCATTAGAAAAAAAAAAAAAAAGGGTAAGGAAACTCCTTATGGAGAGGTAAGAAGAAATCTAATAAATTGACAGTTTTATTCTATATTCAGAAAGCAACCGCCAAAAAAAAAAAAAAAGCCCCAACAATTAGGAATTCTGGCATAGGAGAGGGCAGAGTTTCTAATCTGAGAAAATAGATTTGAACCCAGGTTGAATCTGGGGTCCATTTGAAAAACAAGAAATTGAGCTCAGTAGTTTCATAAACTGCGAGTGCAGTAGCGTGACAGCAGAAGGTTGATGGCCTATAATGCTTTGTCAGAAGCTTTTCCTCTCAGAATTGTTAAGAGTTGTTGCCCGCAGAGAAATAAGTGCCCTTTAGGAATGGTTCAAGCATAGGAGTAGTTTAGTCTCTCTTGCATCTGAGAGGACAGAGGAATTCATCGAGACAGTCATATGGGTTTTTACAGTTGACTGAAATTCAAATCCAGGAACTGAAGGTGGAAAGTTGATGTTTTGACTCAGGCCAGGGAGGGAGAGGTGGCTGCTGCATTTTAGAGGAGTGAGGTGTTTCCTTTCATATAAACCGACATTAGTCATGTATTTCTAAAACCAACATGCCTCGCTGTCATTTCAGCCTGGGATTATCCATGTGTCCTGGAGACAGGTGGGCACCTGGGAGACAATTTCAGTGAGCAGAACGTTTGGTAGTTGTGGGAGGCGTATATTACGCTAAATCATTGTTTCTCACTCCATTTCACATAATCATAACTTCTGTGGCATTTCCTTCTTTGACCTTCAGTATAGATCAGAGGACACAGCTGAAATCAAACACTGTTTCTGTGGGCTTGGCCCCTTCCAATGAAAGGATTTTTTCCCTTGCAGTTTTCCCTGCTCTTTTTCCCTTCAGTATTTCAGTATTATTGTCACTTAAGTTTCAGTGGCCAAACTTAGCACTCTCAGTTTTCCTGAGTAGAATACATTCCTCTTTCACAGATGTTATCAGAAAATCCTCTACAAGTCATTATGTACTGAAAATACTGGGGTAACACTCTTTCTTTTGCACTCTCTTTTAGGCAGCAGCAAAGGATTTGCAATGCTCAAATTTTTCAAAAAATAACCCAGAAAAATCAGTCAAAACTGACTGCATCAGACTCCTGACAAAAAAAAAAAGGAAGGTTTTGTCTCTACAGAAACAATACTTCAGAGTAGTATATTTCCTTGTATTATTTTGTTCTGTCATTCAATCTTCTCATATCATCTTTTGCCTGTTGTCTCTTACAATCATTGTTATTCTTATTTTTCTGATATAGTTTCTCCTTTTACACATCCCAAATGGCCAGCTCTGACTGCAAATAGTTGATTTGACTGTTTTCATATTCTAGGTAAAGGCTTGCCTGTTTTGTCTGGATGCATAAAGGAAAAGATGCTTGCAATATTTTACAGCTTGTACAGGACTCAGTAATTAAAGTCAGTCTTTGGGCTTACACCCATTACCATAGCACATATGCTCTAGACAGAAGTTATACTTCATTCCCACTCTCAAGTAAAATTAAGCCAGATCCTGACCTTGAGCCTATGGTTTGTAGAGAGCTTTAAATGCTGGGCTTGTGCACATTTAACCCCACTGTACCAGTTGTAGGGTCATAGGGAGGTGACAGATGCTATCACACACTTCCTACTGTAGATGATTAATTATGAAGAGAGGTCTTTGCATAGACTAGACCTGAAAATTTCAGCTGATTTCCTCAGCAAGGTTCTTGGCAGATCTACAAGAGCATCATTGTTGATTCAAGCCAGCTAGTGTCTGTTGTGTTTATCACAGATTTCCTTACACAACATAACCATCCAGGCTGATAAAAGCAATGAAATTTCAGTACAACACAGTGCTGGAAATCTGATCTCAGCTAAACAAATATTGCCATCAATATTCCCAGCATTATATAGTTGCTATTAACATCAGGCTTACATATTGTAATTTTATTTCTTAAACTACACAGATAGGGCTTAGATGTATGGATTTATTATCACATTTGGCATATATTATTTATAGCATAAGAAAGGTGAAACATCTTGCAGCATGCATGTAAAGATTAGGATTTATTGTCCAGGAATCCTTGAACAATTTTATCAAAAGCCCATTTCTAGGTGGTGTTTTTCTGCAATAAATCATACAGCAGAAATCTATCAGTGGACACCAGTAGGAGATAAATGAGAGCAGAGGAAAGAGGGTCATCACAGATTTTTTTTTCTGTATCATGACCTGTCATTGGCAGAAATCCATTTATTATTGTACATGAATGATTTTTTTCCCTTACTCACTGGGTTTGCCATTCTGGGGACTGTTATCTAAACTAAAATGAAAACTTCACAAAATGTAAGCTTTCAGGAATCATGAAAACAGAGATAACTTAGTCCACAGGTGCAAAGAGTAACACTGCTTCTACTTTGACTTCTCTTTTTTCCCCTCTCTCCCCTTCCCCTCTCTCTTTTCTCTTTCCTCCACCCTCTACATGACAACAAATTGTTTTGAAGTTTTCATTATGGAAATAGGGCAGGAAGGACAGGACCGTAAACCCGGTGCTGTGGTGGTGTATACAAGAATTACTAAACTCAACTGGTTGGTATGTGCAGGAAAGAGGAAAACTCTGTATTGCCCAATTAGAAATGGGCCAGCTCTTGCTGAGCTGCATTTAGCCCAATTAAAGTTCTCCCAGGACCTTTCTGTCTTTTTATATGTAATAATGTTATGTTTGTCTTTAAGGAAGTGGGGAGGAGAGAACAATAAGGAGGATGGACGAAGAGTATAATTTTTTGCTAGGCTCAGATTAATCAAGATGGGAAGGAGCAATGTAACTTTATATATCCATAAATATCAGCATCCAAATTTCTACAGGGTCCTCAAGAGTGATCCACTCATGTTCCAGGCAGCTGGTAGGTAACGGGCCCCCCACCCAGGCCAGAATGATGCTCATACCAGTCAGGCTTCTGGGAACTGAGAGGAAAGGCAAGAGAAACAGGTCTTCTAGCAAGAGTGGATAAATTTTTTACAATCCAACAGCAAAAGCTTTAAGAGCAATCAACATGAAGAGGGATCTGTACATTTAAATCCTTCTTTTGCACAAGTAATGCAGCACTGGGGCACACATTAATTAAGATACCCAGGTTGTGCTCCTCCTGGAAAGCCTTGGTTATTTCTGCTTTATTAATTTATCACAGCGCGGAATTTTTATGATTCGTCATCTCTCTGATTTGTTTACCCTTTGGACATGTGCCACAAGCATTCTTCTTCCCCTGGGCTAGCTAAAGAAGCGCGAATACTGGTAGGGTCTACATTCTCCTTTGAAAACAGACAAAATAGTGAACTAATGGCCATTCATTTGTGCAAGCTAATGGGTTCAGCTGCTCCTCGTCGACAGAGGCAAGGGTGAGACTGTGTGAGCCTGATCAGACCCGCTATGTAAGTTTATGTTACTGTTGGGAAGATCCAGCTGCAAGTGAATCACCAAAACAGGATCTTTCCTTCCCAACACAGGAGTGTCAGCTTTGCACTGCAGCAAATGAGATCCTGTGGAAGACAGGTCTCATTGCCAGATACATCCATATGCTGCTACAAAGCACGGCTCTTTCTAGTACTGGAGTATGTAATGTATAACTAAATAATCTCAATTTTAATTTTTTATTTTTCTTTCTTATCACCAAGGTTCACATTACTGAAGTGATTTGCCAAATGGCTAGTAACTATCACAATTGTTCTTCAATAATCATATTGCAGGCAAATACAAGATGTTATTTTAATGTATAGGTTACTAGGTTCATACTGTGTATTTACTTAATTTACGGGGAGGGGGGGAAAGAGAAAGGCTTGAGGTAAGCAATTCAGATTAATGGCAGAAACAAAAATTTAAAAACCCGTCCCGTCAGGAGAAATCTTTCTTTGTGTTTTAGCTAGTGGACCTGCATATTGTTGACTGCATTTGAGCGAGGATTTAATCCCTCATTTCTGTTTGAAAAGGTTTTGATTTTTACTAATATAGTAAATATATTATTTATTAAATAAATTAAAAAACAGTAGAAAAAGGTTGCTAGTACAGAGAGACCATACAGTTCAAACAGCCTTGTAAATATATTTTATGTTGGATACATGCAAACATAGTTTGTATGAAAATCACACTTTCTTGTTTGTTCTGTGTGACCAGTTATAATCCCACATGCAGGCTTGATTTTAGTGGGTTCCAAAACATGTGCAGATTTTTAATCTTTCTGGATTAAACTTTAAACACTTTTAATCTTTCAAACTCTCCTTGAAATATTGTAGTTTTAGATAATTTTCCTTGTTGCTTGTATAAATCTTTTACAACAAATTCATTCATTCATACAAAGTAAGAAAAACGGTATAGAAAAAGAAGGAAAAGTTGCCTAAAGTATTAAAATACAACAGTAATCTATTATTTTTTATTTCATCTTGAGTTCACTGATTGCCTTCAACACGTAAACTCAGTTATATTAAAAACTGAGTTGTACTTCAGAAAACTTTAAGAAATCCCATTTTTTTCAGATCTAAGATCATTACTACTCTTTTTATTTGGCTGACTTAATTTTCAACTAACTGGAAGATGTTATTCCTTGGAATTGTAACAGCTACAGACATGAACAATAATTTATGGCTACCACACCAAATGAATGGCTCAACATATTAACCCACATTTCAACTTGATGGTAAACTCAACTAGATAGTTTATCCTGTGCGCAAAGCAGACTCTTCTAAACATTTAGGACTGCTGTTTGAATAATAAAACAATAACATGGCACAGTTATATTAGAATATAACCTTATGCTTGTAAACCAGGAAAAAAAAAGGAAAAGCTACAGGACAAATTACAAATTTTTAAGTTGTTAAGACTTGCATTAATCTTAAATCTATGTATTTCTTCTTCACTGGCCAAATGAAAATAAGCAGTAGTTTACACTGCTGCAGTCTAGCTTCTTTTGGGGGAAGACAGTTTGTATCTTTTCTTTTTAGTATTTTGGCTGAAACCTTTAATTATAACCAATTGAAGCTCCTCAAAGATTAAGGGGCCCACACAGACATATTACACATACCCGGTTATTATCTAGAGCTCAACCACAGATTAATGTGGGTGAATTTTCTATGATATCATGCACTTTTACCTATTTTGAAAATTTAAGATATATGCCACCTAACCTTTCATTTTAATATTAATGCTGGTTTTAAGTATGTTTTTCTTATAAATGCTACAATCAAATCTTTCCTTGAGGCAAATCCTGTTTCACTGGCTGCAAGCTGGATGCAGCAGCTCTGGGGTTATTTCGCACCGGGAAGAGGAAGCATCTGCAAGGTGACTGTGGGACTTGAACTGCTACAGGAATTACGGGATTTGCAAAACAATTGGAAACCGATTTAGCAGGGCCATGCAGGAACCGCAGTGCCGGTGGCACTAAGGATGGGGCAGGGACAGCCTGGATGGATAAAGGTCTCACACGTATCCACCAAAATATCACACCTTGACATCAAACTGAATACCGCCTTAGGTGTTGCACAGAAATAGTGAGACCCTTTCACCTGTTCTGTGTTGGACATGGCCAGGCAGCAGACAGGGTGGAAAGGAACAGAGAAGGCAGGTAAGAGGCAGCAGCTCCTTACACCAGCACAGTGAGCAGCCTCAGCTCCCCACCGTGGTCTGTCTGGGGCTCATGCAGGGCATGAAGCAATTAAAAGATATTTCACGTTGGGCAAATACGTGACGCTTGCCCTGTGGGGCAGGGACGGGAGGCTGGAGGGCTACCCTCTTCCATCTGTCTCTGCGGGCAGTCCCCAGTGGTAAAGTCAGCTTCCTAGCCTGGGTCTAGGGTAACACTTTCGGCTTCCCTTTCCATGTTAACCCTTTAAGCCTATCTGTACTCAGTTTGTGAACAATTTTGGCAGACAGGAAGGTACAGAAATAAGTGTATCTGTGTTTTGGAGTTTAATACTATCAGGTTGATAAGGCATGCAAGCCAATGAAATTCCTTGGCCTCTTTTGTTTCACAGTCACAGAAATTTGTTCAAGGCCAGGGTGCCTCATGTATCCTCCCAGTGAGACCATGTTGTGCCTGCTTTGTTCAGCCTGCTTCACAGGAGAGTGTGTTCATGGTCCACATCCCCCTTATGACGTTAGTGCTTACAGCCTCCGTAAGGTTTCTATACGTAAAGCAAGGTGAGAAAGTAGCCCAGCAATTTTAGGGCTCGTATGAAAGATTTACAAATTAGTTGGGAACCAGAAAACTCTTTGTACTTAAGACATCTGACATTTTTACGTGAATCCTCTAGAGTGAAAGACCTCGACATGGGAACTGGAACACTGAATAGCAAGGGCAAAGAAGTCTGTTGCGCTCTAGCCTCTTTATGCATCCATAGGATCCCATGTTAAGAGAATTACTTTGCCTTTTGCCATTCACAAGCACCAGATTTTCCTGGGAAAATGTAGACCTCAGCAGTTAAATTATTGTTGTTTTATCAGTCTTATTCCTGAGACACCACGAGCAATTTGGGAAGGATGCAAGATATCCGGTTTGCTTTATCTTTCAAATAGGCTTACAGAAATGTTTAGATCGGTGTGTTTTTAAAGATACGGAAAAGTTGGAAACGTGAGGTTTAGCAATGAAGATGTGAGGAACCTAAATTATTTTCCACTTCTAAGACTTTTTTTCCCTTAAAAATGAAAGGAAAAGTGGCTGTTTGGAACAGACAAAATGCTATAGCAAAGATGAGAACTGACTCTGGAAGGCTGAATCTAACTCTTTAGTTGTTTTTCATAGAAACATTTTTTTTTTAAAAAAAAGAAGGAGGACAGGAGGAAATTCTCCAAGGCAAATTCCTCACAATATTTGCTGTTCTCCGTTCATTATGTTTTACTGCGAAGAGTTCCTAGTTCTCATGGCACTTTGCTGAATGCACTTCAACAGTAATTTAATGGAGCAGATCTTTAAATATTTCTCCCTTGAAATAGCTGCAAGGCTGTAGGCGTAATTTGTACAGTGAGGGGTAAAATAGATCCCTTTGCTAAAATATGTGACAGGGAATCTTCAGGAAAAATTCTGATGGGATTGTAATTTTAACCCATGATCTTTTGAAAGATAAAATGATAGCTCTGCTAATGATGTAGGTCTACATAGGGAGGCACTAAACTCAGTCTCCTCTAAACTACCCTAGAAGTGCCACGCCATCATCACCATGATTTATAACATTAAAAAATCAGTTTTGTCAAGGATTTCACTGTTATTGTGCAAGCGATCAGAATGAATATTCATGGATAATCTGTTTTTCAAAACTTCCTACCTCTTGGTCCCAGAGAAACATAATGGCGGTGTTTCATGTTTCCAGCTTTTAGGGATCTAATTGGGACGTTGTTCTGTACATGCTGTTAGACACTGTAGTGACAAGACAAATCTTAGCCAATGCTGGCGGCCAGCCAACATATACCTTCCTTGAACAACGTGCAGGGCAATTCAAGTGTAAGCGCTGAAGGAGCACTGCCAAGACAGAAAGCACAAAAATAGCCATCGAGTAAAAGCACTTGGAAAATATATTTCTCTGGCATATTGGAGGATTATCGTTCCATCCATTCATCTCTTTCCCTTGATGTCTTCCCCTGAAGGGAGTCTTTTTTTCCCCTCTTCGGTATTTTTATGTTTTGGAGAAGTTTAGGAATGCCTTGGTAAGGAAAGGTCTTTTTTTTTCAGGAGGGCAGGGAAGACAGATTTTTCTATTATAAGAATCGAGGCAAGAGGACATTAGAGAGGAGCTTTGGGAAGTGTGTTATGAAATGGAGCTTTTCATAAAAGACATGGATTGGGTGCACTAAATGCGTATCATGTGCTGCAGAATGTATATAGAGCAATCATTCTGCACACGGCTATGTATAAATACTGAAACAAGGCCTGTAATTCTGCTCATCAAAATGAAAGCCCTTAAGAAGTCAGATGTCCGTCCCCCCCCCCGCCCCCGTCCTCCAAACAGGTCTGCATTACTAAACTGAATTCACAATCGCAAACTGTGTTGAATATCTAATATCCTAAATGCTCCACAAATAATCCTGACACTGCATTTTGTGACATTCAGTAACAAAACCTAGCAGAGATGAAACATTTATTACTTTGAAGTCTGTTTGTTAATAGATGGGTAAAAGACTGTTGGAGACGGAAGGGGAGAGCAAGCTGGGGAGTTAGCTACATACACAAATGTACAAACAGGATTTTTATTCTCATTCCCAAACCAAGCGGCTAGTCACAATGTGCATTTTTCTTTCATGCAGATCTGCTCGAATGTTCTTTTGTAGCAGGTGCGTTTGTTTGCAAAGATCAAAACAATTGCCTTTACTGAATCTCTGCCCTGGATAGTCCTGGTTGTGGGGGTTGTTTTTCCCCCTCAGAATATATTCCCTAGTGAAGATTTGGTCAGCTATTTTATATCTGCCATGTATTTTTTTACCCAGTGTAGTTATACAGAGAATTTTTTAAAATAATCTTGTTGTTTGTGGGCAGACTTACATACCTTCTGTCTAATAGCAGCAGCAGGAGTTACAGACATAAACTCCTAGGCATCTGAACACCTATGGATGTATTTATTAATCTGAACCTTTCTGAAGATAATGTCCAAATTCTTTCCTAAAACATGTTTCTTTATGTCTTGTCTATGTCAGGTCGTCAGCAGCAGATGCAGCCTTTTTAACTTACATTTGTTTTGAAAAACAATTATTTATTCTGAGGGAAGAAAAGGTTATATTGCAGAGGTCAGACTTTTATCATTTTCTTTTTATGGAGCAAGCCATTGGGATATTATAATGGTATGTCAGCTAAGCACCTACATGGCTCTACAAGGTCAAACAGAGAGTTACAACGGGCATATTTTATGTATGTATCTTGTGAGCGTTGTCCCAGTACTCTCCAATCCCCCCCCCCCCCAATAAACCATTTTACTGCTTTGCAATAATGCAGCTTTTTGTTTCGTAAGATTTTTCCTCCCTTTGAATGAATGCTAAATTCATACGAATGTCAATAATAAAAATTTACCAAGTTCTTCCTGGGGTCACTTAATTACATTGTTAGGATTCTTAATGTAGCTACTAGGTGAAAGAGCTGCCAGTACCGCATAAAGAATGAGTTGTTCTCCTCCTGCCACAGTCTCAGCTGATTTACAACCACTTTGTGTTTGATGTTGGACAGGATAATTTCATCAGTCTCCAGCCCTTGTGATCATGTCCCAAAATGACTAGTCAGGTGAAGCCCTAGCCAAAGATTGCTTGTCACCTGTAGGAAGTAGCTGTCTGCTATGAGTAGTCTTTACTCATAAATGTAACCATCTGTTAGTTATTCATTGAGCTATACTTCATGGTCTAGATGTAGTAGAGAGGATAATATACAAACACCTCACAGGGAAAATGCTTTGAAACAACAGATGTGTCTGTTAAAAAACTTGGTTTTTTACAGCAGGACAGCATCTTAAACGGAAGTAACTGGCTTCCAAGTTCATCTCTGAAGGTTACTTCAGAAAACCTGTCAAAACCTCTCCCTCTCCCCGAGTGATTCACTGCAGCAAATGGCCTGTAGTTAAAAACAATGATTTCTTAAAAGTCCAGCACCGGCATTGTTATAGTGATTTAAGGCAGTCAGAGCAAGACTGGTATAAACCTTTGGTGTGCTATTGTTTTGAAAGTATGTGCGATGTTGTGATAAAGCTATCTGCGAGAATGGTATGATAATGCAGCCACATCTTAGGGGGGGGGGGGGGGCAAATTCTTATTTATTTTGGTTAAATTCCTTGAAATGGTGGAGGATGTGTCTATTTCAAGTGATGCATTTTCATCACATCCAGATATGAAGTAACTAACATTCTTCCATTTTTGATATTCAGCTGGGCTTAACCTGACATTTGTTCTTATTTTACAATAAATAAAAATCTTGTTTCAGAAGAAAAGCATCTAGTAAGAATTCTGTAAAAGCATTATTAAATTGCCAGAAAGAGAAGTGGTGCTGTACTAGGCCAATACTGCTGTAAATGATAAATTAAAAAGGCAACATGAAGAGGCTGAAAAGTAGTGACAGCTACAATGAGTACATTTTCTCCTTTCTCAGTGTGAGATCACAGTGCAGGAATATATGAACTTTGAATCCCTTTGTGAAATTTGCACTCATTTTAGCTGTCACTGCTGCAGGTGATGAGCACTCATAACCTGTTGTTTCTGCTTTGTGCTTATAAAAACGCAAGGGATAAGTTCTAGTAACAAAGTAAATATTCTGGTAAATATAAACGTGTAGCTAACAGGGAATTCTGGATAGAATTTGCAATGTATTTTGGAATTTATCCAAGGCTTGGGAGAGAAAAGACAGACAGATATTTAATTTCTTAAATTGTAGTTGGAAAAAACAAATATGCCACTGTATATATTTTCATTACATTTATTTTGTCAGGATACTTCCAAGGTTTGAATACACATCATTTTTTCCTCCTCAGGTTTATTTCTCAAAGTCTGCTTTCACTATTCCTCTCACTAAAAAATTATATATATAGCTCCTGAAAAAAAATTATTAAATGTAATCTACAGTTTCAAACAACTCAAAATGCAGAAGGCAATGGATTGAGACCTCTGGTTTGTTTTACCAGGATGAAAGAGTTCTTTTACAAACCTTGGATCCTATGATATATGTGAAACTGAATTTTGAAGTCAGAGATGTGCAGACTTGACAACTGGTGTGAGGTAAGTTTCTGATTTACTTCTCTTTTTGTTTGAATAAGAAAGGATAGAACTCAATAGACACATACAAGAACAATTCAGCTTTTCTTCCTCAGACCAATTTTTCAACCCATATTCTCTTAGTACAGCTCTTTCATTGATCATTTCAACATCTGTTTAAAAAGACCCGTATTTCAGAAATCTATATAGGGAAATATTATCTGGATTGTTTCTAAAACTCTGTTTATTTGACCCTCTGCACTTTTAATTTTGCTCCCCTGGCTCAGCATTGCCATCTTTTCTCTTGGAAGTTCCTGTGGCTTGTATCACCTTTTAACATGATATAGAACTTCTTAGAGGAAAGATCTGTCCTACTGTGGCTGCCTTTTAGTGCCCAGCTGTGCTGCTGAGCACACAACAGAGGGTCACAATGCAGGAATAAACATAGTTTTTCTCATTCTTTTGACCTAAAAATGAAAATAAGATATTATGTATGTTTTAGTTACTAGTGGAAATATATCCTGCCTGGTGGGTTTGTATTGCTTTGGTCAGCAAAGGGACATGTTTTTATTATCCAAAGGGGGAAATCCTTGGAAAAGTAGCTCATGTAGACATCCAATGACTGACTCCTCCCTAACTGTTATAGTACTACCAAGCACCATGGTAATAAAGGTCTTACATTTAATAAGGTTTTTCCATGTGTAACAACTGAAGAAAGAGCCTTTGGCAACCGAGCAGCTTTTTCTAGCACCTGGTGTCATTTGTCTCCTGTAACTGGTGCGCACAAACTGACCTGCATCATGAATATTCCCTGTTTGCCCTTGCAAGGTGTTGCTTGACACAAGCCATACCTTATACTTCACTCAACAGTCTTCCTTGCAGGTGTTTTAAAAAAATAACCAGTGCCATCCTTCAGTAAACCTGCCAAGAATGGTAAAGTTTTAATACTCATGCCATTGTCTTATTGCATGCTTACGGCCAGAGGAGGCCTTGCGAGGCTTTCAAGTGGAGTTGCTGTAAAATTGCTGCTTATAGTATGTTATTGCCTGTTCCTTTCTTCACAGGGAATAGTGCTGTTCCTGGTGTTATTAAGTGGCTGTCAGGTTAGATCCTCAGGAAATAGTCCATTTTTACTCAGATTGTAGTCAACAGCAGTTTCTCTGAGATCACCACATCATCACAAGAAATATGTAAATGTCAGCAGCTTCCCTTTATGGAGGGGCAAGGGAGATGATTACCTAGTATATGAGAGAACCAAAGCTTACAGAAATGTGACATCATTACATCTCTAAAGAAGACAAAGTAAAATTTGTCATAATTAAAGAAAAAAAAAAGCACATAATCTGTAGCTTTCCATTACTATGTGTTGAAATAACATAACTGTTATTGTATTGGCTGTGACGACTGCCACTGCCTTTGCAAGTGCCAAGAGGCCATCGGTGCTGTTGTGGCTGCATGGCTGTAGAACGTGGTTGTTTGCCCTGGGCACAACCGGGAATCTCCAATAAGGTGCTGTCATGCTGCAGCTGCCACTGCTGGGACAGGATGGCTTTCCAGGAGAAGCTGTAGCATCCAGTATTACAATGGGAAATAGCACTAATGCATGTTTAATAACCCCTGCAAAAACCAGAACTGAATCTTTTCCAGCAGCAGCATTGAAGGGTTGGGGCTACTCATTGCTAGTGCAACTGAAAAGCCACCTTCTCTTCCCACCCATAGATTAATTTGCAATTCCATTTAAAATAATGTACAGTTACAGCGGTATTTTTCTAATAAGGATTCTTTTTCCACAAAGGCTTCTTTTTCTGTAGCTTTTCCTTTGAAGACATGTTTCTTTTTTAACTCTGATATATGCTATTCTACCTGGAATTCTTTCCCACTTTTTTACTCTCCACTCTCAATGCAAAGATATGACTGCACAGGGAGCAGTGTCCATTTTTCCAGGCTAATTTCATGTGTGATGCCAATCGGCTTTCTTTGCTGTTTCAGATGTTTTAGCTTAGCTTCTCAGCATCAGTGTAAGGCAAAGAGCTAATTCTACCCTAGATCTAGAACTGGCATTTTGGCAATACTGATTTGCCAGATTTTGTGATTTTGTTCTGGAATCAGGAGTTGTTTGTTTTTGTTGTTGTTTTTTTTTTTTTTCCTAAATATTGATTTAGATAATCCCAGGTGAAAGGCTGACCTCCTGTAAATAATAATAATTATTGCTTTGACTATTTCTGATATTGGGTACAAAAATCATCAGAAAAGTACGAACATAAAGAAAGTGACATAAGTGGTCACCGTAAAGGGTTTTAATGAACAGAGCTAAAACACTATTTGCATGTGTCATTGATAAGTACTATGTATGTTACTTTGAAAATTCATGCTAAGGTAAATGTTGTGTATTATATATACAGTACCCAGGATATTTTCCTTTTATTGCTGAAATCTTTCTAAAGAGAATCTTGCTTTTCTCTGCTTTTGAATCACAGTGTGGTTACCTCTGCATAAAACTCTGAGGAAAAGGGAATTACCTTCCACTTTTAAACCTTGCAGCAGCAGTAAACCAGCATCAGAAGACTGAAGAGAGCCCTTATTTTGGAAGAGATTTTCTTACCTGATTTTTAAACATTTTAAAGATACATATATTAGTTTAAATTAGTCATCCTGGCTTCAATTTATAGGAATCTATGAAGAGGCACTACGTATCAATAAATGGTGATTCACTGCATCCTAAGATAGTCCAGGTGAATCATCTTTTGGAGGTGTGCATTGCTCTGGATGCCTATAGAAGTAATTTAGCATATTTAGCTTAGCCACAGGCACCTGCCTTTGAGATGGTCAGGTCAGGCTGGCTGAATTCCATCTTTTTGTGCCTGCTGCCTCTGCCTCTTCCACATTTGCTGAGTGGAAACAGACCAGTGGATATGCATACCATGGAGCTGCACACCAAAGACTTCCCTTTTCCTAGGCTGTAAGCTACTCATGGGGTGCTAGCGAGGGTTTTTCACACAACTGAGCTCTCCCATTTCAGCCCATGTGCCATGTCTCCAAGTCCCAGAACTTGCTGTAATGGTTTGAGCAGATGAATGAAAGGCAATGTCTTGCATTAGCAAAAAAAGACGATGCTCCCAGTTATTACCCGTGAGATAGGGTCCATAACTGCGCATTCAGCCAGTCCGTGGGTTTAAAAACACATTTTACCACAGAGATTTAGAGATGCTTTGAGTTATTTCAAATGCTGTTAGTATGCAAAGAAATCAACTTGTTTTGAGTGTTTGCTGTGATGTTTAAACTGGAAAAAACATATGAATGAAATGAAAAATTAGTCCCTTAATTTGCGTGATGATATACAGCTGATGCAGACATACTGAAAAAGGTTGAAACAACAATGGTATTAGTTTCTGCAGTGTGAATGTGTCTTTTTGGCAGTGAAAACTATTTAAGAATTTTTACTATTCCTTGCAAAGATTTAGTAAGAAAGATTTTTGAATGTGATTACTATATATTTGCCTGGGCCTGTTCAGTGGCAGTGTAAGCAAATAATTCTGGTGCTCTACAAAACAATTTTTTTAATCCCCATGCTATGTGCAATGCCTATCTTTTCCAATTTGCTTTAAGCAACGTATGGTGTTGTAAGATAAGAACTGGAAAAAGAACTTTTAAAACTAACATTCAACTGATGCTGTAAAAACCATAGTTTTGTGCATGATGGAAAGTTTATTGCCTCAGTAGGACAACATTTTACCTCCTCATGACTCCATTAGGGTGTTATCACTTCAGCACTCACTAACATTCTCTGACTTGAACCTGTACAAATGTTAGCCTTGAATGTCAGCTAATATTGCTGAGATTGCTATTGAGATTTTTTCCAGTGCTGTGAAGGAGGTAAAAGTGCTGGACATAATGTGCTTTCTTGTCCAGGGGAGGCAAAACCAGTTACTTGGGAAAAGGTGGGGAGTCAGTCAGTTGCAGTGGAGAAGTGTTGGCATGCATTAAGCAGAGTGTATTATAACTGCACAGCTTTTAACACCAGATTTTATGTTGGCATATGAATGGATTTTGCAGAAAAGTTGTCTCTGAGGATAAAGAGTGAATGAATCATTTTTCCCAGGAAGCAAAACACTGTTGTTATTGTTGATACTCCTTTCCAGCTTTCATCACATTGTGGTTACAAGCAATTTTCATAGTCATTGCACTTTCATTGTGTTTGGGCGTGGAAAGACAGTCATGCTTAGGTATTGTCCCTGTAGCAATGTCATTGTCCTGTCCCTGTCGTGATTCTGTTCTGCCACCTCTTCCTCCTCAAATTCCCATCACATCAGTTTGAACAGCCCTTGCTATCCACATAGTTTTGTGCCTAGAGGAGAAGTAGACAAGGTCAGTAGCAGGTTCTTCTCTGGACACCTTCTTCCACCCAACCAAGGCAAATCACCACTGGCTGTTGCTTCTGTGGGAAGCAGGCAAGGACACTGGAATGGCAGCCAGCAGGCACCTCTGCTTCCTTTGGAAAAACAATTAAGGAGCCCTAGGTGGTGACTTCAAAGACCTTTTATTCACTGCCCAGAGGAATGGTTATTTTGTAATACAAAATGAATCAAATTTCAAAGCCTGTAAAGGTCAAAAGCAGCCTCTGGCCAAACAAGAGGAAGAAGCCGCCAGGAATTACCCCTCTCCACAAGAGGCCACTTTAGCACAAACAGCCCTTGTGAAGTCGCACCTGCAAAGAGTTAACCACAAACCTCCACAGCCTCTGATGGATGACAAGTGATCACTCATCCCTTGGGCAGGCGGGGACCAGAAAGGCTGGGCTGATGCAGTGGTGCTTTACCTGCTTTTAATCTTTAAGCTTTTAATTAATGCCACTTTAGGGTGCTTTAGTACTAACCCTGCTTGAGATAGGATGGTGAGCAGCCATTTCCATTGCTGCTTAGGCCAGGTCGGACACTGAGGGTGTGAAAAGCCCTGTGTGGTGACAGTGCTCACTCTCTTTAAATAAGTGCAGGAAGTGGAAAGGCTGGGAGAACTGGCATGAAAACTTGTTCCAGTTCAGTGGGCTCCTCCTCTCCCCAAATTAGTCCTCTTTGAAATATGGATAATATTATTTCTATTTTCTGTGTGGAACAGTACAGACCTGTGTGATTTTCCAAAGGAACTGATTAAATAGCACCCTGCTGTCTCTGGTTTAAGCTCTTGCCACCCTGGGTGGAATATGATGGGTAGCAATAAGTACAATCATGCAAATACTCAGAATAAAGGGTTAAAGCAAGACTTTGGGTTGGCTGCCTTACTCAAGACCAGTATGGCACTAATGTCTGTTCTATTAAACTCCTTACCTTACTATCACATTTCTAGTCATTTCACACATTTCAGGCAAAAAATATTCTTGGATAACTTCTTCCTTTTCTGTTTTCTGGATGTTTTTGTATCTTGCTACAAGAAAAAAACCAGGTACCACAAGTGGGCACAGGCTTTAGAAGAGACAGAAAATGACTCATAAAATTTTTATGTAGCTTGTCCAGAATGAGAGGTGTAACTTTAAAGCCTGCTAACTTGTGGTCTATCTAACAAGTATTTAATGCCTGTTGATTACTTAAGTCCCTTGACTTTAAAAGCAGACTGCCTAGTTGTGGTGAGGAGAACTATTGGATCCAGAGCTTGGTTGGAGATTGGGAAGGACAAATTGGTGTTTCTGTATTTCTGAGCACTGTAGTTCTCTAGCTGTAGGCCACAGAAGAGGCCATCTCCTTCTCTGAGGTTGCTGCTTGTTGATGTCAGATGCTGGGGGCTTTGCAGCGTGGCTGCAAGGAATGGAACAGGAACCTCATGAAATTCAACAAGGGCAAATGCCAAGTCCTACCACTGTGATGGACCAAAGCCTTGCACTGACCCAGGCTGGGGTCTGCCTGGCTGGGGACCAGCTCTGCTGGAAACGTGCAGGCCATGTTGGTAGGCAGTGGGCTGAAGATTAGCTGGGATGTCTTCTAGCAGCAAGGAAGGTCAACAGCATCCTGGGCTGTATTAACAGGAGGAAAGCCAGTAGATAATTATTCCCCTTAAGTCTGCACTATGTTTGACCACATAGACAACACTGCATCCAGCTGTGGTTCCCCAGTACAGTTGAAACATGGATAATGTGCAGCAAGTTCGGTGGAGAGCCACCAGGATAGCCAGGGCTTGGAGCACTTGCCTAACGAGAAGAGGCTGAGGGAGCTGGGCTTGTTCAGACCAGAGAACTGATGGCTTCAAGGGGCCTGACAGCAGCCTGACAGGGCCTGTGGGGAGGTTACTGAAAAGAGGGACACAGTCCTCACAGTCATGTGTACTGCGACAATAGACAAGAGACAATGCATTGAAAAAAGAGACATTCAGACTTCGTATAAAGAACATTTTCACCATTGGGAAACTCCAGCAACGGAAGTAGAAGGGGTTTGCAGTCTGTACCCTTTGAGAATTTCAAGGCTGGGCTGGATAAAACCCTGGAGCAACATGATCTGACATCCAAGCTGGCCCTGCTTTGAGCAGGAGGTTGGACAGGAGGCCTCCTGCAGTCCCTTCCTGTCTCTATTACTCTGTGAGCATGTGAGTGTTACCCAGCAGTGGAGCTGCTCGATGCTGCAGTACTTTCGGAGATCAGTAAAAATTATGTGTTTAGTTCCCAGCTACAACATCATCTGAAAACTCCTGCACCCAAAAAACTTACGTTTAAATGGAATTTTAAAATAAGAAAAATGCAAAAAACAAGGAAAACTCCCTAACTTGATCAGCATGTAGCTTGAAATTAGTTTGTTGAAGACAGCACACATCTTCACTTGAAAATAGAGGGCCAAAGGAAGAACAACTGTCATCTGGACCAGGTTAAGCAGGGGCAGTATTTTTGTTGCCCTGGACTGTGTCATGGCCTTCTATATGAACAACATCAGCGCCATCGTGTTTCAGCTGCCACTGCAGGGTGCCTGCAAAGAGAAGAGAGAGAAACAGTGCTTTGTAGCTACCACCTGCAAATCTCTCATTATTGGCAGGTACTTTGCAGTGGAGTACTAGAAGAGGATAATTGCTGGAGATAGAATTGGCAAGAGCAGTATATGGGAGACACATTCAATTGCACATGAGTATGGTAGGTGAACTATAAAAAAAGCAACCCTGCCATTATATGTTGAACAGCCGGCAACTCTGGATCTTCCATTTTGTTTACGGCGGAATGGACAAAAGGCTTGTAGTGTCAGCAGTAAATAGCTTGGGGACTGCATGCCTTGTAAAGGTATTCTGGATGCCTTTATGAGCCATAGCTCAAACTTTTGTGACAATAAAAGTGAGGCATTACAAGTTTATTTGCAAGATTAAGTCTAAATGTCATCCCCAGAGTGCAGTATAAAAACTAATTAATTTTTTTATTCTTTATTGTTGAGATCAACATTCTCCATAGGAATTTGCATTTCTATATGACCCTTGTGTAAGCCAGCTTGCATGGGAGGGGGACCAATTTTGGTTTTGAGATTCATCAGTAGTGTTGTCCATCCTACTCAAATATTCCATTTATACCAAATATTCCACTAGCAAGTATAATTCTGCAGCCAACCTTAGAAGGAAACCAAATACTTCTGCAAGAAACACAATTACTACTTTTCCTTAGATAACATTTTGCTATGGATTTGTGTCTTATAGCTGCTCTGCCATATGGGTTCCCCAGTAACTTAGTTTGAGAAGTGACTTTAGACTGCAGTCTTCCTCGCATTGAGAGCACTGGCTGGGCTTTTCAACCAGATATTTTAACAAAACTTGGCTTCAAGTCATTGGTGTCTTTATATCTCAGCTCGTCTTTGGGTTGCAACAGGTCTGTTCATCAATTTGACCATTCAAAATTGTTACTTGAGAATACTAGGCGTGCACAGGTGCAAATACCTACAGGGTGAGGACATAAGCCACCAGGCCATGAAAGCAAGAGGGGTTGAAATAATAGTTTAATGGTGAAAAATATTTTTTGTGTGATCAAATCTGAGACTCAAAGTCTTCCCCATGCAAAATTTTTGCCAGACATTCAAGATTCAAGTCTCACTCTTAGACTTTCTCCCTGCTAACTGTTGTAGCAATAAGGAATATTCTGTATAGAGGGTGTTATAAAGGGGAATGGTGCTACCCTCAGGCTCGCTTGCTTACATCAGGAATGCCTGCTATGGAGTCGTGAGAAGACAGGCCACAGACACAGCAAATCGGGGAGCAAGCTGGACCTGTGCAGGGTGCAGAAGGAGCTGGGAGAGGAGGCACACTGCAGCTGTGGGACCTGAACACCAGGCTGCAGGCATGCAGGAACATTTCCTTCATTCTCGACTCATCCAGCATTTGTTTCTAGAAAATTCAGCCCTATGTAAAAAGTCCACTTTTAATATTGTTAATCCTCCTGTGGTATAAGCACTGTTACATCAGCCACTTTTTCTGTACCTTTATCCTTTTTAAAGACATAAGAGGACCTGGCAAAAATGCAAGTTTGCCACTATGCTAGCAAATTTTCCACATGATGTGTTTGTGCTGTATGGGACAGCCTGCTCTGTTGTGCCTTGTTTTCCCATTTATCTAGAATGAAAGTCACTAAATTGAACTGATAGGAAGGTCAAATCTTTCTGTATGGGTAGCGAGAGCTCAGACAGTTGGCATCTACTTACAGTGTTCCAGGACTGCCTTTCACGTGTTTCTGCTGGGCTGAAATACTCTACTCCTATATTAAATCAGCGGCTTTGGATCACTGTTGGATCAAAAGGTCCAATTACTTAGCAAATCAGCAAATTTCTCCTGTGCTATTGGGAAAAGCAAACTTCCTGATCCCTTCAACACAGCACATTCAGGGAAAATGTTTTTTACATTGCAGGTGAGGTCTTATTCTAGCCAAATTTGCAGATGCTGCACAAAAGTACACGCAGACCCGGTGCTCTTGACCCACTGCTTTTTGACCATGCTGTCCTTAAAGGTTCTGGCAGAGGAAGATTTGTGGGAATTTTCTGTCTACTACATATTTTCTGGATTGAATTTACTTTGGATACAGAGATCCTCATTTTAGAGGAAGCCAAAGGTGTCTGCAGGTCTTCCATCCATTTCTGTATAAAGACTCAGAGAAAAGTCAGCCTAAACAGAGCTTTCAAAGCTAACAGTTTTCCTCATTAACTCGTCTTATTATCCAACATGCTGCATTTTCTAGGGGAGAAAAAGACCTCAAAGATGGGAAAGAGTAAAACTGAAACAAACAAAAAAATCGCACTTTGAAATCCATCCCTTTGGCAACTGTCCCTTTTTCATTTTGGCAGACAGAGAGTTGCTGGCAGGACTGGTGAGGTAAGGGTAAAAGACAAATGGTGCATCATGAATCCTTTAACTAAGCTGATATTTCAACACAGTGCATGCCAGCATTTTTCTTTGGCATACGCTTTATAGAGCGTACATGACAACCGTATCAGCATTGTTAAATACATTGACATTACCTGGCTTATTATTCATCTCCCTCTGAATCAGATCCCAGACTTTCAGAAAAATATCACATAGCAGAAGTCTATTTTTTTCTAGCATTTGTTTTCCTGTGTACAATAATGAAACTAAACCTATGCTATCATGATTTCTTAAAAAGACCCAACAAACTAGTCTATTAAAATTAGTGTTATATTTATCAGAATATTATCTTTTGGAATAATGTAACTACCAACTTTCAAGAATAAGCTGTATCAAGCAGCTCCACTGTCTGGATGAATCAGTTCATGTAAAATATAAATAAGATCATTAATTTTTAAGAAACTAAACCAAAACCCATAGTTTTGAAGGTAATCACTGAATTTTATTATACTTTTTGTCCTGAAAAACAGCCTTCAGGTTTCAGAAGCAAAAGCACATAGATCAAGAGGTACTGATGAAAACAAAATATCTCAAATTCTGCAAGAAAAAATGCCAAACTGAAATCTGCATTTAGTTTTCATTACAGTTAATGTCAAAATTTGTATTGACATGAATAGGTCCAGCACTACACACTACACACATGGCAATTCATTAGACCAGTAAATCTGAATAAAAAAATAGACACACTAACATACCGAAGAAGAGGTGAAGTTAATCTGTTTGTTCATTCATTCATTTCTTCTTTCTTTTTTCCTTTCATTTATTTCTTTCTTACTACCTAACTATCTCTTAACAAATTTCATTTTGTGCTTCTAAAGGTCCTACAGGTGGCATTCCACCACATGCACCTCTTTTGCAGAAGAGAATGCAGTTTCAAAGAGCCAGCCCACAGGGACTTGTCAGTCACTAAATACCGTACCTGCATGATTTGTTTATGCATGCGTCATACATAAGAATGTATGACCACTGCTGATGGTCAAGAAGACCTGGTCCGACATTTCTGAATTAAATTTGCTAATGTTTAGTTGCAGAAATTCCTTATAAATGCATCTTGCTCTAATACAGCAAGTAAAAATATCACTGGAGAGGTGACTGGAGGTAGAGAGGCAACTGAAGGAAATGCAGTAAGATACGTGCAATGCAGCGTAGTATTTTCTGGCTAGAAGGCTTAATTAGTTCACGTCCTTTCCAACAGCCTACCTTCCTTTCTCACCCCTGCTAATAGAAGATTGAAACTCTAAAAGCAATATTACAAACCTTACCTCCTGAAATACTGATCATGAGTTTAGGATTTATTGTAGGAAAATTTGTTTGTTTGCAAGGAGAGACAAAAAAATGATAGGTTTGGCTTTTTTTCCTCTCTATTTGAATTGATTCTAATGTTAGGATTTATTAACAGAAGGAGACTGAAATGTGAGAGCCTAAAAAGGCAATATGGAAGAGCTCAACAAGCTATAGAAAGAATGAATAACAAACCATATATTTTTCCCACCGTGACAGGGCACTGCATAAAAACACCAGGGGATGGATGCAAACAATGTGCTGGTGAGAGTGACAATAAAACAGGGATGACAGCATAAAGAGAGAATGATGAATGTATTAACACAGGTAAAAGAGTTAGATAAAAGATCACAGGGAACGGTAGAAAATTCACTCTAAGCAGATTTTGAATAGTGTAACAGGAAATAGTGCTATTGTTAGATGTGGATTTGATAGGGAATGCGTTGACAACAGAGGGTGAGAGAATCTTGGAGTTTATGTGGAGAGATTTATATTTATGCCTCTGGATATACATTTATAGATATTTATACTAAATATATATTTTGATAACCCTGTAATAAATTTCTTTAACTATATGATAAACTGTATTTACTGTAGTTAATACCCTTCGCCTGCCTCACCTCCGCTATGCTCTCTTTTTCTTTTTAGCTGGCGATTTCTCCAAGCAGCTCAGAACTGCTGTCAGAATTGTTGAAACCTGCCAGAATTTTTTTCCCTTCTTCCCAAACACCTCCAGAGCTGGGGAATTCTCCTCCTCTGCTGCATTTTGCTTTGAAGTACCTGTATTGAATTACCCCATTTCGTATCAGTTCAGATTTAAAGGTCCAATTTCTCTTATCTCTCAAGGATGACAGAGGAACAGGGGAACTGAGGCTATTATTATAAGAAAACCTGACAATAATATAATAGACTGATTTGATAAAAATGGTGTTCCTAAAATGCTGAAAGGCAGACATTGGTCTACTAAAGAAAGCTACACCCCCCCCCCCCCTATTTTTTTTTTTGTTTAAATCTTGATTTTAATTTTCAAAATATTTTTAACATCAAATCTATTGAAGCTATATATATTTTTACTAAAGGCTACCTTTCCAGGATTCGTCTCTAAAACTGTTGTTTTTCAACAGTTGAACCAGCAAAGAAGACGAAGAACCAATCAACTTTAGTAGGTTTTATATTGTGCCCTTAGATGCAAATAGTTCAACATAATTTTATTTTATTGCTTGTTAGCACTCTCATGTTTCACCTCTTACAGTCGCTCAATGAGTGGCTCTTTTTAAAGCCTTTCTCTTTATGTCATTACTTTCCATAGAGTAATATTAGAGATGTAGAGATGCTTAATTGCCTTTTCCAGAATGCATGTCATGTGTTTGGGGTATTTGTTTGATGTTGAGCAGAACACAGCAGCAGTGCCTAGAAATCTAGGAGAAGAATTGAAGAACACCAATTTCTTCTAATGTTCTAAGTAACTTTTAGAGAGGTTACTCAAAGAAAGAAAAAAAAATTACCAGACTGAACCCCAATGTACATAGCAACACAAAAATTAGGGAAATTTTGCCGTGGCAGTTTCAGGATTGCCAAACATTTTTCAGGGTTGAAGACTTCTGTTTTCTGTTTTCCCTCACAAGCAGGATTATCAATATTATGGGTCAAAATTTCACTGTTCAGTGGCTTTCGTTTGTTAGCGGTGATTCCAGCAGACAAACCCTGCTTGATGAGTCGTCAGTGAGGTATATCATATTTGCACAAAATTACTTGGCTGAAATGATCAGCCTGAGGCAGATTAAAACTAGGTATTATTCACCTATAAGTCTAAGCATGAAAAAAGGGAGCCTGAAAACCACCAGAATTTGTGTATTACAGCATGAATGGAAGTTTCAGAAGACTAGTCAGAAAGGATTACTCTACAAAAGAAAATGTTTGTCTTGGAGACTTTTTTATTGACCTATGATATGCTTTTGGTTTGAAAGACATGTTAAACAAAGAGTGCTCCAGTCTTTCAAAACTCTCACAGCTCTATAAATAACTCCACATAAAATGTACAGTATGTATAAACAGCATGACAAAGATTTTCTGACAGGGTTTTCTCTGCAGTAAAAGTAAAGTCAAAACATCCCATTGATGGCAGCTATTTTGAAGAATTCCTAAGAATACGAGTGCTTACGAGCTGGCAAACTCTCCATGAGTGAGAGTGAGTATAAACAATGAACTTTTATGAGGTTGTAGCCATACCAGCAAGATCCACATGCAGCTTGAATGGACCTTAGCCAAGAAGCGACTGCTCAGCATTTAGTAAAGCTTCAGCTAAGGGAACTGCAGAAAAAACAAAACTGTTCCAGCAGTAAAAGTATCTGCCAGCAACATTTTTGAGAGTTCACCATCTGGGTCCTGCAGCCATCAATCAGACTCAATGTGTCACTCCAGCTGTTCTGCAAGGCTCCTCATGATCAAGGTAGAGCTGTTGTGAGAAAATAAAACAGAAAAATGGAGAAAGCACGAACAGCTATTGAAAGCTCAAGTAAGTCATCAGGCAAATAACTCCCAAGTGTTAAATGGCACACAACTGCCCCACTGCTCTGCAGAATTCACATTGTCCACTTGCACATCTGAAAACATCAACTTTCCATACCACGTACTGTTATTTTTATTTGACTATTCTGTTTTCATGGATTTAGGGTGGTTTTATAAATGCATGCATAAGTCTCTATCTTCTGTGGGAGATTAATCCACAAAACCCAGGTTTATAAATTTATTTTCTATATCATAATGCATATTGGCTCTAGTCATTGGCTCTTACTGTAGCAAGCACTTGTTTAAAATTTAGTCACTAGCAGTGGAGATTTTGACTAGAGCTGAACTCTGGAAAAGTCTGCTCTTGTGAATCTTCCACCTGACCGAAAATTAGGGCCATTCAAATATGTGAACATGGCTGGAAATTTTCCTGTGGAAATGAAAATAAACTAAGTAGTAGTTTGAACAGGAACTGTGTCAGAAAAGTAGAGATGCAGTAGGAATTTCAGAAGAAACACTAGAAGAGGTAGGAACAGTTATTAAATTAGCAATTCAATATCTATGGGCAACACTACACAGAGGGAAGGCAGAACTAGAGAAAGGAGAAGCTGATGGTTGAAACAGCAAATGAAACATCCTGAACAGATTCAAGTGTAAACAGTCAGATAGAAAAGCCAGAGCCAGAGCTGTGAAAATCTGGCAATTTTTTTTTTTTTTTTTTTTTGGGGGGGCGGGGGGTGGGAGGTGACCTTGGTAAACTTGAGAAACCAGAGAAAAGTTTCAGAGACTTAAGTGGAAAGTTGAACAGGCAAGGAAATGAATGGATTTCTGCTGCATTTTTTAAATGGTATTGTAGGGGAATAAAGTGGGTTTTCTGTCCAAATATGGTTGATTTCTTTTTCTATCTATGTTTCATTGCAAAATACCTCCAATATTTCTTTCAAATTTTTGGGAGGTTTCAAATGTCTGTGTGGTGAAAACACTTTATCTTTTTATTTTTTTTTTTTTGATTTGTTTGGGGTTTTTTTTATTTGTTTGCTTTTTAATAGTTGACCTTGCTTTATCAACGGTTTTAATAAAAAAGATGTGCTGGCATCCAAGGTTTGTTCTACTGTACAATTTAGATGTAATCATCTTCATATAATGGCTTTACTTAATGTCCAGCTATAAATAGCCTGGCCCTAGAGCAGGAAAAGAGTGTTCTGTAGAAATAAAAATGTAATTATGATTACTATTTTTTAAAAAAAGATATTAGCATAATAAAGTCTCTTGTTTATTTTCCATTTTAGCATTTAGAGACACTTATTGTGTTGTAATTATTCAGTACTTAATTTCTACAAAACTGAGTTGCAGGTGGTAGAAATGGTATGTAATAGTTGAACATTCTTTATTCCAGGTGTTTTAAACAAATGTTCCTGTTTCAGGATTTTTCAGTAAGAGAATGGTAATCACATAATCACCAGATTATTTGGGTTGGAAGTGTCATCTTGTTATCGTCTAATCCAACTCTGATACACAGGATTGCCATTTTTCTGCCATGGTTGCACGCATTGCAAAACTCAGGGCTTTAATGTGAGGATAGAATGAGAGAATGACACAAATTTTGGGGGGTCATCAGAAATTCAGGAATTCCCTACTAAAGATTAGATTTGTAAATCTAGTAAATCTAAACTTCATAAAAGTCTCTAGCTGCAGTTTAACGAGAAGAAGCATTAAGGTGCCATATAATGGTATGCATTTCTAAGAAAGCTCATAAATTTTCTCGCAACTATCACATGGAACAAAAATTATGATACCTGGGGCATTCAACCGAAAAAGTACTGAAACGTGGGGTAGGAATTGGAAGCAAAATGCTGGCAATGAAATTATGATCAATTACTTTAGTAAGGCTGAATATTTGAACACAGGAACTTCTCTGGAAAAAAAAAGAAAAAAGAATTAAACCAAAAGTATGAAATGTATCAAACCCCTTTATATGAGAGATCTAGGCCTCAGTCCTTAATGCCTCACTCCATCCAGCAGAGAGTAGGATGCTCAGACACTTCAGAAGATCTAGACTGAGAAGGACAGTGAGAAATAGAAAAAGAGAAATGTAGGGGACAAGGACGGAATACTCCCCAGTGGCCTGTTGTTGCAGGCAGCTGTGTCATAGCAAGTTATAGCATTTCTTTTGCAGACTTTCACAAAACCTTCAGAAGTCTGGGCACACTGAGGAGATCAGCCTGTATCTCATGCCAAATGAGATTTTACAGGTGAGATTACCAGGTGTTCACCTGCGTTTAAAAAGGGAAGCTAGAAGAACACTGGATGTTATGACTTAAATCACTTTTTGGTAAAATATGGTAAACCAACTGAAATGCATATGACTTTAAAAAAAAATAATTAGACCTTTGTTTTAAGCACACTTCCAAAAGCATTATGAAACTTGTCAGAAAATGAATATACTGCAAAAACTCACCTGACATTTCAACTGGATTGGCTACTTTCATGAAGCTGTGATTTAGTCTATCATCACTGTTAACTGGTGTCTCACCTAGGTACTTACGGAGAGCGAAGGGATCCAGTATCATTTAAAAGATGGTTTGGAACAGCAATAACTTTTGCACACAAGTCGTTTAGCATTGGCCAAGAGAGTCTGTAATGTCTTTCCTACATCTGTGTAGTCTTTAGAATAAAAGGGGAAAATGCTTTTGGCAAAAAACAAGCTGCAAAACCCCTCCCTCGCTATATAGCAAATAAACAGGAAAGGCTCTTTGAGTAAGAGCCATACAAGCACTTTACACACGGAGGCATACTTACTATTGCATTTCAACCGAGTAGCATCGCTTTTGCCTACTACAAACCTTGCATGCCTTGTGCTTCAATATCACAAATATTGACATCCTGATCAAAGTAATTGGATGGTATTCTGCCCAGTTGTGGCTGTTAGCAGAGAGTAAAGCCTACTTTTCATTGATTCCTGCTGATTTCATGCCAATATGAAAGCATGACAGAAATAATGACAATGCAGTGTATTTTTATTTTGAAAAGAACAATCTGTCCACTCTTGTTCCCTCTGGGGTAGAATAGCAACCAGTGCATCCAAATAGAGAGGAGAAGATGGCACTAAATGAGTTTACATGTTAAATGGCATTGTGCTTTGTCAGATTCCTCCATAAGTCATTAGCTATTGTGTTCTCTCTCACAGCTATTAACCCAGGCCCTGAAAAGAAAAAAACACTTATTCAGTGAAGGAAAATGAACGCTGAGTAACACATATATCCAACAATTGCCTGCAGTATTTATTTTCCATATTATATATAAACCATTTACAGCACTGTGGGCATTTGTCTTACACATGAACGCAGAAGTTATGAGAATTACTGTAGTTAAATCCCAAATCAGAGCTAATTCTTTAAAATTGCACTCTTCCCTTTTAATTCTTTAAAATGCTATCTTCCTTATAATTTAATTAAATACAAGCTTCATGACTCCCCTACTAGTCAAGATAATTAAAGAAAGACCTATATTTGTCAGTGAATCTCAGAAATGTTCTAATGAGTGGATAAGAACCATTTGTAATTAACATGCTAATTGCTTGTATGCAAACGGCCTGTTGTTCGAGTGCTTTAAAAAGTGCTTGAAAACTGTTTGTTTGCCTTCCCTCTTAAACAGACTAAACATTCCCACTTTCAGTCTTATTTACATTATTAATTTGCTTAGCAAATATTTTTTAATAGCTAGTGCAAACAGAAGGAGTGGAAGCCTTGTTTGGAGAGCTCTTGTGAAGAGTGCTATTTTCTCCAGTTCAAGCAGATAAGCAGACAATCAGATTGAAATGTGAGTTTTTCAGGCACATAATAGACCCTTGGCTTATCAAAGCCTCTTATCTGATTGGAAAAAAATCAAAGGTAAACTTCACAGCTCATGGAATTAAAAGACAAATGAGATGTCATAATTATCAAAGTGGCTAATTTAGAAAATTAAGCCATTCACATAGGTGACATAATTGCTTGTCACAATCACTCTTTTTCTCATTAGCCTTCTCTTCAGCACCTAGTATACAGTGGAACATTCTTTAGTCTTGGAAAATATTGCCTATACTGTAATCCCTTAATAGCACAGCCCCTGAAATTAATGCAAAAATATACTTAACAGCTTCACTGATGTGATATATTTGTGTGATTCTCTGTTTGATCATCTCATATTCTAAAATCTGTTATTTTGAATTTTGAGTATTTTATTGGGTCTTTTTCTAGCTTCTTTTTTAAATTGCACAATTTAAAATTAATCAGTTAATTATGATGGAGAACTTAATAAAACAGCAAGCCGTATGCAAATTCTTTTGACAGGATTATACTTCCATCACACAAGGTGGCTTTAATGTATAAGGATTATGAGGCATATAATTATTGCGGCTAAAGGATTAAATTGGCCTCCTAAATTGTGAACGTATGGGAAAAATATTAATATTCTCTATAGAATAATGTATCTTTCTAATATTTAATGTTTCATTTTATGTTATTTTCAGTCAGTTTAAAATAACAACCCAAATAATATTCCGTATGAGAAAGTCATTTTCAGGAAGTAGTTACACTTCCCTGACAATCATATTGTTTATGAGTCAGCAAGTACAGAAATTATTAAGGACAATTTCTAAGAAAGGAAATGAGTCTGGTTTGCTATGCGAGTTTCAAGGCATGACATTGTAAATGGGCAAGGTTAAACATTTTGGATTAAAAACATGACTGTGAGATTGATTAGGGTCCTACAGTCTTGTAAAGTTGGTAGAACATAGCTGACATGACTTATAGTTTGCTGAATTCAGAGAGATTACATTGATGTCATTCATTTGAAGAGATAGTTCATCCTGGATGCATATAGTGAAGCTGTCATCCTTGCGTTTCACAAATATTCATGTGACTAACATGTTTTGATTAGACTAACACTGAACCACACCATTGAATGGGTCATGTGTTTGAAGCGCTGTGACATGCTAAAGTGAAAGCGTGCATTTAAAAACAAGGGACAAAACCTGGAAAATAAAATAAAGCCAAACACCCAACCTAATCTTGTAAAGCTTTCCGTGTGCCACCTTTCTGAATATTACACATACTTAACATATGGAGTACTGAAAATCATATCTTATAGGAAGCAATTAGGCTTCTGTCTATAATAAAAGAAAGTTAATATATCATTAGCTTAATTATGAACAATATTGACTCTGTATGAACAGACTCCTACGCAGTTTGCATGAATGTGCTTATGAACAAGTAGGATTCATCCTGCCCTTTCTTCTCTACCCATGGCTGGGCAGGATTTCAGCCCAGCACTCTCAGAAGGGAATTGGCTTCAGCTGACAGTTCCTTAAAAGTGAATGAAAAGCAAGAGATTCTACTTCCAAGAAAAGGACCTTCTTAAACGGGCTGTGGCAAGCTTCAGAACACCTTCTTGTTTTAGAAAACGATGTTAGAACTGGTGCTTCTGGGTCCATTGAGCCTGGCAGCACCCCAGCTGCATGCCCCTGGCTCATTGCAGGGGTAGTCGCTCCACTCCAGCCTTCCTGCCCAGGAGGGATAGGAGGTGCTCCAGTCCCGTTTGTCCCCCAAACAAGTGCTGGCACCATCTCTTTCCCCCAGTCTGCTCTGTGGTTTGCTACCTTCTCACTGGGATTGTTGTTTTCTGTCTTTCAATTCATTCACAACAAAGAAAGCAAGCTTTCTAAATTAGCCCTTTAAACACAATCCCACTGTTCATATGCAAAAAAAAGCTATTTACAGGTCCATACAAAGGTAGCAAAGTCTGCACATAAAAACATTTGGTTTAATTTCCTCTCCACTATGGAAGTCCTCTGACTTCCCAACCGTTTTTTTATTCCTGCATCCTTTTGATCCCCACAGCCTCATCTTCTCAGCTTCAGGTTCTCTCTCCTTGCCCAGAACCCTCCTTCTTTAGTTTAGATCCCCTGGCCCAGAAAGCCAAGAGACCACTCTCATTTTAAACGGCTCTGCTTAAAACAACTTTTTTTTCTCCTTTCCTGCTTTGCGTTGTTGGTTGTCTCCAGCTGACCGACTGGTTATGCTCCCAAATGCAGGCATCACATGTCAGCTCCCACATCAGTTAATATCCACAGCTGTCTCTGCAGGCTCCATGACACGCTCAGTCTTTTGTCATACTCACTGTTTTTTCCAAGACACTTACCCCCTGCTAACAACTTTTTCAATTGTCCTCTACCTGCCTCTGGATAAAGTATGTGATACACAGACCCTGCCAGAAACTCTTAACATTGATGGTTATAGTTACATGAAAGGTTCATAAAGTCAGAATTTGTAAGTTATGCATAAATTTTCAGACTGACACCGCGAAGAATAAATATTAAGCATCTGCTATTTTTCTAGAAGGCATTTTCTTACAATAAATATTTCCCATAGCTATCTGTCTGGTCTGAGAGAGAAGGAAAGGAGGTTGAAGATTCAAGGCTGTTCTGTTATCTTATCGTCCCATCACGTGCCATGGGGATGGTCTGGTTCTGGTCTCATTTATCGCATTGCTAATTTCTGGTGCAATTTCCTTGAAGCAGCTCAGGCTCCACTGGTTTAACAGATTGTGGCCAGTGGCCAGCAGTTGTTAGATTTGAGAATATCAACACTGACCCTCAGAACTGTCACTTCATTCAGTGACAGGCATGAAATGCTTATGTGACAGATGCAAGTGACAGCCACCATAGGAAGTGAAAAACATCTAATCTTTTTGCTTTAATGTAACATTCAGTATTTGGAGCAAGATTTCTCCTTCAGCTTAAAAAAAATTCTGACTTGAACATCTGCAAATGTTTTACAAAACGATCAGGCCTATATAATCAATAAGGACACCCTTTGTGATTTGATGACTTGTTTTGGCCCTGTTCCTGTAATAATCTTGGATCAAAAAAATTAAATGTAGATGGCACTGAGGTTGTGATTTTGGTAGAAGATGGATATCACCATCGTAAGAGTGCGTATAAACTGAAGATTAAATAAGTTATTTGTTTCATCTGTCTTTTTAGTAACAAATAACATCAGTATATTTTACAGGGATCACAGAATTGTCACGTAAGAAAATGAAAACTAGTATCACAACTGGCAGTGGTGACTGGTTATAACTATACTACTAGCATTGCTCCTGACCATGCAGTGCTGTCCTCTAGAGGCCGTGCCGAATACTAAATACCCCACAGTTCATTAACTAATAGAATCAGTTACAATTAGAATTCAGGAATTCATCTTGTGGGAGAGCAGATTTCAAGAACAAGAATACCTCCTGGTGTACCAGGAAGGTAGTCCATAGGATGGTAACATCCAAACAGCAGAGTCAGCTGTCTCACGCTGGCTGTTGAGGAAAACCACGTACACATCTTGCGTGTCTCTGACTCTGCTAACTCATGCTTGCAGTTCTATATTCTGCACCAGATCAGCCACACTCCATTTTTTTGCACAGTGCTTTTGAAAGAGAGCTGGCAGCAACCAAAAGCAAATGTTTTGCCCTCTTCCTTCCTTACCCAGAACTTCCCCGTCAAAGTATTCGAGGCGTTTGAGAGGTATGTCATACACCTGAGCCGGTAGCTGGCCTTTCAGAGCTCTCTCAGCTAGCTTCTCCCTTCTTTTACAAGTATTTTTAAATTACTGAGCTAAGCCTACTTTTGTTTATTGTAGTATATATCTAAACTAATTTTACTAAATGCATTGCACCACTCTGGTGACCTTTGAATCACTGAAATTATTGAACATGAACATAGCAATGGCATTTGCAGGGAAAGATGACTCAGCCCCACTGCAGTGACTCTGCATCAGAAATACATGATGACACCACGCCCCATAAAAATTTTGCATGTAATCTCCAAACAAAACACAAAGCAGTAATGAAAGACGGTCTTGAATAACAGAAGCACAGATGGGAAACGAAGGGCCCATGCATTTCACTGAGACGGCAGGCTTGTGTACACTGAGGTACAGCTCATTAGTGTTATGATTATTATGACTAAAACAGTCCTAAGGCTGAACAGAATTTAGAGGTCATTTATATATCTCAAAGAACTGGAGCTACAGACAGGACTCATGAGCTGAAATGTCACGTATTTCCCAGTGAAGGTTCACCAGACAGTGTGGAAGGATGGACAGACCATTTCCCTAAGAGAGTCAAGGTACTCGAAGTACTGGGGAGGAGGAGCAGGAAAACCACATTGTTCCAAAAAGGCTGCAGGTGCATTAGGAAGCTAGAAGAAACAAAGGCAACTTTTGGAGGGAGGACCGTTGTATACATGATCCCTGTGTTGCTTTTCAGCTTTTTGCTAGCTGCCATCCAACTACTCAATATTTTGTCTTTTCTTACCAGTTAAGTTTCCATTGCATACATTTTTTTATACTCTGTTCTTTATTTATGGGTAAAGTGCAAGCACCTGCCCTAACGCTGTTCAGGCTGGCAACAATCAAATTTCCCATGGGTTGCTAATCCAGATCGCCTGGCTTTTGGTATTTTTTTCTCTGTCAGAAAAAAAGTCTCAAGCATCTCAGCAGTCAGCAAGAACCTGGAAGCAGGTGCCGATTCCCACCTCTTCCAGTGTCAGAAATCACCGTCTAGGTGGCATGTTGTCTATAGAGCTGAAGTTAAATCAAACTGAGAGTCGGCATCTTCCTCTTCCCCTAGAGCTGTGGGAGGCAGGGTCAGCTGGGGGGACACGCATGCCGCGGGCTGGTCCCGCTGAGGCAGCTTGCTGTCCCGGGCAGGGCTGGTTCAGGAGCTGGACCCAGAAAGTTATAAACAAGTAGAGTTCATAGCCCTGTGGTTGGGGGTGGGGGGGAGGCTCAGTGAATGCTGAATGTCAAAGAGATGAGAAGTATCTATGGAGACACTGAGGCCGCTGACAAGCTAGCTGAAAGTACAGTGCCTCCTCCTCATCCTTACCCAAAGCCCAGAAGAGGGTCCTTTGGACAAATGTCCCGATGAATAGGACAGCTTTCAGACCAGTGCAGAAACTTGTCCTTGGCATTGTGCAAATGAGAGGGACACGTCTTCTGTGTAAATACTGTTCTCTGGTCTTTGTTTTGACATTTACTCCAGTTTAATCAACTAGGTTTTAAAGCACATTTGCTTTGATTAAAACTGGGATTGGCCTTGCAATAAAGATAGTCTCTCCAGTGGCTCATTTTGGAAACCCCCTGAACAGTGATCAGATATATTTATGATGCCCTTTAGCTGTGTGTTTGATTTCCTTGACATAAAAAAAGGGGGGGAGGGAAAAAAAGGAAAAGCTCCTGACTCTTTAAAGGTTTCTGTGGTTGTTATTGCTGGCCTGCAGCCACACATTCTCTTACATGGTGGATCAAAGACACCAATACTACGAGAGTTAGTCAATACAATACAGGCACTACTTAAACATTGCTGGAAACATTCCTTTTTGTTTCTTTAAAGGGTCACATTCTGGAGACAGTTCATCTTGTTACTCAGATGAAACACAGCAATTTTATGTACTCTGACATGTCCTTGCATTTTTTTCCCTGAGGGAAAAAAGGAAGCTTTGATAGCATCCTAAATATGAATGAATAGAATAGTTAAGTATACATTACGTCTTATTAACTGTTTTTGTTGTAGTTACATGAATCTCGTTTGGGTTGGTTGTTTTTTTTTTTTTTCCCTTGCCCATTCTCAACAATATGATGTAGAAAGCTAGAGACCGCAAAGAGTTAAATAGTAGCCTGTGCTGGGTCCTTACTTAGAAGGAAAAGGTAGTTGTTTTGATGTAGGTCTCTTAGCAACTAGAAATTTAGCTCTTTGTTTCTTATAAAACACTTCAGTTTTGAAGGAAAGAAATTACATTTTTCATTTTAGTTGTTCTCCTTGTCTTCCCCTCCATCTGCTTTGATGGAGCCTAAAACAAAATAATAAAAAAAAGTTGTTTCCAAATATGAGTTACATTATTTTTGAGTGACAAGAAAATATTAATACTTACTATTAAGAGATTTTATTGTTAATGGTAGTTTAAAGGATCACTGCTTCCAATGTCTAGCACTTTCAAAAAAGAAAAAAACATAATTTTTGTTGCTAAATAAATTTTACAATTTATGTTGTGTAGTGGTTTATATTTAGTATAAGCTACTATTTTAAGGTATGATTGATAAAATTAATGAAAGCAAACTAGCTTTGTGCACGGAATTATGCAATTAAGACAATAAATTATTTATTTTTTCGAGCCTTCAAACATGTTAGGGTATTGGCATGTTTAAACACTTGATGGAATTTTGTCCTAAACTGAACCCAGCATATAAGATAAAGTACCTTCCTGATACAGTAAAGATTGCCTTTGTGTTCGAAACTAGCACTTTGATAGAAAACTAATATTTCATTTTGCAGAAAAATCCACTTATATCTATTGACCAATAAAACCTGGAATGTAACTTCTACTTCCTTCCATTGATATGAGATGGCCTAATCATTGTTTCAGCTGAAGGAAGCAAAGAATAATTTTGTGTGAGAGAGGGCAACTTACAAAATAAAGCACAAACTATAAGATGCCAAAGTTACACCGTCTGTATCAGTGCTTCTCTGAGCACCCAGATAAGACCAGAGGGTCTGGTCTCAACTGAAGATGGGAACAGAGGGAATGCTGTGCTCAGGAAAGACGGTCCCAAGTACACTCAAGTGGTGGGAAAACAGGAGAGGAAGAGCATGTGCAGGTATTTGTTATTGTGCTCGTGATACAGTTGTCACTTGTACAGAGAAGGGTGTCTGGGTACCTGCTTGTTTGGGCTTTAAGCAACTAGACTATGAGCCCATATTTTGTCGAAGGAGTTAGATCTATCCAGTTTGTGTTTGGGCCAAAGGAAAGTGGCACTGCTGCAGTGTAAGCAGGAGGAGGATAGCTGTCAGAAGTAGAGGTGGTGAGATCCATCAAGTCAATCCATGACTTAATTTTATATTTTTTCTTTCCCTAAGCTGATGACATGGAAGGAAGATTCCAGCTGACTATATGGAATTTTTTGAATTAGACAAGTCACACATAATCATACAATAATATTTGTTTTGTATTGCAATACGGAAAATATTACATTCTAAGAGTTAATAAAGTTATGATAAAAATTGTGAACAATATGTACTTGCCATTGATCATGTCCTGCAAACTTAGGGTGTGCATGTGCCTGATCAAGCAGTTATCTGAGTATAGTCCCATTAGTCTGTTAATTTTATACCTGTGCAGATAGAAAATTGACACTAGTTTTGGGGACTGGGTCTAGTGTTGGTGTTCATACCGATCATACTGTTCAGAAACACAAGCCATTAGAAGAATAATACGGAGACATATTGCTAGAGTTTTCATTCTTCCATTATTTGCTCTTTTTTACTAGAGGGTATGATGACCACATTATTAAAACAAGACCATTTGTCTATGAAAAAACAATTTAAAGTGGTTTATGTATCTTGTGGGTTTTTTGTCAGAAAAGTAATATAATTTCTGAAATGTTCATATAGCCTTTCTAGAAAACTTTTATTTCCTAATACTTAGGTAAAATTCAAATTGGTTGAAGTAGTTGAACTGATTATACGGTATTACTTAAATAGATAGACATCATAATGACAGTTGCACACTGTATTTCTCTCAATACACAATTTCAGAGGTAGCTTGTGGAGATGCATGTCTTCTATTTTGCCACTCACTTACTTATTTGCTTGACAAATCAAGCCCTTCCAGAGTTTTTTGTCTTCCTTAGGAAGATTTTTTTTTTTTTTTAGAGTTATCGGCTATGGGTCATGTTCCTGAAAGGAGAAACATCTGTCGGTGCCTTATTCTCCTAATGGTATGAATGAGATCAGGGATATGTGAGCTGGGTTTTAAAGGCGTAGGAAAGGCTGAAATTCCTAATAAGGGAAAACAACAACAGCATTTCTCTTGTGTCCCACGGTCTTCTGCTCCAATTGAGAAATTTTATGTGGGATACTGCAACACTTGGGTGATGCCTCCAGTTTTGAAAAGTCGGCCTGAGTATGTCAACACACAAATCTACTTGTGGGGACAGCCATTGATTTCCTTTGCAACTGGATCCTAACGCTTCTTATATTGTAAGGATTCGACTGCCCCAAGGGAAAAACGCGAAATCTGGTTTTCCCAACGAATGCCTGACTAGCTGTTACACTCCCTGTTCCTAAATAATTAACCCAATCAGGAAGTTTGTTTGGCACATTCTTTACCTGGCAAGACTGGGTACTCTAGAAAAGGAAAATGCTATTATTTTGAGAGACTGTGTGATACAAAAGGAATTAAAAATTAGCCAGTGAACATAGATACAGCAAAGAGCGAACTCCGCTGCAACAAAAATGTCAGAGGCATGTGACGAATGCCTCCAGCCATCTGCTCCCCATGACCAGATTTAAAGCTGTTTTGGCCGGCGATGTGGCCAGTTAACCTGCTGGCCAGGGTATTTCCAGCCAATGGCACCTTGCCTCGGTGGGACTGGAGGGTGCCACAGGCCAGCCAAGGCGGCCAGGGTCTGTCCTGCACCATGGGCAAGAGCATTCCAGCTTTGAGTCCCGAACAGGCTCCCAAAAAATGCATCCTAGTATTAACATCACAGCAGCTAATGCTTATCGGAGTATTGTTTTACAGACCGTAGTACAAAGTAGCTTTTTCTTGTTGACATTAAACAAAACCTACTCCATCTATATTTCTCATTCAGTAAAAGGAAGAAAAATTGTCTACTCTGTTTCCAGTTGCTAGAAGATCTTTGTTAATTATACTCCTACAAAATGTAAATTAAACACGCAATAATGACTGACAAATGAAAGCAAAGAATTTTATATTTTCAATAACTTTATCATCAGGTATGTCCACACCAGTTTAATCTAATATGCAATTAACTCATTCATATGTCTGTGCCATCAGTTAATCTGTATATGCAGTTCTCAGGCTCTTCATCAATAACCTCAAGGGGGGCTAGATCTAGGTTTCTGTTACTGGAACATGAGCAAAATGAAAACCGTGGTGCTTACTGAAATCTGCATGACAATGACTGATAACCCACCAGTCTCATGCATCAGTGAAAATGGAGACATGCAGCCTTTACAGGGGGATTCTCATCTCCCAGCCATGCTGGGTGTCCAGTGCAAACACGCAGATTTTGCAGGGAGTGCTCATTTAGAAAGGCAGGGTATGTTCTGTACGTGTTTAAATCAAGACCTGCTCTAATATCTTGTCACCTCCTGTTGAAAGACAGAGGATTTTATTCTGCTCTGGAAGCTGTTTTTCTACTACTTCTTGTAAAACTGAATGCCTGCCACACTGAAGTTACTAGGCGCCTTCTTTATCAGTTTTGCTTGGTGGAAATGGCTGAAACGCACAATTACAAAGTAAGACGAACATGTTTTTTTAAGTACTTAACTGCAGTCTTCAGACTTTGCATTTCTCATTTTAAATAAGTTATATGCAGAATTAAGCCTCATCTTATAAATTTTTACCATATAATTTATATGTGCAAACGCTATTACTAGCTTTCTGATCTGTTGGACACTTGTACTTACCTGAAGTTAGTTGTCAGTCTTCCAGTGAGTAATGGAATTAATGAATTAATAGTATACTGTTTAAAGGGACAGCATGTATGCTTCTTCTATGAATATTGTCTTTCATTTACACTACACGTTTATCTGAACCATAACACATTAACTAGTCCCCTTTTATGTTAGGTCGTAGATGATACAAGATGTGCTGTCATCCAGGTAAAAAACCTGCCAGATCAATGGGAGAAATCATGGTCCTTGCAATCCTTCTGGTGTAAACAGGCCAAGATTTCACCCATAATTTTTACACAGAATTCACACCTGAATTGCTTATCTTTGTAGGAATGTGTACGGTCTGTGCTGTGTAGTACTAATGACTGAAGTTGTCCAAAAGTTCTGAGGCTAACATTCGTGTTGCTGATATTTTTGGTGACTCATGTGACTGTCTTCTAACTTGAAGTTGATTCTCTTACACTTTTCAGACTAGAAATGAATCAAAGGCAGCCCTTAAAAAAAGGTGAATCTCATCGGGTGGGCAGCTGTTGTTCATTATTATTTACTCAATTAAAATGTCGAAGGCATAGTTGTGTCACTTTAGTGCCACCATTCTCCTGAAAATCTCTTATCATTCACTACTTGTTAGTCCCTACCTATTCTAAAGAGCTTTAGAAAAAGAAATATGATATGTAGGCAATGAATCACACACGTCCATTAGGATAATAGACAAGATTAGTGAATAATTAACCCAATGAACCAAAGTGTGTTACGATAACTCTCTGGTAAATAGTGACAAACAATACAAATCAATGACAGAAACAGAACAAATACCTGAACAATTTTATTCTTTTCTACAGGAACTGAAGTTCTGTGGGCTCAGAAGTGTCTTTATTTTATTATTCCTCCACGAGGAAAAAGGAATATCTCTGACACTATACAATCATAACAACAGCCTGAAACGCTTTTAACATGACAATCAGTTTTTAAACCAAGCTGTGAGATAAGCAATTATCTTCCTTTACAGATGGGTAAACTAAGGCACAGAGGAATTAAATAATGGCTCAGCCTCATCCACAGCCACTCCAGTTCTCTTCCTTACAGAAAAACACAAAGAAAGCAGTTTTGTTCCATATTGGTACATATTATACACAACTGAAATTGCAGGCTTGCTGCAGGTGTAATTTTTAAAATGTTCCTAAAATCTAACAAAGGATGTGGTGTTATACATATATTTTTCTGTATTTCATATGAATCCTCATTCTTATAATTCAAAATACCATCAGAGCATAAGGAAGACACAGAAAATCTATGTAGCTGCACAGCCTAAAACTTCATGATCTGAAGCATTTTAGCATACAGAATAAGAGTCTCTTTCTGTCTAGAAAATCTCACTCCAATCACTACTGGGTGCATTATCTTTAAAATTCATTAATTAGAAATTTGAAAGCCCAAAGCACTCTTACAATGCTAAATTTCATCTAATGACTCTTTCTGATGACCAACCATCCATTGGTTTGGGGCAGTTCCTAGGACAAAGGGAATTCTCAAAGTTCTAATCCTTTGCTTAAACCATGGAAGTTTAGCTAATACTATAGAAGTAGGAGCTTCAGATCAACTTTGGTTGCAACATCAGTGTGCTTCTGTCTTCTTGGGAGAGATATTGTAAAATATGACTGTCTTATATTTTCAAAGCTCTTTTCTTCTTGTTAATATGCTAAATTACTAGGGCTACGTAGCTGAAACCTGGGACATCTCTGCACTTTCCTATGTCTTTGTTGGTTAATTTCATGAAGAAACACATTCAGTGTCTGATTAACTGATCATTAATCATTGACAAGTGCGAAACTTCTTCCAGTGGTGCACTGCCTCCCCTATTTCAAGTGTGATAATAATATTCTAAATCCTGACACAGCTGAAGTATAGACAATTTGTCCACGTCCGTATTAAGTAGAGATACACATGCTAAAGATGAGCCTGTTGTTTATGTGGTAGAACTGGAGATGAGTTATGGCTGCAAAGAAACAGAATGTCATGGTTCTTCCTGCAAAGAATTGGATTGGCACAGACCTTTATAATACAGGAACCTATTTCTCATGAAATGAAAATGGATAATTTATAGCATTCCTAATCACACAGAAAATGCCTTGTGTGAAATGCCCTGTATGTGTTAAGAGATTATGGATTTGATGGTGTCAGCCTATGAACAGATACAAAAAATAGTGACTCTATTCAAGGACTTCACACAAAGAAAAAGAAAAAACCCCAAATACCCAAGCACTGTAAGATAAAACCTTGCTATATGCCCAATTTGCAGTGAATAGAGTTTCACATGACAGAAGCCTGAAAAGACTTGCATTTAGAAATTCATGAGAGGTTTCAAGAAAAGACTAAAACATATTTTAGTATTAATGTACTAAATTGCAGCTGAAATTTAGGTGAAATTATGGAATTATGTTATTTTCACTTGGTTTGCCTTACTAACTGACAGACTTCATCTTAAATTGCTGAAAGAATCCCCAGCATTTGGTTCATTTGGGTGCACCAGAACAAGATTTACAATTCAGCATAAAGACCATGAAAATTGCTGGCTATTTCTAGTTTAACAGACACACTTCACTCATTTCAACCGAGATTTTTTTGCTGACTTGGGGTTCATTCAAAATGTAAACTCTGTGAAAACAGGAATGGGAAATGATTCATTTAGGCCAAAATAAATGTGGACACAAGCCCACACAAGACACAAGAGCTCCCAGAGAAACCATGCCAGTTCTAAGCCTGATATTGTTCTGATATGATGATGAATTCTGAAGTTATTTAGCCATACCTAGATTTCCCAAGTATGTCCTAACCAACTAGTAAGAAATATTTTCTTAAAATCACCCACAGTGGTTTTATACACAGCCCTACTCGCTGTGGGTAGCTTTCATAGCAAAATTTAGAATGGGTATATTGGAAGACTACTTACCCTTTAAAAATCTCAGTCAGTCCATTTGATTTTATTTCATGAAGCCTTTTGTTTTACTGCCCTGCACCTCACAAGATGGCTGTGAAACCAGTCTGCTGTGAATGGGTGGGTTGTTAGCAAAAGCTTTCTAAAGGTAAGTGGTAAACATTACTGTTGCACACATTAATATTCGTATAAACATTGAGTAGAAAAGGAAGGAAAGGAGAAATAAATTAACTGACATCCAGATCAACTGGTTTTGATCTTGATGAGTTTATGAAATGAATTACAATTCTTCATTTGCAAGATTATTTAAGATCAATCTTTCTGGACATAATTACCATGTGATTAATATGAATAAACTAAGCAGAAGAACAGACATGATAATTTTCTTTCATTCTATTACATGAATGATCATTGTTTCAATGTCAAACAAAATAAGGCTTTGGCCTTAAAAAACTACATAGCAATCTTAGGATACATTTAGGATGATAATGTTATGAGGTTTGTTTGGCTGATGGTTCATTTTTAAATAATGTCATGTGCATCTTTAATATCTTCTGAAAACCTTGATGACAAATATCGACACTAGGCTGTGCTTTAATACTGTCAGATTTTTAATTTCAGAAAGTGTAAACATTGCCAAGTTTTGAAGGTCTGAACCAAGGATACTGACATAATTTTCAAAGGCATGGGTAATACCTCAGCACCTCCCTTCAACATAAAACCCAGAGGTCTGACACAAGCAAACCTCTCTGTAATCCACTTCATGCATAACAATTCTGTCATGCATCCTTCCTGATTATTCATGAATCCACATGCTGAATTGTGCTTTGCATATGAGGTTCAGGTGATGTATTTTATTGCTGATACTGTTTCACCTGTATTTAGTTCCAGTGACATGGAAAACACTGCAGCCAATTGTCCTTATTACAGTCCCTGTGTATTTCTCCCCAGTGCACTTGCACAGGGGGAAGATGTGAGCATGGAGTGTACTTAACTGCCAGGCTGAATGGCTCTGTAATGTAGCTTGAGCACGGCATAAATTAAGCTGTCATTTTTTTGGCAGCAAGAGCAGAGAGGCGATTTTCCTGTACTGTAACATTTGAAACAACAATTTTCTGGCTCCAGTAGTAACTGACAATTCTGTGTGATACATGCTCCACATTTGTGCTTCAGGGACTGCAGCTGGAAAAAACCTTCGGGGCAAGGTATTGTCTTTATTAGCAGATCGAGCTTGCAGTTGCAGAAACTAACATTTCCTAGCTCTTTTTGAAGGGCCTGTCACTCACACCCTAAAAAATTGTACTTCAAATACTAGGTTCCATCAAGGTATTTAGCTGTGTTGCTTATAGGCAAAATGCTATTTTTGATAATGACTTCAGACCTATTTTCATTAGGAAGATTGCTTACCCAAAGAGAGCTGGCCACCGGCATTTTATTGGCATTGTGCACCAAGATGATGGCTTGAAGGACAGCCAGGTTTGTAAATGATCTTGGAATGCTTGGCCACAGTCAGGCTGGTGAAGAAGGAGGATGCTGATGAGGTGCTGCCAGTACCAGGGAAGGAGGAAAGCAACCCTTTTCCAGCATGTCACTAACGCGGGACTCTGAACATACCCTGCTGCAAGCCGCCAAGGAAGCCTCCGTTCTCCGGCTGGCAAGATGTAAGGCTACAGCAGGTTATTTCACAGAGGGAAGGGAGAGAAGGAAATTAAGGGGACACCTGCATGAGTGAAAAGTCATTTTATTAAATGGGTGAATTTTGCAGTGTTTTGTTTCAGAAGTGCAGTCAATTTTGACATCGCTTTTTCAAGTATCCAGAGACATGTTCTGCTTTTCTGGTACAGTGGTAAAATCAGGGGAATTACACTAGATTTGCAGTTGTACAAGTCAAGGTAAGAATCAGCTCAGTATATTACACAGTCACTTTTCTACCATTGCTAAACAATACTCGCAGCACTCCTTAAGCATTCAGGTATTTTGACACCTGCATATACCTTCATCACTTCCAGCTGGAATTACTGCTGTTCCTGCTAATAGAGGCCCTGGCAGCCCCTGTAAGCAGGCTTCACTACATGCTGCCAGTCACTCATTGTTGTCTGTTTCAAATATTTTGGCCATAATGCTCACATTTTTAAGTCATTCCTTTAACGTCTAAGTTCATGCTAACATTGATTTTGAGATCTGGCTCTTAACTTTAAAGCGTTACTGAATACAGAGCTATAAACTGCATAAAAATCCACATGCTTTCATTGCCTCTCCTGGTCTCCACTTTCTTCGGCCTTGACTGAGTTTCTCAAAACTATCTAAGAGACTTGGATGGCCAGTTTCCACTAAAAAAAAAAAAAAAAGCTTTCTAGTGTTGCTTTGGGAAGGCTTGGCTTCAGTAGCTGTATGCGTGGGAGATTTCAATCTTTGCCTGTTTGGGTCAAAAGAGGAGAAAGACAGAGAAAGCATGTTTTAAAACGTTCGTCAATGAGCTCAATTTGTATGATTGCTCCTGCCAAGGAAGAGAAATGACCTCCTCTGATTTTTAAGTGAGATCTAAATACACTGCTGCCTTAACATGTTTGCCATTGCTCACTTTCATGTTTGGCTGTGTGTTAAGTTCAAGACGTAATATGAATTGGCACCTGACTTTTGCTGTAGAGGCACTTGGTCTTATTGATATAATTAAGGGCCTCCAAGTGCTTTCATTTCAGACTCAGATTTAAGAAGTTTAAAATTCAGCCATAAAAGTCACTTTTGATTAAGGCTTGGTAGACGTGATCTTTTTCCAGGATTTCACTTTTAGAATCTTACTTTTTTGAGGGATTTCCTTCTCTCTACCTCTTTGTTTGGCTTTCTCGAGATGATAACAATCCAGATTTATTGAGGGTTCATAATGATTGTTAAACAGCAGAACTATATACTTGTTATGCAGTCAGCAGGGAGGACAGCAGAAACTATCTTCATGCCTTCACCCAAAACAAGTCTGTGCTTTAGCATTAAGGCCTTTATGTTTTCCTTTGTTTCCCAAAATTGGAATTTTGCTTTCTGAGAGGTATTCCATATCCAATAAAAGTCACCAGAGTGCCTACAAAACTAGACAGGGACCACCTCTGTCTGGTGAAGCCTGGGGAAGCCTTGTGCTGCTCAAACTTACAAAAGGTTTATCGAATCAAGGCACTATGACACACCTGCTTGTGTTCACCCTATTTTCACTTATGGAAAGTATTTTGTTTCAGGAGACAATCTGATTTTGAATCTTTGGGCTCTTAAGTTCTGATAAAATGTCTATGAATGGTTATATGCTCTGTGGCTTAAATGTTGAAAAACCTATTTTTTCCATCAGGTATCAGACTTGCTATTCTCTTCCCCATAAAAAGTTAAACCTCTTAGGTTACTGTTATCGTCACCTCTGCCCAGCCAAAAAAATCCAGAAACATTTTGTCATCTTTAGGATTTCAGGGCTTTTACAGTCAGCCCAAAGATGTACAGAGCAAGGCTACAGCTGTACATGTGTAGCACTGTACATGTCTGGTGAAGATGAGAGGTGAGGACAAGAGGTGACTAAATGGGTGCAAGACCAGTAGCTATCTCCGTGGTGTTAGTTGTACGGAAGTATCCTTAATTTAATTAGTTAAGTATATTCTTCAATATTGCTAAAACTGGTGAGATAGAAATGTATACATAGCAGGCACCTATATGTTTATCAGTTTTTTTGAACGAGAACCGACACTGATTGCCTCAATGGTGTGCAACCCTTTTATATAATCACATGTGTAAAAGTAATGGTACCTACAATACAGGAGTGCACATCATGATGATTTTTAAAAGGGTGGTCTGCTTAAGGCTTGGGAAGCTCACCACCTCAATCATTGTGTCATTTTTTTTGCCTTAACTTCAAACAGAGGGCACTGTAGTAAAAATAAGTATTTCTAGGTTTGTTTGTGCGGGTTTTTTTCCTTAACAGTTGGTGTTAGATCATAGTGCTTCCAAATTTAAGGTTCTGGAATGAGCTGCACAAAATAAGAATAGTGGGATTTCATGCTTAATCAGGTTTTAGGTTAATCAAATAGGCTGGAACTCACATAATTTTAATGAATGAGAGGTGTTTTTCTGTAAATGCACCAAGGGAGCTGCTAATTACGTACATTTCATACACACACACACTTACCCTTCCAAAAGAAAAATATGGACGATGGTACAGAAATAAAATTAATATGGAAAGTTAGACTCCAGCAATGTAAGCTTTGTATTCCAACACATTAACTGTAGCTTTACTTAAAGCTACTGTGCAAACTAATATTTATTCTTGCTCCTGAAAGATAAACAAAATCTGTTTGCCAGGTCTAAAATACCAGATTATGCCACTGCAACTTTTATGTGAAGTTTTAATATACATCTGTTTAATGCACAGTCTTCTATCTTCTTATAGCTCTGACTTTCAGGAACAGTATTTCCAAAAGTCCTGTTATGCATCTGTTTGATTATTCCATTGTCTTTTAACTGGTTTCTCTACCCCAGGAGTCTGAAGTATGCTGGTTTAAGCTGAATTGCCAAGTATCTGCTATTTTCCTCCATATGATCAGCACTGCTGGGCTTCAGTATTACCATGCTTTGTCAATGTTAATGTAATGGCAAATGATGAAGATGCCCTTTGGCAGGAAACATTGCTAGCCCTTAATAATAAACAATTTCTGCACCTCAAATTGCTGCTATACATGAGCAAGTTTAGTCAACCCCTGAAGAGAACCTGTACCTTCTCATTACAGGGCAGCAGTAGTGAGAAAGCAATTCACTAACCCATAGGGTTGGCAATCACCCATATTTTCTGCTATGAGTAAATAACTCCAATTGATTTAATCATAAAAGAATAACAGGAAAACTACATTGATTTCCAAATCCCTAATGTGAACATCAGAATATATTGACTAAGTTGTATGTAAAAAGGTTGTATCCATTTGTATGAACCAAAGAAATATCAATATTTGATCATTACTCTAACAAAAAAATATGACAATTTGCAGTCATCTCAAAACAGACTGAAGTAGCATTATGGTTCAGTCTACAGGGGTGAAAGTGATAATACACCATAGTTTTCATAGGGTAAGAAGCAAAACATCTGTGTTTTCAGGCAAATGCGCCTCCTGTTAATTGTAATACACTGCTTATATAATCCTATAGCACTGGTAAATAATATAGCATTGTTTTTATTAAAGAAACCAACTAGCAGCAGAAGACTTACTGTTAGTCCTGTAACTGTGCTCACCACAGCAAGCGATTAGTGCTAGCCAATCCCAAACCATGTCAAAACAGCAAAATAAGAATATAACTGGTTTTAAGAAAATTTAATGTTCTCTCTGTGGAGATGCCAAAACAACGATATTTCAGTTCTTATAATACCTTATACTGACCTTAATTTGCAGTGAAAGACTCAGGATCAAAATCTGCTTAAAAGCTCTAAGAAATTGATATCACCTTGACAAGACTAATCAGCCCATTTAATATCTTCTGGTTTTCTTATTATTTTATTTTTAAATTTTGGGTAGGTGTCAGGGCTGTAGTGCTCTTTAGTGTAGCTTATCAGCTGGAAGTGAACACAGCCAGTTCTTTTGCAAACAGCTGTTAGAGAAGGAAGAATTCCACACTGCACAGAAGGTGACATCCAGTCCCATTTAAGTCAACAGAAATTTTGCTCATACCTTCGAAGACAAGCTTCACCTGGAGACATCAAACGAAAATCCTACAATTTGGTACCACCTTTTTCCCACTGGATCTAATGGCTACAGTTGTGATACAGTGAGCTGGTGCAGGACTTTTTTAGTGGAAATTCTGCATCTATAGGAGTCTGGTGACACGTGCTTGAATGTACCACTAACGTAAGCAAAATTATTCCCCTCTTGGTGGAAGCAAGGTTGAAGTGACACACATGGGACCATGCAGAGCACCCTATCTTTGAAGCAGAGCCAATGTCCTCCAGCAGCTAGCACTGTCTGCATGCACAGGGTAGGCTGGGGACTAGCGGCCAAAACTTTGTTGCCAGTAAAGCTATGAGGCAGACATGAGGTCCTAGATTCAAAGTGGCCTGCAGCAAATCAAACCCTACTCTTTCCTTCTATGCACTTTACCAGTTAGCAGTGTAGACTTTTCCATGCAAGTTCTTTACAATCTGTTACAGCTTTGCCAGGGGATTTTGAAGAACACTCAAGAGCACAGGAAGATTCAAGTGTAGCTGGAGCAAATAAGATGTAACTAGATACACAAGGACACAAAACAGCCAGCAGAGGTTATTCCAATATCCAAAGTTTCTGTCCTTTAGGAATCCTCAGGAAAAATGTTCCTCTACTACCAGAATCAGTAGCTTGCTCTGCAAGAAAAAAATTGCTGAAAGTAAACAAATAAATTTCAGGAGCAAGTTGACAATACAGGTAACGTAACGTCAAAGTCACTTGGAGGAGACTTGTGAAATAGGAAAAAAGCAAATGGGAAAAACAGTCAGTCAAGCTACCTGGCACACAGAAACAAATGCAGGACAGGTAAGAGCTTTGAGAAATGTAGACAGCAAAGTTGTGTGAGTTGGTGAATATGCACTCGAGTCCAAACATCTAGAAAACTGCAAGTTCAGTTAGAACTGAGATTTGAAACCCTTGAATCACTGGAAAGATTCTCATTGATTTTATTGACTTTGAATTAATTTGAAAAAAACTTTGCTCAACAGAAAAGTACTGCAACATTAAATAGGAACGGCGGGATCCAACACATTGGGTATCTTTTAGCTGGAGCATTGCAAGTAGCTGCCATACACTGTCATTCTTAAAACTGTTGAGATGCATGATTTTTCATAAAAAGACGTGAAAAACATCTGGGTTTTATAATTTTTTTCAAGTATAATTGATGGCTATAGATCTGTTCACAAACAGGAAGATTTTTTCTCGCAGCTCTGTAGGAGAACAAAATGAGCATTGCATCAGTCAGCAATATTCAAACTGCAATTGTGTTTGTGATGGCAGTGTAGCAACACGCTGCCATTCTGAGCCAGGTGTGGGGGTGTGTGCAACTGGCTATAGGGCAGTCAACTGTTTATACCTCAATTGTAAGAAACATTCGGTTTTTCTAATTTTTTATAGAAAACGTTTGTGATTTTGATCTGCAATATTATGAAAAAGGTTGTGGCCTAAAGACATAGTGTCTTTGATGTGGTAAATAGGTAATCATGAGCTGTAAAACCAAGAAATCTCTGTTATTCAGTGTTGGTGAGAAAAAAGTTTTGTTTTGATGCTGCTTAATATCCTATATTTACATAGTCTAAATCAATACATAATTATTATATTAATTTTGATGACAAAATAATAACTTAAAAGAAACACTAGATATGCTAACCTGTCATTTTAGATGTAGGAACTGAATAGAGTATATACATAATGGTTGGTATGTATTCAAAATTAATTAATAAGAACCCTAGTGATTCGTACTTTGGCTAAACAGATCTTAGAAAGCCAAAGCCTTTGCTGTTCAGCTGATTGCTTGAGGGGAACCATTCATGCCAAATTCCTCTGAGTTTGCAGCAGGGTCTTATGATAGGTAAGTCATGACAATTATCCGTTGGTCATTTGAGAAGTAATGGCTTTCTGTCTTACTTTCTCTCAGACTTCAAATGTAGCTGTATACTATGGGTTAAGACAGTTATATCCTCAATTTGATATAGAAAGCAAAGATTATGGAATTTGATTGATAGGGCTAGTATAAATTTCAGTCCTCATTTAAACAGCAGAATAAACCCAGATTTATGAAAAACATAGAAGGGAGACAGCTTTTCAGCCTTCAATAGCGAAACCAGAAATTGGATCATTGTGCTATTCCCTGAGTTCTCTATAGCAAATCAGCTGGCAGAGATGGAGAGTTTAGAACGAAAAAGACCTGCTGAACCACTTATTTCTTGTCCTGAAAGTCGAGTTCTCCAGTAGGAGTTCTCCAGTAGACAGCTAAGTGCTTTCTCCAGCTAGGATACGTACTAGGATGAGGTACAAAAATTACAGAGAAAAGTGGTACAGTCAGCAGTGCTGCAGAACTGTCATGTTTTCTGGAAACCACGTGGCGTTGCAGCGTGTGAAGGTGGCTAAGGCATCCATATGCTCTGCAATATGAACCTACCGCTGCTAGAAATAATGATTACAACCATTTACTCTCCATATCTCCCAATAGATTTCTGCCGGGAAATACAGTAGCTCCTACACATGCGTGGGGATCACTGCAGAAGAATACTAATCCAGCTGAAATCACTTAGGTGATTCCAGAGTCACTGCAGATATTTGTCACAGTCAGAATTTGGACAGAATATTAGGACCATGAGAACAATTCATGGATGTTTCCGTGGCCAGTGCCACGGTGTGAAAGAGAGTGCCATTTCAGTTGCCGGTTACACAAAACGTGAAGCCACGCTGCTGATTAATTGTCTACTGAAGGGGCAAATGCTGGCCATTGAAGCACCAATCTTTTTTTTTTTTTTTTTAAATCCATTGCAAAGAAACCCAGAATAATTAAAAAAATTACCTGATGTAATCTGTGACTGCAATATTGCACGAGGGCTGATTTAAAATTACAAGGTTCCTCAGAAAAAATGAAGCATTGTGAAAGTATTTATCACAGACCCCTGTTGCAACTGGTGCAGTATATCATCATATACCAATTTCTTTTGGAAGCTGTGTTTTTGTAGCTGAGCTTCTAATCCATGGGGTATTAGGAAAGTGGTACTCCAGAGTCCTTTAAGATTTATATATAAAAAATACTTGGAAATGAAGTTTGATTTATTGGTTACCAGGCACAAATTCAAAGTTTTGAAAAACAAACCTACCTATTTACATTAGAGTGCCACAAAGCTATCCTGTATTTGGTTAAATAAGAGCAATAAGGAATTCTAAAAGACTCTAACACTAATTTCCATGTTTGTTGCACTGTTTTAGCACCGTCATAAACGTGTAATAGCTGTAACAGAAATACAATCTGCTGCAGTGTGTTTTATTTCCAATGTTAAAACAGAAAACGCAAAACAGGCAGAGCAGGGTAAGTCTTCAATTTTTTTTTTTATTAGGAATTCTGAAATATCTGATCATTAATGCATTTCACATCTCCTTTTTTACTGAAACCATATTGGCAGCTGGGACACCTCGCATTTATTTCTTGGACTCTGGCTGTGGGAGCTAGAGCAGCAGACTGCCGGCAGGACTCACTGCTGTGTCTCAGCCAGTCTTTCCCACACCCTGATGTTCAGCTTTTTCCAAATGAGAATTTGCTTTTTAATTAACAGGCAAACAAACAAAGAAGGAGGCTGTTTGTTCTAGAACAAGGAGCGCCTGTTGGTCAGCATCCTAGGACAGCTGGTGCAGGGTGGAGAAGAAAGAATTTAATATGGAATTGAGTTTGCTTTCAGATATTGATCTCTCGGCAAGCCCCTCCACTGGCCAGCCAGCCACAGCAGAGCCTGCAGGCTGGTCTGGGGACCCGTCCACCTTTCCGTCACAGGCTTTGGGCAGCGTTTTCCACGGCTGCACGGAAACTCTGAGCTCTCCAGCGCTCTGTCCCGCGGGGTAGGGCACAACCTTTCTGTTCCACTACTGCATGGTGTCTTCCCAACACAGCAGCAGGAGTTGCGCTAAGCATGCTCTACAGCGACCGCTCGCAATCCAACTTGTGAGCAGCAGCACATCTTAGAAAAGTGCCAGGAGCCAGAACTGCCAGCCGGTATTGACCTGTGCAGGACTGTTGCCTACCCCGCAGCACTGCCGCTGCGATGTGCAGCCCCTGGAGGAATGGCAGTAGCCAAAAGAAGCGTGAAGTGGTGCAGTTAAACTACCTCTCCCGTTAGCTGATCCCCAGATTCCCCTAGGGATGTGCCAATAGCAGAAATCTTTCCAGGATAACTACATCGTCCAAGGGCCTTATGCTGTGCCAGCAAAAAATGGTGGTTTACATCCAACTCAGAATTTCAGTGTTCTGTGCTCTGTGGGTGAAAAGTTCATTCTAGGAACTTCACCTTCACTTTAGGACTTTTCCTCTAAAATACTTCAATGTGGGTTGAGTTTTCTTCTGGAATGGGTTGTTAATGTGGATTAAAACACCAGCTTACCTGAGTAAATACCCCAATTTTAAATTACATTCAAATGTGACTCACTATGCACAAATTTGAGACAGTTAAACTGACTAATTGTTATCCTCAGCATTTATTCCTCGGTGCAGTCTTGTGCTTCTGTTACTTTTCTGAGAACATTATATTGCCTGGAGGACTGGGGTGTAATTTTCACCAGATCTGTTCAATAGCTGCTATAGTTACCGCACAGGTGATAAACGGGCCATGTGTCCCCCAGGAGCACACTCACTATGAAGCAGTACATTACCACCATGCTACAGCGACAAAGCACTTGCTAAGGACGCAGTAGTCAGGCTGGAAAGGGCTATGCAGGGTTTTTCTCAGCGCTGCCCGCCTGTCTTACCTCTTCATATCCCACTCTGTCACAGCTGTGTCAGCTGAGATGGAGAGTGATGTAAATGTGACCTCGTGGTTTATCATTTTAAACACAGTGGCAGACTTACATTTATATTGTCCTGCAGTGCCAGAGCACTTATATTGCCATAAAGATGGTTAGTCTAGAATAAATATTCCCACAAGTCAAATATTCTAAACCAGTATAAAATATCTCGATGCTAGCATAACTGCATCTATACTACTAGTCTTGATATAACACTTCCAAACAAATTATTTATGCCGGCACAAGATCTGTGCATCCCCCAGCCTTTTTTTTCTTCAATATGTGACTTTAAGGGCAGAATTTTCTTTGAAGAACTGCAGTGCACAGAAAAACCAACATCCAGCTCAAACCAGGAGAGGGGAGGCAAATAAACATAAAGTGCATGTGTGGCTTCTGTAAGTGGTAACTGTGTGAAGAAGCAGTCTTCAGCAGACTTATTATTAGCTGGTAGATTATTGAATAATGTCTCCTTACAGAAGCCATTTCAATGACACGTTGTTTCACTTAGTTTAGCTAAGTGAAAAACAAAAAAAAAAAAAAAAAGAGTGAAAACTAGCAGATAACAAAGCTTCTAATAGAAGATTTTCACTGCACTGGTCATAATCATGAGTAACTGCGAGTGTAAAATAATTCATTACAGATAATCTTCCTTTGGGCAAAAAAGTGCTGGTCTGAGTAAATGTGATTTGAAAATGTCTTCCTTCACTTCGCTTCTATTCTACCCTCAGCTCTCTGTTATAGGCAATGCAACATAAGAGCTTGTCTAGCAGAGTTATTTATTTTAAAATAATTCAGATCAAGCAGAGTGTCTTGAATTTGAGAGGCAAGTGACTGGATCCCTTTTTGTTTACCCAGTCGTGCTGCTTTTCCTCTTACATGCAGTCCTCCTCAGTTGGAAAAACTCAAGCACAGCAGGGAACGCAGTGGCCTTACCTGTCTTTAATTTATGCAGCATTTTAAATCGTGCCATCATTGCAGGTGTGGCCAGGCTTTTGTTGAGGCTTCTTAAAAAAAAAACAAAATTCTGATCTACCTGCTTGAATCTGTCAAGAGCCCATTTGTATGCACACAGCTAATGTGCTAGAAATAAAAGCTGCAACCTGTCAAATAAACTCCTGCACCTGTATGAAGCAGTTAAATTGTTCCATCTACCATTATTCTCGGAGATCAAAGGGCCCTCACTGTGAGGGGCTCTGAAGAAATAAAGAAAATGATAGACCTACTTGTCCTTGAGCTAAAAAAGAAGGGGTGGGGGGAAGAAAGAAAAGTGGACTAGTTCAACTACCTGAAGGAGCTTTTGTTTGGCATGGGCACAACATGAACGCATTCTTTCACATTAAGACCCAAGAGGAAGAAATTCATTCACCCTTATTATAGTGACGTAGCTGTGGCATTGATGTGTTTTTAACCTTGAATAATTGTTGTCTCTAAAGCTCCAAACAAGTTTTATCCTGTCCACAGGTCAGTTTTGTTACAAAGGCCAATTAGTGGTGCTACCTTAGCCTGCAGCAAAAAGCCAAGTAATGGTGGGACATGCCCCATCCAGAGGTGATGAATAGCCTGTAGAGCTATAATTTGAGAAGGGGGGAGGGGGGCTTTGAAGCATTTACCTTACATGGAACTCCATTGTCACTGCAGGCTGTTTGATGTTTAAATAATTTACTTAATGATCTCACCATGGGAGCAATTGGCAGAGCAAGATTAGGTTGTAAGGGCCTAATGGACATGGGAAAACTTAAAATTACTAGAAGAGAGGTATGTACAGAACTCAATTTTTTTCTGTGTAGATTCATGATTTATACGGGGGGAAAGCTATAAATTATAGCATTTGCTTGATGTGTTCTGGCAGAGGAAACAAGAAGAAATTCTGTGTTTGGTGAATGTTTCAGGGAATTTTAATCCTTACTCTTTTAATCTTTGTGTTTTTGTTTTGTTTCTCTTTAAAAAAAGGCGACCCAGGGAAATTATTGTTTTATAATAGATTAATAGGTCAGCAATAAAAACCTTTGGCCCCTGTGAATAGGCTGTTGTTAAAAGGTCACGGCTAACATAATATTTCATTTTTGCTAAATAAAGGCTTGGAAAGTCTGGAGCCAAAGCTGGTGGATGGGAAAAGTGTAGCACGACCCCTTTTACTCAGTAAACGTTGTAAAATATTAATTATTAGCTCACTTTGTAATTGCACATGAAAACTATGCACCATTTTGTGGATACAGGGTTTGGGACATTGTACAGTATCCTGAATATATAGTCACCAAGGCACCCTTCGATTACTAGCAGATAACAATTGTTTCATTCCTGTGGTATTACACTCATTTGCATAGAGGATGTTAAAAATACAAAAGAAAAGTTAATTAGACCTGTGGATGAATTGTAGAAGTTTTAATATAAATCACTATATCATCATTTACTATCTGCCTTTGTAGATGGATACCTTTATGTGAAACCAAAAGCATTAGGGGTTTGAGACATACCTACCTATCACAAGCAGTTTCTAAACATCTCTGTTTTAGATAATTAAAGGTAAGCATTTAAAATGTCTATATGGATACAAGTAAAATCTCTATATAAATGCAAATAAAAAGAGCAATGGTCTTGTCTGCTTTGTACGTATGAATAGCTTTTCAAAAAGTTCTTACAAGATGGACAGTTTCTGGCCCTGAATCAGGAAGGAAACAGTATCCCTTATTGGTTTGGATTCATGTGTGAATTTAGACCATTACCTTTATTACTAAAGCTGATCCAACCTCTTCTGAGAAATTTTGAAACTTCATTTCTGCAAGGTTCCTGCACTTTCAGTAGTTCTTTTCCTTTTTTCAGTCCTCTCTTTCCTCTTCCAAGCTTTACACTGAAAACAGAAAGAGGGATAAGGCTCAATAAATTGCAGTGGGCTACACTGATAAATGGTAACTCATGAGGAGGGCTGAAAACAGAAAAGAACCACCACCCCTGCAGTTTTTAAAAATACTTCAAAGAAACAACAGCATCTGCAGAAAGTTCTACAATAAGGGGGTTCTACTGGGGCAGAGTGGGAGTGTTTTTAACAGATTTAAAGCTGTCACCTGATGCAACTCATTGGCATGTGCCTTCACTGCAGATCTAAGCTGTGCCCTCACCAGTGTTTAATTAAAATTGGGGTCTTCATGGCAGTAATTCTGGAAGCTTGTTATTGAAAGTGTTAGAAGCTAAAGGTGTTAAGGTGCAAGAACAAGCCTGACAGTCCCCATCCCTCTGCTTCTACCATGACAGCTTTGACTTTATGGACTTCTTGGATGACTTGTTGGTTTATGTTTCATTTTTGTTGAATTTTGGATGAAGAACAGTCTGACAAAGGCGTTGGCAGAGTTGAGGACATCTCAACAACAGTGAAAGTATAGAAGCTGGAACAGGTCCTGGAACAGGTCTGTCAGCACAGTCCTGACCCAAAATAGACTCATTTCACGTGTTTTTGGAAGAAAAAATAGAAACATTGGAACTGGTACCACAGCTGAGTGAGTGAGAAAAGTAGTGTTTGTTACTTCTACAAGCACGGTTACAGAATTGGTGGAAAAGTGTTGTAGACTGTTGACTTCAGTCACTGACCTTGGAAAACACATGGTATTTAGGTATGACAGGTTTGCCTCTTTTTTAGTTGCAGCTATTAGTCTAAACATGTCAGTTTTACAGTCTCCTTTCTATTCCATTCATTACATGTTTGATATAAGATGCCGTCCAAGCTAGGGGCAAAAATTAAAGGTAGAATTAATGATTAAATTAAAATAATGGATTAGTACTAATGAATTGTTCTAAAACTGGAATTATGAGTTTAGCAAGTCTGATCATGCATTTCTAAAATTCACATTTGCATTTCTAAAGTATTTAAAATATGGATGGTATTATGTCAAACACTGACCCTTGTCCCACTCTCCTAACTATACCACCAAACTTTTCCCTGTTAGAAGAGCTAAACAAATGTTAAATACTTGTCAAGGTTTTTGAGCAGTAATGGATACATGTCCTGGGTTGAAATCAATACTTGCTAGGCAGAAAAAAGGATCTGTAACTTAAAAGGAATGGTCCAAGAAACAAAATTCCTGCCTCATATGAGGCCATGAGGATGGTTAGAATTTATATGGGATGGAAGCAGATAAAAACATCACTGTTTAGTGCTGCTGTGACATAAACATAAAGTCATGAATACAAACCCAATATGCTTTTTCACTGTCAGATGTAAAAGCAAGAAGGGAATAAAAGTGAGAGATCAAATGGGGTAGAGCGGCCAAAACATATCCGAGCACTGAGGGAGGAGGGAAGGGAGGCAAGAGGCGGCCAGCCAGCTGCTGGCTTTTTAAGAGGGAGGGGACTGCACACTGCAGCACAAACACCATCCCCAGGCCCCAGAGCTGGCACAGTTCATCTGCAGATATATACCTTGGAAACAGCTGGAGCAAACAGAAGTCTGCTCCGTACAGACGCTTTATTTGTTGCCTGTCTAATAAAAAAATAGCAGAGGTGCTTGGGAAGAACTGATACCTTCCAGAATGGTCCATAGAGTATTCAGCTTTGGAGAGACACCCAAAAGCATGATACATCAGACAACACGTGTGTCACAACCTCTCTGTGCTGCGCTGGGTACATGACTGCTTTCTGGTGGTGAAGCTCTCCCTGGAATACAGAAAAGGCTGGTAGGCATGGCTTAAGCAGTGGCTCAAACATCTCTCTTCCGTATTAGTCTGACACTTTTCTGTATGGTCATTTGCAGGCAGTGTAAAAGAAAGGATTTAGAGGACTGTCCTGTTTCAGTGCATGAGCTGGTAGCCCGGACTGCAGAGGTCCTGCTGCAGTAGCATGTTCTGAGCAGGAAAACACAAGACAGGCTTACATCCTTCCATTCCTCTTTCTTTCCATCGTCATTTTGGGATGTCTGATCCAGGCATAGGGGAGGACTTGACTCTATATCCATCCTGAACATAAACTCAGGATACAAATCTGTGGCAGTTAGGCAGATCTAAGTTTCAGTTACTTTACGTCATTAATGAGGAAAAAAAGATTAAAAGGATCAGAATCAAAAAGATGCTTTTGAAGAATATGCTTTTTAACCTGTCCATTCACTGACATTTCAAGGATTTCCAATTAATATGGCAAATCAGGTACAGACACTTGTTTTTCTCCTTCATAGAGGCATTTTGAGTGTACTGACCTTATATACATGCACATAGACGTATACAAACCCCACCCACACCCCTGGAATGTACAGATAAAAGGCTGAAGGATTACTATATAAGGCAATTCCAGGTAAACACAAACACTTGTCGATATAAGACTGGGATAGAAACTCAGATGTGTGTAAACTGATAAACTCTCCTTGAAGCAAGTAGGAGTTTTGCAAACATATATGTACCTGCCAAACTTTGTATGGAGCTGGGTGACATTTTATTCAGTTTAGCTAATGAGATGTTTGCCTATGTGCAAAAAATATATTCACGATAAACTGCCTCTTTAAATAGTTGTGTAGTTTTAGTAATAAGAGGCATCACCAGACAGCCTTCACGACTGATATCCTCTGGATTTTGAAAGGCAGCAGTCTGGTAAACTTAACAAACACTAAGAAACCCCAACAGCATACCTGGGGTGGAAGATTTCCTCCAGGGGCAAAAAGGGTAGATCAGACTCTATAGATCAGCCACCATTTGGCCTCCTCACTGAATCTGCCAATTAGTGCGGAGCATTATGGCACGTTTGTGTTGTGGCAGCTAGAGAAAGAGATCTGCCAAACTCATTCTATACAGAACCCCAAACATCCATTAGATGCAAGATGCTTTTCATCCTGATGAGTTGGCTTCAGTTCAAACTAATGGCCAACTGATGAGAAAGTTCATTAACTCTGAAGCATTCAGTCCCTCAGGAGGTGTAAACTAAAAAGTGGGGTCCTACAGATATACACAACATAACAAAAATGATGTTAAAATATTGAAATTACAAAGCCAAACACTTTAATGGTAGGGAATGGGAGAATTAGATTTACTCCTCAAATTTTCATGTTGTCTCCTTTTGCACATGCACTTTAATTACAGTCTGTCATTTCTATTTTTTCCCATGTGTGTTGGAAGGCCACAAATCCTCAGAAATGACCTCTTCCATTGAGCGCGAGAAATGAACGAGGCATAGCTCTGTCTTTTTAAATATCCATGTTCTTCCACTGCTGAATATCTGGTTTATGATATCAGCGTAGTAGATGCTGTATGAAAGCTTAAGATAAAGAGATACATAGGTAGCCAAGCAACTTCCATTAAAATTAAAGACATTTACTGCAGACATGCACAAACAGAAAAGGAAAGCTCACGAATGTATGATTTTTTTCTCCTTCCTTTCACATCTTCTGTTAGTTATCAGATACTGAGGAACACTTGCACAGGTCCACTCGCTTTTCGGTTGTGTTTCTGCAGAGCTGTATGCCCATTTATTTTGGAGTGTAACTGTTAGTTGGGTCCAAGAGAATGCAGAGAAACCAGAATCCTAAAGACAACCTTTCCTTTTGGAAACCCTTATCTTTATCTACTCTGTGACTTAAAGCATTAGTAGTCAGAAGTCTGAAAGTTAGGTATGTTGTAGTCTTGCACAGGGAGTCTGGTAGTCACGGGCAGATGTCTGAAGTTCCCTCCATAGCCATTGCAGTCGAAGGGGTAAGGGTGGGACCCTGGGGACATGAAATCCTTGGGAGGTGCAGAGGTACAGAAATATACATTCAACAGACCTGGAAAAAGCCTTGGAAAGTGCAAAAATGCATTCACTGTTAATTAAATCTTTTCTTAACCCTAAAAGTGCACTTGTGTGAGTGCAGGAGTATAATGCAGAGCAAGACAGCGCTATGTAAAAGTAACACAGCTCTTGGAAATCCATGGCATCTGCAAGCAAAATGTGCTATTCCTTCTTAAACTGTCAGAAGTAACATGGCATACATGGACCAATCTATCCATAGCTGCTGTGTGTAATGTAGCAACAAGAAAAGGTGGTAAATAAACAATCTTTACAGACAGCAGGTTGCAACTCAGTGCCTAGTCTCTGCTCTGTCTCTGCTCTGCTTTACCAGGGGGTTCAAGGGCTTGAACAAAGCAGCTCAGAATTAGGGAACTCTCTTGGCCAACAAATGCTCCCCAGCCTTAATGAACTGGCCCTTTCTTGCTGGGTTCATGACAAAATAAATCCTTTCTACTCTGATGTGGATGTAGGTGTCAAGTGCTGCTTACCCGTAACACAAAGAGGGTGTGCACAGTCTCGGGGCAGGGGCCGCACAGCAGACAGCATCCATGCCCTCAAGCCACAGGAAGAGGCAGAAGAAAATAAGAGCGGGGTGAAAAAGGAGGAGCAGGTCATCAAGCTACTCGGCCACCCCAGGCCACCCCAGAGCCACCCTGCAGCTCAGGGACTGCCTGGCCCAGGTCAGGCTCATCCCACTAGGTCTCTCCTCTGCCCCAGGAGATGCAAACTCTGCACGTGCATTTCTGAACTCCTAAACTTAACTGAAATACAGATTTGACTGCTCTCTAAATAGACCTTCTCTGCCATGCAAATAGGCCTTTGGTTTGTCTCCATCTCTGTTTTCAGATGCATGCATTTTTTGCCTTATCAGTGAACTGTATTTTCATGTTACTTGACCAAACACAAACAAAGTATATTCCTGAAAGTCAATATGGAAGTTTTATCTGTAAGCTTTAAGGAATGTTTGTAGAGTTTGTCAAGAAAAGCTGAAGATTATTAGAAATCAAAGACAAGTGCCCCTCTCTGTCATTAAGGCCTAGCAAAATATGATAAGAAGTGTGATATACTGGATGTTTCTAAATTCAGGATTATTTATACTTGCCAATTGTCTGCCGGGGATTTAGTAATTTCTGGCTTTGATTTCTCAGAAATTATTTTTTATATTAAAAAAATCTAAGTATATTTTTGTGAGGTTAAATAAATACTTGACAGATTAATAAAGCAAGTATTCTCTGATCTGTGTTTGTGGATGGACACTGTTAAGTGTAATAAGGTCCTGATCTGCAGAAAGTATGATTATGGTGTTCTGTTTTCTTCTTTCCACCCTGATTTGATTCAAGCCCATATGAGGCTGATTTTGTACAGCTCAGCATTTTTTACATCTTCCTGTCTTTTGCTTCTCTGTAGAACTCCACAAAATTATTTTTTCCTTTTATCTTGTTCAGTGTAAGAGAGAAAGCAACTGAAGTGTTGCCAGTTTTGTATCACATTCATTATGACTACTTAATCTGAACTTTTGTCCCTGACCAGGGGAGGGGGCTTAGAACTAGATGACCTTTAAGGTCCCTTCCAACCCGAACAGTTCTATGATTCTATGATTTTATACTGACCTAAGAAGTGGTGCAGTTTGGGATGTACCCTCTTGTGGGCAAAGAGAATTTCATAGACTTCCCTGGCATGTGCAGGCTTCAGCTCAGTTTCATTTGGACTCTCCTTGTGATAAAAAAATTAAACCAGTATTCATGGCTTAAGACAGCATTTTCAAACTTTGGTGTCTAAAACTGCTCCCATTGAGCATTGATGGAGGAATCCATACAAGATCTTAAGAGCTGTGATGCACAACACTACAAGAGCAAGACTTACAGGGATACTAGGCTACTGTCTAAAAGCTTTTAGAAAGCCATTTTATGGGAAGATACTTCTGTAGGAAGGGACGTTCAGTTGGGCATTAGTCAGATGGATGAAGCTGCTGAGGGGGCCTCAGCTCCTCTTATTCCTGTCCCCCAATTGCAGTACCCTGCCTGTACTCTTTAGCTCCACATCCCATCATGGTGAGCCCCAATGCCAGTGCACAGAGCCCCAGTCTCACTGCGTAGAGCCCCAACCCTATCACACAGAGCCCTGGTCCCACCAGGTGACAGCAAGTAGGTAGGTGCTCGCTGTCCTGTGATCCAGCACTGTGAGATGCCCACCTGTCCCTTGATGGGTGAGAAGCAGTGCAATTCCCGTGAGGGTCCTACCTGAACCCTCTCATCACCTGGACAGGGAAGGGGTAGGCAAGTCCTTTTGTATCACACAGCAACCCCCGCTTGAACCACAGAATCTTTAAATGTTATACATTATGCTCCAACACATACTTACCCTAAGTCATATTGTATTAAAAAAATTTAAATTTTTTTTTTTTGCTATGTTATGTTACAAAAAGAGACAATTTGAACTGATACAAGGAAAGACAGGGCATAAATAGATAGTTAAGTATAAACATATTTTCCAAATTCTAATAATCTGACTTCCTAGATTAAATCATGCAATTAGTTCTATTTCCATAAAATTTCTTTAATTTGCACTAGAACTGCTTATCATTTTATTTTTAAGCTGCTAAATTCCATGATCTTAAATTAGACATCTCTCCTTGATTGAAGGTACCTTTTAACACATGAAAATATTTAGCTTCATTTCACCATCTTTGTACTAAATTCAAAAGAAATAGATATGGAATATTAATCATGTTTGATTCAACACACCTATACATTTTTCATTAATTTAAATTTATGCTGACATTATCTTGACTGAACTGAAGCATTAGACTAAATAAAAACAACTCAAGTGAAGTATTTTTGTTTAACAAATCTGAACTAAGCACAAATAACATCAGATTTATACATTTCAGTTCCTTCTTTTTATAATTGTTTGATGCTAACATAGCTAAAATCTCACAGAATCCCAGAATCACAGAGCGGATGAGGATGAAAGGCACCTCTGGAGATTGTCTAGTCCAATCCCCTGCTCACAGCAGGATCAGCCGAAGCAAGTTACCAAGGACCATGCCCAGCTGGAGTTTGGATATCCTACCTGAAGGATGGCAACTCTGCAGCCTCTATGGGCAACCTTTCCCAGTGCTCAACCACACTCAGTAAAAATTTTTTATGTTATGCTTAAATGTAATTCTAATTATTTTTTCTTAGAAACAATGAAAATAACACATCAACGTCAGTTTTATGAGGTGTGGCAATACTCAAATTTTAACATGTTAGGAAATACATGCACTTAAACAATACAGACTTGTTCAGCATTATAAAATAAGAAACTCTGTGAAAAATCAGACTATAGGGGTCTTAGTTTGGACACTTAAAATCAGAGACTTTTTCCTGTGTCAATATCTCTGTAGCTCTATTTCTCATTTGTAACACAGAAAAAAGTCAACTTACCTCACAGGAGCACTGTGAAATAAATTCATTGTCAGTTGTGAAGCACTTAGATAATGCAGTGAGGAGTACAATAAAAAAGAAAAACAGAGGAATTTGGTATTCAGAGCAAGGAGTGCAATAAACATGTCACAAGGCACATGCTGAATAGAGAGGAAATGTAATATGGAATAGTGGCTTGTTAAGTGAGTGTTGTCCATCCTGCATCCTGAAAGAGGCAGAACGCTGGTGGCAAATACAATGCATGATCACATCATTAGTGATTTTGTTTTAGTGTAGAAATTAGTGGCCCAAATAAGCATTATACAGGAATCACCTAACTTCAAGTGTTTAATTTGGCAACCTTAACATATAAAGTATATATTTACTCTGCGTACATTAGCACAATGCAACATCATTATTGAAAAGACTGCCATTAATAATCATTAAAAAAAACAAAACCAAAAAAACCCTCAAACCAGGACCTTGTTAATAAACTCTAATCTTTCTATGTGTCTGTGATTTTTTAGGAAATGTTAAGTTTAAAGGCGTTTTATTTTCTGCTCTGCATTGTGAATCTGGTGTCATTTAAATACATAAGAGCTCTATTGTTCTGTCATTTATGCCTCATGCACTTCTGCTTTTAGCATGATTAAACAAAAGAGACACATACTAAAGCTTTCTCGTTTGAATAATGCAACATCAATATTTTACATCTTGGGCTGCATTTCAATTTTTTCCTCAGCAAGGTGAATGCTTGAAAAGGAAGCAACCATTGCTTGCAAAAGTGTCAATTAAGTTACATTCTCCTTTTCCAAGAGATGTGTGTCTCAAAAAATACACGTTATTGAGTAGTTGTCATTCTGTTGTAAACCAGTTCTCCAACTGATGTTCTTATTCTTCAGTAGCACAAAGCAACCAATAATGTATTTACATAGCAATTCCATTCTTAACACTTTCAATCTGTTTTTTCAATGGATGGATTGTGCTTTCACCTGCAGTAAGGAGAAGCAGCACTTTGGATGGATGTACCTGAGTGGACCAAGAGTATGGCAGGTCACAGGGCGCAGAGGGGTTCAGATGCATCTTATGCAAAGCACAGACGCTCATGTTAGGGTTGGATTCAGCTGTGGAGCTGATTGCTTTTGGTTCCTGCATCTCCAGGAGTTAACATGATTTGGATCTTCAATAACAGCAGCATTTGGGTACCTTCTCTCTTCCTTAACTGGAATTGGCTCTCCTGTATGTAGAAGTGTTGCTATTGTAAAGATACTTCTGATACCCATTTGTGATTTCCAGTACTCTTTGGAAAGTACAGACTATGACAGGCCACCTAAGTAATAAATTGGTGCTTATTTGTCAAAGCTTAAAAATAAGAAAGCAAAAGTCACAAAATGTCAACATAGTTTATAGGGGCAAAAACTGTACAGCTTCTAAATTTGTAATTAAAAAAATTCATTAATAACACATTATTTGCAAAGATTCATTCTTACCTGTGTTGTAAAGCAGCTGAAATGTTGGAACTGAATTGGCTCATTATTTAGCATTTAATATTTCATATTTAGCATTCAGTGTTTAGTATTAAGTATTTTGGTTTTGTTATTCAGACACATTTATTCTATGACATTATTTATTCTAGCACATTTATGCTCGAGCAGATAAGACTGATTTCTGGTACATATATATATATATATATGTATATATATATAAAGCAATTCCCATTCTGACATTGCAGAAATCACTTTTCTAAAAATCCATGGGCATAATTTAGTGCAAGTATGAAGCTTCTGAAAACAAAAAACTTAAACTATGGAATTTTAACACATTCAAATTCTGCATTTCAGTTTAGTTCAGGACCAGTCAGCTGTAGGATTATAGGACACACATAATGACTTTTTAGAAAGGCTCACAAAATACTATAAGGACTGAAATTCCCTTTCATTGTCCAGGATCAACAGCTCCCCACACCACCCAAGCCTCGCCCACCTTCTTATTGTGTGCAGTTAACAGTAAAATAGAGAAAAATAACAAATATAAAATATATGTAACTATAACTTGTCAAATATGTCTGTCTCTTACTGCCTAGCTGTCATGAGGCATTATCTTGATAAATATGTATATATACCAGAGACTATACTTCATTACAGTTGGTTCTATTGTCAAAGTCTTTTGCATTACGCAGCCAGAAACCCTTGAAGTTAAATGTCCAGTCTTTTGAAACTTAGAATAAAACATGTTTAAATACTTTTCCTTTTACTGAAGTGTTTTAACACCTCTCATATTACTCAGAGAAATGAATTGCTTGAGAATGAGGTTAATGCTCTGCAAAAAACCTGCTTTTTCAAACCCTATAAGAGGGGTCAAAGACCAGGAAATGCTCTCACTATAATTCTCATTTTAAGCTGAATTGGCCATGGCAACTGCACTAAGAATGCAAGTTTGAATTTCATTATGTTCTAGAAACCTGTAACTTTGCATTATAATGACTCATGTGAGAACAGAAGGAAATTGCAAGCATTTTTGATGTAGCATACTTTAATTTATAATTTAATAAACTAGTATTTTAAGTAGTTACTTTTAAATACAACAAAAAATGTTCATTTGATAGCTACTAAATGCATCTCTTTACATTTTACCTGGAAAAATCTGTGTTTGGTGACAGGTTAAGTGTATACTATACACAGGGAGCCAACATTTGTCTTTGTAATACCGCAGCAGCCATAGCAATTTTAGCAGTGTTCTTATTATTTTAAGCCGTCTCCATTGTCTTCTAAAGACCATAATTAGAAGCTGAAAACTTAAGGCAACCAAACCCAATAAGCTCTCATTATGAACAAAATATTCTACTGTTGCTCAACAAGTGACCATATGTAGCCCAACATGATAATGCATTTTTCCTCAACTATATCTCTATAGATCCAATATTAAGTAATTTCTCAAAACAAAACTTTTGTTAATTGCAATGGATGTTTTGCCTGAGTGATGCTGCAGCACTGGCCTTTTAGGCAATTCCTTCTGTTTAGCCATAACTGTTCTCTAAGTCTGCAACATTTTTTACTATGATGGCTTTCAAGAATAAACAAGAATAGTTAAGACTATTGCCTTACAAGCAGCTTAAGTAACTCACTGAAAAGCAGTAAGTCAATGCTCAGGAGTGGGAGGATGAGAGTGAGATGATACCTTAGAGTTGTGTGGAGCAAAAATAAGTAGTTCTGGCATGCTTGGAGGTGCTGAGACTTCCCAAGCACACACGTAGCATTAGTACTGTTATGGGTGGATCCATTTGCACAATTACTTTTAGTAGAGTCGTGATTTAACATACCTTTTAAATTTCAAAGTACGCTGCAGGGACATTTCAAAGGCTGAGCTTATTCCCTGAGGAAGCTATGCAACCACTGCTACACAGCTGCTCCTCTAACTGCATACCCAGCATAGCCTTCCGCTATTTCCAGCTTAGTGTGATGTTCAGAAGGCTTCCTCCGGCTGGAACACTCCCAGGTTCCTGCAGCTGGTCTGCAGCAACCTATTAATGCTGCAGACAAGTTACGAGTTTACTAAGGTTAGCTGGGATTTGCAGCAGGTGTATTGTCCAAGCAATAGAAAGCAGCTCGGGTTGGATCTGCAGAGGTCAGACAGGACAAAGTGCCATGTCAGACCATGCTCTCCATCACACGTGCCTGGAAGCAATTTTAGCCTCCAGCCCCATCACCACCAGCCATGTGTTCTGCTGAGAACATGTATCTATTACCACATGTTCCCTCTAGCATTCAGTTCCCAGCCTAATGATTATACCAACTGTTTTGCATGCCCAGAGCTGAAGAAGGAAAATGTGATTGACTTCCTACCAAACGTGGCCTCCATCAGGGGCACACCAGGTGGAAGTGGCAAACTGGGCTGGGTCTAATGCACCCGACCAGGTGCTTGCTCTCAGGGACCTGCCAGCCTCTCATGAGGTGCGGGCTCAGAGAATGTCCTGATGCTCAGAAGCTAAAAGGGCACATTTCAACCCAACGTGCAGCCTGTTCTCCTGGTGAGATCTATGGGCAGAAGGCAGAGCAGATGGTACCCTTCATCTCCCAGGTACACATCACATACACTACCTGAAAGTAATAAAAGGCCAGTCCTGCTGCTCTTATCTGAAGGTCTTAAAATAGCCTGGAGTAGTGATTATAGCTACTGAACCTCCTGCAAAAAGCAGCTACAGGTAAAGAGAAGTATGGATTGTGTGGGATTTTTTTTTTTCCCCAGGGATTCTGAGGTTTATCCAATTTATGGCTGGTTAGTAGTAACTATATCTAGGGATTCAAGTGGTCTGAAACCAGCCTTCTCTCTCCCCAAGGGGTATTTATGCAGCCCAAGAGGTGCCTCCTTGGTGGGGAGAGGTGATCTCTGGCTAGACTCTCTTCAGAAGAGCCTCTCATGGCTGACACAGGCTCCTGCTGTGGCACAGTGCTTCCTTTCACCTCCAAGGTACTGGTTAATTAACCTTTGAGGAGATTAGCCTAATGGTCAACACAGGGCAAAACTTTTTTGGATAAAGAATAGTGTCTGGTGCAGAGAGTTAGCTGAAATTTCTATATGGTCCAGTGCTTCAGAGCTTCTGAATGATATTTTTATTAGGATAAATTAAAGTTATAAATATCAATATTACTTAAAATTATATTAATACAGTGTGCAAATTATTGGAGGATTATAGGAAGAAAGCAAATTTTAGCTAATCTAGGACAATCTACTTATTGTTTATGAAAGCATGTTCAACTCTCAGTTTTCATTGTGACAATTTTACACAAGGTTGAACAATATCTTCAGGGTTTTTTTAAACTACCTTATGCCTTAGAAACAGAACAGAAAGAGAAGTAGCAAAGCGTGTGTTAGTGCTTTTCTCTTTGACTTGATCTCTGAGAATGTCAGCAAGAAAGATAAAGAATTGTGAATGTACATGAAACTTTGAAAGAGAGGCTCCAAACACGTGCCTTAGCATTTTCTGAGGGAATCTCTAAGCAGATGTATCTACTGGATTTCTGATTTGCAGCCATCCTCTGCTCTTGTTGTGTTTGTTAAGTGCTGGAAGTTAAAAAAAATAAAAATAAATAGCCAGAGAATCAAAGGCTAGGCAAAGATATTCTGTAAAGTGGCAATATCTAAAAGCTGATGTTGTAAATGTTCAGAGTTTGGAGCTCCCTTTGAAGTGACATGGAATGCCTATGATACCTGCCTACTCATTTAGCCACTGATAAGGTCCTAATTAGCACAGCACTGAGAGCAACTCCCATATAGTGAAGTATAGAAATAGCCGTGTCTTTTACTTCCTTCGCAGCTGTAGGAGAAGCAGCTCTTGGGGTTTTCAATTTTTTTTTCCCAGTGTGTGTGTTTGTTGTACTTGTAAATACCTCACTAAGCCCCCCCTCTCAAAAAACCCCCAAAACCAAACCCACAAAAAACCCCAAACCAAACCAAAAGTAACCGCCCCCCAAAACCCCCAAACAAACAAAAAAAAACCCCAACAACACCCAAACCAGTCACAGAAAGAAAATCTACTTTTATTCGTGGGAAGTGGTGGGTTCAGCAGTCACCTGGCTCACACAAGGGAATGAGCTCTGAGGTTTTAGGTCTAGCTCCGCTGACAAACCCTGGCCTGCAGGGTAACACTCTCGTCGGTTCAGCACAACATAACTGTCACAGCAAGTCATGATTGCTTCCCCTTCCAGGCTTGGGCCATCAGACCCTTAAATCCTAAAAATTACTTCAATGAAAATGTTACAGCACACAGGAGAAGTGCCTCCTGAAAGCAGAACTGCAGGATCAGGCCCTTCAATTTTAAAGAATGACATTTAATATGGACAGACAAAGGCGTGGAGAAGAACACACTGACTCTCTGTACACCTGGAGGAGGGATAGTAGTACAAAACAAGCTTTTCTTTAACCACAACGGCAATCTTCTAACAGCAGTACCCACTCAAAAGCATAGAACTCAGAGGCTGATAATCATCTTTCAGTTCAGGTTATTGCATGCAATTTTTCACATTCATTCAGTTTTCTTCATACAGCTCTTAGTAAAGTAACTCCCTTAACAATAAAAGCTTTTATGGCACTCATTACACAGGAGAACTAACCACTCCTAGTTTTTTTATTGGCTTCTTGGAATATTTATAGCAGTCTTTGTTCTCTTTGCAAGCTTATGCATCTGGGTGTGTATGGAGATTTTTCTCTTCTTTTTTTTTTTTGGCAATTGGGTATGATGGCAAAGTACATGTATTTTTACATTCGTACGGTTTTAAAGTTTTATATTTGTTTTCCCCTATATATTATTATTGGCACCAAAGCCAACATTCAGCCTACTCCTCATTGTTTAGCACTTGAATATTCACTGCTGGAGAATTTTCATTCCAAGTTGCCTGACGTGAAACTTTATTTACCACCATGCTACCTCTTCCTGATAAACTGGTTACACTGTGCATGCAGAGAAGTCTTGATATTTGGCTCCATGCTAACAAAGCAAAGAATTTGCTTGGTGTCTAAAGGAACAGAGTAAATTTCCACTTGAAGGATTTGATAGAAATATCTCACATCAACACAATAGATTGGCATTCTTGTAGAAATCACCTCAGCAGTGACTGAAACTATCACAATGACTTATTTTTGAAAAGCATTTTGCACCCAATATGATCCTAAAACTTTTCATACAGCTTATAGAAGAAGAAATAGCCCCAAACAGGGATCTGTCTCTGAATACCGCTATCCAGGTTTTCAAAACATTTCATTCAGTTTTGTATTTTGACTTTCATAAACAACAACCTCTTGTTTGCATTTTCTTAATAAAACTCATATTGAATATTGGAATAGATGGAGGAACTCAGGATATAGATACGGCTTTTCTTCATTTTCCAGGATAATGAAAGGAGAAATTGTGCAAACTGGAGTGATGGAACTGTTAAAAGGAGAATTCATTTCTCATTTACAGTTCAGAAAATAATCTTTGTACTAAGAGTTAAGGCAATGCAAATAATAAATAATAATAGTAATCATCTAGTAAATACCTTCTGGAATTTATTACACACATACTGACTGAATAAACACTAAATAATTGAAAGGATCCCTTTCTTTTTGATCATAAAGATTAGAAAGCTATGCATTATTGAAGAAAAGTGAAGATACAAATCACAGATATGAAGTTAGGTTTTTGTTGTGTCTTTAATAAACACAAGAATGTAATAAAAAATGCATTTTCAGTGGTATCCTTCACAGAAACATATTTCCCTGGAGCTTTGCTTGCTGCTGGAATGCCTCTAAGTAAGTGGAATCTTAATTTTCACTAACAATACCAAGCAAGTTATTTGGGTCTTGATAACATATAAGCTACATTTTACTGCGTTGAGCTGGGGTAACTTCTTTCAATGGCTTTATCAGGTGGGTATACCCTCCCTACCATGGGGCTATACAAATGCCCCATCCCACTGAAGAGACTGGTGGGTTTTGATGGGGGAATAATGATTGAGTTGCTATCGCTACATTTGGATTCGGGAAGGCCGCACTGGTTCAGTCAGGGCAATCCTTGTCCCTCCTAGAGATGAAGGTTATGGGCCATTTCTTGGGCTTCTCCTCTCCCTTACATCTCGTATTCCCTGGGAAGGGACATCAGCCTTTTATTTGACAGTCTTCATCTCCTATGGGCCAGGGCAGAGCCCTGTGGGCCCACGGGTCAGATCCAGTGGCTGCTTCCCAGCATGGGGCTGATTCTGGGGAAAGGTCTCCTGTGGCCCCCTGAGGTAGCCCTGGCATATGCAGAGAGATGGAGTCAGCAAGGACAAAGCACCTTCACCCTGCTGCTCCACATCTCCCGTGGAAAGCTCCTTGCTCCTGTTTCAAGACACAAATCACTTAGGCAGTGTTCGGCCAGGCTTCGCCAGCAGAAGCCAGCAGCTGCCACTCGCCATTGGAGGGGGCGCAGGGTGGAAGCAGCTTTGGTGATTTAAGCCATGTCTTTGTGGTGACTTACCTCCTTACCTCAGATTTTGTTCTCAAACTACTACTGGCTTCTGTCTGCAAGACCATCGTTGGAGTAGCTGACACACCGTATCTGTTCCACCACATCTAACTGGGGAGAAAAGGTGTGCTGTGAGAAAAAAGCCCTGGAAAACCCACAGCAGCCTCTCCCATGGGGATGAATCCTGTCGCTGCTCTGCCCCAGTGAACACCGGTGACCTCACACCATAGTACACGGAGATGACAGACGTCAGCTGAGAGCAACCCGCCAGTTATGTCTTACAGGTGTCTGATGATGTGACACACTGCGGACAAGGAGCCAGCACCCATGTGAAGGAGTAGGAAAGATGCCAGCAAGATGTAGCTGGTGCTGGGGAAAACGGAACGCAGGGAGTATGGCAAGCTGTTTCTTTTCTGACAAAATGCCATGTCAGGTCCTTGGTCCTACAGCATTAAGATCTTTGCTGTGTCAGCCTCCAGCTGTGCTTGTTCAGGACAACGCAGCTCGAGGCACCACAGACGAAGCACTTTTGCGGGACTACAAGACAAAACGTTGACAGGTTACAGTGTGGGCTTTTCAGGAAGATGAGATTGTGAATACTTACCGCCACAACTGAAATGAGGAGTGATGGTGAAAATTAAAACAACAAAAAAAATTGTCTTATTCAGGCTTTCCTGTTAGCGGGACTGGGTGATCACGACCTTTGTGAAAGACTCGCAGGGACTGCATGAAGTCCCTAGGGACACTCGTTTGATGATGCAGTTTATGCAGAAAGCATCTGGATCCTATGGTGACAGTAGTTGTAAAGAATAGCTATGAAACGCAAATCAGACAGCAGATCAGACTAATTGGCTTTGGAGGAGCAACCACCCCCCTTAACCCAACACACCTTTTCAGCAGTCTGAGAGAACCCTAGAAGTAAAACCTTAGTTTAGGTATCAGTATACAGATTAACCACAGGCATTTTCATGCTGCCATTGCACTACTCTTTATGTATTCAACCAAACATTTCTAAAAGGGTTGTAACTCCTCCTTGTTTGAATTAAAATTCCTAGAAATTCACGATGCTAATGCAGAGTAAAGTTCAATAAGCTTTGCAAACTGCTTAAAATGATACTATAAATATTATTTAGACATATTTGTAGGCTTATGCATAATAAGTCTACGAAAACAATAGCAAAATACTATTTTGTTCCTTCGAACGTTTTTAATTTTCATTGTGCCATTTCATTTTTTGGATTGCAGTGAAACACAGAGACGTATTTAAAGGAAGCATAATTTGGCTTGTTTGAAATTATTTCTCTGAGACTTGAAAGAAAGAAAAGTCAAAGAATGCATTAGAAGTCAGAGTTAGGAGGAAGTCAGGGAATGCATAACCTTTCAAGATTTTAAAATGCAAGGTATAAATAATGTTTGTTTCCTGGTAAATAGCAATCATATGCATAAAACAGGAATGAACGGTAGAAATAAATAAATAAAAAGAATGTCTATTCAACTGAAATCCTAGGAACTTTAATGTTGTGGAACACTGTTGGACTGCTTCAGTTTTGCAAGCGCTTTATGTCGGCTGAAAGGTGAAATTAGCAGCTTTCTCAAAACCCTGGGAAGCTATTGTGTCAATGCTGCATGCTGGAGACCACTGTTTGATGCCAGTGCCACTGGTTTAGATGAGCACTGAAATCAGGAGTATTAGAAGTGAGCTGGTGAATTGTGTTGCATGAAGCAATGGAGCTGCTGACAGACAAAAGAACTGAATGGGGGTTTATAGACTTCTAGAGGAATATAACAATGTCAAATATACCAAACGATGCAGTTGAATTCAGCACAATTACAGTAACAAGGCTGGAAAAGAAGCTGAGGGGAGAAGGGAGATGAAGGGAGAACATCTAAATAAAATAATTAATTAATACAATTAATTGTAAAATTCAGACACAGGTGGACAATTCTCTGAAATATTAATATTTTGAGCACTAACATATTAAATGTGTCTCTCAGAAGGTACTGTTCCTAGTTTTCTCCACTTTAACATGACACACTCTTTGGTTCTTAATCTGTCAATTTGGGGAGGACATTACCTCACTGTTCATTTTACCAGCAAGAAGACAGATGGCAACTTACCTAGTGTTTTTTTTTTTTCTTTCTCTTTAAATGTCAGTAAAGTATCTTCAGAAAATTTATAATTGTGAACCAGCCTGTGGTCTTTGTTGCATTCATGTCAGTCTAAAATAACTTTGCTTACAAGTAGCTCTTCTGTTTTTCAGGTAATTTGTAACTTTCACATGTTTATGTTTTCTGACACAGAACAGCTGAAAGCATTTTATGTAAAAGATTTGAAAAGCCTATGCTGGAATAATTTTATTTTTGCTACCATATGAAGGCACAGAAGTATCATATTCTAAAGATCATTATCAGAAATGATGAGAAATAAAGTAATATTTCTGCTGTGTGATGAGGTTTATGAGAATATCCCTAGACGATTCATTAGTTTTAAACTGACATGAAAATCAATTAATTTTAATAGGGAATAACAGATTATGTGTTTAATAATTCATCTAATTTCATGAGGCAAAGTGAATTAGACAATGCAATGTAAATCTAATAGCAGTTTTAACCACACAATTTGACTGTTTGTCAAGAGCAAAGCATAGTGAAATGATCAAGAATTACATAGACAGAAAAACACTAATTGTGTGTAAACTGAGTGACAGTTTCTTGTAACCCTAAAAGCCTGTGAGTTCAGTGTAATTATTTCTATTAGATCTCTCTCTAAAATTGTCCTGTATCATTAATTATGTATTCATATTAAGCAGGCAAGTTAATAAATAACACAAAATAACTTTTCCATGTTTTCAATTTAGAGATACTATTCAATTGCCAGAGATTTTATAGAGTGAAACTATGTGAAAATTGTTTTATCGTCTGCATTAATTAAACAATAATGACCCTGAGAACAGGCATTTCTGCCTGTTAATGACCAGCTGGTGGAGTTGAGGACCTGACGTCGAGCAGGGGGCCCTTAACCTGGGTGGTCATTAACACTGGGGAGATGCCCGACCCCTGGGTCACTCTTGCTGTTAATCGAAGCCATGATAATTGTCATGGGTTTTCTGCCATGCACAGAGAGCAGGCATGTGCTTTCCATCTGAGTGGCATTTATTTCAGGTTAAGGAAAGCAACAAACCAGGAGAGAGCAGAAGTGACGTCTCCCCATGCCACACAACATGTGCCTTGCTGAGCAGAATGGCAGCTGTGGGCGGCTGTCCACCAAGGCTGAGCACCAGCAGCAAGATCCTGGCAGCCACAGCTTACGGGTCACAGACCACGTGATCGTGTTAAAGCACAGGCATCATGTAAAGTGATTGCCCTTTGTACATGTTTGAAAATACACGTGTTGAAATATGCATTGCCATGGATATGGCTCTGTCTTTAAAGCAATGGTTGCTACCTGCTGGGTAATGACACTGTAGTAACCCATAGAATCAAGGAGCATCACACTCCTGTATGCTAATATGAAAAGAAATAAATATTTTAAAAAATATCAGAAAGACTCAAAGGGCTCTTTTTACAACAAAACACAGAGGAATAATAACTTTGAGGATGATTTTTCTCATTTATAGTCTGAAGAAAAAGTCTTGTCAGTGTAGTCACAGCCAACAAATGTGGCCTGACCTATAGCGTGTGTGCTCCCATCCCTCCTGCCTTTAGCAGCAGTCGGGATTTGAGGCACACAGGCCAGCACAGGAAAGTAGCTTCTAGGGCAGGATGTGAAAATCCAGCAGCTGCCTATGCCAAAAGGATAGAAGACATCAATTCTCCACATGTTCTACCAAGAGCAGTGAAAAACCTCAGCTCACCTTTGAGGAGCAGCTCAGACGGTAGCTTTGGTACACTGAACAGAAAGATGGAAGAAGCAGGGTCTGGACATCGTCCTGGAACTGCAGATCCAGACAGGAGAAAACAATATTCACATCCAGGATGAAAGAGCTTCCTAGTAGCTCCCTAGCAAGGCAAGATACCGTCTTTTGTGAGTCCTCTCCTCTATATCTACTTCTCTCATCCCAGCAGCCCTGCTTACTGCCTGTGCAGGAAAGAGAAAAAGCAACTATAGTTGCCTGTATGCACTGCCACAAAACCTTACTCTTGTACCTTGAATGAAGGGGAGAAAGATAAGTTCCTAGTCTTGTGCTGGTTCCCTTGGATGTGGAAAAATGAGAACAAAACAGGAGCCTCTTTGCCTGTATGTGCCCCACAGTATGCTCTTTTGGGGTCTGGACCCTATTAGTTGTACAGAAGGAAGCACAACACAAAGCTGAAATAGGAAAGAGATACATACACAGGCTGAACAAAGAATAAGAGCTAAGTAGATGTCATGAAAGGAAAGCAGATCTTCATCAGATTGGAGATTGCATTGGTATTCTCTAAGCAGACCTGTCTGTTTTCCAGCTGTCTGCCAAAGAACATAGGAGAACTGAGCTTCTCAGCTGCACTCAAAGGCTCATCAACATGCGTGTGCAGATTCGGTCCAATTTCTTGCATGCTACTGCTTAAAACAGTGCACCTAGGTGCAGCAATTCAAAGCTGGCCTGAGAATTTCCATGGTAGTTGTCTGTGAAATACTAGTTTCACCAAAACCCTCATACGTGGCACTTAAAAATGAGCTTGATGTTTCTGGCACACCCATTGCCCAAAATATGCTTATCATCTAACTGATGCTTTCAGTTCAAGAAAGTCCCTTCGCTAAATGACCAAAGCTGGGAAGACTTTCAGATTATGCAGGACCTCTGGCACCGAGGTCCTGTTTTGGCTGATCAGATTTCTGTCAGCTTCTAGCACTCACCTGCTGCACCCCAAGAGCATAGCGTCTTGGTTAATACAAAGAACTAATTTTCTGTTTCCATACATAGGTGTTCTGGGAGACTTGAATAAAAACAAGCATTAGCAAAAAAATACAGAATATAAATGTGTTGTTTAAAAAGTTGATCTAATAACTTCTGCTGTTTTTGAAACAATGCTATTTGCTGTAATGCGGTGAGCTAACTAAAACCACATGAGTTCAAAATTATGCCTGGCAGTGTCTCGGAAACAATTTGTCTTAGCTAACTGAATGCACCGAAGCAACTCTGTTATTAAGAGCTTGGCATTTGCATGCTTAAGGTATTATTTCCCAAGTGTGTTAGTACAACAAAAATTTGCTAAAGAGAAAATTGTTAATATTTAGGCTGACAGTGTCAAAAGCAGACATAGGAAATTTGGAAAATAGAAATACTTTACATTTCAAAAAGCCATAAAATCAAGCCCAACTATTTTCATTAGAAAGGCAAAACTTTGGTAATCAGTGTTTTGATTCAGTCCTTGCAGCCCTTATGCCTTAAATCATTCTAAAACCTAACACTAGGGAACATGCACAAAATCTGAGTAAATTATCTGAAAGTCCTTAAGGAATTTAAAATAAATGCCTAAATGAATCTCTCATTACTGGCATGCAACAAATGCCAAGACATATTCGTAGCGATGTGCCCAATTAAGTTTAGAAGAATTGCATGAGGTCAGTTTCAGCAGATGCCTATTGATTCTTCTAGTTAATAAAGAGTTAAAGGATGAAGTGAGTTTTTAAAAAATATAAGTGCTTTAAAGGTGCTAGAAAGGAAAAGCATAGTACTAAGTGGTCATGTGGCTAGTGCCATTCATCTTGGTAGTGACTATCTGTCAAAAGTGGCAAGAGCCCCTGTTAACAGCCCTGACCTGTGCTGTAATGAAGGGAGAGTGCACAGCAAAGTGTCCATTATCAGGCAGTTGGGAGCAGTAAATTGGTGCAGTTTGCCTCAATCTTGCAGCAAGTTGAGATGTTAGATAGGTGGGGATCAGCAAGCAGCAATTTTATCCTATGATCATTTTTGTCAGATCACATCAGAGTAGGAACTTAGTCAGATTCTTGATTTCAATTAAATAAGTCCCCTCGTTAAGTGACCGCTGCCATGAATGTTTTCTGTGGTCCTTTAATTGTAATTGTGTAAACACTCCTGCTAATATTTGGACAGGGAGCAGTGACGGGGAAGCAGTAAGGTAAATGACACATTAAGATGATAGTCAGGTACAATCAAACAAATCTTGCACCCGCTCAACAGGGCTAACAGCTTGCAATAAAATAGGCCACCTATGTTATCTATACACTAAGCTGCAATGCTTACATACAGTTCTAACTAGGAAAATCCATTTCAGACTGTTTACTTAAAAAACTAAAATGCACAAGTAAAATTCCACCTGTGTTCAATCCCATACAAGCGAATTGGTGCTAGTGCCATTTTCCGTGGGAATAACCCCAAAATCCTGGTGCTGCCCAGTGTCCGCTCTCGAATGCACCAAGATGAAAATATTCTGAAGGAACTCTGAAACTTTCAGGCAGAGTTAACCCTTAGAGACCCTCCACTAAATTAGAAGGGCAAACTGAAGACAAATGTAGTTGTCACCACCGCTCGTTCCCCCCTTCACAGCAGCAAAAGCCTTTCAGATCAGCCCACCTGCTTTCCACATACTGGATGTTATCTCCCTAATCACATCTCATTCCTATTCCTACTCCATAATCTGAAGGAGGAATAATAAAACTTCTGTATATTCTGTAATTCATGTAGGTCTGTACAATACCCCATCATAGCCCTCTGAGAAATCCTGCGCTATTGTGAAACACGCTTGCCTCCTCTGCCAGCTTCCAGCCACACAGCTAGGCTGGATGATGGGCGGGGAGGTGAAGCTCTTGTTTGAGATTATATTCCAAATGGCCACAGCTTTTTCCTGAGTAGTACCATTCCCCAAAGACCTACCCCATCACTTTCCACATGTGGGTCAGTCCCATAGGACTGAACAGAAAATGCTTTTTATTTTTAATATGTGTGTTAAATCAAATGTTGGGTGCTGATGTAATCTTACATCAGCAGTGCAATATCCAGCTCGAAAGGAGGGACACAACTTCTGTTGTACGTGACAGAGACCAACAGAAAATACAACCTTCTATATTAGAAGAAGTTTTCACAACCTTTAATATGTTGCACTTACTTATACCTTGCCTGCATCAGCAGGTTTTTTAAATTTGGTAAGGGACCAGAGAAAATATGCCTTGACTCTCCTTTTGTTGTTGTTTTTATGTTCTTCATTTCATGAAATTTAACTAAGCATTTGCTAAGATGAACTGCTGAAAATCACTGCTTCCCTCCCGGAATTTGTGTTCCTCAGAAAAGCTTTGGCAGTATGCCACAAATATTTATTAAAAAATCCACCTTGATCACAAACTTCTAACGACTGATTCTATTCAATTGACAAAGTCATTATTGCTAGCAGCTACTTTAGCAGGAGCATGTAGAACCTGAAAGCTATAAAGATAAGCAGTGTTGAGCACGTCATCTTGGGACACTGCACCTAACAAATGCCACATTTCTGGGCTCGGACACACAGCCCAGCTGTTCCTTAGCTCATATAGTTACCTTCTTACTGGAGGCAGCAGCAGCCTCCTGTTGTGCTGCAGGTTTTGCATCCTGCTGAGGTGTTTGTTGCAGAATAGGCATATATTATATGCCTATTCTGCACATACAAAGAAAAAAATTAACTCTTGAAACACCAAATTTACACGTAAACCCGAATGTGATTTGTCTGTACACTATGACACCCTCAGTAATTAAAGAGCTGGATAGAGAAACTCAGCCTTGGGGTGCTGTTTTTGCACCAGACGGACACAGAAGAGCACAGGGTTAGGCCACTTTGTAAAACCTTGACGTTTCCAGCTTGAGAAAGCTTGATCTTCTAATATGGTCAGCAGTAATGTTTGCAAAGGTGTGTTGTATATCTGCACTAAGCTGTTACTTTAACTCCTACAAAATCACCGTTCCCATGTAAGCGAAGCTGTCTCCCTTCTGCTTGTGAGCAGACACAGAGCACAGAATGGAATCAGGGCAGAACCTAACTTAATCCATTTTGATCGTCTTAGACATACTTTGGAGACAAAAGCATCAGAGGAAGATTTCAGCGCTGAAAAGAAGGGGAATATTTTGGCCCTTTGCAGTCCTCACCAGCAAGTGAGCTGTGAGGAGCAGTGACAAGGATCTGCCAACTGAACCCACCCTGAGTTTCCTGGGAAATGCAGAGACAGGGGTTTGGGAGGTGATAGTAAACAGAGAAGAGGGAAGCGGGTAAAAGATGCATTAGAGGTTGGAGGATATTGTGAAATGTGGATCTTTTCCATAGCCCTGAAGCGTCTCTCCCAGAGCAGCGCTCCCCTGGGCTCAGCACAGCGGTGGTGCAAATAAAGAAGGCTGCTGATATCCCTAACAGCAAGTAGGGGATGTGTAGTCATGAAGTCAGAAGAAACTTAACAATGTTAACAGTTTTCTGGATATTTTGATAGGTTTTAGAATACCTAGTAGGCACAGGGTCTGCTTACTAATTTTAGATTTTAACCCAAGTTCAGGGAAAAAGAATAAAAAGAATGGTCAGCGACAACTGTAACGTAGCCCAGCTTACAATGCCAGGCTGAATCAATTAACCGCAGCATGAAAAATTTAGACTGAAATTCAGATCAAATCTGTTCAAAAGCAGGGTGAGATTTAATTTCCCTTGTCATATTAGCATAAATGTAGCTATGTGCACTGAACTCATGTTGATGCTGGGATTCCCACCTGCAGGTGCAATGAGATCCTTGCTTCATTTTTACCTTACTGTAAAGCTGTTATCATTTCTTGACATTTTACTACTTACATATAATAAGTATTGGGACTACCCAAGCAATAACCGGGATTTATATGTCAAAACTATTTGGGCTATATAACACTTGCAAAAGAGGAACTTCAGCTTGTAAAAAAGGGCTGGTCTTCCACACTGGCTGTAGCGCACAACCAGAAACATAGAGTTAGAGACCCAGCGGTGAAACACAAGTGATGAAATCACGCCTGCTCATATAGCAGGTAAAAATTCAGTTTGAAGGGGCTGGCACCATCTGTTCCTACCTGTATAACGGCACTTGCTATAACTTACTGACTACTATGAGGCTGTAAAGAGGGACAGAAGCTGCTGCTTTCTCTGTGTGTCTTTGCAGGGCAGTGGGAAGTAAAGGGAAATAAAATTGTCCACATTAGTTGATACACAAGCAAAGCTGTAATTTTGGAGGGGGGGTGGTGTTTGCCTTAAAAGCTGTGTAAATCAGCTTGAAACTGAATTAAACAGGTGGCTAACCACCTGTACATAATGATTAACCATGCTTACACAACAATTTATGTGAAAATGCTGTCAAACCCTGATAACATCACATCTGCTACTACTGTAGTATTGTGCGGTATATTTGTCTGTATTATTTCTTTGAAAAAATAGGTATTATTGACCTCTCTTCCCTGTTTATTGCATTAAGGTAAAGTGTTTGCACTGGAAAGCTTAGTATTCTGCCTACCGGTGTCACTTTTGAAGTTCTTGTTTGTCCATATTTGGTCATTTGAGCCAAAAATTCTGAAACTTTAAGTACTGCACAGTACCTTAATCAATCTGATAAACAATTATATTGTTAGCATTTAAAAACGTTCTTGAAACACTTTACTATTTATAGGTATTTAAATTTACTACCCTGCTTATATTTAAAGTTATATTGGCATTTGCTTTGCCTTTGAGAATATTATAAACAAAAAGTTTTGGGCTTTATTTAAATTCTATTTTGTACATGTAGAATCAAAGGCAGATTCTTGTCAGGCACTATTTTAAACAAGGAGTACCTCCAAGCCTGTGGATTTACACTAATATAAACAGAAGCAAGATCAGAATCAGACTTTATGGCGTGTTCCCATCCTGTGATGGAAGTTAAATTTGCACATCAAAGTCCAGTGTTCACACAACACTGGGGAATTTTGAGTGATGTGACCACCACGTCACTCACCCATCCAGCCACTCAAGTGAAAGGCTATGAAAAGCTCCAGAGTTCACACAGGTTTACAAAGGGGAAGCTGAAATTCAGGTCAGTTTCTTTATGTATGTAGGACTGAAGAAAGCAATGATTTGGGACCCGTTTCATGAGCTTTTCTCCCAGCCCTTTTGTTGAAGGTTTCAGCTTGCCTTGGCTGGATGTGGCAGTACCCAGCTTGTTGGTAGTTCAGCCACCACCAGCAGCACCCAGTTGTATCCAACCTCCACCCCAGCAGGGGAATTCTAGTTTGGTGGCACTCTTACATGGCTTGCACTGTTGGGGGGTACTACAAGATGCTTGGAAATGGCAAATCAGATTCACTGGATTAGAAAAAAATAGTAACGGCCACACATTGTAATGAACTGTTACTAATGGCCAGTATTATCCCGTTTACATCATAGCAGCATGTTCAATTCATTGTGCACTTACATAGGTGTAAATGACCAGGCAAGGTGTAGAGAACAGTTAAATATGTTAATATTTGAAGTAACTAACCCAGACACTTTCAGGTGACTGCCTCTTTAATGAGTTTTTGTAAAGCACCACATCTACGTATATGTTTTCTTACTAAATACATTTTAATCACGGTAATGTTACTTAAAGGCTTAGCAAAAACATCTATTTCCCTCATAAATTGGTAGCAAAATGTACTGGTATATCTAACCAGGGAAACCAAAACAGAAATTTGTATAACGAGGGAAATCATATTATAAGCCAATGTGTTCTTAGGCTTTTAAAATTATTTAACTATAAGCCTAAAATTACATTTTTCATATATTTGCATATTCTCAGTCATCTTAAACTGTTGGAGAATGACAGTCAAACTAAGAAATACCATAGGAATCCCTTTTATAAAACACAATAACACAAATAAAATGTTGGGTTTTTTTTAAAAATTCAAATCTGCAGGGAACCTTACTAGTGAACTACTGGTACCAACTATGAATAATTTTTTTTAATGTGCGTATTGTGCATTTGTGAATGTCTGGCTAAGAACATACCTTTATGTATCTTTGGTTTAATATGTGTAAATGACATACCTATGGTAAGGAACAGTAGTACAGTTGCACCGCTCACTACGTTGGTTTTCTGCTAATTGCATTTTCCTACAGCTAGTCTCCATGAATAATGTAAATATTAGCTAGGATTATCCCTACTGTTTCAGCCTGTAGAGTAGCTTTCACTGTGTGCCACAACATTAGCCCTCGTTCCTAACCAGGTCCACATAGCTGCCTGCCCCCAGGGAGCTGGGCTCGCTGATGGGGCTCTTCCTGGTCCCCTGCTCTTGTCTTTCTTCAGCAGTTCTTTACAAGCGGGATTCATCTCTTCCCTTTGAGATCAAGCCCACTGTGTCAGTTAAACTGTAACATAGGGAATGGTTTTAAAAATCTTTACAATCAGCATCTTTGCAGAATTGCTACAGTTTTCACAGTTACAAGACTACCAACAGTTGGGGGAACGTGCAAGAGTAGAAGATGTCATAATTTACTCCAAGTTTTATTCAGGGATTGATTTTTCAGAGCACAGAAGGGAAGGCTGGACAAAGAGTGAGAATGAGGCACAATCTTCATGCCTTTAAGAATTGCCGTAATAGTTTAAAGCGTGCCTTGGGCAGCAGTGGCAGCATCTTTTGCAAATTGAGCTGCAGTAGTTCAGGCTACGATCTGTGTTGGCTGTCCTCTGCCCCACATGTCTGCCAGAGGTTCCCCTGGAGAAGCAGGACCAGCAAATGGACTGTCCGCCTGACCCTGGCCCTCTCAGTTCATGGCCTCACAGGTTAACACAGCCTCACTTGTTGTTAAACTAGGGTTTAAGCCAATACACCATGTGGAACTGGGGTGGCCGTTGGAGGCACATGTTGCCTTCTAACATCCCTACTGCAGGAGCATCAGCCTCTAGCTTGTAGGTTGGCTAGAGGGCTGGCAAGCAGTGTTTCCAAATGCTGACAAAATTGTCTAACAGAGACGTCACATGGAAGGGATTTCATCTATTTGGGATATCCAGCCAGTTGAAGATCAGCATCCAGTTTGCTAGTCTTAGGCTCACTCTGAAAACAAAGACAGGCACTTAGGGAAAAGATCTACCCTATGGTGTAGCATATATCTAAGACTATCTAAGATGAATTGCCCTCTGGAGGTGCATGTCTTTCTTCATTGCCTGTAGAAGAAGCCTAAATAAAAAGGCTGGAGTAGTAACACAATTTTTTGACAACCAAAGTTAGGTGAGATTAATCCCACCGCTAGTGGGTGAATATCTGTGGGATGAGAATCCCTCTAACATTGTGCCAGCTTAAATCAGGACTAGCTCCACCAAAGTCGGTAGATGGTCACAGCTGTGAGCTATACTGAAATCCATTTTATGGGTTTTTTTGGAGTGCATTCATGTTGCTGAGATGTTGATTTAAACCATTCTTGTGATGGTTTAGCTTTGAGAAATTGAACAACTGTATTGCCAAGCTAGCTGACCGAGGTAAAACTTTCTCTTCAGCTGAATTTAAAGCAATTTAGTTTGGGAGCTTTACAAAAAAACTTTTGTAAGTATTCATTTATCTTCATTTATACATTATTTTCATACATGTCAAACAAGCATTACAGCTTTGAGAACGGCACTCTATTGAGCTCATAACATCACGGAGTTTAGTTAAGCCTTTCATGTTCTTTCTCTGCCAGTCCTATATTTTCATGGAAGAAAAGATAAGGAAGAAAGCACCCATTACAATAAACCTATCCTATAATGATAATGAAATAATGTTGGTGCAAAGAAAGAAATCAGTGCATGAAACTCCCTGAAAAATAAAATTCTACTTGCAACTCTCACAAGACGTCACAGAGGCCCACAGAGGAGTTTTAATATTTTCTCATGAAGGAAAAACATACTTGAAAGAAGAAATTCTATTGCAAGGAGCTTTTGGATAGCTTGAAGAGTGTCTGAACAATACCTGAGTTTTACAGTTTATCCAACCAAGAGCAGACAGCTGCTGGAATAGAAGTATCTGGAATTACCACAGTTCTTCCCACTCTGATTTTTCTTCCCTGATTTGTAGGTATGAGAAACACCAGTGTTTATTTTGGATATAAAACTAAGCTCCATTCACACAATTATTTGACCTTCCTTTACTGGAGGGGGCAAGGCGGGGGTGTGGGGGGGTAGCTCTGCAAAGTATTGCAACAAGAAAATATTCCTGTATCAAAGTGGATGTTTTACACATTCCCTTGTAATGCTCTTTCATTGCAGAAGGCCCTAAGTCCTACCAAAGCTTTATGTCAAGAACTTACACCCAGGACTGAGCACAAGCCTTTGCAGAAAGCTGAATCTCAGCTTTCATGCGAATGCAATCAGTAGGTTCTCATTTTTTTCTAGAAGTTATTTCTTTTAATCTTACAACGGATCTATAAAAAATTATTCTTGTGGAGTCAGAGCTGCTTTATTATAAAAATTAATTTTTCCCTATGGGACAGAACATAAACTTGCGTCCGCTGAAACCTTCAGTACAACATTGATTAAAGCCTCCTGATATTCTGCAAGCCTACAAATGGCAATAAATGATGAGAGTATCAGTTCCTTTCTATCTGAAGTTCAACCTCAACCTATCATTTTTTTAAGTCTTCATTAACCATCTTAAAATCACATCCTGAAGGTGAGTATAAAACTATGTTGTTTGCCTGTCTCACGTCTTCATTGTAAAAACCTTAAGATCTCCAATAGCAGCCACGTTTCTTTTCCTCAGAAATGTGCAAAGGGTAATTAAAGCTCTTCTGCTACACCATAAAAAATTATGTCATTTTGCTAAATTAGTCCTGGTCATTAATATTAGTTTGCCAACAGACAGATTCTTACTTGCCTGTACCCATGGAGGCAACTCTTGGAGTATTCTTTGAGCAATGACAGCAATGCAGACAAAAATTTTAAAGCTTATGACAGTGCTGCTGTGAACTCTCTGGCTATCAGAACAAGGACAAGAGTCTCCTTGATACAGGCATCCATGAAGGAAGGGCACATACGTACCACTTCACCAGCAGCAACACACTTTTCATGGAGCTGCACGCCTGTCGCTGTGCCTGCCTGTTATTCACAGCTCCTGATTCGCGGTTGCTGGTTCTCTGCATTCACAGTAGAACAAATAGCATAACAATCAGTTAGGAGAGCTTCAAATACCAATTGCAGTGGCAACGTTTCCAGTACGATTAAAATTCTAGCCTAACTCACATTTGATTTGGGGAGTCACTACTTCTTAACAGGATAAATGGAAGAATCCATTGAAAAAATACATAACATGTATTTTCTGTCTCCAGCTGAGCCTATATAGTCAGTTGGCCTCTGGACCCTTGGATTTTATATCTATCCCATCACTTTCCAAGCTATAATTCACTCCTTGTCTTTCAGCACTATGCTAACATGAACAGGCTTTTTTTTTACAATACAAAATCCTCTGACAAATACATTTGATGACTCATAATTGTTCTCCTTTGTTTCCTGCAGGGATGCCAAGAGCATTATGTCCATTGTACATGAGTTGACTGAATTTATAGATGCTTATCATTAATATTAAGCATGTCATTTGAACTTTTTTTAAAAAAAATCACCACCTCCATTGAGAAGTGGGGGTTTTTAATCATAAAAATGTAGAACAGATGTAAATTTAAAACTATCCACTCTATCAAGTGTTCAGAAAAAGACTAGAGGAAAAGGCCTGCCATCCTCAGTGAAACACAGGTTTGGAAGCTATGGTTGCCCCAAAAACAATGGCTCCGCCCCTTCTCCCTGCGGATGCCTCCACCTGTTCAGATTTTTGGGGCAAAGATTCCTTGAGAACATTAAATGCAGGTGGGGTCTCCTCCGACATTACTTCTTTCTGTTACGCAGAAGGTAGGAAAGGTCCTGCTACCTTGGCACTCCATGGAAGTCTCCAATTCACCCACACCGTGTGAACCTTGCTCTTTTCCCCAAGTTAATAGAAGAGGTTAATGTCTTGATGAATGTTCCTAGCCCCCAACAACTGTGTCACCCTCACATGAAGTTCTCCCATAAAGATCCCCCTTTTCTCTTGAAAATGGCATGGCAAGTCGTTAATGCACTGCATTGCAAAAGGAACAGCAAAAAACTGTGCTGATAGTGTTGCAGCTCTTCTTGGTTACAAAACTATTGCCTTCATTTAAATCTCCCCATCTCCAGTACACTGCCCTTTCTTAAGAAAAAGCTCTTTCTGTTTCTTCTTTTTTCTGTGTTATTATTTTTCCATTTGATGTCAGAGGTCATGCCAACAAGGAATATTGGCAATTCTGCTTTCTGATAGCGTAGATGTGTCTTTATTTTTTTTATTTTTTTTTTAATACAAAGAAGTAAATACAGTGCTTGTTTTAATAATGCCCCAGTAACAAACACTTACAGGCTGCAGGATTTTGAAGCAGGAGAAGACCCAGGACACAGATGTAGGCACCGGGTTACTGAAGTCCCTTCTCCTAGTGTGAAAAGCTGTCTGCATTGTACAGCTTTGTGTGTGCTTTGGTGGGGCATTCATCCCACCATCGCTGTCCTGGCCATGAGCAGGCTTCCTAAATCTGCAGCACCGTAAATACAATTAGAGATTAGTTCAGATGTTGGCCAGAGTTCTTGGTCTTTTAACAGTTTTAAAACAGTGATTTTTTTAAACAGTATCTGGGCTCATCCCCTACCTCCTCTTCTGGGGAACACAAACTGGTGTGGCTGCTCTGCGTGATCCCTTTCCTGACCATCTCAGGTGGGCAGGTAGTCTGCACTGAAGGACTCAACGATTCCTGTTAGAACAAAAATAGTACAAAGTTTAAAATTCTTTTTGTTCATGGGTGTGCTTCTTGAGTTTTATTACTATGTAATGGTAATAAATGCATGCAGCAAGGTATTGCATGCTGATAAAAGATGATAACTTCTCAGTACTTGTGATATCAAGGTTAAAAAAAAATGTAGCAGTTACTAACTACACTGGACCTCTTAAAATAAACATCAAAATAGAGATGTTGGTCAAAAGTAACAATCAAGAAATTATAGAATTAACAATGTAAATAGTATAAGCCAGCTTTTGTGATCTAGCTCCCAATTATTTTTTTCCAGACATCACCAGCCCCTCAAAGCAGGGTGTTGTGGAATAATCGCAGCTGGCACTGAAACAAATGTTTCTTTTATGAGCTGAGATTCATCTCATCTGACTGTAGATGTCCCAGAGGTAGATGCTGAAGTCTGCACCAGTTATTCCTAGTTTCATCTAAAGCTAAAGAAGACAAAGAGGAGCAGCAGCGGCAGAAAAAAAATATTTCATAAAATTTAGATGTTTTTCTTGGGTTGGAGTGAATCTCCACTGGAAGTGCCTTTTACTCCTCCTTGGCTATAAAGAGAGCCAAGGATGACAAGGGCAGACAGATACCCAGCTTTAGAGATGCCGAAGAGAGGAAAATAAATCCCCAGACTAAACTCCTAGTCCTAAAGGTTACAGAGAAATTCTAAGAAATATGAACTAAGTATCCCCTGAAGGATGAAAAACTGGAGACAAACTGCAAATCAGTCTATTACACTTTTAGCCATCTTCATGATTCTTGGAGGTCTTATGAAGAATTTCATTGAAAATAGATTAAAATAGGGGTCTAGACTGAAGGCTGGTGTAAACAGCCAGAAGACCCTGACAACTAGGAGAATTACTTTGCCTTTCACTGGATGTTTGCCAGTAATTGCTTATTTTAAACGTGAGTGATCTCTTGATAACACATTTTAACATTTTTTTCTACAGTGACCTCTTTAGCTAATGACTTAGATCGACATTTGTTTGCATTTGCTGCACTCATTGTTTTTCATAGTGACTAAGTTCCTGCTGTCAGCAGATGAGTTCCCTGTCTGCATGTCCTTAATAAAGAGAGAGCTAACAACAGATGTAGTTTTGTACAGATACTTTCAATTCTGCCTTCAGCATGCAGTAACTCAATATTTAAAAATAAATATTGAATGAGGCTAAGATATAGCAACACTTGTTTTCTGTTTCTTCATATATAAAAGTTTCAGGACCAGCTGCCTCACAAGCCTCTTGAATTGAAGACATGAGCCCTTTAGTTCCTGCTATGAAGTCTGCCTATGAGCACTGGATGTGTGGAATCAGTAAGGAACCGTGAAAAATGTTGCTGGTTAGGACAGACATGAAGTCCTTGAATCTCAAGGCTGTTTTTATTTCCATCAAGTTCTTCATTTTTTTTTTTTTTTTTTTTTTTTTTTAATAAACAGCTCTTGGTGTTGCATGGTCAAGCTGTCAGACTGGCAAACACCACTGCCATGACACGAGGTTTGTCTGAAAGTCTGCCCAGAGTCACTCAGTTACTCTGCATTTTGGGTCTGTTCTTTCTGATTTCCCTCCCACCGCCGAAGGCTACACTGAGGACCACGGGGATGGTCCTGAGGATCTTTTCCATTACTCTGTACTTCATTTGCAATAAATGGCTATATGCATCCTGAATACTTGAGCTTCAGATTACCTTTAGTCACTCAAAACAACAGTTTGTTGCCTCACACTCCTTCACCATGAATATTAGACTTAAACTAATGCCACTTGAAGCTACCAATATTGCCACAAAGAGATACTGAAAAATAAAATATTTGACATCATGCCTCTGTTACAATTTACATCCTCAAAACGTTATATGCTACATGGCATTTTAAGCAGAAGTTCACTTCTTTGAGTGCAGAGAGTGACGATTTTGGCAACCACATTTCTCAGTCTAACCAGAACACCTTGTCTGTGCTTTTCTCCCTCCTTTGTCACTGATATGGGAGTAAATGAGATCCATGTTTTGCTCACCTTCAACACGGGAATTCAAACAGGCAATGCAGTGATCACCCATGTCTTTTATATGGGAAAAAGCGCTTGTCCAGCTAAATCCTGGATACAGCAGATTGTCCTGAAAGGGTTAAAGAAACTGTTTTGTGGCAAAGATGGGAAATCATTGCTTTGTGACAGTGCAGCTACAAAACATCTGACCTTATGTTTTAGCTATTGGAAAGACCAGCAAATATCTACAGAGGATGCTCAGTAATGTGATAAAATCTCATAGGAGTTAGAGACATACGATGCACACAGTCCATATTTTTTCTGCTTTTTCGTCTCATACAATTTTTCTTTATGGGAGGTATAGTAGTGTTAAGGTTATCCAGGTAGTGTACTTCCAGAAGATCAATTTTTCAAACATTTCTTAGGAGCCTAGCTTTAGGCTTCCCATTTTGAACACCAGGCTCACAAAGTAGTCTCTTTTGTGCTTGTGGGTGAAAATGCATTGCTCTCGAGTATCAGGGAAGGTCTACCCTACACAAGGGTGTGTGGTGCACAGATCCCCATGAGAGCACTGGCCAGGCTACCCCAACACTAGGAGCAGGACAGCCTGTTGGTGGAGACCCGTGCTTGTAGTTCATGGGTCCTGCTGCAGGAGAGGTTTTAGTAAATCAGGTGATTAAGCCGACAGCTCAAGCAGTCTTTTGCGGCATTGAGAGTTACTCTGTTGCCTACTTTGCTGTTGCCTACTTTGCTTATGACAAAGACCAAAAAAACCTGAGTTGGCTGATGCTACTGAGGAAGGCATCAACAACATCCTTCATCCTTGCAGCCTCCCTCAGTGCTGCCATGCCTCCATCCCCCCAGCACCAACAACAGGTCCCTGTGGGTCCCCCCCATTACGCAGAGCTCTCCACCTCCCGTGCCAGGAGCAGTCTGGCTCTCATCCCCTGGGCTGCAGGCTTTGCCTGTGCCGATGAAATGCCCTGAGCCAACCTTTCCAGAGTGAGTATCTCCATACGGTGTTACACTGTGCTGTGCACATGGCACAGATCTGTCTGGAATAAGCTTTGCTGTACGATGCAGAGACGTGCCCTCAAAGACACAAAGAGTTAAGACAGTGTAATTTTCCTAATAAAACTAAAGGCAGTGCATCATTTTTTTATAAGCTATGGCAGGCTGTGTGACACCATGTAATTTTTGAGGAATTTTATACTTTGCGAGGAAAACAACAATACCCTGTGTCTTCTTAAGACTGTTCTTTTTTTTGCTGCCAAAAACTTCCATTTGCTTTGTCCTGATTGCAGTAGTAAATAGTGCCATGAAGACATTTAATGATGGCTACAAAGATTCTTTTATTTTACCTTGTGAAGGGACATTTCAGAAGTTTACCGAGCATATTCACCCATATCTCAAGTAAATGAAAAATACTATACACTGTATATTTGCTGAAGTAGACCTTACAGGAACAAAAGCAACAGAGAAGCAATAGGCAGCAGTAACAACATCCAAAGTTTCCCAAACCCTTCTACGGCCGATTTGGTAAATAAGTATCCCTGTGTGGTGCAGATAGGTAAAGGTAGGAGCTGCCATCATGTCTCTTCGTGTCATCATGCTACCAACAAGAGACAGTACAAGCAGCTCACGGCCCCAGCTCCCCCTTGCTGCCTGGCTGCACGTGTTGAGAACCATAAGCATCATCCCTGAGGCTGCTACAGGAGAGACACCCACCTTGCAGACACTCGGAAAGGATCTCAAAGCAAATCTTATCTCTGCTTGGAAGTATGATCCCCCTTTGGCACCCTAGCTGGGATAATGTGCCTGTGCATCAGTCCTTGCACACAGTCATGTGCAAAATTAGGCCCAGTATCATTAAAAGACAAAGTCAGAACTAAAATGCATGGTGAGCATCAAACCCCAGCTTCTCTTGGGATTCTCTCTTGCCAATGTAACCTAACTCAGTCCCTGATGCTTAAGTCAGGGAAGTTAAAATGAATTACCTTTTTGTTAAGTCAATTTTCCTCATTTGGTTTAAATAAGAAAACTCTGGTCTCAGCTGTAGGGTCCCCTTTAGCGGTGAGAGGACTGGGAATGACATCGTGTGTTGATGTATGTGGGGGGAGGAGCTGACCCTCAGTCCGAGCGCAGAATGGGTGGGAGGGCCAGTGCCCTGTGCTCTGCTCTGCTGAGTTTGAGGCAGAAGTTTGTTGCTGTTGTGCTGGCCACTCTTGGGAAGCTGAAGTGCCCTGGGAAATTCAGACCGCTCTTCCCAGGCACGAGGAGTCCCAGACACCTGCCGGCACCTCAAGCTTCAGCTCCTCACCTAATGCAGGAGCTCGTGAGCAGCAGCCGTTCAGGGGCTAGAGCCTGGCGTCCCCCCCAGCAGGGCTCGGGCAGGGTGTGGGTCCCCGTGCTGCTGGCCATCGGTCCCCGAGTGCGCACAGGCCTGGCCGGGGGAGCTACAGCCTGATAATTGTTTTAGATCAAGTGCTGCAGCTCAACCTCCAGCCATGGCTCTGCCACATGCTAGGAATGACTTCTCTATGGACTTGCTCCACAGTTACCTTCCCCTTTGAAGGACCACCACAGCCCTGCTGCTCTGTAGTCCTCATATAACCTTCCTACAAGTGGGGAACTTCTTAGCCTTTTTTTTTTTTTTTTTTTTTTTTTTCAGCCCACCATCTCATCAGCTACTCTGAATTATTCTTCTATCAAGCTTATTTCTTTTTTCCCCCTACTCTCTCAGAAGCATAAACTTACTTTCTGGCTCTGCACAACTGATTTAAATGCTTGCTTTTCTGAAGCACCATACGATTTAATGGAATAATGCATATGCTAGTTATGGTTATTGCTACATTGTACATAACTAGATTTTTTTAAACTATTTTCTTACTGATGGGTGTTTCAACCCATTCTTTCATAGCTGTAAAGGATGTAGTCAATTGTAATAGAAGTAACGTAAGATACATTTAATCTTTTTGAAAAACAAGATAAGAAAGCACATTACAATGTATACTCAGATTTTGAAATGACAGAATATAAGAACTGGAGTCACATGAACCTAGAGATTACTAATGGAAAGGCTACTTAGTTTTGAATGCCTTAATTTTCAGGATGATGTTGAAGGGGCAGTATGCAGTATGCATAGCCGGTGCCAGACACTTGGGAACCCTAAAGAGCAAGTTATGATGGAGTAGTCCTGCTAAATAGCGACAGGGAACTTTCCAGCCCCTGCTCACCCTTTACTGGGAGATACTGAAGGACTGAATTAATAACGGAGAGTTTGAGACGGTATAGAAGAAAAAATTGAGAACACAATATAAAGTGAGGAATTCAGGCTTCTTTGGGACAGACTAAGTTTGTATGAAAACCAGAATGGAATAGGATGTGTTTCACCTGACTGCACGTTTTGTTGCAGGGATACTTACAAACGAACCCACAGGAGCTCAAAGCTGAAATGGTGATCCATTTGCTGCCTGCCATGTTACCTCTGCTAAGTGGTGCAAAGGAATATGAAATTCACTTCTGCATGGCTCCTGAAAAAGACAAAACATTTCTTATCTAACTGTAGAATAAGAAAGATGATCCCTAGTTACTAATGGTACTGACGTGTAATCTTGCCTGACATTCTTTCTACAAGCATTTATTAGTAATTTGCTAAAGAGAGGACATATGACGAACTGGGGTCACGTAGTCATTGAGCGATTCTATGAAAGGCGAATCTAACTATCTTCGAAACATTTAAATACAAAGTAATCACCAATGGCAACATATAAAAAGAAACAGCCCTTGTTTACCCCTTGTATTTCATCCTGTGCATAAGCACTGCTTGAGCCCAAGCCCCAAAATGAATGAATTTGTTTTCAAAACTTCACGTCAATCATGCCCTATAGATGCCCTATAGTCCTTTGGGGTTTTTTTTTGTTGTTGTTGTTGTTGTTGGGTTTTGTTGTTTTTTTTTTTTTTTTTTTTTTTTTTGAGTTGGGGGGAGTGATTTACCATCCATTTCCCTTTCCCCTTTTTTCTTTGTATCAAATTGCAGGAAAATTGCACATTTCTCTCTTGGTCTTTTAAAGGCATAAGGATTTTTCAATAACAAGTCCTCAGAAAAAATGAAATCTGGAACGTTGTGCCAAACTAAAGCTTTCTAACCCACTTTTGTCACAACTGATGTGGTGGGAAGAGGGGAAGAGTAGGACTGCCCACAAATATTTTAACTGAATTCCTGTTCTGATCCTATGCAGTGGCTAGAGGAGGAAATGCAAGAAATTATCCTAACAGAAAGCAACTTAATTCGTTCCTTCTGGGAAACAGCATTGATGGAGAGAGCCCCTAGGGGCTACACCCCCAACACCAATGTGGGGCCAAGAAGAGTGGCTACATGGAGTGGAACAGTTTGTGCAGAGGACCTGGAGATGTCATTATACACAGAGATTGCACCCCAGGGCAAGCAGAGGCTCAGCGACAGAGGACAGAGGACATCTACTATCCAAGCACACCCCAAAACCCAGCTGAAGTGCCAATGACCTACACAGCCTGACCTACCACACAGCTGGGAAAGTCCTCCTGCTTATGACCTCGATTCTGAGAACTTTTATTGTGGGTGATATTTGAAATGCCAGGATTTTATTTAAGTGTTGGCCTTGCATTCCTGGGGACCTGAAGCTTAAACACTGACCTTAGATGCAAGAAGCCTTTTCTCAAGTGTATATATGGCACCTTACAGGGTTTTTTTTCTGGGTTTTTTTTTTTTCTTTCTTTCTTTTTTCTTTTAAGTGTGAGTTTCAGTGCAAGTTAAGGCACATGTTTCTAGGACAGAGGGCATGTTGGAAACGTCCAACAGGAATTCTCATCTTCCACTACTGGTACTTAAATGGGTAATTACTGTGGGCTTGTAATGAATGTTGGCTGACAGCACGGCTGTTGAAGTGCTGCTGACAGCATCTGTGGGAGTTAAGCTTCTGCCCCATGCTCAGTGCTACAGCTAGTTGCAGGGAGCCAGCAGGACATGTTCAAGCCTCCTCCGATGGTGATGGATGGCTGAGTTTGTATTGACAGGCCCTGTGAAGACAGGAGTTACAACAGTGTTGAAGCGTAGCATTGAAGTGCTTTAGGTAGTCTTAAAGTCTTAAAGCAGCTTATTAAATAATCTTAGGAGATTCTCCCACTGCTATGGGAAAGGAGTTTTTCTAGAAATTATGGGGAAGTTTAGGAATTGTGCTAGAATTTAACATCCTTCTGTCTGGAACAGATGGGGCCGCTCAGGTAAGAAGTAGTTAATGAGTAGCCTGGTGTCATACAACAGCTGAGGAGATCTGGTCATGAAAGCTTTCTATCCTTGTGCCCAGAACTGCTGTTCTGTCTCCCTGAGCAGCCTGCTGGAGCTGACCCTGCTCTGAGCAGGAGGTAGGACTAGATGATCTCCAGAGACCTCTTCCAACCCCAACTACCTGGTGAGTCTGTCACAGTTCCACCGTTTGTGTCTGATGTTTCACCCAAAGGCTTTATAATTCTGGAACGAAATGTGATAAAGATCTAACAATCCTTTATTTGGTGTTTTTTAAAAGCTAAAAATACCATGCATCACTCCCTAGCAGTGTGCTGAGGCTATGGCCTTAGGCTCTTGAAAGCAAGTCACACACAAATACCATTCAACTTCACGTGGGTTCCTGTGAGCCTAAATTCACTGCCCAATAGGAAATACATGTGTTCGTGCAAGCAAAGTGGCACCCTTAAATGCTACAGTGTCAAGAAAACTTGTCAAAAAAATCTTTCTGATCGGCTAAGATCTGAATTCAGAGACCTGCTTCACCTAACACAGATGAGGAGATCAGATGCTAAGTCACGCAGGAGCAATGGAGACGTTTCTGATGTGTGTTACTGTCCTGAACTCTGATGGCACATGGTTAAGCCAAGAGGAACTGAGAAAGCTTTATGGTTGCTAGAGGATATCCATGAGACAGACTGTAGTGTACATTCGGATACAAACTCTGTTTCTTCAAAGATGGTATTTATTTTAAATAGTATTTTCCTTTTGATTTAGAAAGCAATCTATTCAAGTTGTGTATATGAATCAAGGTACGCAAAAGTAAGAGTTTGGGTCTACATTGTATTATTTCACATTATGATTTAAATCTATTAAAACTTTTTAATATCTGGTTGCATCCCATATGTCACTGGCAACCAGTAAAATGTAATTGATGCAACTTCCCTGTGATTTTAGAAACTTCTGAAATACTGCTTGCATGGTGTGGTAGTACATGCTCTGGATAAACCTGAGTTCTACCTTGTATTCTGGTGTCATTATTTTTTATTATTATCATAATATGCATTATATAATAATAAACATAATATACGTATATATACATGTGTATATATATATATATATATATATATATACATAATAAACAACTATATCTATTTGGAAGAAAAATGAGTTCTTTCCACTAGTGAAGAGAAACCAAACAAATCAGAAATGAAGCAAAAGCATATGACAATGTTGTATGTATGTTCTTTCTATTTCAATTGAAAGAATGCCCCTTCTGTGCTGACACTGAGGTTGTAAGTATTATAATTAAATGTTGTGTTAACATGGGACTAGCCCACTACGGTAAACACTACCTTAGTAGATTTTTGCAGGGTTAACCAGTTCTATGCTATTCCCTCTATTCACCCTTTTCATACCAACCCTACCTGTTTAACATTCTTTCCACTATTCCGATCCTTACAACTTTACAGTTACTGTATGCTTTCACTTATTAATCTATTTCAGGGTATTAAAAGAAAGTATTAGTTTCTGATTGTAGTATGTAATTCTGGGTCAACTACAGGTTTCTTTTATCGGCACCAGTACTCTGCCATGTTTCCCAAAATATATATAATATTTGATATATATATATAAAATATAACTAATTCCTGCTGCAGATTACTTTTCATAAGCAAAAAGCAAAAGGACAGATACCTAATGCCCTCTGCTCCTTTTTGCTGTACCACTGCATAATAGACAACACCTGGAGGAGGAGCATCTGGGTATCTCCCATATATTTAAAGTGTTCCTTTGAAACTTCTTGAGACTGACAAAATATTTCCCATTTTGGGGAGTTAGAGAACTTTGAGAGAAAGGAAATGAATTTGCTCACCTAAATAATAAGAAAACACCGAATATACCAATATAGAAATTGCACCTGGAGTATTTCCAAGGAAGTGACTAGATCCAGCTCCATGTGATGAAGATCCAAGCAGCCCTTGGGAATGTCAAACTGAGAGCTGAGCTGCATAATTATAATAAAATTATAATAAAAATCTGGATCCACTTCTCTTTGCACATAAGAAAGGCTACAGAAATTCAAGACTAGATGAAATATGCTGCCCTAGTGACTCAGGTGAATGGGTTTTGACAGTTCTTGCTCAGGCAGTTATCAGGAAGTGACAATCATTAGACAAGTTACAAAACATTTATTGCAATAGTGAGACTCTCAAAGGGAATTTCCCTCTTAGGAGGTTGTTGCCTAAATAAATTCAGACTACATAATCCAGCAAGGTTGTGAAGCGTGAATTTTAGTGCTTCTAGAAAATGAAGACCCCAAACTCTGGAAATAGAAAGCATAGGTGAAAGGCACATCTGTTCAGATTAGGCAGATGAATTCAGGGCTCGACTGTAATAATTTGGAAAAACTCACTGGTGGTTATGATAGGTACAAAAACCCCCTTTGCCTGCACTGTCCAAAGCAGGATGTTACCCCACAAAACAGCCAAGGTGACAGATCTTCTACCTAAGAAGTTATAAATTGAATATTGCAATTTTTTTCCTAAAGCAGGATCATATCTCCTCAGTGTTCCTGTGTTCAAACATAAATTATTTGCCTTTCATACTGAAATTTTTAAAATACTGTAAATTCTAAGAAATATAATCTTGAACATCGCTATGCTGTATCTAAATGTCTTGTATTTGCTGCCTTACTAATTAAAATTGTATGGAATATTGGGATTCCTCTCCACTTAGTACATAACACCTGTTACTGCTAATGGGAGACATAGTTACTTATTAAAAGAGAGTAGATCTCTACTCAAGCTGCACTTTGCAGTGCAGTGGGTTAAAAAATACAGTACAGTCTCAACCTTAAATTTCATACTTGATATGCTGGCCCTGCTGAAGTCAATTAAAATTTTGCCATTGATTTCCAATGGTGAGAGTGTTCCACAATACAGGTTTGGACTGTAAAAGAAATCAATATTATTTTAAGTCATTTACTGGCTGAATTCTGTTTATTTTTAATTCCCTTGGTTCCTTCATGTAGACCAAGAGAAATTCATTCAGAGGACTTTGTGGACTGATAGCTTAATGAGTATGAATTAGACATGACGCAACAGCCTAAATCACATGGCATTGCTTTCAGTTTTCAAACTTCCTTTTTATAACCAAGGTGGTTTTTAGCACAACAAAACGAAAAATTCACATACACTCCCACACAAACATAGGAATATCTAACAAGCTAAAACAAACATCCCAAATATTTTGTTGATACTGATCTGGTTTTGTGTGAACACACAATATATAGATATACAGTACCTATATCTGCCCTCTCAATCATTAGAAAATGAGCAAAAGTGGGTAATTCTGAAAGAATGTTCAAGAAACTATAGGACAGAAAATCAGTTTGCAGGCTGACACTCTGCCTGCCCAGTTTTTGCCAACACTTTTCCCAACAAAGTTAATAACCCCTGAAAATATTAGCTCAAGGAATGCATTGACATCATGTAGCTGTATATGTACTTCACTAAGTTGCTATGAAATTGAACATGTAATTTTATTGTACAGTAGACTAATTTTCAGATTTACAATGTACTTTATAAAAAAGCATAACAGCTTTATGCCTATTTTCAATTAAAGGAGATCATTTGGTTTACAACGTCACTGCAGCAAGCAAGCAGGTTGGTTAAGCTACTACGTGGTATTTGATACGACAAGATTACTTCAGCTGCTGTATATTAATACATATATGTAGACTATAGTTTTAGAAAATAAAAAAGAGATTTTTAAAAAATTTAAAGATATTTCTCATGTAGCTTTGCTTTTAAGCTCTGGAAAGACGGCTTGGCTATTTTTATATTTTGTAAAGTAGAAAAATAGATTTATCAGTATTAAATGCAGTGCAATGCACTTTATATAATGACATACAGAGCAGGCATGTGTGTATTGTATTTTAGACAACGTTGTTCTTGCCTAATTTATTCACACAGTATACGAATTTTTCCTCAGAAGGGGAATATATCCAACATATTCACAACACTCATACACTCCAAATATTTAGACCACTCTGAGATGTTAAGGGAGTTGCTTCATGAGACAGATCACGAGCTCTTGTTTCTCTGCAAAAATTAGGTGGTACCTTAATTAATGCTGAATTGCAGTGGAATTCCATGTGAGTACTTACATTCACAAGGCTACAGCATGAGTTAATTATGATCAGTGTTATTACAGTGAATAGCGAGTGAATTAATAATGCTGGCACACTTAAAATGAAGTGTTACCCAGGACTGCGGTAGAACATGTAAGGTTAAATATTATGTGATGAAAGCCATTATGTGCTCAGCGGGAAGAAGCAAAACTCGGTCTCTGTAGCTCCACGCTCGCAAGCACAGTGCCTGCTGGCATCACGCATACTTATATTTGAACAAGTTGAATACACATTTTCCTGCAGGAACGAACGCTCAGCAACACCAGCCACAGTTTAACTTTCCAGGGGATTAAAACATACCCTGTAGAGAAATGGTGTTTTGTAGCAGCATTCTGATGGTCTCCTCTTCCTACCGCCAGAATTTTTCTGGATATCTGTAACGTTAAAACAGTCCACTGCCAGGAAGCTGGAGACAGAAGGAACACCAGAATCTCCTACAGTGTGCTGCCCAGAGTCACGCTGCCGCTTACCAGGCACTGTGGACCCTAGCTGGAATGAAACTGTGAAACACAACAACCTGGCTCTACCTAAGAAATTATTGCTTCGTAACCTTCTGAAGATAACCTGACTCAAACTCGTCATGAAATTTTTGTTCAGATATAATATATTGCAACAGTTCGTATCTATTATAGATTTACAAGATGTGAAAGCATAAATGGATTTAATCAGACGTAATTATTTTTATGCCTACTACTCAAAAATATGCAGAAATGAATTTATGGTTATTTGGCAGCCAGTGGGAATTGTGTTTATAAATGTTGAAACAGCTGTTGGCAAATGTAGGTGTTAGAGCAAGGAAAACAGCTTTTAACTTCTACTTGTCAGGTTTGCCATAAAGGAATCCTCGTTCCTTGAGAGGCTAGGCTTGGATCCACATATGCTTCCAGCAGCTTCACTGGAATCCCTCGATTCATTCCACGCTCATAGGCACGGTGAAGAGATAAGAATTTGCCCTCTAAACTTCAGCTAGTTTGTCACTGGCCCTCTTATCGCCTGTCATTACAAACACATACTATACAGTAATTCTCTGGGGGATTAATATAGATGAATGGATAAAATGAGGATTTACTGCGCTTTTTTCTGCCTTAACCCTTAGCATCTTACCTAAAGATGCCTATACTGCCTGACGCATGTGCACCCGCCTTTACATGCGGAACACACGCTGGCAGATTTTGTTAGAGAGAATCAGTCATGCATTTAAAACCGTGTCAGCTGTCAGTGCTTAAGTCCTGTGTTCTCCAGGGCGAGCATGCAGCATCGCTTTCCCAGTTGGAGTTTTAGGGTTTTGAGCAGGATCAGTCTACTTTATACAAATACATGCATGCGACCTTAATATATGGTAGTTTTGCGTGCAGTATTCCTGCCAAGTTCTCATAGTTTGGCTTTTACTGGAAAATCTCAGTTTACTTTTAAGTAATCTGTGAAGTTTTACATTATATTGATGAATTATTTTGTGTTACATCTTTATTAGATTACTCCACTTACATGCATAATTCGCCTTAAGGAAATTCCCCTTCGCGTTCCAGATTTAAATGTGATGATTTTGATTTGAAAATAAGTGAACGACAGAAATCAAAATGATCAGTAAAATCAATAGCACAAGTTAGACTGGTGCCAGGACACTAACCTATTTATGAACTGGAAGAAATACCCTGTATAGAACAGCAGTGGTGTCTGGCCTGTCTATACTTACATCATTTTTAAAGAACCAGCAAGGGTAAAACTCACCATTACTGAGTAAGTACACTTTTAAGTCAGAGTATGTTACAACTTTTACACATAATTTACGATTTTGAAGATGTAGCTAAGAGCTGACTCTGTACATCACAGGCTTAATCCTAGTATCTGACTTCATCAAATGATGGGGTTCTCTTTCATTCCTGTACTCTATGTTATTGTGGAAATCAGGAGCATTTCGAATAAATTATAGATTGACCAGTACTAACGACTCGTCAAAAACCATACTCAGCCATCTACTCAACCCTTTTAAACTTCTCTTAGGCTCCTTTGAAAACCATAGAGTGCCCTCTGTTGATCAAAACGTATTCTTTTAACATATTAAAGCTCTCACAGCAAATGTTACAATTTCATCTTTTCCAATGCTTCAGTTAAAAAAAAAGAAAAGAAAAAAAAAAAAAAGAAGAAGCTACTTTTGCAAAAGTGAGGGTATTGACTTAAGTCCTGGTGTTACAATACAGAAGCGTTAAAAAACTCCAAACCACAACCTACTGCATTACTGAATATTTACACATAATACTGATAATTAGAAAGATACATACCTGGCAGTGCTAGTTGAAAGCAATTTCTTCCCTCTGTGTGTCTGGGTATGCACGTGTCTGTTCACTGGTGCTGACTGTCCCAGTCATACTTATACGCATTTCTATTAGTAGAATGAAAAATAGTATTTTTAAAAGCTTGACAGAAGCACAGATGTTAAATGCCACAAAATACAGTGAGCAACAAAAAACATGTGGTAAATGGTGATTACTTAACCCTACCATGTTCCCCCAAAACGCAAAACAGCTGAGTGCAGCTTTTAGCTCCCATGTTGCCTCTGCACGACACAGAAAAATTGATGGCCTGGCTTGCTGGTGACTCTTTGAAACTAAGTTCCAGCAAGCCTTGATAAAACGGTAAATTTTATTGCAATTTCTGAGCAAGAATTCATAGGAGGATGAGAATAGGTGGGGTTTCTTTCATCTTTTTTCTTTCTCATCTGTTTGTTGGCTGATCGAAAGCATTGTTATACTTAGGACTGTTTCATATGTTAATTGAGGATGTCAACACTGAAAGTGATTGATTTACATTAAAAAAATCTTATGAAATAACATATCCTCATATATTTTATTGAAATGCTGAGAACAGACTCACACTTCATGGTGAATGTTGAGATAAATAATAGTGTATACTTAATATGTTAGTTAATTAAATAGTTTGATTTAACTTGCTCTGTATCATTGTACAGATTATGATTTGTCTGTAGAAGTCATTGTTCTGTGCTATTTTTTAATAAAGGAAGACCAATTTCCATTATTCTGTAGCCATTTGAAGATGTAGTAAACCAAAGAAGAGTTGTGTAATTTAATTTCTTTTACTGTATTAGGGCTTCAGTATCAACTGTTAAAGAAATGTTCTAATGCTGAGTGTCTGTATATTCAGAAATATGACGGTAACTCTAAAAGCATACAAACACTTCACCTTTCAAATCAGGACTAGTCGTTAATAAATACAGTAAATTAACATTCATTTCCTAATATAAAACATATAGACATAAGCCAGAAGTCTGGAAATTAAAGAAGAAAAATACAGAAACTCTGTTCTTCAATGATCTTGCCTCTTGTTTGCATTGTATCTATTCTCCAAACTGGATTTTTTCCTAATGCTTTAATTAAAACATATATTCATGAAACTGAGTTTTTATTAAGTTGAGAATATAATACAATTTTTTTTGGAAGTACATCTGTAAGTGCCATTTCTGCGTATAATCTTCTTCCTGTCAGGTCCATAGATTAAACCCATTTCAGTTGTGAAATGAAATATATCAAATCCATTTTTGTGGAGAAAAAAAAAAAAAGACAGAATAAATGTCAAAAGAAAAACCCAGGAGCGTTTTTGAAAATTGTAAAATTAATAACATGGGTTAGCATTCATACGGTTTGTCATTTTCATTAAAATCTTGATGATTCTATCATTTCATACATTTTGGTAAATACTACTGAAAAGTAAACTAAATTAAAAAAAATATTTAATAATATACAGGGGAAAAAAGAGTAACCAGATTAATATTCCTTGCAGTTTTTAAAATGAAAGCCTCACATTGATGAAAAATAATATAGTACTGTATTGCATTGCCGAAGTGGAAGGAAAAAAAAATATTTGGGAGTCAGTACATTTAAAATAAGTCTCCTTTAGCTTACCAGAATAGTTTTTACAAATTCCTTCAAAAATAACAGAATTACTACATACAAATCACTTCCAGTATAAAGACTGATTGCAGAATATTCATTCCCATGACAACACAAAGTGTCTTCTACGGTGGTTTCCTGCCTGCCCTGGCAGCCACAAGAGGGCGCTCTGCCCTGCTTTTGTTTGCAACTCGGTTCAACTGCTGCCTGCAGTTCACGGGCATGCTGTGTCACAAGTAATATTCCATATTTTCCCCTTTTTCTTCCCATTTCAAGGACTGTATATTTTACCACTGTATAGAATAAACTGATTAAACGATAGGATCAAAAATCCTTAATGAGGCACTATACTTCTACAACTTGACTTACTCAATGGATGCGTCCCTATTGCAACTGCACTACCGGAGCTCTCACAAACACGTTTTGTTGTGATGAGTATATACGATATACCTAAAACCGCCACTGATGACACTTGTTTTGTGGAGAGATTGAACTCTGGGGCAGCATTAAACAGAGGCAGGACTCACTCTTCTGAGTCACATCAGAAGCGGGTGCAGACCTTCGTAGTAACTGAGAATAGGGGCTACACCGAAGGAAGATGGTGTGTGTGTTTAATCACACCTCCATGAAATCTTATTTTTTCTGTCAGGCTGTGCCTTGACTGCAAAGCATCACACAGACAACAGCTAGCTGTAGGTTGTACTCCTCGTACCTGCCCCTAAAATATCTATTCTATTAGTCATTTTAAATGTGATACATAGCAGCCCAAGCATGGCATTGTCTTTTTAATATGTCTTTTCTACTGCGATATATAATATTTTCTGCTGTACATAATAAGTAAGGCACGTTAACAAAAGGTAATAGGTATATATCCAAGCTAGACACAGAAGGCTGCCTTGTTTTTTCAGTATATTGGACTATATATACCTTTAGACCATGCAAGACTATCTTCTAACCAGATTTCCAAGAAGAAAGCTGTCTAGGAAAGGCACAGCGTATTCCTTTCTGCACCCATGCATCACTCCTGGTCAGCAGCACAGGGTGCTTCTCCCTGAGAGCTGCATCTCAGCAAAGGGAGGTATGCTGGTGTCTTCCACCTTTTCAGCCTTTCGACAGTCTGTCTCCATCTGGAAGACCTTTCTCTACACTTCGTCATTAACAAAGCCACAAGATAGTTTTGTCCCTTTAGCTTGGCCTTCACCAGACCCATACTGGGTCCTAATAGATGGTGTCACACAGAAAGATGGATAACATTCTCTTTATATTTGTGGCTTATCTATGGCATAGTTTAGATGTTAACAGCCTTTCTACCAAATTTCAGTTTAGACACTCAAGAAAGTGGGTAGGATTTCCCCCACGGAAACCTTCCCTCTGGAAACCTTCAAAGACATTTCCCTCTCCATGCTGACTGATAAGCCCAGGCACTGCTTTTTTAACCTCAAATTACTTAAATTTCAGTCTGAAGTTATGTGCCTGAACTAGGCGGATTCTGCACGCAAGCGTTTCTAGCACAAACTGCTAGGATAGCAGCACCCTATGGAGATCTGGAGGTGTAGGAAAGGTTTTGTAAATCAAAGGCAAGCAACCAAGAAACATGAATTCTGTAACATAACTGGTGTTTTTTGCTTGGCAACGTCCCTGGTGTGTTGCGAGAACAGTATCAGAGACCTCAAGTATTCGTAGACTATTAAAACATAAGTATGACACTTCCATAGCTCCCACAATGAATGCATGAATGGAATAAAAGGCAGGAAGAAGTTGGGAATGCCATAGTAACATCATAGTATGATACCTGCGATCGACACAGTCTTGAGAGACGAAGAAGTAAAAGCACAGTCACTCAAACTGGAATGTAAACAGGTAGATTGCATAGCACTGATTTTTCATTCCTGTCTTAATAACTTCAGTTTCTTGAAGGAGTGAGACACAACCGAAGCAACAAGATATGCTTACTATAGCTGAGTGCAGAAACGTGAGGTTTTCTGCATGGCCTGGGCAGGTATCACTTGATTATCTCCAACCCTGACCCTGCTGCCCGTCTTTGCAGATGTGCATCAGGCCACTGCTTTTGTAAAGCATTTCACAGGTGGATGTTGATCACATAATTGGCAAAATAAACTACAGCATTCTTTTCCCTCTGGAAAGGGAGGAGGAAATGAGTTACGGGCTTGATTTGGTTTGAGGGTGATTTAGAGGAGTAAACCCATTTACAACATCATAACTGTTAAAAAGTCAGGTCGTGTCAGCGGTTACTGGGTGAGACTAGATTCATCCAGATGTTCCTCTCTATTTTTCTGTAATTACTTGTGGTCAGTCTCCACCCAGCGAGTCAGCCACGACAGGAGGTGACACGAGTCCAACGCCTTTGTTGGCAGCAGCAGCAGAGACCCCCCACCCCGTGTGCGAGCCAGCAGCTCAGTGCTGGCGCGTAGCTCGTGTCGGCAGCATCTCTTCAACCAGCTGCTGTCCCAGTCTGGGATCTGTGTTCCTTTCGTTTCAGAGATGACCCTTCTCTGTCTCATGGACAAACAAGGAACAGCAACCTGCCTATGTGTATTTAAATACGAGCAGCTCGGAAAATAAAGAGAACCAACTCTTGGAGATGGAATAGGGGATGATCTGCTCTGTCAAAAGGCCACATTCAGTCCTGAGTCCCCTTTCATTCTCCCTGATCATACAAAAAGCAACAACTGGAGGTTTGATTTCCTTTGTTGCAATGCTCATCAGCATGCTGCTCTGTTTGACCAGAGAGGAATTCCCCCTGCTCTACTACCACTGTATATTTTTGTGTAATTTTGTACTCTTTGATAGCAAAATCATCAGGAAAGGGCAGGCTCTCAGCAACAGCCACAGCATCTGTGGCAACTGCTGGAAGTGTGCTGAATTAGACAGACCGATACCGTTACTCTGGCAGATAAATCTTTTCTCTTGTTTGAAACTAGAAAACACAAAGTTGAAAATTGCTCCTGGCTCTAAGTAATGAAAACACAATATATTCTCCTCAGGCTGAATCCATCAAAAGGTAAAAGTATATTAAGTCTCAAGTCAAACGATTTCCCAATTAGCCAGCCAGGCTTGTATCCATGAAAAATGCAAATTACAGATGAGTGATGAGATCTTGTATGTGTTACTATTTTGCAGTCTCAGACTTTTTAGCTAGAACGCTAGTAATAAATAATGCTTCTGAGTGCTCATGCTGTGAAATTGCTCGCTGTTGTGAATACATCTCTTCACTACCCGCAGGTGCAGCAGTGAAAGTACAAGCGCTCTTAATCAGCCCTAAAGGGGTGAAAGAGGAAAGAAGGGAAGATCCTTCTTGGCAATGTCTTTCGTGTAAGCCCAGTGAATCTAGACATTATGTTGTGTTAAGGAACTCAGCATTGCGTCTGGTTAGAGGCTGGATGTGTCAGATACTCTTTCCTCTGCTCTAATCCCCTCACTCCCCTCCCACCTCTCTGAAAGGTCCTTATTTAATACAGGAAAGAGTTCTGACTGGTTTGAGTGTGAGCAGGCAGAGATACTATCACATAGCTACCTGTGAAGGGACCAGCCCTGCCAGTTCTAGGTAGTCCTTCCCAGCAGGCAGATGGTGGTGGTGGCCACCACACGGCTCAGCAGTGACTCCTCTCCTCGAAGGTACTGACACAGCAGCCTTGACACGTAGGTCTGCCTCCGATCCACATGCATCACTTCTCAGGGTAGAAACCTTGCTTTACTTCTTGTATTCACCTGATGCTTTGGTCTCACCCCAACCCTTCTCCAGAGGTTCAGCCGACGCCAGCAGTTTACAGTCAGTAATGCATATTTGTGTTCTTTCAAATTCCAGACACTTCAGGGATGGTCACTGCCCCCACTGTTGCAGGCTGAATTGTGAGCCACTGGTTGCATAATTGCATTTTAACACTATTTCTAGCAGACCTCTTGGAAGTAATCCACCGACACCTTGGGCTGCTGCAGGCCCTTCCAGGCAGTGTCTGAACCTATTGCTATTCTGTTTGCTCTCCCCTTCAGAGCGAGGGTATGATGCAGAAGTTAAGAGTCAACCTAATTTGCTATGCAGGTATTTCTTCTGTGACACATCAAATATTGCATTATATCTAATGTGTTATGGAAAATAGCTTTATATAAATAATTTTTGTTTCTAATCCCCTCAGTTATTGATGTCTGTCTGATTCTCCAGCTAATTTCATGCCATTGTCTAACCTGTACCCTCTTACCGTGTGCTTGCTCTTAAAGTTGTCAAAGTGAATGTTGCGTTATGCCAGAATAATGTGTACAAAGATGTCTGACAAAACAAGTCTGACAGTTTTGTAAAGGAGCAATACAGCTTAGAAAATCATCTGCCAGTGGCAACCTGGATATTTCTGTCTTCATTTTCCAATTTTGCAAGGGAAAGTTGTGTATCCCTTGCACAACTCAGCAGACTGCCTCTTTTCTTTTATATGGCAACAAGCTTCATCTAGATTGCTGCTACCAACCATACGTGGGACGTGCCAGGTTTCCACACTCCAGATTTTGAGGAAGAGTAGATAAACTTTATGCAACAATGTTTTGTTGCTTTGTTTTTTAAAGGGAGAGAGAGCTAACTGAAAAACACAGGAGAGCTGGTAAAAGGCTCAAGAGAGTTGAAGCAGATTTTGGTCCTTCTGACTTTCACGTGTTCTGTTTGGTAGCTCTGTTCTATAGTTCCCCTAGCTGTTTTACAGGAGCGGTAATAGTATGAGCCTAACACAATTGGTCTGAAGAGTTTTATTTCACTCAGCCTTGCAAAGTTCCTTGAGAACCTTTCCTTTTTTTTTTTTTTTTTTTTTTTTTTTTCCTGGAAATCACAATGTTTAAATAAAAATAATTTATATTCATGTTTCCTTTGAAAATAAAGGAAGGAATGTAATATTTTGCAATTTAGATAACTTTCCATTTGCAAAATTTGCCAGCAATCAATCCTCACACATAGAAAAAAATCATATGACAGATCTACGACAGTTGCACAATGAAAAATCATTTAATTTATCTTGCGCACAGTTATTGTTCTTCATTTAAAACATTTCAGTCAGCTGTATGCAATATCATCTCCTGTCTATGTATATTGTGATAAGAGAAAAACCAAACCAGAATATCTACATTTCTATTACCTCAAGATCTGATATTTTTCCCAGCTCTTCAGTTAAACAGAATATGTCTGCCTTAGCTGCAGGATTAGGAGCTCCATCAAAACACTGGTTACTGCAGTACAGGGTGTTCTGTTGTGCGCTGCCTGCTCTTTTCTTGCTCAGGCAATGCTATCTTACTGTTCAGGTAACACCAAGATAGTGCTGCACATCTTCCGTGATAGACCTCTACTTGGGGTGCATTGTTTGGGCAAAGCTGCAGAACTAAATGATTAACACTGTTTTTTGGACATTCGTAAAAATCTAGAGATGGTTTTAAGTCTGCTAATACAGGTATAACTTTACTGTGCTGACCTCATCTCCAGTTAGTGAATTCCATCCTGCATATCTTCATTACTTACTGGTTTCAACCAACTCTAGCTGCAGTTTTCAACATACAGTCTGAGGAAACCTAAGCAGGGGCAGACTGTTTCTAAGATTTCCAGAAAAGCTAAATAACAAAAGCAAAGTCATTTTTGCAGACACCTACCTCTTCAGAGGAAGACACAAAGGTGCAAACTGAAAAGACTTGAAAATCATTGTAATATACTGCATCTAATTTAACAAGTACTGGGTCCAATTTAACTCACAATCTTTACAGAACATCTTTCCACTCCCGGAGGAAAGCAAAAGACTTTAAGAGCACTTCAGAATAAAGTCCTGTAGGTCCATCTGATTAAACAACCACTGTAATCAGCCCATGGCAATTGCGCTTCAATAATCTATTTAAGTGGGGATCATGCAAGTCTAGATAAAAGCTCCAAGATCAAGGTGGCATTTACAGCAAGAGTGTAATATTACCATCTAACAATATTAAAATGGGGTTTGGTCTTCATCTTTGTATGTTAATCCTACTTATGAAAACTGTGTTTTCTATGCTGTTTGCAATGAAGCTTGGTCATACCCCCTGAGAAAAAGAGAAAAAATATTTACATGTTTTACTTCAAGTGGATTACTTCAATATTTTTCCATTTTCCATAAAATTAGGGAATTGGACATTAAAAACATGAACTCCTGAAATTTCAAGAATACACTGAACATTGGAAGTATACTAAAAAAGAAGTAGGATTGACAACAAATTTTTGTAAGGTAGCATGGACCCGCTAAGAGAGGTTGCTGTTATTTTCAAAAGCAGAAATTGTAAATCTATCAAAAATTCATGAGATTCAGTTAGTTAGAATTAGGAAATAGGAGACTGAAGCACACAAATGGCTTGGGATCTGTTCTACCATGGCTTTTGGAGGAGGGCTTTCATAGTCTGGAGAACGTCTTCTGCTTCTGTTTCTGCTGGATCAGATCTATGTTGCTATGCTAAGGCTACACTTAATGAAAAACACTGTTTGGCCACAACATCTAGTATCTTTACCTTCAGAAGAGTCTTTCCAGACATACTGGAGGTATGTGGCCAGTAACATGCATTAAAACACCAAGTTACTGATGAAAGCAAAACTGGAAAGGTGTTAAAAACTGTTTTCTTTTAGAGGTATTTCTTTGTCTACTTTTCAAATCATCTGAGGAAAGTAATAGGTTTTAGTGATTTCTTTAAAAAAAAAAAAAGTTCCCACGCTTATTATAAAAAGTTCTTTGGAATGAGAGGAATAGGACAGGAAACCTGCAGGTATTGCAAAATTCTGTTTTAAAGACAAGAAGCGATAAAAAGGAAGTAGTGCTGTATTCTGTCAAACATGACTTTTTAAAATACTAATTGCAGTTTCGCCACCATGAACTTCAGGAGGTACAGCTGATTACCTACATTTCAAACGTAGCGGAAGTGCCAGCAGGACATGCAGAAGACAAGGTTTTGCCAGTTTTGTAAAGAAGATGTGGAGGCTGGAAGAGATGTGTCTTGTGGATGTGACTGTGCTCCCTTTGATACATGAATCAGACAAAAATTTGTCTTTTACTCAGATCTTTTCAGAATTTCTCTTCTTTGCCTGCAGGTAGGGAAATATGCATGGAGGAGCGAGCCGGGGAAAGAGGGATACTAGCAGCGGCTGGTGATGATCAGCCAAACTCACTGTTTTCTCCTAGGCTGTGTATAGGGCACCTGGGTGTATCACTAGGGGAAAAGCAGGGCCCTGCAAAGGGTTGTCCTCAGCGGGAGGAGACCACAGCTCACCTGGCCCTTACCGTACACGCAGCTGTACGCACACAGGCATGCGGTGGGAACAGCAGACAGCACGGGTTATACTTGTTCAGACAGCTGGCTTCTGAATCCCTCCCAGTGCCGCACCACCACGGCTGAAAATACAAGAGTCTCGCTCACCATTTGAATGAATTTTCTTTTCAAAACCCACCTTAATTGGTCTTGCTTAAGACCTGTATGCATGGCAGAGTTGACGTGAAACACACAAGGCTTTGTTTTTCTACTGAAGACATAGTATGCTTATAGCAACTCTCATTTGATTTTGATAATCTTTTTTGCAGCATTGAAAAAATATTTCTTGGAACCAAATCATGCTAACCCTTAAAAATCACTAAGGCTATATATAAATTTTATCAAATGTGAGACACAAACACCCACTGCTCACTCTCTTAACTGACCAAAAACCAGGTGACTGTGCCGAAGGAACAACTCAAAATGAATATACCCCGTCACTCAGCTCCAAGCAGTGGCACCTAGTAGGATTTTACATTTAGGCTCTGCATGCTGGGAATGAAGTCACATGGTCAGTCTCATTATCTGAAGGTTATCTGAAGGTTGTGAGTGGCAGTTGGACTAGATGTTCACTGCAGATCCCTCCCAAATGAACTATTCCATTCTATTCTTTGTTGTCTCAGTAGAGTACCTACAATGTACACCACGCAGCAGATTGCTCCTATCTTTAGATCACTCATTTCTAAGATAACGAGCTTTTTCAGAATCTCTGTTAACTTTACATATATAAACTATGAAAAAGCATTTAATTTGCAGAAATCGATGATGAAAATACAGGTGTACAGCAGCACCAATGGTGCATTTTCAGATTTTTGCATTTTAGTATTTTAGTCAGGGTGCTAAATAACTAAATGAACTGCAGTTCTTAATAGAAAAATTTAATTTCACTGAACTACTTGTCAACATTTTCTAAATGATTTAAACCAGATGTCAGTAACTTGCATGAAAAGTTAAGTATGATGGATTACAATGTTTTCTAAATCCTTGCTAACTGGAGGGAAATAGATTCAAAATATCTGGAGGTTAGTAACATGCAGGAAGCAAAACAGGTGGACCAATCCTGAGTAATCTTGATACTGAGTAAAGTTTGACATCCAGATGCTGAAAAAAAAAAAGAGACATCCATTTGCATCCTGAAAATTGAAAGATTAACTCATTAATCACTCATTGGAAATACAAATAATGTGGTTTGAGTCTTTAACAGTATTGCACCCAAGGCTTCAGCTCATACTTTTCCCCCTGAAGTTTAGCCCACATATCTCAGCCTGAATAAACTGGTTCATATAAAAGTCACTTACAGAGCCAGTATTGCTCATTATATTAGCTGTCAAGAACATGAAAAGTCAATAAAATTAATAAAATTTCCATTTGTTTCCCTTACAGAATGTTTCTTTGGTATACAATAATATCAGATACTGTACATACATGAACATTTATTTAAATTTTCATATATCTAATATTATTTTACATTCCTAATTTTTATATCTTTAACTCTCTACAGAATAAGAGATGACAATGTTTTTAATATTGTTTGGACCAACTATGCTTGAATGAAGATTAGGTTTCATTAAAAAATGACCCCAAACAGACCCTGAGATAGTCAACTCAAGGCATGCATATACAGGAGCAGGGGAGGAAAATTTCAGTACAACACAGCATATTGTTCTCTGGTTTATCAAATCAAGCATCATGTGATTGGGAAGTCCCTTTTTCAGCATTTTAGAATTAGAAAATTCTTCAAATTAGAATTTGAAATTTAGAATTAATTTAGAATTAGCAAAGTCCTTCAGGATTTTAGAATTAGCAAATTCCAACTTGTTTTTTACTTTCTGTAGGCAGAAAGAGGATAATGACATCATTACTGTTTGCTCTGTCAGGTTTTCAGCTTTGCATGAACTAGTCATTAAATCGACCCAGCATAATAATATTCCATCTGCTCCCATGGGAGAAGCTGTGGCTGTCCGAAGCCAGCTTGGTGTCTCAGCAGCGATGCGGCTCCATGTGCTCACCCAGAGCTGTTTTACCCATTCTGTGCTTCGGGTGATTTAGAAACTTTGGCACCAAATGCACGCTGCTGTCGGCTACCCAACGGCGACCAAGAAGGACTCCAGCCAGGCTTCAGACACAAGGCTTCCTAGCTCGGCCATGCCACGGCCAGCACACTGTTCTCATGCACGGCTCCAGCCCAGCACCCAGCACCGAGAGGCTGAGCCGCCTGCACCTGCAGCCTCTGGCCAGCCAACAGCACAGCCAGGCCAAACGCCTCAACGGGGGAGCCTGGCTGAAGGCATATTATTCAATGCAAAACCGTGTAGAGTCACTGCTAGCCCTCAACTCATACACGTGTCAGGAGTGGAGGCACCCAGCAGCGTTGTGCTAGGTCTGGGCAGGTGTATGGGTTTCGGCTCAGCATTGGTCCTGCTGGACCTGAGCGGTCTCACTGCCGCTACCTGGAACACCCTGACCTCCATGTATGTCTTAGAGGTTGTAAATCTTTCAAGTGTAATTTAGAAAATGTCTATAGACAGTACTAAAATGTCATCAGAATTCTGAATTTAAGCAACTGCGTAAGTTCTTATTTTCTATATTTTTACACCATCTCTCGTTATAAACACTAGCAAAAGGTCACTCCACCTATTTAGGCTTTGACACCTTTTCTACCATTCTGACTGCTGTGTACACCACATATTAATCAGTAAAACACAGAAGAAAAAGCCTCTGTGAAGGGCCAGTGTCATAGAAATCTGGGACCCTACTGTCATCCAGGAAATGAATGCCTTGCGGAGACAAACTGTTGTCACATACACAGCTACACTGTCCTACTAGTGAAGATCTTCTGGTAGCACAAACGTACGTTATCTTTAAGGCATTTCAGCAAGACTCTCTGGAAGTGACTCACAGACAGATCTTCCAGTAAATCTGAAAGGGGTCCCAAAGATCAGTTTCAGGCTGGGGATATATTAAATACAAAGGATGCCATGTGACCCAGATGATATTTTACCTTTTTAAAACCTCCCATAGCTGTATCTAGAGTCAAAGATTTGACTTGTGATCCGTACAACACATAAAATACTTAATACATGCTCTGTTTTTTTTTAAGGCAGCTCATAAATTGTTGCAGTCTTATGGCATACTATTCAGATTGATTTATGGGGCACAGCTCAGATTTCTTAGAGCTGAATTACCAAGCACAAACCAGGTACACCATCCCATTAAAAATGAATTTACTATGGGAACTGCACATTGAAAGTTAAATAATGGCTTGATTTTCAAGCTGAAACTGAAATATTTGCTTTTCTGACAACTAATCCAAAACAGTCTATGAATAATTGCATTACCTTTGCTTTCAAAATGTTATTTATTTTCACTGAAGGTCATAGTCTTTGGGGAAAAATTACAGAATAATGACCATTACTTTACATACTCTGACCTGTAGTGTCACCACCGTCACACACCTTTGCACTGAAGGGTATGCTTATTTTGGCAAAAGAACTCAGTTATGTTGTTGGGGTTTTTTAAAAGATACGTTTATTTTATTTTAAAGGAAATTTTACATATGTATACATTCACATGAATAGCTGCAATTCATATGAACTGTGAAGTCATGAATGAGTTCCTGGTCAACAAAATCTAGAACAAAAAAGTTCTTAATCCCAGAGCACAGCATCACAAGTTATGCTTAGCTCACATTTCGTAGGAAGTAACATTTTGCTGAATGTCCTAAAGAATAAGGACAAAAAAATGAGAGGTTTTCTTTTTCATATTCTTTCTTCCACCAGTCTGACTGCTATCATAAATCCAATTATACAGACCTTTAAAGGAGAGATAAATGGTCATAGCATTTACATAGTAAAATGTTATAAGAATGACCTAATGTAGGTATTTCTCAGTGTTTCTACTCTGCAGTTTACAAGGATAAAAGCAAGTTCCCTAGAACAGTAAAAATACAGGGTCCCAGTCTGATCAGTTCATACAGTCCTCATTTTTACTTATAAAATTTTCTGAATGTTAACTTCATGGTGTGCCCAGAACTGAAGACAGCAGTCACCCTGAAAAGCAGCACTGTACAGAATTTTCCATCAGATGGTATGGAAACCTTGCCTAACATACCAGAAGAAACCGTCAGAACTGGAAGTATAGTGACTCTGGAAAAAAAAAAAAAAAAAGAAAAAAAAAAGAGAGAGAGAGTAGAGAGTAAAGGTAAATAATTTCCCCTCCTTGCCATTTTCAGTTATTAGCAATTATTTATTTGAGGGACTATTTGAACTTGTAAACAAGGAATGACAATAACTGAGCATTTGAATTGCTGTGCATGATGCTAAGTGAGGTGACCTGTTGACACAGGTCGACTGGGTTGAATCTTTCCCAACATACTTATACATCATGGAATCTCTTGTGAACTGAAAAGAAGTCCTTGGTCTTCATCTAGAACCTCACTTTGTTCATGCTCAAGAAGTCTCAGAGGACCAGAGGAACTCATTACGTGGCTATACTTTAACACACAGGTAGTATGCATTGTGTTTTGCTTTTCCCCTGTAGACTGCCTCCTCTATTCTGTTTCTTAAGCACAGGCGTTCATTTATCCACATGTGAGTCAAAGTCCTCTACCGTAAACTCCTCCCAACACCATTTTCAAGCACACAGTGCCTATTGACAGCTTATGAAGCGGAGCAGCTGCTGACTGAATGCAAAAGAAGAAGTTGCCTTCCCAGTTTGGTGCAACAGCGCTGAATTATACTAAAATTGCACAGTGCCCATGACCAGGTGAGTGACATCCTTACACACCCTGAGTGCAAGGCTGGCCTTTCGAGGGAGTGCTCACATGACACAGAAGTACTTGCTTGATTCCACTATCTGGGCACACATCCATGCAAGACCTAAGCTGGCCCTCTGGTGTAAGGGTATGCTTTGTATGTAGAGACTAATCAGCATGTTACATTGTCCTGGTTTCAGCTGGGATAGAGTTCATTTTCTTCCTGGTGGCTAGCGCAGTGCTGTGTTTTGGATTTGGTGTGGGGACAGTGTGGTCGGGGATGTTTTGGTTTCCCAAGCCTTGCCAGTGGAAGGGCTGGAGGCATGGGAGACTGGGAGGGGACACAGCCGGGACAGCTGACCTGGACCAGCCAAAGAGGTATTCCATACCATGGGATGTCATGCTTGGTATATAAACTGGGGATGGGGTGGGGTGTGGGGGGTGTGGGGGGTTGTGTTGGCCAGGGCTGCAAATTGTTGCTTGGGGACTGGCTGGGCATCAGTTGGTGGGCGGTGAGAAACTATATTGTGCATCACTAGTTTTCTTTTCTTACTTCCCTTTGGATTTCATTCCTCTCTCCTTCTCCATCCTTTCCATTATAACTGTTATTGTTATTACTATTACTGTTCTTTTTTTTTTAATTATTTTTTCTCAATTGCTAAACTGTTCTTATCTCAACCCTTGAGCTTTACATTCCTTTCCCATTCACCTCCCCACCTCCTTGTGTGAGGGGAGAGTGAGTGAGTGGCTGCAGGCTACTTAACTACTGGCTGGGATTAAACCACAACATACATGCAAAAAGAACAATTAGTTTCTGTGGGTTTTGTCTCATTTGAAAGAATAATAGAAAAATATGCAGAATCAGCACTGCCTGATCAAGCGATGACTCTCCTTCATCCAGGTTTTCCTCATGTTTGGTCTGGAGTGGTCCCATTCAGCTGTGCATTTGGAAAAATGTTTGGGATTACCCCATGTCTATGGCAAACACTCTGCAGTCCCACTGCCAGGTACTGTATTGCCAGGAAGAAATTTGGTCCGATCTTCCTAATGTAAGGCATGGAATGCAATATGTGCGAGGCAACCTGCATATTATCTTGAAAGGAGACCATGAAAACAAGGACCAAAAGCTTTTTTGTGATAAAAGACTAGGACGGAGTTAGCTGCTAGACAATGAACTCCATGAAGAGGCACATCTGTATTTATCTACAAGTGATACAGTGTACAAAAGAACTTTTATGAAAAGTACAAGTGTGATGTGCATGCAGAGTACTGAGTGCTTCTAACCCATTGATTTATTATACCGTTTGACAGTAGTTTCCCAGTAATGGATCATAGCTGCTAATGATGATTTTAAAGTGCAATTGGAATGAAAACAGGAATAATTCTCTTTAATCTGTTATGTGTGACACACTATGGTAGATATTATTTACTACTTGTCTTGTGAAATGCCATGATTGGCCAGTGGTACAGAATGTGCTATAAAAAGATGGCATACAGCTAAGTTATTTCATACCCTCCTTTCTAGCTTTCCAGCTGTGTTGGCAAGTTTTCCTTTTATATGTACATATTCTTTTTAGAGATACTAATTGCTTGATTTTTATTTCCTGAGCAATTAATGACATTAAATAAATGTAAAAAACTTTATACAACACAGGATATGTCAGCATTTATAATTTATGACAGTTTAGGCTTTAAAAATGTTGCCTCACATTCTCCTCTAGTTATAAAACACTTCCACACAGACAGAAATTGTAAATGACTCGTTCATAATGCTTAACAATAGGCATCTGAATCATCTACTTGGGGAACCTGGTGCAGTTCTCGGGGAATTTGGGGCCCTCAGAATCAAGTGTACTGAAAAGACTGTCAGTCAGTGGACTCAGGCAAGCAATGTTGGATAATCTGTGACAAAGGTCAGAGACACATCAACCACCATGCAAACAAAGGGTTAATTCGTGTTCTATTTTCTCAATTTCCCTCTCCAAGACTCGAACAAATACTGAGGAGGAAATCTCAAAGAACCGCTGGTGGGAGAGGAGAGAGGACAATGTTTTTGGGAAAACTGGATCCCAGTTCCAAGTTCCTTGGAATATCATGGGTTTGTATATCCAGAGCTAGAAAGTGCTTTCAGGTATTTCATTTTGCCTTTCTACCATTGTCTCACAAACATTAGCTGGAAAGAAGCTGGATAACTCACCTTGCATACTCAAAAAAGGTCATAAGATAATTTCAGAATTATATAAATAAAGATTATTCCCAAATCTCAGTCTCACCTTCTACCTTCTATCATGAATATTCTTACTTCTTAAGTTTTCCTTACCATGAGAACAAAGGTAATCTTAAGCAAAGTTGATGGCAGCAGAGAACAGCAAAAGAGGAGACTGCAGACAAAAAGAGAGTATCTCGTCCACCGTCTTTCTTTCCAGCTATAATTTTGGTAGCTATTTTCCTAAATGGGTCCATCTTTTTTACAGGTTTCAGCTCATTTTCAGCACACCAGCCAGCAATTTCTCCACAACTCAATTTTATATCCACAGCCACCAGTTATGTGAGAAAGAGCTCACCCACCTTGGGATATGCCAGGTATGGGTTCTTCTAAGTATCTGTTTTGGTTGGGTAAAGAAATACAATTGCAATGTCCAGTATAAGGTGCAATGTAAGGGAGAAAATTAGTACATTACTGCCCAAATCTCTGCTCACTTCCTCAATCACAGCAAGAGGACGACCTTGCTTTCTCTGCTAGATTGCCCAACTGTAGTTTGAACTCTCATTTCACACACTTGCAGAGCAGATCAACTGCTTCATCTGTTCTTATTTGTTCCAGCCTCTTTGGCGAGTTTTCCTTACATGCTATTCGTATCTCCTAAAGTATTTTTTGCGGGGACACAGCACCTTTACAGGACAGTCGATGTACAACTAATAAGAAATGAGCCATATGCTATCCTAAATTGCTAATTCTTCTTACTAATTGGAAAAGCAGAAACCGTGCTGGAGACCCTGCCTGGAAGACCCCGACGCTCCGCTGTCGCTGTCCCGGCCGGAGCCGCGGCTCGCCCTGCAGGACCATGGAGAGCGCCCGGCTCCGCTCCCCGCGCTGCCCCGCTCCGCGCAGCCTGGGCCGGGAGCATCAGCGTTTTCCGAGGGGGAAAGGGCACGGGCACCCATGCCGTTAAACTGGAGACAAGCCAGATATATGCCCTGGTAATTTCTCGGTGAAATTGACTGCAGGGAATGTTTTCTGTTCCTCAGTTCGCTATACATGCCGCACTTCATCCTTGTTACTCTTTGCCTGCAATGGGAAAATAGTTTTCTCGAGGCAGATTTTGACAGATGGTATTTTTTTAAATGTATTTTTGACGTGGTAACCTGAAATAAGACTTCTAAATCTTCTGGAAGCAGAGAAAGGTCTCTGAGTCCTCCTTTCCTCCCTCAGAGAACTGCATAGAGACACCTCACCTGCTGCTTACTCTTGCTTGTATTGTTTACATCCCTCAGTAATAGTCCCATAACTTTCTTGTGCCAATGATAGCAACTGCACACATGGGCAAAGTTTTACAGAAAGTGTAATTGTTTTTTACCTGGCAGATACACTGGACAAGCCTCCTCTCTGAGGATTGTTAGCAACACTCTGCAGATCCCAGCCTGAAAACTTTAGTTTTAAATATGAATGAGTATAATTGTCTCTGAAGACAGACTCTGGAATCTATTCCATTTTTTAGGATTCTTTCCCCAAACAATTTTCCTGATAGTAGTTTAACTAAAAACCTCAGTATTGGGATGACTTGATAGTCTTAAAAACAGGACATTGAGTGTGTGTTAGCATACGCTTGGCAATGTACAATCAATTTTAAATTGAAAAGTGTAATTCAGATCACTTTTCATCTCAGTTTCATTGTGACAATCAGTTGGAAGAGCTGAAGTGTCTCCTGCTTTTCCATGACTTACAAGAATAAACTATCCAGGGCCAAGAATGCAATTCCTTTCAATACTCAATCAGAAAACAAACACACACTATTCCTTATCGAGGTGTTACTCCTCACCAACACATAGCACTGAAATTGCTTTAGGCATTCTCATAAAAGTGACCGTATTTATAAAGAGAAACACAAGGTAAGGGGGAAATGTTCAAGAGCTTTCAAGAGCTGATGTTTTCTATTCTTTAACTGACAGATTTCTTCAATACTTAGTTAGCTTTTTATCTCATATCTGCCAGACAAACTTATATTCCATCATATAAGATTCCTGAAGAGAAAAAACTCTGAGCTGAATATAACCAGTTTATTAATTAGGTGTCAAAAGGCTGACTATTTATATACGAGGAAAATACAAATTTTCCAAAAAGTGTGCTACCAAAAAGTGAGCAGAAAAATGGCAAATCTGAAAAAAATACATGTTCTTGCACATGGATAACATACACAAATATAGTGCACAGGAAAATGTACATATTATATGTATCAATCAGTATGTGGATGGAGGACAGACCAGGTAAGCACTTTACATCGGTCCCAACATTCCTCCTCTGTGATTCTCTATGCGTGAGAGTGCACACATCCATGCATAAAACATCCTTGTCAACTAAGGATAGGACATGACAGGCATTTAGTTACAGGTTATTAGTGATTTGAAAGAGAATGTGTAAAACCAGACTCTAAGTGCGGCTGCAGAAAAGATTTTTTATTTTTGTAGAGAAAAAAAAGAACACTTCATAGTATGAGAAAACAACAGATTTGAAAATGTTCCAAAAGAATACCTGAAATTCCAGATCCTTTTCTAAGGTCTTGAGCAAAAACCTCTTTGTAGTTTCTGGCATTAAAGAAATGCTATACAGCTTGAGCAAACCTAATGCTTCTATTCAAGGCTGTCTCAAAGGAATGAAACCAACTAAAAGATTAGATGGAATCTGAGTTTTAGACCAGAAATTCACTCGTAACAGGATTCCCTTTAATTGCAAATGCTATTTAATATTATTGATGTGGGCGTTACAGTACCCAAAAGCATGTCAACTCCTCAAAGACTTCTATAATTCCTTCAGTAAGATGACTGTAAAGAAGTCCCCTTCTTCTTTGATAACTGACCCAGGGGGCATTTACTGAGTTCAAAGAGAAGGCACAGATATATTTTTTTTCCATTGTAAAGAAAGTATGCATGGAAGAGAGAGCACAAAGTCTCTCAATTTATTCCCTCATATAGACATTTGATTTAATATGTATATTCATGAATAATGTTTCTTTTTCTAAGCTGTTGACTCATCTTAGGTGCATATTATCATACATAATTCTGGGCAAGTGATGGCATTACCTTGTATGTTGTATAGGGTTATCCCCCAAAACATTCTTTTTGAGTCAGTTGCCCCAGGAAACAAAAATATAAACATAACTGTACAAGTCAATATGATGATGCATTGGACTCGGTATAGCCATTTAGCTCACAGAGAAACACAGGAGTAAGTCCTTCATAAATCAAAATGAATCGGTGAATCTTTTTTTCCCCCCCCTTTTCCTAATTCCTGAATATTGCTTAGGTCTGGGACATGTTCAGAGTCTCGGGAAAATACCTGTTCTGGGACCAGTGAAATATGACAGGAAAATATGCACCTAATTTTCTTGGTGGTATTGCAAAATTTTGTATCTGGCGAACAGGTACACACTTCTATTTATCTTTGTAGTTACTCTGCTCTTGTTACATCTCCTCTGCTTCTGGAACCAGTGGCTTCCTAATACGTAATGTACTTAACTCCTTTTTCTTTTTTTTTTTTTTCTTCTTTTTTTTTTTTTTTTCCCCAATACAAAATCTCTTGTTAATTCATTTTGGCTTTTACTCTGATATATCTACAAAATGAGTCTGACTCTTCTTTGACATACTAAGACCTGTGTTTAGAATATAGCCATTCTTCTTCTTAGCAGTTAAGTTTTCTCTCTAGGCATTTCTTTGTACTTTCTTTCTGAGCAAACAGTGTTTGCAAGTCGTCAGTGCTGCCTACAGTACCTCCCACTTTTTTTTTTTTTTTTTTTTTTTTTTTTTAATATTTTGGTATCATATATCTGAGAAAAACACCACCTGCTGCCAAAGTACAGTACAGGTCAGGTTTACAGCTTTCAGCATTCGCATATGCACACATAAAATTGGGCAGGCACAGTATCTATCTGTGTTTTGCAAACAAAGCCACAGGAAGAACTTCCCATTCTGAGCATCTGGTTATCCTCAAATACTGCCTCTCTAGCCTCTAAGACACAGACAGAGCAACAGACTTTGGAGAATCCTCTCAATTCCTTCAAAATGCCACTTTCTCCTGGGACTGTAAGAGGTGAGAAGTTTCACAGAAAAAAAAATAAAATTCTATCTTTACATTTGAACTAGGTACAATGCAGGCATGAAGACTACATTTGCTAGAAAATTCCTAAAACTGTTCTGCTTTCCTTCTGCATTTTGGTGTCATTATTCTCCAGCACTCTCCCTGCAAATATCTGTTTACTCTGAAACCATGCAGTACAGTAATTTCTTCCTAGATATTCTCTTACAGAAGGGTGCAATTAGTTAATCCTCTTGTCACTGATTAAAAAGTTCCTCAGTGGGGAACTTGGTGGGTACTAAGCCAGAAGACGTTTTGTCAACAGCCCATTACATTTCCACAGAGCTACCAGCATGCTGACATAGCAACTTGAACTTCATCTTCCTTTACGTACAGTTATTATCTGCCATCTACTAGGCTGATGCAGAAGTTTCAACCTTTCATGGGAATAAGATATAGATCACAGCCTCCAGAGGAAATAGCTTTGTTTTACCAAATGTCACAACAAGAAGGAAAGCTTGTTCTGTACTGGTGCACTGTACTGGCTACCAAGGGCAATTAAAGCATTATTCCTGCACTTTCATTCTCTCCATATATACACAGCCCACTAGTCAGTTGCCTTACATGCTGACTTATAGTTGCCACCTGTTACTGTAGGGACTTTCATCCCGGATTTTTAATCCCATGGACTCCTGATGTAGATCAGAGGATAAGCACTACCTGTTTGTCATCAGCATTTCAACATTATTGACAACACCATCATTTGTGGGAATTAGATCATTCCTTCCCCTCTATGTTTAAAATACAACATTTAAATGAGTAGGTGGCATTATATTAGTCTCTAAAGTTCTAAATTTTTAAATTTCTAAACCCTTTCACCCTGAGTACTGTGGAGGTTATGTCAATTTGAAAATGTAGCCTGAAGAAAAGGGCCATGTTTAACTGTTTCTTCATTCCTGGTATGTGCTAATTCACCATTCTCATGCATTTCCATCCTTCTTACTCTACTGTTTTGATACTCTGCCACCACTCCTGTCTCATGATCCTGTTCCCAAGTGATAATCCCAGACTGACCGTAGTCTGCCAATGTCTTTGTCACCTCTTTATCTTCAGATCCACTTGCTCAATTTCCTTCCAGCCTATATATCCATTTACTTCCCAGCTGTTCTTTGAGAAGCTCCTCCTCCAGAAGCAGCAACAAGAAACACCCCTGGCATTTTTTAGGTAAAATCCTTTCTCTGGTCAACTGTCTTTACCCAGGCAGTGGCCCTGAAACAGCTCGTACAAACAGCTGTGCAGTTACAGTTTGGCTCCTCAGGTGCTGAGACAGATAAGATTGCCCTGGAACTCTCTTCTAGCCCTATTTTATTGTGTTTCTATGTTGAATAATTACTATATTGATGAAAAATATTTATCAAGTAGCAATTCTTCATGATACCGTATGCTAATAGTTGCACGCATTCTTCTACATCACAGGACAATACTTGCCAGGAAAGAGCAGATAGAAATCAGGAAGGTGAGATTACTGGTACCTCCCTCTAATTAACTGGAGAGCTTGTGGTTTTCATCTGTCAGCTTGCCAGGCATGAAGCTTGAATTATATGAAATAACAATTAAAAATTACTCCTATATTAAAGTTTAGAAAACAAAACTTCAGCAGACTTTCTCAGTATGGACCTATCTATAACATGTAAAATAATGTTTTGTCTACAGAAAAAGACAAATAAAGCCAGCCAAGAACAAGTTTTCAGCCAGCCTGCAAGTTTCAAATGTAATAGTGTTAAAAATGGCAAGATACAAGCCAAATAGAAAAAAAACTTACAAAGTTTTATAAAAGCCTTTATAAAAGGCTTACAAAAATGCATTCAGGGGAAATTCAAATTAAGTTGATATGACTTTTAGAGATAAAAGAGCATTTATTTCCAATTCTGAGCCAATTTTTAAAGACGGCCATATCTGAAAAGTTTGATTAGGTTTTGGGAGTCAGTGAAAGCTGATTTAGGATTTTTAAGGTGGATTTATTTTCTAGTGTGACCAGCCCAAAGACTGCACACTGTGTACAGTCCAAATTCATCCTCTCTCTGGGACTTAATTCATGAGGCTGTAAATTAGCAAAGATGCAGAGGCCACTCTTTCCCCATGTATGGTTTTTTCCTAAAAATACTTTCTCAGGCCTCTTCTACCTACCATTTCATTCTCATTTCACTCTTTGATCCTTCCATTTGAATGAGGTTATGGGCAACTTGCCAAAAAAAGTCTGAAGGCTTCACTTAACTCTTCCTAAGCAGTATCAGTACCTGTCAAGAAAATAAGTTTCAGAGAAATATTGAGTCTAAGGGAGCCATCTGAGGAAATCTGAGGACTGTGTTATTTAGGGTCATCACAGTGATCACTTCCACGCTTTCATTATTCAGAAAGCGAATAAAAATAGATAGATAAAAAAAGGATGGAAATTAATTAGATATGCTTTAAAGTAGAGATTTTATTTTTTGCAAGTATTTTTTAAAAAAGTAAAAGATGACAGTGTGATGACTTCTTTTTAAAGGGAAATACAAACTTTATCCCTTAGCTAGAATCGCCCTGTATCTAAGGTTGTTGCAGAAAAACTAACATTGTATGCTAAGATCTGCAGTATGTGTTAATCCATCTTTTCTTAATACTGTCCTGCAGCACATTCATCATTTATGTATGCAGAATTTGAATGAAATGAATTACATTTAAAGATACAATATTTCTATCTACAACTCAATAGCAGTACACGATTTCAGGTTAGTACTCATATTTCAGGTTTTCGTGTTGAAATTTCTATGTATCTCATTCCAGATTTATGCCAGAGATTAATTGCAAAAAGACAGGAGAAGTAATTTTCATTTACGTGTTAATGTATCTTAGTTCTTAACCTCATCGTAAATACTATACTCAACATATGTGACTCATGAAGGTACACAGCTAGTAAATTCTCTTATAGTAAAGTGCGCGAAACCTCTTTCTGTACACTTTTCTTTCACAGGCATATGAATAAGACTTCTTGCTGCTAGACCGTCAAATAGTGCCTCTAGGACTACAGCTACGTCAGGAAAGAAGACATCAGTTCAAAAGGCCATATTTGAGTTTGTCATGGTTCAACCCCAGCTGGCAACCCAGCCCCACATAGCTGCTCACTCACTCCCCCTCACCCAGAGGGACAGGGAGGACAATTGGAAAGGAATGTAAAACTCGAGGGTTGAGATAAGAACAGTTTAATAGGTAAAGCAAAGCAAGGAATTCATTCCCCACTTCCCATGGGCAGGCAGGTGTTCGGCCATCCCCAGGAAAGCAGGGCTCCATCACACATAATGGTTACTTGGGAAGACAAACGCCATAATGTTGGATGTCCCACCTTACATCGTATGGTATGGAATATCCCTTAGTTTGGGCCAACTGTCTTGGCTGTGCCCCCTCCCAGTTTCCCGTGTCTCTCCAGCCCTCTTGCTGGCCGGGCCCAAGGAACTGAAAAGTCCTTGACTTTGTATAAACACCACCCAGCAACAACCAAAACCATCAATCAGTGTGTTATCAGTATTATTTTCATACTAAATCCAAAACACAGCACTGCACCAGCTACTAAGAAGAAAATAAACCCTGCCCCAGCTGAAACCAGGACACAGTTTTACTAAAGGCCTAAAGACTACATGAACATTATGTTACAACTTACCATTTCTTTAAGAGGGACAATTCTCAACTGAGTGGTCTCAACTGCCATTGTGGTTGTATTGGGTTTAATGGGAACTGGTGGCACTCATCACCATGCTGGGATGAGACTGAAGGGAACAAACCACTGCATTCCACTTACAAACTCTGTAACCTGGCTGTGGGTTTGGATCAGATCCCGTGTACTTTAAGGTAGAAAATCTGACAATTACCTTTAGAAAAGTAGTTTCTAAACAAACAGGCAAGCAAAAAGCCCTGTTTCACAGTGGTCTTGGTTGCTAAACGGAGTCTGGTGCCCTGTTCCTCCTGATCTGTGCTTAAGCACCTCCTGAAATGGATCAGGATGCTCCTAGTTGTGTAGAATTTCCTGGGATACAATAACCACCCTCTAGAGCTGTCAGATTAGTCTGTGCAAGTCTATAGCTGTGTTTTCTCTAGTGCATACAGAGAAACCAAATAAAAGTGTTGAAGACCAGACAGCTATATAGTTGCTTAAGTACTTATCACCCGTCTATCCACAGGTGGAGATGTAGATCTTTCAGGGACCTGTATGACTTCTGTGCTGCAACTTGGTTTTCAAAAAGCAGTGGTAACATACACTTTCAGTAAACCTCATCTTCTCCCCTGCTGCTCCTTGCCCTGTAGCAATGACAGATCAGGTAAAATGTGTAGCATTGACCAGCTCCCTGTTTCTTCACAGAATTTACCCCACAGACAGCTAAGTGTCAGTGCTCAGACATGTCTACCCCTGTCCTGGTCCAAGGCCATCCACCTTGTGAATTTTCTGGACACAATAATATGACAGATTTTTGTCATATCCATTCCATCATATCCATTTCATTTCTTCTTCTTCTTCTTCTTCATCATTGTAAGGCCTTTCTATGGTTTTCCCAGCCTTAATTAATTCTCCTACCCCTTTTCTGCTGCCCTGCACAGTCGGGGGTTCACAGGTCACCTTGACATCAAGCTGACTATTTTTCAGCAAGTTGATGATATTTACATTGATATTGGAGGCACATGTTTACTAACATTAAATTAGGCAATTACAGTAAAATTAAAGTTTAAGATGCATGCTAAAGACCCAGAATAATTCAGATGATTAAACTGAAGCTAATAGTTATGGACTGTTAATCAGTAACATGAGCTATAAGACTATGAGGGATGGTTGTTAGAAAGAGCTGTCATTCTCTCCTGCTAAAGCCTGAAGGAAGCTGGCTTGTTCATTTGTCTTCAGTTTGATAACGACTGGTAGGTTGCAGAAAAAGGAAGGAGTATGAGATTCAGTGAAGGAACCGATAGCCTTTATTTGCTTCTTATAACCCAGAGCGCTGAATTCAGTATCTGTGTACTAACATCCCAGTATTATCAGTCCTTCTGCATGTGCAGTTGAACTGCTTCATGATCTCACTAAGCTAGTTCTGATCCAGAACTGGTTAATTTGCTTAACGCAGTTTCTGAAAAGACCAATCACCAAAATTTGAGAAAATAAATGGTTAAAAAATATTCAGCTCCTCACCACAGATACAGTAATAACTGTACATGTAGCTCCCTCACTAGAATAGTAATTCAAACGTGGAGAACCACGGAGTGAATGAATATACAAGCTTTTAATAGACAATTGAGGTATTTTACCCAAGATGGGTATGACATATCCTTCTTGGTATTTCTGCTGAGATGATGATCTGCTGTGCTTGTCTTCAGTAGGTGGGATGGCTGCTGATGGGGTCCATGTTAGGGCAAGTACAATCTATTTCTAGAGCCAAAGTTAGGAGGAAAGTCCAGAAGCCATAAGTGATGGTTACTGCTCATTCTCTTCTACTGAGTCACTGCCACAGGTGTTCTAGAAAATGATTTCTAGAGAATACAATATCATCTTTTTACAGAACTGCCTTCCTTTCTCCCTAAATTTCCCTCTCCAGACTGAGTCACTCTCCACATTTAGTGTCAATACACAGAAGATGTTTTTACCCTAGCTTTAGGGTGGTCTCCGTTTTTGTGATTTTTTGCCAGGAACTATTTTTTGTCAGGAGTCACGTGTATGTGGGATTCTGCCACAAAACCAACCTATTTAAAACCACTAGTACCAATAATAAACTCTAAAATTAAAATGGAGAGGAGGAATGAATCTAAAAATGTGGTCTATTTTAGGTAATGGATCGATGTTTCTATTTTGAAGTAAATTATCTTCCAAATGTGATTCTGTTTGTCAGCAAAAGAGCATAATAGCAAATTGAGATTATTTTTCAGCAAGGGAAAGGATATGCACACAAATTTTGGTGACTGCCTTTTCCAACTTTACAGTCAAATGCAGAATCTTTGATCCATGCTACTAGAAGATAGTAACTCTTAAGTATCTCACAGATTTGATGTCAAACAACAGATAACACTTACGTAGGAACTTTAAGACAAAGATCTATCACACCTTTACAAACTTTCTACGGAAATTAATCCCATTGCTACTAAATCTTTTTAAGGTATGTTTGAATACCTATTGTAAGTTCAATCCACCAATCACACCTATACAGTCAACCTTTTTGTGTATTTATCTTTTCACATGCTGGTCAGATTCTTATCCCAAATATTTGTCACATAGTGAATACTAGCAATTAAAGGCCCAAGTATCTAAACCTACCGGCTTTACATACAGTTGTTCTGTGTAAAGATAGGTACAGACCTGAGGATGATGGAAAACATCATCTTTGTATTTTTTATTAGCCAAGTTTGCTCTACTTGAACGAAAACACTGATGGTAACTGCTCCACCCTTTAAAAGGAAAAAAACCTATCTTTCTCTTATACTGAATAAATGGAAAACTTATTTTGCATAGAGGGCTAAAAATACCAAAGATTGAGATAAAACTTAATGAAGTTTATGCAGAGGTGCCTGTCAAGGACTATCATAAGACAGCATACAAATTGAGATGCTTAATAACAGTAATTCCTCTTGCAATGTTTATGCTTCTGACACACATGAAAAATATAGAAAATGACAAGATGGCTTCTGCCGAGGCAACAAATGCTTGCAGTACTGTTATCTGTTGTCATTCATATATACATCATCTGTTTGTGGCATATAGTTTTCCAGGATGCACCCATGCTAAAATGATTTATTTATGTAGACCAAGTGATCCCTTTCTAGCCATCAGCTTACTAGTTCCTTTTTCAGCTGAGACAACATTGCAAAATTTGGTTGGAAAGGAGTTATTTTCATCTGTGGCCACATGGTGCCTGTGACCATGGAAATTCCAATTAGTTTCTGATATTTCTACACTACCACACAGTTAAGGGAGAATAATATATTGTTTGCCTGTCTTCTATGTCTTTTCCTCATCTGCCTGGAAGTTCCTGCAGGAGATACCTGCTTTCACTCTGAAACAGATGGAAATGTTAGGGCATACCATCCCAAGGGGCTGTCCATCCTGGTTCTGGGTACTTAAATCAGTATGTTTTGGTTTCGTTCCCTTACAGTGGTAAAAAATACAGAGCTGTGGCTAAGGAAAGGCTGGATAGACCACCTTGCTGAGAGAAACCTGGGGAGTTTAGGGGCAGAATATGGTTACCGAGAGTCCTCTGGTGAGTTTGCATTAGTGGTAGTGTTGCAAGGCCATGTCACCACAGTCCTTCTGTGCCTCATTCTCTCCTGATCACCTCCTCATCCTTCAGCTTCTGCCACCTCCATCTCCCCACTCAAGCCTACCATTACTCCAAATGACTTTGACTTCTGTTGCTGTCTTACATTTGTCCTGACCATATAGACAGGTTACAAAAGGAAGCTACAAGAAAGCTGTACACTCCTACCGACTGAACAGATTTTTACTCATGCAGCAAACCAGAGCTTATCCCAATACATGGACTGTGACCAGAACTTGGGACTAGTCTAAGATAGGCTATTTTGGAGAGTATGTCCTAGCTTGAGTAAAGCAGAAAAGCACTAACAAAATTATAACATTAAGAATTACTTAAATTAAGTCAAAAGTCTTCGTATTTGCATTATGCAAGTAGTGCGATCTGAAACTGAATACAGCTCAAGGAACTGGGGCTTGTGTTTTTTTAATGCGATTAGGTCAATCTGTCTATGATGAGATGTTGGTTTTATAGCCACTGAAGAAATAACCAAAAGTGTTTACAATATTCTCTGGAAGCGCCTGCCTCATAAAATGAAAACATAATATTTCCAGAAAACATTGGTAAGTTGGCTTTGCTATCTGTCATTAGAAAATCATCTTTCGTGTTGTTTGCAATCTGATATACTTGTAACTTACCTCTTCTTCATAATAACCGTTCTATTTTTTTCCACCTCAGTAAGCTAACAGAAGGATCTGTGTTCTGAGCTTATCTTTCTCTCTTCATTCGCTCTTCTTTTCAACCAGGCACACAGAAAGATGACTCTTATTAAATGCCAAAGTACTGGATCCTATCTTTTCAGTGCTGAAAAGAAAAGCCATTGGCTCTTTTAATTTAAACAGCCACACTTGTTATTCTTCCCCTTCAAGCCTAATCACACATACTTAAGGTGTCTGACAGCCACAAGTGACATTGCTTACAGCCTCTTGAAACTTGCACTTCCTGACAGATTTAATATCCTTTTAAATAACTGCTACATGTTACTTTCCTTTAAAAGAGAAAACTGCTCATTTTTTAACAGTACTTCATTAGCGCAAAATTGATCTTTTTGGCTCTGGAAGAGCTGTCTGTTTGTAAACCTAGCCCCTTCTTGTACCCTCCCCGAAGCCGAGGGGGAGCCGGCGGGGCAGGGCCGGGGCTGGCCTGGGCTGCTGCCCCTCACGCCGTGCAAGGGCCCCGCCAGCCCCATGAGTCTCAGATGATCAGCCACCCTGAACTTATGCTTTGTTTTAGCTTTTTTCTGGTTATTTGTTCAGTTGGAAGGGACCTACAACAATCATCTAGCCCAACTGCCTGACCCCTTCAGGGCTGAACAGAAGTTAAAGCCTGTTATTAAGGGCGTTGTCCAAATGCCTCTTAAACACCGACAGGCTTGGGGCATCAGCCCAACTCTAGCAAACCTTTGGCTCTGCTTTAGCTTGTTTTCATGCCTTCGCTGACATATGCCTGACCTTTACCACTGTCTGCAGTTACGCAGGCCTTCACCCTGAGCGGTGATGAGGGGCTAGCTCAGGAGGAGATGGAGCAGCTGCAGCTTCTATCACACCTGGTGGAAGCAACAAACCATGTCAGTCTATGTGGAACAGAAGCTACAGAAACTGAAATACAGCTCTGCTTTCTTGCAATTTCAGTTCCCCAGTCATTCTGAACACCAGCTACATAATTACCTCAGTAATATCCAGAGACTAGAGAGACAGCCCGGTAGGTGCTCACTGTGCTTTGAACCGTACCCTCGGTAGGTAGTGAGGCTGCTGGGAGAAGACTTGCTTAATTCTCAAAACTTTGCTAGGCTGCTGTGAAAAGCTGATGCTGTTACTGTGTACACTGACAGAATCTCAGAGAACTAAATACCATCTGTGTTAGGAAATGTGCAAGAACCTCATTAAAAATAAAATACTAAAAAATTAATAAAAAGGACATTCTTGTTGTTAAAAGGTCTTCATTACAGTATCTCCAGCAAAATAATTTCTGAAATGTCTTACTAGTTAATTCAGTACAATAATAAATGTCATATCAACACAATACATTCATGATTGTCTAATCATGGTCAGCATTCTGCTGGGAGTCACCCAGGCTACAGTCCCACCAGCAGCTCCCCTACCTCTCTGTCTTCACTCCAATTGACCTCAGAAAAATAAAGCCCTTTATTTTCTTTTGTCACTAAACCTACTTGGAGGGTGAAGTTACATTGAAGAGGGTGAGCTGGTGAAACCACTCTTCACCACTGAAAATGGAAACCACTCCTCGTCTTTCCTTTCCTCTGTGCTCTCTAGCACCTGCTCCCACAATGTACGTAGCACTGGGGACCTCTTTGTGACCTGTTCAGCTCAGTCACCCAGCACAAAAGCCCAGAAAAAAAGAAAAAAAGAGTATATTCTGCTCAAATAGCGAGTTCAGTTGGCTCAAGGAAGGGACTGACAAGCATTAGAGCAAGAAGAGAAGGAGAAAGGACTTTGTGGTGGCCAGCAGTGCTTGTAGAAGACAGACTTGCAAGGAGACCCTCCAAGCACAGAAGGAGCAAGACCCCCCCTTCTCAGGGGAGATGTTAGAAAAGCCCAGAGGCTTATAGAAGCACACCCTCCAAAAATTCATCCTCTGTGTTTTTTTCAAATGTGTCAGTGTTTACTTGTGTGACTACTGCCAGGAATAATGCTAAGAGAAAGGAAGAAAAGATGAAATACAGTGAAAACAGATTTTATTTGTAAAATCACTGGAACAGTATTAACCTGCACAAGTATAAGAACAAAATAATGACTGCATGTGTTCAGCACATATTTTTCTTTTAATATATTCCTGCTTTCTGACAAGTTTCATGTATTTAATATTTTTTGTTGTTTCAAGGTTACCTAACAGTATCTGTCTCCAATTCTGGATTTAAATCTGGTTATCACTTATTAAATCAAGTATACTCTGAATGTTCTGAAAAGAATAATTTATTATTACAGCACCAAATAAAACTAAACCTATTACCCATAGGACTGGTAAAATAACAACACCTAAATACTGATTTTCTATACACTAAGCATTTCACAAAACCAGTTTTATTAATAAAATTTTATAATAAAATTAAAACAAAATAAAACCCCGATTATTACATTACGAAAATATGAACAATTTATTGAGCTTAAACTTATTCTGTAAAGTAAGACTAGTGTATGTTGTCTATTTTGTTCAGCTTTAATAATCTTAATGCTTAGATAAAAATAGTAACAAATAATTACATGATTTTGAGATCCACAGGGCAACCACCTAAACACCAGACTGAAAGTGGCTTCCAACAAGCCATAAGTATGGCGTTCTTCCCCTCCTTCTACCTTGCTGGGCATGAAGCTGGTTCATGCAAAGCCTGAGGACTTCTGTGGGCTACCAATGGACAGCATTTCTGAGCATCGAGAGTGAACCCTGAGGTCAACCTTGGCACCGTTCTCAAGGGGCAATATCAACATATCCACACGTGTATCTGCACACCACATTAGAGGCCTGGGGAAGATCATGCACATCTCCAAATTCCTATTCTGTTACTAGTGATACCTAAAACTCCCAGAACAAGGCATGCCAGAATAAAGCATATTCTGTCTACTACATTTTCTTTATGTCACCTGTTAGGAATTCAACTTTTTTGTTCCTTTAGGTTGGTCTCCTACAGCAAGCATAGGAAATCAGAAGTCCCATCAAGAATTCCTTTCATGACAGGGAAAATTCCTTTGGAAAATATTTATTCCATGCTTTATGCACTTCCTTTTTAAATTTCCTTTCACAGCCATAAAAAACGTATGCAAGCCACCTCTAAATATCTCCACCACATTGACTTCATATAAAATAAAGCCACAAAATCTAGAGCCATGATAATATTCATAAATGACCTGAAACACTGACAAGAATTTTATCATGGTGACTCCACCACCTCCCTGGGCAGCCTATTCCAATGTTCGACCACCCTTTTGGTGAGGAAATTTTTCCTAATATCCAATCTAAACCTCCCCTGGTGCAACTGGAGGCCATTTCCTCTTTCCCTATCGCTTGTTGTCTGGGAAAAGAGATCTACCCCCAGCTGCCTGCAGCGTCCTCTCAGGCAGTTGTAGAGAGCAGCAAGGTCCCCCCTGAGCCTCCTTTTCTCCAGGCTAAACACCCCCAGTTCCCTCAGCCGCTCCTCATGCGCCTTGTGCTCCAGACCCTTCCCCAGCTTCATTGCTCTTCTCTGGACACGCTCCAGCACCTCAGCGTCCCTCTTGCAGTGAGGAGCCCAAACTGAACCCGGTATTCAAGGTGTGGCCTCAGATGTGGTGCTTAGGGACATGGTTTAGTGATGGACTTGGCAGTCCTGAGGTAATGGTTGTATTTGGGGATCTTAAAGGTCTTTTCCAATCAAAATGATTCTACGATTAATATAGCAAAGCCAGCCCATAACACGCAGATATAAAGATAACAGCATCCTATTTTTTCAGTTTAGACTTAACCTTAAAACGGATTCTTCGTTTGTTTGTTCGGTTTTTTTAATCCATGTTTTACATCCCAAATAGGTGCACAGGCTGTCACCACATTGGCTTTCTGAGTAACAACAACTTGTTCTAAAGCAGTGCTAATAAATCAATCTATGGAGTACCTCCTTTTTTTTCCCAGAGGAATGCCTCTGCCTCCCTGACTTCAATCCCTCAGGGCTTCAGCATAACCCAGAATTCCTTAATTTAAGCTTGTTTTTGATGTCACAGATATTATATTGTTCAAAACTTTAAAACTTTCATTCTCCTTAATCATAAAAGGCATCATGGACACCAGCAGCTATTTTACAGCCTTTCTGCCCTCCTGTGACAGACACCCAAAACTCCCATTACATGAAAATCTTTCTACACACTCAATGAAGTACTCTCTAAACCCAGCCTCAAATGAACTCTTTGTTGCAATCTTAATGAGACAACAAAGTCCAGCAGTAAGGAAGATCATCTTGGAGTTGGCAGGTTTCAGTTCAGTGTCTGTTCCACAGAGGCTTTTCTTAGCACCTTAGGCAAGTCAGCTAGCGGGATCCGTGCACTTTAACATCTTTTTGGAATACAGGCTTTAACACCTCTGTGCTTTGATATCCCATCTGTACTAGGGGGTAATAAAACTCTGGTTTTACTAGAGTGTTGTGAACGTAAGAATGTAAAAAATTAGAGGTCTCTCACACATCCCAGAACAAAGATTTAGAGATAAGATCGCCTTTACGAATCTCCCAGAGCTCTCATAGGTTACAATGTCTAGAGTCTCAAGCAGTTGTTCAGAATGTATGTATGTATACATTTTTTATGAACAGCAGAAAAATCTTGCTTAAATTCTGATGCAAAATGGGAATTATGCAAAAAAGGTGTTATACAAAAATAAGCTATTGCATTATTAATTAAGAAATAGAAGTAATAATTAAATTAAATAGGAAAATGAATACTACAATCAGTGCACTTTATCCTATTAAATTACTAAATACTATAAATAGCTCAAGCTTTCCTCAGTGTTCCAATTATGTTTCAGCTGCATATTACTCTATTATCAGTGGTATACCTGCAGTGAAGGAAGACCTGAATAACATTACCTTCCAGTTTTTGCCTACATTAGTAACTGCAACAACACTGTTAACCACAGTTTATAGAACCTTACTCATAGGTATCATACTCTTGCCTTTGATTGCAAGACAGGCCTCAGCTTCAAGGGATGGTTTCACAGCTCTAGAAAGCTGAATTAACACCCCACCATGGCTGATGCACACACTGCTTTGTGCCCTTCCCACTGCTCCTTTCTGCCCCAGTGCTAGCCACTCACTCCTGCTGCTTACAGCATGCCAGCTCCGAAGCGAACGTGTTTTTTCCTGGGAGCCAGTATTAATCAGCAGGCAGTCAGATCAACAAGTCCTGCTGGAACAAGGAAGGATGGTACTTGAGGGGACAGAAACATGTGGATGAGCAAAACTTGGATCAAGGGGTTGGGAGTAAGGCTTTCTGGGCCACTGAGATCACTTTCACTCACTACTGACTCATCTTAGTGTGTTCTTTCACTAATAGTAAATATAAGCTAAAAAGATCAGAAGGCAGGGCAGGCTTGTTCATGCTGAAGTGGTACTTTCAGTGATTATTTTCTGGAGTGTCTGGTTTCTGCTTCTGAGTCACATCCCAGGCACATTCTTCAGATTTTGGGTCTTCTTATGGTGAACTAGAATATCAGACACTTGGGCTAACAGCAACCCTGACAGGTTCTCCCCAAACTGCAGGCACAGCTAATGGCACAAGCACCTTCTCCCCAGAAGCCATATAGTAGGATGTGGCAATGATGGTCCTTAACTTGTGTGTGTGGCTGGGAGGTACTGGGATGATCAAGAACTGTTGGTTTGGTTTTTTTTTTTCTTGAAAACAAATAATAAGAGGTCTGCAATGATAATTAAAAAAAAAAACAAACCACAAACCAAACCCCAAAAACAGCTAACAGACTTTAGGCCTGAAGTTCTTAAACAACATGAAACGTTCAGGCAAGGAGCTTCTCCAAATTACAGAATACTTTGAGACTTCTAAAACCAGTGGAATAGCAGTGCTTGATCACTCAGCTCAGCTTGTGGCATAAGAGAAATGGCTGGGAGCAAGGCCAGAGTGTGCTGGAGCAGCTATTCTCACATGCCATAGTAGCTCTCCGGGGAGTGTTACTGTGCTGTACCAGTTAAAGCAGCATTGTCCTCTCCCTGTAAACATCTGTATCAGCAACATGGTAGACAGAGGGTCAACTTTCAAACATGTTTTGAGAAGTAATGGTATTTGTTTCATCCTTATTGCTTATTTGTAGGCTCATCCACATACTCTATGAAATTCAAATTATATGCTTTAAAATCCCTGTGAGGCCACCACATATCCTGAAGCTGCTGGTACACCATGCCTCATGCAGAGCCCTTGTGAGATACACATTCCTCATTCTGGGCTTGATTCTTTGTTACGTATGACTTAAGTTAACCCTGCCCCATGCAGCATATGAAGGTCAGACCAATTTCTCCTGTCCACACTTCCTAGTTGAGTTTCCCCTCCTAGCACATCAGTTAAGTTGTTCTTACACGAAAGCTGAAGCGAAAACCAGTGTGCATAAATATGGAGTCTGGGCTTGAAACCTGAGCTGAAGTAACAGCCATGAGGTTCTCACGTGGGTCACGCTGCCAGCAAAGGGCCCACACATAGAATGCCTCTGTTCTCAGCTCTGCTACAAGTACAGTCTCACTGCATGGCTAAGCCTATTATAAAGGAGGAAGAGGAGAAAAGGCCTCATGATAGTAAGGAAAATGGGTGCAGAGGTATGCTGCTAACCCCATGGTGAAGGAGTGGTTTCACACCTCTTGTAGCTGATCTCCACTGCTGCTGAAATGTGCGATTACAGTCTCTGCCTGGCCACATCTCACCTTCCCTCTGTGTTGGGGCTGTGCTGCTTCATCAGCACAGGCAGTTGAAACAGCTTGCTGACCTAGCTGAGAAAATGCCTTTTTTTATGATTGTTTTTTCCAGCTGGGTTAAATGAGCTTTCTCTGAGTCACTGCACAGCCACAGAAGTGCCGGTACTACCACAAGGGAGTCAACGGTGATGTACAGCAGGGCAAGAAGGAGAATCATTCTTTTTGGAAGACCACCTTCTCAAGGTGGCTAAAGATAGTTGGGAAACTACACAGCTGGATATGAACCCAGCACAGGTAAGTATGTGGCTGTGAATCAGCACATAGAAATAAATGCCGAACCCAGAAGACTTTAACTAGGCTATCGTTAATGTCGCACTGCGGTTACTAATGACTAGTGCTGCAACGACCATGGCCATTGGTATAGATCACTGTGATTTGCATGAAGATCATGGCTTTTTTGATTGTGAGAGGAGTATTGTCAAGAACAAGCCAGCTGAGAGAAGGCATATATGTTAAATGTTTCTGAAGTCTTTCTGTTTCTAACAATGGGAGATTATAAACTCTGGCAAAAATTTTTAAGAGTTGGAACTGAGGAATCCCAAATATGTCCTCTAATACAGGATAGCAGAAGGGATCAAACTCACATAAGCTACAGTGTGCCAGTTTTCTGCTTCTAGAGATGCCTCCTGCTTTGTTGTGTTTGTCAGTGGCCATCTCAGCTTTACAAAGATACTCTGCAAGAACTTTGCACAAAGTGTGTGCGGGTCACATGAAACCGAAGGTGTCAGGTTTGACTTTGGTTATCCCTGTCATTCACTTTCTCACACTTTGTTCAAAACAGAAAAATAAGTAATGTCAGCATAGGGATGGGGACCAGGGAATTCTACCTACAATGTAATTTCTTGTAAAACTGACAAAATAGTTTAGCTGCTGGGAGCTGAATCTTTCACCTGCACCACTGTGATTACAGCAGCCACTGCCCAGCTGTTTTCTGCCCTTAACCTCTCCCTAGTGATTGAATGCTGCATTCCCCCAGAGGGAGACTTAATGGCACCCAAAGAGTTTGGCTGTTCATGCATGCTTTTTAGTCATCTCAGCCAGGCAGCACAGCCTTATATATCTTTCTCTTAATTATATTTTAATTATTATTTTTCAAGCAGGTAAAGAGAGAAACAATTTCTATTGTTATGTTTTATGTTGAGTTTAGTCACTTGTTTGGCAAGTTTATGTTTCACTGCAGGAAAAAAAAACCAAAACAAACCAAGCCAAAATATGAAAGATATCTTTCACTATCCAGTAACTGAATTTTGCAGCGCTCATACATTTGTCATTGCAAATATGTGTTTCAGCAGGAAACCGCACAGATGAATTAGATTTCCTGTTCAGCTTAGAGAGTAGCAGAAGGCTATTGATGCATCTAGTTGTTATCTGCCATTGCAGGAGATACAACTCTGACATTACAACTCCTTAGCTCTTCCTCATCTGAAGACTAATGTGAATGGGTTACATGGTGTCGAATTTGTTCTGTCCACTTCTGTGAGCTGCTTGTTGCAACGTGCAGCTACCAAGACAGCAAAGTACAATAAATTTGCAGCCTAGGAAAGCTGCCTTTGATGCCAGGCAACCGTGCCTGTGCTCTAAAATAAAAATTTATAAACATGCAGCTATAAATTAAGGTGCTCTTCTAAGTCAGATGGAGAGCTGTTCATGGCCACATTCTTTTGCCAAGCAGAAAAGCTTGAACTCTCCTATTTCTTAGCAACAGCTTCTTCTTATAGCATCACATAATTCCAAGGAGTATCCAAAAGCAATTTCCTTTTTTCTCTCACATAATAACTAAAACTTGATGAAAAGAGAAGACTTTTGTTATGATTTAGAATGTGACTTTTAACACTTTGGAGGTGAATCTTGGCAATCTGCATGAGGCTTTTTATAAAACAGAAAGCACTTTTTACATTCCCATCATAATTCAATGCAAAACCAAGGTGAAAAAATACCAAAATGAAATATGACCAATGTAAAATGGCACATTTTCTTCACTGGTTTGTTGACATTTTTTCCCCATAAAACAGAAGAAGGAACAGATTCAAGTAATCATTGGACCTTCCACAACCCATAACATCAAATGGAGATAGCTTTGCTTACAAGGCCAACAGCAAATGGGTGCTTTCCAGAGAGGTTTAAATTACACTAACAAAAATCAGTTGCATTTGAAAGGTTCCAACTGGGGGGTTTATTTTTTTTTTAAGCTGGAGTCCCATCTGCGGCAGAAGAGCTATTCTGTGCGTGTTTCTGTGACAAAGCTCACCTGCACACCCACCAAGATGCTCAGTGAGACAGCAGCAGGAGGGGGGGAACCCAACTAATACCCTGCCAGGCTACCCTCAGGCCCATCACAGGGGCCACCAGCCCACTGAAGACCCACCTCCACAAGCCCCGAGGAGCAGAGTGGCAGGAAGGAACCTGAACCAAGGAATGAACACCTTGCCCAGGCCCCTCCGTGGGCCATCCCAACAGAGCATTAGCCCCAGTGTCCAGGTGAAAAACCCATCACAATGAGGTGCTGCAAGTGAGCAGCACCGTGGAGGGTTGCTGCCTGCGGGTGGGGTACATCGTAGGTGCAGGAGAAAAGCAGTATGGAATTGTACAGGACTTAATATGGGATGTTTAGTGGAGGAACAAAATGCAGGAAAAGGGAGAGGTTTAGGTGGGGAGGAACAAGAGTGGGAAAATTGAGGGATAAGGGGATAACAAGAGCCGGTTGCATGTAAATAATGTATATTTCAGTATTTCTACCTCTCACTATCTGTATCCCAACATTTTGTTCAACTTTTTCACTCCTTTTGCCCATTGACTTATTTCAAGTAAGGAATTTGGCAACCAGCACTATATGATAGCATAGTTTTGGTAAAGAAAATTAATAACTGTTTAAATAGCTTCTTTAAACAACCTTTGGCAATATTTAGAAGGAAAAATCTGTTAAAGCTACAAAGAATACTAATACATCGGTCATGCAATTTTTCTTCTGATAAGTTATTTTGCTTTATTCTTTTCTGTCTTGTAGATTTTTGTCTTTAACAATGCTTACCTAATTTATCTCTTCTTAAACCAAGAGTAAAATACTCATTTTAAGCACAGAGATGTCATTTCTACATTCACTCATTGTCTAAGCATTTACCTTAGTATTTTTCTGTGGAGTGGTTCTAGAATTAAAACATTCATAACACCTCATTGCCATCACTATCTTCAAGAATTCATGAAAGATGGGTGAGTCTGAATAGAGGAGAATACAATATTATTTTCATAAAGAAAGGAGGAATCAGCAGTCAACATAATTTCAACATCAAGAACAATACTCTAATAAATTAGTAAACAGCCACATTAAAAGCACTTGAAGGGTCAGTGAAAAAGAAACAGCAAGCAAAGACTTGTTGCAAACAAACATTTGTTAAACTGCTGTATTTTCCTTCTTTAACAGAGTATCTGGCCTGCAGTGAAAGAGGCAGTAGAAGTGATGTGTATCGATCGACTTCAGGGAATCTTTGGGCACTATCTCACGTGACATTCTCATAGACAGTGTACAGAAATATTTTCTTCTGGGCTAAATTGCTACACAGTAGGTGCACAATTGCTTGCATAAAATACTTCAAGTCTTATTTATATTGTCTTTTCAAAGAAAAGGGATATATATGATACAGAATTCTGCTGGGGTCTAGCCAAGATACGATACAATGTAATATTTTCATTCATGACTTGGTTGATGGTACAGAGAGCACACTTACACGATGCCAAAGCAGAACGGCCTGGAAGGGAGCTGAAGGATTAGAATTCAAAATTACTTTGATAAATGGGAGAAGGGTCTGTAATCAATAAGATGAAACTCAATAAACACAAGTACCAAGCACTGTATTGCGGCAAGAAAAAAAATGAAATGCATAAATACAAAATGGAGAATAGTAACAGCACTACAGAAAGAGACCTGGGTGTGACAGTAAACCACATATTGATAATGAGTCAACAATATGATGCTCATGCAAAACCAGAAAAACTCATCCTGGGACATTTTAATAGATGTGTCATATGCAAGACAGGGTTAGTAATTGAGTTTTTTAGCTCACCTCTCGGAAGTTTTCATTTGGTATAGTTTAATAGGATAGTACAAAATAAAGTTTAAACAAAAGGAGGTTTAAAAGATGGAGAGTGATTGAATAGGGGAAAGTATCTCTTTTAAAAATAAAAGTTGATAGCGGGTGTGGAGGTGATTTCATAACAACCTTTCAATATGTAGAAGGTTCTTATAAGCAGGGATACTATTGACTGTTCTTCATGACACTGAGGGCACGACAAAACCTAACTGGCTTCAATTGCAACAGGAAGGGTTTAGGCTAAACCAAAAAACTTCTAAGTCTAAGGATAGCTATGGACAGAAATAGGTCACCTAAAGATGTATAATCTTCATCATTCAGCTTTTTAAGTAGAGATTAGAAAAATATTCATCAGAGATTCTCCGTTCCTTGGAGCACGAGGCAAACAGTATGAGCTCCTGCAGTTTTTTTCATTCTAGCTACTGTTGTTACAGTATCAAAGAAACAGGAACTTGTAACTCAAATTAGCTCTTTTGTTTTAAAACTAAATATTTTCATGCTGGTTTCTGACAGTGACTTGCCTTTCTTATCTGCAAAAAGAAATTCATGCCCTGGTGGTCTTCTCCTTAAAAGTAGCAACATCTGCAGAGAGGTTAGATAGCTACTGACTTTGATCCGTTCTCCCAAGACAGCTTAATGCACCTCTTGATGCCTGCAGGTCTTTGATTCCAAATATTTATCTTCTTTCAGATTTGTTTCTGGCCACTTGAATTTTACATTTCCCCACAGAGCCCCTCTGATACACACATCAGCTACAGAATTCATCTGCCGTTGTTCGTGTTGCTTCCTCCTGGCATCGCTGGGGCTGCTGTTGATTCCTGGTAGGCTTATTTTTATCCATTATCCAATGCAATACGTTTCTTGTTTTACCATTTCACTGTGGTGTGCTTAAATATTTACCAATTCATTTTAAGGATTTTATTTTCTTAAATATTTTGCCTTTGGTTTCATGGTTTTATGCCTTTGGACACCCTTTCTGCAGTTAAGATCACTAATCTTCACTATCTTGCAGCTACTGTGACAGAGGGAGTCAGCTGTAATTACTTCTTAAATCAGATCTCATTTGTTACTTAGGACTAAACCTCTTGTGCACCAGCAAAGCTATCTACTGCTTAAAGCACTCATTTGTGGTAACAAGAATTTGCTACTCTTAGCTATATCCTTCAGTGGCATTTCAGCCACTAATCCTGGGTGGAAATTATCTACTAGTAGTAGTTTACTTCCACTTGTACCCTTCTTTGTGCACTTCTCTTACAAGGGTCATTCTTCTACCACAAAATGCACTGAGACTTGGATCTAGACAAAACCAGCATCTGTGGCTCATGTTCTCAGTTCTCTCACCTCAGAAACTTCATTAAAGCAAAACTGTATCATATTGCATAGTCAAGATTAGAAAACACATTTGAGACTATGGAATGTGCTTGTTTTGTCAGGGTTTTTTTCTATTAGAGTTCACAGTTAAAAAATCTACCTCATATACCTCATATACCTGCTGTACTTGTAGATTTGAATTTCCAGGTGTATTGATAGATTTTCTCAAACAAGAACCAGCATTGTTATCGACACTTCTCTCATGCAGCATTTTTACGTTTATTAATACAAGATTTGTGCAGAACTGGGTCACTGGTAGCATGTACAAAATCTAGATCACAAACTGCAAATTACGCAGAGCGCAGTATATCCTGTTTATGCTTATGTGTCTAACGGGCACGTTAACTAGTATCCTAGCTTGAACTGCGTCTCACTTTCCTATCCTCTGTTACTTCATAAGCTGCCAGCCTGGTTTCACTGCAGGGAATAGGGAACAGGGATCATGCTTGTGTCTTTGAAGTGCTTAACAATTTTAAAAACCTCATATAAAATGCCATGGACCTGTCACCACAGCCACCGTCAGGGCCTCTCCATTTTTGCAAGATGATCTGAGCAAGCAGCACTATCTGGGCACGGCAGCAGTGCTGTCAGTGGCAGCACAGATGCATGCAGACTTCCTGAGCCAGAAGCGCCGTTTCCTGCACACAATGGGCCACATAAAAAGAAACTGCAAAGCTGGTGTTACATCAGGCACGACTTTCTGTGTAATCAGATCCTGTCACTGATGACAAAGGCAGGATCCCTTTGAGCATCATGTGTGGCTCTATGAGAAGAGTTCTGCAAATGCAGGTGCAGCAGCTTAGCAGTGAAAAGAGATTCGTAGAATGGGAATTACAATATTAACAGTACATTTATGTAAGTTCAGTCCTTGTTTGGTGAGATAATGACTAGTATAAACATGCTGTTGAAAAAGTAGAGGAGGATAACTAGCCATGCAGAGACCCAAAGAATAAGTCTACTATATCAGTGCTCTGGCAGCATGTTAGGACTGGAAAATCAACAGCAAGCAAGGTTAATTTAGGAAATGAAAATCATTTTGATAAGAAGTGGTAGTAGATTTTTCTTGGATACTTTCTCAGCTGCATCAGGGTCACTGAAGGACAAAAAATACTTTCCACGTACTCAGGTCTCCATGCTCTAGATCAAAAGAAAGGAGTAATTGTGTTGCAAGCTGTTGTAGATAACCATGGAAGACAAAGCCAGTGTGGGTGATTTAGCAAGGTGCTAAATCTTTATCATTATCGGGTGTCCCACAGCTCTCTCCTGACCATGCTGACAGAAGCAGGCTATGATCCCCCAAGTTCCCAGCACGCTGTGATCAACAGACTCACCCATCAAAAGCCACTAGTGGCTGTGCCTGCACCCCGATATCCAAGCTTCTGATCTCATCCATTGAAATCTCCACTGAGACCTTTTCGATTACTGCTTAAGTTGCTGTCAAATGGTAGCTGGATGTGTGTGCTTGTCCAGCTCAAAGAAAAATCATTGATCTTCTGTCAAACTTGATTCTACCCACAGCCTTCCTACATTTTTCAAACATATTTAACAGTATCTAATCTCCCGGTTGTGAGGATGTACATCCCAAGATTTTTCCTTCCCTACTTGATTTATCACTGATGGTGGTGGGTTATGCCCCATATTTGGCAATGGGGGCTCTCTGCTTTGGGAGAAAGGAGAAGGCAAGATGTCTGCAGAAACTTAGATCTGCCAAAAGTGAGGGACAAAAGAAGAGAAGCCAAAACCACTTCATAACAATGACAGAGTCAAGTAGCTTCTTGAGTTCAAACGGACTTTGGGCAAGACTTCACTGCAGGAGCAAAATCACGGACTCAATGACATATCAATATGATCCTAGTTGAAGCCACTTTACTTAAGTTTCTGCAAACTTATATACAATTTTAATATTCATACACACGTCACATCTTAATTCTATTGGTTACATACACTGTTCACATGCTGCTGTATCTGTATAGATACTAATTGGTTAAAAGCATACAAACAGTTAGTCTCATCATTAAAATTGTTGACATTCTTGTGGTAATCAGTTCCCAGATCAGCTCCTGTTTTTCTGCCTGCTTAACTGCCAAAGATTGTGTTTTCCTCTTCCAGGTGTCTTTCTCACACAACCATGTGGCCTTGCTGAGCAGATAAAACTTTTAATCACATCAAGCTGCTAAAGCAAGAGCGACTTTTGATAAGGCCAGGTGTCCCTTTTCTTCCAAATACATTCCCACACTTCATTTTAGTTTTCAAATTTGTGATAGATCAGGTATATGAAAGTATACAGAAGAGAATGATCACCTCCTTAAGGTATGCACGTCACCTTTACGTTGGCTGACATGATTCTGAGAAGTGAAAGAGCATACGTTTGACTAAGCCAGGGGAAGCTCATTAATTAATGCCCTGAAGTTGATGTCCATGCTGTGTTCTTGGAAGTGCTGAAGTCATGGATAACAGCTGTAACCTGTTACTGTGACAAGGAATAAAGTCTGATGTCTTGAGTAATGTCAGGTGAACTCCAGTTTTCTATCATAAGCCAAAAGCTCAGTTTTACAATGTCTGATGTGCTGTCATCCAATGGTCAGAGTTGATATGGTAGCAGGGTGGGGAGAGCATGGGCCCTGTCTAGACTCATATTATTGCATGCATTCTGTTCAGAATAAATAAATGTTTGATTCAGTGTCTAAGACATTCCGGGTTTCTCATAGTTACTACCACACAGTTATGACATCCTAGGAGAATATCAGGTGAGTATGAAGCAGGTGCAATGCGTATAGATGTGGTAGAAGGGAAGGGGAGCTTTGTGTTTCAGGCCTGGACAAGTTAGGGCCATGGCAGGCAAATCTGGAACGTTCATTTTTACCATGGGTTTTCCTGGAGGCAGGATTCCTAACCCAGTCCTGCACTGTTTGAGGTCCCCCAGGTTGATGTATTTGCAAAGAAAGGATGCTACAGAAGAATTAATGCCTTGAGTTCCCATGGTATTGTCAATAGACGCTTTCCACAGAATCCAAGCAGGTCAAATATCTCTGACTTCGTCCACCTGGGATCATGTGGAACAATGCCTAAGGAGTGTGCTTGCCAAGTACGTGATTTCCACTGTGGCTTTGGTCCAGGCTCTGTCTGATCAGTAACACTATGCCATCATGAAATTCTTCAAAGTTGCTGTTGTTGGAGCCAAGACAGTTTGCCACAAAACACCAGACTCCAGCAAGGGCCCAAATAAAAGAGGAAAAATAGGCACTAAAACTGCATATATACAGGAAAAGAGATTTCTTGGAAACATGGGTTTCATGACAAAGCAGCATCAAGAGCAGAAAGGGGGCGTGAAAGAATTGACAAAAGAGCCTGTGGGCTGGCAAATAAGGTTCATTCAGAAATGCGGTTATCTGATACCTGATCTTGCATACTCCTGCCAGATAAAAATTATTCCCTCATTTGTTTATTTAAATATTCTCACTACCATCCCTACCTTCAGTCAGAGTGGTCTCATACTACTTCAGCATCTTATATCTAAAGGCTGCAGCGTTTTTAATCTAACACTAGCTACCTTACAACTGGATTTACAGTTTTGTGAAGCCACCGCCTCATTACTGTCTCTGCTGTTTACAGCTGCTGGCCTCTTGCCTCTCTGTCCAAATGCAACCTATGTAAGTGCTGGCAGACAGTACAGAGGGTAACCAATGAAACTGGAGCATGCAGCCAGCTGTCTCTCCCTCCCCCTTCACGCCCCCCTCTTTTTTATTTTTTTTTTCTTTGTAAAGATATTAAGGTGTTGCTCTGTTCAGCATTACGAGCCTCACTGTGCCCTGTAGAATAATGCCCAAATAGGTTCAAAAATATCAGTCAGAGTGTTAGGTGAAAAATTAATGAGTGCTAAGGACAGCTTAGAAAGCAAGCCACAAATGACATAAAAGAAGATACAAGATAGTTCAGAAGCTTAAAAAGAAGAAAAAAAAGGCAAAACACAGGTGGAGAATTTGGACGAAAGAATATTTCTGAGGTGGAGATAAGAATGGGTGTTAGAACCAGGAAAGAATGTAGCAAAAAATAATGGGAAAAGCAAATCCAGGGATATGGATATAACTTCACAAGAAGCAAAAGTTGGAGAAAATAAAGAAAATTAATGAAATCAAGGTACTAAGGAATGTCATCAAAAGATTAGAAAAACAGAAACAAAATGTAAAAGCTGATAAACAAGAGAGAGAAAAAGCTACATATATAGATACAGAGAAAAGATAATTCAAATATTAAAATGGAGCTAAACTCTTTGTAATTAAATAAAATATAAATACACTGTGAGAGAGGCCGTGCCTGAGTAGAGACTCAGCACTATGTGGATTTTCTTAGTTTGGGCTACTGTGCAAACCAGCCACCCTCAAATGATACTACACCTGAGCTACATCTTGCCAGGAACCTCACATTTCAGTGGGTCTTTGCTCACCCACACATTTTCATGTTGTGCTCTCTTTCTGAGTGTCAACACACTTTTAAAGTTCTCAGCCTGAAAGGAAGTGGTGATCAAAACTTTTTATTTTTTCCTGATTTCTGATATTTTTCTTTCATCTGATATTCCAATAGCATTGGGGACTCCTGTGTCAACACATATACATCCTCAGACATAATCCTGCTTCCATGTAACTCAACAGGTAACTTCTGCTGACTTCTATGACAGCCCACAAAGAACCAGTATCAGGGTGCAGAGGGTAGGTACTGGATCATGTGGGAACAATGCTGAAAGAGGCAGACTCCGAAAGCCTAAGTCAGCAGAAAGAATTTGAGTGAGAGTGACATTTGGAATTTGGGAAGGAGTAGGTGGTATAGGAGTAACTGTGGATGGTAAAAATACATAAAAATCATGATGCCCCTACTAAAACCACCTACACCACCACCATCTTTTATCTGTTGCTTTAATCACTCACCGAGTTGAGACAGAGCTTTTGCTCTTTGCACCCTAGAGCCAGATTTTCCAAGAGAATCCAGTGAAAGTTTAAAAGCTTCCATAGGACTTGAAACTCACTGTCGCTCACTAAAAACAACCCAGTGGCCTTGCTAATACATTTGTCCATGCTTCATGCAACGCTTCATTCAGAAGATGCTCTGTACTCTGTTTCTCAAGAGCCCTGAGCGCACGGGCAGGCTGCGGTGCTCAGACCACCCTCTCCCAGGACCCCCACCCCTGCCCATGGGGCTGGAGCTCCACCAGAGCTCAGCCCCGGCCCCAGACCCTGCCCTGTGGTGGAGGTGGCCCCATCTTCTGGTCATCTGATGACCACCATCAGCAGGTCTGGTCACCACCGGGGCCCTGCTCAGACATGGGGAATGGTGCCCTGGCCACACGGGCGCTGCCCTGCTGGGCCAGCTCCCTCCCAGGGCAGCTCTGTTCCTGTGCCCCGGCACTGCCTAGAAGAAGGCACCGAGATCCGGCTGAGCTGTAAACTGTGAGCTTTTACCACTTGCTTATCTGAACGCAATTTATTCGGCATTTGTAAGGTCATTTACTACTCAGGACCTGTGCGTTTTGCCTCATACAACACATAGTAACAGCCTGTGCCATGTTTATTTCTGATCATTTTCTTACTCTGCTGACGTGTAGAATTAAACTCTATAACTCAGGGTAAGTTATAAAGCAGGTATGTTTATTGCGGCGCCAGGTATAAGGGGGATCGATCCTTCTAACTTGTATACCTAGTTGTACTCACAATACATATTTATACAGTGAAGCTGGTTAGGTCTGCTGAAAGTCTACATCTACTAACTAATTACCGGTTAGTTGCTTTCTCGCTTCAGTTTAAAGGTACAGTTAATTTTAAATTTACTGGGCATGCTCCCGAGCAGGGGATTCACTCTTTTGGGGGAGGGGGGGCATTTGAGTAGGAGGTCGTGATCTCCCACTACCACGATTTTTTTATCCTAGTGTCGTTGAGTCTTATCACTTCAGTAGTTTTTCTTTTAGCAATTAGCACATCCTTGTCAGAAGGCTACTGATTGACATTCTTGTGGAGCTCATCTGCATCTGTACTGACTGTCCCTTCTGAAGTGCTCAGCGGCCGAGCTCCAGACCTTCTCTTGAAGACAGTGAGGCTCCTGCCTGCCTGTTGATGGTTCCTGTTATCTATGCAACTCCTGTCTGTAGAGTTTTAGGTTTTTCACCGTATTTTCTTGCATCACCCACCTCCTCTGCCCCCTCTTGGTGGGGATGGGGGCTCTGCTCAGCTCATGGCTGCTCCTCTCTGACGCTCCTTCCCGCCTGCGCTTCTCCTCTGCCCCAGCGTGAGTACCCCCCGTGGGCTGCAGTCCCTCAGGATGAACAGGCCTCCTCTCCGGGGGCTGCAGGGCAATCCCCCGCCTGCAGCTCCCTCCTTCCCTGCCCTCCATGCTCGCAGGGCCCTTCCTCACATTCCTTTCCCTCACACATCGTTGCTGCGGCCGAGGGACTGGGCCAGGCCCTGCTGCAGGCGGCTGCTGGGTGGGCCTTGCTCACAGGATCCCCTCACAGGGACCCTTGGCAGGATCCCCTCACAGGGACCCTTGGCAGGATCCCCTCACAGGGACTCCTCGCAGAATCCCCTCACAGGAAGCAATCACAGGGGCCTCCGATCACTGCGACTGCGACGGACAAGGTTGACATTCCTACATTTCCCATCTTCCAGAAGGTGTGCTGGTGGCCTGGGACAGAGATTAGGAGCATCTTCATTCCTCTGAAGGATAAAACTGTTTTACAGCTGGTAAAAGAAACTCTTTGGCACTTTCATCACTGACTTGTGGTTAGCGAGTGCTCTGTATTACTTGACAAACAATTTGGGCATGTAGTACAGAAAATTTAAAACTCACAGAGCTGCATATGTACACCACTACAGTCAAATTTCTTCCAAGTTTGAATGGGGTTAGCAGGCTTTGCCATGCTGCCTTTTTTTACGGATTTACTGTTTCTTGCACCACAGCACAGCCACCACTGGTTTTGGCATAGCTAGCTGTCCTTCCAAACCAGCCAGGTTCAGGAGGCAACCCCGCTGGCCCACTTGCACGCACACCGGGGCCTGCTCCGCGGGGAGCCAGTACAGGCACTGGAGGAAGCCAACAGCACCACCCATAATTTCTCTGGTTCTAATGCAAGGACGACCAGCCTGACCCACCACAGGCCGCGGGCGGGCGGGCTGGCTCCCACTCTGTAAATCTGCCGCGAGGCTACGCACAGCGCCGAGCCAGCCCGGGCCGAGCCGAGGCGAGCCAAGCCCCCCCGCCCGGCCTACAGGCCCACGCCGGCGGCAGACTGCGCCGAACGGCACCTGCCGGGGAGGGCGCGCCCCCGACCGCCCCTCCTCTTTGCGCATGCGCCGCCACCGCCGCCGCTCCAGCCCTGAACTACATATCCCGGCGTGCCCCGCGCGCCCGGCGCCGCGGCCGGGCCAATGGGGAGGGAGGAGGCCGGTTCCCGCCCCCTCGCCCCCGGCTGCGGGCAATATCCCCGGCAGGTGTGGAAGGGGTTCCAGGGCCGCCCTCCCCCCGCCGAGCCGGGTGCGCAGGCGGAGGGCGGGCTCGGGAGGCTGTTAGGAAGGAGCGCGGAGGGAGGAAGCAGGCGAGGGGCTCTGGCGTCGATACACACACCACGGCGGGTCCCGCGTCCCCCTTCCCGGGCGGGGGGCCGCCGGCGCGGCAGCGCGCGGAGCGGGGGGGGGGCGCGCCCCAGGGGAAGCTGCGGCGCGGCTTCCCGCGCGCTGTCAGTTACGAGCGCGCGAGGCCGGCAGGTGCCACCGGGTTGGCCAGCGCCGCGCACGGCCCCGCCCGCCCCTCGCCGGGTTTGCTGGCGGGCGGCGCGCGCGCTGTCAATCAGCGCTCGAGCCGCGGCGGGCCTCGGGCGTCCCCGAGGCTACGGCTCGGTCGGGCCCCGCCCCGCGGCTGCCGAACCCCGCCCTCCGCCCGCCCGCCCCTCGCGCTGTCAAGAGCGGCACGAGCGCGGGAGCCGGGGCCGCCCGCCCGCACCGAGGGCAACGGCCGCCCCCGCCCCCACCCCGAAGCGCGCGCGCCCCGGCGGCCACGCCCCCTCGCGCCCGGCGCGGGCGGCCAGAAGACGAGGAGGAGGAGGAGGAGGAAGACGAGGGCGCTCGGCCTGCCCCGCTGCCTGTCGGGGCCGGGCTCCCGGGGAGCCGCGTCCCGCCTCCGCCCCGCCTCCTCTGCCTCCGGCGTGGGGAGCCGGGCTGAGGCGGAGAGGGGCGGCCGAGGGGCTGGCGGCGGGGCTCGGTTTCCTGCTCAGTGGGCGTCAGCCGGGCCCCGACGGGCCCCGCCCCCGCCGGCGCTCGCCCGCCCTCCCCCGCGCCGCCCGCCCGGCCCGCAGCTGTCACTCAAGGCGGCGAGCTGAGGCCGGCGGCGGCGGCGGGCGGAGAGAGAGGCAGCTACGCCACAACCCAGCGGCGGCCATTCGTGGAAAAATAGGCCGTCCCGCTCCTCCCAGCTCCGGCTGCGACCGGCCTTCTCCCCGCTACCCCCACCCCACCCTCCGCCTCCTCCTCCTCCTTCTCCTCCCCCCTAGAGCGGCGCCTCAGCGGGGCATTAATGCGGGATGAGCGGTATGTAACCCCCTCCCTCTCTCCCTCCTGTGCACACCCCTCCCTCCCTCCGCTCCTCCCTCCACCCTTCATCCCCCCTCTATCCCGCCCTCCCGGGTTCCCCCTTTTCATCCCGGCTTCTCCCCCTTCTTACCCCGCTCTTCGCTTGCTGCCCCTCCGCCCATCCGTGCTGCTTCCTCTTATGCCCCCTTTCTTCTCTGCCTCCCCTGCCTGCCCCTCCGACTTGCCTCCTCCGTACCTCCCTCCTCCATTCCCCCTTTCTTCGCTAACCCTCCCTCCTGTGCACATCCCTCCCTCCTTCATTCCTCTTTTCCTCCCTCTTTCCCTCCCATGCACAACCCTCCTCCTGCCCCCTAAAGCATCGACGGCCACTGAGTGGCCGTCGATGCTTTAGGGGGCAGGAGGAGGAGGAGGGTTGTGGGTGGTTTTTTCCTGCTGTCTCTGGGAGAGGAAACCAAACCTCCCCTTTCTGGGTGTTAACTCTCCAGCCCCCATGGGTTGGGTTTCAAACCACGTTTCTTAGGACTCGTTCTTTTGTAATAGCGATTTGCCCTGTTGTTTTTATGGAGAGGTAAAGGCGACAAGCTGGGAACCAAAAAGGATATGCTCGGAGGTTTTGTTACTGTATAAATGAAGGTGAATAATTAACCTGTTACACTTGATATTTTTGCAGATCAAAAGAAGGAGGAAACTATGCCCACAGAGGGAGAGAAATCTCCTGAGGCAGAGAATAACAACAATAATAATAAAAAAGGGAAAACTGGAGGCTCACAGGTAAAGCACACACACCCGAATAGGGAAGTGCCCAAACTATTAGCATTTAAAATGAAATGTTCAGCTAACAGCATTTCCTGCTCAGGGCATCTTTCTTTGAGTTGGATGAAACATGGTTTAGTGCAATATTTTTACTGCCTGGACACGTTTGGGGTTTTTTTGTTTGTTTTTTAATTTTTTTATTGCGTTTTTTAGTGATCAGCTGCTTCTTTAATAGAAAGATTTTTAGTATTTTTCTTTATTTTAGGGGGTGGGGAGGACTAGATTGAGGATGCAGTTGAGGTCATGGCTGTCACATACTCGTTGATGATTGAGGGCTTTACGTTTAAAAATTATTTACAGAAATACACACTTCCTTAATCAGCGCTGTCTTATTGGTCTCTGTGCAGAAGCACTTTTTTTTTTTCTGCTTCCTGTGTAAACCTTAATGCTTACTTCTGATGGTTCGTACTCATGCTCTTCTGAATCTGTTCTGTTTTCTCTCTTTACGGATAGGATTCTCAGCCTTCACCTCTCGCTTTGTTAGCAGCCACTTGCAGCAAAATAGGAACTCCTGGCGAGAATCAAGGAACTGGACAGCAGCAGATTATTATAGATCCGAATCAAGGTTTGGTGCAGCTTCAGAATCAGCCACAGCAGTTAGAATTGGTAACAACTCAGCTTGCTGGAAATGCTTGGCAGCTTGTTGCTGCTGCTCCTTCTGCTTCAAAAGAAAATAATGTTGCTCAACAAGGATCTTCTGTTGCCTCAAGTGCAGCAAGTCCCTCCAGCAGTAACAATGGAAGCGCATCTCCTTCAAAAACCAAATCGGGCAATTCTTCTGCAACAACCCCTGGACAATTCCAGGTCATTCAAGTACAAAATCCAAGCGGTAGTGTCCAATACCAAGTGATTCCACAGATTCAGACAACAGAAGGTCAACAACTTCAAATCAATCCATCTAATGCTACTGGTCTGCAAGACATACAGGGTCAAATTCAGCTTATTCCTGCAGGGAATAATCAAGCTATCCTCACAACTGCAAACAGGACAGCTTCGGGGAATGTTATTGCTCAAAACCTAGCAAATCAGACAGTTCCAGTCCAAATTAGGCCTGGTGTTTCCATACCACTACAACTGCAAACTATTCCTGGTACTCAGGCGCAAGTTGTAACGACGTTACCTATAAACATTGGTGGGGTAACGCTAGCATTGCCTGTGATAAATAATGTGGCAGCTGGAGGAGGCTCAGGTCAAGTTGGCCAGTCTACAGAGAGCGGAGTTTCCAACGGAAATCAGCTGGCTTCTACACCCGTCACTTCTGCCTCTGTCAGTACAATGCCAGAGTCTCCCTCCTCATCTTCCACCTCTACAACAACTGCCTCGACATCTCTAACTAGCAGTGACACGCTAGTAAGCTCTGCAGAAACAGGCCAATACACAAGCACAGCAGGCAGCAGTTCAGAGCAGACCACTGAAGAATCTCAGACACCTGCTACAGACTCTGAAGCCCAGAGCTCCAGTCAGCTGCAATCCAATGGACTACAGAACGTCCAGGATCAGTCAGGTTCGCTTCAGCAGGTCCAAATCGTAGGTCAGCCTATTCTGCAGCAGATCCAGATCCAGCAGCCTCAACAGCAGATTATTCAGGCCATTCCTCCACAGTCATTTCAGCTCCAGTCAGGGCAGACTATACAGACCATCCAGCAGCAGCCTTTGCAGAACGTTCAGCTGCAGGCAGTAAGTCCAACTCAGGTGCTCATCAGGGCTCCAACTTTAACACCATCAGGGCAAATCAGCTGGCAAACTGTACAGGTTCAGAATCTGCAAAGCCTTTCAAATCTTCAAGTTCAAAATGCTGGGTTACCCCAACAGCTAACCATTACCCCTGTGTCTTCAAGTGGTGGCACAACCATTGCCCAGATTGCACCAGTGGCTGTTGCTGGTACCCCCATCACTCTGAACGCTGCCCAGCTTGCTTCAGTACCTAATCTTCAAACAGTAAGTGTTGCCAACCTGGGTGCTGCGGGTGTGCAAGTTCAAGGAGTTCCTGTTACCATTACCAGTGTTGCGGGTGAGTGGTCTGACAAAGTTTCAGATTCGTTTTGTTTTGTTGGGTGTTTTTACTATTGCAGGAATACTGGACAGTTTGAAATTAATACTATTGTCAGGATTTTCTGTAACGAACATCAAACCCTTAACTGTGAGGAAATACCTTATACTTATCTCTAAAATTCAGGTTTTAAAATAGCTGACGCTTCTCCTAAACATTGAGTTGGGACAATTGAAATGGAACTTTGTATTGGATAACTATCCTTAAACGATCCTGTTCTCCATCTTACTAAAGATTTGTAGGCTGTGGGAGTGAACATGAAACTTTACTGTTAGAGCTTTGATACGTTTAAAAAAAATAACAAAAAGCATTTTCCAACCAAGCCGTAATGCCATTCTCTGCTTGGGGGATATAGGGTGAGAAGAGTGACAGTATGTGAACTGGGATATCTTGGCATGGCATGTGTTTGTGTGGAACTATTTGTTGCATTCTGGACTAGCTTCTAAAGTTGTTTCCTTAAAAGTTTGAGCTCTGCAAAGAGATGGAGTGGAATAAGGTATGCTTACGCACAGCATAGCTTCTGTGACTTTTTTTTTTTTTTTAAATACAATACTGGTAACTGTACCCCAGTACTTGTTGATGAACTTTTGATATGTATTATGAAATGCCTGTTTGGTTATGCTGGTCTAATAGTTGGGAAAGGAGCTATTAAGGAGCTATTAAAAGGTCTAGGACAGATAACAGAGCTTAGTTCTAAAGCAAATTCTGAGCAAGATCTCTGCAACGACCTGCAAGGGCAACTATATGTAAAATTTGCAGACTTTTAACCTTTCAGGTTAAACTTGATTTAGGGGTTCTCTCTGTCAGTCTGATAACTGCTTACATGAGCTTGGTTTTATTTCATACAAGTAAAAGTCTTCTCTTGTAGTAGTTACAATAGACTCTTGTCTTAACAGCAACCTGACTATAGACACAGTTTTTTAGGATAAAACTGTAAGAAAAAACCCTTGTGTTTACCTACTGTCCAGTCTGCATAAACAAGTGTTAGTATCATATTGACTCTTAATTGGTTGTGGGTTTTTTTGATAATCCTGTGCTAAATGAAAAATGTTTAACTGGGCAAAGGATTGTTCCCTTTAATTGAAACATTACTGAGGATGCTAAGCATAGTTTGGTAATAAGAAATATGCCATTAGGAGAATTCCCTCTGCTGTGGTACGCTTTGGCACTTGATGGCAGGTTGAAATACTAAGAGCTGGGTTGCACTAAACCTGGCGTACTTAAGGAGCGTTACAGAAATCTTAATCTGGGTAATAAGAATTAAAATCTTGACCTTGTGTTTAGCTGTAATGGTTCAAAAGTTTCTGTTAGCCGGAGCTGACCAGCTGCTACATCTTGCAGTCCAATTTGCCTTGGACAAATTTTTTTCTTTATGAGAAGGTGGTGGTTGACTATTGTAGACCGAAGTCCCTACTTCAATAAGGGACTTCATAGGAAGCATGCTTTGAGAACAGCCTGGATTTGTGGGTGCAGGAAGAAACTTTTCTGCATGCAGTTCTGTTGGTTTTTTTCCTGCTTACTAATGGTGTACAACTCTTCAGTACGCACTAGTAGATATTAGAACAAGAGATTCTGAATATAATTTTGCTCAGGTATCTTGACTGCACCTCTGCTTGCAGGTGATGTCTTTTGGAAAATGAATGGATTGATATTTGTAACTGAGGATGAAAGAAGGGGAATGAGTCACAAGTATGGTCCTAGTGAAGCCAAGCCTTAGTCATACAGGATTCGTATGTTAACTAATAAGTTTTGTGACCATTGAATTCCCCTCCACCTTTTGCCCCCTCCCATGGCTGTTTCCATAGCACTTTTAATTTGATGCTAGCAGCAGTTAATCCTCATATAAAGTGACCATTTCTTCATAGAAAAGGTACTATTTCTGTTTCCCAAGGCTTGAGGTTATGGAGAAAGAACAATCTTTCAGAACGTGAGAGATTAGTTGTTATTTCCTTCTCTTGTTTATCTCTACTTCTTTCCTATGAAACTTCCTGATGCTACACTCTGGGAATGGGAGACATGGTAGCATGGAAAGGAGAATGAGGAGCATGATGTGCAGTTCTTCATGCTATATTAAGTATTCAAGGAAAGAATGGTTATTAAACAGAAGATTACAAACATGGCAAAATCTAAAGTTTGCTTGCCACTTACAAGAAATAAGCTGTCTTGATCAGGGCTACTAACTTCCTCAGATTTGCTGTTTTTTATTTGAAATGTTTTTTGCTATTATTGTTACAGGAAACCTTTTGAAAAAATAAACCACTTGATTACCTCAACATCTGCAGACTGGTATTTCCATTCTTTTTCCGCAGTACCTGAGCTTGTCAGTGTGAACTCTTTTGTACATTAATTGAATTATCCAGAAGTGGATCATTAGCTAGAAATGAGGAGTGGAAGTAGCTGTTAGAAATGAGCCATATGGAGGATGTGCAGAAAGTGTCAGGGAAGAGACTGAGGGAAGGACTCATCCCCTTGCATTGATTCAGGTGCTCTGACTTTGTTAGGGGAAAAAAACCCCAAAGTTCCTTTGTCTTTAAAGCAAACCCAAATGATCAAGGCAGCTGAGTTTCAGGGAGGGGAACCCCACAGGAATCACAGTAAGTAGTTGTCTGAAATAACTGTTCTTTTATTTGTGTTGTAGTTCTGTTCCATGAACATTGGTTTTCCTAGTTATTTCTTCAATGGTGTAATTTCAGGTACCTTTTTCTTAGCTTTTCATATTACTAAATTAGTTAGTAAAGCAATAAAATTTGAAATAACTGCAAATAACAAAAATTCTTAGTTTAAAATTGTTCTGGAAATAAGCTATAGAACTAGTTTGAGAGGTTTTGGTGTGGCTTTTTTTTGAATGAATTACAAATTTCAAAAGAGACAGTTTTCACATTGGGAAGAAAAAAAAATTAAAATCTGCAAGTAAATACTATATTTTGGTCTGCTTTTTGTAAATGTTGTTACTCAAAGTCTCTGGTCCCAAGGTGTGTAGGCTCTACTGTAAACCAAGCAAGATGAGTAAGTGCGTTTAGAATTTGTTGTTCTTGTCTTTTTCAGTAAAAATTCAACCGTTGTTCTTGTAAGTGTGGTAGTTTGGGTTGTATGTTGTGTGTGGGCAAAAAGCAGGGCAAACCAAGAGAAGTTCTCCCGTCCTTTCACTTTCTGGCTTGAGGGAGAACTCTTATTTGTGATGTAGAGGAAAATAATTTTTTTCCTGGTAGAGTGACTAAGCACTGACAAATTGCTCGGAGAGGTTGTGGACTGTCCATCTTTGGAGATATTCAAAAGCTGTCTGGACATGGTTCTGGACAACTTGCTGTAGGTAGACGTGCTTGAGCAGGGTGGCTGGACCAGATGACCTCCAGAGAACCCTTCCAGTCTACATTATTCTGTGAAGTTTTGTTGAGATGTGCAGAGTGTTAGTCAAAGGAGTAATTAGATGTATAGAAGAAAGCTGGATGAGAAATAGAACCTAAGTATCCGAACCTTAAAAACAGATTTTTTTAAACAATTATTTAATTAAGTACTAATCAAACAATCAATGGACTTCATAAAAGCAACTGTGTTTATTTGAGCATGCAGGGATCTACAAATACCTGCCTTGCTATGAGATCAGTACCTGTCACGGCCTTTAAGCAGCCTAGTTCTGTACAAAGGAAACTGCCTTTCTTCAGTGCTGTGTGAATTGTTGTTGGTTTATGCACGATTCTGGGTGGAATGACATAGCCTTTAATGTTGATAGGTGGTGACTTCTTGAACTTAGCCCCTGTGAGCTTGGGGACAAGCAGGTACTAGTTCCTTTGCCTTTTTTTGAGGCTTCTGCTGTGATAGCTGTAGATGCGAGTTCAAAGGATTCCTGTCCCGCATCCCCTTCTTAAAAGAACATATCCTTTGCCGCCTTGAAGCTTATTTTCAGGCACTATTTATCTGGATGTGTTAATTGACAATGTAAGTGACTACGTGGGAGGAACTTATTTTAGTACTAGATGCTTCTAAGAAAAATATGTACTTCATAAAACCGTTTCCTTTTGGTGGGCTAAGTTGTTTTTTGTAACTCAGCACACTGGAGTTTGTTTTAGGAATAGCACCAAATGTGGACATTTGTGGATGCTGAAGAATATGGGGTGAGATAAAACAGACCAGTTAAACTGTAAGAAAATGCTGAGTATTAATGGCGTCTGTAGAATTTGGCATTCTGCATGTAGGATTTCTTTCACTGGAGCCTTCAGAAGAGGTCACAAGCTTTTTCTGAACTTGTTAATTGTTTTTGCTGACAGTGGGAATCTAATGGTAGTTGTGGAGATGATGTCTTTTCAGAATAACTTCCTGTTTCTTGGGGGGGGGGGAAAAGTATTAGATCAGACTTGTGTCTAGCTTAATTATTTATCTTGAAGAGATTTTGATACATGATGATGAAGGTGCTTGTCCCATACCAGAGTGTATGAGACACTTTTGTTTTAAAAAAAGTGGAAAATATTACTTGTATTTTGTGTGGTTAGTCCAAGCTTTGTTAGTTGCTTTAGCCAAAAGTCACCAGATTCTATCATTTTGCAACTCAACTTCAGGCCATTTTGTTGAAGATGAGTAGTGGCATGGTCTGAATTATGGGGCATTTGGGGTTCATCCACCAAAATAACCAGGGTGCGCTGTGTACTCTAAACCAGTTACTAATGACAACTAAGTTCAATACCAAGTGGAGCACTTTAAAAACATCATGAACCTTACCCTTCTGTTTCATACGCTGTAGTAATGTGAGTCACTAAGGCACTTTTCTCTTTGAGTAGCTACTTCCCTTGCACTGTTCTTTGTAGTTATGCACTTTGAGGTAGTTGTACCTCAGGCCTCCCATTTTCTTGTGCCTTTTCTTATTTGTCTCCATCCAGCTTCAGCCTGTCTTCAAGGCTTTCTCTTCCCTTTCTTTCTTTCTTAACTCTTCTTGTGTGACAGTCGCTAGTTTTATGACTTACTGTTCAAAGGCTGAGGATGTTGTTTAGATATTACTGTCATTCTGGTTCAAACTTTGCAGAGGAGTTTGAAACATTCTACCAAATTCTTCAAACAGAAATAAAATTATACATAAGATTTGATGCATGTAACTCAGGAATAGGAAAAGAGGAAATATTACACGCATTTTTAGAAAGAGTAAAAAGGAGGAGCCTGGGAGCTACCAACCAGGCAGCCTCACCGCTCTGCCTGGTAAGATCATGAAACAGATCCTCCTGGAAGCTATGTTTGAGGCATGTGGGTGACAAAGATGTTTAGAGACAGCGAGCATGGCTTTACAAAAGGCAAATTGTGCTGACTAATCTGGCTGCCTTCTGTGATGGTGTTGGTAGGTAAGGGAAGAGCAGCCGATTATCATCTAGCATGACTTACACAAGGCCTTTGACACGGCCCCACAAGATAGCCTTTGAGAGATATGGGTTGTATGGATTAACTAATTGATGGGTAAGGAATTGGCTGGATTGGCCACAAAGAGTTGCCATCAATGGCTCAGTTTCCAAATGGAGAATCAGTGATGTTCCTCAGGGACCATTGTTCAGTGTTTTTATTAATGACATAGTGGGACTGAGTGCACCTTCAGCAAGTCTGTGGATGACACCAAGGTGAGTGGTGCAATGTGTGTGCGTAAGGGAAGGGATGCCATATGGAGCGACCTTGACAAGCTTGAGAAGTGGGCCAATGTGAACTTCATGCAGTTCAGCAAAGCCAAGTACAAGGCCCTGCACCTCAGTTGGGCCAATCCCCAATATCAGTACAGGCTGGGTGATGGATGGATTGAGAGCAGCCCTGTAGAGAAAGACTTGTGGATATTGGTACACGAAGAACTGGATGTAAGCCAGCAATGTCTGCTTGCAGCCCAGAAAGCCGATTCTATCCTGGTCCACATAAAAAGAAGCAAGGCCAACAGGTCAAGGGATGTGATTCTCTCCTTCTTTTCCACTCTTGTGAGACCTCATCTGTGGTACTGTGTCCAGTTCTCGGGTCTTCAGTAGAAGACAGGCATGGACCTGTTAGAGCAGGTCCAGAGGAAGGCCATGAAAATGATCAGAGCATCTGGAACACATCTTCTATGAAGAAAGGCTGAGGGAATGTGGTTTGTTCAGACTGGTGAAGAGAAGGCTCTGGGGAGACCCATTGCAGCCCTTTGATATACAAAGGGAGCTGATAAGGCAGACGCAGACTTTTTACCAAGGCTTGCCTGCTGTCATAGGACAAAGGGCAATGGTTTTAAACTGAAAAGGGTAGGTGTAGACTGGACATAAGGAAGACATACTTTATTGTGAGGGTGGTGAGATGCTGGAACAGGTTGTTGAGAGAAGTTGTGAATGCTCCATCCCTGGAAGTGCTCAAGGCCAGGTGAGGTAGGGCTTTGAGCAACCTGGTCTAGTGGAAGATGGCCCTGCCTGTGGCAGAGGAGTTGGAACTACGTGATATTTAAAGGTCCTGTCTGACCCAAACCATTCTGTGCTTCTATGAATGTAAGAACCAAAGGTGTTTCTGACCCTGTCTGATGCTGACTGCAGGTGATGCATGCAAGAATAATCTGCTCAGATAATCTTCCCACTATTCAGTGATCTTCTGCACCTCAGATCTTCCTGAGCCAGAAGTGGGATTTTTTTAAAAAAATATATTTAATGATCCTCGATTAATTTATCTTCTGTGAATTTGTCTTTTTTGAGTCTGAGTAATTTTTTTACATGTTCAATACAAGTCTGCAATAAATAGTCTTAATTGTTATGTAAGATACATTTTTATTTAATGTTCTCAAACTCCTGTATTGTGAAAAATTAAAAGTTTGATTCACCTTTATACCACTCAATCTTCTGTTATCTCTATCACATATGCTTGTTATCAAGGGAGGGGAAAGTGTTTAGTCTGAAGTCCTAGAATATTACACTTTACATTGTTGAACGGTAGAAAATGCATTTTCATGACATGTAACCTGTGGGTCTCACTGCTTGCGTTAATGTGCTTTATATATGAGCAGAACTTGGTAAGTTGTGTAGCAAAGTAAGGAGGGATGTCTGTAAGTGGTAACAAGCTGAAAAGGGTTTAAAATAGCCATGGTATATGCAAGCAAACTGGCAAATATAAATACCAAGGGTGGAAGTCAAAGGAACTGAAGAGTGGTGGTTGCATGATCTTTCTTTTTTGAATAACATCCAGTGTTTCCCTGGATGTTCATTGGCAAGCAAGCTGCAGCAAACATCTTGAAAGAAAGAAGCTGCAAGCTATGGAATCTGCAGTAAAAAGATAAGTACAAAGAAATGAGCTATTTTCCACAAAAAAAACCCCAAACCAAACAAAAAAAAACAACAAAAAAAAAACCAGAAAAAAAAATGCAGAGTCTGTCTTAGTTTTTCACTTCATGGTGTGTTGCTTGGCATTCTGATGGTGTAGTTGGGAGGAGTATAGAAATTGAGCATGCTTTTTCCAAAGTCATGAAAGGTCACTTACAACTGTTCTCAGGTTGCCTTGAGCTGAGAATTGTTGTAGAACCACAGTGTTCTAAATACTGTAACATTGGCATCCTTCTCAAATGCTTCAGAGTAATTATGGGAGAAGCATTTAGTCTTCTAATGACAAAATTGCTTTGGTTGTGGGATTTTCTTAAACTGAAATGCCAAAATAGTGGCAGAAACAGTTCAACAACAAACTATGCTGGTAAAAACAAACGTTGGCCTTTGTGATGGTAGCTTAACAATAAAATATCAATATACTATTCCTGAAATTGGTGCATAAGGCATGTGCAATCTACCTGTTCAGCTAATTTGCCTATGGAGAACAACCTGGTAACAATGACTCGCTAGCAAGGCATGACTTCATCATTGCTTGTAGATAAAGTAGGAAGGGGAAACATTTGGAGTACCAACTTTGCTCGTGATTGCCAGGTGAAATAGGTTTCTAATGAGCTGTTTCTATGCTATTAACTTCAAGAATTAAATGTAATTTCTTTAGTCTTCAAAGAATGTTAATAAAACTATTTCCCTATTAGAGTATGTGGTCTTATAAAAATGTTTCATCGATACAGGTGCACTCTCAGAGAATATCTGGTTTTGCTCTCCCCTCTCTGGTTGCCTATTATCAGAAATCAGAGCATATAGAGCAGGAAATGAATTGGCTGAATTTTCTTGTTCAGAATGTGTCAAGGAAACTAACCAAGTGATACTAACAGGCTGATGAAGATGTGAAATATTTTTATTTTAAGGGTGGTTAGATCCACACTAAGCCAACCGTTTTGTTCTTTCATTACCACCCAGAGTGAGGACTTTGCAAGAACCATAATCTAAATCTGATTTCAATAGCTTCCTCAGTGTACCTTAAATTATGGAGTACTAAGCTTCATATGATTTTGGTACCGGTAGGTAAGATGGATCAATTACTGTGTTAGTATATTAAAAATGTTTAATGGCAATTATGATTTTTGAAAAATATAACTATATATGGAATGTCATGTTCTAAGGGGAATGTTAAAGTATCAACTGTTGTTACTGAAAAATAACTACACTTTTCAATGGTCTGTGATTTTAATGGATAATTTAGTTAATAAGAGTTGTTTTATTTATATGCTGTAGCATAGAGGCTTTGGAAGTAGTAAGGACCGAGTAATGAAATGTAATTTTTATAATTGGTATTTTGCTCTTGTCATAACACTTTCACCAAAACAATAGCTCTGGATATTTGTAGTCTCTTGAGAATTGTAGTGTCCCAGCACTTCTTAGGTTAATTTGGGGTATAGTTATATGGTTACATGGATTTCCTATGCATCCATTCTTAAGAATGGAGTTTCCAGTGATGTTTAATACTACTGATAGTGGATACCAGTCATGCACCTTGATTGGCTGGTCATTGGTAAACCATGTTATCCCAGCGTGCATACTTAGTATCATTGTGTTTTGAAGAGAAAATGATCAGTTAATATCCTTCTGCCAAAAAAACCTGCCTTATTTTAACCTACATGTTAGGTGCAAGTCTTGGCTTTCCTTAAATATGGAGTAGTTTCAAGTGATGATGTGACTGCTTTTCCCTTAAGCAAGATGCTGCAGTTTAAGAAAACGCGGGTATTTATTGTCTTTTTTTCGTTGGTCAGCAGGAAGTAACTGATGAAAACCTTGAGCTCTTCTGTTCGTTCTGAACCAACAAGATTGATTAAGCTTATGGTTTTATAGGGATAACAATGTTATGGAAGAAGATGGCAAACTTCGAAGGGATCCTAGAGATCTTTGCATCTTAGATCTTTGCATCACCCTTCTTTTGTGTTTTTGTAATATGTAGCTGCTTTGGTCCTTGCACAGTGAAGGCTGTAACAAAGTTACAGTTTTTGCATCTTTAATAAACAAATTAATCTTTTGTTGGTTAGCCTATTTGCCCATAGTTGGTTATAAAACCAAGGTTTGTGTCTCATGTTTACTCTTATTGTAAAAGGTCTTTAAGGATGCTTTACAAATCCTGTTTTTCTGATAATTTTTAATCATCTTGCCAGTGTTTGGTGTGTGGTTTTTTTTTTATTCTGAGTAGATTTTCAACTGGTGCACAACTTTACCTGGTTTTAAAGTTGGCTATCTTTCTGTTGAAAGGATTTTCCATGTATGTACCTGTTAACTAATCCCTCCTGTGCAGAGGTGTATTTACTTTTATCTTGATCAATATGAAGATAGTTTCATATAGCCAAAATGTTTACTTCAAGAGCATTCATAAACCTTCTGCTCAAGTGTCAAATACGTAAGCTAGCTAAACTGTAGTAAAAAACAAACAAACAAAAAACCAAAAACCAACAAAACACAAAACCCCCACCCCTACTGCCAAAAAAACAAATAAAGGATTGGAAAATAAGCTTGCATTTTTTCATGTCAGCCTCCTTCTGTCCTTTCAACGTTAGGCTATTACTATTTCCATGTTAATATACAGAAAATGAAGTAAGATGCTAAAAAAACCCAATTCTTGAGACCAGTGGGTTTGTCTGCATATGGCAGAAGTGTGTAACACAGGCATTTCTCTGGGACTGTGTTTTTTTTCCTTTTTTTTTTTTAATTTTGTTACAGTTAGTCAGGTATTGAGCTCCTGTAGTCAGACTGTGGAGACTAATAGTCAACAAGTTTCTTTCTAGCCCTATCTCTCTCAGAGTTAAGGGGAAGAGTTGGAAAAAAGAACTGGGCCACGTCCTGTTGTGCCTGTAAGCTGTAGGGTAACCTGAGAGTTGGGGTGAGGCGATGGGGTAGTAGTAGATGTTCCATCAAAGTAACTTCGAAAACCTCAATTTCTTAGATCCACTACTAGTGTACATGTAGTGCATCTGACATTCTACAGCACAGCTGGTACTTGGGTTTTCAGTCATTTGCTTGCTCTAAGGTTCAGTATTCAGGGAACTACTTGTGTTCATCTGCAGAGAAGTATTCTTGAACACTCATCCTAAATAGACTTTTCTTTTTGACTGTTTTTTTTGGGTTTTTTTTTTTGGGTGGGGGGGTGGGGGGGTTCAGTGGTGATGAAAATCAGGGGTTTTTGGAAGGATCTTTTGCCTTAGCAGCAGTATAACAAGTCATTTTTCTGATTCCATCTCCTTCTTTAGTATACCTAATAAATTGACCATATTTTCTTTCCATCTGAAGTCACAGCATCCAGATCGATCAGAGGTATTGCCTTGCTTTGACTGAAACCTCTATTTCGTTGTGCAAGACTACATTGTTGTTTCTGTGTAGGTCTTTGTATTGTATTCGTGGTAGCTCTTTTCTGTGTTTAATAAAGTAATAAAAAGAAAACTAGCTTTCAGTTTCATGGAAGATACCAACAGCTGGGAAAAGCCCTTTTCTGTCTCAAAGTGTTGAAATAACTTCAGGTTATCCTAAAGCACTTGGGTAAAACTCTACATTTCTGAAAAGTCAGTAGAGTACAGTCATGAAACTTTGGGCATTGTGTTTTGTCTTTGCATTGCCAGTAAGATTCTTCCACAAAAGGAGGTAATTTCAGGTTTTTTAAGGTGTTTAAAACCCTTAAACTTGCTTTTTACTTTCCTTAAATCTCCTGCTTTTAAGTCGTTTTTTTGCACAGAAGGTAAGCTTAATTATGATGCTGTTCACTGATTCTTGAACACATTAAGATATTTGATATATGAAAATTTTGGAGGAGAGGATAAGTACTCACAAATCTTGTACAAGTCAGCAGCAGACAAAAGATAGAAACTTGCTGCCAAGCCCCTGTACGAGGTAGAAAAGACAGATATCTAGTTGATGCTGCAGTTCGCACTCGAAGTTTTCTGCTTGTAGGAGCATCTGGACACAGTGATGTGCTGTGATGACCCAAATTTCTTGTAGTAGTTGGGTGAATCCAAGTTCCTCACTCTACTCCAAACTGATCTGTACAGACTGTGTGGGTCCCTTTCATCAGCCCTTGTACAGTTTCTGTTCTGGGAATTTTTTCCTCTGTACATAGTGTTTCTTCCTAATTCTTTATAAACCACTGCTTCAGGGTAGAAGAGAGGGCAGAATTGTCTGTGTGCTGTTTATGTAGCACTGCATTGCATAGTCTTCATAATATACTTATCTATATATATACAAACATATATAAATTAGAAACCTCTTTTCCCCCATTGCCTTGCATTAGTAAGTTGTTGAATGGGTGAGTTGCTGCATCAGCTCTGGTGTTTGTAGAGCTCTGGGACTCTGCGGACTGTCATTAACTTTACTTAGTTGTCCTGTAGTAATATACGTGGAATTATGAATGTCAGTTGCAACCTTGTGTTTCGCTTTTAGAGTTTGCAGTTGAACAATTTTATTTTTTTTTCCTCTCAACGTTAGCTGCTCTGGCTTTAGGTACAAGTGCAATTTGCACTTGTGTTTCTCAGATTTTTCAGTAAGGTGCACACAACTGAGAGAACTTCTGTCATTACTGCTGTCATCTTTTTGGCTGCTGAATGCCGGTTACACAACAGCAACAGGAAATCTAAACAAATTATTCTGGGGAACTAAGTACCAGAAAGTTAGTGTCCTTTTCTTAGTCTTAAATTTCTCATCCTTCAAAGATCCATGTTTATAACCATGATTTCTGTGGATCATTACAGTTAAATCTTTTTCTTCCCTTTCTGCCCTGTTTGCCTCAGAGTAGTTTTTCATGCTTGCTACTTCAGGTGAATGAGAATAGGGATGCAGGTGCAATAAGTACTGAAAGGAAACTTGTTTTGGCTTAGGATGGGTGGCTAAGCCTAATAACCTAAATGTTTGCCCTACTTTCTATAGGAAAGTACTTCCTAGGTACCAGGCATTAGCTTTCTTTGGTAATTCAGGTGGTGTTATAGGAGTTATTGTTTTGCAAATTAGCTTTGAAGCCTGTCGTAGTTTAACCCTAGCTGGTCATTAAGTACCATGAAGCCATTTGCTCACTCCCCCCTCACCGAGAGGGATGGGGAGGAGAGTTGGAAAGGAATGTAAAACTCAAGGGTTGAGGTAAGAACAACTTAATAATTGAAATAGAATAACAACAAAATAACAATAATAACGATGATAATAACAGTTACAATGAAAAGGGCAAGGAAAAGATAAAATCCAGAGGGAAAGGAAGAAAGGAACACAGGGCACACAATGCAACTGCTCACCGCCTGCCAGCAGATGCCCAGCCCTCCCTGAGCAACAATCTGCCCACCCCGGCCATCCCTCCAGGTATATACACCTGGGCATGACATCCCATGGTATGGAATACCTCTTTGGCTAGTTCGGGTCAACTGCCTTGGCTGTGTCCCCTCCCAGTTCCTTGCGCCCCTCCAGCCTTTTTGCTAACAAGGCGTGAGGAACTGAAAAGTCTCACATCAAAGCCAAAACAGCACCGCACTAGCTCCTTCAGAAGATAATTTAGTCCATCCCAGCTGAAACCAGGACAAAGCCTAAAACTGATTGAAATACATATGTGTGTAGTTATTTGGCTTCATAGTAATTACTTAAAATTGTCATGTTTTCTTGCATGAATGTGCTAATAGACTCATGTTGTAACTGCTAAGATGCAGTTTTACTGCAAAATTGCAAAGCTGAGTACGTGATGCTGAAGAAGAAAGGATGTGCAATCCCTTAGCTTGATAATCCTGTATCTTGTGGTAATAAGTAATGCATTTACTTAACTGCTTAAATGGAAAAAAATAGTGACTGAAATGATGCAGGCTCTTCTATTTGAGAAGCTTTGGAAGTTTCTGTGATGTTAGTCTCAGTTACGTTCAGTCATAGTCATATATGCAATATTGCAATGAGTGAGAGTCTTATTACACATGATTTGCAAAATAAGTACCATATCAGGTTGCCTTGTTCTTTGCATGTTGTCCTGTGGTCAGATAAATGGGTACTATGCAAAAGAAGGACAGAACTTGGACCTGAGAGAAAATGAAATTAAATGGAGTAGTTGGGTATCAGTGTTGCTCTGTGCACCTAAATTTTGCTGTAACTTAACATTATGACCCAACAGCATGCACAATGAAGTTCGGTCATACACAAGTTCAGTGATGATTTTGTTAATCAAGAATGTTTCCCAGTTTCAGGAAATTACTATTAAAGAAATAATGGAAACTAGAGAAAAACTTTGTATCTTCTAAAAGCAAGTGTAAATGTGCCGTGACTGCTTTGACAACTCATATAGAATAGTATAGATGAACTGAAGTGTGACTGTGCCCTCCTGAAATGATTTGTTTAGAACGCTTTCTGAAATGTGTGTTGAAACATGAGAGCTCTTGTTACTGAAAGGTTTGAATGGTGAAGTGTAGTGATATCAGGTCTTGTGGTTTGGAGGCGATGTCAAGTGATCTCATGATTGTAGCAGAATTTCTGGAAGTCTTTAAATGGTGTTTTAATGCCCCTAGTAAGAAGTCCTGTGGATTATTTTTAATAGGTCTTTTTTCTCCATCTAGAAAGTGTCGGGTCATTCTTTTCCTGTATGGATAACCTCTCAGTCACCTGTTTTTAGAATAAGCAGGGTTTGTTTCAAATAAAAAGCTGATTTATATCTAGAACATCCCTACTGAAAAAATTGTCATTTTTATAAACTTTTTTTAAGCTGCCCTGATTTAATTTTGTAGGCTGCTGATAAACTCATATCAACAGTTATTTTTTCTCGTATCTTTTCTTCAGTAAACTTGATTTAGGAAAACATGAAATTCCTTTATCTTCCCTTAATATGTATAAATGATGTAAAAGTTAAAACCCTTAGTGATCCGTAGTGGATTCTGCTGCATAATTTTAAAAAAAATTAAAATCCCATACAAGTCAAGACCATAGAAGGCTCACTTTAAGTTTTAGACCAGGGCATGTTCTGTCAGGTTTTTTTTGTGAAAAATTTCTGATTTTTCTTCAAGAGAAATTATTTTTTTAACTAGTCTAAAATGCATTCATGATACTCTCAAAGAACAAGAGTAAAGAATTTTATGTTTAACAACTTTACAATGAGAATAGATGCATTTCTTGTTGTCCTGGATGCTACTAGTGTGCTAGCTTGCTGGGATGCTCTTCCAGGAGTTCCAAACAAAAACTAAGTCCAGAAATTACATTACTGAACTTGCCAGTGTTTTCTGATAACCATGTAAATCTCTGGCAGAGAGTATTTGTAAGATATGTTGCTTCTTTCAGTTACTCTTTCCTCAAAAGGTAGAGATTTGCTTATTTAATATTGTGGCCTAGGTCTTTAAATAAGGGTATTTTGTGGTATTTTGAGAGTTTCGGAACCTTCTCTTCTGAATTTAGGAAGTGGAATCCAAGGGAAGGGAGTTTAAAATAGCAACTCTGTGAGATTAAAGAACATCAAAATTCACATTAGAAAATGTAATAACTTTGTTAATGCTATCTAAAGAGCAGTCATTTAATTACTGTTTACTGAAACCATATCGATAATGCAATTAAATGCATTTATCTGTTTTATGCAATTAAAGTTGCCCAAGCAACTTTACTATTGGCATTTTCTCTTTTGTGTGTTTATGGTCACCTTTAAAGTTATTGTGAAGAATTTCTACTCAGATGTATCATACTGTATTGTGTTTAATGAATAGATTAAGGTGGTAGCTCACTGGTGTGTACCCTATATCCTATACTCAGAGGTATGCATGGCCCTCATGGTGGGGAGGGAGAGTTTGGAGCAGATAAAGTATGTGTCAACAGTGGTACTTGATATTCTGAAGAAGTGTCAGAAGACCCTTGAGTGGTTGGTTATCTCATGACTTAGAGGCTGCAAGTTGGTTTCTATTGCATCAGCACGATGTATCAGATTCTCAGAAATGCTGAAAAGGTTTCCCCATAAATGTGGAATAGTCAGGTCCAGCAAGATTTGTGTGCTGGACGTTCATCACTGTGGTGCTAGTCAGAGTGAAAACAAGGAGTCATCCACCTCAGGGTTCGAGTGCCTCAATTCACATCTTCCTTGGTCTGGTATCCTGGGGGGAAGTTGCATTGGAACTTTAATATCAATTCAAGAAACTCAGAGAGAAAGGGAAAACTGAGAGAAAATTATGCTCTTCAGGTGTGTTCTCTGCAGTAGGTGTGGCTGTAATATCTGTTACATCTTTAATTTTTGCAGTGACCACTTGTAGACTCGTCATTTATAGTGCTGCTCTGTGAATTCAGAGTTACATCTTGGGTATGTTTAATGAACAGATTTTGTGCTCTGCAAAAGACTACGAGCTGACCAAGTTCTTCTTGTTAATTTATTTACCTTTGGCTAACCAAAACCTGCAGCTGGTTCTCAACACAAGTGCTCACATTATCATGTTATGATGAGCATTAGATATAACAAAAATGATCAGTCTTTTTGACTGCAACTATTCATAGCCCTTGGCCAGCACTTCAGCAGCTTAGCTGCCTGACAAGGAATTGCCCCTGGACTGACACTTTCTTTGGAAGTTTGTGTCCTCTTCTGCCACTGTTAGACCCAAGTACTAAATGTTACTATTTGTGTTTATACCACAATGCTCTCCTTACCCTATCATATTCTCCATCAAGGATTCTCATAAGCACTTTTCTTTCCCATAAGTATATAGGAAATAAATTTATTTCCAGTATGTTGCTATTGCAAAAAGAAAGACTTTGTTCTGTCCTAGACATACTGAGACTTCGCACGCATGATTAAGCCTGTCATTCTTTTTCTATGGTTCCTCTGCTGCGAATACCAAACTTTTTTGTTTTCTTTTATTTTATTATCTATCTGCCCACAGCAAGTGGGATTCAAACATTGTCTCTTCTGGGTTTGTCCTTGCTCTTTTCAGTGAACCGAAAGTACTCAGCATCTGTCAATATTTGTGGCCTGCCTAAGAAAACAAGGAATTCATGTTTATTCATATCTAGGCAGATCAGGTGCAAGTTCCAGATGGAAGCCAAGAGAGATAACTGAGAAAATTTGGTTAGTGCTTCTGGTGAAGATAGCTTGATACTGACCCTAGGCACAAGAGAGATTTATTCTGTTTCCCGTAGCCAACAGTGGCCTGTTAGATGACAGTCAGGTCACTTCGGGAGATTCTCAGTATGTCATGTTCTTTAGTCCTAACCTATCTGCATGTACGTGGTAGTGTTAAGTGGTGTGTGCTAGGTTTCATCTGTGGCTGTTACCATGATGTTACACAAGATAGCCTGTCCGAGCATATATATCTCTTCAGCTATCGTGAATGTAGTAGCCATGATCCTGTGCTGTGTTGTATATGAACTCACTTGGTATCTAGGCAGTTTAGACTTCAGAGAGAGTGTTCTCAATCTTATCCCCGTTGATGACGTCTGTTACAGATGCCGGAGAAGTAAGTTAGAGTATCCATTAGAATCTCTCTGAATCGTGTTAACTCCAAAGGATTTCTAAGTTTTAAATTAATACTTCAATACTGAGGACTTACAAATCTTAAAATATTATAGTTTATTCTAAGGAATTTTGGTCAGTCACTACGCTCTCTCAATAAGTAGGTAATATTTCCTCTTATTTCCCATTTGTATGAAGGCACTGAATTTTTGAAAATGGCAGCATCTAATGATGTTTTGTCCCATTCTTGTTACTGTGGAACTGGCCTTCAGTGTTGTCAGAGCATGGCTGGAAGTCAGATCTCTGTGTCAGATTTCATTTGTCACGTTATTTTCTTAGACCATATAGTACTACATTTTAAACCAAATATAATATGACCCTACTGCTTAAGAAACTACACTTATTACCTATAATAGCATAGTCTTTATTTTGCTTTAATATTAAGACAGTAATCCTGATTTCCTTTGATCAAGAAAGCCAATGCGATCAATGTACTTATGTAGTGAAACTGAATTCTTAATTTATCAAGTCAATCTTAGAATTCTATTTGATTCAGTGAAGCTGCTTTTCCAGTATTCTTGAAAACATACTCCCTTCTGCAAAACAAAATGGTCGAATATCTCAAGTTGGAAGGCACCCATAAGGATCACGGCATCCAGCTCCCTGCTCCTCACAGAACAACCTAAAACTAAATCAGATGACTAAGCGCGTTGTACCAGATACTTCTTGAGATCTTGACAGGCTTGGTGTCATGACCGCTTCTCTGGGGAGCCTGTTCCAGTGACTGACCCTCCTGTCAGTGAAAAATCTTTTCTTAATATCCAACCTGAACTTCCCCTGATGCAGCTTCATTCCATTTCCTTGTGTCCTTTCACTGGTCACCAGAGAGAGAACATCAGCACCTCCCCCTCCACTGCCCACCTTGAGGAAGTTGTAGACTGTGATGAGGTCACTCCTCAGCCTTGTCTTCTCCAAGTGACCTCAGCTGCTCCTCGTAAGTCTTGCCCTCGGGGCCTTTCACAGTCTTGGTTGCCCTCCTCTGGACACACTCTAATCATTTGATGTCCGTCTTCTGTTGAGGCGACCAGAACTGCACACAGTGTTCGAGGTGGGGCTGCACCAGTGCAGTGCAGAGTAGGACAGTCACCTCCGTCGACCACCTGGCTATGCCATGCTGGATGCACCCCAGGACGTGGTTGGCCTTTTGGCTGCCAGGGCACACTGTTGGCTCATACTGAACTTGCCATCAACCCAGGCCCCAGACCTCTTTGCACAGAGCTGCCCTCCAGCCTCTTACCCCCTCCCCCACCTCCTCCCCCCCCCCAGTTTGTGTGTATAACCATGATTGCCCCATCCCAGGTAGAGAATCCTGCAAAACAACAACAACAAAGCCCTGGTATGCTAGCTTGGTCAAGTTTAACCCTACAACATTCCTTTTCCTTTGTGGCTCAATGTTGATTCAGGACAGATTGTAGGAGAAGAGGCAATTCTGTATGTGCCATAAAGCAACTTCTAAAATTAGGTAATTTTTATTTTCTGAATGTAGATATGTTTTCAAAGGTTATTAGAGGAACATTAATTGGCAATAGATTTAACAATATTTCTGTCTTAAAATTTTCGTTTAATGGTTTCTCATTTATTTCGTGTTTAATGGTTTATTTATTTCAGCTTTTGAGAAAAATAAAACACTTGTTAAACTAGTTCACATTTCTTAGTATCAGTAATTTGCAGTCTTGTACTGTTCTAATAACAAATGACATTAAACAGCACTATCTTAAGCTAGCAGGTAAGTACTCTGTTAGTGCTTCAGGAAAAAGGCCGGGTTTATAACTCGTTTTGTGGCTTTTCCTAACTTTAGATGGATTTTTCTTCTATAAAACATGTCAAGTTTATTTCTGCATTCCACTTGTTGAAATGACAAATGAAAGGTACAAACACTTTCTTATTTTACAGGTCAGCAGCAAGGACAGGATGGAGTGAAAGTACAACAAGCCACAATAGCTCCTGTTACTGTAGCAGTAGGTGGCATTGCTAATGCAGCAATTGGTGCTGTTAGTCCTGATCAGATCACACAAGTGCAGCTGCAGCAAGCTCAGCAGGCTTCTGACCAGGAAGTGCAGCCTGGCAAGAGACTGAGAAGAGTTGCCTGCTCGTGTCCTAATTGCAGAGAGGGAGAAGGAAGGTAAATGTAAATTTTACCAGTATGTATTTGGGCATCTTATCACCACTTGCCTCATTTGGGCATGAGATTTTTCTTATATTGCCTACATTTTTAATGATTCTATTAAAAAGTATGTTTGTGTATTTCTTTTTAGACAGAGGATTATAATTGCCTCCGTTAGCATGAAATATATTTTCTAATACCTAGCAATATAATTACCTGTTTAAATTTGATCTTTTTAGAGGCAGCAATGAGCCAGGAAAAAAGAAACAACATATCTGCCATATTGAAGGATGTGGAAAAGTTTATGGCAAGACATCTCATCTTCGAGCACACCTGCGCTGGCATACCGGTGAAAGACCATTTGTATGCAACTGGATTTTTTGTGGCAAGCGATTTACAAGGAGTGATGAGTTACAAAGACATCGAAGAACCCACACAGGTTGGTCAGCCCTCTCTGCATGCATAGTACAGCAAGTCTGAATCATAGTGGCCATGGTTACACACTGATGTCAAAGTTCTCACTTATTAGGATCTCTGAAAACTACTTTTAAATGTAAATAAATTAATTTTGAGAGAGAGGAAGTGGTAGATATCAGTTTTGATCAATTCAAACTGTGAAATCAAATAAATTAGATCTGTTCAAACTGTTCTTCTGTACCTATGCTAGAAAAAGATGACTTCCTTCACAGATAGGTGATACGCAGTAGCGAGTGTCTGATCAAAATTTGACAAATTTAGATCAGGCATGCAGAATTGGCCATGGACCAGGGTCATCATTTCCTCACTTGGACTAGCTCAATCCTTAAGAAACTTACTGACCTCATCCATACATCTGAGTTTGTGTTCTCATGAAGTTTCATAAAGTTTCAAGTGAGAAGTGATAAAGCAAGTTCTCTTAACTGTTCCTATTGGAAAGATGGACCTCTTAGAAACCGAAAATTTTATCAGCCTTCGTATTTTTAGCCCCCAGAAGGTGTCTACCTGTCATTCCTCCCCTCCCAACTTTACAGCATCAGCAGAGAGCACTTGAAGCATAAGTGCTAATTACATTTGTATGTAATGTATGCGTGTAATGTAATGTATACATTAGTAGGCTGAATTTCTCTTTTGACATAGATTTCGTGCATCCTCATGGAACTTTGGGATTCATGTTTCCAAATTCCCTTCTCATCACTGTAATCTAAATAACAAAAGTATTGTTAAAAACTGCTATCAAGTCGTTCTTTCAGGGCTTTTACCTCTCCTTCTCTGCCAGGTTTATGGAAGTCTATGAAAATTCTCTGGTGACCTGAAATTCAAACATCTCACCAGATAATCATAGCATAGAAAATATTTGTTGCGAACATTTCAGTAGTGAAGCGTAGATTGCAAAAAGCCTATGACTAAACTGATCACACCTGAAGATTAGACAGGTAGAGAGGAAAATGTATTGTTTTAAAGAGACTTCATATGTTGAATAGAAAAGGGTCAGATTCAAATGATTAAGCAGTGTTCAGTGCTCTCCTTCAGTAACATTTTGGTTTTGTTCTTCTTTTAAAAAAGGTGAAAAGAGATTTGAATGCCCAGAATGTTCTAAAAGGTTTATGCGAAGTGACCATCTCTCAAAACACGTCAAGACTCATCAGAACAAGAAGGGTGGTGGAACAGCCCTAGCTATTGTTACCTCAGGAGAACTGGACTCTTCAGTTACTGAGGTTCTTGGTTCTCCAAGAATTGTCACTGTTGCTGCCATTTCTCAAGATTCAAACCCAGCAACCCCTAATGTTTCAACAAACATGGAAGAATTCTGAAAGGATCATTTCTATGGACACCTAGTGCTGCACTTAAGTTTACATACCTTTCAGGATATGGGAGTGGGCTGGTAAAGTGGATTACAGAGCAGGAAATCATGTTTTCAGTCATGACTTCTGTAAGTGTTCCAGGTTGGAGGGTCAGCATGGGAAGTGTACACCGGTGCAACAAGACAAAAATTTCAAAAATACAAACAGCGCAAATTGATGTACTAGATAAACAGATGGGGCAATATTATTTCCATACTGTACTTTTTTAGTTATATGTCTGTATATCATGTAATGATTTTAAATGAACTTTCCCCTCCTATTTTAGCCTTGTATGTTAACGTGTTTATAAAATCAAGATAATATCAATGTAAAACAGGGTGGACCTTGACTAGGATTAATATCGTTTGATGAAGGTACTTTGTTTTTAAAATAAATTTGTTATATTTTCATGAGAGCATCCTTTTCCCATAAGGCATAGCAAAACTAATACAGATTGAACAATAGTGGAAATATTTTAGGTTTTTGCTCAGTCCATAGAACACATCAGTTGATTTTGGCCGTCTTTTCTCAAGTTTTGGAATTACTCAAATAGCAGCTGGATGATGCATGCTGCAAAGTGGTTCTGAGGTGGACCTCAGATTAATTTTGACCACTACATTATAGTAGTGTGTATAAATGACAATCAGTGAGTTCTAATTCCTCTCTTTGTTTGGAGAGCTAAGGTTATGTAGAATAGTGTATACAGTAGGAAAGACAAACCATAGAAAGATATTAATGTAAGATTTTACAAAAGTAATGGTATCTTTATGTAGGATGAAAAATTAATATGGCAATTTTTGTGTCGATTTTTGGAATTTCATTTAATTATATTTTAAAACATCTGTGGTCCATTTCTAACTCATAGGTAACATGAATGATAAAACCTCGGATTTTAAATATTTAAATGTTTTTTTTAATTTAAATGTTTTTAAATTTTGCTAGAATTCATGGAAATTAATCAGACAATTGAGTGTTGTAGCTCATTCTCCAGTATCTTCTCTCTGTAAATACTAGTTTATTATATTGTGGTTGATGTGCTGGGTTCTTTATGCTTTGACTTAATAGCCAAAGAAAAGAATTAATTATCACATTTTAACCAAAAAAAAAATATACTTAAAGTAAATGTTTTCTCTCTTTTCCCCTAAATATTACTGTCTTTTTTCTCTTCAAAGTTAATATGTGGGCTGGTAATAAATATCTGTTACCTATCAAATTGTACATTGAGCCTCCAACCACAAAGCAGACTGGGGAAAGAGGAATTTAGTTATCTTTTTACCACACAACTTTTGACTTCAAAGCTTGATTACATTCTCAGATGTGCCAGTTTGATAGGAATATAGAGGAAATGAAAAACAACAAAAACAAACTGCATTTTCTATGTGACAACTCCAGTATGTACAAGGAGGAAAGATGGCCAAATATTTCATACTCAGGATTTTTAATTACTTCCCATAGACATAAATGTAACCTTTTACACATGCAGTCATTTGGTAATAATTCTCATGACCAGTTTTTTAAAAGATTTATATACCAAAATATTTTTGATGTAACTAAAGGAAGTACAGTGCAAAATAGATAAGTTGTTTTTTTTTCCCTGCAAATCACAAAAGGAAGAATGTGTTTGGTAGCTGTTGGTTTGAGAGACATAACAGCTACCTTGTGCATTCCCTCACAAAACATATACTTCTCATCTGAATACTTTATCAATCTTGTGGTGTTTTCTGTATTTTTGAAGCAAGAGAAATACCAATCATTGTTTACACTGTGTACACTTTAGGCCAGCCCTTTGTAGCAAAATACTAAGCTGAAGGTATTTTATACTTTCAGTTTACATAAAAAGCTTTGAGATTAAAGAAAAACAATTTTACACTGTGGTTAAAAATTTCAAGTTTCTTAAAGCTTTTGTAGACTTGTAACAGAGTCTTTAAATTTTAGTTGGGTTTTGTACATTATTTTGTATATTTTATTTAAAGTACTCTTAACTGATGTATCTGGATTTAAAACATCAGAATCAATTAGATGTTACATTTAATACAGATGAACATTAGGTAGTATTAACTGTTAATTTTATTATATAGGAAATGAAACGTCAAATATATATTTTATCATTAAGCTTCACAATCAGTGCTATAAATTCTTCTGAAGAAGAAGTTTCCTAATATTAATATCATGTTTCCTAGAAGTTAACAATTTTTGTAAACTGAAGTTACGAGCATTCTGCACAGCCATTTCATATATAATTTTTTCATGCATACTTATGTATGCAGATAGGAAACAAGTCATTTTTAATCTGCAATGAATCCCTATTATAGATGTATCAAAATCTAAATCTGGTTGGCTTCATAGCGTCTCAAGTACATTAACTTGTGTTAGCAGGTGCACATTTTACCGCTGGAATTAGAAACATTTTGACAGTCTGTTCTGCATACCATTCTGAATCCACTTTTCTGTCTTAAAAGGATCGTAAATTTCAATGTCCTTTATTTGACTCAGTGGGATATAGCTGTTGTAAGTAATAGGGCACAGATGTGCAGTAGTATCTTGTTTAATGGCATTTCACTGTTCATTCCCTTTGCCACCATTAAAATTTTTGCTTTATTGTAATTATCAGTGCAAAGTGTATTTACCATGGTAGAACTCCAGTGTTAGAATAGTTTTTTTCTTACAATATACTTTCTTTGGTTAGGTTTGTGTATGTGTTGCCGATTACATTAGAAATTGGTGTTAAGTCATTATTTATCACATTCTTTCACGAGAGCAGTAATAAAAGTGTGTAATCTAGGAGAAAAAGTTAATTTGTCAAAGTTAAGTAAGCATGATGTTTAGGTCCTATTTTTCAATTTTATAACTGTTTTATTGCAACAATATTTGTATTTAAGTCTTCATTTTAATGCCTTGTGGTGTTTTTTTATGCATGTCACTGAATTGTCATCCTGCAAGAATTGATGTGCAGCATAGGGTATTAAATCTACATAATGATTTTGAAACAGAAAAATAGTTGATGGTAAAAATGTAAATGTTTTGCAAAAATTCCTTATAAAAAAAGTTTTGTAGTAATATTTCACTTGTAAATTTTTCTAAAAAAAAAAAAAAGGAAAAGGAAAAAAATGAGAGTAACATTTCCCCACATCTAGAATTTAGAAATTAATTCTGCCAGCAAAGCCTGTAAGGCATTAATTTGACACTTTTACAATGCTGATTTGTATAATTTTTTGGTGGGTTTGGAACTAAAATCATGTACAAGTTGTTGCCTGCAATAACATTTTGCAAGTAACCTATTAAAATTCCCTTGAGTTTAAAAGGTTTCTTCATTTAATTACTTACAATATAAAGCAGCAATAAATTATGTTTGAGCGATAATCTGTTTATCAAGAAGAACACTAGAAAGCAAATGCTTCTCAATGGGGAAAGGTTGGCAGCAGCTTCTGGATTTGTGTAATTAAGACCTGTACTTGCTGGTCAGCGTTTCCCAACTGGCAGACTCCCAGCAGGGAATTAAACCAGCAGATTCTAGCTCAGCATGAATTCTGTGGGGTTTGTTCAGCTCTTGCAAATGGAAGTTAACGGTTATTCCTGAACGTACCAAAGGAAGAACTTTTCTAAGGTAAGGAGTATGTACATGCACACGTGCGCACACAGAAAAATAATAGTAATAAAAGAAAGTTAATTCCGTTTGAGAGTGAGAGAAATGAAGTGGCACGATTGTGTTGCAGACAGGGAATGAATAAAACAAACAGAAATCTGAAAGTACTGACTTCAACTCATAGAAAATACATTGAGCTTTTCTTAGTGAAATGTTAACAGGTTCCTGTATTGTGTTATATTAAAATAACTGATGGTATGTTACATTGCTAATTATAATGCTATACTACTATTTTTTTTTTTAATAAAATAATTTCTATGGTAAGCCTTACCATACTTTTGCAGTGAACAAGCAGTAGTATTTCACAAACGAAGAAATAAATTTAGAATCACGTATCATTTAGGTTGGGAAGACTCTTAAGATCCTTGAGTCCAGCTGTTCACCTAGCACTGCCAGGTCCACCATCAAACCATGTCCTCAAGTGCCACATCTACACTGAGGAAGACCACTTGCTTGTTCCATCTTCCAAAAGAAGATTGAATTTTAAAAGTTGGCTTCTAGCCTTGTACTGCAAGACAGAATAATCTTTCTTCTTTCCTAATGGAGACCTAAAATCAATTATCTTTATTGTATGTTTGATTAAATACCTGTTTAATTTTGTCTCATTAACCTCTATTTGAATGCAATGATTCTAATGTCATACAAACTTAAGTTGAATGATGTCATAATTCAAAGTAACTGTATCTGGCCAACTAATACATCTGTTGGCCAATCCTTCAGTATTGTGGCACTGGCATTTTTATTGTTAATAAATACATGGGGTTTTGAAGCAGTTTCTAGGTTATTGTTAAGAGTAGTCTTCCACTTACACAGCCACCATTGTACAGTATCAGAAAATGTAACAAAATCTAATATAAGGATGTTAAGGATGAATATGCATGTTGCATTTTACCCTTTCAGTCCTTTAAATGTGATTATTCTACTCTGTGAAGCAAAGTGTAATACCGAATTGACTCATTTCTTCTGCAACTTTAAATTCAGTACCATTGCTATAATTTTCTGAAATTTTACATTTATTCCGCTAGCTTAATTTTGTGTCCAGCTAGATAGCAAATAGCTTGGTGTTTCTTCTCTATAATATTCATATTTAAATCATACTGAACTTCCTGCTGTCACCTTCACTTCCTTATGCTACCCATGTCCCTTTCCTTTTCCTTCCCCCAAAGCTACTTGCATCATTTCCAGATACCCTGAGACTTCCAAATGCTCGTAGAAATACTGTGGGGGCCAACGGCCAGCACACACCACCTTTGCTGGAGTAACTGTTGCAGGGAGAGGACAGCAGGGTACCTCTTCTAGCAGAAGTGCTTCACTCTAGAAGTGGCCAGACATCATTACCGGCAGCGAGACTGGAGATGTAACTAACTGATACGACTGTCGCTAAAGGCGCTTTCTTCAACTTGGTAAACCACCGTGAGCCGGGGGATTTGGTTCCCTGTGGCCACTCCATAATGCAAGCTGTTTACCATTAACAGAAATGTCTTAAGGTCCCTCGTTTTGCCATGGAATTGTCAGTCTCTTCTCCAGAAGTGTTTGGGATAGAAGATGTATAGCTTGCAAAGAATTTTTAACAGGCTCTGATATTTGGGAATTGTTCAAGTGAAACGTTTCTTCAAATCATGCCACTAGTATTGCTGAGGTATTTTTTTCCTGTCTAGGGTTTGTTTGGGTTTTTTAGCTTGTTGGGTGTTCTTTTTAGCAAGGATCAAAACCTGCCTGCTCCTAAATTGCCAGATTAAGGAACGTAGGCATTTCTTTGACTTACCTGAGCAGCAGTGTGCTACATAAGACAAATACATATCTATAATATGTATATCTATAATGTGTAGATTCCAAGCTTTGCCTATCATTTATACTTTCATGTATGGAAAATGCCTAGCCTTGAACCATTTAAAAACTTCTTACGGTGATGTTTTTAGCACAACTTTTTGTTAAGACAATAAAAATTATGTCAACCTTTAGACTTTCCCCTAGGAAGAAACCCTTTCTTTTCTAAAATGTATTGGAGACCGTAAGTATTCAGAGGTTCCTTTACCAGCAATACATTTTACAGCATTTCTAGTATTTTTCACTTTCTGGCATCTGTCTCCAGTGCTGTATCCTAGCCTAGGTTTCCATTAGTACCTCTCTTACTGCATTCTCAGATGCTATAGCTTTTTATTTTAATTTCTTGCTGAAACTATTGCAGAAACACATAGACTGGACAAAAGAAGTACTTTGTCTCAAATATTTATTTTGGAAAACACTTTTGGAAAATATTTGAGTGAGGTCTCTGTTCCATCCCCACATATTATGGAAGCATAGGCCAGGGTAGAGTGTAAAATGGAATATAAATTTGCAGGGCAGGGGACGTTTCTCAAAAAATGTTTGTATTTCTGGTCTGAAATTCTGTTAAGTGTTAATTTTTAAGCTGTTTAAAGTTCAATGCATAGCACTGTGTCACTTGCAAGGAAAGTTTGGGACAAATTCCAGGAAAAGCCCCATCTCAAAGCTGGCTGACCTTTTGGTGTTGACATGTTTGTCAAAGTTTTGGATGATTTTTAAAACAACTAAAAACAAGCGTTAAGAGAAGCATGCTCTCCATAGACTTGGGCACGTTTAGAACTTAAAAAATGTGATGAAATTAATGAGGTGTGTTGATTTACTTTCACAGCTCAACTTGATGACTTAAAGTCCTGTGGGTAGGTGAGGCGTGTGTCTGCCAAGTGATGCATACGCATCTTTCAGGAGTTACTTGAAAGATTTTTGAGTTTGTCCATCAGCACATACATAAAACACTACCTTCTTCCTAATTCCTTTTTGTCAGTTCCACTTCAGTCTTACAAATACATATCCTCTGCTTACAGTTCTAAAAATCTAAGGAATACATAGAATTACACAGGTAGGTGGAACAAAGCCAAGAAAGTGAAAGCCAAACCGAGAGAATTAACATTTTCTAGGCACATATTCTACTTTTATCTTGTTACATTTTTTACTTAGGCATGCCAAGTTTTCATCACCTTCTTTTGTCAGTTCCTAACAGGAAACTTCCATAACTAGATGTGGAAGAAGTGTTTATTTAAAGGAAAAAAAAGGTAGCTAGAACTTCGCCAGGATTCTGGTTGGTGTACCTTTTCCCCCTGCAGTCTTAGCTTTCTATCAACAGTTGCTGTTAAAGCTTACTGCTGCTGGTAAAGTGCAAAATGGTCAAAATAACTGAAGGAGGCAAGAGTTACTTGAGAGTGGGATGAGAGGGATGATAAAATATCTAATTAGCAGAAAAGAGGGTGATATAAAAGAGTAAATTAGAAAACAGGAGAATAAAGAACAGGAACAAACCTGAATGGGATCTAGAATGATAACAGAGGAGTAGGAAAAGTAGTAGTTCCCATTTTGAGCTAGAAGGAGGTGGAGAATACATAGGATTGTCCCTTTGCAAATACACTTTTTTTTAATGCTTTTGACTGGTCGTACACATGATGCAGGCAGCTTCTTGCTATTTTGATGAGCAGCATCAGTAACTGAGTACTCAGTAGACTCACTGCTAAAAGTTGTTTAAAAGTGGAAATCCTTGTTAGTGTTTATTTTTCTAAACTGCTGGATTTGCAGGCACAGTGGAAATATATTATAAGTAGAGTCCCCTGGGAGCTGTGCATGGACATAGTAAATGTCAATCATCCTGGATCTGTTACCATCTGTTTACATTAAGACAAGCAATCAATTTTTACAGGCTGTCATAAAACAGAAAGATTTTTCTACTGACATAGAAAAAAATTCAATTTCCCTCAGCTTTTCCCCCCTCCTCTTTTATAGCAGCTTGAAACTATGCAGAAATCAAGTCCATAACCCTGATGGAATAAAAATACTCTGGATTAAATGCTAAGACCTTCAGACATGAAATGGCAATACATTTAAGTTCCTGCTCTTACATATGGGCAAAACTGATTTCACTGTCTTCCAACAACAATTTACTGAAAAAGTTCAAATTAGGTAATTCAAATGTATTATGGTCAATATGGCTTTCACACTAAACACAATCCACACTTCTACACGAACATTTGTAAATTTCAATTCTGTTGAACTAAATGCCCGAAGCCTCTTTTGAAACTAATATTGAAAGCTTTGGGTAGCCCTCTCTTTTTACACGTTAAGGTTTCAAAACTAGTTTGCCTTTGGGGATCACTTTGAAACCACTCTGATTGCTATTTATTATTGCTATTGAGCCAGTGATTGCACCTTCTTCCTTTAGTTGTGACTGTTCAATAGCTTCTATCTTATATTTGTTTTAGCACAGCAGTCTGTTACCAACCACAGTTGCAATAAAATTTCTTAATCTTTTAAGAGCTCTAGCCTGTATTAGATTGTTATCTAATTAATTGGAGGTAGCTGACTGATCACCCAGTAGCATGCACGTGAAGAGTTGAGAGCTGAAGAGCAATGGAGTATGTAACAAGCCAATATATAAAGAAGCATTACACGCAAAAATGCTAAATTTAATCCTGTCTATATCCGATCTCTTCCATTCTTTCAAGTTCTGCACATGGCCTGCAGAAAAATACAATCATTATCCTTGGTCTTGAGAAGATGTCTAGCAAACACACAGGAACACAAGCAGTGAAAAAAGTTGGCTGAGACAAATATTTATTGTAACCGCCCCCTGCCAGTTGGACAGCAATAATATGCTGAAGAAAATCGAAAGTGAAATTTATTGGGAAAAATGGTAACAGATTTCAAATGTGTCACAGGTTCAGAGAAGGAATTTTGGAGGATTACATTTTTGTCATATTGAGGAAATGAAACTTCATGTATCACGGTGATCTGTATGAATCCCGTCATTTAAATGACTTCACAAAATGCCCTGTGTAATCCCTCAGGTGAACCAGCTAGCCAAAGCTTTCCACAAAGATTCTATAAACAGGAGTCTATAATAAGGGTCAGAAAGTGACTTTTGGAGCCCTTTTCTTTTCAGAGAGGCAAAGCTTCTATTCAACTACTTCACTGAGATCTTAGGGTTTGATATCTATTTCATGTACATCTAGTCAATTCTCACCGTATGGCCTTCAACATTTAAGATCATGACCTCAAATTACCATTAATTTGTCTGTTAAACATCTGTTAATTGTCCTTCTGGCTGGCCAACTAAGAGATTCAAATATCCACTCTACGTATCTTGTTGAAAGTGTCTATTCCTTGTGCTATAGCTGCAACAGCTACCTACAAAATTTACATTGAAGTGTTCCATCAAACTCTTGCTGAATTGCATGGGTAAAAGACCTTCTGCTTTGCTGAATATTTGAGATGATTTAAAGAAACAAAAGGATTATCAGAAAAAAATAAGGCAAAACTTGAGGAAAATTCACATCAGTCACCAAGGTCACAGAAGTCAGTAAAATACTTAGGGTCAATGTTTAGGATTTTTAGCCCTTCTTTAATGGTAGAATTATTTTCTTTTCTTTAAAGAATATTGCACCTGGTTTCCCCCCAAGGACATGGGGAAATTACTTGCATTCAACAGGTAGGTAGGTAGGTAGGTAGATAGGTGGGTGAGTAGGTGGGTGGGTGGGTAGGTGGGTAGGTAGGGACGTAGAGAGGTAGGTGGGTAGGGAGGGAGGGAAGGAGGGAGGACTTTTTCACCAGAGCCCATTAAATTCTGTGGACCGCTTTCGATGTAACCCAAGAGCCAGGTTTGTTTGTCTGTGGGGAAGCCTTGAAAAACCCTGGCACCTGGACCAGGACAGCTATTTTCTCTGCCATTCTGTGATCCCAGAAAAGAGAAGCAGACCTAGCCTGGCAATGAGGAGCTCTATTGCACAGATGGGATGGCTCCAAAGAGCAAGAGAAGTTGAAATAAGAGAGTTCTCTTGCTGTTTTCTTGAGAGAGGTGGCAAGTGCTCTACAAGTCGGTTATGTGCTAAATGTCAACCAAATGAAGCACGGACAGCAAACGGCACTGGCAAGAGCCAAACGCCAGGACCTTGCAACAGTGCTGAGCTCTGGCTGGCCCCTGCAGAGGGGGAACCGATGCCCCTTTCTAAGGGTGTAAGGACAAAGGTGCTCACAGAAAATAAACTAGGGGAAGAGATGAGATGTCCCCTGTGCTGCAGAAGAATGGCAGAAAAATTCATCAAGGAGCACTGCAGTTTCTTGCACGAAGTGACAAGGCAAGCCAGCCCCAAAGGTCTGCTGGGCAGGAGCCTGGCCCACGGTGGATCACTGCGCTGGCTCTGCCGCACTCTGTGCTCAGCTTTCGGGGGAGCTTCCCACGGGGCAGAGCAGAGCCAGCGCAGTCACAGCTCTGCCCACCTACAGGTACTGGTTCCTAGGGCACACTGCTAGCAGAGCTCAACGCAGTCACCATTTTGTTAACCCATTTTGTTAACCCTTTTGTTTTTCCTAGACACAACCCGTTTTTCTCGAAAAAAGCTTCACGATCACAGTGGCCTGTGCCAGGAGCACGCACGTACTTTATGAGGATGTTGTTGCATTAGTCACGTGGGGGAAAAACCAATTTGTTCTGAGATGAGTAGCCGTCTACAGAGGTGCTCTGCAGCCTGGCAGACCAGCAAGCGGGTTGAACACCCTGGGCTGGTGAGAGCAGACTGGCAAGTGCCAAACTGAAGAAACCTCAGACAGAAACCTGTCACACCCCAGATGGAACCGGCTTCCTTCGCAGCTGACAGAGTGGATGGTTTTCCTCAAACACCTACAGCTTTTTTGCTTTCACTGGGTTGAAAACACATTCCGCAAATATCTGTATTTTGTTAGTGCTTGATCACATACCAATGGGCAGCTCTGGCGGCTGCGGGCTGGGAAGGCAAACGCTGGTGCCCCGTTCCCGCTGCAGAACGCCCGCCGGGGCGCGGCGGTAACTCCCGGTAGGAAACACCGCGCCGCGGCTGCAGCTCCAGGGAGCGGCTGCCCTCGCACCGCCGCGCCGCGGGATGTTCCTCTTCTCACGACCCTAAGTTTTACCCAAGAGCTGCCCGAACAAAACCTCGGCAGCCGCAGCGCCCCCTCCCCTCCCCCCAGAGCCCAGTGCCCCGGCGGTCCCGCACGGGCGGGAGGGGGCGGCGCTGGTCCCGGCGGGGAGCCCCGCACCTGCGGTGGGTTTCCTCTGTAACAGCTTCCGCCTGGCCCTGGCAGCTCCGGGTACGGGCAGGCGGCGAACTGTGCATGTACGGCAGTTTTGCAAACGTTTGCGAGCGGGGATGCTGCGGCAGGGTCCCGTGTTTCACACTTCCCCGGCGGCGGGGCGGTGATGCAGAAGCGCTGCTCCGTAAGGACCCGGCGCTGTAACGATCGCAAATTCCTTCGTCTCCGGCCGGTGCCCTCCGCCCTCTCCCGCCGGGGCTCCGCCGCCCGCCCCCGCGGCTGCCGCAGGCGGTGGGCGAGCCGGGCCGCCCCCGCTCAGCTCAGCCGGGCAGGAGCAGCGCGGCCCCCCGGGCTCGGCGGCGCGGGGGCGGCAGGAGCGGGCGGGGGCCGGGAGCCGCCATCCCCAGCGAGGCGGGACGCGGCGGGCGGCAAGTACGGGCGGGGGGGCCGGGGCGGCGGGGGGGGTGTGCGCCGGGGGGCGATACATCGCCGCGGCGGAGGCAGCGGAGCGACGGCGGTGCCCCTCGCCGCGGCTACGCGAGGCGGCCCCGGGCGCGGCAGGTGAGCGGGGCCGGCTGGCGCGGGTGGCGGAGCCCCCTCCCCGGCCGCGGAGCCCCCGGTGCCGCCGTTCCGCGGGGGCCTCCTGCTGGCCCGCGGGGCACCGCGCCGCGCTAGCGGTGGGCTTTTTCCGGGGAGCTGGGGGGGGGGTGGGGGTTGCTGTGCCCGCCCCGGTGAGCGGTGGCAGAAGCCCCCGGCCGTGTTCGGTTTTTCCAGTTCCGAGCGTCGGGTGGTTCTGGAAGGCAGCAGCGCGTAGCGGCCGCAGCCGAGCAGTGCCGTCCCTCGGCGGAATTCCGTTGTAGCCCGAAACGAGAAAGTTGTTTTCTGTGCTTGTCTGTTTTGTTGGTTGGTTGTGGTTGTTGGTTGGTCAGTTGCTTTTTTTTCCCTTTGGAGGGGATGGTCAAAACCTCGGGCTGATTCCAGATTCTTGGTTTGCCCGGCAGGCTCGAGCATTAACTCCGTGTGAGCAGCCCGTGCACCCCGCGAGGTGCCTGTCCCTCCCAGGTGAGGTGAGTGCTCTGGGAGGGTGGTTAACCTTCACGGCAGAAACCACGGGGTGGGAGTGCTGGCGCTTTACAGTGGCAGTCACCCTCCCGTCTTCTCCTTCCTTCTCCCTACTTGGATGTATGTGGGTATGGAGATCTTCTGCGCCGTCTACTTTGACAAAGGTCATTGATTTCTCCTCTGCTGCACTAGCTCTGTGGCATCTGTGTTGGGAGCTGGAAAGATGGGAACCGTGTAAGGCTGGGTCCCAGCTGAAATGCTTTGTGGCAAATGAGTTATTTTCATGACTGTAGTGGCCGAATGGAAATTCTGTGAAGGCTTTAGCTGTGTGCAGCATCACTCCCCTTCTCCCCCATCTTCTCTGCCGATGGAGTTATGCTGGTGCTGTGGCCCGGACTCTTGCTGTTTCTTACCTCTAGGTGCTGATCTATGCCAGGAGCATGCTGACCTTCTCTGAGGTCCTTCTCTGAGGTCCTCTGACCTCATCCCTGAGGAGCTGCCTCTGTCCTTCTTAGCCCTCCGCCTGATACTGTCCAGTGGGGCTACGACCTGATTGTGAGGGTACAACGCTATATAAGCTTGTTGGTGTGACGGAGCAAACCAAACTCTTGCCAGCATGGTCCCGGGCTGCACCCACTTCAGCCCGTACTCAGTTATGACTTTGAACTTTTTCAGGTAGGATAAAAGTATTTTGCTTCAATGAAAACTTAGATTCTGTATTTCAGACCAAGCAGTGAAATTCACGGTCACTGGCACAGCTGCCAAGTTAGGAAATACAAAGCCCTGGCAAACAAGATTTTGAAGAGAGAGTGTAGTTTTGGACATGAAAACATAATTTACAGTGAGATTACGTTGTCACAAATATTCTTTTGGTTCCTGCTAACTTAAGGAGGAGTCGTGTGTAGAGGTGGACATTAGGTCTGTGGCGATCTCATCGCATGCCCTAAAATGCAACCTCACTGGTGTCTGGAAGCGTGACCCAGATGCTGTGTCTGTTAGCGACAAAGCAGGCTCTCTGGGAGGGAGAACACACAGATTTTTGGCAGAGCGGAGTGTAGATGACTAAGTGCAATTACATATATTGAAATATGGAAGTGAGGAAAGGTGGTGTGGAGTATCCAGGGATGGTTTTCAAATGACTTGTGTGGTCATGTTTCCAGACCCAGAGGCTTGGAAAGGGTCAATGCACATCCATCGGGAAGCTGGAAAAGCAGGTTTTAGGAGCAAGACCAAGTTGTATATATATGCCCATGTAATATAGGTGTTCTGGAAAACATTCTTTGAATCTGGAACTTGCCTATTTACGTATCATGCTTTCTCCACTCGGTCCCAAGAAAACATGCTGAGACTTTGACTTTGACGCATTGGTCGTTGGAGAGCTCTGATGGGTAGCTGAGGCAGTCCTCTTATTTATTCTGTCTAAACAGTAGTGCAACAGGGATACTGTCAAACCAATAACCTGCATCTTGCATGTGAGGTGGTGCAGAAAGCTGCCTTGAAAGAACACCACAGAATGCCTTGGAATGGAGAACAGCAGAAAGCACCTTCAGCCTGGGGAGTTGTGTCAAGCTCTGCTCCAGCATACAGTACCTTTCATAGAAGTATTTATAGCGAAATACTTGTAATAAAACAGCAAAAACAAGGATGAGATTTTAACTGGCACTGGGGACAACTGATGCAAAATAATTCATATGAAAGGAAAAAAAAGGCCTCTAAAAAATTAGCTGCCTCACTGTATATAATCATCAGAGACAACTTGTTGCTGGAGGCTTGGTTCTGTGTAGCGCGTCGCTCTTGCTTTCTTTTTGTTGCTTTTTGTATAAGGCATGTGAATGCTGTCATCTGAATTGTTTACATGAGACATATTCTTTCCTGTGCTCAGGTCTCTAGAGCCATCCTCAGTGTGGTGATCAGTGCTGTACTTCTTGTCCAGTGGACGTCATTGTGAAAGATGAGGGATGAGTCACTTCCCTCGTGGGCAGCGATGACTAACTGCTGCTCCTTTGGGAGCGATGACGTGGTGAAGCTACCACACCAGTGGTTAGGCACACGGGGAATCGTCACCTCAAAGCAGCTCTCTGCTGACTAGATGGTGTAAAAATACTTATTGACATGGTTAAAGGGTTTTACAGCTCATAAGAAGGTAATAAGAAACTGAACAAGTATTTAGTTTTCCAGCAGTTTTCACAAAATTGTGGTTTCTGAAATGTAAATCGCAAGAGATTTGTATACGTTTCAAAACTTGTCTTATAAGAGTTATTCGGATTAAGCTATGAAAACAAGTGCTTATATGAGATTTTCTTAACAAACAAGGCATAAGTAATCAAATTCATATATGTGCAATTTCTTTTAATGTACATGTCTTAAAGTTGCTTAGAAACCTCTTTATTAACAACACTGTGTAGTAGAGAGTCAGAATTGGGGCTGGATACAAAATGTTTGTTTTTGTTTTTGTTTTTTTTTTTGTCTTGTAGAAGTTCTGAGAATAACATGAAATACTTTGATGTGAAGGGTAGCAGAGTCTATGTAAATATCTTAAAGAAAAAGTACAGAGAGACTGTAATTCAGATGAGACTCCTACTTTTGCAATAACAATTCCCGTCAAATTGTATTTGAAGCTCTGCTTTAAACCGATGGTGGATCTAAGCTTGTTTCAAAAAGGCAATGTCATGGGTGTAAAGGTGTCGTACTGTTCTTTCCCGGTCCTCAGTCATGCCAGTGGTCCTGATCCTGATTATACGGGACTCCTTCCCAAAATTTTGAGAAGTGTTGGCTCATCAAAAGAATATTTTTAAAATGGAAATACTCCAGTTCTGAGTAAATTTTTGTAATTACCAATCCAGGATCAAATTTTGGATTGAGGAAGAGACCAATGTAGTGGTTCATGTCCGTAGCTGGGATTCAGGAAACCCAAATCCGAGACTAGGACAGTCAGACTGGTTTCGCAGAATAGTTTTAGTTGTTACTGCTGCATTTCTATGAAAAACTGATGTTTCAGGAAGGGAATAAATGTGTGCCATTTACTGTGTATAAATATGGATGGCAATGACAAAAAGAATGGTTTTCATCTTCCTGTCCTTTAGTACTTTGTTAGCAGCGTTCAGATTTCAGGCTGGTCATTATCTCGGTGGTTTGATCTTGAGAGACAGCGGTTATCAATAGGGGGCAATTCTCCTGCCACAGAAATCTCTTCCTGATTGAAGCCCATGACAAAACTCCCATCAACTTCAAAGGAGGAGGATTTCAAGCACAGCAACCTGAATGCATCTGAAATCCACTGTTGGGCAGTTTTGAAAGGTCAAGGTTTTGTCAAAGATTAGTAAGGAAGAGAAAAAGACTGAGAGCAAACCGTGACCAGCATAAAGAAAAGAGGAAGCTGACAACTAAGTTCACAGTTCATTGCTAAATCTGTGTTTATTAAAGAAGCTGATTTTTGTGAAACCTGACACAGGCATTCAGCTGGCTCAGGTATTTCTGCCTAAAGTGAGAGTGGGATTATTTCTCCTCTGGTTTGATGTTATGGGAACAAACGGCGAAGGCTTCATTGTCGCCAGCAGTATCTGTAGCGCTGTTGTGGCTGTTTACTTAACTGGCACGTTCTGCAGAGAGAAGCCAGCGCTTCCCAGCAGCACCTGCTCAAGTTTTTAACTTAAATATCTCGTAACTTCCAGTCTCCATGTGTTGCTCACCTGTGTTATAAAGGAAGTAGTCTTCAGCAAAAAGTGCTTAAAATTTATTTTAAAATAAAAATATTTTAAAACCTTTTGCAAAGGAGAGACTAAATGAGAAATGGAAGTTTAGAGATGCTGACATGAGGTTAGTGCTTGCTCGGTATATACATGAGTTCCATTTATAGCCTTGATATTTAAATCTAGTCTCTAAAATTCAGTGACATCTTATACCCCGACTTCAGTGTTCAACAACAGAAAAAATAACCCCCAAAAAGGTCAGTTTTTCCCCTCTTTTCCATAGTGGGCTAAACCCAAACCCCATCAGGTTTATGAAGTTTGGGAAGTTTAAGGGATTTCTTATGTTAAGGGAGCATAACTTCCTTCATAAAGCCATAAATGAGCTCATTAAATAAATGTCTGCCCTGCAAGTCTCTAGGGAGCATATAAGCAGCTCGAGGCATGCCCTCTTGGTGGACGAGATGGGAACTGGCCTGAGTGACAGTCTCAGGGAGGCGCGCTTTTTTTTTTTTTTTTTTTTTTTGGAGGGGGGAGTGGAGCTGTGGTGGGGGCAGCTGGGGGTGCTGGGGCGAGGGCTGGGATGGAGCGTGAGCTTCGAACTGCTGAAGAACCCGTTCGCTGCTCTATCAGGGCCTAATAAGTTAGGTCTTGGCAGAGGGTTGGTGGTTAAACCAGCTAAACAGAAGCACCGTGCTGCTCGTGGTAGCTTCTCCAGCTTGTGTTATTGCCCACTGGCTCACACATCACAGCTGAGAAATAATTGCAGAGCAACAGGTATGCTGAGGCTGCGCTTGTACTGTTCATGTCTTCACCGTCAAAACAAGCAAAACGGAACCCTAAAAGCAGACTTTGGGTTTGTAACTACTTGTGCAAGAGCAGACTTGCATCACTATTTTCCTTATTGCTTCCCTTTCTGTTACTTCTCAGTTTCTTGTTTGTAAATCGGCCTGGAACAGAGGAGTAAACGGGGCACGGCATGGGCAGAGCAGCACATCAGCAAGGCTCCTTCTCCCTGAATTGTGTCGCTCAAAGGTTATTCGTTGATTTTAATGTTTGGCAGTAAAGTACTTTGAGCCTTATGAGGGCATGAAGTGACTGCAGTCTGTACAGTGATGAAGACGTTCCTCTGAGAAGCTCAATTGGGATGCTGGTGTGCAGTTTAATTAATCTGTGGCTTGGACCCGATTCAGCAAAGTACTTTGATTTGAGCAGGTGCTTAATTTTGTCATGACAAATAGTAACATACCTCACGTTCCCACGTGCTTTCTCAAGCAGAACTCTGTACTGACATGGTTTAAGAAACTGCGTGGAGAGAAGTTAGGAAAGCTTTATGTAGTGAAAGAAGATGAAGGATTTAAAGTAAATGTGTATACTGGAGCAAAATCTGTCATCGGTGTCATGCATTTGCACCACAGAAAAAAAATACCTTTCCACAGAATTTCTGTCACAGGTGCATATTTCTAGGATATAATTTTAAATGTGAGCTTATAGCCTGCAAGTGAACTGGCTTTAAATGTTAGATATTGCTAGCTATTAAACAGCAGAAAGGAGGGTTTGGGCTGCTGATAGGATTTATTTCTCCTTTGAGGAAAATACTGGGTATAGGGGATGTAGAACCATGCCTGCTCCCCTCTCCCCATACTGCACATCTGGTTCTGTTTTCTGAGGGAAGGAGGAAAGAGGTAACAAAAGTGTTGTAAACTTCGGCCTTTCTGAAGCTGCTCAGTTTCCATTTTCAGCTGGCTGAGAAGTAATACTGTCCCAAAACCTAATTTCCATCTACAGTACAATTTGGCTGAGAGTCAAGTACAGATTTAGGTTGATAGAAGAAGAAAATATAAAGCTGATTTCGATTCAGATAGTCATGAATTTGAGAAGTATGGCTTGGGTTAGTGTGTTCTCAGATTTAAAGAAGCAGTTTGCAGAGTGTCCCTAATGGCCAAGTTACTGTTAACTACTGATTTGTAGTGTTACTTCTCCCACTTTGCCTCCAGGTGTTAATGCCTATTCTAAGTAATAAGGAAAACCATACGTCCTGGCCAGGTTGTGCTTCCTAAGATAGGTAGCATCATGTGGAAATCATGAAAAATAAAACACAAATCATGAAAGGACTGATGTGAGGAAGAACTCACCTTCCCATTCCCACAGCTGCAGCAAAGACTGACTTGCATCAAATATATGCTGAAAATAAGGAAGGAAAGACTAGCATGTGACCTATGCAACACAGGAGGGGGAAAAAGAGCCCAAACCCCCATGCTGCTTTTGGTGGGGTTTAGTCTCAAATGTAAACTGGCAGTAGTAAATTCCATTAATGAGATAGTAATTAAATTCTTAGTGTTCCAAACATAGTATGTGTATTACTCCTCTTTTTCCTAAGCATGAAAAAGTATTTTCTGTGTGATTAATATATTTTAAACACTGTAATTGCTCTGTCCTATGAAAACGTGAATTTCCAGGAATTTATATTTTGGGCTTATTAATTTCAGAGCCAGGACTTAAGCTGTCTGTAGAGTCACCAGAATTTGGAATCACGTGAAGTTTTGCTTCCAGAGTGCAAAATAGGGTTATTCTGTTGAATTACCCTTTAAATATGTTTCCGATAGATGGCACTTCTCTGTTACCTTGAGACTTGCGTGTGAACTGAACACTTATCATAAAAGGTATCTTAGCGTTTTCGATGAGATTGGTACTAATCCCCAAGGATGGCATCAAAAAGGAGCATGGCACTAGTCACTGGGATGTAGTGTTTCTACACTGGGATGTAGAAACAGTAATAATACGAGCTCTGTCCCAGAGAACTCGCAGTTTGCGTAAACCAAAGGCTTGATTTCAGTTTAGGACTGACTGTGTACAGAGATAATCGGTAATCGGTTGCCAGTGAAGCGAAGATTTATAATCCTGGCAATAACAAATGATTTTTGAAGGCTCTGGTCAGAGTCAGCTCCTTGCTGGTGTCCTGGCAGTGAAGCAGCTGTGCCAGGCAGGAGAGTAAGTATGGAGCTAAAATTGAGGCAGAACAGATGAATTAGCCTAAATGAAAGGACTGCAGGGGAAAAAATAGAGTGTGAAAGGGAGAATGTAAGTTTTAATGTGCCATTAATATTTTATTAAAATGCTTTGCTGGGTATTGTTAGTTCCTCTTTTTGTACATGCTGTCAAAGTGGAATAAAAATATATTTTTAAAAATCTATTTAATATTTATGTTAACTACCAGCATTCATTCAAACACCAAATTACCATGTAACTTACTTATTAGAAAATTAAGCAGTAAAATGCAGATTTTTTACCTCTGGAATAATTGCAAGGAACCATTGAAAGAATCTGCTGCTAGTAATTTCTGAGAGGGTGTTTGGCCATGGTTTTGATTAGTAAATACATCTGGAAGTGTGATCTGTGTCTTCATAAACAGCCTTTTATCTCTGTCCTCAGGGTTTTTTCTTACCATTTCCCTCTGGTCAGAACTAAATTCGAAACTTCGTTGTTGTCCATCCTTCAGTGTAAAGGGGAGTGAGGGGAGAAGGGCTCTGTACTATCACAGGACAGGACTTGCTTTGAAATTCAGGGGCTTTTTTTCATATTTTGCAGACAAGATCCTAGTTCCAGGGCAGTACTACATGCCATCGGATCAATGGTTCTTTGGTGGTCACATCAGATTCATGACATGGCGAACAGGGATTCGGCTGAACCTCTTCTATGTGGCCTTCGTCCAGTCCCCCAAATCGAGCTGAACTTCTGGAAAGCAAGAAAAGACAATCTTTTATATAAAAATAAGTAAGTGATTTTGTGTATTATTGTAAACATCAAGGAGAATTTTGTTTTGGTTTGCCTTTCCTCATGTACTCTGAAAAATGAGATGCAATTTTTTTTGTTGTTGTTTTTTTATTTTTGCAGATAGCTCAGTGGTTTCCCAAAGTAATCAGACGTAGTGTGAATTTCCAAAGAAAAACAGAGTTAAACATTAGAGGACGGTAAAAAGTCAGTGATGAAGGCTACGTAACTGTAAGGAATTCTGTTGTTCTTGTCCATTTCTTCTGAATTTCTTCCTTTGACATTTCTGAAACTGTGGAGAAAATGAGGTTGTGAACAAACTTTGTTTGGGAAATTATTTCCAAATTTGGCTATGAAACTGATGCTGTTTAATGATAATAATCATCGCTTCTTGTAAACGAAACAGCTCTTTTGAATTGGAAAAGATATGCAAGGGGATTTACCTTCCAAATACATGTTACTGGGGTCTGAGTTTAATCCTTTATTTCTTCTGTGCTTGTTATTAGTGACGCTGCAATGTCAGGTAAGTGGACGTTATGAAGAGCCCAGTTTATTCCCCACTGAAAGCTTCTGGGGCCTTTTCGTGGATTTCAGCTGGCATGGATAAGCCTTTATCTGCTGGTAGACTCAAGACATATTTATTCATTAATTCTCTGAGTGTAATTGTAAGTTGCTCGAGTTCTCCCTTCTACTCTTTTGACAGGTGACCGTGATCTTTAATTGCTTTCTTTCTCCTCTGTTAAATTATAGCTTCGGAGTCCTGTTGTTCAGAAAATGATTAAGATCTGAAAAGCCAAAGAAAGCAGCTATTATCCTGCTTCTCAGGACATTTTCAAGGAAGTAGAAGATGGTAAGGGTAGACTGAATGAGGTATATATTTTGTCTGTGCTTATATGTGTATGTTACAGAATAATCTATAATTTGTCTTGACATAACAGTGTGAGTCATGATGGTGAGATATATCAGGGCTGCAAGAGCATACACATATTAAATCAAGCTCCTTTGTGTGCTCAGCTGGTTCACTCTTTGTAGTTTGTTTTTGGGGTTTTTTTTTGGTTGTTTTTTTTTGTAAACTTTATGTGGATACTTTTCCTGTCATAAAAATAGGTGAGAGATAATACAGCAGTAGTAAAATCAATTAATACATGCATTTTTTCAGCACAGTTTTTGATTCTTTAGCTGCAGTAAATCTGTAGATAGATAAATTCTACTACTAAAAGAAATTAAATAAGGCAGTTAGCAATAAAGAAATACTTAGCCAATATACTACTTTGTGTATTAAATTAAACTTTAATGGAATATAATAAATTGCCAACTTCTTCTATAATGTTATTCAGTTTTAGGAGATACTAGCTCTGCAAACAGCTTACACTCACAAGTATTGTCTTGCCCATTTTACTTATGATTAAAGATCACTGTTAAAGTTTTGAGATAAAACGTTAAAATACTCACACACGGACATATTTTATTTATTTTTTTTTAATTCCAGTGTTAACATTTTTGTTTCTTAATGGAGGTGATAGTTTTGTATTAGTGAACTAAAATATATTTAAATTTTTTCTGTTGACGTATGACTAGAAGAAAGGACTGAAATGCTGTAGTTCATCAGATGCCTCTCTTTAGTAAGTAAACTGCAGTGAAAGTACACAAATTTTCAGGTCTCTTCTGAACTTTTGAGGCCAGAGATGTGTGAAGTACCTACTAGGCAAGGGAAAGACATTATTCAGCAGGATCTTGCCACCTGCAGAGGCTAGCATTGCTCTACAACTTTGATTTTAATAAAAGTTTTGAGCAGTGAAAGAGCAGACTTCATCTGTGTTGAGCAGAGACCAAACTGCTTGTATGTGTCGGAATCCTTCCCAGGTCATCCCGTGCCAGCCCAGAGCCTGCCTGTTGTCCCTTCTGCTGAAGGGCAAAACAGCACAAGCTTCTGCAGTCTGTGAAAAGAAATAAGTTGTCGGTGTTTGTTAAACCTCCAGCTGGAAGCAAACGTGGAGTCCTCTTGCTCTTTGACGAAAAACGCCAAGCTGCTGAGCACAGCATTGGGAGGTGCAGCGGAGCACACAGCCCCTTCCAGAACGTCAAGATGCTCTGGCCTCTTGGTGCCGGACTAGTCACTGGTATTAACTGAGCATCGTTCGACCTCCTGTGATCGGTCCTGGCCTGTCCAATGTGCACTCTCTTCCAACCGATTGTAGGCTTCAGACTTCCATTCCAAGGTAAAATTTCAAATTCCCATGACCTAGGCAGCTGCAGTGGTTCCTGCTTCCTCTCGGTCTGGTTGGCAGCGGTGAGAGCAACAGCAGACTGGTCAGGGGAAGGTTAACGAGCAGAAGTGGAATGGGAACCATCAGAGCTGTTTGATGAGCCTCTGTGCAGTTTCATGAGCAATCTTTGGCTGTAACATGCCACTAAAACCTACATACCTTTCTCTTTTAAATACATAACGGATAACTGCATTCCTCATTGAGGTTAGTTTGGAAATTACCATCTCTTACGATGTAGTATTTTTCACTTTTATATTTTTACAGCACTTGTAGAAGCCTAAGATACTGATCTGTACCTGAGACCACTGGAAAAATACAGTCAGCTCGTACAGGAGATGGAATTCCCTAAGATCCATAATTTAATCCTGTCTTTATTTCACACCCTCTAACTGATGTGGAGCCACTCCGAGTTCTGCAGCACACCTGTGTGAATGGTGTAGGTGTTCTGCCGCAGGAGTTTTGCAATCTGCTTATTGACCAGGTAGCTTCACAGGTAAGGGCAGCAAACCATGTAAGTACTTGATAAATAAATGTTACTTGATATACAGTACATCAATAACAAAGACATGGATTTAGTCTGTTAGTTGTCTAATAATCACCATAATTATATTACCGATACTTTTGACCAGTATTAGATTATTAAATTGGAATTTTAGCTGTATAAATCAGTATAGTTTATACAGTATAGTATAAATACTGTGTTTAGGGATGAAACAGATTTCTCGTCTAGTGAAGGAGAAATATTCTTCAGAAGCCACGTAACCTTTTCAGGTCATTTTGTTGCTCCTTATCCCCTTCCTGTTGGTATAAGTTTACTGTGTCTTTTCTTTTGGCATTTCTTGGTAGGTATTTCCTTTCGTGAATTGCAAAATGCTGGTCAGAGCTACACAAATGAAGAAAACAGGGGGTTTGCAAACCAGCTGTGAACGAGCCGCCTTGATGCATTCTCTGTCACCAGTAAGCTTTCCCCATGCTTCTGCCGAAACCCACTGTTTTGGGGGGAGTATGACAACGTAAATGTTGGCAAGCAAAGCTGTTCTGTAGGATTCACTGTTCTAGAGGCAGTCCTGTTGGTCAAGAAACAGGAGAATTCCCTTTGAAGCCAGCTTGTTGGACTTTCTACATGGTCATCACGCTCCTGCCCTAGGAGCCCTGCCGGAGGGGACAGGTGTCACCTGTCACCAGGGCCACCTGAGCCGGCAGCGAGCGCAGAGACCCCGTTCCCTTCTGCAAGAAGCAGCTGATGGGTCACACTGGCCAAGTCGGAGGAGGCTCGGCAGGGCTTGGCGCTGGACACAAGTCCCCTGAGAGCACCGGCGGGAGTGAACCCGCTTCCTCTGTTACAGGCTTACAGCAGTGTTGAAGTGGTGAGTGGGTGTAGGGCACTTCGCTTTTTCATATGGGTTGTTTGTTTGTTTTTTTCTGGGGGGGGGGGGGGGAAATGCTGTGAACATCTGTGCGCTGGAGGAATCCTCTCTGGCAGGATGGGAACTGGATGCTTAGATCTGTGCTTAGGTTTCCCTATATTTGTGCTTAGAAGTGCTTAGATTTGCTTTGGAAGGGAAGCTGATCTGAAGAAATCATTGTTTCCCGTGTCCCAGCACTATGCTATCAGGTCTCTGTTTAGTTTTACTTTCTCAAACGTCTGTTACATATGGCAAGGCCCCATTTGGCGCTTCTTCGACTTCGCACCATCTCCTTCCTTCTATGTTTGACGTGGACATTAATAGCAGGCTAACATAAAATTTTCATTGAAAATGATCTGAATGCCTGGCAAATTAGTGCTGTCCCTTAGGCAACTACTGATGAATGACAGAGCCTGTGCATTCTGGTCTCAGCCCAAACTAGCAGGTTTTGAAGCGATGCCAAAAGGTTTGGATGGAGCCATATAAAATGCTTAGTTTGTAAGGTGTGGAGGAAGAGAGGGCAAGAAGTACTTAGGAGGGGTGGCAGTGAGAAGCTAAAAGAATATGGGGGGGGGGGGGGCATGGAAGTGGCAAATAAAATGAAAACTATGACCAAGAAAATTTCTTTATTTCCACCCACCCACCCCTCCCCTGCCAACCCTACTTGCATTAGGTTAATTAAAGACATTAACATCGTGTGTCTGATGTGAATCTGCAATAAATTTAAGTTATACCAGTTTTGGATAAACTGATGAAGCAAGAACAGCAAAAAACCCAACCTATAGTCCTGTCCTCATCACTGCTGCCCCCACCCCATCTCACTACATGCAGTGTTATCCGTGGATCCTGGTTGTCTCTTTCATGTTATTCATGTGTCTGTCCAGAATTAGGTACACATGTGATCTAGGTTTTATTCTGGGTTTGGGGGAAGCCCTCTTCCACTAATTTACTAAATGAAAAGAGCTAGGGGGACTTGTGTTGCCACTTGTGAACATGCTGGCACAACATATGCTACGTGAGAATTAGTACCCAAAGGCTACGGAGGTGTTATGGCAAACAGGGGAATAAATTTCAAATATGACTTTTATTGGGGGGTGGGGGGAAGTCCCTTTACTTTGTTATTTCCTGAAACATTCACTGCACAAAAGAAGGTACATAAGGGCAGTCTAGCTGGAAAGATTTGTTGAACAGGTTGAATGTATTTTGGAATCATCTCAGAAGTATTATGAGATAACTGACAAACTAGAATAGTTAGAGATAATAATTTTAAAAGATAATATATATTATTTTTGGTGTTCATATATAAAGTAGGAATATGACTGATGTCACGACTGCATTTTAAAAAGTTCCTTAGAATTTTTTTCTTCTGCTGTGCATTTATTTACATTCTAGTCTAAGTTGTGTCTTGCAGCAGAAAATCTTTTCAAAGGAGTAACTGGAGTAGCATTGGAGCACGTGGAAATAGCTAAAATGACGTTAAAAAAGCTTTAAGGATTCATTCTTTGGTCACAGAAATAAACTGAAGAGTTACTTCATCTGTGGCAAGGAATTTAAACCACGGAATTTCAGGTCCGAGATGTGTGTTTCCAGATTCGGTGTGTTGCTCAACCACATAGTGAAGACTGAGGTATTACTTGTCGTTTGTGTTGCTGGATAAACGCAGCATCTGAGGGATACGGGCTGTTCTCGGCTATACAGGCAGCAAGACTCAGGTTTCTACTATCCAGCGTGTGAAATTACAGTGCATAAGAAGAGTTAGGAGTGTTGAATAGGGTGCAAATATTGCGTGGTGTGCAAGGAGTAGACTAGTATCAGCAGTAAGAAAAACGCTAAGTCCAGCCCTCTCCAGCGTTTTTAAAGTTGCTTGAGTAAAGTGCTACTCTTCGTGTGCAGCCCACGGCAAGGACTTTCTCCTGAGCATGACACCTGCCTCCGTTTTTCTCTAAGAACTGAGGAGGAGTCATCTGTTCATAGCTAGAAAAAATTCGGTGTTTTAAGCTAGTCCTTGGGTGAGCCAGAATGCTCTTCACCTCGCCTTTTAAATCTGTGCCAACAAGCAAGGGAAGATGAAAACCTGAGGTCAGGAAAGGGTTGTGGAATATTTTTCTACACAGGGTAATTGAGTCAGATGGGAACAGTCGTAGCTTCTTGTTCCTGTTCCTAGGGCCTTTTTTTTTATGGCTCCTGAGCCTGGAAGCAGTTGCAGTAGGAGTCTGGACTGGCTGCAGATTAGGATGCCCTTCTGAGAGGTGGGGGATTCACTCTTGGGATCTCAGTGGGAAAACGATGTACTTAGTTCTGCAGTGATGTAGCTAGTGTGCCGCTCCAAACCACCCCTTTAAAATACTACCAGAGCGTAGAGCAATCCAGTCTTACAGAGCCTGATGGTGCCTCCCAGAGCCATCTCTGGAAGGGTTTGGGGTGCATGCCTTTTGGCTGTCCGTGGGCAGGCAGGTGGGGGCGTCAGGCTGGCGGCTGCTGTCGGTGCTTGGGAGCAGCACCCCGTGCCCCGGTCCTGCAGGCGCGGCTGCCCGTGCCCATCAGAGGCATCGCGTACAGCTATGGCGCATGAGCGAGCTCCTGCTGACCGTCTCGGTTGAGGTGGGCCCACCGAGAGCCCTGCCTCGCGCAAGCAGGCCCCTTTGGGGTGAGGGGCAGCTGAGCAAAGCCCTTGTAGATTGTGGGACTGAGCCAAGGGTCTGCAGTCCACCAGGAGCCTGCTGGGGAACCCACCACTGCTTTGCTCCTAAAAGAGTGGGTGTTGTATATTTCTAAACACACAATAAACCACTTATTTTCATCCCTTTGGGGCATAAAACAATTACTTTAAGTGAAATCAGAGACCACGTTCATTTGGCACATGTTGCAGAGGAGGTTAAAGTAGGTTCAATTTTACTCCTCTGAGAAAGATTCGTGCTTAATTTTCATAGCAGCGTTTTGTGATATGATAATGAATCGTGTTTATGCACAAAAGTACATGTTTCGTAGGGCTTGCTCTTTTTTATCTTGGCCTTTTCTTAACTTAATCTGATAAAATCAAAATGAAGCTCAATTTGTGTGTTCTATGGGACAATCATTTCCACTTGTATTTTAATCCTGTAAGTGACTCAACCAGGATAAAGCCTTGCTGGAATTACCTGTTGCTTCTCCACTTTTTTTCATATCAGTTATTTAAGATGGCACAGGTCCTAACTTCGTGTTCTGCCAGACTAGAAGAGAGACGGCCAAGTGAGGCAAAAAACATCTCAAACATTAGGTTCATTCCTGGGTTTTGTAGAGGCATACTATTAATTAATTTTTATTCATTTGATCTAAGAAATTTTCATTAACATGTTGGAATTTCAAAAGCTGAAAAAGCTGGAGTTTGGTGGAATCAAGGGGAAAATTTTAAGCAAGCAGGTCTGCAGAATGAATGAAGAGTTTCTGGAAAGCTGTGAAGTTTTCAGAAAGGGCCTGAGCCTTCAGACTACAGTAACATGGTAATATTGCACCCTGCCCATAGGCATTTGTGCTGCGATTTCCTCGTTTATTTAAAAGTATCTGTGAACTTGGAGGTTGTGAAACTGGGAATTTTATAGTGCTAAATGAAACTAGGCATGGGACAGGCTTCAGGCACAGCTGGGTTCAGTGTCTACCACTTCATTCTCTTAAGAAAATATTTCTGTATTTCTGGATGCTTTCCTTATGATCCTTATGACTGAATTACTTAGAAGTGCTGCATGTGGAGAAGCATTCAGATGGCTCTCGCCAAAGAATTTGAGTGAATAAAATAAACGAGTGAATAAAATAAACAATTTACATAAAGTGAAACAAAATTCCCCACCAACTTTGCTCAAAATTAAAAAAAAAAAGTTAAGTATTGACATACAATGTACAGACGTGAGAGTCAGCTCTGTGAGCTTTTTTTCATGAGTGTTGGGATGTAATTTATATACAGTTCTGATGTAAATAATAAATCAGTTGATTCTACTTGAAAGATAGAGAAGGATTTTAAAATGTTGGTATAGCAATGTCCGAATGTCCGAATAACCGAAATGTCCGAATGACCGAAATCTTAGAAGTTGTTACTATTAAAATAATATATATTAATAACAATGTAACCATTAGTAGAATATAGAAATATACTGTTCTGTTAGATGTGGTAGGAAATAAATTCTCTATGTGTGCACACTGATTTTTCTTGAAAATATGTGGCTTAATCTAGGTGGTTAAAAACCCAGTTGTAAACTGGATTTGAACTAAATGAATAGCAGAGTTTTAATTCATGCAGAAGCCTTGCAGAGTTCTTAATGTCTGTGGGGTAAATTCCTGGTACTGCTTTAAAATCCATTGCAAAGCTTCCCATGTCTTAAGGTCAGGACTCTGTATACTGTGCTTCTAAACTTCATCGCTCCTGATAAAATCCCTTACGATTCACACTAAATTCCTGTTACACAAAGCTACAATGCTGCCGCAGAAAGAAATAAGTGGCAGCAGAAACCTACTGCTGCTTTTTTTTTTTTCCTTTTCTTTCCCCGCCCCCCCCCCCCCCCTATTGAGGCAACAGGATGCTCTGAAACATCCTTTTCTGCAGGAGCTGTGGTTTCAAGACACCCCTTCTCAGATCTGTATGTATTTTGCCTGCTTTTGCCTTTACCTCTGTGGAGGATTCCCTACATGCTTGATGTGTAAATGTTGGTGAAACACTTGAATAAGAGTTTTAAGCCTCTCGGTAAAGTACAGCAATTATCATATTTGGCCAGAGGTAGATAAGGAAGATGGTTTGAGCTGTTCCATTTTTGAAGCAGAGTCCTTCTGTAGTGATTTGACTGACTTGGGACAAAAAGCAATAGTTACAGCATGCTTCTGAATGGTCATTCTGTCTTGTAAGTTTGTTGACTTTCCAGCTTCTTGCTAAGTGAAGCATCATCAATGAGTATTAGTTTTCAAGTCTGAGCCACTCTTCCTTATGTATGCAGGCTTGGTGTTGACAGAAGTACAAGTGGAATACCAAGCACCAGTTACACGGTGCTGTTTTTGCTGTCATCACTAGAATACTTTTTTTTTTTTCTTTTTTTTTATCCCAGGTTCTTCAGAAACTATTTACCTTTGGGTTTGACAATACTAATCAGGAGCTTTATCAAAAAACAGCTGTCATCTTATAGCTGATTTGTGTGTCAGAAGCTTCAAGGTCCATGCTCTTCTACGTATGATATCTGGATAGCGTCCACATATTTTCTAGAACAAATTGTACGTGCTTCTGGGTAGGTAATGTGTAGTATGTGTTTGATTGATATGTGGCTGGAATTGCCTGAAATCCAGAACAGAGCAGTAGTCTGGATTGTGGCATGGATGGGGGGTCTGACATCAAAGAGGACTGGAGGATGCTTAGCTTTCAGGGCAGGGATGTGGGCTTCTCAGACTGATCGTCTTAAATGGATTCTTGATGTGTTAAGTATATATGTTTTTAAGCACATATCACACCCAGTCACAGAACTGAATCTGAATTTCTTTATTTGCTATGGAGACGTGCATGTAGTTTGCCCTGTTAGGTGCTGTGGGTATCTGTGGGTTTGTGCAGTGTGCTTAAAAAAACCAACCCCAAACAAACAAACCCCAAGTTAGATGAGGGGAGACATGTCTTAAATAAACAAGTTAATTCAATATGCCTTCCTAAAGGTGCTGGGTTTTATTTAAGTGTTCACCTTGACTATTGGTACTTCTATTTATTTATTTTTCAAGTGGCTTGCAACAGAAGAGAGGTGCCGCCAAGTTGTAAAGAAAAAAATATTTTCTCAGAGATGATGAATGTTTAACATATCTAACAAAGGAGCAAATGTAGTTTTATGTGTGTGTGTGAGTGTTTGTGTTGCTAACAGGACAAAGCAGGAGGTGCTGGAGCTCTCCCTTTAGAGCCTGTGTGAACTTGCATTAATATGCACCTGTACTTTCTGCTCCGGTATTATTTTTCCGAAAGTCCTCATCTATGAATGTGGTTAATTACCTTCAGTATTAAGAAAGTACAGCTGTGCTATTGAAAACGACTGTTGTTCTGTTGCCTAATGCACGTGGCAGCTGCAGATTCTTAAGATAATCTAATTAAACGTAACAGTGAGAGTCAAAAGACGTTGTTTACTTAGTGAGTTGACTTCAAGTATTTGAGTAGGTGAAGTTTGATGCTTGTAATATCCTACTTAATGATAATATGTAGAGATAATTTGGGCTTGTAAAAACTTGTTGAGAAGTTCTTTGTTTAGCAGGAGGGTTAACAGGATGAAACAGCATAAAAGTAAGGAATAATGTTACCTGGCATAGTTGGTTATCCCTCTTTATCAAGCTTCCCAAACAGAGGTGTCACATGTGTATTGGTCTTGCACTGGTACACACGCATGTAGAACTTAAACTGTTATTTAAAAATTATCTGTATTGCTAAGCAGATGCTTCAGTTGTTAACTCAGTTTCTGTAAAAAACCTGAAAGCATCACTGTTAGATAGCATTGATCGGTGCTCATCAGTTAAAATAGTACTGAAAAATCTCAGAAGTTTGTTCAGTGACAGAGGTGAGACATAAGTTGAGCGCAGCTATATGCTGCCCATCAGCTTTTCTTCCCATTGGGAAGACTTACCTTTTTTTTTTTTTTTTTTTTTTTTGTAACATTACAGGAGTTTGAAGATGATTATACTGAATGTAAAGCCAAAGCTCTGGATCCTGACAGACATCTTGCCTCAGTTCTTTGTTAGGATTTCATGGTCGTTTGGGTTTAGAATCCATGTTGATGTCAGTACCCATACACATGAAACTGTTCTTCATTTATTATTAGAATTTTGTACATTGCTTAAAATATCCTTTATATCTCTAGGTAAGCTATTTGTGAATTGAATGCCTTGGAGTACTGACTAACATATTTCAGCTGCAGAATCAAACAGGTCTTGAAATCTATTGTTGTTTTCATGAGGATCTGAATACAGATTCTTTCCAGAAGTTAGCCCATAGCTATGGCCAGGTCTAAAATGTAATTCAAATGGATTCCCCGCTCACTACCATTTGGCATTTGCACTTCACCGCACGAGGCATGGAGAATGTCGTGGATGGCAGATGTGTCCAGGCTCTCCATCCAGCGTAGCACATAGTTAACCTGGGTAGCTGGAACATGTTTCTGCAGTAGTTTGTATTATTCTTAAGCAGGAATAATTAATTTTTAATTAAATTAAATTTAAATTATTTGCTTAATTTAATTATATACAATATAAAACGATACAATAAATATTATGAATATTTTATATTATAAATAAATATAATAAATAGTTTAAAAATAAAATTTAAAATAGTTAAAAATTTAGAAAGGCAGGGAACAACTAATTAGAAACAGTTCTTTAAAATACAATTTAGGAGCTGTCATAAATAGAACCTGAATAGGTGATGTCACGTTATTAAGAAAGAGTTAAGTATATAAGATGTTCAAATGAGTGGTTGTCCTGAAAGGCACAAGGTGAAATCTCACATTTTAATTACCCTTGATGAGGCCTCCAATGGAGTATTGTGCCCAGGTACAAGTCTTACACTTGGGGAAAGAGGATCTGTTGATGGTCATTGAGGCTGAAGAAGAAAAGACAGAGAACAGGCATTAAAGTACATTAAATATTTCTACATACAGGAAGGAAATAGTCTGTTCTCTACATCCAGAACAGAATTAACTTAAAGTGCAGAAGGTTCAAGCCTGATGACTGGGAAAACCACTTTATGCCAAGCGTAATGAATTACCGAAATAGCTTGCTAGGGGTGGTGACAGGCTCTTCGATACTGAAAAATCTTTCAGGGAGGGCTAGAAATACATCTCTTGGAAATGGCATAGGTATAGCAGACCTCTTCGTGGGGCAGGAAGATGGACTAATTACTCCTGAAGTGCCTTTTACACATACATTTCTATGACATTGTATACATCGCACTCAAACCGTGTAAAAGGATTGCAAATTGGTTGTAGTAGGTGTGAGGCAGTAATGATTAATACTGAACTACAAAGCCTGAGTAAATTAATTATCCATAGGTTGTCACTTTTGGCATTGTTAGCTGTTAAGTGAGTTTCTTGCATTTAATGCTGGTGTTCACCCTGTTCCTTTACAAACTTATTTTCTCGCTGAGTTCAGATAATACAGTATTAAATCTACTCTTTCAAAAGGCAGATAACTTGTCTTTAGACATAGCAATGAGAACGGAAGGTGACATCCTCACAGAAGTTGCCTACTTGCCCCTTGTTTGGTAATTTTTTTACAGCAGTAGGCATTCTTTTTCACCCAGAAAACATTTACTTACAATTAAGAGTTTGAAATTGTGTGAGGCGCTGCAGGAAGGGGCTAGTGACTTATGGCAGAGGATATAGCTGGAAAAGGGGAGAAAACACACAGGTTAGAAAAATGCAGGACGGGATTTAGAAATTTAGGTTTAGAGTGTGGGGTATGTGCCTGGATTTAGAAATCCTAGTTCCATACTATCTAGGATCTAAGGTAACCTGTTACTCTTCAGCATTCTAGAATTCATCTGTTTAGTACAATTTAAGGACATATTTGGAAATCTGTGGTCTATCAGCACATGGCACATACCTTATATACATACATTATAGCTTGGTACAGTTCCAATACTTCTACTTCAGAAGCATTTTTGATGAGGTTTCAAGTTGAGAGTATTACAGAAAGTAACCTACTCTTACTTTGCTGTTTGTTTCCCCCCCCTTTTTAAAAAAAAATATTTCCTTTTTAAAATTTTAATGATCTTTGGAAGCTTTCAAAAAAACCCGGTTGTCATGCAGATATTTAGCTGAAATTACAATATTTTATTGGAAATGTTTGATGAAGAACTGGATAATTTAAGACATACACATGATGAACACATTAAAAAGGTATTGTACAATGCAAAAGTAAAAGATTATTTTCTTGTTGGTTCATAATGGCTTAATTTCTGTTTTAATAAGCAGGTGGAAGAAGGGAATGAAATAATTAACAAAACTATGCCAGTTACTTCAGGAAGCCTTAAATGGTCTGGAGAGTGGAAGGAATGAATACAGGCATTTTGGTCCTACTTCTCGCCTGGCTCGCCTGTGAGCGTTCACACAGTCAGTGCTTTAGTGGAAAGCTAAGAGCCTTTAAATAAGGGGTTGCTAATCACTGAGCAAGTGTGATCTGCATAATGTGGTCTCTTACTCAAAGTAAATATAAGAATCCGTGTTTTGCATGTGTACAGTTCAAATTTTATGGTATAGTCTGGAAATTTCCTGTTTCTGCATTGAAATGCACTCAGCAGGACTCTCGGAATTGCTTTCTAATAACTGTAAGAGGTTTGCTTGATGGTTGTTTGGGTGAGTCAGTGACTAGCAAACCCAGGAGTTTCTCTGCTTCCGATCAACACTAACATATCCCACATAAACAGTGGTGGTGGTCTGTGGTGACAGCACTTTCAGAGATACTTATGGAGGACCTGGACATCCAAGTTATTTAAAAATTGTGCCTCATCTCTCTTTCCTTTCCTAATCCTTCAGAAAATGTGTTTTAGGTGGCAGCATAAAGGACGGAAAGCTACAGTAGGTGTCTTAGGCATACCTGAATTAAATTATTGAGTAATAACAATTCCAACTGTGGACCACTGACATAGCTAGTAATGTGCAAGGGGACACACACACACATATGCTCCTGTTTTCCCGGAATTTTAATTGTTCCCAGTGTTCTCACTTCTTCTTTTATGCATCTTTTCCCTCTAGTTCAATTTGGTAAATCAATGGATAGCTTAAAAATGGCCAGCATCCACAGACCTTCATCTAAAAATGACTGATGTGGGAAGCTACAATTTTTCGCCAGAATTTGTTTGTGAATTGCTATAATCAACAGGAGAAAACTGCTTAGGTGTGGTTTTTAACTTGCAGAGTCTTAGAAAGTCCAGAAGCTCCTTTTATTTCGCAGAAATATGTAGACGTGTTGAAATTCCATGATCAATATGTAGATCGGACCTGCTGTGAATGGAAAGTGCAGGTGGACGAAGTCTGTCAGTTTAATTTAGACCAACCTCTAATGAAGCGTAATCCCAAAAATAACCTTCTGAGTGTGAGTTTTGATCCTAAGGTATGTATGTATAATTGTAACTAAATCTGTATCTGATGTTTCTCTTTGACTTCATATTCATAAGATGACAGTAATATTCTAGGGTATGAGTAAATCTTAAATCTTGCTTATCTTGTTGTCTTTGTTCTTACTTTAAATGGTAGAGAAGTTTATTACAGTAGTAAATGGTTTCCCCGGAGACGTAAGGAGGAATATAATAATGACAATTAGCTCTTTCCCTGTAAAATGCAGCGGTTAAGTTACCAAACTTCAAAAAAAGCCCTTAGATCCCTACCCTTAGATTGTTGAATACTAATTTAAAGATGTCTCCTGTATGCTTTCTTATACTCCAGTCATCAAAAAGGTATTCTAATGCCTTCGTGTCTGAGATTTAAATACAAAGTAAACAAAAAGTCATTGCGTTGAGGCTTCTGCAAGGATGAATGTAAGATAAACTGTTTCTTTCCTTCTTGTAACTAGTGGCTTTTTGGAGAGAGGTGAAACGTGTCTAGTTGTTGAGCCGACCCAGCATTGCAGATTCCGCTGTAGCTGTACGTGACAAAAGGAACAATTCTGCAAATGTTCGTGGTGGTGGGATATGTTAGCAAAGTGTGGTTTCTTTTTTTTTTTTTTTTCTTTTTTCTTCCTCCGGTCCCTTGCAACTTGTGTGCGTATGTGTGAGCATGCGCATGGCTCTAAGTGTCCTGTTGCTGAAAGGAAATACTGCATCTTTGTCTAACAGAATCCTGCCCACGTTTTACCCTTCAGCTTGCCGTGCTGGCTGCAGCTGAGCACGAGATCCCTGGGGGCACTGCCAGTCTGGAGCTTCCAGGCTGTGGGTCCAGTTGCCCTCCTGTAGCTTACCTTCTGTCCAGCAGCCTCTTCTGTCCTGAGAGACTGAAGGGCCGCATGCTTTCCCTTTCACAGCGTATAGACCTCCCTCAAATAGCTGTTCTGCCCAGTAAACACATCATGTGTGGGACATTGCAGGGATTTCATCCTTTGTCTGTCTTTCTCGTGAACAATGTATCAGAAGCCTTGAACTCGTCACTCAGCTGTAGAGCAGGCTAATGCGGGCTACTCTACAGGTAGAATATTCTCTGGTTGAAAAGCAGCTGAGAACTATCGATGACCAGCTAAGAGAAGCAGAGGAAACGTGCGTGTGGCAGGCGACAGCCCCCTGAGACCACTTCAAACAAGTGAAAATGTCAGTGTGTGATTTGGAGCAGAGTGTTCAGCAACCAAAAGGAAAATGTTAGTCAATCCGGGGAATTACGAGCGCTCGGATGGAACATGCCCTCTTTTTCAGGAAAGGTAAGAAAGAAGTTCTGTTATAGCTGGATGATGAAGGAGAAAGACTTGCTAAGATACAGAAAATGCTGCAAGAAGATAGCTACCAGCTCCATCATCTTGTTGAGGCCACAGCCAAGTGAGCTGTATTTGATGTGGTGATACGTGTGTTAAATATTTGACTATTAATGCTTAGTCATTTGTGGTTTTGTTCAATTATTTGCGTTATTGCACAAACCACATAAAAGTTCTTGAAGACCGATGTTTGAAGACAAATAGCAAGAAGGGAGAATAGTTTTGGGCAGCATTTGAAAGCAACGTTAGTGCTTTTGAAAATTGGTAGATGGGGAATGAATGGCAAGCTGCAGTCATGATAGCGCTGCTGTCTCGTTTTTGTAACTCTGAGCTGTGTTGTTCCTGTGATCCCCATAGGTAAATTTCTGCAGCTGGAGAAATTGTGCAGAAACACTTTCTTGCATTAGATATATTGTGAAATAATTTTAATTTGAAATGTGAATATTCCATCCTTTTATATATACATATAATTAAAAATATGCAACAGATAACTTTACAGTTTGTTTATGAATGCTAAATCAAATTATGATATCCTTAATTTTGAACTGCTGCATTACATGACTACAAGTGATATGCCATACAGTGACAAAGAACTTGAATAAGGTGTGAATGCAGAAGCAGGGGTTTTTTTTGTCTTTTTGCCCCAGTTTTGCTAATTTTTTGAGGAACCTGCTTCTGTGGCTACTGCAGCAAATTTCTGTGTCTGTTATCAGTATTAATCGTAGTGTTACTCTCTGGAGTACCTTTTAGGTCAGTTTCAGTTCTAATTTTATTTGTATTACTGCCTTTATTTATACTATTTATATTTATTTAAAAAGATCAGAATAAAGGTCTCTTTAATGTTTAATTAAATATAACAAGGGTTGGTACTGCAATGCAGAACAAACATGCAGAAGTGTCTTACAAAATGTGATGCTGTATTGTACGATAGTTTTATGCCAACCTGTAGTCTTGTCAGTGCAGGGCTGCCTTCACCTTTGCACTGAGTTTAGGTAGTGTAAATGCGATTCGAAGGAGTTTCAGGAGTCTCCTACACTGACCAAGGTATGGTCCAGGAGCACACCTGATACAAGAAATATTAGAGAGAATGGGTTTATGATGTACATCAATTTTATAAAGTAATACTGAAACAAGGAGGTGTATTGAATGAAGATACACATTAACACAACCCTATATTATTGTACTTTTCAATTGTTTTTTTCTTTATTTGCTTGTTTAGGGAGATTTAAAGCTCTTCAAATAAGATTTCTCTGCCTCGGAAGATTTATATAGAATATGTTGATGACATTGCGGTCAATGTTTTATTTAACACCATAATGCATTCTTTAGACTTCTTTTTGGAGAACATAGAAGATAGTTGGAAGCCAGCTCCACTTTTCCAAGCATAAATGAACCTTAATAGTCCAGAGATTGAATTTGAACCTTCTCTGGATAAAGAGGCTGGTGATGGCTTTTATAACCTAGTAGATGAACACCTGGGTGATGTTTTCCAAATGTCTGCCCAGGTGAAAAAGACAGCAGCACACCTGGGATCAGAACAGTACCAGGTGTGTCTGTAAACAATGAATCCAATTAATCCTACCATGCAAGAAGTTTATTTTTAGTTGCAAACTCATTTAATAGCATCAGTCTTCAAATCCTGAGCCTCACCTGTTCTCTCAGTTATGCGGTTTATAGAGGCACAGTCCCGTTAACTTCTAACGGGAGTTAGATGTGCTTCCACCCACTTCTGCACCCGTGAGCAGCAGAATGAAGTTGTCCGTTTTCCACAGAGCTCATTGAAATGAGCTGAATATTCATCTCTCGGTTCCTGCGCTGTAAGCTTCCACCTCGGGTGGCGTGTTGAACTCTCTAAATCTGCACGTAGTGGAAACTTGACCTCTTGGACGAGTAAGGGATTCTCCACTGAACTGCTGGGCAGAATTATATATTGGCCATGAAAGTTGTTGTTCGGAGTTGAGTAACTTGCAAAGGGTGTGTATACAGTTTGGTTTTGTGTTCATATAAGGAAATGTTAAACCTGAAATTAGAAGAGCTGCGTGAATTGTAGTTTTTATTGTTAATAGATCTGTGGGGAAAAGGGATGGAATTCCGGTCTTTCATCTGCATATAAATTTAAGCAATTGATATTACTGTCTCACCTGCTGAAATAAGAAAACTTCTGGTTTGATGCCTAGAATGATACAGACAACATGTCTGATTTCTGACAGATCAAACAGGAGATTATGGAGAGTGCGGCAAATGTTACCGACGTCGCCCTGGAGTACAGAAGATCACTTGCTAGCCCTGTGCATCTCTGGCTGGAGGGCTGGTCTGACTTTATGAAGGAATTCCTTCCTGTGGTCATGGTTTAGCATCCACAAAGATGCCCCTTACTGGTGCAGTTTCTCAACAGCCTCCCACTATGGAACTGTTTAAAGAGCAGGCAAGAAAGCAGCTAGTCCTAGTAACTGGCTATTTAGTGTGTGTGTGTGTGTGTGAAATTTGAGGAGTAGATGCATGTATTTCTCTCCTGTTCCAGGTTGACATCTATGAAAACATGTATGTTCAGATAAGCAGCTTTGAAGGCTCAAATGTTTTTGATAGTTGGTTTAAAGCAGATATGAAGCCTTTCAAAATGAGATTGCTAAACATTAAGAATGGAGCTGGATGTTTAAGGAGTATCTCCTGCAATTTCTCATTATTTGATAAAATGGAGGGGGTGTGTGCATGTTTACGTGCACTAAAGATACAAATGTAAGCTTGGGGTGTTTTTACATGTAATAATTCAATGAGCTGGGTTTGCAGCTTTTTAAATCTTTATTTTCTTAGTGGTGTTTTGTTTTCCAGATCTTTTACTTGCTTATCCTGTTGGGATAATTCTCAGTAGTAGCACTTGCCACCTCTGAAAATCAGGCCCAGAGCGTCTTAAAATAATGTAGTAAAACTGTATTTGTTTTCTCTTATAAATAACATTCTTATTCGCTACAGAAAGGAATATTTGTCATCCTACCTCTCTCTCTTTGGTAGTCTAACTGACTTACAAGAATGTATAAAAGTGACAGATGCTGCGCTCAAAGGAGAGGTGACCAAGGGAGGTTATTGTGTGCTGGTAGAAATCACGGGGCACCTCTTCGCTGTGCAGGTGAGGCAGACAACTGCCGATGAACTCTTTGAACCTTTAAAAGAGATGGTTGTACTGTTAGAAACCTAAGGAAACCTAATTTGGACGTAAGATGCCAGGCAACGTTTAAGCTCCATTAGGGGTACCGTATCAAAAGAAATATTTCATCTTTACACATGTGTATATAGTCCTAAAATAGCAGTATTTGATCTCAGCGATGTAAAATAATTCCATTCTCCTTGTTCCTTCTCAACTGCCAGCAATAAAACCAGGTAGCTTATGTCCTTTAAAAGATTTGTTTTATGCAAATGATGGGAAATCAGTTCAAAAGAGCTGTTAAGTTTTGTTCTGATGAGGTCTGTAGTGAGTTTTTGCTATTTTATTTTTTTAATTAATGACCAAGCCACGTTCACATTCATAAGCCTCCTCCAGAAGCAGAGCCATACAGAAACTCCAGTAAGCGTACTTCCTACGCTGCTCTGCCTTCCTTGCCATGGTTAGCAGTAGGCTGGGGCTCCGTCCCAGCGTGGGTGCAAAAGCTGGGATCTGATGCCTGCCGGGTAATGCTGTCTTTCAGACATCCTCAGCTGCTTGTTTCTGTAAGTATTCTGCCTGCACCCATATCCCAGTTATAATTCTTTTGGGTGGCAAGTGAAATTTGGACGGGTTATCTGAAGTTAGCAAAACTGGGTTTTAAAAAGCCCCGCGGCTGCGGTGGTTCCTGCTGACACTAGAAGAGCTTGTGAAGCTGTGGCTTTGAGATCAGCGTTTGCGTACCAGACACCTTTATTTGGCCTGGTCTGGGAGATGTGCTACACTGTAAATAGCATTAAATATAACTGGGTAGAGGTTCAACTAACGTTTTTCATCAGATAAGCTAATCAGTCAAAACGAAAACTTCTCATCAGTTTCAGTGAGGTTTCCAGTCCGCAGCAGGATTTCTATTTCTGTGTCAATCTTGTCCAAACCAGACTGAGGCGATGACTGGGAAAATAAATGTAGGATTTCTGACATGGGCCTTAAACTAGTCTTCTAATGGCTCTGAAGCGACTTGGGCTTGGGCTTCTCTTTCTTGTACTTTTGACACAGACAAAAAACCTGTCAGGATATTTTTTTCATCATGATGGAATGTTGTTGGGGGTTTTTTTGGTTGTTTTTTTTTCCACATGGCTCACTGAAGGGTTTTACTAGAGATCTTTTAGAGATTTGTAGAATGAGAAAGCTATTTCCAGGTCAGCTTTATGTATTTGAAATGTGTTAAAGCAGCAGGGGTGGAGCTGCCTGTTTGACTGCGTGGAAGATCCCCAGCATATTTTTGAATGAAATTTTATGTCATTATACATAAAATAACTGAGTCCATTAAGTTCAAGTAGTTTGATTACCAGTGATCCATGCAAGTAATTATTTTAAAGTTGACAAAAATTCTAGTAAAATCTGTGACGTAGAGTATAGCTTGTGGTTAAAGAGATCCACCACTTGAATTTGTTTTTTATAGACAGGTTTTGAGGTGCCTTCACTCTTTAACACACAAATTTTGCTGATACATTTCTGCTGCATCTGACATTTTTTCTTTCAAGATAATGCTACTCTGTTAACTTAAGAATTGCCTGAAAAACGGAATGCTGTTACAGAAGAGAGCTGTGTCAGTAAAGCACAAGTAACTCCTCTTCAGGCATCTGATGTTGCAGTTATCAAAAGAAAATTCACTTTACTTGATGTGTGTTGAATTCTGGGATCAGACTTTTTTTTTTTTAATCCGCTTTTTTAATGAGAATACAATAGCGACAGGTGTGTTTCATCGGGGAAGCAGATGGAATTCGGAGAAAGATTTAAAATGGAAGCTCCCTTTCAGTGTGGTGCAGAAAATGCATACGCTTGTTTTGATAAGGTAATAGGGAATCTCAGAAAAACATACATACTTGTAAATATTCCAGTACTATATCTAATGATATTTCAGTGTACTTACTAAAATATTTGTGGTTTGTGGCTTGGGGTTTTTTGGGGGTTGTTTGTGGGTTTTTGTTTTGCTTTCTTTTGTATTTTTGGCAAATCTGGATTTCTACTGTTTCTCTTCCAATGTTACGTATGCTTACTGATAAAATAACAAAAATCAGAGTACTTGCTCATATTCTTTGTTCTTGTTCTTTTTTCAAAATGTCAGCATAATATGCTCTTGAATACAGTAGTCTAAAGTGGACTATTTAGTGGATCTTTTTAAAATGTCACGATGGGACTTTGTTAAGATTTATACAACTTTAAAGTAAGGAAAAGTGGTTTAATAAGTTAAGGGATTTATTGCAAAAGTATAATTTAACTGTTTTCTATGCAACTTTTCTTTTTATGGTTCAAATATAGAGTCCTTTGTATGCCTTTTGGGTGCTTTCAGAGACAATGCAAATGCAGGGTTTTAACTTCTTTGCATTAATTGCTCTCAGCTTTGTTTACATTGAATCATATACCCAGACTCTATAGATTTCACTGCCAGGTTTAGGTAAGCTCAATACACCCTGTAACTGTACTTTGAGTCCTCTTTTCTTCTTCAAGACAAATAAAGAGCTTGAGATGCTGGAAAAAGAAATGTTACTGATGCAGGAATCTGCAAAACTACTTGAAGCAGCTGTTCCAGATTCAAGCAAATGAAACAATGTCAAAAAGAAGTGCAGTTGCTAAAGAAATGTTGGGTATTAGTGTTTATATTAATGTAAGAATTTTTTTATATAAAAAAGTAATTATGAAGTTAGAATAAGTTTTGAATGTTATACTTTTAAGTTGATCCCGGAAGTGTTAGACTTTTGATTTAGAAAAAAGACCTTTAAAATACTGAAGATTTCTATATTCCTTTTGGTGTTGAAAATACAGTTGCTATGTTTTAGAATACCCGGAGCAAAACCATCTCTGTTCTCAAGTTAACCGGTTTCAAGATAATCCCAAAGCAAAACAACCTCTGTAGTTTCATTTTGAGCTTTTTAAATACCAATAGCTTGCATGAATAGTTAAAATCATTGAATAAAAATTCAGAAAGCTGGAAAATTCCACTGCAGAACTGAAGACTCTACATTAGAAAGCTGTAGAAGGCTAGAAGCCAGAGTCCAGAAAAGTCTGTACAGACCTGTATGGGAAATCAGCCTTGTACCGTTCTGTTTCCCTCAAACAGTTGTTTTTCATCAGCAAGGATAGAAATGTATGTACTGGATTTTCTTTCCATAATTTTGTGTGTAGCATTTGTATGGCGAGGAGGGGGTGCGGGGCAGTTCTCCCACATCTCCCAGATGTACCTGTATGTCCTCAGTAGATACAGGTGTGTGTTTGATAGTGCAAGAAAGGTATGTATGCACACCTATCAGATACTAAAGTATGAAACTGTTTAAAAGCTTGGCTTTTGGGCTGAATTTTGAGAAGCTGGATAATTTTGTGTGCTTTCTAGGGAGTGATGGTGTAGGGTCGGAAAAGAATGGGGTCCAGGAGCTGTTGCTGTGCGAGGGGCTTTCCCCTGCAACCATTGATCTGTCATGTAGCAGAAGCTTGTCTTTGCCAAATGTTGTTGATGCTTTTATCTGTAGTTGCTGTTTTAGAGCAGCATTGGTGGTTGGACTGAAATCCAGCGGAGGCAGATTAATGAGGAACAGATGGATCTGCAGCTCAGAGGGTTTGCCAAGGCAGGTTCCATAACTGTCTCTTTCTGCAATTTATCTGTCTTGGTGCCACCCCTTCCTCACTCTTCCCACCCACTTTGATGTTTCAGTGGATTTGTTACTCATCTCCAAACTGAATGTTCTGGAACGTGTTTTGTTTTGGGGGGGTTTCCTTTAAAACTTTATTTTCCTGGGTGAGTTTCCAGTCCCTGCGGAGGTATATGGTAAAACCGTGCTGTCGCTTCTCTGAATTGAGGCAGTTTGTGACAGAATAAAGAGGGTGGGGATTTATGACAGGTCCCACCAGATGAAAGCCATTATTTTTAGAGACAGGTGGAATCTGCAGAGGTTTGTCTGCTCTGCTCTTGGGCATAGCTCCAGAGTGCTGGGAATTGCAGCAAAGGTGCTCATTTTTAAAGGGAAGGAACTTTCTTTCCTTGAAGTATTTGCAATCTTTTGTTGACGGTATCCCTGCGGAAGATAGTTCCAATGGGACAAGGGACGTATGAAGCAAAAATGGTAATAAAGCCCCCAGACTATTTGCAGGACGCTAGAGGAATAGCTGTGGTTCATAGGTCGTATAGCAAGGGAGTATGGAAGGAAGGAAATCTTGAACCTAATGGGTATCAAGTTTCTTCTTGTTCAGGAATAAATAAGTTTAATTGCATGCGCAATCAGTAGTGCTTTAAGAGAAGAATCAGACTTTACAGCAGGTGTCTTGGCTTGAATTGCTTCAAAGTTCCAGGCTCCACCTGGTCAGTTCTCATACTAAGTGTGGCCACGCTGTGATAGGGGTGGCAAAAGCAAGGGGAGGGTTGAGATAGCCGCATGCTCGTTACTGTGCGTCATGCGCTGTGGTACATGTGCCAGGTCCTGGAAGGGAGAGCGTGCTGATCGCTGTCCACGAGCTGATCGCTTGTGTCATGTTCATCACGCTCTGGTGGGTGTGAGTCTCCGTTACCCCTCTAAGCGGTGGTTTTGAGTGTATGAAATTTACGGGTACTTTTATCTGCAGTGAAATAATAAGAAAAATAGACTTAAATCGTCAGAGCATCTGGCACTGATCCAACCAGAGCCATGAAATCACTGTGTAAATGCAGTGTTAGCACGGTTCCATTACTTTGAGTGACATACTGGAAAGTACATTTCCAGAGCCTTTGCTTTGTCTGCCACATAAACAAATGACCACAATAACATCTTCCCTAGTCTTGTGCTAACCACTGCTGTCCCACGCATCTGCACGTGAAGCAGGGAAGCAGAGCTTTCTGACAAACTATCCACATTGTTCTTAAAGTTATCAAGGTGGCCGTTAATGGGAAGTAATTATTGCGATTATTTTAATCCTGTTCCTTCGGAAGCATGGCCTTTGGATAAAAAAAGTCTCTTCCTGCGATGTACGTAGAGGCTTGGGGTGAAAGGTGAAGAATCTGATGTCATTGTGGAGAGCAATATTGAAGCTGCAAAAACACACACTGGTCCCAGGTTGTGAATGGGACAGGAGTAAGTGTTCAGCCAGGGACCTTGGCGACGGATTTTCATGCTCTGCAGATAGATGCAGCAGTGCTATCAGGCGTGTGGTAGAGCCACAGCTGCCAGCTATTCAACGTGTAAGGGAAGCACAGATTTAAGTTTCAGACAGAGGCGTCTCACGGGTTGAGAACTGAATTTTTAGTCTCTGCTCAGACAAAAGGACCGATTCTCTGAAGGAGACCTGGCTTGCTATGTTAGAGGGCTCCTCCGTGCCTGGCTGTCTCGCTGCTGAGCCTGGAAACAGCACTAAGCTTGAAAGATTCCCTGCCTGGTTTGGGACAGGGGAATAATTCCCAGTAATAATTTCCATTAAATATTTATAAGTAAACCGAGCAAAGTGGCTGGAAACTTTCCTGGAGAGCAAAAGAGATTGTTTCTTAATAGTGAACAGAAGAAATGATGGGCAGAGGGAAATGGAAGGTAAGAAGAAAGATAGGCCACCTGAAACATTAGCCTGCTAGTACATTTTTTAAGAGTTAATGCATAGGGACACTGTTGACCTGACAGTAGATGGAAGGAAAAACAAAAAACAAAAAACAAAAAAAAAAAAAAAAAAAGGGAGGTGCCAAAAGGGGTAGAGATTTATATGCTTTACTCAACTGTCAATCTTATAGCTGGAAAAAGAAATAAGTTTGTATGAATAATAAAATAAAAAGTAATTTCAATTTCTTAAAAAGAATCCCAGTCGTTTCTAAGGTATGACAGACCAGCTGTTGATTTTCAAAATTTGAATAAAAACTTTCTTAACCATTTTGAAAAAAAATATTGAAGTTCAATTACAAATAATTTTTTAAATGAAGAAAACTGGAAAGCTGAAATAAAAACACAGAAGTGAGTGAGCATAACAGCATGTTTATTCTCCAGTATACCAAGCAATTTTACATGCAGTTTTAAGAAAAGCATGTTTTATGTTATTTTTAATGAAAAAGGCTCCTAAACAGGCCTAGCACAAAAATTTTGAGTTTTTAAACAAAAATTGAAAAAAATGGTCGACTGTCACCTTCTCAAAGCCTTGATCAAATTTTTAAGGTTTTGATTTTAAATAATATATTACAAAGCAGTAACAAAATATGGCAAATACTCCCACCCCTCCCCAGGATTTCTAGTGTGCAAATACTGTGTCTGTAGTTTACATCAACTTTGATGGCAGCAGTGCAAATAAACTTGTCTTTTAGTGTTATGGTACACAGTATGTCACAGTACAAGAGAAAAAAACCCAAAACAATAACAGCATCAAGAAGTATTTCATCTAGGCTGACTAAATTCAGTTTGGGTGCAACTCTGAAGGTATATCCAGTATCTAGAGTGCATATGACTTACTCTGTTGGTTTTTACTTGGATTTCATTTGAACACTTTGTTTATATGCTTATGTCTGATTTTTCTTATTCGTTTACTTATTTTTCTCTCTACTGTCCCTTTGCCTTATAGGTCAGGCTGTTGGTAGCAGAAAGTTCTGCCTTGACAGACCTTCTGGGACTCCCGCTTCATAAGGCAGATGAAGTCCAAAGTATAGTTGAAAATCCTGTCAAAGAGCTGGGTACTGAGAAGGCGAGAGGTGCCCATTTTTTCCTTCTGTTTTTTCAGAATGGTATGTAACAAACTATTTGTTTGATTTAGTTTTGTTTCAGGAAATTAACAATAGAAGTGAATATTTTTACGTGACTTAACCTAGGGAGCAAAATTCAGAGCCTAGTGAAACTAACTTCTTGTCTGTGGTGTAGTTTACCATCTAAAGCGTGCATTAGATATTAGATATAATTTAATTAAAATTCTCAACTCAGAATGTGAAATGTAATATATACAGACGGATGTAATTACTACTCCTCCTGTTCCCAGATTTTGCCAGAAATCAGCCAAACACGTGAGCTGCCATGGAATTTTCATATGAAGAGTGTCACAGGAACGAAGCTCCTTTAATAAAATTCAGATTAAGAGCTGCTTGAAACTTTAGATAACAACTTAATTAAGTAAGGACTTAATTAATGAAAATACTATTAGTATATCAATATTATTCACTCCCTTGATACACTTGGTTATTAAAACCTTTTTCCTGAGTCTTGTTGTGTAGTTGTGTTTTCTCCAGATGTTAGTCCTGAAAAATTATAGGTATGCTATGTAACTACATATATTCTAAAAAAAATATCCTGTCTCCATGTAGGAGTTAAACAAAATTACAGCTTTCTAAGCTTATATTTTCTTACATTTTTTAAAAAAATAATTTAATAATATGCTGTCCATTTCCAGTGGTTAAGGATGCCTTCTGTTATGATATACAATAATAACAAGTTACAGGAGAATTTGTTAAACTCTTACTAGCTCTCCTTCCTCTGTTTGATAAATTCTTTTAGTGCTGATTTTCACTGTTTTTTTTTTTTTTTTTTCTGGATTCAGCTGCAAACAATTCTGAAAAGTAAATATGTGGTATGTTTCATTGAACAAGTGAAAAGTTGGCAAAATAAATTAAACATGGCAGATTCTGTCATTTCCACTTGGGTGGAAGTTCAACACATGTGGTCACATCTAGGAAGTATTTTCACTGGCTCTGAAGACATCAGAAGCCAGCTGCCTGAAGATGCAAACAAATTTGTTGAAATGAACAGAGACTTCAAAGTTAGTAGAATTAGTGTTTTGTGTCCATTTATATCTTGCGTTTGAATTACTTAGAGTGGGTATTTAGACAGATATTTTTCTAAATGATACCATATGGGCAGTTTAGTTTGAGTATTTCTTTGCTAGGCTTATTTCTAACCCACTGAAGTAATGTTATTATTAGAGTCTCAGGCTTACTTGGGGGAATATCAGAAGTGGATTTTGCATTCTTTATTATTAAAATCAACCATGATTTGTGACAAAGTTCTGCAGGTTGTTCCTTTGCTTAACTTTATTTCTTTTATTTACTCCTTGTTAGCTTTTTAACCTCCTGGAGTCACATAGAGCTATGATACTTCTGAGTTTCTGAAATCCCTGCTGCCAAACTCGATCGCATTTAGGACAACAGTAGTTGAAATACAAGTATATCCTCTATTATTGGCCAAAGGTAATTACAGCAATCAAGCTAAACATTTGAACTTGCACAAAATATCGTGCCTTAATTTTTCATTCTGACCAAGAAAAGTCACTGAACCCTTGCTTAGTGAAGAGAACAACTTGTGTGTTATTGATGTACCTGTAATTCAATCCGGGTATGTCAGGGGAAGTTCTTCTTACGTACAATTCTGAAGCACTAAGATACAGTTCTGTAGGGAGGTTCTACATATAAAATTTCAAATACATTTCTAATTTTTTAAAACTGCAATTTAAACTGTGGGCAGCAGTATGTCAAACTGTATGCCAAAAAAAAAAAAATAATCTATATTCACACCTTTTGTATGAGTTGAGAACCCTGTTAAGAGCAGTGAAATTGTTCACAGCTTTTAACATGCGACATTTCTTCTCAGTACGTGTTGAAAAAGGCATTGGGCTTATGTGGCATGAGCAGAATTATTGTACAACTTAATGCTTCTGTTACAATCTGTCATTTTTATCTTGTTAGAAGAGTTCTAATAGTATAATTAGTTGTATCTGCTTTCCTCCAGCACAGTTCTCTCTGTTCCTTTTCCATTTCCTTCCTGTTCAGTCTAAACACTGTCAAAACACTTTTCTTTTTCCATTTAAGAAATGGAAGCTAAAATCTCATGAGGTGCCTTCTTCCAGCTCTTTTTCCCAGTGCTTTTGTTGTCCCAGTATAGTAAACAGTATAAAGTAGAAAAAAACCCACTTCCTTGCACTTCTGTACAGGAGTTGGTGACTGACACAGAAAAGCCAAAAACGTGATGGAAGCTACAACCAAGCCAGAGGTGTATGAAAATTTTGAAGCTTTACAGCACAGGTAAAATTTCCAGTATGATTATGAGTTGTTCTAAAGCGTAATTCTGGAAGTCAGGAAATGAGAGCTGTCAGCTCATATTTGCTTTTTGTTTAGGTGTGAGATCTGATGGTATTTCTGTCATTTGTTTCTATTTGGCATTTTGGATTTTTGCTGCTTTTTAGATGATTACATTTGAGGCATTGATGACTTTTGAGGTTCACTATTCGTGTATTGCATCATGTAAAATTGTCAAAGGGCTTAAAAATGTGTTCAATTTGTATTAAATTAATTTTCTCCCCATCCGCAACCTGGGAGCTGGGAGTCTTTCTTTCATGCTTACAGCTTTCTTTGCTTTCATGTGTACAGCAAAGGTTCTGCGTCAACACACTTAAAGGTCTGCCTTGAACTTCCCACTTATGTTCACTCTGCCTGCCTGTACAGGCAGCGATGTTTGGAGTCACAGCCTGTTTCTCCTTGGAAAAAGTTGTAACAGGAAGTTAAAAACCACCCAAAACACAAACCTATTTTTTTGAGATGTCACTTTTCTTATGAGAAATACCAAGCAAATAGTTGAAGTGCATCAGTCACGCAAATTAATGTGTGTTTTTCCTTTCCAGATAGGCATGTACTTGAGTATTTTGATTCTTAATACTTTTTGTGTCAATACCAGCATTTGTTCTCATGTTTGTTATCCTTCATACATAATGTATGTGCATCTTTAAAAAAGTGGTTACTTTGCTGTCCCATTAGACTGGTTTCCTAAGTAAGGAATTCTGTTCTTGTCCCTTATTTTCTAAGGCTGGACTCTTTGGAAAGTTGAAGGGGAGTTTCCACTTAGCCAAACTTACCTTTTCAGGGACCTTTCGGGCACAATTCCATTCTCTTGGGTTCCTTGGTCTGAGTAAGTAAAAAGAACATGTTCCCTTTTGGTTTCTGGAAAGGAAACACGTAAGGCTTGCTATCTTCTCTGTTCCTTACAGCCATATTCATCATTATTATTTTAAATCAAAAGTGAATTATATTGGTCTAGTTTACTGTTTGGTCTGATTTTTTACATAACTGGGAGGGTATTTTTTGCTTTAGGGTGATTAAAGGCTAATGTCATTAAAACCCGTCTTATTTTCAGACTTTCCCTTTGTGAAAAAGCTCTGGCTGAATAGCTAGAAACCAAGCACATAGCTTTTCCTCACTTTTATTTTGTTTCTTCAGCAGATGTGCTAGACATCCTTTCAAAAGGGACATGGCCAAAACAGGTGAGCCTCTTTTTGTATTAATGTACTTCATTTTGTCTACAGAAAGGCAAGTTTTCCAGCTGTGTTAGGCGATAGTATCATAGAACTGCACCTTTGTTTCTGAGTGTTCATTTGCTTTGCAAATAGGAACATTTTGTGTAAGGAAGGCAGTAAATGTTTGCCACCCAGCTAGGTCAAGTACAAGGTGTTCAGCAAGGGAGAGATGAAACCATCATTCTGAGAAGTGTTACAAATCCTGTGCTGTCTCTTGCTGGAAATTTAGCCGCATGCAATTTGCAGTTGTTTGGATTTTTGGATTGTAGGTTTGCAGGAATTAGAAATGGAAAAGGTCAGTGAGATCATCAAGTCTATTCTTCTGGCACGGATTGATTGAATTTCAGGCATGCTATGCATAGTGGTGATAAGTAAGGCTGAAAGATCTATGGTCTCTGTTAGGCTGTTACCGACTGAGCGGCTGACCATTGAACGAGGAATGTTTTTGTAGCTGTCCTTCTGTTTTGCCCCCTTGAACAATGATCTGCTAGGTTTTGTGACACTTTGAGACCAATTTGTATAAAAGCACAGGCACTTTGATGTATTTCAGGAGCTTTATACTATGTTATCTACATGCCAGATGATACTCCTGGCCTCACTGACTATCCAGCCACAGCCATTAATTCTCTGGAGTGCTAGTGTTACTGGTGTGTCTCGGGAAAAGCCTTTTTTGAAGGGAAGTGACGTGTAACAGAAGAACAGATACTTTCCAAGAGGATGAGGGACTTGTGAGGCTTGAACAACACGGAGTCTTCTCAGACATGATTGTAGACTCCCATAGCTTCTTCACATAACTAAATCTCAGTCATTTGTTTCGCCTGCTCGTCGCTATACGCTACATGTAAAAAGAGCAGCCAAACAAACCTTCTATTGTAGTTGTCAGGCTCAGCATGCTGGTGGGTGGACGGTGATCTTCAGACTCCATGGCCTTTGGAGAGGTGTGTGGTAACACACGGCATTTAGACCCGAATCAACAATTTGTTAAATAAGCATTAGCCATAATTAATAACAATTTCAAGACTTTTCAGTTTTATACCAAGCCATCTTTGGCCTTCAGACTCTTCTAACAACCGACAACAGCACAAATAACTCTACTGACTGTATCTGTGACCATTTTCCCCCAGCTTTTCCCATAAAAACCTCTGTGTAGTGATTGTGCAACGGTCAGGTAGTGTTGCCGTGTCAGTCTGCACCCTAAGGGAGATCAGAAGGACCCTTCTTATTTCTTTGATTGGCATAAGTGTTCTAATACTGTGGGGGGAAAATGGGGTTTAATTTGTTTATTGTCTTTAAAACTTAAATGCTTCAGTGCATTTCCTTGCTAAGGTCAATTGAAACACCTGTGCTGAAAACATTAGAATAAGAAACACAGTTGTAAGATTAGTGCAAAGACTTCACCTTATCCAGTTAGTTGCCAAGAAATAGGTTAAACTTTGTTGAACCACCAAATCTTACTATGTATAGCAAATGTTAGCATGGTAGTCATCCACTTTAATAGAGATATGTATTAAAATAGTGTGATTAACACAAATCTAAGGTAAATTGTTTCCTTATACATGTGGTATTTTGGGGTACAGGTAGCCCATTATCTTGCCAAGCTTTTTACAATGTTGCTGGTCTTAAATTTCAGGAGAATATAGCAGAATGTATAAATGTTTCCCTCGAGGTGTACAGCAGAGGAAAGGAGTTTGTTCTGTTCCATGAGTGTGGATGCAGTGGCCAGGTATGTTATATGAAATTTCCTTCACAGATGTTGCACTCTTTGGGATGTAGATTAAATAGACCATTTCAATGGCATGAACTGCTGCTTTAAAAATGTAAATTTATAAAAAATAATAATTGAAAAACCTTACAACTATTTTTTCCAAATTTCAAAGCATTTTCTGGCCCAAAACTGTGTAATAAACTAATAATTTATCAAATTGTCTACCTGCTCCTTGTATGTGATGATTTTGGTGGGTTTTTTAAAAAGAAGTGTAGAAAGTTAAGTGTTTAGGAGAAATGCAAAAAAAAAAAAAAAAATGTACTAAAAGCCACGGAACTGATGAAGTCTATGGTTGACTGTTGCATTTCTCATACCTCCTCTCTTCTTCTGCCCTTTGATTTCATCTTCCGTTACACTTTCAGATGCCTTGCTCTCTTACTCTTTAGCACACACCTCTGCAGACCTCCAGCTCCCTCCTGCATCCCCTGTCAGCTGAGCAGGGTTTTAGCTGGTTTGGAGTCTCCCATTTGCTAATTGGCCAGCCACTGTGTGTGCTAACTGGGTACTGGCAGGTCAGAAAGAACAGATCAGCAGCTTCTGAGACAATAACTCATTGTTCTCGGAACAGTGCTGAATGGATAAGCATTCACATTGCATAAAATCAATGTTGCATGTGGTTCTAATGATTGATTGTCTCAGCAGGGAGGCCCCAGACTGAATGGGCAAATGTATGCGGCTTGCCTCTTGGAGATAGTTTCTCCAAGATACAGCTACGTTTGAGTGCAGAAACATAGGAAAGCGTATTGTCTGTGTTTACTCCGTGTCTGTGAACAGAAAACCTTCAGACTTTCATATTTGGAGCTCTAAGACAGTATGCCTGTGTGTCCAAGTCAAGTGAATGTGGAAAACAAACCAAGGTCTGATGTCTGGGGGGCTGGGGAGGGCTCCTCTGAGCTAAACCCTACTGAAGGGGCAGGCAGTCGCAGAGGGAAAGTGGAAGAAAACAACCCACTCTCACTTTTAAGTTTGTAAGCAATGTTGATGTAAAAGAAAATCCTTTGTGAAGATTAATGAGACGAGACTCCTGTATTGTTAGTATAAAATGTACCATTTATGTTACCTGCACAAATTTATGCGTGTTTGGGGTTTTGTCCTCAAAAAGTGGAGTCTTGGTTGCAACACCTCAAGGCAATGGTAGATAAACCAGGGTGCCTCTGCATCATGGAGGCCATAGCGGCCTGTGAAGGGAAGCAGAGGGAACAGTGGCGTTTCGGTCTACCCAGCCCAGGTGGCACTTACTGGTTCACAGACCTGGTGGGTTTCAGGTGTAGAAATGCCATTTGTCAGGCTGGACAAGGGCTTGGCATCAGCCCTGGAGGATTGCCACAAGAAGCGGGTCTGAATATTTTCTTTTTGTTTAATTCGGCGCAAGTAAATACATGTGAAAATGGTCTCGTTAAAAAGAAAGGAGTGGCATTTTTAATAATTTTAATCCTGTAGTAAATGAAGTGCTATTAGCATCTACCAAAAAAAAAAAATGCTTTTTACTTCCATTTCTGTTATCTCATGGGCGGTTTTGTCACTTCTTAATTTCTGGGTTTTCTGTGGGATTATTCTGAACCGGGCTGAAAGGTAAAAGCAAAAATACTGCCAAACATCACTCATGATAGCGTGGCAAGAATAAAGTATGCAACCAGTATGTATACAAATATCCATATATTTGCCTAAGGAAGCCAAAACTGTTGGGCTTGTTTGTGTCAAACTGAACAGTTTACTTCTAATATTATTAGGTTTAGTCCCACTTCAGAAGGGTACCTTCTGCCATTTGATTTTTGTTTTGCCCTTGTTTACCTCCACCTTCTCTTCAATATTCGCTTTTTGAAAATTTTAAGTCGCTTTGGTTTTCTTTTCCAACCTAGAAAAATCTGCCAAAGGGACATGCAAAATTGGGAAGAGACCTCAAAGTGGGGGTGGAAATCTGATAAAGGTGTCTAAGGTTATCCCCGTAATAGAGAAGGTGGATAAAGATTAATCTTTGTTTGCTGTTTCTCATACTACAAGAGCTAACAGGCACTACCTGAAGCTATTAGGTAGCAGACTTCAAACAAAAGAAACATTCCATACTGTGTACGGTTTTAAATGCAGAACTTCTGGCTACAGAATGACAGATGTATAAATAAAAAGGTGAAGTAAAGGGTTAGCCAAATTTCAGTCTAGTTCATGACTATTAAATATTTTGATAAAAGAGCTAGCATGGTTTTTAGGGGGTTTGGTTTTGTTGGGTTGGATTTTTTTGTTTGTTTAGTAACTTTGGGCTGATGTATTTGTGATAAATTGTGCCGTGTGTTCCCAGGATACCCAGCTCCAGGGCTTTTTATGTTCTTTTTGGGGTGGTTTTGTTTTTAAACCATCTCTGCGAGCTTCTGTGGAAGGCAGGGACTGGTCCACGGTGAACCTCTGCGTGGTCCACTCGGGCTGTGCCAGCAGAGCAGAGCGCACTGTCCTGCGCTGCTGCTGCTCCCCGGTGGGGTGACCTGTGGTGGGGACCTTGGACTGGTTCTGCGGTACAGAGTGGACGAGGAAAGATTATCTGGACCTCTCTGCAGATAGCAGCTCACTGCCATAAAGGAGGAGAGCTTTGGGTGTGTTTAAAGGAAGATGCCAGAGATATTTCAGGATATTTGATAATTTCAGTCAGAATGTTGCTGTTGGTATATCCTTCATGATATGATAGAGAAAAATCAGAAACGTGGTGAAATTGCCTGCTGGTTTTATTTTTGTAGGCATTTTCAGAATCTATTAGGGCTTAGAATGTGATTATCAAGCAACATTTGCATGGGGTATTACCTTCTGGGCCTTAAACTCTCCGTAAAAACAGCACTCGTAGGTGGTTTTGTGTTTTATATAAATTAATGCAGAAAGTGTAGGGTTTAAGGTCTCACTAATTCTCCCTCCCATTTTAAAGCCATAGTGTATTAAAAAATGTACAAGCATCATTGTCTCACAGCAGCTACCCAGTAAATAGTGTTTTTCTATTAAAGTTAGTTGTGTTTGCCTCCTTAGAATTACATGCAGTAGCTGTGTATGGATTTTTTTCTTATTAGTATGAAACCTGAAAAATTCCTTAGAGTCTTTCTACTACGTAACTCTGTATAATCATTCGTACCTTATTTTGTGATCTTTCCTTCGTTGCTTTGCCTATTTTTAAAACATAAGTCACTGATCTTTCCTACAGTCTGTTTTCAGTTTGTCAATAAATGTTCTCATGCAACTAGTACAATTTATAAAGAGGCTGTTGCATATCACTATGGAGATTGTAACCACAAAATTTACACTTCATGCACATCATCTTATCCATCTATTCCTCCTACCCTGTCTAGCTGACCACCTTCAGTACTTGTGCTCAGCTGGATTGTTGTTTTGGAGATGGTTCAGATGTGTTTAAACCAGGATTTCTTTCTGGCATCTCATGTTTAGTATCAGTAAATCTGTACATACAAGCCAGTTTTGGTGGTGATTTAATTCATGATGTAGGCAGAACTAATTTCTAGTGGCAATAACGGTGGATGGTACTGGGATCTGTCTGGACTCGGAGGTTACCTAAATCTTTTTGGGTCACTCGGCTAAGTGCCATTATCACCGTGCTGCCCGGAGAAATTTCCCCGGGTGATCAACAAGAAAATCATGTTTGTGCCGTAGATCTTCATGCTAGAGATGTATTAGCAAGCTGTGTAGCTCAGAAGGTGTATGTTTGGGTCAGGTATATTTTGCATGCATAATTGTTGCGGTTTTTATGGGTATTAATAGTGCTTAAGCCAAGTTTGGATCTGCACGTGGGCACCAGGATGCTGGAGGTGGAGTAGGTATAGTCATGAAGACAGCCTGCTTCAGATCTGTGCGCCGTGCCTGCGTTTTTATGGGCTACTGCCTTCTGAATATAAAAGTCACCTGAAAAAAAAAAAAAAGTCAGGTGTCAACTTTTACCTTACTTCTGGGAACCTTTCAAACTTGTAGCGGGTTTTCTGTGAGCAGCAAGATATTTCCTTAACTTTCAGATCACAAAACAGAGTGCAGGCAATGCTTGGGCATTCTGAGGATTTTTCTCAAACGTCTTTACTTATTTTGCCTTCGGTCGTTCACAGCGTGTTTTCCTCTCCCCGTAGAGGCATGCATGAGCATCTATAGAGCAAGGCACTCCTCTCCTGTGGTGACTCTGCAAGTGCATACAATTGCAATTTTGACTGTTTATTTAACCCAGAGTGCTCAGCCTGTGTGTAACTGGGTGCAGGTAGAACCGAGGCGGCTGGCACGTGCTACTGGGGTGAATGCACAGGGCGGTTCATGGATGGGCACTGAAGCAGGGAAGAATCTCGTTTTCCCTGTGACCACACAGGGCTCAGAAATAAAACAGGTTTCTAAGATGGCATTAAGACAAGAAGAAACAAGGCTTGAGGAGTAAAATGAAACTCAGTCTGGGCGAAGTAACGTCTGCTGTCATGCAAAGACTGCGTTGTTTGTAAGGAGAGGTCTTGGCTTTGGAAGCGACAAAGTGTTCTGCTGTAACAGCTCTATTAAAAAGATCTTCTGTTACACTTGCATCTGTATAAAAACACAAATACCTCGAGACGCATCTAATTCTTTATAATTGGTTGTAGTAGTTATTAGTCACAAGTGGCTAGGCATGAGGTGTGAGACTTACTGATGACAGCTGTAGCTTTCGTGATAGGTCACGTTTCTTTTATCTGAATAGCTCCTACCTGGTGTAATGGCTCTGCGATGGCCTTTGAGGTCACCAATTCCCACGCTTTGGCTTGGCTGTCACAGCTATGCCACAGATGGGACGATGCCCAGAAACATTTTTGCCAACATTTACGATGCTCAGTTTCATACTTTTACGAGAACTTGAGGAAATACCCCTCGGCTAGTTATTACACCTTTGACTGACAGGTAATGACTGTTGCTAATAACAGTGTCTGCTTTATTGGTTTCACTGAATAAAAAGTTAAATGTTTTATAGAAATTCAGTGTTCTTTCATACCTCGTATGTATTTTATAAGGTTATTAAGACAATATCTTTGAGCATGTGTATGCATGTAGGTGTGCATACTTAAGTGATGGTATGATTTTAATGTCTATTACTTTTAAAATAACTGAAATATTTCTTGCATAACTTCATGTTTATATTCCATGTCTAGTCTGAAGAAGAATATGTGTGGATCTATACTAAGGTTAATCAGGAATTTTCAGCAAAATTTTTTTTGTGTGTGTTTAAAGTCCAAACCAGTACTTTTTTTTCCACACCACATACAATGAAGCTTTTTTTTTCCTGGAGATGTTTTGGCTCCAGAAGGGAATTTCTTGTCAACGTCGGTGATCCAGAGCAACCCTGGCTGGCTTAGTGCTTACTGACCCTCAGCAGGAGGGGACAGTTCTGGGGCTCAAGTCCTTGAAACAGGCAAAGCAGCAGCTACAGCCTCCTGATTCCTGTCCTGTGTGGCCACTGGTAAGATAATCCTTCTTGCTAAAAAATGTTGACGTGGCTGGTTTTCATATCTGAAATAAGTGTTTTCCAGGTAGTGTCACATCATGATTTTGGATGAATAAGGTAAATTTGTCGTTTAGGACATTAAATTATGATGAGAGGAGAGACTCAGAATAAATCACCCATGAAACCTCCTGCCATTGTACGTGTCCCTAGCAATGCTAACAATCACGTTTCTGATGTTACGGTGGTACGTTACTGTAGCCCAGTCTCCCCGCCTCACAGTGAGCGGTGCTCCTGCGGAACCAGCTGGCACAGGTAGAACAGAGACCACCACAGATCAGGGCCGTGCCCTTGGGGTGATGGCATATGTCTCCTGCTGTTCTGAGCAGATGGATTACAAGGTGAGATGTTCTACTAAGCAGTGTGGAAGTTGTTGTTTAGTTTCTTTTTGGTATGGCACACATTGGAAATTGTCACTTTCAAGAAAAACCATCAAAACTTCCACTTTTGATTTTAGTCTGTAGGGAATATCTAAAAAAGGTTTGGTCCGGACAGGAGCTTGGGGATGCTTTGATGAATTCCATTGCATCTCAGTGGAAGTTCTGTCAGTGGTGGCAGTACAGGTAAATTCTATTCGTGATGCTATTAGGAACAAGAAAAAGAAGTGGTTATTTTAGCAGTACTTCTTTATTGTCCTTTGCAGGCTTAAATACTAAACCAGTAAAATCTTCTTCCCAAAGTTCCTCTGCAACCCTTTATAAATGCGGTGAGAGAGTAGATGGTAACACTACATCACCTGTGTAATATACTACCTTACAATAACTTTCTCTTCAAAATGTAGCAATAAAAGCGAGTGAACTACAGGAATTCAATTAAAGCTTTGCAGTGGAAACTCTGATACTGTTCAAGTCCCACCATGTGAAATCATTGCATCATGTGGGTGAGAAGTTTGGCAGGATCCAGCTTTGCAAGAAAGAGACTCCCAGGAGTTCCAGGGTTTCTCGGTGCTTTTGAGGCATGCCTTGTGTTTCCCCTGTCCCATGTTCTCCTTCCTCCGCTTCCTTTACTCAGTGTTGTCTTCTGGCCTTTTCAAATGCACCAAATCCCTACCAGTCTCATTTATCCTACGTTTCAAATGATAATTCCTCCTATCGACATACTTCAGCCGTATGCATTCTTTGTTGCTCAGTCCAGTCTTTCAGTCTTTTCCTTTTAAGTTCAGTGCTGGCCGGAGGAGCCACAGATCACTAAACACTGCTGCCCGCCAAGGTAGTGCCTCTGTTTGCTCAGCTCTGGTAAACTTTCCTAGGTATTTGCTTTTGGCCGTCGTGAGAGATGGGATCCAAGCCCAGATGCACCCTTGTCATCTGACCCTGATGGCTGGCCTTGTATGATGCAGTTGTTCACATCTAATGCGACTGTAAAGTTTTTCTGAGCGTTATCTTTCTTGTAACAGATGTTTTTATTCTTTGGTGAAAACATTAGATGGAAGTCGTCAGCTGGAAGATTTATTAGCATGAACCCAGGATATGCAGGTCTGACAGAATTATCTGAAAACCTCAGAGTTCTGTTCAGGCAAGCATGCTATAGTATACTTTTATTGTATACTGATATATCAAGTCTATATCTAGAGTACATATCCCACCTAATGTTACTCATCTTGCTGTGCCATGAAATGCAGTTTCTTTTTGCGTCAGAATTTCTGTGGAAAAAAAAAAAATCAATATTTGCGTTGTACCTGCCTGTACACCGTAATGGCAGGGGAGATCAAATGAAAATCTTGCCTTTTTTAAATCTAAAAATTTTAAGGTACCTGTGAACACATAGAATGTGCCTAAAATATGTGCAAAAAATATTCACAGTTTTGTGGTAAACGGGAATCCTCACAGCTGGCTTAACCTAGCAAAATGACCATTTGACAAGCCTGTAGCTATCACAGCCTTCCAAGGGTGCGGGCATGCAAGTGTTCGTAGATGTTTCATAACTACCAGTTGAAAATGAAACCACATACTTTAACCTAGTAAGATACTCAATATGTAATTGTTGAGAAGCTGTGAAAAGTATAGTGCACAGCATAAAAAATCATATACTTTTGGACACTGCAGGACAGTCCATTATCTTTTTCTTGAAGTACATACTTATACTTTATATCTTAACATTAATATTTCAAGGAAGAAAGTTTTGAATTTGAAAGATCTGTATTTTGCCTGCCGTGCACGGTGAGTTTGTATCAAAGTGGTGTTTCGGAGAGTGAATTAATTCCACAAGCGGTTACTCTGGCATGATGGGTGGTAAAATGATGCCAATTTATCCTGACAAAATGTTGGAGATGCACTGTGGACTACGTGGTAATGGTCTTTGACTTAAATGGTGCAGGGCTTGCTTGAAAAAAAAGTTGTCACTTGAAATCCTTGCTCTTGCATGAACACTTTTCACTGATTTAATCAAAACTTGAGAAAAAAAAAGATTCTGTGATTCCATTTCTCAACATATTGAAGTTGAATGGGGCAAGCCAGGCATTGCCAGGCTGTCTGGGGAGGCGCAGGTATAGACATGCTGTCTGGGATCTGCTGCTCTGAGCAGTAAATCCCTTTGGTTTTTAAAAGATAGAAACTTAGAGCAGAACCAGGCATCGCTGTTGCTTCTGTGAGCAAGTTGAAACACAGGTACTACTTTCTTCTGTATTAAAAATACATCAAGGTTTTGGTGTATTTGATTATTTCTGCTTTAGCCATGGAATTCCTGACACCCATACTCCTCCGTGATTTTACTGTGGGAAGACACACAGTCTGATAAAGTTAGAAAGCTGTTTTCTCAGGCACACCTCATCCCCTCGCCAGCCAAGTGTCCTGCTTCAGATTGTAGGCTGGGGCAACAGCAGCAATGAGCTTTCTTGTTCTTTGAGCCTAAATTGCAACCATTTGTAACAAGCAGTAAGTAACGTCTGTTTATAAGGAGGAGGTTAGGATTTGACCTCTGCAAAGACTGTTGCTGAATAAGACTGTATTAGTTGGGTCTTAGCAAACATTGGAGGGAGACCCTGAGAGATGCATCCCGCTTCCCCTTAAGTTCTTTTTTTAATATTTCACAACTTGGCTATTGCTTTGTGAAGCCTTGTCGTCAATTGCCATCTAAGAACTCTTCAAGGCAAAGCAGGGTTGGTAAGCACCAAAGCTGTCGGGCAGCCCCTCGGTTCAGAACTTGCTCAGAGGAGGATGGGGTGGCGGGGAGCCCATCCGCCCGTGTCGGTGCGGCGTGGCTGCCACCCGTTCTGCTTTCTGGCGGTCACCTGCTCTGGCGGCCACGTCTTCTGCAACCAGCTAGGCGTGGAATTTGAGCAAAAAGCAGGAGGGATCACTCTGTGTTGCTACCAGGCATTTTCTCTGTCAGTGGACTACAAGAGGATGGAAAATGTATGTGATTTATTTTTGTTAGTTTCACTAGTTTTATTGTTCCTTTTTTTTTCATTTGGGAAGAAAAAAGGAAGGGATATGAAATAATATTAATTAACAATTTCTCTACTGAAAGATAAAGTTGAATTACTGCTTTATTTGATGTGCTCTCTGTTCTGGTTTCCTTTTGGTCTTGGTTGCTTTTTTTAAATTTTCAAAATATACTCGCTACATAGAGCTGAAGTGTTACCTTGACTTGGTTGTCATGTAAAATAAAAAGCCTTTGGAATTAACCTGTGAATTGCTGTGTTCGGGACTCTGGAATACAGCCCTGCAGCAGATGTCGGTAGTAGCTCCTAGCCATCGTACGGCGCACGGGAAAGGCAGGAGGTCACTGGTAAAGCATTGACTCCACATGTTTGCCACCTAATAAAATCTCACAAGGGAGAGAAGATCTAGCTTGATATTTCTTGTGCAAGCAGTTATTGTATTTGTAAGAAGGGTATTGGTTATGGTAGGTAGAAGAGCATACAATTTTTTATAATTAACTGCAATGCATATAGCAGCCTCTGGGCTTATGAAGAAATGCTTTAGGGAACAGTTTCCTTTAATATTGTTCAACAGAAGGGTGCTTACCCTTTTTCTTGACTGTATGTTATTGATTTCTGTCAGAAATATACTGCTGGACTAAACCACTGGTCTTAATTTTGTCATATTTAAATATGAATGGGGAACAAAAGAAATCTTTGTATTTGTCAGTAGTAAGAAAAGTGCTCTGAGGCACAAATTTGCTGGTTTGTAGCTGACCTGAACATAAAATTCAAGATCTCTTCTCTGTTACTATGTAACTTAAGTAGTGATTTTTAATGAGGGAATTGTTTAGCCTTTGCATTGTTGCTTTGTGTTACTTTTTGAATTGGAGATTTTTCGGGTATCGTTAAAATGGCTGTGGCTTTATTCTAAAAGTTTGAACTAACAGTTATATTTAAAAAAAAAGAAACAAACAGCAAAATCTCCCAAACCAACCATAGCTTCATGTAAAAGCATTAAAGCCTTCCAAAGATCGAAGTCCTTTAAAAAACGATGGTGTTTTAGCAGTGGCATGGCACTGCACTTGACATGCAGACCCAGTACAGCTGCCGACGGTGTCCTCTGGTCGGTGGTGGCAAGTGACGCTGCTGCAGACTGTGCCTGCGCCAGGGTTGGGTAGTACCTGTCCTACAAGCCCTGTGTTTCTCAGCTGCCTTCTTTGTGTGCAGCAATGTTACTGAATGCTAACAATCAACAGTGCCTAATTAGCTCCTTTTTACTTTGAAATAAGGTCCTTGTTAGCTTTGACTGGCACTCTTAATTGTGACTCTCTTGAGCTCTGTTTTTAAAAATGTTTGCACACATCAGTCATTTGATTTAAGTGACTTACCCTTACCATGTTTAAATACTAATCTGTGTATTTGGATTATGGGGTTTGTTTTCTTCCTTGGACCCTGTGCCACAGGTATCCCTGATGTTGAATTGATCTCTGAAATTATGTTGGTTGCTGGAGGGTTTATTGACGCGTGTCTGTTAGCCAGGAAGTTCATTGTGTACACTCTCTGCAGGGAACTTTCTGAATCAGTGAGCATCTCTTTGGCTTCTGGGTTTGATAAGTGTTAGTTAATACATACTCGTGAAGGCTGGATGTTTTATGATAATAAGTTTTTTTTTAATGTACGTGGTCTTATCTTTCATTTTGAAGGCACTTTAAATCATATGTCCATCCTTATTAAATTGATACAAATTTACAAGAAAGCGCCCTTCCCTCTCATCTTGGGACATTGGTAGTGCGTTAATTCCGCATTAAATAATTGTATATTACTGCTTCATACCCAGGATGGCTGAACTACATGGTACTGTTGTGTAATACCTGTATTTCTTATAAAACTACCTGTTAGAGAAGACAAAAACCTTATAGCAAAGTAGGAAATATTCTGAAAAACAAATAATGTGCTCTATTTCGGTGAATATTTCTCTAAACTTTTCCCAGTAAATACAGTGGAGATATGTTTGAAAAGTAGAAATAAAGCATTGCTAAATAATTATTCTACTGGAAATAATTAATATTCAGAATAGTTATCTTTAAAATGTCCAACTTGTAAAACTTGGAAGGCTTATGATTCCCTCCCTGTATATGTGCTATTTACTCATTTCACACTGTATAAACTTTCACAAGACATTCTTAATATTCATTTTATTAGTGGAACAAGATCTTGGAGAACGCTTCAACCTTAAGATGTAAACTCTAACAAGTAGGGCCATCATGAAAGCAAAAGCCACTGTTTTCACACCTGCATAATTTTGAAATTATCTCTCAGTGCCAATTTTTCCTGACACAATATTGCAATGTACCTAGAGAGAATTATTTTAAACAACCTATCTCTTAAGATATTGTCTGCTTTACTAGAACAGGGATTCCTCAACTCTAACGATTACTTTGATCCTGGAGTCATTTTCTGAATTCAGGAAAATCATTTATAGCATTGTTTGCCACTTCAATATTATTAATAGTAATAATAACAACATAATTTGAAGGCAGAATGTTCTTGTTTGTTTACTTTTAAAATCCTACTTCTTTTACTTTTAATGGAAATGGGAGAAATCAAATCCCTTTGACAAAAATTGTGGGCTGCTGCAGAAAATGTACAGCAATTCAGAGAGCTCTGAAAATAATGGTCCAGTGTTGGGGCTTTCAGGACTTTCAACATACCTTTGGGGCATGAGGTTCCTAGGCTATGAAAACTCCTTCAGAACAGGGTTGTCAGGGCTTCCAGTGCTTATGCTGTGAAGGAAGGGACTTGTGGTCCTGTCATACCATGGCAAATAGTCTGGATGTCTTAAAGTCCTTGTACACTGGATAATCAGCACAGCAGGCTGGTGTAAAGATGCATAGCTTGCTCTTCAACAGCCCATCAGACAGCAAACCAATAAAAAAATTGGGGGGGGGGGGGGGGGGGGGAAGATGAAATCTTTCCTAAATCTAAGCAAAAGCCCAGCATATTCCTAAATTTCCTATTTTCCTAATCAGCTCTATGTTTAACTTCTTTGCCTAGGTGTACCATTTCTAAAATGTGGAGATTCATTTTCATTGCAGACACTCAGCATCTTTAGTACCTTAGAAAATAACGGCCATTTTTCTTACTGATGATGAACTGTTCTGATGTTGAAAATGGCTTCTTATTTTTAATTCTTTGTGATCTATTTAGTGCATTTGATTCACAATTATAGTGTCACTGTCATGGAAGAGGATAGTAATATGTCAACTTTAAAAATTGTTAAATTGTGAGTTTGCTACTGTTTTGGTGGCGTTTTTTTCCTTTTTTTCTTTTTTCTTTCTTTTTTGTTTGGGTGATAATACTAAGTAGGCTGTATTTATATTGAAGTTTTAGGTGTGGTTGCAGCAAATGTTCTCAAATCCTGCCCGACTGGTGGCCAGTTTGGGTGCTGACAGGAGGATGGTTACACCCCTAGAGAGATTTTTGGAAGGGAGGGAGGGGTGGTGTGCACACCCCGAGGAAACTGTAGAGCATCACAAGAGGGGTGATGCATGCTGAGGTGGAGAGATGGTGGCTGTGTAACTCCTGGCTGCAGCAGCACAGAGGCCAGGGAGGAGCTGGTTATCCATACTGAGCCAGCTGCTCTTATAGCTGCTGGTCCCACTGCTGGTTATACCGGAATTAACCCTCTGGTATCTCTGTGAGCTGCAAGAACACATTTAAGCGTAGGTGCAACCTTACGTTTAGAGAGCTGTAACTTCATGACAGACCGCTTCAAGTTTTATTGGGGTGCTGTTCAAATTGTTTAAATCTCAAAAATGGTTCAAACTCCTCCTATTTGTGTGTTACCAAAGAAGGAGGGGGAAAGAGGTGAGCTCTTACACAGCTCTGGAAAAAGGAGGAAGAGGGACTGAAGAGCGTATGTGTGATGGAGAACTTGTGCCTTCTGTGCTGGATATCTGCCTTCCCACCGGCAGGCCCTGGGGGAGGTTACGGGCTTTTTCTCTGCCCTTCACTGACCAAATGTTTCTAGGCTTTTCTTCTAGGCTGACTTCGCTGTTTCTTTCTTTCTTTAACGTTGGTGTTGGAGCTGGGTGCAAAATATATTTGCAGTCTGTCCAGTCTTCTCTTTTGGAAACAGAGAAGCATTGCTAGCATCAAGTCAAGTTAGGAGAAGCTTGGCAGCCTTTTGCTCGCCTTGTTTCGTCATAGAGGTATGGTTGCAATGAATACAATAATATTTGATGGTGCAAATTTTATCATTTAAAAATAGGGAATGAAGTGGTAGAATATGAAAAATTAGATAGATATATACATTTCGCCCTTTTTTGTTTTTTCTTTACTGGTCTAAAGCCAGTGCAAGACGACAAGGGAATAAAAAAAAGTGTCATTTTACTCTATGTGTAAACTGAATGTTTTCTCTGTAACACTACCACTTTTATTTTCTGTGCTAACATGACTAGTTAAAATGTTTTCACAGGACCATTGTGAGCAGGGACTTTGTGCTTCAAGTCAGTTTTGGTAGTTGCCGGCTCACTGAAATGAGGAGACAAGAACAGACCTGAAGATCAGGTAGAATCTTCGTTTAAAGCATCTAAGGAGGTGCATCTGGTGTTTTGCCTTTGAATAAAAACAGAATCTTAAAAAGAGAAGGATTTAATGCTCTCGTGAATTGTAGTTTACTATCCTTTTCCCCGTGCTTATGCAAGCCTGAAGATACTTCAGTTGCTTAAAATAGTGACAGGTGATATATCCTGATTTTCACGGGTCTGATCAGTGACCTGTTTCCAGCTCTGGATGTTCCGAGGAAGAGGAACCTGAAATTTGAACAGATGGTTAAACAATCTACCCTGGAGCTTCACTCTCAGCCCGAACAGAGCTTTATTCTCAAAGTAAAAGAATTCATTGCCTTTAATTACTCCCCTTAAGAATTTCAATCAAAATAATTGCAAATGGGTTGTATTAGACATGAAGGTTATTTTTGAGTATGTTACAGTATTGATAAGGTGTCCTCAGTGTCTCGGTATTTCAAAGGCATTTTGTTATGGCAGTAATACTCCTCAGTATGATAAATATGCCCGTAAGGAAACGTATCCTGTTCAAAAAAGCTGTCTACAGTGACAAACATGTTTGTTTGTGTTCAGTACCCAGCATTTGTACTTGGTAGCAAATTAATCATTGGTGATTATTTATAGGGAGGAAAAAAGAGTAAGGGAGCGAAAACATATAAATCAGAAAGCACGGCTTTGGAAAGTGCACGGCTACATATGGATTTTGTGTGTTCTGGTATTTCCATATAGTATACTGCACATTGTGCTTATACGCATTAAAAACATGCATGTACATGTATGTATGCATGTATAGTTATAAGGATTAGTAGTCAGTAAGCTAAATTTAAACACTAGATTTAGTTTGAATTACAGACAGGTTGAAAAGGTGAAACAGAAATGCCAGACCAAATAAAAGGTGTGCCTGTTAGCACTACTAGAAAGTATATTCCCACCCTCCTTCAAGGAACATCCACATTTGCTGTATGCGACAGCACACTCCTTACCTTTGTTAAGGTACATTGGAAGCTGAAATAACTGGGTTAGTTAAATGTGACTGATCTCAGGATTTATAAAGGATTTTCTGCTCTTCTCTTACCTTGTTCCATTATCCTGACAGAATGGTGAAAGACAACATGCTATACCTTGGGGCATTATGAACTTTGCAATCAGCCTGCTAACTTTGATTCCTGCTAACTGGGTGAATCCGAAGATGAGCGCTGAGGAACATGGGCGTGTTCCTGTTCGACTTTAGAAAATCAATGTGGATGCTCTTTGCTAAGACAGAAATCTGTAAGCAGCCAAGCCTTTTTTGTTCTGTGGCTCACAGAATTATTTCTTTGGAAGAGATGTATTACTTTAGTGGACTGATTTTGTATTTTACCAAATTATAGCTGCACAACTGTTCTGAGTGTGGAATTCACTCTGCTAAAGTGATGGCAAAATTGCGATGTGTTCTGTATCCCTGGGTTGGCACAATCCCACTGGACTGTGTGGTTCTCCAGCAGAATAGGATTTGTTCTTAATTGTTGAGGTAACTGCATTTGTTAATTTAAGCCAATTCTCTTTCCATTTTCTGGGAGACAAACAATGTTGCTTGATGCAACATGAGCTCAGCTGATGCAAATCTGCTGAGGAGGTGTAAGTCCTATTTTTCCTGTTAAAGGAACATGGAGGGGGGGAGAATTTTTTGTTAATAACTGTGTCTCTGTAATAAGTAGGGCAACAGGAGAGGAATGGTGCTCACGGTGTATCCCTTGTGTGGTAGGTTCTTCAGCTGGAAGAGCTACTGGCAGTGTGTCACTGTGTTATGATCGGAAATGTGAGGACTGGAAGGAGGAAGGCACCTGCCTAGCTATGCAGCACGTGTTCTGTCTTACGCAGCAAAGAAATTTCCATGGTTCTTGCAGAAAACATTCTACCTATTGCCTTTGCCTTAGGCTGCAGTGTAATAATATGCAGTTCAGGCCAGCCAGCCACCTGATGTACAAGGGCAAAGCTCTAAAGTTGTATGCAAGCTCTGCATTTTATGTGTTGTTCGCATGTCCCAAAGGAAAATTAATCGTGACACCAAGTAATGAGCATTCAATTTGACAGATAGACTGAGTAATACTTTGTTCTGGAAGGAAAAGCAGGATGGTTTAATTCGGCTTCTAGACAGAAATAGTGGAATATATTGCCAAAACACTAGACAAATACTTCTAATGGTAACGCTTGCCCATTTCTGCTACTAAATGTTGGCAGCTGCATGGATTTTATTCCCCATTTAACACTTTCTATTAGAATCGTCTGCAGAGTACAGCTGTTCCAGAACAGGAGTCTCCTTTCCTATCCTTAGGCTTAAAGGAAATTTGGGACTAGACTAGCACAGAGGTGTGAGTAAATCAAGGTGAACAGTTGACTGAGTGCAGGGATTTGCAGTCAGAGACCCAGTTCAGGAAAAAAAGACAAAAGATACCTATTGTATCAAAATTGTGTCACTCCCATGCTGCCTGTTCCTCCTCTTCAGGTGCTGAAAGTTCTGCGTCACATGTATGTGAACATGGAAAAAAAAAAAAAACCACCCTGTTTGGAATGACTTTAATCCAAAAGTTCTGACAGCTGTTTGGTTTTTGGTTTTGTACACCATGCAACCTGAGAATGGAAAGATGGCAAGTAACGTGTTCTTACTAAGGCCTATTCCTGTAGGCATCTTTCTCAGTCAGAAATGGTCAATGCCAGAATTCAGAGAAGGTGTTAGAGACCAAATTCTTGCAGTTTTCTGTGTTTTGCTGCAATGAGATGTGGGTGCAGAACACTGATGCCTGTGGAAAGACTGGAGGCAGGGCAGGATGCTGGCAGGCAGAAAGCCCAAACAATGCCGATTCATCTGCTTCAAAGGGCAAATTATTCTCTCCTCAGACCCATGAAAACTTCCATATTTCACCCATATTATTAAGACTAATGACATACTCTCCTGTAACTGAAATAGAAATAGGTTGTTATTATATGAAATGCACTCATTTTGCTGTATCAGGTGTTCACTGAAAATACTTTTTTATTTTATCTGGAATAACCACCTAATAAGCAAGCAAAGGATAAAAGCCTGGGTTTGATACTACAAAAGCTTCTTGTTTCAGTGATGCGCTAAGTCTTCTGAAGCTTTAATTGCTGTGGTGGTGTTAGTTAAGCACTACAGTGATGGGATTCTGCTGTAATATAATCTGCAGATCTGTCATCTCTTCTGAGAGCCCAAGATAATATTACCCATGAGGGGCCAAAATGTTTAGTTTTAGATGGGTATATAGACCCTATGTGGCTTAAGTTGGTCAACACCTTTGGATGATAAAAAGGCGAGCAACTGAGAAGCAAGTAGAGTGGCTTCTCCTTCTACCTGTTTTTACATTTTCCTCTTCCTTTATTTTTCTGGAGGTAGTTTTGCAGTATGCATTCCTTTTTTCTTCTAATTTTGTAATTTCTTTTGTTTTCACTATTGCTAAGTAATATTTTAGCATCTGGCTAGCACATTATGTCTTGCTTATTTTGTACAACAAAAAGACTTAAAGTACCCTGCATATAAGGGTGATTGTGCCTCCTAGTGTATGAGTTGATGCAATTCAAGATGTCAGTCATAAGATTATTGAAACCGGTGTTTTGAAAGCTTCTCAGTAAAATAGATTTAAGATTCCATGAATGAAGACATCACATCACTGTACTAAGGAAAGCTAGTGTTAGGAAATGTAAATAAGTCAGTTTAAGAGCTAGCAGTAGTATCCAGACATCTTATTCCTATTTTAGTAATTATACAGCTAAACTAATTTTTTTGGCTGTCCGAAGCACTGTAATGTAATGAAATCCAAATAATCTGAATGTAACCTTGGAAGGTGACTGTAGTTTAGCCCATTCTAGTCCATTCTCTTAAGCTTTCCTGTCTTAAGAACTTAAAGCTTTGGTGGCAGCCTCCAGTTACTCAGCAAGGGGTCTGCCTGGGGCTGGCCACGCAGCCTGACTTCAGCTCGTGAACAGAAAGGGGCTTTCCCAAGGGACCTCTCAGGGTGCCCAAGCGCAGGCTCCTGTTCTGAACCGGTTTCTGTGTGTTTCCATTGCCGCTGAGAGAGGCTGTCCCTCCCCGGCTCTTAACAGCTTCCAGAACTCACGTTGGCGAAACAGGCTAGTCATCTTGTGAATGAATTAGATGTCAGAAACTCATACAAGATCAAGTAAAATCTTTTGAATTTGTCCTTCTAGGTGTTTCTAAAGTAGAAAAAAAAAAAACCTATAGCCATGTTTGAATCAAGTTTGTTGAGCTACATTTGAGAAATGGCATTTGTGCGTGGTGTTGCAGGGAATCCTTGCTCCTTTGGGGGCTATAATAAGCATGTGATCGCCCTCATCGTATTCTTGCTAGTGTATCTTTGTTTGCTTTTGCTGAACAATTTACTGATGATTTCTTGGTTCTGACCCTTACGGGAGTGAACGTGTGCCTATGACTCGGGTCATGCGGCTGCTATTTGAGGTGCACCATGTACTGCTGCCCCAGCTGCAGTATCCAGAGCTGCTGCCCTCTGTCTGAACACCCAGTACCTGAGGTGGGATCTGTGACTGTCTGATTATGATAATTAACATTTTTAAGATCCGTCTTGAAGATTAATGGGAATAGACTTCATTATTGGTATTGATTCTTCCTTCTAGTTTCTATTCTGATAGTGGAATGATTTAGTTGGTGGCCATATATATTCTCAAATATGCAGACAGGAAAATTTCACCCATCGATTAAATATTTTATTTCCCCCTACTACGTATACTTCACTTTTGGGCCCCTCACTTCAAGGGGGACATAGACATGCTGGAGTGTGTCCAAGGAAGGGCAGTGAAGCTGGTGAAGGGTCTAGAGAACAAGTTTTACGAGGAGCAGCTGAGGGAACTGGGGTCGTTCAGCCTGGAGGAGACTCAGTGGGGTTCTCCTGGCTTTCTACAACTACCTGGATTGAGGTTGTAGGCAGATAGGGGCAGGTCTCTTCTCCCAGGTAACAAGTGACAGGACAGGAGGAAATGGCCTCAAGTTGTGCCAGGGGAGGTTTAGATTGGATATTAGGAAAAGTTTTCTTCACTGAAAGGGTGGTCAAGCAATGAAATGGGCTGTCTAGGGACGTGGTGGAGTCACCATCCCTGAAGGTATTTAAAAAATGTGTAGATACGGTGCTTAGTGATATGGTTTAGTGATGGACTTGGCAGTCGTGGGTTGATGGTTGGACTACTTGATCTCAAAGGTCTTTTCCAACCTAAATGATTCTATAATTCTGTCTTACAACAGCTTCCACCCGCCCTTCCCTTCTCCCCAGGCTCAATCTCACTCCCGATTTCTCTGCCTCCTCCCCCTGAGTGGTACAGGGGGACAGGGAATGGCAGTTGTGGTCAGTTCATCACATGTTGGCTCTGCTGCTCCTTCCTCCTCACACTCTTTCCCTGCTCCAGCGTGGAGTCCCTCCCATGGGAGACAGTTCTCCATTAACTTCTCCAATGTGAGTCCTTCCCACGGGCTGCAGTTCTTCACAAACTGCTCCAGCGTGGGTCCTTCCATGGGGTGCAGTCCTTCAGGAACAGGCAGCTCCAGCATGGATCCCCTGTGGGGTCACAGGTCCTTGCCAGAAAACCTGCTCCAGCCCGGGCTCCTCTCTCCATGGGGCCACGGGGCCTGCCAGAACCCTGCTCCAATGTGGCTTCCCAGGGGGTCGCAGCCTCCTTCGGGCATCCACCTACTCCAGTGTGGGGTCCTGCATGGGCTGCAGGTGGGGATCTGCCCCATCGTTAACCTCCATGGGCTGAGGGGCACAGCCTGCGTCTCCGTGGGCTTCACCAGGGGCTGCAGGGGAATCTCTGCTCTGGTGCCTGGAACACCTCTGCCCCCTCCTTCTGCACCGACCTTGGTGTCTGTCTTATCTCTCTCTCACATAGTCTCACTCCTCTCTCGGGCTGCTGTTTTGCAGCAGTGTTCCCCCCTTCTTGAATCTGTTGTCCCAGAGGCACCTCCATCATTGCTGATGGGCTCCGCCTTGGCCAGCGGGGGGGCTGTCTTGGAGTCAGCTGGCATTGCTCCATCAGACACAGGGGAGGCTTCTGGCATCTTCTAACAGAAGACACCCCTGTAGCCCCCACCGCTACCAAAACCTTGTCACACAAACCCCATACAAGCAGTGAACTGACCATCTGCTTTTTGTAATGAGATCTGGCAGTAGCAAGAATTGAGTAACTTGGCTACTGTTCTCTGACAGCTTTTTAATAATTGTCACTGTCTTTGATACTGTTAAGGACACTTAACAGTATATAGTTAATATATATAATAGCTTGGCTTTTCATTTCTCTTGCTCCTTTGGGTCACAGTGCTTCTCTTTTAACTCGTTTTATGTCTATTCATAGACATATTCATGCAAATTAATTAGGAGAACAATATTTTATAAAGAATATGTGTTTCCATGCATAAATGGGAATAAGGCACAGCACATTACCTTGAAGCAGTGCAATGGGATCTTTTCCTTTTGCATTTCTTGAGCTGATCCAGAATGATTCCTACAAATTTTAGTAGGAAGTGAATCGTTTTGACGTGTTGGTTGGTGTTTCTATTTTCAAGCAGCATGACTGCTGTTCCATGTCAAAATTCAATTTTGCAGCATTCTAGTGTGTCATCAGCATTTCAGTCAGGTCTGTCTGTCTTTCTTAGAGTTGCATGCCACTGGGACCAGAAGCCTTCAGTGCACGTATTTCCCAGAGAAATCTTGTCAGTACGAGAATTTAATTGAACAGCGTGAGTCTGTACAATCTGCTTGCTTAGGGTGATGAGGATCAGAGGACTGGTGAGGACAGAGAGAAGCAACGTGATCTCTCAAGCAGAGGAGCATAGAGATGGAAGCAGCAGGCAACAAACTGTCCAAGTACAATAGCTGTGAATGAGTAAATGATCAGTTTAGACTGTGTTTGACTAATACTGTGTGAACATGAGCAGGGGATAAAACTCCCCAATTCTTTGGAACGTAGAGAGGCGTCTGGCTGCTAATCTGAAGCATGTGCTATATTTAGCGTAATGATGAGGAATTTTAGACTTGGTTGTGATAAGAACTAGCAGATGAGAAAGTCTACTTGTTTGTCTTCAGTTGCATAGAGCCAGACTTTTTCTGGCTATATATATACTGCTGTAGATATCTGCACGGCAAGTTATGTTGAACTTGGGTGTCACATAATCTTCGGTCTTGTGTACAGTTTACACACTGGTATTTTAAATAGTCTGTTCTCAAACAGCATAAAACAAATACAGAATCCTTGCTCCCCCTGCTTTTTCGTGGTGCAGCCCTCTGAAAGTGGGAGCAAACCATCATCTAGGTCCTTTCTCCCTGCCCTCCCTGGGAAAAAAGGATGCAGTCCAGGAAAAGGAGTTTAGCTATATACCAGTATGCTCGGCTGTCGTAACAGCTCTTAGAAATGCCGCAGCATGATGACCTTTGCAGGAGCAAACAAAAATATTGTAAGGCTGGTGGCACTTATTTCTGACTTACAGCCAGTGCAGTAATATTTGTATATTGCACTAAAGGCAGTCATAAACAGTTCTAAAAAGTCAACACAAGTTTGCATTTCAAAGATAGAGAGAGAAAAAATGGGATCCTATGCAGGAGTAAAAAATGCTTAAAATTACTGCATATGTGAAACATACGTGAGACGAAATTTGAGAGGCTCTTATATATTAAACCTGGACCCTTATTTTGGAGGCCCACAGGGATTCAGAGGTTTTGTATTGCAGCAGTCCGCCGTAACAAGAAATACAGCATATTTATGGCATTGCACGTAATTCCTTGACTTCTCAGTTCATGTGTTGCTTCTGTTAGTAATGCCTTAGGTAGCTTGGGGCTAGCCATTTCATCTCTCTGTACAAGCATTCTGCCTCTCTCTAATTAAATGCTTGCTAAATTCATTAGTGTTGGTTGCTCTTGTACTCTGATAATGAGGCGCTACGTTATTAAACATTATTAAGGAATGGAACTGAGCTCTGTTTGTTTAATATATAAATGATCTGATACTGCACATCCAGATGTTGACATTTTAAATTTACTTAATATGCCTTGTTATTCTAAACTCTTCTGTTTGCCTGCTTCTAAATAAGTTAATATGAGAGAAGAAAACTAATTATTGAAGATGAGTGTTAAGAATTTGCCATTATATACATGGCTAAACTGCATCGTCTTCTTCATGTACCTTGCTTTAAGTAGTTTAGAATGAAGTCCTTTGCTGCATTTTATCAGAAGAACTCTTCTTTTCTTTGCCCTCTGAAAGGAGCTCCTAGACAATAAGGAAGCACAGCAAGGAATTGAAATCTCGCTACTGGAATTTAAATTCCTTCTTGAGGTCAGTGTCACCTTCCTGGGAGTAAGACTCACAGGTTGCTCTCTTCACATATTTATTTATCGCAGGCAGTCTGTTCTCTGCTGGATTGTTTACTGACCCCTGAAAATGTGCCAGTGGATTGTCCTGGAGAACTCTATGAGATGTATTTTGTCTTTCTTGTATTTGCGTGTTCGGCGAGGTGTTCTTTCAAGATTGGGTAAGTTAATGACAATGATCACAGTATCTTCACTGTGCTTGAAAAACACAGATAATATGTATACGCACCTACCTACCTATTTAAATAGGTGTAAATACATATGCGCATGTGTGTGAATATATGTATATGCAGGTTTCTACTCACTAATACTGGTAAGAGGTGCAGAGCAATGGTCCATGCATCTGATTTGTTGGCCTGCAGTACTGTGTACTTTTGCTATCAGAGCTCATCTGTAAATGAGCTGACTTGACCAGAGGGAACTGACTGCCTCCAGCGCAAGACTGTGTGCAGAGTCATTTACCATTTCTAGATGAAACTGTTTACTTAGGGAAAAGTTACTGGTTGTACATTTTCATCTATACTAAAGTCCCTGGCAAGCAACAAAATGAGATACGAGGGTCACGACTACCAGAATTAAAGCATTTAGTAAAGGACTAGACAGATGTGTGTTTAATTTCACCTGTTGGATTCATACTGAGATATGTAGATATAAACAAGGCATTATAACACGTTCTAATTAATGAGATATTTTGTTGTGATGCTAAAAGGCTTGGAGAAGAAAGTCCTAAAACTATAATTACTTGTCAGTGTTTTGCTGAGATAGACTCCAATTTCTTGAGAAATAGCTAGTCATACTTGCCTTCTAAAGAACAAAAACATAAGGTTGGCTTTACTACTGTTTAAATTAGATTAACCCCTTGTGAAGGAACAAATTTATATGTGCATCATCCATAGGTAAAGGAGCACCTTGCTTAAGTTGAAGAATCAGAAGCAGCATATCAAGAGACTGGGAAGATCTTTTTGATCATAGTAACATCTGCTTTCCTGTCCTTCAAAAAGTCTTGCTGTTCTGCGAACACACTCGGGAAGGTCTTGTCTGAAGCAAATCACCTCTGTGGTCTCACAGCTATATAAATTTAAACTGGATTTAGGAGTTTTAGGAAATAAAATATTTGGGCTGCCTGTGTGGTGGGTTAGCCTTGGTGAATAGCCAAACACCTGCCCAGCCTCTCACTCACTGGTAGGGGGAGAAAATAGGCTGAAAAAGCTTGTGGGTCAAGATGAAGACAGGGAGATTGGTAAGCACTGTCATGGGCAAAACAGACTTTGGGGAAAATTACATTTGTTGCCAATTACAATTGATTCGAGTAGCGAGAAACAAAGGCAAACAACTAAAACAAAACCTTTCCCCCTCCTGTCCCCCACGTTCAGCCTCCTTCACTCCTGACTCTTCCTCTCCCCGACTCCCAGCGGTGTAGGTGACTGCGGGGTTATGGTCAGTACACAGTGGTTTCTCTCTGCTACTCCTTCCTTCTCATGCTTTACCCTGTCCATGGTAATTGGAATACCATGTAGTATATGGAATTATTACAAAGCTGTCCATGGGCTGCAGTCTTTCAGGGCATATTCATTTGCTCCAGCATTGGGTCCTCAGGGTGCTGCAGTGTGGGTATCTGTTCCAGTAATGTGGAGCTCTTTTGTCCTCCACTTCCTCCTCCTCCTCCTCACCTGACCTCGGCGTTCTGCTGTTTCTCAGTCTTTCTGCCCTTTCTCGAATACCTTTTCCCTGGGGAGGCACCAGCCTGGCTGAGGGGCTCCGCAGTGTCCTGCAGTGGGTCTGTTGGAGCTGGCCGTGTCCCACACAGGGCAGCCCCCACCCTCTCCTCACGGAGGCCACCCTGCAGCCCCCACTGCCAACAGCTTGACACCTGCGCTCAATCCAGGGTGTCATCGGAGGGCGGCCTGTCTTTAGCCCCTTAAACAGCAGGAGCACTAGGATATTGCTCCGATGTTCTTGGTTATTTCATCACAGTCTACATGTGTATGCATTTAAAAATGAGATTTATTTGCAAGTCTGTTTTTCATGTGTGCTTCACGTGAATGTCTAGATGTGGAAAATGTACTGTAAACAATTAATGCACCATTTTATCGCTTTCAAATTACGAAGCTGAATTCAGCTGTTGGTGGCTTAAGAAGATGAAGGCAGTGAAGTTCCCGTCCTAGGGCACAGTATTCAATTATTACCTTGATCCAGGGATGAGAAAGTTCCTGCCCGGGGTGGATAAGGTCCTGAGTCCTGCTGTGGATCCAGGTACACCGCTGTGGTGACCACAGTGACCACACGCTGAGCGTTGCTAGATGCAGGAACGTTTTAGAGTCTTGTCGCAATTTCTGATGTCCTCTTCAATGTCCTGAAGTAACACTCTAGATGTTTTTGGATAAATCCCTGCTATCTGGGCCACGTGCCTTTAGTTGAGTGTTGAGGACTGATGATACAGCAATGCTTTTATTGATTTTTATATAATTAAAGCATTCCTGAAGATGTACCACATTCCATTTGGTAGTGGCTTGTACACTTTTTCCACAGTAGGAGAAATTCAGTCTCCAAGTCCATTTAATCATCGAAGATAATGCCCACAGCAACGGTACACCACAAATTGAAGCGTTAATGTTTTTCTATTGCCAGCTTTATTTTTGCCAGCTAAACTCCCTTCATGCTACCAGAAGGGTATGAGGTCTAGGGGAAGCAAATCACTTTATCACCTTTCTGCTATGCCGTTGATCAACTTACAAAGCTGGAATTATATTTGTGGAACAGAGGTTGTAGAAGTTATGATAGTATGATATATACCTGTCAGTGGAGAAATAGAAAGCATGAGCTATTAGTTGCAATTGCCTCAGCTGGGGTTTGGTTAGCTTTGCTCTTTTTTTTAGTGTGTTTCACATAAAATATTCTTAAATGTTTCATTGTTTTTTGATTGCATTAACTTGTAGGTCTTTTTCTTTTTAAATGCTTACATGAGTAGGAATTTCCCTGGGGAGATTAGAAGTTTGTGGGCATAGACATTATCATCTATCCTGTAACAAGTTCTCTTTGAGGGTGAATATTAGGTAGGAAAATACAGAGCTTGGAAAAGAAAGCTTTGTCAGGCAGTACAGATTTTGGGTGCTCACAGTAAGTAAAGCCATTCTATTGCCAACTATTTGCCCAAACAGTTTTAGCTATGCTGAAAGCCAGGCCAAAAAATAAATGGAAATACTACTTGAAAAAATGAAACCAACTGCTGGTTGCAACAGCCTTTGTTTCTCTACCAGTTTTTGGGAGAGTGGCATTCTATAAAGGTTGAGATGGAACCAATGCATTTCAGCTACAACCTGATTTCAAAATATTCTTATAAGAAGAAATCGAATACAAATTTTCAAGTAGAAATGCTGTGTAAAAAGTAATCCAGTAGAACGTTTTGTTCTAGTAATTATGTCTGAGAATGAGAGAATGGTGTATCCCATTTCATTGCTTTTTAGAATTCAGTCCTAGCCAGAGAGACAAAAATTACTGTTTGCTTTTAAAACTAAACTGTGTTGTGCAAGTGTCTGATGGTTTTGGGTTTTTCTTTTCAACTTTTTTTTCTTTTCAGTTTTGGGCAATCTTTGTTCACACATATGACTGCACGTCTTAATTATTTTATCGATTTGCTCTTAACAAAAGGCAAACCAGTCATACTTGTTGGGAATGCTGGAGTAGGAAAAAACAGTGTTTGTGGGCAATAGGCTTGCCGCTCTCTCTGAGGCTACCTCCTGGCTACCATCCCTCTCAACTACTACACAACAGCAGCGGTGCTTCAGAGTAAGTTCCATACAGGTGCAAGAAACCTGTCTTTCCTCAACAGCAAAGGTGAAAAATATTATGTGGTTATTACAGTCTTATTGCAGTTGTCGGCTACTGCTGTTGTCTGGGTCTTGGCAAGCTTAGCACTTTGCGAAATGCAAAACTTGCGAAATTGGAGCAGGTAAGAGGAAAGGAGGAGGATGAAACTGTTTGGGGCAAACTGACACTGCGTTCCCACACGTTGCTCTGTGCTCGTGGACAAGAGAAAATTTGGCTTTACCTATGTTAACGAGAAGCCTTAAGCCAACTTGGCTAGCCTGGGTGTCTCTGTACTGTGCCCATAGATGTGCCAAAAAGGACAGTCAGGGGTCGGGGTTGCTTTTGCTATGCGCCATACAATCCCCAAGGAGGGGCCATCCCTGTCCAGGGAGGTTTGGTGTCTCCAAAGGCAGGGTGGATGCAGAGCAAAGGAAATGTTCACATAACACACAAGCAGAGGGGACTAGTATGTTGGTCAAAAACGTTATACTGGTGCTAAGTTTTGGAACAAGAGGAGTCAGATAGTCAAAGTAAAATAAACTCATAAAAAAGCTCCGTGTCCATTCTGGGTTTTGTAAACAACACAATCAAGGGAGAGCCCAGCTGTCGGTGGATATGCCCTCTTTGCCTTCTGTTTTTTTATCCTTAGAGTAACTTGAACTGATGAACTATACAGAAAAAAAAAAATATACATGCCCTATCCGTTGTACAGCTTTTCACAGCTGGAAAAAGCACTTCAGAAAGAAGTTAATACACTGGCTTATCCTTTCATGTGTCTAGGAGAAGCTACAGAAAGCAACATCTCACTTCTAAATTTTTTTCCAAAGTTTAAGAAGTCTTCAGGTAAAATCTTTAGAAGCATTAAGTTTGCTTGATGCTTCATTTAACTACTTGTGCAGTCATGTTCTTCATTTTCTAGCCAATCTGCATTGCTGCTAGTGGACCAAATTGTCACTAAGCCTAAAAAAATAAGTATAAATCTACAAATCTCCATTGAATAAGTTTTTACCCTCTTTTTTTTTTTTCTTTCCTGTCTCATATTGATTTCTTCTGTATTCAGGTCAGATAAGGAAATACCACTTTCTGTTTGCTTTGTACCTTAGTTTGTTCTTTGAAGTGTTCCCAAATTCACGTTAACATAGAATCCTGCATTAACCGAACTTAATCTGCTTTTTGCCGCTCAAAATGAATGGAGAGATTAAGAGAAAATAACTCTGCTGTGCATCAGAGCGAAATCATGAGCTGTTGTAAAGCGTCATAGGTCTTTAATGGGGAATGGGCTTTAAAAAGTTTTCAGGTGTTCCTCTGATCAGAGAGGGATTTTTTAGCTAATGATTGCCATTCCAGCAGCAACCATGACCGAGGCACTAAATCACAAAAGCATAACACTTCCCATTGCACACAAAAGCTGATGAACTCCTGGGCAGCAAAAGTTGCAAACATTTTTTTGGTGAACTGTGATGGAATGGTTTTATACTGTCATGTATAGCTCCGAATGTCTGCCTCGTGTTGTTTCTGTGTACCAATGCTTCTTCCCATAAAATGCACTCAAGTGATACGCTGAAATGCCTTCATGTGTTTTAGGCTACTACTCCAAGCACTTGTTTGGAATAATTAAATTGATGGATTTTTTTTTTTCCTTTCTTTTTAATGGAAAGAGGCACTCCCATAAAAAAAAACACAAACAAGCACTTTAAATTGTCGCAGTTCAAAAAGAAGAGCTAAAGAGCTAACTTGAAATACAGTTATTCAGTACATTGCCAGGTTCTTTTCATAGTTTAGAGGTTAAAAGATTTTTTCTTACATTTCACATCAGTTTTATTCTGCAGTATTTCCTTGCAAATCCCATCTTATCTGTATCCACATAACTTTTTTTGAGGTATCTGCCAGAGTGGGTGAGATTAGCATGTAGTGTTGGGTTTTATTTAGCATTCCCCCAAGGCATGTGACTCACCCGCTCTGTCTCTGTAACAGCAGAAAAATTCAAAATGTTACTTGATAGAGGCAGGTTTTGATGCAAACTCATATTCGTACATTAAGCTTGGGGTCTTCAATGGTACTGAAGTCTGGAACAGTGCCACAGAGAAGGCATTTGCATAAACATTCAGGTACAGTGGAATTTAATAAAATATGTTTCCTTATTGTATTGTAATAATGCAGTATTTTTAAAAAGTAATAGATTATAGTTGTGGACATTATTTAAATATTCAATAAGTTTAAGAATCAAGAAGGAATATTCCTACTTCTGGTTTTAAAAGTACAGGTGTATACATACCTAGGTATAAGAAGATTTTCTTCCTCTAGCTAAGATTTTAAGGTTATTAAAATATTTTAAGCCTTTCATACACACATTTTTCTCCCTTTTGTGGTAGAAAAGCAGAATTAGGTGTAGCCATGGCTTTTTTGCACCCTATTTATGATCAACCAGTTGCAAATATGTTGAGGTTCTACATTTCTGTCTTGTCCTCCAGCACACCTTCACTTTTTATTTGCTTATTTTTCTTTTCCAGTCAGTAACCATCCTTTTGGCTGACTGTGACTAGATGCAAATGTCTTTGGAAGCTTTTGTTAACCTTTCTTGAAATGGCCAGACAAAATCACTGTTGAGGTTTGCAAAATATTTATTTCACTGTTTGAAGAATCTAAGATGACAACAGAATGCTCCTTTTGTCCTAATGGAAACTGCTTGCAGTGATGTGTTTGTTCATGCTGCTTTGCCTAAGAAACCAAAAAGTCTGCTGCAAGTCAGAACCGTGGTGGTGCTGTGACATACCGCATTCAGCTGTGAGCATGCAAGCGTAGTTTCCATATCCTACAAGCTCTCATGAACACGTTGCCCAATTTAAAAAAAAGCCAAACAACAAGAAAAGTTCAAACACATTTGCTTACATTTCACCTTTTTTTTTTTTTTTTACCTAATCCAAAGAATTTTAACATACAGCCTAGTACAATGGAAAAAAAGAAGTCTATACCCTGCATTTTTTCCCAGTTCTACTTATTATACATGGAACTGATGATTATTTTTTTTCTTCCTCACCCTCCTTTCTTTTTGACAAATATTAAAATCTTAAAAAATAATGGCATTGGTCATCTGAAAACTAATAGCAGGTGTATCCCAAATTCATTATAATATTGACTGGACAAAAAAATATCTGGGCAGATGTGCAAAATTTTTGAGACATCTTCTTCCTCTTGCCCAGCAATGTTTAGTGGGAAATCTCATGCATATAAAATCTGAATTAAATTCCCTCCTGTGCTGTGAAGGTTATAACCACCATCTTCCCTGAATGTTTCATAACCATCTTTGGGTCAAGTCCCTGCTCTGAATGAGGAAGAAAGAGCTTTTGAAATTATGCTACTCACTGAAGAGGAGAGCTCCCATCACTGGGGCATACTGAAAAGTTTTCCTTGAAGTCCACCTATTACTGTGGTTTCATTTTGTGCAAAATGTTTTGTGATCATTTGGACAACAAAAATGTATGACCTGGGGAGGGCGATAAGATTGTTAGTCTCCAGTCCTGCTTTAATAAATTCTTAATGATTTATGCAGGTTCTTATTTCCATGCACAAAATAGAAGCAGTGCAATTAGAAATCAAACTTCTGTGGACAATTAATCCTTTCTTCTGAATCTGCAGAAAACTTCACAAACTGGAAAAAGTTGAGAATCACATCATGCTAAAGATCAATATTTTAATAATGCTTCATACAAGTGGTTTTCTTCTGTATTGTCAAGATGATTTAGAAACTTTCTGTTATTCTTTCCCGTACACCTCTAAGGGGAGCAGTGCCATTGGATAAAAATTACATAAACTCAAAATTTATGTCTCAAGATTTTGGAGTTTTGATGAATACATAAAAGTATTTGTATTATTTTTTTCACTGTTGTTGAACGCAGATCATCGGATAACAAAATTACTACAACAGTGAAAAAATGAATAAGCACCTTGTTTTGGGGAATAGGCTGAAATTTAATGCAATCAGCTTAATATTCCCTAGTATGGGAATGGCACACTAGTTTCCCCATTAGATGACCTGATTAAATATTATTTATCATTCATATTTTTACACTTTACATATGGCAAAGTCCTTGTGTAATCCTTCCCAGGAGAAGAAGAAAATAATCTTCACTGATAAACTTGCTCAGTGTCAGGATACCTGGTGATTTTACGTTTAAAGCATTTCAGTTCCAAAGGATGCGGGTGGATATGCAGTAAGATTTTCAAAAGCTGTGAAGTAGTCGACCAACTAAATCAACAAGACTCCTTTGGAATTCAGAATCCCAGTATGATGTTTTTTCAAAGACACTCCATGAGTTTCACTGATTACTGAGGACTTCAGTAGTTCAAAAATCCTTGTAGGTGGTGAAATGCTTCATAAATGTTAGCCAGCATGATTTTGAATTCTTGGTTTTGTTTAGTTTCAGTATTGCCTATTATGGTAATAATTTTTATGTATGTTGTGTTACATTTCAGAGGTGCTTGAAAAAAATAAGCTGGAGAAAAAAGGTGGTCATAACTGGCCCGGTAGGAAATCAAAAACTTATCTGTTTTATTGACGATTTGAATATGCCTGAAGCGGATGGATTTGGAACCATTCAACCATGCATTGATTTGGCAGCAGATTATGAACTCTGGTGACCATTCACTTCTTAATTAACGTTACGCTATAATTTTTGTGTTGTGGTCCATGGTGGGATAGAAACAGAACGCTTCAAGGTAAGTCGCTTAGAAAAGCATACTATCCTTGGAGGTTATAAACAGTTTTAGAAAAGAGAAGCAGAAAGTGAAGGGACTATAGAGAGTCTTGGAAGGAAAGTATCCTTTAGCTGCTGCTGCTGGAGCTGCTGGAGGTTGATCCCATTGATCGACCTGATAAGAACAGGGATGTCTGAGATACAGAAACTGATTCCCTAAATTGCAGCTTGCTGGATGTTTAGCCTGTGCCACCCTCTGTCATCACCCTGTAAAGACAACAGACAAAATCCACAGAAATTTCATGCTTCAGATTAACGCTCTCTGTTTGCCATGAGAAGAAAACCACAGAAGATGGCCACTGAAGGATAACAAAGTTAATTTGGGCAATTAAACTCATTCCCTCCTTACTTTCCAAAGGACAGTTTAATATTTTGGCAGTTAAAATATATTAGTATCCTTTCACTAGGGTCTGTGGAAGAGAATTTTTTCCCTTTAAAAGCAACTGTTTAATGTTGATTCCACTGTGTTACAGGAGGATCTATATCTTTAGTAAATACTTCATTGTTACTATAAATGCATATTAGATTCTTGTTTGTATACAGGCATGGCACTTCTACGTGACATAAAGAAAATGTGGCGTACGAAGAATACATTGTGAATGATCTGGTGAGTAAAAGAGAGAAGTAATCAGACATTAAAAAAGGAAAAAGTAAGCTAAATCCACCTAGCTAGCTGTCTGTGTGTTGCCAGAAGGAGGGGCACAGTGACAAGCACTCCGCACAAAACCAGCCGTACTTCAGTGGTATTAAGAGGCTGAGTGTATCTACTCAGTCGTCTGCTCCTTTGGAATGTGCGCAAGGATTTTACCATTGCCCTTAGAACTTTTGTTTCATAGAAGGTTCTTCTTCTCACTGGCATGTACACTGTGATCTGACTATAATTGTGACCAAGGTGAGGCAATAACGTCTGTACTGTTCTAGCATCTTTTAATGCAGATTCTGTTGAATCCTACAGGCGCTTTTGCTAGGTTACACTTCATCTCACGAAGGAAGGAATACCAGGTGTCAGCAGAACATCTTATTAAGGACCAAGACATAAAGAGAAAAAAGGAAGTGGCAGCTCAGATCTGAAACATTTCTCTAGCTTGGAGAAATCCATCAAGTCTAACTCAGCGACATACAAAGCTAACACCTCCATGCCCTGTTTTCTTCCCAGAGCTATATGGTATTCTCACCAGGAATCTTTTTGTTCCCTCACAGAGATTTCAAACTTCAGATCTTAAAAGTCCCTACTGTTTAACACTGTTGCTTCTTTCTTTTGAATTGTTTTGCATTGTTTTAAAAGAGAAACAAACCAAAACCTTTAAAATCTCCATTTTACAAAACAAGTCAAATTAGGAACAGAGTTGACCATGCTATTCGGGAATTTTAAACATAACCATTTGAGAATTCTAAAATAGGGTAAAATTTGTTGTGAATGGGTGGAAAGAAAGAGAATACGTTACACTGTGAAGTTCTGGGAAGGATTTATTGATTTAAGCAGGGAATGGCTGCATTATTTATGAGCCTTTCTTTTACAGTGTGCTTTTTTAAAGATGGTACCTGCTTGGCCTAGATCCGCTGTGTGCCAACTGCTAAAGAAACAAGACTCTTTTTTTGGCAATCAGAACTCAAATTGCCAGCTGCTGACAGCCTCAAATTTTTAATATTTTTTTTTTTAAGTGGCTTCCTTCTAATTCGCCTGGAGCTCTGTCATCTGGAAAGCCAGCAACAGTATCTGTTGTGTGGGGCTGCAAAAAAAGGAGCGATCTTTAAGCATGCCACTCAATGATGATCTTTGCTGGCTTTTTTTCTTGCTGAGGTATGTTAATTTTGCCTTCTCTTACCTATGATGGTGGTGTGCGTTCTCAAACTGATTTGAACTCCTTTTGGCCATGTTGTACTCATTCAAGTTTGTTTGGAGCCAGTTTCATTAGAAGATATATCATCAGGAGCATACTTTGCAGTAATGTAGTATCTTCATTTCAACACAAATGTTGAACAAATTATTATGTGGTAGAAATGTGGGGGTGGGCTTCTTAATTTTAAAATGTCAATCCTAATTTGATACTTTTGTCTTCCAGATTTCCCATAGGGCAGAAATGGTGATTCTTCAACCGAGGCTAAGCCTGAAAAATGTAAAGTATTTTGTCATTCATATTAACCAAGCTACATTTTCTTCCTTGGGTATGATAGGCAGAAGCTAACTATTAAAGCAAGTTACAGTTGTCAGTATATTGCCTGTATGAATCCAGCTGTTGGCAGCTTCAGTCAGCCCTGGACTCCAGGTATGGTTTGAAGTGTCATACTATAGTGATCCTGTATTTAATACATGAAATAATTACTGTTTAGCTTTTCACTGCAATAGGTAGGAGACAAAAGGGGATAGGAGAAAACACAGCGTCTGACATTTAGTACAAGTTCAAACCCCTGCTGTTCCTATAGCTAAAAGGAAAGAGACACACCATATTTATTATGATATTGAGATTCCCCTGAACTTCATAACAATTACAGTCTTGTGTGGTCCTTCAGTGCTTGACAACCCTTTTGGTGAAGCAGGGGCTGAAACCAGTAGCCAAAAAGCAGAGCATGGATTGAAGAGAAAAATGAGGGAAGGATATAATATGGCCAGCAAATCCCGGTCCTTCTTGTAAAATCAGGTGAGTCTGATCTGGTTTGGTGTTACATGCTTTCCTGTTCCTTGAAGCGCAGCTCTTTTTTTCTTCCAGAATATTTTTGTTGCCTGCCCACCCCATGGATCATCATCAGCTATTAGCAAGGAGGTGAGGATTTGTCAGGTCTCCTGTTATCACACATACCTTGGTTTGATGGGGATGTGCTAGCCCATCATCCACGTTTGCGCTCATCCTGGCATGGAATTTGTTTAGGGAAGGAAGTTTGAGGTGACAGTTGAGAAAGTGTTAATTTTTTCATGATAAACTGTGTCCTGTTTTCTTGAGTGGTATTGCAAAACAGGGCTAGTGAACACGTAATATCCTGGCAGTGCTGATACTTCCCTGTGTCCTATACTGCACCATGGCCTCAAACCATAATGAGTCACCTAAGTGTCCCAGAGAAGAGATAATTGTTTTAATTATATTTTGCACACTCAGTTGGCTGGCGAACTTGCTAAATTAGAGACATTCTGGTTCATGTTAAAGAAAATATACTTTCAAGAACAATGCATATTGGGTATCTACTCAGTGTGATTAATGTCTTTGCAGAATATTAGTCTCCCTTGAGTGGCATATTTTGATGCCAGCTGACAGCATTAAAAAAAAAAAAAAGAAAAAAAAAGAAAAAAAAGCGTAATCTTTAGGGCATTCTGTTTGCTACACCCAAGTGTTTATAGCAACCAAATGATCTTCAACATGTCTGGCTTCATGAATCATCACGTGTCTATGGGGATAAACTAGTGGAAAACAGAGACTGTAATTTCTTTTATAAAGTGATGATGGACACTATGCACATGTATTTGAGGTGCGTTGGTGGCTTGAAACTATTTTGCCTGATGCCAGCAAGTTAAAAACCGGATAGTAAAAGCTCTTATTTACTGGAACTGTAAGTAGCAATAGCACACTTTCTTTTTATCCTCAGCCCCCAATGCAAGCATCTTCCTCGCAGAGGAATTCTGTGATTCTGTGCTTCAAACCACAAGGATAATAAACTTTCATTTTCCTTTACTAATTGTTTCTCTTGTATTAGTTTTCTTTCCCTGAATAGTTTAACATATTAACTGTGTGTATATATGTTTATATATATTCCTATACATTAAAAATTTGAATTGTGTTTTCAAATAATTTTAAATTGCAGTCTCTCTTTGGACTTCAGAGCACGTCAGTAAAACAGCATGTACTTTTTGAACTGTGAGCACTGGTTATCCGAATAAAAATATGTGTTGTCAGAATTAAACTATTTAAAGAGTTAAGGCACTGTAAATTGCAAGACACATGAAATAGATATGCAGGTTTCGTTTTGTTCTTTCTGCTGTGTGGGGGTAAAAGGTAATACACCCATCTGTTTTTCATAGTGGAAACACTGCAAATATAAGCCAGGATACATGTTCCTTTGTCTTAATGTTCTTAGTAAAGTTTTCTTATGTATGCCTCTTGTTTTTTTTAACCTGTCTTATGCTATGAAATGTAGTACCTCTCAGTATTGTTCACTGTACAAGGAAGACAAAATAATGTCACATATTATATAGTAGTATTGCATATACAGTTTCTTCTGGAATTAATGTGTGTTGGTGCCAATACCAGGATGGACTAACTAGTGAGGACCACAATACTGTTTCTACTTGCCCTTCAAAAACAAAAAAATTACAAGCAGACAAAGTAGTGGAAATATGAACTAATATGAACATATTAGGTACATATGTTTCACTTAAAAAAAAAAAAAAAAAGTTTTCCTGATGAGGGGCAGGAGGAAGAGAGGGAAAATTTGAATTTATTTGACAAAAAATATGGTAACTGGAAAACATCAGCTTTGTTTACTAGTCCTTTTTTCCTTTCCTTTCTAATTTCTATTTGCTAGTAAGAAAGGAGTGAAAAGAAAAAGAATAAGGATAGGAATGAGGACACTGAAACCAGAAAATTTAAAATATTTGGGAGTGTTTGATTCTAGGTTGAGCAACGACTTCCTATCATAAAGAAATTATTGTTCCTTAATTCTAAGTAGTTTAGACACAAACAATTAAAGATTTAGACAGCTTTACTAGTAGATTGTTTGGATCCTGTTTGGATGTACTGTGCAAATGCTTTGAGCCCATTCTTGCACTTCTGTTTAGTCTTTCAGAGCACAGTGGATGGGTACATCAGTCACTAATGGATGATTTTTTCATGTAAACGTTTTTTATGCGCTGTGTTTGTGGCATTTTTTAACTATTATTTTTCTCTCTCACTATGTGGTAGAATGTGGAAGACAACGTGTTGCTGCAATCTCCCACTCATCTCTTACTGTTTTGCGAACAGTGGAGCAGACGCTTGCTACGAGCCGGTGAAAGAGTGGGAATGACGAAGGAATACACTTGAGTTCCTAGAAAGCTGCAATGAAATGCATGCTTCTGTGAACCTAGTCTTACTGAGGGTGCCATGCAGCATGAGTAAGTTGAATATCTATAAAGGGAACAAATAGTTCATCATGATGCTACCGATGTTTGCGTGAAGTTATCACTTTTTACTGTTCAGAGGCTGTTGCAGTACAGACTTGTAACGTTCTTAATGGAAGGCTTACGCGAGGGTACCGTGCAGTAATAGCCCTCTAAGTAGGCTTTATTGGCGTCATTATGGAACAGTAGGTTGTGGCTCAGTGTTAAAGCTAACCTTCATTTTGTTTGTTTAAACAGAGATTCATCCTTTTTTGTGCTGCACAGAAATTAACACCACTTATTCTCTGAGGTTGGCAAGATAATCTATAATGCTGTAGATACTGTGCCTTACCTTTTAATTAGTTAATGATGTAACAGGCCTTTATAAGAAAAGTAAAAATTATCCTTTGTTACCAAGAAAGGGAAAATGCTTTAAAAATTACATTAATTCAAAACAAGGGTAAATAATACCTTAAGCATATACTGAATTATGCCACTGTATGGCAGACTTGAAGTTGCTTTGCTGCCTAGCCTTACACTTTTTAAAATATGAACCAGCCCAGGCTTCTAAGTCCCATCATCATAGATTTATTTTATTTTATTTAACCATAGGGGTTTTTTTAATGTATTCTTATCTCAGTTTGATATAATTTGTTCTTCTCGTGTTGGGCAATATCTTAGTATCCATCGTGATCCAAAATCTCAGTTTCTGAAATCTGATTAACTACATTTGCTTTATTTTCCTGCACTGCAAAAAAGAGTTTTCAGAAGATGAAGTGAAGATTTTGCTAAATAAATGAGGCACAGACTTCCTTGTTGCTCATTTCATTATTTGTGATCTTCCTTCAGCATCGTTGTTGTGGTCGTATACATTATCAGTGATTTCCAGAAAGAGACAGAGGTCCATGCTGGCAGAGCATAGTTTTGTTAAAGCAGTTTCTTTTATTTGCAGTGTCAAATAGTTTAACATGGAACTTTTTCTTCTCATTGAGACAGACTAGGGTTTCAGGATTTTTCACTTCGCCCATATTCAGGCAGAAACTATATAAGAGGAGACACTCTTGACAAAGCAGTCTATTGTAGAAGTTTCTCTCCAAGAGGATTAAAAAAGAGATTAAGTTACGGAGATAATCATATGGATCTTTCATAGGGACTGTAGATTTTGTTCTGTTGATTTAGAGGTTGATGTGATAATCATCAGAATTGCAGACAGAAGCCTTCTCAGGTGTCGCTAGTTTTGCTTAAAAATATTGGTAAGCCATTATCTTCTCTCTGAAATCTAGTGACCAAGCGTAGTATCCCAATTTGGCAAACAAAGTGGCAGGGTGTCTTAGCCTTACAGTTTGACAGTCCTAGAAAAGTGTATGTGAAATTAAATCCTGTAAATTTTTTCCACACTTTTTATGAGGCTTGTTTGTTTTGGTTTTCTTTGGGGTTTTTTGGTTTTTTTTTTTTTTAATGGATCCATTGTGAAATCATGAATAAGGCTGACAAAGTTCTACAGTGAGGTCAGAGAGAATTGGCTTCCAGTAATGTTTTGTTGAACAGGTTTCTACCTCTTTATTAATGCAACCAGATTAGACAATTATCCCTTTATTTAAGAAGATTCTCATCAATTTTATTCAGGGATGGGATTGGTTTTTTGGTTGGTTTCATTGATATGTGGAAGAAAAAAGAATCTGAAGGTCCAACATGCTATCTCTAAATTCCGGTCTGCTCATGCTAGGCTGTTATTCCTTAGAATCTGCATCTGATTTTAAAAAAATAAATTTTAAATAAAAAAAAAGTTAGGTGCTTTTATGAATTACTAAAATATCGATTGCTAGAAAGTTGTTTTAATGTCTCAAGCGTAGTTTTTTTTTGGAAGAATTACCCTGATACTTACATTTGAAAATTCTAACAACTTAAATCCTGTCTAATTTGGGTCCAGATTCTCATCTGGCCTCATTCATCCTATAGTATTCCATAATCAGCAAATAAAAGCATGCCTGAAGTAGTCTGGGCTAGATATTCCAGGGGTAAATTCAAGTTTGATGCACGTTTTTCACAAAATGATTCATCATCCTTCAACCTTTGTGACGCAAACTGCCAGACGTGCAGTTCTTATGGACTCCTAGGACCCAGTCAACCTGCCTTCAGGTTAACTAGGTCTTTATTCTGAGCGCAACCAGGGTCCATCAGGATCCTGGAACAATGCTTTGGAGCAGCTCAGTGTAAAGAATGAGCAAGTGGGCAGTGCTGGTCATTGTAGAAGTCAGTGCAGACCTTCATTATTTGACAAACAGCTTTTCTTTCCTCTTGCTCAAATATCAGAAAGAAACAAAATGCTCATGCAAACATAATATACCTTTAGGTGTCAGGAGCACATTACCACAAAAATAGAAAAATAAATTAAAGAAGAAAGATTAAAAAAGAAAGCTTGGTGCAACAAAAAGAAATTGAGAATCTTGGCTAACAAGGTTGTTGAAGTCTATGTTATGTTACTGGTTTTTTGCCATCAGGTGCTGGATCAGACATATCCTAGAAACCCCGAGGGTTTATGCACTTCTGACTGGAGTAGGTGGTAGTGGTAAACAAAGCTTGTCGAGGCTGGCGGCATGCATCTGCTCCCTGGAGGTTTTCCAAATCACGCTGAAGAAAGACTATGGGATCCAGGACCTGAGGGTAAACTGATAGATACTCTTGGAGTTTGTTGAGTTCACTACAAGAATGTGTTGTTTTGTTGTTGCATGGGCTTGATAAAATCACAAAACAGTATGATTTACAGTAACAACCCCTGTTGTTCCTGTGGTTTTCAGCTATACCTCTGGTTTATATTTGAAAAATGAATGGTCAAAAAATATTTCAGTGTCTGTTTATACGCTTAATAGCATATTGGTAGTTTCTCCACTTTTTCTAAGGCAACTACTTCACATACTACAAAGATGTGGTTGGAGTTTTGGTATTTAAAGTTAGCAGTTTGTTACAAATTTTTGCGTGTCATTGCACGCGTATTAATATAGTGGAATGAAATTGATGTGGGTAAACTCAGGGCAAAATTTTGTCCTCGTGGCATGCAAGTCACTCAGTCAATTAAACTGGTCATATGCAAAGATAGGGAATACAGTTGTGAGGTGCTCTGTCAGGCTTACAGGCTTCAGGACACGGCAAGGCTGAGTCCTGTCTATGCGAGCAAACAGGGAAGCTGAGGAACATTTTCTTCCTCCTCATTCTACGCGGACAGCGGGCACTGCTTCTGAATGTCGGACACAGCTAAATAAGGATCTGACTATGGCTAAATGTGGTGGATGGTGGTCCCCAGAAAGCCCTTCCTTTCGCCGTGGGCCATGGCCAAACCACCACAGTTTGTGCAGCCCAAGGCATCAGTTTTCAGAGGGAGGTACATGCTGGATTATTTTGGAAAAGTGCTGCATGTTCTTCAGTGTCTTACATGGTGACTAGGTTCTTGTGCCCTCCTTCCCTGGGCAAATGAGGTGTAGGTAAGATGTGGGCTGAAGTGATCGTTTCCACCATACTGTTTCCAAGCAGAGAAACTTCTAAGCCTGAGGATTTGTTTTCTGCTAGGTTAGGTGGCAATTTGGTGTTGACTTTATTCTGTATTTCAAATGTGACCACACTCAAATGCAACTGATGTGGGTTGTTTTTATCTGGAACCCCATGCCAAAAAGCATTCCGTGTTTGTACCCCTGTTAGCGCAGTGGTCCCATGCCATGTCTCTCTGGGCCACCCATGTCTGACAGCAAAAGTAACAGTGCACCAATTCACTACTCAGTCTTTTTTATTTTTTGAGCATGAGAAAGCTCTCCTAAATAAAATCACACACACATGTGCATGCAAAATGTCTTGCAGAAATACCAGAGTTTAAAAATGGATCTGACTCTTCAGTGCAATTCCCAGACATTATTGATGTGGTTGTGGCTGTTCTTGATAGGTCGTTTCATGGCATCCCTTTTTTAGTACGTTCGGGGGGCGGTGGTGGTGGTGGTGGTATTTCCTTGATTAGTAGTCCATTTTGATCTTTATCACTAGGTCAAGTCAAAACCTCAGTGTTTAATATGGAAAACAGAGGTAAGCTGCTTTTCCCTTTGGATGTTATGCAGCAAATTAGCAATGTGTAAATAAACTGAAAAAACCAAGAAGTCAGCAATGCATTGCCGTCCACTAACATGCATTTCACACTTTTTCTGTATCAACATTTTAACAGAATATGAGTGATTGCCTCCTTTCCTTACAGGTAGATCTTGCCAGTTTGTACATCAAGACTGGTGCCAAGAACATGCCCGCCATGTTTTTGCTGACAGATGCCCAGGTTCCAGACGAACGCTTTCTTGTGCTGATTAATGACTTGTTGGCATCAGGTGATTAGACTAACACATTTCTTGAAAGATCTTTTTCCAATGACAAATGATCTGTGATTTCATTGAACTTCAAAGAGATTATTTCTCTTTCAGGTATTTGTAGGGGGAGTTTTTAGAGAGGCCAAGTCAACCCGTTCAACTCGAGCACTGAGTCTCATTTGCTGAAGAAGGCATTGCCTGCTGAGGAGGTGAATTGCTGAGGTTTATCATTCATAAGTGCATTGGTCTGGGGAGAGATGGGACTCTCTCTTTGACTTAATACTGTTTGCTTTGATAGGATTTCACTGACATTAGACGATGTCTTTGTGACTGCACAGTCACAGTGTAACAGACAGCAATGCACTTTCACCCACGTTTTGAGAGTTAGAGGCTCTGGATTTTGAACGTGGGGATCTGGAGATAGGGTGGAAGACAAATGGGAATAATACTATGCTGTACATTGGAGAGTATCTTAAAAGGTATTTTAGAAATTATTTATTTTTTGCAGCTTGACCGGAAAACAGGTTTCTAACAGCCCGTAAAAAAAGGAACCACTGTTCTGAGGGATACATAATTTATGAGTGAACTTCCTATCAGGGCAAATATTTTTGTCTTTTTAAACAATGTTGTTTCTTCTCCCTTAAAAAAAAATAGTTGTTCTTTTTAGGTGAAAAAGTGTGGGGAACAGGAGGAAACTGTTTTGTACTTGATCTGGCTATTATCACAGCATAACTCCAGTTATACGCCTAAACCCCATTGTGTTAAATACCATGTAGAAGATTATTTCTCAGGTTGTGTTGTGTAAGGCTTCTCCTAACTGCCCCTTTGTCGTGTTGCAGGAGTGGTTCCAGATCTGTTCAGTGATGAAGATGTGGAGGGCATAGTTACAGAAGTTAGAAAAGAAGTCCCAGATCTGGGCCTGGTGGACACCAGAGAAAGCTGCTGGAGGTTCTTCTTGAGTAAAGTGCAGCTGCAGTTAAAGTAAGGCATGTTTCAGGGACAAGAGGCGGTGCTGACCTGGTCAAAATAACAACGTATTTCAGTTATCTCATAACCCAGCATACGTTGGCATACTTCTCTTGAAAGGCTTGCTCTCTGACGTGTGACACCGAATTTGCCTCTGTCATGTTACCCCTGTCATGGCCGCCTCTGTGTGGAGACGTGGTGCACAGCGAGTTTTACTTTGAGATCTGACTGTTGACTTTCTGCCTGTTCATAGGACAGTCACGTAGCTGCTATGTGGCTTAGTTTCATGGTCTTACGTTTTGAACGTAACAAAGCCTTTCAGAGAGAAGTGAGGTGCTGGTGAGGATTTAGTGGTGCAGTTGGTGCAATTGTAAATACGTTCCCTAATTACACATGTTACCGAAATCGCAGAATGAAGAACTTAGCGACACCAATGTGGTGTAGATAAGCAGACACTTCTTTACTGACGGCCGGGTGTGTGAGTGAGTCCTCTCACGATCAATGCACACCAAGCTTCAGAATCATACACCATATATAGAACTTATTCAGGCATATTCATTAAGTATTCATGCATAATCATAGTATTTCCCGTAAATCATTAACATACTCTCCTCCCATATCTGATCCTGCGCAGTAAAGCTTAGAAAGGTCTAGAAATGGGTCTGGGGTACGATTTGGGTAGGTGGTATATGAGTCGGTGGTCGCGATCTCCCCCTGCCGGAATTACCTTTTACTAAAGTTCACGGTTTCTTGGCAGGTAACTACAAGCTGTTCCAGTCGACTCTCCCCAGTTCCCATTAATTCTATATTCTGACATTTCAATACACTTTCTACATACAGAAGACTAGTCAAATACAAAGAAATCTGTAAAATCCCAAATTTTTTACCTAAGTTTTAAACAATGATTCTAGCCCATTCTTCTGGCCTTGGTACAGGGCTGTACAAAGGATTTCATAACAGCTTTTGCTGTGCAACTACAAGTTTCATTAAAATATATTTCTTATTCCAAATGATTTTATAAAGTCAATTAATTGTAACTTATTAGCAGATCTGTAACACACATACAGTAATTCTGTATATGTAGTCAAATCTTAAGCATTTGCACAAATAATTGATATTTCACAGTAAATGTTAATACTTTCCATTTTTCCTGTGCCATTTAAAACTGAGGAAAAAATATCCATGTAGCTGTTTTCAGGTCAAAAGCTGTTTAGCAATATACGTTAATACGATACCACAGTTGCAACAAGTGTCTCTCTTGAACCCCCTTTTAGAGGCAATGTTGCTGAGGCAGGCTGCAGTTCTCTCCTGAAAGCTGGAAAGCAGAAATCTGGGTACATTGCTTTTGGAGTGGCATTGAGGAACTTGCAGTTCATGCAGCCTTCAGTTTTAAACATAATCTGAAATGTGTATGGTTGATAAGAAAATTAGAAGTCTGAAAACCATTAACCCTTTAGAAAGAGAATGTTTTTAAGGGAATATATGCCCCATACTTTGTCTATTAAACTGATCTGCTTGATTGGGGATGAGAAGAGCCTTCCCATAGCAGGTTATTCCACAGCAGTCTTCTGTGCAAGTTTTTTCTCCATGTTCTGAAGTGTTTAACTACCACTGATTTAAAGACCATTCCTATTTGGTTATGAGATTTTTTTCAAGTTCTTACACTTTATAACATACCAATTTATCTTTTTTTTTTTTCTTACCTTCTTTTTCCTATCCTGCTTTAGTTTTGCAGATGTTCCTTCCTATCTCTAATTTTGTTGCCATGACTACTGTCCCTCCACGAATTTATTCTGTAACTTCAGGGTCAGTGGAGACTTGTATAGGATGTAGTGTGACATCTTCTGTATTGTTTTCACTTTTGCTGGACTTCAGTAATATGGACAATAGTGCTGCTTACCTTCCATATATCTATTTCTAATGAGTGCTGTTTTGTCTCTGTTTCATGACTATTGCATTTGTGTACATTTTTAAGAGAGGACTGGAAAAATAATACCTAATATCTCTCTTAATTTTTTTCTTGTCCATTTCTTTCCCTTTGTTTTCTTCTTATTCCCCCAGAAGTTTCTTCCTTTTTTTTTTTTTTTTTAAACCAGCTTTTTGAAAGACAGCTTTCAAGTGCCTTTTAACTTGCAACCATTTCACCAGTCCCCCACTGTGCAAATTAGCACTTCTAGAGGCCAGAACAGGAGATACCTATTCATGTTGCAGGGAAGCAAAGCAGAGACATTATAGTACTGAAGGAGACATAAATTTCATGAGTTAACACACTGGCAGATATCTGTATGGACTTTTAGTTAGTGTTGGGTGACCTATCACCTCCTCCTTTCCCTAGATTTGAAGAATAAAAGACTCATAAAATGTGAAAGAGAACAAAAGGGAGAATTTAGGCTGTTTCAGAATGTTAAAGCTCAGTGAAGTGAAGTGATATAGTCTCATTTTTCCATTTCATTTAAAAAAAATCAACATTCTACAGTAAGCCACGTTTCACTTGTGCTCACCCATCATCTTAAAGCCTCAAGTTCTGTTTATGATGAGGAATCTGTATCTCTGGAACCAAAACTACACAGCGCTATTCTTTGAACCACCATAGCAATTTGGCTTTGTGTTGGTTTTGTTTCAATTGCATTCAGCCTGGAACTTGCAGTCAGTTCTGTTGTTAACGTACTGAGAACATGCCATGTATGTAGATGCAAATTTATGCCAGTGTAAATTGGAAGTATGTCAGCTGAAGACAGTGGATTGCACCATTGTAGAATATGGGTCCACAGCTGAAGTGTGTGCGAGGACATAAATGCATCTGAGGATTTCAAAAGCTTTCATGATGAATGATGGAATAAGTAGCAGTCGTCTTTCTTAATTTAACAAAACCAATGGCCAAACATTGTAAATGGTAAGGAGCTGACAGTGCTAAGGCATGTCATGAGCTGAGAGGTTTCTAAGGCTCACAGTGATTTACTGGAGATCCAAAAGTTTTTTCAGTATCCCATCTCTCAGCAGTAATTGCTCTTAAATACTCTGCACGTTACCAGAATTTCTTAGGAAAGTAAAGGCCAGAAGAACCAACTATTTCTCAAAAGCATGGGTATGAGACAAGGTCAGTCAGTCTTGCTGTCACCTGAGCTCTGTCTGATTTTATTTTATTCTTCTGGTCATAGCAACCCTTCAACTTTTTCTCAAAAATGGAAACACGGTGCCTAAATGCCTTGTAGCCCACATGCCCTACGCAAACATACTCTCAAACATACCTACATGTTTTCCGAGTTCTGTGTTTCCTACTACCTCATCTCGGCTTCCTCACTGCTCATAAACATTACAATATATTCTAAAGCCATACATGTTACATGGCTTTTCTTCTGAACTCTTTTTCTCTGTTACTCAGTCTGTGTACAGCTTGTTTTCTTCATGAGCTGCTGATCTCTGCTACTGATACATGCTCCTCCTTTTTTAAGTAAGATTCCTCACTGTCTGTTTTCCTCATGTTTCAAAGTTTACTGTCCCTCAGTGGCCAGTGTGAAGTCCCAGCGTTAAGAACTAGATTTGCTAGTTTTAGGGTAATGCCGTTTCTCCAATTTTATTCCAATAAGCAAACCTGGCTGAACTGCTTTAGTCATCACATCCTTAGAATGGTCTCCTCCTTGCATAGTCCCGTCAGTATTTAGCTGGCTCCCCATTTTCTGCAGAACTCAGCAGTACTGTAGTTCCATGTCAGCCAGAATGAACATCAAACACAGGCAGAGCAGGTGCCCCGCATCACCACAGGCAGTCTTGTCCAAAATATTACTACTTTTTTTTTTTTTTTAATCATTGCCTTTCATTTTGAAATCCTCTTTCATCAGGACATATTAGCCTTTTCCTTGTGGTCTCTTTCGCCACTGACAGAACATCTCTCTTTATCTGTGAATCTGAGAGGAACTTATGTAGCCCCATCACAACTTAGCTTTTGGCTAGCTCTCGTGATTTTTCCTTTGAGGGCATAAATACACATGCCTGTCAGCTTGACTGCTTTACTCCTAGCTAGAAAGAGCCACGTTTTCAGGGATTCTGGTTCTATGTTAAACTAATACTAATGCCAGATGTGATTGTATTTGATTCCATCAGAAATGAGGGTTCGGTTGATCATACACTCTTATCACTTGATCAGTCTCACCTCCCAAATAATTTATGAACTTGCCAACCAGTTGCCAACGAGGAAGCAGGTGGGTCAGGGACAGACACAGTTACTGCCCCACCACTGAGAGAAAGCTCAGTTATGGTATTAGACAGCCAAGAAGCTATTGAGGCTTTCCAAGTTCCGCAGCACATAAACCAGCTGCTTCTGCAGTTGGCTGGCTCTTACAGAGTTTCTGTCTCTCTATGAAGAACTCCAGGTTTTTCTTATTTGGATGTCAGCCATCTCTTCTTGAGTACTTAGAGAGCTGATTTTTAAGGATACATCTATATCAGCAAGTTTATGAGGTTTATTTTGTCATCCTGAGGACTAGTAGCATGACATGGCTGGCATCAATGTGTGTTAGCTTTTCGTTTGCTCTGCTCACCAAACGACGGCAGCAGCGCAGAGCTGGCTAGGAGCGATTCCTGGTCTGTACAGCTCCTTCCTTCTGCTGCAGCACTGCGTAGTTTCACGTGGGAAAACCATGGGAGCGAGTGTGCTTACTCTTAAATAGGATGGGCCCTGTCAGACCAGTGGTCAGGCGTGTGCCGAGGCGCTGTTCAGTTCATCAGTATTAAGATGCGCTGTTTGTCTGTCTTGCTCTCTTGGAAGCACTTGGTGAATCTAGAAAGCTTGCATATCTTGAGATAAGCAGAGGTCGTTGAGCCGAAGAATATGGTATAAGAGACATGTCTGTAGTGAGAGTGACATGTGAGTGTGAGGCTCAAATGGGACATTTGAGGACAGAGGATTTTGGTGTTCTTAGGGGTTGTGAATGCTACATGGAAGTTGATATTAATTTCCCATGATACCAGTTCTTTTGTCTGCACCGATTGTCTCCATTACTCTCTTGTGCAAATTTAAATCTTAAAATTGTCAGATGAAAGACTCTTGCATAGTCCTTTTCAATCCACATTTCTTTCAAATAAGGGGATGACTCTATCTTGGAGAACTTCCCAATTTTTTTCTATTACTATATGAAATACCATCACTGTAATATTTATATCCTAGTTGTCTTGACAAAAATGAAGCTTTTCTTACATGGAGCATTTCCTATTCTTTTTTTTTTCCCTGGTGTCAAATTAGACTGTCATTTATGGCCTGTGCAGAAGATAAATGTTTCCAAAATGCGACCTTCTTGCTTAAGCAAAGATTGTTCAAAATGTAGACAGTAATAATTACTCATTTTTCCTCACAGGTCTCTTGTTATCAGATCACATGGCACCTTCGTTATTCTGTATTCAAAGGAAGCAGTGCACAAGGTCTTTCATAATACTGGGAATTCACTGGGGGGAATGCAAATGAACTCTGCAAATGTGCCACATCGTATCCATGCCTGGCGTGATTTTACCAAACTTCACTGAAGCTAAAGGAGATAGAAAGGTTATGCCATGGTGAGGATCTGATTACCTTCTTTTTATGACTACATTTTCAAGTATATGCTGTGTCCTAGATTTTTATTGTCCACAAAAAGTAGTTAAAAAAGACGTAATTATCTAATTTGGATGTTACATTATGTTATAGCTAGGGCTGTGCTGGAATTTCCTCCCTAACAATATGATATAGTAAAAATCACTCAGTTGTCACTTTGTGTTTTAGAGACAAGTATTGGAAATTATAAAAAGTGTGCTTGAATTTGAGCTCTAGAATTAGCTATTCCAAGAATTAATTTATCAAAGGATTGAGAAATTATTCTTCTAATCTTCATCCTGACAGATGTACAGAATTCCTACAGAATTTGTAAGTAACTAATTTTACCTATTGCTACTTTTTTATTGGATTTAATTGTTTCTCTTTATTCCCTGCAAGGTTTCCAGAATTCAGTTTTCCAGATCCTCTCATCTAGTCCCTCTCTTCTTAGGCTTCATAGCAGTTCTATTTAACTGTTGTCTTCTGCTTTGTAATCTGCACTTGCAAAATTACAGCTCTGTATTTGAATAAGTCTCCACTGCAAGCAAAAGATTGGTGTATTTGTATTTTGTGCATAGTTCACCTGCCTTTAAACTTGCTGTTTTCAGGGCTGTTCGCAGTATAACTGTGACAGTTGAGTCCAGGTTACTCACTCAGGTATCTTTCCTTTTTCTTGGTCGAGTTTTCAGGATGAATAACTTTGGTAGGACTAGCCTGTGCCTGGTACTTCTTCCAAAGACTTTCACTAGGACTTGCTTACCATGTTCAGCAACTTCAACTGTTTCTCTCCTGTCTGCCTTCACTCATCACTCTGTTCACCTCCTGTTCCGTGCTTGCTTGGTATGTTGTTGTTCAGTGTTGAGAGGCTTTTGTTATCCCCATGACAGTGGTTATCCACATGAGCTCCAGTAGTACTGGGCTGGATAAGCACAAGATTAGAATGAAGATTAGAACGTACTACCAAATGTACTCTAACATTTTCAGAAATCTTTTTGAGGAGTGACCACAGGCAAGGAGAGAACAGACAAGTTCTGGGTATGAATTAGTAAATGTAGAATTTAGATGCTAGGATAAAATTAAAAGTAAACAATCCTGAAAGGTCAGTATTACATTCTCAGGGATCTCCAGTTCATATAAACTAGTGCAGCTCCTTGTAGATGCAAGTAGTTCTTTTAAATCACTCCTAACGAATTACATTGGGTAGAGAAAGCACCTTCTGCCCTGAAGTTCAATAGAAGATTGATATGAATAGGGCATAAATGGTAATCATTCCATACAAACAAATTTGTAATATTTAGGGAGGATAAAATATTAGTTACACTACAAGACTAAGGAAAACACTAAATTCTGATTTGTGTTTGGCAAATGGTCCAGGACTTTGATTTGACTTTTCTAGTCAAGTCCAGTACTTAGAGAGTTAAGTCCAAATATGAGCAATATGAGTGTAGGAGGGTGTAGAAGATGTAACTTCTAGAAAGACTGTGAATGGTTTGCAGCTTTGGAGGTGTGATAGATTCAGTTTGGCACCACTGCTCTAGCAAGGGCACTTGTGAGAAGCACATCACAGCAGCGATGGATACCTGTAGGCTCTCCGTTACTGGTGCTACCATAGCAGGGATGGTGTGCAGATTGGAGAAGGTGGCTACTAGAGGAATAAGAGAGGAGAAAATGGGGTGCCCCAAGCATCAGCGTTACTCACTGTATCTCTGGTGTTATGACTGCACGCAGAATTTTATCAGAAAATGAGAGGGAGAAACAATGTCTAACCAAAGGATATATATGTCTAATTGAAGATATAACAGAGAAGAAATTTCAGAAAACTCACAGAAGTGTCCAAGGTCTTTGAGAATCACAAAACATACCTAGCAGATTCTTCATGTATATTTCATCTCTGATTCAGAGTTTTGGGGTGGAGAGCATTTATTCTTGTATGGTTTCGATTGTTTCTCCTGTGTTTGCCTTTCTTTCTTTTCAGCCTGATAAAATTTTTCTGTAAGTTCCAAGATCTTTCTGTGGTCTTTGGACAGTTTTAGTGTAGTTTTCATCCCTTGGCTACAACGGATTTCTACATAGACGTTTCTGCCATTTGCCTCTCTATGCTGAACACATTCGAAGTAGGTGATGTTTTCTTCTGTACCTTTAGACCAGCTTACTGATCGGCCTGTCTTTGTAACATCCCTGGACAACCTGGCCTCCGTGGTGTTTTTGCATGGCTGTCTATTACATTTCTGCCTAAATTCTTGAAGATAGGGAAGAGCGTTACTTCTTACAAATATGAGAACATGCACCGCTGTTTGTAATTCTTGCAGGAGTCAAAGGTCACCAGTGATTTAAAACCAGTGGTTTCTCTTGCTGACACATTCTCAAGTACTTCCTAGACAAATGTGCAAATTGCCTATGGTTAGAAGTTGTTTTAGGTTCGTGTAAGACAAGTATTTTTCTCCGTTTGACGATAAGTGCGATCAGTAGGGGGGCCAGAATAGCTACAGCAATTCAAAACTGTTTTAACATGAAATAGTCCTCCACATCCCATTCCATGAGACAGAGGAAAACGTACTGCGAGATCTTGTGTCTCTGGGAAGCTGGTAAGCATGTTGGAAATGGAACAGGCACTAGTGAATTCTCTCCATTTAGAAATATAAAGAAGTAAATGGACTAAAAAATAGTGGAACATGCAGTTAATTCACAGTGCAGTCTAAAGCAATGGCTTGGGGGCTCTGATTTATTGAATATTTATGGTTCACTCACCAGTAAAGATTTCAGTGAATTCTCCTCTCTTTTATGCCCCATTTAGTATTTTACTCTGCATCATTTTTCTTCCTGTCTGTCATAAAATGGGAGGCTATCATTGCTTCTGTTTGCCTTCCTTGCTTCTTCCTCTTACCTTTTTTCATGTCTTTCTCTTTTTTTCTTTTAAGATTTTCACACGTCTGCCTTTCACCTACCCTGTTTCCACCATGGCTCCCAAGAGAAGGCATCACTTGTGCTTTTCTTGCTGTTGTACTTGGCCATATCACAGCCTTATGAAAACGGTGTCATTGATCTGAAGCCTTCAGTAATCTCAGAATCCCAGGCAGTTTGTGCAGCCATGAGAGAGTTTTTTGTGAGATATAGCCTGACCAGTGCTTGTGACCACAGGCCATTTCTTAACTGATTTTGCTAAAAAAGGTGGTAGTAAAAAAAAAAAAAAAAGGACATACCCTGTGATTAAGCATAAAATTCAAGCTGCTTTACAAAATGCATAAATGTCCCAGGAAAGAGTTTCTCTTCAAGAGGGTATTTTGAATAATAGTAAAAGATTTTCTTGTTTTGACTTAGTTCTACTGAAATTACTCCTCTTTGCTCATAACTAAAGGTTAATTGCAGAAACTGTTGTCTTGTGTTTTCTAGTGCAGAGATGTGTTTTTGGAAACTGTAAGATAATGGCAAGTCTTTTCCATTTTCCATGTAATCTTCTTCCCAGATACCGTAGAAGCTTTTTCCACCGTTACTATCCAGTCATCACTTTCTCTCCTCTCTGGCTGCTTACAAACCTGGGAAGTGTTGTCCCAGGTCAACCTCCTCCTTTCTTCAGTCCTCTTTTTCCTTCTTTTCTTTCAGGTTTGTGCTGCTCTTCCTTCTTCATCCAGTTTTCTCTCAGTGGCAATTCCTGCTTACTCCAGAGGCAGAGTGAAGGTGTCACTCCCTTGGCATGCCTGACTGGGCTCTGCCCTGGCTCTTGTTGCTGTGGGGTAAGTGATAAACTCTTCTGATACCATTTGGCTGTTTTCTATTGGAATTAACAATATAGATGCCTTAGGATTTGAGAAGCCCTGTACAGCAAAACCAGATCATTTCATAAGAGGCATACAGGAAACACTCCAGTCCTGTCTTAAAGGCCTGATATCTGTCATTTTGCTAATTAACCAAAAGCAAATACAATGGCCAAAACATGTGCTAACTCCAGTAAGTAGGTCCGCAGATACAACTGAGGGACTAGAATAACCCTTCCTTCCCAAATGTCAGTTGCTCTATGTAAGCCTGGTGATATTAACAGCCAGTCACAGATTTATTTTCCTTGGAATATTTTAGCCAACGCTTGTTTGGACATCCCTTTCCACCTTTGTAAAGAATAGCCCCTAAAAATTTGCATACAAAGTAAGGTCCGAATCTCCTTTTCTTCCCGTTCTTATGCTGGGGTTGTGGTGGGCGTTGAAGCAGCTTGAATAGATTTAGAAACTCAAGAACTGGGTTTGTGTCACCGTCACCCACTGGATGTGCACCTTCTGGCTGTCTGCGTGCCAGCCGGTCCCCGTGGCGGCGTTACTGCTTACAGCTATCAGACGGAGTAACTGGTACCAGTGTGGAGAGAGGGGAAGGAATCTGCGGTTGTACGCTGGAGAGGGAGTACAACCTCTTTGCCCAAGGACCCGATGAAGTTTATTAGCCACCAGCTTTGGCTTGGAGCCTCAGCTGTGCGCCGGCCGGCGCCGGGCCGTGGCTCACCGCGTGCCTGCCTGTGATCGCCTCAGCTTGCCATGTGATGATCGTCTCCCCCTCGCCTGCCTCCTCTCTGCAGGTCATTCCGTGATTCTCCCCGGCTGGTGCCACGCTGCCAGAGCCGGCTTGGGGGTCCCTGCCATCGTCACCTGCGCTGCTGTAGACGGGCTGCGTGGGCGGCCGTGGCAGGTGCCTCGCTGAGGGGGCTGGGGTACACTTTCAAGCTCATCAGGCTTCTAAGAAAGCAGTGGAGATCACTGAAGGATCGATAACTTCATAAGCTTAAAAAACCCAAGGCTCTTTGTACCCCTCCTTGCATACTTACTGCCTTCCATGGTGTTTCCAGCTCACCCCTGCTAAAAAAAAAAAACAACTGGATTTTTGTGCCCTGTCGCTGCCTGGTTCCTGCGGCAGTTCAGAGCTGTCTAGCACAGGCAGAAAAGTGAGGAAAGGAGAGGCGTGTAATTCATAGCCCTGTCTTTGCAGAATCCTTCAATTCTAGGCTTTTTAGGATCTTACGCAAAATGCATTTAACCCTTTTTGATACAGTTAGATAAACTCACTAGTGCTGTAGCAAATAAGGCTGAAATATTGCAGGGCACAGTCCAGACTAACTAAAAAAGAGTTTTCCCTCTGTTCAAGCAGCTAAGCAATGAAAATTTCCCCTGTAACCATATGGCAAATGCATTTGGAGTTTTAATATCTGGGTGATTATTCTCTTTCTGTTCCTGATTGATATGGAATGTGACTTGTTTCTTTTCAGAAAAAAATTGTGCATTAGTGAGTTTCCTTTCAGGGAAAGGAATGTTCTTATGCTCTTCGTTTTAACAAGCTGTCTCTGTTGTCCCAGCCAGCATGAGACGATGCTGTTGTGCTGGCGGTGAGACTGCTCAGGTATTTGTAGGTGGAGTAATTACAGCGATCTAAAAAAAGATTTACTTGCCTCTGCAGTTGCAGTACTTCCATTCTGGAGTGCTATTAGGTTTGGGACCACCTGTTTGTATAGGGGATTTTTAACCATGAGAGGCTGAGGATTTCAGGAATGCCCAAGGAGGAGCCGGCTGGCTTTAGCCAAGGACAGCACCAGCCCCTGGGCAAATCTCGGTGTAAGAGACTGATGCTCTGACATTTGTCCTCCTTGCAAACCCATGCAAAATACACATGGAGTCGTAGTGAAATGAAGGGGAAGGAGAGGGGAAGGCTGCAGGGGTCCCTGGGGCTGTTTCCAGGGGGGCCCTTCCCCTCCCTGGGGCTTGTGTGAGGGAAGGGGCTGGGGGCTGGGGGGGGCTCACACGGCTGCAGGCTGGTACCCGCGCTCCGGCGGTGTACGGATGCCTCCTGTAGGACTGCAAGGGAAAGAGAGATGTTTGCAAATCCTTGTCATTTGTATTTTCCATCAGCTCCTTCTGCTTTATTTTAACAGCTCACGAGAGATTTGAAGTGTTGTTAGGGTAGTTAGTTGTTGTCTGCTGAGCCATGGGGGTGTGACACCCGCTTGCATTAATTTTTAATGTGATACCAACTTACAGATACCCATTTATTTGAAAGAAACAGATAGGATTATGTGGAAAAAAGAGAAGGGAAATTATTTTGACTTAAGTATATTGCTTTTCCAGATCCTTAACTAATTATATTTTTCCCCTTTGAAAATACATCTGGTCATCAGAACTTAGTCTTTTAATATCGAAACTGTTTTGTTGGGGGTCTTTAAAACTTTTTTTTTAATTTAAGCATTATGTTCTTATATAATTCATTTTTTAGATATTCAGGAAAGATTTCACTAATCCAAGCAACTGTTGATGAGTCTCTTTTTCACAGTGGTGTTAACTGCTGCTGGTAAATACCTTTCCTGCTCAGTTCCCAGCAGGTGAAATAAATGGCAACTCACAAAATAATGTGACACTTTACTGACAGTGAGTTAAGGTTTCTGTGTCATCAACATGTGTAAAGCAGTACTGGGTGCCTGCATCATGTCTGTAGATGAGAAGTCCAAGATAAGACAGGAGAATGCAAAAAATATGGGTGGTGACAGGGGAAGCTTGCAAGTGACAGAAAAGTGAACCCAGGACAGAGATGCTGAAATAACAGAGAAACTATGACAGTGTTATAGGGAAACAGAAGGGGAACTCCGGCAAGAGAGACGCAAAAGCAAAACTGAACCAGAAAGGCTGGACAGGCATACAGCAAGGAGTCTGAAGAGGAGTTAAAAGGGAGGTGATGAGAGAATGATCACAAATGATCACAGAAAAATAGTTGGGGGGCGGAGCGGGAGGGGAATGAGACAGGAGATGGGATGGGGTGGGGACACAACAGGGGAGTTGCAGGGGTGTATTAGGATATCAAAAGAATGAGAGGGGCTGGGTTGAAAAGGACCACCCTGAAGAAGAGGAAATCTTGGCTGCAGTCTGCCGTCCCCTCTCTGTCAGAGATTTATGGGAGGTGATCTCCTCTCTAGTGCTGGTGTGTTAATACATCATTTCACTTGCTCCATTTTAGATATTTCAGGAAAGCCTTTTGTTTGCTCTTAACAGAGAAAGCTTGTTATCCAGGGCTCGTGTATGCCTGGATTCTGAAGCATACTGTAATCATGCTGTCCCTTATGATGAGCAGTGCAGGGTCTATTACTGAGTGATTATTTTGGCATAATTGACACTTAGCTCCTAATTTTCCTTTTTCAGGGTTTCCAAAAATACAGCAACAGTAACTGGTAGTTTTTTTGTTCATCGCTGTGTAACAATATTACAGATTATTTTTAATTAGGGTAGTTTGAAGTTAAGCTAATGATCTTTTTTTTTCCTCTTAAAAGTTCGACACAAATACGACATCTTATCTACATTGCTTTAACAAAAACTGGAGAATTTTGGGTTTAAATGGTGAGAGAAAACTGTAAAAAATTCATAGTGGTTGTGGGAGTTGAGAAGGGGAGTCTTAGATTCTCCATCTCTTTATCTTCGAACCAAGTCTAGGGACTTTTCTGGAAGATTCAGTTTATCCAGGGAAGCAGACTGAGCTCTGCAGGGAGATGGTGAGCTGCAGCGTCACTATTTGCTTTGAAGGGTGCTGTGAACACTTCAGCCCTGTGTGAAAGTATCTGAACAAAAAGAACAAGTGATCCTCCCTAATTATGGTGCCTGTTGAAAATACATCCCATGAGCCCATTTTCACTTGGAAAGATATTGGTCAACGTGCGGGTTAAGGAGAAGAGACGGTGAGTTCAGAGATATTTGGAGGGAAATGGAGAGTATCAGAAATTTAATCAATTCAGATGTCTTTGATTTCTTGGGAGGGAGAGAAGAGCGAGCCCTCTTCTGTTTCAGTACTCAAATTGCTAAACTTAATTTTCAAAGGGCACAAGAAAATAGCACTGTGCAGTAGTTCTGAAATCCATGTACTAAGCTTAAAGAACTTAGAAAAGTGCCTTTGCTCTAAAACATGATCTATAATATTTTAAAATAACGTCTCTGTCTCCAAATTCAACATGACAGGCAGTCCAGTCTCTTTTCCTTACTTTCAGTTGGTGTCACATATCAGCCCTGAGCACTGATTAAACGAATCAGAACTGTTTAATCCATCCATCTGTAAGTAACAGCAATGTACATCTCTGCCATCTCCTTTGAGTATTTTGCTGCTGCTGCCTTGTACGCTGCTCCTCTGCTGCTTAGCACCAAACAGCTCACGCTGTTAAGCATGCCAAGGATAAATTCATTATGCTCTTTATTTTATCGTACTCCAAAGTGTTTTACAACATGTAGTACAGCAAAGAAGCAGCCTGAAGTAACATTTTTGTCTTCTCCCTCTGCCTCTTAAACTTCCCACTGCCCACCCACACACACTTCCCAGTTACCTCTTTCTTCAGACAGATGCTGGCTTGGTTTTATTCTCAGTTTTGGTAACTGCCTGCGGGATGCATTCCAGTTCAGTGTCACCAGTCTTTTTTCCTCTTTGCTTGGCATGTTTCAGCTAGCTCAATTTAACTGCAAAGAGTTAAGATTTATCAATTTGGTATCAATTACTATTTTACATCCTGAGGAGAGTTACGGGGAGAATGCAGGCAAAACTCCCATCTAAACTCTTTTTGTAACTTGCATTGGTTTTGGCTGGTTTTTTTGCATGCTTAACAGTCAGTCAGCCAAGGCCTAGATAGAGAGAGTGCATAAAAATGAACAGATTTCACCCTTATATTTTCTTTCAGATTGTATATAGGCTTATTGCTCAGTCTTCTTTAGGACTATTGAATGGATTTGATTTGTACCAGCTTAATCTTAATTATTGGCTTCAAACTACTTTATGGTTTCTAGCGGACTGCGGTTATATCAGATTATTTTTTAATGTATCAAGTCTTTTTTGTTTGCTTTTTTTTAATAAAGAAGGCTACATTAGCAATAATAATTTCCTTTGCCTACAACCCTGAATGGGCATATATTGAAAAGTACAATGTAGTATTAAAAGAAAAAACCCAAACCCAAACTGGAGATAAATGAATGGCAGAATAAATAATTTATGCTAATGAAATTACTGCAATTAGTAGTTCCACAATGACCCTTTTAAAAGCCACAGCTGTTAATGTCAGGAAGTGCTGTCACTGCTGACCTTATCATAAGAGAAAGTGACAAATTGAAAATGCAGGGAAGACCAAGCCTCAAAGAGGTCTGTTCGGGAACGATTAGTGTTTTCTGAAAACCAGTGTGAATTACAACCAGCTGCTCTCTGGCTCGGCGTGTCTCCCATGCTGTGCCATTTTGTTAAGCTCGATAACAATAGTTATTTTGCCCCATTGAGACAAGTTGTCTCGGGCCACTTCCAGCTCTACCGGAACCCACTTCTCCTCTCACGGATTTACAAATAAAACTGTTGTTAGAGGGCTTTTCAGGGCCGCCGGGTAGAGACCTCTCATAAGGATCATGTGTAAGGAGGTTGCCTTTTGCTAGGAAGAGGTGTACTGCAGGGTGCATGTGTGTCACACACAATGGAAAAAGGAGAAAAAGGCTGAAACGCATTTCAGTCGGAAGCCAAGCACTGCGCAAATCTGCATAAAATATCCATTCCTGCTGACTAGCCTTGCTTTTAGAAATACTTTTTTAAAGAGAAATTTATGCTGGCTTGGCCTCAACTAATGATGTCCTGATTTTTTTTTATTTGTAAAGCAATTAAATTCTGCTTTCCCTAAATGCAGATCATTCTTTATTTAGTTCTTTGTTTAATTTCTGTTTTTGTAATCATAGGTGAAATAGGTATTCTTCTAAACTAGCTTTTAAAAGTCACAAGAAAATAATGAGGTTCTTACTGAGAAAAATGGCAAGTGTTTCTGCATCAACCTGATTGTAATATTAATGATGTAGGCTTAAAACATTTAACTGCAGCAACAGCCACTCTTGAGCAATTTTCCCAAAGTTCCCTAAGCATTATTGACAATGCTTTGGTAAATTATGTGTGACTTTCCTAAGAGTTGGTGTAGCTCATTTAATTCATATTAATTGATTTTTAGGCTTCCCTTGATTAATTGAACTGCGTTTGTCTTGTACAGAATGCAATAAATAATCATTAAAATGAGGGAGATGTGACTCCACAAATTATAAAGTTTAACTTTGCTAGAAGTCATAGAGGACAAAATAGAAGTTACTTACAGTGATGGTGTTAAATAGGTTTTCTTAATATTTCCCTGTTAATTTTGCATACAGTACTCTTGCTTAGACATGTATATGCATATATTCTAGCAATATAGGTAGCTAGGATCTTTTAAAACAAAGAAAAATGAATTTTGGCGGTTCCTTATTTCACCTTTATCATAGGGAAGTATACTGTAATTCAAAGTAGGGTAGTAGTATCTTGTATTTGCTAGGTCAGTTTTCAAAAAATTTGGAAAACGGACTTTTGAGCTTCAGTCCAGGAACAACCTCTCTTCTTGCTGTGCGAGGTAAAGACAAGCATTTTACCTTTGCATTTTGCTCAGAAATACATGACTAAATGACCATCTGGAGCTGTTTTAAATATGCCTAACCTGTTTTGCTTATCATAGAGTATGTCAAAAGAGTTTTCCAGTCTCAGAGCTGCATTTCTTCCCTGTGATGAGACAGAAGCCCCATGCAGTGGTGTGTGGAACCCAGCACAGCCCCCTGGGGCCACGGACCACTCTGGAATCCTTTCTGCAGCATGCTGAGATCTACTCAGAGCTGGAGGTACACTTCGTGTTTTGATGCCTGGGTGGCATGTAGGGAAGTGTGTCAACTGTCACAGATTAGAGTGACTCTAAACTCCATTTAATTACCTGATTTTGGAAACTGGGGTTTGTTTCTTTGCTTCACGTAGAAGCTCTTTGAGTTCTTTACCTGTCTTTGGAATGAAGGGTCCATCCATTTGAGCAAGGACAATGTCTGGGGGGGGAGTGATGGTGCCACAGTACAAGTGTGGGAGGGGAAGCAAGTGCCACCGTAAAAGATAAACCATGGAGAGAGAAGATGCAGTTCTGTACCTGGAGATTTTGTGTGCAGCCAGTGACCAGCTGAGGGGTAATAAAAGCAGGAGGAACAAGTGTAGAGCCTTTCCATCAGGTCTTGTCACCTCCTCGTGGGGCTGGTGGCACTTAGCCCCTGGTCAGTGCTTCCGCCTGCAGTTCATTTGTGGCCGGTCAGTCCACAAAGACAGAAGGGAGGGGAAACTGCTTTGGAGCTTTCCCCCCGCACACACACACGTGTTCCCTAATCCCTTTTGCAAATGCTGAAGACAAGCCGTAATCCATTACATAATCCATAATTAAAAATAAAAAGTATGTGGTTTTATAAAAAAGTGCAAATTAAATGCTCAGCTGCAGTCTTTGCATAAAGTTGCATCTTGGTGCTACTGCGTGAGATAAATAATGGGAGCTGGCTGGCTTTTTCCCACTTCGCTAGCTGAAGACCTGCAAAAATAAATGGTCAACAGAAAAGGGTGACTGCTATTTTTAAAGTCTATTTTTAATAAGTTATCCCATGCTTCATTATTAAAATTAATTTTTAAAATTATTAAAATACTCTTTTTTTTTTTCTCTCTCTGAATTCTCATTTGATGATGACCGAAAGATAATTTGACAATTTCAAGTGCTGGATGCTGTGCTAGCAGACAACCCAAAGCTCCTATCTAGCCAGGTGCTTGAACACTGAGCCATTTTTATGGAGCTTTATGCAAGTACATCAAATGCAGCACCGTTTGGTTTTTTCTATAAAGAAAAAGACATAAAAGTCTTAAATAAATTGAAAAATAAAGCGAATGGAGAGATCTGGGATCTTTACAGTCATCTGTTACAAGTCAGTATCACAGCTTTGTCTTCTCATTTCAAAACGGTCAGATTTTTAAAAGATAGATTTTGTAAGTTTTATAAGATTTCAGGAGCCCACCAAACAAGAAGAGCCCTCAGGATCTTCCATGTGATGAAAGTTTAAGCCCTCAGATTTGTCTTCCTCCTTGTCTTATCAGCCATATCCAAATCAGGTTAATAAGAGCCTCCTCTGGTTAAAATACAGCCTTTTATAATGAATAGCTGCCAGACAAAATGCATGGAGGGATGGGGGGGGGGGGGGGGGTAACCCCCAAACCCCCCGATATCTGAAACAAGTCATTTGTACTTGGAAAGATATTGTCGCTGGATATTTTGATACGTGTTTCTAGCCTGGCAGGCAATAAATTGCTATTTCAGCAAACCAACAGGTAGTCTTTGTTCATCAGTCTCTGAGTCTATCTTAACCTTTCAGCAAACCTCTGCTGGCATTAGCTGCTCGGAGTGATTACTAAGCATTTGCCATAATTTCCTTTTGCTTTTATATTTGCGTCTTTGCTAGGTGCTGCAGGTGGGCCTTGTACCACTGAGACACCTGGTCACAAACACAACCTCAGCAGCTGGACAGACAATCTGAGCATCTCAGGGGAGCTGTGGGGCCTCTGGTGGGAGCAGTTATGCTGTTCTTATTAAATTCTTCATGTCAGCAGAATTATGTGAGCTACAAACAGGATCTACCAAAGGAAACAAAATAAAAAAGGAAAAGACAGCACTTCCAGTACTGAGACCCATGAAACGTGAATTTTATTTTCAGTTCAGATTTTTGGGGCTCATATGGTATAATCATTCCAGAACCATACCTAATGACCCATGCGCCTGAATAACACATTACCTTTTGCCCTGTAGGTACAAGAGCTAAAATCCAAACTTGCTTCTCAAGAGGTAGAACTGCAACTGAGAAATCAAGATGCTGAAGCTTTAATTGCTAAGATAGAGTTTCAGACTGAGAAAGTGAGCCAAGAAAAGGCCATTGCAGATGCCGAGGAGTGAAAGGTTGGTCTAATTCCCCTATTTAGTGCTGTTGAGCTATATTTAGCAGAAAATAAACCTTTTTAGGTGAGCAGTTTTGAACAACTTCCTCTCCAGGGAGCATAAAGTCTAAAGAATTATTATACTTACACATGTAACGGCATTTCACACTGTGATTACCACTTGACCTTTCTTTACATTATGCCTTTTCCCAACCTTTTAGCTGTTTTAATGAGATGAAAGAACAATAAATACTGAGCTCATTCAAGCATTTAATGGATGTGGATCTTGAGAATCAGACCTGTTTGTAATACGGTAAAGGTCAGAGAGTCATCTCTGAGCACTTCAGGTTTCTAAAGGCTTTGAGGCTCTAGGTAAATTGAACAACTCAATTGATACAGAAGTTCATTCCAGTATCTCGCAATATTACAAGGTGCAAACCTTGACTTTCAAGATTATAATAGCATTCCTAATAATACGTGTCATCAGTGCTGAATCTCCTTCTTTTTGCTCTCAGTTCAGCCTATTAACATTAGTTATCAACATCCATGTTGGAAATATAGAAGTTTGCATGCATTAGTCCTCACCACAGGCTGAACAGAAATGCATAATTTCATCTGGACCCTTAAGATTTTCATCTACTGTTACAAGCTCAGTTTTTTAAATAAAACACCAGCAGTATGGAATGCTATAAACTGAAGTTCCTCTGCCTGTAAAGTCCAAAGAGCTGATTCAGCTCTGGTGTTTTGCTGTGAAAACTGATATACGTTGTGTCATTTATCAATCTCGCAGAGAGAAAATTTTAATTGACTTGTCATAGTTGTTAATGCCTGATTGTGAGCTAAGGAAACTTCAGGTGCCAAGAACTTTGTAAACAGTTTTCAGATACTGATCAACAGGGAAGACTATGCTGTGAGCAATGAAAATGGTCTTTCATTCTCTTCTGTTCAGTTTCTTAAAAAATTATTATTATTAGGTGATATTTAGTAGTTTTCTAATGACCTTGTGTCTCATCCTGATTTTATTGAGGGAAAGGTGATTTTTGATGCTGAAATAATTGAAGCCTGGATGAGGACTTTTATGTTTCTCTGGTTTATGCCAATTATGGACTTCAGCCTTTTGCTTATCCATATCTTACACAGGACTTAAAAATTGCAAATAGTGCAATAAATGAAACTTGCACAAATTGGATCCAACAGCTCAACATCCTACCAAGCACTTTTCAGTGGTGCTTTTCCTGTATTAGTTCCATATGCTTCTGATGGATTTGGATGATGAAAATACACCCTTAACACAATTCTAATCAGCTCATTAAGCAACTAGGTGAAACACACAGAGTGATTATTGTGGGATAATCACATCTTTGGGCCACTTTGTTTCAGGGATGAAGTTCAGCACATGACGCTAATGATTACTGTACTCCCCTGTTCATTGCTTTATTGCACTTCTGAAATGTTTTCATTGGAAACAAAAGTGTCATTTTGTGCTGTTAGCCTAGAACATTTTCATAAAGTGGATGGTAGTTTCTAAATATTAATCTTCTGTAATTATTGTTACCAAAAAAAAAAAAAATCCAGCAAATGAGAATACATCTTCCAGGTAAGTAATTTGTGAATACTGTTCATAATGGATAAAAATTAGTCACCCTTTAAAAAATTATTTTGGCTTTTCTGTTCTATAGATTTCAGACTGGAGTTTATAAGAGTGTTTTGAGTTTTACAACAGTCAGCCATTGGGAGGTATTGCCTTAGAATGAAGCACTACTTAAGAAAAGGTGAAGAGTGGAAGTCACTTTAGATCAGACTCATCAGGAAAAGTGGGGTCAGCCTGGATGCCCCATAAATGCAGCAGAGCTACGTATCTGTGTAGTAATCAACAAAGGTCTGACTATGAACATGACTGCTGAGGTTTTTAAATAGTAGGCAGTAATACCGCTGTCACTTTACTGGCCATTTGCGTGCTCTGAATGATGCCAGCCAGAGTGGGTTACAGATGCAGATGGTTATGCCATTGCCTTTTAAAATGGGACCTACCCCTTCAAAGGAAGAAAACATGCAGAGCATAGTGTAGGTATATGGGTGATAGTGATACCGCCTGACGAGTAGGAGCAAGGGTGGATCCAGACTGACTAGCTTTTTTGATTTACCTTCCTCAGCTACAGTGCATTCTTTATTTGCATGGTATATTTGAGCCACTCTACTCATGGTCTGATTCTAAGGGCTCACTGCTTCCAGCTTTTCTAACAATTTAACCATCAGTGAAGAGCTCTGTACCGTAGAAGTTATTGATGTAAAGGGGACTAAACTTCTGAAGACAGTAATTAAAAGCTCCTTCATCTCTTTGTGAGAGGAAGTAGATTCAAGAAATACTGTCCTAAGGCTTATCTGCAACCTGCTTTATTTAATTTTTCCTCCCTTAAAAAAGAAAATCATCCTGTCCTGTATTTTCTTTGGGCATCAGCAAGCAAAGAATAACTAAGCATAAGAAAAAAAGAGACAGAACTCGTGTGACTTAAATTAGCTTGTTTGTTTTAATGGAAAATATTGTCACACTGGAAGCACTATGTACGGTAAATTTAATACTTTTTCGCCTGGTTATATCCTTAAAAACTATGACAGAAGGAATGTTTGGCTGTTACAAACTTTTTGCTTCAAGTTAATTTCAGTAACAGGTCTCAAACCATGATAGAGAAAATATAAACTAAACCAAAACTGCAACTGTATGTACAGTATTTTAATTTAAAAAATATGTTGTGGCTAAGATGCTGACCAATAAACATTGGGGATTTCATTCTCCAAGCTACATCACAAGGGATGGGGGAAATACTAACTTTTATTAGTAACTCATCATTTGTAATGTAATGCATATAGGTTTTTAGTCTTTGTTATTTCCAGGGACAGTGTCTATCCATGTCCCGTGTAATAAATGTGTACATGAAAAGTGCCCCCAACAATTGTAGAAACAAGTTTTGTGAGGATATTAAGTTCTTACAGAAGCTTGTTACTGCCAATGCATACTGCTTGATCCACGTATTACCATCTTGATCACTGTAGTATCCTCTTTCTCTGTAATTAGATTTTGTTTAAGCAAGACCTGACAGAAGATGAGCCTGTGAGATGAGCATGAGGTACAAGGATAAAGATGAACCAAATGTAACTTAAGTTCAGCCCCAGGTAATGTGTTCTTAAAAACGTGTATGATAATCTTCCAAATATGCAGTTGCAGATGATACAGAACACCCTCCAGGGCTACTTTACCAAATAAACTGCACCAATGAAATAATAATCAGCTTTTAAACAGATAATTAAATAATTGCAGAAAAATTTGTGAAGGTGCTCAGCTTTCACTTAAAACTGCTGCTAGCTGATATAAGGTCACTGATCTAAGCCACTGTTAAACCAAAATAAGCATTTTGACAAATCTGTTTGATCTCCAAACCTGAAATTAAGTAAGTACGGTGTTTTCATATAGGATACTTCCTTTTCTCCTGTTCTCGCCCTTATTGAGACCTATGGTTTCAGACTTGGAACTGAAGAATTAAAAGAAAGAGGCAGATTTACCAAAAGATGGAGGCTGGTTTGACAAATCTGATACATTTACATATACCCCAAAGATGCAGTGGATGTTTTGCTGGTTAGGGAAATCCCCAGTGTGTCACTAGAACTGACCATCGGCTCCCTGGTATTTTCTCTGATTTTCTAAAGGGGAGCCCTTTAAAGAGGAAAAATGAGGGAGTGAGGGGGGAAAAAAGGTCATGGCTCTCAACATCTTAGTGAAAAATCTTCACTTTCTCTCTGCCGTCTCTTGTTTAGCTCCAGCTTCTGCATTTGAACATAGATCATGAAATGTTTGCAACTTACCTGCTGAAATGGCATAAGCTATTGAGTTCTCTCCTGCGTCCAGTAACTCCTCGGAAGTAAGAGACTGCCCTAATATCCCCCAGCTTTTTTTGTACAGATACTTTACCGGGTCTCCTGCCCTGCTTTGCTAAATCTGTCACCTTTGTATCCCACAGTATTACATAGAGTCCTAAACTCAGGAGTCCTAAATTCTTGTATGTCTCAGACAGTGATCTCCAGGTTTCTGTTGGCAACCAGGAGCATTCACTACCTGATGTCTTCACCAGCTTACAGGCTCCTTTTTTGAAAAGCATCCATGCAGATAGGTGGTATTTCACATGCGTACAGACATGCTTGATCATGGTCTGGTGGATAGGTTTGTGTCCTAGAAGGACAGTCTTCATACTAGCTGTTGTTCATCAAGAGATATTAAAAGCTTATCTAGAAGAAAAAAAAATACTGAAATACATATTACCCTTATAGTTCCTGTCTTTTATGTCCTTAGATAACGAGATGGCAAAGAAAACATTAATTGCAGTATTTCATGTTGTAGTGTCCTACACCGGAAAGAAACTGGGCATCACACAAAATCTGTTAATCCAGTATCCATTTGAAAAATGTATGTAGTCTATTATAGTCATGGAAAGGAACAGAAATTGCATAAAGCTGTTGTTGCATGGCTGTTGCACAACGTTGTGGTGGTAGCGTGCTGTCCTTTGTTACCCTGGAGGAGAGTAGGCTGTGCTAAGCAATAGTTGGTTGATTAACCTGAGAGGTTTAGTCTTACGAATGCTGAACTAGTCTTTGAGAGACCCATATTCCATATTCCTTTCACCATCAACCTGGTGAGTGCTACCAAAATTGTGTGGAAGTGCCATATTCTTTGGTAAGCCAAAGGTAAAACGTTTTTTTCATCAGGTTAACTGCAAGTATATTTAACGTGATAATAAGGCAAAGTCATTGAGGCCAGAATCAGAGTACCCTATGAAGAAGAGAATTTGAAAAATGAATATTTCAAGTATAAACCATTTTTATCAGATAAAGCATCAGTACCAATTTCTTACTTTTCAGTTTGTAAAACTGAGTGGCAGAGGATGATGGAGAATATCCAGTTGTTGTAGACACCTAGATATTCTTTATGATGATACAGACATTTGTCCATAAATATAAACAAAAATGGTTTCTGGTACACCAATCCAAAACTATGCTGTTTCTTCTTCACCTCTTTTAAATTCTCAGTGTGTTTTCTGCACAAAAGGGTTAGTCAGCTGGTTTCCACCTCCTGTCTTGCACTACTGTCCTTAAAAAGGCAGAGCAACATGCAGGGATGCTTTGTGATTCAGAGCAGCAGGGAATAAAGGAACTTCGCGTACCAAGTTTTCTTTCTGGAGCAATGAAAATAAATGTGACCTAGCTACCCAGAGGTTAAACTACTGCTTTAGTAGAAATATCAGATACAATATGAGGTCATAAAGTCACCGAGATGCCTGTTAACTTGAAATGATTGTAGGTAGCTGATTTGCCAGCACACCCCTCTGTCTCCAGCTCTATATCCTATTATCCTCAGTATGTGCAAGGCTTCACTCTTGAGCAGCTGCGTGTGCTAGCCAGCATAGAGCGTATAGGAGCTTTACTGAAGCAAGCAGTGGTGACTGCCTTCTGGAAGTTCTGGCACTGCAAAACTCAGCTGTCATTGAGGGTCCAGCCCACCCACTCTTAGAATCTTGGAATCATAGAATGGTTTGGGTTGGAAGGGACCTTTAAAAGTCATCTAGCCCACCTTCCCTGCAATGAGCAGGGACATCTTCAACTAGATCACGTTGCTCAGAGCCCTGTCTGATCTGACCTTAAATGTTCCCAGTGATGGGGCATCTACCACTTCTCCTGGCAACCAGTTCCAGTGTTTCACCACCCTCATCATAAAAAATTTCTTTCTTGTACCTATTCTGAATCTCCCCTCTTTTAGTTTGAAATTATTATCCCTTGTCCTGTCTCAACAGGAGTCTGTCCCCATCTTTCTTATAAGCCCCCTTCAAGTATTGAAAGGCCGCTGTAAGGTCTCCCTGGAGCCTCCTCTGCTCCAGGCTGAACACCCCCAGCTCTCTCAGCCTTTCCTCATAGGAGAGGTGCTCCAGCCCTCTGATGGCTTTTGTGGCCCTCCTCTGGACTTGCTCCAACAGGTCCATGTCTTTCCTGTGCTGAGGACTCAGAGCTGGATGCAGTACTCATGAGAGTGGAGTAGAGGGGTAGAATCACCTCCCTTGACCTGCTGGACAAGCTTCTTTTTATGGAGCCCAGGGTATGGTTGGCTTTCTGGGCTGAGAGCATACATTGCCAGCTCCTGTCTAGTTTTTCATCTACCAGTGCCTGCGAGTCCTCCTCTGCAGGGCTGCTCTCTATCACTTCATCCCCCAGCCTGTGTTGATACTGGAGGTTGCCTCAACCCAGGTGCAGGATCTTGTACCTGGCCATGTTGAACCTCAGGAGGTTCACATGGGCACACTTCTCAAGCTTGTCAAGGTCTCTCTGGATGATATCCTCTCCCTTAGTTGTGTCAACTGCACCCTCAGCTTGGTGTAATCGCAAATTTGCTGAGGGTGCCCTTGATCCCGCTGTGTCATTGATGAAGATATTTAACAGTACTGGTCCCAATACAGACCCTTGAGGGACACCACTTGTCACTGATCTCCATCTGGGCCCTGAGCCTGTGGATGTAACTATCTAGTCAATTCCTTATCCACCAAACAGTCCACCCATCAAATCCCTATCTCTCGAATTCAGAGAGGAATGTTGTGGGGGACATGTTAAAGGCCTTACAGAATTCCAAATAGATGACAGCCATAGCTCTTGCCTTGTCCACGGGTGTAGTCACTCCCTCATAGAAGGCCACTGAGTTGGTGAGGCAGGACTTGCCCTTGGTAAAGCCACACTGCCTGTCTCAAATCATCTCCCTGTTCTCCATGTGCCTTAGAGTAGCTTCTAGAAGGATCTGTTCCATGATCTTCCCGGGCATAGAGGTGAGGCAGACTCTTCTGCAGTGTGATGATATAAACAGGAGATGTTAGTCCTCACCGTGCAGAACAGATGGACTCTAGAGCCAAGCACAAACCCACCTGAGTGTCGGAGTTCTAGAGGTCTTCTTTATGCATGACATAAAAGAATGGGGTTAAAAATCTTTGTGTATACAGACATTACACTGCAAGTGTGAATGCTTAAGGAACTCTGATTTGATTTACAGCCTTATTTTTCAACGTAAATCTTAAGAGTCATTGTTTTAATATGTAGTAGCAATCTGAGGAGACACATATCTGAGACAGGAGGAGTGTGCAGACGACCTGCTGAAAGCTGTACCTGCTCTTGTTGGCGCTACAGCAGCCTTAGGCATGTTTAATAAAGTAAAGATCAATCAGTTTGATGTCTGCAAAAAAAAAGAATTGTTCATCATTCAAATAGTTCAGGCTTACTAAATGGTCATTCCAGTGCTCAGCTGCCAAACACAATCAAATTTCCATCTCTTCTCTGGGCAGCGTGCTCCAAAGCAACAGGTGAGCAACTGCTGTACCTGACCTGACAGCCACCAATGGCTGTACTCAATGTTATTTCCGCAGTAATGGTTTTACTGGTATATAAAGGGAAAGTGCCCGAAGACTGAAGCTGGAAAGCCACAAAAGGCTTTATGGGAAAGCTAATGATGAATGGGACATCATATAATATCTGAGAGAGAAAAAGAACAGTTAAATATGAGAGCTAGAGAAAGAGAAACTAAATTGCAACTTCATTTTCTTACAGTTTGTATTTAGGGGCATAAGATAACGTCCCTGAGTTCTTCTTTTCCATGTACCTTTGGTGACAAATTCAAGCCAGCCCGAGTGCCACTGGGATTTATTAATTGCAGAAATACAGGAAAGTCAAAGGGAAAGCATTTAATGGTATTTATCTGCCAAACTCCTCAAGCAAATAACAAAATGTGTTAGTGAGGGTGAAGGCCTAGGCTTTTTGGGGAAATAGTATTTTTGCTTTGTACTGCATAATGTTTCTAAAACAATAAGCTAGTGCAGGATTCCAGTTTTACATTTCTGATGGCAATAGGAGTCAGCTTCTGGTTCTCTGAAATGGAAAAGTTTTGGTGAACTGGAATGTCTCTTCTTGGAGGTTGATGACTTCTTACAAGGTTTAATCAGCTATAAGGAGCACATACAGTATTGTCTGCAGGTCGTCAAGGGGCATTATTTGAAGGATCCAGCTTTCAATCCAAATTATGTTCGTACAAAATCCTTTACAGCAGCTGGTCTTTGTGCCTGCCTCATCAATACAGAAAAATTCAATGAGATAGACATTAATATGTATCAGTTCCCCTCTTGACTGGCTCTGATAGGGGAGAATTTCTGTTATGGAAGTTTTTTATTTTATTATTATGGTATGCTCTGCTTAGTATTCTAGGAAGAATGTAACAGCAACCACAGATAAAGTGGGAAGTATTTAGTGCTTAACAGTATATACTCATGTATTTATTTTCAGTAGAAAGTAGCAAAAAAGATGTGGCTGTCCAGCATTTTTCAGTTATCATTGTGATGCAACAGTTGGGAAATATTGTTCTCCAGATGTACACATTGCACTTGAAACCTCCATCTGAGGCTGGCTGTCTTGAGTGTAAGACAGAGCTTATCACTTGTGAGTCCCTTAAGCACCTGGCAGCGGGATTCCTCCATTCATCCTAGTATTATAGCATGTTACCATTTAATTACAAAATAGTAAAAAACGAATCACTTTTAGTTGAAATCCACTCAAGCTTAATGCCTGTGATTTCATCTGTATTCTAAAACCATGATACATATACATTAATTTTAGTTGGAGAGTAGACCCACTAAGGATGCATTCAGTTCTGCTTAAGGTATCCTTATGTAGGCTATAATAAAAACTGTAGGTTTTAGGTCATTAATGAAAGAAATCTCTGCTTTCTCACCATTGTGTAGAAAGATGGCTCTAAAGTAAATACATGTAACGAGAGACTACCAGGATTATCTGAAAGTCTTTCATCAGGAGTCATTTGTAATTTTTCTAATGAATGTGATACCAACTTCTTGTCTAACGTGCCTGGGTTGCACGTCTTTTTCAAGATGTATTGTGAGGTAGAGCCAGAATGTGCATTGGCTCAGGCAAATGCTGCATTAGCAGCAGCTACAGAGCAGCTAGAATCCATCAGGGGAAAAAGCTTCTTGTAAGTACTGCTTGATTAATAAGCATCCTTTTCTAGTATCTTGAGCCCGCTTATTTTTATTAGTTTTATTTGTTTATTTCATTTTTAAAAAATATTTTATTTATATTATTTCCTAGTTCAAGTATTAAATATGTTTTCATAGGGATTATTACTATTTTCCCCACAAGCCTACTGAAGAACATTCCATAGCTGTTTAGCACAAATGACTGAATTTCCTCAAAGCCATCTATGCATGTTATAACCAAAAGATTAGTAAACTGAGATGATAGTTGATATAAGTAACTGGCTGTGATTTTTACAAGAAATATACGCTGAGTGTTTATATGGGTAATGATCTATTGGAATACAGGAGCAACTTCCAGAAAGGGCTTTGAAAGGTCATGGTCACTTGTCTTTATGTTTGTCATTAAACATATCGTAAAAGTGACATGAAATCTCCTTTGTTTTTTTTGAAGAACTCCAAAAACTTATATACATGCGTGTACACATGCGCATAGACGTGGAAAACTTTATCAGTGTTTTACTGACAAATCTTTTGAGTTAATTGAATTAAAGACCATATTTACCACCAAGTATCTATTGAACTTTTGAAAGGGATTATTTGTTGTTTATTAAGTATTCATTTAATGGAGCAACTGCAACACAGAGTGCTCTTGAAGAGACATCTCATGGTATCTTGGGAGATGGTGGCTGGAAGGAATTTCTCTGCTGCAAGCTAATTACCCTTGGCAAAGAAGGCTTCAAATGGTTTGAAAGAGATGGCATTAATTAGGTTTAGAAGGTTTTGACTTGACTTAAGGCTTTTTTGTTGGTAATATTTAGATCTGAAATCTCTTAATTTAAGATAGCAAGCAATAAATGAAGGCTGAACAGATCTGTAATGTGGGGGTTATTCTCACTATTTTCTCAGTTTAAGTGAATGTTTTTTCAGTGTAAGTGAATGAGCAAGACTCACCTTACTGAAACTCAGAAATCTGTGAGCTACAGTATCCAGGAATTTCATTCCTTATTTCAGCACTTCCCTGATTTTCCTCTTGCTATTGTAGTATCCACTTTTTTCCTGTTCTGAAGGAAATGCACATTTAATGGGTAAACATACATAGCCTTTACCATCTCTCTTCCTCTTCTGGCCTCTCTGCCCCCGCACCCCAAGAATCGGATCAGCGGCTATGGCATGTAATTTGCCTCTGTATGATACAGCCTTAGCTTTGTGACCTTGGAGTTGCTTATTCAGATCAAAGTGCATTTTTTCCTAATGAAGCAGGTATCTACACTAACCAGATAGCTTTGTGGAAGAATCATGGGGTTTGTTTCATGCTTCTGTACTGATGTATGTTTATTAAGTGCAAATACTTACTTTTTGGACAAAAACAGCATTTTAATGATTTTTTTAAAAAAATATATTTTTGATACACAGCAGTCACCCCTGAAACTCATGGAATCTTTTATTATTTTAATGTGTTCCTTAGAGAAGAGCGCTAATGTATCCCTGTTCCTTGCCTGACAGTAACTCCAAGAGCCTTTTCCTGGTTTAGGTGATCTTGCAGGAAACCTTCAGCTTCTGATTGTCCTCTTTTTATATTTATTTACTTCCCCTTTCATCTCCTCATGATGCAAATTCAGAGTGAAACACTGACTTTTTGCTGGCATCCATTTTTAGAGTTAAAGTGCTATATAAATATTCACCGGTTGTCTTCCATTCTTCCAGAGAGTTTTACATCTAGCGTAGTTTCATCAGCTCAATTTTTCCAGCCATGGTAACTTCTTGATCTGCTTCATTTAATGTTTTCTTAATGTGCACCCCTGCCCTATGTAACGTGTTCCAGCTGGGTCATGTCAGGCCTTTTAAAGGTATGATTTGTTGTGTAAGGGAGTCTGTGAAACGGGTATAAAGAGAAGGCAAACTTGTATTTTATTTCTTCTGGGGGGGGGGAAACGAGCAATGCAGGCACTTCTCAGTGGCAAGTGCCTACATTTTATTTACCTTAGCAGCTGATAACCCTCTGTACCCCATCAGCATGTAGAAAGCTCTTATTCCTTACTTGAGTTGTATGCATCTGTAGTCTGTAAACCCAGTAATTCCTCTAATATTGAAGGAAGGTCAGTCTTGATATATGGACATTCTTCTCTGTCTCTCTGTCTGGGCTGCCTGCTGACTGTATCCAGCCTGTGCGAAGCTTTCACCTCACCTCTTCTTCAGGAGCAGAAGTGCTGTGCAGCCCTATCAGTCCTCTGAAGGGCCAAACTTCTTTTAAGCTTGCACAAGGCCAGTATGTAGAGCCCACAAGAAGAGGGTACTCCACCAGTGCAAATTCATATGATTCTGCATGAAATCAAGCAGTACAGAAGAGAGAGAGGTTTCGCATGTCCTTTATGAATGCTAGCCTTTCAGTAGTCCTCACCATTCTGGAGCTAGACAAGTTCAGTAGGAGGAATGAAGCAGTTACTTTTCTATCTAGTCTCTTTTAAATGCCTTTAAAGAGGCATTAGAGTTTTTCTTATTATCCAAGCATCAATCCATACATTCAGTTTTCCCCTATCCTTCAGTTCATGTCTTGCCCTTTTCCCTTCTAGTTGTTTATTTATTGCCCATCTTCCTATATCCAATTTTCTAAAGAATAGACTTGAAGGCAGAGTATCCATTGTTAGTAATCTCTGCTCCTGCATTCATGGACGTTCTGCGTTCCCTGACTCATATTTCAGCTTCTTTCTCTTGGCAAAGAGAAAGAGGAGAGTTGTACATATTTTTCATATGGAAGTTTTTGTGGCCAGCAATTCTCAGCGATGATAATTGCTGCAGCTGTTAGTGATCAATAATGCATCTTCAGCCTAGACAGCACAGTCAAGTTAACCTCCTTTCACTTTTTGTGGCTTCCAGAATACATCTTTAAATGAGAAATTTTAAATGAGGGGATCGAGTGCACCCTCAGTCAGTTTGCAGGGGACACCAAGCTGGCCGGGAGAGCTGATCTGCTGAGGGCAGGAGGCTCTGCAGAGGGGGCTGGGCAGGCTGGGCCGATGGCCGAGGCCACTGTGTGAGCTTCAACAAGGCTGAGTGCGGGTCCTGCACCTGGGTCACACCAGCCCCACAGAGCTGCAGGCTGGGGCAGGAGTGGCTGAGAGTGCCTGGTGGGAAAGGACCTGGGGTGTTGGTCCACAGCCAGCTGAACGTGAGCCAGCAGTGTGCCCGGGTGGCCAAGAAGGCCAACAGCAGCCTGGCTCGGACCTGAAACTGTGTGGCCAGCAGGACTGGGGGACTGATCGTCCCCCTGTACTCGGCACTGGTGAGGCCACAGCTCGAATAGCGGGTTCAGTTTGGGCCCCTCCCTGCAAGAGGGACGCTGAGGTGCTGGAGCGTGTCTAGAAAAAAGGCCGCAAAGCTGGGGAAGGGTCTGGAGCACAAGTCTTCTGAGGAGCAGCTGGGGGAACTGGGGGTGTTTAGCCTGGAGAAAAGGAGGCTCAGGGGAGATCTTACTGCTCTCTACAACTGCCTGCAAGGAGGCTGTAGGTCAGTCTCCTCTCCCAAGTAACAAGCCATAGAACAAGAGGAAATGGCCTCAGGTTGCACCAGGGAGATTTAGATTAGACATCAGGAAAAAATTGTTCACCCAAAGGGTGGTCAAACACTGGAACAGGCTGCTCAGGGAGTGGTGGAATCACCATCCCTGGGGGTTGTTCAGAAAACGTGTAGGTGCGGTGCTTAGCGACATGGTTTAGTGATGGACTTGGTAGTCCTGGGTTGATGGTTGGACCTGGCTGGACCTGATGATCTTAAAGGTCTTTTCCAACCTAAATGGTTCTATGATTCTATGGGAAATATTGTAATTAATATTGTCACAGTATTTTTTTTCAGATAAAATATACATGGGCTTGTACTACTACTAACATGGTATGTAATTTTAAACGTTTACAATGTTTTAAAGATCATAAAAAACAACTCTGGATGGTGATGCCTGCTGACTCTTTCTTATGTGTTAAAGTTTTAATGTATGAACATATACATTTATCAATGCAGTAAAAGAGTTGCTATATATTAACAGTAAATGGAAAGAAGAGCAGATTAGGAAACAGAAAAAAGGATTGTTTCTTTGCAAGAAAAACTTTTATTTTAAATATTTTGAGTAAAATCATATCAGATTTTCATCCTTCAAGAGGCTGTCTGCTAAAATTATTTGTGAAAATTATGACTTTACATTCACATGTATATATATTACAGTAAGTATGCCCATAATATGAAAAAAAAAAAAAAAGGAAAGGCAGACTGTTTATTAGTGTTAATGCTAAAAAGTTGGGCCAAGTTCGTCTTTTTGGCAGATACGGTGCAATTTGTATTATTTATCATTTATTAACATATGAGAGTACTTAGATACAGTGAAAATACACTCTGTGCCTGGAAAGGATTATACAAGAGCGCAGTCCATCAGGCTTGCTATGGGGGGTAATGGCTCTCTGCTGTGATTTGTAGAGCTTAGCTCCCTGGCACTAACTTTCTCAGTAACAAGAGTTTTTAAAACATGTCATTTATTCCATAGAATTTAGAGTACTGGGGTATAAAATGCAATATGTAATCCTGCTGTTGCTAGACTTACACTTTATTTATGTTACATCCCATGAAAGAATGACAAAAGGGAATGGCGTGTTTTGTAGCGACAATTTTCCTGTTCAAAAGTCATGAGTTAGGAAATGCTCTGATAAAGGAGACTATTATGTACCAAAAAGCTCCCCACAGAGATGTTGGGGCATTCCTTACTGTTTGTCTCACTGCAGAAGAGTATTCTTGCCATCTTTACTACCTGAGCCTTTGATGGATGAGTGTATTTGAACTACAGTCAGATCTGTGTTATCATGCAGGCAAACTGCAGATGTCTAGAAATAAGTCTCAAAAAAAAAAAGAAGTGTAGAACTTTGTGTTCATTCTTTTTATGCCTTGCATGTTAGACCAATGAAATTTTTCTTATAGCCCATATCTGTGAGATGCCTTTATTTAACAGAAGTCCTTGTCATCTCTTAATTTAAGATCCATCCCCATTAAAAAGTGGATTGGCTGCCAGCCTTCTTTATTGAGCTCTAAGTTGTCATTTTATCTTTCCCCCTTTGCCAATTCATTTCTTATTTTCAATTTATATGTTATTTTTAAATTTCCAGTTTGCACACTACCAATTCAGGCACTAAACTTGGCAGATGAGATCTAAATCTTTGATCCTGCAAAACCACCAAGCTTTTGTGGAGGTATGCATTCTTTGCTCCTGTTGTAGTTCTTCTGGTAAACTATTCCGGTAAATAGGGAAGTTTTACTCTAGAGTGGAACTCACTTTTTAGTTCTGTAGTCACTCTTAGAGAAACAAAATAGTTCTAGGCAATTAGCCTGCTGCAGCCTCTGTTGTCTTGCCTTGTCTTCTCTTTTTTTTTTTTTTTTTCAAAATGGCCTTTCAAGCTCTGTTCTTGTATTCAATTTTTGCCCCACCTGACTATTTGTAAAAATAGTACTTTTCAAGGTGTTAATATCTTTAATCACTCAACAATCTGACTCTTTTACACCTTTCTTTTCATTAGTTCTTCTTAGTTTGCTGAGCTGGAGAGGATTCTGTTTTTTTCTGATAGAGTAGGAAAAAATCAAAGTGTTTACCTGATGAAAGGGAAAACTGAGATAAACACATTGTGGGTGGTTTTCCTCTTTTTGGTTCTTTCTGATGAGCAGATGCAGTAGTTTGGAGTTTTTATTTTTAAAACCAGAAGAAACTTGTAAATTCTCCTCCTTCCCCATTTTGTTGACTAACTATTCTTGACTAAATATTACTGTATTTCTTAGACTTTTTCAGAAAGACAGGTTGTTATATCTTCAACAACAATAATAAGGTAACTCCTCATCCAAGTGTCTTTTGGCTGTTTTAGTTAAGAAAGCACTAACAAAACCAATTTTACATTATTTTATCTAAAAATGCCATGTCGTTTTAGCTGCCCAGTAAAGAGAATCTGGAGAAAATGCTGCAGCTCAGTGAATTACCAGTTATATGGTAGGAGTGATGGTGACTGACAAAAATAACAGGTCTGAGCAATCTAAGAGGGAATTTTGAGAGGTTCACTGGGGGTGGGCAGTGGCTGCTACTGGGTCAAAAAAGCAGAAAAAAAAAAAGCAGAGAGAAGGCATGTTACTGCCTTTTGAGCAGAGTGCGTAAAAGTGTGGTTACAGATCTTTGGGGAAGGTGTGGATCAGCATGCAGGAGATCTGCTTGTTTTCTGCCTCTAGTGAAACCATTCTGTCTGTCCAACAGCAAATTGCCGGATCTTCTTATGCCACCAGGCTCACATACAAAATTAAAACAATAATTCTATTCTTGAATTTTTTTTCCTCTCTCTGTTACAATTTTAAATGCTCCATAACGCATAGGACATAGTTACAGTGGGTGTCCTAGAATGTCTGTAACTGAATCTAGCAGAAGAATCTCATACTTTTATCTGGGACCTCCAGGTCTGGCCATTGCAATACAGACCATTGTCATCAAGCAGAAAAATTTCTCCTCCTATTATTATCTCCAACCACCTGAACTCCACCATTTAACTGGATATTTGGTAAGGGATTCTAGTAATGGTTTTGTTCTAAATTGTTGTTAGTTAGTGTACTTATGTTGTGCCAGGAGCTGTAGAAAGAGCACAGAGTGAAAAAACCCCTTCCTCTAAGGTTTTTATCTTTCAGACTTAAATGCACTGTCTACATTTATTGTCATTAAAATACATTATTTAAAATAAAATAAATTAAAACAAAAACCCAACAAACAAAAAAAACAGCCAAAACACAAAACAACCCAGCAAATCTTAAGCTATAATATTTAACCATCCCTTTTCTGAACAGGTCCTGTATAGCAATCTGCGTAAGCCCGCAGCTTCACTTGAGAAAGCAGTCGCAAAGGGAGTCTGATGTCAAGATGGTGTGAACCAAACGAACAAAACTATTGAGCTGCCCATCAGGCTGGTCAAGGGGCTTGAGGTAAGAAGATTTTGCCTGTATTTTCATCCTAGTATGAGTTTTGAAACATTTGAAATGTTTTGTTGAGCATGAGGTTAAACTTAAATACTTGAGGATTGTGGGGGGGAAAAAGGCTGGGGGTGACAGGCGACAAGATGACCCTTATTAGAAATCATTTAAATGAAAAAAAGAAAAACCAACTCCAAACCATAAATAAACCCATAATACAATCCTGAGAAGTAAAACGTGCTGCACCACAATTGCTTTTCCTAAATAAACGTGTATTGCTGAGCGACTGAGTTTGGCATGATGGCTAGAGAGAAGTCTTAGTAACTGAGTCACTACATTTATACATAACTGTGAACACATTGTGACAGCCTGGGCGGCCTCTAGTTAATGAGCAGAAAGACTGAATAATCCTCTAGGTCAGGATGGAGTCACCCTGCATCTGCCCTCTTTGCACTTTAGATTGCAAATAAGTGGAAGGCACCAATCAGAGATTTACTGTTTGCTTTTGGCTTTTTCCTTTTGCAGAAACTATTAATTTTTAAATAAGAATAAAATGTATTTATGTTAAAATTATATATATTTCAGTGTGGTTATTAGCTTTATTAGCAGACAAACATCATTAAAGCTAACACATGCCTATTTAACAGTCAGTAACCATTCAAGTAAGCCACAGTGTTGCTATGCTGTCTCTCCTAGGTCTTTACAGAAATCATGCTGTCTCAATTTATCATCTAGAATTTTACCATTCCTTTTTGACAAATAAGTGTAAATAACAAGAAATAAAAAAGTACAAAGAATATTTACACTACTACGTAAGTTCCCAAGGCAGTCTGATTAAATATTTCAAGTTGGATTTCAAAAAGTCCCTGTGACTTTGCTTTCAAAAATCAGAGACTGAATACTTTTGGTTCTGCAAATCTCAGCAAAGGCTGACAATCACGTTTAAAGCAGTTTGGAAGAAAATTATTGTAAGAGTATAGAACTAATCGAAAACCTCTTTGCAATTAAAACAGAACTGGTTTGGATACCCGATTCTGAAATTAATATGTATAGAAATGTAAAATATGTAAGTAATCTTTCCTTCAGTAGAAAAAACAGTGAAGTCCGTGTTACTATCTGCATATGAAAAGTTTTGTTTGCCCCAAGACACCTGAGACGGTCACTGTTGGTCTGACCCTGCGGACCCCCAAAGCCTTTGGAAGCTCTGTGGAAGCCAACGGCCTTTGCCCATGGGTAGTCTCCAGGTCTTGGATCTGACGGTTCATAGTTTATACAAAGTTAAAAGAAGTTTTTCTCTGAGATTTGGGTTTTTATTAGTGATCTTCTTGTGTAAGTTAAGGAGGAAAATATTTAAAAGGATTAATTGAGAACGTCAAGTCTTTTCCTCTGAGAATAAATTCTTTTTTGCTAGAACAGGAGACAGTTAACTTCTGAAAAGCATCAAGACTGATGATTTTGTCTATATAGCATTGACCTGGAAGCTCAACCATTCAGACTAATAAATCAGGCAATTTATATTTAATCATTAACTAACTCCCGAGCTGAACAGCTGTTCAAAATTAGAAATGGGTCACCCCGGCCAGGATGACATTACAGGCAATCTATAATGCATTAGAATAAAATTATAGTGATTTTTAACTGTCTGGAAATTTATTACACTGCATGTTCCAACTCTTAAACCCTTGTTAGCCAATGTCACTAGTGATTTATGGTGCTTGGGTGGTATGGTAAAATTACGGAAGATTTAAATAGACAATCATTCTATGTTTAGTAAATCTTCAAATTTCAAAGCTATTTTGGAGAATGAGGTGGGTGCTCTTTATTGTTTATGACTTACCAGGCAGTGACAACAAGAGAGAATGGATAAATCAAAAAGCCCTCTTGTAAATTAATGGATTTATTGTCTTGTTGCCTTCAGTTAATGGTTTAAAGAAGAATCCAATGACTTCTGTAGGCAAAAATGAATGTCTAAAATACTTCAAAAGAAGACTGCTACATTACAAATATTGCTGTTAGAGCTTTCGACAGGAATAGTCCTTTACTTGTCATTTCCTGGGCATCTCTTATGGATGCAACGGAGGTTAAGGGGGACTCTGCACGCTGAGTTCCTGCATTTACACTGTGAAACATTTAAATGCTAACTTTTTAAAGCATGTGCTTTGGTTAAAGATAATTCCATTTTCTTACTGGATATTTTTTATTCCTATTTTATAACAAAAGAGTTTGAGTCTTCTTTTACTGCAGAATTCTGTGTCTGTCTTGGCAGGATACGATGTTTAACTATTTCAGTAAATGTTTTTTGGAGTTTTTCTACACAAACAATCATGGAAAAAACTAAATAAAATTTAACAGTTATTTTGTTATTTTTTGACACATATAGAAATTTATTTTTAAAATGAGGGTTGTTATTTGAGATTGACTTTATACATTTTTAAGGTTTTCAGGACTGAGCAAATCTAAGACTGCTCTTTTAAGCAGCTAGCACCCACAAGATGCGAGCATTTTACATTAAATTATTTGTAGTGTGGAAGACACTGTCTATTCAGTGATTTTCATTGATTTTGATTACAATTTGTAAGGGACTGGAAAAATATGTTTTGTTTACTGTCATTACTCTGGAAAATAAATGTCTGTATGGACAGCGGGTAAAGGATGGTTCTTATAAGTTGTTCAGCAGTGTCCTTCTTTCATGCTGGCCCTTTCTTTGTTTCAGTCCCTCTGCTCACTGGAGAATTATTTCCTGAGGTTTTCCTGATGCAAGTGACAAACTGCGAAACAACTTTTATTTTATCTTATTTCAAACAGTACAAACAAGGAAGAAAGGTTATGACACTCTATTTCAATTTTACATCTAGAATTTCATCACTTTGAAGATGACTGTAATGGTTGATCAATTTTTACCTTCCTTTCCACACTGAAACTATTTGAGCATACATTCGTGCATACATTCATTCCTTTGCTGGGAATTGTATTCACGGAACAAATCAAAGTGTAATGTGCCAAACACTGCCAGTTTGGGGTTTATACCATGTCATAAATTCTGATTGAAAAAGAGATGATGATTTGATCCATATCTTAAACATTAATTTTCTTTAAAGAAGGTACTCTCATTTCTCTGAAATTCTTTAGTCACCATTTCAACATTTTAAATAGACGGTAGGCTGTCTTTAAAACGTAACTGGAATAAAATAACAGCTTTCCATATAGCTACTAATATGAAATCATCAATAACTGAGACAATTCCTGATGATATCTCAGGGTAAGCGTGGTTAAGATTAACTCTGCAAAGTGCACAAGGGATTCCCGAAATTGGATCTCTCGTGGGGGTGGGGGGTGGAGAATATGAATAAAACAATTTCTAGAGGTAAACTTTGATAGAATCATTGAAGCTGGAAGGAACCTTCTGAGATCATCTAATCCACCCGCACTGCTCAAATGGTGTTTGTTAGACCAGGTTGCCCAGGGCCATGACTAGTCAGATTATGAATATCTCCCAGGGTGGAAACTGCACAGCCTCTCTGGGTGACTGTATTTGACCACCCTTGTCTTTCCTCTTGTCAAAATTCCAAATCATCACAGCTCTTAACTGAGTAAAACTTCTGTGGCTAGTAGGTAAAGCAAACCAGACGAGAAAAAAACCTGCAACTCTTCTGCCTTACCTCTTGGAAGGAAGTGTGAGGAAAAAAAGTAGACGTCACATCTCTGTTGAGATTAAACCAGTTTTTTCTTTTTCTTCGGTTTTTTTCTTTTAATTTTCTTGTTTCCTTGCCTTTTCTCAGTCTTGCTGGAAATGACTGCACTGTGCTCAGAGCAGTGGTACCATACTGTACCTGGCAGTAGGATGCCAGATGCTGCCAGTATTGCCGTGTGCCTGCCATCTAGGCAAAAGCACCAATTACTGAAAAAAATCAAAAAGCTTCATGAAAAGCTCTGTTCTGTTTTTTTCAGTTTCAAAGGCTTCAAATCACCTCCATAAAGTATGGGTTGTTTCCAGCCTTGCAGTCGTAGGAAGTGTGTCTCTGGCTGGCAGCGTACCTTTCCTGTTGTACTTCTGTGTGCTTCTGGGTTTTAGTGGGAAGGTTAAACGTTCTGTCACTTCCAAGTTGTTCAGGAGAGAATATTTTCTGATTTTGCTTTGCAGTCTGAAAACATGTGTTGGAGCCAGTTCATTGGAAACTTCAAAGCACAGAAGAAAACTTTATGCAGTAATGTCTGATTAACAGCAGCAGTTGTGTCTTTGGACCCTTCACCAAACAGTGTTGCCAGGAAGTGATGAAACATTTCTGGATTCCTTTTCTAAAGTCACAAAAGTTAAAATTTACTGTACAAAATGGGGGTCTCCACGGAAGAGTCTGGTTTGTTAAAGTTTTTCTTTCAAAAATTTGAAGTACAGATCTAAATTTAAAAGTGGCTTGTTGCGCTTTTCCTGTATACATATATATATATGTTTTCCTGTATCCATATATATATATATGTCTATATAATATATATATACTGCTGCAAATGCTCCTCACTTCCTCCTAATTGTTTCCTATTTCTCATGTGCCACAAATCACAGCATTTTATCAGAATTAATGTCGTTTATTCTCTGAAATACATGGTGTGTGGAGCTCTTACTTCAGTTTACATCACAAAGCTAAGGCACGGTGCGCAAGCTGAGTTGCCTGAGGACACTCTAGAGAAGTTACAGCCAAATCCAAGCTTTCCAAGGTCAGCACTCAGAACTGCCAGGGCATCTTCTTGTAGACACTTGCTTTCTGTGAGAGTTTAACCATCACTAATTTGTCTGTAGTTTTGTTTTGCCTGGAACATCTCCCTGTCCTTTTCCACCAAAAAATTATCTGCAGTTAAAGTTCTTTCTCAAAAACCTCCTTCTACCTTGCAGCCTAATGCTGACAGGTAAAAAAATTATCCCAATATGTTTGTTTTCAATAGTGGGACCCTGGAAATAAATGTCATTCCTAGCTCTTTTAAGAATCCTCTGAAGTGGGTTGAACACTTTTATAAATAAAAATAATCCATACTGTAACTTTTTACTTTTTAAGATGCTTTCACTGGACAGCAATGAGATAAAATACCTCGTTTCGGTTTTGACGTTTTTGCTGCAGCTGGGGAAGAACAGAAAAGAGGAGAGAAATGCATTTGGTGAGTGATGTTAAAAAGAGATGGTTTATTAATAGTCCTCTATAGAAGAACAAGTAGTTCTGTGCCATAAAGTATCAGCTCTGTACAGATATGAGGACAATAGTTGTATCTGTATATCAAAATATTTTTCTTGCATTGTGTGAAAACTTTTATTAGAAAACCTGATAATACCCCAGTGCTAGTGTTTTCCACGAGGAAGTATTTCAACTTATGGAAATGGTTCTATTGCTTGCCTTACAGTCCAGAGATAAAATAAATCGTATTTTCAGTCTTGCGGTCTATTTAAACGTGTTACACACAGAAGATAAATACATTGCATGCTTGCAGTGGGGAGCGTGTGCCTGTTGATCCTTTTGTGCTTGTATTTTCAGCAAGTTCTTAAAAAGTTAGATTTATTTTAGGCTCTGTGATTAGATTCAGGGGGTTAGAGAATTTTAAAGTGGTATATATTTTGTATGAATATGGTAACTGTGATATTGTGCCACGGAAACTGCACTAAAGGTATGGGGCCATTCTTATAAATAGTAATAATTGTGCAAATTTGGCTCAGTGTAAATATATGTAATGCTTTTCTTTATAAATAACCACCAGATTTACATGCTTTTTTATTTCAGTGTGCACTTTTAAAAGAATCTCCAGTCTATAAGCCAGCATGAAGCACTGTACGTATCTAGGGAAGGGGAAAATTTTGTTGGAAGAGTTTTTAAAATACTTCTGAATGAGGTAGAAGATGGTTCAGGGTAAATACTGACGATGCCATGCTTTCCTTTAATTTATGGGCTTAGAATTCAAGCCAGAAATCACAAATAAGGAAGCCTGGGAAAACATCTTGAGTGAATTGGTGGGGGTTTGCCCTTTGCTTTAGTAAGGAAAAAAATAATTCCAGGCATCCAGTATAGATTTTTTTATGCTTTCACTAGCCACTGTTGGTTGTTTTTTTTCCCCCAAAATAACCTAGTTATTCACTCTTACTCTGTTGTGTTGCATTAGGCATTTCCCATCCTGGCCATACCCATCTGCTAAGCACAGACTTCAGATGTTCCGTTTCTTTTTGCTTTCATCTCCTTGTAAATGCCTCTGACAAGCTGGTATCCAGCAAACGGGGCTGTCTGACGGCTGCTCTAGTGTACGCGGAGGTTGCAGCTTCGTTCTTAGCAAACGAGCGCTCACAAAGGGCATTGCCACCGCTGGGGCCACGTGGGGGGCTCCAAAGCGGCCTCTGCCCCTGGCGCTGGTTCCCTTCTCTGGCTCTTGAGCTTGTTAACGCACAACTTTATTAAGAAGATACCACGGGAATCCTGGTTTTATAATTTTTGTGTGGATAAATACTGATTTGTGTTCCAGAAATACCTGCTCAAGCGCATGCATGAGCATTGAATTTGCAATATCAGAGTCCGTATACACTGAAATTTGTAATACATGGCGGGGGTTTTAACTTTATTGAACAATAAATATTTTTATGAAGTAAACATCTTAAATGAAAACACTTTTTCTTTTAAATCTGTTATAAATATGATAAACTGCTTCTCGTCATATTTCCTAGTATATTCTTTTGCATCTGAAACTCCACAGGGATCCTCCTTACTTTTCTGCCTAGAAAGCCTTAATTTCTACCAGCTCACTTATCTTGCGCGTTGCACTGCGTCATGTCTTGCTACTTAATAACCGTGCTGGATGATTATATTCCACTCTGATTCAAAGGTTCCTATTCCTGTGATGGGGGGCCTGGACCCGCTTGCCACGTTGACGGATGATGCTATGATTGCAGCATGGGGTAACGAGGGACTGCCCGGTGATAGGGTGTCAACAGAAAATGCCACTATTCTAACAAACTGTGAGTGCTGGCCTCTGATGATAGATCCCCAGGAACAGGGAATTAAATGGATAAAGAATAAATATGGACCTGACATTAAAGTCGTACGTCTAGGACAGAAAGGGTTTGTGCATGCTGAAGAATTGGCTTTCACGTTTACTGCCCTCAAGTTCCCCTAATTTTTGTAAGGGATTGTTTTTTACCGGACTGCACTTACTTGAAGACTTGAAATATTACAACGCTGCTGCTTATTTACCATAGCATCATTTTCTATTTAAAATGGTGCTTTAAAGGGGACCTTTTTTATGCTGTTTTCAAGTGCTGAGGAGGAAATAAAGTGGAAGTTGAGGTGCACTTCTTGTGAGGGGTAAATCAATTGAGGTGCAAAGCCTGACAATATGACTTTAGTATACTGTGCAGTTTAGTCAGCAGGACACAGCACATGCACCTTGCAGAGGGAAGGATTCAATCCAGCGTACGGCACTCAAGGCAAAATCAGGTCCTTTCCTGGTAAACATATCTTTAATTCTCATTGCTGTTACTGAATTATATGTAAGTTCATAGCACTTGTAATTGATCTCTTTGTATGTCACCTCATTTTCCTTGATTTAGGGAGACAACTAGGTAAGATATTACGGTTTCAAAGGGCTATCTGACTTGATTTTACTGAATTCCAGCTGTAACACAGAACAGTAAATGGTCACAGTAATACCTCATTTTTAAAATAAGTGTTAATCATTTAACCTGTCTGCTCCTCTGAATGAGATTTTTTCCTTCACCTGCCCTGATTTTTTTTTTTAATTCTTTTTCCAATACTCACAAATAATTGTGATTTTTTTTTTTGTTCATACCCTGTAGCACCCTTCTGTGTGAAACGATGTTGTCTGCTTACTAATCCTTCCACTATTATCAAATTTCTTTTCAGTGTCTGTTGAGACAGAGTTCTCCCAAGTCATTCAGGTTCTAAACCCTTTAAGAAAGCGTTTATCGTTTAGATCAGGATATACCAAAAGCTATAACACAAACCCATAACATTAAAAAAATAAAAAACCCTGAAAAATATATGTGCTCCCCCAAATTGTCTGTGTCAATTCCAGTGTCTTCAATGTGGTGCTATATCCTCATATTTTCTTAAACAATGTATTTTTTGTTTAATATGAGGACTAGCCAGGGCATAGGTAGAAAGATGTTGAACTCAAAACTGTCAAGCTATTTAACCACTGGGAAATTCTTTGTGAACAGTTTTGCATGGTTGAACCATGCTTAGAAAAACTTCTCAAAATCTGTTATATAAAAGAAATATTTCTGTTACCAACACTTATCCAATATTTGAGAGATTTTTTAATTTTTATTTTTCATGTTAACTTTTGTGAAGACCATTGAAAGAGCTTTGGCCTGTGGAGAGACTCTACTAATTGAAAACATCGGTGAATCTATTGATCCGGTACTTGTTCTCCTGCTTGGAAGACATACAGTTAAAAGGAAAAGTAAGTGTTCTTGAGTAAGCAGAATTTTTCCATGACAACTGGATCTATATTGCTTTGATTGCCATATTTTGCTTACTATTCATAACCTTTCATGAAGATATTTATTTCTTTTTAAAATGTAATGGCTAAAATCTGGTGATGAGTGGATAGTAAAATGTTAGTATATGCATCTGATTAGATGATAAAACTATCTTCTCGATTTGCAAATTGGACTTGATATACAGTGTAGGCATGCATGTGAGTTTCTCAACCCAAAGTGAAAGTCTTTACTTTTTTAGCTTCAAAAAAGGAACAAAACAAGAAGGAGCATATATTATAATTTGGCTCAAAAGAAAATAAAATATTTTGTTTCCATGTTAGACATCTATAGAAAAAGGGAAAGGAGCATTGGAAATGACAAGCTAGATTTGGATTTACCAATACAGAGTTTCCCCATGAAAAAAATCAATGAACTGGTTTAAAAAGAGAAAAGGAAAACAAAAGGCTAATGAGGAAAAACTGATATGGTAGAAGACAGGGCACAAATAAGCAAGCCAGAAATGGAGACTCTGCCTCGGTATCGTGGCCGATGTCCCATGCATCAAACCAGTCCAGCTGATAGTGTTCACAAATCTATTGAGGTAGATGGAGCAACGGTGTTACTGTCTCTTCATTTTCACCCAGAAACCTAGTCTTCTAGCACCAAAACCCACATGCCCCATTTCTCATGTGAGTGCTGCAAATACCCAAGTATTGGGACTGGTCTGACCTCTCCCTCCTGATGAAAGGGCTGCAGCTCTGACAGCCAGGGGAGCGCCACCCCAGAGGTCAGCAGCTGGTGGGCGTTTCAGTGGGAGAGTCAAATTCAAATTGGGTAACACCAGTTAATGTGTTTTCCCTCTTCTGACACTGCAGCGACAGGAGTGGTGGATGGGGCAAGGGAGGGTAGCCTTAAGTTCTGACCCTTTCTGGGGGGGATGTCATCTTTCATTACCATGCCCCCTTTTTCCCTAGATTTTGAAAAATTGTCGTCAATTTTTGAAAATACAATAAAGAATATTTCCCAAGATCTAATTAAGATACCTTTAGCTACACATTTTCAGCATGATAGTAGCAAAAGTAAAGGAGATTGTTCTTGGTGCAAGAGAATTTCAGTCTGTAATGTCCTCCATCGCTTTTCATAAAAACTTCCAGTGTGATTGTTGAGTCTCCAGTGCAGCGGTCAGCCTAAGGAATAATGTTGATTTGTAGCTGCATGAGACTAAACTCAGTAAACCTCATTAAATGTTTCATCTGATGAACTGAAATGCCATGTTATTGTCTCTGCTCAAATGTGGATTAATTTTTAAGCCTGGAATTGTTCCTGTCTTCCAGTTAAGTTTTCAAACAACAGATCAACAACCTAGATGTTTCATGTTGAAGAATATTATGTTTATTCTGACAAAAAGTCAGATATATCCCTGAAGCATTTCTGGATGGGTCTCAGTGTTACTCAAGGAGTGTTTAGAGTGCTTGCACAGTTTCAGATTGTTAAAAGAGAAAGTATGAAAGACAGGTTAAATAAAAATGGTATCTAGTTTTGAACAGATGTGGTATCTATTTTGGACAAATCGTATCTAGATTTGGACAAATGGTATCTAGTTTTGGACCCAAGCTTTCTCTCCTTCTGTATTTCAGGCATTGGTGCCTGCGCAGTAAATCGAAGCAATACACAACAGCTCAAATCTCCTTGCATACACAAAGCTCCTAGAAGATGCATTCTTGCCCTGTATCATGAGATCTTGAAAAGATTCCTCTTTGTTACGTTCTTCTGTAGCGGTGCTTGAAGTATTTCAGAGTAAGACCATGTAGCTTGCTTTTTAGAACCTGTAGTAAGAAACTCTACTGAAAATTAGAATTGTACTGGTCTGCAAGAGAGATCAGAAATTGCATGGGCTATCAAGTCTTTAAGGCATGAGACAGAGGGATGTAAAACAACAGAAGGAAGTTGGGTTGGAAAGGACAAGGGTCACAGCAATACAGTTTTGTGTTTACTTAGCAAAGGTTTTCATGTAGCACAACAGAGCTGTACACGCAGACACAAACACAGATATATAGAGATACTCAAATGTAGGTTCTTCTGGTGAATGTTTTGAGCAGTGTTACATGACCTAGCATTTTGTGGCTCATTGAAGATGTGGCAGGTCTCCTTTGTGAAGCACATGTAATATATATACCCCCTTATTACCAAATAATCGGAGTTTTCCTCATTCTGGCTCAATTTCTGTTATTTGTTTATTTTAGTAGTTGTGTCAGGCACTTGAATTTTTTTTCCCTAATAAAGAAAGACTAGAAAGGTATTTGTGATAGATATGGTGCAGTCCAGCAGTTGAAGTTCATTAATAATTGGAATGTTGCAGAGTATGAAGTAATGAATACTAATTACTCCTTTCATGTCTGACAGCACCCTGCGGACCAATACATCAGGCCAGACTTTAATTTGGTTCTAGTAATGGTTTCATCAATAGTACATTAATTCTGTGTTTGAAAAGATATACAGTTGAACCTGACCCACACAGTAGATACCACTGTCATAAAATGGCCACATACTGACAACAACTGGATAATTACAAATAATTAAATCCACTGAGCTTCAGACAATCCTAATTTTAAGTAAAATATATCTTATCATATCAATCGACAGAAAGCATAGCAAGGGAGATTTATCAACTTGTACTCCTTCCAAAGCAAATTCACTAGCCTGCGTGTTAGAGAACTTGCTGATCTGTGAAGCAGCTTCATAAAAGTATCTCTCCCCTTCCTCGTTTACCAAGATTGTTCTTGTGTTGAGCGTTCTGTAACACCAGCTTCTCTGGCATTGTTTCTGAATGAAGCCTGCAAAAGAAATTCTCAGCTTAAGAGGACTTCAAATATATGTATGAATTTATATTTTCCTCAAAATGTGGGTGATTATAGGATGAATTACAGGTACTTGTTATCTCTGAAAGTTAGACTTCTTGCTAAAGTGCCTTAGTATATATTTGGAAGCCTAATGATTTCTAGATGTTCAAGTTTGGATATTTTTTTAATTTCAATTTTGGAGCTGCAAGCCTGCTCAATGGGTCTTAATACAATTTAGACTGTGAACTCATGTTCCAAATGGGTTTAAAAGATTTTTATTGAATTAATTTTAGAATATTTGCTTTAAGAGAAAGGAGAAAAGACAAAAGAGAGTAAAATAACTTCCAAAAAATACCAGTTGTAGTACGTAGCTTTATGTAAACATGAAAGGCACACAAAAAAAGTAAGTAAAATTTGGGTGCAGCTTATCAGCAATGTATGCAAAAATGATTCAAAATGCACATACTTAAATTTTCTGGAGCATGTAAATCAAGGCATGAAAGTAAACAGCTGCCGAATCTATATGGTGTTGGGTTTTGGCCCTTGCTTTCTTTAAGAGGCAGGAGGCCATTGAGTAGGTTTGGTATGGATAGGCTTTAGTATTTAAGTTTTATCGGTGTGTTTCCTGTGCTGTCTCCCCAGCACCACTGTTTCAGACATCACTGGATATGAGCATAAACTGTAATAGATCAATGTCTTTTTCACTCATAGCAGAGAAGATAGAGGAATAAATTCCTTGTTCATAAGGCCCCTATTTGCATTTATGTGAGCTGTTACACCTGCTCAAATCCTTTGCACGTTCACAAGGTGGTAGTCATGTCTCTTCAGTTGCAATATTAGGTTATTACAAGATTTTTTAAGATGTCTTGAAATTTGATTTATGTGCAAATGTAGCTTGTATGAACGAGTTTCCATTCTTATGAGGCATGACTATTATTCATGAAACAGCAAGACAATTCACTTGGTTTCTCCGCAGGGAGAAGCATTCCTTGCCTTGAACATCTCACCAGCTGTGCAACTTAAGGCAGTGCTTTTCCCACTGAACTAGTTTGACCAACTTGCACAGTTTGCCTACTGAGATTGCCTAGTAACAGCTCCATTCTGCACTTGTTTTCACCTGATTTATTCAACTTCATTCTCTACATTACTTGTTGGAGTTTGCAAGTCAGTTCCAGAAGCTTTTAATTTAAAGCAGCAGGAACTGAAAGAAGGCTCCGTCGGAAAATGTGTTTATCCCTCTTCCTTCACACTGAAAAATATTGTTTCCCTTTCCTTTCTTGTCCAAGAATTTATCACTTCTTTTCATTCTTGCTAAGCTGATCCAAAACATTTAGCTGTAAGAATGGTTTGCTTTCTGCTGGTTAGAGTCATGGCGTGTTTTGGAGAACACCTGTCCTGAAAGGTACTCTTTTTAATTTTGAGTTGCATAAAAGTATCTGCTAAGAAAAGGTTTTGCATAAATTCTTGAGCCATTTCATGACATGAACTCATGTTCCTATACTCAAGATTTTTTTTTGACTTTATGAGATCAGGTCTTTGAAGGACCTAGGCATTGTTTCCTGAGGCAGCACATACGCAAGGGAAAAGCAAGTCTTGATGCTGGTAACTCAAAATTTGACAATCAGACCAGATGTTGCAGTATGCCTGTACTTCTCATAGCAGAGAATTTAGTGGTCATGTTAACTTCTGAAATTTATTTGGTTTTGTATTTGCTGCTGATAAAATCAGTAATTCCTCAAAATGTATACAGGATTTTTAAAATGCGTTGCAAATCCCTTTTAAATCCCGTAATCTGCTTTATTTCAAGATCTACAAGAGTTTTGACAGAAAAAAACTAGTAGAGGACAATCTCTCTTTAATTTACTTTGCATGTTCTTAAATAACAGGGAGCTGAAGCTCACATGAAGGATGCTCTGTTACTGGGTAGAATGGTGCATTAAGTCAGTCTGTTCTATCTACTTCTGCTGGTGGAATTGGAGATTATGAATGGAAAATTACCAAAATTAGAACTTCAGTAATTTCTTTGTGACCATTTTTTTGTATATGCCTTCTATCATGGACTCCATAAATAATGCCTATATCTGCTACATTTCTTCAAAATCCAGAATTAACCTCTAAACAGCTACATTTCATTGAAAAAATGAAGCAATTCTACTGGGTTTCCCTATCTCTGTGTTTATCGTTGCTGCTTATACTCCTTGAACCGTATGAGAGCAATAACAAAACATTTATTTTTCCCAGATCTGTAATTAACAGAAAACCTAGAACAGCTGCAGTAATAAAACCCACTGAGTCATTATGTAGTTTTTGCCTTTCATAGATGATAATCACAGAAATTGGTAATTTATTGCTCCTGTGAATTGAGAATCCATAAAGTAAGTGCTTGAATCCAGAACTCTGAAGCTTGTATCACCACATAGACCTTCTGAAATATAGTGTCTCCCTTAGCAAAGGTTTTTCCAACTGACAAAGCAAACTGAAAAAGTCATCTTTTGTCAGGTATCTGCTTGTCTCTTGTCTCCGTGTGTGTATTGAAAGGAAAGCAAAATTGCTCTGTGTCACGCTTTACTTTTTTTTGTTCCCTCCAGCTGTAGCCAGTTTTTAAGGTTGTAGAGACACCAAAGTATCAGAATTGAAATCCATGTTGCAGAACTGGAAGGTGAATTCGTGTTCACCTGAGAAAGGTTATATTATCTGAAGGACATGACTGTATGGCTAAATTATTTCACTGTTATACAAGCATAACCCAGGAAAACTCATCTCTGGTAGTTTGCACGACAGTCGTATACAGCATACATGTCCGATGTTGAGTTTTATAGAGTCATGGGTTTCCTAGCACTAGACATACTAGGTTATTTTTAGGAATTCACTTGTAGTATATAAGTGACTGCCTTTTCTTCCTGTTCCTTGGTGAAATGCAGAAGTGCTTTCAACACACCATTTCATTTAGCCTGTGTCCTCTGGCTAAGGAGATGTCAGAAGCAGGAAAAGATGTCAAGAGCTGAAATATATAGTCATAGAATGATTTAGATTGGAAAAGACCCTTAAGATCATCAAGTCCAACTGTAAACCATAAACCTTGTTCTGATTGCAAGCCCAGTTACTTGCAGTTTCCTCCAGGGAGGGGACAATGCATTGCTTTCAAAGGTACAGGATAAATACAAAAAAGCATGATATAATCACACAGAGCATAATATCCTGACAGCAAAACCAAGAAGGAAATCTAGGTGCCCTGATCTCCTGTATCTGATTCCCAAGATAGCAAAATACTAATACTTACACGGTAGAGAGACTTACAACAACAATAATATGTTGATCCTGACTCTGGAAAGCCCTATATCCTAGAAAGAAAGCAATGTTAAAATTTGTACAGAAAATACTTGTTTTATTCATGTTCTGATGTGACTTTCATGAATTGCATCTTAAGTGTTTCGTACCTGTATTGTTGCAATCACTTTGAAATTGATTTGATTCAACAAATGTCAATTTGCATTTTGCGAAAAGGGTTTGTGTCTGCCTATGTTCTATTCTATAAATGTTCTACTGACCTTTTTTAAACAGAATTTTGTTGCTAATGTTTGGATCTCCTTTCTTGGCAGAGAACATTCAAAGCCATTGCTGTACAGAAAACACCGTACTTGTGCTTGTGTGTAGCAGGTGATAGCTGAAGATTGTCATACTGCTCACTGTGCCACAAAGTTGTGGCACCTGCTCACACCAGACCAGATGCACAGCACACGCTGTAGTCTATAAGCAATCTTTCAATTTTTTTTGGTGCTGTGCCATAGAAGTAAGAAGGTGAACTTAATGTTGCCTCACTGCTGGACTCCAGAATGTACTTTAGCTTTAGTAGTGTTGTTGTATGGGACAGGCTGGCAGCAATTGTTGAAGACAAGGGGTCAGGAAATGACACCTCTTAAGTAAGGGATCTTATACCTATACTTATACCTAGTGTAAAATATTATTTCAGCCAGTAAACAATTTATTTGGAACAGAACATTCAGTAGGTAACCTTAAAAAATTATTTTTATTATTTCACTCACCAGCCGTTCTCTTTCCTTTGGTCACTATTAGTTTGTTATAAATATACGCATCTGATTATTTTTTAGGATTTACTGCTAATCTATTTTCAAAAGATGGAAAAGCGAGCTATATTTAAGGAAATTATTGTAAGAACTAACAGTTATCTCATTAAGGGTTATTTGAAAACTTTCCTAAGTTTGTGGTAAGTATCGAAGATAGACATTTACCCGTTCAATACAGCAGTGAATAACCTACTGGTGTCTGCTCTATGTGCAAATTAAACTATGCCAATTAAGAAATGGTCTGTGTATTCTTTATATAATTTTGGTGTGTTCAATCATCCTCATTTTATTTCTTAAGCTGCAGGCACCTAGACTTTGGTTTGTATCCATTTTGTATGCTGCCAAGATCATGCAGTACCCATCTTCTGCAACCTAAGGTATTTATGTTTTTTTAATTCAGTGAGATCTCTATTCTTGTGCATTTTATTCCTTCCCGTATATATTAAGATTGAAGACAAAGAATGTGAATTCAACAAGAATTTCCATGTCATCCTTCACACTAAACTGGCTAACCCTCACTACAAGCCAGAACTGCAGACTCAGACCACCCTCATTAATTTCCCTGTCACCAGGGATGAGCTGGAGGACCAGCTGTTGGCTGAGGTTATTAGTGCTGAAAGGCCAAATGTAGAAAAACGTAAGGTAAAGACTATCATTAGATCTGTACATTGCCCCTTCTGAGATTTAAGGCTAGCATTAATATATCTGTTTGAATCTGCCATACAGTGTTAGTAACCCATAAAATAGAAAGATTCTGCAAAGTCTAGAAAGTACTTCTGATTTGCTCAGATCTGTGCTCCCAGAGGGCTGGACTTGACCTAAAGCTCTGCTAGAAATTAAATTTATTGTCATCTCATTCCCACGCCTCTCTGTACTGCTTAGTTTGCTCTGTGCATTACATTTAATTTACAGTGCAGTACTAAAGCCCTCTGCAGTGCTTTGTGCTTCGGTGATCTTGAGCCAATAAGTGTGAATAAAATTTCGTGCCAGTCCATAAGAGGATACGATGGCGCTGTTAGGACCTGGGGCATTTGGGTAATTAATCATAATTTATTCCTGCAAAGTTGCAGTTCCGTGGCTGCTGCGGTCATACCAATGTATAGTAGCATATAAGGGAAATGCTTTTATAGGTGTTATAGAAAAGACTTTGAGTAGACTGTGATCTATGAGCTAAAAAATGAAAAAATACTTAGGGGTGTGAAATGAATAATAAGAATACTTATTTCTCCAGTGTGTCTTTTCAGTTATCTCATGTAATTTACTAACTTCGTCCGCAAAGATCTGCTACAACTCTTTGAGGTAGTGCTGCTTCGTGCAAGGGCAAACTGGGTCAGAGAGTTTAATTACCCCTTGAAGAACTTGGGAACATGATCTGAGAACAGCTGGCCATTTTCCTCCGCATCTGCACATTGTTCCATGTGGGGCCGTATGCTTACGTCTGTATCACCTCGGGTGTTCTGGTCCGAGGGTCAGATTCTGGTGGAGAGCCCCCCGTAAGGCTAGTCAAGCTCTTTCACCGTCAGAAGGTCAGTCCGGCAGAGCAGATGATGACCATGCTTTCCCACACTGCTTACTGCCAATGTGGGGGTCTCCAGCCTTGTGTTATTGTTGGTTTTCTCAGCTGCCATGTGGATTACCACTTGCCATCTCTGGCAAGATCCCAAGTCCTTTTGTGTAGTCTGAGGAGAAAGGAGGCTAGGAGAGAGAGAAAGTTCTGGTCCCTGGTCACCTTGACCTCGCTTTGGGTGTCCCAGAACCTTAATTCTAGTGTACTGGGACAGAAGATAAACTTTCTCATTCAGAAATTAAAATAAATCAACTGATGTAATTAAACAGAAAGTACAGCTCACAAATGTTATAAAACTATTTCTTGCCGTGATTGTTAAATACAGATTTTTCATTCCCTCTGCTAGTCAGTCCTGGCCAAGCAGCAGAACCGTCTCACGGCTGAGCTCAGGCAGCTGGAGGATGATGCTGCTCCACCTGCCAGCTGCCCAGGGCAGTTTCTTAGATGACAGTGAACTTGCAGAGGAACTGGAATCCGCGAAGCCAACTGCAGCAGAAATACAGCACAAGGTAATAATATTTGAACTATTTTTTTTACAGCTTGAAACCTGGAAAATTTGTATTATTGTATTATTTTTAGAAAAACATTTCTATGAGCTAGGAATAGTCAAATTCCTGTCTGCCCAGCAAGGGCTGTCCACCCACATATTCACAGTTTTGTATCTACGGTGTGTAGTTGTCACATACTCATTTTTTTTCCTTTTGACTCAGGTGCTTGAGTTAGTACGCATAAAAGAAGTATCAGCATGCAATACGAACAAATGTATTCATATGTAATTGCTGTGTTTTCACAGGTGAACAGGCATATTGCTGCAGAGGTCAGTCATTCCCTAATGTTTGTCTGCGATAAGAAGCTTGCTTACCTTGGATATTTGCTACTGTCTGAAGTAAAGTCAGTTTTTTAGGCTGTTTCCATGTTCTATTTTGTATGGACAGGAATATTTTGGTAACTGTGTTGGATTATCTAGGTATATGAAAAAAAATAAATGAGACAACTGTCATCCCATAGATAGCCGAAGCCAAAGAAAATTAAGCTCAGATTAATATGACAAGAGAGCATTACAGACCAACGGCCGTAAGGGTGTCCATTCTTATTTCATTGGCGACAGTCTGGGCGGCTTCAACCCCGTCTACCAGATTTCATAGAAGGTAAAAACGTGTCTTGCTGATTTGGTTTAAAGTGCAATGAGCAGAATTCTGCCCGCAGCAGCGATGCCTGATGTATTAGTTACTGGCGTAGCAGATGTTTACATACGCAGGGCTGTGTGTCTGAGAAGGGAGGACACCGTGTCATCTCCTGCTGGTCCCTATCGGCACATTCCCACAGGTCTCTTTGTGGGCTGTCTCCATTCTGACGGCATTTTCTGACTGTGCATGCAAAGTTTACCGTCCTTGCGTTAAGCCATCCCACAGGGTCAAGTGGAAAGAGTTTTGGGGGTTCCGTATAAACACTTAATTGTGGCAAATTTACCACATGATCTAACGCTGTGTGGAAGGGAGATCACCCTCTACAAAATGATCAGCTTGCTTAAGTGAGAGGTTCTACCTGCTGAGTTAAATGAGGAAGCAGAAGAGTGCTGCCATTTGCTGAAAGTTTCCTCAAAAGCCTCTTTGGCTTGGCAGAAATGCTTTTAGATTGCTTAGGCCAGCTCTTCTTAGAAGCCTGCAGTCAGAAACCATGTATCTTATGAGTCAAAAAGCAAAAAAGCAGAATTCAGATAATTGTACTTATTTTCAGTCCTTCAGCACAGTCTTCCACAAAACAATTAAGCAGGCTGAAAAATCGAGGGATATATAGTGTTGTTTCAAGCTGTCACATATTCAACCTTTCTTTTCACAAGCCAAGGACCTTTTGAAAAGGATAAGCTCATTTTATTGGCCCAAACAGCTTTTCAGGTGAGGAAAAATTCTGACCTCAGTGATGCTGATATTTACTGGACTTGCTATTTCTTCACTAGAAAGTGATGCCTCTGCCCAAACAAGTCATCTAGTTACCTTGTGGCCGTACGGTTTCTTACACGGTGTGACTGATGCTTCAGTATCAATAGTAATTGCAGAAATTCCAGAGACGCTTTTATGTAATTCTTTTCATTTAAAATGTTGCAATGACTTTGTGAAGCTACACTGAGGATAAATAGCGTGACTTAGCTGCTTCTGGTTGAATAATTAGGGTTCAAATTTATGTGGTGTGTAAAGTAAGAATTCAGGAAATAATACATATCCATATCACATTCGGGATCTAATTTTTCCTTTTAATTTTAGTGTCTGCGTGCCCCGGAAAGAATTGGAGCTCAGTTGTTCTGGGTGGCAGATTTTGCCCTGAAGAGCAAGCTCTTTAGGTTGTATTGCAGGGCTGGTCCGTAACAGAAGCAGGAATTAAACTAGACACCAACAATTTGGGAAGAAGGGAAAAAATTATAAATTGAGGAATCTGATTTGAGGAGGAAGAGGAAAAAAGAAATCACTCTATGCAGTGTATAAATGGGTATAAATAGCAGACAGAAATGTCTGGAAGAGAAAGGAGGAAAAAAGGGAAGAAAGAAAACGAGTGATGTTGTCTCTGCATCATGGTGCCAATGGATTTATTCGTATCACCTAGGTTTGTAGCACTGTGTTGCTTAACTTTTATCTTTTTTGTAGCAGTGGTGCTGGGATGGATCGTGAAGAATGGCAATCTGTATGGCAATTAAAAATAAATTCAATCATAATTACAGAACAGATAGAGAGCAGAGTAAAAGCCACAATAAAATTCTGGTTTATTAGATACATTTTTAGGTGGAAAGAGAGGGCTTTTAATACAGCAAGAGAAACATATTTATATCAGAAAGGAGAGAGAATATATGGTATCATGGCAAGGGTGTCTCTTTTTCCCACTGTATGTGGTTAAAGTGATAAAAGAACTAGAAAACCCCCTTGTTGAACCTGAGGAGTTTTCTTCAGCATACATACAGCTCATGTGCCAGAACTGGCTGAGTGTAAAACAGCACCCCAAAAAAACCCCAGAGAGAAGCCACTCAGGATCTGCAAATTTCCCAAAGCTTTGTGACAGCTTGCAGTCTGAAGGGGGTTTAGAATGGTGGTGGAAACAGCTACGTGCTGTTGGTTCTTCTCTGTATCTTCTTAGACATTAAAAGGGTACATAGAGTTAATTAGATGGAATTCAGAAATCTGTACTTTTTGGAAGAATTAGTGTAAATTAGTTTGTGGTCAAGTTTATCTAAGGTTAACTTCAGTGTGCAAGGCTAACATCGTTACGTTTGTTTATGTTCCCACAAGCTCAAGAAAAATAACTGCTCTTGTTAGTTCATCTTAAAATCTGGGTGAATTTATCTTTCAATACCTAAATATGTAATATATATTAAAAAAATATATGTTATGTATATAGAAAAATGCAGTTATTTTGCGCAGAAAGTTTCGACTGACGGGTTGCATTTGGTTTTCGTGGTGTCTTTTTTAACAGGTAAAGGAAAGTTCAGTTCTCGCTGTGGGTAGGACTGGTTTTGAAAAAATCTGTCACACCCTTTAGTGAATAATATCAAAGAATGTAATTCCACTTGCAGTAGATTTCAGATATTTTGAAATATTTTTAAAACAAGATGTAAATTCTTAGAAGTAAAAAAAAATACAGTCGTAGGAATTCTTGTTGCTTTGAGCTCCCTACGCAGTAATACTTGGAGCGGTGAATACTTTCAGGCAGAAGTGGCTCTAAAGCAAGTCTGATGACCTTTTTCAATTTGGTGTGCTGTCAGGATTCCTCTGAGAAGTGAAGAGATGGAACTCCTTGAATTGGATTTCCTTCTTCAATTCAGAGTTGAACACACTTACAAGAGTCCTGTTGACTTCTTAACTGCTCGGTCATGGAGTGCCATTAGGCTAGACTGGGAAAATTGCTTTTCAGTTCTAAATCTTTTTTGATGTTATTTCTGGAGGCATGCTACAACTAGACAATTTCAGATAAAATCATACATTCAACCCTAAGTTTTAGTAGAACTAATGATGCTTTCAAAGAGGAGCTGTCTTTACCTTTTTGAGTGTATTTTTCCTTAGACATCATGTACTGTGCTTTGTGAGGCAATTCTGTTTTACCATAATTTGTCCAGTCCCTTAGAAATACAGTTTTCATTTTCATACCACTCCTTACTAGAATAAATGTCCCATACAAGGTTTCCAGTTTGTTGTATCTCGATGTTTAACAGTGAGCAGACAGTAAGTAAACTTTTATCAGCATTTTTATATGTGTGTGTCTGTATATATGTAATTTAATATTCTAAAGTAAGTCCTAAGTCCCTTGTAATTGTTTAAGCTATGGGGTTTTTTTTACGTACTCCCAAAAGTATCGGTATTTGTCTTCCCATTTCTGTCTGCACATGAAGGTACCTCATCTGTGTGTCTTTGGTGTGCTTCCAGGCCATGGCAGTTGTGGATGCATTCAGGGGGTTAGACAAATATATTGAAAGATCTACCAAGAGGTGGAAGAAATGGGTGGACTGAGAATGTCCAGAAAAGGAAAAGCTTCCCCAGGAATGGACAAACAAAAGAAACTCTTCAGAGAATGGTCATACTGGGGGCACTCCGTCTGGACAGAACAACGTACGCTGTCAGGTATGAAACCTGAGGGTTTTTTTTTGAGAGTGCTGCGACAAAATCCATCCTTGTTTTTTGTCTTTCGGGGCAAGGGGGGGGGGGGGGGGGGGGGGGGGCAGGGCGGGGGTAGCTCGTATGTGTCAGCGTGGAGAAAACTTGGGTTTTTCCCGAGCAAATAACATAAAAGTGAGTGATCAACCAGAATTTGAAATCAGTGACTGTGGTCCTTCCCCGCCTGTTCTGCTGGCCAAGAGTTTCTGGAGAGGTAGTGCGGCGAGACGTGAGTCGCAGCGTGTTTGGTGAGCTGTGCTTGCGATTCCTTTTAGATTACGTATAGGTACCCTGAGGGCAGCGCTCATTAATAGATGGAAATGTAGTAGGCTATGCTGTTAATAGCTAACAGTTTATTTCTCAATGTTAGTTCTCATTATAGTATTGGGGCTGGTAGCTAGCCCCACAAGATGACAATTTTTCAGATCTCCCTTCTTTAAAATTCTGTGATACCAAGAAAGATTCAGTTGCGGATACTTAGCAATCTTCTCCCAGCTGTTTTCCAGTTGTACTGTTTTAATCTTCTGATCCCAAGTGATCTTCTGATCCCACAGTCACAGCTTTTACCCATTTACATGCCTCCTGAGAATGCAGTTTTTGTGTCCTGGATGTTTATTTTGCCCATGTTTTGACAAGACAGCATTGCCTGTGTTATAATGACTTCTTGCATTCAGTTACTGAAGAGGTCCTTTTCATTCAGAACTTTCTGTTTTGTTGCGTGGCTCCTATCCCACAGAGAGTTGAGAAATGAGAATGATAGTCTTCTCTCATTTCACCTCCTGCCTCCCCTTCTTGCCTTCAGTTCACTTCCCTGACAAGTTCTTTGATGAAGCAACTGTTAGCCCATCACTCAGCTGCTCAAGTCCAAGAACGGTGCACACTTGAAGCCTTTATCAGGAAACGTTTTGGGTGTTTAGTGCATAGTTTTTTTATATGTATAGGAACTTCATGAAGAAAAAGCTTGGCTCAAGATATGTGGAAAGAACAAGGATGGATTTTGTCGCAGCACTCTCAAAACTATCAAGCTGCAACAAGGTCTTTTACCATCACATACTGACATACTGTTCATGCCAGTCGCTCTGCTGCCTTCTCCTAGTCTCTCCTCATCCAGGGTGCACACTCTTTCTGCTTCTTCCTCATCTCTTCCTCTGCTGCTCCCTCTTCCTTGGCTGCCCAACCCCTTACCAGAACCAGCCACAGCTGCACCTTGTCTACATTGGCCAACCCACCGCCCCTGAAGCCAGCCCACAGCTGTATATTATCAATGCTAATTAACCCAGCTTCATTCCTCTACAATTCCCGCCCCCCCCCCCCCCCTTTTTTTTTTTCTTTTCTTTTTTCTTTTCCTTTTTAACATTTCATCCCTTAGGTATTTAACAATCATCATAACCTTTTAACAAATAAACTTTTCATACAGTCCTCTATAATTCCTCTACAGATTTAGCAAAAGTCTATGAGTAGAGCAGTCCAGCCACTCCTTTGTCTTTTGTTCTATCTGCAGGAGCAGACCCACTTGAAGGTACTGAGACACTGTGTAAGCCTCCTACTTGCCTCTGGTGTAAGGATCGCTCAACCGTCTTCCCATTAAAGAAAGAAAAATTGAGCTCAAAAGTGAAATGGAGCATGCAGGGCTAGAAACATAGATAAATCAATATATGGTTATATGCTCATGTGTAGGTGTCTGTACATACATACGTGTACGGGTACGTTTTAACGAAATGGAACAAAGCCTTCTGGAATCGTCTGTCAGTACGATGGAGTACGCATTACTATGGGAAAGTTGGGCACAGTTTATTTTCAGCAGAAGATTCAAGTTCTGAAGTTTCTTCACCCCCGCCGTATTCATGGTAAATGGGGTGGATGAAAAGTGTAAGGCCATAAGCACTACAGTATGAAGAAAATTTTAGACCGAGCATTCCTCTGCTTGGCATAATGCAGGTTTCCTTTGTACTGTTTTCTACCTTTTGACTAGATGAGGGCCAGAGGGCAATTTTCTCCATGCTCATGTAATCTTGTGCCCCCTGTGACTAAATAATGGTCATTATACAAACTATATTCAATTGTATAGGGCTCTGTGGCTTTATACTTAGGATTACTATTCCCCACAGACAATGGTGAGAATACCAGGTTAATACAGCTGTGACCTCACTGTGCTCAATTTAAACTCAGGCCTCACAAGGTGAGAGGCTTGTGCATTTACCCACTGAACCAATCAGTTAAAAAACTGATGTGATATCTACCACATGTTGCTCCCTTTTTCATAAGGGAATTGCTCTGTACCCCCTGTAAGAGTTTCTAAAGCTCAGTAACAATGCCGAGCATCTATCAAAACGTCAAAAGGTTCATTATCTTAAAACCAAGGGAACAGATTTCTGCAGGCTTTTTCTAATACCAGCAATAAGGCTACTGTTGAGAGCTTGCAATTTTGCTTGTTGAAATTGTAAGGATTTAGTGAAGTGCTTCAGAAGAAGTAATATACATTGCACGAGTGATAGTGAAATTAATGGGGGCATTATCATTCTGTTTCTTTTCTGCTCTGCTAATTTTCCTTTCCCCTCCCCCTCTGTCACTCACCCTTCCCCAATTACTTCTTTTACAGGCAAAAAGCTTGGGTTCGCTATAGACTCTGGAAGATTTCATACATAACATCTCTCTGGGATAAGGGCAGGAGATGGTCACAGAGGAGGCAATTGAAAAGGTGCCAGGCATGGCCATTGGGTTCTTCTCCAAGTGAGTGTCAAACGGCCCCTTTGGTGGGGAATTCCCAGTTGATGGAATGTTCCCAGAATGCAAGCAGAGGATGCTGTGGATTACAGAAAAAGTTTTAAAGAGCTAATAATCTTGTTCCTTTTTGCTTTCGCTTTTGATTGTAACAAGATAAGCATCATATAAACAGAGTGTATGATACGTTTCACTGAACGTTGTCCTCACCCTCCCAGGAGGAACAGGAGAAATAAACAAGAAAGCCTCTGGTGGGTAGGTAGGACTGTCCTTGGGCGTATGCTTCCCCCGTGTAATTGAGAGCTCCTGTTTCGTTCAGTGGGCCATAATGGAGACTGTAATGAAAATGGGTCTGACTCCCCCTTAGGAAGCTGCGTAATTAGCCCTGGAGTGCTGCTTTGCTGAGATGGCAGCCGCAGCGTTGGGCAGCACTGCGCGGGCTGAGAACCCCTGCAGTGGACAAAGCCATGTGCAGTGCCCCGGCGAGCTGCAGTTCCCAGCGCAGTGACAGCAGACAGGAGCACTGCAATCGTTAGTGCTACTGAAAGGTGCTCCCCTCCCACCATCTGATGCTAAATAGCCAATGGATATTTGTAGGAACCCCTTTTCCCTGAAGCCAAACAAGAAATGCATGTTCCAGGCCTTGATATTCAGGAGGTGGTGGGGATGGGGGATTCCCTCCTCCTCTGCTTTAACCCCAACAGTGTTTGGCTGCCAGCCGGGTTGCCTGCAACAAATGAGGAGATGGGTTAGGTTCAGTGCTGTCTGCCGGCTGAAATAAAATCACTGTGAGATGGGGGGGGCGGGACTTGGGCGTGCTTGGCACCGTGTGAACCTGTACAAACTGACTCCTTCATCAACAGTGAAACTGGAAGAATTCTCGACCTGGGTTTCGCACGAGTAAGCTAGTCACGCTAGTCTGAAAATAACCCTGCTTTTCTGCTAGGGAGCATAGAAATGTTGTTACGAAGGAAAGAGCAGAGTTGGGTTTTCAGGGCAATTTCAGAGTTCTCAGCTGCCCTGGGGACAGGTAAATGGGAAATCAGCAGTGTTGTGTATCCGAAGCCGCAGGGATAAGTGGGGAACATCAGGGGGGCTTTGAGTGTTACAGACCTCCTGCATCTTCCGGCCCATCGTGCCTGGCTTCTGAGGGAGGAGAGAGGTGGCAGTTTTGCTGTGAAGATTTTTGATAGTGAAGGACTGGGGAAAGTCCAAAAGGAGACTACATAAAGATGTTAGACCAAATCCCAAATGGTGCTAATCTAGCCAGGGCTAGTGGGATTTGGATGTACTCAGTGCTTCTCAAGCTTCAGTCTTCTGGGTTTTGGCCCCAAGACCCTATAAGTTTATGTTTAAAAAAATATCCTGGAGCAAAAAGTTGAAGTATTTTAGTATGCATTTTGTTGGAGACTAGGGTGTGTATAATTAAGATATTTAAAAAGTTCTGAGTGACCTAGAAAATACTTTAAAAATTGCTTTAGCTTCAAACCTAGCAAACACAGTTGGCACAGTGGTTGGTAAACTGGCAGGAGAAAGACTGGCTTGAATTTTTTTGGTAAAAGGTTTAATGCTTCTGTTACACTTAATTGATTTCTCAGACTCGGGCATCTGATGTATCGAATGGTTATTATATTAAGGCTTGAATCATTTACACTTTGCAGTGGATGGATGTGGCCTATAGAAAAACGCAGGTGCTGCCAGGCTGCTATCTTGTGATGTGATATAGAAGTTTTCCTCTCTTGCCATTCCCCTGTTCCTTTTTCCACGCGTCAAGGGACAATTTGGGAACATTCCCTCAGCAGGTCTCATCATAAAGTAATGCAGGAGCCAGTGTGACGGACACATCGTATTCCTTGGCTGGTGTATGGAACTGTAATTTCTCTTGCACTGTACAGAGGTGGAGGCCGGTGCCATCGGCAGGTTCTGGCACAGCAGTGAAGAGCCGGAGAGAAGCTGAATGGCTGAGCTGCAATTTGTGTTGAAATGCTAGTGTTGTAACGAAAGAAAGTGGACTCTGGGCTGATGGAAGGGTGAACACAGCTGTAGCCCAGCCACATTTTAAACCTTTCTCTTGATATTCCCATATTTCACCAGTAGATGCTTTGCAGGCAGATACTTTTCCATTATACCTCGCTACTCTGATCCATCGATGACTTTCCACTCTCTTCATATATTAAGAACCTTAAAGACTATCAGGTTCTGAAGTGGTATGAAACATATTTTTAAAGTAGCAGGATAGCTGTAAACATTTTTCCTTGTCTAGCACTTCTCCAGTCTTGTTCCTGGTATGCATTCCACATGTTTTGTTCTAGGTCCCAGTTCTACAGGAAATTTAAGTAGTCTACGTGTCTGCTGAGTTATGCTTACCTTTACATGTGGTATCACCTACGCCCCCAGATCACTTAAACCCGAGTTTGTAATACTTTCTTTAGCTTCAGCATCAAGGCCTGAAACTTCAGAGGCTAGTGGTGAAACTTCTGCTATTTTAACACATACCAAGAAGTGGCAGTAGCTAAGAATCTTCAGGTTTCTTTGTATTATCAATTTATTTAATAATAAAAGGATGCTTTGAATTAATTAACAATATTCCATTGTAAAGTAAAGTCATAGTAACTATGTCTTAAGGATAACATATTTATTATTTTTCTCACAATAACCATAGTGGCTGTTTTTCAACACAATATTCATCTAGTAGCCAAGTGGCTAGGAACCTTGGAAAAACTCCTTGAGCAATACAGTGAAAAAAGTCATCCTGATTTCCATGTCTGTGTTAGTGCTGAACCAGCTCCAACCCCAGAAGAGCACGTTATTCCTCAGGGAACAGTAGGAAACTCGATTACAATTACCAGTGAGCCTCCTGTAGGGATGCTGGCTAATTTGCATGCTGTGCTCTACAGTTCTGACCAGGTAAAAGTATGAGGTACTTTTCTTTGTTTTTCCCAGTCGTTTTAATTACTCCTTTCCCCATGGGGAGAAGCGATAACGTTGATGACCACTTTCTAGGAGACCAGAACTTTTGGATCTTTGTGCTTCCGAGCTAACCTGACAGCTGCAGGGTGCCAACCCTCTGTGCCTCGTGCTGCCTCCGTGTTGCCCGTCAGTGTTGAGCAGGAGGAAGGGCGTTACAGTGATGCGTATGTTTGTGTTCTCCAATATAGGCATGCATAGGTATGCTTACAAAGATTGAGGTGCATTTGTCACACCAACTTTCAGTCTCATCAAAAAAGCTGTCTATGCTGTGAAGTCAGAGCTCTTTCACTCAGTGGTACTAGCGGACTTTGCTCCGCTCTAAATTCGGTCTGACCGTGTCCCTTCTGCAGAGTGGATTGATGGACCTGGATGTTTGGGCCATGGCTCAGGACCCTGTGTGGGTTCCTGTAGTCAGGCATAAAGAAAGAAATTAATGAGCAAGGGTTACGCACTGTTTGTTGTTTTGTCTTTCACTCTTCTCCTGCATGAGTTTCTGTGGAGTTGCTGGGTGGGTGGGCAGAAGTAGGAGAAAGAAGACGTGAGAATGTGGAGAACAGGGGTGTCACTGGACGTGCGTGGCTTCCCTCCCCCTGGGTCCCCCTGCACACACTCCCTGCCTGTTACCCCAGGGAGCGTGTGCAGATCTTCAGGCTCAGCGCAGGTCGGCTTCCCTGCAGCAGTGGAAGCGCTGGAGGCAGCGAGCTTATTCGTGTCAGCAAAGCAGACCATGATAAAGGCAACCATAACTGTACACTTCAGCCTTCCGGCAACGCATCAACATGCATTTATTTGAGCACTGAGCACATAAAGGCAGAGCCTGGATGTGAAAAGGCTGCGTTTCTGTTAAAGGGAACTCTGCTAACCAATGCCTAGAAAAAAGAGCTGTGCGCTAAAAGATCCACGTCAGAGCTACCTTGGCTACAAATTAATTGATTTTGATGGTATGAGATGATTCAGAAATACGCTCGTGAGAAGGAAGAATGGCTGTGGGTTTGTAGCTAAACAGGCAGCAATTAATACAGCAATGTTTTTCTTTTTTTTATAACTTATTATAATAATATTTTTGAAAGAAAGCAGAAGAAGCTAGATAAAGGCAATTCATACACATTGTCGTCCTACTTCGGGCAGTGTTCAGTTCAAGAAAAATATATATGTGTATGTATTTTAATTAGCTAATTTCTAAATTTGATACTTCAGAAAACTCTCTTTTCTCCCCCATTATTTTGAGCCATGGGTGTTTGTGGCTTACTAAAAATTCCTGTGCAGACACTGCCTTTAATGTATTTCTAGTTCAGGTATTTTAAATTTTTGGGGGAAAAAATATGTCATATTTTTCATATGACAAAAACATATGTCATAATCAAACTGTATCTAATCCAGGTGGAATGAATTTCATGTTTTGTGGTTTTCTTCAGGATAGAAGCTTGTGTCGTATTTTTTGTGGTTAAACTCAGGATTCTGACTTAAGGAAGGTTTTTGGTCAGACATAAAATCCTTCACCTTTGCTCAGACTTCGTTATATGTTGTTCAGTTCAGGATGACCTATTTCCTTTTGATAGGCAAGGGTTTATCCCTCTGAAGTTCATTCCACACATTTATGTTTTTAGGGGTATCAAAAGTCATTTTTTGATGTCAATTACTTCTTAAACTAAAAGGTAGAAAAATATTAAGAGAGCTAATAATGATTTCCTGCAGGTTTTATAGGCAAATGCCAAATAGTTTGTCTCAGTAATTTAAAAACTAGTTGAAGCCCTGTGCAGGATCTCATCTTGCCAAGATTCTCTACTAGGCAAAAAAAAAAGGCAAAGGAGGCAAAAAAAAAATATCCTGAACTTCAATTTCAGACATGACTCTTTGGAAAACAATGTAAAATTTGAAGGAGTAGTTTTAATGAATGTTAACCTGGCAAATTTTCTGCATGGGATAAAGTCTGTGGATGATTTATGCTAAGAAACTATAGCAGTTACCTGAGTAGTATTTATAGAGTCTTAGTTCAAGTCTCTATTTTTATTGGTTTCAGTAGCAAAACGGCTCTCCTTTCCTAAGGGACATCTGGAAATAAAGAGATAACCATCAACACGTCTGCATCTGGGGATCACTCCAAAAAATACAGTCTAATAGTCACTGATCACTAGGAAACCCATTTCTCATTCTCTTTCAAACCCCAGGCCTGTGAGTGCTGCTGTGGGCAGCTGAGGCAGGCACGCCATCGGTAACGGGAACGCTGCTGCCGGTTGACTCGGTAAATACATTCCTGTCTTCTTCGGCAGGATACCCTGGAACTGTGCACCGGAGAAGGGGAATTTGAAAGCGTGCTTTTTCCTCTGTGCTGTTTTCACACTTGCCTTGCTGGGAGACTGAAGCTTGACCTTCAGGGCTGTTACAGAAGGGGTCCTGTTCGGTGCTGCCCGCCGTCTGTATCGCTGCCCTCTGCCGCTATTTAGAGGACCCATACAAAGGTACGAAGTAGTCGGGTAACCCCCCGCCAAGGTCATTTCAACTCAATCAGCCGTTTATACTGAATAAGGGGGACAGAATTCTTCCTCTGAAGCTGCTGTGTAAGCAGCTGGCATTGCAGGATGCTGCCGCCAAGTATGTGTCGTGGTTTAGCCCGACGGGCAGTTAACCACCACACAGCCGTTCTGTCACTCCCCGCACACATGGTGGGATTGGGGAGAGAATTGGTAAAAAATGTAAAATCCATGGGTTGAGATAAAGACAGTTTAATGGGAGAGAAAAGGAAGGGAAAATAATAATAATGATAAAAGAATTGGAATATACAAAACAAGTGATGCACAATGCAAAGAACTGGAATATACAAACCAAGTGATGCACAATGCAAAGGATTGGATTATACAAACCAAATGATGCACGATGCAATTGCTCAGCACCTGCTGACCGATGCCCAGCCAGTTCCGCAGCAGGGGCCCCCAGCCCGCTTTTCCCCCAGTTTGTGCACTGGGCATGTGTCAGCTGTCCTGGCTGTGTTTGCTCCCAGCTTCTTGTGCCCCCCAGCCTGCTCACCGGTGGGGTACTATGAGAAGCTGAAAAGTCCCTGACTTAGTCTAAAGACTGCTTAGCAACAATTAAAACATCAGTGTATAATCAACATTATTCTCATCCTAAATCCAAACCACAGTGCTATGCCAGCTAGTAGGAAGAAAATTAACTCTATCCCAGCCAACACCCGGACAGGTTGAAAATACTCCAGATCAGAGGGGGAGGGGGTGGGTGGGATTGTGGGTTATGTTCTGGCAGCGGATGCTTGAACTTTGTAATATAGGTCAAACCAGTTCCACATCGGTAGCTAAGGGGAAAAAAATGCCCTTCATTATGTTAACAAAAACAGTGGTTTACATGTGCATGTATGCCAAATTCATTAGGCAGGTAATGAAGCATTTGCACAAATGTAATTACATACAGCAATTCTGACAGTTCATAACACTACATTAATAATCACTACAATTAGTTCTGATGATGGAAGCAATTTACAGCACGTCACATGTATAAATAATGGTGCATTTCCTGCATGTGTCATTATTATGTATTAAGGATGCCACCTTGTTGTGACTTTCTCAGTAATGTTCCCCTTGAGTCAAAGTTAAGGGTAGATGAGTGATTTTATTTCTAAGCTACAGCATATTTCACACTTGTATAGTTTAAATACTCAGTTGAGGTCATTTGTGTAAGTTCTGTATATGAAATGCTTAAATAAAAGCAATAATTATTTATTACTGAATGATGTAGGATATTACTGAATAGGTCCTCCCATTTTAGTAATTTAAAGACATTTAAGAGGTATTTATAAAGAAAAAAGAGAGAGAAATGTCACCCCTTGATGATATTTTTTCCATATCTCCCATCTTGTATTTAGTCTTAGAAATTAATTTTCCTTTTTTTTCTTCTTACCCTTACTGACCTTTATTTAGCTAACAGGACATGAAATTGTATTTCCTTTCTGTGGTACTTGGTGTCAGTGAAATAATTGCTTAATTTTATAGTGATGATTTAATAATGTGCCCCATTTAGAAAACAAGTCTATAAAATCAGCTTATTCCAGCCCGTAGTGTTCTTTGCTAATAAATCTTGCTGCTTTAAGCTCTGTTCTTTTCAAACCACAATTCATAAGCTGGGTAATTAATTTTGCTAATTAATGAGAGGGAGAATTCTGATGACAGGGAGTACTAGAAAGGTCTTGTAAGAGTGAGAATTATTTCTTCTCTCCTCTTGGTAATATTGCTTATTGGCCCTTCTGATTGCATTGGTTAGTGATTCATGACACTGTGGCTTTGTGAGCATGTTTAACATAGGTATTGGAGAGAGAAAAGAGGTAATAGTTTTTAAAAAGCATGACTTTTTCTGTATATATACATGTATATGACTCTGTATGTGTGTATTTTTGTGTGTGTGTGTGTATATATATATATAACATCTCCCAGTTGAGTATCTTTTGGGGACAGTTTTGTTTAAGACAATTAGGGATTGACCAGAAAGCATGAACTGGGAAACCTGAGCCAGCCCATCAGCCCGTCAGCTGCTGAAAATTGCTCTGACTCCCTCATCACTTGTTCGTGGTGCTTCCCTGTGAGTATTTCATCTTCTCGCACCTCAGTCTGACTTAACCCATTTTCCTGTTGCCAGAGAAGCTCCACCACACCAACCTCTGATATTAAGGTCCCCTCAGATGAAGTGCAGAATGCCTGATCCTGCCTCATTGTCCTGCTCTTCCCACTCTGCCTTCTGATCCCCATACACAGGTTCTATCATTCAATGTGGGAGGGGGATATGGACCCCATTCTCACCATATCCGTACATTGAGCAACGGCTCAGTGGGGTTTTGAGTACAACAGACCAGTTTCCTATAGAGTACAATGGCAATTATGCAAACCTGAGAGCCTGAAATATTTCTAATGCAAACCCCTCAGTTTTCTCACGCTAGCAAAAGTGTCCCTTTTGGATCACCAGATTTGACTATCCCAGTGTAATCAATGTCCCAAGAGTGTGCAGCTGAATGAGCTTGTACCGAGTTAGAATATTGATATACTTTTTTAAAAGACAAAGGAAAAAGCCATTTCTTTAGATAAATAGATATGGAATTAGGAAAACCTGAAACATGTTTCTGTTGCCAACAAAGAGAAAAGCAGGTTTATTCTAACTACAAGAACGCTTCATTCTAAATCCAAGTTGTTGGCATTTTTCACGGGGATTCTCTGCTGAGGCTTCTCATCACCAGCACGCAGCATTGCATATTATATTCCAGTGGCCTTTTTTTTCCTTCTTTTACCATTCTCTTCAAACCTGTTTAAAAGAAAAATGGATTAGTGTTTCACATATTCAAATTCAAATAAACTTGTAGCAGGCAGGCTGGAATAGCTGCAGCTATTTTACTTGTTCTGTTCTGTCACATCATGCAATATTTAAAGCCTATAATTAAGTTTTCTTTGAATTGTTGGGAAGCAAATACTGCCCTCAAGGGTGTAAAGGTTCCTGTCTGGAAAGGCTTCATCACAGACTGGCATATTTTGCAAACCAAAGAGTATCTATCAAAAAGAAGCTTCAAACTCTGTGAAGCCAAATAAAACAGAGACAGTAGTTCCTTGAATAAAATGTTTTACCACTGTTAATCACACGCTGTAACAGTGGCATTATGAATAGAGTTCTACAATAAACATAATGCTTATGTGATGTGGTAGTAATGGGATTAATATTAATTCAATTTTTTCTGAAGTTCTTGAATACATCCCAAATTCAAACAACGTAGAATTTCAGTTACTGAGTGTTTCCTAGTGAGGAGACATAAAAGACTGCAATCAGATACGAGTTTTTTATTTTTCCCTAAGAAAGGCACAGTAGGTTACCTTCCTGTCACTCAAGAGGATTATGATTTTAAAGATCTGTATGGGAAAATACATGCACTTGTTAATGAGTTATATTCTCTTATATCATGTGGTGTTTTGAAAATGTACTTTTCACTTAAAAGCTTTTTATAAGGGATAAGGTAGAAAACATGACATAAGGCCCAGATGACACACTTTACACCGTTATTGAATTTTAGTCGCAAACTTGGTGTTTTTACTCAGATATTTATAGATACCTCTCACCAGACTGAAACAAATCTGTTTCAGTGTAATTATTTGCTAAACAAGCAAACCCTGGCAATACGAATACATAACCATGAAGCTTTCTGGAAGGAAGTATTTGAATTTCTTTTGTTTCTTTTAACAGCTTTTATTCTGAGCAGCTTTGGTTTGTCCTTTAGAAAGCTGACCTGTTTTATTCAGTGATGCGTTCTGTTCCCCTGGGTGGGTTCCACAGGGAGACTTGTGTTCCCTCTTTAGCGAGATCATGTATGTTGGCCACATCACCGATGCCTGGAATCGCAGGCTCTGCTGTATGTATCTGCAAGAACTCATCAGCCCACCTGCGGTAAGAACTTTCATATATGCCGAAAGCTCCGAACATGTATATAGTATGTTCAGCCCAAGAGAAAGTCATCTTTCAGAATGGGACCCTTGTGGAGGAGACCACAAACTTTCTCATCTCTGCAGCCCTTGTCAGGCTGTGGGGGGAAAACGTTCTCCAACTTGTAATTAGTGCAATGATTCATCATGAGCAGATTTTGACTGTGGGGGTTTCTGACTTGGCCTATGGCTCGGTTAGATACTTTTGGAAGCACCCTTACTTGGCAACTCGAGTTAAGTGTTTTGTGACACTGCTTGTATAGCCGTTAGAAAGTAGTACCTCTAGGTTTCCATTTTCCTAACAGAACTATTCTCTTTTAAGGTGCTTCCATTTGGAAGGGTCTGGGTGGACACAGGAGACTATATTTTATGGAACTGCTTTTTAATCAACGTAACTGATAGTTAACTCACCAATTACAGCAATCCAGAATGGTGCTATCCTCAAACCTTACATCTACTGTCCGTATGTTTTCTTCTCCAGAAAAATAACAGAATGGAAATGCTATACATTTCCTTCTGTTTTCCTGATGCCAAAATGTGGAAAACAGCTTGTAAAATTGTTTCTCCTTTCCCACCGCTCTCTCATATATCTGTTTTTGTAGCTTTATCAGATGATAACCAGTTGATATATACTGAATTATTCAAATTTCACAGCTGGGTTTTTGTCCTGGACAGGAGTGTATGTGGAGCATCCATGAGTCCAAGGTGCAAGATTGCCAAAGTTGCTTCTTATCAGAAACAAACGTTAGAACTTTTGAGGCTACAAAAAGAAAATCTTGCTTTAACTTCGGCTCTCGAAAGTCTTGCATGTAAACTACTAATCTGTTTCTATATACACACATTTATATAAAATGTGTATTGCATACATAGATTTATATGTGTGTGTGTCTGTAAATATATATATAATAAAGAAAAAAGCAACTGGCTGCTTCTCCTAAGCTGCTGAACCAGTCACTTTAGAGAACTGATTGTACACAATTTGCTAAAAACAGCCAAGAGATTTTTCAAGGGCCCTTTCCAAGACTTGTTATAGTTCATTGTCCAAACGTAAAAAGCTTATCTGGGAGGAAAAAAAAAATAAATAAATTAGCGTGTTACGCGTGAGCAGGTCATTTGCGGAGCCGGGCTAACTTGGGCAAAGTGCACTTTTCACCCTTGGCTGAAGCCGGCCTTTCAGCTGCGAGCGAGGGGAGCCTGCTGGTGCCTCCCCGGTCCCTGGCGCGTGGGCGTCCATGTGTCAAGGAGCCACACTCAGATGAAGGCAATTGGAAGTAACTGCTCAGAAGAAGATGCCCAAGAGTAAGTTGCCATGGAGATGGAAAGGCTAAACACCACTGCGCTCCTGACCTCGGCGGAGGCTGATTTCTCCAAATGACAGCTGGGGTCGGGAGGGCATGGTGGGAAGCTCATCCCGCTGGCTTCGGCTCTACCTCTAGCCTATGGATAAGTAAAGAATTACTACTTCCAGTTTAGGCAGTCCATTAACCTTCACAAGCCTGAACTTTCATTCAAATAATTGTAAAATAAGTATAGGTAGTGAAACCTGAGCAGAATCACTGCTATTTGTATGGCCTTCGGAAAGTTTAGGGACCCAACCCTGAGTGTGGATCCACTGGTGTTTTAAACAGTAAGATAGCTTTCCGGGCTTTTTGCTGTAACTGGAAAATGTTAGAGCTCTGAAGTACAAGCAAAACCAGAAAATTATTCATTGACTGGTAGCCAAATGAATGCAAACGGGATGGCAATGCCTTTCGTCAGCGCTGGTGCTTTGTGTTCACTGGGGACTTCACCTTCTCTTTTACTTATTGGCATTACCAATGAGTTCTTCTAGCTATAAATTAATTCCACAAGGTGCGTTAGAATAAACCACTATACATCATCTTTGCTGTACCTCATCTGGGATCTGCAGTAAGGACGGAAGGATGGTGAGTTCCTGCTCTGAGCCCCCATAACCTGCAGCCTCCCTCTGCGTATGTGACTCCCATGAATACAGTAAAACCCAGTTGAAGTGCCAACAGAGCGACTGGTGAGTACAGATTGTCTGACAGAATTGATCTTCCACGCGAGGTGGATAACAGGGCTTTTGTCAGAACCTCAGCGCTGCTTCAAAGTGGTGTCTTAAGACGCAGCTTATTGTGGGTAAGGTCAGTGGTGCAGGTTCAGGCGCAGGTAAATCGCTGGTTGCAGAACCAAAATTACTTCAGAAATAAGTGCTTACTGGTGTTACTGTGAGCAGCAGCTTGTTGTTGACTGTTCTAAATGCCAGAGGCCGTTAAATTTATTGTGATTTTGTGGAGTGGACCCTGCATTAGGAAGAAATAGCTCCTGTGAGAAGTACCACTTAGAGCCAGAAATATTTTTCAGCAGAAACAACTTGCAAGTCTGCTTTAAATCCCAGGCAGCTCTGTGACAGTAAGTTCAGAGAAACTCTTTGAATCCAGTGAGGTCCTCGCAGTGCAGGAGCTGGGGGAGCCTGGAAAATAAATGTGATTGCTACAGCTTTTATTCTGTCCTGTCGTCGGTAGGAGGGCAGCCCGCCAAGAGGACATCTCGCCAAACTCCTCTCTACCTACTTAATTCTTTACCGGCTCCAAAGTTCCGAGCCTTATCGTTAATATCCTGAAGGGGCGGGGCCTGCCTGTTCTACAGAAATGGTGCAGTTAATAGTGTTTGGTTCAATATTAAGCTGATTAAGACCTTAATTTTTTCTGCTGTGAAAATGATCGCCACTGTCTATCTTACTGAGGCCAAAGCAGCAGTACAAAACCCTGCGCAAGACTTCTGCCTTCGGAGAGATGTAGTGGAGTAGGTTGTTTTTCTTTTCTTTTCCAGCTCCTGGGTGTTAACAGAAGGTAGAAGAGAAAGGAAGGGAGCATCAACACATAAAGAAGTGCTCCAAGTGGCCACCATTTCTGTGGAAAGTGGATTGGGGTCACAGTTCCTGACAAGCTGAGATTGCTCTTATACTGGTGTGTGCTATCCCATTTCCACACTCCACTTACCTGTCTCTCCCTGTGACCTCTTTAATGGTTTGGTTTTGTGGCTTTTTTGGGGTTTTTTTTGTGAGCGCAGTGTGTTTCTGCAAAGCCCCTAGTTAACAACGCACTAAATAGAATTAATGTTGTGGCTCATGTATTAGGATGGGGGTTCAGGTGAGTTGAGGCACCAGTCGTGCCTCTTGCACAGGTGTCCTGTGTGACTGTCTGTGTCTGTCAGTCTCTGATCTGCAGAACGGCTGATAACCCCTGCTTATCTGCTATGGGGATGCAGAAATACTTAAAATACGCTTGCCTCAGTAATGACAGTCCTTAAACTCAGCGCATCCTCATGAAGGAAGCAGCAACAGTATTTCAGTACTACAGAAAATGGGAATGTCTAAAAAGTGTGCAAATAATAACTGCTAAAAATAGTTTGGTAACCCTGTTTTGCTGTATCAGAACATATAGGTGTCATGTTGATAAACTCCAGACAGATTTCTGAAACTTTGTAGATGCAGAAGAATGTTTTGAGAACTGGTGACAGCATTATCAATAACATTATCGATTCTTTTACTGAAGCTTTTAGGGGAACTGGCTGTGGCACCAGGTTTCTTCACCCCATCAAATCTGGATTATGCTGGATACCATGAATACACAGATGAAATGCTACCATCTGAAAGCGCTGTACTGTACGGGCTGCACCCCAATGCTGAGATGGGATACTTGACAGCAACGCCAGATAATCTCTTCAAAACTCTTGGAAATGCAACCCATGAATTCATTCACAGGAGACAGATCAGGCCAGTCTGCAGAGGAAAAGGTAAAGTTCATCTGGCGTGTTGTCAGTGCTGTTAACAACTATTATTTCAGCAAGAGACTTCATTTCTATGGGATTTTGTTTTCTGGTAGTATGAAGAGGTGAAATCTGGGCAAGGAGGCTGGCTGGCTGGCTGACCATCTCTTAGCCAAAGCACCTCTCTTGTACCAAATCTGAGGTTTAGCAGAACAGTAACGTTACTACCTTATAAGCTGTCAGATGCTGGGTTGAAGGGACCAACCCTAATATAAAGATAAGCTTTGTCACTTAATAGGGAGTTAACCGGGGCACTGTGGTTCTGTTCATAGTCCAGGTATCTCAGACACCCAGATACCTTAGTAAAGCCAAACTGATTGCAGAAGAATGCAAAGGACTGGTTTTTAAGCATGGAACAGCACTGGTGCTGTACTTACTAGATTAAATTAATAAAGGATGAGCAGGAAAGGAGAATGTATCTCAGCTAGTTCTGTTATCAGACCCTGCTGTCTTCTGCACTTTCCTTTTAGACCTGAGAAACTATGTCCAAATGCCCCCAAAGCTGGCATATCATGGGACTGAGCCTTCAGCTCCTCATCCTTATGAGAGTTAAATTCCTCTGTGACTGCCACTTTTGTTGTGCAGCTCTCCATCCTTTTCTCCCTTCTTTTCCTCTGGGCATCCTTTTCCCTGCCCCTCCTGCCCCCCGCCCCCCTCTTACCACCATCAGATCATGAAGGTTCTGCAGGGGGGAAGGCGACAGCTCTGCATACAAGTAGCCAAACAACGCTGCATTTCCCGGGGGGAGCTTGTGCTCTTCACCATCAGTTACCACCCACTTTAGGGAATGTGGACAATTACATATGGCATTCATCATCAATTCTGCCAAAGCTAGGGCTGAAATGGAGACTGAGCTGCATTGATGTTGTGATTTCATTCCTGCTCATTATTACTGTTAGGAATTTTCTTCATTTACGTTGTCTCAGTTCCAGAGCAGGCGGGCGGGGAGGAAGAGAGGCGCTTTTGGGGGGGTGAGACTGCGTGCGCCTCTGCCTGCGCTGTGTTTTCCCTAATGCCAAGACAGTAAGGGCTGTGGGTGGTGGAGGGGGTGATGGAAGCTCTTAGGTACTATAGAAATATAAACTACTAATCACACTTGACTACAACCCAAGGCAATCTCAGGGAACATCCTTGTAAGAGCAGTCATCCCAAGCCCAGGGACGACACGCTGGTGAGATTTGGGGCGTCAATGTTACTTGAAAATGGTAAAGCCAAATATAAGTTCCTAAGTGTTAATTGGTTTGCAGTCATTTCTCTCAATACTGCTGCCAAAGAGACAGCAAAGGTGGAGGAGCATCTGTCATCTGCCTAAGAAAATAGAATGTTTGCACTCTCCTGGAAAAGAAATCAGACTTAAGAGGCAAAAAGTTGATTGCAGTGATTTCTAATGGCTCTATTGGCCTGGACAGGTTAAGAATATTCTGGATGATATTCTTGAGATGCTTCCTAAGAAGTTTAATGTAGCAGAAATCATGCAGAAGACTACTGCCCGCAGCCCCTATTCTCTTGTTTGCCCTCAAGATCGTGAGAGGATGAACCTTCTTGCAGAGATCCATAGCTGGACCTCAGTCTGAAAGCAAGTGTCTTTTTTTAATAGTACTGTTGCTCTTCTATGTATTTTGAGGCTTTTTGTTGCTTTTTTTTTTTTTAAATGAAAGAATAGCTATTCTTTATGCCAGTATGCTTTGTATTTTTCTCCAAACAAAGGGGGAGTTGATGTTTTCTCCTCGCATGGAAGTGCTGCAATCCACACTCTTCTATGATGCTGTGCCAGACACGTGGACTGAACTAGGATATCCATCTACATACAGCCCTGCCCACTGTTAAAGTACCCTGCAGCAGCAGGGCATAGCTGCTACGCACTGAGATATTCCAGTCATCTAAAACGAGCAGGTTTATTCCATTTATTTTTTTGTCTTAATGCAAGGCAGCTTTACTTTGAAGTGAGTTTTGCAGAAATCGCTAAGCACGTCGCTAAAGCAAAGGCTCCATCACCTCCCTTTGCCACAAGTACTAGGGGTACTCAGCATCTTGCAGGATTTCTTTTCCCCTACCCTGCCACCAGCGATATCCACTCGCAGGCAGTTAGATATGGATAAAATACAAAGTGGTTTTGGAAATTCCTCTGGTATTTCATGGCAATGTATGCTGCAGTATGACATTGTTCAATCTCTGCCAGACTCTCTTGTGCTCCCGATCCGTACCTTACTCTGGCTTATTGGAAGTTTAAACGCAGCACTGAACATGGCATCAGTTTGCACTTTAAGAAACCAGCATTTGTCATAACCAATTTTGGGCGGTTTCTGAAGGTGTGTTAACATGACTTACAGTGATGTTCAGGTTTCTCCCCAAGACAACAAGTTTTACAGGACTGAGCATACCCACATTCTCTGCCAGCAACCTGTCTCATGCTGATCACCTCCTACAATTGATTTCAGACGTACCTAAATCAGGGAAAGAACAAATTTCAGTAAAACGATTACCTTATGCTTATTTAAGCATATACTTTCTGGTTACTTCAACCATGTACTTTCTCTGTAGACAAAAGGACTCTTACACCTCCTGAAGTCTGCAATTTATTTTGTCTAAAAATGTAGTACATATAAGGCAGAAGCTATTGCCTCTTCTCTTTTAGGGTTGCTGATCTTCTCATGCAGCACAGAGAACGCGACATCTGGACACAGGACCTTGTGCTGCCAGCTGGTGGCTTTCTGGCTTGTGTAATCCTCAGTCCTGACAGGTGAGCAGTGGTGGCTGTAAGGAACCAGGTGTATGCTTTCAATGCCATTTAGTTTTTACCGTTAGCGTCAGCTATGTTATGATGCTGTTTGAAGAGTTAAGCACAGTTTAAATAAAAAGATAAAAATCAGCCAAGTATCAGAGTAACTATCTCCTGAACGCAGGGGGAACAATCCAAACTCATCTTCAGGCTACTCAGAAGTGTGAAGACTTGGCAACTAAGGAAATAAAAGCTCGAATTTCAGTTTAGAAAAAGTTAAGAGTGCAACTTTTCCTACTGTTACTATTTAACCAATTCAGTGCATATATCAATAGTACTATTCTGGTTTATTCCTTAGTATTAGTGCAGTTACCAGGCTAAGTGAAAAAAAAAAAATCAGTCTCCCCATCTTCTTTGTGTAGCTGTTGCCACGTAAGGGATGAAAAATCTTCAACAGCGTTTCGATGTCTCACTTCTCGCCAGGATCACAGCACATACCCGTGTATTTATTCTGAAGACCACAGCGAAGGCACATGACACCCCCGTAACGGCGGATCTCATACTCTGCACAGCACCAATGGCACCGAGATAATCCTTTGCTGGCCTAGCAGAAAGGTGGCCAGGAGGTCCTCACAGGGGCATTTGGCCGGGCTGCCACTGTTCCCTGGAGAAGGTGGGGGCCCAGGGAGCATTTGCAGCCCCGACACTGAAAAGCCTCTCCCTGTCCTCGGAAGCAGAAGGGTATGGGCAGCAAGAGGGCTGGCACACGAGGGCTGGCACGCACATCTTCCCTCTCCTGCTCACGTCAAGGTCCCCAAGTGGTGCTCACTTTGTGCCACAGGCAGAGACACGCCACCGTATTTCTCATTCCTTTCACTGCCTCTCCCCAAGCCATCTCCTCTGGGCGCCTGTTGCTGCCGAAGGCTGGGGGGATGTAAGGACCACGGGTTAGCACAGGCGTGTGCAGCACAGGGACTGGCTGGAGCAGCAGTGTCTCTGAGCACAGACGGCAATGCAGTCTGGCTCCCCTGCGGAGGGAGGGGGGGTGTGTGGTTTGTTCTGTACTGAGCAGAATGGTTTTGTTTCCAAACAATTGCATTCATGCACCTTTTTTGCCTTATTTCAATAATGGCCAGAGGAAAAAAAATCAAAACCAAACCAAAACAAACCCTGGTCTCAGCCTTGAGCACAACTGGCCCAAGAGGGCCATGTTTACAGTTCTGACATGAAAATTAGTCTGGGTATTGAATTACTGAAAAGTTCGGTTTTGTTTGTGTTTTGTTTTTTTTTTTAAAATGTGTAATGCAGAGCATGGCACGCCAGAACAGCTGGCCTTTGGATAAGATATGCTTGACTGCAGATGTTACCAAAAAGACCACAGATTATGGCCACCCACCATGGGAACGAGGTGGGCTCCGTAGGCTTTTCATGGAAGGTAAGAAATAAACTTGAATTACTTGATCTCAGTAACCTAGTTCAGGGACTCTAGCTCCCTTTATTAGGTAGGTAAGTTCCATCAAGAGTTGGATTGAAGTGCTGTGATCCTATGAACAGCACCGAGGAAGTTTAGAAATTGGTGGTGAATTATTGGTGTTTGTTGTAAGCTGAAATTTCTACCAGCTTGGTGTTCTAATCACCGACTGTATTTCATGCATTTAAATAACTGAGTCTGAACAAGCTCTGCATTGTAGGAAAACAGCTGCTGTAAAGTAGTTGAGGTTCAGAAGCTTAAAGACTCTTCCAGAGACTGTAAACTTCACCCTGATACTGCTCACCTAGAAATTTTCTGCAGCTCTTACCGAGGTGCAGAATAGTGTTAGGAGTTACCAGATGTTGGTAACCTGGATCAAACCACCTACACAGTTGCATTTTTAAAAAAAGATAAAACCCAATCCAAACCAAACCCCAGCCAAAACAAACACCACCACCCACCCACCCTCAAAAAAGCTATTTTCAAAATAATCTTTCTCCTGTTTTTCTTTCCACCTTGGCAGGAAGTCAGCAGTTCTAAATAAACAAATATAAAGAACTCCTGAGTTTTTCATTTGCTAGGCCATAATAGTTCCAGGCTGCTGGGGAGACATACCAAGCAGCAGGGAAATACTCAAGAACCCCAGTATTAGCATGAGGTGTAATGATACACCTGAGCGTCTGATGCACAAGTATGACAAGAGTAGGTTTTTTCATCAGGGTTTCCAAGCAGTCAGTTTTTGTAGCAGCTGTAACGTGGTTGTAGGCTGTCCCTGAAGGAAAATCATGGTCATCTTTTGAGCTGCAACCCCTCTTTTTAACAACTTTCAGAGGATAAACATTGTACCTTGCTCTTGGAATTGTGTTTTCCTGAGATGGAAGCATCTAGTTTAGGAATGACAATTAAGACCTGCAGTCAAAATGAGATTTTAGTTTTAACTTAGAAAGGCTGTCAACTAAGTTACAGCTCATTAGGGGACAGGTGAGGGACTCCAACAGGCAATTAGAGAAACATTGTTTTTACTTGTACCCTTCACCAGACCTGAATATAATAAAAAGTAAGTAACTATTCTGGAAGTAACTAACCTGCTGCTACAGTAGCAGGTAAGTCCCAAGGGGAAAGTCAGGGTGGGGGACTGAAGCAAGGATGAACATGTCATTTGCCTGTTGCTTTTAGAAATGGTAGCCCAAATTTTCCAGAGATTTTTTTAAAGGTATCTGTCACTCAAAGGGCAATACTGTTCATTCCTCCTCTGGATATGAGGAAGGTATCAAGGAACCTCATGAGCTGCAGTTTCTGTGTTTAGTGTTGGTATTTGCAAATGCAAACTTTCCTGTTGCTACATAAACACTCCTAAAATCCACAAACATCTGCAACATTTTATATACATAGTTTATGTTAAAGACACAACAAATCCAGGCCCCAAGTGGGACATCCAACTGGAGACCACAGTTGAAGCCCAGCTCAAGGAACTGACTCCAGCAACGCCACTCATTTTTGTAAGGCTTCTTCCAGTGGATCGAAGGGAAACTAAGGAAGTTTATGAATGTCTAGTTTATAAAAAAGTTTATCAAAAGCAAGGAGAAGCCAGCTAAATGGGTTCTGGCAGGAGTAGTTTTACTCTTGGCGCTTTAGTACTAAGCATTCACTAATACATGCTGCTTTCTCAATCTACCTTGCAGTTAACAGAAAAGGAGGTAAGTATTTTTCAGTCAGCTGGAGCAGGAGGTTTGCCTCACAAAACTACAATCCTTAGTGTAACACTTATGTGCTCTATGTTGTTATTTCCTCATTCGTCAGCGTTGTGTTCATGTGTTTCTCCACATAATGATTATTGACCTGCAAGCATTCCTTTATTACACCAGCTACAGGAAAGTAAATGGGAAACATCAGCATGGGGGTGTAGTTTGACTCACAGGATACTCCTCTTGATTATTCTTTATTCTCTCTACATAAAAGGAAACATATATCTTAACAGAATTTTAACAGAATCATACTGCGATACAAACATGTTGCATTTAAACAATGTTGTTTGAAAACTTGGGTGTACACATGAAAAAACATTAAGTATGAACTGTATGTGAAAAAAATAATCCTGAACTCCGATTTAAACCAGGTAACCAGTTATGTCTGCTGGAAGGTAGTTAGTTCAAGGCAGCAGGTGCATCACACAAAAAACGCTGGTAAGCAATTCTTTTTCTTTATTGTGAAGATGTTTAAAAGTTAATTTTTTTATATTTTTTTTTTTTTTTACAAAACAGTCTTTCACTTTCATGTTTCAGCGATTAATTGCACTTTGCAATAAGTCATCCTCCCACTGGCAGGTTGCATCAGCTTTGGCTGGAATATAATGGCATTCGGCTGAAAGTAGCCTTCCAGTCCTTGCAGAGGCAAGTTCCATAAACTACAGGTGAAGGAGTAGGTTCAGAAAGTGAGGGCTGAAAAAATGAATCTTTATGGTCAAGTTTGATCTTTATGGTCAAGTTTCAAAAGAAGGAGGGTGTTGTTTCTTTAAAGACAAGGTATGCTTTACAGGTAGTTATTAAAACATCCTTTCTGCAAACTTGCATAATTATATAAATAAAAATATTGCTCCAACTGATGAAGTTCTCTAACATGTGGTTGTGTAGCTCTATTAGAAATTAACCACTCAAGGCTTGAGTGCCATTTCACTTAACGTATAGGTCTGTGCACGTAGATTTCTCTACCAAAACGTTTTCCTGAGAGATCTTTTGCATAAGACCACATCAATTAAGAAGTTCCCAACACTGAAATGCATATACTATACTCTACAATTCTATCTTATATAAAACATAGTAATAACCTTTTGAAGTTAAAATTTGTCAACGTATTAACCAACCGCAGGCACAGCTTGAGTTCGGTGTTCTCAATTGTCGTCCGCCAGTTGTTTTTGTAAACTAGAAGACATGTGAGAAAACAATGTTAAGTGCTTTTTAAAAAACTCAGGTTCCATTTAGGAAACTCACGACAATTTCCATTGCTGAAGATGACAGCTTCCAAAATCGCACTTCTGTATGCTTCAAGCAATCAATACAGAGTTCAAAAGAGGCAAAAGCATTTCAAATCCTTATGCAAATTAGTTGTTTACATAGACAGTATAGCTTCATTAAAGTGAGTTGATTTCTGCCTAGGAAAAACCTGAAGTCCAAGAGACTTTTTTTTTGCATAGGTCCAGGATCTGCCCCAGGCCACAGAAGTCAAGTATTAATAAGGGCTACAAGGGTTTAAAAAGGAATAACCACAGGGCACGGCCCTCACCTTTCCAGGTACTCCTTGACGTTGTTGTAGCCGTAGAACTTGGCCAGGTGGATAAGCATGCCCGTGGCACAGCGCCCATCCCGCCGGCGGCAGTAGCTGCAGTTGCACACCCCACGACAAGGAGGACAGATCCAGGCCTGCAAAGAGGAGAATGTGGGAGGGGATGGTAACGGCACGCCATGAGTAAGGCTGTATTTGCCTTCCCATGGCTCAGACACACACAGCTATGGCTTCCCTCTGTGTGACTGACTCTTCAGAGCAAGGTTTGAAAATCTCACATCAGCCAGCCAGCCAACCAACCCCAACACTTCCCAAATGCTGTGGGATTAAAGAAATTGTTAAGTACTACACTGTTTGCTTGAATACTTCTTACTCTGAAGACTCTGGTTTGCTGACATGCTCAGTGTTAATTTTCAAATGAAGGCATCTGTAATGCCTAATGACAACTCATCCTGTTAGGATGTTAGGGTGACCATAGCACACTCCCTAGAAAAAGATGGGTACCCACTGTGACAAGTCTCTGTCTGCTGGTATAGCATGACGCCTGGGACTGAATTACCCAGCGAGTAGGTGAAGTCAGGCATCTCCCAGCTGCCCAGGACGCAGCTTCTAAACATAGACATGCAGGTGCTATCAGCCTGCATTACAGTATAGCAGCCACTGCCACACTGGGCCAGCACATCAGAGCTGTTAGTTCCCCACTGTCCTTCAGAACAGCCCAGAAACCCATCTCTACAGCAGAGGTGGGGGAGAGGAGGTCCCAGAACAAGCTGAACACAGAGCACACTATTCTGCTGAGAGGTCTTGCCACGCACCTCATTCCCTGGCAGCTGCCTGCGGTCTCTCCTTGCTCAGTGCCTCTGGGGACAACAGAGAAAAGGGAACCAACCCCAAGAATTTTAGGTATCTTTCTCCTTTTTTCTCATATCTAAAAATTAGGATCTAAAACAAGGAACGTGCTTGGCATGCCACATTACTGAGAGCGCTTAAAAATAAAAAAAAATTGGCATTTTTCTGATTTTTCTGGAAGTTAAGAGATTCCTTTTCTTAAAAGCTCTCATGCTTTCCCTCCACTATCTGGTAAGCACATGGAGCTTCAAAGTACAAAGACGGGTGGATTATAACCCAGGTCCAGAACCTTCCACTTGAGTTCTAAGATCAGTGTCAGCTGTAACAGTACTACAGAACTTCTTACGGCAAAAAGCTTTGAACACCATGTTACCATGAGCGTATACTCATCACAATTTACAAACAAAACCATAATCATTACACCTTCTTCCTAAGCCCAAGTAATTATACTTACTGGATCAAGCAGTGCTGATTTAACATCTTCCCCATATCGATTTCGAAGACATGGTCCACAAAACTGCCCCCTTACTCCTCCACAGCCCTGCTTGCGACAGATTGTCTTTGTATCAGTTGTCTTTTGTCGACACTGGTGGCAAGTACTGCCCTAAAGTTGGAAAGGAGGAGAAACACCTATGTATGAAGGACATCTTAAATGCTTGTTACCAAACTTTCTTCATATATCTGCCGATAGCAAAGCACAAACTTCAAACCAAACTCAAATTCAGCAATGAAAATCTTAGTAAGAACTGTAAGTTCTGTTGCTATGGTAAATCATACAGTTATTTAGAGAGATGGCAGGAATTTTACAGAGACAGTGCCCAGCCTCGGTTGCACTGGGAGTTTCAAACTACACTAACCTCACGTCATAGTACTGGTTCTTTCTTCTGTCTAGGAAAAAGCTAGAACTATTCAGAAAATGACCTTGTGACTCATCTCTGCAAATACAATGAAGCATAAAATATATCATAATTTGATCATCTCGATCTTCCTCACAGTAACAGCCAAATCCAGTGATGGAAAGGAAGGAGGACTTTCACCAAAACCTTCAGAAACTACCCAACCGTTACAGAAACATCATTTCCAGGAGGTATAAAGAACAGCCGGGATCACTATTACTTAATGGTACAACCACCACCACCATCACATTTATTTAAAGTGAGAATAAAAGAGATGTCAGCTCTTATCAGAGATGAGTCATAGCTATAGCAAATTCCATGTAATAGCCCTATGACAAGAAAGCACTTTGCAGAGGCAGAAAGTTGGTGGGGCATATCAACCAGCACAGGCAAGCCCACAGAAGTCTGGCCAAACTTTCAAAGTTGTGCTTGTATAATACAATGCCAAGCTGCACCCTCCAGAGCGACAGGAAAGCCTACCTTTTAGCAAACACCCGTGAACTATTCAGAGACTTTCAATTTCAAGTGCATGGACACACTAAAAAATACAGCAGCTACTTACCAGAACTTTGTCATAGATTTTGTCTTTAACAGTGATTGCAATGTTGTCCAAGTCCTCCTCAGTAATATCCTCTACTGAACGGTAAGATGAATACTTCGATGATCTCCTCCTTTTGCGTGCTCCACAATCCCCCTGCTAAACAAAATCATCTCAACACCTTTTTCTGGTGTCATGAAGACTCTGTCACCACACTTGGGTGATAAATTCTTTCATTTATAATGCAATGCAAGCTAAACAGGGTGGACTACAGGCTCATGGACCACTAGAAAAAAAAAAAGGGAACAGTTCCCAAACTATCACCACCTCTTTCTCTCCCTCTCCTCCCTAATCTTTTCTCTACTCCATTTATTATTCATTCTCTTTATATGTTCTTCCTTCCCATCGTTGCTACCTCTATTTGCACAAACCCCTAACATGTTTTTCTGCTACCTCCTTTTCTTTGCATTCCCTGCGCACCTCCACTGTAACACTTCATACTCCATTTCTTCCCTCTCAAAATAAGGAGCTATGACCATTTGCCTTCCCATGCTTTGCCTCTTCCATCTCCTAGCATACTTTCCAATTGCCTTCTCCAGTGACAGTCTCTAATGTCCTGCAAAAAACCTTCACTGAAGTTTTAGGTTTGTCCTGTCATACTCAGCCCTTTCCCTGCTTGTGTTTTTGGAAGAGTCCTCCACTCTAGTGAGTGCTCTTTTTTTTGCCTCCAAATATCTTTCTGTTTGATCCCTTTTTCATGTACAAGTCTCACCTGATCCTTAGCCTTCCCCCTACCCCACTCTCAGCACCTCATTTGTTTTTCACCCTAAATCAGCTCTGTTCTCTTCAAAACAGTCATTTACCCGCCCGGGTTCTCATTCAGTGGTACTCCACCTATTTTAATAGCCAAATTCCTCTACAGTTTCAACTATACCCAGCACCCGCTCCCACAAGCGGAACTGGGATCCAGCCTGTGCAGATGCAAACTTAAGAGTCTTCCTCAGAAAGACCATATAGTAAATATAACCGAGACAAATGACTACCATAAGCTAAGAGAGGAAAAAAACCAGATTTTAAAAAAGTGGGGAAGAATAAAACCTGCAACTTTTGAATGGCTAGCTAGTACGTCAGCAGTTCGTGGGTGCAGATTCCCTTCATTTGTTTTGAGTTCAGCTATATAACTCCTATCTTTTTCTCAGTCTGAAGACAGAGTTGATCTGCTTTGTCACCTCCACCAGCCCCACTGCCTTGCCACTCGGAGGCCTTCTGCATTGTGCCCTCTAGTAATTTTCAGATAATAAATAACAGATCATAAGTAAACTGCCTTGTTATGTTTGGATAACAGAGATCACAAATACAGCCCAGTTAATGGGTGAAATATGAGGCAGAAAGGCCTGAAGATAACTCCTTTTGTAGCTAATCTCATTAACTAATGAGCTAATCTCATTAACTTTCTGTAGGATGTGATATCTGCTCTAAGAGCTGGCCAACAATTCAAATGTTTCCTAATCCCTGACTGGGAGATGAAGTCTGGCAAGTACCACACTGAGTCTCTTCAAGATGTTTTGCTGTCTACAGCTACGGAGTTGTTCTGCAAATTTGACAGCCGGCACAGTAAATTTTTCCAAGGCAAAATTTTCTGGTGGACGAGCATTTCTGGTTGGGTTCATGCGACGTGCTATCTGGCCTTCAGAAAATGTCCTCCTTGGGATTCTCTTCTGTTTCTAGAAAGAGAAGAAGATTCCAGTAACTGTCCTTGCAGTTATGTCTGTTGTATTAAAACACCAGAAATAATCTGAAAATGTCTGTACCACACTTGTACTATCATGAATTAATCTGCTCTTCTCCCATTCCTTATTTGTAAAGCCAAACCTCACCAATTTCTGGCACTCTTAAGTGTTCCCCCTACATGCTATACATTTTTGCTCCTTTTAAAACACCACACCTTCACAGTTAAAATTCTATTCCAATTAACATCACAGAACTATATCAAAATTTTATGTACGGAATATTAAGGTAGAAGCTAGCTCTCACTGTTCTTCAGTAGCTAAATGTTCAGATTTTCCCACAATCTGAATATAACTCCAAAGAATAATCCCAATTCTAGGTTATTTTCTTTTGTATCTTGTAAATTGAAAGGGCATTAACAAACTGCTTCTCCTACTTCCAGTTTCCTAAGACCTGGAAATTACTATGAGGCACAAGATACCCTCTTCATATTGTCACACCTGCCCACTACTGCATGACTGAATTCATGCTACACAAGTCCTGTACGGACACTTTCCATAAAGGCAGCTACTAAGTCTGACAATATAAACAAGATGCAGGAAGCAAGTCTGCCTGCTACCGCACACTTCAGTTATTTCTGTCAAAAGAAGTGAAAGGCACATTACAAGGAGACAGGCTGGAAGTCAAAACCAAGCAGATGAGGTAAGAAATACTTCTGATGCCCTCCCCCTTCCTCAAGTAAAGATACTAAATAAAAGTAGCAGGCTTACTTATGTATTAAAATTATGTTTACATTTCAATAGCATTTAACTAGAGCTAGCAAGGTTCCAGCCTTTCAAACACAGCGTAAGTTGGCTTCACCTTTCCACCTGAGCACCACACCAGCATTTCCACATGGGCTCCCCAAAGACACGGCCCTTCAGTTTTTCCTCAGATCTCTTCAGTTTATAATATATGTGGAAGAACATTATAAAGAACCTAAAGAAGCTGACAGTTCCCTGCTTCTAGACAAGAAAAGTCAGTATCATTCCAGATTCATGCTGAAGTGGTTCAATTTCACCAATGTGGGTTTTAGAAGAAAAGCCTGTAAGAGGGGAATTAACAGGATCTAAACCCAAAGGAAAGCAACTACTCTTCCTTATTCCCACATACAGACACTTGTCTAGCATCTCAACAGTATTTCTGGGGCAAAAATGATAAAACATCATCTCACCTTGGTCTCTGCATTTCTTCATAAATTATCTTATAAAATTCCACTTCCTCAAATAACCTCTGATACTTACAATACTGACCAATAGCAAATCTATACAAATAAAGTGACCAAACCCAAAGAAAATCAGAACAAGCTTGGTGAAAGCATTTCACCAGGAAACACACGTTAATCCTCAGTCCAGCAAAAACGCCTGTCACTTCTAGCCAGTACCAGAGACTTACCGAAGGAGCCAAGGTGGGTGTTTTCACTGGGAACAGGTCGGGTATGGAATTCAGTTCTGCCAGCAGCTGGGCAAGCTGAAATCAACAGTGATGCTGCATTGAAAATTCACTGCAAACTTGCAAATAAGCAACACTTACCATCCACTCTTCACATGCACTCCAAATTATATCTAAACACATAAAGTTTCAGAGCATGAAACCCTTCTGGAGGCATTTTATGTAAGTTGGGCTCATAAAAAGGGTTCATTTACTCTTGAGTGAGCAAAACTCTGTAGGCAGTGCTGACTTCACAGCTCCCATTAATTCTTACTGAGAATTAGAATTGGCTAGAATTACGTCCAATCTTGTTGAAACAGCACTGAAGCAGCACATTACAACATGGTTAAGATATCTGTGACTGATAAGAAATGCATAGTTCATATGAGGGAGAAAAGGAAGACAAGGTGCCCTTGGTCAGAAGGCTGTAAGATGTTGCTTTCTGCCAGGGAACTCAGACTGTCCCCTTACGCAGTGACGACTGTCCCCTTACGCAGTGACGTTGCAGCAGGGAAACTTTGCTCATTGTTTTTCACTGGTCCTTAGTAGCAATGCCTAGAAACATTCCGTTTTCAGTCATGACAGCTCTAGTGCTGATTTCACAAATGCTGCAAACCACAGCCAGTAATGCTACATGGCACTGCTTTGTGCAGATACACACAGCAACATGGGTACACGCTCATTTACAAAGTCATAAACCACCGAAGGCCCACTGACAGTTCCCCTAACCATGGCGTATGCAGCATCAGAAGCTGCTTCAGCAGGATGACCTGATGCACTGTGTAGATGTCCTGGAGGTACCTTTCAACAGAAGCAGTGGCTGACAGGTCCAAAAAAATACTGACCTGTTCTGGAAGGCCAGGATGAGGCTATCTTCTGAAAAGCCAGCAACAGCAGGGATGAGCCAAGCTGCTGGCTGTCTCCAAGACCGCCATACCAGTCACGAGAATAAAAGCTGGATACAGCATTTCTCAGTAAATAATTCAGTGTGGCATTTATTAAAAGCTATTTAACATCATTACAGTACTGCAATTAGTATGCTAATGAATTTTACAACGGTTGAAACTAGAAGGAAAAGTGAAAGGTGGGAAGGGTGGAAGGGTGGCAAGACCAACACAACAGCACTGAGGATACAAGACAGATTAGATGCACAGGTACAAAACTAAAGCAAGTTTTTATGTGGGAGCTGCAAGCCCACACACCCAAGAGGTATACACCCAAGACTGCTTGGAAGCTGCCATTTTTCATGGAAAACAGTAAAACTGAAGGAGCCACTGAGGATCCAACATCAACTCAGATTTGCACAGCAGCGTGATAATTAAAGAAAGCTGGTGTCACACTGGACAGCAGAAGTGCTAAGGAATAATGTGTCTCTCTTACACACCTACACACACACACACACACACACACATGCTTTCAGTAGCAAAGCGTTAACTGTAAACTTCGCATCCCATAAAACTGGAAAGGTACATTTACCATCCTTAGCAGTTTTTAGCTGGCTTTCCAACCAGTAACCGCAGCAGATCTGTCAGACACAAACGAAAAGTACAAACTCTTGTGCAAATGTTACCACCAGCCACCTGAATGGAACAGCCAGTTTTCTGACACGTTCTGGATATGACTGCAACTTGGGCATCTGTCACTTTGTTGACATCCACATACAAAATGCTTGGTTCAGCTCTGGTTTTAAACTTGAGCTATCTAGTCCTACTTTTTTTAAAATACTTTTAAAAAAAAAAACAAACAAACATAAAATAGAGACTATTTTAGGGTAAATGTCTGAGTGTTGATGGTCCTCTAGTGTTTTCCCAGGTAGGAAAATTCAAGCACAAACCACTATGAGATTTTCCCAAAGTGCCAGCACAGCACCCGCAGGGACCCCAAAATTCAAGCATGCTGAAGCTAAGTACTTGGATGTAAGCGTCAGAGAGCAAAGCACTGCTCGTAAGTCTTACCATGGCTTTATTTTCTTTAATATTCATGGCTCTCTTAAGGAGAGCACTGGAACTTTCCTCCTGTGTTTCTTTAACATCTTCTTCAGATTCTGAAGCAGAGCCCTCTAGTTTGTCCCACCGCTTGCAACTTATTTCTTCTGAAAGAGGTGCAAGGGATTCACTGTCCTTTAGGGGTAAGTTAGAAAAAACCTGTTCAGGCACTTTTTTCTCAGATGACTTTCTGGTGGGAAACTGCAAGGCAACACGAAGGCCAAAGCTTCTTCTCTTGGGGGAAACCTTCTTCTTCATCCCTTCCTCCTCTTCTTCCTCACTACCCAATAAATTAGCGCGTTCTTCATCACTCAAGTCTGACTCCATTGCCTAGAAGCAGAAGAATCCCATGTTACATTATTAGCTGTGACACAAGAAATGTCGTTTTTAAAAAAACTAATTCTAGGCAGCAGTGTCACCACCCAAAGACACTGTCATAAACGCACCTAAATCAACAGATTTTTAAAAGTTCAGGGTACGCACCTTCTCCTTGTGCAGAGACCAACACAAAATCTACATATTGTCTGGGATACAGACATAGTGTCTTCAGAGGAACAATCTTGCCCAGCACAGTTAGTCTGTAGAAGCTGGGGAAGAAGTTCTCCCTTCTCATATGTGATGTTACATTAAACAAAGCTTATTTCTCTTTTTAAGATAACACATATTTTTCTTCAGCATAAGAACAAACATCACAGTGTATCAGAACATGAGGTTTACGAAGAAGAGACAGAGAAAAAGGAAGTCAACATATACATTCACACATAGGCAACTACCTTTACCGGAACTCCTTTCTTGTTCACATCCACCTCACTTGAATTGAAGCCTTCAAACGCTTCTGTTTCAGAGTCAGTGTCTTCAGTGAAAATCCTCTGCAGCTCTTCAGTGAGGTACCTGGACTGGTATCGACGCCCCTGTAAAAACACCAGCCAGTAGCTGTTAGAGACAGTCAGATGCAGAGCAGTCACAATAAACAAGTTCGGAGGTTCAAGCAGGTACCAACTAGATGGCAACATACTGTGAAAGCACTTTTCAAGGCAAAGCCCATCAAAAGAAAAAAGCAGAAGACTTTCACAGTGTCAGGACTGAGTTATTTTAAGTTGGCAGCATTTTTTTCCTCATGTTGAGCTGAAGGCTTTCACTGAGATGCTGGGGAAAATTTCTTCTTCGTCTCTTTCTCCTCTTCTTCACTACTACCCAATAAAAATAAACTATCAGTTTTCTTACATGTAAATTATGTTGGTTTGTGTTTTTTTCTGGATGTAAAAAAACAGGCCTTGAACGGAAGAAAATACAAACCACAGCTGCAGCAAAAAGGAGCCCTCCTTTTTTTCACTTAGCAGTAGAAACAACACTGTCCTCTGGGCTTGCTGCAGCAGGACTCGGGGCTCTGAGATGGAGTCGGCTCCTTCTCATGCTGTTACACCATCACTGAAGTGACAGACACCAACATAAAACCACGGAGCTTTGAACAGCCTGACTAACATCCCTCCACCTTCCAACTGCCCAACTCTTTTTTAATGGTGCAGTTTGTAATTGAAACAAGTTCTAGGGTAGACAGATCACAAATTTCTGCCTACAGACTAGGAAGTAAAAAGTCAGCCCATGGAAAAAACTAACATCTCGTTAAAACGCTCTTCATGATACGCACGTTACATACCAATCACTTACTAAATCAGAAATGTATTTCCATACTTCCAATCAGAATTAGTAGAAGACCATCTGTCAACTTGTCCCCTCTAGTGTCCTGAAAGATCTGTTCATGGTAGGAACACAACCCATGTTCACACCACATCTGCCTCTTCAAAGTCAGCAACACTCACGTTTATTTCCCCAATTTTCCTGTGCTATTTTTAACTCCCACGAGACAAAAAAACAAAACAAAAAAAAAAAAAAAAAGAAGAGACCTCGTACAATGCACTTGCCAATTCTTCCTTTCAATTCCCTCCCTTCCCTGACTTGAATTACACAATATCTGGTGAAAAACAGATACAATAGATGAGTGGAAAAACTTATATGGGAATGGGAGGGGGGAACTACTGCATGTGCTGTTTCCTTACACTTAAACATCTCCTGCAACTTATTATGGGTAATTGGAATGAGTTTTCTCTGAGCAAAATTACTTTATTCTTTTGTCGATAGGTGCAGTGCAGCTGCTTCAGAAAGGAACAAACATAAAGTTACTTTAAAGTTAAAATTGCATTTCTTGGAAGAAAACTGAAGTTTTTATGCATTCTGTGTTTTCATGAAATTCCAGAAGGAAGGTTAGGGGGCGGAAATAAGCTGTTTGTTAGCTGAAGTGACTAAAACCAAGACAGCTAGAGCTATGCTGTTACACCTATGAAGAATGGTCTACACAAGGTAAAATATACATCCAGGATACCTATAGAAATGGCTGAAACTTAGCAGAAGTGCAGAGATTATGGGAGCAGGACTGCAGAAAGGTCTGAGGAAAAGCAGACATGCAGAGGTAACAGCCTGGTAATGCATTTGTGCCTCAGCATCCAAGGGAACACCTGATGCACTAACATCCCATTTACCACCCTGGCAGGGCAGCTGCCTTGTTCTTCTCCCAGGAATTTTTCTGCTGCAGAAATATGCCCGTAACACCCTGTATTGAAGAAACTCAAAGCATTCAAAAATAACATCACTTTTCTCATCTTCCTGCAAGTACATATTACGAGCACTTTTATGGATGAGCAAACTGAATCATACAAAGTAATTCTTGGTTTGGGTCGGCCGGCAAGTCTGATAAAAGTACTCAAATCACAGCATCCGCTAGCCACAATTCCCCACTTCCCAGCTGTGATGGCAGTATCCATCACAGGCAGGACCAGGGTTAGTCACTCACAAGCCCTTTATCATCCCAGAATAATTTTATGCTCCTTGGGTCTAGTCTCAAAAGCCATTAATGGGTTGGTTGCATACATAAGTCCCATTTGCATCAAGTGCCTGCTGTAAGATGTACATTTTGTATAAAGTGTAAGATTAAATGTGTGTCTTTACTCCAAATTGGAACTGAACTTCCCATCATGCACTTCACACCAAAACCTTCTAGTTTCCTGCACAACAGGTACCTATGGTCTCTCTCAGTGACAGTGGTGTTTGGCATCATAAATGGATGGAGCTCAGGATAAAAAAAATGGTGGGCTTATTGTACCATTTAGTAGTAAAGGAGTTAAACTCAATACTGACGGAGATTTAAAATAATTCTCAGGCCAAGGGAAACACAGGAATGGTGATAAAGGCTCCAGTGCCAGCTGTAAATTTGGAACAAGTCTCACTGGGATTCCCAGTAACGCATGCTAAAGTAACAGTACCTAGCTCTTCCATAGCATTTTTCATCACAGGATTTTAAAATGCTTTGCAGCAAAGATCATTATCGTATCTCCATTTCACAAGTTGGGAAACCAAGACACAGAGAAGTAAAGTAAGGTCCCTGCAGGCTCCAAGCAGGCGGCAGAAGCTCAGGCTCCCGTACAAGGCTCCCCCTCTACCATCACCACCACTACTTCTCATTGATCCTTCTTCATGCTCCACACAAATGTAAGGGCAAGCCACCTACTGGCTTTCTGAAGTTACCAGTACCATCTAACAATAAGGTTACAAAGCAATTTAGAGCCCAGCGTATTTCACTACATTTTAGCCACCACCTTTCTCCATAGGACAGACTGTGTCTCTACCCCCAAATGGCTTCTGCACCCTCCTGAGGCCATTCGTCTCCAAAGGCTCAAGAGTAGTACACGCTTGTACAAGCCTCACTCTGTCTGTTTCCTTTGCTAACACTAGTCATCTTCCTTGTCTTCAGCACCTCTTTACCAGGTACTGACCTGAGGGACTAGGAAAAGGGAAAAGAAAAAAAGGAAAAAAAAGAAAAAAAAAGTAATTTTCAATGTTGTTATTAATGGAGTGGCGGGACCTTTTAAAAAGCACAGCTGACAAAGGTAGATTTTAGCACATCAGCCCATATCTACCAAGTATATAATTATAAGCTTCTGAAAGACTGAAAACTAAAGTTTCTGGCAGCCAAGACAGCACACCAGGTGTCTTCCTTTCTTGTGAATTCAGCTGGTAACTCCAGCTACCAAATCAGAGAATTAAAAATACCAAATAATTATGCTGATCTAAGCTGCTTCACCATTAAGAGAGCAGACAACCAGCAAATCTCAGGACCAAAGCCAGAAGCTGATGGTTTCTGTTGGTGACCGCCACTAAAACATGATTTTCGTGCAGAAACAGCACTGACAAATTAGTGTAGAAACAGCACTGAGATAAATTTCTGGAAAAAATACCTTGAATCTGCATACTCACAAATGCCCATCTATTACTATGCATTTCCACTGTCTTATGTGGCCAGGGTGCACCAGCCCAGGATGGCAATTCTCTCTTTCCTGCTGGCTACACTTACCTTTTATACAAACCCTAAAAAGGACAGCCAGTTTCTATACATTTATTTTTAACATGAGGACTACAGATCATGGGTTTTGCTGCGAGTTACGGCTCACACAGCCTTGACACAGGCTAGAGTACTACTGCACCCAAACAGTGTAACTAGGCCATGGCAATCTGTTCCTACCTTTTTTCCTGACTCCACGGAATCAATACAAGCATAGCTGTCCTTTGACGACAGCCACCTCTGTCTGGAAGCATCATCTTGGAATCCCAGAAAATCTTCAGTGTCACTGGGGGCATTAAAAATGTCAGTCACATCCTTGGGTATCTGTTTCTGGTTCAAAATGAGACAGAGAATACAAGTCAGACATGCCAACTTAATAGCAACACTCAACGGTACAACTTATTTCTGTACTCCTATGCAGGTGCAAACCTGTATCACCAAACATGCTATGCGTGAACTGCACCTCATTTAGCTAAACTCCAGGAAAATTCTGTACAGTTTCAATCCCTAAATACAGACTCCAGATGTGGGGCTAGGAAGGGGCTACGACATGCGTGGTGTTTAACTCCACAGAACAGTACTTCTCGGACATAAAAACGTGTCTGCCTCATCTTTGCCAGCACGTGCTCAGGGCACCCTTTATGCCTAGTGAAATCCGCCACTGCTCCTCCTCTTACAGAGCAAGGATGGCCCAGCGGTGGGGAATACACCTTCAAATATAACATAGGCTAAACAAGTACAGAGAAACCTTATCAGGAGATCCGGTACCAGTACTGTTACATGTTTTAGCAGGTGCTTAACTAACTCCAAAAATAAAACCAATGCAACTCATTCTCCTCCATCAGTACTGCTGCAGAGCTTTTTCTGTGACCATCGGCAAGACAGTGAAAAGCCATTGTAACCGAGAACATTTCTTGTTTGCTAGAAGCCCGTGATGTAGCCTGCCAGGAAGATGCACTGCCAAGGGCAGGCAGCAGCACTTTCTGAGGTGACCAAGGTCACAACTTCAGAGTTTGCTAAGTCCAGTTGCGGCATGGAAGCGGACTTATACTACCACATCCAACCATTCCCCCAGCCACACACTTCACCAATCACTTTGGATAAGCCTCTCCATGTAATGGGCCAGTAAGGAAGCCTTCAGACAGCTCCCACCTAGGCTGCTTTAGGATTTGGTGTGTGGAAGGATGGGATGAACAGACCCATCCTTGAAAACTGAGGCAGAAGGCAGTTTGCCAAGTTTCAGAACATGGTTTTACACATCCCAGTATCATTTACAAAACCATTCTGCCGTTCACAAAAATGCTGGGGGAGAAGAGTGTCCGCATCACTCACCACCAGCTTGACATTTCTCCCACATCCCCAGGACACGTACACATCATGTATACTATTCCTACCTGAAGCAAGCCTCTCTGCAGCTTCTAAATCTGCATGTGGACTTCCCACTCCTTTCATTAACTCACAGGAACATGAGATCAACAGCTGCCTGGTGAGAGGGGCCAGTTCCTCATCTGAAGGAGAAAGTTCTGAAGGAGAAAGTCTCCAGCCCTGAACATTCAGGAGAACATCCCCAAGACGAACTCCAGAACCGAGAGCAGCATGCCCTTGTCCACTGCCATAGACAACCAAGGTTGCTCACGCAGGGCCACATGTGATTATTTTTATTATTTGTGCCAAGGTGAATAGCCCAAAACAGCTCAGTCTCCAAAAATAATGTTGCTGACAAAATTCCAGTTCCATTAAAAGAGCAAGCAGCACCTTGACCAAAGCTTCACTCTCTGAAATAAGCTACAGCAGTGGGCATACCTGGGCTTAATTTTATTCTTGCTCTGCTTTTATAAAGCTGCTGTAGACTGATGCACAACTGGTCTCCTGTTGCTTGAGTAAGAGCAGAACTCACCTCTGAACAACTGACCCTCACAGGCGTACAACAGCATGGCCCAAGCGCTGCTGCAGAAGGCATGCTGTCTACATTTGAACCCCTTTGGACATTCCCTCACCCTCACGTCTCACAACGAGCAGCCAGAGTCTGCCTCCATGGCTGTGACGGAATTCACCCAGCACAGAGCAGCGTTAAAAATGAAGCATTAGGCATTTTAATGGAAAAACATACAAGGAGCTTTAAGCCTCGTTGCTATGAATAAATTGCTTCCAGGGACCACTGCGTTAGTTCTTGTGCTACTGTACAGCCAAGTTAGGCACAGAGTAATCACAGCAGTGGCTAACTAATTTCTTGTTCCTCATCATCTATTATTTCTGCATCTGCACCAGAGGAGCCATTATGGGCATGCAATTACTGATTTTGAACAAAAAACAAACAAAAAATTCCTTCCCAAGTAGAAGACCTCTTTTGATCTTCATGCGTTCCTGAATACTAAGGTATGGATTTAAGTAACACTGCAAAACGTCAAAGATTTTTAGTTTGTGACTTGCTCCCCGCAGGCTGACCATGAAAGAATCCCATTCCGTCACCGACGAGTCCCCATTTCACCAAAAAGGCTTAGGTTAATAGCAGGTAACACCGGACACATTCACCGTGGGCATAGCCCAGGAGTTTAAAAAAAAAGCACCCTCATGACCAAGCTTGCTCATCGCCAGGGTTTCTACACCTGAAATCCAGTATTTCTACACCTGAAATCACAAGTCAAGTTTATTCCCAGTAGAAGCCCACTGCCAGCAGCAGACATCAAAGACGCGCCTGCACCAAACACCTCTGCTGCGATGGGTTGGTTCGCTGTTATCTCCTGTGCAGTCCTGGCAGCCACAGACATTTCCATTTTTAACTCTCAATTAAAATACATTCAGAAACTAATTTATAATCAGCATCTGAGTCCAGCATTTTAAACTCTGTCAACAAAGTAGCATACGCCAAGAAAGAAAATACCTTTTTGCCTGAACACAAATGTCAAAATATTAATCTATTCTAAGCACTTGAAAGATGCCCACACTTCAGGAAAGGACCCCTGAAAAAGGCAGGAAGGCAGAGAGGTGATTAACATTTCAAGCTTGCCCAGGGAAAACATTTCAACATGAACAGATCACAGGCCCAGACACAATGGTTTGCAGAAACGCTGCAGAGATGTGAGTAATACTGTCTTTTGAAGATACCAGCTACAAGAAGCCAAGTACTGAAAGTACTGAAAATCTAGTAAAAGCTGAAATAAAATCACAGCTGCTGAAAAAGTCAGTCTTATTTCTAGCAGGAAATTTTACACCTACTGAGGTCAGTTATGTTTGCACATAAAATACACTTACTTGTTTAAAACACCCGCAAGGTACTTTTGAAAAGCAGCAGAAAACATTCCCCACTACCAACAGCATACAAATCCAACAATTGCCAACAACCAACCCTAACTATTTCCTTTCAACAAAAGATCAAAGTTCAAGACGGCCCCATCTCTGTCTCCCCTTCTCTAAAGCTGACAAAACACCGCAGTACACCCGGGAGCGCACCCGGATCCGTCGGGCTGCATGGAGGAGAGTTCCCGTTCCCACAGAACCAAGAGCAGGCAGCTCGTGTGTGCCCACGGGGGCTGGCAGATCTGTCACCAAGGGTGACAGAGACTGAAAGCAAGGCTGGCTGGGATGACAGACCTGTTTTGGCAACGCTCCCATACTCCCCACATGAGTGATGGAAAAAGTAAAGCACCTGAGGTGCCCACCAAATGTCAAACCAACATTGTTCCAAGTGCCATCCCCACAAATTCCACCTGTCTTGTGAGGCAAGGAAAGAAAAGCCTGCGGTGAGCTGTTTTACTTTCCACATCAACAGGAAGAATTCTTGTGTCTCAAGCGAAAAACCAACTTTCTGGATACCAAAGCCAAAACAGGTGCAACTTGCCCTTCTGCCAGGCGGTGAGGACGGAATGCTTGCCTGCATGCACACCTGCAGCTTTGGGGGGAAGCATCAGAGTTATTTCTACACCACTGTCAAACATATTTGATTTTTTTAAAGAGGTGTTTGTACATACTGCCAATTGTCACAACAGCACACTCTTCTCTGACAATATATCGGGAGTACATACTGTGTGAAAAAGCAGGACTAGATGTAATTCTTTATTTTCGCTACTACCATGAAAAAAAATGAGTTGCGCTGTGTTCCCCTCATTCAAAATTGCCCAATGTATAGACACTGCTATTTGAAGCAGAGGACAGATAATTTCTAACGTTCAGGCTCAGTCAGACTGAAATAATCCCAGCTGAATCCCAAATGCATACTCCCAAGAAACCAAACTTGTCCAAAGTCACACCTTCAACGTGCGCTGGAAAACCTCTTGACTTGTCCCGGGCTCCGTACAGCAGCAAGCCCCGGGCAGGTCTCTCAGGGGTTACAGGCACTGGATTTGGCTCAACCGAAGAGGGAAGCACTCCAAGGCTGACAATTATGGGCAGCACAAGAATAGAGGGCCCCAGTCAGAATGCCGATAGGTGCCAAACCCAAAACCCACAACTATTCACAAGTCAAGATCTTGGTGTTTCCACTGGAGTCAAAGACAAACAGCATTGTGCGGAAGCTTAATTTTACACATCATACGAACGCCTGAAGGACGTGGAAGGCAAAGAGAGGCGAAGTCGTATTACAGTGCAAAAGGATCACACAACTAGATGCAGAGTCAACAGGACTGTCAACACCATCCAACCTGCCTGAGATTCAAAAGCCGCGACAAAATCTAGGAAGGCAAGGAAGATCCCAGGTGATCTCTGCAATTTCTCAACAGCTTCAGAGCACAAAAACCTGAAACCTTCTGGACAATTCCTGGCACAAGCGGCAGCAGGGTGAAAGGCAAGTGAGTGTTCAGAGAAAAGAAGGAGCAAGTGATAAAATACGCAGTCATCACACAGTTTTATGATCTTTGCAGGGGTACTTAGATTCCACCAAAGGTGAAAGTAGATTGTACCTGAGCCTGTACATCTGTCACAGCAACAACTCCTGGGACTTTCAGGGTAGTTTCCCCTGCCCCTGCAAAAAGTTACGGTAATTTCTACCTCAGTCAACCTACTGCTAAACCCAAGCACTCCATGAAATTATAGTAAATTCATCTCTTTTCAGAACAGTAGAGGACGGTTTCTACATTGTTGCTTTTTTAAAAATGATAATTAAATAAGCTAAAACCCAATTACGTAAGCTACTGATAATGTAAAGAATGCCCAACTATCATAATCACACGGCAAGTCATTTAAAACGTTACCTTCCATAGGCAATATCTACCTGGAAACTACCCCCACTTTTCAACAACGCTGATAATAATGTCAGTAACAGCACGCTGGCATATTGCACAGTCCAAACACTCTGTCAACCACTACCATCTCTTCTTTTGTAGTATCTAATCCCTCACTGATCCACACTGTTATTTCCGAATTAATTCTGTGTAATTCAAGAGCATCCCTTTCATTTGTGGCGGCGCCTAATTACTTTCCAAGCCCCGGCATTCCAAGGAAAACACTTCTGTACGCCACCATAGGCATGCAACGCATCCCCTGCTCGTCTCTGGACCGCTAGCGGCCAAGCATTCTGGGTGCTTTGTCAGCCAGCACCCCTTTAATGAAACCCATGTACTGAAACGGTGGTGCCAAGAACCTGTTAAATTAGATTCTAGGATGGGAAATGGAACCGAAGGTCCTACAGTTGAGGACAACTCCGTACCACTGCCTTCCCTGGCAGCTGCTGTCAATGGGGGCACGTACCCACTTACCAGCCAGTTTGTCAGCAGACGACCGGTGACTTAGACACATGGAAACCTTCACCACCACATCCTTCTGGCTCAGCCAGGGCTGAACCCACTCCTCACAGGGAGAAGCAAGAGCCAGCAGAAGGCCTTGCTCTGCCAAAAACGAGCTCCCATGAGAAAAAGGAGGGCACCGAGAGCAGACTGCTTCCTTCTCCCCTCTGCCGAGCCTTACAAGGAACATGACGTGTGCCCTTTCAGCTGTGTGGCAGAGGTGACCAGCAGACAGGAAGCATGTCCTTACAGCACCAGAGGTGTGAACCGTGTGCTATTTGCTTCTAGTGTATCATGTCCATCGGGTTTCTCCCCAAGGGTTTTACAGCAACTTTATCTCCACGCTGCCCATGGAGAGCCCCAGTGGAAGGGTCACAAAGTCCCCAAGAGGACAGGGATCCTAACAGCGCGTCTACAACCCTCCTGGTCCCACAGAAACCCACCTCAGGCCCTTCCATCAGCAAGACCTGAGTCGCTGGGCTTCTCCTCGCTCCGTCCCACCACCTGGGACACCCACCACGAGAGCGAGGTGGGTGCACTCGTGGATGTATCCAAACGTCTGTCAGGCTCGGACCTGCTGGTTGCACTGACCCACCAGGCGTTTTGTCCCCAACCCTCCAGCCTTACCCATAACCAGGTGACTCAAGCAACGTGACGGCAGCATTTCAACAACAACAAAAAAAAAAACAAAACCAAAACACCACACAGATGATGGGCCAAAACGACCAAAAAAAATTTAAAAAAATTAATCAGCTATTTCAAAACCGGCACGCCCAGGCTGACAACAGACTCGTTAATTAACAAAGTTCCTCCACCACAAGCAACGCGCAGCCCAGCTGCCTTTCTCCGGGACGCCGCAGGGCGCCGGGGCCGAACGCCTCCGGGCGGCTTCCACCCCCTCTCCGCAGCCCCGGAGCCGCCGCGCCACGTGGAAGGCGCCCGGCGGGACCGCGGGCCGCCGCCTTCACCGGGACCGTGTGTGGCGGCGGCGCGGGGGCCGCAAGCGTTGCCCGCCGCTGGCGGCGGCGCCGGGATCGGCGCCGCCGCCAGCGGCGGGCAACGCTTGCGGCCCCCCGCGCCGCGGGACGGCGGACAAAGGCCTCCGCTACCCCGGCAAGGCGCAAAGCGGCCGGGCCGCCTTACCTCTGCGGCCCGGCCTAGGCCCGCCCGCCCCGCGCAGCCCTCAGGCCGCCTCACCTCGCCGCGGCTCCCCGCTGCCGCCGCCGCCGCCGGGCCCGCTGCCCCTCCCGCCGCCCGCCGCCGCCGCCGGCCGCGCCGCGCCATGGCGCAAGGAAGCGGCCGCGCTGCCGGGGGAGGAGGAGGAGGAGGAGGAGCGGGGGGCGGCGGCGGGGTGGAGCCGGGCGGCGGCGGCGGGAAAGGCGCGATGGGGCCGGGGAAGGCCGTGCGGGGCCTTCGCGGCCTGGCGGGGGCAGCTGGCGCTGGGGGCGGCCTCGCTGCTTCCCTCGGCACAGCAGCGAGCCCGGAAGGAGCGGTGTTGCCTGGGGGGAGTACGCTTTCCTCCGCCGAATAATTAAAAAAAACCAACCCAACCTTCATTTAGGTGGTCCGGGTGTGAAGCGCGAGCCTTCTGCGAAAGTCTAAAAAACAACAACAACAACAACAACAACAAAAAGAAGTGGGGGTGGGGGTAGCGATGACGTGGGTTTAAGCGCTTTGTGCCAGCGTTCCCCAGTGCCCCCCGCCAACTGCCCCGAACTGGGCAAGCGAATGTACGAGGTGAAAGCCACGGGGAGCGGAGTTGATGCCTTTCAACGGCACCTGGAGAGTTCAAATTTCAAAATATCACAAATGGTGGAAAGTCAATCAGATCAGAGAAATTAAATTGGGGGAAAAAAACCGGGGCTGTGTCAATTTTAAAAGCATTTTTCCCCCCAATAAACCTACTTGGTTTAGTGTATTCTTCCACGCTTCAGCTAGCAGGAAGAAAAATGAACACAAAGACACGCAAACTAGTTTCCTCTGAATAACCTGTATTCCTGAATGAAGAGGTTTTTGTTTGTGTCTTTTTTTAACTTCCGTTATATGCATTGCTTTATTAATCAAGGGGGTGGCACTAGATAAGGCACTTTACCTTACAATTACTTGGTGAATGAGTGAGAAGGCTAGCCCTGCTCCCGAAGGTGGCTGACGGCAGAAGGAGGTTGGTGCCCAGCTCCCCCGGTCCCGCTGACACCGTGAGCCTTCGCTTGTCGCACGCAAGGTGAAGCAGGCCAGGCAGAAACATCTCGAGATGGTATTTTCCCACCTGCAGCTTTGGTAACAGAACGGTGCACTTTCCGATATGGTTGTCATTAAGTTAATGCCTGCAATTAGGGCCCATTTTATGAAGTTCCCTTCCCTTTTCCCATTCTTGCGTCTAAACATTTCTCCCTTGGTGGGCCTGAGAAGCACCCTCTGCCTCTGCCACCATCCGTCTCAGCAGGATGGCCTCTGCGGGCGGCTCACAGCTAAAGAGCCCTCTCGGGGACGGCGGTGAAGCCCCTTCAGTGTTTGCAGTGCCATGAAATCAATGTGCCTTTACCGTTCTCTGGCTAGGATTCCAGAAAACAGAACGCTCAACGGCTCTGTCTGAACCGGGGGCTGTAGGGGTAAGGTCTGCAGGCATGTTCCACACCCAGGTGTCTGTCTGGCAGCACGTGGGTGAGCTCCCACAAGCCCTCCAGTCTGGGTAGTTGGACCAAGACAGCAAGAAACTCACTTGCCCACATAACCTGGTTGAAATAAACCCATGATAACTGCCTTTATCGTTCTTTATAGTTCTTGCATTGATAAAAGCAAATCAGATGAGCCAACTTCAGCCCACTGTAACTTGCCTTCAAACCCAATAGTGAGTTGCCATGCTAACAAAAATATATTCAGATTGTTTTGACTATTTTAATACTTTCTGGATGCCATTGAATTGAATGTTATATTTTAATTTAGGAGAGTGCTCCAAAATGCGTTATGCAGCCTGCCTACTGTGAGTTCCCAGGCCTGACTGGGTATTTTAAATACTGCACTGTAAATACGAAGTTAAAATAAAAGTCACAGAAAAGTAATGTTTTTGTAGGAAAGTGGAGGACAGATGAGAAATGGCCATGTTCTGCCCCTCTCTGAACAGCCACCCTAAAATGCAGAAAAGCCTCTCCTTGGGCCATGGTATCTGATCCCCAGTGTAACACATAGTGGACTAACTACCCATTTAAGTACTTCCAAGCCTTTCTATTCCAGCCACACGGAGAGTATTTGTTAGGAGGGAATGTGAGGAAAGTAGTTACATGCAAACAAAGAACCGTTTAGCCAAAGGAGGCCATTTAAATACTGGTTTGCATTGCATCCACTATAGAGGCACCTGCCGTTGTCACTCAGGCTGCAGAAATAAGAAGCTTTGGGGATGAGGTGGGGAGGAGGGAATTCAGTGGAAGACAAAATGGGGAATTATGTGTAATATCAGCAAAATTGAAATGCAGACTTCTTAAAACATGAAAGAATAAAGATCTCTTATGTGATACGTTCCTAAAAGACGTGCATTTTACGTATTCCACTGCTGACCCTGGATTTGGTTCTTTCACTTGTCCCCAGCAGGCTATGTTATGAAGCACTTCGTTTGTTAAAAGCTGTCAAGATGCTATCTTGGATTGCGAACAACAGATTTGAAGTGGCTGTGTTGACTGTCCTGTGCTAAATTAGAGTGAATAAAATTGCATTCCGTTACAATAGAGATGTGAAGCTATTATGCTGTTACAAATACATTATGAACTGCCTGAGAATGTCTTCAGCTATTTTATGCAATTTGTTGGTTTTGCTTTTTTTCCTGTTAACTTTTTCCTTAGTTTTGTACTTTCACAATCACTCTCCTTCCCAGCATTTTCAAGCCCTTCGTGTGAGCAATTGCTTTTTATGTTGCTCCATTAGAAGTGTATTTTTTTTTAATTTTGTTAGTTTGATTTGTCTGCAGCTGTACCTCAAATACTTCTTAGTGTGGATTTTCCATCACTGAATTCCTGCCCATTTTCTTTAGCTCTTTTTCATGCTACTTCAGTTTGGTTTTCTAACCCCCAATAGTTTTTGTATTACTGCCTTGTCAGTAGGATCTCATCAGTTGCTCAGATCAAGTTCAGCTGGATTCTGGGTACTCTTCAGCTTCAGTCTTATATATTAAGCCTGAATTATTTTGTGACAGCTGGCTCCAGAATAGGTTCTGACCTGGCTCATCATTCTGTGAGAGCATTTCTTACGTCTCAGTCCAGGTCTTCGGACTCCTAACTATATACAATGAAACTCATAACAGTAAGTTCTGTTTTGTGCTCGGTGTGACCACTATAATCAGACTATAACTTTCCAAACAGAACAAATGGGTACTGAAGGAATTATGACCCGCTGAGAATACGTATCATGTATAGCAGACCCATCGGTTTATGGCGACCACCTCACTAACGTGCTGATGCACACTAAAATCACAGGACGGGACCACCATCTCTCTGAAGTGGCCTTGTAAACACAAAATTCATTTGCCACTAGTTTGAAATGAACAAATACCACTCTAGGTTGTAACTGTGGGCTTTAATGCTGTAAATTTACCGAGCTGGATCAACATTAAAATCAGTCCTTGCTCCTGAGCTCTCTTTTCACTGCTCCGTCCAACAGTTTCTAATTTGGGGGCCATTGTAATCACAACTGGGGGCTTTGCCCCCATCTTGCTGCCACCACGTTTCTCTGAGACCTGTCAAGCATTTTAAGTTGCACGCACTTTCCCACACTTCTCAATGAATGCTGACATACCTAGCTTAAAAGGATTACTTTCTGCTGAGAGGAATTGTAATCCTCTTTTCCTGCTCTGCAAATCCTCTAGTAAGTGAAAAAGAAAGGCCAAGATCTGTTCTGCTGTGCAGAGCAAATCACCATCTCAGAAGGTATAGAAGAAAACAACAAATCTAAGATTTACTTGTGGTCACGCTTGTCCAGGAGCTGTGTCCCTGACTATTAACTCATTGGCATCTTCCATCACTGTTTTTGGTGCTTTGATATTTTCTGTTTTAGTTTCTAACAGCTGTATGAATACATGCACAATGGCTATGGGAATGGTGCTCAGGACAAAATGCTTCTCTCAAAGGTATCTACAAAGAGCTAGATACAGAATTGCCTTAACTTGAACCCAGTTTTTAATATTACATATTCTGTTAACAAACCCCAGAAACATACTTTTAACTTGTATAAAAAAAAAACCACTCTGTTTTTTCAATCTTCCTAAGGTCAATTTTGAGAGTATTTTCAAAAGCTGGCTCCAAAGAGGCTGCTGCTGCTGCTGCTGCAGGTTTGTGCTCCAAGAGTGGGGCCAGCAATACCTGGCACAACAAAAGCACAAATGTTCCTGCTACGTTGATTTCCACCCACCCATCTCAAAACCTTTCCTCACATGTGGTTGTTGTTGCAACAAATTGGCTTGTGGGTGAGTCTGACAGCAGTCTGGGTGATGTTATGCCACCAACCGAAAATGAAGCCTCAGGTTATTTATTCTCTTACAATAGTCGCCTGGATGCTGTCTAGGAGAGCCTTCACATACACTCATATTGCCCTTAAAGGAGCTGCAAGGGCAGGGGGGGTTACCAATAAAGCTCGCATTGCTGGAAATTTCATTTTCTTGTTTCATATTGCAAACCAGTATTTTGTTTCCAGTCATTCATAAAATAGATGAACCAAGATTAGTGTCCTCTCAGCCTTTCCATTGCACTTACTAGGCAGCAAGCTGTACATACAAGGTGGACGAACACCAGCTTTCAGCTTCCTCACAGGACGTATTTTCCTTTCCAGTACACTACTGCTGCAGCAAAAAATCCACACTCCAAATTTATAAGAGGATCCGTGGCATCCTTTCCTTGATCTAATTCTGCAAGTCTCGGGTCAAGCTGAACAGCCATGTCCTTTGCTAATTCATCCTGAAATTCCTTGATGATATTTGGAGGCGCCATGTGTTTTTATTAATTCTTAGCTGTATTTTGGACAACTCTGATGGATGGATGCTTCCAAACTGTCTGTGAGGGGGCTGTGTTAACTTTAGCAAATTCTTCCTTGGGTAAATTCTGCAGCATCAGCAGAGCTGGTCCATTGCACTTGGATATGGGAAATGCCCTTTCTCTCCCCTACCTTCCCAGCCATTCATCTGGGACAAACGAGTCTTACTGTTTCAGAGAAATGAGGTTTGGCTTTTCCCTTTGGAGAAAGTGTCGGTTTGTATCTCATGAGCTACGATCATCTGATCTTTCTCCCCCTGCTTTCCATGGGTTGAAAAAAAGGCTAGGACCATATGGCAATGCCCCATGCCATCCATATTCTTTCTCCTGCATCATCCTTTAATTTCTTTCTGAGGCTGATCTGTCGGTTCTGTAAATCCTGCTGAAGATCATCCTCGTTAGTTGCCTGGCATAAATTTCCTCCAAAAAATCTGCTATGTCCCTACCAACTGCCAGTCCACTTTGACATCTGAAGCTGGGAGGGCAATGCGCTCTGATTTCTCGTACCCAACAAAGCCTTTGCATCAGAGCTCTTCTGTGGTATGAAAGGTCACTGTTCACAACTTCTTGGGATGCTTCAGGCTGTTATTTTCATTGATTTTGGCAAGTTCAGTTTGAATTTCAAATATATTAGTCAGTATTTGAGTTTTCCAAGTACTTCCACCACCTGACAGAAGAGTTTCTTCAACTCAGTTACATCTTGACTCAATGGGGTTTTCTCCTGGGCTTCTGCATCTCCCCTAAAAATCATCTGCATGATTTAAGCAATGAGTTGAAAGCACAGAAAATCACAGCTTGTTTCATTTAGAAGTAGAAAATGAAGATAAGTGCTAGGTACTTCTTCAGTGCATTCCATTTTACTTACAGTGTGCTTAAAAACCCTTCTCTGCAATCAAACAGGAAACAGAAAAAAAAGAAATAGAGTATTTTATTCTGGATAGTTCCAGCCCTTTCATCCCATCCAGTTGTCTACCCAAAACTAGAGTTCACTTTCTATTAGCTTCTGTTCAGGCCATGTGCCCTCACTGCTTTCTACTTCTGAAACCGCTTAATATCTCAGTCCTGTGTTTGTATTCACACTCCTGCGAAAGCCTCCCTTCTTTCCTCTGAGAGAATTTTTGCACTGGCATTTCATATGGCCAATGCTTTGGCAGGTGGTCTCTGATACACTAGCTCATTTAATCCATAAAAGGCTTAATCACTTCTTTTACATGGCATGCCTAGAATCCAGCTGGTGGACCCATCAGATTCAACCTGTATTAGACACACTCATTAGCAGCTAACAGTATGTTTCAGCATCACACATACTGTCACTTGCCATGTGGGTCTGCCTGTGAATATCCCATCTCTACATTAGGGCTGAGAGTATAGTGAAAGGAGGGAGGAAGAATGTTTTTGCTGTCCAGGTAGTTTAAATTTCAGGTGAAGGAGGTGGTGTCTTCATTCTGCAATCTTCCCCTTTCCTTCTGGTGCCCTCTGGGAGCTCACACAGTAAAGTATGCAAGCAGTAGTGTAATATTATGAATGGCACTGCACGTTAAATAACGTATAATAAACAGGTATGTCATCGGTGTCCAGTGCGACATGGGTAGAGGATGCAAAACCAAAGTATAATGTGCTATGAAGTTAAAGTGTCAGATTTCGCCTTCCTGTGATCCAGAGCATTGTGCCACCTGGATTCTCCCCACAATCCAAATCATATAATGTCCTACTGCTTTCCACAGCCACTAAACTGAAAGTGGAACTACCTTATTACCAGGAGTTGCTAACAGCGCACCATTTACTAAATCTTTGCAGCAGGAGGAAAAGGAGCCAAGAAAACATGCCAGAGTGGATTGAACAAAGTGCAAAGTGAAGCTGGAAAATCAGGCCACAGCAGCGCAGGTCTGGATCTGGAGGTGAGGAGAACTGGGAGATGGAAGTGCAGAGGCAGAGAATAGGCTCCTGCAGTCTTTGCTTGTCCTCTTCTCTGGCCGCCAGAGCAACACATCCCTTGAGGATTCAAGCCTAGTCCTGACCATGCCACCACCTTTCTACCTTGCTACGTCAGCCAGCTGGAAACTCACACCAGAGGCTGAGCTGTCCTGTCTCAGAGGGAATGGCATGAGATGAGAGGTTCCCAGGACCCCCAGCTTGTGACCAGTATACTGACAGTCTGTAATACTCCCCCACGGGCCATGGCACTCTGCTGTCCCAGGTCTCGGATGGCTTAGGTAATGCATCACTGTTGCCTATTTGCCTGTACTTTATTTTCTGGCAGCTGCACTATGCCTTGATAAATGCCTCTGTGAGAGAGAGAGAGCCTCTTAGAGGATTTTTTTTGTTACTGGCTCACATTTAATTCTAGCAAGTGGGACTAAGGTGACTACATTCAGTAGTCAGAAACTCTGGCTCTCACACAACTTTCCATATACCTCCTAAATTAATTTACACAGAGCACAAAAGTGGTACTTATGTTAAGGCACCTTCTCCTCGCAGCCCACCCTTGTGGGAACAGCATTATTTCCCAGTTCTCCTGGATGTAGTCTAAATTCTCGAGGTGCATTCAACAGCCTCCTGGTACTCATAAAAAAAAAAAAAAAAAAAAAAAAACCAACAAAACAAAACTCCCAAAAAACAGCATTGCTAACACTTTCTCCTTTTCCTCCCATAGGCTGGGCAGGATCATTGAGTGATAATCTGCCAGCACCACACATCTGCTCAGGGCATCATAAAACCTTCAGCTGGATGTCTGAAATTCAAGCTGATCATCATGCCCCGAAGAATTAGATGGTAGAAGACTACCAGCATGCTGCCTGTCAGGTATCATTTCTTGGCACTTGGAAGCTGCTGGTGGGTAAGTGTCCATAGGCTTCCTCCAGAGGGAAGCAGATAAGGGCCTCCCATGCGCCCTCAGTGGCCCTGCTCACTGAAAGCCTGCACTCACTTTGGGAACACTGCCCTTCTTTCACCGCCTGCAAATGAACCAAAGCACTACCTGCCTTCAGCACGCACCTCTAGCTATGGGTTTAGTGGGTGACTCGCCACTTCCTAACTGATTAGCCAGGGACTTGTAACAATCCAGCCCAGCATCTTCTACCTCTTTCTACCCGAGTCTGTCGGAACTGTGTGGGTCAAAAGAAGCTCCTCACACAGCTCCAGAGGTACTGTCTACTCATGCGAAACGTATAGGCTCACTGTCAGGTGTTCCATGTCTTGCTGAGGGTGCAGTCTGTGACTGCAGTGAAATGGGCTTTCCCATCAGTGAGGAGTGTTGGCTACATCTCCAGCTCACCAAGGAACAATACACCCTCCCTCAGGAAGAGTTATCTAGAGCCATAGCTGTGAAAAACTGTTCACCACCATCCTCTTGTGCCTTATCACTGGAGAGAATGAAATGTGTGCAGTGCTCAGCACCTGGTAGACACAACTGCCTGTGTTGGATCTGTCTATGTTTTGTCATTGGCTGGAGCACAGATTGCAAACACGGGGCTGGAGAGTGCCCCGGTGGAATTAGCTTATTTGAATGAACTTTTTTTCCCCTGGCTTCATCCGCCCTTCAGCTTCTAAAGGAGCAGGTAAGTCTTCTCGCAACACATGGGAAAAATAATCAAGTAGCAGTGCATTTCATTAGAACTCCATCATGAAGGGATTTTTTGAGACATTCTTGCTAGAATAGTTTCAGAATCTCATAGGTTTCATAGGAAGGTAACATGCTCCTGGAAAGCAGGTATTGAGTATTTTAATATCTGCATTTAAAAGTTGCTCAAGTCAGGAGAATTTCTGTTCTACTGCAGAAAACTTGGAAAATGTTGTCTACTAGGCAAGTTAATTTAAATCTGGATTAAATCCAGCCCATAGAGCCTCCAGTGGTCACTTCAAATCACTTTAAAGTGAAATCAAAAAGCTCTTATGAAAACACATCAAGGTTCTTTGATATTCTAAGAACGATGTTTTAGGCGTAAGTTTTGAAAGGCGTTAGCAGCATTGAATGCAAGAAGGCCAAACCCCAGCAAGAGCCCACACGGTACCTAATCAGTACCTGGTGCTGGCTGCCAGGGAGTAATTCTCTGTCCCTCACAGTGTAAGAGAAGGAATATGTAGATGCAATGATCAATAAGTGAGAATGAGAAGAAGAGTCACAAATTCAAGACATGTCCCAATGGTATTTGTGGTCCCAAACCACCACGATTTCCTTTTCTGGGACAAAAGTGGTGCACACAATGGGATGGTTCAAGGGGAATCTTTTGACACATCTATCACATTGCATCTGACTTTCTTTTGATCCTGAACACTAGGTACCTAACCTGGGGTACCAGTAAGGTAACCGGTAAGGTCAGCAGGATCTTGTGGAAAAAATTGTGAGTGCTTTCTTTAACTAAAACAAAGGAGTGCAGTAAGATTCTCCACCTTGTCTTCTAAAGCACAAAATCATAATTTGTTCTGTTTAAAAAATCTTCCTAGCCAATCAGTATTGCACTGTGGCTCAAGGAAGTCAAGAATGTAAAAATAGAGTCTAGTATAGGAACAGCCCCTCTTCTTTCTTTTTATTTTTATGTATAGATAACTAGAATTATCCTCTCTACTGTATCAGTGCAAAGCCTCTCTGGATCAGACCCTATCTTTAATAAAGGTAATCCATAAGCCTTATGGGCATATCTATTAGAGAGGTTTACAATTAGGAGCATATTCTATATTTAAGAGTCTTTATGTCATTTGTGAAGATCTCTCTTTTTTTCTTTTAAGTAGTTGTTATAGACTCATTACAAGTAAAGCTTGCTCCACACTTCAGAGGAGGGTAAGGTAGTAATTAGGTGAATTGCACACACTTCTCACCTGCCCTCAGCAAAAGTAGAGTTCAAAGGATTGGTGAGGGAAAGGTCACACTCCCCACAAACAGACAGAAGCTTCTACACTCTGCTGGGCAACAAAGCCTCCATTCCAGGACTCCCTGTGTTGTTCTAGCATCTCCCCTTCCTGCTGTGTCTCCTGCTAAGTAGCTATTACCCACTGACTGAAAGAAGAATACATCCCCTTCTCTGGAAGAGATGCAGTAAGGGATGCAATCTGCAAGATTTGCATATTCAAGAGGGGTCTTGACCTCCTTTATGCTCCCAAAACACAAACTTTTCCCCGAGAGGCGTCAAAGATGGATGGGCAGAACAGGGAAGCCTGTTGATCCTGCCTACCTTTTTCCAACATTAATAAGGCTCGGTAGCCCCCAGTGAGCCCTGTCCCATATGCACGCACATTATACTGAATCTACTTTTGAGCAATTCGTAAGGCAGCAGGTACTGCTGGAGCCCAGTGTAGAGAGGAACAGACAGGAAGGAGAACAGTTTCACAGAAATTAAAACACCAGCAAAAATCCAAGAGAACATTTACGTATCCTTGGTGGTTGGGTCATGCTTTGCCTACATGTTACAGCACTACATACATCAGGTTAGTTAGAGAGCTCATCATGACAGGGACAGTATCTCACGCGTTTAAACAGAGCCTAACAAGGTAAGGCCTCCAGGCAACTGGCAACATGGTTAAAAACCCTATATCCAGCTTGATTGACAGAATGTAGAGAGACAGATCACTGTGCTTAGATTTCTTTTGGGAAGCTCCCGTTACAAAAGTGGCAAATCAGTCACCAAATCCGCCAAATCCCTCAGGTCAGAAGATGAACCCTTTGCTAACCTGCCACACCGAACGGCAACGAAAGCCTGGGATTTTTCCATGGGGAAGCATGCCATGAGAAGAGTGTTAATGGCTGGCTTGGCCGATCTCCAGGACAGGCTCTGCTCCTACTGTGCTCAAAGAAAGTAAGGATCCAGGTGATGGCTGAGGAACAAACACTTCTACCGTCTTTCTGAAACCCAAACCCTTGGCTGACATCAAATATTTATTCTCAAATACTACCTCCCTTGGAAACAGGCAGGAACACAAGGAAAAGAAAGACTCACTATTTCCCTGTAGTCACACAGGGAATGCAGGAATGGGGGCAGGTTTGCATGAGCACTAGCTCTCTGCCTTACCCTCCTTTCCTCACACAGCTTTGGTCCCACCAGACTGCTAGCGTGGCTGGCAGGGCACTAGCTCTCTGCCTTGGCAGGACGTGAAGGCAGTGGGGGCTGGCCCAGTCTAGCTGGTTTTTCCTTCCTCTCTCCACTGATCACCTCCCCCCCTGCAGCAAGGCATCAGCCATGTGCCACTTCCCCTTCTTCTCTCATCGATTCTTGGCAGCAATTCTCCTTCCATCGTCAGGAGGGTAACAGCTGGACCGAGAAAGTGGGACTTTGGCAGACTGGGAAGAAGCTGAGTTCTCACATCCCAGCAAAGAGGGGGCGGTGACAGCCACAGCAGAAGTAATACATCTCCTCAGAATGGCTTGGCACCAGTAAACTGTGATTTGAGGAAACTCAGATTTGTCTGCTGGGGTTGTCCTCACTCGCAGGAGAGCCTGTCAGGAAGGAAGATTCCTTCAAGATAACTGGGTGATGGCGCAACTGCCACTAGTGCATGTGTTTTCACTCTGGTCTGTGCAGTGCTAAGGTACATTTGATACAGCAAAGCTCGTTGAGCAGTGAGGGCACAAGGCGGTCTCCGATGGCAAAGCATGTCATGGGTGCCTGAGATGTTCAGCACAGTCCAAAGCAACATGAGTTCCAGCTCCGCAGAAGTTGAATAACTTGGGCTGTGTGTGTGCACCCTGCCAAATGCAGGGAAACAAAAGGTTCTTTTAGCAGGATATTGAATAAATTAGGAGGCATGAAGATTTGTATTGGCCTAAACCTAAGCCTGTTGCTAAAAATAAAGTTTCACTAGTATTTTGATGGAGATTCCTTCAAAAGTCTATCTGACCGGCCATCTCTTGGACTCACATACTCTAGCCACCACCTCCATCCTCCACCTCCTGCCCATTTTTGGGTGAGTTTCACAAATTTGTTGAAGGGTACCGCTTCTTTTCAGGAAGCATCATGTTTTGTGTGCTTTTGATGCCCAGAAGGAGGGATGGCGCATTGCAGTAATGACCACCAGTTGTTGCATTTCCCAAGAGATGGCCTTTTTGTAAGCTGCTCCCTTGGCAGGGGACTAGGCAGGAAAAATATCTTCAAGGCTCTTATTAGGGTGCTGTATCTCCAGCGTTATTACCACACAAACCTTTTACTTTGAAAAACCAGACCAGTCGCCCTGAAACCAGTTCTGTACCTGTATTTTACTGCCTATACGTTGCACTGGAACATGGGTTATAGAGAAATATGAGCAAAATGTATTTGCTTGTTCAGTCTAGCAGGCAACTACCTTGAGGCAAACAAATAAAACACATTTTTTAAAAAGCCTTTTGCTTTCTGTAGAATACCGCTTTGTTTGCCATCATTGTTTGGCAAATAGGAAAGAGCTTATCTCTCCTTCCCAGAAACTAGTGCAGCTATAGAAGAGCTCCAGAAACTTGTCAGTCTTTACTAAGAAAAACATATTGGTTTAACAGCCCTTGCCAAGAAATTATCTGAACCTTCAAAAAGAGAGAAGGTGTAAAAATTTGTTCACTTGGCTATGCCGTTCTTTCCTGATTTTTAGTGTTCAGTTCCAATTCAAGGATCTTATCAGGTGTATTTGCAAAAGCAAACTACAGTAACCTTTAGCATTAGCATGTTCCCATATTAGATATTTCTTGGTTAGCTGCAAAATTAGCACTTACTCCTCCAGTGCAAAATGTACCATATTTTTGTTTGATTAATTTGTAATTAAAATTTAAGCAAGGATGTTTGGTTTCTAGCAGATGGAGGCAAAGGCATAGCTTTGACCCTAGTTACAGTTTTGTTTAACCCCCTCCAGAGAGACATAGTTACTGTGCGTTAATATACAGCCTTTCACCACCAGACCTGTTAGTGTACATTATGGACTAATAATAATAATTATGTTGTCAAACAATTCAAACTGTGTAACAATACAAGTTCCTGTGAAATGTGAAGCACTATAGGTAGTGAAACCTACTTTTCTTTATACAGTCAGCTCAAACCTCTTTTTGAGCAATCTGGTGTTAAATAAATAATGGGCCTGGCTGCCCCCTCCTCCAGGAGAAACACAGGAGGGAGCAGAGTGGGAGGAATTCTCCAGGAAGTTTTGCCTCCTCGAGACTGTGCCTAAGCTTTTGCCTGAGGGTGGAGATGCTCATCCCCCAGGCTGCCTTCTCCTCCCATGCCTGTGAATGGGGGTGTAAAAGCACGCTCCACCTGGAGGAGATTTTGGTGAGGGTGTCATCTCAGGAGGGCCAGCAGAGATGTGGGCTCTTCGTGTCACGGCTGTTGTGCTTGTGGCTCGCTGGGCACGCAGAAATGTCAAGCCTGAAGCACAGCATCACTGCTACAGCAGTGCCTGTCCTTCTTCCCGGGAGTGGGGGGGTTCGACAGCCGTGCAGCGCATCCTCTTGGCTCTGGGGCTGTGGCCCAAGCGCTGTGGTAGGACAGGAGCCAGTTTTGACTTTACTGTCCACTTCTGCAGCACAGCTTTGCAGTTCTCTATGCCACAGATCAACTCCGTTGACTTGTTCTCACTAGTGCTTCATGTTAATTTAGTCCCTCATCGTAAACTAGAGCTGCGAGGGCAAGTGAAGCTCAAAGCCTGAAATTTTGGTATGGTGGAAGCTGAAGGAATCTGAGATGTCTTCCTAATTCCGAGCATACGCAGAGTTAGGGCTATGAGTGGAAGACAGAGTGCAGCAAGGCCAGACTGGCTTGCCGGGGAGCGCTTTGAGAGGCTTTGTTGGGAGCTCTTCATTTCCCACCTTCGGCCCGGAGGTTGTTTCCCCACAGATGAGATGCTGCAGCAGCTGCAGCCTACGGGGACGGCAGGAGCACACACAGGTTCAGTGACTGTCTGCCAGGGTGACAACCTCCAGCAGCAGCACAGCGACAAGCGAGCAGAGACAATAAGGTCTTAAGCTCCTGTTGTCTCAGACGCCGCTCCGGGCCTCGGGACAGCATGGGAAGCAGATGCAGGCAAAGCCGGGGTTAGCGAGAGGGTGTCATGGTGGGGTAGGGGGAGATAATCCATACATCCTCCTCACACCTTGTGGAGCCACCTATATCAGGTGCAAACCTGCTCTTCTCGATCAAAGCCACGTGTGGGAGGTGTGGTACAAACCCCAGAAGATTCAGTACTTTTTCCACAGACATTCCTTAGCCTTTTCCCGTGAAACCTCCCTCTCAGGTACACACAGGTGCACTTGCCTTCGAAATTTCCTGGCACCTACCTTCGGATTTGCTTCGCCGCCTCGGTCTTCAGACCCACCTGGAAACAAAAAACACCTGGGGAGGAGGGGGGCGCCGAGCCGGGCCGGCGGGAGGGAGCGGGCGCCGAGCCGGGGGGGGCGGGGGGGGAGCGGGCGCCGAGCCGGGGGGGCGGGGGGGGGAGCGGGCGCCGAGCCGGGCCGGCGGGGGGAGCTCCCGCGCTCTGCCTGCGGGCGGGGCCGCCGCCGTCCCGTTGGGCTGCGGGCGCTGGGCGCTGCAATGCTGCCACCTGCTGGCGGGACGCCGAGGCGCAGGGCCCGGCCGCAGGGCCGGAGGGGCCGGGCGAGCGGGCCGCGGGGCTGTCCTCGCTGCCGTGGCACCCGGTGCGCGGAGCACCGGCCAGCCGGGGGGGAAGGGGGAGGCAGGGGCACGTCCCGGGGCTTGGCGGCGCCGGAGGCGGCAGCGGGGCAGGGCCGGCGGCTGGCGGAACCCGGCAGGCGAGGCAGACGCCGGGGCGAGCGGGCTGGGTGCGCCAGGCTGAGCGAGACTGCTGCGACCCCTGCGGGGAAGCCTCGGGTGGGAGATGCTCGGCCGAGGCACCCGCACGGCCGAGCTCCCCCGCCGTGCGCTGCGGGGCTGCCTGCGGCTCGCTGCGTGGGCCCCGTGCAGCCGAGAGGCGAGCTGGACCCGGAGCAGACCGCCGGAGCCTGACTTACCCCGCTGAAAATCGGGCTGAGCCGTCCCAGCCGGGCTGAGGGCTTTGGCCACGGGGAGCAGAGGCCCCTCGTTCCTGCCCTCTGTCCCTGACCTTCTCCCTGCCCCGAGCGACCTGCCCCATAGCAGCGTGGGCAACCTCCGGGTGAGGGTCAGCCCAGTCAAACTGCCGTGCTGTTCCTCCCAGCGCAGAGCAGACGGAACGATGATTAGTACTGAAGTAAGGAAACAACCGGGATCTAAAACACTGCTGAGAAAAAAATACCAATCCCAGAACACCGAAGAGGCCCGTTAGTTTGGTCCAGCTGCCCCCGGCAGTCGGACAAGCCGTGAGCAACGTCTGCCCTGCAGCACCCTGTGCCGTACCGTGTGGGTCCCGGTCCCCCCCCAATACACGGGTGTACATCGAGAAGCCGGTGGTGTTTCAGCATTATCGGTTCCTGGGTCTCTAAATATGACTGAACCCTACTGCTGGTTCTTCTTTGTTTGCCCGTTACAAACTATTGTTAAAAAAGCACATGCATTTATCCGTAGCACACTGTATCATGTGAAGGGCTCCTTTTATTGGCTTTGATCTTTCTTTTTCCTTTTATTATTTCTTTGAAGAAATGCAGGATTATTACCTCAATCTAGCCAGCTGGCCTGCTGGGGCTCCCTTTGCTACATCAGGGGTTTCTCTTTTTTTTCTAATCCTCTCTTTATGGATAGACCTTCTCTACCTTCTAATGACTCTTGGCTAAGGAGCATATTTTGTTATTACTACCTGTTGTTTAGAAATTCATTTTATTTGGTGTAGGTGTTGCTAATTGTTTGCTAATGAAAACCTTACTACAATCAATGTGGTCAGGATTACGCCGGTCTTTGTGGCAATTAACCCTTTCTTCCTGTCAGTTCTGATTTAGATTTCCCCATGCACTTTTCAGTTTTTAAATAGCAAGCTTAATTCTATTTCTTGGGGCCCAAGGTAGAGGTTTCTGTGCATTTCCACGTAGCACAGGGAAATTTGACTTCCCATGAGAGATTTTAGATAGGCAGAAGCTGGCATTTTGTAATCTGCAAAATATTTGTTACACGCAAATGCAGTGATGCCTAGGGTAAGTCCTGGAACAAAATGTGCAGGACAAATCTACAGCTTAGGACAAGGAATGGACATCATTCTGTTCCATGGAAACACAGATAATCTGGAGGCATGGAAGACTGATACTTCTAAAAAGTCTTTGTATTCCTTTGTATGCTGTTTAGATGCAATATGTATCCCCTTTACTCACAAAGAATGAATAATAAGCCCCACTTTGAAGAATCTACAGTTTAAGAAGATGAAGAGCAACATCTGCACGACATAGTAAATATACAAAGTTTGTTACTATTCTCTCCTCACCTTTCATTTCATTCCCTCGGCCCGACCTTGTATCTCACCTTACAGGCACCTCATCGAGAGGAATAATGGATTCAGGCAGCTGGTGACCCACCCACACACCACCCAAACTGTAAGATCTCTGAATATTGAGGTGTGCACCAAGACCAGGGCCTTTAGGAGGAAGGTGTGGTGCAGGTCACATCTCCTCGGGCAGAGATGCCCAAGAAGCAGCTCCCCCCCTTCCCTATCCATGCTTTGGAGAGTGGAGTTTCGCCTCCACTTCAAACTGTTGGAAAAAAGGATGAAGCTGGGGAATCATAAAAAGGAACCTGCCTCTGCCACCATCCCTCTCTTCGTTAGTACGGGAGAGGGGAGGCAGCTGACATGGGTCCAGGTGGACCACAGTGCACTGTCTGGGGGAAGCAGCAGTCGCAGCCCTGGCCCTTCAGCCTGGAAAGCCCAGGGGGCTCTTGCTGATGAGGGATTCATAAATCTGACTTCTGGCTCTGCTAAGGGCTCTCACAGCTCATCTAGGGCTACACATCATTCCACTCCAAGGAGCTTCAGAGCCTTTTTGAATTAATTTCACCTTAATTAATTTACCTTGAATTAATTTTACCGTTAATTTAATTTAACGAGATTTGTTTTTAAAAACCTGAGCCTGAAGTATGTCCAGTTTGAATACCGTGGCTCAGAATAGGACATAACTTCATGCTTTGTGTGCCATATACCATGTTAGCTCTTGGTATGTGACAAAGAATTCAGCACTGCAAGTGACCAAAGTAAAACCAGGAGTGCTCCGCTATTGCTGCAGGTAACAGCTGGGACAAGCAAGGAAGAAATTAATACTGAAAAAAGAGAGGGAGGAAAGGGTTGTATCTTAAAGGTCTAAATAGCTTTTGTTTGCTTGCTTCAGTATCTTCCTGGTTGCTGAATAATAATGCCCTTTAACTCTTTTTCATCAGTCTAGACTTTTCTGAGTTTCTCTGACAGCCAAGGCATTATGGTACATCACCAGGATGTTATTCACCCAATCTCTCCATAATAAAAATATAAATGTCTTTATTATTTTTTCCAGGCACCATTGCCAATTCTGCAGCATGCCAGACAACGGTGCTACTGTGTGTGACTGATGGCACCCAGCCAGCCTTGTGTAACCATATTATTCATTTGCTCATTTAGGCTCAAAGTGAAAACAGGTTGGCACTAGCTTTTCAAAGCTGGCTTCAGCAAAGACTCCTTTATTTGAGCAACCAGTCAGCAGAAGGGGAAAAAAGAAGGATAGGAGGACTGGGTCAAATGAGCAGCCCAGAGAGCAGCATCTCAGCTTGCTCAGGTTAACTTGGTGCTACCTCTTTGGGAAACCAAGGGAGAGAGAAAAGTCAGGTAGCCTGGATAATGCAACAGAGCTGTGCCGCTGCTGTGCCAACTTGGGTATGCTTCTCATGCTCTCCCATGCAGCTCATGCTTTCTGGGCTCAGGCAGAGAGGCACAGCACCAGCACGGGGCCAGGACCAGCCAAGCTGCATGCTCACTGCACTGGCCCCGAGCTAAAGGCCATTCTCGGCAGCCCACCTGCTGTGTGGCTCCAGCCCCGCGGTGCTGAGGCTGTGCTGAGCTGTCCTGCCAGGCTCACGCGCTGGCAAAGCTTCTTACCTTGGGCTTGATGCCATGCAACTGCAGGTGACTGCTGGCTTCAGCCATAGCACTGTGGTGTTTGCACGGCAGCCTCAGGGATAAGCTGATGGGTCTGGTTGGACCTCGGCTGGGTTTCCCTGAAGTCATCATGAGCATCTCTGCACCCAGAGTAAGCCATTGCCAACTAAAAGAATTGAAAGCATAGGGCAGAACACAGTTGTTAGCATGAATAAAACGCATTTGGAGTCAGAGGGCTTTTAAAATCTGGGTAGAAGTTTTCTTTCATCTTTGTTTCCTTTCCTTACCTTCGAACCATCCCTCTTGCTCTTCTGCCCATTCAGCTTTTCATTACTGGGGGCAGATTCTTCTCCTGCCTTCAGCCCAGCTCACCTCAGCACGGTTCCAAGGTAAGCTTTAGAGACCAGACAGCAGTGGCTGCTGCTGGCATGCCCCGGTACCAGGCACACATCCTGCTGCAGTCCGACTCCTCTAAGAGCAGAGGACTTCAAAGGGCTCCTGGGTGTTCTTCTTACAGCTTGGGCCTCTCCACCCAGCTCAGCTGCAGCCAGAGCATGTCTGACAGACACCTGGAGCTGTGAAAGCTCCGCGAGAGGATGCCAGCGCATCATTTTGCTGCAGACTGGTGCTGGGGGACAAGGGAAAGGCAGATCGGTGTAATGACAGGGAGAAAACAGCAGCGCCGAGAGCTGGAGGCAAAAGGCTTGGGTTCTGATTTTGTTTGTAGAGGTTACTGAAGCAACAAAATCTGTGGGCAGGAGGTTAGTTCAGGCCTAGCTTCAACACACTTCTCTATTATTGAAACTCTGCTTGGATGGTAATTTTGTCATGTGAAAATTTTTTCCTTCCTCGTACCAGCAAAGCTGCAGATACATTTGGCTACCTCACCTCACCAGCTATACTTTTACATACATACACCAGTGTTCTTGCATTAGAAATGAATTGTTCAGTTTTACCAAGGTAAGATCTTGCTGGCAGGATGCTGAAATCCTTAGGGGGTTAGGTTATTGTTCGGTTTTTGTTTTAAGAACCTAGCTGAAAGGGATAATGTGCTCTGAAAGGTGTAACAAACTCCTCAACAACATCACATTACCACATACTCTCTTTTAGCTTAAGACAATTCTGTAGTGTCCCTTACCATAGCAAAGTTTGCTGCTTTAGCAGAAGTTGGTTTGGTATCCTTCTAGCTCAGAGAATATGACAAAACATTTTCCTTTGGATGCCCTCACAGTGCATTTGTCAGGATTTAACCTGAGCCCTTTTTCATGGTTGATGGTGCAGAGCAGATTGTGTCGTACTGTACCTTATTCTGCCAGACTTGAATTTTCACCTGCAGCTTCTGCAAGTCCACAAATGTCCGAAGAGGTATAATCCAGTTCTTGGAGCGTGAGCTAGACCTGAGACACGTGACCACTGAAATCCATGATGTTTCAGCCCATGCAGAGTACCCAAAGTCTCGTGCTTCACATGTTCTTATAATCATCCATTAACCCCTTGCCCAAGCACATTTCTGTAAACTTTGAAGACTGAACATGACAGATGACTGCCACATGCATTTATTTGTTCTTTTTTTATCCACACAGAAAAAATTTGCAGTGCAACATTTTGGAATGGTCCTTGGGAGGTCCTTATATAGTTTTATACCTGAAGCAGAGAAAGATTTGTCCCAATGTCTGTACTGCAGAGTTCACCCTTATAGAAAAAAGGTCATTTTGAGCTCAGGAGTGGTCAAAGACTGTCCTGAACTTTGGGGTGACATTGGAGTTAGTAAGTGCCTTGAAGATGAAATCCCATGACCTTGAATTTGACTTGGGCAGAGCACTGCAGGGTGGGGGCAGGGGTGTGTGTGTGTGAAGGGGCACTTAGAATGTTGGCAAGAAGTGCTGGTGATCTTTTGTGTAGGGTGGACATTTCTTAGGGATCGATTTGCTACTCCAGCAAAGTTGGCAGTGTCATTAAGTTGTCTGTCTTGACAATCACCTATTTCTTCAAGTGTCTTTTCTTAACCTTTTGCTTACCTTGTAATACTGTGGCAGAGGCTGTGTATACTTCGGGATCTGTTGCAGTAGCCCATTTAATCTTGTGTACTCCAAAGGAACTATCCCAATCCATGAAACACTGCACTTTATCGTGTGGTCATCTGGCTTCAGTCTTGCTGAGTTGTCATGATATATTTGTTCCTACGAAGGTCAGCCCTTCTTTGAAAACAAGCGTCAGTGAAGTTCTGTCTTACAATGGAAGACTTTTCTTCCTGACAGCAATGGATCGAGTTTTTTAGAGTACTAGTTAGTACAATAGTACAAAATCAGAGATCCAGCCTAGGAGGTAGGAGATGTAAGTTTAAGCTCCAGTTCTGCTTGATGAAAATCAACCCTGGGCCCTGACACTGGAAGCGGAGGTCATGCTACTGCTCCCCTGCCTTGTCTGTTAAGCTTGAAAACGCTCTGGGGCAAGTACTGTTGGACTGGGCTTTGCTGTGTCCCAAGGCTAGCTGGAGCAGAAAGCACAGCTGTGGCAGAAGCAGTCAACTTAAGCAGTCATTTCATCAAACTTGTTCGAAGACTGACACATGCAGCATTAAGCTTCTATATGCATCCACCACATAAAGATGAAATTCAGTATGGATTTCAGTGGGTTTTTTACCCTGCGTGCAAAAACAAGTGTTCACAGAATGAAGCTGGAGATGCATTCATTTCCAGCAACTTTGGCTAGACATATGGAGACAAAAAACCTAATAGCAGAGGTGCAGGAAATAAAATGTAGCTAATTTAAAATATCTTTTTAATCACATAGCTGGCTTTCCTACATTAACACAAAGGCTTCTGAATGGGGAGATTGTGTTTCCCATAATAGTAATTTTTTTGCTATAAAATGCTTTTTTTATCCTTCTCCACTTCTGGACTAAATGAATGATGTGGAGACACATGACTGGCTTGGTGAAATCAGCCACTTAGCAACACTAGGACCAGATGCCCATGCAATAGAGTGCCAAAGCAGAGCGCTGGCGTCCTCCACGGCTTGGACAAATGTCTGGGTCTAATGACTCCACGGCAGCCCTGTCTGCAGAAACTTCAGAGGCACGATCGCAGCCCACAGAGAGCTGCACCCAGCGGCAAAGCCTCAGGTGGCAAATTTGGGTGGCTATTGTGTGTCATCCAACCGTTATTCTCACAAAAGTCTTGGAGACTTTTTGCAAGTCTCCTGGTAAAAAGCACAGTTTCTGTGTCTTTGCCCCATTTCACTAATGGTGACAATCAGCCCACTAAAGAAAAAAAATCCAAAAGCAGCAGCATTCCCACAGTCGCGCAACTTGCGCCTGTTCCATTAATTCTTATTTCATCTTTGTGGGGATTTCAGTGTTTACTCCATAACAAAAATCTGCTTCATGTAGCAGCTCAATAGCTTAATGTGATTCCACTGCAAAGCACTTACTTAAATAAAAAAGCAAACTTCCAGCCCTCCTTTCTGGGGAGAAAAGATTGAAGCTGTGACTAAATTAAACCCACACTTCCCAAGAAGAAAGGAAATACAAAAGCTCAAAAGATATTTTGTTTCTAAATTCATGGCTTTTAAGCCAAGCTCATGACTTTCTTGGTGACCGAGAAATGTTTTTTGAACATTTGATGACAAGACTTGTATTCAGAGCTACATTTAGTGTTAAGAAAAATTACCATATTGTTAAGACTAATTCTTAGCAGCCAGTCAAGCAAACCCTCTGCATTGGATGCTCTGGTCATCTCCTTACCAGTCACAGGCCCATCTATTCTGTAGTGACTGAAGGCACTTGAACATCTGAATAAACAACCATTTGATGACAAATCTTTGTCACCGATGTCCTGGGTTGATTTGAATCATAATCCACCTGGAAACACACAGCCTGTGTGGCTGCACAAATTTTACATCAGTGTCATTTTCCAACGCATGTTGGTTAAGAAGTCAAAGCAGCAGCGTGACCTTTCATCTTCCATTCCTGGCAGGTGAGAGGCAGAAAGGTGGTCTTCATCATTCGAGCAGTTGGCTGGCGCTGAGGAGATCGGGGCTGAATTTCCAGAAGCTGCTTCAGATTTTCCTGCTTGTCAGTGAGCAAACCCCTGATATACACCGATGTCAGTGTAGGAAATTCTTCCCTACATCTCAGCAACGTGCTCAATACTTCTGGTTTCTCAGACTCCATGAAATGTAGGTGGGTGGCTAAATTGTACTTGGGACCCCTGTAGGGGCTAAGGACACTGGGCTGCAGTAGGCAGGGATCAGAACTGGAAAACAGGTGGAAGCAGCAACTGTATCTGGAGCTGCCTACCACACAGCAGAAGTGCCGGATCCCGAAGGTCAGGTCTCGGACATGTGGGGAAAGCTGTGAAGACGCATATAGTTGGAAGCTTTCATCGGTACAAACACTTGTCTGTCACTTATTAGACTGTGAGAAGAAACCTAAATTGCAGCTGAGCAGAGTTACAATGGCTGATTATAATACAGAGCAAAGTATTTCTAGCAACAAAGGCCCCAAGCATATCAATTCATTCAGCTCATTGCATTGTGTGTAATTCTTGCTTACACTTGCTGTCATGCAATAGAGTTAAAATTTACAATCTTGTTGATGTAAGAAGATATTTTTATATATACTACTTTGTTAGCCATTTTGCTTCCTAATAATTAATCAAATCCCCAAAGAAGTATCATGTTGGGGAGTGCAGATTTATTTGTGTTATTAAGCTATTCTAGCAGAGCATTTCTGTGTGGTAACAGCTCTGTTACAATATGGCCCACTTGTTTTATGACAAGTTACAATTTTCTTGTAACATTAGCTGCAATTCATCTCAATAATTATGCTAAATTAAGTACTCATGCACATATAGAAATAAACATTAAATACATTAAAATAAAGCGAGAAACATAATTTCATCTCTCTCAAGCTAAATAGAGCAGGGATTGCTTAGCAGTCCTTAACTCACCCATCTAAATCTGGCTGAAGAGCCCCAGGGCTTTTAGATTTCTGGAATGGGGGGGCAACGTGGGTCTGGGAACGACTCTGTGGGTCACTGATCTCTGCTGCCTTCTAGGAAACCTGCAGCCCTTCCTGCTTCTCGTGGGCTCCAGCCCTGCCCTTACCCACGTCTGCCCGTGCAGCACCCCAGCACCCGCCCCGAGCCTCGCTGCTTGCACAGCTGAAGGTCTCCTTGGCCTTCAAATCCAGAAACCAGGAGATGTTATGGTCATGCTGCTGCCTGGGGATGTTGCCTCTACATCTCGGGAGGGGTGGCTCTGGGGAGAGCCCCGTGCTGCAGCCCAGGGGTTGTCGCAACTCCCATCCCGCTCAGCCAAGCTGAGCACTCGGACTGGGACTTGTGAAAACTAATCAGAAAAGCAGCCACAGTGCTAGGGACTGGCCTCAGCTTCTTGGTAGAAGCTCCTGGGGAAGGCTGCTGGTACTACAGGGGCAGGAGGAGGTACTGAGAACAGAGGGGCTGTATGCTTGCCCCTCATACACAGCGTTTGTCCCTGGTACAGAAAGCTGAATGCAGAGGGAAGACGATGCGCTGCTTACTTTTAGCCAGCAGCTTTGGACAGAGTCCTGTTGCTGCAGCTGGATAGAAAAATACAGAATACTGTGTCCCTTCAAGGAACGTGGTTTTGCTCATCATGTCCAAGGGCTGAAAAGCAAAGACCTTTTGCGCTCACTGCCATAATCTGGACACTCCACAGGAGAGAAGGGGGACTTTCAGGACCACCCAGGCGATGGACCTTGTGTGGATCCTGCAGTTAGGAATTACTACCATTAGGATGGCACGGAGGACTACTAAGGCCAGCACCTTAGCAGACTCTGCAAAGACATAGCATGAAAGAATTCTCATGGAGTCGACAACACTGGCATACATCCAGCAGCAGAGAGCATTAGGCATATCCAGGAGCACCCACAAGGCATCAGCTGTGTGCCAAAGTCCTAGGGAGGCTTGGGCACGAAGCACCCCTCACCCCCCCATGTCTTCCCTTAGGGACACAGTGATATGCAGTGAGAGCTGTTTGACTGGGCAAAGGGATGGTGAGGAGCCTGGGAAGAGAGTAGGAAGGAGAATATGTTATCCTATTACTTTCAAAAGTTGCTTAGTCATCCAAATAAGAATTATTAGAAAAGCCTGAAGATAGTTATTGAATCCACTGTCAAATTCTTTGTACGTGAGGTCTACGCTGTTAACTATTTTTCTCTTTTTTTGTCTCTCTTTTTCAGCGCTGTTGAAAAGACTTGTATTAAAAGAGCTTTCATAGAGGATTACGTTCAGGATGGCACCTCTTTAAACATCCATCATGAAGCGTGCCTTGTCTGAGGGTTAGACCTTTGAGCCATGCACGGTTTTTGGAAAGGCTCCATTTTCACCTTCCCCCAGAGAAGAAAGGTGGTAAGGGTAATACACAGGAGACCCTCACCTGGGGCAGATCCGCTGTGAGGCATTCTAGTGAACAGCATGTTTTTCTTCTCTTTCTTTTTAACAGAAAAGAGGTTTCCCTAGAAACCATTTTTCTGGTAAATAAAGTCACTGTTTGTAGGTAGATTTGCTTAATACTGCTGAAAATGCTTTAATGGCCTCAAAACATAATGACAGGTTGCATGCCTCTGACTGTCACTGTGAAAAGGAAACAGTGACATAAATAAAGGAAATAAGACAAAGACCACTGGAAAAGCAAAATACTTGGAGACAGAGATCTTCCAAGATCTCTTGCTTCATGCATGTTTCCATCATCAAAACTACCCAGCTGGCCAGTGCTGTGCCTGTTCCCAGCATTAGCTAGAGTCACAAAGCCAGGCGGAGTGACTACAGGGTCACCAGTCTCAGTCAAGTGGCATTGTCCCATGGCTATGACTAGGACTACACTGTTGCCCCAAGAGCTGCAGAAGAGAGTGGAGCAGCACATGACATCATGATTTTTCCATGATACAACACCTTCTTCTATCCGTAATTACAGCTGATGCATCATTAGTACCATCCCAGATAAAGCAGGGACTTTGGGATAAAAAAAAAAGATAATTCTATGGTCATACACTTTTGCAGAAAAAAAAATCTAGCCAAATGTCTCTCTGAAACATCTCTTCCACATTGCCCCACCAAGCTGAAGTATTGGATTGCTCTGTTTACTCGCTTGGAAGCCAAACCAATCCCTCAGACACAAAGTACCCTGCGCTGCACAGTGAATTATACAAACACATTTGCATGAACAGGTACTGAGGTTTTTCAGTGGTTTTTTCTTCCTTTAAGGGGAAGTGCCATTGCTGTGGCTAAAAAAAGACGTATCCTCTTTTTTTCCAAGCAATTACATAATTTTGATACATTTTGTCATCTAAGAACAGAAACACCATCAAAGATAAAGCCTTGGATGACTTCAGGGCCATAAATGGATATGGAGTTTGAGATTGCTCCAGCTTGTGAGTCTGAATCTGGGCTGACTTACCTGATTTATTCATCATCACCAACCAGGAAGGGACCAGCAGATGCGTTCAACATCTGGGAATTATTCTTTGCTACCTGTTTTTTGCTGTAAATCCATTTTCTGTATGATCTGAAATATAAATAGAAGCATCTTTAAGAAACAGACAATTGCTTGGAGCCAGGTTTGTTCACAAGACATGAAGAGGTCCCTGGTCCATGCACACCACCTTTGCCTATCTGTGCTCTGTTGTGATGAGCATTAGTTTAGCTGAGAGTCAGACTGATTCAACATCGTGCCCGGAGAAAAATCCCACTAAGCTGAATTTTCTTTTATTGCCATTCAAAAGTTTTAGATGTATGAGTTTGACTGACACCAGTGGAGGCAATGGCTTACGTACTGTGTTGTTTATTTATTCCACCCACCTGTCTCAACTTTTTTTGTCTCTTTACCCAGGTAAAGGCATAATCTTAATTAAGACTGAATTAGGGGCAGAATGGATTCCTGTAGGCTATTATACAGTGTGTGCTATAAACAAATAAACAAGCATGATGCACACCACGTCTGTAATTACTGTGCGCAGCTGTATAACATCGGTGAATCGGCTTTGCCTTCCCCACATCTGTTCTCTGCAACATCCTTGCCTTCTCTGCTGCACTGTAGGATCTGGAAACCTTTCCTGAGATGGGTGACTTGTTTCAGGGGACTTCAGTGAACACAGCTCCAACTGAAAGGTCTCCCTGATGACTGTACTGGGTGGGTGCCAGGCTGGGCATGTGGCAGGAGAACATATGGCACGTCACTGCTTAGGGTGTCCCTTAGGAGTACCGGTTCACCTACAGATACTACTTGTGCAACTGCTTCTGCTCCTGACAGATGACAACCGTTTTGCCCTTGCAGTCTGCGCGCTCTTCCAGAGCTGCTGTAAGACCAACGCTCCCTCCCTGCCTGAGAATATTTTTCCATTTCGCATTTCTATGGGAAGCATTTTAGTTGTTAGTTTGTTCTTGACTGTTTTCAGTAATGGCATATGCCACACACATTTCAAGTGTAAAAATTTCTTGTGTCAAATTTCATGTGCTACATAAGTGAAAAAACTTCTTGGGGATATGCTGCTCTACAAATAGCAACATATGTAATTATAAACATATTATTATCTTTGAGCGAGTAGGCAAGTATTTTCAGGCCCTGGATTTTATTTTCGAATTCATCCTATTACCACTGGTGCTTCACATTCAAGAATTTCTAACCAAGTTCTCAGATCACTCTTTTTTGTTTACTGAATTTAATTATTGTGTTTTCCAAACTGGATTTAACTTACAATTGAAGGCACCTTTGTTTTGTAGGTGTTCAGCAGAAAGGAGCTCTGAAATGTTTTGAGTCAGTTGTGTTCAGATTTGTAGTAAGCTAGATTTTTTTGCTTTCAAAGCTGATTAAACCTATTGTAAGAGGCTGAATTAAAGAATCTATTGTCCTTTAAATTTTTCCGTATCTGTTAACACTGTCCTGAAATACTCTGTGCTTACTAAATGCAGCTTGGGTATTGGAAAGTAGATCAGTAGCCAGAAATCCACATTTCCTTGAGAAATTTAGAATGTGTTTCAAATGCAAATCAAAATAAACAAAACTATTAGGTCACAAGCCTTGGCTGTTGAGGCAGTTGTGGATTATTCTGATCTTTGGAGGCCATGTGCGATCTCCCTTTCTCCAACCAATAAAGGGCATATCGAGCCACACACCAGTATGTAAACCACCATACATGTTATGCTTCACCGACCTGGAATACAGTAAATTGATTATTTCCAATGTATTTGGAAATGGTGATTGCTCAGTGCACATGAGATACTGAAGTTCACCACTTTTGTTGCAATTCTCTCATTTCTTCAAGCTTTGCTGTATTATTTTCATCCCCAGTGCTTGTTGATGCCCATTGTAATGAAATGCCAAAAAAAACGGGTGTCCAAATGCTTTTTCAAATACTGTAATTAACCTTACATTCACATCAAATACATTTGGTGTGCCATCTGTTGCAACACATATAGTGTCTGAGGTATCAATATCAATTTTAAATGATCATTTGCACTATTCACAGGCATCCTCACCCTTCTCTGTTCTCAGAAGTTTTAGCAACTTTACTAATTCGTCTTTCAGTTCAGTACAACTTTTAGATGTTTTCATCTAGTCAAATGGGACACAACTCACCTTTAAGTTATTTCATAGGTAATTTTTAATTCGTCATACCTAATTCTTTATATTCCCCTCTGCATAACATGTATTTGACACGTCATCTAATTTTACTTTCTTAATCAAAGTCTCCGGGTAAGGAGTTTGCACAAAACACATTGTTTCTTTTGCGTAATTGCTCTCAGCTATAGTTTCCATCACAAGCCACCAGTGTGCCAGCTGACAGCATTCTGCAACAGCCTTGCTACTGCAGACCACCACCACCAAGGGGTGTGATGGTAGGTACGCAACTACATTATAGATAGATAGATAAAGTGTCTCTATGTGATAGATACGCAACTACAAATATGCGGCTAAACTAAATTTAGTTCATGTAATAGATTAGTCAATTTGCTTTTCTTCCTCTGCTTTTGCATCTGGCATGAAAGTTAAAAAACGGAGAGAAAGCCAGCATTTACACTGAAGTTCACTAACAAAACTCACATTATCCACCTAACTTCACATATTTTTAGCAACACCTGCATAACACGCTTTTTGCACCTAGACCTCAAAACTCCTCAGGGAAGAGTATTGTTGGGATTTCCACACGCGGTGCCACGTGAGAGTGCATCAACAGACCCCCGGCGGGCTGCTGGCAGAGCCACGCACAGAACTGAGCTTTTCCAAGCCCCAGCCACACTCACTGGGACGCCTTGCCTTCCACAAAGCCTGCAGCTCATCCCTTTGGATCTGCAGCAGGGAATAAAAGATCTGTCATTATGATCTTCTCTAAAAGGCCGTGCTTTAAATCTGGAGTAGCTTCACATTCGTTAAAGCTAGCTTGAGTTTCTGCTCCCAGGAGCGCAGCAGAACCACGGTTGCCGGCTGCTGCAGGACCCCAGCGGATGAAGACACTCGGGTGTCAGGATCAATATTGACACTGCGCAAGGCAGCTACCTTAGAGCAGAATAAAGACTTTTTCTCTGCTACTTGGCGACTTTATGGAGGGGGAGGGAGGGAGGGAGATTTTTCTTTCAATAGATTCTTAAAGGTGAGCATTTAGACAGCTACAGAAGAAGGTCTCGTTAAAACAGCATAGCTCTGACTAATGAGCGGGAGTTAAGGAGTTTAATGACTGCTTAGCTCCTCCGAGGCTTGCTCTCCTGCTAGGCTGACTCACAACAGCCATCCACCGGGAAGAGGCACTGCCTCGGGGACCAGTACAATGAAACCATGGGATTCCTACAAACAATTTACTCTGTGGGAAAATCTCCCTCTTGCAACTACCATTCTTTCCCGGAGCCTTGTTTGACTTTTCATTGCCACAGCAGGGGCAACTTTTTTCCTCTCAATTCCTTCGCTGAAACTCTGCCTGTGACAATGGGGGGAATGTGGCTGCAGAGGAGGCCAGGGCCGCTCTGCAGCACAGAAAGGGTTCCTGTGCTGAGAGAACTTTTTTTTCTGCCGCTACACCATTTTCACCATGGTGGATGTACGGGCTTACCCCTGGAGACGTTGAAGAGAGAAGAAAGGTGAACCAACGCAGCTGAACAAATGCAGGATGAGGATTGTGCAAACAGACTATGTCTGCCTGGATCCAACTTTCTTATTTCCCTCTCACTGAAACAAACAAATGAAAAATTCACCCGGCTGAAAACATTCCTTTCAACTCTTAATGAAATACCTTGGGTGTTGCTGAAACAAAAGAAGGGCTGGATTCACAAAAGAGGAGGAAACAATATCTCCTGTTTTCTCAGGAGCTCAGCCTCTGATGTGCTAACCCCAGAATAAAGGAAACTCGAGTTTAAACCCCTTCTCACCAATCTGGGACTTTCCCCCTCCTCTCTCACCCTCACACCTTAACCACTATGCTGTAAGCTGCTCTGGAAGTGTGCAAACTTTGTCACATTTTGTACCACTTTGTAAAAATACATTTATATTTTTCATTTTAAAAACAGATAATTTAAAAAACATTTATGTGAGGAAAACATGACAGCAGGTGAACAGGCGTCCAGCTCCATTACCTGTGGCCTGAGGCTGCGTAGTTTTAAGGAGCAGGAGTTTTGTGGTTTAGGGTGTTTTTCTGGAGGTTTGGGGTTGTTTCATGTTATTGCCAGGAACATTAAGGCATGTGTCAGTGTGACCAGCTACAGAGGTATAGTCAGTCTCTCTCGTCACCTACCTGCTGGAGCCTGGGCACTGAAATACAGCTGCCCCATCACCCAGGGCGGGATGCTGGGGCCGAGCACCACACGGCTCTGCTGTTCTGTGCAAAGCACCACAGCTCGGGCCGGCAGCCCGGGTCACCTGGCTGTGTAGCGGTGACGTACAAGCCTGGGAAATGAATGAGCAGCTGCAGCCAGCGTCGGCTTTGCGCTGGCCTGGGCAAAGGAAGAACACCAATAAGGAGGTTTTTATCAGACTTTGAGAACTCTCTTCAGGTTATCGTAGGTTCATAGGATGGTTTGGGTTGGAAGGGACCTTCAACACCATCTAGTTCCAGCCCCCCTGCCATGGGCAGGGACACCTTCCACTAGACCAGGCTGCCCAAAGCCCCATCCAGCCTGGCCTTGGGCACTGCCAGGGATGGGGCACCCACAGCTTCCATGGGCAACCTTATGGATTATGAACAGCTTCAGCAGTGCTGGCGTTTTCCCCAGTGTCTGGCAGACTCCCTGACCACCCAGCAGGATATATCTATGTAGCTGTAGAACTGAACTAGATATAGAAATGTGTGCAATGTCTTCCTACTTTCAACGCTGAAGAGGTTTATTCAAATACCTATTTTTTTTTTCTAAAGATTCCTATTACAAGGGTACAGAATATGGGATAGATGCAAACTACACTAATGCTTTTAGCTGAAGACAAAAGTGGCTTATAAAAAACAAAATGTGGCAGGAAGCACTGACAACCATGCAATTTGAGCATTGTACAGGAGTGCCAGCAGCAGCAGCATAATTGTGTTTTTCAGTTTTTGTTTGGTGCCCATGCTGGCTTACAGTGTTAATCTCCATACGATATTATTTTTTTTTTTAATTCAAGTAAATAAAAGAAAAACAAGGCTTTGGATGTGTATACTGGTTTTACTTGTTTCTTTGTCTAAATGTGAGAGGAGGATGGGTTATGGAGTGATATGTAATATACTGAAAACTGATCCAAAGCTGTTTTGCTGCTACTTGCTGGTAGGGGAAAAGAATGTCATTCACAGTTCCTTGGTTAGGAAAGTAAAACCAAGCTAAAAATTATATTAAAAGAAAACTTTCTTTTCCACCAGATAGTCCAGGTTTTGCTGAATGCTAATATAATTTTCATTTTGATAAGCAGAGTATGGCTTTTCAATTTTTTATTCATACCAACTAAAATTAAGAGAGATATGTTTCACTGTTTAGTTGCTTAGAGAGGTAAGTATATTTTTTTCTTTACACCTCTTGCTTTCCATTTCTTCATCCTCCCATCTCTTTATCAAAGTTCTCTTTTCTGTCCTATTTTGCATGAACTTCAAAATCTAATTAACTAATTTTTATCAGTTTAATTTTGATATCCACACAGTTTTTCTGGTTTTTTTTCCTCTTTTTTATGATTCCTGTGATACTGAGCTGAAAAAGTCAGTTCCAGTGTGAGTGTTTGTACATCAATATGCTTCGGTTCCAGAGTCTAAGTCCTGTAATCAGTCTCCAAAAATATACGTCCAGACTTACAGCTTACACTGGATCGAGCCTATCTAACTAGCAGGTGATTATTCCTAACACCAGCAATTTACTTCCCTTGACAGACTCTCTCAATGTTACATTATTGACAAGTCTTAATGACTTTCTTTTAAAAGCAGAAGAATTAAAGGTAATAAAAATAGCAAGCCCTTAAAAAATGAGGACTGCAGTATTTTCTAGAACATCAGTTATAAAACCATCTTATATGTGGTCACCTTCTTTAGCTGGCTGCCCCAGTGCCACATGCATGAGGAAGGAGACAGGGATCAGGGAAAGAAATTAATTTGTAAGTACTGTTGCCTTATAGGAAACAAAACAGCCGTGCCTGTTTGCCTGTCATATGATCAAAATTTGATACAGAGATGATAATCGAGAGGAATTCTGGCTATTTTTTTGTGCCCATGTGGGACTGTATAGCAAACCAGGTGTTTGGTTTTGAGTCTGGTACACCTGGAAAGCCAGGGCTTGAGCACTGGAGATAAGCAAATATCTCCTCACATGCTGGTCATAAATAATTTTAATGATATAGATATGGACTTTGAAGGCTGAACTAGAGACTAATACAGAAATATTTAGAAAAAAATCCTGATTTGAATACTGGAGAGTTCCAGCTGAACTAAGAAAAACCAAAAATATTTTGAATTTCTCTTTTTTTTTTTTTTTGGTACCATTAGGCTTGAAAGATGGGGACAGTGATCTGACTTATCTTGAATTAAATTCAGATTAATTTCTGAATATAGTTTGAAACAAGGATATGAAAATAATTTCCTTGAACTTTTTTTTTTTCCTCTTTGACTCCATTTCATTTTTTTGTGGGGAGCTTGCAGATAGCTTTGGTTGCCTCCTACATGAATTTTGGAGACCATAAAAAGTGGTGGAAGAGGCCAGACAGGTCTCTTACGAGGATTTTTGAAGATGCTCTATAAATCCTGCATTGTTTCTTTTGCTTAGTCCACTGCTTTTTTAAATAAACTGTTGGGGTTTTTTAAAGGAACTCTGCCACTAGAGATATTCTCAATTCAATGAGTAAATAAATCAACTGCAAAAACATTTCTTAAACATGAGTCATTTTACACAGGCAGCTGTCAGTGTGAGGTCGTTGTCGTCGATGAGGAGGCAGACACTGCACCTCACCATCTGAACACAGGAAACTCGCAAACTCAACACAAGCCAGCTTCTGCTAAATATTTTACAACTTTAACAATTACAACATTCGGGTTAAACAACCGTTCAGTTAGCCAGACTTCACAGAATTCACCTTGCAGTACTTAGGAATGCCTGTCTCAAAGACATTTCAACATTGTTGTAAAGAAAGTTTTTCATTATATTTGAATAACTGAGCTTTTCCTGTCTCAGCACTGTGCTGCTGAGATGCTGCTCCACTGCCAGATAGAAACACAACCAGCCACAAGCATCTGTGAAAGGTTGTACAAAACTACTTAAAGCAAGAAGCTGAAATTTGCTAGGAAGGCCATGAGTGCCCACATGCCTGGTGTCCTCCAAATCAAAACAAACCTACAAGAACAAAAGACTCTCCCTGTTCATTAATATTGCTGCTTCAACTTCCACACCAGCTACTGGAGAACTATTCTATGTGCCAGGTGAAAATGTACTGCCTTTTATTCGTTTCAAAAGTGCTGCCTGACATCGCTCCTGTATGGTCAGAAATTCAGAGTAATCTGCACGCACTCCTTATGATCGTATGGGTCCTTTGGTTTCCACCACTGCGTCTCTTTTCTCAGATGGAAATCCTGGCCTCCAGTCTGGGATTTTTGCTGCCCCTTTCTACACCTTCCATTGCCCTGTCTATGGTGGACCAACTACATGGCCAAACGGTGCCCAAGGTACAAGTTCATCTGTAGTTTACAAAGCAGCAAAATGACAGTTTCTGTCTTGTTCTCAGTTCCTCGCCCAGTAATCGCCAACTTTCCATTCTGAGTACTCAGCTGTTGGAAGACGGGAACTAGTAACTGTGGCCATCTATCACATGAGGTCACTTGTCTAAAGGTTGCAGCACCTTCCCATTGAAGAACAGATTGGTGGATTGCCAGGAAAAAAAAAAAAAAAAAAAAAAAAAGAAATTCAGAGTACATAGGCCTAGCAAGTTTGAACTGAGCAGAACAGAGAAATCCCATAAGTCTTCAAACAAGGGATCTACAATACCCACGGAAAAACTTTTACTTAGAGTTTATAATGCCATTATCACTTGCAAGTGAAATTAACCTCCTTACATGTAAAGGTTTGCATACTGGGGTGGGCAAACAGAGATCTACTAGGAAAACCATTCAGCATAATCTCCTCCTAAGTAGGTGTAGCTTGGTAAATCCTGGAGATCTGGTACTGTTGTCGATTTGTTAAAGAGTTGAGATCAATTGATTTTATTGGTTTGATTATCTGATTTTATAGAGTTATTTTATAGAATAGAAATATAGGAAGATGATTATTTAGTAAAAGTAGTTGTGAGACCCTTTATACATTTTGTACTAAGGCCAGAAGAATGGGTTGGAATCATTGTTGAAGCTTAAGTAATAATTTAGGGTTTGAAAGGTTTCTTTGTATCTAACTAGTCTTCTGTATAAAGAAAGTATATTGAGATGTCAGAATGTAGGATTAATGGGAACTGGGGAGAGTCGACTGGAACAGCTTGTAGTTACCTGCCAAGAAACTGTGAACTTTAGTAAAAGGTAATTCCGGCAGGGGGAGATCGCGACCACCGACTCATATACCACCTACCCAAATCGTACCCCAGACCCATTTCTGGACCTTTCTAAGCTTTATTGCGCAGAATCGGATATGGGAGGAGAATATGTTAATGATTTTTGGGAAATGTTATGATTATGCATGAATAATTAATGAATATGTATGAATAAGCTCTATATATGGAATCTATTTTTAGGACCTGGCGTGCGTTGATCGCGAGAGGACTCGCTCACGCACCCGGCCGTTAATAAAGAAGTGTCTGCTTATCTACATCACATTGGTGTCGATAAGTTTTTCATTCCGAGATTTCGGTAACAGTTTTGGCGACCCAGATGGGACCTCGCTGAAGGAGACCGGAGGAGTCGGGGACCTGATTGGTTCCAGCCGGCACCGAGAATTTCTCGGGGATACCCATCGATCCCCGATCCGTAAGGCTCTTCGCGACGTTCCCTGGATATTTGGTAAGACACTTCTTTTTTTTCTAATTGTAGTAAGTGGGTGAGAGTCCCACTAAAGTAAGTAAGTAAGTGCACTAGAGAAAGTGGGGGGGAGTCCCACTATAATAAGTGTATGGTAAGGAGTGGGTTAGAGTCCCACCAGTGGGTTGGAGTCCCACTGAGTAAGTCTACCTGTCAGTCGCAGTGAAAGACCTGCGCAGGGTAGGACTAGGAGTCTGCCTGTCAGACGCGGCGAAAGCTGCGCAGGGTTGGACTAAAAGGATCCTTGTGTATGTGGAAGCCTAGGCGTCTGCCCGTAAGACATAAGCGAAAGCTATTGCAGGGTTGGACAAAAGTGGAAACAAGAGAAACTATATGTTATAGTGTTCTCTAAGGTAGTGCCTCTAACAAAAAGTTAGAAGAAGTTTTTGTGTTTGTGGTTTTGTGTTTGTGTATTAAGAAGAAAATTAAGAGGTATAATATTGTGTTATATGTTTGTTTAAAGTAACTGTTGGAAAGTGTGAGTGTGGCTGTAAGGGTGAGACGTATAATTGAGAACGAAAGCGAGTGTGGAGTGTGGATCCGCGGATCGGAGTGACAGAGTTGAATAATTGTGTATTGTACTGTGAGTAATTATACCATGGCAACTAAGTTAACTTGGTTGTTTAAAAGTAAAAGCATGGGTAATCTTGTTGTAAATGACAAAATCCTGAAAAATTCTCCATTAGGATGTTTGTTGACACACTGGGGAGATTTGTATGAGGATTTGTCGAAAAGCCAGATGATTGAGTATTGTAATAATTTGAGTATTGTAATAATTGGTGGTCTTTGTATATATTGGATGATCAGGAAAAGTGGCCCATGAAGGGGACACTGAATTATAACACTATTTTGCAGTTAATGCTGTATTGTAAAAGAGAAGGGAAATGGAATAAAATGTCAGATGTGGATTTGTTTTTTTTTTATTTAAGACAAAGAAAGGATTGGCAGGATGAATGTAAGCTAACTATTAGAGATAATTTTGTAATGGCTATAACTTTTGATAATAAGAAAGTGGAAAAAAAAAATGTTGTTTAAATTGTAAGGTTGGGAGTGGATATAGGAGCGACATTTTTTTATTAAATATCTGTAAAGGAAAAACTGGAACAAAACCAGGCCATTTTTGTAACCCCTGGATTTGAAATTTGGAAATAAGATAATTATATATGAATTTTTGTATGTACCAGAATGTCTGATACCCTTTTTAGGAAGAGATTTGTTATCTAAATTAAATGCACAGATTGTTTTTGACGAAGGAGAATTTTTCTTGAAAATATCTGAGTCAAAAACAGGAGAAATCTTGATGATATAAGAAAAAGTAAAGGAACAAGAAATTCCACCGGAGGTGGATTTGGCAGTGATCCCTACAGTATGGGAGACAAATATTACTGGTAAATCAAAACTAGCAGAACCAGTTAAAATAGATTTGAAGGAAGGTGCAGGAACAGTGAGAATTAAACAATATCTAATCAAATCAGAAGTGAGACAGGAATTGAAGAAATTGATTGATAAATTTTTGGAGTATAAAATTTTGGAAGAATGTGAATCTGAGTATAATACTCCTATTTTACCAGCCAGAAAACCCTCGGGTGAATATAGGCTGGTGCAAGACTTGAGAGCAGTATATCAAATAGTTAGGGATATTTATCTTGTAGTAGCAAACCCTTATACACTGTTAACAGCGTTAAGGGAGACTTATCAGTGGTTTACAGTGCTTGATTTAAAAGATGCTTTCTTTTGTATACCTTTGGAAAAAGAAAGCAGAAAACTTTTTGCTTTTGAATGGGAAAATCCTCAAACTGGGCGAAAGATGCAGTTGACACGGACTAGATTACCCCAAGGATTTAAAAACAGTCCAACTATTTTTGGAAATCAATTAGCTAAAGAACTTGAAATCTGGAAACAGGATAAATCAAGACCTGGGCATTTACTATTACAATATGTGGATGACATATCGATTGCTGCAGAAGAAAGACTTACCTGTATACAGGTGACTATTGATCTCTTGAATTTCCTGGGACTAAATGGATACAAAGTATCCAGGAAGAAAGCCCAGATAGCCTGCCAGACTGTGATATATCTGGGCTTTGAGATTTCAAAAGGACAACGGCAATTAGGAAAAGATTGCAAAGAAGCTATTTGTGGTATACCTGAGCCGAGAAATATTCATGAACTCAGAGCATTTCTGGGAATGACTGGGTGGTGTCGCCTTTGGATTATGAACTATGGGCTAATAGCTAAACCACTCTATGAGGCCCAAAAGAATTTTCCATTTGTATGGGGCCCACAACAACAAAAGGCTTTTGTAGAATTGAAACGTGCCTTAATGTCTGCACCTGCTTTGGGACTGCCGGATCTAACCAAAGATTTCCAGTTGTTTGTTCATGAAAGGCAACACCTGGCACTGGGAGTACTAACCCAGAAGATGGGAAGCTGGAAATGACCAGTCGGATACTTCTCTAAACAACTGGACACAGTGAGTAAAGGGTGGCCAAACTGCCTTCGAGCAGTAGCCGCAACAGTGATGCTCATACAAGAAGCTCGGAAATTGACTTTGGGAAGAACAGTAACAGTCTATGTCCCACACATGGTGATAACTGTTTTAGAACAGAAGGGGGGACACTGGCTGTCTCCCAGCCGAATGATGAAGTACCAGGTGGTATTGACTGAACAAGATGATGTGATTCTAAAAACGACTAACCTGGTAAATCCTGCAGTGTTTTTAAGTTCCATACAGGAAAAAGGACGACTGGAACATGATTGCTTGGCTACTATCGAGTATGTTTATTCCAGTCGTGAAGATCTGAAGGATGTGCCGTTGGAGAGACCAGACTGGGAACTGTATATTGATGGAAGCAGCTTTATGGAACAAGGAGTCCGATACGCCGGATATGCGGTAACAACAGAGACTACAGCTATAGAAGCAGGAGCATTGGCGAGTACCACATCAGCCCAAAAGGCAGAACTCATCGCTTTAATTGGAGCCTTAGAATTAAGCAAAGACAAGAAAGTAAATATCTGGACTGACTCAAAATATGCCTTTGGGGTAGTGCATGTCCATGGAGCCTTGTGGAAAGAGAGAGGGTTATTGTCCTCTCAAGGATCAAACATTAAGCATCAAACAGAAATTTTACAATTATTGCAAGCAGTTAAAAAACCAGATCAAGTATCAATCATGCACTGTAAAGCACATCAGATTGGAAATATAAAAATAATAATTGGAAATAATTTAGCTGATAAAACAGCAAAGAAAGTAGCAAAGAGACAAATATCGCAAATGGTAATAATTCTTTTTAAAACAGTAACCCTTCTTAGGGAAAAACCGAAATATTTAGAGGAAGATGACAAATTAGGTCAGTTATTAAATGCTAAGAAAAACTTAGCTGGATGGTGGAAAACTCTTAATGGACAGGTAGTAATTCCCCCTCTTTTAATGAGAGAGATAATTCAAGTAAAACACCAAGAATGTCATTGGGGGGCAGAAGCTTTAGTAACATCTTTACGAAAACAAGTGGTATCAGTTAAAATGTTGGGAATAGCTAAAATGATAACTGTAAAGTGTGAGGTATGTTTGAAAAATAATCCAATGATTAAGAAAAAGGTTCAAATGGGTAGACTGAAATCTGGTGTAGAATCTGGAGATTATTGGCAAGTAGATTTTTCAGAATTACCCAGACAAAATGGGTATCGGTACATTCTGGTAGGGGTTGATACTTTTACAGGGTGGCCAGAAGCCCTTCCCTGTCGCACTACACAAGCAAAAGAAGTGGTGAAGTGGTTATTACAGGAAATAATTCCGAGATTTGGAGTTCCTATTGGAATTTTTTTTGACAGAGGTCCACACTTTGTTGCTGAAGTAGTTCAAAGTGTTAGCAAAGCATTAGGTATTAATTGGGATTTACATGCCTCTTGGAGACCACAGTCTAGTGGGAAAGTGGAGAGGATGAATCAAACTTTGAAATGACAAATAAGTAAAATTTGTCAAGAAACCAGTCTAAAGTGGCCTTAGGCACTTACATTGGCATTATTATGAATCAGGGTACAGCCAAAGAGTGGAACCTCAGTCAGTCCTTATGAATTGTTATATGGAAAACCATATGAGTTTCTAGAACCAAATCCAAACATACATGTAAAAGGAAGCCAGGATGTATATAACTATTTGTTTTTTTTTAAGGAAAATTATAGCTGTGATTTGGAGTGTAGTAATTTGGAATAGACCTTTACCCCTAAAAAATTCAGTGCATGATTTTCAACTAGGAGACTATGTCTATGTGAAGACTTGGACCTCTGAACCTTTGCAGGAGCACTGGAGAGGACCTTTCCAGATACTGCTAATCACTTTTACAGCTATCAAAATTGCAGAATCGGATGCTTGGATACATTATACTTGAGTGAAGAAAGCACCGTGAAGAAAGCACCTATTCCATGGAAGATTATCAACCGTGACCCAAAGACTTTAAAATTGACTTTGAAACATGTCTAATTTTTTATATCAGGTTATGGTTGGTTTTTGGATTTTTTTTTTTGGTTGGTAATGTTGGTGGGATTATGGGCTGGCTTGGTGGACAGGAACAAAAGACAAATAGAAACAGAACAAGTGATTGACATTCCCAAACAAATGGCAGAGGAAAATTTGTTGGTAGGATTGACTAAAGAATTTACCAATTTATAAAATGTCATGCAGATCACTGCTTGTTTGCCAATACCGAGGGCAGTAGGTGAATCTATTTCATGGGGAATTTTAACTATGAATTTGACTAACCTGGAACATAAAAATGAAACAAATTATTGTGAACAGAGGCCAGTGACTCAATGGTATGAGCAAGTGAAAGTTATTAGAAAACAGTGGAAAACTCCAGGTAGTCTGTTGGATTGTGAAAAATTGTTAAATCATGTTTTTACCAAAATAGGGAGATTTAAGACTGTGGGATGGTGTTCTTATGATGAACAACTTAAAACCAATGTGAGCAGAAGTATCATGAAATGAAAGTGTAATAAAACTGGCCAAGGTATCCAATTAGTAGAACAACGGGACTCTATATGGTCTATGTCCATATTTTCCCATTTTCAGTATATGGCAATAAATTTTTAGTGTTTTACCTAGGATGGAAAGGTTTTTTTTTTAGTATTACCCTGGGTAGATAATAAGTCAACTATATTGGGAGAGAAGGAAAATAAAGTAGTGCCATGGTGGAAATGTGAAAAAGTGTATGATTGCAGTAATGCAGACTTAGTAATCCAAAGAATTCCTCCGCTGGCCGCTGCTTTGAAATATGGTTGGTTTTGTCGAGGTCTTAAGAACACTCTCAATTTGACCAGCACTTTTACAGTTAGGAAAGGAACTTTGTTTAGTTGTAGTAAAACTACTATTTGAAGTCCAGGACATTTAGTTTGGGCATTGAGTGATGGAACCTGGACAACTCGTTTACCATTAGATGGTAAAGTGAAACAAATTACCTTAGGCATGCCAACATTGTGTCCGATTTGGAAGAAATCACCATTTAAAGGATCCTTAGAGAATTTAGAATCTAAACGAATAAAGAGATCTGAGATAAATGATGATATTTGAAATGAACCCTCTACAGGAGTGAAAATTGGTTGGGCACTTGAATCACTTTTAAATCCTATAGCATCATATAGGAACAGAGCATGGCTTTATAAGTTAACTGGTCAAGTGGAAAAATTAGCAAACGTTACTAAAAAGGGGTTTAAGGAATTGAACATGCAATTACAAGCGACTTCCAGAATGACTTTACAAAATAGAATGGCACTAGATATGCTCCTACTTAAAGAACATGGAGTGTGTGGATATCTCAAGGATAAACTGGACCACTGTTGTATCCACATTCCAAATGTCACTCAGGATGTGGAACATGATCTGGACCTATTGGGAAAAATTGAAAAAGAAACTGAAAATATTTAAAAGGATATGTCGGAAGATTGGCTTGGAAAAATTTTTTAATAAATTAGGATGGAACTTGAGCTCTTGGATACAATCCATAATCAAAACTTTGTTTTTGTTATTAATTGTCTTTTTGATGATCATGTTAGTATATGCATGTTTGAAAAAACAGTTTATCAATAGAATTGTTGTCAATCGTATGATTATGAGAGAAGTGCCTACTAGTCCACCAAGACACAGCCCACCACCAAAATATGTTGAAACAAATGACATGTAAATAGTGTGAAAGTATTGAAATAATGATTTTCAACACTTTCAAAGGGGGGAAATGTTGTCGATTTGTTAAAGAGTTGAGATCAATTGATTTTATTGGTTTGATTATCTGATTTTATAGAGTTATTTTATAGAATAGAAATATAGGAAGATGATTATTTAGTAAAAGTAGTTGTGAGACCCTTTATACATTTTGTACTAAGGCCAGAAGAATGGGTTGGAATCATTGTTGAAGCTTAAGTAATAATTTAGGGTTTGAAAGGTTTCTTTGTATCTAACTAGTCTTCTGTATAAAGAAAGTATATTGAGATGTCAGAATGTAGGATTAATGGGAACTGGGGAGAGTCGACTGGAACAGCTTGTAGTTACCTGCCAAGAAACTGTGAACTTTAGTAAAAGGTAATTCCGGCAGGGGGAGATCGCGACCACCGACTCATATACCACCTACCCAAATCGTACCCCAGACCCATTTCTGGACCTTTCTAAGCTTTATTGCGCAGAATCGGATATGGGAGGAGAATATGTTAATGATTTTTGGGAAATGTTATGATTATGCATGAATAATTAATGAATATGTATGAATAAGCTCTATATATGGAATCTATTTTTAGGACCTGGCGTGCGTTGATCGCGAGAGGACTCGCTCACGCACCCGGCCGTTAATAAAGAAGTGTCTGCTTATCTACATCACATTGGTGTCGATAAGTTTTTCATTCCGAGATTTCGGTAACAGTACCTCCTGCTCTGGGGCTGGTGGACTAAGACTGGTTCTGTCCCAGCATTGTAAAGAATCCTCCATAGCCGAAAAAACAGGGGACATGCTTAATGAAGTAGAGGCTGCAAGCTGACAGGAGTGTTGGAAGCGGATGGAGGGAATCGGCGGATCACAGGCAGAGCTGGCAGGCGAGGCGGCTGGCCGTCAGCCAGCGGGAAATCGAGTGGAGCTGAGCGCTGGCCGTGGCCAGCTGGTGAGAACAGAGAGGGAGCACAAGCAAGTACTAAAATCACAAGCTCAGGCAGGACAGGGTTTGTTGTAGAAACCCAAGTTACTCTTGAGGCAATAAACCTTAAAAAAAACCCCAACCCTGCCAGCACTGTACATAATGTAAGACAATGAGACGCAGAAACTCCCTTCTCCAAGTCCTGTAAGCAAGCACAGAGAAGTGAAAGCTTCTCCATGAACAAAGGCCAGACACGAAACAGGAGAGGAAAACCAAAATGCTTTCACAGAAGGACTCTGGGCCTGAGTTTCCTATTTTGCATTTTATCATCAGTTACAAAAAGTGAATTTCAAGTTCTGCTGAACAAACAGCGATGTGCATCAGCATAAACAGCCATGCGTTTAAGAAACGATTGCATTTTCCTCTTCAATGCAAAGTTCCAGTCCCTCCCTCCAGCATGTTTTTTCTGAGTAGCCTGCTACCAAAATCACTAAAAATGGCATAATTAAAACCTTCCGATTTTCCAATGTTTTTGGACAATGTGTAGCTCAGCTGACGCTGGCCGAAGCCTTGCCTAGCTAAGAATGAGGATACTTCAGATCCATGAATTCTTCCAAGTTTTTGGAAGAGAAAACTATTTCTTCTTTGGGAACAATGTTCTCTTGGCTCGTAGGATTTCATTATTTAACTTTATAAAAACTTGCCTCAGCAACGATTCCTGTTATTTGACTGAAGGAATCTACATGCTCTGATCTTGCTTTTTTACCAGTTTGAAGAGATGGGATGGCAGGGTATGTGCGTACGCTTGAAACAAGATGGATTATGAATTTGAAAATTGCCAATTATGTTGCATCACACAGCTCAGAGCACTGGCACAATGATAAACCACAATCCAGATTTTTCAGCTTAAATGGCTTTACATTCAAGCAAGCAAATTAACCATAAAATAAAGGGGGGGGGGGGAATTTTACAAAATATCCCAAGAAAGAATAAACTGCAGATAATAAGCACCAATCTGGTGTTGAATGCAGCCCAAGATACCAATTGTTTTAAGTCACGACAAAGACAGCTGAATGCTCATCTTGTGGATATAGAGCATGGATGATTGCTTGCCATGAGTATCTTCTCTCACAAATAACAGTTTTTTCGCTCTTAATTTTCTGCTAAATTGGAAGCTAACTGCTTCCCACATTGTCGTTGGAGCACCTGCAGCTGTGCTGGATTTCTGCGCACCATTTCTTTTAGGTAAAACAGCACTCCACTTCCTTGAGCTCATCATTATGTTTATGTCTTCCTTTCATTGCACTGCCGCACTAATGATTCAGGCAGGCTGGTCAGTCATTAAGTGACAAGCAAATGATACCATATGCAACGTGTGACTAATCGGTCTGAACAAATGAAATCACAGACTTGCTTTTCCCATCATTCATTTCACAAACAGTAGCAATGTGGTGCACAGCAGGTAGTTCAGTTAAAACCAGCCTTGTAAAACAAATTTCCTGCAGCCGTTTAAGCGCGCTATGATGGACTCAGTGCTTTAGCTAGTAGATGATGCCCAGGGGAACTAAGGATGGTTTGGGCGAAGGGAAGTAGGGAGGAGGAGAAATGCTTGGTACGTACACTACAGTAATTAAAGGTTTAGTTACCTTATTGGTTTGGGTATTTTGTTTGTATGGAACACAGAAATGACCACTGGATTACCAAGCCCAAAACATGCGTAACATACACAACGCTTACCAAGACAGAATACACAGCTCTTTAACTAAGTTCCCAAAAGGTGCATATTTTATGTAGCAAGCAAAATTACCTCTGATAGCTATAATGGTAAGACATACCTATGCAAAGGCAGAACTTAAACTTTTACGTAGAACTAAGCAAAATTACCCCTGATAGCTATAATGGTAAGACATACCTATGCAAAGGCAGAACTTAAATCTTTACCTTCTCTGTGCCCAAAACGCCTTTCACTGATTTTAATGAGATAATTTTCTCAGCAATACTAGCATGAAAATATTTAATATTTGAAATATTTAACACCTGCATTAAAAATATAGCATTAAAATTAGATGTATATCCCCAGTAAAGTCTAAAGGTACAAAAATAATTTTGTCTGCTGTCATTAAAATTTTGCTAATATTAAATAAAGGTCCTGACTAGCTAAAGCCATTTCCTAACTGGCCAGTTGAACTGTTTTACCTCTGTCATGGTTACATGCTAGCTCAGAGCTACAGGCTGTTAGTATCTCACTGAGAAGGTAGCAAAGACAACTTCCGAGTTTAATGTTTTAACTACTTCAGCATGGGCATGAAGGGCCCACTGTCCTAAAAGAAGATGTTCTTTACCCAAAATCATGTTTTAGAGTTGAAAAAACCCACAAGGATAAAAAGGTATCAAACCAATCTGATTTTTTAAATGTAAATAAATGAAGAAAATCCAAAAGCATGGTAAAAGGCAGAACACAGATGCATTCACCTAACCCAGATTGAGATTTTGAGAAGTTACCGTTGTAGTTAATGAGGATACACAAGAGGAATTTCTTAAGTCGCTCAGGTACCAATGTTAGGAGCCTTGGTAAGAAAGCATGGGACTCATTCACCTCCCAGCGTAAATGTCACCCCATAGGTATTTCTCAAGCCTTGTGGAAATATTGACATAATTAGAATGTGGAAACCAATTCTTAACCAGGATCAAACAGCCAAAGGGGACCCTCTTTTGACCTTCTGTGTCAAAGTAGCTTTACGGGTTTCTGAATCATTGACAGTTCAGAGGTGGAGGATCATGAATACTTATGGACCGGTCATCTAACAGATAAAAACACAAAGCAGGAGCAGGTGGTACTTTTTGCATGTCACAGTAGATGACCACCTTCCACAGGATGCTTCCATGGCAAAGACGGTACAAAGTTGTGCTCGTGGAGGCAGAGCAGTCTGAGTGGTTTGCAAAAGAACCCAGGCAAGGAATATGCATTTGTATTTATAAATCTGGAAAAAAAATATGCAGCACGCCTTTACTGAATGGGGATCTGCTTGGGCAAAACACTAACTGAGGGTAAAAGCTCGGAGTTCTTGGAGACAGTGAAAGTGTACGTGTCTTCCCAGCAGGCTACCACTGGCAAAAGGCTAACGTGGCTGGTGTGTATACCAAGAAAGGGCTGTCACATAGCTGTAGAGATGTTATATTCTGTTTTTCTTACTGAAACACTGCCTGCAGTTCTTTTACAATTCAAAGCCCGCACTGATGCATTCATAATGGTCAGAGTGCCTGCAGTCAAATCTGCCAGAGAGCATCATCTACATATTCAGAGAGCAAAACCGATAAAACCCTAACGTGTTACTTAACAAAACTTGTAAATACCTACAGAAGAACTACAAGAACAGCCAGAATGGATCAAAAGAACCCATCAGTTCAGCTAAGTATCATCTCTCCAACAGCACCAGATGTGGATGCCTGGGAAAGAGGGTATGAGAACAGAGCAAATTTATGATATTTCTCTCTAAAGTCTCCTGCCCCGAAAACATTTTTTGTTCAGGAACTTTTCTGAGCCTCATGTTGATTCTATGCATTTAGCAATCATCCATGGATTTCTCTCTCAGGAACATGTCCAGTGACCTGTAGAACAGTGGTAATGAACTAGCAATTAAAGGCAATAAGAAGATCTAAAAGCTGGAAGTGGAAGCTCAGCACATTTAGAATATGGATTTTGCAGTTGGGATAACTGACGATTGGGATGAAGTAATGAGGTCTGTAGACCACTAACAAATCTTACATCAATTTGACTAATTAATTTCTGCAAAAACTTATTCTAGTTCAACAGGCTGTTTAGGCAACCAGTAGCCCAGTACTATTCCAAATGCCAGATAAAAACAACACAAAATCCAGCCAAGGACCTTTTAATCCATTAATTTTACAGTTGGGAGATACCTTGCTACTATTCTTCTACAGAAATTTAAAACGCTATGCCTTCAGTGGCATGAATTATTGCATGCCTAAGAGTAGGAGAGGACTTCTTAATTTATATCATGTTGTGGCTTATTGCATTATTATAACCTCAGCAGTCTCCACGAACTAAAGACGTACTGATTTGGTCCTGTTTATTAACATCACTCTAGTACTCCAGTTTCCACATGCTATGCAGCTAGTGCTACAGTTTGCAAAGATGCCTTTTTGGAATCAAATGTTTCTGCAACAGGATTTTTCCCCCAGTGTTGCTGTTTATTGCTTAAGTCATTGCAACAGGGAGAAAAATACCTATGGCCTGTCTCTACTGCATTTTTTCCTTTACGTCATAACACAGGAGCTTCTGGCACAGGATCGCTCACTCAGGTGTGTATTCTTCAGAGAGAATAAAAGGTGTAAATATTCCAATTGCAACAAATACGGGATTTCATAGGGGGCCACATGCCGTTCAATGTAATTTAGTGCTTATCGAATACATGTTAACAGTTCGACTTGATGATCTTAAAGGTCTTTTCTAAGCTAAATGATTCTATGCTTCTATGTTTATCCAGGCATTTGCTGATACCTAGTACACATTTACAGAGTATGCCAGGAAGCCGCAGGACACATTAATGATGTACCTTTTCAATATCTTGCAGTTCTGAAGAATCTTTTTAATCTGTTATGAAGTAGAGCTAAAGAAAAGAGAGTGGTAAAATGGGACACCACATAAAAATAATTTAAAAAACCTTCCTGTTCTTGCAAACTAAAAATCAATGCTTAGAAATTTCCTAGTGACTTTTGGTTCTTCCTCTTTTTTTCTTTTAAACACTGCCATTAAAAAAAAGAATTACAAAAGAAGCCCCCCGTGGCTTTCTGTCAGATACTATCTTATTTGTATATACTTTTTGTGGTTTAATTACTCCCTTTGTTGTGTTTTTCCCCTCTTGGTTAAAGAACAACTCTCCAGATTGTTCTGTGATCATTTGTGTCTATGCAGATTAGATTTGGAAATTAAGGAATCTTGCATCAGCTACATAATTAAGTGCATAAAGAGGTCTGCCACACTTTCTTGTTTTTTATTACTAATAAACACATATAATATGAAACATTTGAAGGTTTTAGGGTTTAAAGAAATATCTTCTGGGAAAGCCATACCATCAAGTTGTGTGATTAATAAATTGCTATTTTAGTAGAAAATCTTTCCACTTTTCCAGTCCCACCACCCCTGTCCATTTGGCATTACACCTTCAGCCCTTCCTCCTACTTTAATGAAATATATAGCTGTCTTTACTTATGGCTGGTTTTGTACAAGCATCCCTGAAGTGGGCTGTACAAAACAGGTTACAAGCAAGAAGGTTGAAAAAGGAACAAACCAGACCGTACACGTGGGGCTGGGAACATCACGTTGCTTGTTCCTAACTGGTAGCAAGCCTTTCATACCCCACAGAGGTTTTTAGGAGGATTTGAACACAGAGCTGCTGTGGTACAGTTTGTCATAGAGTTACTAATGCACTAATCCTGTAAACAGCTGAGAGGGGAAGTCACAGGTTATTTGATTCATCTTGCATGTCTATGCAAGGAGGTTCAAGGGTGAAAACCTGGTCAACACAGAAGACACCTTTCTCTTATGGTGAGTTCAACAGGGAACTTGGCACATGCCTCCTCCAGGCAGCCAAAAAGGCGTTTGGATGAAAAGGTGCCTTCCCCAAGGTCATGATAAACAGGACTTGTTAGCAAAGCTAGGAAGGATTTTACAAAGACGTTCCCAAATTGTCAGTGGAAATGGAGATGAAAACCTCAGTTATTCCTACTCAATAGCTCATTTTGATCACAGGCTACACAGGAGACAACCTGAGTCCCTGCAAAGGACGTGGGTTTCAACGCCAGCAGCGCTTGAATGTGAGTCTGTCACGATCCAGCACAGCCCAGCCTCATTTACTTTTCCCACCATGAAAGCACCATGCGTTCTGCTCTGCTCACGCTCTGATTTGGGGCCGTTTCCCAAGAAGATACTGAAAGGCTGCTGGTTTTATAGCAGAGCTCGGAAGGGCCAGCTGTTCGTTTGAATCCAGCTCAGCCAGCCTTAAACGCCCCAATTCCCACCCAGGGAGCCCCTGAGCCCCTGCACCGCACAGGGGAGGCAACAAAAGGCAAAAGCAGAAATATTTTAGCACAGACTCAAATCCCAGGAAGACCCTGTCACCGTCTGACATACAGCTCGCAGTTCTTCCACTGCCTCGCCGTGCCAGGTGTTTCACTGTCACATTTCTAACAAAAAGCTCAGTGCTCTGCCCAGGACACCCTTTCAGCGGGGCTGTTGTTTGGGGAGCAAAAGGGAAGGGCTCCACAAATGCATTTCCATGAGAGTTACGTGGAGCTTTGTCATTTCACAGTCTCCTTGTGCAGCCTTGCACGAAATGTGAAAGGCTCCAAACATGCATTTAGAAACTAATAACAATTGATCGGTAAATACACGTGTATTTATTAACTCTCCTAGAAACTGCCTCCTGGCTTGCACTTCCATTGGGAAAGTACTGAGACTTGAAGTGTATGTGGGGTCATTCCAGTCTTAAAGACAACTTCAAATGCATGCACAAACCCCCATACACTTCTGGACAGCTGTTTGGAGGAAGGCTGAGTTCCTCTCCCATCCGTTATGCCACTACTTTTCACTCTCATCAGGGTTTTTTCAGGTTACCCATTTCTCTTAAGCTTTCCCTACATCACCAACGTCTCCCATCGCCAGCCCTCCAATTTACTCATCTATTTTCTCCAGTCAGTATGCCACCAGCTGTCCTCCAAGTGCTCTTCACATGCTCGTGTATCCACAGGGCTTGGACTTCCCAAGACACTTTAGCCTGGATCTCTAAAGAAAGGAGACTGATGCAATTGCATCATTCATTTACTATTTAATCCCCCAATTTTAACTCATTAATTCTTTAGCCAACTACAATTGAACTTGACATATAAATTTATCATATATTTTCTGAAAAGTTGCAGCTGGGGAGAAGGGAGACACTCAGGTAAGCATCTTCCCTCTTCTACTGAAAAACTGTCGAGTGAGGTCAACCCTGTTGTCCGTCAGGTTTGTCCTAGCCAGAGCCCAGCCAGGCAACCCAGCCGGCACGTGCCCACCTTGGGGTGAGTCGCGATGGACACAGCCTGATGGCCACTGGCAAAGACCTGAGGGTGCTGAGCCCTGGGGAAAGCTGGCAGGGGCAGAGTCGGGACCAAAGACAGAGGGAAGGGAGACTGAGAATAAAACAGGACGTGGGAAAAGAAGCAGGTTCTGTTCTTGTAGACCTGAAAGGATTGAAAGTATAGAAATTAACATAGAAATTTTCAACGTAATTAACTGAAAAACAGGTTTAATTAATTTCACTGTTCACAGAACGATGTGTTTAGAGAAGAAATTATTATTCAGCATCTCAGTGGTTTTTAATGATAAATTGAGGAGAAACAGAAAGAAATTAATTTTACCCCCCAAAATGGTATTTTGCTAATGCAAACCTGACATCAGCCTTGTTGGTAGCGCTGAAATTTGCAGCTACATTTATTAAGGAAACTATGTCCTCATGCAGAAACTGCAGGTAAAGGTAGCGCTGCCACCTAGCTTTAACCCCAATAGCCAGTACGGCAGGGGTTTTGTTAGACTCTCGGAAGCAGGAACAAGAAAATACCATGGAAAGTTTTGGAAAAAAACCTGCAGAACTGGTTGTGATCCTGATGCGCTCCCAGAGAAGACCTTGAAATCACTTTGCCAAAACCTGTTGTTTCAGGGAAGCATGAGAGGCACCACCAGGCAGATGGGGGGAAAAAAAAAAAAAAAGACACAGTAAGAGAAAAACAAATGCTCTTTCCCTGTTACCCTCCTTCCCCAAAGGCAGGGGAAGGGCATCCAGAGGGTGCGCTTACAGCTAGGTTGGATGAAATGAGGACAGCCCCACCGCGTAATTCGGTGCAGAGACCGCTCACGTTTGTCACTGCTCAGAGGGGTAGTTAATCTCAAGGATTTTGACTTTCTGGTTTGCTAGCAGATAATCTGATTTATATAACCGATACCATTCTTTAGCAAACTTGCTGTGCTGTGTAACAAACCAGTCCCTGGCACTTGAGAAAAAGCAAGCACTTGTTTAATTTTATTCTTTTTTCCCTTGAAGATGTATAAATGTGTATATGTTGCACATAGACATGTGCTTATATATGAAATTCAGGTTTTTGTATCATAGCATCTAATTAACAAAAATCAACCATCTCGACCTGAAAACAGCCATCATTGTACCTAAATACTGCAGCACCTTCCTACTGCCAGTGTGTGACATTCGTAGCGGCAGGTTGGACCTGAAAGCACGCAACAGGAGTTGTGCTCTATTAAGGAGGGAAAATAAAGCAGAAGCAGCAGTTCAGTTTTCAGTGCTGTCTGCAAACATTGCCCTGCCAAATTGTGCAGAAATGGGCAGAAGGTTTGAAATGCCATTCCAAAAGAAAAAATTCCCTCCAAAAAATAGAGGTGGCATATATTATAAAAATTCATCTCCATTTCTTCCTCTTCAAAAAAATATAGTTTCCTTGTTTTCCCCCTCCCCTAAAAAATACCCTCTCTCTTTTTTCACTCCCCTGACACCCTTTCGTTAAGGCTCTGGTTTAGGTGACACTATAGGTTGGGTGGCTGGGGGGTGCCTTCCCCCTGAGCGATAAGGAGCACCACCACCAAGCGCCAGCTCGGACGGGCTGGGCTCCCATGAGGAGCTCACCCTTTCTTTATTAAGATACACGATGTGCAAGCGCCTGTGTGTGCTGGGTTAGGAGAGGGAGGAGATACACATCCAGGTGTAAATACAGCGTGTGTTCAGGAAATCTCAGGACACTGTTTACCCCCAGACAGGATTTTTACTCTTGTCTGAGAGGCACTGTGCGATGTTGCTGATGTGTCTCAACAAGGGCTACCACCACACCAAAACAAAATGAACAGAAGGTGCTGGATGGAAAAGCCTTCAGGCTGCTGTCTGAGGTCAAGAAGGTGTGGGACCTGTCCCACCTCAGGGCTGGCCTGGTGTCCACCGCCAGCCGGGGGAAAGCAGGAACCTCAGAGGCAATGGGCCAGCGGTGCATGGGCTGTGTAGCCAGGGGGTGGGAAGAGGCCAAGTTGCAAAAACTAAATTTCAGCAGTGAAAGGGTAAAATCCAAAAGACACTGAAATACAAATGCGTTGTTGATGTCAACAGAGACTTGGCCAGCGACTTCACTCACCTATACAAACTTATACGGATTGGTACTTAAAGGTAACATCATATTGAATTTCAGAGAGCAAGCCACCACAGTAACGTTCTCCTGACATTGCATCTGATATGATAAACGTGACACATGATTCAAACACAGCTTTCTGCTCAGTTTTCCTTCAGCTTAATCCTCATCATGCCTGGTACACTTGAGGGATGGCAGGTTACAGACACAGAGGTAAAATCTGAGTAATGCTGCCTGGTGCATGAAGTGATGCTCTTTTACCTGGGGCACAACACCACAGTCTTTAAGAATTCTAATATATATGAATAAAATCATTAAATAATCTACATTTTAATTGTGCAAGCCTGTCAGTTGCAAGCAGATTACCTGGAAAGTAAACAGGAAAAAAAAAATCTGAACTAGCACTGCTGTAACCAGTCAAGTTACACCAAAAAAAAATATTCCTGAGGATACGTGTGTTGCAAGTCAGTGGTTTAGGTCACTTAATCACCACCAAAGGTATTAGCAAAATAGTTCTAATATGAATTTGTGGGAGTGCAGCTTCACAAGCTCAATGGCAAGGTTCACTCTACTATTTATTACATAGATGAACCACATGAAGAATCAAACTAAAATTAAGCTGGAATCATTTACATGGAGACTAAAGATGTAAAAGAGTAAGAGAGACCCTCCCATTGAGTCACAACGTTCCGAGTGAACCCCCTTGCTTTCTAAACCCTTAACAGACCTTAGATGCAGCTAGATCCAATCTTAGTCTCAGACTTAGACAATGTTTTATATTTAAAGCAATAGAAGGAAAGAGGCATATCCTTAAAGGAATACAAGGAAAGAGGCATATCCTCCTGTTGAGTTACAAGGTTCAGAGCGGACCCCTTTGCTTTCTAAACTCTTAATAGAGCTTAGATGCAGCTGGAACCCATCTTAGTCTCAGACTTGAACGTCAGTTTTTATCTAAAGGATGTCTAAGGTTTACTTACAGCTTAAGGCTGATCATAAGACTCTAGCAGACCTTAATCTTTTACTACGTTTAACATTTACAAAGTTAATTTAGGATTTACTTAAATTACAGAAGGGTTGTAACTGTGGATTCAAAATGGTAATACTTATACTGTACTTACTAGGAGGTTCCTAAATCAATTCACACACATGTGCACACAAACACAAAGGAATAGACGTATAGAGATATACTTAGGACTGCTGTTTATAGGGTTGGAGATGACGTGCTTTAATCAACAGTAAACTTCTGTCCCGGCCACAATCCAAGTGGGTAATTACTGGAATTTTTCAAAATTCCAGGGGTGGTGGTACAGTACCGCTCAGATCCAGGTAAGTCAGGGCTATCAGGGGATGTTGATCCAGACGAGGACTGTTTCTGGTACGGCCAGTGCTGTTTCCCAGCTCAGCCATGCAGGAGCTGCTGGTACAACCAAGGGCACGATCAAAGAACACTTAACCACCCAACTCATTACACAGAGGCCAATGCCTAACAGGGATTCCCAAGATCATAGAGCATCCCAGGGGAGCGGGTGAGATGCACCACCACAATCCGATGTGAAGCAGAGCTTGAGTTCTTAGTTTTGCTGCCTTAAAAATAAGAAAGGACTGATTGCCTTGGAGAGACTTTAGAGTCTCTGGTCTGAACCTTCTGATAAGTTTCAGACGGAAGAAAAGGCATTAACAGAGCAGAGCTGCCCCTGCTGCTCTGACGCCTACGCAGCACGGGGGAGGTGCACGGTAAGGGTTGTGTAGGCAGGATTACACTCCCTGCATTCCCGCTGTACAACCGCCACGTATCGTATCCTGGGACGAGCTCACCCTACAACATCCTGTAGGTAGCTCTTAAAGTATTAAACCCTTGATTTAACCTCGTGATAATTGATAAGTACTGCACCAAATGAGAAGGAATCCGAATGATTTTCCACTCACAAACAGAGCTCTTCAAGCTCTTTTAAGCAACACAGCAAAGCGGCAGGCAAGGCCTTGCGTGATGCCTCTCCACAAAGCAGAGGAGGCGGAGGATTATTCCAGGATGCAGCATGGCAGCCAAAGGGCTGACCTGGGGTAAAGACGCTGGTCCGAGGCTCAGGGTTTGGAAATTTAACTCCCAACTCTGTCATACCCTGCAAGAGCGATCCGGGGCACATCAGCTAAAAACTAGTGCCAGTAAAAATCCTGGATGCTTAGAAGTTAGGACTTGCCTCCAAAATCGGTGCTGGCTGCCACCCTGGCCACCTGTGCAGGGTGTGGGGAGCACCAGGCGCTGGGAAGGGAGCTCCTGAGCCGTGCGGGTGCTGAGCAGGCAGGGAGCAGGAGGCCGAGGGCTCAGCCGTGAGCCTCCCCTGCCCGCACACCCGCGGCTCGCAGGCTCCCAGCGGGAGAGCTGGCACCGCTGCGGCTCCAAACCCTCCACGGCACCTGCACTGCTTTGTTCGGGTTAATAAACCTGATCCAGCAGGGCCAGTGCTCTCCACCTTGCACCTGCGCTGGGAGAATATAGCGGTCAGAGGGACGACATGGGAGATTTGAGTTGCGTTTCCTCCTTAGCGGGAAGGAGATCAAAGCTGTATCTGCCACCTCCTTGCAGCTTTTCTGTCCTGAGTGGGGCACCCCTCTGCCACTTCGCGTCAGAGGGAAAGACACAAGATTTGACTTTGGGGTCCAAGTCCTTGCATACCACCAGGGGCTGAGGAGTCCTGGAGGCTTGACCTGGTGTCCACAGGACTTTGTGCCCCTCAGGCTGGGGTCACCGAGCAAATACAGAGAGAGCTCTGAGCACAGGGACCAAGCCCCAGGCCCCCCCTTGCCCCTTCCAACACACAGCCAGGAGCCTTACCAGGATGCAGAGTCTGGCTCCCTCTTGTGCCCTCGCCTTTTAACAAATTAATTTAGGAAATACGATGCAGTGGAATAATTTTAACAGGCGGTCTAAAAGCAGCTCTAACGTAGGGCTGAGGAATGCTGCTCTGAACTGGAAGCCATTCATGTGAAGAACTCAGCTTCACTTGGGTAAGCACGCTTTTGGACAATAAAAAAAATGGAATAGAGCTGCCAAAAGGGTTTTTACATTTCTAATCTTTTTGCAGAAGACTTCCCATTACTGTCGAGCTGCAGGTTGTGACCTGGGACGCGTTTGCACAGCCTGGTAGAGAAGCCGTTTCTCTGGAGAGACGCCTGCTTCAGCTCTGCCGGAGGGAAACTGGGAATTTCCAAGGGCAGAAGCTGCAATGGGAAGATGTGACATGTCTAGCCTTCTACAGAAGGTGTCATTGTTGCACCGTTCTGTTTGACAAACCCCTCACCAGTGTTCAGCACTCTTGAGAGGCGCTTTAGAAAACGAATCTTTTTTCTCTCGTTCAGCTAGTCTATTCCATATTAAGCTCAAGATTAAATATTTGCTCTTGCATAATTTAACTATACGTATAGACAAATATTATAGGCTACTTCTCCACTTTATTCCCTTGTAAAGAAGATTAATCAAGTGTGTGTAATCTCACAGAATTTAACCTTAAATTTCTGGTAATAAAAGGAAACGTCTGTTTTAACCGGGTGTCAATAAAAAGCACGTTGGAAAGAGTGTGACAGTCATTATAGCGTGATATCTGCACTGTTTTGCCATGTCCAGCATGCCTGTGCTTGGGAATGCTTTGATTATGACACAGGTGCTGGGAATACTGGTTCCTGAGAAGAAACGTGGCCCAAGGAATGTATCTAGCAGCCATCAGGAACATGCTGGCTACCCCTGTTCAGAGACATCGCAGTGGTTATCAGATACCCCAAATACCATACCTCTCTGAAGAATGCCCTACTTCTTGCTCACATAATTAAAGCAGGGAAAATCCTTCACATACAAAAATAACAAAAGCCTAAAATAGGTTCTGCTATGGTGGCTGAGGAATGGCCCAGGGTGCCAAATGCCCATACCTTACTGTGGCCTTATACACTTCCAGTTTAACCATCACAACCCAGAGTCATTCCTGCCACTAGTGTTGCTATGGTTGTATTCGATATGATACCTTTGTTCCAGCACTTCTGCTTCAAACGAACTAAGACCATGGTGGTGCCACTTCCCCAAATCACAGTCTGCCATAGACACTCCACCCACAAATGAATTTAGACTCTCCACGTTTTCAGCAAAGCAAGCGCGAAGCCAGGCCATAGAAACAGGAGCAGAAGAAGGTGAGGACCACCTTTCCTCAAAAGAAATGGACCATTCGATGCCAAGGCCTTGCTACTGTGCGGAGAAAGAAGTCTGACCCGGTTCCCTGCCAGAACTAAGATTATTCTTTCCTTGTTTGCAGCCAGATTAAGGAAATAGCGAATACTGATCCACGTGATTTTCAGATGTGGAACTTACACGAGATATCCCAGGGATCAAACGTATATGCCTATACCTTTAGTCATCGCATCTCTGTGATGTTGTATGGCTCTCCCCCATACGACAGGGCACTGAATAATGAACAGGTATCATCCAGTCTGGGGACTGCTTTTGCCAAGGTAAGAGCAGCTAAAATGCATTGCCAGCCCCCAGCTGGGGGAAACTTCAGCATATGCGTCCCCTCAGGCACGGGACCCCCTAGATGGCACTGCAAGACTCTGCTGCCACTCACCAACACTGGGCTGAGATGGGATTTTTTTCTGCCTTTCTGTTTCATTTTTGGACGGGGACACACACACACACGCCAAAACCCAACCACTACCTAAATGTCAGTTCACATTACTTGGGCTCACTTCCACGCTACATATTTGAAAAGAAGAGGGGAAACTTGGTCCAATTCCCTCCCAGCCTGCTCCACCTAGAAGCATGTCTATCAAATAAAAGCCAAACCACTATGTCTTAGTCGTAAAGTACGCTTGTACTGTTATCTGCTTTGTGTAACAGCAGTCCTGCCTCAGGTTGGTCCTATTCTGGTCTGCTCAAATTGTCTTGCTTGGCCAAACATCATTTAGGACCTCTGTGGCTCCTCCTTCTTGGAACCCCTAAAGCACTTTGCTTACACTGCTTCAGTGAGCTTCAGAAGAGGTGCTGTACGGCAGTTAAGCATTGGTCTTTACATCATAAAATGTCCAGGGTAGAAATAGGACTAATACTCAGTTTCTCTTTCTCTGAGCTGCTCTCCTCATACTACAGCTGAAGATGTGAAAAGCGAAGTAGCAAGTAAAAATTACTCCCTCTCCCACTACCAACTAAATATCAAAAATGATGCTGCTATTTTACTGGTAGTAATTAATTTGGAATGGGGCAGCAGTAACACTAGGACATCAGCGTCATGTACAGAGCTCACAAATGGTCAGTCTCCTGCCTGAGACACTGAGACAGCTCACCCTCTTTGTAGGGTGTACAAAAAGGCAGGACTGGAAAAAGGCAGGAGGAAAGGACTGTGATGTGGAACAAAAGAATACCAGCAGAAATTACTTGCCTAGGGCGCTAAAAGCAGGAACTAGATTATGACCCTGAATCAATGTCTTGCTAGCATCACCAGACATTGAAACTCCAGGATAAAAAGCAAGATGTACGAATGGTGCTTTGCTCAAACACATGCACACGCTGATTCCTGTGACCAGCAAAATCTCCACTGGGCAAGAGCTAACATGCATCAGGCAAGAGCTGGTTCTTGCTGGCCACAGAGCACCGCGAGGGTGAGGAGCAGTGCTGCACCCTCCTCTTTGACACACACCCACACCCCATCTCTCAGCTGCCCCCCGAGTTCCCTCACAGGCACATAACTCATAATTATTTCTGAGCCTCTCACGACTCTTCCAGATTTAGTTGAAAATGTCTCAAGTACCTAGAAAGCTAACAAGGGATAAGACAGGGAAGCAAATGAGATATTTGTTTTTATTTAAAAACTAAGTTAAAAAAGCTTCTTCTTTCCCCTCAATTGCATCAGAAGCAAATTCTTGCTCCTACAAGTACTGCCTCTTACTCCAGAAGTGACTGCTAGCATAAAGGAGAACAAAGCTCAAAAGTAGAATTTAGTCTTGTAGTTTCCTCATCTGTCAATCAACCGATGGTGGAATCCTGTGCACAAGACAGGACAATTTTCTAGGTCAGGTTACCTGGTTTTGGTCACAGCATGCCCTTGCTGGCGTTCAGCCCAGGATACTGCAGGCTAGGAGTACAAAAGTAACCTCCCCTCTTCCAATGAAGGGATTCACATTAAAAATAAACCCAGTAAACTAAATACTGGTAAAGCCCGAACCGCTAACAACCGGTTGCTCTTCTGGGAGAGTAAGAGACCCAGGGAATAAACTACTGCTAATGCAAGCCATCGAGCAGGGTGCCGAGGGTCAGGCTGGAGACGTGCCTACCTGCAGAGAGCCAGGATCCCCCCCAGTGGAACAGCCTCCATCCTGGGGGGCTCCCCGTCTGCTGAAGCAGGAGCCTCAGAAAGGTGCTGCACCTTCCTCCAGCTTCCAAAACGCCCCCTGTGTACCTGTGGTTGTGGGCTGCGTCACGTACCTCCATGCAATTCACCTTCCCTCCTCGTCAAACAACTTCAGTTTCCCAGATGAGGCTTCTCAAGCAGCCACCGGCGGTGGAGGGGACTGCAAAGGGGCAGCCACGGTGGAAAGTTCACCAACCGGGACGGACACCCTTCTCGAGAAGCAGGTCTCTAATCCACAGGGGAAGATTTTCCATGTTACACTGGTCTCCTCAAAAGGAGGTACGAAAAGCCTCAAAGCGTGTGGAGTAAAGGGCCCACACAAGCAATGCTACAGCTGCGATGCCAAGCAGAAAGTTGGGCGATTGCCTGGAGACAGGGGGGCCGTGCCCTGCCGCACTCCAGCTCCCCGCTGCCTCCGCCAGGTTCTTGCCTCTTTTGCCTTCCCTGACTTTTGTTCAGTGTATAATTGGTTTAGTGAGCGAGAGCAGGAGAAGCGCCGACGGTCTGGAAGTGCTCAAGGACAGGTAAGAGCAATCTGGATGGTGTCCTAGCTCTGTGCGACCTCAGCCAAATCTCTTGGGTCTCCCTTTCTGAAGGTTCTTCATCTGTGAAACAGGGACAGCAACTCCCCTCTGCCTCCTGGTGACTTTAACCAGTTAGCATTTTCTATTTGTCCTCATATCCCTCTGAGTGGCACTAAATGAATGAGGGGTTTTTGACATTTTTTTTAGCTGCTGTTCACAAGCACCCCTCTTCCCAATTCCAGGGAAGAGCAAGTGTTAACAGCCCCTGTTATCACCCCAGACCCATCGGTGACTGTCCCTGTGTCCCTGTGACCATAGTCCCAGTATCACAGCAGCTAGTCTCTGGGGAGACCCGCAATAAGCTGCAAGCACCAGGCCCAGTAGTAGGGTAAAGTACAGTTACCAGTTTGCGTACCTCAGATACGAGGTTTATTGTGTAGAGGAGGCTTGCCTTGGGTGTGATCATTTCCCAGGTTCGTTATTTGTCTCGGTGTGCAGGCTCAGGAGCAGCTGCACCAGCGCAGCAGTGGGAATGATTGATTGCGGCTTGTCTTTCCTTCCTCACAGCTGAAGTCAGCTCATCACAAAGATATTTCTTAAAGTACTTCCCTATTAGTTGTTTCGAGCCTTTTGCTGAGTATGCACGATTTCTCAAACAGCTACAGCTTAAACAAATATTTGACTCTTTTGGATGCTTCTTCACAGCTGTGTATGTGACAAATTCACAGTCCTCCTGCTCGCCAAGTCACACCAAAACCTGATTGACCTGACTTCCCGCAGAGTCCCTACAGCCGTCCCTGGCCAAGAGCAGACACGGTCAGCCTTTCTGGATTTTGCTTATTTTAGCTGTCACTGGCTTATCAACCAGCAACTTACAACCAATTCCCAAATCCTCCCATCTTTTCTATTTGCAGCATCCCTGGGACACCACATGGCAGCTCCAGCTGTGCTCATGGGAGTACTGCAGATACGGGGAATTCGGGGTGGTTTGCCCACGGTAAAGAGGACATGACCCATGATGGCACAGGGACAGCAGACCAGCCCCAGAGCCCCTCCCCCAGGGCACACAAGCCAGCACAGCCTTGCTTCACACCCTGATGACCACAGCATTTAAGAGCTCTAAACTCAGGAGCACCCTTTTTCCTTCCATAGTCCAATTCATTTGCAGCACACGGTATCCAGGATCAAAGCCCAGCACTGCTACACAAAGCAGTTAAGTTGCTCAGGTTTCCCCCTTATCAAAATTTGGGTGTAGATAGCTGCGAACTGTCATCAAGAGCATGCGTACAACAGCACCTTCCAGGGAAAACCTGCTCCGTGGGCTCACAAAACTGCTCCTTTGGTCGCGCAGTGAATTCAGCCTCACGCCATTAACGCGGCAGACGGGGGATTTGCTTACTTTTGTGAGATGTGCCCAGACAGCACTGCGGTGTGTTTGGAGAAGCTGCCCCAGACCAGCTGCTCACACTGCGGCCAACCGCTCTGGGTGAGACGCTGACTGCGGGGCGACCGACAGCTGAGAAGGCACCAGTCTTTATTCCCGTTAGCATCTGTCCTAAGTGAATGTGCACTCTCATCATAAAGCCTGAACGCTAAACCCATGGGGAAACGTGCACAAAAAGGCTGAACAGATAATCCCATCAGGCCACTTAAATGGGAATCTGAGTCAACAAATCTAATAAACTGGGGTCAGTGGACCACGCAGATGACAGAGGAGCCTCTCACCGCTCTATTATGTCCTGCAGTCCCTTGAGGTCACACAGGCAGCTTCGATGCAATAAACTGACTCTCCAGGCACAGGATTTCACCACTAGATGTCAAAGGTATCTCGGCTTTCAGAAGGGATGAGATTGCCTGAAGGAGGTTAGCTGCTGGAAAACCTTGTTCTAGCTAGCAGCAGCTTTTGCTGTGACCAACCACAGCCAGCCAAGCCCTTTGCTTGGTCAAAATGGTGATGTGCCCTTTGCAGAGACTTCCCCCATAAAAACCCTGCCTGTCTTTTTGTAACAAATAGCTCTGGCAGGTTCTTGTCTAGTTATTTCTAGGAAATGATACCCACCTTTGCCACATTACTACTACCTCTCGATGTCCTCTGAAAACCTTAACATTTAGCCTAAGTCTTTTTTCATTTGCACTTGTACAAAGCCAGACCAAGTTCCCTGGAGTCACCCAAATTGCTCTGAGAAATAAATCAAGCTGACAAAAAGCACAAAATGAAATCTGATTGGCTAAACTAAATTACTTTTAAATAAGAGTTTCTGCTGAAGAATGTAAAGTGAATTACCTCATTTAAAATGAAGTAAACTTCATCAGACAAGCACTAACAAGGGTGTCTACATGCACTTCAGACATGTGACTTTTCTTCAAATTTGTATGTTATTTTCCTCTGCCATGTTGGATTTATTCAATTCATTCCCAGTCCTCTTTTATACCTCTCTGCTAGCTCCTGCTATCACATCATCAGCTACTGGACCCTCCAACCAACTACGTGCCCTGATGCTGGAGCAGATAGCTGTAGCCTCGAGCCAAGGTCGATGCTGGCAGCTAGCATCAGCCCCAACAGTTTTCATCCCTATGAATGTGACAGGGCGTCCAACACCCAGCAGCTCTGCCTGGCCCTCTTCTGGCACAGCACCACGACCAGAGGTGCTGACCTTGTACGAAGCCCAGCATCAGCAGCAGATGAGGCAGTTTGCAGTTTGCAGTTATCGGCTGCTTTTGCATTCAGTTTCGTAGTGTAGGCAGGGACTCGGCCTGCCGGCAGACCTTTGGGCATACAGAGTTTTTAAAGCCCAACAGAAATCAACAGAAAACCAACCTGACTTCACGCAGGCTTTCGGAACGAAAGAGAGAGACACCCAGCAGCTGGCCTTGTTTTGATGGAAGTTTTTCCAAGCTGCTTGATGTAACGTGAAGACTTCAAACTTTTGAAGGATTTATGGCTGATGAAGGAATGTCAGCTGGAGCAGCTGAGCAGAATTCCTCAGCAGACACTTGTCTGTGCCACAGTCACCCCCACCGACAGGCACACTTGCTGGGAGCAAGCCCCACAGAAACCAGGCCCCCACAGCCCCATAAAGCTTCATTGCTTCGAACCTTCACCGAGCACGATGGAGATGGAGATGGAGATGGAGAGCTCTCACAAGCATTTGTCAAAAGCCTGTATAACTTACCATGGATGCGCTCGATCTGGGGCTCGATCCTCACCATCCTTTGTCATCTCTGGGTCTGAATCATCCCTGGTTACATTTGCTGGTAAATTCCCCTCCAGCAAAGCGCAGCTCTGCGCTTCCAAGCCATCTGTCACAGCTGGCAGTACCTCTCTCAAGAGGCACTTCACCACTTCGGTTAAATGGGCAAGTTCTGCCCATTCCTCTCGCTTCTCCCTGCTAGGTGACACTCCCGTCTCACCCGTTTTCCTGCAAAGGCAGCTCCACACTCAGCACAGTCAATGGCAGGACTTTTCCTTTCCTTTCCTCCCCCCCACCGCCCCCCCCCAGTTTTTTGGTTGGTTGGTTGTTGTTGCAGTGCCATTTACCTCGTGCCTAACTATTACAGCGTACAGAGCGGCTGTTTGCCGTTGCTAACCGCTTTTTCTTTACAACCTTACTCAGAGCACTAGCAGTCCCTCTGAACTAGCTCTTCCTACCACTGCAGGCAGGAAAGGACTTGCACCGGTGACAGTGACAGCAGGAGACCAAAACAAAAAGCTGCAAGTTGCAGAAGCCCTGACAACTTTCTGCAAGAAAACATGTTTGAAAGACCAGGCAATCAATAACCTGTCTCTTTCCACAAACCATCACCTAAGACCCATCTATTCAAGGCAGGCAGCGATTGTCCTTCATGCTAAAAAAGGCAAAGTAAGTTTGGTTTTCTGATCAAATGCTACTCTAAACTATGTTGATTTGCTATTTCTTAGCACCCCCAGCACTGCTCTGACCCCTTCCTACACAGATGGGAGCTGAAACTACATGGAGAGGAACTAACAGCACCAGGACTGTAAAGAGCATCGCATTAAAGCCACCCCACAAAGATCTCTCGTTAGGCCACAGTACTACCTGCACACAAACCCAGCACTACCCACCTCTCCCTGCAAAGTAACAAACAGCCAAATAGCCAGGTGCAATCAGTCAGACCCCTGCAGACGGCACAAAGGGAGAGCTTCCCTCTCACCTGCCGGGTTTACGTGACCTCCTGAATGGCTCTTCTCCTTCCTGACCCCCAAATAAAGTTTTTTTCCTGGTTTCTCTAGGAATGTTGTGGCTTTCTCAGTGGGGAGGTAAGGACGAGGATTGCCTCTACCCTGAGGATTCCCCCTGGGGAGGTGAGCCTGGAAAAGGTCAGCAGCACCCTTCAGAGCAAAGGAAGCTTTCCAAGGCTTTCAAGATGATGCCACTTCTCCTCCTCCCGTAGTCTGCCTGGGATAGGAAAGGGACAGTAAAAAACATGCTAAAGCCCAGCCAGTTCGCTGAATGCAGATCTGCAAAGATCTTGGTGCCTCTTAAGCAAACGGCAATACAGACCTCCTGGGGAGACAGCCAGCGGCCGCTGCTTACCACTGCGGTGGGCAGTGAAAATCAGAATTATGCAGAGTCTGTTATTGCCATTCTTTGGTGTCTTAAAGGCTCTGAGGCTGGGCTGCTGCTGAAGCTCGCTTTTGCCAGGCTCTCTGGACCTTTACAAGAGTCTTATGAAATCCACTGACCTCCCAGACAGGAATGCAGGGGAGAACACCTCTCTCCTTGCTTAAGAAATTGTTCATTTGCCCCACGTTTGCAGGCCCCCAGTTCTCCAGCTGTTACTAACCGCACCGCACGCTTCTTCTCACCGATACAACTACGGGCATCTTACAGTGCTGCTGTAGCCACGAGGTAGGGTGCCATCACGCAGCTCTCCAGTGTGAAACGGTGATCACTGCAGGTGCAGAGGTAAACAGCCAGAGGAAGACTTACCTTCTTCGGGTTTTGCTGTGTGTGTAACTTGGCTGCCATTCCCACGGCACAAGAAAGCAGGACTCCAGCGCAGATGCTGCGTGGCACGAAAGCTCACTGGGATGTGAAACAGAGAAAATATTCAGGGGGTTTGCTTTTCAGGCTGGACGTCTTTTTTTCCACTGAGAAGCAGGAATCACCTCTACCCCAGACAGAGCAGCGATCCCCACGCAGGTCAGTCCCACTCTGCACAGGGCTGCGCCGGCCCCAGAGGAACCTGCCCCCACCTGCTGCCTCCCACCTTCGCTCAGCTGCTGCGGGAACAGCTCATCACAGGCCTCTCTAATCACTTCAGTGACAATTCAGAGTCCATTGAGCAGCTTAAATTGAGCAAGCCTTTGCCAATAAAGCTTTCTGGTTGACAGGAATAGAGGAGCCCTTGTCTGAAGTTCAGCAGGATGGTCTTAAGCAGGCGCAGCCGCCTCTTCTTGTGGCTCTTCTAGCACAGGTGGAGCTGTAAGGCAGCTGCCCTCAGCTCTACACCTTCCCGTCTGCAAACCATCCTAAAGGTACTGTCATTCTAGCTCCTTGTGACAAGGTCCCAGCAAGGCTGATGGGTGGAAGGAGAGCCCTTTGGTGCCAAGTTAGCTGCTTGTATGTAGCTGCGTGTGGCTTGAAGTGATCCAGCTGATTAATTGCAACTGGTTAGGAGATACTCCCCAGGTCTCCTTCTGAGCTACACTGTGGAGAGCAATGGTCTCCATTGAAGGGACAGTGATGAACAGCTGGGACTGTAAATTCTTCAGCTTACACAGCTGGATCTGGAAAAGAATGTCTGGCTGTAAGGTATCTTTAATCATCATTATAGAGCTGTGTCAGCAATTTGGGCTTGCACTGTTTTAACTGTTCCAGTTAAATTTCACCCTACCTGTGTATTAACACTGGCACAAACACTCTGTAGGTCAGGCTCAAGGCTATTTAAGGTGCAGGCCCTCGGAGGATGAAGTACTGCCTAATTGTAAAGCTCTTCGAGCAGACATCGTGCTGCAAGTTACTCCTGTGTGAAATAGCCAGGTCTGGCTTAGTGGTACCCAGGGTTCGCAAGTGGAAAGAGTGGAAGGGCAGGAGAAGCCCCAGCTGCCGTACGGCACACTTGCAGCCCATCACGGGTTCCGCCTTCCCTGCTGCAGGCCAGCCAAGAGGAGGGAGAGGAAATCACATCAACAGGGACATCTGATGACAGGGGAAAGCATTTTCGGTCCCCAGTAAGAGATAAGTGCTGATAAGCAGACTCCAGAGGATATGAAGATAGATTTACTCCTCCCCTCTCCCACACGGACTTCTCATGGTGGCTCCAGGCCCCTCTTAGACTGTGCCGTGATAACAGGGCACAGCCGAGACCCCGTTAACAGCATCCCTGCTTCTGAAACATCCGCACCAGTGAGTCCCACTGACCAGAGGCGGACACACAGCTCTGAATGGGGTCAGGCTCCAGGGCCTCTACACGGGTCTGCATCCACCTCACAAATGTAGCAAGGGTTTGTGGAACTGAAAGACTGGGAATAAAATACTCCCGTTAGGAACAGTAAGTGCATGTGACAGGCATGAAGGCACAGAGCCCAGACTTCATTAAGGTAGTTTTTATATTTTGTAAAGCAATATTAAAAAACACTGGAAAATGCAAGATAAATGTAACTGTTGCTTCTACAAGTTTTAACCTTGTATTGCTTGGCCATTTTGACATATAAATTATTGCTTACTAGCTCTCATAAATACACAACACAATAATATATACAGAGGCAGACAAGCATGAAATATGAAAAGGACAACATTGGCAACATTGATTCTGGTAAATCAGATTATTTCATACATACCAGGTCTCGTAACGGTGGATAACTACTAGCTGTAGTCCCTGAGAAGTTAGGTAAATACCTTGATTTGGGGTTTTCTATTTTATTACTTTTAATGCAAGCTGACAGCGCGATGGCACTCAGAGAGAACAAACAGGCAGGTGTTCTTACCTCAGCTCACTGACTTCATCCCAGTATTTAACAGTGTATAAGATGACAATAAATAGGCTATGCAAATAAATACTACTCTGCTAAAATGTTTAGTATTTACATCTTTCTGTGTAATGTTACAGCAGCACATCTTATTATTTCTGATAACACCTTTTTTGTTGCCACCGTCATGCAAATGTGCTTTATTTCTATTCAAGATGGGGCTGGAATCAAAAAGCTGTGTCATAGAAACATATATATTTGATGCAACAAAATCCTGTGCCAAAGAAGTATAGTGACCCTGCTTTCTCCTTTGTTCTGTCTAATTACTCCTCCTAGCTACTAAGAAAATATGCAGAGTATTTAACCTCAGCGTGATTGCAATAAACTGAACTTAAAAATTCATGGATTTTATCCTATGTAACACAATTGCAATATTGAAGGATATAAAAAAATCCTACAGTGTCACCAGTGCTGGACCCTGGCAGAGGCTGTATAGTGTCACCCTTCCTTGTCACAGGGCTCACTTCCATTTCTCCTCCCAACCACACCTTCAAGCTGCTTGCCGGTCTGCAGCCCAGCCCTGCAATACTTCACCTGTTGAACACAGACTCTGAAGGGTCTTTTTTTTGTATGAGACGCGTTACGTACAGATTTGGGCTGTCTGCCTTTCCTTTATGCTAACAGTTTCAAGGTCCATATTTTCAAGTGAAACTGATGCACCCACCTCGGCTCCTCAGACCAGCAATTTATATCCCAAGTTATACAGGCCCCAATGAAAACTAGTTTGTAAAGTTTTCAACAGCAGCCCAAGTAGCCACCACACAGATAACGAGGTTAATGCTGGTTATGTGCCTTCAAACCATTCAGTACAAAGTCGCAGCAGTGCAGACAGCCAGTGCCTCAGCTGGCTCGAAGCCTACTGGTACAAGTTAACCCATCCATTTGCTTCAACCATTTTGAACTGGCAGAGGTGGCTCTAGCATGCTTTCAAATCAAAGCCTGAGCACAGAGTCATCTTTCCTCTTCTGTTTTTTGAGGGTTTCTTATTTCTTTTTTCCCCCTTCTTTCATTTCCTGTCTTTCATTCTTCGCTGGCGCTGCTGCTGCTTCACCAGCAATAACTACCAAAGCTACCACAGAGCCAAACGCAGCGAACTGAGAAACAGCCCCGCTTTCTCAGCCTGAACCTCTTCTAAAGCTCCCTTTCCCACAGCTTCCAACAGAACAATTTGTGGACTAGAATGTTACACCATATGACCCGAAGCATGCAGGCTGGGCTACACACAGGCTCCTAAAAATAATGCCGTGTTAAAGATTTCACAAGGGGGAGCTGAAAACCCAGCGAACCAGTCAGGTAACGCCGCTAAGGTGGGAATTCCGCAAGTGCTGTACCCAGAGAAAGAACTGCAGGGACACAGCATCTGGTTTGTGTTCCTGCACCGCAAAAAGGAGCCCACCGCAGCTAGTATCCTCATCTGAACAGTTTTGGTCTGTTTGCACAAAAGAGTTATTTACAATATGTGCAGTCAAATCTACAGAAGAACATAGGAAATTTTTACTCCATGGCCAGCAAGAGTTTATTTTTTTTTCTTTTTACTGGGTAAAAAGAAGATTTTTTTCTAAAAAAAAAAAAAAAAAAAAAAGTCATATAGTATTTGATAATAACAAAGTACAAGCAAATACATTTCTGAAACATCTGTTTCCTTTACAATAATAGATCTATACAATATTTCACAGATGGGAAAACCGAATGCATCCTACAGATTCCCCCACAGACTACTTGTTAAAGCTGCTTTTTTAAAAAATCCCTTTAAACCAGAGATAACACAATGATGAACAGCATGCTACTTCAGTATTCCCACATTTCAGTAAAGGAGCATTTTCTTGGAAGTCTTCCTCATGTGGAAAACATACAGTTGAGATGGGCAAGCAATGCAATGTATCCTCCCTGCCCTGCAAAGGGACCGTTACGGTGAGTGTACAAACACATGCCAGACTGCACAGCACACCGAACACTGCCTGTGGCATTCACTAGATTATTTCAGGGCAACTTCTTAGCACTGAAAACCAGAGCCACGGTGACGGTGATGCTTAGATGTAGGTCAGCTACAGAAAAGACTTGAGAAGTGCTGCCTCAGTACATGCCCAGTAGTACTTTTAGCTACAGGAGAATTGGCATGGGGAGGGGTGTGAGAGAGACAGAAGCAGTAAAGGGACGCTGATGCTGACAGCCTGCTGTGTACGCAGGTAATTACACCGGTACCCTGTAAGGTGTACTCATTTGTTCTTTAAAAACTAGAAGCGCGTGCAAGTTAGGCGAAGTTTTAGCTGCTGAAACAGTATTTCCAGGAGGTGGTTAGGAATGCAGGCGGACCTAGGCATTGCCTCTGAATAGACACCAAGAAGTCTGTAATCCAAGCAAAGCTCCTGCTATCATAATTTATAACACGTTAACTGCAGGAGCTGGTGCTAAATCTGAGATAACTGAAAGGAAGAAAATAACATTTTTTCAGCGTACAAACAATTGTGTCCATAAATTGCAACAAAAGTGGATTGGCTCTTACAGTGTGATTTATAAAGCAGATTCTTAAGGGGCCATGCCGGCGTGAACAAACGTTTACTGCTGACCTCTGCATCACCACGTGCTCTTGAGTTTCATCTGGTGCACTGTCTTTTTATATTTCCATTCTTGTTTGTCCGCACTTATCTCAGATGAGATACTCCAGTGGGCTCAGGGGAGCTGGATTGCACAGTATTTTTGGCAACAATACTTTGGCAGCCTTGAATTAGTGAGGTACGTACTGCGGTGAACTGAAAATCAATCCCTCTGTGGCATGTTGCTTGCTGAAATGTTTTGCTGCTGTGACACGATGATTCCTTTCATTCTAATACTGGCAGAATCTGCATTGAAAGCTACACTGGACCAAACAATATTTTCACAGAAACCAAGCTCCTGAGCTCAAAGGATGCTGCTCCACACCCTCCCATCCCGGTGACCAGCGCGGATGGCACCAAGCTTGCCCTGCAACTCTACGAGCAGCTGGCTCTTGCCTGATTTTCCTGTGCATGTTGTGTGAGCTACTGATAAAACTCAGTAAACTGTTCTTATATAGGGAAGCAACATGCTTGGCATAAACATTCACTTAATTCAAAGTGCTGCAGTTACAAGGTTATATGAAGCTGTGTACGCTCACGCTCGCGGCTCTATCCTGTGAGAAAGCTCAAAGAGAGCTTGCTGGTTGTCAATGACATGCAGGTGATGGATGTATGGCTTCAGCTCATGATGCTCTTTCGAAGGAACTTCATTGCCTGCAAGACAGGAGAAAGGGGGTGGATCAGAAAGCCGTGCCTTGCCCGCTGCCCTGTCCTGGGCATTGCCAAGTCCCCGGTGTTGGATGCCAGACAGTCACAAGTACGATGGGCAGTGATCCAAAGGGCTTGCTGTTTCCGTGCAATGCATGAGGTAACAGATACAGAAAAGGGGAGAAAAGGAAAGGAAAAGGAAAAGGAAAAGGAAAAGGAAAAGGAAAAGGAAAAGGAAAAGGAAAAGGAAAAGGAAAAGGAAAAGGAAAAGGAAAAGGAAAAGGAAAAGGAAAAGGAAAAGGAAAAGGAAAAGGAAAAGGAAAAGGAAAAGGAAAAGGAAAAGGAAAAGGGAAAGGAAGGAAGGAAAGGAAGGAAGGAAGGAAAGGAAGGAAGGAAAGGAAGGAAGGAAAGGAAGGAAGGAAAGGAAGGAAGGAAAGGAAGGAAGGAAGGAAAGGAAGGAAGGAAGGAGGAAAGAAGAAGTAAGCAACGCTAGGCAGCTAGCGTGCGCACAGAAGGAATGAGTGGATGGCAAGAAGCTGACTCTTACCAAGTAGAAGATTTACTCCTGCTGGCAGTGCAGGCAGTCTGTCCCCTGCAAGGGTGGCTCAAGGTTTCCTTTGTGCTGCTCTGGCAGCACAGTGGGACCTTGAGCTGGGGTGGGCGACCCAGCCTGTAACTTCTAAACAACCTTAACACGAGTACACAAGACAGCAGGCCCCAGATAATTTCCTTCAGAGCAGGTGAAAGGTGACAGCACAGCAGATGGATACGAGCTCTTCAAAGCTGCTCTGACAAGGCCCCTGCGTTTTGATCTGTTATGCTTTTGATTTCTGATCTAGTAACAGAGACGAGAGTCACGCTGTCATTTCATGGGTGTTTATGTGGCAGGAGGAATTAGCTGTGTAACAGACAAACTGAAGGGTGGCCTGAATAGCAGATGGTTTTTGTTACAGGCTCGATGCGCGACATCGGCTTGTGGGAACTTGCCACCTGTGAAACCCTCCAGCACGGCTGGTGACCAGCAGGAGTGGAAAAGGAAAAGCTAAGCCCATGGCCACGAGACCCACCAGAAGACAGGCAGAGCAAGCAACATCCCCTACATGTTGCTGACTGCTGACAAACGAGTGAAGGTTGAAGAGCTTTGTTCTAACTCCATGTCCTCAAGGAATGTTTAATAACATTGCCATAAATTAAAAAAGAAAACCCCTCAAAATTCCCCAAAGCAATCAGCTTAACTCACACCCCCCCTCCTGTCCTTTGTTTCATTATCATCCTTTTCTCCACGCTCACCAGAGAGATGAGAAGCTTGCTGGGAACCAGCCCCCCTACTTGTTTTTAAAGAGCACCGTGGGATGCTGTGGGTAGCGTGGGATGCCAGCGCAGCCAGGTCTGCATGCGGCTGCTGACAGGGCTCCTGGCAGCTACCCCTGAGCAGCCCTAACTGCAGAAACGTGGGAGAGAACGGGACAACGTGGTAAGTTTGTGTCAGGATACAGAGATGATCTCTGTGTTCTGAGGGAATACAATCCCCACAGCTGTGCTGAACGTCCTGGAAAACATTTGTATTTCTCATTAACACCTGAAATGACAAAAGCTTGAATTACGTTATTTTCTCAGGCTGCTCTGCCTCTTTGGAAATGCTATTATTTGTTTTCAGGATTATGGTATAAAAGTGTTATTTCCATTGAAAAGGTATTTCAGTCTTAATTGGAACTTAACCAGTTTCTAATCCAGGAAGACTTTGGCCTGCAAGCTTAATACACATGATACAGTTCATGAACAATAATTATATTCCTTGCTTAGTTTTGTTTGAATTCTTCCCTACAGTGAGATGCCTGCTGCTCTTAGGTCAATCTGGGAATTGATGCAGCAGAAAGATTCACATTCCTGAGAGCAAAATAAGCCCACTAGAAAAGGAAACTGTCCATAAAGTCTCAATAAATATTCAGTGAATTCATTTCATGCCTAAACGAATTTAAGAAAAAAAAAAAAAAGTGCCTACAGGGATGTCTGTATAAGCTGCTTTTTAAATGCCAGCTTCACAATAAATCAAGCCTGTGGTAAAATAAAATAACAATCACATATTTCAAACTACTAGATCATATGATAAATCTCAGGTATTAACCTTGGATTTATGTTGCAACACTTACAAAACCATTTGGGAAAAAAAAGGCAAAAACGAGATGAAAGATTTACAGCAGAGAAGCTGTAAAAAAAATTCACATTAAAAGAAACCAAAACTCCATTTTATAATGCCAAATAAGAGATGTTGTAACTTACAGAGGCATAGTTTGGATTAATCAATATTTCCTTCAGTATCCAGTTTAACAGAGTAAAACCAAAAGGCACGTCCTTGTCCCTCTCCTTCTGTCTCTCTCGTATATGTATGTATCTCAAAATAACACAAAAACCGTAATACTGAGCAGCCTTTGTTTAAAAAAATGACTGCACACACACGGCACACGGTAAATCTATAGAACAAATGTTCAGCAAAGCTCTTAACAGTATCTATCACTCTCCGAGGAATACGTATTTATACGTAAAATTATTATTATTATTGTTCTTTTTGTCACAGTCCATGCTGACAGCTGCTGAAAATTCAGCTGGAAAAAAGAAATTATTCAAACTCTTTTTTTTTTCCCAAAGGCTACAGCACAGTTCTAAACTTCTTTCTGGAAAAGAGGTTTTAGTGGCCTCAATAAATGACATGTTTCGTGGGTTTGGCTTAAAACCCAACCACTTCCTAAAGTAGCACTGTGTTTGTCCCCTTGCTGTGGTTAACCTCTCCACAGAGAATGAGAAATGCTGAGCAGGGAGAAACCAAGGTTCTCCACTATGAGCAGCAATGCAAAGCGAGCTGGGGTCTTCTGCATGGTCCTTTAGGGTTGGATTCTCTGGTGGCTAATAAGGTGGAAACACAAAACAAACGAGAGAAGTCTTTTGTGCAGCTGAGGCACCTGGCCATCCCCATCAGGGTATATCCCCTGTGCCCAGAGCAGGCAGAGCTCTACCTGCAGGCTTCCCCCAGCAGAGGTATTAACCATTAACACACACCCCCCCCTTTCTATGTCAACCACTTTCACGAAACCTGCAGGACCTCAGTGTCTTCAAGACCTCTACCATTTGGTGAAACGACCTCAAGAACCCAAACGAAGCAAACAAGCGCTTTTGGTGAAAAGCCAAGTGAAAAGCTGTGGTGATGAATACCACCTTTTAGCTACTGAAAGCCAAGACAGCTGCGAATCCATCAGCAAACCCCAGACTAGCAGGAGCCTGAGGTAACTCAGTTACAGCAGGGCAAGTGAGAAAGAGCAGCATACACCAGAGGCCTCATTATCAAGTGGCACAGATCTTGCACTGTATTTTGAAGAGGTGATAATTTTTGCAGGAAAATAATTTATCAAGAATTTGGAAGCTGTTTCTGTAAACATTTTGTAAAGCAAAACCTCATCCAACTGTGATTTCTGTTACGTTCCAACAATGACGCCCCCTCTTACCAATGGGTTAAGTAATTGTCGACCACGTTTTGCTGCTGTAGTAAACCTCAGCAAGTGGAAAGAAAGTGGGGAAAAAAAACCCTCAAGGATGTACAAAGGCAAAGTAAGTAACAAGTTTTGACTACTCACCAAACTGGTTATTTCTGCAATGTCTCAATGACCGAACAGTATCCGCAATCATGTGCTGCAAAGACCAAATATAAAAAACATCAGCGTAAAAATCTGAGATGAATACTGTCATTAGAAAAGCCTGAAAAAAATCTTCTTACCCTACGCTGTACAGCAAAAAGCAATGGCAGTAAGGTAGAAAAAGAAGACAGCAGGAGAGAGACTTTGCTTTTTGTTTTAGTGATAATACATGATGAAGCAGAGTTAGTCTAGAAGGTCCTTATTGATATCACACAGATCAAATGAGAACTCCCTGAGAGCCCTAAGGAAAGCGGTAAATGAAAAATAGCTCAAAATTGGCTTATTTTTGTTCCTGTGACTTTTATTAAACCAAAATCCTACAGCAGGGCAGGCGTGCGGACTGGATGGGTACTTCGGGTTCAGCCCCCAGCTTTATTGCACTATTCAAGTCTGCAACCTCACTTTCTGTCTCCACGTGTTGTCTAATTAGGCTGCAACCCCCTTTGTGGGACAGACTACACCTTTACGTACACCTGTACAACGCCTAGCACAATCAGGCACCAGTATCAGCTCGGCAGTTTTCTGCAGTATGATAACCAACACCAAACCCCAGCCCACAGCCTAAACCCTGCAAAGCAAGCACCCTGACGTCTCTGCGGACACCTACCAAGTAAGACTATACCCTAAGTGTATTATTTAAAGAAAAGCTGGTGCTAACAAGATGTTGGACGTTCACTTAGATTAAGCAGAGAAAAGAAAAGGTTTAAGTTTGGTTTCTCATTCAGGCTCAGGTCTATAGGTTATAAAAAGTGGAATTGTTCACTATAAATCAGTGGAGTGTGCTCATTTTCACTAGATGTCACCCATAAAGTTCTTGAGGTATTACATTTTTTTTTCTTCTTTATTTGACCGCTTCCGTGGCAACTCTTCACCAAATCTAGTAACTAATTAAAACAAATTGCAGTTAGCAGGAATGATTTAATAGCTCGTGCAAACAGCTGAGGCTCTTCTCACATCTCTTTAAAAAATAATTAGAGCCAGAAAAGATTAACTGTCTTGAGCAGAGTATGTTTAAGACCAGAATGACACAGAACCGCTCATCTCTCAACACTCTGGGAGTGGCTTACAAAGCTCCTCCATAGAAAAGCTTATTCAATGGAAACTTTGTATTGCTTTCATCAGTAAATCAAAATATTTTTTCCTGTTACCCACTGTGCTTGATTTGCCATGAAATCATGCGATCTCTTGTGTTAATGTCTTTGCACTGATTATAATGAAGTTCTAATGAGATGATCTAGATTTCATGCACAATAGTGTGAGTACTGGGAAAGCTACAACTTCCCCCAGTGCTGCTGCTGTGGTATTTTCCAGCTGATATCCTTTGCCTTGGCTCTTAGAACTGAGAGACCCCACTATCACACACACTGACATTCTTTGCTGTTTCTCCTTTGTAGTCAGTCAGTGTGGGGTCCACCCCCAGACTGGCTTCTGAAGGTGATGCTCTCCTAACAAAAAACCTCTTTGTGTAACACTCTCTTAAAGCAGAATCCCAAATCTCCTGCTTTTAGTAGCCTAATTAGGCATTTCTCTCTGACTGTTTTCGACTCTTTGAGATCCAATTGTAATACAAAAAAAAAAAAAAAAAAATCAGTCAATTCATCTGCAAAGCAAATGCTATTTCCTGACTGTTTTAACAGGTGCTTGCATACCATTAGTGTGATGAGTAACACATTTCTTGTGGCCTTTCAGCCACAAGATCTGGGATCATTAGCACTCCTTTAGCTGCAAAGGATGGCAAAACCTCAGGTTTAGGAATTGCATAGATATTTGGGGTGGGGGTGGTGTTTGATATCCTTCAGCTGTGTGTACACAGACCTCACAGCGGAAGGCACTAGGAGAGCAGGTATTTTCTACAACGGTAATGGCCACTGACCTGTATTAGAGTTTGCTGGAGTGTGGCTAAGACATGTCATTGCTAAGATGTGGGTGATGGCTGACTGGAGAAAAAAAAAATTAATAAGCCACATTTCAGTGAAGCTGGTTAGTAAATACCATGGAAATACCTTGAGATGCAAGAGTATAAGACCATATTCCTTCAGATTTAGTTGGGGAAGCGGGTATGGTATTAAATATTGATGTAACACTATTCTAGACTAGAGTTTACCCAACACGGAGTGAAGCAGACCACTGCAATCCCTTCAACTTTTGCTAAAACTAGGTAACGTTAGAGCATTTCATTCCCTTCTGTTTGCTAATTCCCTTCTTTATATATTGAATTAACTTCGCCTTCACTACAATGATGTCATGTCAAATCAAGTTCAGTCACAGTAGGATTGTTGAGGTCCTGACGGTCTAAGAATATAAAAGAAGTGGGGATTGCAGAGGCAGAGAATATCTTTTATTTAACCAACTGATAAAGTTGGAAAAAACAATGGTTCAGACTGACAGGTCCTCGTTCTTCAGGTGAGACGCTTAATACAGAAATGAAATATTTCAAAATACTGATCTACAGGGAGATACAAAAAAACATCTTTGCTTTGAAGTTCATAAGTAGAAATTCTATGCATTTATGACAGCGAGTAAGTTCCTTCCCCAAAGCAGTAATCTGCTACGGTAGAATGATTCTTTTCTTCTTTTTCTGCAACCGCAAATGTGCAGGTGAGGTTCAGTGGCTTGATCCAAACCAAGCAGAAGTCAATGTCAATCCTAATTTTCCTCAGCAGAGGCCAGAAAGTGCTCAGCACAGTACAGAACACCAAGGAAGACGCTCTTCCTTGGGACAAAGCCCTTATACATTAGAAAAGGAACGTGAACACACTGATCCTGTGTGATGCATCTTGTCAGGAAGTTCACGCCCATTGACTGAACACCTTGGCATCCAAATGAACCAGTGCAATACACATACTGCCTGAGCCTGCGTGGCACTCACAGTTAAATCTCTCTTAAGCCCCCATTCCTAAGTCAGCACTATTGCCTGCATTCAGATGTACACAGGGCTCCTGAGACAGCATGTTCCTGAGGGCATGATCTGACTAATAATTTGGAGGAAGCGTCAGACTGAACAACCCTCACCCCACCACCATCACCCCAGACTCCCCCCCTGCCATTCGGAATGCCCAGTCTACATCTGCATGGGAAAGGTGAAATCCTGGCTCACGGAAGTCAGTTGGTGAATTAGCAAAGCTCACAGTGCCTCTGGAGACACGATGGTGGCAGAAAGGATCGGGAATCTTATCCAGCGAGTCCAGCATACAGGATTAAACAACAAACAAACAAACTAACCAGGTCTGGCTAAGACTGAACAAGAATCAGATCCTGCACATTCACTAAATAAATCTATGGACCAGTGGGGGGATTTTAGTATCAATTATTGTGCATCAAGGGCTAGTTTAATTTACATGTTAATTGGATGTACTTCCAAGAGGCAATGAAGAAGAACATGCTAATGAGTTTTATGCAAACACCTAAAGGTCAAACAGTTAATGGACTTGGGACAAGAAAACCTTTCAGCAAATGCAAATCGGTGTTCTTGTAAACTCTACAACAAGAAAAGGTACAGAAATCAAATAGAAAACACAAAAAGAGGAGCTCAGGTTCAAAAGTCAAAGTCTACATCTGCTTGCAAGTTGGAAGACAATGTATATTATGATAGGATGTGAAAATAAGTTCAACATCTGGTTCATGAATAACTCCATGGTTCCACATTCATTCTCTAACAAGTGTAAACACGTGGAGAAAATAGTTGGGAACAATTCATCTGAACAGTCCCATGGCACATCTAGAGAGAGCGGGAAGAATATTTTGGTTTCTTGATCAAATAATCCAGGCCAAGAAAATAAAAATTAACTGAAAGTTTCTCCTCTCCACTCCACCACTGTTCAGATACACAAACTGTAGCTTTCAGTGCTACGCAAATGTTATCAACAAAGAAATGAAATATGCAAATTAGAGAAATAAAACCTCTATCAGTAATATCATGCCAGAGTAGATGTCATATGATATCTAGAGTAGATGTGGCCAAAGATACAACGTCAGTAAGTGCCTTTATGCATAAAAATTAGTATAGTGGTATTTACAGACGGTTTAATTCATATTTCAGGCATTATTTTCTTCATCATCTAACCTAGATCAAAAATATTACTTTCATTTAACATCCCTGGAATTGGCATACCAGTGGCAAGTGATAAACTAGAGAAACCTTTAGTGCCTTGAGGGAAAAAAATAGGAAATATAATTCAGAGAAAGCTGAGGCAAGAGAACTGAGGAGAAATAGCCCACGAGGTGGTGCAAAGGAATAGATCTCACTGGGGGGTGGGGGTGGGAAGAGCGGAGTGTGACAGTGATGCTGGCCATTGCTGGCTTAGGCATTTTAAACAGGAGTGGGGGAGGAAGGAGTCAGAAAGGAAAGGAGCAGTGAGAAGGGGAAGGGGAGATGGACTGTTGGCTGTTTTATCCTGCTTGCTCGTTTTTAACCCTGTTTATTTCTTCCTGATTCAGCCAGAAGAAAACCTTTCAGTCTTACGAGATGAGGAAGGGAAAGGGAAGACGAAAACATAAACCTTTTTGAAAAACAGGAAGGACAAAATTAGCTTACCAGCTTTTCAAAATTAACAAGGTTATCCAGAAAAGTTTTATTTCCTTCATGGATGAATGTTACATCTGAAAAAAATAAAGGAGAAAAAATTATTTTTCACGGCTTTGTTGTTCAATACAAAGAAATAAAATGACTAAATAACAACAAAAAGAAAAAAAGCGGAAAAGTATCCCATTAAGGATTGGCACAATACCCTGTAACAGTGGAACAAAAGCCTGGCATAAGGATGACATGGAGAGATTATTAGATAGCCCTATGTACACTTCGTGACAAGAGGATTTTCAAGCGGGAGCATGGATTTCTTACTATACCTGTTCTGTGCTACTTCTGGGCACCCCAAGGGATGGCCCTGCATGGCATGCCTGTGCTCGGCACCCTGCGTCACCAATCCAGCCACGCTGCCCACAGCCGTGCCCAGGCTGGGGCTGGCTGGTCCTTGAGTCTAGAGCTCCGTAGGGGCAGGACTGCCAGCTGCTAGAGTCAGCTCTGACACCCCCTTACTTCCCTCTGGGGGACACCACCACTCCGAAGTCTTCTTCAGAGACACTGCTACAGCACTGGCCAGCCAGGGAGGTTAAACACAAGCTACCAAACCGAAGTTCAAACCCTTGAAATAAGCATTGTGGCTGGGGAACAAACATTTTTACGCAGTGGTGTTGGAGAGACTTTGCAAAGGTAACAAAAAGGTCAGCGTTAGGAAAAGGAAGAGGTCTGTGTTTGGCTCCAGGAAGGGAACTGAACACGGTGTAATGAACTGGGGGTTGGGGAATATCAGGAGAAACAAATGTTGCTAAATTAAGATTACAACTAAAACAGTACCTTGAGGTCATTTTCTCTGTTTTTCTCATGCACATTACGGACACAAAGTGAGACCTATCTCAGACACGAAGTACAAAGGACATGGAAAAATTCCCTGTGGGGACTGAAGCTCTGAATCCCATAGTGCATCCTCTGGGTTGCCGAAAATACTGGCAGGAGCACCGCCACCATGCCCCCTATCAGCTCTCTTCTGGATGTGTGTGTACCCAGGAGTACCAGAAGTCAGCACTATTGCGATGGGACAGCATTCCAATACCATTACTTCTTAAATGTCACAGCTGTGTCTGCCAGGAGGCAAAGGGCACAGAGTCAATGGGCAACATCTCCCTCTCAGCAGAGGTGCCAGCCTCCAACCCACCAGTTTAACTGTGCATCTCAGCATTTCTCCTGTGCCCATCTCTAGGACTCCCTCTGATGCCCACTCGGTCCCTCTAATTTCAGGGATTTTAGGACTGGGAACCTGCAGCTGACACTGTGGGATGCTTTGTCACGCCATACACCCCCTTCACCCTCCCCCAAAACAGCCAACCTGATTTATTTCCTTTTGTTTCAAAGACTCACTCTGTGCCTGAGGGGCATTTTGTAATTGCTTGGAATGGAAATGATAACGGCTTCATAGCTGGTGGAAACCCAGAGCTGGGACTCATTAGGCAGAGGTCTGCGCCAGGGGTGCAGAGAGCTCCCATGCCCCCAGGGCAGCTGGGCTGGGGTCCACCTCGGGCGGGTGGGCAGGATGGCCACCACGCCAAGTCCAGCCAGCACTCCTGAGCAAGTGGGGCAAGCATGGCATACACTGGGGATGCCTCCAGCACCTCTCTGCCCCTGGGCAGCATCCCAAAAATCATGACCTTCTTAAACCTCCTCTACCAGGTTGCTTTGGGGTACACCCAGAAAAAGGGACTGGGAAAGGACACAGCTTCGTGACAGAGGCATTACTTATCCCATATCAGTGCAGTTAAAAATCGTCCATCAGTTTAATGAAAAACTTAGACTGGAAGCAGAAATTTCCGCACAGCTTTTTAAGTCAATGACAGCAACGTGTGTATCTCTGAGGGTGGAAGGAACAGAAATCTGCTTTGTGGCCAACAACTTAGAGTCTAGATAAATTCAGTGGAGCAGAAAATTGCATCTGAGTTAGGTTGTAAGGGTACATCACAGTATTTCATTACACATTTGAAAAATCTGGCCAGTTTTCAAAAGCTGTGTCTATGTGCTGTAAGAGAGCCCTACATTTATATTTAATTAACTTTAAAAGGACACTCAACTTATTTTTCATAATTAAAGGTTATTAATGATTTTCATTTATTTCTTGAAATTACTTTTGTTCCTTTTGTGTTGAAACAGTAATCTGTTCAGTTGCTAATGATTTCTATGTGACCCATGCATACTGCATTGGTCTTGGAAATGACACTAATACAAACATGCTTGACATGGAATAAAGTCCCACATACTGCGCAACACCTTGGCAACACCTCCTGATGGATTACTGTATTGAAGAAAATTACTGTATTAATTTTCAAAGTCTCCTTGCTGTCTCCAATACAGTTTAGAGCCATGAATGCTGCTTATGTGCACGCTCTTATACACCGTATTGTACTGCTGCACAAATGTCACTGCTACAAGCTACTTGTTCATGTTTGGTGCCTTTGTTTGCAGGCAAGACATGCTGGAGAACACTTAAAGGATATTGATTTTGAAGCCTTGATAATGGTATCCATCTGAATTAATGCAAACTCCTTTGATGTGTGCAAAGAGGGGAAGTGCCTGATGGCTCCCAAACTGTCGCTGACTGATCTGGAGAACTGTCTTCAAACATTTTAAACTGGCAGCAGCAGCAGCAGGTTGGAATAAACAGCCTAAAGAGAACACTTTCGGAATACAGGAATAATCAAATGAATTTGCCATGTTCAAAGACAAGGCAATTAATAATTAATGACTCCAAGACAACAGAATATTTGAAATACCTGCCACTTAATTAGCTGCCCTGCTTACTGTGTTAACCAAGTAGTTGTATTTTATTTCAATAGATTTTTTAAAAAGTTTTTTTTTTATAGTAAGAATTTATCTCTTCCAGACCTACAAGAGACCCCAAAATCCCCTCTCAGGACAGACAGATGGGGCAGGTTCTGCCTTTCGGGTGATGCCAGGTAGGTCCAGCCCGGCGAGGCAGGGCAAGCATCCCAGAAGAGCAGCATGACCAAGGCCGCTTGTGCGGGTACCGGGTGGCCCCATTCAGGGGTCTGCAAAGTCTTGCTTCTCCACTGAAGAGGACGTGGCCAAAGCACTAACACACCGCTCTACCCACACCTGACGGGAACGTACTGAAGTTTGAAAACCCGTGTGAAAACTGCTCTCTTCCCCTTGTCTGAAAAGGCAGCTGCTTTTTATCCAGACCAAGTGGTATCTTGTAAATACTTTACTACACGTACTGTACTACTAGATACCATAACCCTGTAGTTCCATACCACATCTGCCACGTGCTGATCACAAGACCACATGAATCACCTTACACTTATTTTAATTAATCACAACGAAGAAAAGCAGCCAAGCTTTAACATTACCTTTCAGAAGTAAGGGCATGAAGGGGATTTTCGGAGATTTCATTTTCTTGAATGCATCTCTGTAAGCTTTGTGATTCAGAGAAGGGTCCTACAGAACAATTTGGGTAATAGAGAGAAAAATCAATAGGCAATAAAAAGAGCAATTCTAAATCCATTACGAGCTTATGATCTGAACATGATTTAGATATAAAAGGTTTCTTCAGGAAATGAGGTAGATAGAGGTTTTCTAAGCTAGATGACTTACTAAACTGAACAGGAAATGTAAACAGTGAAAGGAACAAGAGCAATTGCATTCCTCTAGATGAAGCAGTGCTAAAATGGGAGTGAGCTGCAGAATAGTCACTTGGACTGCTCTGTAATTTCCCCACAAATTTCTATTGGCAAAATCTCTTCAGCTTACTATCTAGCACAAAATGTATCCCAGAATATATTCCTGATTCATTTCTTCTTTAAAAAAAAAACAACACACCACTACCACCAAAAAGCAACAAAATCCCCACAAAAACTGTTCTAAGACCAATGGATCATACTGGAGAATTGCAAAGTAAGTAAGAGTGTATTTCAGTCGTGCTGTGTAAGCAATTCAGAAAGTCATCTCAGTTTCCCATATAAATGAATGTTTTTGTACACCAGCTTGTGCACAATACCGAGAACACATTAATTTATAACAGATCCCAAGTACAGAAGCGTAACAGCCACCGAAGGCTGGATTGCATGTTCCCCACACCAGGCAGCGAGCTCACCATGCACCCACCTCCATGACAGCCAGAGGAAACACTTGTTTATTCAGCTTTGATAATGCTGACAAAGACCCTTAGCCCTGGAATTTTATTTTATTTTTTAAAAAAACTTCAGCTGTCCTCCTTTCCTCCTGACCTACAGCATGTTGCTTTAGATAAAGGCTGATTAACCACCACAGCAAAAGAACAGCTTCCAAATTGATGCCGGGGAACCACCACCACATTCTCCTCTCTCTGCTATTCCTCCAGCTGTCAGGAATTCGGCCTTCTCCCTTTTCGTGTTTGAAGACCGCCTCAGAGCTCTGGAGAGCTGCGAGGCCTTTGGCAAATCACAGCTCTGACATGACAAGTTCCAGCTCCAGACAATAACAGGCAGCTCCAAATAAATTATGAAGAAGGCACGTAAGGCCAAGCGATGCCGTTCTGCTGTCAGCACCATACTCACCGTCAAACTTTCAAGTTCAGTGAAAAGTTTCTTGAATTTCCCAGGAATTTTCTGAAGTGGGAGAAGGGGGAAAAAAAAAAGGAAAGTTGATTTAGGCAGAAAAATGCTGAGGCATTTTTTTTTTCCATGAGACTGCTGTGGGTGAAGCACCTGCTGAAAGTGCAACAGGTAGTTAACCCGCACCCCTCAGCTCCAAGAGCTCTAATGACAGACCGTGATCAGTGCAACACCAGTGAGGTACCAGACCCCACAGCCCTGCCTCAGGGCCCGGCATCCTTCTTTTACGGAGGCTGCTTGTTAGCAGCTGGTTTTATTTTCTTCCCTAGCTCCCAGGCCTGCTGCATTTACCTTACTGTCTGTATCGAGTTAGAAGCAGTAACACCAGCTGAGAATTCAAATAATGTGATCACATCCAGGTTAAATCATTTGCTGTAATCAGTCTTCCCCTACAACATGGGTTCTAGAAATTAACAAGCATCATGCTTAGTGCTGTTTGATATACTGCTCCCAGTGCTGACCGATGTTACTACTGGTATATGCTGGTGCCAGAGAAAGAGATCTTTCCTTTACAGACAACTACTCCATCTCTGATTTCTCATCCTAATCCCACGGCGAGGAGCACAAAGCACCTTCCAAGGGAGCCCGGGGAACAAGCTACCTCCTTGCCCCACATGCTGACACCTGCTCTCCTCCACAAGCATCCGCTTCCTTTATCTGTGAGGTGCTTTAATGGATTCGCTTCATTATACCCAAAGCAATCATTCTACAGTTTGAAATTTCCTGCTGATATTTCAGACTTCAAGAGTGGAGCGCGGACCTTACAGTCTGTCTATTTTTTCCAACCATACTACTTTGTATTGTAAAAAGACATCCCCTCCTAGTACAAATCCTGTCTTGTTTTTGTCTTTAGACCCTGACACCCAGTGACACTACCAAGAGAAAAAAAGATTCAGAACAACTAAGACTAAGTGAATGTGCCGTATGATTAAAACGTTAAAATACCTGAATATGGAATTGCACTTGCACCTTTTTAATATCTTCAATCAGAGAAAGTTAGGCTCATTAAAACACTGCATACTGTAGAAAAAAAGTAGAGGAATATGCTTGGGAGCATACTACTACTTGGTTAAGAATTCAAGTGCAGAGCCAATATAATTTAGTGACTAAATGGTTGCTTAAATTTAGGTGGTTTCATTTACATGTGTAAGTAATTATAATTAATTTATAAACATTGCTCTACTTTCTGGAAGTCACATTACTAATGCAAATAACCTTCTGTTTTTGACATTTCCAGTGCAATGAAGTTTTATAAATAAAAAAAATATGCATGCGACTTCATAAATATTTTACGCACAGAAACATGACGTATTTACAACAATACATAGTCAGACGCACTCCCTGTTCCAACAAGCAATATTTTCTGCTCTTCCTGAGAGAAGTCCACCAGCAGCACACGATCTCCAGAGGTCTCACCACACAGCAGAGTTCTGTGTGTTTCCATGTGGGAGAAATCCACACCACTGCCGCCTGGTGCCTTTGATACAATACTTAGTTCCTTCTGCTCTTCTACCACAGCTCAGAGAAATAGGCTGAAGGCAACCCGTAAGAGCAGGCAAGGGCAAATGTTCCCTATAGGGGCATTTTAGAAATAGGAGAGACAAGGGGCTTCTGTATCATCATCCTCAGGTATGTTTTTTTCCATAAAATTTTTGCTTTATCTGTTATTGAAAGTTAGCTTCTCCTTGCCTGCCTGAGCCCCTGTAACTCCCGCAGACGCAGTCACTGCCCTTGTTTCTCTGCCTGCCAAAGCCACCGACATATGCAGCAATGCCTCCACATGTCTGATTTCAGCTAAGGGGGAAGACTTTGCTCTGGAAAGTGTTAGGTAGGTTTGTAAGTCTCTGATGGCCGTTTGATTTCAGCTGTTGGTGCTCAAGAGTATCACCAAGGCAGGAGATCACAGCCGTTCTCTGTCGCTTTGTAATACAGGTTGATATTTTTCTGAGTACTGCTCACTTGTGATGTTGAGGGCATGGAAGAGGGATAAGCCTTCACCCCATCACACTAAATTACTCCTTCGCCAATCCTTGGTTCATCAGCAGATATAGCAAGCTTGCAGATACTACCACTCAATAATTTACCTGGATTGAAAAAAAAATCCTCAATATAAACACAGAACCCAGTGGGACCCTCCTCTAAACATCCGATGCTGTTTAGCAACCGGTAGCTTCTTTAGCAGATAATCTTTGCTCCCCAGTATGCTCTTTTCTCAGGGTCAGTTTCCTAACTTTGTTGTTCAAGATGAGCAGCTGCAAAAGAGCTGATAAAGGAGAATTAAAGAAGGTTTATTTCTACTTTGTATTTTTTTAAATGACATTGTTCCATAATAAGGTATTGCCACCTTTATAAGACTTTCTGTTCTGACATCTATTTAAAATGCTAGGCTAATTTATCGCACTTCTTTTTTTAAGAGGGTAAGATCTCCTTGCTTTGTTCTTATTCAAAAACCCTGGAAGGACACATTTAGTTTTAGTTGAATAGCTGTGTATCTAAGGTTTCAGGTTGCAGGGAAGTACTGACACTAACTCTGTGTTTGATTTCAGCATGAAAAAACAGTAATTAGAAAGGAAAGGTAATTCGCCAGTACACAACCTTTGCAAGAAATGGTTTTGACAGCATCTAAAAGATAGGAAGATGCATCTTACCTCCCAGGTCTGAGACAGCCGGCTGACAGATGCAGTGTTGAGACCCATAACAATAGCAAAGAATGAATTCAGATTTCTTTGGGCTTTACAGCTGTGGAATAAAAATATGAATGCTGTATTCTGAGTTTTTGTACTCAGGATCAGAGATAAATGGAATGCACAGGTATCCTAGGTTACTGAGTCACATTTCAACCCTCGGCACTAACATACAATCATCTTCCACATAATGAACTCATTAAATGTCCTCTCATGACCACCTGCAGTCTAGGTGATAGGGCCTCTAAGAAGTTTTTTAGCAAACGTTCCACTGTCTCATCAAGCCCGTTGTTGGCAGGTTATTTTTTTCCCTTTGCTGTCAAAAGTAATTTTCCATTTTCAGTGTTCAAGTTGCTCTCAGCCATCCTTTACCATACAGAATAATTCCTTGACCTCTATTCTGTTGTAGTATAAATATTTTCAACCCCTATTTCATCTTTTCTCAAGTTGTACATCATTGGTTCCTTCAATTTCTCTTTGTGGTCATGGCCTGCAATCTACTTTTCCATATCATTATTATCCTTCATTGAATTCTTTGTAATTTATTTTAACTTTTCTCTCATCTGTTTCCTTCTTACCAAGGAGATGTAGTGAGACAGCGGGGAGGGAAGGAGAAACGTAATTACTGTTTGGGATCTAAGTTCTTACACCTTTCTCCTACGCAAGTATAAAACAAATAGCAAATTATTTATTTGGAACAGCATCACACTTTGTCCTTGCCTTTAATTTGTCATCTATTATCACCCAAGGACCTCTGTCACAGCACTGTTCTTTACAATCATGCATTTATTTCTTCAGCTCAGTATTAGCATTCTCTGGCTGAATTACTTTGCATCTATCTAAATTAAATCTTATCCTACTGTTGTTTGCACATGCCACTAGACTCCTTAGATCATTCTTTTTTTTTTTTTTAATCCCCCAATGCATTTGCAATCCCTCATCATTTTTATTGTCTGAAAATCTGATTAATGTTCAATTTACATATCCCTATAAATTAGTTGCAGTTAGCACTGGTTCCAGTCCAGGTCCCTATGGAATGTCCTTGATACCTCTATTCTTTGACATTTGACTATATACGATAAGATCCTGCCTATTTCTAGTCCATAAGGGAATTTGAAATCCTGAAATATTGTGTCCTTTTCAAACAAAAAAGATTCCCCTTTCCCCCGCAGATTCTTGAAGACCACTATAAACATAGGGGTGTGTGTGTGAGAGAGAGGGAGAGTAAGAATCCTCTTTTAAGATAATTTTAAGTACAAATGAATCTACTGGCTTCACTGGGATTTATCATCAGGGAAAAGTACATGCCCAGGCCTTAGCCTGGGAACTTGCCAGCACTTGTTACAGGTTTTACAAAGCTTGCGCTCACCGCTCTACTATCTTGAAATGGTGTGTTTCTCACTTCACCTGTCTTAGTTAATCCTAACTTTGTTGCAAGACTCCTTTTATTATTAAAGTCAGGCAGCTCCCGAAGGTAACTCATTCCAAGACAAGGAAGGTGTCCAACACCGCCTGAGCAAAGTGCCTGCTGGGTGAGCCCATGTCTCACAAAGAGCTGTAGAGAGACGGTCTGTCTTGCAGTCAGTCACTGCCTGGGCTGCTGTTACAACCCCTTTACTCTAACCCTATGTTGACCTGGTCTGTAACTCCCCAGGATGTTCGTTTCTAACAGCATGCGAATTCATTTTCTTTACTGAATTACTTGTTTTCTGTTTTAGACTAACTCATCAACAGAAGCCTATGTATCCGTGTTTCAAAACCTCTGTTTCCCTTTTATGTATTGACACGCTCGTGTAAAAGCCTTCCATCTTCTTCAGGTGTTCCTCAACAGTGAAGCACACAAACGTTGAACATCACATCTTAGTCCTGCTGCTTTCCTGACAAGCTGAAAGTCATAGACAAAGATCAGGGCTGAATCCAGGAGCAGAATACAGCTGCTCACAGCTCCCTACTGATCTGCCTTAGTCATAAACAAACTAGCAGGGCTGCTTGTCTTGTGCCTCGCGGTGAGAGTCCTGTGCTTAGCATGCTGTCTTTCCACCACAACTGTTCATCTTTCATCAGCTCCTCCAGAACTGATGGGATATGATAATGTCTTCTTTCAGAAAGCTGCTTTCCTGATTAAAATAAAGGATCGCAAGCAAACACCACACTCGCTTATCTGTGCATCCATTATTTCACCATCTACATGCTATGATGATGGGTGCTTCTACAGTGCACTGGGAAAGCCTGTCTACTGTTTACCGACAAATGTATTTAGTCTCCAGAACTTCAGCTTTTCACTTAACCGAGATGGAAATAATTCAAACACAGCAACATTTTAGTCGGATGACATATATATCCCTATTCTTGTGGGACAGACATGAAACTTTTGCTGGAATGCAAATTAATACCTCTGTGGTGCAAGCAAGGCACAGAGAACCAACCGTTTCTGACATAGTTGGACCAAACTTGGCCATTGATAAGGCAGAAAATGAACGTATTACTGGACACCAATCAGCTTACAAACTACACCAAATTACATTTATGAATTACACTAGATCCCATTAGAAGAATTCATTTCACCAAAGGCACCGCTTCAGCAGAGGAGTCCTTTATATATAAGTGCCTTGCAAATTAAATCAACCCAGCTGATGAAGGGAACAAACTATGTATTTTTCCATGAATGTGCATATTCAAATATTGCAGAAGACCAACAAGTGGAGAATGTTGCACATATTTAAATTGCTCCATTTTCTTTGTTACTAAAATTACAGAGAAAAGTCGTCTGTGTATATGCGTATATTGTACATCTCTATTCTGTTCCAAGGCATAGAATAAATGCTAGCACTATTTAGTAGTACTGCAAGAAATCAAATCTCCATAAATACAAGAGTACTCCAGAGAAGATTACATGGGGCAACACCTTACTGCAGCTAGTTTCTTCTCTAAAGGTAGGACTTTCAAGATTATAACAGTTTTTTGGTTTCTGTGTAGTCTTTAGTGAATGGCTGCTCAAGTAGTTTTGTATTATGGTCCTCAGGTTATTTCTGCTAAGAAAGGAAATATCTCTGCACCATCGGGAATTTTGCAGTTGATACTGGAGATAGAGCAGCTAAGCTGCTGGTGAAGATTTGAGCAGCATATACTCTACCACATCCACATCTAGCTTTGGCCAGTGTATGCTGTTGTTACTTAGGGATTGCTTTACCCAGGTATGCTTACTACGCTACTAAAACACAGGATGACAAATTAAGTTTCCTTTCTTTGCTTTTACACCTACTTCTCACCAAATAAAGTGTGTGAATTCAAGGATTTTTCTTGCAACATTAGTAACTTACTGGGCAGCAATCTTGATGAACTTTTTGACTAGCTGTACACGTTTGCAGAGCTGGCTGCAGAGGAGTATCTCGGTGGCAACCCAAAGCTGGACCTCGTTGCACCTTTGAAGCAGAAGACTGAGATTTTCGGTGTTTTCAGCGCTGCCCTGTCTACTGAACGTGAAGTATATCAGCTCTTGCTGGAAGACATTGGCAACATTATTAGGGATATAAAAACAACTTAAATGTAAATAAATCATAAATTATTTAGAAGTACATTTTTGAAATGAGACCTGGTTACAAATGGTTATTTTTTTCATTGTCAATGAGTCAATCTCAAATGATTCAGGGTCCAGGTTTGGCTTAGCAACCTCTAGGGGCTTATCACAGTAGGCAGGTGGCCTCGACGTCCTGTGAGACATGCTCTCCTTGTGAGATTTCCTGCAGTTCCACTTCTGGCTACAGCCAGCTATAGGACATCAACAATCTGTCTCTTTCTATATTTCATCACTTCTGTTCCAGCATTAAAAAGCAACTGTTGTAGGACCTGAAAAATTTCTATTCAAACTCCTTCCCAGAGATAGCCAAATTTTCATCAATAGAGATGTGGGTCTTGATTTCTGTCCAAAAAACCCCAAACGTGACTAGCTAGCAAGTGTCTAACCTGAATAAAAGAATCTGAAATGAAATATCAACGAAATTATCTGATAAGCAGCAAGGGAATTTCCCACTCATTTTCTCAGAAAGCCACCACGCTTTTCAATGAGTGATATTTTAAAGTGACATTTTGTACTGTGAACTGCATATTTTACTCAGCAGCTCACACCAGAACCTATCAAAGTCATTGAAACAACCCAGTGGGCACTGAAGTGGGCCATTATCCCATTTTATAAAGCCTGCCCAGTATTTTTTATCTCAATGAAGCCTAACAAGAACAGTAATGTCACCATCAAATTTGCTGAAACTGTGAATTCTTTTGTGGTTAAAGTGATATCAAGGACACCTATTTGTGGAGTCCTGTATTTACTGGAACATTATGGAGTGCAAAGGATAATTTGCATATTTAACATATTCAAACTGTTTCAGACAGCTTTTAAAGAATAATCACGCTCTTTGCTCTCTTGAGACAAACCTCAATAAAACCTACCAGGTATACAGGGAACGTATGAGACGCCCCAGGACAGGGAAGCTACAAACCTTTGACAATTTTTTTTCAGTATCAAGGATTGCAACGCATCTCTTGGACCTGATTCAATGCCCCCACCAATAAGACCTACCAAACCATGCTGTTATCACAGCAAACCGAGCATCAAGGAATACTAAGGCCCCCAAATGCATTGTAATGGCACAACTGCTGCATGAGATCAATACACCTGGAAGTGGGCATGGTGCTTCTTACCTCATGAATTGCATTGAAGAGGCTCCAGTCAAAGTTTGTTAGCTCTAAGGCAAGATCCCAGGTGTTGATTCCCAAAATTCTCACAGACCTTTGCTGCAACTCCTCATTTTCAGCAATTGGGTTCTAAATCAATAGCCAAGAGCAAAAGAATCCTCAGCAAATGCCAAAAGTTCTGCAATGGAACAGCTACTGGACCATGGCACAAAACCGAGCTGAGTAAGCAGTCCTCTTCACGTGCACTCCGAGGGTTGTTCCTCCCCACCCCCCAATCCAAATCAAGGACTTACAGCCTATTTAATAAATAGCTTGAAACAGTAAATGGGTCACTAGCATCAATGATTTGCTGTTGGATTAAGCCTTCTCCCTCTTTCTCTAAACCTTGAATACAAACCGCAGACAGCATAATGAAAATAAAGTCTGAATTAAGACACCAGGAAATTTTTGTATTATAAGATACAGGAACCATTCTGCAAACGCACCGGATTTAGAATAAAACCACAGAATTTGCCCACCAATCCACCTTTACAAATAACATAAATCTGTACTTTTTATGTTTAATCTACTCCAAATGTGATCATCAACAAAAAGCAATATACTGTAGATCCTGATTCATAAAAGTTACTTAGCACATTACTGTGGAGTGCACTGGTACTGCTGGTGTTAAGGGTCATTTGACATTTCCATTATTAGCCTGGATTTTCAAAGGTTTGCATTTCTCTTGGGTTATTTCACCTCATCAGGCTGAAAACTTGGCACATGAACCGTCTGCCAAGATGAAAGATTATTCTTATCAGTTAAGCCATTACTTTGGTGCTACATTTCTGACAGTTACAGCAAGTTTTGAGATTTTTATTATGTAACTAATGAAACTAGATTGGCTGTCACCTGTCTGCGCTGGAAACCTTCCCTTAATATTTGCATTTTTAGAGGTGGCAAGAACGCCTGAGATAATGGGGATGACAGATTACAATGATAGTGGCGTGTCAGTTCTTCGGGGCACATTGATCCAGCAAAATGTAAATAGACATTTCTCATCCCTAGGATGAATGCACAGATCCCAGCAGTACTGACAACACGCAAAAGTCAGTTGCGATACCAGCCTCCTTGAAACACCTGCATAATTAGCAGAAAACTATCAAAAGAGTAATTTTTTGAGTGCCTGATTGTTCCTGCCTCACTGAGGTTTTGGGAAATCATGGGGGGACGGACTCTGGAGTCCTGTTTTCTGAGGACAGAGGGAATGAGAGAGACTTGCTGCCCTTCGACCTGCTCCCCTCCCCAGCACCAGCGAGAGGATGGAGAGACAGACAAAAGGAAGAGGACATACCACCAGCAACGTATGCCAGCCACAGGCTGACCATGCGGATGCCACAACACTAGGTCACACTGGTGCCCAGTAATTTTGGTAGAACTCACACAACACCCATTTCTACATGGAGTAATTCCATGGAGTTTGTCCATCATCTTGTATGATTACATTCCAGCCAATTCAAGGGTTACAGAGGCACAACGTGGGGAAGCAAGAGTCACACAAGCCCTGAATAATCCTCATCCCATCCAGTCCTTTACAAGCACAAGTCAGCTTTTCCAGGCTGATGTAGATTGAAAGATTTAAGCTGTAGAGAAGCTTTGGTCTATTTGAAATTGATCAACAAATTCCATTACTGTTCAAATAACTGCTGTTAATGCAAAATATTTTTTTTCCAGGTAGACAGCAGCTCTGTAAGCTTTACTAAGGAAGAAAAAGTAAATGCTTTATTGAAAAAGTTCTCTGAGAGAATATTAAGTTTTTGATCTGGAGACAGACAAATCAGAAACGGGAAGTGTACAATACAGATCCTTACCAAAGAATCAGCCAGATCTTTTCGGTAGACAAACATACGACTGGATGACTCGAAAGTTTTTGAGATAGCCAAGTCATTTGGTTGTAGTTCATGTTTTTCTGTAAAAACAGAAAACAAAATACAAATGCTTCAGAAAAGGAGTAAAAGCTGTATATAAACATGAGAAAAACATCACAAATATATTTGTAAAGTCACATCAGCTTCTCAGAATGCATCTAAGCATCGAATTCAGTCCCTGTGGGGACCATCATCTCCACACTATTCAGGCACAATAAAGGCAAGATGTCTCTGATGGTGGATTAGAGCACAAAAACTTCCAGCATCTGCTTTCAACCTGGACTTCACATAGCACAGAACTGAAAGAAACCCTGAAATCATCTAGTCTAACCTCCTAAGCGTTATAGAACATTTCATTTCAACCCAGTGTATCTACTGTAAATGTAGTGACTTTCGTTAGGGCAAAGTGTTTCAGCCTCCAGAGACTGAGCTGTTGCGTGTCACTGGCAGAAAAGAGCAGGGGTGGAGATGTCATCGGTAGTTACAGCCAGTTGACAGCAAAAGAAGTTTAAAGGATCCCAACACCGATGAAATTCACTCCATGGAGCAGAGTTGAAGAGTCCTTTATAGTACAGTATTTACAGAAATGTATCTACATCTAGAATAATTAATTTAGGAAACATCTGAGTAAAAAAAGCAGGACACACCGAACCAGTAGCAAAGAGAAAGGATGCTTTTTTCTCCACTCCAGAGTACTAGTTCAGCTCTGGGCAATCTTGGATGCACCAGAGAAAGGCATGGGGGAAAAGAAAGCAAAATCCAGAACACAGCTAAAAAACTGCCCTGGAAAAACTGCCTCTTCTTGCAGGCTGCAAATAATCTTCTGGAGACCTGACACATGAGATTTGATTACAGTGACTGTATTGATGTAGACCTGAAAGCACTACAAGCATGTTGACAGCTGCCTTGGACTTTTCATTGCCCATGAGGGAGGAGCAGGACCAGGAGGAGTCCAGAGCCAAACATCATTTCAGACAATTTTCCCTCTTCCCCTCCTACTCACACTGACACCAAATACGTTTATGTTGAACTACCAATATGCTTCTTCAAGGTAATTTTGAATAAAAAGAGTTTATTTGCTCAGCATATCAAGAGTACCATAAAAACATGCTCTCCAGTGCTCATACTGCTGCCCTCCAAAAGGAGGGCAGCTGACAGTTCTGAGTCACGAAAAGAGCAAAAAACCCAACCAACAAACAAAAGCATGGCAGGCTGGTGTTTATTGCTCCCAGCACAGGAGCGACAATGCATAAGAACAAAGACACTGAAACAGTGGTATCTCTAATTAACTCAGGCAATGTGACTAAATAACATTTTAGGGGTTACAATGGTCACGTATAAATGAAAGTCCTATTGTACCTGCATTTTAATCACTGTTTCTTATTGAACAGCCAAGGGGCAACCACTTCTATTGTGTGGCTTTCTTGCAAACCAATGTGGTCTAAAGATAATAGTGTGCTTCATTATTTATGAGTTGTTGGTTTTCTTTAGCTAAGTAGGCAGTTAGCAGCAGATTTATTGCTATCAGAGCAAAACTTGCCCTGCTGTTGAACAGGAGCGCATGACCTGAAACACAACAGCAGCACGGTGATTTTGCAGTGCTGTAAAATGCACTGGAGGCAAGCTCGGGTACACACAAGGGTAAAAAGAGTATGCCTGCAAATGACATAGCCTGGCTGGCCAGGACACCTACACATAAAGCTCCTGTGTGACCACTCTGTGCCCAGGCTCTCAACAGCCAGAGCAGGGCACCTTCTCCCTGACACCCACATTGGTATCCTGCAGAAAAATGGTTATTTAATTAAGCTCAGCAGGGGGGAGAAAAACGTGACCTTCCACTTCTGAATCAAATGAATCAACAGAGCTAGCCAGCATTTGTATATATTTCATTTAACTAGACTGACAAAGTAGCAGTACGTGCTGTGTCTCCAAGAGTGCTGCCTTTGTCCCAGGGGGTCAACACCAACTAATGTGATCTGAGAATATGGCCAAGATATTCTACACTCTTCGCTCCTCTTTGTAGATTCAGCTTCACATTTCTATGCACCTACTTCAATTGCTTCCTTTATATCCCTAAGAGCCAAAAGACACCACAATGAGCAAAACAATCTCACCAAAGAGCCTGAGACCTGCCAGACACCAAAGAAAATTCTGGGGGTTTGGCTGGTCCCCAGTATCGGCTCATGATCAGTCTGGTCTTCCTTAAAAAAAACAACAATAAGCCTTCCTGTTCAATGAGAAATGCTACAATAATAGGCAAAAAGCATCAGCTGTAAGCAAGACTGCTTACAAAATATTGCTTAGATTGCTTTCAGCATCTCAACTGTGCAAATACGTCTCGCTCCTTTCTGCTGGAGAATGTTCATTACCCATGCCGTAAATGAGGAAACAGCCACGCATATAGCATTTGTTATTCCCTTTTATATTTTTAAAGCAAACCATGCCTCATTGCCTTCCAAATTAATTTAAATGTGAAAGTAGAAGATTTATCAGTGCGGAAAAAATAAAATCTTGCAATACTGCTGGAGACTGAGTCTCCTTTGCACTCCCTTCCCAGCGAGATGCTGTATCTGGCAGTACCCAAGAATGAGCTGTTGCCATGGAAACAACTCTCTGGGAAGCAGCTCCTCATTGTTCCCGTGGTCATCCAGCTGTGGGCCCGCACAGGAACAGCTGTACCCTTGCACCAGAAAATGTCAGCCCTCTCTTACGTGATGCATTAAAAGGTAAGTAATCAGATGAAGGGAAGTTATTTACCACCAGAGAACGTGACTGTCACCAGCGCCAACTCCTCCTCCGGGTGCTGGATCTTTTCTGCTACAATCTTCAGTATCTCCTGAGCTGAAGTGGATACTTGAGCTTTCACACTGACATAGGAGTGCTCCGTTATATACACTCGGCAGAAAACTGCACAAAGGAAGACAGACAGGCTCAGCAGCAGGCAGAGACACCCAGACAGCAGGGGAGCATGTCGCAGACCCGACCATGGCAGTGCCCCGGCTGCCTGGCTGCTGCGGCTGCAGGAAGGGCAGCTGCTGCGCCCTGACCCACAGGGACACGAAACTAAGCATCAGTGTCACCATTTCCCCCCTTCCCACCTCCTCTCCCTGGGAATCGAGAGGGGCAAGCAAATGGAAACAGAGATACCCACAGCAATGCTTGTGCCAGACATCCTGCCCTGAGGATTTGTCAGGGTTACCCCTCTACTGCCCATCATCTGTGCAAACCCAGCTGCTGCCATCTTTTCGCCCTTCCTTTTAGATTCACAGATTGCTGTCCTTTCAGTGTACCTCATACCCATTGCAGAAATTATTTTGGAAGTCCACTTCCACCTGGACCAGGAGGCTTTGCAAGAGCAGCGCTCCCTGGTCTCAAACCACTCCTGCTAGCTTATCACCAGAGTATTTTAGCACCAGCAGAGTCTGCCTAAACAGCAATGCAATTAGTTCTGACAACTCTTCCCTTGAATCACTTGCAGCACACATAAAAGGGACTGGTTTGGAGAAATTCCCTGCGCCCATCACTCCTACTGAAGTCCATGAGTCGGTTCGGCTCTGGCAGGGAGATTCCCACCAGTAATGCTGTGGTCACGGTCAGCTCAGCTAACAGTTTTTTTCTGTTACAAAAAGGGCCGTATGCTCTCTCTGCTTGCCAGAATTTTAGGTGTACATCTTTTGCCAAGTTTGCTGTAGCCAATTCTTTGGAATACATCTGCATTAAAAAGGAAAAACCAGAGCTGCAGACTTGCATAGGTATTTCAAAAATTGCATCTATTAAGAATCTCCACAGCTCTTGGTTTCATACTCACTTCAGTGCTTAATTACAACTTTCCATTTCCTTCTACTCCAGAACTTCTTATTGCGGACAGGCTGCTACCATGTCAGCATAAAACAAAACTTATTTTCTCCAGAAATGCTGTATTTTTTAAATTGTTTTTATTGACGGATGTATGTAGCAATGGCTCTTTGCTTGTCCTACAAATCTTCATGCCTTCAGAGCACTTTCATTAAAGGAGACCATGCCAGAAGCAGTTAAAAACTCTATCCATGAGAATACCTTTTTTTTTTTGTGTGTGTGTGTGGTAGCAAAGAAAAAATCAAGATGAGAAGGAAGGAGGAGCTTAATATTTAGCCTTGGGGAAGAAAAGTAATTTGATTTTATAATTTTTTTCTTAACCTGTCTCAGCTGACAGACAGACAGTAAATCAGATGCTCATCCTATGGCAGAATATCTCTTCAGAATGGATATAACTCATGAAAAAATAGAGACATCAAATGGCACTGTAAATTACTAGGTAGAAAAATACATTTTAAAAAATGTGATGGGAATATTTGGATTTCATATGAAGAGTGTGACACAACTTGCTTACAGTGAATTTGTTTGAAATGTCCTCCTCTCTGTCATTTGGGAGGGGAGAATGACAGCAATGTTAATTTATAACTGGGCTGTTGACATATCCTTTGTTTAACATTGAACTAAACCAACCCACAGGTCAGGTCCTCAAGCACAGCCATCACACTGGTTCCCCCAAAGCCTGTTTCCCCGCGCGCCTTTCAGACAACCTGTCTGCAGTATCTATGGGCATGGACCATTCCATCTCTTCCAGGAGCCTGTGCTGCTCCTGTGAGGTGCAGAAGGGAATGCCAGTGGGATGAAGCAGCCATGGGCTGCAAGTCGCCCTGGTAATGCCTACAATAGGGGATAAAAATGCCTCCAGTCAAGTGGCATGGTGTGGCTTGGACAGACCCATCCTTCACAAGCACCATCAGCCGGCAGCACTCCACCACCACCTACTTAGACGTCTACCCTCAACACCCACCTCCTTTCTCCAGCTCCACTTCTGTTACTTCATTCTCTCAACCCCATCAGCTTCTGTAGCTCAGGCTCTCAAAGAGTGAGATAAAAGCCATTTAACCCCGCTGGAGCTAGCCTTGCTGGGTCCTTCCCTTCCCGTCCTGCTGGCCATGCACTCTGTCCCCCCATCTGGTGCCACCACACTCCCCTCCCCACTCACCCATGAGCTTTGCCTGACTTTTTACGAAGAATAATGAGTGTGGGGGTTCTCATCTGGAAATAACATTTTTAGAAGCAGCCTTGGTAACATAAGCCTCAAATCTATATTTGAAGCATGGGAAGAAGATACCTATCAGCAGCATGTATTGTGCAGAAAGACTTGGCACTGAAGGAGCTCGCGTTTTATTCTGCCACAAACAAGCACTAGAAATACACTGACTCTATCTGAACCCCCAGAGTTTTGTTCCCAGTGAGAAATGAAGATATATTGCCAAAGGGTGAGATGTCCAGGTAGGAGGTCCTTCTCCCTGTTCTCCGCTCATCCATGGTGTTCCCCCTCCTCTCTGCCTCCTTTCTTGTGCAGGCACTACAGGAGGGTGATGGTCTCGCTGTGTTTGTGCATTAGCCGTGATGAAGGGAAATTGCATTTTGAAACGGTTGCCACTAAAGTGAAGTGGCACCTTGCACTCCACACAGGGAGACGTTTTCGAGAAGGAACTAAGGTGGGTTCCCAGTGAGCAGATCCTGGCCCATTTCATGTGACAGGCTTATTCATTCACCTTTCACAACCAACATCTAGGTCAAGAGGCCGAGAGCATGAAATTCAGCATGAATAATGCCTGGTAGACGGGCAGCCCATCCTGGGAGGCACATAGCTCTGCTACAGGGCTGCTGGACGAACTGGACAGGGCAAAAGCCCCTTGAGATACCATGTCACTGTTGAATCCTTGCAAAGCAGGGGGCAAGAAGGTAGTCTTACACAGCCAAACTTTCTTCTTTTGTGACCCTAAGGTCCTGTTCAAAAGCTGTATGACAGTTTTTTTAAAAAATAAATTACATTACGGGCACCTCATGAGAAACAATTTTGCAGTTTTTCCTCCACTCTTCCAATCATACTTACTTTCCTCTGTTTCATTCATGGTTCCTCTGTGCTGCAGCCAGTTCTCCTTTACACTGAACTGGTGGAAAAAGGTTTTATTCTGTGAGGGAGTGGGAGAGAAAAAGAAAAAAAACAACAAACAACAAAACAGTGATTCTTTGCATCCCTGCCCATTACAAAGCAGTAATTCACAGGACACAGCATTCAGCCCATACGCCTTTCCAAAAAGGTTCCTGTCTAGGAAATCCACCCACCGTTTCTAGGGTCAGTAAACTGGGAATTGCTTTACTAACTGATGGCTAAAGTGGGGATTTTGGAGGAAGTGGGACACGCCAAAGCTAAGCAGCCTGTACGATTCAAGGTTCTCTGTAGCCATGTTCAGAGCTCATTTCTTATACACTTATTCTTATATGTTTCCTATGTACCAATCTGCCTATTTAGCAATTTGACTACAATCTCATGTTCTGCCTTCCAGATTTCTGCAGTAACATTTTAAGCTTATTACACACTTCAGCTTCAGCCTAGTAAATTTGACAAGCACAGCAAATCACCTCTGTGCAGTTTGTACGCCAACTTTCACTGGCTGCATCTTCTCCCTCCGGTTAAATAGACAGATTCATGTTCCTCTCTCTCCTCCTCTGTCCCTGTCACAACAAATCCCCTCTTTGCTCTGTCTTCTTGACATCCATGTCAATGCCTGTGCCCAGCCTGGTTTGCCCAGGTTGCTACATTTCTCCACCCCAGTGAGGACACGCTCCCAGGCCTCTCCTGAATTCTGACATCTCAGAGCATCTTGTTAAGATGCTAATACCGTCACAGTCACTGCAGGTTAGCTCACACAGCTGATATCCAGGCTGCACTGGCAGGAAAATAAAATTCCTTAAGCAACATTGCAGGTCTAACCTCACTGATGTACCCTGTCATGTTTTTGGCCATCAGTCACTCTCAGCTGAGAAGCCAAGAAAAGACAGGGAAGCAGGCAGAAGGGGACAAAGTGAGGTGATAAGTTATCTAGCAACCAGCAACAATCAGGTTTGTGTTACCTTTCGATGAGGTGAATACTCATCTACAGTGCTGAAACAAAAAGGAAAATCCAAATTATTCTTTCCAGCCAAAGTTTAGGAAAAGGAAGTTTTGGCTATTACAAAGTTTACAACATCACAAAGTTTTTTAACATTAAATAGTCACCACAGAACAGCTGCAGAGCTCCTTCAGGGAAACGTAAGGGTGTCTGGCTCAGCCGGAAATTTTTGATGTGACTTGCACAGCCGATGTAGTGAAAAGCAATGCTGGCAGCCCACGGAGAGCACAGACACACAGGCCCCCAGGGCAAGCAGTCAGGGTCACTCTCAGGGACACAGCTCCTTCCACTTACCCAGTGGCCAAACCACGGACACAAATGCCATTTGTTGGAAAAACGTGCCAAGGAAATCTCTTTTACAAATATCTTAATTATTAGCAAAATAATAACCCTGAGATGACTACTGCAAAAGAGATTTGCTTCGCAGTACCGCAGGCTGCAAAGATTGAGAATGAAGGTACCATCTGAAGTCACAGACTGCAGCTTCTGAGGGAAATTTTGCCAGCTTTTCCACAAAGAACCGCTTTACTGCAAGTCATCCCAATCAAAACTGATGGGAGTGACTGGTGAACCACACGCACCACCCAGCAAACATCAGAGAAGACTGAATAATCTAGCTTTGGTTTAGAGAGGAGACGACTTATAAAAATGAATATAGTGCTTGTATCACTCATCGCTTTACTGAATTGCAGCAAGATGACAACAGGAATAGATTATGCTCTAAATAAAAAGGGACTTGATCACAAACATAATCAATACTTACTGACGGCGATGCATCCCAAGTATCTTCTGAAATTCTTTCAGGTCCTTCTCAAGAATGGGATATTCATACACATCATCCAACACATTCCTGTATATCGTCTACAAAATAAAACGGTATCTGCAAATATCTGATAACTCAAACATAAATCTAAGGCATCACATCAGTGGTCTAAATCAAATCAGGCACTAGCCTACTAAAACAAATATCATTATATTCATGCAAGACTCATAAGGAGAGAAAGTTCCTGTTTCCATTTCCCAACTGATCAAAATTCAGCTTGCCTTTGGAGAAACACTCTGTATCATCACCAAGTGAGAGAGCAAAACATTGGCACTCTTGTCTACAAACAGGAAGATTTAAAACAAGACTTGTGGCTGTTACATGAAGTCACTTATCCAAAATGATAACAGGTTCATTTGGTTAAGACTTTTAATATGGAGAATGTTGTCCTTTACTTTTCCTCATGTTTTCATGCACTTTAAATTGAGTTGATGTCTCTGACAAACAAATAATACACTCCTAGGTGTATACCAATAAATAAATAAATCAATCCTGTTTCTTCTTTTTGGGGAGGTATTGTTTGGACATCAGCAGGGTATTAATCGGGAACCTCAGTTAAATGTAAAAGACACTACCTCAGATAAGATGTAAATAAACTGAATCGGCTTTTATATTGTAAGAAATATTTTCTCTATTTCAGAATCTGCACGTAGATACTTCTTTTTTCCCTTCCAAGAAAATGAGGATCATATATATAAGCTGAGTCATCAGGTTTGCTTTAGCCCAGTTAACACTCCTGCATTCATAAATCTCAGCATGAATGATTCTGGCCTACAATCCTATATATTGGTTTTTGCACATATAACTTCAACCATCATGAATATTACTGCTGTTTAATATTGCACAGAAGCCTCAAGCAGAGAAATTGTGCAACAATACCCAGTCACACACCTCCAGGGTCAGAAAGACAAGCCCTGCATTAAGATAGGTGCAACACAGCGTAACCTAACTGATGGATCTCCAGTTGCAGCCAAAGAGTCTTATTGGGAAAGGTGGATGATCCTGCAAAGTCTCGTAAAATGCTTTCATCTTTCAAACAGCAGGGAAAAAAAACGATTAAAAAAAAAAACCCAAAACAATCAACAACCAGATGGAGCTTGGGTTAGTGACAAAATGGCTGTTTGCAAATTTACAAGGGAATTACAAAAGCTTCTGGAACTCATTCAGAAAGATCAGAAGATCCTTGTTAATAAGTAAGGGTGTAATTTTATTTATTAAAAATAACATAAAGCTGTGCTGCTTTCTATGTGCACCTGACACAACACTGTGGAACAGCATTTCACTCCTCAGCTGAAGCAGAATCTCTTACAAGGCTCTCAAAACTCTCTCTTTGTCCATGATCCTCTGGATAATGACTGTTGACCCCGTTCTGGCAGACACACCAATATGTCTAAGGAACATGCCCATCTTTGTAGTTTTATTTCTTACCTTCCTAATTTTTTCCATTGTCTAGAGAACATGAAGTTCTATAATTTTCGTATCTGAAAGTAGTGTTTTTGACATTGAACATACTGACATTACAGGCTTCCTACCCAAACTATCTCTAAGGCATTCAAGGAAGACACATGTGAATCATTTTATATTATAGATTTCATGGAGAAAATTTAGTATGAAAAATTATGCTCTATAGCTTTTGCTTCTGGGACTTTTTAGACATAGAATTTTAATTAAACAATTAAACAATGAAATGCATCAGAAAGTGTGTTAATACCTTTAAAAATTGTTTCAAATGCTCATCTTCATGTAACCAGTCTTTGTAGAGAGAAGTCCACTGAGACACCAAATGCAAGACTTTTCGTTTTCTACAGGACACATCAGAGTCATCCTCTTTCCCTTGCTGGTTCTTAGCACAATAGGTACAATAGATTAAGGAACAAATAACAGCATTTCACTGAAATTGAAACATTGAAGTGATGGAAAAGGCTCTGCAATCATCTCATTTGCTAATGAAAGATTTTTTTCACTACACTGCTGAGTTTTAAATGTTTTATCCCATCTGGAGCTTTAGGAGTTTCATCAACTTTTTGGAATGAAATTCACAGTAATAGAAATGTCAGTTCATCCTCTGTGCCAACAGGATTTTTTTCCTTTATAGATTAGAGAGGCAAGTCTATAAAAGTAAAATCAATTCAAAAGGAATTATACAATGTTGAGTCATATCTTTTCTGTGGAACTGGGAATAAACCTTTGTCCTGCATACCGATGCCAACTTGAATGCCTGTGGGGAGAAGGGCAATGCATCATTAACAAAAACAAAAAACTCAGGCAGAGGAAGTCAGTTTCTTTTCCTCTGCACAAATTACGCCATCTGCAGAAATAACCCTATTAAAATAAAAATAAGGTGAAAGAATCTATTTCCACCACTGTCCTCTATCCACAAAGCAGAAACACTAAATGTCAGAAGATACCCACTATGTACATTGTTCCTGTCCCTTCACTGTTCTTTCTTTTATTAGGTAAAAAGATGTTTTCACCACAAAAGGTAAAGAGGAAAAAAAGTAAAAGGAAAAAAAGAAATGCAAGCTCATTTTATAGCTTCAAGTTCATTCAAACAATGCTTCATAGCTTACGGAAGTAACTGAAAATACAAGAAAAAAACCCTTTTATCTCAATATGAGTTAGACTAATATACCGTATCATAGGATAAAAGGAGCAGAGATTGCAAAATACTTTATTCTTCATTTCTTCTCTTCATGCATTCTGAAATGTATTACACAGATATGGGTACTCTAACAATTAACATATAGGTCTGGGTAGGTTTTAACCTTACTTTATATGTTACTTTGTAACAGTTACAGAGGTTTATTTATCTTTAAACAAAACCAGCAGACATAAGATTGCATTGTTGCTGTGAGTTAGGAGTCTTTCAAGCATTCCTGTGAAGTAAGTATGCACATACACAAATGTGTATGTTTTGGATACAGGTTTATTCAGGGGCAGCTTTAGCTTTGTACATTCAATGTCAGAGCAGGAGGTTTCTGTTTATTGATTCCTCAGCTATGCAAATTCTAAACATTTTAACAGGTGAGTATCTCCCCCCGCCCTGGCACATGCCAGTTAGGGGAGCTCATATCCAAATTTGAATTTAATGTTTCCAGATTGAATCTTTTCCTCCACAACCCATTTGAGTTAAAAAAGCCAACATAAGCTGAATTTTGGGAAGCTACAGATCTGAATCAAATTCCAAGTATCATAAAACCTTATGAAAATCAGAAGGAGAAGAAAAGACCTTGAAAGATCAGCTAAACTAGTCCATCCAAGTCCACCCTAAGAGAGGCTTAAGTATGCCCTGTGTTATCCTCGGAACATATTTTCTAGTTTCTTCTTCTTAATATTCTTCAGTATCGATGATTCTACTGTCTCACACATTTTCCATTCCAGTGTTTCTTTTCTTAATGTAAAAAAAAAAATATATTCCTAATATCTAATATTTAAACTGTCTTACACCAGTTTAATCTCACTGCCTCTTGTCTAGCATCCATAAAGGAACAGATTCTTCCCCTCCTCTTTAGGTACCTGAATATCGTCTCATTTATAGTTTCCCTTTTTTAGTAACACAGCCCAAATTCTTTGCATGTCTTTTTTTTCTAGAATGCTGGCAATTCCCACTGCTCTCTTCTGAAGTTGTTCTTATTTATTCATGCATTTCTTGGGGTGTGATGCCAAACGCTCAGGTGCAGTCCACCTTCTAAGGATGCCACAGTAAATATTAGACAACTGCTCTCTTCTTCTCACCATTTTTATTTGCAACCTCAAAATAATCACGTGGGGTTGCACTTCAATAATATCAATATGCAAAGAACAAAATTATCCCAGGCATGGAATTTACTATGATATAAGGCTTGACAATAGATAAACCTAGGTGTAAGTGTGTGACCTCTGTTAATAAAACACTTAATGAAAGGATATTGCCTCAGAAGTGCCTGGCACAAGTCATCAGTGGTCATGAAGACTGTGTATGTGAGAAGGAAGTCATCCAGGAGAGTTTCTGCAGAGGAAGACAAAAAAGCCCAAGGTACAATACGTTAGTGAAAGGAGGCAGAGAGCTTCTACTCCTGTTAGCGTGCATGGCAGGAATAGGACTCCCTCCCCCCAAAAAAGTCCTGACAATTAAACTCTATAACTCAAAAGTTATAGAGTAGGTATGTTTATTGCGCGCAGATGCACGGGGGGGGGGGGGGGAATCGCTCCTCCACAAGCGTGCATGCCCGAAGTGACGAACCATCTCACATTTATACAATGAAACAAATGAATATTCAATTAACGCCTATACATATTCGTTACCTAAACCCGCTTCGTATGTTAATTAGCTTATCAGTCCTTTGCCTGGAATGTGGTGGTCTTGCAAGTTTGCAGCTAATTCATGTCCTTGTCGGCCATCTAGTTTTCTTTAGCAAAGAGATTTAGTGCTCCCTCTAGATAACACTGGAATGTTTCTCATCCTTTTTATAAATAGCCCCTTTTGTTAGAGGAAGAAGAACAGACTCTTTCTTTCATTAGTTATTTCCTTAAAACTATATGGTTATGTGACCAATCACCCCACCTAAACTCCTTGAGCATATACAATCACAATCGATGTTTATTATCCCTCTTTCGCACTGTTTCTTCATATCAGTCCCAAAGCATACAGAATACATGAAACTTGAAGTTTCAAACAGTTAATAATATGTTGCCAATGCAGAGATCAGATCTTTTATTTAAAAAGCACATCCTAAGCTCTCAAAGAACCAACAAGCACAAATATGTGCAAAATGAGCCACAGTTCAGGAATCAGTAAGACAAGAGTCCTTATCACAAACACCACCATCCTGGTTGGCCCTGCTGCATGCAAAGCAACCTTTCCATCAGCTAAGTTGTTCTAAAAATTCAGGAGAAAAAATTTTACTAATAGGAGAGAAAAACACTTGATCAGCATGTACCGTGATTAACACCTACGCACAGTAGTTGAGAACCATGAAACAAACATATTAAAATCTTTAGCAGGTTAGTCCACTGGGCATCAGTAGAAGTGCTGAGAATTTTTCTCTAAGGTTTATCTAATTAGATTATGGAAGGGTGTTTTCTCTACCCTGGTTTCTAAAAGTCCTGCAGAAATGGGCCGCAGGTACTTGCTAACAAACGATCTCTACTCACAGCAGTTGCAGCATCTCAGAGCAACTTCCTCATTCCTCATTCCCATGCCACACTACTTTTAGGATTTTTCCAAACCTTTACCACACACAGTAGGAGGCTGAAAGGACTGGGTTTGCTCTAAGATGAGAGCTCAGGGCTTATCTCATGGTGGTCTTCAGCAACTCAATGGCAGAGCAGAGATAAGACCAAGCCAGACTTCTCCTGGAGGTATGCACCATCAGAGAGTGCAAAGGAAAGTCTGTCTAGACACAAGGGATTACGTTCTTTCTCCTGTGAGGAGGGTCAAGCACAGGGATAGGCTGCCCGGACAGACTGCAGAATCTCCAGCATCAGGTATATTCAGGGCCTGAGCAAAACTCCAGAGCATCCTGGCCTCACTGGGCCTGCTTCGAGCAGGGGTTGGACCAGATGCCTTCACAGATCCCTTCCAACTGAAATTATCCCACAAGTCGTAAACAAATTGGCTTCCAATTTTAGTAATCTACTCATATATGATGCATGATCTAGGAATGAATTTGTATTTGGTTCACAAAACCCCAAAATCTAGCTCTGCAAACAGACAAGAGAATTATATTGGTTGTCTTAACCTCCAAATAAAAATGTTTGTGTTTGGATACTCTGGTTGTTTTTAATTCCCCAAATGGTAAGATTTTCCTCATGTTTTGAGGAATTCTTATTCACCGTATTTCTCTGAATTCCACCAGGTATACTGTGTTCCCTTTAACAAGAAAACAGGTTTGCACCACCTTCTTTATCAGGTAAGAACAGGAACAAGGACAGAGGCTGAACAGTAACAGAATTCCAGTTATACTGCAGAGCAAAAAATACTTTACCAATATAACTAGTTGTTACTAATTAGGACCAATTAGTTGTGATTTACGTGGTGGATTTAGAACTGCAACGACTAAGGGCCGAACCATACCTCACATGAGGAAGATAAGGCTGAGCCCTGGTTTCCCTACTCTGATTTTCTCACGAATTTTGTTTGCAATCTGTACCAGCCCAAGCTCATGATTGTGTATGAGTTTGTAACTGAGAGCATCCCAGCAGCATTTCACACCAAGGCTGCAATTGCACAAACATTTAGACCAATTTCAGTTACAACCGCTTTGGACCTCTTTGTCAGTGAATTATTGACCCCATAGCAGCGGTGCAGGATGGCAATAAGAATTAATCCATTTATCATTCAAAGCCAGATATCATGTGGATATCAGATGGATGGATAGCTAATGACATCCCACCCTCTGAGCATGGGATTCAAAATACCTCCATTGTCTTTAAAAAAACCCAACAAACCAGCTAGATCAATGCATTTAACACAGCTGGTCTAGAAAGAACCCTGATCTAAAGACACATAGCTAAAACCCCTTGCATTCAGAAACAATTAAATTCTTTATATTTCACCAACACTGTTAAAAACTTTGGGAAGTATTATCTCTCCATAAAAAGAATATTTTGTCTCAGTAAATGAGAAGACATTGTGAACAGCTTGTTCTTTATCTGAAAGGTCATCTATTCATTCTGTTGAATCATCTTTTGGATGATACAATGCAGCTATTAAAGTTGGAGGTTTCACAAACATTTATTTGGAAACAGCTGATCTTGGAGTCAACAATCACATTTTAGTTCTTCACTAAACTATGCGTCTGTGCGGTGATCCTCACGAAAACAGAGACATTTACAACTGATTATTTCCCCAACTTTCTATTCTGTATAGATGATCTCTGGGGCCCCCAGCATAACAAGGACATGGACCTGTTGGAGCAAGTCCAGAGAAGGGCCACGAAGGTGATCAGAGGCTGGAGCACCTCTCCTATGAAGACAGGCTGGGAGAGTTGGGGTTGTCCAGCCTGGAGCAGAGGAGGCTCCAGGGAGACCTTACAGAAGCTTTCCAGGACCCAAAGGGGGCCTACAAGAGAGCCGGAGAGGGACTTCTTACAAGGGCATGTGCTGATAGGACGAGGGGTAACGGCTTTAAACTGAAAGAGGGTAGATTTAGATCAGGTATTGGGAAGAAATTCTTTACTGTGAGGATGGTGAGGCACGGGGACAGGTTGCCCAGAGAAGTTGTGGGTGCCCCATTCCCAGGAATGATCAAGGCCAGGTCAGGTGGAGCTTTGAGCAACCTGGTCTAGTGGAAGGTGTCCCTGCCCATGGCCGTGGGGTTGGAACTACATGGTCTTTAAGGTCCCTTTCAACCCAAACCATTCTATGATCCTATAATATCCGAGTTTCAGCAATACATAGCCACGTGTTCAGAAAAGAAATTAAGCACTAGCTGAAGCAAAACTGCAATGCTTATCAGTGAACTCCTGCAATTGTTCAAAATAGCGTTACTTTATCATACGAACTTACATACCAACATGCTTACTAACACACCAACTTAAAAGTTTGTTTTGACTACCTGATCATCAGTTTTCCAGATGTCTATCTTCAGTTGTTCCAGCATCCCTAAGTGGTGGAGTGGTTAGACTGGTTTTGACATGATTTGAGTTTTGTTGCTTTTTTTGCTTAAGTTTTTTGCAAGAACTATGCTACAGTGCTATTATGTACTAATGCAATTCTCTGGAAAAAAATTAGTGAAGGGAAGATTAAAACTGTATGTTTGTTCACATAACTTACAACTGTTTTCAAGCCCTCTGTTCATCTCCCTCACTCTCCGTGCTCAATCATACATCCATCTATTCACAGCCTCTGGCTTCTAACCACCTTATGAAAACAAGGTATATCACTCAGCCAACTTAAAAGTTGCACATACGTATACATAGCGATTTCTTTTTTCTTCTAAATGGAGGAAATGCTAAGAAAAAGAAGAAAAACCTCATAAATTATGATTCCAACAGCCTGTACGTAGGGTAGATCTTTTCAGATCTTTGCCTCTGCATTTGTTTAGAAATTTAAACCCTAAAGGAATGTTTTGAACAAAAAGAGTCTGGATTCTACATGTGGCCCATTAATAGCATCACTCATCCATTAAATTGCTTTAATAAGTAAGCAATGGAAGTGCTTTTGCTAGATTAAATATCTATTACCAGACGTCACCTAAAGACTTCACGTTAATATTCACATTTTTTAAATGCCTGCACTAGCTTGTAGTTATTTCCCTGAAGTCCTACTGTTCCCTGTAACTATCTTCTGTATTTTTTTCCTAAATACACTGTAATTTAAAATCATTCCAGGATGGTTCTTCATGCCATAGCAAGGACACAAAACCTGAGGGTGTACAGATTCTTCAAAACAAACAACTGCACACTTCTCAGATACTTTTGGGCAGTAATACATGTCCACAAATAATGATTTGCTGGCCTTAACCTGCAAACAGACAGAAAGGCTAACCATGAAAGGCCAATTTATCCAAAGCAAATTATTCATTCTGTTACTAATGGCCACCAAAAGCTGTAAATTTGAATGAGGAAGGGCTCCAAGTGTACAAGTTGGGCTGATAATTATGAACAGAAATCTTTCTGGAATTTTTCTATTTAGACACAGTTGATTTAAGAGGTCCTTTTTTTAAAAAAAGGCAATTCTAGTCAGACCATTAATTATTCACAGTGCACCATACCCCCACTCAGAATGGCAATGAAATGCATACCTCTGCTTTTCTATTTTACTGCATCATGGTTTCTGCATAAATTTGTGATCATCTTCCCCATTATGCCTGTAGAAAAAGTTTTTCTAGTATCTGTAGCTAACAGGGTGAATAAAGTGCACAGCAATAGTTGGAAAAGAAAAGCTTCCACTGGAAGGGAAGTCTTTGTGTAAAAGCTGTGATGCTATGCCATTTTTATTTCTCTTCTTCATGAATTTTTTATTTAATCATTTTCTTCTAGCCATCAATCTAATTTTCCTTTGTTCCTCACAATTTTCCTTTATTTGGCTAAGCAATTATTACAAAGCATGCAGTTAGCTTGCAGCTACGGAATATTTCATTTCAAAGAATCTCAAGCGTTTTAAAGCTTCATTAAGACATGCAACAGAACCAGCATGAGTTCAACGGGCTCCTGTTCTTGCAGCTTTTTGGGGGCAGCCTCAGGCAGTCATCTCACTGCACCGAACATGTGCAAGTACATAGGCATAAAAATAATAAAAAAGCAGGCACTGTGCTTGTTCGTTATTAAATAATCAATTCACACCAGCTTCCGATGAGACAGTTCCTCACAGGCTGTGCATGTCCCTTCCTTTCCCAGGTGAAATAAGGCAGCACGGACACCCGCTTTACCAGGAGCAGTTAGTACCACTCTTCCCATCTTTCTGCAATCTACAGGTGCTTCTGCAACATACATTCAGGGTGGCAGAGGGATGGAAAGAGCAGTATATAGGCATGGGATGTTCTCACAATGTGAATTACCCAGGGAACATTTGCTTTCAGCTGGCAACTAAAGGACGCAGCAATATGTCTACAAGGGAAGTTGCAAGTGTATTGCACGTATAAAGTGATGACCGCCAGCAGCAACGACAGTGTATTTGGTGGGGAAAGGAGAATCTAGAATCTCAGACAGTAAATGGTCATTTATTTGGATAAGTAACACATCATATATTCCCACGTACTTAAAATATCCAGAGGATTCCCTGCTGCTTTCCACGTGCCCACTAACCAGACCATACACTTTCTCAGCGAGAAGGCAACTGTACAAATATTAAGTCATTGTGATGGCACAACTGTGAATGCCAGTAGAGTAGAATGGGTTTCTCACATGGGTTTAAATACCAAATTTGATTTTTCAGTGGTTTCTTTTCTCCCTTCTCCACCCTCTTCTCTAGACAGAGTATCAATTACCAAGCCTTAGGACAGAAACGAATACAAACTGTAGCAAGAAATTGCCCGTGATGCACATTTAACAAATCAGGACAGGCAGTATATTTCATGGTGTTTCCATCTTCAACACCTGTAAGGTCTCAAACCTGAGCATCTTCTTAAACAACTACAGTGGTACAAGTCATCAGTGGAGCAGCCGCACATTGTCAACTTGTTACATAAACATGAAAAGAGACTTAACCTGAAGGAAATGCCTTTGTCAAATGGAGTAAAAGTTAAATTATTTTTATTAAATTAAGCATATTTGAGGACAGCTTTTAAAAAGCGAGTATTTCAGCTTAGATATCACACAGAATGAGTACAGAAGGAAAAGGAGGGAAATATTTCAGAGTTACAGATAGATACACCTCCCTAACTACCCACCTAGCAATTCCTATGTCCACGTATTAGTTACTAGTATGCGTGTGCAGCAACCAGTGTCTTTAGACCATCACAGCTAAAGCAAAGCTCTACACACATTTACATTACAAACATGTTCAATAGCTCAAGCTGTGTTCAGAATATACCTATTGCTCTATTGCTAATATTGACACCTGTCCGGCTAAGCCAGATACAATTATTCCTAACGGCAGCCCTGAGTCATTAATCCCTTTATACCCACAGGAATAGATAACTTGAAGGCAAGTTCCAGTTTTTCCTGGTTTTCTGATCACCTTGTTACATCCTGAATAGTTTTTGCTTTGCTGCTTTCTCAATGGCTACCAAGAAAAAAAAAACAACAAACCCCAAAAAACTGGTAAGAAATAAGCCAAACGAGTCCTCCCACTTTCAGTGACAAACTGAATGCTGAGATGACAAGAACCATTCTCTTTTTCATACTGAACTCTACAGAGCAACTTTTCAGACCCTATTCTTCCTACTCCATAGCATTTCTGTTTCCATGTTCTTTCCTTTGCATTATATGTTTATTCAAATATTAAGAAAAAATAAAGCTACGCAAAACAAGGTGACCAACAGGATTTAAATATGCAATGCATCAGTCTTTTTTCTTACAATTACATGGTTTACAAAAGGCAACTTCCTCTATAAAGAGGAGTATAAAAATATACTCTGCGCATATAGACTCTATATTCCTTTATCTGCAGATTGTCTACGTCACGTACTGTTAGTTAGGGAGAGGATACTGATAGTGAAAACAAGTAATCTGTTCATTTTGGGTTTGTTTGTTGTTTTTTTTAATAAAACTTATCACCATTCTCAACCCACGTCTCTTCCACTTTGCACTGTACAAATCTATTGTGAATGGCTGTGCAAGAATTACAGAAAGATTTAAGGGTTTTTCAGGCTTGTATTCCCCACTAAATCGGATTACAAGAAAATATAGATAAAGTACTGGAATGCAAGTCTTTTTTTCACTTTATGCAAAGCAGCTATACAGCTTTCTCCAAGGATTTGCTGGAGGAGGCCAAACCTGTATGGAGACTGGGGGAAAAAAAAACAACCCAGGAATGGAAAAAGAAGAAAAAAAAAAAAAAAAAAAAAAAGATTGCGTGAACAAACAAGCCACTGGAATTCAGTTACCTTGTAGGTTAAAATTACTCTTATGGCAATCTTGCGGTGTCAGTTTGGCAACCCTATCTCATGCCACACAGCAGTTGTGGTTTTCACTATATGAGAAAATTAAACTGAGTAAAAGGATGGAAACTCACGTACTGAATTAAGAATATTACTCTCTAAACTCCCTTTCTTCAAAGCTGAGGAAAACACTAAATGCCTTTACTGCTCAATTTATCTTTCAGAAGCATACCAAATCGAAGGAGATCATAAGATCTTCTTCATCCTGAAGCATGTTAGAACCCGAGTATAATGCACTGGTGGGCAGCGCGCAGGAGCTCCAGCAGCATGAATCATGAATGGGGGCTACACATGCACCGCTCAAACATCAACGCAAACTCCAAGTTTTGTGCGGCAACGAGACCTCGTTGGTGTTTTGTGGAGTGGGTGGATTTTTTGAGAAAAACAAAGACAAAGAGAGAAAGAAATGTATTGTGTTTACATACAACATATTGTATATACATACATATATGTATGTATGTATGTACATACAACAAATTCTAAAACTCTTCAGCTATGTCATGTCCCATTTGTGATTAGGGCTAAGATGATGGGGACCATATGGTCAGCTCCTGATGTCCCCTTATATTAATATACTTACCAGTATTAGCCAGAATTCTGAATTTAAAGCTCACCAACAACTTCAAAATCTGCTCTCATTTACACTCACTGTGTCATCCCTATCTTGCAGGACCAGCCACTTCCCTCTAACCTTTAGTGAGGCTCATCCTCCAAAGTACGGTTGGGGGAAATAAAACCAACAAAACCCACTGAATCCTTTCGGGTTTTCTATCTTCCTATGTATGACTGAAAAGGCTCGGCAACGCTAATGCACCTTGTGAGTTCAAAGCACATACCGGAAATCATTTTTTAAAAGAAAATATTCACCGATGGGTTTAGCAACACCGTAAGTGCTTGGGAATAGGTAAAACTTGCATTCCTCACAGTCATCAAAAAAAGCAGCCCTGTGAGATGGGGTTACAGCTGGGCAAACAGCTGAGCTCCCTGTGCCTGAGTAAAATGGATGCCGATTACTTACTATTCTATAGGGAATACACATTTTTTGCTATTAAATCTTCACTCACTGGGTTCAAATTAAACTAAATGAGGGCTACAGCAAAGAATTTTCAAGTTTTTCAGCCTCTCAGTGCTGAAAGCTCTTAAGCTTGATAAATTCTTGTCACCCCTCTTACTCCTTTCTGTCAAATGCGAGAAATTATAATTACACCTCAAGGCAGACACAGTTACATGCAGATTTTTTGCATGTTTTCATTCACATAATACCACAAAATCTGAAACCTTTCAGCAATGCAAACGCATGTCCAGAGAGTTGTAGTTGTAATCAGAAAAATGCTTGTTCTGCAGAAACGGAAAAACGATTTGAGGGCAACGCTTTCCAAAGATAGAAGTTTCTCAGTAATCTGTAATTCCACTGCAATTTACAAAAAAATGTCAGGATGTGTCCGAGTACAAACAGTAAATGCAAATTGCTATCATTACTATCTGATCTAGCAAGACATTGTTCATGTCTGAGATGGTGCCGAGTGGTCCCAGATTTCCCTTGCATTCAGCAGATGGCCATGGTGCTCAGTACCTTGCAGGATTAGCCCTCAATTCCAAATCAAATCCTCTAATAATGCTATGCCACTATGGACACAGCATGAAGCAAAAAATGAAAATTATGCTGAGAAAGAAAGGTCAATGGAAAAAAGAACATCGATATATAATTTGCTGCTAACGTATTAAAATAATTATAGTAGTTATGTCATCTAACCACCGAAGCACCAAGAAATCAATGCACAAAGGAATAAAGAGCAAGCCATTTATTTCTGGTATTAGGCTAGAAAAAAAAAATATATAAGGGCAAGATATTTAACCTGTACAACCAGATTTTTTATTAGAGCACAAAAGTCCGAACTAGGAATAATTTCTAAGGTCATCTCCCAGAAATTTCTGGCAGTGTTTTAACATCTGCAGAATGAATCAAACACATTCTGTCTGGTAAGGTCAAAGATCCTCCTAAAGTTCCATTCCAGTTGCTGCTATCACATGTATTGGAGCAGTTTCTTATTTTGTTTGAGGGACAAAAAGCCCTGAAACCACAGGCAGAGAGCAAATGTCAAACTTGTCTAGCTTTAATGAGACACTAATTTTTCCACATAGAAATCTGAGGCTCTTTTATTTTTCCCCAGGTAGGAGGGAGCCCTGGTGATTAATGTGCAGCTATAATGGTTTGGGTTATTTGAAATTACTGGACAAATCCACTACGCTTTATACATTTCTAAGTACTAGAAATATTGCCTAGAGCAGTCACCCTAAAACATTGCTACTTTTTGTTAAAAGAAGCCCTTGACTACTGCAACTAAAACACTCAAGTTTTCCATGCAGTGAAACTTCACTTGACAGTAAAATGAGGTATTTTAATGCACATGTGAACTCCTCACACAAGCCTCACTGCAGAAGGCAGCCACTCTTTGTTCCGATCAGGTATCTTCCAAAGTACTTTAGGGAAAAAAACCCATCCTCTCTTTCCATTAATTGTTTAAAATAAGCCAGCCAGGCCAGGAGCAGCAAGACTGAGGACAAAAGGTTTAATGGTTCCCTTTCATCCTTCTGCCCAGGGTCCAGCTGCCTTATGGGGCAGAAGAACCCCAAAAATATAAATATTTTTTTATATATATATATATACACACACACACAGAGACCTTAATTGGCATTATTTTAAAATAAGTTAGGACTATTAGTCCAAAATGTTTTAACTTCAGTACCTAACGACAGGCTCCAAAATCCACTGTGTTTGGACAATACAAAGTTCAGCAAATTATGATGAACACGGTAGGGCGACCAGAGTACATTCCATACCAATACTTAATACGGATAAAGGACAGGACAAACCATACACGGCAATACCACATATAAAGCTCTGCAGGTCAGGTGCAATGCCTGGACTTCAGTGTGCAGTGTTATCTCCATCACCTGCTGCTAACTGCTTTCCATACCAACCAGAGGGAGAGGTCCCTTAAGGGAACAGAAATGTATGGATCTGCACTGTGTATTTTTAAAAGCGTTTAGCGAGAAGCTTTGATCTGTTATTTTCCCCCTACAAAGCAGCAAGGGGAAATTTCTTTGTGCTTTGGCCCAGGGAAGGAGATGTAAGAAGAATCTTGTTTGCCCCTGGGAGCCCAATTATCATAAATATGCTAAGCAGTGCAGGCTCCCCAACATGTGGCACTGGAGCATGTGCAGTAAGCATCACAGCATCCCTTCAGGGAAGCCTAGCATGACAAAGCCTCCACCAGCAAAACACTCCTGGCTTCTGTAGATTCGGCAGAACTGCCTACAAAGGGAATGACGGCATTTTCATCTAAGCAAGAGCTGTTGGATTTTGTCCAAATCTCTGCGTAAGACAGCAAGAACATGCGCTACACTAACGTGCAGATCACACACTTCTTCCAGCAGAGACAAAAGCAATGCGTTGGGTCAAGTGACGGGACATCTTTGGTGTACTGGGTCGCACCGCCCAGGTTAGGGTCTTGCACGTGCAGCTGCGGCCCACTGTCACGTAACCTCAAAAGCGGCAAGTCATTTGCCAACATCTTCTGACATATGGAGGCAAAAGGCCCAGCAAAGGTGGGTAGGGCTGAGATGTGTTACAGGCTTTGCTGAGCAGGGGCAAGGAACAGGGAGGAAGATACTTTGCAAACCCCATAGGAAACCCAGAGGCCGTTAGCATACCGAAGTGTCACTGCAGTTCTGAAGGACGCCGCTTTTTGCATATTTTGCCCCAGGGTGTACAATACTTCAGGCTGACGGGCACACACTACTCAGATACCTCTGAAATAACGTAAGCAATATCTAAACACCTACAACACACAGCAGAGACCTCCTTGTCCTGGGAGGGAATGGCAAGAGGGACACAACACCCAAAAGAACCTGAAAACCAAACAGGGCCAATATTTGCATCTTAGATTTCCATACGTGCTTTCCCCTCAGCTCCTTGGGGCAGCGAAACACGGCTTTACAGCGTAAATCCGCAACAACGAGCATCAGAGCAATCATAAGGCAGTTGCATTTTGCTTCCCTGTGTGGTGAACGGGTTCCAAAAAAATCCTGATGAGTTTTGTGATGATGATATTAAAACACAAGGTTACGTTAATGGTAAACGTATTTACATGATATATGTCCTTGTATTTAAGAACTTAAAATGGTACTTGCTATACTATGACACCCAAATCATTCTAATGACAGGTTAACATGTAATTAAAGACATCTTTTCTCCTTATTACAACTTAATGGAAGACAGCAATAAAAACCCACTTTGTACATAGTCTGTGTATGTATTAGGAACATCTAACAACTTCAAACTATCGGGTTTGTCAGCACAACACTGTACTGACAGCAGAATGAAAGAAACAACAAAGGTTTTTGCTTGCACAGTTTAAAGATCATACAGGGGTAAGACATGAGGGACAGACATCATTATCCACAGTTCAGCTGCTCGCGAGTATTAAAATACATGCACGGGCATATTTCCCTGTGGCAGCAGAACTGTGTTCTTGTGCAAGCACCTTTGGCTGCTTCCAATATGCTGTAGTTCAATGTGACACTTTTGAGAAAGAACACCTTTATTTTGATTATTTCCAAATTATTTTCACTCACCGGGGAGCTCAGCATTAGATCCTTCATTCAGCTGTACCAGAATTACTCAGACTATTTGCCAGCCTTGCTTATTTCAGTTAAATAAAGTGGAGATATTAAACAATTACTGGATGAAAGCCCGGTGGGGTAATTTTCTAAAGCTGTATATTCACTTTTACCATTATTTTGGATTTTTTAGTGCTATCTATTGATTTAGTCACAAAAAAATACATGTGGAATACAACTCTCTGATAGGCATAACTTTGCACTGGTATAGTCCAGCTTTCTTCTTTTGCATTTTTCTTTTCCAAGTCTTATAACGTACCGTATGTTTCATGCACACACTGGAAAATGTCTACTGCAAGGGATTTCTTATGCAAGAAGATTTCTTGTAGAAATTCTTTGTTCAGTTTTTTACCCCTTCATCAACACTGCCACTGTTCCTTGGACTTCCACGGGGCAGAGAGGAATCTCCTTGACCAAGACATAAACACTACTTTTCTGCGCAAACATACATTAATCTAATGCAGTGTTTAAGATAAAGGTAAAAACCACAAACTGCAGTAACAGACTGGATACTGGGCCTCTTGGCTCATCTGCTCCATGACCGTGTTTCATCACTACACATAACATCCAGCTGTGACTAGTGCTTGCTGCCATCTTTCATTTCTATAGCTCTTTTTGGCCGTAAGTACCAGCACACTTTTATAAAATGTGGTTTATTTTTCCAGTGTACGGAGAAAGCGGAGGCAGACAGGGGCGCAGCAGAGGCAGGATGTACCTGCCACAGCTGACGGTACAGACCCAGCCTCCTCACTCCCGTCCTGCTCACCTCTCCATGGGCCCATGCACACACCACCAGTGCAACTGGTCTCCTGCTAGCAAGGCCAACATCACAAAAGGTGAACTTCAGACGGTGACCCAACTCCAAATCACATTTCCCTATGAAATTTCCAAACCCTCTTCAAATCAAATAGGACAACAGCAGCATACTTTCTAATTTCCCCCAGCACTTCTTTTTTTCTTGTTCCCCAATGGAAAATGGCTTTTGCAACTGAACTGTCTGTCCAACTGTCTGTCAGTCTCGCCCTCCCTTATCCCTGTAACCTTTGAACCTGTTGACCAATTTCAACCAAATTTGAGACAGCACAGCAAATTCTCAAAGACATCATGTTCCTATAAGTAATGGGAGTAAGCGCATCTGTGGAAGAAAGAGACAAATCATTGTCTTGCTGAAGTAAAAGGCTGCCATTAAGCACAGCTATGTTTGTAGATATGAAATAACTCAGCCAAAGCAGATGTACTGATAGCACCTCAAGCTGCTGCTGGTAGGACTGGGGTTTTTTTTGATTAAAAGATACAATCTTGAACACTGGGACTACTAGCATCACTGAGATATCCTTTTTATTTAAAATTCTGCAAACTGTGTCCATATCCAGCTTCTCTTACAGGGCTTCCTGTCACTATTCTTCCCATCTCCCTGCTTGCACCAGGTTGCTGGGTCTTCTCTTAGTGGACCCTATAAACTCCCAGGGCAGAGCCCTGACTCTCACTTTGTCTTTGCGTAGCACCAGTCACACACACTGTGGCTCCTGAATGCCTGTATATATGTAAAATGATAACTCCTTATCTTTATGAAAATAAGGTTGGTTTTTTCATTAAACTGCCTTGCTTATTCAGTTAGTCATTAAGGTCAATTATAAAATCCATTCTTAATTTTTTTTCTTACTAAGAAGCAGTATCCTTGCTGTATTCACCCCTGGTCAGTCTATAGAAAACAATCAATGACACGATGACAGGCCCAGATTGCAATCACTTGTCCGTGGCTGCAGCCTGGTAGACACTTCTGCTACATGCAACGCTTCCTATAGCGTCTTTCAGGTTACAAAACAGTAAGCATGGATTTATTTTTACTACAGAGTGCCTGTCAGAGAAGGTAGCAAAGCATCTTAAAGGAAGACTCGGAGGATTACATACCACTCTTAAGCTTGCTAAATACTCCCTATATAAGAACACAGATTTAGAAACAATTTTCCAAATCAGTTTTTAGAAACACATCACCGATTACAGTAAATATATAGGAGCTGGAATCAATTCCATTAGGAGCTGCTGTTTTAAAGCCACAGCAGCCCACATCCCAGAAGAACAATGACGTATAATATGCAAGCTCATTTAATCACTGTATCCAATTACAAGGAGGAATAAATCATCACACACATATCTATGTCTGAATTTTAAAAAGTAAATAAATCATGAATAGTCAAGCCAAACGCTGTGAATCTCTGGATTCACTGATTAACAGAGTAAGTGGTGCATTCCCTTCCTGTTTGAAATGAGAGCATCCAAAATCTATTAACATCATCTAATTATGTTAAGATAAATAAAAAAGCTGCCTCTTTTTTGTCCAGTTTGGTGCTCGATCATACACTACTGCCATTCTCTGCAGTAGGGAACACAAAATCATGACAAACATTGACCTAAACGGCATTTGTGTACGGTCTAATGACTTTCCTAGTCTCTCTGCCCCGATTCATACCCAGGTCTCTCCTAAGTCACAGGGGTTCAACAGAGGAGCTGCCCTTCTTGCTAACACTACATAATAGCACTTTGGGCAACTGCTCCTTTGCTGTAAACTCCCTCACCCCAGACCTACACCACTGTACCCTCTAGGAGGATTTAAATGTTCTCCATTTGTCAAGAAAACCCAAACCAGCAGTCTCTTGCAAGGCTGATGGCATTTTCATGTTTTTTTCAGACACTTTTGAAAACTGTTATTAAAGATTCACCATTCTTTGTAGTCAAGAACATAGCTGTAACTGCCCAAATTGCTTCTTACTAACTTTGATTCCCTGAACAAATTTCAGTCCTTTAAACTGGGATGTTAAATCAAACGCCTTATTGGTCCATCTGCATGTCAAACCCCTAACCCAAGCAGGGAGATCAATGACAATCTGATGCTAACATAATCTGTATGCACACATCAAATAAAAAAAGCTGTTCAAGATATTTAGATAACCTGAAAAAGCAACCCAAACACGTCTTGAAACTTTTGCCTAGAGATGGGCCATCGTGCTGGAGACTGTAACAAAACTTGCCTCAACCCAGTGGTGCCTCAACCGCACCAGGACAGGTCCCAGGAAGATGCTATCCTGCTGCTTTGCACTAGAAGAGAAATATTTGGGAGAGTACTGAAGGGGACCCATGGGAGAAACACGGCTTCAGCTGGCAGAAACCCTCCCCTGCCTACAGGTTTAGACTTCGCTTGCCCAACATGCCCAGGTTTCCCAACTGACCACATCCCAAATCTCCATGTGTGTGTTTTGGGGTTTCTGCCCACAGAACACCTCACAGGTCCAGGGGGGTCCCACGGTGGCAATGGCTCCCCAAGGTCTCACACTGCCCTGGGGACGAGCTCCGAGCCCACCAAGCAGCCCCGCAGGGCTGTTTCCTCGCAGTCAGGTTGGGCTCAGGCAGGTCGATCCAGGTGTGTGCCCGTTTCCCCACCTTACAAATTACTCAGCCGTCCCTGTGCAGCCTCTTTGCTCGTGCCCGTGCAGTTGAAGGAGCAGGTGAGGGGGTGTTTCACCTCCTGTGAAGGAATGCGTGTGTGGGCGCTGAACTTCCAAATCATCCAGTTGTTACCTCCCTGCCACTGCTTGTTGGCACATACCAGGATGGCCGTTTTCCACCTGCCCATTACAGAGTTACCTCTACAGAGGGCAATGCAACAGTAAGAGGAGCAGCTGTAGTCACCTTAACAGGGAACATGCTTGCATTTGCCCATTATCGGTGGTTTCCGTGCTTTGGAGCAATGCTGCACACCCACTGCGGCTTTAAGACTTTGAATGAAAACCCCTGACAAGAGGGATCTGACAAATGCTATTTGTTTGTGGTTGTTTTTCGCTGCTGTTTGTTTGCTTCGAGCTTGTGGCTGTGCATGCCCTATGATGTACTAACAGTAACAAGGAACAAAATCCCACGGACCAGGCTCCTATCGGGGCGGGGACTGAAAACCAACAAGGGTTTCATTATTGTATTGATGCCAGGGCTCTGAATTCTCGACTGGGAAAGAACAAAACCAGTATCTGGCTTTCTGGGTTTGTTTTTTTTTTATCTGCACTGGTTCCTAGAGAGAGGTCAATCAGTCCTACACCCTAAGAAATGGGGGTGGGGAGGGTTAAAGAAAGGCTGCCTGGGAATCAGTAGAGCCTCTGGGAAGGAGGAGAGGAGGGGGGGTATAATGGCCGGAGGGGGAGGGAGGGTACAGGAGAAAAAAAAAATGGAAAGAAATTGAAAAGCGATAGAAGGTGAGGTATAAAGGCCTCTAGCAGTCCCAGGTCAGACAGCATGATTTCTCCATGATTACATCCCTGATTCTGGCAATTTATACCTCCATCAAAACAGAAGTTCAAGCAAAGGAATAAAATCCTAATTCATCCCAAATGCTGTCACAAGAAAGCCTAAGTTGGTTTTTTTTATTATTAGCTTCCATCAAAATTAGATCCATCAACACTGCCACTTTATTTACATTGATCTATTTTCCCTGTTCTCCCACCCCAGAATGTTTTTGCACTCGGTGTCCTTGAAAACAAGCCATCACATTTTCACTTCAGAGAGAGTACTGATTTGGTTCCGGAAGGATCTCACAAGTGTTTCTGAACTGAGACGAGGTCATCTCATGATCTCAGCCTGGCTCAGGAGATGGTGATGTGAGCTGCTGCTACAGCTACAACTCACATTGGTGTTTTTTACCTTGTCTAAAATACGGGACAAGCAATTTACTTTATTGCAGTAAACTGGTGCTATATTGAAAAGCTTTCTGCCAGAATCGGCTATACTCCATGAGGGTAACTGACATCTCACAAGAAACCTTTGGTCGTCAGAGTAATGTAATTCTACTCTTATTTCAATCTCTGAAATGATCAAAATTGACTTTAAAAAAACAAGCAGGCTTGTCTCCAATGCCAACTACACAGACTCTCCTGAAAGGTGTTATATACCCCAACTGATACCAAACTGCATCAAGCTTTTTCTTCCAAAAAAAGCAACAGCAATTTAAAGTCTGCATTACAAGCTTCCCAACTGCAGTTAATGCACAAAGCTTCCGAATTAATGCCAAGCACATTCTGCTTCACTCTTAGACAGGCCCCTCCATGCTCACAAAAGTGTTCCTACTACAACCACCTCTTCCTACATCCAAGAGCCAATCTTCTCGCTTGCCCACTAAAATCAGAATCTAGCAAAATAATACAAACCACAGCAGAATCCCCTGCCAACCTCATCCAGCACACAGCAAACCAGCCCTTCAGTAGCTGCTGTCGCAGCTGTCCCTTCCCCTCCTTTTTCCCTTGGACATGATAGCGAAGGCAGCAGCCAGCGTTAGGGCAAGGCAGAGCCAACCTCCACGGCACTTGATAACCCAGAGTGTGTTGGCACCAGTTTGCCAATGCCACAGACAGGCTTTCTCAAGCAACCGTGTTTATTCAGCTACGCAGCAAGCAGAGGTATTTGGTGCTGTAATGCAGCTCAGGGTTCACAGCTATTAAGGGAGGTCTTAAAATCCCACAGAAAACCTCACCAGGCACTATGTATCAGGAAATAGGCATCAATCTGTTTCAACTAATGGTCCACAAATCACTCTTGGGCTGTGGCTTTTTTGTTCTTGATTTCCCTGCATGTCTTTTGAGCACAGGGATTTACAGAAAATGGTAACGTGGGAAAGAAAACGGCTGCATCAGCATACTATACAACAAAGCATCACCTAATGGTAGTAAGGGCAGCATGACAGCGAGCTTAGTAAAGTAACAATAATTGTAGTTTGGCTATAGCCAAAACCAGTCCCACTCCTGCGTACAAAAGGACTGAAGCTGCTACTTCCATAATACCATGAAACTGTTTGAACTCAGGGCATGTTAAGAAGGATTGCAGGGGAAGAAGGAATTAACAGCGTGAGAGTAAATTTAGTTCACAAGGGGGAAAAAAGCAGCTTTGAAGAACAGATTTCTTTCAGATTCTTAACACAGAACCTCAAAGCACAGGTCTTCAGTGAATCCATCCTTCCACCCTGTGGGCAGCGAATGAACATGCTCTTTATATTCCTCAGAAAATGTTAATCTCACAAGAAAATCATTGTATTATAGCAACTTTGAGCACTGGAACACTGGAATTCAAACCCTGAAGACAGTGCATGAACTGTATTCTTGGACTCAAAGATGCAGCAAGTACGTCAAGATACAGTTTTCTGTTTTCAGCATTCTTACAAAAAAATTCCACCACTCGGGGAAAACTTCCAAAAACCTCTAAATTTCAGAGCACCATCTCAGGGTTTTATAATGTTACAGAGAGCCTGCTCTTGGGAAGGAGTGCATTGCTGTATTCTGAAAACAACCTTCCGGAAGTGCTGACAGCAACACAGCAGTCATTAATGGACAAATTATTTATTTTTATATATCTTCTAAATATATTTATATATTTATTTATGAATCTCTGTGTTGCGGAAGAAGAACACAAAAAGAGAGTACTGAAGATAGTGTCCAGTTTTTTGACAGTCTGCAGGTCAGGATTCAATAATAAAAAGCCTCAAGAAGGAAGGAAAGGAAAACAACGTTCAGCGGTGAGAATAAGTAAATACCCAGGAAAGGTGGGGGGGCCCGTGGTAGAGGGGACATGGTTGGGGCTCCTGAAGGCCTGCATGGTCTGCAGCTCCCACTGAAGGAACAGGACGTGCAGACACTTCATAAGAAGGAGCAATACGGATATTTCAGTTTTGCGTTCCCAGTTCTTACCCTCACAGTTAACTGACCTGCCAGCCCACACGCCATCTGCTGCTATTATCTCCTACAGATCAGGTCCCACTTCTCCTCTACTAGAAACGGCAGCTCTGAGATAACTGGATATGTTTTGTAATCGGTCGGCTTCAATGAGCCACATTCTGGGAAGACAGGACTGTACCTGGGGGCTGAGAGGATCTAGACAGTTGTGTCACCTTCACAGTTCATGGTTGTCTTCTCCTTTCAGACACCACGCGTGGTGGCTTGATCCCTGCAGAGGAGCGGATCTCCAGCAGAGAGAGAAGTCATGAGTCAGCCTGATTTCAGAATTTGGCCGTGACTTGCTGCTAAGCTGGTGCTGACTGCCTTTGCCTTTGCTGTTCTTAGGGCTTACTAGAACCAGTATGACATTAGGCGCAACAGAAGGAAAAGCTCCTTGTCTCCAGACCTGCAGCTGTGGAACTGACCCAGCCTCCAGCGGAGCATTTAAGCCAGACAGGGAATCAACCCAAGTGGCTGGCATACATTTAAGATGACAACTCCCTTGTCATGAGAGATCTCTTTGGCATCACCTGTGCGGTGACTCAGTTTTCCTTTTTGCCTTTATGGCCCTCAGTCCCAAGCCTTCCGACTTCAGAACACTAGTTATTTCTACTATATTTGACACTGACCGGCCACACTCGGGTGATTAGAAAAGGACTCAGAGGCAGAAAAGGCAGAAACTAAGAGGCAATCTCTGCTATCCTTTTTATCACTAAAATACAAGCATTTTTATGAAATAAAACTTTGCAATTATTTTTTATCCCTTCCATACTCACTACTTGGCTTAACACCACCAAACAATCATGAATTATCAAAAGCATCATTCTGAAAATTGTTCTACAGAAATATTTCTCAAATAGAAAAACACGCCTCTATAATCTGAGCTACTTAATGCACCTGTTAATTTTTATATATATATATATATACACACATGACCATGTAGCCTTTCATACAAATTATCAAACCAATGGAATAAGTGTTTCAGATGTATCACCTAGACTTCCAATGTCATTAAGGCAAAAGTGATTTCACAAATAACTGATCAAAACTCTTTAGGGTCACATTAGCTTTCCAGAAACCTTACCAAATTCACAGTGTCAAAACAACTTGTCTTCCAGGTACCCCATCAAAATGTTTGTATCACCCAAGCTTATTTTGCAGTACAACAAATTAATACATTCTGCCTTTTACAACTTTAAAACCAAAATAAAATTAAAAGCCTTTTTCACCGACTGAAGAAAATTATTGTTCTTCACCTCTAAAAAACCTGTCCTGTTAGACCTACACTTCCCAATTTCTTTCTGTTGAAACCACTAAAATCATCAAAACCCCTCATATTGTCTACAATGCACAGCATAATAAATGGTTTCACACTAGGTTTTCATGATGGCTCCTTATCACGGTCTCACACAGCAAAAGGTGACGACTAGCTATAATGCACCACAGAATTACACAGAAAAAAAAGAGGAACTAAGAATCCTATGATCTAATTGATTATCATATATAATGGGTAACTTTTTCCTCTGCAAATTTGACTCAAACACAAACCCCATTAAACCACTGCCTCAAGCTATTCTTGTACATGGTACAAAAACTTTTATTTAGGTGCCCAAGGTGCTCAAAGGTGCCCTGGTACTTAAAGGTTCCTTGGTGCTTCTGGGCACGTTGAAACCATATGTTTGTCTGATGGCTACCTCAGTTCCTTTCCCACCTTGCTAGGGTGTGTTTACGCTATGAAAAGTATTTGTGGTGCTGAACCGAAAAAACACCATCAGTGTCTACAGAGAGAGTCCCGATCACGAAGACAGCTCTGATCACTCAGACTTATCACCATTCCCCATGCTGCCTCTAGTTCCCCAGGCACTGGATATCATGGTGAGACGATCCAGGCGCAGCATTCCTGGACTCCACCTTTCCAAAAGTTTGCCCCAAACAAGCTTTAGTGCCCAAGGGCAAAAACCCCCCACTTTTTCAGGTTTCAAGTCCTCATTTCCCAGAAATAACTGTCTGAGCTCCTGCCAGAAGACGGCATCTTAGACATATTCCCCTCACTGGCGTTCCCTATTAGCTTAGGCATGGCTGCAGTGAATCCCAAACACGGCACTCCTCCCGCAAGCTGATTCACCTCACTAACGTTGCTGAAAATAATTCTACCAAAGGAAAAAAAGAAATAGCTTCCTACTAAGATACTTAGATCTACTTGGCACAAGGTCAAACCAAGTACAGCAGAGAAGGGGCTACATGGCAATGAACTGGAGAACAACTGGAGGATGTCAGATCTTCCCATGTGAGTAGAAGCCAGTGTCACTGCCACCAGCCTTGGTCCCAACCTCATGCTATCCCCAGGGCTTCTGCTTTTCTTGTCCCAGCTCTAGCCCTTTGCAAAGCCATTCAGCTGAAAACTGTTAACTCTGCTGCCAACTGAACTGGCAACTTGCTCAGTTGTTCTACCTGAAGGAACTAGTCTCTTACTATAATCTGATTAATCACTCCCAGACTGCAATGTGCTGCACATGATACACTGGGTCAGATCAAAGGTCCCCATGAAAGAGAACCAGGTCTTTGACAGGAGCCAACAGAGGATACCCAGAGGAAGAAAAAAACTAAGAAAATGACAAATTCAGAGTTATCTCTCTGATGCAGCCTCCTAGCTTCCAGGGTGCAGCGCAGACCTTCCGAACGGGAAGCTGTATCAACAACACTGCAGCCATAGAGTTTCTGCCATGATTTTGCCTAATTTGGTTTTAAACCCTTCCAGCCTTCGGCTTCCACAAAATCCTCACAACAATGAGTTTCACAGTTTTGCTCTTTATTAGTTATAAACCCAGTAATTTTACCATGTTACAAAACACTTCCCACATTATGAGAAACAATGAATTATCTCTCTATACTCACCTTCCCCACACAATTCATAGTCTCATAGGTCACCATATGCCTCTTTTACAGATACTGCTTTTCTATGATGACCAGACCTAGACTATGTATTCTTAGATGTATTCAATCTATACTTCTAATCACTCTTGCTGTTGTTTTTTGGCTTTCTTTAGTTCATTTACAACTTTTCTGAGCAAGGAAAGAAGGAACCATATTATACACACCATACTGCACAGTTATACAATGGTTATAACTATGGTTCCTGCTTGTCTTCTTTCCTAATTGTCCCAAATACTGTTTGCCTTTTTGATCAATGCTGATCAAAACTTTCCAAGAACTATCCACACTATCTCCAAAGACCTATTTTCTGCATATTAGCCAATTCAGCACCTTTGCTGAATATGTATAATAAGGATTTCCTTTTCTCCATGTTAGAAAACACATTACTCTGCACTTTTCAAACTCAGATCTCATCTGCAATTTTATCACGCGGTCACACAGATTTTTATTCCTTTCATCTTTCTTCAGCTACAGGGCTGCTTTGAGGGGGCCAACTCCCAACTTATTTTCCCAGTCCTACTCTGCCCCATTCTTACTACTTTCATGAGGCTATTTTTGACTTGGATCAGCTTCCTGATCTAACTCACCTTGCAGGGACACCTAAGCAAAGTTTGTCGGTACGATGACAAGACAACACGACAGCTCAAACAGGCAGTCATAGGTGGGGATAATGGAGTATACAAGAACATCATCTTCAATGGTCACCAAAGGTGAAAAACCATGGCTTAATTTATGATGAGACCCTCAACCATTTAACATTATCAGTACATGCTGTTACCTCAGTTTTCACCCCACACTCAGCAGCGCCCAGTCTTCAGTGGAGACTCCTTTTCATTTTAAACACTGACACAATTTACTCTTACCTTTCATTTTCTCTCTTTTAAGTCATCATCAGCCCTGAAAAGTTTCTTCTCCCTTATCAAAAGGATCTTTAAATTTCTTTATGGATTTCTGGCAAGGGACTTTATCAAAAGCATTCTGGAAGTACAAATATAAGATATAGGCAGACCAGACCATATATACCCTCATACTCCCTCAAATCTTTAACAGCTCTAAAGGATACACAAGATCTGACTTACCTCTGAAAAAGAAAAAAAATGCCTTCCCTCATTGCAGTATTTCTGCATGCATTTCTTCCTTCTACATTTACTGTACTGCCACTCGATTTCCCAGCACAAAGTCCTAACTTTATGCTGCAGTTTTGCATCTAACCAAACTCCTGCAATAAGTCCAGCTGCTGAAGGTCCTTCTCTCCTGTTGTCCTCACCTGCACACCTCCCGCTCCCTGCCACCCTGTCCCTGTGTCACCGGCAAACTTTGTGCCACTGACAAAGTGGGTCAGGAGACCACTCCATCTTAAAATTAATAATTCAGTATTTCCTAGGTTAGTATCAGCTAGGACCAGCTCCCTACTTGAGCCTGCTACAGAATCACATGACAGCCTGTAGAGACACAGAGGGACCAGTACAGAGGCAGGAATGAGTGGCTGGGGAAGGCTGAACTGCTACGTTTGACTACAGCACCAGTTTATGCTGGAATAATGTACTGGTAAAACGACAACCTTATTGCTCAGATGTTCCCCAAACAGAACAATTTCTTTTAATTGGCATCACATTTTCCCCCTTCCTCTGCCACCCCAGCTGATTTATATGATAGATTACACAGCACTGTTAGGAGTTCAGTAATTTCATATCTGAGATCCTTTAGAAGTCTTTGGGGAGTAACATCTGATCCTGGTGATTTGCTACTATTCATTTTATTGATTTATTCTAAACCTACTTCTACAGATAAGACAGCTTAGTCTCATGCTGCATGAAGCAACGGTCCTGTGCAAGAACCTCCCCAGGTTCTCTCACACTGAATACTGAGACTAATTATTTTAGCTTTTCTGTTATTCTAATGCTGATGTTGCTCCACGCAGTGCTAAACTCTTTGCCTCTCCTGTGGGCATGGCAGTAATATGTGTTTAGCCCACTCAGTTCACCAAGCTTTCCTAAGACTTCAGGGAAAAGTTTACAAAATCCCTCAAAATGATGACAGCTAACATTTCATTATAAAGGACTGGTAAGAGGAAAGGCTAGCAGACATTTATTGTCTCCATCCTAAGAGCTGGAAGATAGGATCACAAAGCGTTGGGCAAATATTCAGTCCACGTGCATCAGTTCCACTGACGTCGATTGTATGGAGTCACAGGACTGTTTTTTAACGCCTTTTACTCACCAAGAATAAAGCACAGTGAGCAAAAGTCCTAACAACATCCTTTATAGCCAAGACACACAGAAAAAATATCAAAAAGCAATCAGATTTTTTTTTCTGGGGTTATTAAACTAAAGACAACACCTAGAAAGGAGGAGCCATATTCCTTTTTTGCAACATCATTTAGCTGCTGACTACGATCAGCTCATGCAAGACAGCACTGTTCTCCTAAAAAAGTCACATACAGTTAATTCCGCAGAGAGTGCTCTTACCCAACATCAAAGCAGTGTCATTGGTGCAAGTGTAGAAACAGGATGGATTAAATAAAAGCAACCCTTACTGCACAGCACTTCCAGGACAAACTGACATGGTCTGAAGGCCCCTCCTAGATGCTAGGTCAGGATCCCAAAGCTAAAACTGCTCCTGTGTGTCAGGGCACAGTTCCCACCAATGAAAGGATCATGCACAGTCCCAGATAAGGTGACACAGCATGGTACAAAGGTCATTACTTCTTTCTTTTCCTATTCCTAAGAAATTCACACCATACTTACACCTTTCTGCATCTGTTTTATCTACATCGTGAAGAACTGTTCCCTTTTTCTGTCCCATTAACACTTCTCCAGGCCATCTTTTGTCATACTAACTTCTCCCCCCTTGCCACAATCCCTTCCACCCAGTTCACTAAAAACTGGTACATCAGTTAAGACTGACACCATCAAGTTCCTCCAGACATACCATTCCTCATTCACATTCTTTCTCCAGATCTCCACTTCCCACTGCTGCTTGCTCTCAAAGACCTTCACAAATCAATCTCTTCTCTCTACTCATTCCCTAAAATGAACCCCACAGTAGGGAGGTGAAAGACATGTAGTGTCATCAGATGCGAAGAGGAAGATGATGTTCTGCTTCGGCGACGTTCTGCACTTAAGCTGCCTGAGAGCGGTGGCCCAGTGGCCAGAAGGATATGGTCTGGGGCATCCAGGCAGGCCTGGAGAAGTAGCAGTGGATGTCATGATCACTGTGTCATTCCAGAGACTGCCAAACATTGAATGTAACCACCACAAGGCAAAACGGCATGTTTGAATAGAGACCACCAGTCAGAGGATATTTCCAAGACCAGATCAAGATAACATCCAGAGAAATAAATGCTGGTAATACTCAAGAAATAAAAGGTTTTGCAGAAAAGGATGACAATTCTGAAAGAAATGTTGTAGTCAGTGGGAAAGGACTATTGATCCTGAGAGGCTAAGATTTGGCCTCTTGGAGATTACTTGTTCAAATCCCCATCCTCGATGAGGATTAGCCCAGGAGGCATGCCTTGCATTTTCTGCCTGGATATTGACATATTTAAAGCGTCTCACTCTGTTCAGTTCTTAAAACTTCAAACTGTTCTCTGAAGTACACACTAGGCAGACATCCCCCAGTGATCCCAACAACCTTAGAGATGACTCAGAGAAGTTGTTCGTCACGGAAATTTGAAATTTCCATCCATGTCATGGTAGGAAACAAGAACAGTCTTCTTGGGGGCTGGTACATTACAGGCTACAGTAAGTCGGCAAGATGAAAACTTTCCCCTTTCAGTTGGAAGCCTGGCAAATCTTTGTCACTGGCAAGCCCAAATTTAAGGTGATGCCACAAGAACTCACATACACTCTCTGGCATCACAAATAAACCCTCAGTCATTAAACAGTTATTAAGTACATTAAGCTTAAAGAGTCTTGCAAACCTCAGGCTTCCAAGACATCCTCGCCTACAGAAGTCATCTGAGCAATAGAGTCCAGCATCCTCTTTAGCGTCCTCATTTGCTGTAACAGTGCTCAGCCACGTCAGACAATGGGATGACTCTTCTGGTCAGGTCCCCACCTGTTTATTATAGCAGAGGATGCCACAGCAGACTGCTTAAGGTATCTTGCTACAGGTTTAGCAGCAGCTGAAGGGAGCCTTGAGGCCTGGACTGGAGCCCAGCTAAATTTATTCCAGACCAGCCCCACAGCTTCCCTTTACTCACCCAGCTACAAACAGTACCTGCTGACTTGGGCTAAAAAATGGAGGATGGCTGGGAGCAATACATGGAGCATCATTCAGCCACGTCAGTGTTTATAAAAAACGGTGCTCCATGACCATGCTAGCCTCAGGAGATAGTGGATTTTTTTATTATTTTTTTTAATGACCACAGAGGGTTGCGGTTATGATTTGTTATACAAAGGCTAGGAATGAAAACGTGCAGAGCATCCCTCCTTGGGAAGCAGTGCAAAGGGTCAAACAGAACAACAGTCCCCCATGCACCAGCGTATGTAAGAACAGCTCTTTCTCATGTTCTTTACAGACACAAATAAGCAAACTGGGCTGGGGGCTGCAGGGAAAGCAGGAGGCCAAGGAAGTCATCCTGGAATTGGCAAACTGACAGCAGGAGCAGCAGCTGGGTACAAGAACATCGTCCTTTTATGTTCCACAAATCTATGCCTGCTAAAACACAAGCCTGCGGGACTCTTGCGACATAACTGTCCTCTGAGATTGGCCAGACTGGAACTACAAAAAATACAAAGAACGGCAAATCCAAGCACACAAACAGCAGGATGCCTTCAGGTACACACACAAAGATGTACACACGTACAGCCGATATGCCATACATCCTCATGTCAAATATCACTGAGTCTGCAAAACACAGCGATAAAAGCCATTACAGGGGCATCTGCCACATAAAGCACTGGGAAACATAACTCCCAAAGTCTTCTATTTCGACAAAGTTCTGTATCACCAGATTAATCAAGTCAGAAGAAAACAGTACCTGAGGAACTACCCTGGAAGTGGAGGGCGACTGGGCATGCTTCTTTTGTGATGGCAAACAACTGAAGCCACAGCCACTTTGTTCTGTCCCCAGGATCAGGTTAACCTTGGCTACAGGGCAGAGCTAATTGTTTCTTTCTAAAAGGAGTTAGGATAAGGCACAAGAGGTGAGGGGAAGCCAATCAACCTTTAAATACATCGCCATCTGTTAACAACCAGTCAAGTAGTGGTTTAGCATTTGTTTTGAGGGCAGTTTACCAGCCCCTCTCTGTAACAATAAGAACAGGCTTAGGAACAGCCTCCCGGAGATGTGAGGGAGAGGGAGCAAAGAAGAATGAAAGAAAAGGTAGAACACGTGAGGATGAATACAGCATCTAATGCTTTATGTACGGAGTGCTTTGTATTTACTAACACTAAAATATAATGCGTATCGCTAGTGAAAATTTCATTGTTTTCCAGCAAGCTCGTGATCTTAAAAAAAAAAACCAAACAAGCAGATTATAAAGGCGGACAGCTAATGCTCCTTAATCTGCAAATGATAAACATTAACGGGGAAACTTAATCTGGATCCAACATTTGACCTAAAGGGCCAAGGAAGGACCCTTACTACACCGCCTAAGAGCTGGCTCAAGTAAATTACACCCAGAACTAGTCTGCTGAAGGAAAACAATCGCAGCCTCTCTCTGCACTAAATATTAATGCCTAGGCAGACAAAAGCAGCACTAGGAATACCGTAATAATATCACCAGGAGACACTCTATACGTTTCTTCGGGGCATCCATACATCAGGGCTAGGAATATGCCTATTGTCCCACATTAAACTAATGACTTGTCCCGAGAACCCAATCCTGACATTCCTCTGGGAATTGCAGATGTTATTTCTATTTTCAGTCACTTAAAAGGATTAAAGTGTGTTTATTCTCAGTAATCTCATTTGCAGAGAGAGAGAGATACAGAGGCAGCAGGAGTATGCGTTTTAACCCTAGTGGGAACGATCAAACGCACAGCTCCATTTACAGCCAGCTGCCTTCCTCGGCTCTTCGGTGTTCCGGACCTCCGGAAAGTCTCACCAGCCTGGCCGCTTCCACTCAAACCATCGATGATTCGCAGCTTGCAGGCACTTCTGATAAACTGCCCCAGGAGCTCTTGGTGACAGCAAGCTGTGCATATAGCCAAGAGATCCAGCTGAAAATTAAACTGCACGTCAAGTAGCCCGATCAATATAATAATTGCTTTAGGCTGGAACAAACTACAATGTCTGTCGAAGACACACAAGTACAGCACCAGGCTACACGCTGTGCCTCGGGTTATGAGGAAATTTATAAGCCGTGCTTATGACACAGAAGATGAGCCGAATTGCCGGGCGGTGGCAGAACGGTAGTTAGCCCGGGGGCTGGAGTGCGCGGCAGGTATTCTCATCCCTGTAACAACAGCTTATGCTCATCCCCGTAACAACAGCCTGGCTGCGAGGGATGGCAGCCTCTGCCGAGGCGGCCGGTGCTACACGGAGCGGGCCGGCCCCGCGGCCCGGGCAGCGGCGAACGCCCAAGGCAAGAGGGGCTCAAGCTGCCGCCGAGCGCGCGGCTGCCGAGGGCTGCCCCGGCCGCTGGCGTCCCCGCTGCCGGCGTCCTCGCTGCCGGCGTCCCCGCTGCCGGCGTCCCCGCTGCCGGCGCCCGCCCGCGGTCCCGCCGCCCGGTTGAACACCAGGCCGGAGCGCGGCTCTCGGCCGGGGGTGCCCCGGAGCGCCCGCCCCGCTCTGCCGGCCCAGCACCGGGACCTCTTCCCCGCTCCCCCCCCCGCACCGGGGACGGGCGCTCCCCAGCCGCTGCGCCCCCCCCCCCCCCCCCCCCCCCGCGCCCGGTTCGCTCCTTACCCGTCTCTGTGTCCTGGGCGGCTTCCAGGTGCAGGTCGCTGAGGAGATGCTCCAAAATCTTCTCCGGCGTCCCCGACACCACCACGTATCTGTCGGAAAGCAGAGAGTCCCCGGAGTCATCCTCGGTGGAAGACTGCGAGCGGCTGCTCCACTCGTCCTCCTCGTCCTCCTCGTCGATGTACTTGAAGTAAGGCACGTCGAAGGTGGGCAGCGGCCGCTCCCCGCCGCGGCCCGCCAGCGCCTCGGGCACCCGCACCCTGCCGCTCCCCATGGCGCCCCGCTCCCGCCGCGCCGCCCCCCTCAGGCGCGCCCCCCGGGGGCCATCGCCCTGCCGGGGGCCGCGGGCCGCCGCCCCGCCCGCTGCCGCCGCCGCGGAGCCCGGCCCGGCCGGCCCAGCCCCGCGCTCCCGGAGCCGCGGAAGCCTTACCTCCCGCGCCGCTCGGGGGCCGGGCTGCGTGACCACACCTTCCGCAGCACCAGCGCTGCGCCGGCCTCCTGCCGCGCCCGCTCGCCGCCGCCTCCATCGTCCGCCTTGGTGCGCAGGGGGGGAGAGCGACAGAGAGAGCGCGGTCAGTGCCCGCCGCCGGCCGGGGCCGCGGGCTCTGCCCGGCTGGGCTCGCTGCTGGGGGCTGCCCTGGGGAAGGGGCTCCCTGCCCTGCGGGGCCGGGGGGGAGGAACGGGCTGCGCTTTGCGAGCCGCGCTAGGCATCGTGTGTTGGATGTAAATTCGCGGGGGGGCGGGGGAATGCGGTTTCCGTGCCCCCGAGGTGACGGCTCGCTCGGTTCCCAGCCGGCCAAACAGGGCAGGGGCAGGTAACAACAGCCCGAGAGCGGCGAGCGCTCCCGAGCACGCCGGTAACGCAGCAGCAGAATACACCTTCCGCGAAGCATCTCCCCTGTACCTCAACAAAGGCGATAAAACCACTGGGACAGGCACGCGATGCGTGCCGCTCAGCGCCTCCGGAAATACTCCGCGTACAAATAAATCCCCCCCCCCCGCCTTTTCAACAACTTTTCAACTTGGGGAAACAAACCGCCCCACGGAAAGTTATGCCCAGTGACCGCCTCGCGTGTGAATCTCGCTGCGATGCGGACACTGACTTTCTCCCCGGAACGGACGGGCGCACAACGACCCCCCGTTTGTGCCCAGCCCGCCCGGCCGCCCCGAGCAGCAGAGGAGGCCCGGCTGCTGCCCGATACGGAGCGCTGCAACGCGGCGGCTGCCGGAGACCGGCTCGCAGCCCCCTGCCAGGTCCCGCCGGCAGCCTCCGCCACCGGAGGGTGAGCAACACAAAAGAGGCAGCAGGGTCAGTGCAAGTGCATCCACTAGCTGCTGTTCCTCTCGTTCTGACCTGGTTTACTTATATCGTTTAGTATGTCAAACGCTCGTACAGATACTACTCAAGTGAGAAAAAACAGCGTTTGCGCATCAAGTGCACGGCATCCAGCAGTGACAAAGTCTTCAAGTGGGCTACAGACTGCTGAGGAACAGATCTTGGCAAAACAAGGGAAACAAACCACTTTATGATCCCTCTTTCTGTTATTTTATTTCCTATTCCAAGACCCAGCGAGACTGATTGCTGCTGCTGGTTGTCACTGTGGTGCAGGCATGTCCAAAGATTCAGCCCCTGCCCTGAAGAAGTTTTCTTTATCAGTAAACAACATGTAAAATTGATCTGCTAAATTTCTACAAGGTCAGATGTACAGGTACTGAGCCAATTAATGTCAGATATTCATTGTAACGCTCCCAGGGGACATTACTGAGCAGCCGCGTTACAGGAATACTGATGCATTAATTGTAACCTTCCATTTCACCGGCCGTGGGTTTTTGTTGCCTACGTATCTGAAAAGCTGCAATGAAAGAAGCAGCAAAAGAGAAAGACAGGAAGAACAAGAAACAGGTGCAGCATTAAAGCCATTCACTAACAGAGAGGTTTACCCAAAGAAATAAATCTATTTCTGTCTTTTCTCTGGCATCCTCTAAACTAGCCCCGATCCTCATTTCCCTGTGCTCGCTGACATTCCACATTGCAGTGCATACAGGGCATATATGTGATGCATAGTGCTGTTTATACAAAACATCTATTTCCACATATATGGGGATGGATTTTAAGCATACCTACATACATTACATACATGAGCAGCTGGCAGCAAGTCAACAGGGAGCACAGGGAGAGTGAAAGCTCTCTCATACTGAAAGGACATTAACAATGGTTGTTCTGGAAGACGGTGTTTCTCCTTCAGCTTCTCACCAAGCAGGAACATTTTCAAAAACCCTCTTGGGTGACTGTACGCAAATTAATTGCATAACGTGCCCCAATGGTAAGATTTTCATAAGGCTCTTCCTCTTGTCCTTGCTGTTTTATCAGTTTTGAGGAAGAGAAAAATCAATCTATTTTATCAGGAAAGACAAAAATTGTGCAAAATCAAGGCCAATCAGGTTTAGTTTGGATTTTCCTTACCTATAATAACTATTTCCAAAAGAGAAATTCCTTTATTTTGCTATCTTCTTATAAAAATAATTTCACTTTAAGGGAAGAATTATTATTTCATTAAAATCCCAGTTATGCACGACATTTTTGATGTTCAGTCAGACCCCTTAATCATACTACAAGCAGCAACAATTAATGCAAACAAAGCAAAACACAAAGACAAATCCTACGTATTTTCCCCGTTTTTACAAGTTCTGATTTCACTACAGATATTACTCTAAAATGACATCAAGGCACACTTCATTTATCAGAATCTTGAATGGTCCGTGAAATAATTAATTCTTTCTGGAAGAAAACCAGGCTGCTTGCAGCATGTTCCATCTAAATCCAGTGGCAGATGAAGAGGAGGATGCAAGCGGCCCCCAAGTGACAGCATCGTGCACTGAAGAGCAAGGCAGCACCCTAGCTGAGTCCCTAGAAGTCAGCAGGCTGACTCAGGGACATCCTCATCATACCCCCGATCAACAGCAAAGCCTCCTTTTTCAGACCTTTACGCAGCCCTTGCTTGAGCAACCTGCACCAGCCATGCAGGAGCACAGCAGCCCAGTGTTACCGTCTCATTTTACGGCTGCAGAGATGAATAGGGGCAAGGAGGCTACCGCAGGGTCGTGCTGCAGATCGACAGCGGAATTGTGGTTCACTGGGGTGATGCTACACTGGCACCTTGGCTTTGAGCTCCCCACACTGTCTGTCTGGTGTTTATTTCACTCCAGTGCAGAGGGTAGGGAACAACTCCCAGCTGCCTGGGTCAGAATATATTTGGACTTGTGCTTTCATAGAGGTGGGACAGGATTGTGTAGAGCACCAGGAATGCTGCACTGTCTCAATTCGCATGTGGCCATAAGCAAGTCACTCATGCAGACTCTCCCTGTCTCGGTTCTCCCTTCAAAAGCACCATTTGCATCCTGCTGGGATGTTAGAATCAGCTGCTGGTGCACACCACCCATCACAAGGAAATTTAGCTAGCATCCATGAAACTGTGCGTGGCAAACATTGAATTTCACATTTATTACAACTTTTAATTAATCATCTCTTGACAGCTAAACACAGTGCTATGAACCTCTACGTCACTTCCCAGCAGGAGTTTCAAGTAAACAGTAAGGCCCTCTGGACTCAGTGGATGTTCTAACCAATATTATGGTAAATTTTCCATTCCTCTCATCCATCTTCCCAATACTGAGATTAGCCATTTATCTCCCAGGTAATATATTTTAACAGCAGACAAGTGCTACCTTTATTTTCATCATGAAAGGAACCCTGGGGTGGTATAAATATTTATATGATTATAAGAATGAAACAGCTGGAAGTCCTCGCTTAGCAGGCCTTAACTTCTGTAAGTTACACTTTGCATCAGTAGGAATATGACCCTCTGAATTACCATTGGGGCAGAAGAAAGCAGAGGTATGTACGGTACTGCTGAAAATAGCCAGTGTGCCGGCTTCCTTGTGCAAGACATTAGATTTCTGGGTTATTTGCAATTGGCAGGGAAGAATCTAACCTATGGCCAAAGAAACCGGTAACTTTGTTGTCAGTCAGGGATATTTCCATGTTCCTTGAATTCACAGAATCACAGAATGAACCACAGAACAGTCGGGGTTGGAAGGAACCTCTGGAGATCATCTAGTCCAAGCCCCTGCTAAAGCAGGCTCACCCAGAGCAGGTTGCACAGAATTGCATCCAGGTGGGTTTTGAATTATCTCCAGAGAAAGGGACTCCTCAACTGGGCAGCCTGTTCCAGTGCTCTGTAACCCTCAAAGTAAAAAAGTGTTTCTTCATACTCAGATGGAACTTCTCGTGTTGCAGTTTTTGCCCGTTGCCCCTTGTCCTGTCGCTGGGGACTGCTGAAAAGAGCCTGGTCCCATCCTCTTGACACTCACCCTTAAGATAATTGATTACACTGATGAGATCCCCCCTCAGCCTTCTCCTCTCCAGCTCCACAGCCCCAGCTCTGCCAGCCTCTCCTCACCAGGGAGGTGCTCCAGGCCCCTCACCAGCTCCGCAGCCCCCGCTGGGCCCTCCCCAGCAGCTCCCCGTCTCCCGTGACTGGGGAGCCCAGCGCTGGGCCCAGCACTCCCGATGGGCCTCACCAGCCTGAGCAGAGGGGCAGGATCAGCTCCCTGCACCCGCTGGCCACGCTGCCCCTAACGCGCCCCAGGGTCCCACCCGCCTTCTCGCCCACAGGGCCACCGCTGGCCCGCGGGCAACCGGCTGTCCCCCAGCACCACCCGGCCCTTCCCCGCAGAGCTGCCCCCCAGCAGCCCCCCCCCAGCCTGTGCTGGTGCAGGGGCTGTCCCTCCCCAGGGCAGGACCCCGCGCTGGCCCCTGTGGGACCCCACGAGGTCCCCTCCCCCCGGCTCTCCAGCCTGCCCAGGCCTCGCTGAGGGCAGCACGGCCTGCTGGTGTCCCGGCCGTTCCTCCCAGTTTGTGCCATCGGGAGACCTGCCGAGGCTGCGCTCCGTCCCCTCAGGTCACCCATGACCCAGCTGAACGGGACGGGACCCGGTGCTGAGCTGGGGTGCAGCGCTGGCTACAGGCCCCCAGCTGGGCTCTGCGCCGCTGGTCACAGCCCCCGAGCTCTGCCCTCAGCCCGTGCTCAGCCCATCACTGCCCACCCGCCTGACCCACGCTCCTGAGCTTGCCCGGGGGCTCTGGTGGGGGACGGTGTCAAGAGCCGGGCTGAGGTCAAGGTAGGCACCATCCACCGCTCCCCTCATCCACCCGGCCAGTCATTCCGCCGTAGGAGGCTGTCAGGTTGCCAGGCACGGCTTCCCCTTGGTCAATCCACGTTGACTGTCCCTGGTGACCTTCTTTTTCTCCACGTTTGGAGCTGACCTCCAGGATGAGCTGTTCCATCACCTTTCCAGGGGTGGAGGTGAGGCTGACCAGCCTGTTGTTTCCTGGGTTCTCCTTCTTGCCCTTTTTGTAGACTGGAGTGACACTGGCTTTCCTCCAGTCCTCAGACACCCTCCTGTTCTCCATGCCCACCAAAGATGATGGACAGTGGCTCAGCAATAACGTCTGCCAGCTTTCTCAGTGCTCGGGGGTGATCCCATCAGGGCCCACGGGTTTGTGGGTGTCAGGTTTGCCTAAACGATCTCTAACCCGATCCTCCTCGACCAAGGGAAAGTCCTCCTGTCTCCAGACTTTCTCTCTTGCCTCCAGCTTCTGGGGTTCCTGAGGTCCGGCCTCAGCAGCAAAGACAGCATTCAGTACCACCGCCTTCTCTGGGTCCTTTGTCACCAGACACCCCCCTCATTCAGCAGCGGGCCCACATTTTCCCTAGTCATCCTTCTGCTACTGATGTACTTGAGGAAGCCTGTCTCCAGCGTCTCTCCACATGCTTTTATTAAAAAGGGACCAGACCCAGAACTACCCCAGCAAACCCCAGATCCAGAGAGACTCTCACATTGCTGGCTTCAGTGGGTAAAGGAGTAATAGAGCAATTAAGCGGTAACTTATAAGCACCTATAAACTTAATGGAGCATGGAAAATCCAGTCTGCAGACAGATTTTCCTGCTGCCAAACAACCTAGCAAAGGCAAAGAGAATCTTCTTTGGGCAACACGCTACAAAGCAAACTTTACACAGGTTATCTGCTTCAAAATCACATTAAATAACAAAGAAATTCCCTCCTCTAAGAGTTACAGATGGCAGGAACATTTTGTTTCCATAGCACAATTTTGTACAACTGACTCAACGCCATCAGATAATGCTCATCACTTCTGCTGCTATGTCTTTTGATGCTGATGCCAGGGCATGGCCTTGAGAGGTACAGGAAAAGGCATACACAAAGCATTCCTGGGGCTGTTTGTGTTCTGAAAAAGAGACCACTCCCCTCAGTGAACCCATGGAGCTTCCCTGCACACACGGATACACTTCCATGTAAAAACTGTGAAATACAAGAGTGGAGGCTGGAAGTGGGTTCAGAAGCACAAGTGTAGAGAGGCTTCCACTGCAGTGCAGGGAAGTACTCAGAAAACTGACAGAACGGGACAAAAGCCACAAAATGACAAGATCCTGATTTCAGAAGACTGATTGCTTTCCTGGGCAGGTATTTTTTTGCTTTGATGTTATAATCAGTTCCTGGTGCATATTACCCATGCAAAACAAGAATTACAAGAACGTGATTAAGACAGAAAGGTAGAGTCCGAAAACTGGAAAACACTGACTAGTATTCTTTAATTTAGATTCTTTTAAAACATAATAAAACTTTTTTTTCTTGACTATGCCCTGCTCCATCCCTACAGCTCTGCCTTGTTCAGCACATGTTGAGGTCTTGCTCTGGGACTGGGTCCAAGCTGCGACAAAAGGTCCTTGTCTGTTGGGACCCTGCTGTACCCACTGCAAAGGCTGGAAGCACCTGCCTCCACAGTGTGACACTGAGGTCCCCAAACCCAAACCTGCCCACTGAGAACTAGTTTGAACACAGCAAAAGTTACAGTTATAGCTGCTTTAGCTCATTACATCCTACAAGCAGATCCTGGCCGTAAGAGCAGAGAGCTACAGCTGTAAAGGAAACCCTTCACGGCTCAGGCTGAAGCATGCTCAGAGCTTACTGAGCCTTCAAATATTAACCTGCAAAGCTCTAGAAACTCTTTACACAGCGTGTATAAACTGCATTTTTTGGCTCTAACTTGGGCCAGATTTGGGCAGATATTTATGAAGATCGTACAAAAAACCAAAGACTTTTCCCCAAAGGGATTTCAGATCCCACTTCAGAAGTACAAGAGGAAAAGAGCTTTTCAGAGAACTACTGCCAGATTTTTTTCAACAAAGCAAAACAGTATTTACCCCTAACCTTACTCTCAGCAGCTTCTGAAACATGTTGGCTGCATTTTTCATTAAAAATTTAAATAGGCTGAGGCAGACACCTTTCAAAATAACCTGATAAGATGCAACAACTCTTAGAAGCAATGGAAAATGAAGTCTTACAACGTGAGGCATTTGCCAGTGCTAGTAGTAGACAATGAGATGAGTTCTGGCTATAAAATACAAACATATTTATATCACAGACATGAAAGAAAGTACAACCCCTCCCTCAACATTCTATTAACAACTCCTCCTGTAAGAGACACTCTTTCAGACAGCATCTATCAAAGACTAAGATGATTGCCTGCCTACACTTCACTCTGTTTTCCCCTGGAATCTGTCATTGTGGAAACTGCAGAATTACATTTAAAGTCACCAAAGCACAAACAGATGTACAAAAATGACTCTATTCTTTAAAGGCTATTCCTCTTTATTTTCCAAAAATGAAAATGAAAACACATCACAATTAAGTGGAGATGGATGACAGTATATCTGATCTCTGTGGATAATCCATCTCAGAATACGTTGCTGTCTTTCGCAGAGTTTTGAGAGAGACCAAAATCTGCATTAAGAGGTTTGATTCTCTTTCAACTACAGCAGGAGAAAAGCATTCCAAAGTCCCCAGCACAGCTTAACCCAGCTATATAAGCAGGAGACCAGTATTTTTTCTGTGGTGGCTACCCTTTTTTTATTCTAGAAAGACAAAACCAAATATGAGCTAGTACTCTACCTCTATTTAAAATACCACAGCACAAAACATTTTCAGTGGAACTGCCTACCTTGTAGTCAGTTGCATGATAACTACTTTTTCCAGATTTCAAGGGGAAAAGTACCTTACAGGACTGCAGGAACATCAACAGCAGCTTTTCATATCACAATTCTTAAGAATCAAGAAAATTCTTACATAAGGCTGTGTTATTTTATATCACTATAAAATACAGCTCATAGCATATACATATTACATTTTATTATTTTTCTCATCCAATGAACTTTTCTCAGGTTCTTCTTTGTACTCTGATATTTTTTGTTTCCTTCTGCAGTTGCTAAATCTACCTTCATAAACATGCACTAATTCACTGTATACTGAGAGAAACAGAAATCCACCAATGACAAAACATAAAATACTTTAAATTATTTGACCACCATGTTCCCCAGTAAAGGGCACCCAGGGATCGTACCAAAACTTCCCGCTGGTCTCACGCTGAGCTATCGGTCTCAGAGATGAACAACAAAGAGCCGATATTTGGCTCAACACAACCACCTCTGAATTTATCAACTTTGCAAATGGTGACAAAATAAGCATGAGCTACATCAGAGAAAAAAAAATCAAAATCCTTTGTTGCTGAAGCCGATTTTGAATATTGCATCTGATAATGCACAGAACAAGCCCTTTTAGAAAAACTGTTGGTGCTGTCATCTGCATACTGAGTATCTGCGGCAAAGGCAACATTAATAACAAGTTACCCTTGTAGAGGGGTCAAAAGGACAGTGCTGGTAAGACAGAGATGACAGACAACAGGCATCAGGGAAAAGATTAATATCCCTACACAGTCATACATCAAGGAACTCAATTTTTGCCTGTAATCCCAAAACTGCTGAGAGTAGGATTATTTCTGCTTTCCCTATTACTAAGAAGAAAGAAACTGCTCATGGGAATAGGGCACTGCTAAATGCAAGTCCTTATGTGAGCGGAAAAGCTGTGGTTAGGTCCTAGGGCAAAAAAAATAAAGCTCAGCCTCACGATGTTCCCAAGCAGTGGTCCCACCGCAGGTGAGGTTGCGGCTTCATTGTGCAGGCGACTTAAAAAAACATGAAAAAAAAATCTATGTAGCTCAAGAAAGACAAAAGGAGTGAGAGAAGAGGACCCTCACATGGCATTTCATTGCAGATTAGTAGCAAGAAATGCCCTAAATTGAGACCAAATTGTCTGTACCCCTGACTAGCCCCCAGTTACCTCCAAATATCACCATTTAAGGTGAGTGCACTTCTACAGATCAGGCTTTAATGAAAGGAAACAATATGTCTAACACAGGGAAAAGGGCACACTTTCTAAAATGACATGAAAAAACTCATTACTGGTGTCACAACCACCGAAGTAACGATATCATAACCTTAACACTCCACAACTCTTTGTCAGCTAATGAAAAATGTCTTTTTAAGACGACTGAAGGCTATGCATGTTAGTTTTCCCTTTCTTGCAGCACATGCTCTTCAAAGCTCTTAGTAGGTACTTTTGACAGCCTGACAGAGAGCTACTTCCTTGGCAAGGACAACCTAGGAGACGTTCTCTCTGTAACCATACAACAGCAGAGGGGAAAAAAGGGGGAGGGAGGGAGGAGAAAGAGACAAAATATACGAGGACGGTATTAATATTGTTATCATTCTCTCACAGCTGCCAGGGCAGCACTTACTTCAAAAACACCAGGATATGGAAGAATTGCAGGCCTGGAGCATGCGTATTTGTAGAAAAACCTGCACCACACCAGGGCAAATTAACATGACTGTAGAACAAAAGACGCAGGTACCAACCGTCCCTTGCAGTGCCCCTGCAATTAACATGCTGGGGTGTGGAGCTGGCTGGAAATTTTCCAACGCAACTTTTTTTAAAATGTGGATTTACTACAACTCAAACAGTGCCAAAACACATCAGTTCAAACAAAAAGCACCCTGCCAGGCTCCCTGCACCGCCTGCAGTACTGCCCACCCAGGCTGGCAGGGCTTCTGCATCCCCTGCCCTCCAGGAGCCCATCAAGCCTGGAGGTCCAGGTCCCAAGGGAAGTGGCAGGAAAATTAAATCTTGATTTCTGTCCTAAGAGAGTTTTGCAATTGTACTATTTTCATCCGAATGGAAACTTCCCCTGCCCCCCACCCCCCGGCCCAAGAATGTAAAGTTTCCTGTAGGACAAAAATTCAAACGCCAGATGCAAGTATCTCATTTGCCTATAGAGTAGAATAGAATAGAATAGAATATGTAGATGAAGCAACAGTTCGAGCCCACAGCTACAGAAGAGTGTCTTCCAGTGACGTCAGTGGCAGCGGATCAAGCCTTATCTGCCCTGAAAAGCATGAGGGAAATAATATAAAAAGTGCAGGAGTGCAGGACTTACATCTTGGTCGGGAAGGGGCAGGAGTGCTGAGGATTTGAGGAGGACTGCAGAGTTAACCTAGATACCCCAGGACTGATAAAATATACTACTATTACCATACACCTCAGGGAAAGAAAAACAGAAGATGATTGACTAGATATACAGAAGTTATACTTGAGAATAATCTTAACATCAGAAGAGTGAAATTCTAGAAATTACTGGGGTATGAGGGGAACTAGGTAACAACCTGATTAACATCTAGCAGGGCTGGAACTTGGCTTCTACGGCAGCCCCCAGACAGTTTTCACACAAGAACGAAAACTGCAGCTCACTGACATTAGTGGATTTAATTTATTAATGTAGACTAATATTCACCTTTGTAAGGACACGTGTACAAAGGCCTTACAACCTTTATAATGGATATAGCGATAAATAAGGTCTCCTGCAGGAATGAGAGAGAGATGGCAGTAAATATATGACACTGTCAGCGTTATATTGCTCTAATTACCCGTGTTGGACACATACGGCTTCTAAGTCAGACAGACAAGATTGCTGATCTCTTTCTTCGCCTTTCCCTCCAATTTATACTTGCTGTGAAGTGAAATATTATTTTTAAAAAACTGACATTAGTTACTACCTACCAAAGCAACCTTTCTCTCTTGCCTTATGTCCATAGCACCTCTCAATGCTGCCAGTGACGTTACTCCAATAAAAATAAAATAAAATACATACTCTATCCACATTATATGCTACAATTCCAAACTAGGAAGGCTAAAATTTGTCTACTAAACCGAGGTGCTGCTCATTACATTTACCTCTGTAAGGCATATATCTTTTTGTTGAAGCATTATGCCCACAGAAGGATTCAGCTGAATTTTCACAAGTGAGTACTCAGCAAAGGCCAGGAGCTGGTTCTGGCCTCGCAAAAGCCTTAAGATAATCTCTGAAACTGAGAATACTATATAAAGCTCGGACTCATTCTCAGGAACTCCAGAATTAAACTCTTTCAAATGCACTGACATTTAACACAGTCTTCAAACAGCAAGTGTGAAAAAGCACTGAGTAAAGGAGTAAAAAAAAAAAGATATCTAAAGCTAATGTTTAAAATAAACCAAATGTATTTAACTTCTAGCCCAACAGTAGATGTCACAAAGTAGAGTGTACATTCTGTGTTTTGGTGGTTGTTTTCAACTAAGTTAGATACAACGCAGTGATTTCTTTCAAGAAAAGCATGAATCACTACAACTACAGTTTTCTTGGGTTTAGATGATGGTTTTAACTCCCTTCAAAACGGGCTGAAATGACCAGCCTTTTAACTAATGCTTTCTAATTCATTCATTTCAATCATTCAAAAAATAGATAAGCCACTAATCACTCACAGATTTGATAATGTATCCTAAGTAGACAGCAATGCGTAGAGCATGCAATCAAGCTGCTAAAAAGAAAGGAAAGAGGAGTTAGAAGGAAAAATAAAACTCAATTCTTCCACCTAATAGCAGGAGATTAGATTCTGCATTTGTTTTGTAGGATGCTCACTGATGTCAATGAATAGTCTACTAAAGAAATGAGAAAAATCAGGCTGCTTCTGTACAGGATACTTTTTTCTAACTTTACATGCACAGGAGCAAATTAAAGGCTTCTGGGTTAGTTTTTTTGTTTGGTTTTTTGCTTTGGTCCAAGGTTTGCTGTCCACATTTAGCAAAAGTAAAAAAGAAAAGAATAAGGGAGGTGAGAAAGAGCGAGTTAACAATTAACTAGCTGTTGTCATCAATAATTCATTCAAAAGTGGAGGTTACAGCACACAAATAAAGAAATCTTATTGAAAAATTACAAGGAAAAGAAGAAAAGTGCTTTTTTTGTATGCCTATGTAAAGAATAATATAAAACGATAAATTTAATTAGATTTTCAGTATTGAAGAAAACTGAAGTGTCACAAACAATAAAAATTACAAAAAAATATACAATGCCAATCACGACATTTTGAAGTAGCACTTTGTATTTCTCCCATTTTATGATTTTAAGTAATCACATATTACATTACTTTTATTTTGTTCTAGATAGAATCACGTACCTGCTTCTTAACTAGCTATGTGCTCAAAAAATTATTTCAGTACGAATGCTGGCAGTTTCTCTTCTTCTTTCTTTAGGTAACACAATTGTGCCCAACTTTGGGAAGGAGGTAGGTTAGTTACACCGAGGGCAATCTCACCATTTATTCAAGTTTTGGAATGCAAAATGCATGTTACCATGGGAACTGATAAATTACATGGTATCTGCAATAAGATGCAAGGCATCTTGAGTAAACACTTATCTGCACACTTGTGTGGCCTCCTCCACACAGAATGGTTCCTTTGTGGAGGAATGAGTGCAGAAGCATGGCAGAGTCCAGATTTCACTGTCTCTTCTGCAAAAAGTTGATAGAAGTATTTTAAAATGTTATTTTTACATGGGGTGACTTAACCAGATCTATCATTAGCATAGGAGAAAATACTGAAAAAAAGATCAAACAATATATGTCTTGCTAGGATTTGCCTCAATTAAGACTGCGAAACCTTACAAATGACCTCTCAAACTCATTTAGTGCTCTGGCATCAGAAGACCGTTCGCAACAGCACGGGACAGCAAAGCCTTCCTAACAGCGTGAAGAGCTGCCAGAGGTGCAGCAGCACATCGCCCTGGGGCAGCTGGAGCTGTTACCGCCTCCGGCCACCTTCCCCATCCTTCCGATGGATGTGGCCATCCCCAAAACAAGGACATCTGATCTACCCTTGCATCAGCCCCGAATCAGGCTGCTGCCTGTCTTGCTGCACTCTGACCAGAGCAGCAGCGAACATCCAACCTCTCCCTCAGATGGCCTCCCCGCTCTTAAGAAGACAGCTCCCCAGAACAACCCCCAAACCGTACTGCTCTTCTGTGAGACCATCCTAACGTGTCAAATACCCATCAGTTGCTGGGCTTTGACTGTACATCCCTCCTGGCCTTTTCTGGCTCTTCTTCTTCAGACGCTGTCATGCCCACACAAAGGCTCTTTCCACATCCTTTTGATTCACCTTGAGAAGCAACACTGACAGCAGATTCCCCAGCAATGTCCCTTGGATCACTACCTTTTTCCTCCCTCAAAATATCTCCTCCTTCTTGAATTCCTGAGCAACCTGTGGTGTTATCTATAGGGAGAGGCAGAGCACTTCACCATGATGCCACTTGCCAGCTTCTGATATTACACTGTGTCCACAGTGGTTTCTTCAGCCAGCAAGGGCTCCTCTTGGAGACGCAAATGTCTACTGACTCACAGCTTCTCCTGATCCCGTTCTCTTCCTCACGCTACATCCCATGACTGTCAGACAGCGCAGTACAGACTACTCAGACACTGCCAACACCTATGTCACCCAAGAAATATCAAAACTCTCAGTATTTGAAAGGCGTATCGATGTGGTGCTTAGGGACATGGTTTAGCGCACAGTGTTAGGTTTACAGTTGGACTCGATGATCTTAAAGGTACTTCCCAACCTAAATGATTCTGTGATTCTACATATCCCCCATCCCGACCTACCTTCCCTTATTTCGGACTTTGATTCCTTCCTGACCTTCGTAGCTTTGTACAAGTTACATAGCTTTCTGCAGGTTTATACTCTTTTCGTATATAACCTTGAGCTCTCATCTAACATCTTCTTACTCAGGAAATTATTTTTGTGCCTTATGTCTCAGAAAGTCACCCTATCCCCTAAGCCCTTCCAGTAATACTCCTTAAATCTGTTTACTTTGTCATTGCTGGGCTCTTCCTTCCCACCTTGTTGGTCATTTGCTATTTGACCTGAACCTTGACAGGTAAGGAGATGCCGTGGGTGAATTAGAGACATGCTCTGGAATTCATCAGCTGTCACAGAGCATTTGAGTAAAGGAAAGATAAAATGAGATGTGTGAACAAATGACCAGGTCTTAACTCCCTAATAGAACCCTGTGGAGAGGGTTACAATATCCAAGTACTCCAGGGAAATAACTAATGATCCTTTCTTCAGTTCAGTCATGTTTCAAGAAGCAATTGCCTGAGTTACTAAGTGCTTGAGACTGCCTCAGTAATTGCAATGATTTATTTTATGCATCATTATAACTACAGCACTAGGTCAGGAGGACTTGTGCCTTCTAGATGCCTGGAATTTTAACACAAGCATTGGAGGATTTTGAGACTGCAATCAGAAACACAGAGACCACAATGATTTGATGGGGGGGGGGGGGGGGGAAGAACAAAGTCTAAAATCCTTGGTATATAAAACATTAGGTTTCTGTTAGATTTTTAATAAAATGAATGATGTTTTCAGCTGAGCCTAAGCAGAAGTTGCTGATTTTCCTCTGCTCCCTTAAAATGCAAGTGATAACAATCTAATGTTCCTCAAGATCTTTGTTAGGATTTTTATTTTTTTTCCAGTGTAAGTAATGAATGTGCCATTTACAGTGTAACTACCCACTCAGTAAAGACAAACCCTGTTTTCTCTGTCTTATACCTCTATCTACTCCAGAAGAAACTCTCCCTGTGCAAAGCATGTTTCTTCCTTTACCCCAGCCTGCACTGGTGCAGTGGCTGTCTGTTAACAACCAGCAGAGAGGGGTAAGACCTTAGGCTTGTGAGCATTTACTTGATGTAAGAAGTATGTTTACACATAGCTACTCACCTGGCCTACCAAAATAATGCTGTGCCAAAGGATATTTTGTGAGGACACACACCCATTGTGCAGGTGGATATGTTTGCATAGCAACGAAAGGGTTTGAGCAGCAGCTTCTCAGGCATCCCCATCGTCCTGACGTTACTTAAACCCTGTTCCCCAGTCACCTTTCCTTTTAGCTATGTGAGGCTTCACTGGCACAGAAGGACCTTTTTAGGACAATAATAATTTAGAGTGCTGTCATCACCAAAAGTTTCAGGCTATTTGAAGATCCTGAAGACCATTCCCCTCCTCCCCCACAAACTTCAAACTGCTCCCCCATGGTAACTGAAGTAAAAGTGTTGCTAACCTTCAGCGCTGTTTTTCCAATTACTGTGTTTCAAGGTTAGCAATGTCGAAAATAGTAAATCAACCCAGTTTTCAAGGTCAGAATAAGAATCACAGCAACGATAGTCCACAGTGGCATTCATTCATTTGGTATTCGAGACACATTCTTTCTGAATATCAAATCACAAAATCATTGCCAATTCATCAGATTTTAAGCTTTAGCTTATTAAATATTAGACTATGCTAAAAATGAAATGCAGGCGTTTATTTGATCTTATTAAGATGTTTCTGTACAGCATGATCTAATCCCCTAATTATCTATATCTTTGTATTATCTCAATTGTTATTTCAACATAAGTAAATTCATAACAATCCATTTTAATGGAAAATATTCATATACTAAAAAGTGCTAAAGCAATGCAAGTAAAAAACCTGAATGTCAAGATGCTAAAAATGAAAATGTTTCTCTACATTGTGTGAGCCAGGAAAGCAAGAGCTCACATGACATTTGGCAGTGATTTTCCATGATGAAGCAACTCTTTGGGGCTTTCATTTTCGTAAAAGACCTAGTCTATTTAGAGCTAGCTCCTAGCTCCTTGCCCTTAACAATGCAATACAGATAAAGTTCATTAAATATATTGTCTAAGGTAGGAAAACCAAGTTTTGCTCTAGCAAGCACTTAATGTGTGCATGGCAAATTGGAAGGAAAAAGTAAAAAGGACTGGAACAAATTATTTGTTATAAAAGCAAAAGTGGTACGGGCATATTGGTATTACATGTTGTGCTGCATTAGCAAAATTGCTCAAATGAAGAATCCCCAGAATGGGAAGTATTATTAGATCGTAATCAATAGGATTTTTTTCAAGTAGGCTGGGCACCCAACCATTTGACGCAGGTCTCTTCCATGCACGAGAGCACTGGAATACTGGAAACCGCAGCTTTAATGAATTACAAGCAAAATGGCAAATGCCTATGATCTTATAGATAATTTTCACATTATAATGGTCAAGCAACTTTTACAGCTTTTCAAAATTTCTGCCGGAATGCTAAACCTTTGTTTCTTCTTACAGCAGGTAAGACATGACTTTCTACCATAATTAAATTACTAAATTGCCTTTTTTTTTTTTTTACTCTTTCTGTTCTTAGGGGATCCTTAATACATATTGAACATCACACAAATTAAAAACTAATAGGATTTTAAAACAACAGTTATATGCATGATTTACTGTATAGCTTTTGTCTTATATAAGTATTTACTATGTACATGTCACTGCCATGAAAACAGTGTGTCAACTGATAAGCCAGCAAATCTTAGACAGAATTTAAATGCATTACTACAGCGGCTGAAAAAAGAAAATTATGTAGTGGAATTGTAGCCTTTTTCCCTACACCGTATGAAACAAAGTTTTGCACCAGGGAAGAGCCAGTCGTACCTGTACGTACACATATGTTATCTGTGTGATAGCTGAGGGTGGGAGAGTGAGAACAGATGAATTACAGGGAGCATACGGCCACCCAGTGCAAGAACAGAGCAGCTCTGCTGTAAAATTGGAACAGTTTCTGCATACACACCTACAAAGAAATATCTAAAGTGGAATGAGAGAGGCAGATTTTTAGGGGTCTCCTGAAATGAAGGCTATAGCTGCTCCTCTGGGAAAAAAAAATTAATAAGGGCCACCTTTAAGAAAGTATCTGATTTGGGGGTACCCTATCTATAGCATCCTTCAGCCAACCAGTGCAACCTAACTGCTCAAACACCACACCTGCTTGGCAGCGTCCTGAGAGCCTACGTTCACAATGCTCCTGAAAGCAGGGAAGCGGCACTTCCATATACAAATGAGGATCTGAGACACAAAGACGTGCGGTCATTAGCCCAAGGTCTCAGAGGAAGCCTACACAGGATGGGGAGCTTCTGAGTCCCTGTCGGACACCCCAGCTCCACCACCCACCCTTCCCCTTCAGGAAAGCAGCTATGGCAACGGGTACCTACAACTGTTATCTGCAAGATAACCCAGCGAAGGGACAGCCTGCATCTGTCACTTCCTCCACCAGCAGGCACTGGATGGAGAGCAGGGGAAAGGTGACCTTCACAGCCCTGATGTCCCCAAGGTAGGGGCACAGGAATTTGTATGGGTCTCAGTTGTGATGCCGGAAATTCAGGTTTCAACTGAAGAATGGAAAAGGAGGTTGAAACTTTTCAGAAACTGCTAGATGAAAACTCGATGCAATCTGAAGAGAGGAGGAGGAGGAGCAGGAGGAGGAGGAGGAGGAGGAGGAGGAGGAGGAGGAGGAGGAGGAGGAGGAGGAGGAGGAGGAGGATGAGGAGGAGTGGGAGTGGAGTGTCAGAACAGATGGGTCACCAGAAGAAAGCAGCTTCTTTCTGTTACCAACTGAGACTGTGTGTAAATGACTGGTTATTTCTACAGTGTGGAAGAAGGTTCCGTAAGTAGTCCTTGTAAGTGACCAGCTTTGCTTTTAGCAAGGTTTGCAGTCTGTTTAATGGATAAACACATACAGCACATGCATACACAGGCATCCATCTCTACGCAAGGAGAACTGGGGGACCACAAGCACCTCAGCTTTCTTGGTGGAGGAAGGTACTGCCATATCCTTGCTGAAGTCCTGAGAAAGGCCCCAGATGCAGGATTGCCACCTGCAACATGCAGGATTTGATGGGTTCCCACTGGGGCACTGGGCCCTGCTCAAACTCCTCTGGAAAATCTTGCAATGCCAATGATAAAGCAGTGGGACAATCCTCCACGTGGGCTTAATTTACTTCTTCTGCCTCTGCGGGAAATAGGAGTAAAGAACTCTCTGCAAAGGGAGTTTTGTTTAGAAGCCACATGCTTCTTTTACACAAGTTCATCAAATCTAGGAAACGAAAAAGAAATCAATATAGCCCAATGATTAGCTCACTATAGGTGCTGCGTACAGACTGACAGATTGTTTGGACAGACTGAATCAATGTGTTGATTCCATTGAAAAGATTCAGGTTTCACACATGAGGAGACAAAGCCAGCGTGTTGACACACTTTCCAGCTATTTGCCATCCACAGAGGAAAACCCAAGCCTGAATGTGTCTGTTTTTTAGCTCAAAGCTTGAACAACCAGGCTTTGCGTATGAGAGCTGAAATCCTGGCCTCTTCACTCCAGCCAGCTCTGATTAGTGTCTTCTCCTCTGACCCTGACCACATCAATTCTCTCTATTAACCTGCTAAATATGGCCAAATAGCAAACACTGCAAACAGTAAATCAATCTAACAGTTGTATTTGTATCCACATATATGTTTTAAAGGTTTCTGTAGTGAATAAACCCCTACTTGAAATACCAAAAGTATTTTGTAAAAAGGCCTAAACTGATATTGTGTTCATTGAACAAATGTTAGTGCTCTAAAAAAGGGAAAAGACACTGTTGTATTGCAACCAAACCAAAAAGGTGATGCATATTTACATTCTGTGCTTGGCTTCTACTCTATGGAAAGAGCAGGTTCTTTTTTCCCTTCCAGCACCGGGCTAAGGAGAAATGCTGCTCCTGACAAAGCACGCACAGGTCTGCTCCCCTCACCTTCCAGAGAAAATGGAGACAAATTAAGGGACGGTGCTCTCAGTCCAGCCCCTCCAGGTGAGACAGCAGTGTCAGCCAGGCTGGTGGGGGGACAGAGCTGATGCACAGCAGCCAACAAAGGGATGTGAGCTGTATGCCTTTCCCTTGATCAAAAAGGGCAGCGTAGTTCAGCATCACCCCCTGTTCAGGGCTTACCCTTGTTCAGAGCTTGGAAATTCATCTAAGATGTGATTTTCAGCAAGCTGTTAAAGGAAATACCATCTGCTACTCATGCTCTTCCTGAGTTAGGTCATTCTATTATTTTCCCAATCACCAAATGAGGCTAAAGTACTTTTTCCTGCAACCAGCAACTGCTGCCGCTCCCACACGTCACAGCCTTCCCTGCCTGGATGTGCACGTTCCAACCAGTGACAAAAAAAGCAGGGGACTGACTGTCTGCCACATGGTATCAGAAAATATATTCGAGGAAGGCCGCAAGGTCATTGTTAATTTCAAATCCTGTTTCATGTCTCCACATGAAACATCTAATTAAAACTTTTCACTGGGTAGTTAAAATGAAATCCACGCATATGCACTTGAGACCTCATTTTCATGTGCTGTGAATTAGAATATAGGAGGTGCTGCACACAGCAGTAGGAACACTAACCAAGGAAGGAGAGGGGAATACCTGCTTTGATTTAGAGAAAGACAGTCAGCAAAAATACCACTAATCGCCTGGGTTTTCATTTCTTTGCTCTTTGTGCTGCCACATGCAACCAAGAAAAATGAATGCAAGCAGCGTATTAACTGCTACCAAATCAGCATTCTCCACAGGTGACTGCATGTCAAGCACATCTTGCAAAATGCCACCACCTTCCAAGGCTATGACACGACAAAAGCATTAGACCCTAAGGGCTATACTCTGCTCTTACCAAAAAATACCTATCAACATCAGCAGGAGCCGAATTAAGCTTTAAAATGCAGACACGGTGAGTGACAGAACAGCCAGAGCAAAAGGACAAGGTTTGGAGTTTTTAGGGATGTCTCATGATTAAAATAAATCCTGGGAAAAAAAGAAGCCTGCAAGAAACACAAGGTCAAGTTGCCCTTTCTTGCACGGAAGAGGCTTCAGCAGTGGAGGCAGAAAGAGACACTATACAGCTGCCCCTTTCCAAAAAGTCCCCAGTGCAGACAGCCTGACTCTGGCACAGGGGAGGCAGCTCAATATAAGGAAAAGGCTGAGTCTTCACACTGGCGTGCTCCAGGTAGTCTCCAGCGCCTGCCTACAGGAACAAATGCCAACAAATGCTGGTAGCATTTGTTCCAGTGAGGTCCTGACACAGGCTGTCGGATCTCCGCAGAAAGCTGGGTTGCTCTGGCAGCCGGGGAGGGCTGTGGCGCCAGCCCAGCAGCACCTGAAATCAAACGTGACCCCACTGACTGCAGAGCATCCTGCCACTGAACAGCACTGACCTTAGCACAGACCTGCAGATTTTAGTAAAGAGTTTGCTCTGATGCAGCTTCTACTCCAAACAGGACCAAAGCTTGCCATGTGGAAGCAAAAGGGAGAACTGCTGAAGCACTGAATCCTTTTTACATGACCGATCTCTGGGCAGGCTACCAAATCTCAGAAAACTTCCAAAGAGGATGATGTGGTGAACAGCCATCAGGTTCTGGCTTATCAACAAAGATTTCCCATTATCTTGGCTGTTTCTTCTCTCCCAGGTCCACTATAAGCCAAAGCCAGGTGTCCTTGATTGGTTTCAATTCCAAGAGAAAAGTCTAGTAAAACAATGAATGACTTAAAAAGATCTGCACCATTGAAAGTTGAAGGACAAAATTACTTCTGAATTTCAGAAACTGCTTGGAATTTCTGACTTAAGTTTGCATGGTGCATATTCAAAGCATTATCACTCTCCTTTTTAATCTTTTCAAATTTACATAACAAATCCCCTAACTTGACAGAGAGATCAAGGCACTTTTGTTACTCGGAGTTCCCGGGGCAAGAGTAGAAGTAATTACATGGAAATAGATAGCAGGATACGTCCACTGTATTAGCAGCATAACTGGGAGTTTATCGATGTCATAAATCAGAAAAATAAAGAACATTCAGAACATCATCAAATGTATCGTTCACACAAAGAAAGGGATGGAACAGTAAACTTAAAACTGGAAAACATTAGAGCAGGTGCTTTGAATTCATAAACTGGTAACTCCTACTTCTCTAAAGGGAGAAAATGATAGATTAACTTTATGGAAACCTTTGGGCAGTCTAGAAACAAGCAAGTAAGTGGTTCAGAATTTGGAGAGAAACACAGAATCAGAGGAGAGTGACAACTTGCAGCTGACAGCTTTCAGAGAGTTCCTCTGCTTTTTCACATAGATAAATGGAGCAGAAGGAACCATGTTTTCAGTGTTGGGGCTACCAAGAACTGTGTAGTCCCACTGCCCGTGAAAAACAGCACTCTTGTCCTCTACTTGCTCCCCAGATGCTGATCCCCACTTGTCATTCATCCCCTTCTTTGTGCACGTAAGCCTTCATGAAGCCACGTGGTGAAGGACAGATGAAAATTATGCCAACCAAAAAAACCACAAGAACGTTTAATTTCACCCAGGTCTGTTTCTGGGTTTGGTAAGTCACAAGGCTTTGGGGAATGGAGGAAGAAGGCCACGTTTCACTGCGAACAGCAGAGCAGCTCTTGCCAGGAAGGGTCATCCCTGACACCACATTTCATTCTCACCCCAGATCCGTATTCCCGTATCATGAGGGAAACCAATCCAGTTGGAAAACAGGCGTGTTTATTTCATTTTTCAGCTGCACTATTCCATGTCTCTTCACAGAACACAACACGGGGCAGCCCAAGGCTGGGGACAGGTTGGGGTCGGGGTAGGGATGCTGCCAATGGCACAGCCACTAAAGCGATGCCTGAGGAACTCAAGGGCTGCATAGCGACTGCAACTGCTTGGCCTTGCCTCAGCTACGCTTAGGTTTTTAAAAAACATCCCCCAGCCCTCAGCGGTTCAAAGTCCAACGCACTTCCAGCTTGCTGGGATCCCCAAACCACCTCTCAAGGATCTCAGAGCAATTCCATCAACATTCATTAACTGCTGCAGGTTTTATAGCACCCCTTCAAGGTCCCACATGTTTAAGACCCCATTTTATACCTGGGTAAACAAAGGTGCAGAGAAGTGACATGATTTGAAGAAGGTTACTTATTAAATATCCGATGGAGTCAAAAATAAAAATTCAGTGTTCTGGCTCCCAGGTTTTAGCCTGCTAAACACCTTAGGCCCTTTTTACCCCTTTCCCACCAGTAGCTGAAGTATTGTCCCGTACAGGAATGAGTCACCGTTCCACACCAAAGAAAGCCCAGCATGCAAAATGTGTATGTGGAATTTCCTTCTATACAAAGTAGTTTCACGGTACAGAATAAATCAAAGAGGAGCAAATTAGGCTTTCTTTTCTTTTAAACACTAGGCCGAGCATCTGGAGGAAAGAACGTATTACGGGAATTTGTAACTTGACTCAAAGGGAAACAGTGACTTTCCCACTCAGCATGTTCCTACCCTGTTCTCACAACATATCATGTAAGCACAAGCATGTCTTCTCTCAAGTGTTTTATTCTTACTGGAAGAAGGACTGCATCATTTCACCACTATTTTGCACTCCTGGCAAGAGGGCATTCTCCTCCGAAAACCTGGCCACATTCAATAGACTCAACAAAAGGAGTAGTAAGTCCTCTTTGAAGTATGTAGTAAATAAAAATTACTTTTCTTATTATTTTAAGAAATGTGTTGAAAGAGACTGAAACAAAGCTTTTCACAGCAGCCAAACAATCCCAGTCCCACACCTGAGCAGGAGGATCTTTATCTCTGGCAAACTTTTCATTTCAGAAAGATGCCTGTGACTGTTCTGCACTGAAAAAGACATCCTAGGACCTGCAGAAGTCTTTTATTCTCAAGATAAAGAGATGAAGAACAGGTGATCCCCTGGGGCTATGCATTCATTCCAGCAGATGAAAGATCGACCGCGTGGAATAGGACACTCTCTCCAGAACATGACGGAACTAGATTCAAGTCCCTGTTCCTCCTGATTCCGACCAGAGACCTGAACTTCAGGTTACCTCCACAAAAAGCATGTACCTACCTCTTAATTACTTACTTTTACTCAACACAGAGCTATAAACTGACAATCTCATTGATAGACTCGTTTTCTTCTTGGCTTGTAGTTGAAGATTAGGTCAAAATTGCAAACTATCATCTTACCCTGGTACAGCTCTTTCTGCTAATGCTGGCAGATCTAAGAGGTATGAAGGGAAATGGTGAACTCCTGTGCTGATGTCCTAAATCCATTCTCTTTCAATGACTTCAGACATCTATACCACTTTGCAGCTATTCAAGCCACAAAAGTTTCTGCAAAAACATGTACAGTACTGTAGTTGTTATGTCCGCTTGATCCACAGCTCTGCAAGAGATGCAGAACAGCTTCCAGAAGCAGTAAAACTGCACTCAAGCTACCCAGTAGATCTGTCCCAGGCAGAGCAGATACAACAAAAGCAGCGATGTTTTTTTTTTTTAGAAAAGTAAAGCACAGATTTCAGTCACTGACTGCGTTCAGACATTATTTGATGTCATTGGTTTAAAGACTATTTTTCCATCAGAGCCCTGATGACTGACCATCAATTCAACAGTACATCAGCGCAAGGCCACAGCTTTGTCAAGCTACAAAAACTGCAGCTCTGGACACGTCCTGACCTTCATTCTTGTCTCCTTGCAGGCGACCAGCTGGACAGGTAGGTGTACCCTAAAAATAACCTTGATGTGTCATGGCTGGAATTTCCTCAAGAAATTCCTCGGTTGTGAGTAATCTATACAACGTGAGGCTCTAAATCGTTAATCTTCTTTTGTAAGTCTTTTTAACAGCTTTAGCCCAACCACCAACCTGCTTCAATGAGCAAATCATCTGTCTTCTTAATGAGGCCATTGATTACAAAAGTTAGGACCCAGTAAATTGACAAAACTATTCTTCAGTATCTGTTGCCCTTCTGAAAACATACCTCTCCCCCTATAATATACCTCTTTCATCTTGAACTGGCTAAGTCACAGAATCAATACATTCAGGCTGTATGTACTTACATACTTTTAAACAGTATGTAACTCTAATTAATATATACATTAAACTGTAAAGAGATTACAAGGTGGATTCAGGAAACATTCCCCTCCCCATTGATGCATGAAAGTACTGGAAGAGCCCCAGCCTAGAATATAATTTATGTAGTTGAATGAAGAAAATAATATTCTTTAGTTCTCTAATGAACGCATTAGAGAATCTTAAATTTCCTTTGAACATTGGTGTCAGTTTGTAGAAAGCTTATTCCGTTGATCTGACCATGAAAACTGTACTATACATAATCTAAAGAGTATTTTCCCCATATTGATGAGGTGAAACATTGACAATTTTTCTAAGACAATGACACTATAAACAGTCATGATTTTCTTAATGAATGCAATGCTTCATTGAAATGATAACTGGAAACACTGTACAAACAGTATCATGTCTATCATAAAGGCATTATTTGAGTTGTAGTTGCTTAAAAGGAGTTCCATAAAAATATGGTTTAGTGCAAATATGCCTCAAATGCATCTCAAATGTATGCTTGAGCAAAAAAAAGCTATGACAAATTACTTCAAAAGGCTTCACATACAGAGCTTGCTTTCTATATTATAATTAATGCTAACAGTAAGCAAAATTCTCAAAAAAGCAGGCTCATTTTATAGCTAAATATTTCAGTACAGATTTTTCATCTATTTTCTGTCAAAGCAATTGTTTTAAAGGAATGTAATATTTGAATAATATAAAAATACAAATAGCCAGTTTTACATTTCCCTAGGCTTATGAGCCTGATTTGAATGCAATGATAAAATTAGAACTGCAAGCTTGCAGCGTTATTTTTATTTTATCCCACATATGGTAATAAAATAATTTCTGTCTGTTTTAGACAACCATTTTATTTTATTTATTATTAATACATTGAATCTCATTGTAGAAATGCAACAGCACAGGGAAGAAGCTTATCTACCTGTTTAGAAGCTTATTTACTACTACTTAATTCTACTCATTAGCAAAACAAGTTTTAGAAAACCTAACACATATGGTAGATTCAATGCCTTAATTAAGAACTTTATTCTAACACATTAGCAAGTGGGAATGGGGAAAAAAAGTCACTATAATTTAGCTTGTGTTTTCCTCTACAAGCCTGTGAGCAGCATTACAGTTAAAGCACTTTGCAAACGTTATATTCACCAGAGAGGATGCTGGCACTGTGTGCTACGGAAGAACACCGATTCCAACACAGCACTAACCTGGTCACAGCAAGCTTGCGGTGCCAAAACCAAGCAGCTCACATGTAACAGAGTTTGAGTACAAAACTTTTTAAATTACAGGACTTGTTCAGGACGCTCTTTTTTATCCAGACCGCAAATCTGAAAAGAAACGCTAGCGTACCAGAAACCTGAAACAAAAGCAGTATGGACTTTCTGACTTGAGCATTTGAAGTAAAAATGTGTGCAGGTACAAAATCTTTGCATATATATATATACTGCAATTTTGCACCCTACAGAACGCATCCAAACCGAGGGAATATATTCCCTCTCCCATCACAGTCCCAAACCAAGCTTCCCTCCAGTGAACCACCCCAGCTGTCACATATTTTTCCCTCTTTCAGACCATCTGCTTTTTCTGAGAAAACACAATTGTATTTCATCTCCTTCTGAACCAGCAACCTAAACCAACCCATGCTTCACCTGCCCATTGTGGACCACAGATGTCCAACAGCACACCTTGAAGAATACCTTTAGGTGTTTTATCTGCCTGAAAACCTCTGGAAGACCAGACTCTTGTGCATCCACATGTCATCTACCTTTCCTACATGAGTCACTAAGTTCTGTCCTCCAATTCAGATGAAGATGGTGTTTATTTATTTGAATGATAGGAGGGCTCACCAGCACTCCTCACAGCCTGGCTCCCCGTCATGCTCCACACCTCATCCGCCATACAGGAAAAGTTACTGGGGTCATTGGGTACCAAATTCTTCAATTAGACTGAGTTGTCTTCCTTCTTCAAAGGAATGCAGAAAAATCAGCAAAGCCCAACCATACTACATGTGTGTTTGCTGTTAATGCTGAAAAAATCATGTGAGGTCGTACTAATCTGAAGGGACCTGCTTTAGAAACACAGTGGGTAGCACTGGTGGCCCAGCTCCATTTCCCATTACGTGCATGGGACACAGTACACAGACAGGAATTATGCACGTGTACACTTCTAACCCTGTGTTTGGGGAGGGGGGTGGTGGGGTGTGTGTTGGGGGGGGGGGGATGCGTGTGTGCGCGCGCATATTCCTGGAGGAGAACAAATGAGAACTCTGCTTCAGGCAAAAATTCCCCCTTGGCCATCTTGGAAAGAGCAGCTTTACTTCCAGGTGGGTTACAAAGCCCCCAGCCTTGAACAACCACACTGCCCTGGGCTGACCAAAACACACAATCCTGTAAACCAGCAGCATTTCTGCTGCAGGATGGGCTGCCAGGAGGCCAGGCCAGGTAGCCAGCTCTCCAAGTGCAGGAAGAAGAGCCTGGCAGGGTGTTCAGGCATCTCATTTAAAGCCTGAATGCCATCCCTTTGCGGAAGGCAGATCATCCATGAAAGCACAGTTTGAGGTCCCCAGCAGGGAAAAAGCTGGTGAAAGCTTTAGTCCAGGGATACCTCCTGAGAAATGAGGGTCCTGTGGAGAACGAGCAGAGCCACCCCTTTTTACTGTCTACATTGGGTGCCCATTACCCTGTGTTTCTAAGAAAGTGATGTACGAGTAAGCTATGCTTTTAAAAATAAAAAAAGAAAGATGGGCATGTTACACATAATTTTGTAAGGACACCACACCCTGAACATGTTGTTCCTCTAACATTTACAGTGAGCACGAGGGACCAGGCAGCAAGCCGATGCCAACGAATCTGCCATCACTTCTGTAGCAGCAGGATGAGATGGAAAGGTCTGAAAGCCCACATCCGAGCAGTACTCACCACAACCCAGCCTGCTGCTTTTCTCCTTGGAGAAAAGAGGGAACAGCTGCCCCGAGCAGTGAAGTCTGCCCAGCCAGCCAAATCACGCCACCTGCACATGCACCAGGGCAGCTCTCAGACCACAAGGGAGGAAGGGAGGGAGAGGAAGGGATGGAAGCTCACAGCTTCCTGGACGTATGTGACCCACTGCTCCCACCAACGCAAAGCGTGGGGTTTTTTCCAGGGAAAGTAAATGACCTGAGTCAGCTAAACCGAGAACCCTACAACAGCCCTTGCCCATGTTCAGTAATGCTTTCTTGGTGGCCACAGTAGAGTGGCTGGGGGCTTGGCAAATACACCCACACCGAGGGCTGCCAGCCTCTCTTACATCTGGGCATGGGCTGCCCAGAGCGTAGGGAAGAGTCACGTCACCCTCCGCCCTGCAACAGCCAGCAAAGTGCAGAACAGGGTGGGGGAAGCACACCACCATTTGTTATTGCTAGCACTAGCTGCAAGATGTTCCCCGCCCAGAAAAAAAGGGCACAGGGGAAATGACCTGGGCTTCTGCGGTCTCTCAGACGACATTTCTCTTTCCTGTCCCCTCCTAGGTCTAAAGGCACATCCTTGGCTGAGAGCACTAGCTGCTGCCTTATACCACTCAGAATGGACATGCGCAGCTTGCTCTAGCTCCTGCTAAGCTGAAGTCACTCGTCTTTCTAAAGAGCAGCAATTGCTAAGTACCATACTTTTCAAAGGAGAAGAAAAGCTGAGCACTTCTTTCCTTTCCATTTTTGGAACTGTACTGTAATCCATGCAGCTACAGAGCTGCAGCTGACACCACAGCACCCTTTGCAATGACCGCAGCAAGCAGCAGAAATTTCTACTGAATTTTTGGAGTATCAGTTCTGACATTCCCCTCTCTTCTATGCCCACAGCATCTATAATCTTGCTTCCAAATCCTGAAACACAACAGAAACCTTCCCTGGCTTAAAATCTTTTAAGACTAACCTAAACTTTTAATTGTGCTTTGCTGATACAGTTTAAAGAGATACAGAAATTCTGCCAGATGTCCACGGCTAGCAGCTCAGCTGAGGAACAATCCAGTCTCAGGGATCTGAGCCTGGCTAATTACCGTCCTCCCTCATGCACACCTACTGATACAATTACATGTTTAACTACACCAGACTAGACCTTATACACTGCCGAACGGAACAGTGTGAAGCTTGGAAATAAGAATCATCTTTCTCTTTGCCTTTGTGCAGCCTTACTTCAGTAGGAATGAGCTTGCAGATGAGCTGAAAAGTATTTCTTTTCTAAATCACATGCCTTTTTTCTACTGTCCAGTGAGCAGAAAATGGAATAAATTACTTATACATAATAGCAAGACATATGAGGACTAGGTAGGATTTTTGTTGTTTCTTGCAGTTATTATCCCGGGCACCTTTAGATGAATATGCAATCAGAATAGAAATCTTTACTAGGAGAACAAAATTAGGATACATTGTGCTATAAGCAGAACAGTCAAGTTTTAGTGCATTTTAAATCCAGTTATTAACATCTGAATAAGTGCTTTCAGAAGCATTACACAGAACAGAATGTTGCTTTCTTCAATGTAACTTTTGGTTGAAAACACAATTTTTTAAAAGCAACTGCTGAATTCTCTATCCAGACCATTCTTTTTAATTCACACTGAAAAGCTCCAGCCAATACGTGCAGCGAAATGTATCAGCAGCAAAGTAATTTTAAGACAATTTAAAGTACATGAAGCACTCTTATACCTTAATCTTTATTTAAATACATCCTAAACCCCAAATATTTCATAATCACTAACCACAATTTGGTAGAAAGCATCCTGAAATCATCTGCTATGTCCTGTGCGTGTAAGACATTAATAACAATAACTGACAGTTAATGACAACACAATAATTTAAGTGTGTTGACAATTATTGAACTGAACGCACTTCAGAGAAATGTAAATGCCAGAGGAGAGCAGCTACAGTTCCATGACTAATGTGTGCCCTGGATCCTGACCATCAGCTTTGCTATTCCAGTTTTGTGACCTAAATCTCCCTCCCCTACCAGAAAGAAACAAAAAACCCAAATGAGAAATGTCTTACGTGTTCTGCCTTCTCCGGTGGTTTTCTATCCGCCTGCAAAAACTGGCAGTTCTCTCTTGCCAGCTTCTGGACCAGCTCAATCCGTCCGATGTCATCTCTTCCCTGAAGCTTGCACAAAACCCCTGCCTTAAGGGTGGGAGAAAGAGCAAACAAATACTTAAATCCACAGTCCCAGGACATGACACCACCACAAATTTCAACCTTAAAAGAAATGCATCTGATTTCTCATGTTTGTGGTACTTCTGTGCTGCTTGCTGAACACAAACAAGTTGCTGCTTCCTGGGAAACAACTGGAGAGGAGCTGAGGCACAGAAAATCTGCAAATGTATCTACTTTGGAAGAGCGAAGGCAGGGCTAACTAAACCAGCGCTCCTCTGAGTGTGACTACCAGATACACTGTGTTTTATTTGTTCCTGTCAGCCTGTTTCCTGTTACATAAGAGAACAAGAGCAAGAGGTTAAAAACTCATGGGAAAGTTAGCCAGGAACAGCCCTGGAAAAAGAACGAAGCGCAACACAAGGCACTCCTAAAAATAAAAGGCTACAACTCCCTCTGCTCCCACTCCAAACATTTTTCACGTATGCAAGCCTCAAGAGTTAAGACAGTTGTGCCACGTTTATTTATTCTGTAAATAATAAATCAGTATCCCCTGGTTTTGTTTAGGGAAGAAGATGAAATTTGCTTTAAAACTACGTTACAACTATTTTTTGGCTACTGTTCAGCCAGTTATTCAAGCTATGCTGATAGTATTTCATCAAAACTTTCAGAACTGGTTGTTTTCTAAAAATCCTATATCTACCTGTCTATCTATATCCATATGCATATATATATATATATATATACACACATGGAAAGCAAGAGGGAGGGAGAAAAAGACAGATTTGTGCTTGCACACAGGCATGCCAGACCCATCACAAGGTTAGGTGATGAGGGCTAAATCGCTCCCAGCAAAGTCAGTGGCTAATATCACTGTCCATTATTTGCTTATGTATGTAGCGTCCGCGTAACTGAGACCTGGCTCAGTGGTACCACATAGCTTTTGGTAGCCCAGATGTTTCCTGATGGGAACAGCATATGCCTTGGGAGGGCCAGTCACGCGACATGGCTACGGTATTGCTGTATCACTTTAAAGGCAATCTGCAAACAAACCTTTTTGCCCACTTCCTCCACCCTTTTCATTCTACTATTCATCCTGAGTTCAACTGAGTTGGTATCTACTCCAAAATACACAAAACATCTTGTAAGTCGGGTCCAAAAGCCAGGGATGCCCTGACCACTAAACCACAGTGTCCTGCTGGCTCCAAGCCTTTGGCCTTGAGAAACTGCTGCTCACGACAGCTGAAGGTGTGAGAGTGCCCACCCAAACCATCCTACAGCCTGCTGGTTTCTCTGAGGAAGAGGGAAACGTGGGTTAAGGTTTCTTCAGCTGAGGAGTAAAACAAATTTACTTTCTAAATAAGTACTTTAATGCTGATGGAAAAAAATGGATTCTATGACTAAGTGCAAAGAGTCATCCTTACGGAATTATTTGAAAGAAATTTTTACATGCCTACATTGCTCCAGTCTGGATGAAGGCATCTCCTCACAAGCTTGCATCAGGCATCTGTGCTCTGGAGAAGAATTTCAGATACAGCCTGTGCTTTGCATGTCCTATGCTTAGCCCTCAGCCCCCTGAGGAACCCAGCTTTCCCACACAAGGAACCTACGTGCTGGTTTGAAGGTCAGAAATCCAAAGAGAAAACAAGGAATTGCAGTGCCTAACCTGAAGGTCCTTACGTTTTCTATGAGATTAGCTTTTTAACTTCTGAATTGAGGACACAGATTTATAGCACAGCATTTTCACCTGCAGATCAGGAATAAGACTGATTTTATCAAATGTGGAAGCATATACTGAACTAGTTGTCCAGACTTATTTAATCAATAGAGATAAAGAGGTACCTAAGAAGGTAATTTTTTTTACTCTACAGTAGACATTTAAAAATAGTCAGATGAGTCATTTCCTAAAATTCTCCTTCTTCTCCACTACTTTACACAGGGAACATAGGCAACCATCGCAGACTTGGCTGAAGACTGATGTCTGCACTTCACAACACTTCGATGGCATCAGCGAGAGCCAAACCTGCTTATTTCATGGCTTTGGGATGTTTCTAGCAGAGTATAACATCTGTGTGCTGTAATCCCCCCCGGCTTGTAGGCTTAGGACAACTCAAAGTCTTAGGGCCTATTAGGGTCTTGAGACTATAAAGATTTATGGTCTTTCTGGATCTGGGATCTTAGTACTATGGAATCACTTTTCACACCTTCATGTTTCACCCAGACGAGTCAGACCATGACTTACGAGTGGCATAGACCGTTACAAGTCCCCGTACTTCAAATGTCAGATGGACAGCAGCAGAAACGCGGTGTTCCCTCTGCTGAACAAACACTTCATGATCTCCAGTGTATGAAGCAAACCCTCTTACGTTAAGATGAGGGACTTCAGCTGTGGGGTAACAGTTGGCTTCAGCATGTTCAAGTGGAGGAAACACCCCACAGAAAGACAACTTTCTGGACACGAGCCCCTCTTTCACCCCTCGGTCTCTGCCGGTGTCCAGACAGAGCATATCAGTGCTTTCTGCGTGAACGCGCAGCTCAGGGAAGAAGTAACTCTAGATACAAGCCAATTAGCCCTGCCATAAATATGGTCTGTATTCAAATCAGCAATTTCATTAAAGAACCATATTGTCCTGTTTCAAATAACTCCCAAGAAGAAATCTTACGTTTTAACCTGCTCCCTCCTTCCTCAATTATTCCTTAAATTAGGAAATACAGAGAATGTGAAAAATACATTTATTTTATTTGGTTTCCAGAGGATAAAAGATCATCTAAAAATTTTCTGGGAGGGCTAAGGTATTATTAAATTAATTGTACATGCTTGGCTCTGGGAGTAAAGTACACACTTGAAATATGAAAAAGCACGTTCAGCCTTTTGTAATTAAGAAGAAGATGATGAATCCCTCGCTTTTAATTCTGATTTCCTCAATTATTCTTACTTTCCGCTATAAATCTTTCTGCTGAGTACTTATAAGAAAGCATCCTGATAAACTAATTAACTGATGACAGCTTCTAAAAGTTGGTTGGGAAGATGTTGTTAGAGTCTCCTATTACTGGTCATTGCTTTTGAAGCTGTTAGAGGAAAGGATAAAGGCAAGTCGCCCTACTTGCAAAGTGCAGTTTCCATTTGTATTTTGTGCGGGCACACACCCTCCAAAATCCCACATGCCCAGATATTGGTGCTTAGTCCTCTAATTCACATACACCAACAGATATACAAATACTAACTTATGTGAAGGTGACAATCGTAAAGTTATGTATTTTAACTGGCTTTAATTTTAAAGGAATGATAAAAGAACGTAGGAGCTTTATAGTAAGGCTCTTACTACCATTCACAGCCCAAAATTATTACAATTAGAGGTGTTTATGCAATATGTGAAATGAAATCAAAAAGTTTAACGGGAAGGAAAGTTAATTAGTCACTACTGAGTTTGGAAAAGCAAAGATGCTGACAACACATTTTCTGTTTCAGCACATCTATTGGAAAATATTCCCTCTGTGAAGGCCAAAAATGAATACGCTAGCAGTGACATGGAGGTGAATTAGGACATCCCTAGGCAGACAAGATGGGATTTTTTTTATTTACAAGCATGCTTGCACCAGTTTTGTTAACTAACTCCAATGTAAATGAATCCTTAGTCCCACAGCGTGGTGGTTAGAGCAGCCACCACACCCTGCAACTCTGCTAACAGAAGAGGTTTGTGGTGGTTTGGGTTTTTTTTCCGCAGCACCACTGTCTCCCATGTCTGGTGAGAAAACCCACAGTTATTACAGGCTTCACCTTTGATGAACCTGAAAACTTAAACCCATATGCTACTGCCTCAAAAGATCATTTGCTTTGCCCCAGCCACATGCACAGTCTCAGTAGAGTGGAAAAAAACCCCATTCACACCCTGAAAGCAACCTGTATTCTGTGTTTGCAGGATGCTGCGTTTATGGCACTGACAAACAAATTGGAGCAACAGGTGCTTTGATAACGCTCCTGCTCTCCTCCTGGTTGCGTACATGAACACTTTTGTTAACTGCTCACTTCCTAATTGTTTAATTTTAAACATGTTTCAAACTCTTTCAAACCTTAGAAGCTGGTTTCCAGCTAAATAAAAGCTGAGCGAATAAATATCCCAATAATAAATTCTTAGGGGCTTTTATATCCTGCCCATGTAAATATATTAGCTGGCTACTTAGGGCTTCGAGTACACATGTCGTAGTCTTTCTTTTTACACCTCTGACATAAATGTGAACATTTTCTAAAAATAATAACTACAACAGTCAAGCAAGACTGAGCATACATGAAACTTGAAAAAGAAAACAGAAAGCCAGATCTTTTGTGCAATCAGGTCAGTATTTCCCCTTGGGTCTTTCCTATAGCTCTGTTACGTACACCTGAGCTCGAGAAGGCTGATCCTCAACCCCACACTGATATGAATTAGGAATCAAAGTCAGGTAACAAAATTGTCACACATTAGGGCTTCTACTACACTTTGTTGTTTGTTGTTGTTTTTTTAATAGAGTTGGAACTGTGTGCAATTAAGAAAAGAGCAGGCCATTTCTGAACATCCTGCTTAAGCATGACTCCAAAGGGCAGGCTAGTAAAGCCCACATACATCCTGATGCAGTAGGGATATCTGCACGGTCCCCAAACCTTCTGCCTGCACTCTCCAGGCGACTGCCATGGTCCAGAGCTGCTACCAGCGCTGCCTAGAGCCCCTCCTGGGCTCACTGTGGCTAAGGCAACCCCTGCCTTTAGAAAGCTACACATATTGCTTCAGCCAGGCTTGCTCACAGACATTAGTGCAAATCCTGTCTTTCTTGCACACAAGTTTTTAGCAGGCAGGGTGTTAGGAGATAAATCAGACAGGAACTACAAGTTGCATCTGTGGGAAGGAGAAAAGCAACTGGTGGGGAACATAAGATTTCAAGAGGAATAGAAGAAAAAAAAAGTCAAGACTGGGTAAAATCAATTTTAAATTAAAAGCAATAATCAGTACCAATACAATGAGCAATATAGTTGCATTTGCACAGTTTGAATGCATGAACTAAATGATTGAACGAACTGGAAATTAATCAAAAAAGATTCACAGAATCAAAAAGTGTAAGCAACTCCACAATAAAATACTCTAAAATGCAGTTACATTTCTTCTGAGCAATATCTAGAAGCATGCTTTGGTTGTAAATGAGGGACATCAGGAAAGGAAAGAAAAAGGATGTTGCTTACACTCAAGTGACCAGTAAGTATCCTCATATCATTGCATGTCTACTTACAGTGATTAAAATTCAATCAAAATGTCACATGCCCGTGCCTCCTAAAACACACCTTATTTTATCTTCACATCTGGTATATTTTAGAGCATTACGTGTATGCTCTAAAAAGAGCAGAGATACAGTTGAAGAATGCTGTCCGATCGCAAAACCATGGGATTAATTCCCAGCATAATCATCAATTTTATTCTAAAGAGTCACATAAGACAATATATAGCAGACGACCCCCTTCCTAGGGCTCCCTGTGCAGAACATTGAGGAAAATCCATTTCCCAGAGATACTGAAAGCAGATCTTTCAACTTGTATGTCTGAAAAACTTCCCAAGACACTATTAATCTCACACATTTACCTGAGCATCAGAGGTATCCTTGAGTTCTTCTAGTCCTCTTATTTCTTGACTGCTGTTCTCTTCATTTTGATGAATTGCTAAAATAAGAAAGAGGGAACGTATTGGAAGCAGGCAGGTTTAAAAAGAAAAAAAGTTGTGGATCAAACTTCTAATTTCCAGAAGGGTCAAAATCAGAGTTATCAGTTTACCTAGCTGAAGAAACGAACACCACTTTTGCAGGGACACATCAGACTTCTGTATTGCAAACAGCTGTATCTATAGGTGGGTTTAGTATCTATAAGCCAAGATACCCTTCCAATCAACATACCCACCTATTATATTTTGGTGGGACATTAAGCCCTCAGATGTTCTGAAATGTAACACATGGCGGGTTAGGAGGGTCAGACCCGATGAAACACATGCAAAGTGACTTTACCTTACCCCATACTCATTTACTTACAAGCACCATAGTCAAATATCCATCTTGTGTATGCACCGAGTGCTTTGCCAGTGTAGCCATAGCAGTTGTGACTGAAAAACCGTCCCTGGAGTGGCAGAGCTGGCAAATCCATTTCCTGACGAATGCCAGGCTCATGGTTTTGCTGGAGGGGCAGGAGGGTTCAGCTGGTGTGCTTCCTCTTGTCCACCTCCTCTCGCCTTCACCCCTGGGTACCTGAGCTGGTCATCAGGCTGCGTCCGAACAGCCACAGTGGTTTGGGGCAAGGATCACCAGTCCTGTTTTGCTTTAAAACAGAATCCTGACGCAGCCCAGGATTCGATTGATGAAAAAACTGGCTGTTGAGCAATCAAAAGGGCTGGCAGGTAGCAGTGCCACCTTCACCAGTCACCCTCACCTAAGTTCTCCTCAACCCTTAGCCTGAATCTTTAGACATAAAACCAGGTTACCACGGCTGAGCTTAAAACATAAAACCAGGTTACACACGGCAGTGTGAGCCGTGAGGTATAGCTTGGTGTGTCTGCATGAGTGCTCTGGTTCTACTGCAGACAAAAAGCAGCCTAACCTTTAGGCAGCATCCAGCAAAGTTAAAAGTAACTTTAGAGTGTTCTTGACCTCTAAAATAAAGCACATAGATTTATTTTCTTTTTACTGCAAGATTTCTGCTGATATTGCTATGTCATATAGGGTATAATTCTTCTTTCTTCCCCCACAGTCATGCTATCAATAAAAAAAAAGTAATAAAAACATAATTATAAAAGGAGGGGTTGGGAGGAGTCATTTTGTCAATACAGTTTATTCTATTCAGGGATCTTTTTTAATCTGTTACCAAAGGAAAACAGGTCTGGTATAAATCTTCACTAGTGGGTCTGCTGGCATCACTTTACCAGGCAGCCTCTGAAATTCAAGGTGAATGCTGAAAACACAGGATCAATCTACAGCTATAACAGAAAGCAAGTATAATGGGGTTAGATAACCCAGCAGCATTTACAGCCAGGCAAAATGAAAACACTGGGACATTGTGGCATATCTCTGCCCCAGGTTGGAAAAGTAACACCCCCAGGCAGCAGTACCCAGTGACTGCCCCAACAGCCCCGTGCGGCCCCTGCTTTCCCAGATTTCCCAGGGCAGGGTTTCCCAGGCCAGCCTGTTCCATCCACGCAGACTCAGGCTCTTGCAGCCCCTTCCCTTGTAACCCACCTCCCAGCCTTCTTCCCCAAGAGCCACCTCGATCTCTTGCACACTCTCACGCGTACGTGACCCCGTTCTACCCACTGCCGCTGTGGGAGATGCAAAGAATTCAGGACATCCATTGCAGAACGCTAGTCAGAAGAACCAGCACAACACAGAACACTGTAATGCCAGAAGGCATTAGCAAATGCTAAAAAATCATTGTTTGAGCAACCGCAAATCGCTTATTTCTGTGGCTGTGTTAGCAGAAACACAACATTTCCCCAACTCTCCTTTCAATTTTCTGATTTCTCCTAAAATCAATTTGCTGTAGCCACTGATGGGCAAAACACCCTCACAGACACTGGCTATTAATCACGGCATTTAAAGGAGTGGCACCTTGCTAGTAACAAGAACACAGGTCCAGGTTTAAATGATTTCCATTGATCCCGCCAGCTTTTCCGACAAGCCGGAGCAGATGGGCACTCCGCAAACAGCTGGGCCAGGGGAAAAGGTTAGTGGCAGCCAACTGGCTTCTCATCACCAGCTTCTAAGTGTCCCCTTCCCTGCCCAGTGCCAGGATAAGCACATCAGAGCATTTTCCACCAAAGCAAACAGGCCGATGTTCAAGGAGCAGCACGCTGTCGCTAGCCTGGCTGGCTGGCAGGTGAGCGAGGGGACGGTATCTGGCCTGGGAGCTGTCACAAGCAGTGAACACCCAGGGCTGAGGGCAGCAAAATCTTATACCTGGCACAAAAAGAAAGAGAAAGAGGGTGCCTGTCCACAACCGCAACAGATACAGGTATCCCTTTAGTACTGAACAATTTTAGCATCAGCAATTTTAAAGATGATGAGAAAAAACCCTCAACTTAGATGTACCCTAAAGGGAACAGCTTAAAAAGAAGAAAACTGGTTTTATCAGCAATTTCACAGCTCAACTCTAAAAAAAGCTGAAAAAAGTTCATAATCCAAACCCAGCTCTCATTGGCGTCAATGTTGTTTAGACAGTGTAAGGAATGTAGAAAAGAACCAGTAAATATTTTCTTAAAGGAAAAAAAATCAGCCAGAACTCGCACTGATGTTCTTGCAGCCCTCTTGGGAGAGAGGGAACAGTCGGCCTCTTTTTCATGGAATTTCCATCATGAACTTGATTTTTTGTGTCCTGTCCTCTCTGCCTCTTATCCAAACCCGTAAGAACCAGGCACTGTTGAACCATTTAACTACATGCAGGGAGCAATACTGAAGGAATCACACCGCCTCATACATTTTTTTCCACTGCAAGAATGCACTGCAAGAATCCTTGAAGGCTGAAGTGGCCACACAAATGAATAACAACCCTTAAATATATTTTCTTGGTTTCTGTATGAAAAGTTTACTACATATTTTGCCTATGAAATACAAAAAAAACCCACATTAATTTCTTAGAGTGTTTCTGTGTATTCAGAAACTTATGTTACTGGGGATCACCACACACACATAAGAAACCAATTTCGATACACTGCCTGCCTCCTATTACAATTCACAGGCACCCCCTGAAGTGGCCCAGGCGCTGCCCTCATGGGCTTTTGTGCATGCAATAAAAGGTGTGTCATAAAATATAAGAATTCAAGGATAACTTCCCACTCACTGTCGGTTCGCCATCTATTTCTTAATAAAAACGCTTGATGTTGCAAATTCAACCATAGGAAAAGTGACCGGAAGGTTAGGGTGGGATGGGAAAGATTTCCCAGGCAAGTGTTGATTCTGGGACAGTTCCCTGAAAATGTAACATGTACGTACAAAAAAGTTGTGAACTTTGGAGCTGGGCCAAACCCTTCCTTCTCCGCCAGCATAAACCCAGCCTTGCTCCCTGGTGCAAATACCCCAGCAGGTCTTAACAAAGCAGCAACACCAGGGAAAGGCAAAGGTGGTTTACCCTGATCTATAGGTATCTGTTTGATATTATGTTTGGGTTCATGCTTGAGACCCAAGACAGGAAAAAAATACAAACAAAGATAGAGGGACCAATCCCCTTTTCTATAGGCAGCATTTCTCCTCCTTTGGAGGTCACCATGAATGGAAGAAAAAAGATGTTAAATGAGCATTAGCTTGCTAATACGCAGTTCAAATGTGTCCATTTGCAAATTAGCCTAGGGAATTCAGGATGTTGATTTTTTATGGTCACTTAAGGATCACAAGGGCCAGCGTCTGATCTGAGTTCCTTGTGTCCCCATGGACCAGAGCTAAGATTTTGCTAGCAGATTCTTCGATAAAGTAATGTTGGAACAGAGAATTCTTGCGGGGGAGAGCCTTGTCCTTTAGTAATCCCATTTCAGCTCATTAAATCAGCAGAAAAAATAACAAAGAAATAAGAAACAGAAGTAAATCAGTTTATACTAGCTACCTCAGCAGAATCAGCCATCGCATGGCATTGTGAAGGGAAAGGGAACGTAACCATCACTCTCACGCTGGAACCGAGCACATCCTTTCTGTCACCATTACCCACTGAGAGCACTCCCCCACTTTTACTGCCACACCACAAAGTTTAATGTAGATTTAAGGCATTGGAAGGGACTTGTCTTCCTCAGCAGCACAAAGCATTACAGGCACGCTAAAGGGCTCACCTTAGCTAGACAGCCTGGCATACAGGGAGGGTCACATCAGCCACCCGCAGCAGTATGGACCTTCTCCTGGCTATGGAAGAACCCTGCCAAGGGCTACTCACAGACCTGTGCCTCCACGATACGCTCTTCTGTACGCCCCCAGACTTGAGGATAAATTAATTATGTTTGCTGAGTAAGATTTTAAATACACATTATTTCATTTCAATACTTTGTCTTATTCAACGCAGAAGAATCTTTCAACCCAACTGAAAGTGGAAAGGACAGTTTAAAAAAAAAATAATCCACACATAAACCAACTCCTGGAACCCGTGGCATTGCAATCTTCCCAGAGGCTTTGCTGTATTGTGTTTTCTTCCTTTTCTATAAATGAAGTTTCTTCTTTCTACCCCTTCTGGCTGCAGAGATAACCTTCACAACACAAACCAAGGCACTAGCGTCATTCTGCTGCTGCAGCCAGCCAGACTGGAACAATAACAGCAGCAAAGGTGTGAACTTCCTCCCTTTGGCTTAATAGGGTGTTAACTTTGAAAGCTAATTATTTAAATGTTTGAGAGAGGACTGCCATCACAGTTAACCATTTTGCTGCTGAACAGCAGGCAGGAACATCTGTCCATCCGTAAGCAACTCACTCTAGGTAGCACCCACATGGTCATTCCAGGACAGAAAGCCAGCTTAGCTCTTCATCACTGCTGGCTGTCCCAAACCTCCTGTACTTACTAGTCCCTCTCCGTACTACCATCAACCATTTGGAGTTGGTGAATTGGCAAAGTATTACTTTTAACCTGGCTCAGTTTGATGGTCTGGTTGTGAACAAAGCCCCCCAGCATCAGGCAGGGCAGGGGACAGGACAACCTGCAAGCCAGCACTGCTGCCAGACCCCTCGTGCCACACAACTCCAGCTCCAGCCCTCGAGCTTGCTGTGAAGTCCAGCTGTGGGGACCAGGGCTGCCTGCCTTTTTGGGGACAGGGAACCCATAAACGTCGCCCTCGGCAGTCATGCAGTTTACCTCTGCACTGCCCTAGGCTGCTCCCAAGGCTGAACTTGCCTCACAGGCTGCAAACCCTCAGGCATCGCCCTGGGAGCAGCCCAAGGGTGCAGGGACCCCAGGTGCACAAACACGCCCGGCTCGCCCCCACAGCCTGAGCGGGAGCTGGATGAGTTCACTGGCCCCACGGGCAGCTCTGCTTGCCACAGAAAGCTCGGTCACGCCTTGGGCTACGTCCCTCATGTTTTCAGATGTTGAAACCCTTCATTTCAAATGAGAATGTTAATTTATTATTTAGTGTTCTTTAACCTGCTAACATCCTAGAACACCAACACACTCTGCCCTTTGTAAGATTTCAATCCTTTCAGTACTGTATGATCAAAATTCATATATGCATCTCTTCTTCCTAGCCAGTAAGCAAAAGACACCTACGTGCCCTCTACAGATAGGAGACACACACCACCCTGGAACTGGTAGAGACCACTTCTGAACAGAAGAACTTCGTTTATTTGACAAGCCAACAGATTTTCACTGTCTTATCCCTCCTAGATGGTTATAGCCTGTTTTTTCTGTCCCTGTCAAAGTATCGCTGTTGAAAAGACCTCAGGAATCTGCAATAACATTCCCCAGGGTAAGCCTCCAGTGCTCTGAATTGCCAGCAGCCTGCACCAATTGATTTATCACCAGCTGCTGGGAAGCTCACAACTTTTAGCATTCTCATATCCCAAATTTTTTGAGAGGCATGTTTCTTTGCTTTTTCCAAATGAAGTCGCTAGTGTAAAGCTTTTCAGAAACAAAGAGCAAAAAAATCATGTCATTCTAAGCTAATTTCATGATTTTTGAAAACTTTATTGTTATTTTGAATATCCGTTGTTATTCTTTGTGGAGGACATACAGCAAGCCTTAGTTACAGCTGGTTACTATGGCACCTCTGAGCTGTTTGACAGTGTTAAAATGTTTGCTGATGCTTATTAATTTATCAGAGTGGGAAAAAAAAATGAATAGCTAGCTCATCCTGATACCGCTGGGGAAACTAAAAGCCAGATCCTCTAGGTTATGTAAGGCACTAGCGCTGAGCAGTGGAAAGGAAGATGAGCAGCAAGTAAATGCTTTACAAACCTCAGATTTGGGGACCATTTTAAGCCAGACCAGGTCCTCGTGCATACTCCTGTATTTTCCAAGTCCATTTTCCAAATTAAAGGGGGAAAACCAACACACTGAATACCTCTGAAATCCCCCAAATCTGCATACAACAGACAGCGATAATCCCAGGAATAAAACCCTCAAACTGAGAATTGGTTCCTTATTTACCGTGAAACTGTAATCTTTTCCCAGAAATTACTGAAAAGAGAAAGCTTTTTAAGCTCATCCTTAACATGTTTCCTTTTATTAGCAATAAAAAAATTGCCTTTGAGCTTTCTCATTCCTTCCCACTACTTCTGCATATATATATGCAAATTACTGTACAGATTTTCCTTCGCTGTATCTCTGAAACAGTTGGCAGACCCCTGGGGGCGTGTTGCCCAGACAGCTGTGCAATCAGCTGAGTAAATCAGCTAATTAAAGAAACAAAGAAAATGCAAAAATTATTAAAGACAGACTCCTGCTTACAGCATTATTCAGCACCTCTGTATCTAAAAAAGCACAGCAAGCATGGGATGGAATAAAGGTGCTTGTAAACTGGGGAACAAATTATTGCACAAGTGACAATGATGCCGTTTTCTCTCAAACATTAATCTGGGATTCATGATATTTATGCTTTGTAGTTTAAATCAATTTAATATAAATTACTCCATCATTTCATTTCATTTTAAAATTACAAAACCGTGAAATGTAATGTTGGTTTCATAACTGATTTCTGTATGTAAAAAATGGTCATTAACTTCAGCTTGACCTTAGGTGTAGAATTAATATTGAATTTGCACAGAGGCTACTCATTATGCTGGTCTAGTTTCCACACAGAAAAATAAGTTCCCAAGGGTCCTAGTGCTACAAGCCATTTCTCAGATCTCAAATAGGAAACAGGGCTCCCAAAAATGATGCAAAAACATTTCCTCTCATTGCAGAGTTTATCAAAAGGAACAGATAACGGCAAGGGTAGGAATCTGCAATCTAAACAGAGCAAAGCCAGTGTGGTAAGAAAGGAGGCTGACCGATTTAGATTTGGTCTTGCTGATCCACACACCATTAAGGCGCTGTTCCTTTCCGCTGCATCTGAATGACCACAGGAAAGACAAGCCTCAGCTCTAACGAGCCACGGGCTTGCCTCTGTTATATAGCCGGTGTAAAGTAAAAACGAGTGGACCACGTAAAGCCACCGGTATTTCCCAACTAAGTCAGATTACAGCCAGGAGCCTTTGCTGCTGTTCTTTTCACTTTACCGTACAACTGGTTTTACTAGGAAGCTCTGTTGATTTTATTTATCAGAACTGAAGCTTTTCCTATGGGTTCGAAGGCCCGCATGTCATCCAAGGTGGTAATGCATTAGAAGAACATAATTTTAAAACACCTCTGCCTAAACAAGGGAGGCATTTTTTAATAGATAATCAACTACTGTCGATCCATGTGGCCAGGGGAGGTTTGGTTTTCAATGCCTGGCACTTTGTGATACATACAAAGGAAACCCTACATCTGATACCCACTTTGTGAACATAGGAACTCACAGAATTTTTTTATCACAGAGGAAAAAAAAGCGGAAAACGAGTGGCAAACACTGTAGGATTACTACAGGAACAGACAAAGGCACTGTTCTTTGCAGCAGTAGCAGCCCAAGGAAAACCATTCAATGGCTGAATACAGAAAGCTTTAACTTTTACCCCATGCTTTTAGACGTTCATTCTCACGTGCACGATATTTAAAATTTTCAAAAATCAAGTAGCAGTGTTGCCTGAGGTGTTGGAGGTGTGGAGAAGAGCCCATTACATGATCAGCAGGCATGAGGAGAATGATTGCTGGGAACTGATCAAACGAGGAGGTAAGGGCAGTAGCTGAGCAGGCTGGTGCAAAGCAAAACTCTGCTCTCTGTTCCATGGAAACATCCTCCAGGCATGGCCAGGAAGGGAGCAGGAAATAAAGAGGACTCTGAATAAATAAAATTCTGTGAGCTGTCTGTAAATGCCTCTCCCAAAACACTGGAAACAAAACATTCACCTGGGAATTGGTTTTTCGTACAACTGCTGTCTTTCCGACCTTATGGTGCAATCCCTTTTTGCATATGTGCAAAATGTCTGTCACCTACACAGCTATTCAGCATTGCTCATTTCTTTGGTGTGGCTCACAAATCACACAGAAAGTCTAAAAAGTTCTGCAACAACTGCAAAAAACAGACCATAAACTGCCAAACCCCCTCTCAGTGTAATTCCCTCCAGAGAACTCTCTGGACCTCTTTTCCTTCTTTTTCCAAGACCGAGTCCATTCTGCTTTACATCAGCTGTTGAACAGACAAAGGCTGGTGAGTGTGACTGCACAGAACGTTCACGGATGTTGTCCAGGGCACTTCCCACCCCCAGCATTGCCCAGGGTGGTCACAAAGCGGCTGGTCACTGCTTGAGACACGGCACAGCAGAGGGGTGGGTGTGTGTGGGTGTGTGGGTGTGTGTGTGGGTGTGTGTGTGTGTGGGTGTGTGTCTGTGTGTCTGTGTGTGTGTGTCTGTGTGTGTGTGTGTGTCTGTGTGTGTGTGTGTGTCTGTGTGTGTGTGTGTGTCTGTGTGTGTGTCTGTGTGTCTCTGTGTGTCTCTGTGTCTGTGTATGTGTGTCTGTGTGTGTCTGTGTGTGTCTCACACTGTGTTCCTGACCAGCCACCACAATGAGCACCATGTGCCAGGGCCACAAGGCATCAGGTCCTACCCTTCTGAAGCGCTGCTGGTTTCTTCGTATGCCTGATCTCAGGAGTAATGGAAGAATCCCATGGGATGCAACAAGACATTGGCCCTGAGGGGTTAGCACACCCTTCAATAAGGCATAAAATGTTTAAAAAGGATCACTTAAAGAAGTCAACAGGATTATGTCCCTTCCTTCAAGGCACGAAATCCTTAAAGCACAGTTAACTTTATTCCTAGCCATGTTTGAGGTGCAACTTTTATTTTGAACCACATTTCAATGCACAGAGGAAAAGTAAAGATAAAGTTACCAAGTTCTATCAGGAGCGTGACACTCCCGCACCTTTACTTTGAGTGGCAATTTCTCCAGGATGAGTGCTATTAGTAACACTTGCAGAAGAACTCTTTATTCCACACATTTTGATAAGTTCAACCCTTGCTTTAAAGAAGTGGATGCTTGAAGGAATTGAAAGTTATAATGAAATAATGTCTTACTTAAGTAAATAAACCCACTGAAAAGAGACATAAGGGGACAAGACAAGCAGTAAGATCCTACTGATACTAACCTTTTCCCACCCTTCAAACTTTCTCAATCTTTCCACAAGGGACAATGCACATCTCTCTGGCACAGGACTACCACTTTATTCTGTGAACAGGAGAATGTTTTTTCATCCCTCTTTATGCCCTTTTTTCAGTGGCATAAAATAACTGCACATTTTACACCATAGATACTGTAAATCTGCTTGTTTACAAAACCTATAAATTCAAAGGTTACTTAATATGTTTGAGATTTAAACACAATGCTGAACTGTTCCATTCTTGAATGACCTCATGTATTTGTAACCTAATTTTTCAAGTATGTGTACAAATCTAATTCAAATTCACAATGATTTCCATTGTCTATATAACAAGTCTGTTCTACAAGTAAATAAAACTAATGACATAACACAGGACATTCATATAGCACCAAATGACAAAGTTTTTGCTAATTATCGTGGAGTAAAGTTGCCAAGAAGTCTCTCAAGGATCTGTGCTACTTGAGGAAAAGGGCTGAATGGTAAAGATGCAGTTTCCTGAGTTAACTAAGCTGATAAAAGAGCTTACTGCTGCCAAAAGTGTCTTACTGGGCTCCTTCCCACAGCCCTCCACCTCCCCACCCTGATAAGAAGCTTCTCACAGGGGTATGACAGAGGTGCACAAAATCCTGAACAGTATGGTGATGAACTGGGAATGGAAAATTCACCATTTTCCACAACCAAAGACCTATGTCACAACAGAGTAAGGGTCATGGTGAATGTGTTTAAAATAAAAAAAAAACAGAAAAAATATGCTTTCACATAGCACACACCTGAATTGTGGAACTCGATGCCAGAAAAGGTGATGAAGGTCAGGAGCATAAGCAGGCTCAAAAAGTAACTTGATAAATTAACGGAGAAAAGGCCCACTAAGGGCTACCTAACACGACAGTGTGGGTATAGCAAAATCTCTCTAGCACAGACTGGTAGACGCTGAGTATATACATCAGAAGGAGAACTGTACTTGCTCTGTTTCTCTGCTCTGAGCATCCCCTACTCATCACTCAAAGTAGGATCGGAGCTGGATGGACTTCTGACCTGACCCAGCCTCGCTGTTCTCATGTTTTTAACCGGGATGACATTGCCTGGAGTGTGTTCGAATCAAGTCACACAGTCAGCTCTGACAGCAGTGCTGTCAAGGTGGCGCACGGGCTGGGAAAAGGAATAGCTGTTCACAGCTTGCTTTTTATTCATGTCCACAAAGCTCAAGCCCCAGTGACCGCTTCATATTGAATCATCCGTCCCAAAATAAAAGTACTGAGCAAATCACATAGGCAGTTAAGTCTCAAGAGAATCAATACAAAAGAAAAGGGGAAGACTGGATATGCATACATATATGTCAGAATAGGGTGGAGGTAATCCAGAAGATCTCAAATATAACGTTAATACATTGCAAAAGCCATATTATAAACAAAATGTAAATGACCCTTCAAAAAAAAAATATCAACAGAGCTTGTCAATTTAAGAACGGCATGACTAAAAAGTATCTAACTATATTGTGGACATCTGAGTATCATTCTTAAGAGGGAGCAAAACAACAAAGTGCTGGGGCTTTTGTGGCTGCCCTGCCCTTCTCAGTGGAGGGAGAAGCACCCCCAGCCCGGTTGCTTGCTGCTCCAGCAAGCTTGGAGAGAAGCTACAGTTGCCCTCTTTCTACCTCATCAATACTCTGTCAGCTGTTATCTTAATTAGCCTCTGTATACAGAAACACAAGGACCAGAGTCCTGCTCTTACTAATGGCCCTTTGCACGAATGAAGTTACAGAAATTCCTTTAGATATAAAGTTAAAGGAATTTACTGGGTGATGTCATAGGATGTAGCTATGTTCATGTACAGAAATGCAAGGCATCTTGTTTGTGGATGGGATTAACACCAGTTCCTGACAGATTTTGATCAGTTCAGAGGTACCTGTGTAGCTACGCCACCAGCTAAAGCCTCCAGCCTTAGGCTATTTGCTGCTTTTTATCCTTGTTTTAGCTACCATCTCTAACACATAAGAAACATGTCATGAGTCATGACAAGCAATTGAGATAAATGCCAATCCTTGTAAACCTTCAGATGAGAGGCTGCTTTTCTGTTCTGTTTCAGCACACTTGCAAAAGCCAGCCAGATATAAACACAATTCTAATGCCAAGTGCCTACAATTAAAAACAAAGTTCTCTTCTTCTGCTCCAGTTATTTGCTTCCCCAAGACCTTTTTTTACCAAGCCAAGGAAGACAGCATTTAATCTATTTATTTCTAAGGTTAAGCAAGAACAATGTTAATGCATTTTTATAAGCCACAGAGAAGCGCGCAAGCTCATTTCCTCCTCTTAGGTCACCTTTCTCATGAGACCTTTATTCTAATGAAATATAAATGCGCTTTCTAGTCAACAGTGTTACTGAAGGTCCACCAAAACTTCAGGATTACAGGCATTAATTTTATCCATTTTTTATTTTTATTTGCAAAAAAACCTAAAAATACTGAGCTCCCTCTGCATGAGGGCTCTCAAGTACCTCTCTGTTGGCTTTTGCCTTGCTCTTGGAGTGGTATACCTGTGGTACACATCTGAAATACAAAAAAAGAGCTTTTTTCCACAGAATTTTTTCTTTTTTGGGGTTCTTCACTTGTCCTTGAGCCATCTGTCAGTTTTATGTGTTTCTCCTATTCTTCCACCCCACAATAAAAACAGAAGAACACCTCTTGGGCAAAGGCATTCTCCCCCACACACTACTGACTTTTTGTTTTCTGGTAGCTGACATTCTGCATCAAGTCAGATCCTGTACTAGCAAGAATTTGATACTCTGCCCTACCCCATAGCAGGCTCAGGTCCCTGCTTTGGTTTTCAAAGCATTTTGTAAGTAGATAACAACGTCTAAATCTCCAAAGCAACCATTCTGGCCCAAGAACTGAAATAGTAATTACTACTTCTCATATCCATACACTAGGTAGCAAACCCACACTTCATTTAAACAAAAATAAAGTGTTTCACCCGGTAACCAAAGGCAATGTTTTCCCCCTCCAAGCATAGAAAACCTCTCTAGTTGGACCCTCTTCACCTCTTGCAGAGGGAGCTATGGTGTTTGTGTGATTGTATAGCATTTTCCACGCAATGCAACCCAGTTATTAATACAACAGCTCTAGACAAGTAATATTAAAGCTTTAATCAGCCAGTTTTTCTAGTACAATTAAATCACTGTGAAGTGCCTCTCTAAGGACAGAGATATATCCAGAAATTAAAGTAATCCAGGAACAAATTATACAGTCCTTCCATTAAGCAAAAATACTCTTTTTTTTTTTTTTTTTTTTTTTTTTTTCCCCCTCTTAGTGGTAGTACTAACCAGTTATCTAGAGGAAATATTTTGAAACACTGTAATTTAAAAACCACCAAACCATCAAAAACAGTACAGGAACCTCTGCACAATAGCTTTGGCTTTTGGGCTGCCAATTCCTAGGAAAGCTTTTGGTTAATGAACCAATTAGCCACTGCAGGCAGGTTTCAGCCAGCAGGTTAGGACCATGCCCATCATCAGCGCTCGCCACTCATGAATCCCAGGGCGGATGAGCCAGGCGCTCAGGCCATTCATACCAGTCTGGAAGCCACCCAGGGCAGCAAGCCCAATCTGTTTCTGCCAAAATAAACTCTTTGCCTGATCTTTGTTGGTTTATTTCCTGTAATTATATGGAGTCTTGGAGAAGGTTAGAAGAACAATATCTTTGAAAGCTACTGTGGTTTTTAGCTCCAGAAGCGCTTTCTCTGAAATAAGCTTCACTTCACCAGGCACAGCATACCATAGCTTGATTGCTAAGAGTAACTGCTATGCTGTGAATTTAACCATCAGCAATAAAGTAAAAAAGCATAATCAACCACCCTAATTTACTCTGCTCCTACTGTACTAAAGGCATTAACTTAAATTAGACCTTACAGTTATGCCTGATCATGTACCCCTTCTTACAGCCATCCAAGATGAGGCATAAAGAAATGCAAATTCCAGCACAAGCATGCACTAGTTAAACTTTCTAAAGAGGTATCTTTTGTTCAGATCTAAACCCATATTGTAAGTGTTTACATTAATTTATTAGGAAAGCCAGGTCAGCGCTTGAAAGGTCTATATAGGGAGCTTTGTTTATTTAAGGCTGTGCGTTTTACCTAAAATACGTCTACCTTCTCAGTGTGGGTTGCAATTACACTAGTATAAAGGACACTACAAGAGCTATACTCCTTTGCAATTTTCATCTCCTGCAGCTCATTCCTTATCCAACTCCCACCCCATTTTCTACTGACAACCATTATGCAGCCATCCTCCAAAAGGAAGTGAGAGGGCAACTCAGGCTGAAATCAACTCTTTTGGGGAATGGAGTTCTCATTTATTGCCAGTAGCAGTAGTAATATTTGCCAACACAACTGCTGAGAAGCAGGGAAAGAGATTCCTTAGAAACCTATAAGCAGTAAATGAAAAGGTACATGGCACCATACTCTTAGCCCATTTTACAACAAAACAAAAGGTTACCTTGAGCCCTTCTTTAAAACAGCCTGGATTTCTCTGCACTGAAGCAGAGCAGAAGCATTTCCATGTTCAGCCATTATAATTCAGGTGGGACTGGGGTGATACCAGGTAAGGGCAAGCAGCTGAGGGGTGTTAACTTTGTAAACGACCATAGCAGTTTCAGAAGCAAAGCTATTACACAGAAACAATTTAGGTCTGAATTCACATTTAGACTTGTGTTTATTTTCTGCGGATTTACATTTACAGATGACTGTGGATATAACCTATGGGTACTTCTATTTCCAGCCAAAAATGAATTAAACCATGTCTAGAATATTTTTGTAATACTGACATTTTCACAAGGAAATATTTGCAGGTATGCCAGCTACATCTTCCTGATGCCTCCAGTTTAAGATAGCATGTTGTGTATAATGACTTTGTGCTGTACAGGTAAGCCACAGATAGACGAGACACAGATATTACAACACAGTATTATTAACAGGTCAGAAAATAGCTCAAAAGGTGCAAGATCCACAGTCTTAAACTCTAGCAAAATCACTGAAGATCATAAGAGATGCTCAGTGCAAATGCTCCCAAAGACCTCAATGGCTTCAGGAACACACCAATGATTTAAGGCAACTCCCCTCTGTTTTACTCTAGAAATATATTCAACTCTCATTTTACCACGTGCCATTTGCCCTTACTGCAGATAACTGCATCGTACATGAAGACACCAGAGAATTAACCCTGTATAGAGTCAGGTCTGACCAAGAAGGTTTTGCCAGTCCCCATGCAGTGCCTAGAAAACACAGCTCAGCAATGCCGATACCTTCTGAAAGTGGCTGTGCTACCAAACCCCGACAGAGCTGACCTGACTACGTATTTCAGTGCCTCTGCACTGTATCACCAGCATTTGCTGTAAATGTTTATGTCAGAAACTTTCAGTTATCCATTTGCTTTTCTCCTTCTACTACCCTGATAACTGAGACTTGCTTTTTACAGCCATACGGACGTACAGACAAGTCTTCAGGAAAGAACTCTTTCATGCATGATGTTGTCCTTTTGCTTTAGCATAAAGAAATACACCTGACTGGGCAGGCAAAACAGGGAAGATGGCATGAGATACTGGGCCATAAAAGGAAACACAGGAAAATTATCAACTTATTTGTCTTAAATGTAAGTCACATAAAGACACAATCTTCTTTTATAAAGCGCAAGCCCTGAGAAAATAGTGAATTTGGCCAGAAAGAGAACCCAGTTCACATTCAACTGTAACACTCCGATTTTATCAGCTAGGTCATTAGATGTGACGATCTAGGGGAAGAGAAGCTAGACTGTAATTACATTGTGCTATATACATGGATTCTCCAGTGAGAGAGGAACACGATCCACTGTCTTTGCTTCCCCATGTTACTAAAATGGCAATGGCAATTCAAATCCTTCAATAAATTGCAAAAGGGAACAGTGTTACAAAACCTGCTGACTCACCTGACTTCCTTGCTTTTAAGGCAATGACAGCAGCCAGTTCTCTCTGTACCTAAAATATCAGGAAAGGAAAGGATGGTTATAGTTACTAGCACAGTTGAACAAAACAAAAATGTAACACTGGTAAGATGCTGGTTATCAATCATTTGGAGCAGTCAACTGCATATGGAATTATGCAGGTACTTGGTTTTGAAACTACAGTCACTTTTCTTAGCAAATCTATTTCCTCTTCAGCTGGGAATTCTGTGATAACTATTTTTTTTAACTTTAATTTCATGTAAATACTGCACATTCTTTAGGGAGTGGGCAATTCAGCAGCCTGACCTGTAATTTATTTGCACAGCATACCTCTTTACCTCTTGCCACAAGCACACACTTGAAGCTTCTTCCTTTCCTGGTTAAATGTTTGTTTTGCCTCTGCTGAGCACACTGTAACATTGGATTTATTGTGTGACATTTGCTTTTTGGAGCTTTCAGAAAAAAACAACCTCTCCTAACAGCATGGCTGAGCATTTCAGGAGCAATTTAGCTTGAGATGAACACGCAGAAGTAAGATCTACATGATTTCCTGGTTTACAGGCTACAGCCAGGTAGTAGCCAGCTCCCTTCCTCAGCCTCTTGTCTCTGCATTCTTCGTATTTTCCCTATAATCTCTGCATAAACCGTCCCTTTAGCCAGCTCAACTCTACATCTACTTCTCTCCATAGGTCAGTTCCTTTCTCTATCAGTAAAATTCTGTATTCTGCATTATTTTTACGCTTCATTCGTTCTCACTGCCATCGTCCATCCCATTGCGGCTGCTTTAAATGGCCTGCACTGAACCTACAACACCCTAGACACTGTCTCCTGCATACACCTCAGATCTTCCCTTCCTCTACCCCATCCACGCTCTCAGGCTCTTCTGTTCACCTCCCACCTTCTTCCAGTTTCCCTCATTTTCCCAAGATAGCCTGCCTTTAGTATTAAAAAAATGATGGGACATTCAACTATTTGTCTAGGGATTATCTTACCTCTCTGTACAGTCTCCTGCAGTGCATACTAGCCATCTCGTCCTAACAGAACCTGGCAAAGTTCAAGACCATTACGCAGTGGGAGTTTTGACATCCAGTTTCTGAGAGCATGTGAAACTTAAAACGTCATTCACAGGACGTGTGGTATGATCAGAGTAAGGCACAAAGGCCATGAAGGATCCCTGAAGTAATACAATTACTAACAACTGTCAACATGTCGCTCCCGCAGCTCTGAAGAAAAGTTTAGAAGTGTGAAACAAGAATAGTTAACGTTTCATTGGTCTGAGCAGAAAGACAGACAAAATCACCCAGGACATCTCAGTACAATGGTAACTTCAGCATCCACTGATGAGGTACTCAGCAGCCACGCAGCAGTATGATCTACTGTGGCAGAAGGCAGTCATACCAGAGGCCACATCCTTCCTCTCCTTGCATCCTTCCTTCCCTTGTGTCAAAGGACCGGGAAGTTTTTTTGTCCTTGCAAGGTAAAAGGATCTTTTCTACTCCTTGATGCTGTCCCACTGAGAGGGACAGAGTTTTCTGCCACTCCAAGGGTGAAAATATGAAGCTAGTGCCACAGATTTCTTAAATGTCGTCCTGTTTCCAGCACAATTGTGCACGCTGCCAGTATTGCCTTCCCTTCCTTCCTTCCTTCCTTCCTGTACACTCATTCCCATGTCTGGAGAACCGTTAATCATGATTAATGTAAGCATAAACTGCAAGTAAAACGGGAAAGAACATTTCTTCTGTGGAAAAACAACTTCTGTGCATGCTTGCTTGCAGCAATATACACTAGTAATAATACATACGAGCTATCCAGAGTTAGAGTGGGGTTTTCAATGAAAGCCCAAGTTGTTTCTGAATAACACCACCACCAATTCCCTAAACTGCTCAGATCCTCTCCCTTCATTAAACTCAGCAGGAGGTACCAGTGTCGATGTCTTGATCCTGGTCTATTCTCACAGGTTACTGACAGTAAAAAACAGTGCACTGCTGTCTCACCTTTATTTTTTAGCATTTAATAAATATGTTATCTCAAGATTAGCCTTAGGAGACATTACAATCTGCAACAGTTATAAACATACCAATTAACCCAATCAAACAATTGAAAAATGCAAATCTCTCCATAAGTGTCAAGAAACCCCACCTTTTCAGAAGAAAAGACAGCAAGCAGCATTGTGGCGTCCTACAGTTATATTTGCAGTATTACATTTGCTTATATGGTGGCACTTTTCAAGTTTGAAAGACAATGCTAACATCACAGGCAATAAAAAGGTTGGGTTTCAGTATTTTGTCTATGTTATGCAAAGTATCTCATTGTTTGCTGTGTGCCAGGAACACAGCTGGTGTATTACTTAATCTGAGCAAAAACCTTCAGTTAAAGCAGGAGAAAAAGAAGTTCCTCTAGTCTTAATGTTAAGCAAATGTTCCTTCATCAAAGGGTTTAATCCTGACAGCCTGAGTTCCCTCTCGTAGGACTCACGCAAATCACAAAGAATTGGTATTGCTGAGCATTCTTCTGGATTTGCCTGGTGTCCTTAGATTTCATAATCTATGTGCTTTTGTCTATTTTAGCATAAACGCACTTGACGTCTCTGCTGGACATGTAATTCCTGTGCATCATGACATCAATGGAAATCCATGTACAACATTCATTCCGCACTGCACACAAGCTACATAACATAATATCATACTTCTTCCTAATAGGATTCCAGTTACTGCCTGTTTGACAACATTGATAGTTGCGTATCACATTGAAGATAATAATGTGGGCTCAAAGTAAAACACACATTCAGACAAGATCTATGTTTACCATATAGAGATATTAAATACAAAAAATTGGTTTATATGTATAGCTTTTAGCTACAATGCTAACACTCTCTAAATAAGCGTTACATTTTGAGCAGCATTGCAGATGTCAAAACTGATTCCATTTAAAGGCCAGCTTACCACACAGTATTTACAGAAATATTATGAAAATTTGAAAAAGAACATTCTGAGTAAGCGTTGTTGGCATGTTACCACATCTTAATCAGTTTTCTTTTTTCAATATGAAAGAGCAAGAGTATTCATACAGAGTGGAACCTGTGTATACTTCTGCTTGATTAAATACAAATGGAATATTTATATGATGAATCTTCTCATCTTCAAAGGGAAGAGGTAGAGATTTTTCAAAATTAACTACTGTTACTACTGTTCTTTTCTTGTCTACAACTACTACAACCACTGTTCTTTTCTTATCCATGAATCTGGTCATTTTATCACAGAAGGCATAGTTGTGCACTTAGTAGATGGCATGTACCACCCAAACTTTTTGCCTTCTGTCTTTTTTCTGCCTATAGTAGTATTTTGTGAAACAGTATTCTAGATGTCAATGTGCCAAACAGGACTTCATATCTAGAGACAAAATGTCAATCCTTACAGAATCTCAAAATGAAATCCTGTACCAGAAAGCTCTAAACAGCAAGGTTCTGCAAAAGAAGAGTCTTCACATTTTTGCATCTCAAGTAACAATAAGTTGATGGACTCTAAATAAACATAGTATTGGCTGACATCTTAAAGTACCAAAAAACTGTATTTCCCAGATACACTACATTAACATCCTGATATTCTCTTCTGTCCCATCACAAGGTAAGGTAAGAGCTTTGCAGTGGAAACACTCATCAGCCATCCCATTGTGCTCTGGTTTTAGCAGGCAAGAGACTGAACATGAAGCTGCTTTTTGGGACATGACATGGGATGCATGACAGCTCTGGAATACTTCTTTAAACCTAGGGGTAATCATTGCATTTTCTTAAAAATTCATGATGAAAAAGATTATCTGATGTAAACATATTTCAAATGGCACTTTGCACTGCTTGCATGTCAGCTGGCTTTACAACTGACATTTGATGATGTTGTCAGTGCCTCACTGTAACGGAGCATATGATATAAGCATATAATTCGATAGGCTCCGTTCAGTTGTCTTGACTGACTCTGCTTCTTCCATTGTAGAATAAAGCATAAAGAAAAAGTGAGACTCCCCCAGCAAGTTAGTTTCTTATCTTTTGTATCTGACTCTGCTCTTAAAAGAGGTGTATTCCATACATTATCCACAAATTAAGATGATAAAGAAACTTCTGAAATTTTTTCCCCGCTGCCCTTCTGACTTGGTATCACTCACCACAGCTATAGCTACTATCTTTACAATCTCTATAACCATTGTTTAAAAACAAGAGTGCATTTCCCTAACTAATCAGTTCCAGACTGGCTGAATTATCAAAAAAAAAAAAAATCACAAATTGTACAGTGGATGTGAAAAGTGGAACTGTACAAAAGCAACAACACCTGGTAACAAAAAGCAGTAGGGAACAAGTCATAAGTGAAAGGCCAGCAAAAAAGAAAAAGTCAGGCTAAAGTAAAGAAAAAAAGAGAGAGATAAGAATTCACCAAACTTGTACAGATGCCTATGTCTGTGCTAGTCACTCTATAACCCCTTCACAGAAGGTGCACACAGGACCAGTGGAGCCTAAGGTATGACTGTTTTTCCCTAAAGTATGACTTTTTTTCCCTAAAGTAGACTTTCAAAATTAATCACATATTTAGCATCCTAAAAGTGCCTGCTTCTGCTCACTGGCTATAAGGAGCACCTGGGGAAGCTAGCTCAGATGTAGATGCCTGCCATATGGACACTTATATTTAGGTGAGGCGAGTTCCACCCTCTGCAACAGCAACAGCTTTTATAGAGTTACAGAAATATATAACTAGACCTTACGTGCATGCACGCCTACAGTTTTTCCTGTGCTTTTAGATGCTAAAACAGTGATTTGTATTTTAGGCACACAGATTCCTCCAGTGTTGCTTGGGATGGATCTTCACAATCAGCTTAGGTTTGAAAATTAGGGAATTTAATCCCCCCAAAAAGAAATGCTGACACAGAAGCATCCTTCTGACCTGACACAGAATGTTTTATTCCATTACAAGAAAAGCAAAAAGAAAAGCAGAAGAGAAGGTGGTACTATCACCACTGCTGGGATGTGAACGTCCAAACCTAGAAATACACAAAAATGTCAACTCTAGTCTCTGACTGCTTCAGTGCTGGGTTGGAAGCAAGGGTTTTGGTTTTATTTTTCCACTTCTGAAACACTGGTCTGAAGAGTATTGTGAAAAGGATTCTGAATTAGAAGTTCTTCAAGGAATATTGGTTCGATTCTGCAGAAAATACATAAACATTCGGTGAGCCAAAAAGCAAGATAGTGTGAACGTATTTCCAGTCATGGCTAATACCTTCACTTTGGGTTTCCAGTTTTTTTTCCATACAAATTCTGAAGCTGGCAGCAAAAATAAAATTGAGAACATGTATCCTGGTGTATCCAGCCCTCTGCTGAGTAGTGCAAGGTAAGGGCTGTTCATATTCCCTTGGGACACATGAAGGCTCTCCATAAATTCACAGTGAGTATTTTAGATCCCATTCAATTGTATATAGGAAAACAATATTCTGGAGGAGTAAGAGCGAGAAGTTCACATACAGATGCTAGTATTTGGAGGATGCTGCTCTGGTCTTATGTCTTTTCTCCAGGGATAGACTAGAAAATCATTATAAAAAGCCTGCACAGTTTTGTGGAAAATCAGAAAATGCAAGAGAAAATATCAGTATTTTTGGCAGTACCATGGCAATAGATGGGTCTCAGGCCATCTGGAGATGCAACTGTCTGATTTTTCTTTAGCTAGAAAAATGATTTGAAAAAAACAACAACTGTCCATGTGCCCTGCTGCTGGAATCAGTCAGGATGCAGGTCAAAGGTTTGACCTTGTAAAGCTAGATGTGAAGCACTTGGAACTCACTGTGAAATATTCACATATTTAAGGATATGCATTTTACTCAAGTGTATCCTGCAACAGTTAGATCCAGTTGTTAATACTCAGAAAGTCACTTTATTTTGTTGAGTGCTGGTTTTTTCTTAATTGATAAAAAACATTATTTTTCTGATTTTTAGAGATGAAGCTTTTGAGGGGTACTGGCAATGTTTTATAGCATTGGTAGTTTTGTGGATTTTTAAAAAGATACAACTCTGCAAAAAGTTTTTCTAATTTTTCTATTTTTTTCTCTTTATGGAACTAAAAATGGAGGATATTGAGGTTCTGAGTTCTTTCATTTTCAGTAAGGAAAAAATGGTAGTGAGCACAAGGAATTTGAATGTAGAAGATATTAAAAATAAAAAACAATTTTAAACCACAAAATTTTCTAATGTCATACAATTTAAATTGTTTTTGCATAAGGTTGAGCATACAGAACAACTGGCTTTCAAGAAACACTATAAAATGTCTCCTGTGAAGGCATTTGTCTTAACAAGATATAGCACAAATTCTCCTTCCCTTCCATTTTTCAGCAATTTCAAGATAGTACTTTATTAATTTTACTTAAAATAGCTTTTTTAATCTCATACCTTTTTCATGACAACTTTACCCTGCTTGGTTCACTTACATCTCTGTATTTTCTCACAAACTTAAAACAGAACTAGCACTGCTTCCATGTTTTGCTCATACCATGATTTAGGTGTGACGTTTGCAGAACCATACAATCGCAGAATGGCTGAGGTAGGAAGGCACCTCTGGAGGTCATCTGATCCAAACCCCTGCTCAAAAGCAGGGTCAGCTAGAGCAGGTTGCTCAGGACCATTTCCAGTTGAGTTCTGAACATCTCCAAGGATAAACACTCCACTACCTCTCTGGGTAACTTGTTCTGCTGTTTCATCACCCTCACAGGAACAAGTTTTTGCTTATGTTTAAGCAGAACTTCTTGAATTAATTTTTTGCCACTGCTTCTTGTCCTGCCACAAGACATCAGTGTGAAGAGCCTGGCTGTCTTCTTTATTCCCTTCCATCAGGTATGTATTCCATACATACACATTGATAAGACCCTCCCATAGCCTTCTGTCCTCCATGCTCAACTGCCAGTTCTCTCGGCCTCTCCTTGTAAGCCAGACATTATACAACCCCGAATGATCATCTTCATGGTCATTCACATGCGCTCCAGTATGTCCACGTTTCTCTTGTACTGGGAATTCAGAACTGGAGCCAACACTCCAGATGTGTCACACCAGTGCTGAGTAGAGGGGAATGATCACCTCCCTTAGTCTAAGGTAACGCTCTTACTAACGCAGCCCAGGAGGTCTTTGGTTTTCTTTGCCACACTGGCACATTCTTGGCTCATGTTCAACCTGTTGCTCATCGGGACCCCCAGGTCCTTTTCTGCAAAGCTGCTTTTCAGACAGTCAGCCCCTGGCCTGTACAGGAGCACGAGGTTCTTTCTCCCAGATGCAGGACATTGCATTGCCTTTTGAACCTCATGAGATTCCTGTTGGCCCATCTCTCCCACCTGTCAAGGCCCCTCTGAATGGCAGCACACCCATCGGGCATCTCAACCATACCTCACAGTTTTGCAGCACCTGCAAACTTGCTGGGGGTACACTCTGTGCCATCGTATAGATTACACTGGGTCAAGTGAATCTAGCGTAACCTTCTGAAGTCCTGTCGGTCTGCTTCTTAGAACAATGATCTTACAACAAGATGCACCAAATTCTAGCACAGACAGGATAAGCTGTTGTTTGTTATGATGGAGTTTATTGAGGCTAAACCTAGGTGGGAAGCCAGATACCCAGGCTTCCCAGGTGGGTCTCCTCAGAAGCTTACAATAATCTACACCAGGGTTGCTGAGGCCCTTTCTCTCCCTTTGTTCCCCACCCCATCATTGCCTTCACACTGATGGCTACTTGACCAAGAGGATCTGAGTGTAAGCTCCCTGGCAGGAAAATCACCATGATCCTCCAAATTGGTATCTCCTGGGCCATGGATAACATGGATTACAAGAGGGCAGGCTGCAGCAGTCCTTATTTCGACCGATTTTAATAACTGGAATTGCACACTAAGACCTCAGTAAAAGCTTCCTCCTTTCAGAGATAAAAAAGTAGTTTCCATTACAAACACCTGCTCACTAAGACAAAGTCTTTAATTTGAAAGGATCCAAAACATGACAATATTTCAAACATGATCAGTAGAAACTTCGATGCAGTGACCTTACCGCAGAAGTGAGACGAGCAAGAATTTCAGCATTGGTTTCTGCTGTATCTTCTATTTTTTGATCAGGCCTTAAAAAAATAAAAATAAGATTTTATTATTCCTTTCATTCTGTTTCAATATCCTTTGATTCCTAGAAAGCAAGGAACTGTGTAGCCACAGGCACTGATGTAAAAGGGCTTTTGAGATTCCACATCAAATGATGACTGCAATATGACAATAATTAATTGTGTCAGTAACGACAGAGTACACCCTTTGTCCCTTGCTGTCAAGAACTCTTTTGATTGGACTACTGTAAAACAGTGAGAAAATTCTTCAGCTATAAAAATATGATGAAGAACTGAAGAATGCAGGACCCTCTTAGTTCATACTCCATCAACAGAGCAAAGACTTTTCCCTCTGTCCACCAGCCAGCTTTGCTAAGGTGTAAAGCAACACCTATAGAATGCAAGCTCACATAGATAGAAGCATACAACATAAAAATCATTATGTGACACATAAAGTTCGACATCAAAAAAAAACATGACAATGAAAAGAATACCTGTAAGAAGCCATAAATCGGCAAACTAAAGCAAGGGCTGAGAATATTTATTAGGTTGCCTTGACAGTTACTCACAAGACAGAGAGACTTAATGTGCCTTTGCAAAAGTGAGGCAGTAGAGGAAGAATCTTCTAGAAACCGTCACAGAAGTCTGACCCACACGGAAAAAGCCAGACAAAAGCTGCTGTGGACAGCAGGGAACAGGACTATGTTTTTCTTTAGAACAGTCTAGTTCCCTCAAACAACTGCAAGCTTTTCGGAAGGTTTATTGACCATCAGAAGACAGATACTAACATGAAAGGGTTATTACTATGGGAAGAAGAAAACAAAAATGCCCTTGAGATCTTTACTGTTCATGGTATTCAAGAAGTATGGCATGCCAGCAAACTGAGCAGACAGGCAAAACTGCAGCTGCTGTAATAAACATAAATCCCAGGTATTAGCAGAAGCTTCTACCTTTAAATTATTTAATTGCTTATATGCCTTGATGTGTTTAGGGAGAGAGCTGATAACATGTCTGGAATATGCATCTGATATATTATGGTTCCTATATCCAATGTCCAAGAGTTTCTTTCACTGATTAAAAAATAAAGGTCAGAAGGCACATAACACATGAATTCATCTTGGGGCAAGCATATTCAGACCAAAATGGTAATTCAGATTAGAAATCACCATTATTTTCACAACTGCTTTCCTATTCAACGAAAAATGGGATTTAACGTTTCAAGTATTATAAACAGACCAAAAGAAATAAATGACTGCAGTTTCATTTACAACGACCGATTTATTTCCTTCTCTTTATAATTTGTAAAGAGATTAAAATAACTGAGCTTTTTAGATGCCTGTGTTTCCCTACACAGCTGATCTCTTCTGATATCTCAGAACCAGGCTAGGACCCGATTCTTCTATAACTGAAGGCAAAAGATAACAGCTCAGTAGACGCAGCCACAGATGCAATTTATAAACCCAGAACAGCATATAGCGTAGCTATTTCCGTCTTGGGCCTTTATCTCTTCGTCTTCTATTTAAAACCACTCCCAGTATGCATCTGCATATGAGTACCAAATACTTCTGAAACCATTAATATACTAAAAATTATAGTCAGCACTCCAGTATCAGAGAGGAAGAGTGCATTATGATACCCAGGCTAACGGAAAAAAATAAGATAGAACGGACACTAAGGAACAGAATCAGGACAGATATCAGCCTATTTTTTTTCAAAAGGGGCCAGACAAGACTTATCAGGACTGGTACCGAACAGGAGCTACAAAGCCCAGGCAAACAAGCCTAATGCTTCTACAGCTCAGCGGTTGGTGGGCTCGGTAGCGTGTTAAGCAGAGTAAGATACAAGGATGTTCATCCTAGACCTTCATGAAGGCAAGTCAGGTCCAGCACAATTATTACTGCACACCACATGAAATCAACTACAGTGCTTCCCAACCCGCTGAGGGAGGAAGCGATACGGATACACCCATGGTCCTGCGCCTGCACCTCAACTGCCCAGCGTAGAGCCACTACATATGTCTCTACACTGGCTTTACAATCCACCTACAATGCCAATGGATACCTTAGAGCTGTTTGCATTCAGGAAAAGCTTTCCAGGAACTCCACAAGGCAGTAACTAAATGAATATCCAATCATGGCTATTTACATTAGGAACAAATTACATCTAAGAATGGTTACTTTTCTGAAATTAATAAAATGTAAACCATTTCAGGACAGAAGGTACAGAATATAATGTAACAGTTTTAAAAAGAATGTCACGAGCAGTATGGGAGAAATAAAAAAAAAAAAACCCTGTTAACATCTCTTCAAATAATTAAAAAATATTATGGGATACATTTCAATAGTCTAAGTTATCCAATTCATTCTTGAAATATTCACTGAGTCTATCAGTGGTTCTGAGAATTGGGTGTTGCTAAAAACACCTCCATTTACAAAGGAGGAAATAGAAGCACACCGAGATTAAACACCTGATACAAAGCCATTACAGTCACTGGAAAAGAATTCAGGAGGCATTGGATGAGAGCCTGTTTGCCCAAGGTTGTAAGGAAGTCCATGGCACAGTTTTCAATACAGATATTTAGTTCCCAGGCTATTGCAATATTCACTTTTTTTCCATTCAAGAAGAGTTGGCTGTGATTAACACAGGGTCTCTAATGACTCTCAGGAGGCCTCTGCATCAGTCCCATCTCATTTGACCAACATTTAAAGGGGTTCAGTCCTGTGGAATACACGTAACATTACATTTCAGTTTAGTGTGAGCTGCTAAAAATCTGCTATGTCACATCTTGTTTTCCGTGATAGCCTCCCACCAATATTATGTTTAATGTAGGGAATTTGCCAAGGCAAAAAGCAACAGGGAGCATTTATTCAGGAACCATAAGCACGTCTCAGGTTTCAGAATGTTATTTTCACTGTAGAAGTTACAATAGAATTATTTGGTAACACTGCTAATACTGACCAGAAACAAATACAAATCCATTAAAAATCTGTATAGCAAGTTGAGTCTGGGCCACATTTATTTAATAGGGTTTCCAGAAGAACTGTTGAAGGAAGTCCCCAGAGCTGCTACTGCCTACTCAGGTCTACAGACTCCGGGAGAGCAGATCCATGGTGCTCCACAGAGACCCACGGATGCACCCAGCATCCCAGGACCACCAGGAGATGTCCAACACTGCTTTTTGGTGCACAAGCAGACAGTCACTTCTGATTTCATCAAAAGCAGGGAATCTAATTCATAAGGTACAATTTCTCTGTCCCTATATACATACAGAATTAATGCCATCAATACAGACTATGATTTAAAAAAAAGACAGAAATCTTCTTCAAAAATATTAAATTTCAAAAAAAAGATTGTGCTTCCAATGGTATGCAAAACAGCTTATACATTTGAGAAAAGACAAACACTCACTACAAGGAAGAGGTTTTACAATTGCCCTCTTTCTTCATGAAAAAGAGTATATGGGTTTATTTAACCTGCTCAGGTAACTTTAACACCTCATCACATCTATTCCCTTTCAGATTTTGTTTTAGCAGTGTATTAATTTACATCAAGCATGGAGAATTTTGAACCTGGTGTCCTGGTTTCAGCTGGGATAGAGTTAACTTTCTTCTTAGTAGTGGTTACAGTGCTGTGTTTTGGATTAGTACGAGAATAATACTGATTAAATACTGATGTTTTAATTGTTGCTAAGTAACGCTCACTTAAAATCAAGGAGTTTTCAGTTCCCCATGCTCTGCCAGTGAGCGGGTGCACAAGAAGCTGGGAGGAAGCAGAGCCAGGGCAGCTGACCTGAATGGCCAAAGGGATATTCCATACGATAGAATGTCATGCTCAGTATATAAACTGGGAGAAGTTGGCCAGGGGCTGCTGACTGCTGCTTGGGGATGGGCTGGGCATCGGTCAGCGGGTGGTGAGCAATTGTATTGTGCATCACTTGGGAGTTTTGGGGGGTTTCCTTCAGGTTTTATTGCTCTCTCTTTCTCTCTCCTTTTCATTACAACTGTTGTTATCATCATCATCACCGTTATTATTGTTAATATTATATTTCAATTATTAAATTTTTCTTATCTCAACGCACAAGTTTTACCTTTTCCCTATTCTCCTCCCCATCCCTCTGTTGTGGGGAGGGGGGAGTAAGCAAGCAGCTGTGTGGTACTTAGTTGCCAAGTAAGGTTAAACCATGGCACCTGGAAAAGCCTCCTTTCCCTTTAATATCACACTCCCTTCAGAGTATACCATTATTTAAAATTTTATTCCTTTGATATATATTTTTTTTAAAAAAAAAGCATTCTTACAATCTGACGGGTAAAACCTCCAGAAAATAATTCTTCAGTGACAATGTTCCCAAAAGGAATCCAGCTTTAACTAAAATTTGAATAATGTGAGCAGGAAGGAGCTGTAAATGTACATTAATAAATAACTGTTCAATTTGTGTGACAGGGATCATCCTCCACTAGAAATGACAGTTGCACTGGAATGACAAAACTGCAAAGCAGACTGTAAACTCAAACCTAAAAAGTCTTCAATCCACTTTCCTACCCAGCATCCTTCATGTAACACATCAATATGACCTTTCTGTTCTTTCTTTTTGATTCCTTTGTACAAGTAGTCATGAACTGCGATAAGTGGTCTGATTTGCAGTGATAATGAGGAAAACCCCAATTCCCACTGAAATCAAGATGAAATTGCCCTGATATTAAAAGGACAGACAAACTGCTTAGCACAAGAGCAGGCTGGAAGACAAGAATTTCTATTTGCAAAAACATCCAAAGTTTTTCTCCCATGTGAGTCATTTGCTTAGAAGATCATGTTCAGTCCCCTGCTGTAGCCAATTTGGGGTCCTTGTCACTTGGCTACACTCATTAAAGCTGACCTAAGAAATACGCTTCCAAGGAAATCTCCACTCCAGAACTGCCAATTTCTTGTTGGTAAGGGCAGGCAGCAACAGGAGAGGGAATCAAGATCCTGCCCTGAGCAATGAAGAAAAACTATTGAGATTTTTTTTCTACCAGCTCAACATGCCTGAATTTAAGAAGCTGGGCTTGAGACAGCTTAGAGGACTTTGGGCTTTGTGCTCCTTTAAAATATTTCCATTGGACATTTATTTGAGAGTGTGTTTTTAAAATCTAATATGTAGAGAAGGAAAGTTCTTATAGAAGACTGTTTTGTCTTTGACATCAAAGAGAATAAATTCCAGTACTGGCAGAGTAATAGCTCTCCACAGTGTATCACATTTGAGGATTCATCATGCTAGGCATAATGAAAGAATTTAACTCAACTTATCTATCCAGGACAATTCCTGCAGATTTGCTAAGGCATGAGGGGTCATGAGCCTCCAGACCTCTCACTGACACCTTTTTCATATATTATGGCCTCTCACTGTGACACAAATAACTATGGTTTCCTTCTAGCTGCTCTAAATAGGCAATGTTTAGAGCACAGCTGTACCAGCACAGAGGGTGTGATAAAATCCAATAGTCAGGTGAAAGAGGGGACATATAGGAAGCGAAACTCTTAAAAGGCTTATTCTGAAAAAGGAATAATAATGTGAGACTACAGAGCTCTGGCAAACATGCAGTAGGAAACTAAAAGCAGATGACTGAAGCTACCACATTTCTACCCATCCTCTCTATCCATCTGACAGCTGATCCTGACACAGCACAAAGGCGTCTGATCTGCTAGTCAATCAGCTCCACAGCATGCCTGCTGCCAAATTTGTTCCAAACCCTCAAATGTAAGAGACCAGAAATATGATAAAGCCATTTGCCCAGGTAATATAGCAAGATAGAGTCAGCAAGCTAGTGCATAAGAACAATATGCAAAAAACTTCAAGTTGAGTGCCTTCATTTATCTACCTGCACTGACTTTCTCAGATGAAAAGCCTAACTACAAAACTTGTCAACTCTGAAAAGAAAGCTGGTTCATTCGCATGGTGTTTGGGGGTCAATAGTGTCATTATAAGCCAGCCATTTACAAAACAATCAGAAAAAGTTGCAAACAGCTGTACACACACACTTACAGATTACACATGTCAATCCTGGGAGGAGACAACGGCAGTAGCTGAAGTAGGAGCTTTACTCCATTCTTCCATCCTTCCGCTTTCTCAAATTCACAGAAAAGATAGGTGCATTCATCTGCTGAGAACTGGTAGAAAGCATGACTGTCTTGAAAATAGAGTTGTCTGTCCACTGTTGGAAGAAAGAACATTAGATAGCCTTTAAACCTTTACCATGTAAAGCTGCTGTGCCCCCACCACATTCTTATTGCACTTGACTTCACTGGTGAGCTGCACCGCCACAATATACTGTCAGCATGCACACGCAGAAATCTTCCATAACACCTCACCTTTTCACAAGGAGGACAGTTAAGTGTCTAGCATAGACATGAGGGTGGGGTATCCTCTGAGTTGAGCTGCCTAAGTAGACCCAGCTACAAAAAATAAACTCTATCAGATTTCCAGAAGTTGGTTACCAGTGTAATGATCACCAACCACATTAGCTAAATTTGGTGGGAAAAATGGGGAAGCCAGGTAGAACCTGGCATCACCATTGTCTCAAGGTGCTGAATCCTGAATCCTCTCCCAATCCATTGTAGTCTGAAACTATGAAAAACCAAGAGAGGAAGAGAAAAATTACTAATAGCTAGAGATGTCATCTGGTAAAGCCATGATCTGCAGTGACTAAACAGCTGCTGTCCCGTGAAAAACCTAAAAGAGCTTGTGTATTAAAAAAAAAAAAATAAGGCTGGAAAATACATGCATGCTGTCTGCACCCTGGTAACAGGCAATTACATTTGCAAAAGTAAAAGGAAGGAAATTGACTTAAAAAAAAAAAAAAAAAAAAAGAGATAAATCTTTGGTGTTTACTAAATGAAAGGTCACAGATGTGAGCCTACCCAAAAGACAGTAAAATAAACAACTGTCAGGAAAATCGGATTAATCTGCATTTTTTTTACCCTCCTTCCTCTCTCACCAAAACCATGATTTTTTTCCTATGCAGGAGAAACCGATAGCCTTCCGCACGCTGTAAGCACTATCAAGACTGACCTGATAATATAATGCCCATATCCAGGAGAAGCTGCCACACTCCAACTGCTGTAGATCTGCACTTAACAAAAGGGCACTGCTCCAAAAGCCAATCTACAAGTTCGGATCCAACACAGCTTCTCCTGAAAATAAGCAAAACATGGTTTCTTACACTACAGTAATATTAAAGTGCTCTTTTATAATAAAGAGCTATTTTTTAAAGCTATTAAAAGTGAATCGTTTTGTTCAGCAGGGCAAACCCTTTGTCTCATTTACTAGTTTTTGTAATCCTATTCATTTCAAGGGAAGAAATTATTCTGGCAAGTCTCAGGGGATGCCCCTAGTTACAACAAGGGAACTCGTGTTAAATGAGTAAGTTCCCTTACATACCTAATTCATGTAGCACACTTTACAATATGTAATATTTTTATCAATTTGTGCTGCATACAGAGTTATCCAAAGATGTGTAAGAGCTAAATAAAATCCAGCTTTTAGCCTCAGAATTTTATTTCCTTTCTGAGCATAGGCATAAGCAATACAGCTACACAATATATGTGTAAGACCTTGAGTGTCCTTCACCTTTCACATTATTGATTAACTTAACTTTTTAAATCATCCAAAAAAAAGGAGTTACAGCTCTTTCTTAAATACAGATATGAATGAATGCTGCTATAATAGAGACCTGTATATTTTGGCATAACTGAAAAACAGGGGGAAGTATTTGTGCTATAATGCAGTACAAATAGAAAATCACTTCATTACAGAAATACGACATAAATTACATGCAAAAATCACTGTGTAACTAAATCTCAGGAATCCAATCAATCTGTTTTATAACTCCAGACCAGGGCTGAATCCAATACTCTTCCTTGTCAACAAAATAACAGACAAACACAATTTTGTGTGAAAACATAAGCAATCAGGACACTGCTGTTTTTTGATCACAGACAAATTAACATAAGAAAAGGTATTGAAATATATGAGATTTTAAAAGATTTTTTTAGAAAATATTTTTGATTCTTATTAACACACACAAAATCTCATTCTTAGAGTTTACCCTTTTGTCAAATCAGGGCATAGACAAATGCAAATAAAACCCATCCCGTTGATTAAAATGAATGATCTCGGGTTACCTGCAAATGCCAGTAAGGTACACCCTGTCTTTAATCAGGTCAGATGCTTGTAGAGTAAAAATATTCCTGAGAGCTCTCCCAGCACAGGAAGAACTTTCTCCATAAATCTGAATAAAAAGAGAAATTGTAAACTGTGACAAACAGGTCACATTTCTGCTGTAGTGAATCTCCTTGCCAGTGCCTACTCCCTCCCTCTGTGCAATGCCTTCCCCACAGCTAAATGACAAGCAAACGTTCAAAGCCTCATAGGAAATGCACCCCAACTTCTGCCATACCCAGCTGTATCACGGGTTGCAGATGCCTCCACAAACTGGGGTACTTTTACAATTGCTGCCTTACAAAAGCAGAGGTTTTGCTGTCCGTCAGCTTTAACATCGAACAACAGACAAGTTCAAATGAAAACAAGTGTTATTCTAGCAAAACAAAAAGACTATATTAACTGTGGTAAACCCACACAAATATAGTTAAAATTAAACATTATTTCATATGTATTTGAGTTAAATAATTTAACACAAGCCTAATCCACACTGAAACACCTTTTTTTTTACCTTTTTGTTCAAAACTTTGGAGCTACCCTGTGATAGCTACAGGTCAGTTCATTCATACCTTGCCAGGAGGATCTGGTCTTTCAGACAGGACACACCTCTGACTTCCCCCACACCTAATTTCTACCTTACACCTCAAGGCTTGCAGGACTCAACTACATCTTCCATAAAACTAAGTTCCACCTGGACTCTGTATACCACTCCTTACTGACGAATTTAACTCAGGCTTCTGTTGTGATGTTTCCTCATCATCCCCAAAAAAGATGAGTAACATAAATGATTAACTTGAAAGAAAAGCAATGATGCAGTTTCACCTTCTTTTTTTGTTTGTTTCCTATGTTTAGGAATCTTCCAAGGAATATAAAATTGCCCTGAGACAGGAAAGTCTTGTGACATGCAAAAACAGAGCTCTTAAATACTGCAAAAGCAAGCTTAAATGGTGGTAATAGTTTAAATGGCTCGGAAGTGAAGGCATGTCAGAATTCAAAACAATTCAGTTTGCAAATTTAGTAATAGAAGTAGACAATTTCTAACACACACAAATTATAACTTGTTAACTGGATTTAACTGCAGGCCATATTCACATATGTCTTCAAAGCTATGATTAAGAGGCTGAACCAACACAAAAAGATTCCTAATATGCTGTTTGATTAAATGGAATTAAAAAGAAGCTTGACAAGTACCTTGTTTGAAGGAGTTTCCAAATAGGGATTTGAAATTCTTCTGGACAGGGTCTGTAAGACAATTTGGTAGATCTTTAGGGTTTTTCCATTTTTTTGTAGGGAAAAAAAGTAGCAGCAATCTAGTCCATTTAGCTATTGAAATCTAAATAAAAAGAATTTATCAAATCATCTGAGTAGTCTAACTTAAGTCTCCAAATAGTACTTTAACATCAGCAAAAAGATTTGGTAAACTCAGTTCTGTGTTGTTTGCTACATTTATTCTTGATCTGGAAAAGAAGACGAGCAATGAGGTGGCAAAGTCTGTAGACAACACACAATTATTTGGGTCAGGAAAGACCAGAAATGACAGTGAAGAATTTCAAGTTAAACCTAAAAAAAACTAGGTGAAAAGACGATGAGGTCAACATTAAAAGCAGCATGCACTAGAGGTAGAAAATGTAATTACACATGCTCTAATACCTCTTAAAGCAAACTTTATCAATTCAGTAAAGACACTTTAGCATCACAGAACACTTCTCAAGGAAGACCTCTCTTATAAATGAAATTCTTAACTGTAGTTAAAAAAAAAATAGGATAAATGAGGAATAAAATGGTGACCAGTGGGGAGGTAAACTTTGCTGTAATGCAGATCAGCATTATCTTTGCCATGCCACATGCCACACAGCATCTCAAAAAAAGAACGTTTCAGCGTTACAGGGGATTCAGACAATAATAGTAGTAGGAATAATAAGGGATTTGGATACATTTTCATATGAGAAGAGCCAGAAGAAACTGTGACTATTTACATTACATAGGAGAGAGTACAGGAGATATAATGTTATTATATAAAATAATGAAATAGCACAGAGAAAAAACCAGACTTTCTGTGTCATGCTTTACGTAACATGAAAATAACTGATCACTCAATGAAATTAGAGAGGACTCCTGTTTGAGGAGATAGAAAAGAAAATTACATCTAACTGTTCACAGCAAGGAAATACAAATGGCAAAACCTTATTGCTGATCAATAAAGATTGGGGATTTAAAGTTATATAATTAACAGTGAACCAGACCTCTGGAAGGCAAGCAGAGACAGAATAAACATCTCTACAAGAGCCTGGTTAACTCGCCTCTACTCACCATAATACTCTCATATTTTGTCAATATTAAAAGACAAAACATTGTCTACTCTGATGCTTACTGGCAACTTCTCGTACTAGAAGACACAAATAAACATTGCCTGAAAGAAGTCTGGAAGTGTAACAGAAGACATTGTGCAGGTGCGCTGGCAGCACAATGGGAAGATTGTGTGATGCTCCCTCGCATTATTCCAACTTGTAGGCAGTGTAATTAGCTCCTCACTTTGAGAAGGATCCAATTCACACTTGGTATATTGTAATCATAAAAACAAAATCATTCTTCATACCCTGTAAGAATTACAATTACAGCATCCATATTGCAGCAATGCCACCTGCTTTCCCCCCCACCCCTATATTCTTGTTACTGTATTTATAGAAAAGGGAAGTGACAAGGAACAACAGAAGCACTTAACGCTGTTTACCCTTCCACACTCATCACAAACGTTAGGGCAGGTCCACGTGTAACAGTAGCTCCATATGGAAATACTGTAACACAAGAGTTTAATTCCCCTTTTGCATAACCAACAAAGATGCTGCAAGAGCACAATGCTGCCTCAGATCCCACTTGCTTTTCCTCACCAGCACATTGCGAACACCTCGGTTCTGCAGCAGCCCTACATACCACCACTTCACTTGGTTTCTGTCCAAGTCTTTCATTCAACAAGCCTCACTCACTGCAGCAGCACAGTCGAAGCTCATGCATCGATTTCCACCCTCCCTGCCCCATTCCCTGGCTGGCACCAACAACATTATCATCAGCAAGCTAATTCCAGCAATGCCGGTGGGAACTACAGCCCCTGGCATTGCACTGGCCCAGTCCCCAGTGTTCAGAGGATGGCTAAGCCTCAGCCAGGGAAAATACTGCTACTGCAGCTTGCAGTTACATGACAGCATAAGCTTGAACTCAGCAAAAAGGACAAATCTGGTGGCCTTCTACAACAGGGTTACAGCATTGGTAGGTAAGGGAAGAGTGATCGACACCATCTACCTGGACTTGTGCAAAGCATTTCATACTGTCCCACACACATCCTTGCCTCTAAAATGGAGAGTCATGGATTCGATGGACCACGCAGTGGGTACAGAATTGGCTGTATAATTACACTCAAAAGACCTGCAGTCAACAGCTTGATGTCTGGGTGGAGACCAGTGATGAGTGGTGTCCCTCAGGGGTCCAGGACCAGTATTATTTAAATTCTTTGTTGGGGTCATGGACAGTTGGATTGAGTGCACCCTCAGCAAGTTTGCAGACGACACCAAGCTGAGTGGTGTGATTTACAATCTAAAGAGGATGTCATCCAGAGAGACCTTGACTCAGGTTGCAGAGATGGGCCTATGTGAACCTCATGAAGTTCAACAAGGCCAAGTGTGACATCCTGCACCTGGGCTGGGGCAATCCCAAACATGGATACAGGCTGGGTGATGAGTGGATTGAGAGCAGCTCTACAGAGAAGGACCTGGGGGTATTGACGGATAAAAACTGAGTATGAGCTGACAATGTGTGCTCACAGCTCAGAAAGCCAATTGCATCCTGGGCTGCATCAAAAGAAGTGTGGCCAGTAGGTCAAAGGAGGTGACTCTCCCCCTCTACCCCACTCTCATGAGACCCTACCTGGAGTACTGCATCCAGCTTTGGGGGCCCCAGCACAGGAAAAGACATGGACCTGCTTGAGTGGGTCCAGAGAAGGGCCACAAAGATGATCAGAGGGCTGGAGCTCCTCCACTATGAAGACAGGGTGAGAGAGCTGGGAGCTCTGCCTGGAGCAGAGAAAGCCCTGGGGAGACCTTATAGCAGCTGTCCAGTACCTAAAGGGGGCCTGAAGGAAAGATGAGGAGGAACATTTATAAGGGAGTGTAGTGATAGGGCAAGGGGTAAAGGTTTTAAACTGAAAGAGGATAGATTTAGATTACATATTAGGAAGAAATTGCAAGGAGTCTGCAAAAGGTGAATGAGGCTGAAAAGTAGCTGAGAGAAAAAAATAAGCTTCTACTTTATCCTTCAGACCACACAGTGCTAGCTCTGGTGCAGGGGAGAGGGAGGAATTCACAGCCCTGGAATGGGAGGAGGGAAGACAGTACAACGGCTTCTGTCAGTGGCACATCAGCCTGGAGCAAGCATGAAACACTGGAGAGCCCAGAAGAGTACATTGAGCCTGCCACACAGGAATCTACACCCCCATAATTTCTACAAACATAAGAATATGGAAATTGCATAGGAGAAAATAAAACAAAAGTAGAAGTAGAAAATAATCTTTCCTGTTGATGGTAGTGCAGCCTGTGTAATGCTGAAACACTGCAGTTAGGCTGAAATTGATAAAAAATTTTAGGATTATATGTCCTAGCTACCAAGATAGGTCCCCTTTTCCTTTTTTTTTTTTTTTTTTTTTTCTCCTTTTTAATTTGCCTCAATAAATATTTAGCTACTGAGTGTGCCTCAGAGGTTCAGCAGACTCTACTTTGGCTGTTGGAGCAAACTGAGCATTCCCCTTCCAGAGAGAGGAAGAAGAGAGAGTGGATCGGGGGTCCAGGTTTTGTTTGAATATCCCAACCTTTGGGCCCTGTGTAGGGGGAAGCACCACTCCTCCCTAAATGTATTAGGTAAATACAGGCTGCTCCTCCAAAATTATTTTGAGAAGCACACACCAATTCAAAATACATTTGCAAAAAATACTCGTCAGGATGAGCCAAAATGTGCTTTTAAAGCAAATTAATTAGTCACCAAGCAAACAACCCATCTCTTACGAAAACTACCTTGGAATAGCTATTGCTACCCACACCAAGTGCTGTTTTCAAGGCGCTGCCACGCCAGCATCTCCCTGTGCCTCTTCACCAGCTTGAGGAGAAGCTTTGCCAAACCATGTGTCAGGAAGGAGATGGGCATGTGGTAGCACTTATGGTCCTGGGATAGGAGACCATATGTGGAGCAGATCCAGAACTCCGGGTGTCCTCCAGAAGGGCTTTCCTATTGTACATGAGCAGGTGTGCACAGGTAGCCTCAGCTTCCCTGCTGGTGATGCAGGAACAAAGAAGCAGGGAGCTGGTGTCTTGGGCTGGGCAATCAGGAGTGTGAAGTATGAATGTGGCACACGGACAGCATCCTAGCTTGGGGACACAACTTGCATGTGACAGGAGAGGACAGCTGGAACAGGTGGCCCAGGAAGTGGTTTTGGAATAGGTCTGCTAGGATTCAAATCTGAATACATCACAGATAATTTAGTCTGAAACTGGGAAATATTATAAAGGAGTTTAGTGTGGTATTTAAAACCACTATAAACACAGGGAGCAGAGCAATGGTGCTAAAAGAATGGAAGGAAAAGAATGAAGTGACCAGCAAGTAATTTAAAACAACCAGGAAAACAGAAAGAAATACTCCTTTACAGTCCATACCAGCCACTCTTTGGCTAACAATTCCAGCTCATGGAATTATTAGCTAAAGAAACAAATAATCCAGCTAGATTTTTAAAAGCAGTAGCTAATTCAATGACTGATACTACTATGCAAGGTCTGTATCTGGGTTTACATTAGTATTGCTTCAACTGGACAAGCATTTTTAAACAAGTTGAGAACCTCTGCCATTATTTAAAGCTAAGCATGCAAAGATATTGATGGTAATATTCCAATATCTGAGCATAAACAGATTTTTGAAAGGTTTGGAAAGAAATTGCCACACAACAAGCGAAGTGTACTAATACAGGCACTTTTTGGTCTCCTTTAGAAAGATCAATTTGTATCTTACTGTGAGATGCTGACTTAATTCTTTACTCAGCAGACTACTGAACTGGCTCCACCACAGCAACTCCCTATGCATTTACTACAACCTGGTTAATGTTCTAGTCAGGGGCTGAAGATACTATGGAGCATGTTTTCAGTCATACCTTTTGGAGATATATTTGAATTTTCTCATTGTTTTTAGGTCTGGGATTTTCCTTTGGCCTCATCCCAACTTCTGAGGATGACTTGTCCACTAGTTTCTCATGCTTTGCCTCCTGCCCAAGCTGTTCCAACAACTGTTGATATTTCTGCCATTGCCAGCACTGCAGTCACAGTAGCATCAGCAACACTCCATACATCTGCTAGCAATTTAATCACCATCATGCTCAGAAAGAAATAAAGCAAGAGTGCTTGGAGCTCCAATTCAAGTGCTTTCCTCAGATGGGTTTTTAGTACAGTGGTAGCAGTCAGCAACCTGTCTATGCTAGAAGTTACACTTTAACACTAAAGAAGAGGCCATAGAAATTGTAGGACAGTAATAATTTCAAATATGGGATGCAAATGTTTTGCCTTTCTTCTAAGAGCTTATCATATGCCTGTGCAGTTAGCAAAAAAAAAAAAGAAGTCAAAATGTGTTAAAAATAGGGAAGTGAAATTTTTTTTTTATTCATCAAGAGTATTCCTTTTTCTAAATCTTTTACAGTGGGATTTACATTAAAACTAAAAGGAACAAGAAAAGGCAGGATCAGGGCTCTTCCTGCACCCCAGTAAATTGTTTAAGATTCCCCTCCAAGTTTTTCAAATAATCAGGTTTTTAACTGGTTGCATTACCAAAAATTGAGCATAATGTCATGAAAATTTACCTGTTTTCAGTTTACAACACAGTCACCAATATTTGTCTGTTTGATCAAGGCTTGATTTGCAAACTTGGCCATGATCAGCTCTATGCTGCTGAACAGTTCTAGGAACGTTTTTGTGTACAAATACATGAAAAAACAACTGTTCATAGTTTCAGGGCACTATCACTATGCCCCTAAAGAATTCAGCATAGTACTTGTGCATTCCAAATTGGATTACTCAGTATACTTAAATTAAGCAAATGCTTCAGTGTTGTGCTCTGTCAGGGCTTATTCCCTAAATATAAATAGCCTGAAAAAAAATCATCTCATTTTGAAATGCACATCGTGTAGCACAGACTACCTGGTAATGAGATCATTTCTATTCCCCGACAGGGGGATTTCTGTAACTACTCAACACCTGAATCCTAAATTGGCTAATGTGACCACAAAGGAAATTATATATTCAGACAGATTTCCAACAAGCATTTAAGCACCCAAGCCCAAAACACACTTTCACCAGTATTCATGCTGGAAACTTCTCACGTTCCAACCGTGAGAGACAGAGTATGGAAAAGGATCACAAATAAAGCTGAATCCAAATTCACTCTCAAAAACAATCATCCATTTGTGCTTTTCTCTCTTTACTGATCACTCAACACTAACAATACAGTGGCTCAGGAAAAATTAAAAAAATCCACCAGAGGTATTTACTTAATTTCCCTCAGGCTTCTGTCCCGCTCCATGCACAAATCAAAAAGTAATTATTTTTGTCCTAGACAGATTTCTTTCTCTCATTACAAACCATGACAATGATAATGCTGTAACAGAAACTACTGCAACTGTTAAACTGATGGAACCCTGTGGGTTTTTTCTTCAGAAAGATTTGCCGGAGTTGCTGAAAGCAAGCAGCAACAACAATTAAGAGAGTTTCCACTCCAGCCCCGATCTGAACACGAATCCTGCAACAAACCTGGGCTATACCTGTCCAGCACACCCTCCTCAACCTGAAACACAAGAAGGCAGCAATTTCTGCAGGAGTAAATGCTCATTTATTCCCAGTGCTTACTCATGCCCAGCAAGGAGTGGGGGAAGGGAGAGAAAATTACTGAACAGTTTGGCTTATCACTTTGCTACCTTCAAATTTTTGCATTTGAAGTCGCTTGCTACTGTCTAAATTATAGAAGGTTTAAGCAGAAATAAGACATGGGTGCCGTGTTTAGTAGGTGAAATGCTGCCATTGTAGCATTTCAGGGCGGCTGGATATAGGGAGTGTTGTCATGAATCCAAATCCGTTTCCATGTGGCAGCAGATTTTTCCTCATGGTTGCTAAGGCACAGCAAGCAGAGTTGGTTGGAAAGCTAGCTGACTTTCAGCAGATATCATTCATATGAAACCATAGAATACGCCTGACTTTCTGCCAAATAATATTCATAACAACCAACCTTCTCCCACTGCTCCTCTTGAAATCTGCTGTCAGAAATCACGGATAACAAAGAACAACCAGCGGAACAGTTCTCTCCATTAATATTTATTTAGGATTCAATATAAAACTATTATAAAGAATCATTTATAAAGAATCTTCTTTTTAAAGGGAAGATTTTTCCCTGATCATCTTAAATGTCGTATACTTAGGTGTAGCACAAAAAGGTCAAAAAGCTGTAAAAAGAGAAACCTGTATTCAGCAGAGCTTGCAGCGTAGGGTTCTCAGGTGAGCCTGCAAAGCCCTCTGGAGAAACCCAAATGGGGCATTACGGAAGGAAACTGAAGAGTGTATTCCTGCCTGTTCTTTGTATAAAAAGAACCTGCAAAATAAGTTAGTTTGAAAAAGGGATACCCACAACTCATGGTTCATTCTTACCTCTCCCAAAACAGAAAGGGATCTGCAAAGAAAATGGCTGCTTTAACAACAAGCAGTGCTCTTTAGGTTTAAACAATTATTTCTGAGACAATGACGGTCAGGAAAGCAATGCATTTAGAAGCATTTCTGTATTTTCCAGTACCTACCAAACTAAATACGGATGAATGGGTTTACGCTTCAAAAAACCCTCTTAGTTAACCTGGCATAAACCAGCCACTATTAAAGTCTCCATAGCCTGGTAAGAAGGGTAATTTAGTGCACAAAAGCAAATTTTGTTTGCAATGCCCTTTTCTTTACCCAAAAGAAGGTAAGTATAGAAAACAGTATCAGAGAAGACAATATGACAGGACTGGCTCGTTGCTCTCCTCCCTCTTCCCCAGACCTACCAAAGAAACACCCTGGTAGAAAATCCCTGGATAAATCCAGCTTCAGGAACACAACACCACAGGCCCAAACCTCCTCTGTCCGTATCTTGCCCCTCAAGCAAAACTGTGACATCCTGACACAAAAGACAACTCAGTTTGAGAGAAAGTTGATGTCACTCCAGTCTACAAAAAGGGCAAGAAGGAGAACCCAGGAAACGACAGGCTGGTCAGCCTCACCTCCACCCCTGGAAAGGTGATGGAACAGCTCATCCTGGAGGTCAGCTCCAAACGTGGAGAAAAAGAAGGTCACCAGGGACAGTCAACGTGGATTGACCAAGGGGAAGCCGTGCCTGGCAACCTGACAGCCTCCTACGGCGGAATGACTGGCCGGGTGGATGAGGGGAGCGGTGGATGGTGCCTACCTTGACCTCAGCCCGGCTCTTGACACCGTCCCCCACCAGAGCCCCCGGGCAAGCTCAGGAGCGTGGGTCAGGCGGGTGGGCAGTGATGGGCTGAGCACGGGCTGAGGGCAGAGCTCGGGGGCTGTGACCAGCGGCGCAGAGCCCAGCTGGGGGCCTGTAGCCAGCGCTGTGCCCCAGCTCAGCACCGGGTCCCGTCCCGTTCAGCTGGGTCATCGGTGACCTGAGGGGACGGAGCGCAGCCTCGGCAGGTCTCCCGATGGCACAAACTGGGAGGAACCGCCGGGACACCAGCAGGCCGTGCTGCCCTCAGCGAGGCCTGGGCAGGCTGGAGAGCCGGGGGGGAGGGGACCTCGTGGGGTCCCACAGGGGCCAGCGCGGGGTCCTGCCCTGGGGAGGGACAGCCCCTGCACCAGCACAGGCTGGGGGGGGGGCTGCTGGGGGGCAGCTCTGCGGGGAAGGGCCGGGCGGTGCTGGGGGACAGCCGGTTGCCCGCGGGCCAGCGGTGGCCCTGTGGCCGAGAAGGCGGGTGGGACCCTGGGGCGCGTTAGGGGCAGCGTGGCCGGCGGGTGCAGGGAGCTGATCCTGCCCCTCTGCTCGGGCTGGTGAGGCCCATCGGGAGTGCTGGGCCCAGCGCTGGGCTCCCCAGTCACGGGAGACGGGGAGCTGCTGGGGAGGGCCCAGCGGGGGCTGCGGAGCTGGTGAGGGGCCTGGAGCACCTCCCTGGTGAGGAGAGGCTGGCAGAGCTGGGGCTGTGGAGCTGGAGAGGAGAAGGCTGAGGGGGGATCTCATCAGTGTAATCAATTATCTTAAGGGTGAGTGTCAAGAGGATGGGATCAGTGACAGGACAAGTGGCAATGGGCATAAACTGCAACATGAGATGTTCCATCTGAATATGAGGAACATCTTTACTCTGACAATGACAGAGAACTGGCACAGGCTGCCTGGAGAGGTTGTGGCATCTCCTCTGGAGACATTCAAAACTCGCCTGGACACGGCTGTGCAACCTGCTCTGGGTGAGCCTGCTTTAGCAGGGGCTTGGACTAGATGATCTCCAGAGGTCCCTTCCAACCCCGACCATTCTGTTATTCTGTGAAAGAGAGGAGTGGTGAACTGGCAGAGGGGGATGCCTGGGTTAGAGAAACTTTATATTCCTAAAAAAAAAAAACAAAAAAAACAGCTACACTCTTGCTAATGGTGCATTTCCACCACAGTGAAGGACCATAAAACATGGCTGCTGACAAGCAGGTCATGTCCTTCCTCCATCTCCTGCTTCATCTTCCCATCCCCACCACTCTTTTGCTTCATGCTTCCATGCATGCCTGTGAAGCGATATCCTGAATCGAGCTGAAGGACTGGTAGCTTCAAATTGGCTTGTTAAATAATGACTTATTTTAACCCAGGTTATTTCCCTCCACCAGGTCACTGGGGAGCCATGCAAACATGATCACTAGCAAGATGGGTGGCAGGGGCACAGGCAAAAGCAGTGGGACATGGAGGGCGGCAGGAAGGGACAGCTGTGCTCAGAGGAAGCACTTGTTTATGTTAAATTAAAACTATCCAAGGAATGATGGCATAAAACACGCCTAATAAATCCTCAATGTCTCTGCTCTGTCAACATAAAAAGGAAGTTAACTATGCCCACAAAAACTGACAAGACAAAATTCAAAGGTGTCAGTAATGGGGAACTTCACCTCCCACCTTCATGTTCACATAAGTACATCAATTAACTCCATAGATCAATTGTAATCTGCATGGGCTACAGCTGTAGTGTGCAATGTAGAAACAGAGCTTAAACAATTTTTATCTTCTCTTTCTTATAAAACATTATGAACATTTTCAACCTATATGTTAATACAATGCTTGCAATGAAAGTTCATTAACTATGAAAAGAAGAATCAGAATTTTACTGCTTTTTATCATGCTTTACATAACATTAAAATATGCAGAGTACATTCAATTGACTATTCATGCTCCTCGATTAACTTAACTTTATGGCAGCATTTGTGCTCTAGCTTGGCATTTCAGCCGTACCTTTTCTAATGCTACCTTAAAAGCTTCCTAGTGCACTTCACTCTTCCTGGCTGTCAGCAACATTTCACAGGGAAGTAGCATCCTCACTTTTTTTCAGTACAAAATAGGCACTATACAGACTCCCACCACAAAAAAATCAGCAATATTGCTGCATTTATTTCTCTTTCAATCTCAGCATCTAATAAATAGATTATGGTCTTTGTAATCTACCATCATGTTCCTGCCCATCAGCGTATGGTTTAGTTTTCATCTGGAGGGTAGCACACAGGAGCAGATGGGTGTGTTTTTTAGTGTACAACGTTTTATGCAACAATTAATATTTCTAATGATGCAAATTATAAGTTAATAATGCATTATTTGAAACTTCCAAAAGAATGCACACTGGATATTTCACACTATAATTTAAAAGATGTTCCAGTGACAGGTTACCATTTCTTTTCAGATAGATCTAAATGAAGACATCAACAAAACAGTAAAAAGAGAAGTCAGAAGTAGGAAAATATGGATTGTCTGCATACTTAAAAGCTTTTCAAAGTACCTCTGTTGGCACATTTCTTTCGTTGCCAGCTAAATACCTTCTCATGACACATTCCCCCCCCCCCCCAAAAAAAAAAAAAAAAAAAAAAAAATCAGCATGGCACATCAACTTGGCAAAGACATTCTGCAAGCCAGGCAGCCTGACTCACAAGCATGCATTAGTAAAAAGAAATTCAATGAGAAAATCATGTGTCAGACACAAGAACTAATGCCCAGGCTGTGCAGTCTCCTTCCTGGAGTTTTCATAGCTTGACCAGACAAGGCCCTGCACAACTGCTCTGGCTTTGAAGTTAGCCCTGCTCAGACCAGGGGCTGGACCGGACAACCTCTGGGAGGTCCCTTCGAACACAAAGTATTCTGTAATTCTCTCCTGCTCCATCACTCCCAGACACAACTTTATTCTGCTCTTCCTACCAGCTGCATCAAGCATGGCAGAGAAAGTCTGTGGATCTGCAGAGCAACCAGAAACACTTTTCTAGATGCACCCTGTGTTTAAAAAAGGCTCTTAAAATCACATATTTCCAAGTTAGCCTTTCACCAAAACTCCTCCCCATCACACTACCCGATGTGCCAGGTCTCAGTTGAGGAGCAGATGTACCTCTGCTGTCAATATTACTGCCATATTATTACCAGTTAATACTGGTGCCAGAACTCAGCCTTCAGGAAGCCACATTCTTCAAAGATTAAACATCATAAAAATTTTAAAGCAGACAATCAATGAAACAAATGATGCATGTCACCTGTCACTACCAACCAGCCATCATGTAGATGTAAGTTCAAATGCTCCCTCCCAGGCAAAATCAGCATGGTTAGGTACTTTATTTCCCCTAGTACAGGCGCAGGAGCCTTCCTGTGAACTGACCCCGCTGCAAAGATGCTCACCTCTGCCACAAGAATTGTTAACAAGCAGCAGAAGGAAAAAAAATATCCAGTATTGCTGCAGCTATATTAGTGAACCAGATGCAGAAACAAAACTACAACTATCAGCAAATATTCAGGAGATCAGCTACGAACGATGCTGACAATATACAGCTAACATTGTCAATATAAATCACATATTATTGAATAAGAAAATCTATTAAAATCTTAATTTATTCAGAAGAAATTTGCAAATAAAGAACCCATTTTATAGGTTTTGATACGTACAGTATATTTAATGTTTCAAGTACAAAAAGACAAAGTTAAAATTCAGTGCTTTGATTATGATTTATGAAAATACCTCACAGTAAATTGCATCAGTTTAGTTTACTATTTGAAAAATGCCTATGTTTCTGGCAACCATTTTTTAGTTTGTTGGGTTTTTTCGGTTGGATTTTTGTTTGGTTGGGGTTTTTTTGCATGAGCTGCTCACAAACAGTCCATGAATTGCTTTACAAGCATGCAAAGGTATGTTTTTAATGTCCCTGCTGTCAGATAACTCCACTTTTACCACTGCCAGCAGAAAAGTAATTTTCCAAACCTTATTCCTAGAAGTAGACCACAATTATTCCTTTCAGGTACAAGACATTGAAATTCTTTACTCTGTTTCTGAGAAACTGATTTTCTGATTTTGCAGATACCAACTGACCTACTGGACAAAGCACCAGATTTTATACCTCAACTTTACTCCTAAATCTGGTGTGGTCACAACCTTCAGCAAGTCGTTTCCCTTCCCACGCTATGGGAATGACCATGACGGCTCTGCGAAGTGCTTTGAGGTCTACAGGTAAAAATCAGCTACCAGCTAAGGGCTATAAGCACCCAAGTTCTCTGCCACGTAGCCAGGATAGCCCCACTCCAAGTTCAAATATCTATAGGACATTTAAAACATGAAACATCATATAAAATATGATAAATTCATTAATAAATCATGAATGAAACTGGCGACTTTTGTTGTTTCCAAGGTTTTCAAAGTGTGGGAGCAGTCTCCAAGCTGAGTGAACAAGCTCTGGTTAAAGAAGCTTGTATTACAACCTTACCAGTTTGAGAATCTGCAGCGCTGCTGTTTGTATTGGCAGCACTCCGTTACGTGACCTCTTGGGGACAATATAAATTTCACTGACAGTAGCTCTTGGCACAAGGCAGTGCCAACCTACTATGGACTGGATAGTGGGAGTTCTTAACCACTTCCAGAAGAACAGCTGTAATTTACTTTTTTTGTAGAAAAACTATTAAAGGTTTAACTGTTTTAGTTCCATGAAGCAGTCGAGGCCTCAGTGTACAGAGAGCTTAAAAAGCACTCAACAGGCAAGCAAAGAAAAGAGCGCGTTCCCTTGGATTGCACAAGCAATTCCTTGGCAAAGTAGATCCAGAAACTCCTGACCTGCCCTCAGCAGAGCCTCAGCACTACTTGGAGCTCTGCTACGGGCACCTTCAAACACTCTGCAGAATGGGATCACACTAAGCCTGATAACATCTTTCTTTTTGTGTGCTTGAAAACCTTTGGTCTGGCTGTTGAATCAGGAACAAATGAAAACTAAAGTGCACTCCAAGTCCAAAGAGAGGTTTGTTACCTTTGAGTTAAGGAGGGAATTGAAAACAAGGCAGTTCAAAAGTCTCTACCAGTGTGCCAGAAACCACTGCGTGCCTATCATTCAATCCTGATCACTTAGCACACAGAGTAACATGGGAAGCAGTGTGCAATAACCGTTAGATATGAAATAGGATTAGAACACAGACAGGAGTTTGGCATATACAACCAACCACTAAAAGCAGCTTAGGTAAATTTAGCCTTCACTAGACTGAGAAGTTACAGAACCAGAAAGTATCACAGATGCAAGACACAGATGAGCCTTGTAAATCTTTGGACGTGGAAAAATAGCTCAAGTGCCAAGTACCGAACACATAAAAGTTTGACTTAGTACAATAAGAACATAACCAAATAATATAAATGACATATCTTATGCACATTAAGCTGTTCAAAAAGCAAAAGATGTGCTCAGCACCCCCAAGGTCAGAGAAAGAGTTCAGCCAGCTTTAGATAGGAACCTCCTTCATGTTCAAGAAAAAGAAGAACACAGTCTTTGAAGTTAGGCAAGACTTGCATCCTGAAGAGGCAGATTTCCTTACTGATATTCTTTACCCTTAAATATATTACCTGCCTTTCTTCTGATATATATCTTTACTTTCATTCTTTATTCATCTAACAAACATTTGTACACATTTGATACCACTAAAGTACACAGATATGTCACAATGCTGCATTATTCTGAATTTACATGCTGTATATTTACTCACTTAACTCAGTTAACTCTACACATCCTTATTCCTACTGCTGTGGATGTTTGGTCCCTCTGTGTGAGGGCTGGGGGTTTCTTTATCTCTTGAAATTTTCCAGCTGGTTCCAGGGAGTTTTCTCATGTTGGTCTTCAGTTTTGAAGGGTAGGACTTCGCTCCAACAAGAGAAATTTGAAAATGTCATTAATGGAACTGGTCTTTATAAGGATGCTCTGCATTCATCATTTATTTTTCAGATAACATGGGCGAGATAAGACATGGCCTGCACAGGTGATTCCTGCACCTCCCCTCAGGCTTAGAATATAGATGCGCAAACTCATTTTAAGCAAAAAGCCACAAAATTTTACAAGCTACTCTCGTGAGATTAATACTCTCTGTGATGATAACCCATGCAAATTCATAGAAAAAGGAAGTATTAAGCTGTGTTGCACTAAATCTTTTGTGAAGAAAGTATATATGAAAAAAACTATTTTAGGCAGCCTAACTAAATAAACAAACAACAAACCTTCCTTCAATTTGTCCCACATCAGTCTCTTGTCCCACGTGAGGTCACTAATCCTTATAATTTCCCAGCCCTCAGAAAAAAAAACTCCAGCAAAAGTTGACATGGCATTTAAAGCATAAAGTTTTGTTCCTTGTATGCATCAGGAGGCCTTTAAAGAGTTAAAAAGGCACAGTTCCTTTTTCCTTTACAAGGCAGGTACTATTATTTCAACAGAAAAAAAAAACCAATCACATTTTGAGTCAAAGGATTAGAAGGCTTTTCTGGTTTTACATCCGATTAAATTATCTGAATGAATTAACCTTTAATTGCATTTGCAACTATTATCTAGTTTTGCATCCCAACAGAAGTCCCACCATATGATGTCTATATCCTAGTTAATCTTATTCCCATATTCAAAGGCATATGCACACACGCGCACACACACACACAAAGAAGCACTAGAGTCTAAATTAGCATGCAAAATGTGTGCAGTGGAAAAAAAGAAGTCCATAGTATTACAGCAGTGCAGGGATCTGAGGTGAATTGTATATTATGAAGCTGAACATATATGCCTGCATAAGATGTATCTCTTGACACTGAGATTGAACTTGCTATGATTTCGACAAGCTCTCTGTAAATCAGGTGCTGTAAGGAAGATTACTCCTCCAGAGGAACTGTTTGAGGGTTGTCTCACCATCCACCTGATATGGGGATAGTCCAGAAAATATGTATCAGAAGATCACGGTAAGGGTTTAACTGTAGTTGGCACAGTCCAGTGAAACCCTATGAAGCATCCATCCTATTCAACTGTTTATAAGCTTTTATTTTAAAACTGAGGTCTTTTGGTTTTAAAGTTGGGGATGACTTTTTTAAGGCTGTTTCAAAACATACATGAGGCAGTAACTACAGCCCACATCTGCAGAATCTGAAATAACCCAGACGAGTACCTCACCCCTCACTGAAGACAGCAGTGGTAGCACTATAGCTAATTTTAAAGAAATACTCATTAGAAAACATAAGAGAGAAGCAAAAGGACACAATGTGAACGTAAGCACGCTTATCAGTTGTGTGAGTCAGGACGTATAAAAGAAAAGTAGAATAGCCTCTGCATTACTCACAGCCAAAGTATAGCTGAGTGTATCCGGAACAAAGCAACCTCAAAGAGCCAGCAGAATGGTCTGCTGGTGCCACAGTACAATCAGAGGAAAGGACTCACACATCACCGCCTTTCTACGGGGTCACATTTCCAAAAGGACTCACAGATCACCGCCTTTCTACGGGGTCACATTTCCACCACCTGAAGACCATCACACTGGCAGCCAGTGTTAGGAAAAAGTACATTTGAGGAACTTCTGACCAGCAGACTAAGCAGCAGCTCACGCATTCCCTGTGCTACTTGGAGCTGCATCTTCCTTGCCGTACCACAAAAAGCACTGTGCAAGGCTTTCCCAGGGTCCTCCTTTACATATCCATGTAAAGCAGCAACAGAGAACCGAGCCACCTTCCTCTGCTTCACCAGATCGTCTTCACCCAAAGATTCTTGAAGGGGTGCTTTGTCCCATGGAAATAAAAGCACCAGAGGTGAAGACTGACCACATTTTTTCCCTTCAAGGGACAAATAGAATTAACTCTCTTCCTCTTTAATATTCTGCATCATAGCCAATGCTTGCAACATCGATCACTTCAATATTCTGTTATGCTCCTTCCACTTGCCCACTGTATCCTGGTTACCAGCCCACCCAGATTTAAAAGTCAGTAATAAATATCATTTTAAGTCAGTAAATGTTTTCTGACCTATGCAAAGCAGGAGGTGGGAGACAGAAGAGAAGGGGGAAGATGGAGAACTGCTGTTTTTAAAAGTTGGTTCAAGCAACATGCCCATAGAAGATGCTAATTTGTTACAGAATTTAGACTGAAATCAGGGAAGCAAAATGGTCCCGAAGATTAATATACTGCAGTATTCCCCACCGCAGTGACTGATCTGTCAGAGACTAGCAGAGATGCTCTGTATATGTTTCTATAAACATTAACAAAAAGCAGGACGTCAGTGACATCCTAACAGTCTGCTGTGACGCTCAGTCTGCCCTCATCATTTTACCAAGGAAGCCTGGCCCAGCCTGTATGCCCTACCAAAGCAGGTAATACCTGTTCAGACTCTTCCAGCCCCTTTGCCATGACAATTGCAAAAGTCCATCCAGCTCAATCGCTCATTCTGCAGCAAGGAGACCCAAGCCATTGGTTGAACTCTGGCACTAGAGCAGATTGATGGCAAATCACCACTTAGTGTAAGAGAACTTCATTTTGAGATACACTGTCTTCAAAAACCAGTTGATTTTCACCCCAATCAACTTGCCTACTACTCCATCCTTTCCCACACCAGCTTTTGAGAGATGACTTCAAACTGGTTGTTGTCTCAGTGGAATCACCACCACAAACCACGTGGCTTTTCACCTATGCCAGCCTAAGCCTATGGGATAACTTATCGATTTGATCACCTCTCAAGAGCCAAAAAATAACTGTAGCAAAATTAAACAGTTTCAGCACCTTCTTGGTATGCAGATACACACATATAGACTTCTTCAAAAAGCAAAGCTTGCAAAAAGATTAGAAAAAGTTAACAAAAGTTTTTTCACCTCTAATCTATTTGTTGCCTTTTCTCTGTGCAATGCTGTAACATCTGTTGTGGGCATTGGACACACGAGCAGAAGTTAACGGGAGAGGGCCTCTAGGACACTGTTCCCGGTCCATAAAGCCTTGCTTTGGAATTCACCTCCCTGCTCCTTCCACCAGGATACAATCAAAAGATCAGATGGGTTCATGAACAACAGAGTAATGGGAACGGGAACACTCTGGGGTTTGGAAGATTACACAGGAGGTTTGTTTGCATGTTTTTAGCGTGCCTCATGCTTGTTGACATTTTTAACTTCTCCACTTGTGCCAAGAGATAACAATGACTAAGTTAGGAGGGAAAAAGTCATGGTATAAAGAAACAAACAAACACATACTGATACTGGAGTTGGCTCAGGCTGAAAAGATGATGACTCACAGACCCTCAGTATTTAGCTTTGTTTCTGAAAGTCAGATAACACCAAGAACTGCTAAAGCAAGGGATGAAGATTCAGTCTGTTTTCTTGGTTAACTCAAATAAAAAAAATGAAAAATCAGGATTCTTGGTTTGGAAGTCTCACAAAAATTACCATTATTTCACTGACAGGACAGTTTTTAACTCAGGTTTATAAAAATAAATTATTATTGTCTCTGGATAGCTTCTTTGGAATTTTTTAATTTATGTAATGTTTCCTTATCCACTCCCACCATCCTGCCACAAACTGTCCTGTAACATGTTTTGCTATTAATAAGCAACAGAAGCAGGTCCTTTTCTACAGCCACAATAAATAGATTCTCAAAGACAGTAAGTTTCCATTGTTTTTAATAAGACCATAACTTTGATTTAATTGCAGTGTTGCTCTGTTAGCTACACTTTGTGCTTAAATAACAAAGTCCACTACAGGGACATTTTGTGCCTCTGTTTTTGACAAAGGGCTTTAGAAGATTAGGGAACAGCTGTCTGTAATGTGACATTCTTCAAAAATCTTTGCTGATTTACCTGTTAGATAGTTTTGTTCCTAGCAGCAGTTTTGCCATAAAGTTGTCCAAGCAGAAAAACAGAAAACAAACAAAAAGGAACAAAACATGTTTTTCCCCTCTCTGCTCACTCTGATGTATTGGACAGGTAGCTGCTTCTTAACATTGTATTCTCGACTCTGTCACTGAAGTTTTAAAAGAAAATCCTGATAGTAGATTATTTGACAGAGTTGTTGATCACTAGTCAGTATAGAGCCTTCCGAACAGTTGCCTGTCCACCCACTGAACAGGAGCTTCCCCAGTCATGAATACTCTTACATTTCTTACCAGAACAGGAGAGCCTTCGACACACCTTGTTGTAACAAGGTCAAGGCTGACATGATATTAGCTGGTTTTCTTATATGTTCAGAAACCATCTACACAGTGATACTCCACAATTGTATCTCCAACTTCAGAGGTAGTATAGACACCCTAACACACAAAACTCCTCAAAAGAAGCTAAAGCAGTCTTTCCTGGAGAGACAAAACATTGTAGTTGATCAAGCAATAGCAAAGTAATAAAGGACAAGAATTGGATTAAAGAGGCTGTTTTCATTAAGAACAGGAAAATACCAAGATGCCCACATGCCCCAATGTTATAGTCTAGGCTAAATGATGTTTAACAAAACATATCTGTGATGTCAGCATCAAGATAACCAAATTTTGCATATGCGATTTTGGTTGGTCACAATCAGAAGTCTATAAACAACTTCAGATGAACCTAGTCAAGGTAGGTGAGTGGACAACTCCGTGTTAAATTATGTTTATCCACATCAAATGCAAAGTAACACCCATGGAAGGAAAAAAAAAAACCAGCTGACAACTTACATGGTTGTAAATTAACTATATCAGCTTAAAGAAAGCAACCTGAATGGCTGTGAAGACATTTCCGTGAAGAACTGATCTGTGCCACCAGGAACTCTAAAACAATAGCAAATTGTGCAGTTTCCTCCCTCACTCCATCACACAGGCTTTTCATCCAACAATCTATGTATATCAGCAGTGCAGTCTCACCTAGAATATTACATTCAGCACAAGCCATCACAAGTTCAAAGTGACACTGCAGAACCAGAGTTCAAAACAAGGTAAGAAAAATTATTACAGGTGAAATTAAAGGTGGGATAGGGTCACTGAAATTAAAGGTGGAATATTCAAAACGGAACAAAATGAAATGCTTTCATTAACAACAGAATAAAACAAAACACATTTTTCCTTCCCCTGTAAAGTCATTACCACCAAACCCCACACACAAGCTCTGTAAATGTAAGTTCCAAGATGAGTCTGAAGCCAAAATACTAGCCAGATTCATTAAAAGGCTGGATTTGTATATGTGTGACATGAAAAGCTGCAACTAGAATGGTTAATGGTAACAATGCCCAAGAATCACCATATAAAGTACCCCTGGTTATTTGAAACCAGAAAAAAAACCAACAATGTAGAAGGCAGACTATACAACACTGGCCCACACGCTCTCTTGAAAGCACAAGAAATTTTATATTTGTGGATAAAATCATTACCTGTTAGGTTAACTTTAAAACTTACGGAGATAGGACCAGGTGAACCATAATCTTGACCCACCACAACGTTTTTTATCTGCATTAGCTTACTCTGAAATAACTGTTTTGCTTTTTAATAAAACCTCTACCAGTATAATGTAAATATTTATTGCCACATTGAATTGCAAATGATCAACTCAAAAATGGGAATTTTAAGCAGAGCTTCAGATAAATTCTCAGTTTAAGCATACACAGTAGAAACTGTGGACAGACATCTCAATGGAAAAAAAACAAAACAAAAAACAAAAAACCAAAAAAAGAAACAACACTCCTGCTATTCTAGCTTGGGGACTCACCAGTTTTAATGCATGTCCTGGCAACCTGAGAGACCTATTGATTTGCAGCCATTCATTCAAGTGCAGTGAAAGCCATAATTAGATAAACAGCTTTGGTAAAACTAATCTGAAACTCATTTGTTTTGGGACTGTCTGTTTAACGAGATAAAACAAGAAATTAAATATCTGCTGAATGTTCCTCTTTGCATCCTTCAACACAATAATAAAATTATAAATAAAGAGGTATACATTTAACTACCATTATTATCTTTTGTATTTTATGTATTTTGTTCCAGCAATTGCTGTCAAAGACAATTACAATTCATTAATTACTAAGCTCTAACAGGCTGACCAGTTTTATCAATCTCTTTCATACATGTAGATACTGTGGAATCTAATCTTTTAATTAGATCTTTTAATCATATGTAAACACTCTTTCAGCTGACTGAGTATAGCTCTAAGATGGTATGCATGGTATAAGTTTTTAAAGTATCAAAGTCCATTTTTTACACAATTACACCATTCTTTGTGAACAGAAGTTAAATTCTGGTTAAGTTTTCAAAAGTATTTATAAAGACTAAATCTAGCAGGGTTATTATATTTTGTTTCTTAACTATTTTTTTTCCAAGAAAATGCAGAGGAAGACTACTTTAAAGAATTCCTATGCACAAATCAGTGCCAACATGGACAGATCTCACAGCTTATCCTTCTTAAGCCAAAACACACTTAAGCTTGGCATATACTGTGTCCTCACCTTTCTTCTTCGGCAGCTAACTACTAGATTCTGGTTTTGTTTCTTTAGGACTTGCATCTCCCGTAAGTTTGGCCTTCCTTAACAGACACCACAAATCTTGGTTCATCCTGCAAAGCAGATTCAGCAGCAGACTCACAGCCCACCCCCCCACATTTACTTTTGCTGCCAAGAGGCTCGAGGCGCTGCAAAAATGACAGACTGCAACAAAGCACTGGATTGTACGCAAGCTAGGACCCAGACCAGATCTAAGGGATTCTTTTAGCTCATTCCTCCAGCCATCCGGTAAACAACAGCTTTGTGACTTTCAGAGCTAACCATGCATGTGCATTGTTTTTCTCCCCTTCTTTCCATATTTTAAAGATCAATTCATGCATCACTGAAGTGCGTTCACCTATGGGATGAAATGGAGCATCTGTTTAACAGTGTGCAGTAGCAGTCTACGACAGCGAATGATTACTACATCCATCTCAAATTACAAAGTGTTTTAGGATCACTGGGTCTAACTCTCTTGGCCAGAACTTGGCCAGAAAACCACAATTAAATGCTTATCACCCTAAAAAAAAATAAATAAACAAAACCCAAACACCTGCTCTCCCTCCCCCAAGCCACATCATAAATTCTCAATGCTCACAAGTGGTATGGATCTCAATTTTCTGTTGGGTTATTTCTTATTTGTTGGTGGTTTTGGGGTTTTTTTAAATCAAAAATGTCGTACTTCCTCTGGTTCACTACTACTCAGTACTGACCTGCAGACTGCATACTGTCCACTGCATCATGAAGGGCACGGTTTGACATACATTTCTTTCACCAGTGGTATCACTGCAAGCAACCACTGCCCCTTGTTTGGCGCTGCTTGTTCCATAGTCCCAGCGATGATGCTGACGCAAGGCCTGCAGAGATGCTCAGAAGGACCAGCTGCAGGAGAAGCTACCAAAGGATCATGACGAAGCACACATATAAAAGACTGCCAGAGAGGCTTTGAACTATTGCTTTCCTTACTGCTTTAACTCATGTAGCCCATGTGTGTCTTAGTCACATAAAGACTTAGGTATGAGATTCAAAAAGCAAGGAAAGAAAGGCAACTTCCCCCAAATGAAGGAAAACAGGAAGTAAGTTGCATTCCTCACAATCAGTCTTTTAAAAAAAAGCAAACTAGAAATCATCTGACATTTTAAGCTTTAATGGGTTAATTAAGTTGTAAAACTGAATGCATAATGCATAAAATACAAACAATGTAAAACACTGAATGAAAAAGTCCTTAGTGATGCTATGAATACAGCTCTACTGGTATTTATATAGACTGAAGGGATTTTTTTCCCCCCTCAATCAGCGGAATATTTTCTTTTACACTATAAAAAAATATATTGACTTTTAATCAGTTAGCCTGCTGTGTCCTCTCCAGGAAAATATCTTGTGAAAAAGGAATTCATCAGAGAAAACTGTGTACTGTAAGATTTAAATATTAATTATCAGCCCTAGCATAATACAACAGCCAGAAGTAGATCATTTTACAAGGTCAGACTAACCCAAGTCAAACTGTAAGTTAACTGAGATAAAAGACATCATGACAGTTATGAATAGCTACTGCTTTCTACACCTGGAACTTGAAAATATTCAGATCCTGCTTCCATGGGTTTTAACTTTAGAGCCCCAATGACTTCATTTTTATCCTTAAACTTCTGCCAAAAGCACAGATACAATGAAAAATATTTAAATCAAAAGGTGTCACAGCTAAAGTTTATACAGCAGACACTAAGAAACAACCTAAAATATTCCACTGAAACAGATCCATGCATATGAACCCTACAGGATCTGCAAAGCAGCCTGATTTGGGGGGAAAAGAGGTTTAGGAGATTGTGCACAAAGAGCAGAGCAGTGTATGGATGGCCCAGCTAAGGCAGCCCTGAGGGACTACAAAAGAACCGGGCACTCTTGCTCTACCCAGAATTAGAAGGCGTCCCATTTTATTTTCAGTCCTACAGCACCATACTGAGCCCCAACCAATGCTAAGGCTCTTTTTCTAGGCGTGAGTACGAACCCCTAAGAGAAGAGGGCTCACATCCCAAGGAGATGATTGCCCGACCAGACCTCCAGCACCGGGGTGCCTGGTGACCAGGCACAGAAACGTGGCGAGACCTACCCAGGGTCCTGAGCAGCTCAGCAGAGGCACCCCAAAGTCTGCACCCTGACCCCCAGCCCTTCATACACGGGCTGTCGCACCCTGCACCCACCTAGGGTGAGGTGAAACCAGGGTGGACAGGGGCACTTCAGCTATTCTTGAATAAGCAAGTTACAGGGTGTAAGTATAAAGAACAAGCGCCTTGCTTCCCCATATGTGAAATACTACTTTAATCGTTACATAGTAAGGATAAATCTGTTTTATTACAATGGCTTTCTGTGAGTCAGGGTGAAAAGATGGCACATTCTGCTTTCCTATTTTTCTCTTCCTCTTTTAAAAAGCTATTGCTGTCTATTTTCAGCATTTCCATCAGCATAAAAATGCACAGCTTGTTTTGCAATTTCCTCACGGTGCAAATGGAATTCAAACCACTAGGGCCATACAAGTAACAACAGCTGAATACAAACCTTAATGGAGTTTGTCATAATTGTACAGGGCAGTGTTGTTCACTCATCCGGGCGGCTGGGAAATCTAGCGTGAATTAACCAATAATACCGGTTCGCAATCAAGCAAATTAAAGTATACAATTCCACAAAGTGAATTTTGTTTATCTCCCTTTAAATGTATAACTAAGGGGACAATCAGCTCACATTTAAATTGAGTCTTTCATCAGGATGTTACACTAGCAGAAATTTTGCCAATACTCGAATACACTCCTTTCAATTCCAGTGGAGCTGATCTTATTTCCTACATAGATTTCCTTGATAGGTTTCAAAGCCACACACAGCAGCATCACATCTGAGGATCAGCAGGCTACATCCCTTAGAAACAGAAGCAAAACCAAAAGTGAAAGTAGTGAAATCCTTGCCCAACCAGGATTACAAAAATGTGCAGGGGTGATCAATATTTTCTTTCAGAGTCCCTAACCCAATAATATTATTGGGTAATAACACCCAATAAATTGAAGGTGTTATTATCAGCTCAAGAAAAGCAGCACTTAAAACACTGAGCATGGGCAAAATTAACTCCAGGTGTTTTCAGCTTGAGCTCAATTTGCAGTATGGGCAACAAAGACAAAACCGTGTTTCGTAGCAGCCAGCTTTGGGTCAGAGAGGGACTCACGAGGATATGCTCTGGCCAAAACGGGGAAAGGAAACAGAACCTGTCCCATAGCTTACAGCAAGCTGCTACATTTTTTCTGCAACAAGGGGTCAATGTCAATTTTATGCACCTTCCATGAGCACCAGCCGCACGATGGCACCTCTTCCCCATGCACTGGCAGTGGCACCTGCTAGTGCTGCATCTGGACCTTCACAGGGACGCTCCAAAGCAGCTGACATGTCAGTCCAGGCATTGCCAGCCTCATACCCAGTGCCAGAGTAAGACCACAGGCAGTGGACATCATCCTGGCAACCAGACTAATCCCCAGCCTCAGGGAGAGAAATAACTTTGCATTCTGCAAAACTTATTAGGTTACTTCCTAGGGCAGAAGAGTAGGCTTGCATTCCACTTCATTCAACTGTAGTTAATCAAAGCCAGGCATAATTTCTCAGCTGTCATAACACATGGGCTAATTAAGAAGTATTTTCAATTTAGTAATTCACTGAACACTGACTATGAAACAAATTATCATGCATATAAACACAAGGGACACTGAAATTCCCCATCAGCTACTGTGGTCACTGTCACTAAGCTATTTTATTCATTAATCAACATTTCAAGTGTCACCAGTCACAGACCTGGTAAGTGTGAAAGACAATTATCTTAATCAAATGTTTAGCAGGAATATATCATAAGCCTGATGACAATAAGAAAAATTCAAGACTACTTACCACAACTATTTTTGGTCACATAATAACTGCAAAAGTGACAGGGGTATTACATTACTGAGCAGAATCTCTATGGCAGTCTCGAAAGCCAAATGTCACCAATATCAATCAGCCTACTTCAATAACACTGCTGACAGTAAAACTCCCAACCAGTATTTTTGTGCACTGATTTCAGCCAGTACAGCATCTCCTACACACCGCACCTCCTTAGAGAAGAAGAAATTCCAAAATTAAAGCCTCTATAGTATATATAAACATAGGTACCAGAGCAATTGTTCTCCTGACTTTTTTTCTCTTCTTCTCATTAACAACACTGGTCAAATGAGCATAAAGGTGCTAATGAAATGTGTTGACGCCACAAAATTGGAGGCACTGTCAAAATAAACATAAATAGAATGGCATACGAGAAGATTAGGTGACTTCAAGAACTGGAATATTAGGGAAAAAGTGTAATTCAGCAGCATGAAATACAAGGTCACTCAGGCACTGCTAAGCTGAGGAGCTGCCAACAAGGATATGGACTGCTACAAATGTCAGTCATTGGTGGGAAGATTACCTGAGCACGAGGCAGATCTATATGCTTGGCTCAATAAAAATGTAACTATCAACCACCAGCATAATGTAGCCGTGGAAAGAAGGACTGGAAATTCTGAGTATTTCCAGTAGTGAATTACTAATGACCTGGCAAAACCTCATCTACAATGCTATGGTTTCCCTAATCACAGCATGAGTTGATTAGAGGAAAGTAACTTGAATGACATAAGCAACTGAAAGCCTCTTACAAGAGATGAATAAAAGTTGAGCAAAATGTAGGTTGAGAGGTTCAGATACTTCATTTAATTAAAACAGATTGCATATAATTTGATTTTTTTCCCCTGCCAAAGAAGAGTTGTCTCCAACAGCATGACAACTACTAGTGCCAGAATATATGATAGATATCTCTAATAGCTCCAACCCTCTGGCTATTTTCAGCTCAGGAACCTTCTGTGCCTGGTGAGGATTATGCATGTTCAATACATTTCTCTTCCATGAACTTCTCCAGTCTCCCCCTGAACTCACGTAAACTTTTAGCATCCATACCCCAACTCCTGTGGTTTATTTTCAACCCGTAAGCCTACAGTAAGTTTACATCCTGACATAGACACACAGCAAAGTTGTCACTCAGAACAGAGCTAAGGTGAAGACAGTCTGAGAACATTTCCCTGGCCGAAGACCTCCAGAAACCTCACAAGTCATTACAGGGTTTCAAAAAAGCAAGAAGTCATGGTATCTCTACAACTTGCAGCAAGCCAAAAGGCGTGTCCCATGGTGAAGGTTTGTACAGGCCAGCAAGTTCTTTCACAATATCAGAGTAATGGGGTTTGACACCATGATGTCCAAAAGGTTTTGCAGCTCCACTACTGTGACAGAGCAACACCCATGCTCACATACAACAACAGCATTTTGCTTGTGTGTAAATGTGCACGTAGAAAGCAGAAGAGGTCGTTAAAAATGTGTGTGTCCATGTGCGTATGCAAGGTAATTCCTCCTCTGACTTCTGAGCACTTCCCTGCTCTCTCAGGAGGCATCCAGTAGCTCCACTAAGAGTGCAGCGGAGTGCAGCGAAAGGAATTTTGGCATGATGGAGTGACTGCTGCATGGATGTGCCTGCAGGACCCCACAGCTGGCATTCTTGGTACTTCTAGGGGCAGAGACCCCTATTTCATCACTAATTACAAGAAAAAGGGGAGTGGAGGAAAACATCTTTGGCAAGCACCAGGAAGAACATCCAAGACAGTACATAACCATGCTTACTACATGCACGCTTAACACACACCTCAAGGAGGCAAGCTTGGAAACAGAAGGGTCCCATTTTCCAAAGATTTTGAGAAAGCATATGGCAGAGTGGAATGGTTCCACAGGGCACAGCAACCCACTGCAACAGATCCCTCCTCTGCTTCTGACACACAGACACAGCTACCACAGCAAAAGAATGGATCATTTTCTACGGTTTTATCCAGCAGAAACAAAGGAGCACCAAGCAGAGGATGAGGAGTAAAGCCCACACCTTGCACCTGCAGCCTAACCCCCAGTGCCATCTCAGACATCTGTGCTGCACCTGCCCTAAGACCAAATTTAAGAAAAAAACCTACCATCAGGGACAAGGCCAATGCCCAGTTCAAAGTTCAGGAGCTTAAAAAAAAAAAAAAAAAGAAAGCACTGGGCTTCCCTAGCCAAGGAACTGGAGGTTGTTTTTACCTAAACAGCAGAAGCAGTACAGTACGGCTCCACAGCGCACAAACAGGCAAGCAGAACAGTTACTGCAGCTTTTCTACAAGGTGTTTTTCCACCCCTAAGTTCTTCACATGTATTAAAATTAAACATATCCCAGCACAGTAAGCCAAAAATACCCACTTGTACTCCAGGGTTTGGATTCACTGAACTGAGAGGGAGACAGTTATTTTGTTACACTACATTTTCATTTACCCCCATCTCTGGTCCCAATTTTTAGATAGTCTAGTGCCAAGGGCCAAGGGCTGAGGCACCCAAACAGATTTAAAATATTTATTCCACCCCATACTGGTTTGCAAAATGTATTCAGGTTTTTTTGGTATACTACTCTCTACTATTCAATGCTTTCCTCCTCCCTGCACCACAGGAAGTGGTTGAACAGCATGCAGTCGAGTACATCCTTAAAACAATTATAGCACCTTTAACACTTCCATTCTATTTTATTATCCGTAGTCCCCAAGCATGCACACACGCAGATTATCCCCGCTTTATAGATGTGGACGCAAACTGCACTGCAGGCGGTCCCTCAGCAAGCCAGCATCAGAGGCAGACCCCCTGTTCAGGGGTCATAATATTTTTCTAGGAAATTAAACAAGCCAGAATTTCAGCTAGTCAGCATTTACTTGAAAACAGCTCACCTAAGTGAGCAACATTCCTGATGAAACCAGCTGGACAAATAAGACTCTCAGCTTGGTGTTTGAGCAAACAAAAAAGCACAAAGAAAAAGTCACCAGAGAGGAAGATCAGACTAAGTTGTTTTTGTTTTTTTTCAAAGGGATAGAGTGAAGGGAGATTTCATAAGCAAACAAAACCCTCCAAAAATTAACTTTGGATTAACTTGAAATGTTTTGTTGAGGTGAAGAAAAAAAAAAAAAAAAAAGCATCTTTTTTCCATATTTGTTTTTTTCAACCTTTCTCCAACCTTAATTTAAGACTTTTTTAATTTACCAGTTATGCTTAAAAGGGAAAGTATAAAAAAGGAAAAAAAAGCTGTATTTTATTACTCTGACATATCCTTTCACTCTCTCAAATACTGTCATTTTCAGGGTTCAAGTTATTCTCTACATTGAACAGAAATATGTGGAAAGTGTCATGCCCCTAAAATTCCATTTCTCAGTGGGGCGGAACGCATGTGCATGGAACGGCCAGGAATCACCACAGGGCACTAATGACAGAGCAGGCTGCTCCCTGGGAACCGCTCATGTAGGACAGACCCTTCATGCACCCAGGAGTCCACTTTGTTTCCAAAGGGAACAAGCAACACTAACATCACTACTGGACTCCTAGCACTACCTGCACCTCAGAACACCCCACTAGGCACTTGCATTGCTGAATAATTCCATCTGTGGGAGAATCCCTGCAAACCCAGATACAGTAGAGCACAGCAGTCCCATTCTCTGCCCGGGACAAAGCCACCGGCAAGAAGGTCCTGCTGGAGCCACACAGCATCTCCACACAGCATCACCCAGCGATCCAAGATCTGCTGGGTTGACTTCAGACTGCCCTACAAACTCACCATCTTCTCTCCAGTCTTCTTCCTACCAGGACAGACAGTTCAAGAAAAACTCTGCAATATGACCTACAGGGTACTGGGAGGCGAAGCCACAGATGACACCACCACTACATCTGTCACGTGCTGTTTGCTGGTCTGTAACATGGTACATCAGCAATGACAGGCAGAGCCTCGGCTGGGACTGTATGAAGCAAGATGGGTCCAAGGCTTCAGCAAGCGCAACAGAGAGGCTGCCTGACCCAGGAGCTACCCAGGCTTCTCACCAGGGTGTTAACTCACACGCTCAAAATATTTACAGAGTAACAACTGCTGTACCAGTCACTTGTCAAATGCTTTCAGTAGTGGTATGAGGATAAACCTGAGCCTGCTCCGCATGGCGTCTCCCTGAAGCATCACAAATTTGTTGTGCTAAACCAGTATTTCAGACCTGCCTGCAAACAAACACTGTTACCAGCAGTGGTTCCACACTGCTTCTTACCTCTTCACTGCACTCCACTCCTTTGGTAGTACGCTGTTAAAGTGGAACAAATGCAATGCAATTCAGAAAAGGACTCATCTTTATTGGAAGAAAGATATCAGTCATAAACATCCTGTTAGGGCAGGGCAAGACTTGGCTCTTTAAAATTAACTGATTCCTGTTAGCTCTGTGTTCATATGGACAACTTGTTAAATGGGTTACTATTTCACCTGAACAATAAAAATCATTAGGCATCTCCATACAGACTTGCTTGATTCTGTGGGTTAAGCTCACTTGAGGAAAGAAAGAAATCCAGAACAGGAATCTGAATCAAAACACTGCTCAGAAATAGCTATTATGCTGCAAATTCATATACTACCTTAATCCTCTATCTTCCTTGCCTGTATATCTTCTTATAACAAAGCATTCAGTCAGGAAGTCTGGTTTTAAATTCACACCCCACTGTATTTCACAAGAACTTCCCAATGCAGAGAAAACATTTGTTTACACGGGTGAAGTACTGCAAAGTGGATGAAGACACAGACACACACCACGCTGACTTCTCCCCACTAACTCCCTGCAGGGGCACTTATCGGTGCACCGAAACCACGGGGCAGCTTGCTTGATCCCGCACCTGGGCAAGCCCACCCCCACGCAGGTAAACCCACTCCTTCATTTTGGCTACTCGGATGACGGGTTGCAGTCTAGTTTGGGCCCGCAAGTAAGGTTCGCCGTGCCTGGGTGGCGATCCCGATCCCGATCCCACCCCGCCATGTGGCTCCAGTCACAACTGGGAGATTCCAGAGGCGTGAGGCGCTTCCCGGCGGCGGTGGTGCCACACCGTACCGCGGTGCCCGGCCTGCAGGGCCGTGCCACCAGCCTTCCTAGACGAGGGCGATGGCGTGCGCTGTGGCCGGGGATCTCCACGGCGCCCACCGGCCCCCACGGCCGCAGCCCCGGCAGGCAGGCGCGATGGGGCCGGCCGTGCCCAGAAAGGCACTGCAGCGTCCACGCTGAAGTTCACGGCTTGAACTCGCGTGTGCACAAGCCCGGGCACACCTGCCCGTCGGCCCGCACCGGCGGTGCCACACGGCGGGGCGCGGGGGCAGCGCCGCCCGAGGAGCGCGGCGGTGGGACGGGGCGCGGGTGCTACCGGAGCTGGCGGGGCCGGACCGCGGGCACCCCCCGCCCGGGGCTGCCGAGCAGCCGCCCCGCCGCACGATCGCCCGCCCCGCCGCCCGGCCGGCGGCCCCCGCGGAGGGCCAGAGCCGGCGGCCCGCGCCTCCCCCCCCCCGCCGCGGCCCGGCCGGGGGCGCTGCGGGTGCCGCCCCGCCTGGCCCGGGCACCGCCGCCCGGCGGGCAGAGCGGGGGGCGGCCCCGGCGGGGATGCTGCCCCGGGCCGCCCGCAGCCTGACTCACCCGGCCGGCGGCGGCGGCGCTCTTCCTCCGCAGCGTCAGCCCGCTCCTCAGCAGCGCCGGCAGCTCCCGCAGCTTCTGCCGCAGCTGCACCGGCGGCGGCGGCTCGTGGGCTCCGCCGCCGGGGCTCCAGCTGCGCGCCAGCTCCGCGCCCTCACACGGCGACGGCATCTTCACGGAGCCCACGGCCATGCCGCATCCCTGCCGGGCTGCGGCGCGCAGACCCGCTCGCCCGCCCGCTCCGCCCGCCTTCCCCTCGCGTCGCCCCGGCCCCGCTCCCCCCCCAGGCACACGGGCGGGCCGGCGCGCACCGCCCGCACCCCGGCCCCCGCACGCCGCGGCCCCGCCGGGCGGGCAGGAAGGGCCCCGCCGCCGCGGGCAGCCCCGGGCGGCGCAGGAAGCCCGGCCGAGCCGCCACCTCCCGCGCCGCGGCTCCGGCAGTGGCGAAGCGCAGGTAATGAGGCGGGTGGAGGAGGCGCGGGCGGGAAGCGGCACAAAGTCCTGTTAACTCCTTTGCGCTCGGGGGCCGCCCCCGGCCGCCTCCACACCTGCCGGGGCCCGCGCCCGCACAGAGCCCGCGCCCGGGGCAGGGCCGGCCCGCTCAGGGGCCGGGCGGCGGCCGGAGGGGCTCGGGCTCGGGCTCGGCCCGGGGGCGGGCGGCCTCGGCTCCCTCCTGGAGGCCGGCAGGGCCGGGCCGGAGGAAGCCCCGAGCGGGTGGTGTGACCCGGGGCTGAGCCGGCGGGGCCGGGGGCCGCCCGCCAGGCACCCTGTGGTCCCCAGGGCTCGTTCGTGGCAGCAGCGGGTGCGGGCCTTCCCTGCGCCCTGCCCAGGAGGTTCTGACTCGGTGAGGTGGCTTTGGCCTCCGTGTGGGCACTGACGCTGGGGAGATGGCCAGCTCGCCTCGGGTGGGTGACTGGCTTCCAGTCATCCAGGTGATCCCTGGAAGGGAACCCTCAGCGCCAGAATCGGTTCCTGTACTCCTTGTGTGAGGAAGAAAGATACGTGCAGGGCACTGGCCTGGAGCGCGGTGCCTGGAGTTACGGGGCGTTCTTTAGCCGCTGGAGCCTGGCCTTTCTACCTCGTGCTCCAGGCGTTGCTCTGCCAGGCTGGATTCTCATCTGTTTGGGTCAGAGAACTGGTTGTGAGGTGGGTCTCCCCTTACATATCTCTTCTGCCTCAGAGCTACAAATAAGACTGACCTTGCTCTTCCAGGTTGAATTCCCCAGTGCCTAAATGTCTCAATAAATAACATTATAGTCAAGTTAGTTTCACAGACACATTACAGAAAGCTATTGGATTGTCCGAGCCGAGAGGTCCCATGGGTTTCAGGGACTGACCCTAGTACCCCTCCGGCTCTGCAGGGAACTGGCCTAACTATGAAACTTGACCTTGAAAAAAAAAATAAATAAAGGAATATTGTTTTTTCCACACTGCTGTGCTCCCTGAACCAGTTCCTCTGGTGGTTTCCACGCCGGTACCCATGGTGGAAAGAAATGGCAGATGTGCCCAACCTGTGTCAGGATGCCAAGACACAGAATAGCCCCTTCCAGCATCAGTGTGACACTGGGTTACCAGTCACCGAGTGCAGCAGCAGTAGCCTGGCCTTTCAGGTGCGCTGAACCCGACAGCAGGCTGCTACGAAAATGTGATCCTGCCCACAACCCATGGATGTGTACTCCCTTCACATCTCTTCTGCAGGTTCTGGTAACCATCTGACTCTAGTCAGCTGATCAATCTGGTGCAAAAATAACACCTCAGAAAATAATGAATTTTCCATTGAGCAGACAGCTGAATTGATCCACCTTGTGACCACACAGCCACAGGATCGAGGAAGGCAGAAACCTGGAAGTGAGAGAAAGCAGAACTGTTCCTTTCAGCAGCCATCTGTCATTAAATCAGCTTAACTTCATCCTGTGCACATGACTTCATGAGCAGCACAAACCAGGCCAGCTTGGATACTCATGAAGTGGATAGGGTTTGCTCCAGCCACATTCTGCCACCACCTCCTTCCTGCTGGTATCAGCAGCCCTTGCCCATTACAACAGCCAAATCTGAAAAGTTAATTAAAAAGAAATTACATTTTTTTTATCCAGAAAGTTGATACAAAAGAAATCAGCTATTTTAGTGGAGTGATATGACCCGTCACATGATGCCTATTGCTGACATAAGAGACAGAAAAGGGGCAGGAATGTGACAGCCCTAACTCAGATGAAAAGTGTGCTGCAGACTCCAAAACACCAAAGAGATCTGGGAGCCCAAGTTGGCAACATCAGCACCAGTCCCTTTGCAGTGGCAAGTGGGGTTGTGCCATAAAGGTGCTTTAGCCAAGGCTGCACTGCATAATCAGGTATGAGGAGCACGACCAGCACTGGCTGTTCTGCGTGATGCCTCGTGTCCCGAACATTTCTACTTCACTTGACTCACTCCCCAACAGCCCTGCAATGTGGTTTTGACAGCTGTGTTGCCTGGCAGCCACTCTGTCACAGCTCAGGATGTAATTATGAGGAGAGGTGTATCTACGCTCAAGAGAGTAATGGATCCTTAGTGTACAGGCTTCACAGAAGGACCGTGTTCTTTGTTCGCGTCTTCAGGCACTGATACAATACAAACCGCAGTAAGACAACTCAGTAAAGTGTGACTTAGTGTGACAGACTGGGGTATAACCAGAAGTAATTTGATTATGTTAAGAAAGGGTAAAATTATGCCAGTGCTCGAATTTCTTGTTGTTTTTTTAACTGAGCATGGTAAGTATAACTTGCCAACAGTGTTGAAAGAGAAATAAATATGCTCTGCAGTGCATTTGAAAATTAACAGCAGCTGGATAACATAATTTGGACTAACAATTGTCAGGAAAACAGAGTAGATAGTAGCTAGGTCTTTCTGTTTCTCATTTGGATCATTCCTGGTTTGGGGAAGATTATGATAGGAATTGTTTAAAACAAAATCCTGTGTTGCATTTTTTGTTGTCGCAGAAGGTTTAACTTAGCTGATAATGGCTCACGAATTCATTATCATTCATAATGATAATGAATCTGATACCTGTTCTTTTTCTTCCCAGGAAGAGGGGCGGGGCAGAGAGCAAAACTAGATCGGTCAGAAAGCATTTGGCAAAACAGTTTCATTTAAAAAAACAAACAGTGTGTTGCACGCAAAATGTTGTGTTCAGAGCATCTTTCTCTCAGTGAACTGTCCTGGAAGGGAGAGCAGGGCTCTGAGGGAACACAGTCCCTGTCCTCGACAGGTTTGCCCCCTGGCTGACTGTGGGTTTTCTGCCCCTTGCAGGCAGCTGCAGTAACAGAAAAGGGGTATCCGATCTACTGGCCGTGTGCAGACACTGGGGAACATAGAGTTGCCCAGATTAAACACTTTTAATTCAGCCAAACACAAAGCAAAACCAAGGAGCTACTCTTTCTGGTGCTTCTAGCAAGACATCTAGGTTTGAATATACCTCCCAGAGTAGAGCCTGGACAAGGTTTTGTTCTCTCGCCTGCAAGAGACTTCATATAAATATAGAAACGTCTATGTTTAAATGGATACAGGATGTGGTCTGGAGACCTAAGCAACTCTAACGCAACTTTACAGATGTGGGGCCTGGGAGTGTCTGCTTTTTTTGAATGTGTTTGTTTTTCTTTCATGGTGTAGCACAATCAAAAGACATGCAGTAAAAACAATACAAGTTGTTTCATGCCTGTATGTGTTTCATATCAGTTTTTAAGTAGATCATTGCAAAAAAAAAAGAATTACCTGGAATCAGACATTTCCTGACAAAGCATAATAAACTCTCATTTTGGACTTAAAATATTAGAGTTCTTGACGCTGTACGAATAATTGATAGATGCAGCTTTGGTTTTCCCTGCATGAAGTGAAGATAGGTAGTGCAGGGGTAGCGCTGCGGAGTGCTGAGGTGCAGGAGCCAGATGTGAGGAAGCCATGACAGGCAGTGATGCTGCACCAGCAGCTTGCAGCAGTCCTTTTTGAATATTTGCTCTCCCTGACCTGGCAGGAGGCATTCAAAAGAAAGCAAGATTTTTCCAAAGCAACAACACCCACTGTACAACCAGCCAAACATCCCTTCCCCTTACCCAGGCAGCTCTGCCAGAGTGCGGACGGGGGGGCAATGCTTTTGTACCTTTTCAGAAACTGGGTTGATTTTCTTCTTCCCATCCCTTCAGGAAGGAAGCAAGCAGGTTTTCCTTCACACCATCTCTTCTCCCATGCAGAAGGAGGTGAGCTGTGTGCTGCCCACCTCCCCCTACCACATCCAGATGCATGTCAAAGGAGGTCCCTTTCTGCGGGACTCCTGTCCTTTCACAAGAATCATATCCTACAAACTTCAATTTGCCAAGTGTTACTTGAGGCCCGATGTATGTGAATTGCAGACTCCCTCTGTCACGCCCTGCGACCCTGCCAGCTCTCAGGCTCCCAACATGGGGTAGCCTGGCCTGGCAGATTTTTTATTTCTGGCTCTAAATGCACTATGTGCAATAATGCTGTAAAAGGGAAGGGCTGGGGAAGGCTTTGCACCATCCTGCTGCTTCGGTGCCTCCCAGGAGTTTTGGGGCACATTTCCCGGTCCCAGGAAGGGACGTGCGTGCCCCTCATCACTTCACCCACAGCACAAGTATGGCAGGTGACCATTCAGTGGTTGTTAGCTTTTGAGTTGTTAGCACCCTTCCATCTGATCAAAGGGTGGGATCCAGCTGAGTTTTAAATGTTAGATATAGGCAAGTTATTGTGGGTATAAATAGCATAAATCGATTATCAGAGCCATATACATCAGGGGCATGTATGTGGGTCACGCATACTTCTTGCAAATCATTTAGTTTCTCAAGTTTTGGGGTTTTTTTTCAAAGGAAAACTTCGAGCTGTTTTAGTACCATGTCATCACGTAGACCAAATATTCAGTGACTTAGGCTCAGAAGCACTGCTTGCAGCATTTCCGAGATGTGAACGGCCTGCAAAATGTAATGTATGCTCAGCAACAGAAAGATACCAAAATGGCAACAGGGGATGAGGAAGAGGGAGATCAGTGCAGGGTGTGACTTGAAAGACAGCAGAATAGGAGAATAACTACAAAAAAGAGGGAAGAGGTGAAAGATAAAGGAGATGTATGACTAGGTGAAATATTTCAAGTATTTCATTTGTGTGACTCATAGCTGGAACGGCTGAAGCGGCCTCTATTAATTCAGGCCCCAGTTTTCTCTTGACAACCTGTGAACCTCTTCACTTCGGTGTCTGACCCTTTCCCCCCCAGCGCTGCACCAACAGCCGCCTGCCCTTCAGCCCCCAGCGCCTCTTCCAGGCTTCAAAACTTGAGGCATCTTCAAATGACTGCTCAGCCAGTGTCTTGCCCACGATTCCTGCAGGGAACTGGAACACAGTCCCTGCTATTGATTCATCAGCACTCAGAGGAGAGAGCTCAGGAACATCCTGAGCCACTGGGTTTGTTGCTGCCACTGTTTGAACCAGAATCACGGCACTGGTCAGAGGATGGGCGTGCTTGTTTGTAATCCTAAATGGATCGCCTTTTGCATTTCCTTTAGTCGTTTGGTCCTTTTTAAGAATCACTGGGCCGTGATGACAAGGGCAAAACTAATGTAAATACAGCCAAAAGCATTGTATGGCGTGCAGCAAAACTTCTCCTTTAACACAAACCCAAGGCAGAACACATTCGCTGCTGTAATTGTGATTTGCCAGAGCTAATGGACCTGACTCAAGTCTTCAGTTTGATTTGTCTTTTTAACATATTTGGAAGCAGGGGACCTTATGACCCCTCAGGGAGATTAAAACTCTTAAAACTCTCTTGTCTGGCCTTTTCTGTCAAAACAATGTTGCCATTGAGCTATTGCTCCCTCTCTTACAGGCCGAAATTAAACTACAAAACCAATAACATCCCCAACAGAGTTTGTTCAGTATTCCTTTTTCTTGTCAACAAAACACAGAAATCTCAAAATGACAAATCAATATCTTTTAATTAAAATTTTAAAAAGAACCACATAAATGGGCCCATAGAATCAGAAAGTTTTTCTGACAGCTGCAACCAAAATTCAAGTTCCTTTACCCCCAGGTACATGGGCATATATGTGATTTTATTTTATTTTATTAATATCTAATGTGAGAAGCTCTGCATACATTTACAGAAGAGATGTGTAGGAGATTTGCAAATTGCAGTTAGGTGCTAAATCCTCACTGAAAGTCAATGGGAAATCTCCCGTGTGATTGATGGTTTATCCGCATATTTATTTTTTCTTCCTTAGCTATTTATGTTTAAATTCATGTTTTCTGTTTTAATTCATATTTTATGTTTCTTCTCCATATGTGTAAGTGCAAGGATGCTTTAGCCTGATTTTGTAGAAACTGGGTTTGAGACACTGTGCTGCCTCTTTGTACGCCTGAGACCTCTCTGTGAATCTTCAAACGCATAAGCTCATCGAGTACATTTGACGGAAGTATTGAAATCAAAAAACTAAGTCCTTAAAAGTATTCTGAAAATAGACAGCCAGTTAAGAGCTGTAGTTAATGCTTCACTGAGGTAAAAAGTGCAGCATTTCATGAGACCCTAGAAAACCCAGATAGGGTCTCAACCTCAAGACACAAATCCATAGAAAATCAGGCTTCATTGATGCCCCTGCTCACAGAACAGAACACTCACTACAGAAGTGTGAGGGAGATCTGTGCATGTTTCTGTATCCCATACATCTCTACAGTGGCCACTCATCTTTTGTTTGAGCAAGCTACTGTAACGTAACAGTAATGACTTTCTTGTATGATTATATTATCATTTGCAGAAAGAGATATTTGCATCTCTGTGCCCACACATGTGCAAGGTCATCTTTTGTTTTAAGTAGCATCAGTTTACTTCGCTGCCTCCATGTGAACAGACCTTAGCCCTGCATAATCTCTTTGATGAAGGGAAAATACAAACCCACATGCCAAATATTTTGAATCTTCAGCATAAACCTGGATCTATGTTGACAAGCTTTTCCCAGGGATAGTAACATCAGTAAAATATTTTCATTCCAATTTCTGGAGAGGTTGGAAAAATCAACAAAAGAATAGCATGAGATCGATTGCCAGAAATAATATTACCATTTTAAACATGAAGACATCTCACAACATCTTGTGAGTAATGAAATGCTTCAAAACATTTTCTTTAATTTGGTTTGTTTGTGTTGTGTTCTGGGTTTTAAATGTGCCTGATTTTTCCTGCTGAATAAGAACACCACAGCTGTGGAACAGAAGCAGCAAAGCAGATGACTGGGAGAGAAAATCGCCTCCGATCAGGGATTCAGAAGAGTCTCCACTGTACAAGGGATGATGTAGGTGTGCACAATGACTGGACAGATTTCTTTGGTTTTGTTAAGGGTAACATTTCCTACTGGTAGAGGTAGTCAAGTACAGCCAGACGAGCACCAGCAGAGGTAATAAGACTGTGGAAAAATCCAGGTGGCTTTCTCCTTTCCATTTCAGAGGTGGTAGAGCAGGGACGGCACACTACAGCAAGTCTGCTGGCACAGTGTGGGAAGGCCAAGTGCTCCTGCAGCGAGCGTGTGCCTCTGCTCTAGCAAACGGCTTTTGGATGGACCCACACAAGGGCATTTTCAACTCTGTGTCCAGAGTTACGGCTGACGAGCCATCGAATCTCCCTCTAACAGCCCTCCTGGGATTTCTGACTGCTTTAGTTGTCCTGTGGGACAGCTGGTCAAAGGGGCTGTGGGAAAACATGATCAAAGCAATCTTGTAATTATTTTTTTAATGACCTATTCAAGGAAGACAGCAGAAATTGCTGACCAGAACAGCGCTCTCTGTGCTGAGATACCCAACACACCTGGAGGAAAGAAGAAACTGGCTGTGTCCTGCCTACCCCAACCTCTTCCCCCTTCAGCCTCCTCTAACTGCTTACAGGCACCCCCGGAGACTTCTGAAAGGCAAGAGGAGTCAGGGAGTTAAAGAAATTGGGAGAACAAACCAGTTTGCCCTAGGACACAAACTGGTGGGTCCAGTTGAGACTATCCATGGAGGATTATGGATGTTGGCTTGTAAAGAGGGGTGGATTTCAGTGAGAACCTCAGGTACAGTGGCTTAAAATATTCCTGATTTTTGATCTTGCTAGGTGTACATTTTCTACATGAGAACAGTATAGCTCTGGGGTGTGCATGCGTTTAGCTGTCTGCAATGTGTTTAGGTTACCTGGGAGCACCCAGCACCGTAGAACAAGACAGCTGTGGTCTGGTCCCCTGACAAGCCACGTCAGCAGCCGTGTAAAACCTGCCAGAGGAGAGTCACAGTAAATGCACAGCATTTTTCTGGACCTATGCATGAAAAAGACATGAGATGAATTTTCCTTGCCCATAAGAAAAAACTGTTCCCTCTTACTGAAGCCTTGGAAAAAGACATTTTTATACTTTGCTGGCAAGACCTTTGTAGTGTTTTCTGAGGCTTGGGTGCACTACCATTCTAAACAATGTTATATCTGTAGCAGTAATGAAATGAAATTATGAAGTCATATTAAAGTTAAGCTCTTTCTAACAAAATATGAAACCAAAATAATCTAATTAGCAAGTCGATATTGAACATACTAACTTACAGACAAGCAATTCCTAGACTATCTAATGATGTATTAAGCTAACAGCCCAAACAACAGTGTGTATCAAAGGAAATTTAAGACATTCTGCCAACTAGAGGACTTGGCTAAACTAATACATTTGTAGCTGAGACTAATTTTTGAATTAGAGCTTCAATAATACTCTTATGGCAGCCTGCCTAGACTGTTGTGGTTAGAAAACAGCAATTCTTCCCTTTTCTTCCAGTATTTTTATTCATTTGCAACATAGTTTGTGAAGAATATAACTTGAAAACCAGCCCAGCATCCCACATCACAATTAACAGTCAAACCTTTAAGGTAATAATTAAGACAATTATTGCCCCAACCTTACCTGTGATTCCCTCAACACAGTCAGATGTTTACAGCTAGACACGTATTTCTAAACATTGTCCTCAGCAGCAATTTTTTCAAAAACTGAACAGAAATTAAAGAAGGAAACGGAGAAATATTTAATTAAATATTTGAATTTTGGCTTCCCAATTCTTGCCAAACTGTGTTTGTCTCAGGGAGACTGACTCGCTTTTTAGTTAAGACCTAGGTAGCTTTCTGGTATTAATAACGTAATGGACCAGTAAGCTACTCTTTCTGGCTTGCAGTGACTCAATGTTTGATTCTTCTGACTTGTTACACAAGGAAAGAGTAAACACCTGTTGTGAATCTCTCAAAGGTTCATGTGTCTCACTTACCACAGTTTTTCAACAAGATAATAAAAGCCACCTGGGAAAAAAGGAAAAAAGGAATATAAGTGGCTGAAGAAGGCTGATAAAAATAGGTTGACATATAGTGAGTCCCTCCAAGCTTATATTAGGTCTGTATTACAAACTAAGAACATCGTCTTATCAGCCTTTATTGAAGCTGCCAGTCAGTAAGTAGTGGTTACTGATTAAGTAATTCATGAAAAATTCTATTTTGGCAAGCGAAAATGCCGTCTGAATGCAGTTATTAGAACTAAATGGGTCATGTAAAATCAGACAATTTGTCCTGTGAGCTTCACTGACAAAGCTGAGCCAACTTGGAGAGCGACTGAGAACTTATTCTGTTTGAGAATCTTAAAGCACATCAGATCTCATTAAAAACCAAATAAACGCATTTCAAAATGGAGAAAAAATGGAACAGAACTAGTTCTTCATATTGATTCTTCACCATTGGGTTCTGGTTGTTTACAGTGTATCTACACATGAACCAATAAATTAGGGCCACTTTCCTGTCAATGGAGAGAAAAGGAGGTTGTAGGTTTGGATTCAGGCACTCTGTTTTGGATGAAGCATGTCTTACAAATGACATTTTATCTCCACTGACTATAAAGTGAATTAAAGCAAGCAGCTCAAATCTAGGCAGCTGCACTGCAGGCACCTAAATTTTGCACTGTGTTTTTCTGTAAAATGGGTGTAAAATGTAACTAAGCCAGGAGGGAACACTGACATTATCCTTGGCAATGCAGACTGATCACATACAGTACAAGGAATTTTAAAAGTGGACTTTATATAGTCCGCGCAGTCTATACAGTCATTCGGTTCTTAGCAAAAGCTGCACAGATCTTTGTTAAGAGTAGAACCCATCTATATTGCTGTTTATTTATTGTTTTTTTCTCTTTGCAAAGTCTGAAATCCACTGCCACTAATCCACTGTCACTGAGTGCTCCATAATACAAATCCATATGCAAATAAATATATCTAACAAGAGTTGCATTGATTTCATATACATTGTACAGTACCTGTGATTGGCAGTTTATCAGTGTATCAGTTGTTGGCTTGTTTATGGGAAAAAAAGAAAAAAAAAAGCGTTTGGATAACATCAGCCAAAGTTAACAAACCGCTCAGGTAAATGTATGCATGCCCTACACGCTCATTGTCTTGGATATTAACTACATGTCTTAATTAAACAAACAGGGTTTATCTTTCGTTACATCACAATAAAATGATATATACTTGTCTGTAAAACTACCTGGTAGGACCTGCAAGACAGACTGCACGTCTGAAACCTTTGTCCTACCTTAGTTTTAGGGAGCACACTAACTTTAAGGTGAGCCATTTGTTGTTTAACCTGGTCGCTGGAGGCTGTGTTGCCGTGGATGAATAGCCAGCACTTAGTCTGAAGACACCGTTCGGACTCACGGCATTTTCCAGCTGCTAGGCACAATGGAGGAGGAGGAAGGGGGAGTCCAATCATGTTTGCATACTGCCACAGACTACAGCATGCGTAAAAGTCACCGATATTTTGAAGACAGTGAAACGATGCGGACAGTTCATCCACTTTCAACAACACTGTGGGGAGACTGCTGGAGCAAAACCACCAAATTCTTCCTTCTCTCTTCTTCAGGACTGTCACAGATAATCCCTGGCCCAGTAGCGAGCCAGATGCGGCTCACCAGCCCAGATGTCAAGATTACGGGCATCACAACCATCGTTTCATTAGGACACCAGCCCTAAGTCCAGAGCCTCTGACTTGGTCACGAAGACTTCAACAAGCACCAAGGTCTGCCACAATGCAAACGTCTGTCTTCTTCCCTGGAGGAAAACATGAGGGGCTTGTGAGGCGTTACCACGGACACCACTGACAGTCAGCACACTGACTACCATATGGCTCTGTCTTTCTACCATCTACATACACCTCCCTAGCTTTCTGGCACCGCATGTGTTCCCCTGTCAGAGGCATGAAGCATGAGTGCCAAGTAGCAGAAAATAAAAGCTGAGGCTGTCCCACACTCCCACAAAACCTTCCTGCCCACCTCCCTCCACTGATGCTGCCAAATTTCACCCCAAGCCTTCCTGTAATTCACAGATGATTCAATTAATCAAATTTCTTGAACAGATAGATTCCACGATCAAACAAGCACCAGAAATGCAGGACACCATCAAACGACACCACCATACCCAGCAGTCCGTCAAGCCTCTCAGTGGCAATTACCTTCAACCAGCACCAAGTGTTACATGCTGAGGGAAGGGCATGAATAAAGAACTCCGAATACAACATTTGCTTTTCCTCCACCGTGGTAAACAGATGCCGTTTGACAAAAATAGCTGACATGGAATGCACGGGAGAAGGCTGGCATGCAAAGCATCCCAGGTGCATGGCTAACAGCCTGCTATTGACTACGGTCAACTCTTCTCCTCCCTATTCCTAAGCAAGCTCGCAAAATAACCAAAGATGAAGTGTAGCCTTGTATAACTGATGTCTATATTCAGATCCTCTCAATGGATGTGAAACCATTTCAGCAGATGCAAAATCTCCTCTAGACACTAAACACCCTTTCTCACACTCCTGGAACTGCCTAAAGCACTTGATACTGTCTCAGAGTCTCAGTTCTTTTTCCTGAGAAAAAAAAGCAAGGTCCAGGGTAGCAATCTGAAATGGTCTGAGCTCTTTCTGCAGCAGGGAACTCAAAAAGTAATGAGAGAAAACTGCAGCTTTATCACAAACTTTCACAGAGCTCTTCTTCAACATCTGCAAGCAATGACTAGCTCGAGCAGCTGGCAAACCCAGACTTAAGTTCCAAAGTTGTTACTTGGAAAGTCAGTTGTACCACCTTTCTGAAATCAAGACCTTGCATGGCATCATCTGACAGTCATTCCTGGCTGGCTGAGAAACTTGTCCCTGGTAGATTATCATCTGGTTTTAGTAAACCATGCTTTGATCCTCTATCATCTGGCTATAGCACGCAGTATATGTTGGCAGGAAACTACAGTTACTGTAAAACACCGCCAGGTATCTTCTCAGACACACAGGCTATCACAAGCATGCCAGACTTTGCTACCACCAGAAGCCATCCTGTTGTACACAGGTCTTTCCTCAGGAGGAACACACAGTGAAGCTCACCGTGGACCTGACGCAGTTTCCTCAGCACATTGTCAGAACGTACAATAGAGTTGCAGCTTAAGAACCCCACACAAGTGGCAAGGGGAACATCTACGCTCAGCTGAAGGACTGCGAGCGGTGACAAATTGAAATTACATTTGAAATTGATTCCAACACTTAATTATGCTCACAGTGAAAACTTTGCATTTTAGAAAGGTATTTATAACAACCATTTTAGTCATCTAATTAAAATGTGATTCAGAATACGTAAGCCTGAGAGCCTAACTTCCCTGCGTGTCCAAAGGGAACTATATAACAATGTGGATACTAGCACATGGCTCAGAGCACCTAAACAGATGCACAGAACCAGACAGTGTAAATATCTATCTTTGCCTTCGTTAGCTTAAGATAACCTAGGGCCATGCTCCAGTTCAGGTTTGTCACCTTCACATCATCACTTTTGCCATAACAAAGAAATGTTGAAGCAGAGCAAATCTCGTTGTGGATGTAGTGAGGATCATACTACTGCAAGACACAACCAGCAGCACAGCTGGAACATCAGCCCACACTTCTGTGCCTTGCTGGCGTGGGATAGGCTTAAGAACGTACTTATGCCCCGCTCAGCGGGGCCTGTAGAAACAGATTTCAGCTGTTACAACAATGCCTTTGCCTCCGGCACGCATCCGTGTGAGGGGTTGCAGCTTCCATTTCCTGAGCATTGCTCATTTCCTGGAACATCTGGAAGTATCACAACCATCTTCCCCGTTTCTCTGCCAGCCTGTCCTCCAAGGCAAAGGGTTCAAGTGGCTTTCTTTGATTCCCTTTTACTGAAGTTTCTCTGTTATTTCTGGGTAAATACAAACAACCCCCACCTATGCTTCATTTCTTGCCTACTGTCCCATGAAAAAACTTGGCATTACAAAAGATTTGCCTCATGTTTACCATCTACTGACTTGAGTGGCTACTCCTTCGGTCATAAAACTCTTTCTGCACTCTTCTTAGTAGCTGCACAGCTTTGCGGTAACTCTGCAGGCTGCTGTCCAGGATGCCATGCTGCTCTCTTCTCACAGCATCGCAACACTGGTTTGTGCTACTGTAGGCAGGGGCAGGAGGTGTTCACAGGCTGCTGGGACTCCCACGTTGCTGGCAATGGTTGTGCCCCCTCATCCTCCATCCTTGTTATTCTCCTGTTTCATCCCAGCATGAGGGTCAGGAGAAGAAACAACAGACTGGACAGGATTATAATAGGAGCAGAGCAGGCCCTCAAGGTCATCATGGGTAGACGGTTTGCTTTTGCTCTGTATCAATAACAGCACAACTGTTTCAGTTTCACATCTCACTGGCAAAATCAGGGGCAGAACACTGTGAGGCTGCCTTAGCTTTCTGAATGATTGAGCATGTGTTCTCTCTCTGCTCCCAGGTGGCATAAAGCACAATCACTGTCTTTTGTTGATGCTGTTTTGCTTTCTGAAAGACTGAATTCTAAATCCTGGCTTTCAAAAACCCAGTTCACAGCATTCTGCATTTGCTTATTCTGAAGAATGATAGAGGCAGTAATGAAACACCAGCGTGTCAGTCAGTGCAGGGTGACTGCCGGAGTTTTTACACTCAGCCATGCAGAATGCTTTGGTGGACACAGGAAACAGTTTTCTAACCCCTTCGCACACACTTCCCTGCTGGAAATTCTTTACAGGTTGTTTCCCTCACCTGAAGTTTTACAAATGAATCACCAACACGAATCTGAGTCTCCTTATGCAGCTTTTAAACAGCCTAGCTAGAAACTGTTTCATATTCAAGAGAGTCTTAATAGGGAGAAGAGTTAAAGTCTAACACCCATTGACAGGCATTTAGAAAAGCATGTCGGACTACAATGTCACCTTACCTTTGCTCTTGAGGCTGAAGTTTCTGAGAAAAACGCACAGATGTACTCACACAACATACGCACATTGAAAGTGTTATTTTTTATTTACTCTTACTTGGCTTTTTTTCAGTATATCCCTTTATGTAAATTCCCTATGTACACCTCAATACGTTTGCAATGGTATTTATATATTTTATAATAAATGGTATTTATTTCATTTTATAATGAAATTTATCTTTTGCAGTGATATCTCTAAACCGTTGAGCAGTCTACCCATTACTGCCCCTATAAACTGTGTACAGAATATATAAACATCCTGGGTTTTAAATATGCATCAGCCTGGATTATGTTATGGGCAGCAATTAACCTCCATTATAAGCATTTAAAAAAAAAAAAAAAAGACTGTCCAGTGCAAAACTTTATATAAAAAATGGTATGGATAGAGGCACTAGGTTAAAAACAACTGAGTTCCTGTGGCACAGGCAGTCCATCAGCTGAATCACAATAATTGACCGTGTGCATGTTCTTAGCATGCCCCAATTGCAAAGTAAAATGTGTTAGTTTAAACCACCATGAAGGTGCCCGCACCCTCAAACAGTCAATAGGATGCAATGGGCTATTGCAACTTACACTCCACGCCACGTCTTAGGACAGGCTTAACCGTGACCTTGGTATAGCCTGGAAGCTTCCACTGTTACCTGCCAGGTCATAAAGAGCCAGAAGAGCCATTCATTATTATCAGATTATGGTACAGAAAAAAAACAGGGATCAAGAACTACCCAGCAATGCTGCTTCAAGCAATGAGGCATAAGTATCTGCACCACCTTGGGCTGCCCAAAACAGTGAAATCTGACTGCATCATGAATTGTGAATCCTGGAATCACATGGTCCACCTCAGCTCCCAGTACTTTCAGAGAGTTATAAAACTACCTGAAACAGAAAACTGACATTTCAAAACTCCCGTGAAACATTCTTTTTTGAATTCCAGGTTCACAGTATAAAATTGTTTCATTTTGACTAAACAATTTATCAAACAGATACGCTGAGATTTTATATTAAAATAATGTTGCTACTGTTCCTAGCATCCTTTAATACAATCTAAAACAATGCTTACTTACTCATTTAGTGAAGTAGGTTATTTGATACTACTGAAAAATCTGCCTAATGTTGATAAATCAAGTAAAGCCAGGTGGTCCTTTTCAACCTGATCAAAAGTTTTCACAAAATTCAAAGGGTTTTGTGAGAATTTTTTATTTGGAAAAAAAAATTATGTACTGCTGCACAGGGAGTGTATTATTCCTTAGTCAAACAGTGAAACTATATACAGAGAGTAGTAAGAGTGCTTATAATGTCTGCTAGCTACAAATGCATCTGTAGGTCTTATCCCTGTACGGATCCATACTTTGCTGGTCTTGGCTTCAGTCCCTTCACTTTAGGCTTTAGTCTTTCCCACACTCCACTTCCTCAAAGATTTCTGGAAACCCAGACGAGATTTAAACAAGAAAAATAAACTCCTATTAGTCTGAGAAACACAGCTACTTTCTAAAAAGAGACTCAAAATGGAAAGCAGGCTGAATAATCAGAATCTGATTTTATTCAGACAGCTCATTAAATTCTGCAAGTCCTGAATATTCTGCTCCAAGTTATCTCCATCCCAGGAGAGAGAAGTGGTCGCAGACTTTATGCGTATTTCAGAAAGAACTAATACAAGCTGGATGAGAAGCTGGACCATTGGGTCCAAAAGACAACATTCAACAGTCAGTATAATTGGTGTCTGGTTACAAATGGTAGTATTGATGCTGGCACTGTTAAACGTCTTCGTCAGCAAGCTGGAGAGTGGGATGAAGGATGCACCCTCAACAAACACACAGGTCAGACCAATATTATAATCAGCATGTAGAAGGAAACAGTTTTTCTCGTAGGTGTTTGTGAAGCCACTGTGTCCAGTTTTACATCCCTCAGAATAGAAGTGAGATCAAAAAGTTGCAGTAAGCTCAGTGGAGGGCCACCGAGACAGCTGAGCACTTGGCCGGTGAGGCAAGGCTGAGGGAACAGGGCTTGTTCAGTGTGGAAGAGAGACAGCTTCAGGGGACACCTGACAGCACCTGCCAGCCTTGGGGGTTACCGAGAAGATGGGTCCAGGCTTTTTTTGGAGATGCACACTGAAGGGACAAGAGGCAACAGACAAGTTTCGTCAAGGGAAATTCTGACTGGATGGAAGGAAAATAATTTCAGTGTGAAGGTGGTTAAGCAATGGAAGAGACTATCTGCAAAAAATGGCTGGTCTCCATAAGAGATACTCAAAATTAATTAGACAAGGTTCTGAGCAACCCCATGTAACTTTGAACCTGGCCCTGCTCTGTGCAGGGGCTAGGACTGGATGCCCTCCAGAAGTCCCTTTCAACCTAAATTTTTTTTGTGATTCTGTGACTCTTTTCATCTATAAAATAAAACAGATTTCTATTTTAAAATACTTTGTATGAATTTGTAAAGAAAGGAAAGCGAACGTCTCAAAATGTAACCTTTAATTTGTACAATCAGGTGAAATGAAATTATTATTTACAATTGAATGTAGGAGTACTCCACAAGCCTTTAATCATGCAAATGACAACTAGTGCTTCCCTTCTTTACAGGTTCATAAGCTGCGCTCATCAACGCAGTATCTGATCAGCTTCTCATAGTGCTCTGAGCAACAGGACTAACATCTGGCATGTCGTTTGTTTCATGGTTACTGGCATTCGCTTCTATCTGTTTAGATCTTGACTCCTTTTGTTAGGGACATTCACATAAACAGGATGTTTCGCTTTCTGCCTGGACCGATATCTCGTACTGATGCAAGTTCTCCTGCAATAGCCATTTTTAGCAAGGTAACATTAAGGGCTGTGATTACCAGCAGACAAAATCAAACCTGTATTCAAAATGACAAAACAAAATGGAATCTTGTCCAGATCCTGCTAGAAAAACTGCTCTCTGTCTCCACTTGATCTGATAGCAGCAAATGTAATTTGCACAGCTGTTCTTCGGGGACTTACACAAAGGCTTCAGGCTCTGGGAAGACCTAACCTTTGTTTCTTTCTGGGCTGATTCTATCTCATTTTTATAAGGTCATAAATCAAGGCTAGAGAGAGAAAATATATTTGGGCTTTTGAATGCAAGAGGAATAAGAAAAAAGCGCTGTCATTTAAAGCAAAGTCCTCCCCCCACCCCTTTTTCTTCCCAAGTGCAAGCTCCCTGCTGTACAAATCAAAAGTATGCACCGAGACAGTGCCTAAATCTTTTATGAAATGGGCCCTTCACTTGCACTTCAATGGAGCTTGCTGTGCATTAGTATTTCTTTTAATGGCAGAAGGAAATAATTCTGTAGTTAGGGCACAGTGCTCCCTCCTGCACCTGGTACTTGGGTTGGATGCGGGGTGGATGAACTTCCGAAGGGAAAGAGAATTGGTGTTGGTCCCTTTGCGTTGTCTCCTCATGGTCCCTACAGTCCTGTAAGGCTAGAAAACCCGCAGCCCGAGATCCATAAGGCCCCTATACATAGTCCCTGCATAGCTCTCATGCCCATGCCATGTTGCCTGACCTGCAACGTGACCCGTCCTGCAGCAGGCGTGTGGCAGCATGGGGTAGTTAAGCAATCCAAATCTCAAGCCAAGGTGGGAAGTAAGCCAGCAGAGGTGGCCAAGGTCAACACTGCCGGGTTGCTGAGGGACACGGCTGCATGCCAGCATTCTCCCGCTAGCGGCACACGGAAACCGCCTGGGAAGGTACCGCTGTCTTCCCTGGAGGAAATGCCTCCTGGCATTCCCTCAGCCCCCCAGCGTGCTCGCCCCATGCCTCAAGGACACCCAGGGATTTGGACATGAGATAGTTCATGGACATGCACCAATTTGCCCAGCCATGGAGAACTGGATTCTCTCATGTCAGGCACACGGCTTTCTTACTCCGCTCTCTTCCTTCTCTCCAGCCACTTTGTTGCCTGCACATCCCTGCCCCCCCCCCCAATCACGAGGCAGAGGATAGACAAGTACTACCTTGTTTCCCCAAATCCTCCTTCTTGCACAATATCCTCTATACCATAGCAGGCATCTCTGCCGTTCCTCACCCTTGTGCAGACATCTGAAAGTTGAAAGAATTGCTTCATGCTTTTCTTAAGTTGTTGACATTCATATAGCCCGGGCAAGACTCACTTCAGATCAATGCAACTCACAAGGGTGCATGCTCACAGACGTATTAGCACCAGCCTTCAAAGCAGCCCCTCAAGCCCAAAAACAACAGGAAAGAAGGCTTCAAAAGATACGTCTACCCCCTCCACAACATAATATCCCATGCTCGCCGCAAACAATAGTAACAGAAAAATGTGCCCTAACAAGATTCAGGGAAGACATTGAAGTAAATTCAGCTGGATTCCCTAGGAAGAACAGACTCCTCCAACATGGAAGAGAGGCTTTTTTCTAAAGGAATGCTTAATAATACAAAAGCTGCAGTACTATCATCCAAATATTTGTTTTTATCTCTGTGCAGGCAAGCCTGGCTCTGTTCAGTCAGATCTTGCTTTACTATATACTTCCAGCGTGGAAACCTTCCCTACCTGTTCTTGAGTTTTATAAACACTCATGCTACCTCTAATACGCATTTCATTGTATTCTTTAGGTATAAACTCCAATTATAGACTGATGGGTAGAGCAGGGAAAAGCCCTCATTTCCTTATACTTTAACCTAGCATATTTTTTAGTGTCTCAGTTGTTGCTTTGGTTTTACCTGGTATCAGTTATGAGATATAAATTGTGCTTAGAATAATTTTGCATCGCTGTTTCTTGAAGCTGCCAGTGAGTTTATTAAAACTGAAAAGGTAATACCCCATGTTATTTTATGTATGCTGTTTTTTCTCTTCCAGTTCCTTTTGTCTGAACCAGAAGCCATTGAATCTAATCAGTTTTTAAAATACACATTTAAGGGAAAAACGCACTAGAGGTTGGGGTTTTTTAAGAACTGGATGCACAGCATGATAAAAATATTTCCAATCATGTTGCAGTATGCTACATTTCTTCCTGTGCTGTTTTTTGTACATTCTGTATCTTATTTTATTTCAGGCTGTTTCTCCGTGTTCAGAAGCAATTGCTAATGTCTATCAGTACTGAATGTCCTTTGAAGGCTTGTACTGAAGCACGGAGCTCAGATCAAAGTTCATTCATGCTTTCCAGGTGCTACTGCAATGAGGTATTTGTTTTGCTACTGATAATTGTTGAAGTTTGTAATGAGAAAAAATATGTTTTCTCTCTATTCCTCTGCATGTGTTTATCTGTAATATAATGGTAAGGCAGAAGAAAAGCTGTTAGAAATGGCACTGAATATCTTGAATCACAATTTGTTTTCATCTTGTCTACACAGTTTCTGCCCAATCGCTGAAATCTCATTTCCTTCTCTGAAAATTAACAACAAAGAACCACCACAATGTTGGGAAGCTACATGCCATAGCTACTTCCTTCAGTCACCCTGCATTCTCATCTTCTCATGCTAATTTACCCCAAGGTCCGACTGCACAGCTGAGCAATGACTGCCACACCTGCAGGCAGATAGATAGGCAGCCCCCCCAAATAACTTCGGATTCCCACATCTGCCAGTTTAAGGGCTCACTATCTGGAATGTCCTTTCCCGTAATCCTGTTCAGTAAAACATCTTTCATTCTGTTCCAACTTCAAAAGACAACAAAAAGGTATCTTTTAATCTACAGTGACTGGCAGATGGCCATTACTTTTCTTGAGTGTAGTTTATCAATGCTGCATCGATGCCATTCTCCCTTTGACATTAGCAACTTGAGTTTGCACAGTGAGGGTTGGTTTTTTTTTGCCAGAAATCACATTCCATTGTCTCTGCAAACATTGTCTGTTCTCATTTTCACATAATTGCTGCTTTATTAAGCAAAGTATTCAGAAAGTTCCTCCCAAAACCTTTACACTGAGTGCTTTTCTAAAAACTAAATGCTAACAGAACAATTTCTCTCCCTTCCATCACTACAGGAATGTTAATTAGCAGGGCTGTTTTTCTCATTTTTCTCAATCTTCTCCCCTCATATCTGTATGTGCTAGTTAGACACCATACTGATGTGGGCAGCCTAAGAACCAGAATAGAATAAAGAAATATTAGAACAGCACATTGCCTGTCTTAGTGAAGGTACACGTGAGAAGAAGTTGCAGTGGGAAAGGCACGTGAAAGAGGAAGCAAAGAAATGGAAGAGAATTTTTATGGTTTAGTTTGGGCCTGATCTTGCAAACATCTGCTGCTGAGGTTATACCCTGCTGAATAATTCCACATGGCGCAGAATCATGTTAGAAGGTGACAAGAGTAGAACCAAGCCAATAACAATGCTGAGTCAAGTAAACCCTTGGAGAAAGTTCACATATTCAAAACTATTGTTTCGTTTCATGCGATGCAGCACTGGCACTCACAGACTTTTCCTGGTGCTCTAACTGGCTGCTCAGCTTTAACACAGGCAGACACGGCAGGAACATGCATGAAAATGCAACCTTGGTTGCAGGGGTGCTTGGAGAGCAACTGTTCCAGCAACAATCACTAGCAAGTGACAGCCACCACTAGGAACATGACACCTTTCCAAAGAAGCTGAAGCCAAGAAGCCAGCAGGCTGCCTTGCAATGGGAACGTGGGCACAGAGAAACACAGGCTTTTCCTCCGCACAACTCCTAACGCACAGTCCAACGTCACTCGGGAGAAAGGTGTTTGGACAGGAGGTGAGGCAGCTCAGATCTGAAGGTCCGCTGAGCCAAACCACTAACTAGCATCAACACTTGGTACATCTGCTGCTGCGTGCTGGCTTGCACAACAGCCGTCTCGCTCTGTGTGCATGGCTCTTGCGATCTCCCCCTGCATACTACACCTAGTAAACAGCCAGCATAACACTTAGTGCTTACTGCAGCTTTTGACAGACTGAACCCTGGCAAACTTGAGTACAATTCCTCTGAAAGAGTAGAACTTTGCCCACCGAGAAAATTTTCAGGCCATCTCTGTGGCACCCTGCATGCTCTGTTGGAGGGATGGTGAGAGGGAGATCCCCAGCATCACAGAGCAACTTGTCACATCGGTATGAGTTCAGATGATGCCTATAGGAGCATTACTCCGTCAAAAGCATACTTCGTGGATATATATTGTAGAGGTGTACTGCAATATACACATGCACTACCAGTAAACAACGTGGTGGGATTTCTTTGACAGATGTACAGCACTGCCATCAAAACACAGCTCCTTCCAATATGGTGTGAAGGTTGCATATAAATATCCTGTGTCACCTCAAGCGTTTGGCAAACTGCCAATCTTGAGCAGGCATCGTTATCCCCAATGCTGTATTTCTAAAATAATTTTTCGAGAGCACAGAACCATCACATTTCCAAGGTTCACAGTTCATACAATCACAGAACCACTGAAGCTGGAAGGGACCTCGGGAGGCACCTACACAGCCTCCTGCTGAGGTTTTTTATGGCTCGGCCCAGTTGGGTCCACAGCTTCTCTGGGCAACCTCTTCAGGTTTAACTGTTTTCAGTTGCCTTCTAAAAAAACCCAAAAAACCAAACAAAAAAACCCCAAACACACAAAAGCCCCACAACTTTTTCCATGCTACACAACAGAAAATATTTTTTCTCCTGATTTACTGAAATGGTTTCAATAGATCTGACAAGTGTCAACCAGTCACAAGGAAATTCCAGCAGCAGTTACATAAATGCCTGAAAACAGGCGTGTTTAGAGAGGGAATGCTGATGCTGAGCCACAGCTGTGTCACTACAGGTATTCCTAGACTTAAAAGACACAGTGCTATGTTAGTAACCTTCATCTGAATGACCCCAGGTCAGTTCTACTTGGATAAGATTTACATTTAAGTATCTTCACAGCAAAGAAAAGGCAGAAATAATTACATCTACATCCATCGCTTAATTTTTAAGCCAATTCATCCATTGTGGTTGTCTCTAATCAAAATGCTACCCCCAAAAAATTTTGCACTAGGTATATCATAGCAGCCAGAGCAATCCCTTCCCCACCTTGTGAAGGAACAGAGCATTTGAGACAGGAGCCTGGGTTGTGCTGAACGCAGTTAAATTTACAGCCAGTTCCCAAAATAGATGTCAAAAGCCCAGCAGGCTCCTCTTTCCTCCATGGTTGCCCACATTGTGGAAACCATTCCACCATCTTGATGCTCATTAGACAGCTCTTCTTCCACCTTCCCCAGCCCAAGCAGGAGTCCTTACCTTCTGAACCCATTCTTAGTCCTGCCAACGCATTCCCTGGTCCCCGAAACTGGCTGGGTTTACCTTGAGAATTTAGCTCTGGCAAGTATCTGCAATACCATGTCATTAATTTGCATAGACATATAGTATAAAATTGGTATATGGCTGTTTTGTAATTTCCAGGCACACATGCCAAGAAGAAACTCAGCCCTACCTGGGGAAGCAGATGTTAAGCCACCGGCATGTGAGCCTAGAGCTGACGGAACAGCGATTCCCATGTTCAGCAGCCGGCAGGTGAAAAAACCCCTGCACCCATCCGGGATGGTAATGAACAGGGAAGTTCTCCTCATCCTTCAGGGGCACAACTGGTGTTGGTACAGTCCTCAAGCCCCACAAAACCTTTCCCTCTCCCCACCTGCAGTATTGCAGAGGGGCTCCAGCCATGGCTCTTAATGTGGGCAACAGCTTTTTCCCCGAGTAAAGGGGACACTTGGGCTTCTAGAGATATTTTGCAGCACCCAAAGGCTCAGAAGCACTAAACACCTCCAGAGTGAAGCACCACGGAGGCGATTGCTACCTGAACCTTCTGCTGTGGTGTCCTGAGTTATACCATGTTCACAGTCAGCCAGCTGGCAAAAAATAGATAGGAATGTATTTGGCCAGAGAGAGCAGAACTTGCAAGGCAGCTTTCTGCTTTGCATGTCCTCCGAGCCTTCTACCAGCATCACGCAGCTTGGTCCGAGGACAGAGCTGAGAGGAAGCCCTGGCCTCCCAGTCTCAAGGACACAACCCTTCAGCCGATGCAAACACCTTCAACAGCAGTTTGCTGCCAGGGGAACTGCCCAATTCCTGTCGTGCTGCAAGAAAATCCCTCTCTCTCTCCCCATCTTTTTCAGCGTGTTTCGAGTGTCAGTCTGAGGGTACCAGCACCCAGGCTTCCTCTCCCAGCTCTCTCCAAAATGCTAGTAATGAAGCAATCAGGACAGTTCAGCAATCAGTGTCTTGAGGTAATCCTTCCTCTTTGGCAGTCGGTAGGAAATAAATTGCTCGCTGGAGCCTGCTACAAATATACCACCCAGGCACAGATAAAATCCCTAAAAAAGGATGTGAAAGACAAAGATTAATCAAGGATCCTGCAGCTATCAGAGGAAGGTATTTTTAATGGGAAAGAAAATGGCTCATTTTCCTGAGCATTTCTCGTGTGATTTTACCTTGATGCAAAATGTAAACACAGAACCTGGAACCCAAGAGATCTTTCAGAAATTTTCAGTATCGCTAAGCATAGGATTAAAAGAAATTGGAAGTAAATACCGTCCAGTGTATCTGTCTTACATGAAGGTTAGGTGAGGTGAAGGAGAGATAAAAGTGGCCAGGAGAAAGACCATATAAATTTCATCTTTTGACAATCTGAATGGAGAAGCTGGAATGGAAATCAAAAGAGTGAAAGAGCAGCCTCAAAGCACTTATTGAAAGCAATAGGTTTAGCTTAGAGAAGGATTCTTGTCCTGCAGATATTTTTGTACATACTTCGCTGATGACTTAATGCATCACAATACTTGTTTTAACTTCCTCCACCGCCTTTTAGGGGAGGATGAACCTGATGCTGGAGCAAAGCACACAGAGGGTCTGGATCAGTGTTTAGGACAATACAGATCTGGAGGGTTTTTGTCTTGTTTGAGGATGAACTTTACCAATTCCTTTCTAGCTATTAGAGGCACCTGTTGGAGCTTGACATATGCATATTCACATTTAAATTCCAGTTCAGTAGGTTTAGAAACCTATCAGCAGAGTGCTGTGTTCAAAACAGTGCCTATTGCTGACCATTTCTGCATTGGTTTCAAGAAGGCAATAAATGCATTTTTACTCCAACTTCTAACTGCTTCACTTGGCAATTTATCTCATCACTCCTTTAAAAAAGCTGATGAGACTGACAGCTCATTATTATTTTTTATCATCTTCCTAGTGATGATAGCATTAGAATTCATCACCTTGAGAAGACACAGGAATATTCAAGTTGCAGGAACTTTATGTTTAAGGTTATAATTTTGCTTTGAAGCACCACATCCTAAGACTTCAAAAAGAATATTCCTCTGCAGTAAGGAAAGGATGGAGGAAGAGAAAAAATACAGCCACAACCTTGCAAGTTATGGTAGCTGATCTTACAGTATAAAAATACTTCAGAAGCTGTACCTGAATTTATTTTAATATTTACTGAAGTCAAACCCTCTACTATCAAAGATGTAGTAACTGCAGTTTGCAAATGACTCCTGAGTCTTACATCACTGACTATACTTCATCATTCTTTTACTGTGGTACCTTTTTGTACACCATGTGTTAAAAGCAAGCCAATTGAGATATTATAAAAGAATTTTGTAAGTTTGCTCCCTGGGCTTTCTGCTCTTATTCCCATCAGATGACTAATGCACAAGCAGGACAAACCAAAACCAGTCTCTAATTAGCTAAGCTAATTAGTTCCAGTAAAATAAAACCCAAACCTTTTCACTATTGTAAGGAGGGGGGGGGGGAAGTAATTTCACTTCCCACTCCTAGTATCCCCAGTTAAAACTGATCTCATCTCCTGGTATTCACACACCTGATAGCCTGCCAACATTCATGAACCCTGGGAGGTTTAACAGAATCAAGGCAACAGGAAAATCCAGGGGCGTAAAATAGGCAGCAAATATCCAAAGGGATGCTCTCCTTCATGACGAAAGCATGTATGCATGTCTGTAGCTCACCTGTTAGTTGTTTCCAATTCCTTTGCTTGTAGAATGCATTATTCTGATATTATTTTTGCCAAAACCAAGCCTTTATATTTTATTTTTCTTTTGGCCTACATGAAAGGAAATGGAAGTTTTTAAAAATGAATGCTACAAGTCTAGTTTTCATTCATTACTTAGTAGTCAACTAGAAAAAAGGCACAGATCACCTGGATTCTTTGGGAGTTGTCTTTTCACCAGTGACGTATGGGTGACACGGACTGTGCTACACCAGCCCTCCCCCAGGACAGCTTACACCTTCCGATGAAGCACAGGTGTTTCATCGCCACGTGCCCAGCTCCACCGTATCCGAGCCTGCTGCTCCCAGCAGAGACCCTGGGCTGTACTGGGGCAGAACACCAGCGGGTGCACAAGGGCCGGTGTGTGCAGGGGAAGGCAGCAAAGGTGGCCGGTGCCAGGGCATGGAAGAGAAGTGGTGGGGAGGGAGCCTGGGATCTTCACTGCCTGGGTCCAGGTGTCCCACCGCTGAGGGAAGGCTGTGGCAGGAAAGCAGGGGACTGGGCCAGACTGGGCAGGTGAGTGGACATGGAGAGGAGACATCAGACAAAGATTGCTTGGTTGGTTGGAGATACCAATGACATCTTCAGAAAGGCAGGGAAGGGAAGTTCCCAGAGCAGCCAAGCTTGTCTCCAGTTTTGTCTCCTTTGTGCTCTCTGCTGTGGCTGGGTGATGTCATTCCCTCTTCCTCCTCCCCTCTGCTTTTGTAGTGAAGTGACATCCTCGGCTCCAGACCGGACAAGGGCAGAGCAGGCTGTGTGATTATTTCCTTCCCAAGGCAGGTCAGGTCTCCGTCACCGAGTGTCAGACTGGGGCTGTTATGAGACTTTTCAAGGCCACCAACACGGAGATGATGAAGGACCTCTGTCTCCAGTGGCAGAGGAGCTGCTGTGCTTCTGCTACGTGGCTTCGGCAATTTCTGTGCCCAACACATCATCCTGAGAGAGAGGAAAGCGGAAAGATGTGTTCACAAGGGAAACTCTGCCCTGTGGTCAGGGGCTGTCCCCATGGTTTGAAGAAATGGGAGACACACCTCTCCAGTATACACAAGAAGCCAGCTCAGTGTTTCCTCTAGTTCGCCTGGTTTCTCTTCAAATATTAATTTGGAAATCCCGCATTCCTAATACATGTGCTTCACACTCGAAGAAGCCTTTACGAAAGGGGAAATGGCAGCCTGGCTAGCTGGGAGATGTGGAGGTTAGTCCAGCAGAAATGGGTGGTAATTTCAGGCCAACTTTATCCTCAGCCTGACAAAAATTGCTGCTTGTATTTAGCATAAACCCAATATCATTTAGGTTCCCTTGGCTGGATCTGTCCTACACATCTGTGTTTCAGGCTGTGGTTGTAGCACAGAGCAGCTGCACAGCCCCATGTTCACCCTTGCAGGACTCATTTCAGTGGTTTTTTGTTTGGTTTGTTTGGTTTGGGGTTTTTTTTGTTAGTTTGTTTGTTTTGTTTTGTTTTGTTTTGTTTTGTTTTTTTTGCGGGAGGGCTTTTCAAACTAGTTACTTTCAGAGGAAACTTAACCAGGTGCTGTGATCCACATGTACAGAGAGGAAAATATACTTTAAGCCTTGATGGGAAAGTGAAAACCCAAATGAATGACTGGGGGCATTCATGAAGAACCAGACTAAGCCTGCTTTGGAGTAAAGGGGCAAATTGCATCAGTAGAGGTGTGGGGCTCCAGCACTGACATCTCTGATCTGTGGGCACACTCCTGTCACGCACACACACACCCCCTAAACTGAATAATTCATAGAAGAGGGAAAAGGGCAGTGATACCTTTCTCTCCTTGTCTTTGCTTTGAGCTACAGCCTTGAGAACATAAAAAGAGCAGTTTGGGGAACAAGGCAGCTGTGCAGTTCAGGAGCAGTAAGTACAAAATAGGTAAGCAGGAACTTCTGGCACATGTGACTGTTAACCAGCCTCCTTTAGTTAGTACAAATTCAGCGAGCAAGCAAAGTAAAAAGACAAAGCAAGCCAAAAAAACCAAGGCAAGCAAAAAGGAGCATGGATAAGGGAGAGAAAGTAGGACCTGTTGCATCCCATAAACAGTGGTGTTAAGGCACTTGGGACAAACACTAAGATCATTACAGGAAAATTTAGCTGCTGAAGCCAAAAGAAGACCTGAGAACACATTTGAAATACCAGAAAGAAGCCTGCTAGACAACTCATGGTAGGAGAGACTAGGAGAAATAAGGATAAACTATCATTACCTAATATACAGAGTATGAAATGCCGCTTGCATCCAGAAACATATTTTTAAATAATTTTCCTCATATTACACAATTATAAAGCTTTTAAAAAGCCTTGCAGTTCAGTGGTGTTTTTTAACTGTAAATCACTATGTGTGTCAGTAGCACTGCAACTGCATAAACCAAACCTCAGCTGTTAAATGAGCAGAATCCCATCCAATCTGATGTGCAATTTAACTTGTCTGGTGAAAGCCTCCCATCTGTCTTGTTCCCAGGTTACTGGGAGGCGACGGCTCATAACTACAGCCCTGCATGTGCAGATAGAAACGTGACTGAGTGATGCTTTAAAAAGGATGCCTACCAAGCCACCTTTCCTGCTGCTTGCAGCGTGTCTTGTCTGCCCCTCACCCAGCTGTGAAACCATTGCCCAGAGCAGGACGCACGGCTGGCCCCGAGGTCAGAGAGACGCGGGCAGGCACCCCACCGTGGGCTGCAGCCATTCCCCTCCCCCCCAAGACAGCTGCACGGTTTTTGCCAGGGCCAAGGATTGCTGGCATTAGCAGTCGGCAGGGCAGGAGGGTTGCTGAGCCCCAAAGTGCTGCAGGCAGCCTCAGGGGGTTGTTCTTGGTGTCAGGCGAGGGCTGTGTGCTGGGGAGAGGAGCAAACCTCACAGGCCTAAGCAGTGACCGGGAAGGACAAAAAGATTCAGCCTGGAGCCAAAGCTCAGCTAAATATAGCTATGTTTCAAGCATGCAAACCACTACGCTAAAATACCCAACATAGTGCAGCTAGCTGCACCATTCTGAGACAGGGGACAGGATACCTTTTCCTAAGACCGATGATTTTCTTAGTTACTTCTTTCTTTTTTCCATTTCTGTGAGAATTTGTGCCGTTTTAAACACCATTTAAGTGGAAATGTCAAGTACTAGCAAACCACGCCATGGCACCTAACACAACGGAGGGTAAGGCTGGTTCTCCAGCATGTTGCTACACAAAAACCCTACAGCACTGTAGAAGAACAACAGTAATCAATAAAACACTATTGCGTGTGGCACTTAAAAGGCAGTATTCTTCAGAGAGCAGCATTTAGAGAATAGACTCCTTCCGTGAGCATGCTGGTACTCAGACTTCATCAAATAAAAGCACTATCGGATAAATTAGTTTATGTTTGGTGAAGCCTTTGAAGAAATATGGCATTGTGTATATCGGTGCCAGCTGTTATTTGTTTCAGGGGTAGTGGGGCATATTCTGCATTGGACTGTGCCAGTACAATCCCCTTTGGCTTCAACCATGAGATCTGAATAAAGACAGGGTGTAAGATCAGAACTAAATTTGGCCTTTAAACTTTAAGAATTCTGCTTTTACCATCTGTCATCTCCTCCTGACTTTAAATTCTACCCCAAAGCAGAGAAAAGAAACTTTTCTTATACAAACAAGAGGTATATCACACCCTCAGAAAGCAGTTCTCCCTTGCCTACGATTTCCACACAAACCATAAACCAGTACAAGATATTCTGAAGGAGAAGCAAGCTCAGGCAGCTCAGAGACACACAAAACATGAAAATGGCAGAAGTACTACAGAACAGTGGTATGGACAACAGGGGGGTTATTACACTATGAAAGATGCGTACCCAGACTAAGCTGGCTCCTAACAGTTCTGCACAAAAAGCGTCATTAGACACATCTGTGCCGATGTCAAAAGATGAGACAGATAAACACGCTAAAATGCAACCCATGCAGTCCCGTAAGTGTACTTGAGAGGATTGTGTTGAGGCAGGAAAATACTGGCTAGAAAGCTACCAATAAATATAAATCCTCCTAGAAAAATAATGTTAGATATCACCTCTAGTCTCCTTAGTATTTATACCCTCCTTTAAGCTGGCCTTCACATATTTCTTAGACAAAAAGCTGAGTGTAAAGCTCTCCAGTACACCTATAAAGCAGGATGCCGCAACTCCAAACCAAGTGAGATGTCTCTAGAGGGTTCCCAGGCTTTAGGTTGGTTTTGTCCTCCAGAGAGGCATCGTAAGGGTGGGAACAGGCAGACACCTCCTTGCCAGCAAACATGGTGTCACCGGTAGCAGTCCCCACCCACACAATTGTGCCTCTACACTGTAGTGAGACCCACAATTCATCTAAGGAGGACACCACCTAAGCCATCCGTTCGACATCTGCACGCAGACATTTGGAAAGCTCTGGTATTTCTGTTCCCACCATGAGTGGCAGGCATCCTTCTGTGCATGAAGTCAGTACAGATCTCCATTCTTCGGAAAGGACACAAATAATTATATATATAATTATATATATTATTTCATCATAATTATAGAAGATACCTATATATACCGCACATTATGTCAACTGTTAACTGCTTAGAGCTTGCCTCTACTTGCAAGACAAGTGCATAAATTAAGAAAATTAAATTATTTAGAAAACGTTGTTAATTTAAAATTCTATTTTTAATAACCCTAAGAAAGGACAATCTGATATCAGAGAAAGAATAACTTATTTCAAGATAAACCAGTATGGCTGATTCCAAAATAAAAGACTGGCCCTGTACAAAGTTTAGCCTGAGTATCCTAGGATTAATAATCCCAAAGGCTCTGCAAGTATGTATATACACTTCTCTGTCCATCCAGCTGCATAATCACTCCACAAAACCTCAAAGAAAGCAACATATTTTTTTCTAACAAATGCAAAGAGTGAAACCAATCAGATAATCCCAAAAGGCCAAATTATGAAAAATGTGCAGTGGGGATGAGGAGTGGCCCCAGCCCACCTCCACCTTTCTTCAACAGGAGCAGTTATCCCCGGTGAGCAGGCTCGGGGGCACAGCACGTTTGGGCTCCTGCCTGCAGGAGCAGGGACGAGTTTTGCTTCTCCCTGAAAGACAAGTTGTGCCATTTCAGGCCCTGATGCTTGCCTACCGTTACAAAAGCAACTCCTTGTAGGATTTTATTCTAGGCTTCTTCATGTTCTTGCATCGCTTGGATGTCTGGAGGAAGGTCAGAGGGGTAGGAGCAAATAAAAGATTAAAGACAGATTAAAAGGCCCCGAGGATCCTTTACTAATCTGACAGATAAAGGCACATCCTAACACCATGCCTCGTATGTGCACCATCACCTGAGCTTTGCCCCTGTGGCCTTGGGTGCTGCTTGCCCAATATTTCTGCTGGTGCCCACACCCCCTGCTGCCTTCCTCTCCCAGCAGCTATGGTTCCCTTTCTCCCCTGCAAAGGCCTCTGTTATCATCCTCTTTCTTCTTTTCTTCCTGTTGCAGTGTGTCATTTTTAAAGGGCTGTCCTGGGAGTCTGGGAAGAACTAAGGCCATATCCATGTGTGCACATGTCCTCGTGCGTGTGACGGTCCCCCGCTCTCAGGGGCGGAAGACATGCCTTGTCCTTCACTGCAATCTGAGCGAGTAAGCAGTGGAAGAGCGCCCAGCCTTGGCGACGTGTGAGCTCCTACGACTGAAGCAGGGGAGCAGCAGCCGTTGGGGGTTGAAGCCCCTGGTGAATCCCCCCCAGCATCCCAACAACTCCCATGTCCTGGGGTGTCAGTTCACAGCCCAGCACCCTGGATGGCACCAGCCCTGGAGATAAGCTGAGCAGGACACACGCAGGCCGGCCCATTTCTTTGCCACTGATATTTCAGAACCGGCATTTCCCAGTTAATTTTAGTTTGCTTTACCAGTTGATCCCAAGAGTGGGGGAAATTCTGTTTTTTCTCTTAACACTGTTATACAATATTGTGTTGAACTGCATACATACAGCCAGAGGGAAAACTAAGCTTAGCAAGTACTTCTTCTTGGCAATCAGTTTTGAAACAGATGTTCAGCTGTCGTAAGATGTATTGTGGTAGTGGGCTGGGTCCTAGTACAGTGCACAGCCAAGGATGTAGTGACAATTGTACAGGATTAATTAAACTTCCTGAATGACCTCACTTAAAGGCTCTGCAGAGGCCAGATAAGAATCACACAGCTTGGCCAAGAGCCTTAAAAGGGAAAGGAAAGGGAGGGAAAAGGACTTTCCGTAAATGTGCACTTCTTTCTCCGGTTCGGGTTGTGGAGCAGCACCTGCAGGGCCTGGCAGAGAGGGGAGCACCGCTGCTGCTGCTCTTGCTTAGTTTAAACAAAAAGAGCTGAAGGGGTCAGAGGTGCAAGCAGACGGCCACAGGCAGCCCTGCAACCTCACAGCAGCACACGCAGTCAGCTCCCTCCCCCCACTTCCCCAGCAGTCCTGCTGCCCTCGCTCCGTGTGCTGCACTTGTACAGCACTCCCCATCCACTCCAGGATCCCAGGGCACAGAGGGACCCACCAACACAAAGCCAGGGGCACCTCTGCTGCAAATAATGTAGTGTCCTAGCTCGCTCCCTCATCAATGCATCGAACTCTGGCTCAGTCCAGCTGACAATCATCATCCCACAGTCTGAAAACACGAAAGAAACCATTAGAGAATTGGCTTCTTCCTCCTATATCAATCTTCCAACACTACCCTAGTTGGCTTTGCAACCTGACAACACCCCACAGATGCCCACTTGCCACTTTGCAGGATACACAAGCCATACAACACGGCGTCATGCTACTAAAACTGCATCTGGCAGGTGGCAGTGAAGCACTTGGGCACCCTGAACTGCAGAGGTACTCCAAAAAAATTACATCTTAGGTCATGAAGGAAACACACAGATACTAGGGAGTTTAACAGGGCCAGAACATGAACTTGAGCACTGCCCATACTGTTAATGTTGCATTTTCAACAGGCTCCCTGGCCTGGTTGTGTCTCCCAGGCAATGCCCAGACTTACTTGAGGGGACACCACCATGTAGTGACTGTTCTTAAGAGAGAAGATGGACAAGGCTGCCTTGCACTGGAGGGAAAGAAATCGTCCATCAGCTGAGCAGCAACGCCTTGGGATGAGCAGGACATGGCCCATTTTACTTGCACATCAGGGTGACATGCAAGGCCCAGAGATGTCCCCTGGTGCTGTTCTCTGGACACAGCCACTTCACACACCTTCACCTGGGAACAAGGGATGGCCCCTGGGGGCAGATGCCTCTAGCAGCATGGATGTAGCCGAAGGTATTCAAGTGCTCAGCTTCCTTTGATTTCAGGCACACAAGTGCCTTCAAAAATAGAGGCTGAATTTTACCATAATGCTGGCAGTATGATTTCATGTCACAGCTAACGTTATGCTCCACTGGGGTGGTCCTGCTCTCCACCACCCTCACATCAGTTTTGGTGGCTCCATTTTCCATCACACCAATCAAGTTGCCAAGCAAGGGCATGATCACTAGGTGTCTGGCTAGGGAAGCAGTGTGGCATACAGTCAAAGACTGTGTGAAAGAGAAAGGGGATGCTCCTTTCTACAGCAGGCAACAGATGGGTTATCTTAGATGTAAGAAGTGCAGCTGGAGAAATGAGATTTGCAGTTCTTAGGGAATAACACAGCTGCTGCTCTTCTCTGCACCAGTGGTACTTGCTGTGTCCTACAATGCCTGGAGAACACATGCTGCTATAGAGCTTGGTTCACACACCTTTTCTTCCCACCAGCATCCTGTTACGGCAATGCGTACCAAGTGCCAAATGAAGTTCTTAGGCTCTACTCGCACAGCCCTGATGCTGACCTCAAAAGGGGGGTTGCCCACAGAAACTATGGAAAGAAGGGTTTGGAAAATTATCCACAGAATGGAAAATACTCTCCTGTGAAAATTACATTTCTCAATGTGGGAAATACCTTTGGCCTTTCCTACCCACAATCCTGAACAGGAAAACAGTGCATCAGGAGAGTGACTACGGAGGAATGTTTGGTCGTCTTAATGTTTTTAATATTACACATCCAATGTATGCACATGTTGTTCTTACTGTGTTATATGTAATACAAAGAGTTGTGAAATACTGCTGAGAAGCTCAGAGACTGGAAGAGTTAAATAACTTGTTGAAGTCCCACAGCAAGCTGCTGATAAGAATCAAAACCAGAATCCATATAAAACAGCAAAAAAAGAGCAGAAACCAAAGTGATTGGCAAGATGCCTATCTATTTCAAAGGGACCACAATTTAATCCCTGGAGTCTTGACTTCTAACCTGCCCTACTTGTGGCACAGCAGATTATCAGCTGGGAAACTGCTCGTTTCAGGCTGATCAGCATGACAAAGCATGTGACATGCATCTTGATAAGCAAGTTACGATAAATGTACTTTTAAATACAGTTTAACAAAGTAGGTCTAGTAGACACTAGAACCATCGGAAGTGTGGTGAAAATGTTTTCCTAGATTTATCTGCTTTATGTGATCCAGGATCTGAATCTCTGCCATTCTTACACAGCCCAAGAGTCCAGAAAATTTATCATTTGCTCCAGCAAAATACAGTAAGTTTCGTTCCCAAATAAGGAGTTTGCCCCATGGAATTTAGAACAGCATATTCAAATAGGGCTAAACAATTTCATTTAATCTTTAACATGAGTTTAATTATTGCATGGCTTGATCTCCTGAGTTTTCCCCTCACAATTAGACACCACAAGGAAGTAACCAAAGACAAGAGGAAAGGAAGAGCTGTGGATGTCACCACGCTCATCATGGGGCATCTCTCCTCAGTAAAATAATAAAATAGCCAAAAAAAAGCTGTGCTGCTTCTGTGGCAAAATGAGACTAAGAGGAGAGCCATCCGTATTTGACCACACACATGTTGCAGGAAGGGAGTGGCCAGCCTGGGTACCAAAACACGCCTGCCCTTGAGCACCGCTGAAGCACGGGCAAGCAAGCCAGCCTTCCTCTCCCAGGCTGACCCTTCCTGAGCAAGAGGCAGGAGCAGAACTGCCTCAAGCAGCCCCAGAGAGATGCTTGCTTTGTCCCTGCCCTAGGCCAGCTCTGGCCCCATGCTGGGAACATGTGAGCCAAGCTGCCAGCAGGAGACAAGGATGGCTGGGGATAGCAGCAAACACTGAGCCCAGAGCAGAGGGCCCGATGGGCAACGCTCCATTTTCTCTGCATGATGGGAAATAGCAGTATCACATCCTCTGCGTGGTCACAAAGTAACCACGTCTGTGCCCTGTGCTGTTTGCTGTTAAAAAGATACTATTCTTGGAAAAGAACGCTGCAGAACGCACATTTTCTACTTTGTTTTCCGCCTATTAGCTTTAATTCCTTTACAAGGACCCACACGGACACACGTAGTGACTTTGTACAGATTCACAGCCGAATACTTTCTGCACAATGCCCAGGCTTTACCTGTAGTAACATCTCAACTTTAAAAGTAACAATAGAGGGAAAAAAAAACCAACAACTATAAATCAGTTGTGAAAACAAGCACATTAACCTGCTTACAGTGGAGCAAGAGAGCATGCTCTTTGCCATGGACAGAGGATCTGGAAGCAGGGTCCAGCTCCTGAGCAGGTGTCTCCAGCAGTGCCAACACACCATAAATTAATCCACTGTAAACCCAAGGTTAAAAGGCTGATCTACGTCCTGCGGCAGGACAACGGTTGCAGAGGCCCTTCTCAGTCTAGAGATTCAGGTGGAAACACCTCCAGGGTTTAGAGATCCTTAATTCCAGCTCAGGCCTGTGATTATAAATGTATAGTTTTCTGCTTTTTCTTACAATATAAAACCTCTGCAGTTCAAACAATTGTTTGATCCATAGGACTCACAGTGTACAAACATGATCCTTCAGGACTTATTCAGACAAAGTTCTCACAACCTCAACAGAGATTTTCACTAAGTGATTAAAGCAATTGTTTTTCTTTTGTATGGTTTTAAAATTATATTGACAACAAAACAAGCATCAATAAAGTACATTGAAAACTCAAGGAGAATTTAGATAAAAATCAACTTCATCATCTGTGTTCAAATTGTCTTGCATGAGATGAGACAAAAACCCTAGGAATGGCCCAGAACTGAGCATTTTCAGATTTAGGAGAAAAAAAAGGAAAGAAAGAAAAGTTAAGTGAATTTCTTCCGCTATTGTGTTCTGGTTTTTGGGGGGCTTTTTTGCTGGGGGTTTTTTTTTTTCTTTCCTGAACTTTTTTACTTAAATAAGAAAATTCCATCCCAGACTTGACAAAGCAATTTTGATGCTATTTTAGACAAGCCCCTATGCAAAATGAATGCTTTCCTAACCTCCACCTCTGGGCTTTTCCATCAGCTTTCTGTGGCACACCGATATCTCTGGCACGAGCTGAGCACACAGCTCCATCTGGCTGAAGCCTGCCCTGTGCTGCAGAGTCCCAGTGCTGTCCCTGCGCACACCGACTGCCAGGCACCACCGACAAGCTTTGGCTATTGCCTGACTGCATGCCACGATGCTGCTCCAGAAACCCCCAGGACTTTTTCAGTGTGTGTTAACACAGGAAGGCAGCTAAGTTCCCCCGTGATCATCACTGGCACCTGCTGAGCAGCCCCCTCTCTGGGGTGTCCCATGGATTTAATCTATCATTAGATAAGATCGGGCCCGTTCCAGTCAAGAAGAAAGTATTACATACACAGCATCCGCGTGAAAGATTCCCAGGTTCTCTCATGGCCAAAGGAGTCAACATTCTATTATACCAATATAATATTTTTGTAACCTAGAAAGCAATTATTTTAGTATTGAAGCCTGACATCATAGATAATAATCTTTAATGTCAAAAGCAAATTACGACAAATAGGTAAGGCACTAATGGAACAGATGCTCTCTGCAGGCAGAAGGAGGGTATGTTGCTCCAAGTAGCTATGTCCTCCCCCTCCCCCAGTAAGCTATATTAACTGCTCTGACAGCTCTTTGTGACAGATAACAACCCCACTAACAAGCATCTGACCCGAAGTACCTGTTAAAAGTGTCACTGTCACTCCAGTGGGAGCTCTGCTTAATGCTGCTCTCCAGGTGAGGTGGAGCAGCTCAGCACAAACAGACCGTTTGGTCCGCTCCTCTCCTGCAGCCTTCTCTCAATGAGCCATGCTCCTGCTTTTCCATGTCCTACAGTGTGCTTGGTTTTCCTGCTACACTCCTTAGAGATGCTGGCAGGATACAGTCCCAGTTCTGAGGAACTGGGAAGCCCTCTCACATTTGCCAACAGAAGTTGTGGAATAGGGTATCAAAGCTTTTAAATTGACATTGCCTAAGAGTTCCCAAATGCTTTCACTATTTCAGTTAAAAACAAGAGTGAGGTAGCAAAATACTTCAGATTGCACTTCCCAGGAAGAGGCAGAAAGCACATTCGGCTTTTCCAGTCTTCCTTCCCTTTAACAGCACGTTATGCCCCTTGGGGCTTGGGTTAGCAGCAGTACCCCGCTCACCAAACACGGGTGCAGTGCAACGCGTCTGTGAGAAGCTGTGACAAGCACAGTACAGGATGAGGTGAGGGCAGCAAAAGAAGGTAGGAACCGACTGGGGTTTTATTCTCTAGGTATTAGTTCTGCCAGCTAGCATAAATTTAAAGAAGAAACAAAACAGCAGTCAGTCAGAGGGAAACACCTGCAGCTCTTAGGGAGTCCCTCAGCTTTGAAGTTGAACTTCTTTGTTTCACCAGTTTAAATTAAGCAATTAGTCAGTAATCTGCTGCCGATTTTTTTTAGCATGCCTCCCAAACAAATGTTACCCATAAGCCTTTGATAAGACTATGGTACAGAAAGGGCACATAAGAAATAGCTCCAAAATTTGTTGTTGTCACATCTAAGGGATAAAAAGCCTTTTCTCTGCTGCAGGGGTGGGGAAAAGCAGAGTATTTGAATCAAATTAGCCTGCTGGGTACCTAAGAAATATAAGTGCATGCGGAGCGTATTGACCACATACTGTTCCTGCGGGGGGTTGATAGGGAACATATGTGAAGACTTGATGATGCTGGAAGGATCTGGAGATTCCCTCCTCCCTGCCAGCGAGCTTTCTTTTGGCTGCACAGTTTGAACCTGATTCAGTCCCTCTACTCCTGTGATCTGCACCACCACGCCTGTGCAACCAGTGCTAGATTTCCCTCATGAAAGCAAGAAGTTTTACATAATCTGTCTCCTGGAAACATTCATCTCAGCAGTGCTCTCCCTCCCATGGGTGTCTTCTCAAAATCCTGCTGCTCTCGCTCTCCATTTGTTAATCCCCCAGATAATTCTGCATGTGCTTAAGTGATGCCTGGGAATAGGAAACTTTCTCCGGTGGGGAAAGAGAAAAAGAAGTTAAAGAGAGAAAAAAAGAAGGTAAAGCTTATTTTAAAATATTTTTTTTCTTAATGTCTGGGTGACAGAGTCCATTGAGACAACACTGACTGCATATTTCTTAGGCAGTAGCTAGCACCAAAGTCCCAGCCCTGTTCCCCTTAGACCAGGGAGCTTTGTGGAACAGAAGACTTTTCCCGTGAGACTCCACTTCTCAGGAAGGTTTACTTCCCCACAGACTGAGATCTAAGACCACATGCCTAGGAAGCAGAGAAGGGAGCCTTCCCCTCCGTCTTAACCCTTCATACCACACAAACCACCAACCTACTAACTTCCCTGACCTGCCGTGTTTGCCCCAGCTGCACATCACGCTTTCCAGGACACTAGAAAGACCATGGGAACATTTCATGAACATTTTGAGGGCATGTGCTGTGCTGTCATGTTTATGGCTTTAAACATCCTCAATATCTCACACCAAGCAAAAGCTAAACCAGGCCTCAGTCGCAGCATGCACCGTATCTTACTGTATCACAGACCCCACAGGGCTCACACAATCAAAATCAGTCGCATTCGCTGACACCTACATCCCTTGGATACCTCCACACCAACAAAAGTCGCTCAGTCCTCTGTCTGCATTGAACCCACTGGGTTAATTTTAAAGCTATCTTTGAATTATCATGACAACAGCAAATGGAAAACCTTAAGCTTCTCTGCTGAGGATTTAAAGAGGGCAAATATGGCATAATTATAACGGGAGTCACAATTCCTAGCAGAAAGAACTTTTTAAAACCACAGCTAGGTGTACTTTTCAATTTTTTAAAAGCACGTAAGGATTGAAGACAGAGCTAGATTCACATGCAATGACAAAATAAAACTGGCCCAAATCCACAAAAAATGGAGACAGAGAAATGCAAAGTTACATCTCTGCACATCTGTTTTACCTCCCCAGGTGGAGGAGCCACTGCTGCCTCTGCCACCTCACTCCATCACCTCTGTCTGCTTGTGAGAGATGGGCAAGTGCAAGCGGCTTTGCCAGGCCAGGTCTGAAGAAGCTCTGGGTGGCCTTGAGTGGAAGTGGCAGACACTTTCCTCTGCCTCATGCAGTCCTGCTTTTGGGTTTATGCCTGGAGACCTGGTGGACTTAGCCCCCGTGTCCCAGAAAGGTTGCATTGCATCATGCCTGCAGGCCCTTGGCAGGGGGAAGCAGAAGATTTTCCAGAGGAAAGCCGCCCCAACAAACAGCCTCTTGGGAAGAAAGTCAGGCTCAGATTTAGGTCTGTGGTCATAAATCGAGAATAGAGGGGAAACTCAAAGAGCTGTAAGAGCAACATTTGCAGGGTAAGCATGCTGCATCCCCTGCTTCACCACAGGATAGCTGTCACCTCCATGGTGACATCCCCTGCAGCTTAGCCCACTGCTGCTGGGCTTTAGTTCTCTGTCTCCTTCTGCTAGTGTCTGGCTTAGGTGAGACCAGTCCTGAAAGTATTAGGGCACCGTGGTCCCTCCGGGACTCTCTTGCCCACCATGTGCCAATGCCGAAATGCCTGTCCAGCTGACATGTCCCAGGAGCGGGGCTCTTCCCTTCATGGTTTGCACCAAATCTCACCCACTTCCAACCATCTACAGGATGGCCATAACCTAGTTTATCTGGTGGACAAGATTTCAGCACAAAAAGCACAATCATTTGTAACTGAGTTGATTGATTTGTACTTGACAACATGTAAATGGTTCAGAGTAGCTACACGGGTCTTTCTCAGTGCTGCACATAAAGGTCTTAACTGCTTGAAAGCTTAGCTCGGCTTCCTGCCCCCTCCCCCCCCCAGCTAAACTCTCAATATTGACTACTATTAGGAAAATGGCTTCTCCTACAGCTCTGGGCCGTATGGCTGCGTTATTATTATTACCAGAATTAAGGACTTCAGCCATCTGCCGAGCCATCAGCAACCATTCCCTGCCTGTCCCCTGCCCCAGCTCCACCACTGCAGGCTGCTCCAGGAGCAGAGCGTGTGCCCAGGAGAGGAGAGATTTCTGCAGGCAGCCTCGGAGCTGTGACCAAGGTGGGCTGGCTATGCCACCAATTATTGTTTCAGAATGGGCCAAGCTTCTCAGGAAGCTGAGACACCTCCTTTCTTAGCATAAGAGATAAGGCTGGCACCAAAGGCGGTGAACAAATTTGGCCTTGTTAGCAAAGCTGCCATTCCTCTCTCACTCCATTAAGACCAGTATTCCTGGATTTGAGGCTAACCACAAAAATCTGATTTTTTGCAAAGCCTCTTCTCTTGTATTGGAACGAACAATATCACCAACACACTTTGAAACCACCTGGAAATGTAAACTTCTGGCAAGGAGAAAAATCAGACCACATGATTTTATTATTTTTATAAAATCTCAGTTGCCATAGTTTGCAGGTGAAGAGTCTTCAATTTTACATATGCAAATCAGGCTATTCATAGGAGCCATTATTAAATAGATTGTACACAACACAGCCTAAATACAGTCCAGTCAGCATTAATGAAGAAAATTGCAGATGAGGTAAAACAGAAGGACCTCAGCCTGGCAACACAGAGAGCCACAACTAAGGAAGCACCAACATTGCATCTCAGGTGACCAATCTCTAACTTTTCAAATTTTGTTCTGCATTTAAATATTTTATTAATAATTTATTCTAATGCCATCTCAAGTGAATAATGAATGCTATCAGAATTGGGGTTTTAAAAGCCTCCAACAACAAAGGAATACCAGACTCCTATAGGTCAGCCTGCCCTGGGTATTAAAACTCAGAACACCTGTTTTAAGCAGAAAACATCTCTATAGTGGATTCCCCAAAGGCTATTCAGCCAACTACAGCAATTTTATGTTTACCTTGAAAGCAGTCATTAGTATAGGCTAATGATGTATAAAAACATCCCTACAACCTGTGGTTATGAGCTAAATAATTTCTATAGTCTCAAATGAATTCAGTAGGAAATGCTGTAATAAGAACAAGAACATTATAAATAACAATTACATACAAGCAAAATGCACCAAAAGAATAGACAGGGTAGGATATTCCTGAAGGTCCCGACAACGTTTTTTTTGACTGCTACAATTTTTCCTGTCCCTCCAAAATAGAATAATGGGTGTTTCTCAGGTTTTCTACATAACTTGCTTCCAAAGCAAAAAAAACCCCACAACACCTCAACGAATCCGGTACATGGTCCTTTTATACCAGCCTGCTTGCGTGACTACAGTGTTAAACAAATCACACATTTTGGATGCGGACATGCCAGATGGCCTTGTGGCTGTTGCTGATCACAAGTGTAACACTGCCAGGTTTTGGCCCAGCAGCTACTCAGGTTCTTTAACAAAAAATCAAGACAAGTTTCAAGTAAGAGTCATTCAGCCAAAGCATCATCAATGCATTACTGTTCTGAAAGGTGAAAAGAGGTGATCAAGGAAATTGAACCAAGAGACAAAAGGCTGCTGTCTGGCACTCTTTTCCTGGATGCAGCTGAAGCAGCAACACCCCTAAGAATTCAGTATTCAGTAGTGCAACCAGAACTGCCCAGCGTAACAGAGTATCATAAATATCCAATGTATAGATGGCTGAGATCTTACTACTGCAACTCTGCTTCTGCAAGGATCAAAGCACTCTGAAATGGATCAAATGAATAATTAATAACCATTGCCTGTACACCACCAGCATGAAATTGCTCATTTAGTTCTAATCAAAGTTAAATCTCGGTTTTCCAAGACCAGACTTTTTATAATTTTTACTGCAAAACTCCACTATTTTGAAGATGTTTTTCCAATGCCATTTACGGTTTGTTTTTCATGACATCCTGGAAAAGTTTCTCTTCATTGCTTGCCTCACACAGGTGAATTACACAGCAGTACCAATCTGCAGGATGCAAACCATAAACACAGTAGTCTGTCAGAAATGCAACAGCTGCCAAGCAGCTTGACTGAGTAGCACCTACACCTCAAGACTGGAAGTATAGTATGCTGGCAGAAGCTATAGGAGGACATATACAAGACCAGAAAGCAAGACAGCGATGTATAGTTCAGACACGGATTGTCTTCACAAATTATATTAGTTTTCACCTCTTTAGACACAGTCTTTGCACTTCCTTTATGTGCACTCCCTCCACAGAGGAGGGTTAACAAGGGTTGTATGTCCGCCTTTTCACCTCCCTGGCTTTCCCCCAGGGTCCTTGGCTTTAGCACTCTCCACCAGCAGCCAAACAAGGCTAGATGCAACTCTCCAGAACCTGTCAAGGAAACCTCAAAATGCAGCCAGAAGAAATCAAACAAGCCATGAACCAGAAAGTTATTCCATAAAAATTCTGTATGTGGGTGCCTGGGTTATCTTTGAAGCTTTGTTGCCTTAAACACAGTTCACAGAGTCTGGCAGTTCTGAGTTCTGCCTCCACAAAGGAAGCCCACAGGGACTTTCTTCTCATATTTTCATTACTTTTTTACTTTGACCAAAGACTAGAAGCATCTTGCTGATAGGAAATACTAGATTCGTAGAGTTAGTGGAGTTTAAGTTTTCTGGACATGGTCCTTGGAGTCCTGGGAATATGATAACTTCCTATCGTATCACAGTGACCATCAGTAACATAGCTGACCTAAATCTTAATCTACTCTTACTAGTATCGATAGTATCACCTTAACACCAGAATGAGTTCTAGCATTAATCACACATCCTTGAAAGCTTCTGACCTTTAAGAATTAGATTATTTGAAAGAACATAAAAAACATGGAGAAAGCAGAAACATTTGCTTTCCCAACTTTCCCAGGGACCTCACCCCTATCATGAAGCACTGAAGAAGCACTTCTGAGGGCTGCAACCTTCCACCTGCATTTTCTCCAGAAATCTGAGAGCCCAGCAGAGGACTGCAGGTTGGAAACTGCACTGACCGGGAGCCAAGCACTTGAGAACTTAGGATAACAAGAACAGTGATGTTTAATGACTTGGCCAACACCACTGAAAACAACTGCCTGTGTGTGTTTGTATTCCACTGAAGGCACACAGTGCGTATATGGCACATTAGACTTAAAAGCTGCCAGTGTACACAATGAATTATGCAGCAGTGTTTATTGAACAATTTAACTAATAAGCCATCTTAGATTTAAATAATAATAATAATAATTTTGCATGTAAGGCGTACAGTAAAAACAATTCATGCATTCTAAGTGCCTGGAGCAAAGCGTACCTTCCTTAGCAGAAGGCTTACCGGGAGCCAACAGCTGAGGGTTTTCCAGCTATGCAGAAGAACAGGGACAGGGAAACAACACACTTCTAGTTCCTTCTGCCGTTTCAGCCATCCTAGAGGTGGGAGCTCAGGACTGTAAATATTACAGTTGTGAGGCTTTACCACTGAGGTTAACTAAGGACCTTAGCTGGCAGCTGCAGATCATTCTTTCATGGACATATAGTGCTAAATGTAGCTTGAGATAAGCAGAAGCTGATGAAAAACAAGTGAGAACTGCAAGACAGTGAAGTGACAATATACAGACTTGGGGATCTTGGTGTCATTACGTGGCAATCACCCAAATATTCCAAGAAGCCTGTCAGGAAAGAAAACCAGAATTTTGCAGGACTGCTTTATGTGCTTTAGGGTCTTAATTACTTGGGTATTAGTATGGTACGTAACATTATGATTTGCTGCAATTATATAATTACAGCAATATTACAAAATATTATAATGCATAAAATGGATATCCTAATGCTGCATAATTACAATCTGCAATATAATACATGAATTGATTTGTATACTATGTACCATTACAGTTTTACATTCCGGCATTTCCCATGTTTCAATTGCATATTGCCACTTAAAGCATTCCCTTAAATCCCTGTCCACAGCTCACTTGTGCTTTCCAACCTGCCTTAATTTCTTTTCTATCTTCATCACATAGTTTCTGCCTAATACTTGTGGTATTCCAATCTGGTCCTGATGGATTACAAACCATTTCAAATGAATGCACAATTGTTCAAGAATGTAACCACAAAACTACATAAAAATAAAGCTTCTCCATCACTTAGGGTCTGGCTTTGTCTTATCCGCTAACTAGAAAATAATAACCTTTTGGAACTATTAGCGGAGCGTAGAAACATCCTTTAGTTTGAGTAATATACTGTAAATTAGCTTATCTACATACTGATTGTTGAGCATATCTGGAACCAATGGATCAGTTACAGTCTGTAACAGTTGCCTTACAGCTCTATTTGTCATGACAGTGATAGAGAGTCTTGCCCTGGATCACCCAGGGACCTGCAGCCTCCTTTCCAGCTCTGCTGTCCACTTTGCACACTGCCAATCAATCTCCCAGAAGTAACAATCCCTTGCTTTTTTCTGTATTAATTTAGCAATAATGACAAATAATGGGTAGCTGTTTTGTGTCTTGCAAATTTAAATCCAAACACATAACCCATATTACTAAGACCTATGGACTTTGTTCCAATTTTAGCTACCTTTAAAAATATGGTAATTTCATGTTTCCCCTTGAGTTTGCGTAGGATTATCTATGTAAATAAGGGAGCAAATCCCAGAACTAGCCAGAAATTTTATTAAAACTTTTTTCACAGGTAGTTGAAAGGCTTTATCTTTTTATGAGAAATTTCTATTTATAGGAAATTATTACTTATACCCTTTAAAAAGTCAGGCAACATTCCAAATCACAATTTTTTTTTAAAAAAAGCACAACATCTGTTTCATAAAAACCAAAATTTTGACTACAGAAAATGAGAAATCGGGATTTCCTACAATACCAAGTTGATTTGCAGGTTGGGTGGTTGAATCTCCCCCCTGAATTAGAAGCTGCCACCAGAACACACTTGTCATCAAACATTGCCAAGGACTCCTCTGGTGGTGGAGCCAAACAGCCAGATGGGGGTGATGCCATCCAGCCACAAAAACGATGAGCCAGATGCATTTGCAACAGCATTTTCAAAGTTTTTGAAGTTTCCCATTTTAATTTTAACACAGTAGTAGTATTTTATACAGATGTTTTAAATACTGTACTAATTCAATGTCTTTTGCCTCCACCAGCTCCAGTAATCTCTGGATTAGCTGAAGCTAAAGGAGGGAGCTCAGCACCTCAGAGTGCTCGGCCAAATAAAGCACAAAATCTAATCATAAATGATTCAGTATTTGAACAAAGGGCATAGTTGAAAAGACTGTAATTTTGAACTGATCTCTGCTTAATTTAATTTGCATTCAATGTCTTTCTGTTGGTCTCCATTAATACAGCCTACTTGGCATTTTTGTCAAGTAAATCTTTCTAGGTTTTTCCCCCTCCTCCATCACTTACATGCCATTCATTGGAAGAGATATGGGCAAAAAAATGCTTTTCAATAAACCCAGAAGGTTTTGTTCAACTCCCTTTTAACTTCTCCTCCCTCTCTCTATTAATATAATGTTCTATAAAGCTTGGCCTAGATTTTGTGACTGCATCATATCTTTCAAGGAAAAGATTACCAAAACCCATTTGTGTTTCACTATGGGACCAGAGAGCTGCCTTGCTCCTCCTGCCCTTTGGGAAGCCATCCACTCACGCCATACTTGGATACCTTGGATAACCTGCTCTGCATGATTCTGGTTTCTGACCTTAAATACTTTAAAGGGGCTAAGTTATCCTGTGGAATATCAAACCCTTAAGATACATTTGGCCGAGTAACTCAATTCATCAGCCACTTGTAAAAATTGTCATCACTGCAGGCTGCTGTTTTAAATAGCGATTAGGACTCAAATCATACTGTTTAAAGGATTGTTTATAGCTATTTAATATTTAGATTCCTATCGCTTTACCGTAATGTCACTATCTGCTTTCTCGTAACCTAAATGTTCCGTATTCTTGTTTACCTTTACCCACGGGCAGCACGCTCGGGTTTTAATTAAGCTTGGCGGGAGGAGCAGGGCGGCCGGCGAGCGCCCCCTAGCGCCCGGAGGGGCCCGGTGCGCGGGACCCCGCTTTGGCCCGGCCATAGCTCGCCCTCGTTCCAGCGGGAGCGGTACAGGGGAGCACAAAGACGCAGCTTCACAAACACCGGGAAATTCTCTGTAGTCAAGAAAGAAAAAAAAAATTGACATTTAGGATGAGAACTAAACCGGCTTCAAGGTTTTAAATTAAAAAAAAAAAAAGTCTAGATTGAGGCATGAGAAACATTTCAAAAAAACAAGCTCCCAGGCAAATAATTGAAAGACTGCTCCCCTGACAAAATGCTGGGGGGCTTTGGCTACGGTACCACCAAAGCTCGGGGCTGGGACGAGACAGAAAAAGCCTGGAGCTCCCGGTGCGCTGGGGCTGGAAAGCAGCTGCCATGGAGAAGCAATGCTGACAGCAAGCGGAGATGCTGGCTGCTCAGGGGCAGGTAGATGGATGCGCCTACCTAGGTGGCTGGGCTAAAAGTGAGCCTATGGCCCCATGAAGAGTGGGGTTCGAAGGGTCCTGTCAGAAGGCATGTGAAGGAGGTAAGGTGAAATCTGCTCTTCTTCGTCTCCCTAAGGACACGTTACCGAACACCATTTTTGGGGAAGCTCTGCAGACCAGCTTTGGGAACTTTTTCCTGCCGTAATTACATGCAGCTGTATTTTTAGCCCCTCCATTAAGTACATATTACCTCTTAAAATCCCGAGAGCTTTTTTTAATAGATTATTAGAAGGTTTTTTCCATCCTTTATTTTATCTTTAATTAGCTGTTATTCATACAAATTGGGCTAATATCAAAAGAAAAATATTTTCATGGAATTCACTGCAGGCAAACTAAACCATCTTTTTTGAAGTTATTTCTGTAAAATTAGGGCTATTTTGTCCTTATTCCCAGTTGCTTTATTATCTGTGCACAAATTTGGCCCGATAGAACTTGCAGCATTCCCAGTTCTACCTGACACCTGAGGCATTGTCCAGCAAACCTTGATGACATCATTGTGTGGATGTGAGAGTCACCAGTCTGCACCATGTCTGTAAGCTGGTATAAAGCACATGTGTGAAATAAGTTATTTCCCCAATCCCGTCCTCTGAACACAATGTGCTGCTGTCACTCCCACACCATGAAAGGGTTTGTGTTTTCTGTCACCACTAGTTTTCTCTGATGTCAAAATACTTGTTGAGAAGATGTGGTGGTATACATATTTATATTGCTATACAATATGGTGGGTTTTCCCCTAAAACAAAGACTGGGTCAGGCTCAGTGCATTCAGAACTGGGAGGTCTCCACTGGAACAGGAGGTGGGCAGAAAGTCAGTCACCTCATATCTTTCGACCAATTAAGGCTTTGCCCATAAAGGTTCATATAAAATCTTGATTTGGATTTGTACGAAGCTACTAAGGATCAGCAAAGCAGCTGCTACAACAGTTAGCAGAATTTAACAAGCTTTTGACAAAGCTCATTAACACTACACTGCTGCGATCCGCAGGCAGGGCCAGCAAGGAGCAAGCAGCTGCTGCTGTGACACTCGAGGGTGAGCTGCGGCAGCTGTGCCAGGTAGCAGGTCCATACCTGGAAGAAGAGGGTTTGAAGCCGTTCCTCTGCAGCGAGAACTGTACAGCCCCAGCACGGACCTGCCGTGCAGAGGAGCCACTGCACAGCTGTATTCTGAGCGTCCCAGCTGGTCACCACCTGTGTGCAGAGACAGGCGGCAGGGACCCCATGCAACCCTGCTCAAGCTCCTGCCACCCTCCGCTGTCCTCCAGAGAGCTGTCCTGGCCCAGCACGATAGCAACTGGCGCTAGGGCTAGTAGCCATTTGCTTTTGTGTTAGAGGATGAGTGGACTGAAACTACTGAAAACCTACAATATTCCCTGCGTGTAAGAATGTACGATGCAGCTCTGCATGCAGATCAGAAGAGACAGCACTGCGCAAGACTAGCATTTTAGCCATTCACACTGAAAGTAATATTATGATTTTGCATTCATATTTCTGTCCACCACTAGTTCCTTCACCACCTCACAATATCTTTTTTACAGTGAAGTGATGTCTCAGATGTCCCAGTTCTGGTTCAGCAAGGGACATTTACTTTATAGGAAAGCCCAATAACAAATTTGGTTTGCACTGAAACAACTCAAAAGCTCCCAGCTAACCCTGATGAGAGCTGAGGAGAGCTCTGAACTAAGTAAAGCCCATTCTGATATGCAGGAACTGAACACTGGAGAAGGGGCCCATGGAAGAGCCATACAGCTCCTGACTGAGCTCAAACGCAAAAGGAAAGCACGCGGAAGGTAGAAGCAGAGACAGGCTACCCGGGAAGAACATAGAAGCCTTGTCTGAATTTGCAGAGTGAAGCCGGGAAGGCCAAAGTTCACCTAGGCTGGAACACATAGAGGTCATTTTGGCCAACAAGAATTATTTCTAAAAGCACACTGGCAGCAAGATGAAATCTAAGGAAGACATGGCCTTGCTGTGTAGCAGGGCAGGGAACCTAGTGACAAAAGACACGGAGTAGGCTGACTGCTTTTCTTTCTGGCCTTACGTTTCAACAGTAAGGTCTGCCGTCTGGTCTCCCATTTCCCTGATCCTACTAGCCTAGTCTGTGTGAGCATGCCAGAGGGCAGCAAGGGGAGGGCTGCTTCACCAGGGAGGGTGAGACAAGGGTAAAGACAGCACAGGCAGGGATCCTGCCACAGGGGTACGGTCCCACAGCCCTTGAGTAGGAGCAGCGACAGCACCAGGTCCTATCAACCATCCAGTGATCATCAGGCAAAAGCAAGGTAACGAGTCAGATCCAAGGTCAACCCAGGAAGTCAATGAGTCATGACCACCAGGAAACAGGCCTGGAAATAGGTCCTACAGCTGCAACATAGCTCAGGAAGGGACTCATCGTCTGGGCCTGGGCTCAAGAGAGCTCCTGGCCTCATGGTCAGTGGGGGTGTGGGTGGAGATCCCAGGTGAGGGTGGTTAAGGCAATTACAGCCTATTGGTGCACTCAGGGCTTCAGCAGAGTGAAGAGTTGCTCATAGTTGAGTAAGATACAGTTAAAGAGCATTGAAGCCAATCAGATAGAAACAAGTCTACAGGACCAGATCGGATGGGCCTGAAAGTCCTGAGGAGTTGTGCGGGCCCTCTCTATCATCTTTGAAAAGTCATTGTGACTGAGGGAGATGCCTGATGTTTAGAAAGAGACACATCACAGCTATCTTCAAGAGCAACCACCCAGGGAAATGCAGGCCAATCAGCTTTGTCTTAGGTACAGGGAAGGCTGCAGAGCAAATCCTCCTTGGAAATCTTTTCCAGCCACGTGAAGGTCATGAAGATGATTGGGAGCAGTCAGCATAGATTGTTCACAGGCAAATCACGGCTGACTAACCTGATCTTCTCTGATAAGATGCTTGGTTCATCGAATCATTGAATAGTTTGGGTGGGAAGGGACCTTTGAAAGTTGTCTAGTCCAACCCCCCTGCAAAAAGCAGGGACCTCTTCAACTAGATCATGCTGCTCACAGCCCCATCCAACCTGACACTGAATATTTCCAGGGATGGGGCCTCTATCACTTCTCTGGGCAACCTGATCCAGTGTTCCACCACCCTTATCATAAAAAATTTCTTCATTATATCTAGTCCGAGTCTCCCCTCTTTTGTTTTAAAACCATTACCCCTTGTCCCATTGCTACAGGCCCTACTGAAATAGGGAAGGGCAAGATCCCAAGCCCTGGGTCTCAAGAACTTTTTCAAGGCATAGTGTTTCCTTTACACAACATAAACATGTTGAAAGACTTCATCTATGCTTTGTCTAGGCCAGCTTCCATAGGCCATCCCAGACAATTTTAGTAGATATATACACTCATAAACACTGGATTAGATGAGGCATACTGTTTCTGCATTGTGGCTGTTTCTGTGTTCCCCTCGAAGGTCTTGTGAGGTTTTATTTCTTGTTTAAAGCAGTAAATTACTTCTGCCAGTTTTCTTTTTATTGCCTTTGTCTGAGCAGCAGAGCAGAGAGGGAGGCATTCTTGGCTGGGGCTAGAGGGAAAGCCCGTGGGAAGTGTCATTGCCAAGACCTTGGGTTTCATGCAGTGTGTGTGGCATCAGGATCGTCTTCTCTCAGTCCAATACAGCTAGGCTCAAGGGAAGCACAGTCTCTCTTTCAATGAAATGTATGAATCAAGCATAAATATTTTGTCTCTTGAAGACAATAGGTTGTTACATGAGTGCAGTTCAGTGGGAGTATCTTTGAAGTAATGGAGGGAATAGTTCCTTTGGGGTCCACTGCTGAGCAAAGGAGTCATTCATGGGAATTAGCCCAACTGGGATCCCCCCAGTGCAGAATTCCTCTTTGTTGTGTACAGCTTTGCACGAAGTCCTGATGCTTTTCCCAGGTCTACTTCTAAATCTCACCAATGCACCCCAGACCCATAACTGATGCAGGTAAAAAATGCATTACATCAGTTAACTCTTCTTCTAGTGCCAATGCAGATCCACATTAGACTTGCAGCAGCTTTAGTGGAGCTACTTGTTAGAAGAGGAGGTGAGAACTGCCTTTGTTAAGTGTGTATCTGGGCATTGAAAATGAATGGCCTCGTTTCTAAAGGAATGGAATCTTCATTCATTAAATAAAACACAATAAACTGTGTTAATGGTTAACTGCACTGAGAAATAATGAAGTAATGCCTAGACACTATTTTTCTTATCCATGTACTAACATTTATCAACTCCTGAAGTGCGATGAAAATATTTCCCTTCACAAGTCACAATGCTTTTCAAAATGTGAAGACCACAACTTATGTTATGGCTTCAAAGTCCTCTAAAAAGACAGAAAACACAAGTTCCTCTGGAGAACACTTCTACATTTAGGTGATATTTCTTTCACATTTAGGTCATAAATGTGAAAGGCAAAATACACCAAAGTGGCAAATTATTTAGATAACAAATGGAGGACATCACAATGGATTGAAAATAAAGTCATACTTAGCTTTGTAAACAAGGAACTTACCAAAGAAAATTGTTTCCTGCATATAGTACTTTGCAGAATGAGAATAATCAGGCTATATCTAAAACTGAACACATGCACACCATTTCCTAAAAGTCTCAAACATGACTGAAATGAGCCTCAGTGCTATGACTGAACCTCTGATTCCTAGACAGGCTCTGGTGACTACTCATGTGAACGGTTTTAGCATCAAAATGTTTTTTCTGCAACCACCCTGATATCTGCTAGAAAGACAACACAGCTAGGCACACACAGTCCAGGAGGATCCTGCAGAGCACCGATGATAACTTTTTGACACTGGTGGTGGCAGGATCCAACAAGGTGAGGTGTGCTGCTGGACCTTGTACTAACAAACAAAGGACTGGCTGGGGATGTGAAGGCTGGGGGCAGCCTCGGCTGCAGTGATCATGAGATGGTGGAGTTCAGGATCCTGCATGCAGGAAGCAGGGCAGTAAGATTGCAACCCTGATGGAGGAATCCCATGGGTTAGGGCTCTGGAAGGCAGGGGGGCCCAAGAGAGCTGGCTGATATTCAGGCTTCAATTCCTCCAGGCTCAAGGTCGGAGCTTCCCTATGAGTAAGGAATCAAGCAAAGGGGGCAGGAGGCCTGCATGGAAGAGCAAGGAGCTTCTGGCAAAACTCAAACAGACAGATCATGGAAAAAGGGACAGGCCACTTGGGAGGAACATAGGAACGTTGTCAGAACATGCAGGGATGCGACGAGGAAGGCAAAGGTCAATTGAGAATTAAATCTGGCAAGGGATGTCAAGGACAAGACAGGCTTCCTCAAGTACATCAGTAACAAAAGGATGACTAGGGAAAATGTGGGCCCGCTGCTGAATGAGGGGGGTGTCTGGTGACAAAGGACACAGAGAAGGCGGTGGTACTGAATGCCGTCTTTGCTGCTGAGGCCGGACCTCAGGAACCCCAGATGCTGGAGGCAAGAGAGAAAGTCTGGAGACAGGAGGACTTTCCCTTGGTCGAGGAGGATCGGGTTAGAGATCGTTTAGGCAAACCTGACACCCACAAACCCGTGGGCCCTGATGGGATCACCCCCGAGCACTGAGAAAGCTGGCAGACGTTATTGCTGAGCCACTGTCCATCATCTTTGGTGGGCATGGAGAACAGGAGGGTGTCTGAGGACTGGAGGAAAGCCAGTGTCACTCCAGTCTACAAAAAGGGCAAGAAGGAGAACCCAGGAAACAACAGGCTGGTCAGCCTCACCTCCACCCCTGGAAAGGTGATGGAACAGCTCATCCTGGAGGTCAGCTCCAAGCACGTGGAGAAAAAGAAGGTCACCAGGGACAGTCAACGTGGATTGACCAAGGGGAAGCCGTGCCTGGCAACCTGACAGCCTCCTACGGCGAAATGACTGGCCAGGTGGATGAGGGGAGCGGTGGATGGTGCCTACCTTGACCTCAGCCCGGCTCTTGACACCGTCCCCCACCAGAGCCCCCGGGCAAGCTCAGGAGCGTGGGTCAGGCGGGTGGGCAGTGATGGGCTGAGCACGGGCTGAGGGCAGAGCTCGGGGGCTGTGACCAGCGGCGCAGAGCCCAGCTGGGGGCCTGTAGCCAGCGCTGTGCCCCAGCTCAGCACCGGGTCCCGTCCCGTTCAGCTGGGTCATGGGTGACCTGAGGGGACGGAGCGCAGCCTCGGCAGGTCTCCTGATGGCACAAACTGGGAGGAACCGCCGGGACACCAGCAGGCCGTGCTGCCCTCAGCGAGGCCTGGGCAGGCTGGAGAGCCGGGGGGAGGGGACCTCGTGGGGTCCCACAGGGGCCAGCGCGGGGTCCTGCCCTGGGGAGGGACAGCCCCTGCACCAGCACAGGCTGGGGGGGGGGGCTGCTGGGGGGCAGCTCTGCGGGGAAGGGCCGGGCGGTGCTGGGGGACAGCCGGTTGCCCGCGGGCCAGCGGTGGCCCTGTGGCCGAGAAGGCGGGTGGGACCCTGGGGCGCGTTAGGGGCAGCGTGGCCAGCGGGTGCAGGGAGCTGATCCTGCCCCTCTGCTCGGGCTGGTGAGGCCCATCGGGAGTGCTGGGCCCAGCGCTGGGCTCCCCAGTCACGGGAGACAGGGAGCTGCTGGGGAGGGCCCAGCGGGGGCTGCGGAGCTGGTGAGGGGCCTGGAGCACCTCCCTGGTGAGGAGAGGCTGGCAGAGCTGGGGCTGTGGAGCTGGAGAGGAGAAGGCTGAGGGGGGATCTCATCAGTGTAATCAATTATCTTAAGGGTGAGTGTCAAGAGGATGGGATCAGTGACAGGACAAGTGGCAATGGGCATAAACTGCAACATGAGATGTTCCATCTGAATATGAGGAACATCTTTACTCTGACAATGACAGAGAACTGGCACAGGCTGCCTGGAGAGGTTGTGGCATCTCCTCTGGAGACATTCAAAACTCGCCTGGACACGGCTGTGCAACCTGCTCTGGGTGACCCTGCTTTAGCAGGGGCTTGGACTAGATGATCTCCAGAGGTCCCTTCCAACCCCGACCATTCTGTTATTCTGTGATTCCTCACAAAGTCTGTACCCATGGATCCTTCTGAAAATTATGCATGTCCTTAATACTGCGAGACCACGGCAAACAGGCACTCCCTTTGGTTCCTGCTGTGATCTGGGGACAGGCTCTGTGCTGGCACCAGCTCCAACAAAACCTAGATGCCTCTGTAGCCTGATTGATGGTGGCCAGACACCACTGTTCCTGGAGAGATCTTCTAGACAGCAAGGGTTGGTGTGCTGCATGATCCATCTGCGCCCCTCACCAAAGCCACAACACACGTTACAAGCAGGCCCTTCTCTTGCCACTGTCTGGAGTGATCAGCTGCTTCAACTCCATGAATGTTTAAAAGTAGTATGGTTAAAAAGAGGCCCTTTGGGGGTTTTGTAGTGATTCGTGGAAAAAATGAAATTGTGATGATGAAAGTGCCGTTGAAGTCATACTTGTTGCGCTGCACTATTCCTTCCTCTACAACTGTATGCAACTTCTTTGATGGGTTTTTCTGAGATCTGATGTAGGCTGTTGTTGTTCTCTGGTATTTAGGGAAATCCCCAAATTAAAATTATTGCAGTAGCAATTTCATAATTCCATGAAAAGTTTCATAAAAATGACATTCATGTCATTCCCTGAAGTCATCCTTGCAATTACAAGATATGTGGTTACAGTAGGAAGAGGAAATTGTTTGTAAAAATACATATAAACTATAACATGTAATTTATAATAATATACAATATATTGTTGTTATGTTATATGCACATGCTTCACAGCCACACACTGGCTATCATTTTTACACTGATGCAGGCAAAGACTGTTCACCTAACAAAGGCTGATCCACCAGAATCACGTCTCAGAAGGGCAACTGAGAAAGTCATATTTTCCTCAGTCTAGAAAACTTATTTCAGTGGATCATGCCATTGTTCAAAATAGAGGAAAAAGCACTTGTGTTTTGCGATCAAATGTTTCAGATAATTCAAAAGCAATAAAGTTTAGGACAGCAAAATTTCTTGAAAAGAAATCCGATTTTGAGTAGGAGAGTCTTAGAGATAGCTAGTGCAGTCTGTCAAATCAGTATAACTGATCAGCAATTAGGTATGTGACAAGACACTGTGCATTTTTAAAAATCTTTAAAGAATAAGATTTTTTAAGAGACTTAGAAAAACAAAACACCAGGCACAGAACTTTTTTCTTCTGCTAACTTGCGGTTTTATTTCACTATTGCTTTCTTGAACTAGTTGCAGAGTTCATTACCACACAGTTTGCTTTCATTTTCTTATATAAGCACGTTTTCCCTTGTCCCAAGTGAAACAGGATATCCATCTTTCAGGATGAAAGATGCAATACCTTTTGCAAGACCATTCATTCGTATGTCGTAAGAGCACAAGCATTTAGCAAATTACATTGTGGTTAAAGGAAGTCTGCAGATTTCCTATTGCAATAGGTTAAAGCTTTTGTTGAGCTACAAGATTGACTAATGTGGGACACTTCCTACTTCCCCTTACTTTGATGTCATATATTTAAGGGAAGAGCAGTAGAAATAATAACTATATTTTATTGTTTATTTTTCTCAGTTTGCCATGACACTGACTTTTAATGGGAGCAGCTTTAAAGAGCACATAAATGAGCTGGAGGTGCCCCTTCAATCCCGTGCTATTAGGCAGACTACCCCAGTGTCATCCGTGCAAAGACTATGGGATCTGCCTTCATCCCATTAATGAAGTACAGTGATATTTTTTTAAAATATAATGTTAACAGTTAAATGCCTATGCTGCATTGTCATTGATAACAAAAACTAGCTAAAAATCATGAAAAGAGCTTAAAAAATAAACTGATTTTGCTAAGGAGATTTTTCAATTATATGTAACATAGTAAGACAACAACAGTATACATATTAATTTCTTAATAACTTGCTCTCCAAAATTTTAGTTTTATTTTTGAAAGAAAGGAGTCACCAAAGTAGAATTTTAGGGCCTGTTGCTCTAGGAAAATCCACAACGATGATAAGGTAACTAGGGAACTAAACACTGACACTGCAAAGTGTAAGTTGAGCAACTGACTTCTTTAGCTAGACTGTTTCTCCTTTTACAATTTTCAGTTTACCAACATCCAGCTTCATGAGCTGCTTAACTTTTGGTCTTGAAGAAGAGCAGAAAGGTCTGGGCCAGTGAATCAACATCTCTGCCTCTTCAGCATGAGACCTTGCAAAGCCTGGTCTCAGAGACATCCAAGAAATTCTCCACCAGACAGGGAAAACCTTAGCCAACCTGCTCCATAGACTTAATGAAGGTAAAAAAGGTAGGAAATGAGAAAAAAAAGAGGATGTATTTGAACAGAAATATCAGTTTTCCCATATTCATTAGAAAGGACATGGAAACCAATATCACTATGGTGTTTATTTAAAAAAAAAAAGGGAAAAAAAAAAAAAGAAAAAAAAAGAAAAAAGCTTCCAGCAGTTTTTAAAGCATTTTCTTTACTTATAAAGGGACTTTGATTCTTCAAGTGAAATTACATGCATATGTACCCTTTAAAAAGTATTTTGTAGAGGTGCTATAAAGGTTTGTCCACTTCAAGTCCATGACTACTCTGTGATGAATATCACATCCCACTTAAAAATGTTAGAAGGTTTAGAAGGAAATTGCTTAGCAGCACATTAACAGGCCTGGTCACACTGGCTCCTGCTGGGTTTATATATTGTGAGATCGCCTTTAGTTCCAGGAACATGAGCTATTTTCTTCAGGGGATTCTCACCTCATGCAAAGTCCAGGATGAGTGCTGCTTAGGGGAGGAGACAGCTGCTCGGCACTTCCACTCTTTTTCAACAGACAATGCCCCTCTCATCTATCGCCATCCAAGTCTTTCCTGAAATTTTCTACTCCAGGAATGGTGGAGTGGTGCTGACTGCAACAGGATTTCTACCACAGCCTTCTAATACCTCACATAAATGAATTAGCTGAGGTAAAAGATGACATTAATATTATTCCTATGGAAAACGGAAGACAAAGAGCTTTTCCTGAGGATATCTATAGATTGGATCAAAAAATACCAACATTTTTCATAAAATAAAATTACGTCACGAAATAAAATTATTTCAAGACAGTTTCAGCTACACAAAGTAATTAATGGCAGAGGAATCAGGTCTCCCTCTCTTCTGATACTGTCTCCATGCCTTCATATATCACAATTTTTTTGCTAAGATGCTGAAGATTGCAATGACTTTGGCTTTAGGTACTTGGAAAATGAAAAACACCACTGTTTAGCTTTTAAAGTTTGGTCATAATCAGTGGCCTGCAGGGGCTTCTTATGACAACCAAGACATTGCCAGTGGTTTGCCTTCTGTAGTACAGAAGGTAACAAAAGGACCATGCCTGAGTCCTTCCCTACTGGCGGTAACTTCCAGTGCCAAGGAAGAAAAGGTTTTGAGCAATTATAGGAACTATTGTGTCTCTACAAGTTCTTCAGACTAAGTAAGGTCTTTCATTTGTGTTTCATTTTGAACGAAGCATGTCTCTCAACATTAGGTTTAGAGTTCGACTGGGAGGGGGCCACTATGAACACCTTCATTTTATATCCTAAACCTTGGAGGGCAGTTGGCTTATCCTTAGCATGCAGTGTATAATTACTACCTAAATGATTATAAAATACTTCAGGGAAGATAATGTTTTAAAATGATCTAAGAACTAAGCCTAAATAAGAATTTTTTTAAAAAAAAGGTTTTAAACATTGTTTTTAAAAGGGTCAAGTTCATTCTGGAGAAGCAAATCAAGCCCTGGGGACCTCTCTTCCAATGAAAGTGGTTACAGTACAAGCAGACTTTCAAACACTGTCTTCTCAGACCTCATTCCTAATCTGCCTCTTCCGTTTTACATGTCATTTCCAGCAGTGAATAAAGCCCTGAGGAGAAATAAGCCTAATTATTTGTACATGGCCCCCCACAGTCTCCTATTTGATTATGTCAAGCAAGAGTCATTCTGCTGACGCACCTCTCGCCAGCCGGCTGTACAGTATAGCAATGGAGCTCCTTCCCTCGTTCTGCTTTCCTTCTCCACTTGGCAGAGATACGTATGTGGGATTTCGCAGTGTTGTCTGCCAGCTTCGAAAGGAGAGATGTGTCAAACTACTATTGGTTGGTTTCAGTTTGTAAGGGCTAAAATAACAATATTTGAAGCTTCAGACAAATACCAGGAAGGAAAAAAAATCTCTGCTGTTGATTTACTGGAACACACTATCATTGAGACTTGAAGGGAGGGAATTTAAAAGGAACAAACTGCACGTATTGCGCAAGCTATTAATTTTACCATTTGATGAACAAGCCCAATAACGCTTGTCCTAATGTAAGAACGTAGGTAACACACTACAACTCACAGCCGTCATGCCTATTTTAAACTGATCTCAGCATAACTTCCCAGATTAACCAACTACTACACTTTCTCAAATAACAGCTGAATTCACCCCTTCTCCTCTGTCTGTTGCTTCCAAAATCATTTCTTGAATACAGTCAGAGCACAGCTAGTAAGACTTTTAGGGATTAAACTCAAGATCATTACAATATACCTAAACTGTCTGTTAATATGCAAACCCTAACAAGCACACAACAACTTTTTCGAAACATAAACTCGAGGTCGCATTTCCTATATATGGTATCTCACCTCCTTAATACAGCCAGGGCATGTTATTCGAGAGTTATCGTAAGATTTGTGTGGGTGCTGGAGCAGAAGGAAGAATAAGAGGTCTACTAAACACTCAAGGTAATGCTGAACTACAAAGCAGGACTTTGCACAAAGACTACGTGCCAGATGTGTGCACCCTGCTCATCAAAATTAGCAGCCAGAGAATTCACAAGCCGTTTAAAGCACATTTATAGAACAAATATTTTTTCCTAAAAATTGCTAGGCAGGTTTTGTAGCAATGTTGTGCAAGGTAAATATAAAAATAACTCATAAATATCTTAAGGCAAGAAAAATATTTCAAACTTTTTGGCCATCAGTAAGTTCTGCTATTTAAATTAGACTCAGGAAATTTTCTTTATTCTTGGGACTTCCTAGGCAGTTACAACTGAGAAGCCACAGAAGACCTCATACAAGTTTGATAAAGCGAAATCGCTCTGGCATAAAACTACTGATTAGCTGTTAGAAAGGTAGTAGGAGTCCATGTCGCTATTTTTAAAACCCTACTCTGTTGATCCAAAACACCCACGCCGTTCCCGAGAAATGTGAAATATTCTGAAAGACTGATAAACGGGTTTTTTAAAAAAAGTTTTCCTCCAAGCAATTTTCCACTGCCAAAAAATAAGTAATTTTTCAAACCAAGTAACTCATTTGGGGATAGTTGTTTTCACATTGTATCAGAGATCATTTTATGTTGCTTGTACTCCAGACGGTCCTAAAAAGCTACTTAGTTCAACTCCGGTACAGGTAGGAAACTCGCCACCTTGCAGGTGCTTTACCATTTCCCCAAACTGGGGCTGTAACCCCACGCCCTTCATCTACTGCCTTCTCTACAGCCTTCCCCCTTGCCCAGTCCCATCAGAGCCACCTCCACTGGCTCCCCGTGCCCTTCTCTTGGGGCAGAGGCATTGCAGAGTTCCCGGAGAGCAGGCAAGGGACTTACCAGGTGGCTCCTCCGGAGAGCTCCCCTGCCTTCCCAGGAGGTGTTGGATGAACCATACATTCTGGAGGAAACACACACATTTGGTGGGGAGAAAAACTGAACTGCTTGCAAGGACCAGCTCTGTGGCAGAGCAATAAATTAAACCTGTGGAGGCCATCCGTGAAGATGGCTGCTGGTCTTGGTAGCCCTTCTGCATGGCAGCCTTCCACAGATGGTTCAGTCTTCAGTGCATTTCATATCCCTTTATTTTGGCCATGAATATCCATACAAAATACTGTTAGTACCAGAGATTGTCTGTGAATTCCCACAAAGGGGATGTTGACATGTTCTTCTCTGTTCCCTGCCCAAAGGAAAGACCACATACAGTGCTGCCATTCTGTTCTAGCAACTTTTTTTTAACATAAGATATAGGGCAAGCGTCAGACCTTAACTCCAAAGAGGTAAGGATGATATTTTAGATAGCTATATCCTGCTGTACCTAAGCCTTTAAACTAATTGCAGCAATACTGTGTTCAGGAGAAGTACTCAATTAACTCCCCAGCTTTCTAGGGAAGTTTTGCACTTTCTCCTGAGCCTCATGCTACCATGACTATACTGCCAGAAGATGCTCAAGAGAGCTACTTCAAAATGCAGGGACCTCAGTCACTACATTTACTGCAAAAATCACCAATATAGGGTTCTGGTGGAATCCTTTTATTACTGCTTTCAGTTTCCAGTAACCTCCATCTCCAGGGCCTTGAAGGCAAAGAACTGGGAACTTTTTACCCATGCTAAGTAGAGGTCAGAGAGGGTCAGTCTGTCCTGGCCTGCCCACAGGTTTGAGTGTGAACATGTAACGTTCTCAGCCCTCTCATTTCCCTGCAAAAAGCGCTGAACTCCCCTTCCAGAACAGGCAACACACACAGCACGCTTGTAGATGACTAATACGGTATTCCATGTTGCAAATATGATTTATTCTATTGTCATTATTTTTATTACAGTCAGCCCAAGAATGATCCTTGTACTACTTTATCTCAGTAATGGGATAGTTTGGCAACAATATCACTGGTTTTCCTCTTTCTAAAGAGAGGAGACATTTTTCAAGTGTATGTTTTTTGAAAGCCATGGAATTGGAGGGGGGTGGGGGAGGGGGTGTGTGTGCCAAAGAAATGGGTGAGTCAGGCTGCTAACAGATAGAACATGCAGATCTTTTAGAAAAGCATTAAGCTGTTCCTTAGGCTGACTTCACAGACTGATACAGCCATCGTGGTCTGAGCAGAACACTCGTTAGCACATGAATCATAGCAGAACAACAGGTAGCTAAACGTACAATGTTATGGCACAGTTACATCAATGTTCAGGGTAATAAAAGAGAGAATAAAAATAAAGAGTCAGAATACAACTGTATTATTCAGCCTGATTAGAAGCCAAAATATTGTGATGAGCCAGCCAAAAAAGACAAACGCAGTCACACACACATCTTTCCACTGCCCCAGTAAACCTTTGGCAATCGAAGAGAGATTATTTGCTGCAGTTTGATTCTGCTAGACAAGAAGAAGAAGGTTGGAAAAAAGACAGTGCACACGGAAAGGGACTAAGGTAACCACCAAACATTATCAGGGAGCATTTTCTTGTCTGTGTAACTGAGACTTACATGGGATGAGGACAGTAGGAATGTGTGGGAGCCTTGCCAGCCCCATGCTGCCTTGGTGCATGATTTGCTCCACGACAACTCTGATGGAGCAATTTACTCACTTCCTATCTGCTCACAGAAACTCCTACCTGCTTTCTGTGTGCCAAAACTGGCCAACTATCTTCATGTCCACTCCACTGAGTAGAAATACCTGAGTATAATTTATTTTAGAGAAACACAATAACACATTCAGAAAGTGGAAAGATTTGCTTGTTGAGGGATGGTCCAGTGACCCAGTAACGTAACACTTCTGCTAAGTCACTGGTTTTTGAAAACAGGGGAGTGAGAAAGCCTTTCCTAAGACGGTAACTCCAAAATTTAGAAAGCTATTGAAAAGCAGATTTCTGAGGGGTGGGATTAACTGGAAGAGACACCATAAGGTTTTCAAAATTGAAGTCTAGATTGCCAGAGTTGTGCTCTTTGCTGTAATTAATCCAATCCAAAACCTAGATCCCTGTAGGACAGTTACCATTTCCTGTGCATTGAATTCTGCACCACCGTTTTATTTCCAAGTCAGAACAGGTAAAAAGCAAGAGCTGTACCCAGGCTGTGTATACAGGATACTCTTAAGACACTGAGACACAGTCCCCATCACTACTGAAAAAAACCACAGCAGTCATGCAGGGAGATGTGACAAGTACCCAGCTTTCAGACCACTGCAGGCAGGAAAAGGTCATCCTATTTCAGAGGGAATGTTGGTGTGTGTAATTTGTTTTCCATTTCAATAGATATTAAGTTAAACATTATAAAAGACTTTGTGACCGGGTCTTTTCCTCCTGCATACTGCTGGGAAGCTGCAGCGTTTAGAGGCTGTGATCTCACTGACTCCAAGGAAATCCAGCAACAGCATCAACAGCCAAAGAGATGGCAGCAAGCCAGGCCAGTTTCGCTCAGAAATTTCTGCTGCTGGGGTATGCAGAGCTGTCAAAACCCTGGCCAGTGTCACCGAGCTGACATGAGAACTGGGGGAGTTTCACACCGCTGCCCAGTGCTGGGGAACCAGCATCTTCCCAGCCCTCTCACCCCACAATACGCTTTATTGAACTTCTTTTTCAATTAACCCTTGCTGTTGGCCATGAAGGAGCAGCCAGATTTTCTCAGTAAGAGTTACCCATAAGGACAGAAAAGTTAACATTTCAGCAGCAAAGACCCGCGGTGTGACCTGAGGCCAGCCAGTGCCGATACAAGGCACTCCTGGATGTACAGGGAAATTAGGAAAGATGACAGCTGTAGAGATAAGATGAAGAAATAGAACAACTTTCCTCACTGAAAGGGCCAAAGCCCCAAAACCAGTCTGGAAGTCTGTGGTTACATAGTGTGATACATGGTAAGGAGATAAGAGTGAGGCTGGAAGAAGTGATACTGGGATGAAGCAATCAGCCACACTCATAGGAAACAGCCATGTTCCACATTCTTCCAAACACATCCAAAACACTTGTAGCATCTTGTCCAGTTTTTGGCTGGTGTCTCTGACTCTGTTACATTACTGCAAAATAATCATTAAAAAAATAAAGAAAGATTAGACTTGCACTGACAGGCGTCTGAATACACAAGTGTACAGAGGAATGTGATGGTACCTGCAAGATGCAATATAGACTAAATATCTTCCAACTGTAACTCCTATAACGTCTTCCAGAGAGTGCCATTTCCACTTCTGTTCTAGCCTGCAAGACCTGGAAACTTAAAAATGAACTTGTTTGAGATACAGTCTATGTTAACAGAGAAAATTCACAAAGTTCAGTATGTTTTAAAGGCTGTAGGGAGCAAATGTGGCTCATAACAAACCCTGAAGCTGGAAGACTGGAGCATAGCATTTAGTGCTATGAAAAAATGCCTATCACAGTCCTAATGAATATGTGTTTAAACTCCAAACACCTGTTGGTCAATTATAATAGAGCGCTGTGAATATTTTTTTAAGTGTTTTTGTAAAAAGTCCAAGTATAATGAGTCCCGCTCTGGGTGAGGCTGAGAAAAACCTGCTATGTAATTTCAATGTGCTCTGCTGCTTTTCTGATTAGAGCTGGCTGAGATCTCCCTTAGCCTATGCAACCAGGGCATAATCTGCAGATTTTTGAATGTTAATTTGAATGATAATTCCCATTCAGCAGATGAAACATCATAAGTACGGTTACTTCTTTAAGAAACCCTGATCATTGAAATATCATGTCTAGAAAAACAGAGAGCGAATTACCCATGGGTTCAGGTTCATTGCATTTCGTGATTAACCTCCAGGCCTGAGGTTTTTCTTAACTTCAATTCTAACTTTAGACATATAAATTCAAACTGTCACATGGCTTGAATTATCAGTAAAGACACGTGCATGCAAAACAATGGTTAGGTACTTTTGAAGAAGTACATAACTGCTAACGTGGGTATTTGGCCTCAAGAAGTTTCACGTGGGCTTTGACACTAATTTACTAGGTTTCTTCAGACAAGACAGCTTTTGCATTTTGAATCCCCAGTGTGTACAATGAAGGGAATGACTGTAGTTAACCTGTTAGGGACTGCCGGTTTGATTAATTACTGTAGTATCACCACTGGCAGCAGCTGCAGAGTCAGCCAGGCGCTGCAGTTCCGTCTCACGCAGGCAGCACCCTGGTGCATCACGCTCTCCTTCGCAGAAAAGGGAAGTGGGACAGGCCGCTGCACAGTCCCGGAGAGCTTTGAACAACAGCTCTTGCCCTCGCTCTGGGAGAAGTCACCACCACGGTCTCTTGCATTTTCCCTGTAGCAGGCTTGCTGTTACACTGACTAGCCATGGCTCTCAAGAGGCACCGAACACCTTTGGGTCAGTTACTCAGCGAATCATCTTCTGCCTGTGAACAATCAGATCATAGAACTTAAGGAATTGAGAAGAGAGGGGAAGGGATAACATTCTCTTTTTTGTCTTCACTGGTTTCCCCAGAAATAAATGCCTTCGGTATTTCAGCCAGCTGCAAGGCTTGTGCCTTCTCTGTTTCATTCTCAAGAGGTACATCTGGTTTCTGGTCAAGGAATGGCCCTTCACCTTCCCTTTTTCCTCTGAAACGAAATAAAACGTGGGCATCTGCAATGTAATGAGAATGAAACCACTTCATTCACTTTCAGAGAGACTAAGTGAAGTTTCCTGAAACATAACAGGATGTGAAAGCAGCAGCAGCACCCTGAGCAATGCTCCGTGAGTCCCTGCAGTGGCAGCACATCTTGTTGCAATGTCAGGCTGCCCAGGGAACTTCTGTTCATTCCACATACCTCTTCCGATGACATCTCGACCTAGTTCATTGCTTTGAAATTATTACCTCTTGAAGTTATTGGTGGCCGGCCATAAGCGGCTCCGTGCTGGGGCCAGGCCTGTTTAATGTCTTTATCAACGATCTGGATGAGGGGATCGAGTGCACCCTCAGTCAGTTTGCGGGTGACACCAAGCTGGCCGGGAGAGTTGATCTGCTGAGGGCAGGAGGCTCTGCAGAGGGGGCTGGGCAGGCTGGGCCGATGGCCGAGGCCACTGTGTGAGCTTCAACAAGGCTGAGTGCGGGTCCTGCACCTGGGTCACACCAGCCCCACAGAGCTGCAGGCTGGGGCAGGAGTGGCTGAGAGTGCCTGGTGGGAAAGGACCTGGGGTGTTGGTCCACAGCCAGCTGAACGTGAGCCAGCAGTGTGCCCGGGTGGCCAAGAAGGCCAACAGCAGCCTGGCTCGGACCTGAAACTGTGTGGCCAGCAGGACTGGGGGACTGATCGTCCCCCTGTACTCGGCACTGGTGAGGCCACAGCTCGAATAGCGGGTTCAGTTTGGGCCCCTCCCTGCAAGAGGGACGCTGAGGTGCTGGAGCGTGTCTAGAAAAAAGGCCGCAAAGCTGGGGAAGGGTCTGGAGCACAAGGCGCATGAGGAGCAGCTGGGGGAACTGGGGGTGTTTAGCCTGGAGAAAAGGAGGCTCAGGGGGGACCTTGCTGCTCTCTACAACTACTTGAAAGAAGGTTGTAGCGAGGTGGCTGTCAGTCTCCTCTCCCACGTAACAAGCGATAGGACAAGAGACAATGGCCTCAGGTTGCACCAGGGAGATTTAGATTGGATATTGGGAAAAATTCCTCCACCAAAAGGGTTGTCAAGCACTGGAACAGGCTGCTCAGGGAAGTGGTTGAGTCACCATTCCTGGAGGTATTTAAAAGAGGTGTAGATGTGGCACTTGGGGACATGGTAGACTTGGCAGTGCTAGGTTAATGGTTGGACCTGATTATCTTAAAGGTCTTTTCCAACCTAAACAATTCTATGATTTTATGGTTCTCTGACGTCCAATGTTTGGCAAAGGCAGTCTAATCCGAAAAAAAAAAATAAATTAAAAAAACAGATCCGTTTCTTTTTCTGTTATTTGGAAATTTCACAACAGCTCTTGCCAAATTGCATTCACATTCCCCGCACCTTCTTGACCAGCTAACTTCACTCCAGACCTCAGACAGAGTGGATTCAGCTCACATCCAGACATCCATTCATCCTAACCTGTTTGCAGCAGTGTTGTGACAGCTGTTCTTTGTGTCAGGGCTGGCCGGCTGGGGAGAGCAGGGGGATGAGATAAATATGACAAAAGGGCTGTTGTGACACCAGCTTTGTACAAAGGAAATTAGGGATTTTGTTTCAAGTATGGCTAAATTGTGACGTCTCTCCAACATGTATACGAATGCTTATTTTTCAGTAACTGTGATTTTCTACTTGTACCGCTCTGCATTTCTTCAGCTTTTAATCAAACCCAGACCACACGTCTCCAACTGAAAGTAACTTTGTCTTTTCCCTCCAGTGTCACAAGTGACAACACCTTCCACAAACACAAGCCTCCAGACCGCAATGTTTGGCCAGGCTGTGGTGCCTTCGGGTGCCTGACACATGCCGATGCCCTCTGGCATTAGTTATGTTATCTTATTACGGGTGATCTCACAAGCTCCACTGGAAAGGCTTTCCACAGAGTCTTAGCCCCCCCAAAATCAAAACACAACACTTTTATCTCTGCAACACATGATGAATGGAAAAATATATCACGGCCCCATATTGGCACCTGGTTTGTTAAACGCAGGATTTGAGCCTCATGGTTTGCTTTTCAATCTGACCTGCTTCAGCACTTACTGCTCGCTATTGCTGAAAATAGGTGCCTCAGCTCGGTGCCTCTGGAGGTCGGTGCGCTCATCAGTGGTTTTGCTCTGCAGAGAAGTGAGGTCAGCCCAGAGAAGTTACGAGTCTAAAGTGTTTCATAACACTCGAGTTAGAAATTGGGGCTCAGGACCTGGATTCCTGTCCTGGCTCTGGTGGGGCTGGGCTGAAGGCTCTTGAAAGCTGATGTCAGGAGTGATTTAACATGTGACGGTGCATGGAAACTGGCTGTGCAAGATGTTGCAACATGCAGTAAGAGCAGCAAAGGCAGCAGCAGTACAACAAGCACTTTGACACAACAGCAGTTCACCCCGAAGAAAATCCCCATAAAAAGCATTTACAGCCATCCTCTGGAGGAGTTGGTTAATTAGATGGATAGCAAGCGGGATAACTGGAGGTTTCCTAAGGCAGATGTGGCAGTTCCCTTACTCCAGAGGTAAGGCTGTGTGTAAGCAGGATGCAGGAAAGAGGGGGAGGTGGTAAAAAACAGAGGATAATTCACATTTTCCATGACCTGGGCACTTTCCCCAGGGCAGGAGAGAGCAGAAATCAGAAGTAGGTTTGCTGTTTCTTCCCTGGGTTAAAGAAGGGATTAATCACAAGGGGAAAATGCTTTGTAATACTGTGACTCAGCAGAAAACATTACTTGCTTGGAAGCTGCTGAAGGACAGGGCTGGGACACAGCAGTGAGTCAGGAAAACCTGGGATCTGGGCTGCTGCCATCACCCTTCCCTCTGGCCCTCATTTAGCAATCTGAGCATATGAGAACAAGGTGATCGCTTAAAAATACCTCATGTTGTCTTGTGTAGCCTGTGTGGATTTCGACTGCACAGCAGAAAGAGAAGTACAGATGACATTATTCTCCTTTCTGTGGAGTGCTTTTTGGCACTGATCTTCCTATGGCAGCTTCAGTGGCATGGTCCTAGCAAAACAGGATGGTCACCCATAGATGAGCCCTCCAACACGTACAGTCATCTAAATTCGTAGTAACACAGACCCATCTTTTCTACAGGAAAAAAACATACGAGGAAGAAAACCTCGTATCACCCCAGCTCTATACTATATGGTGTTTTTAGGGGAAGATCCCTCAGAAAAGAGGATGTACCTTCTAATAAATCATGTGTTAGCTTCTGTAAGAACTACCACAAGGGCACTGGAGCAATGACCTGTCATCTCATGGAGTCAAAAGAAGACAAGTGTCATCCCCAAGAAAGACATTGTGAGGGTAGGAAGCTATCCACTTGCTCTCTCCTGTCTGATTTACTTAAGTGGTGCTGCAAAGCGATGAATGGTACCTAAGTACCTGAGTACTAGCTCAGAACATGAGTTACAGGAGTTTTTCAGACTTTCAGGCTGTACTGCTCACCTTTTAGGACATGTTAATTTTCTCTAAACCCTTCAGATGGACCTACATAGTGGTTTTCTTCTCACCATTTGATGTTACATGACAATCTGGAGACCCCATCCAGAAGCAAACCTCACAGTCAGCAGCAGCCTATAACTCACCAGGAAGCTGACTTCCCCCCGCCAGATTTTATAACCCAAATAACAGGCAATAGGCAGTAGGTAAATAAGAAAGAAAGCATAAGTAAAATAAATAGCCTATATAAAATTAAATAGAAGACTAGGGAAATGTGATACACAGTGACAGTGAAGGCAGGTGTGATACATGACCTAGTCACCACAGAGACCTGGGTAATTACAAGCTGGTTCTGGATCGTTCATGTGGCAGACAGCATGAAAAAGTAGGATTTGGTGAAGACAAAATGATGCTGTCATGAATTTGAAATAGTGCAAGATGCAAAACTGCGAGTTTTTTTACTTACTGGATGGGTTCATGGATTTACTACAAGTCCATGAAACTTAAGCTCAGATTTGCAATGTTATTTTTGTCAGTCATGGTGAACAGTCACTCTTTCCCTGTTGCTATTCTCTTTTAAGCCTCATAGCTCAGCACTCAGACATCTTCTGAAAGATTAAAATGAGCAACGCTGGTGTGTTGTTCCCCCTAAATTTCTGCTGACAAACCCTGGCGACGTGTTAGAATATATTGTTGATGTTGGGCCACTGCCAGAGGATAAGCCAAGAAACTGCTGCAGGAAGCATCACCAGTCCTTACAGTTGAAATTATAGGAGTGAGTTAAATTCAACTTTGCAATCATTAGGCATGACTGCATACTTGCAGATGTAGCTAGGTCAGGGTCCTGGCTCAGGTCCTGGTTTCTGTCCTGCCTGAGCAGCACAGTTTCCAACCCAGGCTGCCAGAGGTCATTCAAGGACCACCACGACCTCACCAGTGTCTCTCCTGGGGACAGCTGTGCAAGTGAGCTCAAAGCTGCCCATACCCTCTCCCCTTAGGGGTTCTCTGTGAAAAGGGGCCCTCTTTTCAGCACTAGCTAAACCAGAGGCTAGAGTTTGCCATGTGTTAAGGAAGGATTTATGTCAGAATGAAAAGATAGCAATAATCCATCTAGTCCCACATTGCTTATTCCCACCCCTGTTCACCCCCTTCCCCCTCTCTTTGGCCCCTCTCCATCAGCAGCACAGGCACAAACCAGATCTGGAAACTGTTTCAGCTGAAATCCGTATCTCACTGTGTGTTTTGTTTGTTGGGGGCTTTCAGTTAGGTTGAATGCACGTCAAAATTCAGTCTAAGAAAAAACTTACCAGACTATTCTCCGGTCTAGACTCACTTCTGTTGCCATTCCTTTGCTTCGGTCCAAAGGTACAGCACTTCTCCCCAAAACCTCAAAACAAACTGCAAGAAAATACCGAGGAGACATAAAAAACCCACCCTTGAACATCTCTACACAGACTTTTCTCTGATAAGTAGTTTGAAATTCACATGCTTGTGTAGTTCCTCCCTGTCACCCAAGGCTGGTGTGTGTAGTATATCGTCACAGGCTCACCGATGCAAGTGGCCATTCATAAACTCTGAAAAACGTGTCAGGCCAGAAGAAAAGAGACTGACAAACCATCTGCTTCTGAGCTGTAACAGGGTGACAAGGAGCTGAAGTTATACCAGATGTCCCAAACAGCTCAAGTCTTTAATTTCACAATTTGATGTAAGGGTCAATCCTTCAAGGTCTGTTCTAAGCAGGGTAGCAGCGCCCAGAGGATGAGTTTGTGGACTAGTGGGAGAAGGACACAGGCAGAAGGGCACAACAGCAAAGCAGCAAGCCATACTGCTCAGGTGTAAAAAGGACCAACCCGGGTGAGTTTAGGCTCCCAGTCAGCTCCTGGTCTCCTTCTGATGGCAGATCATCCACAATCTTGGGCAAGTGTCTCACCTCCTCATCTGTGAGGCTTAATGAGGTTGTGCCAAGGAAAGTGCCCTAAGAAGACCAGGACTCTTACTGCCAGGATGACCACATCAGCCTGGGCAGAAGCCCAGAGAGGAGCAACAAAAGCACCCTGGTTTCAGAAATTTGATCAAGAACAGTTGTAACACACATGGGAGAAGGCCTTATCGCTGTTATTCATGCTTTTGGAAATCTCTCTACTAATTACCAAACACACTAGGAACATTACTGAACGGATCATCAGACTCCCTCACACAACAGAAGACTGAATGCAACCAGGAAGCAGAATTATACTTTTCTCGAGGAATTTTCAGTTCTTGGAAGTTATATGACTTTCATTAATCTTTACTGTGCATTAAGTAGCATGAATGGCAGAAAGAGAACAGAAAGATTTGAGATTTGATGGAGCAAACCCAGCAATACTAGCCTGATGGCAGCAAAGATGTTTCCTCAGCTGGAGGATGGCCTGAGGTCCTTATGCTTGCTTGACAAGGTGTTTAACTTTGCTATGCCAGTAGTGTTCCCTGCACGTTTTATATTGAAATAAAATAGCAAATCTAGCCGCCTTGTAATTTCCTCTTCAGGCAATTTATCTTCAGGGAGAATGACTACAAGCATGTTGAGGGCAAGCCTTTCTTTACAGTCTCATTCACTTTAGAGCCTCATGAGCTACCTGTACTTTATTAAGAGTTTCAGTATGGGTGATACTGTTACTAGAGCCATAATAACCTCAAAGTCCTTCAGGTGGACTGGACTTTTACATATATTCTATGTAGTAGTAGTAGTAGTATATATATACATATAGTAGTCATAGTAATAATGACAACAATAACAAACCAATGTTGGGTCTTTTGATAGATAGGAGTTTGAAAAACATATAAATACACCCCAGAGGCTCAAAATCAGTAAAGCAAATGTAGGAATAAATACATATTTATTATGTATTTAGCCTCTTGCTCTCTGGGATGCTTGTTTAAGGCATGGTGTGAGGGTGACAACGCTGCTATTGTATCCTCCCAATTGGACTGATGCTGTGAAACCACCTGCAGTACGGAACAGAAGCGGACAAATGGGATTCACTAATTGAATTTCCTTCTTTAGGAGGCTGGGAAATAGAATAGAAAGGTGGCGAGTTTGTCTGAAGAGGCTTAAGTAGGGGGTGAAAAAAGAGGTGAGGATCTTTTTGCTCTTCCTATCTCTAGGCAGAATCCTTCCCTGTCAGCCCCTTTGGCAGCAGCACATGCCCCAGCACCCGGGCTGGTGCAGCAGCCTGCGCGTGCACTGCCAGTTTGTCCTAAGGGATGGGGAGGGTATTTTTTTTCAATTTTGGAACAGTGGTAAAGAAAGCATTTCCTTAGCTGACTTGCACAGAGACTCCTGTATGATATTTGCATCTTCAAGTCCAAAGGAGAAGGTACTGAAAATGTTTGTCACAGTAAGATCCGATCAATGCAGGGCATGAAGTGGATCTTTTGTGTGGAGTGAGGGGCAGAGGGATGTGTTTTAGCAGCTCCAAGAAAGTCCAGGAAAAAGTTCTTGTATTGTCTAAGTAAACTTCCTGAAATGACAGTGAAAATGGAAGAAAGATAAAGTGCTTTAAAATGGGAAAACTTTAGCTTCTTCACTTGCCAAGATCTTCTTTTCTAAAACTATGTAAGCAGACAGGCCAAAATGAGAAAAGGGTTTGATTGAATTGGTTGGAGGGATGTTGTCTCTTTTTTCTTTTTTTTCTTCAATTTCATTTTTAAGGTATGCATTAACTTACATTTCTAGATGAAGTGGAAAGAATAATAAGGAAAACTTGCTCTCCAAAAACATGCACATAACATGCAAGTGAGTTTGTTTCGCGTTTTGCTTTTCTAGGTCTGGGGCCTGGAAATTGCATTTTCCTTTCTCAGAAGACTTAGCAATGCACTTTCCAAAAGCAGTTACAGTTTATCCTGTTTCTTTTTCAAAAGAATATGAAAAATACATTTCTAAGTGCCAGAAATCATTTACCAGCACTAACCATTTAATTGCCAGACAAGAACCATAGGCTAGAACACTATTGTGAAGTCTGCAAAAAGAACAACATGAAGAATTAAGTGTTAGGTGGCTTATTTAGCTTACAGCTGTTCTGCATTCTTCATGTGGTATTGTATGTCAGAGAATGACAGTTTTAATTTCCTTTGCTGATTTCTCTGTTTAGATCACTTTGACACAAATTACTGCTTTTACAAAAACATAGTCCAGCTGGAGGGCAAACATCTCTCCTAATAATTTTTCTTTCGTTTTTTTTCTGCTGTTCCTTCACTGTGTATAGCAGAGGTGCAAAATCAAGTTGTGTAGCTTGAATTTTTTACAGTTATTTTGATATTTTTAGGCATTCAGGTGTAAAGTCTGGTGCCTAAATTACAAGGCTGTGAGTCTAGCTTAGTCTGGAGAGAATGATTTCATGAGGTGATAAAGAAATAGTGACTGGACTAAGCAGGATCAAGAAGACATTTAAAGGGCGAATTCACTTTCAATGGATCTTAGGCATACATTTTAACTTCTGCGTGCATTTCACTGTTGTCTTTTTTTAACATTTTTATTTAAATTTATTTATATTATAAATATTATATATTATATATAATAAATATATAATAAAAATATTATTATTGTTGTTTTTTATTATTATTCTAAAATTTAAATTTAATTTAACTGCTTAACTGAAGCACAAACATCCCTGACCTTGAGGCTATGGAGTCTGTGCTTACTAGAGCCTATGCTTGCAACCCAGGTAATTACACTGAAGCAACTGATGCGTTATTATAATGCCTGTCATCCAGACATCAGCACAGCAAAATCTGACCCAGAAGCTCCAACAGCCACTTGGACTTCCACACCTGGCAGCGCATCCTCGACTGGCCCCCTTTTAAAAGGGGATTTTGGCAAAGACCTTGCTCACTACATGTTCGCTCAGGCCGGAATCTCCTGAAAAAGCTCTGTGCAGCCAAACGTTCCCAACGTTTCAAGCTCCACACTGTCCCCTGTCTTCTTGCCCAGGGAGACTGTCCTGCACCCAGTGTCACTGACAGTCCTTCCCCTGAGAGACACAATGGGGGACGCATCTGGCACTTTAGGTGATGCAACCAGGTCTCTGCTGGGTGGCATGAGAGGGGCAGGTCCCAGCGGTGGGTTGCAGACCTGGGTTGTGCCTTCTGGCGGTGCGTCTAGGCTACACGGCACCCGTTGGCCACTGTAGAGTGCCACAGCTGTAATTTGGCACAACTGGTCAGAAAAACAACAAAAAAAGCTGTGGCAGAGCATGGCAAAAGTGGTAAGTACAAGTCTGGCTTGGGGTGATTACAAGGTAGGAACCACACAAGTCATCACGGAATGCAGTAGATTGGCTCAACAACTTCATGCCCAGGCTTTCCCGTTTCTTAGGCAGTTTGGCCAGGATTTGCTCGCCCTAAGTTAGGTGCCAAAAACATCTAATGCTACAACTTTGTTGGTGATTTAAGCGTGACTAAAACCATTCTCAGGCACTGAAGCCCATATTCACATTATTAAACCATTTCACCTTCCAGAATGGGTGCTCACAAACTGCCTGTTAGGAGTGGTCATTGATTGGTCCTAACCCCCAAAACCATACCAAAAAACTGGTTTGGAAAGTGATATTTGCCCTAGCCTGAAGTGGGGGCAGGTGTATTTTGATAAGTGAATGACACAGAGGCTTGAGTCTCCTTGCCCAGGGACACCCTCTGGCATCTTTACGAGTAGGAGCACAGCCTGCCATTTTATTTGTTCTTCTCTTTCCCTCAGCATTCAAATCTCTCCTTCACCTGAAGCAATGTTGGCCTCCCCCAGTGAATGCACTTCAGGAACACAGCTGCCATCTGTAGTAATTATCCCTGCTTGTTAGATGTGTCTGAGGTCCCTGAGGTCCATCCACCGTGCAGCCCACATGAGGTTGGTGATGCTGCCAATGGCTGAGTCTTCATATAGTGCTTGGATGAAACCTCCCCCGGTCCCTGGGGGCTCGCCTCCAACCTGACCCCCAGGCACTCCCTCCCCTTCGCTGCCTCTGCACACACTGAGTTCAGACCAAACATCTTTCTCTCTCTTCCTCTCCACAGAGGACCGTGCACCGGCCATGACCCTTACCTCCTGAGGTGGCACTGGTCTTTGCAAGGCAGCGGCAGTCAGGTCCGGCACTGCATTCAAGCCCCTGCAGAGGAGTCCTTGCCATCCCAGAGGTAGTAGCTTTCCTTCACTGGTTTTTGGCAGCAACACTGTCTTGCACGTTGCGTCCTCCGCTAAGAGACAAGCCACAGCCAGAGGGCTCAGGAGTGGAGGACAACCAGTCCACCTGGCAAAGGTGGATCAGATAGGGGAAGCTCTTTGGGATCCAAAGCAGGAGATAGATGCAGAAACCACACTGCAGGAGATAATTGCAGAGACTTCTTGTGACGGAGCACTCCTAAAGCTGAAAGGAGATATTGGAAGGGGTAGTAGCAAGGATGTATTCAAGAGTTGATCCTCAGAGACCAGAGGGGTCAGAGAAGGATGTAAAGCAAATGTTTAGCCACCTAGAGTATCAGTCCTACCAACTCTAACTGTGGTGAGAAAGACAGCATGTCCTGACAGGAAACGTGCGCAATGTAAAGGCATTATCAGAGGTGAACATCTGCAGCTGACTGAGGTGCTTGCTTATGAGACAGCTACTCTGTGTTGACCATAGTGGAAAAAGGAAACAAGTGCATGAGAGAAGCAGAAGAAAGCATTTGAGAATTCCTCTTCTGTACAAGCATGGACATGATTCATTTTCCGCTTGGCCTCTCTTGCAGTGTTCAAGTGCCAAGCTAGCATACTTCTCCCTGGCCATGTTCTCGGGTGTCAGGCAATCCAACTGAAAGTGCCTGATGCCTTCTGGGTCTTCGAGCCACTAGAGACATGCCAGCTCATGCGCAGCTGTCTGCCTCTGGGCTATGAACACCCAGGGCATTTCCAAACAGTTCAAAGATTTTCCCCGGGGAGGTTTTTGTTTCAATGCCCAGACCTGTCACCCTGCCCGTGACCGTTCTAGGAGACCAGGGCATCTGCCACCTCAGCAAGCAGCCCCCCTGTACATGCCCCCCACACACACACAGTGTGCAGAGATCGCAACGCAGGCTGAGAGCAGCGATATTTGGGTGTGTGCTGCAAGTGACCTGGGTCACCCACGCAATGGAGACCTGAGAGGCAGCAGACTGCAGGGTACCAGGAGACAGAAAGCCCTTCCCTGGCTCTCCGTGAAAGGCTGAAGCAGTGCATTCACGTGCGAAACCAGAGAAAAGCTGCAGGGAGAGGATCCCGAATTGTACACATCTCTCGTGTTTTATACACTGTCTTGCACCTTGCAGGTGTACAGACATTAAGACTTGCAGCTTTTTAGGGTGCATCCCATTGGCCATACCAGGAGAACTGGACCATGACTCAATGAAGGTTTATACTTATATTTTGGATACATACCTTAGGGCATGCTGAGGCTTAGTCACTGGAAATCACACAACTTATTGTGTACCTCTTTAGCATCAGAAAGAACAGTTGTAGCTCAATCTACAGATTACCAAAAGCATATGAAATTTTCCTTTTCAGATACAAACAAAAGCAGTGACCAAGATAGCCTTTCACATGAAAATATGTTTTACATTACCCGGTTTTTCACTTCTATGCTTATTTTTTGCCTGTTACTTCAATGTAAAAAAAAAATAGTATTGTTTTTAAAAATATGTTTTCCTGGGCATCCAATTATAATGTTTCTGTTAAGCTATGTAAAGTATCAGCCCAGTCCTTGTGCATGTGTTTCTGTGTTAATAGTAGGTCTACTAGCCTAGGAGCCAAATTGCCTGCATTTATTTCAGTGGAATGACACTGACAGAAAATTGAGTTCCTGCTGTTCTCAGGGATGAATGGGCCTGATGAATAAACTGCCTCTTTCCCCTAGCGATAGTCCTGCCAGTAGGCTCACTGGGGAGGAGGAAGAGTTAGGGAGGGCCGAGTCAAATTGTTGCTGACTCTGCCCAGGCTAGTGCCCTGTCTTTTGCAAGATCTGTAATTCCATGATTCAAAAATAAAAGTCAGGTCAAATTTGCTTCCCAACTTCATTTCACTTTCTAAATTATTTGTGAGAGGCTGTGCCATTGAACCTGCCAAAGAAATTCAGTTTTGCGCATCTCTTTAGCAAATCTGGACTTCTTCTGGTCTGCTCTTTCTCCTTCTTCCCTTTAATTCTCTTTTGATCCTCTCCTTTGACCCCCACTCCTTTTTTACATCCTCATACTGCCTCAGCTGTACTCGTTTCATAGAAAACTAAGATTTTTTCCAACTCTCAGCACCTCTTTTTTTCATTACTTGGCCATTCTCAGCTCTCCTGCAAAATACCCTGAATCTTGTGAAAAATATGTTGAGGAAATGAGTGATAAAGACAACAAACAAATAACTTATGAAGTACCTCTGTATCAAAAAATTCTGAGAAGGCATTATTGATAAGCTGTGAGACCCAAATGCTGAAAGAGATGGCAAGATATGTTCTGTCTTGTCCCTGAACGTCTTCCCTGTAAGGCCCACAGCCTGCAAAGAGCACCCTGGTCCTCAGGTCTCTTTCCTGCCTGCCTGCCTTGACAGCATTTTGGGTTTTGAGGACTTTTCCTTTCTCTCCTTCTGCTTCTCACTGATGTGTTGTGAAAGGTGCCTGGCAGCTTTTTCATTCTAATGGAGCACAGGATCATGCAGGTGGAAGGCACCTCCGGACATCATCTAGGCCACCCCCTTACTTAAACATCCCGTTCAAAGTGGGATCAAGTTGCTCAGTGTCTCGTCCAGTCAAGCTTTGTGCACCTCCAGGGATGGAGATTCAACAGCCTCTGGGCACCTGTGCCAGCGCTTGACCAATCCTACTGTGAAACTTTTTTTCTAGTTAGAAAATTTGTGCCATGGTTGGAAAGCACTTTCTCATTTGAAACACACATTTCTATTCACAGCTAGGTTAGTCCCGTGTGTTCGTCGGTACCCTCTCTGGTATTTACACTGCTAATAGGAAGCAGTCTTGGTCCCCTCTGAGGCTTCTTTGCTCGACTAAACAGTGTCCACTTCCCAGCTCCTTCCCAGCTCCTTTCCAGCACAGGGTCCCCCAGCTCCTTACCGGCACAAAGCTCTCCATCCCTCTGACCACCCCGGCCACCCTCAGTCTCAGTCCATCTTTGTAACGTAGGCAATTAGAAGAATAAGCAAAATTTAAACGAAATCTTACAAACGTCTTTGAATCAGGGCAGTAAGCTTCCCTCTTTCCTGCTGAATGTACCTCACCAGACCACTTTAAGATCACATTAGCAGCACATCCACCTTATACACCAGGGTCCTCCCCTTCCACAATTGTTTCCATACAGCATATTTGTGCCACCACCACACCCAGCTTATGAATTCCTTCCTCACCGCTTACTTATTAACACTTCGCAGTGCGCTCTGCCTTTTAGCCAGCCCTGTGCACGCCTAATCCCTGTTTTCTCACAGCTCCCTCATCACTGCATCCCACAAGACTGCATGAAAAGGCTTAACTGAAATTCCCAGGAAGGAAACACGTTTCCTTTGTGTAGGAAATAGATTTTCAAAGACTCTATTGAGCTGACACCATCCAACACTAAAGTCAGGTTTCACTTTATCCTGTTCCCTTCCCAACCTCTGCTTGTCCTTTCATTCAAAATTTTCTTGAGATCTTTGCATACTGTTGCAGTCAACTGTGTAAGATCCCCTGGGTCACCTCCTCTCTCCACCTGCTTAACTAAAGGGCCCAGGTCTGCTTTTCTTCATACAGATGGTGTTGTCCTCATGAGAGGTTTGAAACTAAGAATACTTGCTACCAGGGCTGTGCTTCCATGTACCAGTCCTGCCAAAATTCACAGGCACACTTTGCCTCACAATATCCAGGAGTTTTTTTTCTGGAAAAACGCCAGACTCACTGTATCTTGAACAGCAGAAGAGGCAGAAAAGTGAGGACACACTTGAGATCCAGAATGACTTATGGTCATCCCAAAAGCGTGCAAAAAGAGACACACTGAGAAATACTGGCAGTATGTTCATAGCTGTGGAGGCAGTAATTTCTTCGGCTATATCTCTAATGTCAGAGCTTATCTGTTAGGTCACGGGGATCCAGAGTGCTGCCATTGCTCTGTAGTTTCATTTCTGGATTTACTAGGTGGAAAAACAGTAAGCAGATGTGAAATCATGGATGAGGAGTTAGCTACCAATAGGCAAGATTTCAGTTTCCTTCTAATCTCTTTATTTGTTCAGACATGTCTGTTTACCCCAGTTGTGTTATCCTTTTCAATCAGCATTCCCAGCAAAACAGTTACCAGCACTGCTATTATAATACCCGTAGCTAAAATAGTTTTGCAATATGGGGAATATCAACAAGATGGATTTTGTTGGCCTCTTCCCAATTTTCTTGAACTCTTTTTAAATACTTTTCGAAGTGGCAAAAATCCCTTGGTACAAGAGATGCCTATATAAGAAAGTCTTTTCTCCTGTAATCTTTAAGAAATGTACATGTAGAAATAGATTTTTAAAAAATTTTAAAGTCACATTCCACATTTAAACAGTTCCACTTTCTAAGTTCAAATGCAGTCTTAAATAAAATCTCTGACCCTCTGCTCAAAACAATATATAATGTCCTATTGCATGTCGAGTGGAAATTCTGAAATGTCATGCTAACAATCTAAACCAGACCTAACTCTTTCATCTGCTCAGTCCCTTACAAAACCACCATTAAAAAACCCCCAAAACATTACACAAGAAAAAACTGCCAACAAGCATAACCCCAACCTTCTGTTGCAGCTCAATGGTAATAACCCTAAGCTTAAAAGCTAAATTTTGTGGGCACTGCTATTTGGTTATATGAATCGTCAAAAATTAGATTTATCAGTACTGTAAACTAATTGTAATGAATAAAATGCAGAAGACTGGAAAGTTACAAGTCAGCAGAGAGAAATGACGTAAAAGCGACAGGGTAGGAATGCTGCCGCTTGCCAGCTCCAGCTCCCCCTTGCTCCTGTCGCGGTCAGTATAGCTGACGTACAGCACAGCCAGCCACCTACAGTACAGCACAAATACTGTCTATAGCATATAGAAATGTATGTGCTATAATAGGAATAAATAAATTAAATAGGAAAAAATTATGCTCCTCTTCTGCATCAGGAAGAGGCCGGCTGTGTCACTGAAGGTGATACTGGGGATGACGGGAGCTGTGGTTCAGGATGTCTGTCACTGTGGCTTCTTAACTATCTGCTTTGTGGCAGCGCTGGGCACGGAGCAGGCCCTGCAGCATGACGCAGGCAGGCCCCCAACCCTCCCCAAACCGGCAGCCCCTGGCCCCGGGGCATTTACGTTTGAGGTGTAACGTCACCCACACAGCATTGCTACCGAGTTCCAGAGCAAGCGACATCATGAGCTGAAGGTCCCCTGCAGCCATCAGTTACATGTCACCTAATATACAGTAAGTTTGTAAATAGCCACCTCTTCAAATGTGCCCAATTTTAGCACAAAAAAAGCCCCAACATTCTGGGCTTTCATTTCTAATTCAGCTTGCAGTCAAGACAAGAAGGCTGAGCAGCCGTCACAGCGATCTGTCCTGCAATTTGGAGGTGCCAGGGACCACTCTGGATTTTTCAGAGCATTCTCAGCTAAAAAGGACTATTTTCTATTTCATGTAAATAACTTCTGGTTTACTAAAACCATTCCAGATTACTGAAGGGAAAAAAATGAAGCTGATGCAAAACTGTCACTCATATATCTTTTACAAGACTGCAGAGTAGCCTTGCCTTGCAGCAGTTTAACTTAAGGATGCTTTTCATGCGACCTTTTTCTTCCTGATAAACTCTTGCTTGAGAATGGCAGGTTAGAAGTACGAAACCAAAGACAAATGAGAAAAATAAAACAGGAAAGAGCAGAGGTAGAATAAATACCTGCAGAAACTGCTCCAAAGGACTTTGCCAGTGCTTTACCAGGAAAAAAATAAATATTGTCTGATGCTAACCAAGAAAATGGTATGCCATGGCTTTTTCAGCCCAGGTCAAAGTCAGGGCTACCTGAAATTGTCTGCACTCTGGCGTGATGCTGTATTAACACTGAAAGGCAGCCTGCCGCATCTGCACAAAGAACATCCCAGGCAAAAGGTGATTTGGGGGAAAAGACATTCTGGTGAAAGAGAACCTAAGCGCGGGGTAGGGTGGTTGTTTGAGGTTGCAATAAACATACATATCAGTAGGGAATTAATAGCAAACTTCAGGAGTATCAAAATACATTGTACTGTGGGACTACAGCTTCCTACAGATGACAGGAGGAGCTATTCAGGAAAAGGCCCTTATTGAACCAATTAAAAATGTTTGAACATTTTTTTCAAATTAAAAAAAAAATCATCTATTTCAAAATCTTTGAAAGAAAGTATCACTTCTAGCAAGTGGCCACAGAAGATTTATTTCAAAACAAAAAGCTTGTTATTCAAAAAAAACTGGGACTTTTGGAATTATGAAATGTCATGGTCCCGTTGTGTACTTTGTGACATTTAATCCCTACACTCTTCTTGTTACTCCAGGCTATGTCAAGATTACTGGCGCTTAAGGGGCTAACTCAAAGGAATAAGTTGCAGAACAGGCAGAGTGACTTTGTCCCCTGGCAAAAAAGTGTCCCACGTCAATGGCAAGCAAAGCTTTTCAAGCAGATATCATCTAATGTTCCTCCTTTTCTGATATGATCTGACTTGCTTTCTTCCTTGTGGCAGCTCAAAAAATTAGATCTATTTCTTCCTGTGCCAGGCTTTGTTCTGATAGTACTACTTTCAGAAAAGTTTTCTCAATGCTTGAGAAGGAGATGAGGCTCAGAAGAGGGTGAACAAATTGTACAGAGAGTAGGAGGGCTAGAAGCCACTTCCAACTTTATCCATTTGTCTGTCTTTTACACAAAAAAAAGTGCCAGGTTCATAATGAGTTCAATAGAAAGAAATGTTGTCATTGAGTTTACCCTCTTACAGTAACTTTACCACACCACTGAGAAAGTTTTAAAACAGCTTTTCCTCTGTGTGACACTGATCTTTCTCTTTTGAGAAGCAGTTATTTGCATTACCCCTGTGACCAGTTCTCTGAAACAATATACAAGAATTTTCTCAGGAAGGCCACAACAAAGAAGCTATGAAACAAAAAATGATGGAATTCTAGAGATGTTAAAGGAGCCTCCCATGCATTTCTTATCATCCTCAGAAGCCAGAAAACATCAGCTTTGTTTTGCTGTTTGCAGGCTTTTGATTCTACAGAGTTTCTCGGTAGACCAAGAGCACTGGGAGCTCTGGCTACACCATCTATCTGCATACCAATGCTCCTCGCAAAAGCTCTGCTTTCCAGAGGTTAGGAGCTCATGAAATCTGCAGTCTAAAGGATCCTGCAACCCCATCACATTGCTTAGTAGAAAAAATTATCAGCTGTGGACTTACCCTTCCAGATGGCAAAGCATGCACTGACAGTGATCTGTGGCTGCAACACTCTTTCGCTTGACTCTCTTTTCTCTTTCATTAGGGATGAGAAGCCCTGCCAAAATCAGTGGAGTTACAACAACATAAAACATGTGCAATGTCTTTCCATGGGCAAGGGGGTAGGGCTGGCTAAAAAGACCATTCAGGGAACAGCAAATAGGTCCAAAATATAATCTGGAGCTGAAAGCAGGTGGGGAGACAAAAGTCCTCATGAATTGAAATTGAATTTGGCTGCTAGGTTTGCCTGGTAATAAAAAGTGATGAACAAGTCAATGTCTTAAAACTTTCCATTTTTTAAAATCTGATTTCAAGAGTATGTGTTGCTTTGGAGAGGTGAATGTTTTGAGATGAGGTGAAGCACTTTTCATCTTCAGCACAAAGCCACAGTAATTTTAATTTGTTATTGATATAGCCCTAGGAGTCAGGCATTGCAGCTGCCTCCATCATACTGACACATGCATTTGAGCAGACACACAGTGACTCAGATCACAGAACAGATCCCAATGAAAACTGTTTTTTATTAAATTCCTTTAGTGGCTTAGTTTCAAACTACATCCTCTCCCCAGTCTGACACAGCTGCTCAAAAGCCAGCACTGACACACACGGGAGGTGGTGAGAAAAAGTGACTCGTGGCAGAAGTCAGACTATGGACTGGCAGTGACACTTTTTGGTAGCACCTTTCTCACGTTGGTACCCATTTGGAAGCACATTCCCACTCCCCAAGAGTTAGCTTTTGTTCAAGGGCTCATTGAAAGAGCTTTAGACTGGGTTTGAAGGGAGAAAGGGATAAAACCAGGCTCACTGCAGATAAGCCTGGGGGGGCACACCAGTGTTGGAGGGACAGTGTGCTAGCTAGGTCCTTTGGTCTGCCATCTCAGTGGAGGTAGGGGGTGGAGATCTATGCGGTAACAAAGACGCAAGGGTTATTGATGCATTAGAAACCAGGGGAGCACCTGAGAATGGTAAAGCAGGAATTAGGGTTTCTGCCCAGAAAAAGGTGGCAGGATCAACAGCCCAACTGAAGTGCATCTACACCAACGCACACAGCACGGGCAACAAACAGGAGGAGCTGGAAGCCATTGTGCGGCAGGAAAACTATGACATAGTATGACAGAAACACAGCGGGCTGACTTGCACAACCGGAGCGCTGCAATGGATGGCTGTAAACTCTTCAGAAGGGATAGGCAAGGAAGGAGAGGTGGTGGGTAGCCCTGTATGTTAGGGAGCATTCTGATCGTCTAGAGGTTAACGATGGTGATGATCCAGAGCTTTGGCTAGAACTTGGGGAAAAAAGGGAGAATTTATGACCTTTGGAAGAAGGGGCAGGCAACTCAGGAGGACTATAAGGATGTCACGAGGTTATGCAGGGAGAAAATTAGAAAATTACAAGGGCCAAAGCCCAGCTAAAACTTAATCTGGCTACTGCCATGAAAGACAACAAAAACTGTTTCTGTAAATACATTAGCAACAAAATGAGGGCTAAGAAGAACTGCCATCCCTTGTTGGATGCAGGGGGGAACATAGTGACAAAGGATGAGGAAAAGGCTGAGGTACTTAATGCCTTCTTTGCCTGTAACTCCTTTAACAGTAAGACCAGGTGTTCGCAGGGTACCCAGCCCCTGAGCTGGCAGACAGGGACACAGAGAAGAATGAAGCCCGCACAATCCAAGGAGAAATGGTCAGCGACCAGCCACACCACTTAAACACGCACAAGCCTGTGGGGCCAAATGGGATCCACCCAAGGGTACTGAGGGAGCTGGCAGAAGTGCTCACTGAGCCACTGTCCATCATTTATCAGCAGTTCTGGCTAGCTGGGGAGGTCCCAGGTGACTGGAGGTTAGCCAATGTGATGCCTACCCATAAGAAGGGCCAGAAGGAGGATCCAGGGAACTACAGGCTTGTCAGCCTGCCCTCAGACATTGGGAAGGTTATTGAGCAGATCACCTTGAATTCCATCACGAGACATAGAGGACAACCGGGTGATCAGGCCCAGTCAGCATAGGTTTATGAAAGGCAGGTCCTGCTTGACCAACTTGACCTCCTTCTATGATAAGGTGACGAACCTAGTGGATGAGGAAAAGGCTGTCGATTTTGTCCACCTAGACTTTAGCAAAGCCTTTGACACAGTTTCCCACAGCATTCTCCTGGAGAAACTGGCTGCTCATGACTTGGACGGGTGCGCTCTGCACTGGGTAAAACACTGGCTGAACGGCCAAGCCCAAGGAGTGGTGGTGAATGGAGCTCAACCCATCTGGTGGCCGGTCACAAGCGGTGTTCCCCAGGGCTGCGTGCTGGGGCCAGGCCTGTTTAATGTCTTTATCAACGATCTGGATGAGGGGATCGAGTGCACCCTCAGTCAGTTTGCAGGGGACACCAAGCTGGCCGGGAGAGTTGATCTGCTGAGGGCAGGAGGCTCTGCAGAGGGGGCTGGGCAGGCTGGGCCGATGGCCGAGGCCACTGTGTGAGCTTCAACAAGGCTGAGTGCGGGTCCTGCACCTGGGTCACACCAGCCCCACAGACCTACAGGCTGGGGCAGGAGTGGCTGAGAGTGCCTGGTGGGAAAGGACCTGGGGTGTTGGTCCACAGCCAGCTGAACGTGAGCCAGCAGTGTGCCCGGGTGGCCAAGAAGGCCAACAGCAGCCTGGCTCGGACCTGAAACTGTGTGGCCAGCAGGACTGGGGGACTGATCGTCCCCCTGTACTCGGCACTGGTGAGGCCACAGCTCGAATACCGGGTTCAGTTTGGGCCCCTCCCTGCAAGAGGGACGCTGAGGTGCTGGAGCGTGTCTAGAAAAAAGGCCGCAAAGCTGGGGAAGGGTCTGGAGCACAAGTCTTCTGAGGAGCAGCTGGGGGAACTGGGGGTGTTTAGCCTGGAGAAAAGGAGGCTCAGGGGAGACCTTACTGCTCTCTACAACTACTTGAAAGAAGGTTGTAGCGAGGTGGCTGTCAGTCTCCTCTCCCACGTAACAAGCGATAGGACAAGAGACAATGGCCTCAGGTTGCACCAGGGAGATTTAGATTGGATATTGGGAAAAATTCCTCCACCAAAAGGGTTGTCAAGCACTGGAACAGGCTGCTCAGGGAAGTGGTTGAGTCACCATTCCTGGAGGTATTTAAAAGAGGTGTAGATGCGGTACTTAGGGACATGGTAGACTTGGCAGTGCTAGGTTAATGGTTTGACGTGATGACGTTAAACGTCTTTTCCAACCTAAACAATTCTATGATTCTATATCAGCTCATAACAGTTGTGGAACCACATGTTAAATGTCAGGCAGAAAAGAGCAGATTTTAGTAAACAGGTATGTGGCACCCAGGCTAAATAGGAGACAAAGTAATAGCTAAACAGATGCATAGCAGTATCCAAGGGATGTCTTACATATGACTTAAAAAAATGAGTAGAATATAAAATTTTTGAAAGTAGCAATTTCACAAAATGTATAAAACGTGCCGCGTCACACCAGAAATTTTGTATAGACTATTACAAGCACATAATGAAAGCACTGAAATGAAACACAAAAGTTAATTTATCCTTTCCTAAAAGTGCCTGCACTTCTGACCAAAGTCTTTGCTCTCTGTTCGCGTTTGCCAACGGTTACTGCATTCACACGGAATAAAGAGAACACACGTTGCTGTATTCACGTAGACATGTTTTGAAAGTCTAAGCACTTCATCCCGACAAGTCCAGACAAGCAGTATCAGAAGAAAGTAGACCATAGAAATCCCAAGATGTATTTCTAAATAACAATGACGAATATCAAAGTAAAAGCAGCAGGGAGTGACGCTTGATGCTGCAGAGCTGAAGTACAGAGGGAGATACCCAGCGTGTTCCCTCTCCGCACCAGAATTGCCATTGTCACGTAGAACTTCAGGCATAGGGAAGAGCCAGGGGGTTTCGGATCTGAGTGGTTCAGCTAGCCTGCTTCTGGTTTTTATTTTTAACTTTTGGTTTCACATATATTTTTAACGTCAGCGGGGAAAACGGAGTACATTCTGCACTCGGTACGAATGATACCAGGGACTTTACAGCGAGCAGTGCCTGGCTGGGGCAGGCAGAGCCACAGTGTTCCCCTGCCAGCCACGAGTAGACCCCCTGCCAAGGAGGGTTTGTTGAATGAGGAGATCTTGCACCAGTCTGCAAGAAGCTCCAGGGAGAGGAGCTTTTTTCCCTCAGAAAGCAAGCGTCTCTCCCAGGCAGCCAGGACCCTTTTCTGGGAAGGATCCAACACCCAACCCTCCTCGGTTTCACCTCACAGACCAACTCTTCTTCCTCTCAAAATGCAGCCCACAGAGGAAGCAAGGCCCTCACCCCTGCCCAGGCTTACCCAACCGCTCTGAGGTCAGGGTGCTCCCTGGGAATCACTTTCTATTTCTGCCCAAGGGCCGAATTTCCTGCACTACATATTTGAGCAAACATCACTTGGAATCCGGGTCAAACCACCAAGGTGTTACACGGACTCCTGACCTTCTCTTTCTGACAAAAAATGGTTCACTTTAAGAAGATGGATTGGAAAACATCTTGGCCAAGATTATTCTTAGGAGTTGGGGGACTTTCCTGTAAAGAAGCAAATCTGGGTTCATAATCCCTTTAGATAGGGAAGGGATATGATTCAACATCTCCCACATCCTGCTTGAGCAATCTAAAACGAAAACACCAAACCATCTAATTGGCCATCTGAAGGAAAAATCTAGTTGGACTTAGACCACTTGAACCCTCAGGTGATGGGATCAAAAGCCTTATAGCCAGCCTGGTTCTCAGGATACTTTTGCTTTAATAACAGCGGTGTGGTAAGAGTGAAGATTAGAGGTTACCTTTCACAAATTTAGTTTAGAACAATAAAGGAGTTTGCTAGAACTCACCCAGAAAGGAAGAAAGATCCAAAACCCCAATGATAAGGTACTTTCTGAGTAGTGATACTCAGGTTTCTCAACAAGATTGCAAGGCCAAATGTATGACCAAAGTGACAAACTACAGCAGCTCTACCATGTCACTACAGGATCCTTGAGCTAGAAAACCTTCATGAAACCGCACAATAATTATTGCAGGTGCATAACGCATTTTGGTTTTCTAGTTACTCATCTCCTAAGATAAATTTCCAACATATATATACTGCTAATGAAACGTTATCTCCCAAGAGGAACGTACTGAAGCCTTGCATCTGAATCTGGTGATGGAGTTACAATACTTTCATCAGTGGCCTTGTTAAGCAGTACTACCACATTATAGCACATGTAAAAGCCCTCCAGCTGGACAGTCTAGGTGTCTATTACATTCAGATGGGATATAAATTGCATCTGCCCACATCCAGCTTTATTTCCCTGTTCTAAGCTCTGATGTAGAAATAAAGCTCTCCGAAGCATGAGAAGTACTATCTCTTACGTCATTTTGCATACAGTGGCAAAAATAACCACTGACACCACCCAACTTCTGTTCTCAGTGCAGAAAGAAACTACTGCTATCCAGGAAAAAACACAAAAATATCATTAAGTGACTTGGGTTATGCGTAGGCAATTTATAAATTCACAGAAAGGCAGTCAACAAGAAAAGCAGAACGAGGATGCGCGGCTAAATGTCAAACTGTGTGAGACAACAGTTTGATAAAGAGATTATGGGCACCAAGAATTCAGGCATGAATGAGGGTAAACACATTTAGATCTACAGATGTTTCATTGAGCAACACATTGAACTTTTATGTAAGAGTGAAATAGATCCAATGGTTACTGAACTGAACTAGACTTGGTACGCGTTCACGAGCGTGTTTAGATGAACACTGACAACCCTTCACTTTCCTCTGGCATTGAGCAAGCTCCTCAGAGAGAGAATTTGCTTTTTGAATGCTTTGTAAAACACAATCTACATCTAACGTACTATGTTAAATATAACAAACGATAAATATAACAAATACTTACACCATTCAGTACCTCCCATACGCTCAGGCTCCTCATTGTGTTCTCTTTCCAGCGTCATCATCTTCCTCTGGGACAGAAAAACTTCACACTTCTCTTTCGGCACACAACATCTTCAAATGTTCATCTTTCATCCTCCAAAGAGAGCTCAAAGGAAACCAAGAAGTTCCTTAAACACAAGTGGAATTTACAGTCAATTTATTTGTAAAAGGGGACAGAGATTTTTCATAGAAGCACAATGCAACAGTAATTTAAAACACAGTACTCATAAATGGGATCCTTGTCAAAACAGCGTGTTGCCATAGTGGGTGATGATCACAAACAAGCCAGATACAACAGTTAGCGTGCAAGTATCGTGCTTGTGAAAGGCCAGAGGCCACTGGGGTATTTCTAACTCAGCCAGTTCTCTGCTCTGGTGCCTCATGCAGCCCTACGAAGAGGCATCACCCACCACACCAGGCACACTGCGTTGTGACGAAGACAAAGCAAGAGCTACCTTCCTTCCATGAGAAAGTCTGTGGAATCACTTCCCGATGGTGTTTATCAGTGCAGCCACAGCAGCAAAGTGCTCCTAGTACAAATCTACATTCACTGTTGGGTGTTACAGTATTCCAGTTCTGGAGTTAAAATGCCTGCAATCATTTTGATTTGAAGGAGATGCATCTATTTAAAGTGTCCTGTGGCATTCAGATAGTCCCCAAGAACAGTTATCTCCAGGACGTCTTTCGCCTGCAGGACTGCATACCTGGCAGCCTGGAAGTAGACTAGAGAAGACCACAGCATGATATCTCTTCTTGAGATTAAGTAGATAAAGCCAAAAATCAGGGCATAACTTAAAGTTAAGTAAGATTTTTTTCCTCCAAACCTCTGATTTAGCTTAAGGCATGGAAATTTGTGGCATCTGCGTATAATGCACTCATGAAAAAAATATTTCAGTCTATCACTACACATCCTAGTCCTGTTGAAAAATAATGCAAGCCTGCTTCTAGGGAAGAAAAATGAGCAATTCCACAGCTTTTCATCAAAAAATCCCCAAACATCTCTGCAGTTTCCTGGCAAACAATCAACAGAGAAGAGAAGAACTTCCAAAGCTGCAAAAGCTCAAGGCCATCAGTCAAGTGCACCAGCACTCTTTGGTGATGTGCAGCTTCTCAAAGCGATGTTTGCTTATAAGAAACATGAACACAGGACATTAATGACCTGTTCAACCTGTTCACCTCAAATACAGCGCGGGGCAGCTTGGTTTAACATTCACACATTCAAGCTCTCAGTGGAGCCAGTGCTGACCATTAATTTGAAAATGCATGGGCAAAAAGTAATTCCAGTTTTTGAAGCTTGGGATTTTTGATGGACTGTTGAAGATGATACTACTCCTAATGCTTCAGACCATGGAAACTCCAGAAAATGTAGAGACATGTAAGCATTTACAGACCTTGTAATGTCAGTGAATGCTCAATAGAAATATTCTTAAAAGAAATGAACTCTAGAATGGGTGAAGGGTTCACATCTTGATGGACTACAAAGAACTCATCTCCCTTTTTTACAAGATCTCAAGATCCCTTATTCCAAGTTTTGAGGGATTCAACTTAAAATATGTCAGGGGAACTGGACATCAGCTTTCCACCTCATTCAAGACATTTGGAAGTTACTTCTTTAGTCATTCTCACAATCTCACTTGAACAGTCTACCAGCAATTGGCATTTTCTTCCACAGATAAACCTAACACTTTTCGTAGAGTCATAGAATGGTTTGGGTTAGAAGGGACCTCAAACATCCCTAGTCCCCATCCCCCTGCCATGTGCAAGGACATTTTCCATGAGACCAGGCTGCTCAAAGCCCCATCCAGCCTGGCCTTGAACACTTCCAGGGATGGGGCATCCACAGCTGCTCTGGGCAACCTGTCCCAGTGCCTCACCACCCTCACAGTGAAGAATGTCTTCCTAATATCTAATCTAAATCTATCTTCTTTCAGATTAAAACCATTACCCCTTTTCCTGTTGCTACAGGTCCTACTAAAAAGTCTGTCCCCCACCTTTCTTTTAAGCCCCCTTCAAGTATTGAAAGGCCGCTGTAAGGTCTCCCTGGAGCCTCCTCTGCTCCAGGCTGAACAACCCCAGCTCTCTCAGCCTGTCTTCGTAGGGGAGGTGCTCCAGCCTCTGATCATCTTCGTGGCCCTCATCTGGACTTGCTCCAACAGGTCCATGTCCTTCTTATGTTGGTTGCCCCAGAGCTGGAATGCAGTACTCCAGGTGGGGTCTCACAACAGCCCAGCAGAGGAGCAGAATCACCTCCCTCAGCCTGCTGGTCACGCTGCTTTTGATGCAGCCCAGGATTCAGCTGACTTTCTGGGCTGCAAGCGCACACTGTCAGGCTGTCAGGCTGTGCTGAGCTTTTCATCCACTGGCACCCCTACGTCCTTCTCTGCAGGGCTGCTCTCAATCCCTTCTCTGCCCAGCTGGTATTGATGCTGGGGTTTGCCCTAACCCAGGTGCAGGACTTTGCGCTTGGCCTTGTTGGACTTCATGGGGGTTGCACAGGCCCACCTCTCAAGCCTGTCAAGGTCCCTTTGGATGGCATCCCTTCCCTCCAGTGTGTCAACTGCACCACTCAGCTTGGTGTCATCAGCAAACTGGCTGAGGGTGTGCTCCATCCCACTGTCCATGTCACCAACAAAGATGTCGAACAGCACTGGTCCCTGTACTGACCCCTGAGGAACGCCACTTGTCACCGATCTCCATGTGGACATTGAGCCATTGACCACAACTCTTTCAGTGCAACCACCCAGTCAGTTCCTTATCCACTAAGTGGTCCACCCATCAAATCCATGTCTTTCCACTTTAGAGACAAGGATGTCATGCGGAACAGTGACAAAAACTTTGCACATGTCCAAGTAGACGACAACAGTTGCTCTTCCCTCATCCATCAAGGCTGTAACTCCATTGTAGAAGGCCACCAAGTTTGACAGGAATGATTTGCCCTTAGTGAAGCCATGCTGGCTGTCACCAGTCACCTCCTTATTTTCCACATGCCTTAGCATAGTTTCCAGGAAGATGTGCTCCATGATCTTGTCAGGCATGGAGGCGAGACTGACTGGCCCGTAGTTTCCCAGGAGTAGTGGTTTCCTGTTTTACAGAAGAACACACATTTTTAGTTATATTCCTTCTTTTATCATCAACAGTACAACTTGAAGGCATCATCTTAGAATAAGCTTTAGTGGTCTGTATTACTATTGTAGAATAGTCAAGATTATTAGAAAGAAAAAACGGTCAAACCAAACACACAAATAAATCAGTGGAATATACTGCAGCTCTAGTAGTTCTCCTACTTTATTAAAATACCATATTTTTCCATCTAGGAGTGCCATTTATATAGCCATTTAGTTGACTCGGCATTCAGCAAGCAAGGTCTCCTGCTGCTGCCAGTAGCACAGGGTTTTACCGCAGCCCATGGTGGGATTGCTTGCAGACCTGCCTGATGGCTGAGAGAAGAGGGGTGACAAGCTATGACCGTGACAGCTCTGCAGCCTGCTGAATTCTTCAGTGGCCACTGCATTCTCCTGAAAACAGCCTCCTGTCTGCAAATCTCCCAGGTTATCAGCAGCAAAAGTGGCGTGGGCTTGCTCCCAGGCAAAACAATTCTAGAAGAAACAGCACCTGCTCTCGAATGGGTCTGTGAGTTGCCATACTCATCCTAGAAAACAGAGTTGGACACATGGGATGATCTGGATAGGCTCCCTGGCTACAAACTCACCTCCTCAACTAATCAGGAGTGATTTTCATGTGTGGACAGTCTGAGGAGATTTTTTACAACATCCAGAACTGGCCCCTCTGCTCCCACAGAAATGTACAATGGTAATGCTCATTGCTCGGAAAGAAGGAAAAGTTGGATAAACACTGAGAATTTCTGAGATCTCACCTTAGGAAGGTTTTGTATGTCAGGATGCAGCCATCTGGTTTATAGTATAAACGATAAGAAAAAAAAGCACCTGTACAGGGAAATGAAGAACAATAGCAATAAAAGGATACAAGAACAGCAATCGGCAGTATATATAATATATACTCTATGGAGGAAAGAGATTCCTCTGTATCTAGAAATCATACCTTAAGAGTCTCAGTGATACTACTTATACATTTTAAAGTACCAACAGGCAAATCTCCTGACCTGCAGCTAACTCACGAGCAAGTGCTGTTTGTTCGGAGCTTACTACATTTTGAACATGGCTACTGATGAATCGGAGTAACTCAGTGTAGTACAGTAGAATTAACCCCCTTTAAGCCCTCTCTAAACTTTAATCATTACTATAGATAGATCAGTGCCAAGTATTTCTTTTATGTGCAGCATCAATTAAAAAAAAGTAGTTTTCCGTAAGAAACTGTCTAGAGTAATAGCAGAAGTATTTTAATACTATTGTGTAAATTCCAGTTCCTCCTTCCCTTGAATGCTATGCTTTGTCCTAGATTATCAAACTGAGTTTATAAGGCATTAATGAGCAACCTCCACTGGAGCATGTAAGTATATTCTGTACTTTTGAAAAGTCACGAGGACAATCATATCACAGAATAAGCAAAGCCCCAAAAGGAGCCAATAATAACTGAAGGTTTAGAGACATTTGGATGAGGAACAACAGCAGAAATTTCCTTTTATTTCACTCGGAAGATGTAACTACGCACATCAGCAAGACTGATCCCTGTATAAGAGTCATCAGCACAAAAAGGTTCTCTGGAAATTGCTAAGGAACAGACATTGCCATGGCACAAGGAGAAACAGACTTACAAAATCAAAAATGACAGAGCCACAAACAAAGCTAACTTACAGAAGGTCTGCTGAAAAGATATTATGGAGGAAAGGTAGCCTTCTACTAAGTTTTGGTGATTTTAGGAATAGTATTTTCAGTTAGGTTAGGTAAAGGAAAAGTTAATAGCCTATGGGCCACCTGGCAGTGGAAGGAAATCTGTGTGCTATCACGGACGGAAAGAGAGGGAGGCAGGAATTGCCATCCCAGCTGCATCTGCCCCTGATGGCTATCAGAAGGCAAATATCGGACTTGTCAGGAGCATTGAGCTCATCTGGTCTGGCTGTTTTAATCCTTTGGCACCTTGCAATCGTGTCTTTTAATTTGATACTCGTCAAACATACCACTAGTGGTATGCTTTATTCTTATGCCCAACACCGCAGACCTGGCAAGGGTCTAACAGAAGATTATATAGCTATAAAGCTAACTATACAGAGGTTATTGCTATGGCTCCCTTCTGCCATGCTCAGGGAGCTGGCTGAGATGGATTGCTGCCGTTGAAAACCGCTCTCTCACACTTGTGTTTCAGCACTAATCTCTCTCCACTGGGCAGAATTACAGCAGCTGCCTTTCCGCTGCTGGCAGAATGAGATACTAAGTAAAAAGCCAGTAGTACCCTGCTGCTTTCCTGAAGCTCTCTACCCAGGCTGTTCTTAGAAAATGAGTTAGCAGTGTCTGTTCTTTTGAAAGGGGAGAGTCCAAATGAGAATGCCCAAGTACAGCCCTTGCATCACCTCTCTCTCTCTCTCTCTCTCTCATGCCCTACATTCTCTTCTCCCCACTCTGTGCCCTCCTCTTAGCACCTCCAGGAGCAGAATCAGGTCTTCCTCTGGCCTTCCTTCCAGCAGAAAACGGCACCAATTTAACTTTAAATAAAAAAGCCCCTTTGGCCAAAATCAGTTCAAGCCATTCCAGAAGTTCAACGCCAGCGTGCCTTGCAGTTTGACTCGGTCCAGACTCTGCAAGACTGAGCCAAATGAGGACACTTGCCTGGGGTGAAGAGTCCCTGTGTGAAAGGTTAGAATTCCCACCGCACCTCCCGGGCAGGCAGAGATAAGGTGGCAGATAACGGGGACCTTCCCGGCATTTCCTGCAGCCACCCTCCCGCAGGAGCTGGCTGTGGTCCATTCCTGTGCATTTAAAGTGTTCGCACGTGATGTATGTCATCCTACTCATACCTAGCTCACAGGGAGAGCGGCAACTTAGCACTTACACATCGCCAGCACCTAAACACATGCATTTAGTTTCACGTAAGTAATAAAACCAGCTCAAATATAGAGGTAAATGCACACAATACGACAGGTATAAAACATTAAAAACACACGAGAACACATGAAAACAGATAAAGTGTGCAGCTACAGAGGTAGGCAGGTAGGTAGGTAGGTAGGTAGGTATGGTTACCGAGACTTTCTGTGCGGCTAGAGTCGGCGGGCTCGCAGGCTGCCGGGGCTGCACCGGGGCCAGGAGAGCCGGTGGCGGCGGCGGGGGTAGCCCGGCCCTCGGGGCCAGGTGAGCCGGCGGCGGGGGTAGCCCGGCCCGCAAGGAGTTACCGTGCAGGAGCGCGATGACTTCATGCCGCCGCCGGCCTCTCGGCTGCCCCCCCGGCCCGTTTCACAATCCCGCCGCCCCGCTCGGACGGGCCGAGCGCCGTGTCAAGCCCCGAGCGCTGCGCCGCGCACACGCCCCCGCGGTCTCAACGCCGGATTTTCCCGGGCCATGAATAATCTCGAAGCCCCCTCGATAAATACACGTTCAGGGATGCCCGGAGCTCAGTCAGCCCGCCAGCCCGCCCGGCGAGAAGGGGCTAGAGCCGAGGAGCCGCACCATGAAGTTTCCCCGGGGCCGTGGCTGTGACCGTGACCGTGACCGTGCCGGCCGCCGCCCGCCCGCCCTCCGCGCCGCCGCCGCCCTGCCGCCGCCGCTGCTGCTGCTGCTGCTGCTGCTGCTGCCGCGGGCCGCCGCCGCCCCGCTGCCCGCCGCCGACTCCTCGGGGGAGGCCGAGCTGGAGGAGGCGGCGGCGCGGCGGGCGGCGCTGCCCGACTGCGTGCGGCTGGCGCGGCTGCTGCACGCCCGGGCGGCCCAGCTGCAGGAGGAGGTGGGTAGGGGGCGGCCGGGGGCCCGCACCCGCGCGCTCGCAGCCGGCCCCGGCCGAGGTGCGACCCAAGCTCTCGGTGTCTCTCCCCAGATGTGCGAGAAGTTCACCGTCTGCGGGAACAGCATGGAAATGCTCGTCCAGAACAACCTCAACCTCCCCAAGGTGACGGAGGAAGACGGGTGTCTGCTCGCCGGCTTCGATGAGGCAAGAAACCGCTCTCCTTTCCGGGCTGACCCTATACACCTGGGGCGACTCCCGCCGGCTCCAAAACCCGTGGAAGTCGACCTAAAGATCTGTGCCGGCTCCAGCTGGCTTCGGCACAGCACAGACCTCCACGCTCCGCATCAGCATTGTCCGCTTAGCGTAACTGCGACGGAGGCGTTTCGGAGCTCTAAGTGACTTTCTCACCTTTCTCTCATTTCAGGAGAAATGCTTGAGGAAAATCTCCAGCGGCCTTTATACCTTTCAGACATACCTTGCACACGTACAAGAAACTTTTACTAGTGAAAAGCAAAACGTTGAATCGCTGTGCTATAGTACAGAGCACCTGGCACGCACCATAAGGCAGATGGTGAGTTGGTTTTACGTTCACCCCAATAATTGTTGTGGCTTAGCACTGACGGGTACGCAGAGAAACAGGAGGCAGAAACAGAAGCGGAACATCTCCCACTTTCATTTCTCTCAGTGGAAGCAGGTGATGGTGCCTCCCGCTCAGATACTTACCCTTATGACGTAACTTACAGGCTTTACAAGGTTTTGTTTTCTTTTCTAAAAGCAACGATTCTTCCTACTTTCTAATGTTATTTTAATTTCCAAACCAGCAATGAAACGCATCATTGTTTTAAGGACAAATATACTGATGCTGCCTGGCTAACAGAAATAAGATTTCTCAGGGAGCCTGTTCCTAATTGTGGAACTGCAGTTCAGCCCAAGCCTTCTAACGTTGCAACCACCTGAGAAGTGGAAGTTAACTTGGCTTTTATTTAAATGGTTAGGGGTTTTTAAATACATTTTTACAAAATTACTAATCTTTAAAACTCTCCGAAATTTAGCTTAAAAATCAAGGAAGCCTGTTAAATTCAGAGTGTAGGTTAATGACTGAATAAAAGGTGCTGCCTATTGAAAAGCACACATGGTGCTGGTAATAGATTCTCTTCATTCAGTAAACTAAATGCTGCTCATTTCTGACAGTCATTTGCCATGTTTTAGAGAGCTCTGAAAGATCACACTTCAAAAATTCACTTCATTCTTGCAGTTCTTCCTTATATTAGCAAACCCTTAGCATGAGTGCGTACTTTGTCGTCAGGGAAACTATTTGCCTGAGTATGAAGCAGCCAGGTGAGTAAGGACTGCAGAAATCCCAGGGCATTATTTCCTTCAAGGTGTTCTTTGGCCTCCAAAAAGCCCATTGTGTGTTTGCCATACCTTTCCTAGCATCTTTATTTATGTCCATCATTTTTTAAGTGAAAGGGAGCTGAGCTGCTTTTTGCACACTGTGCTAGCTAAGAATAATAGTCCCATCATAAGACTGCAACGGACCATTGGCTTCCAACTTGATATATTAGTTTGCAGAAGGGTTCACTTCCTAACTGGGGGAGACTGATTTTTTTTTGGAAAATTAGTAGGATAGAGGTAATTGGAACAGGCAGAATTAAACAGTGATCAAAAGCAAAACCTGTACTTCTAGAATCTATGGAATTTTTCAGGAAGACAGGAGTCTTGATCTCCAGGCTGGAAATTTTTCTTTGAGAGAATTCTATCTGCTATTTTAAGGCATGGAGAGCAAGGACAGAATCTGTCACTTGTGGTCAGATAGAGCCAACAGCCCAATACCTGTGTGAACATCCAGATACAAACTTTTACAGTGTGCAACGAGGAGCTGGATGTATAAGTAACTGGGTGTATGATCAGAACCCGCTTCCAAGTAGTCTGGACAGAAAGAATATCCATCTCTAACTGAATGTCACAAAAAAAGATGTTCCAGAAGGAGCTGCACTTGTTTTTGTCACTTGTTAAAGGGTAGGAGAGATCTTAAAACCAGGATGAAGCAGACACTTTATTGTTAGACTTCAGATCCGAAGTCATCTACAACAGCTCCATGATTAGGTAACTCCCCTTTTCAGAAGTCACCTACCCGCTTCCTGGGACAAGTTCTTAAAAGGCATTTAGGTACCAGGTACCCGGCACTGCCGTCAGCATTGGGTACACAACTCCTACTCATCTTGCAGTTAGAATTCCACACATGAGTGAAAGCTGGTGACAGAGTCCCACATGCCTAAATGCCTGGAAAGTAGGAATTAAGCAGCTAAACAAGTCTGACATCTTTGGGAGCTGTTAATCCACTATAAAATGTGAGAGTACTCCAATGTCATCTAATTAACTTATGACTCAGGATGTAGCAGCCAGTACAGGTTAGGACAAATCATGATCAGCATCTTCCCAACTAACCACGCAGCCGGCAGACAGCAGAAGTGCGTTGATCTGTTCAGTGCCGCGTGTGTTGGGCTGCGATGTCAGACATTGCATTCAAACCAGAACAAACTGTATAGATCAGATGAGATGCTCCGATTCTTGCACAGTGATCATAGCAGGCATCAACGTACCTCAAACCCCACCGTGGAAGCAGGGCTGCAGGGAAACACAGGTCCCAGGGAGGTCTGTCATCTGCAGTACAGAAAGTGTGGACACACAGCTGGTCGGGAACATAATTATACATATCAAGTGATGCTCTCCAACAAGCTCGATTACATGTTTTAACCAGGGCACCCCAATGCTGTCTTTTTTTCCACAGGTGATCAATCCTGATGAAGTGATCATCCCGGACTCAGCTACCCAGGAATCCCTCCGCGCAAAGCTGAAGTCCGATAAGATCTGGATAGAGAAGATCACCACCCACCTCATCCTCCGAGACTTTACTTCATTTATGGAGAAAACAGTGAGGGCCATTCGCTATTTGAAAAATATCAGGAGTTTCAGTGTTTGAATGTTTTAATTCAGGCACAGTCCTTTGTTACAAATCTGTCACGTGGCAGACGACAGTGTTGTTCTGTTTTAAGAACCAGAGATAGTAACAATGGTTTGCATTTATATACATTCCTGTTTCCTTCTAGGAACCTATTTATTGTATTTAAAATATTTATTCATTTCTAATGTTTCCTATTTATATTTTCAATATTTAGAAATAATTTAAACAAAGGATGTATTTTATATCATTTCTAATGGTACTATGCAGAATATCAACTTATTTAATAGGTATTTAACAAAAAAATACTTTCAGAAGCCAGAAAAATTGTTGTATAACTTATGCTTTTTAAACTATTTGAGAGATGGTATTTATGACTTATTTATATTTTTAGAACAAATAAAAGCTGATTTTACAAAAACCTGTATAACCTGTCTGAACTTTAAATAAGACTAAGGAACCCTAATGTATCCCAATTTTTAATACCTACAATTATCAAAATAACAATTCAAGAATTTAAATTTTATCTCTATAATCAGGCCAGTTACCTACATAATGCATACATACATACATACACAGACAGCTAGATCAACACAGAATTCTTAAAATGGGATATAAAGGAATCAGAGATGCACTAAACACCGGCACTTCAGAATGAAACATGATAAAGCATCACTGCTCTCGCGAAACGAACAAACAATGAGACCCCTATACTTAGTAAGGAACACTCCATAAAATCCTAATTGTAGGCATCTGCTTACAAGTCAAACAACCTCTTTCAAACAAATAAAATGGCAAGATACCACATTAACAGCTTTGATGTGAATATCATCACTTCAGACGACTCACTGATGTCATCCAAGGGAATTTTCCAAGTTTGATTAAGTATTTCTCCCCTCTCCCCCAAGAAGCAGAAAAAAAAAAAAACCAATCTTAGGTGCTCTCCTCAGGTGATATAAATCAACATATTGCTGCCGAGATGTCAGTGACTGTTGGCAGTTTAATGCATTTGCCTTTTGTTATTTATATTCCACTAGCATGGACAGGCCACATAACAGGAATGCACATTCTTGAATACTGTAAAGGAAAAAAAAAACCAACCAGGTCCTTAACCCGAGTACCAAACCGCTGAAACATTCCTGCGCTGTATCATCTGCTTCACTGCAGCTGCGCAGGTACATGGCATCCCCAAACTCAGGGGAATTCGCAGAACACACAAGGGATGCAAGCAGCAGAAGCCCCTGGAGCTTTGTCCCTGGAAGCGGTGGAACGCTAATTACCCTCTCTCTTTCTTGAATTACCCTCTCTCTTTCTTGCAGCACAGTGGTGCAGATGAGGAGATGAAAGGCAAGCCCTGGAATGTGGATAAGGATGTCAGTAAACTCTCCTCTTCCTCTGAGTGATCTGCTTGTCCACACACACATTCCACTGCTGGGGATGCCAAAACAGTGACCAGTCCACCCAGAACCCGCATCTCAAGAGGCTCAAAATAAACCAAACCACAGCTTTGCCCAATATGGTAGAACCAACATCTGAAGTTGTGCAACATCTGCAGAAGGAATGAGGCAGCCTCAAGGTGGTCACTTCCAAGACATCTGTGGTGAATGGGGTTTTCTCACAACATAGAAGATTCTGCTTTAGCAGTCCTGTCATGTGCTCTAGCGGACGTAGGAAAACCTGGTTTGGCTTTTTCCACAGCTTACCTTCGAGGAGATTTTCTCAGTGACCATTTGGTTAGAGGCCATTCTGGTGCTTATTATGGCTGTGATAGCTATGAGACTCAAATGTGGATCCCACATTGGACCTTTAAAGGCCTTCATTACTACTATGCAGTAGCCGGGGAGGGGGGGGAGGGGGGGGGGGGGGGCAGGGAGGAGGAGAAGAAAGAGACCAAAAAGAAAGGCATCCCCGGGTCTCGCCTCTCCCAGCAGTGGGTGCCTAGCCCAGATCACCATTAGTTACTATGTACACTGCAATTACACAAACTCACACCGATTTCCTCCTTGAATGCTAGGAAGCATTTAAGACAGAGGGTACTGAAATCCCATGCGATCGACAGACAAGCATCCACACTTCCCACTGGCACCCTTCAGCTGATGGCCACCCCAGGCTGCCCACAATTCTAGTAAGGATACAAGTGCTACTACATCATAGGATGTAGAAGATGAGCAAAGATTACCACTTGCTGGGTGGGGAGGTCAACGTTCAAGTCCTTCCCGGAGTTCAGAGTATCACTGATGCTGCCACTGTGGTGCCATCATTCTACCTGTGGCTCCTCCACAGCCACCTGCAATTCTCTGGGTACTTGGCTGCAGCAGCTGCCTGGCTGGCCATCATCCTGCTGTCACCGTGCCAACTTCAGGGACTGCCCCCAGGATAAGCATCACTTGCTGAAATCTATAATCGTTGGTGTCTGTGGCACATGAAGACCTGCAGCGGGGAACTCATACGGCAGTCAGAGGAGAACTTAACACTGTTTAGTATGTTGTGGGGCCACTCAAATTAACCAGCCTAATATCCGTTTTCCAGTTTGTTGTGTAGGAAGTATTTTACAACAATCAATAAACACACGTGGGCTTTTATTTTAGTTGGCAGACCACTGCAGACATACACACCCCCCCCAAACAATAGTAAAAGTTGTGTTCCAAACTTCTAAACCAATCCTCAAAAGTAACTGTGCTACTTTTAGCAACAATGAAATACCCTAATGCTTCTACTGAAAAGCGCTCCTAACTGACAAGCTAACTCACTGAGCAAAGAGTGAGTAGGGAAAAACCCAAAACCAAAGACCTATTAATAATTGCCCATAAATACTACGAAACTACCCACCAAAAAAGTGTTTTGGCTGCTGCTGTACAAGACCAGCCTCGCCCTGCAGATCCCCTTCCCCACGTTCCCACTGCATCCCTACCTATTAACCTCACAGAGACTTCAGAGTGCTTGACAGATTACTAACTCCCTTCATCCTGAATTTGCTTTTCCTTTGCAGGAAGAGGGTAAAGCTGTTAAAAAACATGCATACACTCTACAGTATGCAAGAAAAAGCCCATAGTATTAAAAGATAGCGTTAAAGATGAGAAACAAAATATTCCTCAGTGCTGTAGCTATGACACTAAAATGCTAGACGAGGAATGAAAAGGCAGAATGCAACTTAATCTGTAATGCCAAATTACCTTTTTTTTTTTTTTTTTGGCAATTACAGTCTCTGAAGAATCACTTTTCTATTTTTAACTACAGTTTTCCATCAGATTTGTAAGAAACTTTAAAAAAGAAAAAAGGAAAACATTTCAGCCTGATCCACTTCCCAGGCTGTGATAACATCTCCTGCCCAGTAACCTATGTACTGATGGAAACACTGAATTTTGGCAGAAAAAACAACAGCTCGAAAGAGACTGTCTGCAGTTCTAGTACCTTCACAGATTTTTATTAACAGCTGATGGCAAGTGAGGTTAGCAAGATAGAGCTGATGCTACATGAGATGAAAGAGTTAGGTCACCAGCAAAGCAAGGGAAGCAGGATCACTTTTCAGCAGTAATGAATCATCAGGTTTGTTTAGCTCAATGGGAAACTTCCCCCTTAAGTTTGCCACTGTACCTTGCAGCTGAGAATCCTTTCCACATTAAATTTAAAAGATAAAATGGTGGAAAGGTAAGTATACATCAAAGTCAGACCCCTAATGGTCAAGAAATGCTGCCAAATATATTACTACAAACCTTGTGATACTGGGTGGGAAGCTTTCTGTAAACCCTTTGCTTCTTGAGTAGAATGATTAAGATAATTTCTGCTATCTCTCTCCGTGAATTTTTGTTCTTGATAGGAGGGAAACCAAAACCCACACCCTCACCCCCAGAAAATGGCACCTCTGAGGGCTCCAACACCAGAATCCCCCTTCCTCCCTGAACTCTAAAAAAAAATAAACTGATTTCTGTAATCTAAACACATTTAACGAAATCTTGGTATACTTTCAAGACTGACTTTGGCAGGAAGACACACTGCAGAAATTTTGCAATCTGAATTTCAGTGACCAGAACCTGAGAAGATTCAATCTTTCACAAGAAAATCTGTTTTAAAAAAATATATTAAGAAATCAAACATTAATCTTCAGATCAAGAAAACTGAGATTTGATTCGCCCTGCCATAATTATTTCTACCAGACAGTGCTTACCTAACAGTATTTTCAAGATTTTCATTCACTTCAACTATACCAAGGGCAAAACCCTGACTGGTTTAAATAACAGCAAATGTTTTTGTGGTAAATTCAAAGGGATTAAGAGACAACTAATCATGTATTAACAGATAGATTTACATCCGGTACCACATAAATAGGGTCAATATGATGTATAAGCAAATTATAGTAAAAGTTTTATTACCCGAGAGAATCACTTACAGCTGTTAAACACACAAAAAAAGTAAAAACACCTCAGGAAAGCTCAAAGTCCCATCCTCAGCTCAAAAGAGAAAAATTAGCTACTGCACTACTGCACAGCAACAGCCTTTGTCTCCTCTTCCACTTCTAACAATCTGGGAAGAGAGGTAAAGGGAAAAGGGACTATATATTGACTACACCTGTGGATCCCACATTAGCATGTGTTAAGAAATACAACAAAGTTCAAAGACATCCCTCAAACTGCAAGACCTATACTGCTCCTAATCATATAGCTCAGTGACCTGGGGCAGGACTATAAAAGAAAATGAAATTTGTTAGAAGAGAGACCATTCGGGGTGAAGGCAGACGTACAGGCAATCTTCCAGTCCGGCTGGAAAGGGATTGCTTTCAGGTTGCAGTGTCACAAATTGCACCATTTGGAGATCTGTCTATAAGAATAAAGTGGACCCTGATAAACATAACTAGAACATAATCCAGGCTTATCTCACTTCCTAGGCTAGTAGCTGCTCGCTGCTATGCAATGCAATTGCTTGAACTTATTTTTGACAGAAATTTGGCATTTCTTAATCAGCAGAAATAATGAGAGCAAGTATCTTTTCCCAATTCAAAGATAAGCATCCCCTCTGTCTTACCCACCTCCTAATCCTGAATTAACATGAGCATAACCAAGAAACAATGCACATAACCCACAGTCTTAACCAAGACACAGCTATTGCACTGCACGCCATCACGGAAAAGTATTTAGAAATTGCAATTAAGTAGTCACTTGTCAAAATTAGTCTTATGACATTTAACCAGGATGTGGTCTCTTCTCCTGTGGTGAGAACACATATAATGAGCTTGTATTTCCAAATCTATCATCAGTATCATCATAGCTTAAATTCCAAGTCTGTAACAACATATTTCCAAAAATACCCAGGGTATAGTTTGATTTAGCTTTTTTCTTTCCTGATAAAAATGATGTGTTAGATACCTGTTTCCCTTACAACACAGTGCAGAAAAAATACATCTCAAGCAGTACTTTGTCTTTTACAGCCATTGTGGAAGATGGCTGTACAAAGAAGCAAAGAACAGATTTTATACGTTGCCAACAAAGGCCTGTTATGAAAAAATTATGAACGTTGTTTTGGTCTGCAGAGTTCACATGTTTGAAAGCTATAAGTGTATGTTAATATGAGTTTTGCTGATTAATTAATTCTAGGACAAAAAGCATGTATCCTCTGTTTCCTAACTCCAATGAGATACAGTACAGTGACTTTATACCAGCTGTGTCTACACCAGGAATTTGCAGCAGAATTAAAATAATTGTTCCAAACTTCCTACCAGCTTCATTTCTACCTCCCAGCTGGCCAGGCTCTGAAAGAGTTTTTGGAGCAAACAAGTTGCTTCCTTTGTAGTTTAACTTAAGAACAAATTTATACTAAAAGCCAGTTGTCTTTTTTTTTCTCTCCTTTGTTTAGTGATGATATTAAACAGACCAGTTTTTCCACAACCTACTACCAGATTACCAGTCCACACACCAAGACCAAGAAAACCGTCCAACTTGCAAGACTCCATCAGCATCACACACCAAGCATCACAGGGCTCTGTGGCTCCTTCTCTGATGTGCATACCTTCTTCTCACTTACTGCATTTTCACCTTTTAAAGTCTTGTCCATTTTTCCTACTCTTTACTCTTCTTCTGACTGACCTCCCTGTCCTTATTCTCTTTTCATGACCCTAACTTTCTCCCTCCCCATCTCTTAACCCAACATCTCTGCACTGTCTGCTATGCCAACACCCGAGGACAGCTCCTCAGAGTCGAGCTTGCAGGAGATGCTTTGCTAAAGCAGCTGTCACAGCTGGGGGCTGAAGAGTTGCTGCCCACCACGATTACCCAATTGTACCAGGTCGTAACTGATCTTCTGACTCCAGTTAGATACAATGATGGGAAAGGCAGTTTTAAGAAAATACAGAAATGATAGAACATATATAAATTGTTCCATCAGCAGTTGCGGTCAGCGTGCCAGTGAACAAGATAACCACAAGACAGGATCCTGTATTGCTCCTTGCCAATCATAACCCCCGACACTTTGCTAGCATTTCACACAGTCTGGCTGGAGGAGGAGAAACCACCCATTTCTCCAGTCCTGGGTTAAGGACGATCCCTTGTTCATAGACACCCTCTCTGGAGACCAAACAAAAGCCATTGTTGCCATTGTCACTCTTGCACAAAGCAGCCGAGAGGCAGACCACCACCTTTTGACAAGGAGAAATGTCTTCCTGCTGTTAAGGGACCACGGGCATGGGAATGCAGCTCACCTGAGACTGAGAGCAGGGCATTCTTGCATTAAAATCCTCAAGATGCCCTCATTTTTGGCAAGCAGCATAGTGAGCACGGCAACCGGTGATCTTCCTAAGACTGATCCAGGCTGAGGGTCCTCTGCCCCACCTGCACTTGTTTGCCGCCAGGTACAACAGGCTCCAGCCTGAGCAACAGCCTCCACCTGGGGTATTTCCCTGACACTGAGGCAACCACAGCCACACTCCACCTCCACTTTGCAGGCACACAGCCAAACAGTTCTTATCTCCAGGTAAGATCAGCTGGATACCTCAAGGTTCGTACATACAATCTTCCCAGCACACAGGAAGGGCACAATGATTTTATCTCACACATCTCGGGCTGTAGCCTTGAGCTCAGCTGTGGAAGACACAGCTCAATTTGCAGGAAACTACACTCATCAACTTTATTCTAACACTAAGAGTTCATGCATGGTCCTCGTCAAATCCCATGGCAGGAGAGAATGCATACCTGGCTGCAGAAGCCACTGATTCACTTGACAGAGATCAATACAGTCAAGCAGGGAAGCTCACGTTTGTTCTTTAAGTGCCTCCCATCCAACAGTAAAATGAAACTTTCTCAGGTTTTACTGGGAGAAAGATGGAAGAGCAAAAATTAGAGATTAAAACATTTGGAACAAATAAACCTAACTTCAAGTCCCTAGCCCACAGCCTTGACAAACATGAGAGTCCCTCCACTTCACTTCAGAGACCTGCCCTCTTCTTCCCCACACCACCAAAAAAACCCAAAACAAACCCCAAGTCTTGTTAAAACTAGCATATTTGCCAAAGTTCTGTCAGGGAATTAAGATTCTTCATAGGAATCTGTTTAATGTATAGCTTCACGGAACACTGATCTGCTTTCACAAGCAAATCTGAATTTTGTGAAAATTACAATAACTGCAAAGTAATTTTAAGACATTGCTACCAAAGATTCCCTCATTTTTAAACTTGAAAGAAAAAATTCTGGGTTTTGCTACCTTACAGTTAATTACCAAGAACAATGATTAATGCTTATTCTGTTTTTTTTAAGGGGGGGGGGGGGGGGGGGGGGCGGGGAAGTACTGTTTATTTAAGGAGTTTCTCATCTTTTAGTTACAGAGAGTGAGCTATACTGAATTAAACTGTCTGGTTGCACAAATGAAAAATGGTGTACTACATATTGGCATTTAATTTAACTTGAGTTAAATATACCACGAAAGACCTTTTCATCAATTTGAAAATCCAAAGATTCTATGCTAATGACTCTCCTGAACCACACTTGGGTTAACTGTGTAAAGTTAACAACTCTTAACTGTTGTTAAGAGACAGTAATTTCACTTGTTTCCATAACAGCAGTGAAATTACCAAAAATTTGCTATCCAATGTGCATAAAGCAAAATTTTAAAAGTAAGAACTATATAAACAATACTTATCCAGTAATTCCAAGTCTCAAAAAAACCTGAACTACAACTACTTTTAAGGGAAATTTTCAGCATGGTAAGGTCACAGAATCTGGCCTGTGCTTGATATATCCACACTTATGTATGTAAATCTTTTAATGAAAAAGAGACAAGCACACTTCCCTATTTCTCTGCCTCTTGCCAAATAATACTATTGCTGGAAAACAGCCAGAGCAACCATGTGGTGGTTAAGACCCACAAACCACATCCCCAGATGTCTGACACACAACAGAGCGCATGAAATACACTTCTGCAGGTGTTTGGGTCCACCCTCTCACTGCTGCATTTTGGGTACTGCATACCCTTGTCAGAAGCAAAACCCAATTTTGAGATATTGGCGTTTACACCAAATACCATATCTCTTCATACTGAGTATCTCTGGTCATTCCACTAGATTCAATATGAGAAAAATGTTCCTGATCACGGTTAAAGCCACTATCAAGTACCAACAGATTATTTCATTACTATTTTAATCAGGATCAGTCAAGAAAAAGGATCAGAATTTGAAGTCCTTTCATAATTTAGGACATATGAGCAGTTACATTAATCTGAAGTTACCATCAGAAAAAAGGCACTAGAAAAGCTGCACTAGCAACAGGCTGTAAGGTCACAAGAAAAGTGTTCTGCATTCAGTCTTTGCTCTGCTCCCCTGGCAGTGGTCTATTATCATTAGCTGTTTCACTATTTCATGACATTTGATTTAATTACCGTGACTAATGGAATTTTAAGGAACATGCTGGTTTGCATTAGCTCTCATAGATGTTTCCCACTTTTTTTTTCTTCCCAGTTCTTGTTTTTCAATTTAATTTTTTGCTCATTTGCTTTCCAATCACATCTGCCTTTAAACACAGTAACACTTTACCATGAATTTTCGTAACAGATGAGAAACTAAGGAATCTCCTATTCCTTAAACATTTAATTAATGTAGCAACTGTCTGAAAAATCTATGGGGTTAAAAAGAAACCAATCTTAAATCTAGATTACTTTTGTTGCAACAACAGTTTGGAGCCAATAAGTTTTTTAAAAATCACTGCACAGATGCAACCTAGCCTGTACAGTTCTAGAGGTGAGAGAGTAATCTACCCAGTGCTTGAATTTCAATGTTATAAGGGAGAAAACCAACGGAAGCCAAATCAACAATATTCCAAAAGGCAAGACTTTGAAGTGAAAGCAAAGCATACATCCTGTTATGTGTACTTGGTTACTTCCTTCAGTTATATATTAACAAATTTCTCTTACAGAACACTTTTGTTTGTCCTCCCACCCCATCCCAAATTATGGAGAATGTACATAGTGTTTTAGGGTAAACTTGGCTGAAAAGTTCACCTTTTTACTATCAGATTATGCTAGGAAAAAAGTACACATCTCTCAATTCTTAATGTATCCAGAAATGAACTAATATAAGAGGAAGGAAAACAAACAAAAAAATAATAGGTCAGCATAGTGACCAGCTGTAGAGGCTTACCAACATTTAGGCAAGAAATCTTTGAAGAATATTGAAGTATTTAGAACATGAGCTCAGTTTTCTCATAGCAGGGATAAATATGGTGATCATATGTCATCATATTTTGGGGAAAAAAACCAAAACCTCACACAACGGGTTATCCTTCATGTAATAAAAATTGCTACATTTTAATTATGTAAAGACTTAAAAACAAATGCGTAACCATTCAAATTGTATTTATTTAATTACACTGTAATGCAAATAAGTTAGGTCCATATAAATTCCATTTTGTTGTATGTACAACCTATGTCATTAGCAAGCTGATTGAGCCAGCTGGTGTTAAGTGTCCACCTCATCCTCTGGAATGTACGTATCTTCAGACACTTTCTCTGTCCATCGGCTGGTTCTAGAACAGGACCACCACATCCTTCATCCCCAAAGTAGACTGGAAGAGGAGGGGGGAGGAAACCGAAGTCAGATTCGCAGCATGTACTCATTTTTAAATGGATATTTGTAAAATACAAGCCTGGAGGAACAGCCCTGTAAATGTACGGAACAAATGCCAGCCCCCAAAATACTGAAATAATGCCACCTTTAAAGTAAAATTTCAGTCTACAGAACATCAATGTGCTTAGAAAAATGAGCATCTGTAAGCTTCAGATTAAACCAAACACATTTCTGGTATCTGTGTACATACATTCTGGTATGCAACACATACTTTACTGTGTGCAGAGACACGCCCAGTGAACCAGGAAAAAGTCTCAAACTGCTACTGAAGCTAAACATAGAAACAGTGTCAACAAACAAAACACCTCCAGCAAGTTAGTCCTTGAGACAACAGAGGATTTTAATGAAACTGCAACATGATCTTGACACCTTTTTCCGTATTTGACTGTTAGAAGTAACTCCCTTGAATCACTGAATCCTAAAAAGGGGTTTTCTATACATTATAACTATGTGAAGCTAGAACATTAATATATGACTTTGCAAACAATACAGTCCATCAATTACTTGTCTTAGCAATACCTAGCTCTGCCCAGTAACCAAAATTATTTCAAGAAAAATAGAAGAGTCACACTTCAAAACTTTGTCTCACCCATGGAAGTCATCCAGTAAAACTCAAATACCACAAGAATTCAGGTATTACTAATGTCATGACGTTGCAGCACTAAACAGTTCCAGAAGGAAGAGGCAATGTGAGCAAATGCACTTTGCTTCAAGACAATGATTAACATTGAAGGATACAGCCCTTTACTTCATGCAGCTTTTATGCAGCGTTACTACCATGTTTGCAAAGGCAAGAGATTGGGTTTTGTTAAACTCATGCTAGAAAGCTGAAAAGTTATTCCTCAGTGCACAAACTTGCATAAACTGTTGCTCTACAACAGACTAGTGTCCACTCAAAAGGTACAGGATGTCCCATATAGTAAAAGCCATGCAAGATTAAGAGAAAGGCCCTCCCAATAACTTGTATTCTGCTGTCTTCTTGTCTGGATTTCTGAAGAAACAAAACCCATGACCTGCTATGCTTTCACCCTAAACAATCAAAAACAATGGATGAAAGCAATGTGTGCAACTGTTGCTGTCCAGAGGTTACACCCAAAATGGCAACTTCCTGCACTGGGTTTGCATGTACATTAGGAACCAATACATACCTCCAGATAGTTGGCTCAGGCATTCCAGGATCCGCACCTCTCTTAAAACCTGAAGTGAAACATACATATATATAAATATGTGCGAATTCTGACATAGTTAAATCATTATCAAATTATTCCAGCCCATTACATTGCAATAAAAAAAAAGAAGACCTCCTGAGAACTGTGATTCATGAAGCTGTGTACCAACCTGAATAAAAATTGCACATTCTTATCAGGGTTAGAAAGCAGAGAAAATAAATACACGTGTACAGGGCAATTTTGTTTTGCTTTTAATTCTTACCTGCATCTTTATCTGACTTAAAATTCAGGGCCAACTAGCTATGTGAGATGGAGAAAGTTATCTATCCCAAAGATCAAGACATACATACCAACACAACACAAAACCAGGCCGATTTTTAAGTGTTGGTTAGAAAACAACCTAGAAAGGCAGTACCAACAGTGACACCTACAACTGGTATAAGCAAGCATCCTGGGTCCTAACAGGCAATGTTCTGCAACGACATCCAATGCAGAACTTAGAAGAAATATTTCAGTAACAGTTCACTCAATTTAGGCTGACAGAATTCTAAATGTCAAATACAATTGAACCTAACATCTCCCATTTTTACTGGCACTTTTTGAAATGCTATCTAGTACTAAAGCTTGCAAAGAAACACAGTATTTATCAACCTACTAACACCCAGGAAAACTAAGACAGAGTTAATAACAAAGAGCTCATCCTCAGCTAATGACTCGAGTACCAATTCACTAAAGCAAACTAATGCTAGAGAAGCAACTGAACGTTCAGTGTATAAAATATCTTTGCCCTCTGAACTGTAAAAGTCTTGAAGTGTAATCACGCAATTCATGTACTGTTCAACACACTCTCTCCTACATCTGCTATCTAGAAATGGATGTTACATGAAAAAATACATTATTTCCCTTGTTTACCGCAAATAAATAATTAATGCCAGTTCGCCTGAAACACAGGCCATGAAGGTTAACGAAAAAACTTCCAGTAATTTCATGGGGAACAGGTTAACTCTTTGTAGATAACCTTGTGTGATCTGAGAGTATTCAGCACCCTCACCCACTTTCTTCGCTTGCCATACTGTCCAGCAAAATTGCTTTAAAATTCATGAAGTTATATTAGGAGTTACACTTTGTGTGTGTGAATGTTTCTGGCTTTTCTTCCCCCCCCAGTACCTTCAAATAAGGAAGCCAGGTTCAACAAAACTGTACTGGTCTAATTTACCTACTTAACAGGGGCAGTCACTTCAAAGCAAAAAAACTACAACAAAATACAACAAAAACACCCAAAACCTGACCAATTACCTATAATTGCACATGCACATACCAGGCTCCCTTATACATCCCCTGAGCATCCCATGCTGACCTAGAAAGCCTTTCAGAGAAAGTTAAAAGCTCAAAATTTCCCAAAGTTTCCTTGCCTGTGTTTAGTTTAGCATGTATTTCATATACACAGGGGTCAATACAAAAATTTACCTTGAATCTGTGACACCAAGGACTGTGTAGCCTCGGCCCTTCCACTGCATCACACCTTCCCTCCCAGATTCAATTGTAATCCCAGTACAAAAAAAGTTCTTCCGTTTCTAGACTTTGAGTAAATGCCACCTCCAAATGTCTATGGCAAGTGAAAGTGGCACCTGCACATCTCCTTCCCATCTGCTTACACTTAATGTCCTTTCATTACAGCAGACAAATTCGTAAGAAGGCAATGCAGATGTGGAACAGCACACTTATTTTCTGGAGTTATGAAGCTAAACTACTACAACTTAGTTTCTCACTGCTACGTAACAGAAGTATACAAGGTACCCTAATATCAGTGCAACTTCAAATATAACGACATGGCTTTACATGACTTAACTTACTTCCTCTGATGTCCCTGAGAACAAAAGCATATTTCCCACATTCATAGATACTGTCATAAAAGTAAAATCAAAACAAAAATTCAGCAAGAGCAAAATCAGGCCACAAAACACTGCTGCAATTCCCACCCAAAAACAAGTGACAAACTAAAAATGGAAGTGCAATTAAACTTAAACCTAATACTGCCAATTAGTGTTTTTCCATAGTGTTCGAAGTGGCCTCTTTTACCTGTAGTTGTTAAAGCCTGTATGCGACTGTTGAAAAGACCAACTTTCTCCTGATTGCTATCTACTATGTGAACAATCAAAGCCCTTCAAATTGGAGGCTGCATTCTCCTCCATTAATTAAAACAACCTATCAGCTTTGACTGTAATTACATTAAGCTCCCAACCCTCCTTCAGGTTTGCATTCAAGGCAGAGGTGCCTGCCTGTTTTAGATGCTCTTCCAGAAAGACCCACTGGAGTTGGGCAGAAAATAAACCAGGTGAACCACAAGGATTAGCCTTCCTGGGGCCCCTTGCCACGGAAGCAAGGAACAAGCGTGTCACGGCTACTGCACATGTGCTTAAGTAGCTACATCCAGGATAGTCTTCCTCGGTGGTTTTTAAGGATTCAGGCAGAACTACTCCCAAGTGGTGGTTGTGGTGGCGGTGGTGGGAATCCAAACCCGCTTTCTAACAGGGAGTGAAAGTCTTAAGTAGGTCAGGCCCTGTAACACGGACAGCCGATGGCATACAGCCCAAACTCTGCAGGACAGCCATCATGTGGCGGTGATGCCCAGCCAGACCCATGACAGGAGCAAGTGAAATACACCCTGGGCACCAGGCATGATACCAAAGCATCCCCTGAATGCTCCACAGCAGTTCGGAAACAGGAGCCACGCCATTTCGGGAGATTGTGACCTGCACCTAGCTGGAAATTCAACCTCGGGCAGAGGCCGGCAACCCCCGCGGCACCACGAAGGGGCTCCTGCCCGCAGACAGCTTTCTCCTCGCACACGGACGCCCTACTGCCAGAAACACACAGCCTGGCAGCTAGGCCGGTCGGTCACCGATAATCACGGCATGATTAAATCACGGCTCCGTTCGCCGCCAAGCCGCCCCGGTGGCGCAGGCCCGGGCCGCTCCCGCGGGGCCCGCCCCCTCCTCACCGCGTACGCGGGCTCAGCGCGCCCCAGCGCGGCAACAGCGCCCAGGCACGGGAGGGCGCAGAAAAAGCTTTTTAAAGGAGAGAAAAAAAAAAAAAGAGAAAGAAACCAAGCGCCCCCACGGCCACCGCGCAGCAGGGCCAAGGGCAAGGCCCGTCCCTGCCCCACGGCTCCCACAGGCCGCCTCACCGGCCGGCCCTCAGCCCGCTCCGCCCGCGCACGCGCGGCGAGGCCCGCACAGCCCGGGGGCGCCGGGCGCCTCTCCCCGACGCGCGCGCGCTCCCTTCCACCCCCCCACCCGCCCCGAGCACGCGCTGCCGGGCCGGGCCGGGCCGGGATGGGGGGGGGGCGCGCCCGGCCGCCCCGGCCTCGGCCTCGCCACCGCCCGCCGAGCGCCACCGCCACCCCCGCGCCGCAGTACGGCCGGTCCCCCGGCCGCCGCTGACCTAAGTAAAGCACGACGGGGATGAAGCCCCAGCGGATGGCGAACTGGCCGCCCTTGAAGAGCTGCTGCAGCCGCTGCTTGGCCTCCTTGCTGAGCTTCGGCATGCCGGCGGCGGGGGAGAGCGGAGGAGGAGGAGCCCAGCCGCCCGGGTAGCGCTGCGGCAGCGGCGGGGGGCGGGCCTCCATGGCGCCGCCGCCGGGTGGCGGGGAGGAGACAGCCCCTTCCCTGAGACGGGCGAGAAAATGGCGGCCGCGGGGTCCCTCCGCTCGCCACCGACCCCGGGCATGCGCGGCCGCCCGCGGGGTCCGGCTCGCCGGGCGGGGGGTGCGGGGGGTCGCAGGGGACGCGGCCGCCTTCGTGTTGCCTCTGGGCCCCGCGTTCGTGTTTCTTTCCCGGAGGTGTCGAGGTACGCGCGCTGCGCAGGCCCCTCTGGAGGCTGGGACGTGGCGTCTGGTAAGTGACAGGTGGCGGTGGAGGGAGAAAAGAAGCGTTTCTGGACGGAGCGGGACGTGCCTGTGCGGGGTGTGCGGCCTGTGGAAGCACGCAGGAGGGCCGGGCAAGTTCTGGCGGTGAAAGCCGGGCTGTCCGTATGGGGAGAGGCGTTCTGCTTTCAGACCTAACGTTGAAAAAAGCCAATATAGCGCTGAGAGCCCGTTGTCCTTACAGACTCAGAGCCCCCGTAAGTACCGAGGCCCTTCCTTGTCTATCTAGTGACTGAGTGGCCTCTGCCAGGGCCCCTTGCAGTGCCCGAAGCACCGAGCTCTTGTCTGTTTGGCACCGCTGCCTGCGGGGCGTCGTGCTGCGTGATGGCGCTGCCCTTGACTCCCTGAGTTGTGTTGCAGTTGTACCGTGTTCATTCTTTCTCAGGCCTCCTGCTACCTTCTGCTGTAGTGCCAGAGCCAGGCCTTCAGGTTCCTAGTATTGCTGATGGGCTGAGTTACTTAACAGACATGATACAGGTTGCCCGTGTTAACTACATCAAACTCCTGTCATAGTTTAGAGGGAATTTAATTGCATATGGAAACTCTGAAAAAAGTTTTTAGAAATCAGTCCTTGTGACACTGCAGAAACCTACTCAGTTTTGTTCATAGTCGTGATTTATTGACCAGACACAGTTAAAGCTCTGCATGTTATGTATTGGTTTGCCTAAGGCAATTACTTGAAGTTCTGTTACCATTTTGTCGGTGCTTTTAGATCCAAAATAGAATCCAGGGCTGTAATAAATATCTCTTATACAAATACCACATTTCCTTTTGCAGTGTGTGGATGCCTGCTCTGCCATTCCAGGATGATAAAAACATGAGCTTACAGCTTGCTCTTTGCTTTCCAGGTATGGACAGGTAGCCAGCTGCAAGCCATGTGAAGGATTCTAGCAGTCTGCGGCTCGCTTTTGCCACGGTAAGTCTACCAATAATCAAAATGTGGGGGATAAAGAAGTATTTTGGTGTTGTGGTGGCATAAACATGTTGCTGTGTTACCAAATGCACAAATAGCCTTTCCTTATGTAAGCCAGTCCATATGCACTGTACTTTCATGCGCATTAAACGTGTTGATGAGATACATCGATATTTCTAGTCATGTGACAGACACATTTAATATCTAACAAGTAAAGCAGAGGCTTAGAGTTTGTGAGTGGCATCTTTATAAACAGAATAGCTTATCCCTAAGCAAATGAGCAGATGAACATCAGTAGGAAGCCCGGACTGTGAACCTACACCTTTCCCAAAAGAATATGCTTTCGTGTCAAATGGCATATGACATGACCATGTGACATATTTTCTTTATACATTCTTAGCCATTAGGGGCAACAAAGTGTGCTCCAGATAGCGACAGATGATAATGGGAGCACGTGTTGTGTCAATTGACTTTGTGAGGGTTAGTTTTGCTTGATGAAGTTTTTTATCAGTTTGGCTTACTCCCCTCTTCCTGCAGCAGGTAAGCTGCTGGGATAGGTAGAAAAATACTTGCTAGTTATCTTCATTTCGCTTTAAAAATGAAGTGTTGCCAGTATCATCTTGCAGGTAGGGCTTTTTCCAGTTCATTTTTTGGCAACCAAGGTGGTGTTACTTCGAAATAGTACCTTCAGATTAATGGAATACTTCCATTAACGAATCCAGAATTTCTGGAACATACTAATGAAGACTTTTCTGTGGCAGGCATGGGCAACTAGTAATACAGATATTTCATCCATAAAAGACAGAGCTGCCTCTGAAGTGCTGTTTGTCTGTTGCTTTTTTCTGCATGGTATTAAAGGCGAGTTTGTACTTACCAATGTGGTCACGTAACTCCTACTTTGTCGTATCTGGCCTGGTATTTGTACATCAGTGGATTGATGTATTTCTGCTCCTGAAATTGAATATTATATAACTATTGTTAAACTATTTTAGGGGTAGTCTTGCATTTGAGCTGGGAATTCTAACTTGAGGTAACAAGTCTTTCTATCTGTAGGTTTGCATTAGCTTTCAGGTTTTTTGGTATATCACTGTTGTCAAACTTTTCAAACTAGTACACTCATGAGTAGAATTGTGTAGACATTCAAAATGACAAATTTACTATTCTTCCAAAAAAGTGTAGTGCAAGTGGCACATTCATTTGTCAGTAATGGTTTGTCATACTCAAAAGAGAAAAAGGTCAAACCAACGAGCTCTCTTTTCTGACCCTTGCAAAGGAAGAGAAGTGGTTGCTGCAGGAACTTATTTTTCAGCAGTTTGTATTACATTGATTTTCCTTTCTAGATGAGACTAAATCAGATCTGCTTCCACAGTGTAGTTAACGGTGTGTGTGTGTTACAGCTTGTTCTTTCTAAATGTACAAAAGCAACTGTTTGTTACAGCACACAGCTTGTTCATGATCTCTCACAAAATATTACAGTAAAATGTGACCCACCGCATTGGAATTAAATTTGAAAGGTATTTTTCTTTAAAATGCTTGTAATTTTAGTGTAAGTAGGATTCAGATGGTCAAATTTACTGAACAACGGTTAGACAGCTCTGTCTCCTTCAAGTATAAATTGGTTTAACAGTGTCACATGTGATACAATATATTCTTATTGTGGATGTTCTTGAGAAAGGATATTCACAAGTGTGCCGCGTGTACCAGGTGATTCTCTTGTTGCCTTCACATAAAGTCAAGGAGTAATTTGCAGAGCACAGCAGCTTTCCTTGATAGTTTTCATTTCTCATGTTTGCTAATTCTGACGTTTGACTAAAAGCTTGTAGGTTATTTCCTTTATTTAACTATAGAAGCCAGGAAATCAACAGCAAGAAAATAAATATTTCTTTGCCACAGTTCTCTTGCAAACAAAATCATTACTGTGGCCTAGAAAAGCACAAGTACATGTGTTTTGTATGCAAATAAAGCAGTTTATTCTGTATAGTTAATGGTCTGAATTTATGTAGTGTTACAGACTGAAGCTGAGAAAGGGTATTTGTAAACTAAGAAAAGTGACTGGAGAACAGCATTTCTTCCATCATAACGTGCATCTGTATCATATCTGCAATAAAAAAAAAACACCAACCCACAACCAAAACGCAACACACATACACACCACCACCCCGCAACAAAACAAAACCAAACAAAACCCCAAACAACACAAAAAAAACCCCAGAGCATGCCAATAGCAAAGGTTTGTACTGACTCCAGAAGTGTTCTGTGCCTTTATTTGGCTCTGGTGGCACCTAGGATGTTAGAGGGTCTGAGAGCTCAACAGTCCTTTGGTGAGCTATTGACTCAGCCATAGGGTAAAAGAGAACATCAGTCATCTTCCCTGCAAGTTCAGTCTGGTGGGACAGCACTATTCAAATAATTGAAATATTGAAAATTAGCCCCTAAAACCAAAGGTGCCTATGCTTAGGTATGAAACAATAGCTGTTTTGAAGGGAGAAGTAATACCCAAAGAAATGGGCACTCTAAGAAATTGATAGAGGCAGCTTTGCCTGGAGAAGATAGAAGTAGGATGTGGTAGGCATGCTGTGGGCACTAGTTCACATTTGTAATTTATTGTAATGCTTCCGTGAAGGATGTTGGATTTATTTTCTTCTTTTTCTCTTATGGCTGATAATGAAGACTTGAAATGTTTTCATTAAAGAAGAAAAGAAAGAGCCTTAATTGCTGGAGTGACAAAAGACAGTAATACCATATATGTTGACATTTTTTTTGTTACGAAAAACCTCTTTGAATTTCTCTTGCCTCATAGTTTGTGTGATCAGCAACAACAATAAAATAAAATCACAGAGGTTTTAACTGGGACAAGAACATGAATCCCTCCTGTTTTATTAACTTGATTAGCAGTAATTCTGCAGGTGCTGTGTTTTCATAGCAAATTAATACCACTAACACTCATTGTAAACCAGATTAATGTTTCGGATTTATGAGTAAAGAAGAGAACTGAGATTCTTATAAACAGGACTGAATCACTTCAGCATGAGTCTCTGGCTCAGGGAAATAATGTCACTCAGTCTGATGACTTTAGTTGTCTGGTTTTGGTGCCAAGGGTAGATTTCACATTAAAGAATTGCAGACCTCTAAAGCTTTATGTCAACACACTACAAAGCCGTGCAACAGTGCATGCAACTCAGAAAGCTGACGAGGGAGGCAAAGTGAAGTGGCACATTAAAAGTTTGTGGAAAATTTCTGTAAACTCTACACAGGAAGTCACTGCAGAGCTCCATTATACTCTTACCACTCTCACTTTTCAGATTTCCCCTTCAAGAAACTGCATTAAATTCATCTGCTTGGGAACAAACTTTGAGTTTATCCCATTTAGGAGGAACTTACATTTCAAAGATACTATGGTAGGCATTTCATACTTCAGGATTACACTGTAAATCAGTATAAATAACACAAGGACACAAGCAAGATGTATTTAACAGATTTCCATTACAGGCTGAACCTTTACGTTGTCAGTGAAATTGGTAGTATGTTATGACTACATGTTCTATTTCACGTTATTATTATGATTAGCCTTTCTGTTTCGATTGTGCCCTGTTAATGATGGTCCTTTTCTTCCATTCCATTTGAGTATTCCCATTCATTTAGTATAATAAATCACAGCTACTCTGCAGTACTACCGGTCTGGCAAGTGTTCCTTGCTCCTTTGTTTCACAGAGAGACAAATAAAAATGGAAATCCCTTTAGTCAAAATAAAAAAATACTAAGGCTGTCCAATTATGTCATGTGGGAAATGTCAGAATTCTAAAATTTCTCTTGAATGTTGTTAAGACCTAGATTACTTGGATCTGAGTACATGAGGTTTTGTATTTTACATATTTTCAAAATATACTTGAAATACAGAGCAGTGATGCATATAAAAATTTTCTGTCCAGATTACAATCCCTTTTATATGAATTTCTGTGTGATACTTGTTGGCTGTACTCTAGTCACTGTCTGATACAGGATATTTCCAAGAAAAGTGGTATTGTCAGATGCCTATAAAGAAAATTAGTAAAATGACCGGAGTGGTAGGAACAAAAAGCAAGGTGTAGTAATTCTGTATATTCAATACAAAATTTATTTATTTAAAAATAAACCAAAACTGAGTGGTAATGTGGAGTTAACTACAAAACAGTAATAATTTCATTGTTTTTCATTACAGCTCCCAAGGCCAGTGAAGGAGACACAGCAGTTTGAGGTGAGACAGCATTCAACAGAACCTCATCAAATGCTTTTAGAGACCTTTGAGAAGAACTGCTGTTGTGCTTGAAAATTGAGTATTACCTGTTGCAAAACTTTGTTGTTGTTTGAAACTTGACTTTCCCATTCTTCCCATCTTCATTTAATAATGAAAATTGTTACATTTAAAGATACTGCTACCTTTTACTATTGGTAGTTCCTCTAAAAACACAACAGTTCTTAAATACATGTTTTTATGATTGCAGTATTTGGCCGAGGATGAAAACAATAATCTGATTCCTTGCATACTTTCAATGATACGCAAAAACCTGATGGATTAAAGGATTTTCTGAGGCCAAAACTAATATTCATATTTATTCAATCTTTGTTTTTAAATTAAGCTTTTTTTGGCATCTGAGCAGTGAAGGTTTCAGTAGCTCTAGGAGGATCTTCCTCTAAAGATACTAAACCTTTTATTTGTCAACAGATCTCAAGTAGATTTTTGTTGCTAAAGAATATGTTACTATAACAACACATAACTACAACGATTCTAAAGGACTTAAGAGATGCTTGTTCTAGGCAAATTTTTACTGTGATTGAAACAAGGTGAGGAAAACAGTGAATATATTCTGATTTCCAAAAGTCTTTGCTCTTAGTATACTTATTTTTGTACTAATTCTGGCCTTAGTACATTTTATTAAGGTGAGGCAACCATGAAACCAAGAATGTATGTCTTTGCAATCAGTTGACAGCATTGCACATGAAAACGAAATAGTTCTTTTTGAAACAGAACATAAATTGGAGTATTTGAAAAATAAGAGTTGTAATTAAAAGTCAAATTCTGCTTCCTGTCTTCAATGAGCATTTGTTGTAATAGTCTTTCTTAGCATCCATCTAAAAAAACAAAACATGCTGCTGAAATGACTTTTTCTGACAGTGAAATACTTAAAAATAGTAACTGATTGATGCACAGCATTCACTTCACTGATTTACAATAGCGCTTTTGGATGCACTCTTTCAAATTTTACAAGCTAAATGTTTACTACAACAACAACAACAAGATACTAATTAGCCCCTGATCATAAGCAAAGAGAAAACAAGTAGTAAAGCAAAAAGAAGGACCTCTGAGTTGAAATGCACCAGGTGGATGTGGAACAGGTCTGTCTGGGTTTTCTGCTAGAATATGAGTTTGTTCTGGTTTTTATCTTGAGTCACTGCTAAAAAAAATAGTTTCAGTTACTGTGTATATCCCTAAGTTTCCTTTTCCTTTGGTGCCTCCAAAAGAGGAAGGGTGTTTGTTAAGATAAAAGTATAAATTAAATTTTAATTTAGCATAGTTTTAATTTAAATAAAATTTAAAGCATAGCTTTAATTCTTGCTTCAAAGATAGTCTAGGTTTTAGTGTTGTCATTATAATCTTTTTTAACAGCTTGTAATGCAAATTATGGAGTCCAGAGCATAATACAAGAGGTTAAAATACGTATATTTTCAGATCTCGGGTAAGATTACCCAGTCAACAAAGTAAATGTCATGTATATGTATAAACTGAATCTTTCTCAGTATATCTAAATATTGAACAAAACAGATAAACTGAACGTAGGTATTATTTTATCTTGATTGTCGGCTTGGGGGGGAATTGACTTCAGAAACTTAAGGACAAACCTTTAGTCACGTTCCTGATTCAGCATGGCCTAACCATCACCAACAAGGCAAGGAGAAGTTCACACCTCCTTTCGCCAAGCTCAGGGTGCATCATATGGGCTTCTGTTAAAGGTGACCCTCCAGGAAGAGCTGCCTTCCAGAACCTGAAGTCAAACTGGTACTGACAAAAGTATCAGCATTTATGCCTGTCTTTATTTTTCGCTTTTCAGTAGCTCGGATTTCACTGAAAATTTCTTTGAGATCTTCAGCACGCCTTACAATCAGTAATTTAGTATTATAATGAGGAGTAATTAAGGCCTTTCACAGATACCTGGGGGTTGGTGATCAAGGAAAGATCTTCCTTTGCAAGTCTTGTGTAGTGCTATCAGGATTAAATGAAGTTTAACTCATGGTTAATGAAGTTTTTACTATTCTGTGAACATAAACCTTAATCTCTTAAAATGCTGTCCTTTTTGTCTTTCATACATAATTTCTGTCCAGACTCTGTCGATTCTAGCATAATCATATGCCATATTTAGCCCAGACAAATGTTTTTAGATTTTATTAATTTTAAAATATTGTCAAGTAGGCACACAAGTATCTCTTCTCTATGTATTGACAGCTTAATTAACATATCTGTAAGTTCATCTTAGACTCCTTCCACTAACACACCAGAAGACCAGTAACCTTTCAGGAAAAGAATCAGCATTTCAGTGTGGCAGTGTTGCTGCTTTTCAGTTAGGATTATTAAAAATCTCAAACAGTAATCTCCTGGGAGTGCAGAAATCCAGTTTAAGAGCACAATCTGTACCAGCACACACTGGAGTGATTAATGAGATTTCAGTAGATTTTTGTATAGCTTCCTACCTGAAGAAAAAAAAAAAACAAAAAACAAAACAAAAAACAAAAAACAAAAAACAAAAAAAAAAAAAAAAGAAACCAACTAAACAAAACAAACAACAAAAAAAACACCACCACAAAACAGTGAGGACAGATTAGTTGTCTTTCACCGCTTCCTGTAAAATGTTATAGGGACTCCTAAAGGTTCTATATTGAATGATAGCCATTGCAGCAAGAATTTTAGCAGAGGACGTTCAAGGAACCCCTGCAAGTTCCTTATGTTCTGCTTCATAAAGTCTGTTAGGCACACAGGTCCAAGTAAAATGGCATTTCCGTAATAGTTTAATTCTTTCTCTTTTTTTTTTTTCAAGTGTATATTAAGTAGACATCTGAAGAAACCATATTTTACTCATTTTAAGGTAGCAGTCACAAGAGATTAGATGCTGTTAAGTGTGACGAAGCATGAAGATGACAAGATAAATGAATCTGAGGCTTTTCAGCTTGATCACATCCTCCAGTGCATAATGGTATAGATTCTGTATTCCAGACACAAATGTCACCTAGGGGTTGAAATCATGCTAGATGAATCTATGTGAGTAAGTATAACTAAGATAACTTCCCCCATCCCCCCCAACTACCTTCCTATTTTAAATATAGAAAGGAAAATGAGTCCTCCTGAGTTAAGAGGCGAGTTAATTGCCTGTGGGATTTGGGATGGGAAGTTCTTTCTAAAATAAACACGGTAATAAAAGTTGTTCTTCCACATCTTAGGGGGAAAGACTGCTTCTAGTGACAGAGGACTAGACTAGACTAGGCATACTGGTCTCTTTTAGGACATTAGTACTGCACTACTACGTATAGCACTATGTATTAAAATTGTTAATTGTATCATAGCAAAATATTTTTCTGTAGTTCTTCTATGAAATGTCTTTAAAACCATGTGCAGAATGTAACCTCCCATGTTGTGTATTAGTTCCAGCCACTGATATGCTGGTGAGCTTTGAAATCCTGAAGAACAAGTATCTGCCAGGAAGCCTATATAGGACTTTAAAAATAAATTTTAAAATTAAACTACTGTTAAAAAAAATTAAAAAGAAATGCTGACTGAAGTTCTCAATCAATAAATTGTATCAGTTTCTGTTAATTTAGTTCCTCCACTTCATTACGGGAAGATGCTATTGATGCAAAATTCATCAGCAGTGTTTCATTAAAGCCAGCGGAGGGCAGGCTTGAATTGGAAACTGGTTTTGCTACTTCAGTTACTTGAACTTAAAATACCAGATGGGCCCTCAAACTGAAAGCTGGTGACGATCTCATCACCTTTACTATTCTAATTACGCTTCTGCTGGATAAAAGCTTTTTTTTGCAATTGCTGTTAGACAAAATGAGTGTTTTGCTATGTTGCTGTAAGAACAGTGAACGTTTAAATAAAGATGCTAATATGAAAGTGGGTAAGTCGTATTAGCAGCTGTGTGTTACTTATGAGAGAATCCACACTGCTTGATAATTAACAGTGTATATTCTAAAATGTTTTTTAAAAGCTAGTGAATATTATTATTTTACATATTTACATTTTACAGATGAAGAAACGGAGGAATAAAGTGATGGCCTTGCAACTTACCCGTCTAAGGTGACCTACAGAAGCAAGAACAAAATCCAGATTTTTGAGATCTAGCTCAGTGTTCAAGCATATCTTTTGCACAAAGAAACTATGGCATGTCTAACTCTTGCAAACATTATGGAAAAGATTGCTAGCAGCCCACATTGCTGAGGTTGAGGAGCTTACACTGATGAAATAGGCCAGGTAGCCTGACAGGCGGGTTGTAATCTTGAGAAAAATATTCTCAGGAAGGTGGGTGGTGATCAGATTAGGTGGCTAAAGATCTGCTTTAAGAATAGTATTGTATTATTAAAACAAGTACTCTGCATTTTTATGTATGTTTGTCATTCTTAAAGTTAGGTTGTGCTCTTACAAAGGAATGAAGAGCCTTTCTATGTAGACCTTTAAAGCCAGTCCAATCTCAGTACTAGGAAATGTATAGTTAGAAAGTCAGTTTGCATACAGGTGAAGGATTAAGATGCTAACTGATTGTTCCTCCCTTCCCTTCATCTTTCATTACAAGGATTTCAAATTATGAGTGCTTCAATAGGGTTCCTGCTAACTCACCAAGCCCACTCTGTGTACTGTACCTGTGGTCAGTAATATTCATGGGATTATCTGTTCCATTTTCTTTGTATTCTTAGGAGGTCATTACCCATCGTAACAGATTTTTAAATTATAAAAATACACTGGTTTTTTTTATCTATAAGCCTTAAACTGTTCTTTCTGTTTCTAGAGAAGACTGGAGGCATGCTGTTACAAAGCTTGCCATTCCCAAGGCTCATGTAAGACACACCACAGAACATCTGGTGCTGCATATTGAAAGCTCCATTTGTACAATGAATGAGCACATTGCACAGTGTATTTTTTCCTTTTTTTTCTTACTGCTGATTTGTAGTGGACATTTGTTGATGGTGGGAATTACTCACTGGTTTATATGACTCCAGTGAAAAGGACAGCATTGAAAATCATAAATTAGAATGTGAATGGGTGGGCATTTAATAGTTTGGACTCAAAAACTGTATAACTTATGATTGTGTTACTCATTTTTGGTATATTTCCAGACAAATCATGTTAAAATAGGAGTCAAATATCTGGCAGTGATTTAATGTAACTTAAACCAATGTGGGAGTTATTCCAAACCTTATTACTGTAAATTGAAGCAATGAATTTCAGGTTAACCTTCAGAGAAGTAAGTCCAGAGACAGACATGTGCAGGGAGGGCATTCAGACAGCCTTTGTGATAGCCTGTTACTTTTCAACTTTAGGATTTTCTAAGTACTGTGTGAAGGTTTGTAAGAATAGATTTCAGGAGTCTACTTTGAATTCCGTTACGATTCTTGATGATTTCTCCTTGTACTTTATGATTTTACACCTCACAAAGAGCTGACATCTCCAAGTAGTCATCGCTTCGTATAACTCACAGAGGCCTGGAAATGCAAGTACCTCAAAAGAGAAAAGATAATTTTCTCTTCTGCAGAAAGTAAGCTCTCCTCTCCTCAAAATAACACTAATTGAAGGCATTTATTTACAGACTAATTATATACACTAATTTATATCCCTTAACTCAAGAAGAAGCAAGAAAGATAACAGTTTAATTAACTAAAACTGCTGCTTTGAGAAGTATGGTTCCTGGTGTCAAACTTTTTTAATTCATCCCTAACAATACATTGCAACCTGTAAACTAAAAGAAATAAATATTATTTCATACTCTCAGGGCAAATGCTATGATTTTGTGAAGGGTACATTTAATATACCATATTCTGAGTCTAAAATTAAACCTTAATTCCAGAGTAGCACCAATTCCATCCAGAATTTTTTAGATTTGCTGTATTTCAGCGTGAGGAGGCTTTAGCTGTCTTGTTTAATTCCCTCTCTGTTTCTTGCAACATTCTTCATTCTCAGAGCAGAAGTACAACACACTGGAAGAACTAGCACATTCTCCAGCAAGAGCACAAAGCTGTGGGTTCATGGGAAGGATAACATCCATCTGCCTCCCTAGATAAGCCAAAACCCATGTTCCCAGCTTATAGGTGGCTTTTTTTTACCTTTTGCTCCATGGTAAAAATCAAAACTTTCTGTGGTAAAATTGCCTTTATATCAAAACCACAGATAAATCTACTCTACACTCTTAAATTTTTTTGACAGACAACTTGTAAGCTATAAACATTAAAATCATGTATAAATAGGGAAAGTGTTGATAGAGCATTTATGTAAAATAAGGTGTATATGAAAATTAATGTTAAAGATGTCCTGAATATGGGGGAGAATGAGAGTTCCAGCACACCAGTTATAGCTGTTCGATACATGGAGTTACAGGAGAGTTTTACATTGTTATTGTTACTGGTGTAACTGATTACATTTTCCAGTTAAAACCATTATCAAGGGGAAATAAGCCTGAGCTTTTGGGAGCATGGCAAGTTTTTCCTGCTGTAAGTTTCACAGGTTTACAGCTCTACCTCCACAATGGTCTTTTCTTACACTAATCCTAGATGGTGTGTATTCCTTTTTGTTTGTAACCAACTTTCCCTTTTATTTGTAATATGTATGTGAAATGATAAAAAAAATAATGATTTAAAAGCAGTTAAGATATTCCTACCTCAGAAACACGTCATTGTTATGTGCAGTTGTGCTTGTTCTGCTGAGCAGGCCCATCTCAGTTGCAGAGGGAGTTGCAGATAATGCAAAATAACTGTCTTGGAGCAGCAGCTGTTGCTATAGGTAGACTGACCAAAAGCCTGTTGTTGTATTTCTTTACATGGAAACAAATGCATAGATATATACTGTCTGAATAAAGAACATGGCATTGTTGTGTGGCTGTGACAAAAAATAAAATAGTATTTTATTGGCAAAGTATACTGAGTTTGGATTTTAAAAAAAATGAAAGAAATTCACATATGCCGTGCATAAAGCTTGTACAACTGTGTTTGATCAAAATCAGTTATTCTGGTAGTGGTACTTTCAGAGATGGGAATTTTAGTGACAGTGAAAAGATACTTCTATGGAATTAAAGCTTGCTGCTGTCAAGTTGCCAGGATCCTTACATGTGTGCTGAAGCGACCTTCCCCCTTCATAAATCAAGTATGTTTATACCTACTGTCACAAGTTGCACAGACACCAATGATTGCTTCCATGTTTAGAATTTTGTGGAGTCTGCTACCTATGAGCAGACTCTGCTTAAATGATCTGAAACGACTAATAGCTAATTTTGGTTTTGACATACTTCAGCCTCCAACAGTGTGCTGCATCTTCTGTTACACCTTCTGGGAATCTATGTGTAACAATTTCTTTTTCTCCCCACTTGGCTCCAAGCCAGAAATACATCAGTTTGCACAAATGGTTCTTAACCTTGTTCACGCTGGAGGCTTTTTTTTTCCTTCCTGCTTCTTTGGTTGTTGCATGTTTTTATAGTAAATTTAGTACTTGCAGAGTTTCCTGTATAATAAACCAGTGGTTACAATGCATTTTCTCCATGGTCATTTTATGGGTGTCTTACTGTAACGTAGGAGTCCTAAACATTAAGGCATTTAATCGGCTTTCTGATGAGGTCGTATTCTTGCCACTCGCTAGGGTAGGTGGCCCAGCTGGCAGAGGCAGGCTTCAGCATTTTCAGAGTAACCAGCACATTTGAAGGCTGATAAAACATGAAGGCACCAACCTTTCTCAACAGCTACCTGGCATGTTGCAGTGTCTCTGCTATCAAGAAACTGGTGTATAACTCATGGGGAAGGTTGTGCTTGCCGCAGGAATTATATTGGTAGCCAAACTAGCTTGCCTTAAGTTAATTCTGGAAACCCTGCAGCATATATGTGTGCATTATGTGTGTATAAATGTACATATACAGTACAGAACTGTAGGTTTATCGGAACAAATTTAAAATGAGCCAGCTTTGATATCAGCAGTGTATATGTATATACACATATAGCAAACCTCAGCTGCAGCTTGGGAGTACTCAGCGTTTCAGCTACCTAGAACCACATACGCAAATATTTGACATTAGAAAATCAGGAACATTTTGATTGAAGTTATTAGGTTGATACATGGGAGTTCTGTGTTAGAGGCAGGAAAAAATCTGATTGCAGAAAGAACAAGGTTACTAAGAACAGATTTTAAGATTCTACTTCCAAGCAATAGTGAGTAGCTAAAATAAGGCTAAAAGCCAGGAGCATGCAGGCTCCTACTGGTCAGTTTTCAGTTGATCAACATTGGTTTTTAATAACTAGCTGCAAAAGACTAATTAGGGACCTTACTGCATATCCTTCATTTCCCTGTCTGACGCTGTCCCGTACAGCTCGCTGTAACACTGGCCACTACGTGCAACCTCAGCACCTCTTGACCCCGGACCCAGCACCGATCAGGGCCAGCAAACATCAGCTTCAAGATTCAGGGTAACGTTAGGATTCTGCCACCTGTCAGTGATAACATATAACTTCCACTGCTGGGCATAAGCCAGAAGATACTAAACTGTGAGTGGTTTGGTTTTCTCCCACTAACAACGGGGAGAAATTTAGAGCGGTAACTTCACAGCACCAAAACCGTTCAGCACCCGTCATGGGAAATACTGTCAGTTCCATTTACTATTTTGGCAGGCATAATTTTATTTTTCAAGCTCTTTATATCAGCCACGTCAGTGTTTTAATTATTTCATACCTACTTCTGCATTTTAATAAGTCTGTGCTTCAGCAGCCACGGAAGATGGAGCCCCCCCCAGATTTTAGAGTTTTTTTTCATGGGGTGCGATACCTTAACATTTACAAGCTTCATTTACATTTCAACAGACCATTCATCTGCCTGCTGTCAGAGACTGTGTGTGGCATTAGATGTATATTTTAGAGAGATAATAAATTCTAATAAAAGGGGATCAGGAATACCTACAGCAGCTGTAGACATTTGTAACAGAAAAAGTCATACTTTGTATGAACGAGGTACGAATGGCAATGTGTGCAAGCACCAGCAGGAACAGCAGAACAGAGGACTAAGAGAATTGCCTGTTTTGTTGACACAAAAAAAACATTCCCAGCAGAATAATTAAGGGATTGCTCTTTATGTCAAGGCCACAGACCTACGCTTTGAAAACAGCCGCAACACAGACAAGCCGCCAGCGTAAGACCCAGCGCCCTGGCCCCAGGGGGACGGCAACAGGGCTGCAGCATCAGTTAGGCCGCTCCTGTGAGCCCCGCGGGAAGCACGCCGAAAACTGAAAACAGGCAATGGGCAGCCACCCGGCCTGTCAGTGACGAAGAACAAAGTAAGCAGGATGCCGAGGTAAAAGACGACCACAAACCAGCTGATGGGTCCTAAGGGACAGGAAAGATCCATCCAGAAGTCACTCTGTTGTCTCCAGACGAGGGGAACCTTGGGCTTGGCAGTCGGCGTCCCGGCTCCTTTGTGTCAAGCATGAGCGGTCCTGGCCGGGCCATTCGGTCTCATGTGTCTCGGTGCTCGTGAATATCTGAAATATATGAAGTGTGAATGAATTAAATATATAGGAGAATGAGTGCAAGTGGATAAAACCAACTTGCTGAAAGATTTGGTAAATCAATACTCCCTTCCTCTTCCCTAAGATCTCACACTGGCCTTTCTCACGCCAGTCTCCCCGTTACAGTCATTTCCCGTTGTTACACAAACGAAGAGTCATTCATGTTGAGGACCATGTCATAACTCCCCCACAGAGAGAGGGGCAGAAGTATTCATGACTTGATCTAGCTCTTGTATTCTTTCCTAGATGTGGCATAGTAACAACCTGTAGTATATAGATGGTAGTTTCCTCCCATTGCTTAATTAAATGCCTGGTTTGCTCAACGAAGAGGGACTTCGTACAGCATTTCATGCCATGGAATTTAAGCTTCTCTGAGGATACTCGTGCACTGCTGGAGTATAATAATCATAAATCATAGCTGAGTAGTTATTGACCATGGTTACTTTATGGAAAGCCACATGAAAATAAAGGTTAGAGAGAAAGTGAAGAAGGAAAGGTAAAAAAAGTCTGCTTTAAGTCCTTCAAGAATGAAAATGAGGAAATAACATGTTGGCCTGAGACAAGGATGATAGGGACTTGGCCAAAGTCACAGTATGACTCAGAAGTTGGTAGGATGCTTGAATAACGCCTTCCAGCACCTCACGGATCCTGGCCCATAGGGCCGGAGAGGGAGGCTGCTAGGGGGGCTCGGTTACAATGAGGCTGGGCTGTAGGCATGCAGAAATGGAGATTTGGATGTGTTGCTTCTTTCATAAACTTCAACAGACCACAGATCAAGTCTTCTAAACAACAAGATTAAGGCAACAGGCTACGCTGCCTTTTGCACTCTCCAGTAAAAATCTGGTGGAGAAATAAGTATCTTTGTCCTTCTGTCTCACCATAGTAGCATTAAAAGAAGTTACAACATGTACATCCATTTAGCTGGTCACCCAGACGTCAGTGAGGGCCTTTGTGTTAAGTACTGCAAAAGCCTTTCTCAGAGAACTAAACACATCAGATGTTACCTGTGAGCCAGCAGTATTTAATCTTAAGACACTGACCACAGAAACAGCTTAGGCATTTGTTCTGACTCAATTATGTATTTATTCGTTCAAATTTAGTTTGGGCTTTTGCAGAAAGCCTACTGGTAGCTCACCAGCCAGTTGGCTTCTGCTGTCCCCAGAGATAACCGTGAGCCAGTCTTTCTAAAACGTTTATTGGCAATATTACACTTGTTAGTTTAGCAAAGACTGGTAACGTGTTCACTGCTGTGCTGCAGACTCCCTCACAGCTAGTGAAGGAGAAGAGAGCAGGTGCTGTAAGGAACTGATGCTGCTTAGAGATCAATGCCTGACACTATTAACCAAAGGCCTGATAAACATGAAACCTTTCAGAAACCAGGTTTGTTTCCAGACACTCAAATGTTTCACTATTGACATCACAAACTGGATTTTTCTACCCAAGTAAAATATCTTAAATCCAGAGCAATCTCAAAATTGCCTTTTCTGGAGCACCTCTAGATGTACAGAGCTCAAGAGCAGATTTTTGCTCCATATTTGTTCTCTTAAAATTGGTGTTAGAAGGCTTGCAGAGCTTCTGTCTTGGCACATACTTCATCTCAAATCAAAAGATAAGCACTGGGGAGGGGGAAGCCTGGTTTGCTAAGAGCCATGTCTGCCAGATTATAACCAATATGTATTTTGGGGGGAAAAGCGATGTGCAAAAGTAGGTTTAAACCTCATTTGCCCCCTCACAGAGCTGGACCATTTGTCACCAGGGTAGGTGACCTAAGGGATACTCTCAGTCATGCTGGTTACCAAGAGCTGCTAGGGCAGGAGATGACCTGACCACAAGGGACTGCAAGAGGTACAGCCTAACTCGGGGTGACTACAAAAGCGGCTCCACCGGTGGTCCTCAGGACCTCCCGTGCTGCATCTGATCCCTCACCGCCAACCACAACAACTTTTGAGTTGCCAGGCAAGACGGGTCATAGCAGCCCAGCACAAAGATTAATCCACTTTCTACATCATCTCCGGGAGTGAAGAGGCATTGCTAAATTACAGAGCCCCAAAATCACACTGCTGAAGTTTAAGCAAGCTGCTGAAGCAGCCAGGCACTAGGTACCGACAGTAATTCAGCCCCGCCGCGTGTGCTCAGCCTTCTCTGCACGACTGCAGCATCCATAGCAGGCAGCAAGGCAATAACCAAGAGCTGAAAGGAAGAGATGCGTGAGCCACTGCCAAAATGCAAGCAAGCTGTCATCCAGCTGCATAACAGCTGTGCTTTGAAGCCATCACAGGATTGTTTTCATTGGACAAACCTCATTACCGTTCTGAAAAGCCCCACGAACCTGCCTGCATAGAACTGCCTGCAAAGAGGCTGTCCCAGGTATCACTTGCAAATGAAGTTTGGACTATCAAATCTCCAAGAATATGAGCCACATGCTCAGGAAAAGTTTTGTGGTGTTACTCTAGCTACAGAAGGACGAATTCTCTATCATCTGCTGATAGGTACATGCTACATACAGTTTGTGTTAACTAGTTGCAGAGATAAATCTAAGGGAAGCGAACCAAAAGATGGGGGCATCTAACACTTGTCTTGTGAAGTTTATGGGAAGCAGCGATACAAAAAAAGTCATGGGCAGATCTTTGCCCATGAGGGCCAGAATTCAGCGACATGCACAGACATCTTTGGGAACTGGCAGGAGTGGCCAGGAGATGGAACAGGGCACAATTTCCTGTTCTATGTTTTATCTAGAACACATACAGGGACAGTGGAGGAGATCTGCTGCTGTGTCTGACACATTTTTCCTTGTAAAAGTCCCATTTAGGAATGAAGCAATTCAAAATGCTGGCATTTCTGTGTAAGAGAAGTTCATGCTCCCCCCAGCCCTGTATAGATGGGGAACGTTTCTCAGATCGCAAAGTCGTGATTATGTCATGATCATGGCTGGCAAGCGAAACACACAACATCAGAAAAACACAGCACTGCTCAGCAGCAACACCCTTTCTCCTGGCCAGGCCAGCGAGAAGAAACTGCAATTGCAGAGTCAATGTCTTGACACTATAAGACACCTTTAATTAGTGAGATGCAGTAATTAGAGGAAGGTTCCCTTCCTCAGGCGGCAGGTTTGCATGGCAGCCAGCAGCTGTGGTTTGTTCTCACTCGCATCAGGGCGACCGAGTTCCTGTCAACACAGAGGGAAAGCAAAAAGTTTGATAAACACTACCAGAAGACCCTGTCCGATCTGAAAGCACGCAGCCCATCATGTGATGAGAAGAAATAAATTCCTTTTACCTCAAGCTGTCACACTGCCACGCCTCTGTAGGCTCTCGGTGGGTTTAGCGCTGTTGTGTCTTGCTTTTGGTTTTAACCTCTTCTGCCTGGGATATTCCATTGCCCTCCTTCACAGGAACTGTAAATGGCCGTTGTTCCTTACGCAGAAGGACTTATTTCTGTGTTTTCTGCCCCAGCAGCTTCCAAGGAAGTCTACAAACAACTAGACGGAGGCAGCCACCGCTAACCCAAGAACAGCTATCAGGAAAACCGTCCTAAGTAAAATAAAAAAGGCGGAATGGTATTTTTGTTTCTACCTGACAAAGTGGACCCATACCATAAATACACGAACATGGGAAGTGGTACGTGCAAACATTTACATTTTCAGCTCAAATACCAACATTTTTGGGCATGCTGTCCTGAGCAGCCTGGTGTTTGAGTAGATACCAGCTCTTGGATAGATGTCTGTACTTTCAGAAATAAAAATGCCTCTCAGAAATGACAATCATCTTGACCTTCTGGAGCGGAGCGCCCCAGAACGGTACCCATCGGGCCCCTGCTTTTCTGCTTTTGGCTGCCTAAGAGGGCCAAGGTGAGGGGGAGTAACCCAAGGCCAACAGCAGCCAAATCAGAGGGCTTTTATGCTAGAGGGTGTACATGACCGGTACACCTTTTGTGCAGCCACCATATAACCAAAAAGCAAGCTCCAGAGATGCTCCAAAACCAGAGCCACAGCACCAAAAACGTAAGACCAAGCAGAGCAAGCCGCTGCAGAAAGCTCAGAGCTTGGCTGCTGAAAGCTCTGGTTCCACAAGGTATTTCAATGCTGGCCTGAAAAAAACAGATTTGAAAGCCACTAACTTCCAATTAATAATCTGCATGCAAGGGATGCTTATTTATGAAACTGCGTACCCAAAGAAGGAAAGGTAAGGTAGGTGCAATAAAAGCACATAGTCTGAGACAAAGGATGACATTCTGCTCTCACCACCATAGCATCAACACCATCACTCCTGGTGAATTCAGAAGTCAAGATGGTTTGCTAATAGAAAACAGAACATGCACCTTCATTTCAGGTAAGTGGCAATACTGTGAAAGGATGCCAGAGCCTCCCATTAAGTGATGTAAACAGCGACAGAAGAAAGCAGCGCAGTATCCGAGCCATGCTGTGCTGATGTGGCCGAGTTAATGAAATGTGGTTTTCCTGCCTCACAGCGCACATGCTGCAACGCTTACAGTTAGATTCTGATCTGTTGAAATCAGGTCAATGCTGTGCTGTCCTTTCGGAGCAAACCCTTCTGCCTGCAGCTGTCATGAGTAGAATGCAGCATCAAAGGCTCTGGTCTAAATGGGCAAAGCATTTATTATCCTTTAATTTTCCATCCATGCTTTTGAGTCCTCGGAATAGGCTGGTACAAGCATTTAGACAGGTTAAGTGGTGTACTTCCTCCACTAGTTGAAGGTAGCTGGATGCTTTCTCACCTTCAAGCAATCACATGTTGTAAAGATTCGACTCCCCTTTTCAGCAAAATACTTCTGGTAACCTACCAGGTGTTATTTTGTTAATAGGGAATAAAAATAATTAAACACAGTGGCTACCGTATGCGCAGTCTTATAAACTGGACTAATAACAGTTTTCCTGCCACCACAAAATGTCACATTTTTGCATGATGTCTGACATCGAGCTATCTGAAGTGGAACAGAAGACACAATCGATCTGTGTTGGAAAGCGCCTCCCTTCCACAATTAGCCCAGCTAGCTTCATTAAGCCTACATCTCTACCACACAATATTGCTCTTCGTGGCAAATACATACTGTTACAGTCGGGTTTATCCTCGCAGATGAAAATGTGCAGACACGGGGGAAAGCTAGAGGAATGTCTAGCAGTACATCCTAGCGCAGAGTCCTTATTGTCCTTTTTAAATACCCCGATAAGTGCCACCATCAGCAGATCCCGGCGGCTGCAGGTTGTGGCCCCGGACCCTGTTGCAGCGACCGGCCCCTCGGGCTGCGTGGGCACTGGTGTCTGTAAACCACCCTCCTCAAGAACTGCTGGGCTCACGGCGGGGGGGCCCTGCAGAGGAGGGGACGGCCCACCCCCCACCCCCATACCCTCGAGGCAGTCCTACTGGAGTCAGGGTTTCAGAGAGATCCTTCCAAGTGATTGTCTGCTGGGGACAAGTGCCGAGTTAACAGGACACGATGACAGTAAAGGTCTTTTCCAACTGAAACGATTCCGTGATTCATTCCCACACTCATTTGTGGTGTCTGTGCCTACAGAGACCCATCCTCTGGCCCGAAAAGCCGTCAGGAGAGATGAGGTGGAAGAACATTTTCTATGGGACACTAATTTGAAAACCACACTTGGTTTCTAAGCGGTACTTTAAATCAGGCACAAGTATATTACCAAATAGAAAACAAATATTTGAGAAAAGCAGTCCTTTAAACAACTTTGCATTTCTTGGTGAGCAACCAAAGCTGCTATAGATTAAAAGTAGCTGATTTCCAGATACCTGGAGACATTAAGTCTGTTTGGGACAGCTCTGCTTCACTTCAAGAAAGGTATAGAAAAATTGTACTTGGCAGTAGCACTTTTCTCAGTAATTCGGTGCCTGCTCCTAGGGGATATTTCTGTCACTTCATCTATTTCCTTTTGTATTTAAGTCTGTTTACAATAAATAGTAATAATAATAATAATAATAAACAATCATACGCTAATACAACACACTAAATGTATGTTACATTCTGGTAGGCTATTTAGCATAATTTAAATTCCTACACTTTGAATGAAGATTAGTTTTACGCAACACTGAAACCAATCAGCCTTTTGTAAGGGGTGTAGCGAGGGGTACAGCAGCTCTCGGCTCCACCAGAGCAGCCATCAATAACGTGACACGGTACTGCGATGCCAGAGCAAGTGACACGCGGCCATGTAGCTGCACATTATAATTAACCACTGATTTACAATATAAAGAGGATAGATTGTTACATTCAATTAACTTGCCTTCCTCTCAGCTGACAGGCAGCTGAGTGCTGAACACTTAATATACTTTTTGCAAATTTCCTTCTCCACAAGCATTATAATTGCTGTAATTAGCACAGATCAACTATGACAGCAAAACCCTCATTTCATCTATACATGCAATAGCTTATAAAAAGTTTCAATTTCTCAGTTTTATGAAGTATCTAACCAGCATTTCTCTTTTATCATCCCTTCTCACATAGTTCCATGTAGTTTTTTCAGACAATTCAGTCACCTTCTACATAACTGTACAGAAAAAGAAAATTTTCCCAAGAAATATGAATTGGGATGAGTTCAGCTGATGACAGTCATGTGTAGAGTGACACAGGTGTCCCATGTTTTCTGTTGAATGAGTTGGTATTTTCTGTCATGCTGGTTCTTTTTCTACGGGCTGTGTATTAGCCCATCGGAAAAAGGCTGCCCAAGCGCTCTAAACCTCCTTTTTGCTTTCTTCTGTTTTCTGTGACAGCCTGCTGTCATAGGTGCTCAGTGGTTTATTTGACTTGACATGTTGATTTACCTGTCAGAACAGCGCAGAGGGTGGAAGAGGTGTCCGGCGAGCCTAGGGGAGCTCAGGCGAGCTCCTAACGTGCCCACTGAGCAGATATTGAGAGATTCGAGCAAATGTGGTCACGTCAGATTGCTGTGGGACCTCTTCCTTCTGGAAGGGACCCACAGGGTGACTTCGGGGCTGTAACCCTGCCACGCTTCACAGCATCTGTCCGGCTAATGAAAGCTGCAAACGGAAAGTTCAATGCAAGGACTTCGTCTAGCACAGTACAGCCACCCACACTGAGATTTCAAGCCCACGTAACAGAAGCCTCCAGGAGATGCAATCTGCTGCGACTAAAGGCGACCAGCCACTGACCTTGGGAGTCACTGCATCCTTCTTCTTGGCATAAGGAGTCCACCTCCAATTCAGACCACTCACCGTAGCATGTAAGCAAGCCTGTGGGGGGGGTACCCCAGCCTCTGAGGTGGGAATGACCAGCAGCTCCGGCTGTGCACTGCCCGGGACACCTGACCCTTCGCTGTCAGTTCAGGGAGGCAGTTGTGACACCGACTGTAGGCACATAACGCTGCCGTACGTTTAGCTTTAGCCTTCGGATGTGCGTTGCTACATCCTTGTACTGACTGACCATGGGGCGGCAATGTCAATCTTGTTGAAAACGTTTTCTTACACTTGCTGGTCTCAGCCCCTGTTCCTGCTCCTCCCCCTTTGCGCTTTGTCCTTGTTCTGTTTTTACAGTTGAGGAATCCATACATGTATTTTAATTTCCTCTGCAAAAGTTGAATTCAGTTTTTTTCTTCCAGCAGTTCAGCCCACCACAAAGACTTTCTGATCCCACCAGACTGTACACTTTCTTCTGCTCCACCTTCATACAGCTCCTTACAGGCACTCAAGTCCACTCTTTAAGGGAATCACATGTGCAATGCCAGCTTTCCATACAAGATTCCTCCCCTTCTCAAGATGGCAAATGCTAGACACTCTGTCCTTTGACTGAAGTTTCTCTGAGTGTTTTGGGGTTTTTTTTGCTTTCCTTCAGGCCAATAAGCTTCGCTGTCCAGACATCTCCATTTTGCAACGCTTGCCCTTTTGAAATGAAAAGTCCTTTCATTCAAGATCTGGTTTTTGTTCTTTGGCTAAAACCAGAAAAAGTTATTTTCTATAATTATCTCTTACTTCACTGTAAGTCTTGCACAGCGGCATGATGAAGTCTTGTGCAGAAGCACCAGAGCCCCAGCTGAACAAGGTCATTTATGCACCAGGGCACCCTCACCAGCAGAGTCCCATCTAGGGCTAATTTACTTTTTTTTCCGTTTCAGGAACCCACCGTTCAGCAGTATGCAATGTAAAGATGCTCAGAGCCTGAAGCAGCACACCCTGTTCTTGGTTCAGGAACATTTTGTTGAACAAGGGTGTGAGTTAAAACTTCCAGAAGCAATAAAAGACCTGCAATTATTGATGGAATTTATCCTCCAATCTACAGCAAGAAAATTTAAGTCCTTCTTAATGACAGTTGCTGTTAGCATCCCTCTGTGAAGAATACAAAAGTCTCACCAAAGGATGATAGCAGACCTGTAACACTATCCCACTGGAAATGTTTTTACTACTCTGAGCTAAAATCCCTTGGGAAAAAAGGCAATAATTTCTCATTTTTTGAAATCTGACAACAGTGTTCATGTGGTGCACTAGTCCACCAACCCTTTTACCTGTGCCTTTTCTCAGTCCCATGGATCCCTCCATGCTCATATTCTACTTAGAGAAGTTATTCCAGTGTATTATTTCTACAGCAAACATTTTCACACTGCTGCACGAGTGGTATCAGGCCTGTTATGCAAACTCTTGGCATTATCAAAAAAAAACCCCAAAACAACATTCTAAGTTGTATCACACTGGCCATATCAGTGAGGCAATTGACAGTTTTTTGGTTGGGATCTCTTGCAGAGTTAGATCTGCACCTCATTCCTGCTCTGGGTGGACCGATCCGCTATGCCATGCCACTTGGGCAGCTTGGTTCCTCCATCACACCAGACCTGCCGTTTCCATGTGCCTGGTGAACTGCAGGCTCCTCGTTCTCCTCTTTGGTTGGTACCTGTAGACCTTAAGATGCAAACCGACTTCCAACCCTCCATCCTTATGGATACCTCCTTCACACCTTGTAAGGTCAGATCTGACCAAAGGCTGCAGCCTTTGCACCATCTCTTCCAGAATCTCCCTCAGATATCCAGTTGATGACTAGTACATTCACCAAGTCCTCTTAATTCCATTGTCTCCTCCAGTTTAAGGGGCACCTCGATAGCCAGCCTAGTGGCCACCTCCTTTAAGAAAGAAAACAAACAAAAAACCACAAACACCAGCCAAAACCCCAAAAATATTCTTCACGCCTATTCGTTGTCTCTTCTTTTCTTTAACCTTCTGCCAGCATCAGTCCAGAAGTTCCTGACATTTTGGCTTCAGGTACCAGTCATGCATTTCTTGACAGCAAAGCACGACAAGAAAATCATCAGCACTTAAACCAAAGGAGCAGAACGCAGCCACCAGCGCTGCCCGGAGATGCTCTCCTGGTCCCATGCGGGGTTATTCCAGCATTATCTCCCGTACGGCCCCTGTGGCAGTGCCAGCACTCAGGTGCCTCTCCAAGCAGACAGAGGCACGAGTTTTCGGCAGCAGGAGGGAAGGGGCAGAACTCCGTGGCACAAGCCCTGCCTGACAGACCCTGCCCTCGCAGTGGGGTGGGAGCCCCAGGAGCAGCGGTCACCTCCAAAAGCTCCCCCCCTCCCCTCCCCCCCAGTGAGCTCTGGCTGTGTGCCTCTCTCATTTTGTGCAGCTTCTTCATTCATTCAAAACTGCCTATGGAGACGGGCAGAGGGGAAGCCCACCAGACATCTCGAACTGCTTTTAAGCTGCTGGTTTAGCCTCCCCTTCACCTCCTTTCCCACAGCTCGGCACAAAGCGTGCTTTCTGTGACGTGTTCCTCCTTTCAAGCAAGAAACAAAACTACCCCTCAGCACTTGTGCTGCGCGGTGCCTGCTCTTATTGGAGTAGAAATAATTACAGGGATTATGAATGTGGTACTGAATGTCAAAGAGTACTAGAGCTGTTCAATATGTCAAGACTGAAGAAAGATTCTTCCAAGGCATTGCTTTTCTGCCTGAAATTCAGTTATGGCATCAAATACCTTATAAGTGGATCTATCTAGTAACTAATTTTATCAGCATATTTAAGACGTTACTCATCTCACCATTACCAGAATGAATCAAAACTCTTTGTGCTCGCAAGCATCACAGAGTTTTTTATCCAATACTGCTCCCAAGGTACAAAAACACCCTGTCATTCATCGAGAACGGAGCACACGTATCATGTGCAGCATGTATCACGCATGCCATGCTTGATGAGAAAGATGGATTATGCAGTGTGGGATCTCAGAGAAATGTATCGCTCAGTATTTTCTTCTTCAAGTTATTTCTCCACAAACACATTTTATTTTAGGTAACAATGCCAAAGCAGTAAACTAATCCATTTAGAAGCTGGACGAGAGGGTTTCAGGGGACGGGCAGCTGAAGCACTGCTTGGGCTCAACAAGGTCCAGTGTGAGCCTTCTGAAATTGCCTCTCCGGCCGGCCCTTTGGCCATGGACAGCCTCCTGCTATTCCACACCACGGGAGGCTGCCCACGCAGGGGCAGAGCACCCCAACAGCCCTCCGGCCGGTGGTCGCACTTGCCCCTGCCCTCACCCCTACAGCCGCACCAGGAACCAGCTGGCACAAGGCCGGCAGCGCTGCAGCAGATCTGGTGCCCGTCAGCAAACCTGGGCGACACCTGGGCAGGTGGTGGAAACATCTCCTCAGCCCTTCACCGAGCTGGGGTGGTGAAGCTGCTGAAACACGTGCAGGTTCATGCTAGGTTCAAGGGCAATGCTTTTGTAGCACAGCTCCCTCCACTGACAGTGGGAAAAAGCAAGTTCTCCTGGATAACCACAGCAGATTCAAGTTCTGATTTTCACGCAGTGTGCAAGGCAGCTGGGAAGCTCCTTCCCAGGCTGAACAGTTTTGCCTCAGATTTGTCAAGAGTATTCAGCTAGAGCTGAACAGATACTATTCAGTTGTAAAGAAGCTTTAAACAGCCTTGCCACTATTCTACCTTTAAATTCCAAAGCTGATAAAGCTATTACATACTTCTAAGTGCGACCCTGAAGCAAGGATGTCAGAAGCAGGAATGGTGTCGGTATTTGTGCTCCAGTTCTTTCCTCCTTCCCCGCTTTAGACATTTAGAAATGCAACTACTTCATGATTACTCAAGTAATCCAAACAGATGCAGTTTGAATCTTAAGTCCCAGCATCTGTCCACATTATTTCAAGCTGATCTTCACATCCTGGCCAGCAGAACTACTAAACCAGATCTATTCTTCCCAGACATCTGCCTGCTTGTAAGGCCTTTAGTAAAAACAGGACAGCTGCTGACATTTAGAGCTATGCTGAAGCGGCTGCTGCTATAGCTAAAGCTTGTTTTGGCTTTACGCAGCGAGAAGGGGGATGTTCAGCAGGAAGCAGTAACGAAGCAGCAACGCTAATGCAGCTCAGGATGAGAAGGAAGCAAGAGATGGGATGAACACTTTTCAGGTATCAAAGAGGATATGCTGAACTGACAGAGCACATATCTGTCTCCAGTCAGTACTGTGAGAGCCAAAATTAGCTGAATAGAAGTTGGATTCATTTTCTTTAATGGCTGAAATGAGGAATAGAAATCCCCATGATTTAAAAGTGAACACTCTTCTGGGGAATATTAATGATGTTACCTTGCAAAAGTCTTTCCACTTCGTGATTTATTATAGCAGATTTCTCAAACACCAACGTTTTAGGGCAGGACAGTTGGCTGAAAGCTGACATTTGGTATGACAGTTGGCTTGCACTTGATTCCAAAATGTTATCATATATAATGTTATCTCAATTCAATTATTCAATCCAAATTACTAGCAAAGTCTGTAGGTTCTTAACAACAATGAAACCACAATGCATTTAAAAAAAAATAAAATATGAGCACTGATTTTTTTTAAACATATTTAAGGAATAAGCGCAAGATCTTTTACCATTTATATTCAAATCCATTTACTCTTAGCAGGTAACACCCCTAGGAAAACACAACAGTGACAGTACAACTTTTTAGTGCCTAGCTATGATCATTTTAGGTGCTATCACAGGTTACTGACATCAGTGCTACTCGAGGTCTTTGCCAGCTCGAAGTCTCCCCAAGAGTTCTACAACCTCCATACCTTGACTAGCTGAAGAGGACACCATATATATGTGTGTATATATGTATAAACGTATATACATGCACACATATAACAGATACGGTTTTATATGTATGTTTTAAATGTGCCATTGTACTGTTCCTACTTTGATAAGAACCAAAGATGATATTCGGGTTTCACGCAAGACCCAAGTATCTTTTCAGAGAAAGCACCGAGCGTTTGTTCATTATTTTGTTTCCGCAATACAAATAGCGAACTAGCAGAAAAATCACACCCACACCGAGGACTCCTGGCAGTACTGGGCACTCCTTCATTTACTTTGTTGTGTGTTGTGAGGGCCAAACCCCCTCTGAAATCTATCCTCTCACACTGGAAGTCCAAACCAAGAAACTCTGTACTGAGGACTGCCAGTGTTAGCATCAATGATGAGAACAACAACTAGGTAGCTTGTCAGAAGTACGGTGCGACTCACACCAACTTCCTCAAGTCTTTCCGCACCATTACATTTCAGTATTGTCCCAACACATTTAGAGTAACGGATGATTAACCACCACCTCATTCTAGGAATCAAGTTAATGAAGCGAGCACCATGCAATGTAAAGGCTTGTTTCACAAAGGTTTCTTGAGTTACAGTGACGTTTTTCCCACTATCCTTAATTAGCAGATGTATTTATTACCTGGCAGCTGTGGGCTGGGAGAAAACCCCCATACTGAAGTCATCTTTAATACCGAGCTAGATTAACATAGAACACGAAAAATAATTATCACAAGCTCAATGCAGGCAACCAGCTATAAAGTCCATAGAAACAAATGTAATTTCTGTAACTCATTACTAATTGCTTGCAGTACCTTCAGACGTTCCTCCTGCGGTGAACAGTCCAGCAGGTTCCCAGACACTCCCGTGCTTCTGTAAGGGCTGTATTTTGGAGTACCATGCCTTTCTTTTGTACCCTTCCCTACCACATTTTGGGAAGAGAGGAGGTATTCAAATTCATGTTCTCTTTCACAAATCAGTGACAATTCCAACCTGAAAGCATGTAAGATCCCGTTCGAAGCACTGCTTTTCACCCGCAAATCTTAACACACTCACAGGACATCAAGTCTAATTTGTACCTTTTGGAAAAGGAAGATTTTAGCCTGTTCAAGTGAAATGTTAGGAATCTACAATCTCCTTTCTCACCCATTTGCATGAAGGGAAATTGAGTTTTGCACATCCAAAAGAACAGGTTAAAGATTGACATTTGAAAAAATTTACAAATGCACAGTGAGATCTCCCACTGCTGCCATCTCCTACAGCTCTTCCATTCATTCAGGTTTCTCTACAGCATTGCGTCGGAAACTACATTTTAAGGGAAAAGGAAAGAAAAGTTGAACAAAACGCAGGATCACAACCTGGCTGTACATAACAGAACTTGCTTTGTGCAGGGAATCTGCTCAGTAGAGCCCATGGCAGACCATCCTAGAGAGAAGGGCCCAGGAGATCTGGTTGACGTTCAAGAACCATCTCCTCCAGGCTCACGAATGGTCCATCCCAAAACAGACACACAAACAAAACAAAACACAGAGGCAGAAGAACTGGACCCATGAATAAGGAGCTCTTTTGAACCTTGATATGAAAAAGCAGCATACAGGAGGTGGAAGCAAGAGCAGGGGACCTAGGGGGTTATAGATGCACTGTCCAAGCACACACAGATGGCGTTAGGAAAGCCAAAGCCCAAATGAAATGGAATTTGGCAAGGGCGGTGAAGGGTAACAAGAAAAACTTTGGCAGAGTTATCAGCATCAGGAAGACAAGGGAAAAACAGGGCTCCCCAGCTGAGTGGGGAAGAGGACCTGCTGGCAGGAGATACGGAAAAGGCCACGGTACTCGCTACCGCCGTTGCTTCTCCCGTCTCCAGCAAGAGCAGCCCCCAGGAACCCACCTCAGGAGCCCCAGGCCTCCAGGCACAGAAAACTGCCACAGCTGCCAGGCCCAGAGGGCTGGGACCAGCGGCACGCGGCCCAGCTGCAGACCGGGCCTTACCGGTGCGCACCGGGACGTACCCGCGCCGGGACGGTTTAAAATCTTCATGAATGGAGGCGGGTGACGGGACAGAGCTCACCCTCGGCACGTTCGCAGGGAACACGAGGCCGGGAGAGGTGGATACCCCCGCGGGGGCGCTGCCACTCACAGGCCACCAACAGGCAGGGGACAGGAGCCCACACGCGACCCTCGGAAGTTCAAAGGGCAACGCCAGGTCCGGCTTCTGGGGACAACCAGCACACACAGGGGCCAGGCAGCTGGCAGGCAGCTTTGCCAGAAAAGCCCGGGGGGTCTCCATGAGCAAGGGGAACACGAGCCCGCCACGCCAGCCCTGCAGCAGACAGCCAACAGCCCCAGATCACCACAGGTCACAGGAACACCGTGAACCTTGCTGGACAGATGATCTAACGTTAAAGACACGTAGAAAATAACGACTGTTACAAAGCACTGTTACATTAAGACCACCAAAACGACCAAGTTGCCCAAGCAATGCTACATTACTAACAGGACAGTCACCTGCTGCCATCAACCAGTTTACAACTCATCTGCTTGAACTCACCTGTCAGTGTTTCCCAGCAGAGCTGCACTTGAGAGCCTGCACTCTTTAAAATGGGTATTCGGCACATTTTAAGTAATGAACTTAACCTTACTGCAACTTCTAGATGCATGTAATGACAACTGAACAGATGTACTGCTACCCAATGTGTATTTCAACAAAGAGGTGGCAAAATCTTCTGCCGTACAAAGTATTTACAAAAGCACACAGCTTCAAAAAAAAACACAGTTTATTTCACTACTTAAATTATTAAACCCTAAACAAGACATCCTTGTAGTTTATACATTAGGAATGTAAGTTTTCACATATAATTAAGAGAACACTTTACTGCAAAAAAGGTGAAACACTGCATTACTAAAACACGGTGTCACACAAACTGAAGAGTATGAGAAGGTGTGGCACATTCATTTAAACTCAGGCTTTTAGGTGAAGACAGACATCTGTAGACCGAGGCAGCTATTCCACAGACTTTGGTGAATATTAAAAAGTGTACACATTTAGTACTAGAAGTAGAATTATACAAATACAAAAGGCAATATATTACATACCTATATACAGCACTGTAAGCCTCAAACGCTGACAAAAGAGATCCGACATAGTAATTGTTAGAAATTTCTATAATCCTTATAGAAATCAGGAGACCTCCTTAGAGAAGCGTGGCTAAAATAGCTGCATATTTCTGTACCTGTCAAATCTGCCAGGTATTCAAGGCAATTCAAGCACATTTCGCTCCCTTCAGAGAAGTCACTGCAGCTCTATAGCAAGTGGTTAGAGGCCATACACTTTTTGCACAAATGTTACAGTTTCTCACAACAGAAAGAATTCTCAGCTTCAACAGTTTTGAAAGTGTTGCTGTTCAAAGCTATTGTTGGGAACAGTGTGCTTTGATTTAAAACAGTAAGGTCAGTTATAAATGTCAGCATTAAAACAACTTCTCTTATTATAATTTGAGATGATTCACTCCTACATAACGTTCTTCCTGCAGAACACTGCAGCCGTGTATGATGTATTCATCAGAACTACCCACTCCTGGGCAGACTACAATATGGGATGTCTTAATAGGCTTTCCTTACACTGTTGGAAGCCCTATACTTCTTTAATATACATTTTTCATTCATCAATCTAAGCTGACCAGATAATGCTCAAAATCCGAGCCCTTGACAGTTTTAGAAATATTCCGAAAGAATTAATTTATCTGCTTCCTGCCCTACTTCCCCCTTTCCTCTCCTTCCGCCAAGTCCCACATCATGGATATTTGGACAACAAATAATTCTGTCCCATCTCTCCCCTATCTTGCCTTTTTTTTTTTTTTCTTTTCCATTTTCAAGAAAAGGAAGAAGCACAACTGACAGTTTTATTACTCACATCAGGAAAGAAATTCTTCAGTCTCGATCAGTATCAAGATGTGATGTCAGTTCACAAAAACATGCTCATTGTGTAAGTTGCTCCAGAGACCCATACATACATATTCACCCACAGATGTATAGAAACATATGTATGAACCCGCATATGTATAGGAACAGCAGCCTTTAGTATCAAGAACCTTTCCTTTTATCATTTTCTTAAAAAAGTACAAAGCTTTATATAATTTCAGTTGTACCAATACGAGCCTATGTCTTGGGTTTAAACCAGAGCACAGTTAGAATAATCAGCTAAATAAAAGGATAAGCTAACTTTACTCAAACAGTGTTAAAACTTGTAGCCAACAGTATTGTAAACATTATGTGACATATCCACATTTTATAGCATTTTAGATCCTTCTAATTTTAAATATTTATAGCTCAAGTGACTAAATCTTCCCAGTATAACAAACAACTCTTATACCAAGACCAAGCTTGCAAGTGTCTACTGTGGAGATAATTATGAACTAAACGAAACAGAAAAAACCCAGCTGAATTACTTGAAAATTCTAGTCCCTTAACACAAACTCATTTTGTTTGTGTTAACTAACTAAATACTAAATACTGTCACAACAAACATTTGTCAATTGCAATTTTATTTATCTGTTCTAGTTTATGTTTCAATTAAATTACTGTAAAGTGTTTCCAGAGCATATGTAAATGCTACACTGCAAGAGCAGAGCAGGAGGCAGCTCTACGTTCTCCAGGTTATTTCTTTGTAACATCTAGAACACATTTCAAGGAAAGGAAGAGCTCTACCTTCCGTGTGTGTAGTGCCAGCCCATGTCTGCTACCAGCTGCCTAAACCCCTTCTAGCGCTTGCGGTTGTGCATGCTCCAGCCGCCACATGTATTAGTCAATCTGAAACAAATGTGCTGTCTAATGTGTATTGCGGAAAAACCTATAAAAAAGACAAAATTTTCTGCTGTACAAAGTATTCACAAAAACATACAACTTCAAAGAACCAGTTTATTTCACTGGCTAAAGTATTAAACACTGTACAGGACAAACTTGCAGTTCATACATTAGGAATGTAAGTTTTCATGTACAATTAAGAAAACACTTCACGGTAAAAAGGTGAAATACTGCATTACTAGAACAGAACAGTGTCACACAACAAACAAGAATATGAGAAAGTGCGGCACGTTCATTTAAACTCAGGCTTTTAGGTGAAGACAAATATCTACAGACTGATGCAGCTACTCTGCAGAGCTTGGTGAACATTAAGAAATTACACATGTAGCCTACAGTCTTCGAAGTAGAATTACACAACTTACTTGTCCCTATCAGCTATGTTTCCTCATCTCTTTTCATTAAATACCCAGCTTATTAATTGCTATAAACCTGAATAACATTAGCTGCTTACAAGTTATTTCTGCTTCAGTTTAAGTCAAAAATAGGCATGTAAACTCATCTCGGGGCAAACAGGGAAGTTACCAAAATTTTAGTGTTTGTTTCATTACAAGGCTCTTGGCAGTAAGGGATTACTAGCTGCAGAAATCTGGACAGGTGGGGATCACTACACCTTAGATCTTCATCCTATTTCTCCACTCATAATATTATATCATCTGTTTATCAGCTAATCACTACTACTGGAGCGGTTTTGTCAGCTATTGCTTCTCCAAATTTCTGCACAATAAGTTTCAACATCCCTTTTTAATTAAAAACTTAACATTATAAAAGTTAGTATCAAACAAGGTCACGAAACTAACTGAAGGTTAAAGGTTAGGTAACCTTGACCAGGCTGCTGTTTTAGAATTTCAAACTAGAAAAATAATAGATATCAAAGACTAGAAATTACAGTTCTAATTATATTTACATTATAATTTCCCTTTGTGCTTGCAAGTTACTGGAAGTACGCATCCTTTGGTAGTATTCTTTTAGTCTCAAGTAAGAAGTTCATGTTAAATACATTTACACTCCTGATTTGCTTAAGTCAGTGCAAAGGGCTCATACCTTATTTCCTACATGACATTGTTACATAAGCGTATCTCTTCCCCATAAATAATAATACAGATGACAGCGACTTTTCAATGAATAGCTTTGCGCCCTATATTTAAGGATCTGAAAGAAAGTCTATCACACAATTTCTAAGTCTAAAAAAGTGACTACTATAGGAACTGGTAAGAACTCCCATCTACAAGGACTGCCGCTGTATGACTTCTGACCCAGTTTCAAAGACTTAAAGAAAAACCAAAACGCATCTATAACTCAGACTCATATAGGCATGAGGAAGTACGAACACTGCAACGGGTACTACCGTTACAAAACCCGCCGTAACATCGAACACTGAACTGATGCTTCTAGTCTGAGTCTTACATGTAAGCACAGCTGTCTCATGGCAAAGGTAAGAGGATGCTTGTTATTACACTGCAGTTCCAAAATTTCATGCCGATACTGTGGGACTCCTCCTAAACAAAACAGGTACTTCCAGTTTCACCTATGCCAACTGGCAGTGAACAAGACTATGGGAAAGAGGCTCTATTTACTCCCATACTTTGCATTTGTAAAAAGCCACACATCTTGGTCAGTGGCTAACCAACCAATCCATGCTTGTTAAATTGGTGAAGATGTAAGTCAGTAATCAGGTGTATAAACACAGTAAGTCAAAGAGGAACTTTTCAAGCTGCTAGAAGTTGACACAACATAATTAGAACTGTTGTCTACTCACTATTACTGTCAAATGAGAGTCAAATAAGAATTTATGGGGTTGAGGTTTAAGAAAGTAATGTACAGCATACTGAAGACCTTAATGCACCAACATCAGCATAAACCCTCAATATTTTATTTTTCATACTTGCCAACTTAATATCAATCTGTTGACAAAGTTATGCTAATACTAGGGGGTCGCTGCTGATTAGGTTGTTTGCTTAAAACGGGAAGATCTGTTCTTTCTGTTCCATAGATCAGTTTTTCCTCCTGAAGACTGCAAGCTGAAAACCTGTTTGCCTCTGTACCAGATACGCCACCACGATTATTTGTAACTGTGACACCACTGACCTGTTCAAAGGATTTACTAAACACAGTAGTGGTTGTTCTGGCTAGACTATGGCTGCCAGGCTTAGGCAGGGACTGGCTAGTTGTCAATGTCAGTCTCTTCAGAGAGACAAGCTCTAGATTCTCACTCATGGCTCTCTGAGTTTGTTTTCGTGACAAGTGTTCTCTGCAGCTTTCTCCTTCTTTTTCTTTTCCTCCAGCTTTGCTTCCTCCAGACCTTCGTTGGCTCTTCCCTAAAAGGTTCTTACTGCTCATGTTGTTGCTGTTAGATAGGGCAGACTGACTTGTACTAGAAGTAGCCCTAGAGTAAAACCCTTCATCAGTTTCAGATACTTCTATCAGTTCTTCTTGAATTGCTAAGTCAGTATTACCTGCATGGCAGAAAAAGAAATAAAGAATTAGCAATTTACTTTCTCACATTTCCTGATCTTTATGTATTGCTAGATTTTGATATTTAAAAGCATGAAGCCATTCAGCAACAGAACAGAGAACAGAAGACAACACACTTACCTATTCCATTACATTTTTGGAATTAAGGTTCATTAGAATATAAAGTTACAGCAAATAATGCTGCATTAACCAGATCAAAAAGCATGCCCACAATCTCATTTTGTAGTGATTTTGGAAAAATAAATAAAATGCAGTCTTGTTAATTCATGCAGGAGATTAGAAACTTATAGATTAGAAGATATCACACAGAACAAAAGCGTAAATCTTACTTTGAACAAGTGCTCCAATACATGATTTTGCAAAGTTTATTAATTATAAAGGTATGTGATCAATGCCCCAGGACACTCAACACGGCACCTGCACATTTAGCAACCCAAGAATGCTTTAGGACTGAAAGGTCGTCACCTTCTGCATCATAGGTCTGGTGGTATGAGTTGGAAACTCAAGCACAACATGAGATCTCCAGTATACCGTGAAAAGTGGAATTTGGGAAATCTGAGGTACATAATGAGATACTTTTCACATCCATTTTGATGGATTCTTCATACCATTGATCACCAGATTTTGTAAACCCAATAAGTATGCTTAATAACTCAAAGGTAGGTTGAGCCTCACAGTGTATTTTCTCCAGATTAAATAAATCTACTAGTAAAGTATGTCAACGTTGTCTGTGGCACAGACAAAGCTGTGTGAAATACATGCATTTGTGTTATTACACATGCAAATATATTAACTGCATACTTCAATTCTCCAAACATGCAGCAGTGACCCTTTCAATCAACAGTGGTACCTTAGAGTGCAGCTACAAGTGCTCTGCTAAAACTGCACTCTGCCAGATGAGTTTATTCCATCCTCCATCATTTTTCTTACAGATTTTTGTCTCCTGATTTCTGGCATGCCTTTGCTGTCAGTTCTAGGATCTGTAGCTGTTTCCTGTACTCCCTGTAAATGCTGAACATCATTCTCTGCTAGTGCTCTGCTCTTTTCCCCATTCCCGGTCCTCTCTCCAGCCACACTTGTGACACTAATCTCAGGTATGATAAAGTTGCCCAATTCAGTAGCATCATTACCATTCTCTGGTTGTTCTAGAATTAAAGATGGATAAGAAAAAAACAAAAAAAAAATGTCTGAAACAAAACATGAAACAGAAGCCATAGATACAGATGACTAAAGCATTGTAAATTAAAGCAAGATGTTCACATATTAACCTCTTGTTAATTAGCAACATTAGCAAGTATGGAATTTTGCTTTATTTCTAAATTGCAGGTTTCAATCTTCCATTATTGGCCTGTACCCACATACTGGAAAGCCCCATGCTTGATTTTTCAAAATTGAATTTTCTGCAAATCATGAAACAAATATTGAGAGATAATCAGAAAACAAAGAATTCTCCATATTTCACTTTTATGACTATACCTGTGTCACCATGCTGAAGTGAAACATTTTTACAATGAAATGGCACATCGACTTCATGTGTTATCATGTAAGACTAGAAATCCTACACGTACATATCATGATGCTGCACAGTGGTCAGCCTGAAAACTAACAGTGAAACAACTAAACCAACTCAAACACACTTTGACTTCCATTTCTTTCTTCATTTCAAAAAACTATTTTCAACTACAAAGATATTTACAAGTAGAAAAATTCTCCAGTTTCTAAAATCAAATTAATTCAGATAAAATCCATGGAGTTTTACTGCAATTTTTGCCATCTACTAATAATATAACATAAATGTTGATCTCCTCAGCCTTTTTAAGCTTCTTATATGAGCTTAAAACTGAATTAGTTTGCAATAAACTTATTTGTGTCACAAGTCAGTTACTAAGTACAATTGAGAAAACAGGGATTAAACTGAGGGGAGGGAAAACACACCTTTTCTGCAGGTGGGGGAGCAGAAATTAAGGTAAAAACCAATGCAGCTTGGTTCTAAGATTACTACTTTTCATCTGGATGTCGCATCAACAGCGGGTACATGCACAAGTGCTCAGCCTGGCCAAAAAATTATTTCAAGATAGTCAAAGATTCCTGCCGATACAGCCAAATATCTCCAAGCAAACAGAAAATGCCACTGCTACTCGGAAGCGTGAGAATGATGGTTGTGTGTAAGCACTGGAGATTTATTAATGTTTTACTATTAATAATGATATTTAGTGGTAAGAATGGAATAGCTCACACGAGGTCTTGGGAAAACAAATCCTAACTCAGAAGATGTCTGTCTACATTAAATGAAGACAGGTTTGAGAAGGATGAACTCTTGAAAGGAAAAAAAAAGTGAAAAAACAAGTGGGAGTTGAAACTTTACGGATATTCAAAGTATATGCAACTAACAAGTTACAATCCTACAATCCTAGCAACCTGCCAGCTCCACAGTGTTTGAAGTATTCTCACTATCTGAAGGTCTTTTAAAGTATTCAGAATTGCTTATCAGCACTAGCTATACAACCAAACCCTGCATTTAGATGACCTGGAGAAGGAAGAAAAATACATAAATAAATAAAAAAAGAGAGAGAAGCCATCTACTACAGATAGTCAAGTCACACCCTCCATGAAGATGTGCACACAGAAACACAAGTGAAGAAGAGCAAGAGCTACACTAAATGCTATATAGTCATATATTCTACATGTGTTATATATGTATATTATATGCAAACACTATGTCCACAAACTTGACAAGACTAAATTGCACTACAAGCACAGCTCAGAATAAAGCTCAAGTGAATCCATATGTTTTATTCATAATGCAGATTTTCCAGGGCTAAGGATTAAGGAACACCCAGACTATACTGCCAGTTTGCTGCTGCACGTGACAGAAGCTGGCAGTACAGACATTGATGAAGCCCCAAACCTGAGGAATTTACGATGAGATGATTTCTCACAGCAGCAGCTCTAATGCTTTTTGGCTGGAGGGGATCCCCTCTTCCCCCCTGTCCCCACACCGGGGGCTCTTGTGCAGGCACAGTGTACGTCTAGGTGAAGCAGGCTATAGCACTGGGCTTTTTGCCAGCATTTGTGCTGCCTGCACTTCTAACAACGAAATAAAACCTCCAGAGCGAGAAGGTTATTCTGGCAGGAATGGACATCACTGACCCCAGGTGTAAGAGCTATCCCTGATTTTACCTGCAAATGCTAAGTATCATGAGTCTTTCTAACTAGTTAACTACTAGTGAAAGTATATGCTTAACAAGTTGCACTATTAATAGGAAATGTCATTAATAATTGCTGCGATTAGCCACTACCTTCCTGATATTTGGCAGAAGTTAGAACTGTTTTCAAGTGTTACTCCCCCTAACAGCACTTTCTGCAAGTCTTGTATTGTCAGTAACAAAGATAACTGAGCACAGTGAACTGCAATAATAATAATAAATCACAATAATGATGATAATCAAGATGATGATAATAATACCACCATCATCAAATACAGCCTTTTTAATAAAAAGATAGGAGCAGAAAGGTTAGTGAGGAGCGAAGATCACCACTCTGAGTGGCCTCATTGCTCTGATTTTACTAGGGTGAGGTATCCGTGCCTCTCTACGGCAATCTCCAAACTCCTTCCTGCTACTCCATCAGTGCAGCTCCAGGCACCTTATTTCAGCAGAACTTTTTCCCAGGAGCCACTGATCTCCATGTGAACAAATTGATTCTGCTATAAACTTCGGTTAGAGCCAGGACACGAAAGAGGAGAGGGCAGAACAGAGCTTACTGTCTGTCCCTTCCCCACCAGCGGCAGAGAAGCACTGGTCAGCAGCATCCAGCTCCAAGGAAAGGAGACTCAGAGTAGACAGCAGAAATCAGAGGAGAGAGGAAGAATTTTTTTTCTTACAGGTTTTGTATAACAGCGCTACATGGTTATTGTTGTTTGGTAGTGTGCATTTCTAAATGTATTATCAGCACTTTACCCATCATTGCTGCATTCCCACAGCTGTGTACCCATTACCACAATGAACTGGGAAAAAACCCGAAAACCATATTTTACTCAACATAGTTATGACTGATCTTTTAGTTAAATGCTATTAACTGTTTTTAATGAAAGGGAATATACCTTTCTCAAAGTTTAACATTGAGCTACAGGAGAAGATTAACCAAAAAATGGGATACTGGTATCTCAACTCCTGTTAACACTGCCTACTGTAGCACCTACAGTCTTGTGGCAGGGATAAGACTACACAACCCATATCCTTCATAGTAGCATCCCCTCCTTACTTTAAAAATTTTAAAACCACATAAAACAAACCTTTAGCTTTATAGTGCTTGGTTTTAAAGAAAATACTGCTTCAATCTGGACAGCTCTGGAGGGGTTCTACCCTTTGAGAAAGGGATATTAATACTCAGCACACAAGGCAATGCAGCAAAAGAGAAAAAGTACGCTGCTAAACAGTGTAGAGACAAAACTGAGTAAGTATGTCCGTTTGAAAGGTATCACAAATATGCCCATAGCATATGAAGGAAAATGCATTTGGAGACATGTTTCTGACTGCCTTGAGTAGTACAGCCAATAAATTGATAAAATGCATTTCATGGTTACTTGCTGCTAAAAATTAGTTTTAAAAATATTTCAATCATAGTCTACCTTACTCTTACAGTTGCCCACATCGTTTACCTCAGATTGCATCCGTTGGATTGTAATTCAATTTTAACCACCACAAGCTCAAGCTGCACTTCCTGCACAACAATGTTACATTTTGAATTATTCACAAAAGCATCAAGCTTATATCCCAAAATTAACATTCACTCTAGATTCCTAAGAGTTCTAACTCTTTCAGGAATTAATACTGTTTCAAAAAAAGTAAGAAAATTCTCTCTACAGAGATTCAAAGACTTCTAAGGATTTCTAAACCTTTTGTACCACATGAAAACCAATTTCTGCAATGGTAAAAACCCCCAACATCTTGTCTTTCACCTCTAGCTGATGCCTTTAGTTTTGTGTTATGTTGTATCTTATCGACATCTACTTATCTCTTCTTCCTCAGTCTGTTACATTACATTATCTCTCTAACATGCATTCCCTCTACATACAGGAGTTTTTTCCTGAGCAACCCTTTTTTTTTATAGGACAGCTTAGCAGATTTTACATTAGCAAGGAAAGTGTTGCTAGGGCTTGCTTTATTTTTTTCCTAGCTTCCATAAACGCTTAAATGAACAGTTGTTTATTTCCCTTACACACTGTATGATTTTTCTGGTTTTCCTCTATTTACGAATGGAAACAAAGATGCCACTCACTGTTTGTTTTTAAAACATGAATACTAAAAAAACTATTGCTAGACAGAGGAGCTAATGCTCCTTTTCTTTAGGCTTTATGATTATATGCAATCCAATTAAACAGAGCTAAATAATTTTTGACAAGTGATGGCTAGTTCAATTGACTCTGTAAATACTATCCATTTATGATTAGATGGATCCATTCTGCAAATGACCTTCACCTTTAGTACCTCCAAAGTATTTACCTTAGAAGTTCAAATTCACAATAGAAATTTGATTTTTTAAAAAGTCCTTTTAAGTAACAGGTTTAATGGGTAAGTTGCAGGGTTGAGTATCACAGTAAGATGAAATGCTAAGTCTACTTTTTTTCAAAACTGACTCCAATCTAGAGTTCTAGCAAAGGCTAGCAAGATACAATGTCTGAAAACTTTTAGAGTAAACTGAATTTTTTAAGAGATAAAAAAATAAAGCCCATGCTTCTCAGCTGGAAATGTGATTGGCTGTAACTCTTTTACTCAAATAGCTAGTGACTGAAAATTGCTGCCCTTGCTTCCCCCAAGGGATGCTTTGCTTCATCAGGTCTTCTGGTCTACGTAATGTATGAGGCCAAAGTATCTCTCAACTGTCTCCTCTAGCTTCCTAATCCATTTGTACAGCTCATTTTTGTTATACTGAAGCACAAAAATAAAACCGCTGAATATATTTTTTCCCCTTTTACACTGTGGGGGAAAGAATAATGGTCAGGAGGTACCAGGTTTGTCATCTGATTTCTGCCAATTCAGTCTTTAATTTAATTCAAACAAGCATCTTAAGCACAAGCCTTGTTATTCTTTCTGCATGCTGACCCTGAGGATCTATTCTGTATCTTTCTTTCATCGGGAATTGTGGGAAACCAAATTACACTCTTAGGAATTTTGAAATCAGGCAACTACCCACTCTGACTTTAAAAAAAACAAACCTTTAAGTCACAAACAACCATTTTCTTAGTGTTTTATAATGAAAATTTGAGATCAGCTGAAGTCATATATGCATGGATCATATACCATTTAAAACAATCGGACAGTCAAAGATACCATAGACTCAGTTTTGACCTTTAAACTAACTTCATGTTTACACTGTCTTCAAATTTACAACTACTCCCACAACCTGCTAGACAAGTTCTCCTCCACACCCACCCTACCCTAAGTGATTTTCTTCCTCTTCATTAAATCCTGTACCATCAAGGCAAATTTGAAGTTTTCCCAATAACCCCCATAAAATGTTGACAAGAGCTTTTTTGTAAAAAGTTCTTAGTCTTTATCCCTAAATGCTGACTGCTCCTCACTTGGGTCATACTAACTAGATTACCACTGTTTCTCTCAACTTTTCCTGCTTTATGAGACTCCCATAAAACACAGCATTCCTTCCCATTTCTGTGAGTCTTATTCTCATTTCCCTTTCACCTTACTGTTATCAGCTGCAGGGCACACTTGTCCCACCCATTTTTCCTTGAACTTCACTAAGCATCACCCCTGCAAGAAGGCAACTGTACAAACTTCTGGATCTCTGTATTTGCTGAAAAATCTGCATTCTTATAAGGATGGTTCAAATACTGATTCTGTAACATTTTTATTTGATTTTTTGTGTAAACACAAAGCCAAAGGGAACGTTCATTTTAATACCCTTCCAATTCCACCGAATGAACTAGCACTCAGTATCCCTATGTGCGTTCCCCTGCACCACCTCAACTGAACAAGCATCAGAACTACTAAAAGTAATAGCTAACAAAATTGCCAAGCTTCAGAGGGCATCTGTCTATTTATAAAGCTGAGCTATCATACAGTTTTCTTGCACCTGGTCAATAATCCCTGCTTAAGAACTGTAAGCCTGAAGAAAGGGAAATAAATAATAAACTAAAATGGTTCTTAGCAGTCTTGACATTTCAGTTATGAATTGCTACTGGACCTCGCTCAAGGTAAAGACAGTAAAGATTTGCTCCTCAGCTTTGAGGGTTTTAAGCAGTTTTTGATCAACTGAAGTTTGGTCATTTCACCCTTCTTTGCCCCTCACCCCCTCTGGCAGCTTACTATTGGTACTAATACCACCAATGTGTACCATAAAGATAGGGCTTTCTGAGCAGTAATTTTTAAGTCATCTTCCACCAGCATATTTATATTTCAACACTTAGCTGCATTACCTCTCAATCCTTTATGACAAGTAACTTGGCAATTTTTTTTTCCTGACCAAACTGTCCATATACTACAAAAGCTCATAGAGTACACATCATACAGAAATTTTTGATACTACTTCAAAATCTTTACTGAACCTACTAAAAGAGCATTCTTATCTACACTCACTTGCTTAGCCTGTCATCAGAATTACAAGCCCAGCAGAATAAGCCATTGCCAATTTTGATTGCTGGTCCAGCTACTCTTCCCTCATCTGAGGATGGTAGAAGAATGCTTCTCCTTTTGCAATATGTTCAGCACCATTTTTTCTACTTCTCAGCCCAGATCTGTGCTTTACTTTATGGAAGCCTTTATATTAGTTTGCCCAAATGTGCCAACTTTAGCTGGGATAGAGTTAATTTTCTTCCTAGTAGCTTGTATGGGGCTATGCTTTGGAGTTGTGCTGAAAACAGTGTTGATAATTCAGGGATGTTTTTCTTAATGCTGAGCAGTGCTTACATACAGCCAAGGCCTTTTCTGCTTCTCATACCATCTGGCAGTGAGCAGGCTGGGGATGCACAAGAAGGTGGGAGGGGACATGGCCGGGACAGCTAACCCCAACTCACCAAAGGGATATCCCATACCATATGATGTCATGCTCGGTATATAAAGCTGGGGGAAGGAGGAAGTGGGGGGACATTCAGAGCGATGGCATCTGTCTTCCCAAGTAACTGTCATGAATGATGGAGCCCTGCTTTCCTGGAGATGACTGAACACCTGCCTGCCGATGGGAAGTGAACGAATTCCTTATTTTGCATTGCTTGCCTCTGTAGCTTTTGCTTCGTCTGGCTAATTGCCTATCTCAACCCATTATTTTTCTCACTTCTGCTCTTTCAATCCTCCCGCCATCTTACTGCAGGGGAGTGAGTAGGTGGCTGTGTGGTGCTTACTTGCAAGCCAGAGTTAAACCACAGCACCAGAACTTAATAATTTATCCCTCTGTCCTTAAACCTGATTTTTATTTAATTAATTTAAAACAGATGAAGTTCTGCAGTTAAATACTTGCTTTGCTTCAGGTGCTATAAACCACTTTCCAAAAGAAACCAGGAACACTGGCCTCTTTAAAAGAGCAAATAACTTTGTCCAGCTCCCTTTAACAAGTTTTTTGGTTTGGTTTTTTTTAAGCATGATTAAGGAAATAGAGAATATATTTCATCCAAACTGCATTAAGATTCCCATTCACCAGTCAAAAAAACAGAAAACCTCCAAAATGCTGCTTGCTTACTAGCAATGAAGATGTGCAATAACAAAATTTTCAGTATTATTTTAAACACATGTAAAAAGTTGAGAATTCATTACAAAATGTGTTTCTTACCATGCCTTTTCCACCTATGCCCTCTGATAGACATGCTAGTCACAGCATTTCTGGATATTCTGGATGAAGTAGGTGTAATTTCAACCTGAATGCATCTTGTACCTTCTTTACTAGATTTCATAGCACCCTGAGGCAGTGAAGCTTTTATTGCATTAGCAACCTAGAACAGAAAAGATGCAGTTAAACTCTTAACATGATGATCCAAGTTTTAGAAGAATTCTGTCAGAGGATTCTTATTCCCAGTTTAAGGTCAAAAAAGCACACTGGCTTTTTGCAGAAATTGTAAAGAATGCTGTTTGCATTTATCTCTCAGAAGTAATACTTGCTACTTTTTAAGACGTAGTTTGCAGTTTAAAGATGTGGCTATTACTTCAGAGTGCTTCTGCGCCATCATCTAAGCTTTTAAAATGTAAAAGTGTTCAAATGACAATAGCTTGTTCACCAGGGAAGATGACAATATAACTAAGTACACTGAAAATACCTGTGCGTGTGCATATACTTACAGATGTAGCTATTCACACGAGCACAGCCACACAGACCTTGTGGGATTTGGGTTCCTGGTGTAATGTTCCATCAGAAGTGTTCACAGGAAGGCTTTCCTAGACTAAAAATTCTACTTAAAAAGATGTTGAAATACAATACCTACCAGCAGAGGTTCTGGATACAGCTCCAGCTGTGCTCTATACAAAATGTCATCCATAGCTTTACGAGCCAGATCCCATTCTCCATTATAACTACAAAGGTAAATATATACATAATGATAAGCATCTATATCAATAGATGAACCTTCTTGGGTCACATAACCTTCACTGATGTAGCGTTCCTTGAGAGCTCCATTTAAAGAAGTTGAACTATTTGTGTTCTGTAGCAGTAAGCCTGCTTATTTAGATAATTTGTTCTGGAGTAGCATCTACGGATACGAAGTTTTATTTTCATTGGCCACCCTGAGCAGTTTACAAATTATGTAATTAGGTACTTATCAGCTAGTCATGAAATATTCTGAAATTCAAACAGGATTGTTTTAATATTCCTCCACCTTTTCAGTATTCCTGTGTTACTAGTCTCTAATTACTTCAGTTAATGAGGCAGCTTCATACACATGACTATTAAAGAATAGATGACATCAGTGTTTCACTGAAAAAAACCCACTTTTTTCCTCAACTAGACTGATGTCAAACTTAAGCATGCAAAAATGCAGACAGCAGACAACAGTTAGAAAAGGATTTTTAAAAAGATTTTTTCACATCAGCAGTTACACCTATTAAGTGCTATTCTAGCCCTCACTCCCCAATATGACATGGGTAACTTCAGCCACCTAGCTGGAGAATTATTTTCTCTTCCTGAGGAACCTACTGCTAGACACAGCATCTGTCCACTAGAAAACAAAATGTTTAAAAACTAGTATGCTGAAACAAGTGTAGAAATTAAGCTGACATTTCTTTATTTTGTATACATATTAAAAAAAAACCATGAAACTTACAAGGCATAATAAATCCCTGTCAGCATTTGCACCATGAATTCAGATGAAACTGGAATCCTACTGTTGACTCCCTTGTACTTTCTCACTTGTTGGCGAGGATATCCACAGACACAAATTCTAAAGAAATCATATATTTGTCATTAGCAAATAATCTACACCTTTCTATAGAACACTACAAAGCTAGGTGTTTAGTATGCATTTTAATTATACTAGACCCAAAGGAAGGTACCCATCAACAACCCTGTGCTGAAGCAGACTGTCTCAGTATGGAAGAAGGGCTTGCCCTCTGCCGGCACAGTTCAAATCCTTCAAACAGAAACGTCCAAATCACTCCTGTTACATTTATACTACAATGCAACGTGAAAGAAAACTGCCAGTGAAATCCATTCTGAACCCACACATTTGCTGCAAAACAAGTGAAAAATAAGTTAATAGCATTTAAACAAAGCAGCATAGCAACCATTGATATTAGAGACAAACATAAGCGTCATTGCACATAATATGGAAGCTACACACAAGTTGTCAAAGAAGGAGACTAGAAATGTCACATTCATCAAATTATTTTAAAATCAAGTAAAAGTCAGCTTTAGAATTTAATTCTGAACTAAATTTCACATCAGGTTCTGCAGTTAAAACATTTTTTAAATCAAAGATATTGGGTAGTTAAATATTCAATTAATTGGCTATTACTGGACTTCTGGAATGACCTTTAATGACATTAATCAAAGTATTTCATTCTTCAAAGCAGACACTAGAAGGTTTAGTCTCAAAAAGCTTCAATTCTTCAGCTTCAACAGCAGAAAGTTTGTAATCTACTTAAATCTCTTAAATCTACTTTTTTCCATGAAAAAAATATTGAGTTAAGATTGTATTGTAGTACCTTTCAAATTACATCAAATTAATAGAGATCTCAGGAGCTTTGTTATATTAATACTAACTTTACCACTAACCTACTGCACTTTTTTCCCCTCTCCTTTATCCCACAACTCTTTGGCTACTAAAAAACCCAAACACCTCACTCAAAAAAGCAGACAGCACCCCTAAGTTCTCTATGGTTCAGCAACTCTCCCAGTATACACTTCATACCCACTATGATCTAAATGTGACTCTTCACACCATTATCACCGTATCTCCAAATAAAAACAACAACAAAAAAAGATTTTATACACTTCATCAGGAAAGACAGGAAGCCACACTAGTGAGAACATGCAAAGAAACAAAAACATTGAGATGTTTATAAAGGAAGATTCATAGAACGGTTTGGGTTGGAAGGGACCTTTAAAGACCAACAATTTCTACCCCACCTGCCATGGGCAGGGACATCTCCCACTAGATGAGGTTGTTCAAAGCCTTGTCCAACCTGACCTTGAACAACTCCAAAGATGTGGCATCCACATCATCTCTGGACAACCTGCTCCAGTACCTCACCACTCTCATTGTAAAAAAACTTCTTCCTCATGTCCAATCTAAATCAACTCCCTTTCAGTTTACAACTGTTGCCCCTTGTCCTGTCACTACAGGTCCTGCTAAAAAGCCCCTCTCATTTTTTTGTAAGCTTCCCTTACATTGAAGGGCTGCAATAAGGCCTCCCTGGAACCTTCTCTCCTCCAGGCTGAACCACCCCAACACTCTCAGCCTGTCTTTACAGCAGCAATGTTCCAGCCCCATGACCGATTGTTTTTGAGGCGCTCTGCTGGACCCGGAGGTCCACAGAACAGGTCCATGTCTGTCTTTTACTGGGGACCTCAGAACTGGATGCAGTACTCCAGGTGCGGTCTCACAAGAGATGAGTAGGGAGGTGATTCTCCCCCTCCCAGCCTGCTGGCCACACTTACTTTACGCAATCTAGGATACAATCAGCTTTCCGGGCTGTAAGTACACATTGCACTGCACCCCCAAGCCCTTCTCCACAGGGCTGCTCTCAATCCATTCATCCTTCAGTCTGTACTGATGTAGGATATCACCCCGACACAGGTTAAGATACCTATAGGTAGGTATAAGATACCCCCCCTCTATGCACTCCTCTGGTATTCCATAAAGCCTAGGCTTGTGCTGCCACTTCATAGAACTGCTCAGCTGCTGCTCTGAGCATCAGTATTTAGTCATAATTCTCACTGAAATCTGCAACCCTAAATACAACCTTCTCAGACTGGCCTAAACCAAGATTTAAGTGACTGAATTCAACAACTCAAAATCATATTTCTAAAAAAAGAATTTATATTTTGCTTAGTTTTGAATTTTGATTTTCAAAAGTAGCCAAACGTTAATTGTTAGCCAACTGCAAGTTTTCTCCTAAATTTGATATTGTTGTTGGCAAGAAGCACAGACTATTTAAGTACTGCCTGCTTATTCATTCAGATTCTAACTCTGATTTTATTGATAGGACTGTATTACTTCAGATTGCATTGTGATTTGCGTCTCACTATTCAAATTGCTTAAAACTCTAGATTTTTAGAAACCAGAATGCAAATAAATTTCTCTTAAAATACAGAGTTCACCTGTAAAATATATACACAGCTAGCTAAAACAAAAACCTTACTTCCAGTTAAGTGAATCAAATTGACTCTTCCGTTAACTATGCTGAAGATGCTGGAACCAAACAAGTCCATCCTCTCATATTTCACTTTGTTCATACATGGTAAAAGTTAAAGCATGAAAGCTGTTTTTCTGAGTCCTACCTAGTTCTAAACCACAAGAGCCAGTTACTGAAACTAAGTTGCATAACTCCCCCACAAAATTTACATCCTATTTTCCCCCTCTTTATTCCCCACAAGAAGTTTTATTATGCAACTTGGGCAACACTTCAGTTCCAGATAGTCCGTAACTTCTACTAATGGTTTTGCTCAAAGATGACACATAATCCACTAATAAGCATTCCAGTCTTGTATATAAAGCCTGTGGGTGGTGCAGCAGCAGCAAGTGTCCAGTTTAAACAAAAATCCTAGTTTACATAAAACCCATCTAACCAGGTCAATTTTATGCTAATATATATGTTTAAGCATTTACTAGATACTACTGTATAGGAATACAGTAAGTATTTTTTTTTAAAATCGTGAACTCTCAGTAGGAATGTGATCAGTTAACACAGTTATATAGAGAAGACCTTAACAGCGACACTTAATTAATGCCCATACTGATTAGTTTTAAGAAGCCTTTACCCTAGTCCATGTTACTTCCTCTAAAAGGCTAGAACATCAGCAGAACTGCTTTGTTTTACATCAAAGTTATTAGCCTTGTGAGAAGAGACTTAGTAACTGAAGATGCCCAAATGTAAAAAAAATCAGGGTTTACAACACTTGAGACAAGCACTTGAGACTGTCACATTTACAGTTCATGTTTGTAAGTAAGTAGTACTAGAAGCTTCTGCTTCTTTAGAAGTCATAAAAATTGAATTAAGACTTACTAGAAGAAAACACATTCATTGTAGATTGCTTTCACATAGACCTTCCAAAACAAGCCTAAATTCAACACTGCCCAAACTAATTAAAGGAGTTATTCTAGAGATTCTTCTGGGAATTTTGTCAGCACCACATCCAAACAGGATACTGAAAGATGGTCTGGTCTTCTGACACATATTCCCTTGAATCCCTAAAATGCTGTCAGGGCAAGATTTCCAGTAAGCAATGAAACATGGATGCCAAAGCTAATAGGCAATTAAGAACTAAGACAAAATTTGAATTGTATAGATTCAAATAATGTGGTATCCAAACATTCAACATATTGAAGTAGGAAGACTTGCTTGCATCTGCTTGTAATTTGCTTGGGGTTTTTTGGTGGCCTCTTAAAAAAATATTTATCCCAAATACAAGCAAAATCTTATCAACCAAAATAAGCAACGTCAGTCTCCTGTCCACAATCCTTAGCTTCTAAATATGTTCCACCTTCAGTTTTAGACCAGCATATCTATCAAAGATCTTGTAAAGACTCTTGTAAATACTGCCTAGTGCTCCAATGCTCGTTCTCCTCCTCTGGAGAAAGGATCTTACAGTCATCTATTACCACAGATGCTTGTTTGTGTGAGGAATCTTGGAACTCTGACTAGTAAATTACTGTAGTTGACTTGTAGGTCTCTCTCAGGTTTCCTGGGTTAACAAGAGCATTCTGATTTTTTCCTTAACCCAAAGTCTACTTTCAAAAAAGTCTAGAGATAGACACATTTACAACCAGTTCTTCCCCTTTCAAAAAAGAAATGGATCAAAAATAGACACTAATAAAAGCTTATGCGTGTTTTGGGTTTGGGTTTTTTTTAGTTTCGTTTTTGAAGTAACAGCAGATGTTGGAAATACCCAAAGTATCTGTAAGAATGGATGTACAAGATCTACTATAATTTCAAGAAAATTTTAACTTGCACAGCATTTAAATACATTTAATAAGCTTGCAGTGCAAAATTTACTGAGATTTTAGAAGACATTTCTAATTCTATTTAGTTAAGACACCTACAACTACTTTGATTAAAAAACAAACAGGTCCCCCGATCTGATTTCTCCGCTTAACAGCACTGTATATACGCCAGGTCACTGCCTACCCATTTTGAGACCTCAGCCAAAGTTATGGAAGAGATACCTGAAAAGCAAATAAGGGAGCTGTAAATACTTATGAAAAGTAGTCAAGCTTACGAGAATAATTTGGGAACCTGAAGCTTTTAAAAAGAAAAGTTCAAACTGATTGCATTTCAAGTTGAAAATGCCATTTTAAGTGTAAATAACCTACAGAAATTACCTTGAACAAATCTGACACAACGACTGTAGAGAAACTGCAGGCATGTAGCTTAAGGCAGCATTGTAACAGAGCAGAAGGAAAGTCAGCACTTCAAACCTGGGTTTTACAAGAAACATTAGAATTACGTTACCAATTTTGTTTTTGAAAAGACATTTACACAGAAATTTGCAAGAGTTATTTGAACTGATTTAGTATTTTGTTTCAATAAAATTGACAACTGAGTAGTTGGGTTCTGTAAGCTTTTCCTCTTCATTAATAATATGGATGGCTAGTCTTTCTGCATCTACATTTACACATTTAAAAACAAAAAAAAAACCCACAAAACACAGCATACACTCACATCCACCTGCAGTCTGTAACTATATTAAAAATTATAAGAATTTAACATTCATCAGTGATTCTCAAACAAAATCTTATTACACAATGTCACCTGTTCTGTGCTGTTAACATCTCCCTCTGAGGATGAGGTCCACTGTACACAACCCTGGACAAACCATGCTGCGATAAAGCTCCTTCAGTGAGAGCCATGGAGCCAATGCTGGAAGGCTAAAGGAAAAAAGGCCATTCAGAACCTGTTCACCTGAAGTCTTGCTCCGATGCAAATGAAAATAGACAACGCTAGCATCACCGTATTTGTACAGAAATTTTCAGCAGGCTTAAGGTTATCTGACTGCTTAGCTGTCTTCGATTTGAGAAGTTATTTTACACCAGATATATGGCTTCAGAAAAGAAAAAAAAAAAGATATAGCTGGTGCAAGGATATTATAAAGTTATGACTATTCAGTCCTGAAGAGGCCTCAGAGACCAGTTAGTAGTACTCAGAAGACTGAGAAATATATTCCTATGTCATCATGCAACACATTAAAACTACTTTTCATTTTTATTCTTAACAAACAAGTCTCCAAAGCATATTGCCTTTCTTGAGCAGTAACAACTTTACACTGTAGATGTCACTTACTTCATGATAGACTGAAGGTTTGGACAAAGATGGAATTGTGAAACTCAGCACTTTGCTATGACCCTCTTTGTCAACTATCTCCTGAGAAAGACAAAAGATACCAATGGTTACACTGTACCACAGAAACCAGACATTCAAAAATGTGGGGGTGAATGGATAAAGCAAGCCAACAAATTATTACAGGGACAATATAACAATCTGAGCCACAAGCTAGAAATTACCTCTGTGTTTGCCTTTTATCACGGTGCATTTGCTTTGTTTCTGAAAACTAGTCAAATGACTTAACAAAGGGCACACGTATTTGTATACACAGCCCACCTTAAAAACACTAACTGAAAACCTCAATATGTTTAAACAGTGTTTTCTTTTTTTAATTATATACTATTTGCTAATTGTGAAGGTTAACACACTAATCCTGTTCTGAAAACTATTTACCCATCAAGTAATGACTCTACAAGTAATTTGTTTTGGAAATATTACAGCTCTGGAACGACTGCAGCTTCAAATGGTTTGATAGTAACAGACATCATAGTATTTGCAAAAGCCCAAGTCTGATAATTCCATACAGAGAGTTAAAAGAAGCACGGATGCAGAGCTTTTAGAGAAGCTACTTTCCTGCAAGATACCACCGCAGCAGTATGCTGGTAGAATTCTCACTCCTGTAAGTTAATGGAAGACTAATGGGCAAGGCAAAAAAAAAGATGTGCGTATGTATCACAGAAGAGCACTGAAGTGCTTCAGATAAAAAGCTTCAGAAGTTCCAAAGCATACCTGACTGATAACCAACACCACACACACACACAAAGTACTTCCCCTGCTCCTCCCCAAATTTCAGCAGATTTCATACATCCAGAGGTAGAAATCAGAAAAGAGCTTCAGTGCCTCTTCACATCCATGCCTTGGAAGGCTGAAGGACTAACTTCACATAGTAATTATTAAAAGTCATTTCTTCAAGTAGAATAGGAAGTGGTAAAGGAAGACTGAGAAGCATCAAAAAGGCATACAGAGCTGTTTTGTCTGAAGTTACACAGCTCCTCCACTCTCCACATAAACCACTGGTATTTTTTTCAATATTGCTTCTGCATCAATGCGGAAAACAGTTTCCGCAATATATGGGAGGATAAGGGAAGAAAGAAAATCTGGCTACATCCAAACTTTTAAAATCTAAAAACACCAGTATTTTGACTCTTCATTCTAATCAGATTTGCAAGTAATTTTCAGGAATGCATTTCAAGATCTGAAGCATATTAGAACAAGCTGGTACCTACTGCCAGGAAAGCCAAAAATATCAACTGCATGCACTACCACTGTATGTCTTCAAGCTGAAGGTAGAACAAACCGGTTCATGACCTCAAGTTCAGTCACAATAATTGCATACCCCCCAACAACACAGGGTATTTAAAATTACTCTGGGCAATACTTAGTTTTTCAATTTCCTTCAGTAAGAGACTGAAGGATTCTGTTGAACATCTTAATTCCCTCAAGTTCCAAGACACCATCATACATATTTACAGAAGTATTTTACTATTTCTGTTAGTCTACATCCCTCCCCTTGATTTTGAAAACAAAGTAGCTGGTTAAAGAGAAAATGAGTATCTAAGCAGGTCACCTACTACTTTTTCAGCCCTGTATACTGAAGAACAGTACCATCTCGATTGTTTAAGCTACAAATTTTATGACAACAGAGGGGAAGAAATCAGTATCAGTAACATGCATTACTTTATCATAAGCAGTCATTGTGTCTTAAATCAAAAGGTGGGGAAAAAAGGTTTCCAAAAATCATATTGATCTACAGCTTCCTACAGAAGCTTGCTGTAAAATTCTTATGACCCCAAGCAGCTGGAGATGGATGGCTACGTTACTAATTGAAGAAACTGTTCATAGCTAAAAGAACACATTACTGGACTGTTTTCAGGCATAACTGTAATCTCTTCTAGGAGAATGACCAGTGATCATAGCCACAGCTGTCAACCGTTTTGGATGACTTCATCATGGAAATAAAGGAGTGAACTGATTTAAGGCGTAAGATACACCAAATGTTTTCCAGGAATGTTTTTCTTCTCAGATACAACTAAGCACACAGAATTCTAACACATGAAAGCTGTACTCTGCTTAAAGAGTTGAATATAAGGGCTCAGGTCCTTTTAAGTACACTCCTTGGTGAAAAAAAAGTTTTCAGTTGCTTAAGACACTTGACATTCTTTTTAGAGGAAGGATGGGAGATGCCTTCTCCAGATTTTCAGAATGGGAAGAGAAGACAATCGCCGTTTCACTTCCAGAAAGGCCTTTCTAAAACATCAAGAATGTACAAACTACACTGAAGAGAATCCCAATGGACATAAAACTAAGCTTTTTAGAACAGCCATAGAAAGACTAAAAGTATAACTAAAATATGGTACTCTTAAAGGTTCCTTCATAAATCTGTTCTTCAAGCAGTGATTTCATAACAAACAGTATCATTTAATACAAAATATGAAAAAAAATGTCAAGGTTATTGCAAATGAAAAGAGACCTTTAATTTCTCAAAGCTAAGCAATCTGTTCAGCTTAGTACTCTGTCAAGTACTAAGAATTTGTTGAAAGTGATCTTTTGTGTTTTCTAGTCAGAATATCCCAGAAAATACATGCAAACACCTCAAAAATATTGCCTCTAAAAGCTCTCAAGCAGAATGTACGTTTAATCACCAAACCAAGAATTAAGTAACAAAAGAAACAAAGATGACTCCTTTGGCTCCTTCAGCCGTTAGTGCATTAACACTTTCCAGGAACCACAAAAAGAACAGAGAAAATATTCACCAAAATAAAAGAAGTTCATGTTGCAGATTTCTTAACATGAACACTAAGTTGAAGAGTCAAAATTCAGATATTCAATCACCTCAATTCTGAAACAAAATTGTCAATTATTCCCCAGTAAAATATTCTATAGTACCCGCAAAAGCACATTTAATACTTTTAGGCCTGAGTAATTACGTGTGAATACAAACCAAGTTATAAACTCCTAGGAGAAGAGCTTCTATGCATCCACTGCTCTGCAAATCTCTGCTGGCTGAGACAGCAAGATAGCACCACATCAATTCCGGTAGAAACTGCAGTGTAAATCGTAGCAACTGTTCCTCACCACTCCGATAAAACTCAAAGAGCTGATGGCAGACTGGCTCCAGAAGCTGAAATATAATTACAATTGTGAATGAATAGAACATTACAAGAGACCGCAGCTTTCTGTGGATCAATCATTTGGACAAAACTGTAAACTGGTAAGTGTTACATTTTAGTTATTAGGGAGTGACTGATGGAATAACAGTCCAAGTCACCTTACTTTTCATCCCTTATAACATACTTTCAGATGATAAAAGCAGAGGCTTCCATCCCGTGTGAAGAAAAAATTCCAATGGCTCCTTTCTCTCATTTTTTGCTCACCTCCTCCAGCCTCAAAGGCATAAACAGAGGACACTTGTTATCACCACACCTCATACCATGCCCTCAATATTTTTAATCTACAGGAAAAGTACCTGAACAAAAGGTCTTGCTATTCTAGAGCTCCAAGAGTATACACACAAATTGCCAGAAGCCTTTACCCACCAAGTGAGAACAGCTGCAAAACACCCAAATTCAAAGCATTACAATAACTTAGTATACAGTAGAATTAGTTTACTTTTCCAATCATTAAAATCTTCTAGATAACTGATATATTCATAGGTTTGAGACAGAAATGGGAAGCTTCAAGACTACTTTTACAATCAAATTTGTTAAGCTGATATAAATTGAGGTAATATATCAAACTGAAAGTAATACATAGAAAAAGTAAGACTTTAAACCAATTAAGCTAATCAGTTTGCACTGTGTTTCTGGATTTAATGTGCATTCTTGTGCTACCTCTGCTAGATGATGAAACATAGTGTCAGCCATCATGTCAATGTACAAAATTACTTTTTTTTTTGTCACCTACATAGATTTCCTAAGCCAAGTGGAAAATACTGTCAAAACCAGCAGGCACCTTCAAAGCCAACTGGAACTGGACACTGAACTCAAGCAAAACTCAAAAGCACATACTCAAAAATACTTTTTCGCAACAAACACAGCAAACTACTGAAAAAGTTTGGAACTGTAAAAGGATTTCTTCTAAAAAAAAAAAAGGAGTGGGGGAGGGAAGGGGAAAATGTGATTTTAAATTAAATCTTCTAAATCATTTATTTGCAAGTAACAAATAGGAGGATCCTATCACTTAAGAAACTACTCCCTGAAAAAGAATCCAGGCAGTTGATTGCTTTATAGTAGCAAACTTTACAAATTAAAATCCAAGATTCCAGTTATTTAGAATTAATTTTGTCAGCTCCAGCTAGAATATAAAAAAGCATTACATAAAATGTGACATTCTCCAATTGCAAATCTCAAAGACAGGATTCAAATGTAACTTACCTAAAGGACTAGTTTTGCTACCTTGTTTCTTAGCTCCAAGATTTAATTCTGAACAGTTCATCTACATGATTCACAGAAATAAGACTCTAAGAACGTTCAGGATAGTATTAAACCTTCACTGAAATGTATTCCTGCACAAAATCCCCCAGACCAGACATGCATTTTAGAGATCACACTGACAAAAGATACCATAATCATTACAATTGCCACTACAGTTCAGAAAGCAAAGTGTTATTCAATACCTTTGTGAAAATCCTTACAAGCTGGAATATAGATACATACTTTACTGTTCGTAACAAGCAAATTATGTTTCCCATTTCATTCTAATTACAACACTCTTGTTCTTGTACTATTTGTCTAGGTTACACCTTCAGGTTTTTGATGGAGCAAGCTTTCAAAAAGGTAAGAAACCCATTCTTCTATATTTACCTCCCTTTATTGCAGCAAAGGGGGCACCACCACCCAGAAGGCCATGCTAGAAAAAAATCTGCTTGCTTTCTTAAGTTTTTCTTCCTGAATACAGAGAAAGCTGAATCAACCTTTCTTACCTACCAAAGTTACTTCTCAACCCAGAAGATCTTAGCATGTTTTGGTTCTTTCTTAGTAGTAATTTGGAACAATCTAATCCATTCAAAAAAAAAAAAAGAATAATTTTTAACTTCTGACAGATACAGCTTTTCTTTGGAAAAATCATCTGTGAAAAATCTACAGCAAAGGCAAAATAAAAAAAAAAAGTCATGCCAAGCTAAACTAGTCATCAGTTTTAAGAGCAAGAATATCAAAGATCCTTCTAGAAAACTTTACCAGCACAAGTCCTTTCCATCTTCAGCTTACATATTTCACACAATTTGTGCGCTTCCTTCAATGAAGTATCAGTTCAGAATTACGTGTCTGAACTTTAAAAGGCACATAAATAGCTATGACAGGTATACATATTCACATCGTTATCTCAGTCGAGACAGCTCTGTATCCGCACATTTAAATGCATAACCAATACAAAACCAGACTTTCTTCCTCAAAATGCCACATCAAAACTGTTCTGAAAAATGTCTAGACTGAAACAATTTTTAAAACTGGAACAGAAGAAAGTCCAAGCAATTTGATCCCTCTTCCAAGTTGTATCCAAGTGTGTTAGACAATCCAAACACCTTCTATTTCCTAATGCAGATGCCTACATTGCTACTGTCTAAAGGGACAGCAATAGTATTTTAGATAGAAAGCAAAAACAAATATTGAATTTGTGAAGAAGCAAACCTCAATTTTTTATTTTTTTTTTATGGTTGGATTCTTGAGTCAATTAGAAGTCCTTTAAATCTTCACATCTACTGAATATACTCCTTGTAATGAATTGTATTTTTCATCTGTCAGTGGCCCAGGGAACACCAAAAGTAACTAACAAAGTCTCTATTAAGAAAGCTACTATGAATTGGGTATTTCTTTGCTATAGCAAAGAAGTAGTCCCTTTAGCTCACAAATTGATTATTAAGTTTTTGGAAAAGTTAACAGAAAACCCTTATGAAAAGCAAACACGAACCAGCACGAAAACGCAGTCACAGATGCAAATACACATGATCACTTTTCAAATGCTTAAAAAAAGAACACATCCATCTCTCAAAATGAGATTAATCACAGTTGTAAGGTACAGTTAAATATTGTATTAGAAGTACATGTATTCAAAAGTATACAGATGGGGTGGTTTGTTTTTAATTTCAGCAGTATTTGTAGTGTTTACATATTAATCATTCCCCTTCGCATTACTTACATGAGATAAAGGACAGCACACATCCTACACTGTAAAACAAGTTGTCATTACACAATGCAGCTAACAGATTGCAAATAACAGTTGAAAGAAATTACTTGTCTTTTGAACTGCTAGTTTATAAGTATTTTCATAACATGGAAAGCTCCAGGTAGCCCTTTCCACGTGACAGGCACTCAAAGAACGGTTCAAATAAAGATTTTAAGACTGTTCTCCCAAGGCAGGACCACACTCAGTGTCAGCACTGGATTTTCATTTCAATTCAAAGTCTCACAGGGAAATCTTCAATACCTTGCCCCCAGAATTATCCCAACCACCAAGTAGAATTTTCAGGGCCCTGACCACCCTGCTACTAAGGTCCCTGAAAAACCTAGTGATAGCCAGAAGTAGTAAGAAATCAAAGAATATATTAAAGTGTTAAATTGCCTATCAACAGCAAGACTCATCAGATTAACTTACATGTTGATATGCATTCGGGAGACCAGACAGGCTTGACTCAGTAGCTGGAATGACTCAGAATGCCTTTCTGAGTAGCTAAGTAAAATTACATTTCTTCTTTTCTGGACAACCTGGGAATTTCTCTATCAGAATTCTCTCTAAAAATGTATATACTGAAAGCACTTTATCCTCTGGCCACGACTCGCGTCATCGCTAACTTTGGAAAGGCTCCTTAAGCTGGGTCTTTTCAGAAAAGGAATTAAGGACTTGGTACAATTTTAAAATAATACACACAAGATTTGCTGGACAGTAGAAAGCAAGACAATGCAATTAGACACACAATCAAAAGCAGCTCAGTATGTTCCAAACTCACCTGGACACTTCAAAACAAGTGCAGCCATAGGGTATGGAACCATTCCTGGCACAGGTTCAGAGCTAGCTTACACCCCCTGCCCCCCAGGTTTGTTAGGGGTTTTTTTGCCATCATTTCAGCAAGGGTACATCCACTGTATAAATGCATGTATTTATAGTGCGTGTATTTAGAACAGGAACAAAAAAAATTCCAAAGCCTAAGCAATAACTTAAAAGGATTGCAAACCTATCTAACATTGTTCTCTTGGGTTGTAATAGACAAGCTTCTGATTGCTATACATTCTCATCTGAGTGATACTGAATTACAGAAAGAATTTTGTCAGTCTCAAACATCTTTCTATTCCTTAATATATTTCTCAATTCTATACCCAAGTCCTGAAGCCCATGAGTATGACCTGCAAGTTTAGTTATGATCAGTAGGTTACAAAACTTCCGAATTGTTTCCACAGTAGTATGCAATTGCTAAGAACAAGTATTTTGACTGAGACTCTTCAATGTAGTTCTGCGGTTCACATAGTTAGAACACAATTAACTAGCACACAAGGTCTTATTTTGTCAGTGTTATGTCAGACGTTTTGTGCAAGTGATCCGATATACTCACTTCACTCTGTGGCTCCTGAATTACTTTGTAAAGAGATGAAATCAAAGCACTCTTGTCTTTCAAGTTTGTAGCATAGCTAGATATGGATGCTTCTGGCAGTGTCTGAAATAAAAATATTTTAACGACTACAAAAAGCTATTTTTATCATTAAACTGTAACAGTTATTTCAACGATTTTCCATTACAAGCTACTGTCTATCGGAGTTTACTATAAAGTAAAACTTGTTTCACAAAGAAATCCTTACTGCAGAAATGAGCATGTTTTCAGGACAACAAAATTGCCAGAAGACACAGTGGATTTTATCATTTTGCAGACAGTTCGATACAGAATATGACAGCGGACGGAAATAGATAAAAACCAAGAATTTCACAGGTGAAACCCCACTGAAATTTCAGTACTGTGAAACTTCGCAGCTTGCAGATCCATGCTTTAAGGCGTTCTCAAGACTGACTGTACACAGCTAATGAACATAGCATAAAGCATATACTCTGAAAGAACATATCAACTGGAATTTGTGAACAGTTCTTCTTTAACATTAAACGGATTTTCTGTCAGTACTTGAGCGTAAAAAATCCAATCTTTTTAACGAGCCTTTGGAAGCTGTACATTTAAACTTGTTATTCATAGCTCTTACAGTACTGCTTGTCTACAGTCCTTCAAAGGAGATCATACTCTGCTATACAGATAGGAAAACACATTCCCATTATATCTAAGTAGACCAGGAGTAAATCCTACAGTCTAGTCCGTACTCAAACCAACAAGACCATTCATCCCTGATAAACGTTTCACTGCTCTGTATCAGGAAGTACGTAGTCCCAAAGAGGACAAGGAAAAAAATCCTTTCAAGCAGACATTTGTATATAACACTATCACAGCAAAACCCAAATTTACTATTTTTCTTCATTCCTACAGCAATCAAGCACTCCCACATACTGCTCCAAGCAGTGATTCAACTACTACTGGCTAAATATCTGAGAGTATATTACCTTGAACTCTGATAACCACTCCTCCACAACCCCAGTATCCACAGCTAACATCTTCCAACATCCGTTCCAAAACCTTCAGCCTGAAAGAACAAGCAAACAGTTTGTGAAAACTATGTAGTCACTGCACTAAACAGATGATGAAAATCAAGTCCCTGTGAATATTTAAAGAATCTTATGCTTTTACTTGTTAACATTTCACATGCTGACACTACTTTGAACTTTTATTCTACCTCACTTATGCAAGCTGCTGGGAGCATTAAGCATGGGAGTCTTCACATACAGCAGTTTAATAAATTCCAAGTATGTATTGCGTGGGAAGCTAAGTCAAAGATCTGCAGAAATGGCATTTTGAAAACAGAAAATATTACCTTCTCAATTTAAATTTATTTTTCAGCTTACAGAACTCAAGAGAAAACTGTATGGGCTCACTAAAGAGAAATGACTGTTTAGGTTTTTTCCTAGTCAACTGCTATTCCTAACTTGGAAAAGGTCACTGAAACGAAGGCGGACTGAAAACCTTTCGGTCCTCCCCGATGGCAGCAACTGCAGGACAACGAGCCTGCTGCCTCCGTGTGTAGCCTGAGATGGACTCCCCTGACCAACATCCTGCACCATCTCAGACAGAGCAAGATCAACACAAGAGATGCAGAGTGGCTTTTGAAATCTCTGATGTCTCTTAATTTCTGAGAAAATGCTTAAAACCAACTGTCCCTTGGAACAACATACTCTGAAACAATGAGCAACATAATATCTGTTAAGATACAGAACTATTAAAAAAGCATGCTGTGTGGGATACCCTAGGCATAGGTAAACTATTCAACAATACACATTAACTTATCAAAATTGTGACCATGGATTTCACATTTGGAAACAAGGAGGCAAGTACCTAAGTACGGTTTTACCTAAAGAGAAAGTGACCAAAATCTTTCAATGCATAGGACATGGTTGTGACAAATGACTATTCAAACATGAATGGCAAAAAAAATAAAATTTAACAGTCTGTCCGGCAAATTCTTGGATCATTTCCATACACAATAGCAGCATAAACAACTAGAGATTCCCTCCCCTCCCCCCCAGCACTATCAACAAATAAATGACCTGGTCAGATGAAATCATGGGGAACCAGCTAAGGCAATCTCCTCTTACAACCCCAGAAAGACAAGCAAGTCTGCACAAAGCATACAAGAATAACCCTTTCTGGGGACAAAAGGGGAATTTAGAAGGGCGCTAAGGAATTATAAGCCACACAGGGCTAGATTTAATTTCTGGAGAAAACAGCAATACTACAGCTGTAAACACCTAGGAGGTACAATGCAGCAGCAGTTCCACTAAAACCATTCCCCTGGCAGGTAGAAGGTTGGGGCAGCCCATAAGAAGGATACCAGCAACATCGGGGGAGGCAGATGACAACCCAAAGCCAAGTGAGGAAGTGGCAGACTGAGCTAGCAAGCAAAGGATAAAGCGATACAGGCAAGAGACCTTGCAGAGCTAGCCAGGGACACACCTCAAACATAAGCACATACATGAAGCACTGCCTGCAGGACAGCACGATGGGGGAAGCTCTAATACCTTTTCTAGCAAATCAGCCCGACAGGGTGCCTCTGTGAAGTGCCCATACACCATCACACACATAGCATGGCAACCAAGCAGGACGAAGGAGTGGTCTGGGTGCAGCTGCAGGGCATCTCAACAAGATCACCGAGACACAGCAGCAGAGCTCATGTGACGAGACTGCTGCCATGGCTGGATACAGGCTTTTTAAGGACAGTCTGGGATAGTGAGGAAGGAAAGCCACCCTTTATTTGGGAGAGCAGCAAAGATGCATGGAGCTCTGCCCCATGATGGAGGATCAAACAGCTGAGAGCTTATGGGTCACACATGAGAAGGCAGATCCACACGAGTAACATTGTAGCAGGTGTCTGCTACTCATCACTTGACCAAGATGAAATGTATGAGACCCTGTTCCTACAACTGAAGAAGCCTCACATTTACAGGTACAAAGATCTCACACAGAACACAAACTATCCTGTTATCACCTGGAAAAGCAACACAGAAGGGAACAAGCAGCCCAGAAGGTTTTTGGAGTACACTGATCGTAACCTCTTTTGGGAATTATAGAGGAGCCAACAAGGGAAGGCATCATAGTTACAAACAGGGAAAAACTCAGCAGTGATGTGAAGGTCAGGGCAGCCACAGTGGACCATGGCAGCAGAGCATAGGATCCCAAGAGGAAGAAGGATCAAAGCAAGAAGGATCAGGAATGCTCCAGAATGGAAAATAACACCAGCATCAGGAAGACAAGGGAAAAACAGGGCTCCCCAGCTGAGTGGGGAAGAGGACCTGCTGGCAGGAGATACGGAAAAGGCCACGGTACTCGCTACCACCGTTGCTTCTCCCGTCTCCAGCAAGAGCAGCCCCCAGGAACCCACCTCAGGAGCCCCAGGCCTCCAGGCACAGAAAACTGCCACAGCTGCCAGGCCCAGAGGGCTGGGACCAGCGGCACGCGGCCCAGCTGCAGACCGGGCCTTACCGGTGCGCACCGGGACGTACCCGCGCCGGGACGGTTTAAAATCTTCATGAATGGAGGCGGGTGACGGGACAGAGCTCACCCTCGGCACGTTCGCAGGGAACACGAGGCCGGGAGAGGTGGATACCCCCGCGGGGGCACTGCCACTCACAGGCCACCAACAGGCAGGGGACAGGAGCCCACACGCGACCCTCGGAAGTTCAAAGGGCAACGCCAGGTCCGGCTTCTGGGGACAACCAGCACACACAGGGGCCAGGCAGCTGGCAGGCAGCTTTGCCAGAAAAGCCCGGGGGGTCTCCATGAGCAAGGGGAACACGAGCCCGCCACGCCAGCCCTGCAGCAGACGGCCAACAGCCCCAGATCACCACAGGTCGAGGTGATCCTTCCCTGTGCTTGGTGCCGGCGAGACACGCTTGGAGCGCTGAGCTCCCCAGCACAACAGACACATGGACATACTAGAATGAGTTTAGGAAAGGGCCACAAAACTGATGGACAAACTGGACAAACATCTTTCACAGAGTCTGAGAGAGCTGGGGCCGTTAGGCCTAAAGAAAAGGCTCACAGGGATTTTATGAATGTAGATAATTACTTGACGGGAGGGAGCAAAGATGACAGAGCCAGGCTCTTCTCATTGGTGTCCTGTGACAAGACAAGGGGCAAGGGGCACAAACTGAAGTACTCTAAAAAAGGGTTTAAGTGTAATTTCACATAAGGACTATTGAACACTGCAACAGGTTGCCCAGATTGGCTGAGGAGTCAATGGACAAGTTGATTTCTGACTTGGAGATACTAAAGACTCAGTTGGACAAGATCCTGAGCAACCTGTTCCAATTTTCACTACTTTGAGCAAAGGAGGTTAGACTTGATCTCCAAATGCCCATTCAAACCTCATCCATTCTGTCATGCTGTATCAACAAAGAAATAGGAAGAACTGCCATGAAGGAAACTCATCCAGCTAAATACCAACTCTTTCTGACAGCACTGATAGTCTCTAAATGTATAATGATGACACTATGGATTAGTGGCCTCTGAATGGTATAGGTTGTGTGTCAAAACCTGCTGTGAAGTGAGGCTTTTAAGGATAATATTGTGTGATAACAAACACAAAGGCTTCTACAGTTATTAAAGCAATGATAGTTCCTACAGAACCACACAGTTCACTACCTCTATTTTCATTCCTGTGAAGGTGGACAAAGGCTTTAGTGACGTCTCATGCTTCAGCAGTGTCGACAATAGTAACCATTCCCTACTGAGCCCCATTAACAACACAAATGCCTGCACTAATACTGCCTGTTCAAAGCAAGAAACCCATGCTTTAGAAGTGTCCAGAAGAGTCCTGGATACTCCAAGTCCATAGTTGATACCACATTTACCCAAAGGATGCATTTTTTTTTTCCACCTATTTCTACTGATCCATCAAGCACTATTTTCAGATTAGAGACTCCCAGAGAACACAGGATTCATTTGACCAGTAAAAACAGCAAGAGCATCCGTGGCTGGCATTATCATTTGGACTAAAGACAATACTTCAAGATTTTATGGCCAAGTATTTGAAGGCAGGTCTTTTTTTTTTTTTTTTTGGCAAATGCATGAATTCTGTAATCAAATCTATAAAAAGCTGAAATAAAAGAAATAGGACAAAGCTTTTGCTGATCAAGCCTTTAATTTTATAAGTAGCAGGGTCATTCCATTGAGAGTTAAGGCAGTTGAGATGCTCAGAAGGTAGACTGTCCTTACTTCACCTTCCCACATTAAAAAAATGCATATACCCTTCTGAGCATACTGTTTAACCTCAGGCACATATGCATGCATCCACAGCGACACATATTTGAGTGTCACAAATAAGAAATCTGATTTCATAATTATTTTCCTTGAAGACAAAGATTATCTGTTAGACTGATGTCTCCCTAGAAGGAAAAAGCACCTCAACTGCACACATCAGGTGTGGGGAATCTATTAAAACAGGCAAACGACTTACTATTTTGCTGACAGTTGCCACATTTTGTGCTAGTTCAAGAACAGGCCAAGTTGAGGTGCAACAATGTGTGCAACACTGAGCCGGCAAACCCAAAACTGTTCTAAAGGAAAGATTAACAAATCTCACTTAAAACAATTTTTTTCTGAAGCCCACAGGAAGTTTACCAAATGTAACTCTCAAATGGAATATCTAACACAAAGTGGGCCAAAGTAAGGCCTAACTTGGAGCATCTGTTAACCTTTTACAGAAAAAATCCCAAAAGGAGTAAGAAAGTATGGCTTTATTACAGCTCCATTTCAGTGGATTCAACTGCAAGACACAGGGCATTGCAAGCATTAGATGCTCCAGTCACTATGGAATTAAAGCAACATAAAGTGGATAAAGTAAATACATGTTACTTTAAAAAATGCTGTAAAATTCTATTGAGAATGTACTTTATAAATACCAAAACTGTAACAAAAATTCAAACAATACAGCAAGCACTACACAGCATTTCTCCCAAAAGAAGTCTTAAGGTATATCAGTGTATAATTCCCTTTAAACAGATTTTTTTTTTCCCCTTGGTCTCTTCCTCTTAAGTCCCTGCAAAGAGTTTGGATGAGTGGAGTTTGATAATTCCTTTAAAAACAAATTGCTTTTGTCCTCACAAATCAAACAACACTTTGACTAAAACCAACAAGCAGCTTCAAATGTCCCCATGCTCCTCATCCCAAAAGATTTGGCAGTCATTTGGATGTCCTGATGGCAGATAGTTGCCGGAAAGAGGAAGAAGTCTCAAGGATTCAAATGATAATCATAAAATCATTCGTGATACATCTCAGTAACAGTCAGGTTGCCCATCTCTGTGGAACTTTTATTAGTCACATGTATATTCTTAACTTACATCATGCATGAAGCAAAGCAACTTTAGGTGACACACTTCCATTGCAGGTCTTTGCACCTTACTTCACATTTGCCACACGATGAAAGCATACATAGCTACTGCAGCACAGCTAACACATGGCAAATTTAATGGTGTGTTTACGCCTTGTGAGTTAAAAGCACTTTGGAGCACTTTCCACAGGACTCTCAACTTGGATTAGCAGCAAGAAATAGGATTTATACCAAACAATTAACAAACTAGCTTTCTTAATAAATATCCGTTTAAAGCAAGCATACATAAAGCCATAGAGTCCTTACTAATCCCTAACATTGGAACCTTAGGACATACGCAACTTGAGCTCAAATATCAACAAGAGAAGAGTAACTTCAATTTACATTCTATTCAAAATCTGCAATCCTTTTTGCTATAGCTTGACTGGTAAGGTAAGATCCAGAAGTAAGACTGTCGTCTGGATCTGTTCCTAAGTAATAAGCAGCCTCCAAGAGCTGTAAATTGATCTTGCTCTAACACTGTAATAACACTCCCCTTACATAGGCAGTACCAATTTTTGTTTTGTTTCGAATAGTGCAACTGCAGTAAGACATCAAGCAAGTTTATCTGACAAAAGCAAGTCTTTTTTTGATACTTCTACAAAGTCTCTACAAAGACCATTCTTTTTTCCATTACAGCATAAATACACCAGAAACTTATTGAATTTACTATTTTAATTGAGGGAGGAGAAAAAGTTGCTATGGACTGAGCTTGTGGAGGGTGAGCCAAGATGAATTAATATGCAATGTGCATTCTCTGGCAAACTTACCAGTGAATTCATCTACTTAAACAGCTTCAGTATTTCATACCTGTCACTTAAGGCTTTAATACAGTAATATCAAATTATAGCCTTGAATGAGATCACTGACAACGCATGCACAGGTTGTTCTTTAAAAAGAAATCCTCATAATAGGTGGCTTTCCTATTCTTTAAAGCTACACAGCCTTTGTAAACTTTATCCACAGACGGCATGCGTGTAAACGACATCTGGATTAAGTACAAGGAGAATGTACTTGGATGAAGAATGAACTTGAGTTCTGCAGAACTGACCTTCTGGAACCACAGTATTAGCTATTTGCTAGTGGAAGTCACAGAGCTGGAAAAAACAAAACCAGGAGCCAAAAACTAACTGCTCAAGCCCCGTCCTCTGGGAATTGCTGGAAGAAGAGGGAAAGCATATGCTGCATCCTTACCTAATCTGAGAAGTATCTGCTTGGAATATTGTACTATTTGCTATGAAATAGAAATGAAAAAAGCCTAAGGGGAACAGAGCAGAAAGTTAAGATTTTTTATGAACCATCAGCCAAATCTGTCAACTCATCCCAGAAAAGGAACGAAGTAAATTTGTGAGCATTCTGTTAGCATGTACGAGACCCATAAGAGATCAAGTCCCCAGTACGTGTTGACCTTGTATTCTGTAGTAGTTTATACACAAAAGTAGGGAAAGGCCAATTAGGACTCAACTCTTCTTACCCTTTGAAGTGGCAGATTCAGTGGTAATGTTATTAAAAAGTTTTTAAATCACCTCTACATCATTCATCAGGTTCACTTAAGAATTACAGTTTACACTTCACATTCGTGTTGCTGAACCCTCTTCTCTCCCGATTTGTTTCAGAGACAAAGAGAATCCTTGGTAAGCCTCAGAACAGGTAACAGCATGCACTCAAGGGTACTCTTGAATAAACTGCCAAAGAAGAGAATGCGTTTTCCTGATGTTAACGTACAACTCACTCTAGTGATACAGGTATCTGTTCATTTACTATACAACTTCGAATACGGTCAAGCTATCCTGTTCCAACAAATACTTGTAGGTGCAGTAATGGGTAGAAAATCATTGAAAGTCTCTTGAGAAAACAAACTGATACTACTGAAGACTCCAAAAATCACCCTGGCAAGTTTCAGAAACCATAAAGGCCAGGTCTGATTTCTTGACATTTTTCGAACTTGCACAAAAGAACAAAAACTGCATTGCACTAAGCCTGAAACAGTCACATGCTCTATTCAAATACACAACGCAAGCAGTGCTCAAACACTCAGTATCAAATATTCTCTGATAATTGCCACCTTCAGTGTAAAATCAGGCAGTGTCAACAACCATCAGTGACTCAGGCTCAAGCAAATTCCTAAAATGACAAGAGATGGCTGTTCAGCATCTTCTAGCTGAAGAGCTAACAAGTATTAGGTGAAACTATAGGCTCAGAAAGTTGAAGTCAGAAGTTGCTTCCCCAGAACGTTCTTCCAGCTTCCCCTATCAGTTCCTCTCTAGGCCTCTGTTAACAGCTACTTTCAGAAATTCTGATCCGATTCAGTATGGTCATAACTACAGTCTTCTTCACAATATAATACTGAACCTACATAAAGATAACTGTTTTGAACATGTTTGTTCACAGTGGTTTGTAAAGGTTACTGAACCTTAGGAACTGAAATTGCAGTCAATTTGAATTTCATATTGCCAAGGGCATTTTTCAGTTTTGCTGCTTTCCCCTCCCCAGCCTTGCCAGCGCTAGATGCAATCACTTTATTTGGAGCTTACACTTTTGATCACGATGTGAAACATCAGCCTTGAAAAGTCAGGGGTCAATGGACTTTTCCACGATACAGATTTAAGTAAGATTTCCTGATCTTGGGCACCTATGCTTCTTGAACAGCTTACACTTGGGATATGACAAAGTGATAGGTATTTGCCCATTAAATGGAAAAGTCCTCCTGAATGTTATCCATTACAACTTTTTTAACATCATAAGCCTAGTAATATTTGGTCACAGACAAGAGATTTCAACTAAGCTTTGCTGACAGCAAACAAGGAAAAAGAACAGTTACTCTAAAGAAAGAAAGCGTACATTAACTAGACTGTATAGAAACTATAAATAACTGTCTTAAATGCAATTGTTTCTTGTGCAAAAGATCCAGCACCTGAGAATATTGATGCTTTTCAGCCCAGAAACCTACACATGAATACCTGGCATATCAAACTACAACTCAGCCTTCTACAACCTTTCAATTCTATCAACAGGAAAAAAAACCAAACCAAAGCCAAAACACCCCACACCTACCAGCTGAGGCCATAAAATCATTTACAATGCTGGAAAACAGCCATATGAGCACACATGACCTAAAACATTCACAATGAAAGCTTTCTAAGAAGTCTTGAGCAGAAAGTAGGATCCCTTAGGCTTTTGAAGGTTTTAACCCTGATGTTTGACTCCTGGTGACTCTATTTGCTCAACTTCAGATCAGCAAATAATTACAAACCACCTTTGTATGCAACTAATCTCCTACTTGCCCTTTACCAGCAAAGGGATAACTCTTTCAAGACAACTGAATGACTCATGCCAGCTAAACAACTCACCAAGATAGAGGTAGGAGATTACACATGGATATACTTACTTGAATTTATACAAGCCATAGTAAGTCAGATCTATATTGTTAAAGCAGTACAAAAGCAGTCCTAGCAGTACAGTGCTAAACAAGTAAGATCAAGTAACTTCCACAGCTTCAATTATTCTTTTTTTAAAAAAAAAAAAATTAAAAAAATCTTAATTTACTATTTCTTCCTTGCTGCCTTCTGCACAAAAGTCTGCTAAGTGCGACGGCCATACTGGTAACTGCAGTCAGTCAAAACTGACCATCTGTAAAACAACTTACTCTGGTTACATCTCATTCTCCAGCTTGCAGAAGCTGTACTCTCTTTCAAGCTATTTCATTTGCAGTGTATCTTCAAGTGTTAGCTTTTCTGTCATCTGTAATATACTGATACTTACATCTGTTATAGGAAAATAAGAGCTATTACTTTCTAAAGTTTTTCTTAGCAGCTGAAATATACTCACTTCCTCTTTTGTTTTACTCCATGCAACCACTATTGTTTACATCTTATTAAACCTTTAAAAAAGGACAGATATAAACAGTCTAGTCTTGGATAAGATATACGTAATTGAAAAAATCTTGTCTTCAAGTATGTTCTTACTCATTCTGGATTAATATAGTTACCAGTTTAACATACACAAAGAAAAATCAAGGTAGTAATGATATGCACCATAAGGATATAGAATTTAACATTAAAGTGAGTACAACTACAAGCTTAACCGAACATAACTGAAACAAAAACAAATCTGTAAAAGGGAACAGTGTGCTAATATTATAAAAGTGACCTAATCCACAAAAGTTTTCCAGTTTTTGCTTTAGCCACAGGAATTCCATAGTATTAAGGTATCTTTTTATGCTCTGATAAGAACTAACTAGAAAACTTCACAAACTATCTGTTCTCTATGTATAAGCACTCTTGTAACTTGTGTCAAGAGCATCTATGAGCCGGCAGTAGTGCAGCAGGTGACACAGTGCTCTTATAACTTCTGTAAGGGAAAGCAGTGCTGCCAAAGTTACCCACTTACAAGAAATATTCTCTACAGAATCCCAAGTACAGTAAACTTACTGTTCCCATGCGCCCTAGTTTCCCTAAGCCCAAAGTATGCTACATCCCTGTGAAGTCAGGAAGTTTCCCCGAAACCCAAAATAATTTAAAATAGTGAAGCAAAATAACGGATGAAGAAAGAATAATTATGTTACAGATCTTGTTTCAGTGTTGCATACAAGTCTTGAACCAACCAGTAGTCTTTCCAAGAGCACAGAGCATTATTTTGGTAGCAGTGCTGCGACATCTAGTTCCTTACCTCCTCAAACTTCAGTGCTATTGTAGTGTACCTTTACTATTAGTGATTAGTCTAATCTAGCTGTTTGTGAAGTCTGCTGCAAGCCAATTTTCAAAACAAGTCTTCCCTTCTATGTGAAAATTGCAAGTCATCTCAAGTTAGAGTTCAGAACTTTCAGCCGCGTATCAAAAAGGTGTCAGGTAATTCAGCTGTCACGACAACTCTGTGTAAAGCATGCATAAGCAGATGCTACACAATAGCTTGAGTATGACCTAAAAAGCATGCGGAGAATGGAGCAGAGTCTGTACTTCATCTCTAGCATCAACTGTTAATGGCATAATTCCAACACCTCCTACCATTACAGCATGTAGTTCCAGCTAAAGCAATTGGAGCAGCATTCATCTGACAAGCAGTTTAGCAGTGACTTATCAGAAGGAAAAAGACTCAGCTCAGAGCAGGGACAGAAGTTTGAGCAGGCTCTTCACCTTCTGCTTTCTAGTAGCGACATTAAGAATGCAACAGTTTTGGCCAAAACTTCCGAACTCCACTGGCTGGGAATGAGATTTCTGGAGATCTTATTTCTAACCTCGTTCTAGGTATCTGCACCTCATTTAATTTGAAAGGCAAAGATGCCCAACTGCAAGCCAGAGACTAACTTCAAAAGATAACTACAAAAGCCCCGAGGAAGAAATTTTGTAGCAGCTCTTGGGACTGCACTTCAGCTGAACCTTTCTTCTACCTCCACAAAATGCAAGGAGCTCCACAAACTGAGAATTAGGTTGCAGAACTTACATGTACTTCAGAAGTGACTTATTATTTGCCAAAAATTACTTGTTGTAAGTTCTAAAAACTTGTAAAAATAGTATTACTAGCATGAAAATCATTTAAAGAGAATTCTGTCTGCTTTGAATTCATACCCTCCTTCACCAGACAGTTGCACATGTCCTGTTAGAACTCCTCTCTACAACCTGGACTCCTGCTCCGCAAACATTCCTAAGTTTTCATGTATGCACAAATATGAACTATCCTTTCAAAGCATTTCCACTCCTATCTAAGAAAGTCCAACACACTGCATTTGAAAAAAGCATGAAACTATGCTTTTGGCATAAATCCTGGGATAAGTCTGGATGTCCCAGAAATATTCTTTTAAGAGCATAATACACTGCAAGAGTAGCCATTATGGTGTGTCTACCCAGGCTAGATCTACAATATAGTGTAGTAACATCAGATGTGATCAAATATAACTGCAATGGAAGGGTTTGATTTTACTTTCACTCTAGAGCATTTATTTCAAATGAGTTCTGTGATAAATCCCATCATCCTAACTCTACCAACACAACAGCATTAGCATTCACAATAGCTTAATATTTGCACAATATTATCTCCAATATACCATTCTACCATTTCTCCAAAGATCACAAGAGAAAAGCAGGAACCTTGCTATTAGAAATTCACCACAGATTTTGTGGGAAAAATATGTTTATGGTGGCCTACTGATACATGTTTCAGTAGCTCACTGACAGAAAAAAGCTGTACAAAGGTGCATTTTGCACAGGAGGGGTACATCAATACTGAAAATAATCTCAGGATTTATCTTGCTTGGAGTGGTTGATGATTGCTCTCCGTTAGGTTACAGAATTAAAATGATCCATCAATACATGCAGATAATGCTGTGTTAGACAGCTTCAGGAAAAACATGCTTTATCTCTCCATGTCAGTTTTCTCATTCTTCCTCATCCCTTCCCTCCTAGCCCCCGTCCCAACCCACAACAGCCCTCTTGGCACAAGCCTGTTACTCTCACAAGACTGGACATGTTAAGCTGAAAAAAAATTCAGAGCACCTAAGAACAACTTTGTGTTTTTTTACTACTTTATAAGCAACAGAAGAAGATGATTCCTTTAACTTCTCATTCAGAAAAAGTTACATCCAACACATGAAACACTCTATTGCCACATATAATTCATATGCTGTAGTACAAAGGGTGCGCAACATGAAGACTCAGGCAACTTACTGCCCTGTATGTCTTGCTCTGTAATGTAATTTAAAAAAAAAAAAAGTCAAATCCTAAAAGCATAATACTGGTAAAGCAGAAAAGAAAGGTGTTAATTGTCTTATATTGTAGGGCATATTAATTTAGGCTGAATTAATATGATAAAAAAACTCCTCAAGTAAAAAGTTCCCACATCAGGAAAGTATCTAAAGCTCAGAATACTAGTCAAAGAAAAGAAATATAAATCTAATGAAACTCAAGTTAAAGAGGGTCTGGAGGGACTCTTATTTGAGCAACTCACATACAGATATCCAGGGTAAATGGTATCGCCTAGTTATCTGCCGTTATTCCAAAGCCGTAACAACAGAAAGTTTCTAATGAATTGATACTGAAATCACTTAGGTAGCAGAAAGCAGTTTAAGGTTAAAAATAACAGAGCATGCATTCATTTTCCCTTCCTCTTTCTTTTATTTGCAATCTTATTAAATCTCAAGTAGTCTTCTGCTCAAGACAGGCCTGGTTTCTAAGTGCATTCTTTAAGACCTACATACCTGGTATTTCTGGCATAAGCGAGCCATACTTCAATATTCAGTTACAAATTCACAGTCCTGGTTTAGAGCACAGACTTCATGATTTAGAGCCTGCCAAATATTCCTGTAGCCTAACAACAAAGTAGCCAAAATTTGTTTCTATAATAATCTGAAGTTTATGAATTTGGAACTTGATTTAGTGTATTCTGCTTACAAGCAGCAACTGAAAAGTCACTTGAATAGCAGATGCTATTATGACAGTACATGGAAATTGGTCATTGACTACACATGTATTTGGGACACAGTGGACTCAAATGAACCAAAGCTGAACAGTATCAATACAGCTTAACGACGCTAGGAAGCAACATGATACGTTTGTAAAAACTGTCATATCCATAGGGAAGAGGAGTGACAATGAACCAAGAGCAAAGAAAGCTATTACCATATGAGAGGAAAAAACAAATACGACCTCAGTGAATAGCCACTTTTCAAAGGGTATGACGTTTGGGGGGTGGAGGTTCATTGCACAACACAAAGATCATACATCTATCATTTAAAATCAGGAGACACGTTTAAGGAACCTCTTGAAGGGTAAATGTGGCATGATTTGGTTCCTGTTTCATCACTCAGTAAACTTCCTATTCACACTTTTGTCAGTTCCTCTGTTTACTGTACAAGCAGGGACCTTCTTTAAAGCGTTTCTTCTTCCCTTGACATCAAGTATACCCACATCCTACTGCTGCTGCTACTGAACTTATACAAGACTTGTGCTACCATACCGAAAGCAGCTGTAAATGGTTAAGGAAGTTAGTTAGCCCTTGTCACCATTTCACTGGACTGCTGCAACTCTGTGAACACAGAACTATCATCTGCTTCTCTGTGAGAATAGCACAAAAAATGTAAGATGCCTTTGAAACCACTAAAATGAGAACAAATCAAAGATTTTTCATTACTTAAGGACTGAATGAATGTATGCATTATACATGCAAAGAAACTGCATAATTTAGAGATCTTACTCTGATTATGTTAAGTTTCAGGTGGAAAATCCTTATCAGTTTTTCCTGTACAGCCACAGCTTGCCAATAACAGTTTGGGATAAAGTATCACTGCACAAATAACCATTGCAGTCTAGTAAGAACTGCTGGTAACCAGTACAAATGCACGTGCCCCAACCAGTCTTAAATTTTAGCGTACGAAAGAGAATAATATTGAAAATACACATGCCAAGCAAAAGTTACTAAGGCAGCAAAAGTAGCAGAGATTGCAAACTACTCTACCGATCTCTAACACGATGCAGAAGTGCTGCAAGAGTAGCTCTGCTCTATTTGCACACATTACTAAAAATTAAACAAAACTTTAACCAATTCTAGCTGAAACAACAGAACCCTGATACTTCAAGCTACACAACAAGATACATATCACTAAGTACTCCGCATTCTCATGGTTGTGTTTCACTAAGTAACATGACAAACAAATCTGATTAAGTATAGTGTCTCATCATTACACCACTGTGGTGAACATACTCATCATTTACAGTACTGACACAAAATGCTGCTGAGGAAACGGGGGGGGGGGGGGGGGGGGGGGGAGGGGGATAGAAACTTGAATGTTTTTCCCCAGCTTTACAATTAAATGTAAATCACATTCTTTCAAGACAGGCAGCAATTGGTAAGTACTATACCAGCACTGGGAAAGCTGCAGGATGCACATGTAAGTGGATGTGCAAAATTACTGTCAAAAGCCTCTCACCTGCTCCTCTGGCTGCTGCACTGGGAATTTATTTCAAAGCAGGACAAAAAAATGCAGGAGCCTATTAGTCTTTCTAGACCTGACATATGGAGTCAATATAATTAGTGAGAGAGTGGAAAGACTACAGCTTACTGAGCCTAAAAGCTGTAACTGAGTAAAAGCAGTAGCACGTCCACGCATGTGACATGAAGCAAGGAGGTATTTTGGCACAACCTGAAGAAAATCAATAAGAAAGGTGCTATTTTAACTGAGTAGGTAGTAATTTGTTCAGCCAGATGTGCCACTAAGAACAAACTGTAGAACACTCAATTTCACTGGCAAAACCCAGTGTAAAGTTACTGTAAGGAACATAAAATTGGTGCTTTAATACAAAGCACCAAGAGCTAAGTAATTCCCTAATCACTCCTCCCCATGTTTTCACAAAAATTTCCTTTCATCAGCCTAACACAAAATATATGACATTGCAGTCTGACTTTGCAATCTACTTCAACTCTGGAAAGTAACACAATTTCCTTCAGCCAGCAGACAGTGAGAAGCAGTGTTACTGGGGAAAAGGTCTTATTTTTGTACCTGAAGATCCTATAACCTGCTTCCTACTACACCCAACACATCTTACATGACAGACTGTTTGAACATATTCACAGTATCCCAAGTTTCAGATGGTAGCTGGTAGTAAGAACCTCTTCAATGTTTTTTTTTCAGATTTATTAGGTCAACATAATGCTTTTATACATATTCCAGTCACTTCCTTTAATATAGCTCATACTGTAGGATTAAAATGCATTAAAAATACAAAACAACTGTCTTTACATATGAGAATAGGATTCAGGTACTGAAAAAAACCCACAATGATATAGTACAGCCTTGTCCATTAACCAGACACTCAGGAAGACCTCATATTATCCAGCAATAGCTTCTGTACAATACCCAGACTGCTAGACAGCTTAATTATTGAGTATTAGATTTAATTCTCTGCCACATATGTAAAGTGTAACGGGCTGCTTCTCCTCTTTCTACAAAAAAAAAAGAAAAAAGAAAAAATATTGCAATAAAACATAGTAATAGTCCTGAATCATGTTTAGTGTTAACAAAATCATTAAAGTTGTATGCGCTGTTCATCAGGTTGAAGGTAATGCCTTGCTGAAGCATAAATATTTATCCAGTGCAAACAGCAGGAAACCTTAGGAGACAGCGTGGCTTTAACCACTGAAATGAGTTAATTAGCATCCAGCGCAGCTTCAGAGCATACTATGCTATTTTTAATTAAATGTTAGTTTTCAAATAGAAAAAAGTAACAAGATCTAAAGGATATCTTATCTCTTACCTAGGAGAGCTGTCTTTAAGAGCTATTGAAAGTGCCCAAACTATACAGTTTCTGTCACAAAGTTTATCAGCAGAGAATACACATAATTCGTGACTTCTGCTTCAGCAATAGGTGTTTTGCTACTTGGCTAGTCTTGCTTTTATCTAAATTTCTTTGTTATGCTTTGATTGCTACACAGCATTTCAAATCATTAGAGGTTAGAGATGGAGGAATACAAACATACATCTGTTTTGGAAAGATAACCCATTTCCAGTCTTCGTCTCAAGAATCAGATGACTCTTCATCAATGCTGGTCATTAAAAATAAACTAAGAAGTATTTTCATGCACGCCCTCGCTTCTCATGACATTCTCCATACAGAAGAGTGATTAAGTATCTGTCCAAATTCCACATACTTTATTGATTCCAGTTTGAATAAACACTCCTCCTAGTAACAACTGTTTATCGAACCCACTTGTATTAAATTTGTACACCATTTAGAAGTGACACTGAAGCCTTATAAACAGAGCCCTTAATTCATCACACAGAAACAGATACACCAACATCCTCCCATTTCTAGAACTACAATGACAAGAAAGGGTCACGTTCAATTTCAGTACTCACTTGGGCTTTAAGTTACAGTGCTTTCGTTTACCTTTCCAGTTGTTACCAAAGCATGTAAGTTCATGTGGGGATGAGTCTAAAGAAATCACTGTAAATAACAGCCACCCTCCCAGACTAAGCTGACATTCTATTTTTATTCTGCTGCTCTTGAACATGGCCCTAATTAGGACAAAGGCTTCACAACAGTTTCATCAGAAGTACAAGAAAACACTTCATATCCTGCATTATTTTAGATGTGCTGTAAATTGAAAACTATTATAGTTGCTGGATCTTTTGGATGCTGTTTGTTTGTTTTTAAATCTAATCCAGGAGTATTTGAGTTTTCATGCTAACAACGTTCCCGCACAAATTCTGTTAGAAATCTGATGATTTACAACAAGAACAAATACAGAAGCATTTCATCCTCAGCCTCATGGGAAACTTTTTAAATTTCACCAATGTCTTCAAATAACTTCACATATTCTATGTGTCAGTTACTTATAAAGAAAATCTTGAGAGCAGGCAGAAGTACTTCAGCTTAAAAGTGTGTGCATACACTTACAGAGTATTGGAAAGGTTCTGGTCAATGCAGGAACTAATAAAACATTTTAACAGCATGCAGAGCTTGAGCAGCCTACAAGCTTAAAACACAGCCTTACAGCAATATGTAGTTGCTACACATTCAAAACATTTTCATACTTTGGTGGTGCTTGCCTTTAACGACAATGATCTGACACAGATTTCAGTCCTTATCCTGACATCACTTTGTTACTGCCTTCCGAGATTACCTCAAGAAGCATTTCAAATCAATTAATCCAATTTAAGTTCCTAATTAACTGATGCTGATAAAAAAAATGCTTTAAATCCAACATACTCTCCGCTCCCAAATGTGTATTTAATATGCCACCATTTCAATTCTGGCAACTGAAGACAGCAAACTGCCAAAAGGGCCATTTTTTCTGGAAAAGAAAGAAAATGGATTTAAAGAAAAGATTTCATGCCTACAATTCTAATTAAGAGGGGGGTGTGGAGGTGGGCTGTTGTTGTGTTATACTTGCAGGAAAACTATCAGATTCCAGTAAACCACCAAATACTGTCAAGTACATTCTACCAGTTACAAACCAACACACTGAAAAACCCTGCATATAAAAAGCAGCTTTTAAGCACACTCTTTTCATAATACCATGGAAGAAGTCAGAGAGATTATAGAGTCACTCCAGTCATCAAGCTATTATACCTCAGAAGATAACTACAAATTTGTAGTCTTCTGTTTTTCTAAAGTATAAGAGATTTGGACTCTAGTTCTCCCAACTTCATAGAAGACAGAACATACTCACAGTGAAGGTCGCATTGTCAAGCTCCTTATTTCCTATACAGCATGATAGGTTCTCCTGCTTAAACTTCATGCATATTGCTCCTGGAAGACTGGCTGGTAACACTGGACGTAACACACAAGTTCAGTGATTCATACATGTAATCTCCATTTATGCCCACAAAACTACCTGCACGAATCCTACGACAGAATCAAGTATAAACTTTGTACCCAGGCTTGTATTTATGAGACAAAACGTACCAGGTTATGCAGAGAGCACATCTGCTTAAGTGAAGGCTTGGGAATGAAATCTGACCTGGTGATCCATCTAACGGATTTAAGTCTAAGCTGTTCCCAACACAGGCTTTATAGGTTTGCAGAGCGCCCAGGTGATCTTTGTCAAGAGTCCAAGTGCACTGCATTTTAATATTCTCATCAACATAAACATTTAAGCCTCATGAAAGTTTCATTTGAAAGCCTCAAACATAGAAGTACTCCACAGGCTCTTAGTCCCAAAGAAAAGCCTGGGAACTGTGACCTTCCTCTTACAAATTATGCAGATTTCTCAAACTATGCATCTTCCACACAACCTGAAACAAAATGGTGTCATGTCAGGCCATAAAATAGATGTTTATTTTCTAATTAACAGAGGCAGACATTAACCAACATTTGATAACTCATATATGAGTTTCCAGAATGAACAAGGTGATTTTCACGTTGCATGTGTTATAGTCAGTGACAGGTTAAGAGAGAGCCTAACACCTACCTTAAGGCAGGATTTAATTGAAGTGCATTTCCTGACATGAGCACACAAAGAAGGTTCAAAATACTGGGGTTTTACACTAACATGTACTAAGAATTAGACTTGAACTCAGCGACTGTTAGGTTTGATACAGTCATACCATATGCATCAGTAAATGGGCTCTTCTCCCAGCTTACAGTCAGCCCCATTGTACTAAGTGAAATACAGATGACACATACCATTTGCAGTGCCTAGCCTTGCAATATCTCACGCATACACTTGTTCACAACACAAGTCCTTGCAAAATTAGAATCCAAGTGACTTAACTACCCAGCTATGCCTGTAGATGTCTACCATGAACACTCTCGAGCGAAAGAAAATCCTCCCATTCAGGAGGCTACGGCAGAAGTTCTGCCTGTGGAAAGCCTTTTTCCCTGTAAGAAGCATTCTGAATAAATTTAACTCCTACTTTTAAAACAGCTCAACACTGAATGGAAGTGAATTGCTACAGTTAATAAATCATTCAAAGTAACACTGAACTTCCTCAAAATTGCCACCTCTCTGATAAAAGGCCTGTTAGAAGTACCTTGCCTCACAAAAAGATTATCACAGAAGAGAAGCATTTTTTTTTTTTTGCATTTCAAAAGCAGTATTTTCATATTGTCTTCTTACTCTGGAGGAAAAAAATATGTCCAAGAACAGTGCCAGATGGACCTAAAACTCAGCTTCAAAGTACATTACTCTTACCAAAAGTATTCCACTGATGAACATAAAATAAATTGGAAATTAATTTTACTACGCTTTACAACACTACTTAATTTTCACAACATAAAAGAACTTGTTGGAAAGCAGAGAGAACGACAAAAGCAAGGCACAGAGTCATAGAGGAAGGCATTCTGTGAAAAGCACAAACTTCTGAAGAGACACTGTATTATCTAGCTACATTATTAGAGGGAAAAACTGCAGAAAAGCGTTTTAGACGCCATGAAAAGCAATTGCCAATGCCAGTCTACACTTTGCTACAGAAAACTGCTTTTTGCTTCTTTGGAGTGTCATTTGTTCAAGTTGCCTTTAAAAAAAAAACCAAACAAACCCACAACTAATCACCAAATCTGGATTTGCAGCTAACGAACCTAAGAGCAATCACTTCTTAGAAACTTCCATATTTTGCTCTTCTATAGTCTTCTTCTCACGCACTAGTGGTGTATTATTAAAAATTATGAAAGACCAATGTTATCAAGACTTAAACCTTGAGTACACAAATCTTTTCCTTGTGAACATAAGATTTCAGAAGCTTATTCAGGATAAAGTTCGAATTCAGCTGGATGGGAAACAAACGTGATGGCTTCCGGGATTACAGGGAACAAGCCATGTCCACGGGCATTACTTCTGTTTTTACTATTACCTTTAAAACACAAACCACATGGAAAGTTACTTCAGTTCAACGCGTGTGAAGTTAAATCCCGAAGCCTACACAAGCACAGTCCCCTGCAGCCCACGGGTCTCCCTACTCGCGAACCTCAACCACAAACTCTCAGCAGCTGCAACTGTTGCTGCCCGCTCTCGCATCCCTACCCGCGGGCACCTCGGCCAACGCGACAGGGGTCAAAGCACCCACAAGGGACGGTCAGAATTACTGCATTTCACAGCGGGCCGCTACCCGACGTCCCAAACCTCGCCAGGAGCCGGCGGGCACACGCGGAGCCGCTGCCAGGCGCGGCGGGGCCGGCCCCGCTCCGGGGACACGGGCGGGCGCAGCTCTTTGTCTCGCCCGCAGCCGCCCGCCCGCACCCCCGGCTGCCTCCTCCGGGCCGCACGAGTAACCTCTGCCCCGCCGGCCCCGGCCGGGCCGCCGCTGCCCCGCTCCGCCCTCCCCGGTCACCGCCCGGCAGCCGAGCGAGAGACGGGGCGCGGGAGGACCGCGGCGGGCGGGCGGGCGCGGCCGGGATGCCGCCGGCGCCCCGGGGGGACCCGCGGGAAGGGGGGAGGCTGCAGCCGGTGCCCGGAGCCGCCCCCCCAGCCCGCGCCGGGGGCAGAAAGCGGCTCTACCCCGCCAGGCGGGAGGGGGCCCGCCGAGCCCGTCACAGCCCCCCGCCCTGCCCGTCCGCCGCCCGCCCCCTCCCGCGCACCGGCGCTTCCCCCGGCCCCGACGCGGCAACTCCGCCAGCCGCCCCCCGCGCCTCCACCCACCGCCGCCCCCTCCCTCCCGCACGCGAGCCCGGCGGGTAACGGCCGCCCCAGCCGCGCGCCGCCGGTCGCCCCAGTGCACGGCAGGGCAGGGCAGGGCAGGGCGGGGCGGGGGAGCCCGCCACGGAGCCGCCGCGCCGCAGCCGGAGGAGCTCTCCTCAAGCCGGCCGTTAGTTGCCCAACGGCCGCAACCGTCCCGCCGGCGCAGGGGGCTGCCCCAACCCCGCGCGGGAAAAGTTGGCTCCGCGAGAACGACCGTTAGCCAGACTCACTCCTCCCGCCCGGCGGCTCCTCCGCCGCCTCGGCCGCTCACGGACTTACTCGCCCGCCGGGAGCGACAGCGGCGAGGGCGGGCAGCAACGGGCTGGCACCGCCCGACCCCGCCGCTGCCTGGCGGCGGCCGCAGCCAATGAGAGAGCGAAGCGCGGTCACGCCGGCCAATAGAGCGGCAGAGCGGACCGTGCGGCGCCCGCGCCCTCCTCTCCCCCAATGGGTGGTGCTGCCCCGCTCCGAGGGCGGGCGGCGGCGGCGCTGGGCGGGTGGTGGCCGACGGGCTGTGAGGGCGCCCCGGGGGCGGTCAGCGCCGCGTCCCGCCGCCGCGGGCCCAGAAACGCGAGAGGCGGTGGCAGCCCCGCGGGAGAGCGCAAGTCATTGTTTCGCCGCCGGGGCTGGATCGGGAGCGCGACTCCTGCGCCGGGCAGCAACCCGCCGCGCCGCGGGGGGAGCCGACGCCGAGCGGGGCGCCGGGAGGGTCGTGCCCCGCGGGGAGATGCTCCCCCCGGGCGGCGGGCGGCGGCCGCTCCCGGAGGCGCCCCGCGAGCGCTGGCGGGAGCTGCCGCGCAGGGCGGGACGGGTGCGAGGGGCCGGTGCGGTGCCGCTGTCCGAGCCCCCTCCCCGCCGCCGCCCTCGGCCACCGCCGCGTAGAGATAAACACGGGGCTGGCGATGGGCTGGCTGATGCACGGCGGTAGCGCGAAATAAAGCCTTTAACTTCCCAGCCCTAACAAAGAGACGATTATGCTGGCTGACGGCTCCACAAGGGATGTTTCCAGGCACATTAATGGGAATGCCTCAGAACTGAACGCCTCTTAATTTTTATCAGGCGTGTCTTTATTATTATTTAGCTACCGGATTCTTATCAGCCTTCCCAAAGCAGAGCAATCACGACAACTCTTATTTCACAGCACTCTAAGGCCTTTTTCAATTACAAGTACTTTTTTCCCCGGGTTTTTTTTCCTGTCGGCCACATCATTGGATTGCTCCGAAGAATGATCTTGAAATAAAACCACATACCGCCTAAGTAGCTACTTTTTGTTTTAATTAAATTTCAGTTTACATTACTTGTTAGGACCAGAGTTTCTTTGCAAGTATGCTTTGAGGATTAAGTTTTAATCCTCAGAAGCACATGCTTAAGGTAATCTTCAGGATTAATGAAGATTTAATTAATCAGTAATCTAATTGCTGCGTGGTGAAACCGAGGCAAGGAGGTGGTGATTTGGTCGGTGTCAAACACCACCTAATGATGACAAAGCCCGAATTAGGGCCACCAACGCCTGCTGTCACAAAGTGGTGTCCTGCACAATAACTCGCTAAAAAGCCATGCTTTTCTATACCTTACCAGTCTTAATTTCCTAGATGACTCTGTACAGGTAGATAACGTGTTCACAACTGTTTATTGACTGCCCCGGAGCCTTCAGCCTGAGAAAACGCCAGGTTCTGTGCATTCCTTCAAGATCTCCTGGCCATCCTGTGTACATACATCGTATCTTTCTGTCTCAGCTGTATCTAGACTTGCGCTACCGTACCATTCATTTCCATAGATACCTAGTATACCTTTTTAACTTATTGACAATAAAATGTATTTGTTATTTTCAAGGATCTTTTATAATACAAATTATAATACATCAAACCTGCTTTTAGAATATAAATGTCTGTCTTACTAAGCCATTTGTCTTTAGAACACTCCCACTGTGTTATGGTCTAAATTCATTCCAGCATCAGTTTCTATGACACTGGATAAAATAGGTCTGTTTTCCTGAAAAGAAAGATTATATTAGTTCCAACAAAGGTGTAAAAGAGCTTTATGATTTGACTAAGATGAAGAAAGATAATCAAATGCCATAAACTTAGGAACAACCAAATGGAACTTTATGAGTGAGATAATAATTTTCTGCCTTAGAAACAACATACATCTGAATCACAGCCAGAACACTTAATGGTTTTGGGGGTTTTTAAGCTCTTTATCTGAATTTCTCTGCATTCCTGCCAACAACAGTGCAGACATACATAGCTCCCATCGCAATGTCTTTCCCACCTGCTGCCTGTCCGTATTCCTGAAACCCTTCTGGGTTTTGTGACCCAAAACATGAAATCAATTCAGTTTGAAGAGAACTAAGTAGAAAAAATGAGAGTTTTTTAAAGACAATTCCGTTCCCTGAGCTGGTTTACTGCTTAGTCCTGCAGTTCTGAGAACAGCATGGACCAAAGAACAAGTGATAGAAGCAAAGATAAAGCAGTGCAGGAGGAGTTTGTTAGCCTGCATCCTCAGACCCAGTGTAAGGAGGGAGACTGGGTACCGATCTGGCTTGCAACACAGATCACATACTAAGTGACCCCAGTAATTGCGAAGAGATGTACTGAGATCATACTGTCATTAGTTATTAATTTTACTGTTATTAATGTATTATGACTTTAATGATTAGAAAAAGTAATGAATCATCCACAAACAAAAGGCAGGCAAATTCTTCACAAGCGGCGTATGACATGCATTAACAGTTCTGCAATGTCAGGTCACATTATCAAAAGAAAATAGTTCACCTTACTTTACTTGCACAGATTTTAATAACCCCTGAAATATTCTAGTGTTTCAGGCATTCTTACCACATTAGCCTTAAATATTCTAAATGCACAAAACTGTATTCAATATATTTTATTTTTACTGCGTTTAAATTTCGGTGCATAGATGTGCCCTTCGCTTAAATGCCTTTTAGCCTTGTGTTTATGGCAGGGGTTTTGCTATTAGCAATCCATTTCAAATTGCTGTCTGAGAGGAGGGCTACAAAGAATCACAACTTTTGTTCCACTTCCCCAGCAGTCAGGGCTGGCCAGTGTTGTTTCAGAAACAATACTTCCAGAAGTTTCCTTTGGATTTCATAAAACATTCTTATTGCTCAGGAACATAATCTGGAACCTACAGATTCTGCCTACTTCATTATATTTGTTCGGTGCCTTTTCATTATAAGTTCTTATATTTAGATTGCGAACTATAATGGAGCTGTAAGCTTCTTTAAAAATAGAAATCCTTGATAAATAAATACGTAACAACCATAATCTCTGTCATATGACCATGTTCTTAAAGCTCAATTCAACACACAGTCCATTTTTAAAAGACAGTACATCTGGACCTTTGGAAAAAAATTGCAGTTATTTCCAGTCATCTGATCTCATACCAAATCCGTAGCCTGCAGGACACTGAGAAGGGCACTGTTTAGGGAAAGAGACAGAACTCTAGAAGTGACATTTTGTTGGTCCTCTGTCCCAGTGCCAGCCTAGGCCAGGCTGGTTGTGACCGTAACTGCGCATGCTGCTAGATGGACAGTAACACCACTGTGGAGCAGTCCTCCTGTTTTTGTTAGGATGGAGTAACATTCACTGCAGAATTAAAAGCTGCCTGTAGTCTTGATTAGAAATTCAGCTAGCATTTTCAAAGATGCCCAGAATTCACATTGCTCTCTTACAGAGCCTTTGATAACTCCACTAATTGGGACTACGAAGAAGCATCCAGTCCTTCTTCAAGTCATCAGAGTTCCAAGAGCTTTGTTATCAAATGCAGAGGGCTCTGGAGACTTCTGGTCTGACATCCTCCATGAAAACAGTTTCAGTAACCAAAGCATGCAAAAACTCAGGGGGAAAAAAAGTAAGAAAGTCAGGCTGACCTAGAAACAAAAACCAGATATTCTGAAATTTCCTTTCAAATAGAAATAAGTCAGCACTTTCTGCAAAAAACACAAATTCTGCAATTTTTATTTTGGGAGCTCTGAAATGCCCAACAAGTAAAATATTGACAGTGTCAGATGTTTAGTTTTGACTTATGGTTTTCCTCTTAATATTCTAGTTTCAACCACAAATAAAATATTTTGCTAGCTTTCTCTTGAAAACATACATGAAACTGATGTTTTCCTACAAAAAGTTGTTTTATCAAATCCATGTTTTGGCAGAAAATTGCTCTAACAGAAAGCTCTTGACCAGATCTTCCAGGAATGTGAGAAATGACCAACATCTGTTTGACTCTGAAACACCAGAGATCTCAGAGTCTCAGATTTCTCACATGATCACAAAACACATTAAAGGAAAATGTTCAAGAAAGAAGGCCTCTATAAACATTTTGTTTGTCAATTGATTGAATAAAGTCCTTTTAATAGAACTTCAAAATAAAGAAGAAATCATACATTGGCATAGAACTATAAAAAACAAACATTTCCTTTACCTCATACTTGATGATAAATTTTATTTAATCTAAATATAGCTTTTATCTTATGCTTTTTACTGACCTGGAGATCTCCTGGCAACCTGGAAGAGCTCTCCTTACTTAGTTTTTCTTGGTAAAACTTATACAGAAGCATAACACCACTAGGCCTTGATTTGTCCATATTGCAAAGAAATATTTATTACAAAAACACTACAGTAAAATTAAAAACAAAACAGTTGATTTATCCTACTACTCAAAGGCTTTCCAAAAGTTTAAATTCACATAACTCAGATTTAAAACCAAGTTAGACTTGCTGTTGAAGGCCAGTTCTCTGAACAGTAAGTTCCATATCAGTATTTGGCACTATGGGATGATGCTTACAAGACTAGAAAATAAAATGTACTAGCTCCTGATTTTGAATAAATTTTAAGGAGAAGCTACTACGAGGCTTTGATAACAGAAAAAGCTTTTTCTTACTGTACCACTAATGTAAGGCAAAATTTAAAAAACGTAGCAACCAAATCATAATAAACATAGATCATGTGTAAGCTATCCTTACTACACGAGAGCTAGGAAATCCATTACTTCTTCCTCACACTTTAAAAGCACACGCGTGGGTTTGTGAGTGCAGCAGTCCACAAGATTAATTTGTTTGAGTGGAAAGACACAAACATTGCATCAAAACCCATGCAGCCCAGGGTCCTGGAAACAAGCCCCCGAGGTGAGGGAGGGGGAAAGGGGAGCTGCATGTGAGAAGTACAGTCAAACACAATATCGTGACAGAAACGGGAGCAGGGAAGGCAGTATTTGTTAGGGGGAGCTGGAAGAAGGTGACAGGGGTCTACCCCACCCCAGCACCTCCTGGGAGCCCTGTGGCACGCTCCCCCTGCAGCACTACAGCCCTCCCCGCTCAGTGAAGTTCCAAAAGAAAAGCTGCTAACCACCAGGCCTTTTATGCAACATCCGTGCGCCGGTATTAGCAGCTCAATTAAAGTATCACAGCTCTTTTAATTATCACAGCTGAGCTAGATTTCCTCCCCCTAACCACAACTGCTGGTGGTGCCTGAGTGGGGGCTCCTCCTTGCTGTGCAAACAAGGAGGAGCGGGGAGGGCCGGCGGGGTTGCTGTGAAAGTAAAAGGGAGAAAGATGAGGGGAAAAATTTATGTAAAGCCAATCTTTACATATTTTTTACATTTCATGGTTCTCCAGATGCTCACTGATTGTTATTCCTAGCCCACAGGTGCCACGGACTGCAGGCGCCGAGCGGCCCAGCCTGCCCCAGAGCTGCGGGGGCTGTTCAGGAGATGCTGGGAGTGGCCAGCTGTCACTGTGAGCGGGCTACCCGGTGTCCCACCCTGGCTCCCAGGGCACCTGGGGGCTCCTGTCAGAAGCCCTGGGCTAGCAGCTGTGGCCAGGCTGAGCCCTCGCTCAGCAGCCCAGGGCGTGCAGGAGGCTGAGCGTCGCTTCCTCCCTCAGCTGGTGACAGGGTGCGGCTGGGCGCAGAGCTGCCAGCTGACGTGTCATTGCTGCTCACTCTGGGGTCAAGCTTGTCAGCTTTTCCTTGGAATCACCAGAGCTCGAAGCAGACGCACACGCTTTTATAGGGGAAGCCCTCCCTTCGGGTGTAATCCCATTAGCCCCCCAAAACCAGGGCATTAGATCCAAGCCTGCCAAGTGCATGTGTCTTCTGCTAGCCCAGAGGAGACACTTGATGTCCTGCTTGGACACCCCGACGGCCGGCCTGTGCTAGTAAGCCCTCAGCACATGTACCGTGGTTGGCTCCATACAGAACTGGAAGCGGCTCTGAAAAGCAGCATCGGTGTGCCTTACAGCAACATCTTACTGGTCTGACCCAGCTGAGCTGCCGTGGCCCCATCCTACTCCCAGCTGTAGTTCTGCCAGGGTATAAGAACCAGCACTGGTCTGAAGACTCCACATTTCAAGCAGTTCCCCTGGGGAAAATTAAGGCTTCAGCTGCATTACCAAGTCTCATAACACTGAGAGAGGATAATGTTTATTTTAAAGCAGATAGGGTGACAAATCACAGGGCTAAGCCGCAAGGGAGACAGAAAGTAAGCATTAGGAAGTACAGCTGTAACTGTACAGATAGCAGTACAACTGGAGCAGATCACTGGAAGAAAATGTGGAATTACCATCAACTCAGGGTTTTTAGGCATATTTGACCCTGCTTCAAGACAGATACAGAGAACTGAGTGATCTCTCTTCATGATTATCTTCTGGTATTCTGGGCTTTTATCAGCCGTGCTTACTCTCCCCTCTCAAAGTAATGAATTACAGACTGAGTATTTTAACACTTAACTGAAGTCAGAGTGCTAAATTACAGTGTTATGAAATGCTTTTAGAAGAAGTATGGGAACACTGTCAATGGCAACAGAAGTATTCTTAAATAGGAATATATGTGTAACAAAAAAACTCACGTATTTGAAGCAGAATCCAAAGCAAACACAAAGTAGGTAGTTATCTTTGTTACCTTTTCTGATAGATTATAGCTAAGTTTGTCTTCTGTTTTTACAGTTGACAGCTACATCTTCCCAATTCTTAAAACGTTACTGTGGTTTTTTTCACAGTTTGTTTTAATTATTAACTTTAATAATATAACACCCTAAATTTCCTGAGGGTAAAGACATGCTTTTTTCCCCTGATTCTGTACTACTATGACAGTGCCCAGATGAGATGATAACTTGTAAACAAGTGCATTCTTAGCACCACTCTCATTACCCCATTTATTTTAACAGAATTTTACAGGGGTTTTTGATATTTTATCTAAGACGGTTTTGTTTACTCAGAACAGACAGACAGATGTCTGTTCTTGCTCTGACAAGAACATCAGCTGCTTTGTTTCGATTAAATACTTTGTTTTCCTGCCAGCAGAGAGCCTTTCTACTAGTCAAGGACAAAACTTCAGCCATCTTTCTTTTAAGAATGTGAACAATGAAAGAAGTCTTGCCAATAAGACTTGCATTCCTCTTAGTGTGGGAGGTCACAAATTTGGTCTAATCATTTGGCCATTTTCCCTAGAACTTACCATGTTGATTGCAGAGACCGGCTTCAGTCTCAAGGACTGGACTAAGGAGGAGAAGCTGATTCTCAAGTTAATCAGGCCATTAGTGCTCTGCTTTCTTGTTATCTACTTCCCCAAAGCCTGACATTTTAAAGAAGAAAAACTTATTATTCATAGGGGTATTATCTAGACAAAAGAGAACACTCAAATTATGGACTTATTATTTGATATAGCTGCACCCCGTTGATTTTTAGAAAGTCACATTTCAGCTCAGCAGCTTGCTTCACTTGGCTCAGCTTGTGCTCTATTTTATCTGATGACAACTTACGTATCTTTCTATCATGAAGAACACAGGTGTAACACTAGCTGAATTAAAAAAGGACAACACGCACTAGATATGTATCACATATTCGATCAAAGCTGTTGGGATTTCCAAGGTGGGAAAAGGTGTCTCTTTTTTTTTTCCTAAACCAGAACTTCATGATCTTGCCTGAGAAACTCAGATCAGATATTTAACTACAGTTAAACACATTTTCAACATGTTTTTCAAATACTTTTGTAGATGTGTATGTTGCAGCCTCGCAGCCCTTGTGCGTGGCAAACTACCAGTGACTGACTTGTCTCTTGCCTTTGTTTGTTCTCTGAGAGATTAAGATTATACCTAGAAATAATGTAGAGTTCTGGATTTACTCACTACTCAATAACCATTGCTCACTCAGGCAGCTATGAGCCTTAAAACTGACTGGCCACCCAGCAGCTTGGGTGCTGACAGGTGTGGAGAGATTCATTCTTGGTAAAAATGAAGTAGGAGGATTTGAGTTTTCCTTGGGAGAAATTACTTACGAAGGGGATTGGGGGGGGGGGGGGGGGGGGAAGTATAACAGGAGGTGATGGCTTTGAGTAAGGGATGTCATACAAATGAAAACATATAGTTGGAAAAAAGAAAAAAAGCAGTTGACAAACTGAGTATTGCACATGCACATCTGTCCATATATACCTATATATTTATGGCTACCTTCAGAACATATTGACACCACTGCCATGGACCACAGCCCTTCACCTGGCTGGTAACTGTGTTTTAATAGTCACCATGTCTTTCAAAGCATTACAGAAATGAAAAGCTCTCTATAAAGGCTAAGCATGGAGGGAACTACCTTGTTTTGACAGAAACAAAGTCTATTACTGCAAAGCTTTTTTCCTGCCTTGGCACAGGAGGTCTCATCACCAATATCCCCAGCAGTATTCTCCATTGTCATGATGACATCTACTGGAGTAGTGTTGAACACAGATTTCTCTGTCCAAGCATTAATGCTTCTAGTATCAGCAGGGTTGGTGCAAAATCACACACTGAGAACTACTACAGTATTGAAACGTGTGGAAAACAACGTGACACTGTTAGGGTTCTAGATACTTTAAATTGCAACTCCCTCAAGAGACACATGATAAAAAGGATTAGAGGAAAAGATTCAAACCTCACCTATTACGTGTAAGTAAAAATGGGCCAGCCAGATAATTCAAATTGCATGAAAAGGAAAACTTGTTAAATATCTCTTGAAAGACACAAATAAGCATTAACTTTAGAAAAATATGTATTATTGTGGCACTCCAAAGATACGCAAATCTGAAACACAGGTTTGTTAAAACAAATGAGATATTAGAAATCAGTTATGCAGAAGAGTGGAAACTGAAAAGAAAATATATGTAATGCTTCACATGCAAGGTTTTAAATTTTCTCCACAATAAAAATACCATATGCTTGCATGAAAAAATAGTGTACACTCTTGATACATTCTCACGTCATATTCGTAAATGCAAAGAGATCTTCACAATACCTGCAGAAAATGCTAAAATTAGTACGTTTGCTAAAGCACCACATCTACCTTCTTTTGTTGGAAATAAGTTTCTGCAATTTGCTCAAATTAAACTGGAGCCACCAACCATTTGAGATGCTTTCTCAAAACAAAATTTTGCAGGGAAGTACCTTTATCTTCCTTTAAGCCCATTCATCACTGCTAGACTATGGGCACACCTTGGCAGCCTCCTCCCAGCCTGAGGAGGTCCACTATGCCAACTCTATCATCCTCCTGTTCACTCTGTTCCTTTTCAATGGGGAGGAGCAAAGAATAATGATGTAGGGCAAATGTTGCATGCTAGCAGATGATACCTACAGGCTTGGCCTGTCTGGGATGGAGAAGGTGCATAAGGCTGTTGCTTCTGAGTAAGTTTATAGCAGTATTTTCCGGGAAAGAAATGCACACACCGGGACAGATTTTGCTATGAAAACAAACCAAACAAAACTAGTCCTGGTCAAGTAAACTTGCAGCTTAACATTGCACAAACCCAGACTCACCAGAAAAAAAACAACAAAAAAAGGCTTTAATTTAACAGAAGGTTTGACTCCTGGTTGTTTGCCTCTTTCTTTGTTGTGCAGGAAAAGAAAGAACAACAGGTGCCTGCAGATGAACAGGTGGTCTGAAATTAATGAATTTCTTAGGAAAACCACAATATACGAAGTCAAGAAATTTTTCCACACAAAGGAAATTCACTTGAATAACGGCAAAAGGTGAGGACAGAAGAATAACATGAATGAATCATTGCAGTTGGCTGGCATCAATGGTGGTGGAAATCAAGAGGAGAAGAAATGAGACTAGTGTGGGTATCACAGGGGTCTTCAATGGCAAGGCCCTGGATCTTAAACTTGGCAACAAGCAAAGATACACTGAAGGATTCAAACTGCAAAAAAAAGCTCTTGCTACTGACAGTGATGGGCATTGATGCAGGACCAACTGGAAAGCAGCAACGTGGGAGGCCAACAAGGAAGAGCACCATGCATGATATGCTGATCAGCTGTTCAGCCTACGAATGGGTAGGAAGCCTGATGTGCCTTTTGTCAAACTTCCTGAGCACACCTGTTCTGGATTTCAAGCTGTCCAGAAATCAGAAAGGTATTGGCAAAACAATTTGGCAGCAGATGACTGCTGCTAAAAGCAGCCATCTACTGCCCAAGGTATTAGGGTTGGCAGACTAGAAACATGCTGTCAGTGCCTGGCAGCTTAGAAACATGCTGAAAGGTTCTAGTCACACCGCTGAAAGAAAATCACCACACCCTCCAGTAAGTAGCATGCCTCTATTAAAAAGAAAAAAAGATGCTTCAAAAGAATTTTACAAAAGGCTTCTTCAAACAACCTCACTTAGCCAACAATTAAGTTAAATCACACTTCTAGGAAATATTAGTGCCTTTTCTTTGAAGAACATCCCCCACACAGCTGGAGTAGTTACAATAACTACTACTACATGCAACTATTTAACATCCCCATACATAAAATACTACCCTTAAGAGGATTGTATGTATCAAAAATGAGGAGACAGGAAAAGATAGAATCAGAGATATTAAGTAGGAAGAAGACATGAAGGGAAAAACATACTCTTTTTCTTTTTTTTTTTTTTTTAAAGGGCAGAAAGCTGCTTATTAGCGTTGCTATACTTGAAAAATACCTCTGACCTCGGTCTGAACAAGTTTGTTTCCACATCCCAAGCCTATAGCTATCATCTTTTTCTCTGTGTGTGATGCAATATCAAGATGCTTCTGCTTTCTGCTGGGGCCCTGTCTGCACTTTCCAGACTATTAATTATGATTCCCCAAGTCCTCCATACATAACTGTACTTCTGTCTTCTCTGGCATCACTGACAGAGGTAATGAATGGCCAGCTTAAATCCTATTATGTTACTTGCATATGAAACATAAAGATATCTCTAAAAGCATGAAACTGTCCACACATACAGCTGTTAGACTTGCCATCCTCCTGGTCTAGCAAGGCTGGATGTATTTGAATTCTCTTCGCAATCTCTCTCCTGCCATCTCTACCAGCTTGCCTCCTCAGGGAGCTTCTGAAAGGTGATCTTCCCCTCCTGTGTCTTCTCGAAGGGTTTATAAGTGTTTTGACTCCTTTTGATCTTCAAGGTCTCAGACTGAAGTTTGTTTCTCCTTGGAGACTGCATGACAGGTCCCTGAATCCTGGTAGTTTCACTCACATTATCTTTTCAATGTACGCTTGTCCGTTCTTGTGGGGGAACAATTACATGTTCTTTGTTTGCTCTTCCCACAGCCTCAGGCTAAGGAAGACAAAGATGGGACACTCAAAATTCATCCTGTGCATAAAGTGTTTTCCCCTGGAGATTCAGACACATATCTTTCATCAAATTGTTGCATCTCAGTGCTAAGAATTTTATTACATCTCCTCATTTTTGTCAGTTACACACTGTAAGCATTCCAAATCGCTTTCATCCACACTGCTTGGATGAAAGATCAGCTTAAACATGACTGCACAAAGAATAGCATCAACAGATCCTGATTGCTGATGTTGTATTATACTCATATCAGCCTTAGAAAGTCCACCTTAGTAATCTGTAAATACCTCATTGTATAACTTAAACGAAGATTAGAACTGTGAACATTCTTACACTATCAGAATTTCTTATTTACACAGCTGTCCATACAGAAACTTGTTTTGAGTAAACTAAAAGAAGCAACACTTTTTTTTCTCCTGAGAGATCCTGTTTACTAATCTACCATTTCAACATGGAGAATGCAAACTCCTGAGGCAGACACAACTTCAATAGGAAGAACTGGATGCAACTCCCGTGCAGCTGCCCTGATTAGGGAGTAGGATCAATACAGCCTGTTGTAGAAATAGTCTATCAGTAGTAATTTCTTGTGCCAAAGGTGAAACAACTTGCTTAACCGTACTTTAGGCACAGCAGCGTTGGTATGCAAGCTGATGCTGAAGCCACTGGAGATCATTATGGCCTCCCAGCACTTTCTCCATTCCCATTTACTTCCCCTTCTTCTCAGAACAGAAAAAAAAAAAAAAAGTCCTTGCAATCAGCAGTGACTGTCCTTAAGCTTGAACTTTTGCAGTGCTGGTTCTCTGCTTCACTTAGATCTCTAGTTCTATGTCAATGGGACTAATGTTTTTAGCCACTTTGCAAGATCAAGCCAGAGTAGACTGCGTCTTGTAAGGTTAAGACTATTTTGAGCAGCCCTTTGAGCATTATAGTCATGCTTCTTGCTGGCAACGTAGGGCCTGCACCTCTCTACTATACTTAACAGTTCCTGCATTGTGGGATGTCATGTTTATTTGTATTTGAGATACAAAGCTTTATTTCTCTTTTTACAGTCTCATACATTTCCATGATGTAGCTATTTCATCCAGCCAGACTCTAATCTGCTTCATAAGGTAGAGCGCTGCAAGCATCACTTGTGTGGCACAAGCAGCTACTTGACAGCACACTTCAGCACTACAAAGGACAGGGGGAAACCCAGCCATCTAAAGAAAAACTAAGGAGAATTTTATATAGTTAGGATGCAATTGTTCCACTGAAATTCATCCAAAAAAACCACCACAAGCTCGATTCACTGTTTTCCTAAGTGGTTACAGCTCTGCTGACATTAGTGGATTTGCAGTTGTTCACAACATGAATTTGGCCTTGGGTCTAACAATCTTGTTGTTTGCAGTGGGGGAAGAAAGAAGGGTTGTTTGTTTCAGATAGAAGTGGGTTGGTGATTGTGTCACATACTCACGGCCCAGTGGAAACCAATAAAGCCCCTATTATATCCCAGTTGCACATGTATTATTGGGGAGATATCAACACATTGCCACAGCTGAAGAAGTGAGGTATCGTAGGTCACTATGTAACAGGCACTTTGTTGTTAAAAAAAAACCCAAAAAACAAAAACAAAAAACTGACCTTCACATACTTATAAAGACTTTCATTAATTTGATTGAATTTCAGATTATTTTCTAAAGGGATAATACAATACACTATTGAAAGCAGCCATACTATTTCCAGCATCCCTGCAACATGTACTCAGCACCCTCTGGGCTTGGATCCAGACAGATCTACTGCATGTCGTAACCTCCTATCTAGTGCGTCTTTCAGCCCTCTCTTGGTCACACCCTCTGTCACCAGCCCTGGTATTCAGCTGTGTGTGCCAAGGTTCCGATCCAACCCGGCCCAGCTGCATAGCCTTGGCTCATACTTCTGAGAGAATCACTAGGTTGTGACCAAAAGCCATGAGAAAGTCCAGGCAAAATAAAGGAAGGGAAAATTACAGAGGTAGAATTGTTGAACAAGGGTAGTTAAGAGCTCCAAGAGGATCCAACAGGAAAAATACTAAAAAGGAAAGACATAAAATATTACAGGTAGGGAGATGCCACTGTCACTGGAGGACTCAGTGATAAGACAGCAATCCAGCAACCCTCACGACCTGCTCCAGAAAGCAGTTGCAATTGACTGCAGAACAGCTTCCTTTAATCATCATTAATTGTTTCTTTCAAAACCAGCTTCTTCCAACCCACAAAACAAATATGCAGTCAAACAGCATGACAAGTACATCAGTGTCATTCCAAGATGATTTCTCAAAGCTAGGTACTCCCTATAACACACACGTTACTAACACCAGTGATCACTACTACTTCAGCAGTTGTTCTGACTCCAGGCTGCTCCCAGTCTCAAGGTCTCCTATCTCTGTGCTAGGAAAAACCTCCAGAAAGCTCAGCCTGGTGGGTGACTGGGGAGAGAATAGTTAAAGGGGCCAGGTATTTTATTTTATTCAAGTAAATGTGAAAATGGCAGAGCTTGTCTGTGTAGTACCTTTACATTTTTAACCAAACAGTGTTTTCTGGGTTCCTTATTTCTACCACCCTTATTATTCACCCCAGGTCCTGTCAATTCTCTAGAGAGTGGGTGAAGTTTGGCTTATCATTTACTCTTGTGCTAGTTCCATATGGCATGTGCATGCTATCCCAGGAATGAAGACAGCAACAGGACCGATTCTAGTAGTAGAATGGAACAGCGGCAATAACAGGGAAGTATTACAGCTAAGCAAGGAGACTGCTGGCTGGACGTATGGATTCCATACTCCCTGAATTTCATGCATCAGGTCACAAAAAATTATTTTGCTCCTCCTAAATAAGCCATACCATTTGCTTATAATTTGTGAGACTCTAGACTCGCCCCTGCAATGAGTAGGCTCTAACATATATTTAACTCTTCCCAAACCTTTCTCTCCTTGCATTAGTTCTCCCATCCCTCTCAGAGTGGAGAACTGAAAACTAGAGCCTAGGGCTTGAGAAACACAGCCAGCATTAAGCCCATATATGGCTGGAAAATTGTGAAAATCTATAATAGTATTTTCGTAATACAGAAGGGTACACAGAAAAAAACAATCCACACAAGTTTGTGAGTGCTGCTGTCTTATCCACCAAAATCCATAGTGAGTTCTCCATCCACCCTGAGGTTCCCATGAGAATTAACCTCAGAAAGTACCTTTTACATTCAGACATTCAAGTAAGTGTTTAACAAGGAGTAAAAGTTTTATGAGTCTTAAATGATCACAGGCTCATACTTCTTTTCTTAACATAATCCAGAACAAACTATCATTGAAATGGCATTTAAATCTTCACATGATGTTATTCTAACTCTTAACATCAACAACTCAACATTAATTCTTACTGTCATAAAAAAAAAACAGTTTGCTTCTAAGGCCATGGGGCAATTATGTTAGTAACATAATACTGTTTATAATTGGATATTTTAGCTGGATGTACATGACTCTGTTCCAAAGGAGGTGCCCCAAATGCATGTCTCTTGAGGATGACTCACACACTGTTTCCTTGAAGGCATCCCATTCCAGGCAGCGTTTGGAATGGAAAAATATTATTTGTTTAAAAATGTATATATAGAACTATCACCATGTGTCTTGGCAGGGCACAGAGGCTACGAGTTCCTTTAAATGACAGTAGAATCCAGTATCACTATGAAGACAGTTCTGCTATTTCCTAGTGTGCTGCTACAACAAATTTAAAATTGTGCCCTGCTGAGGGTTTTCCCTACATGAGGGCAATGCTTTCTTCTCCTTTTATTTGCCTTTGAACAAGAAGCAATTTATTGGCTTATTCAAGCAAAAGGTCTCAGGAATATCCCTTGTCCACCCTGGGAAACCAGTAAAAAGTTGTGAATCTGAACTGCTGATACCAACTTTTTCTGTTGATGAAATCCAACATTTGTGAGCCTTCATCAGTAGATGAGATGTCATACATTTTGCTCAACTGTTACTATTTTGCTCTTTTTCTGTACCTCAGTTTAGCTGTGGGTAAAGCTCACAGTGACAAAGGTAATTCAGATAAACCCAGTCCCTAGCTTCACTATTCCTATGTTGTCCTATATATTCCTACTTAAAAAAAATAAAATGTAAAGCTACTAAGTTAAAAATTCATCTGGAAAATAGTCACATTCAAAGTGTTCAAATTCAGATTTTTACTGCAAGATCAGATAATGCTTATTATTTGGCTGAAAATAAATCTCTCAGCTGCTGAAACCTTAGTTGTAGAGAGACTGATGCTCTCCGTAACACAAGGCAGCAGTTTTACCCATCGATTTAGACTTTTGCACAGCCAGCTCTACTACTCGCTGGTCTTGTTTCCAGTTTGGAGGCTAACCTACCGTAAGCTTAAAAAAGTTCAGACACTTAAAGCACATACTGCCTGAATTCCCCTACTTAGCAAGTAGTATTAACAGAGAGCCATCCCCATAAGAGCTATTTAGCTGTAGGTAATAATTTTTCTGCTAGGTTTCTCCCAAGAAAATACTAGTTCTCAAGAGGAGAGGACAGCCATTGGAGGCGGCAGTGGTTGCTAAAACGCACAGAAGGGCAGAACATGCTGGAAGAAGACAGGCAATATCCTATTGTATGTTGTCACTTTAAGGTTATAGTATTTCAAACTCACTAAAAAAAAGATGTTTAAGATTTCAACAAGTTGATGCCTGGTAACTTTAAGCAATAAAAGAGGGATACTTTTTTTTTTTTTTTCCCCAATTCATTCCCTTGTGGACTGAATTTTTTTTAATCCTATGGTTATTATGACCCTGCTAAAAATCTCCCTTGCTAGGGCCGTTGCTCTTCCCTCCCACGGGCAAGGAAGCCTAGGGCTTTCACAGTATCCAGAAACTTGGCAGTAGGTTCAGGCTCCACCGGCCCAGCCCCTGGCAAGCTGCCATAGGTCAGCTCTGGAGGGCTGCAGCCTGTGCTCCTGGCAGACTGCGAAGCAGTCCCACATCCTTATCCTTCAGACCGGCTTGCTACGTTCGCCTGCTCTACTGCTATGTTGTTACAACCCATGCTATAGCACTTACTGAACTGGCTTGAAGACTTGTCAAATATTATTTTTTTTCCTTGAGGAAGGGGAAAAGAAGTGGGTTGGACTAGAAGTATTGTTAGACAGCCTAAATATCTATCATTCTTCAGGGCAGAAAAGCTAAATGAAGGAAAAGGTCTAGAACTAGTTCCAAAAAGTACCAACCCCCAGGAGATGTATTCAGCCTACAGCAGATGTTAATGACTTTGTGCAAGGCCTCCTGAAGCAAAATTAACTTCATCTGACCCACTGGCTGGGGTCAGCCAAACAGGGATGCAGGAAGTCGTCTGCTTTCCTTGTCGTTTGCTTTATCTGTTCCTAAAAGGAGATTGTTTTCAGAGTATTTACATGCTTTATTTGTCACAGTTGCCTCCTTTGGCTGGCTCTGGTGATAAATCATTCCAAATAAAACTAAAATGGAACTGCCGGTGTGAAAAAGGACCACCGCCTGACAACAGGCACGTACCAAACTGGGCTGCCAGGACAAAGCTGTACTTGCTTCTTAACCCATCATGTCCCAAGCCTCATCACTGAAATACAGATGAGTTCTATTACAACAAGAGTGCAATTAAACAACATGAAATTCGGTGTGGGAGAATGCAAGAGGTACACTTTCAAAATCAAATACATTAGGTGGTGTCTCGCTGGAAGAACCTCCCTAATCCAAACTGTTGGGGCCTTGAGTGCACAGGCAGACTGCAGTGTCCTGCCCACCCTTGCCCAGGCCCCCTGCCCACCGCCCAGGGGCCAGATCTCCTTGTCACCTCACCTCCTCTGATGGCCACTGGACCATCAGCAGGTCCTGTCGCATCCCCAGCCCTGTTCTGATGCGGGGGCCGGCACTCTACCCACAAGGGCACTGCCCTGCCAGGCTGGGGTCTCCTTGCAGCCAGCTCCCTCTGGGGCAGCTCCGCTCTTCCTGCTCCCCAGCACGAATGTGCTGTTTGCAGATAAGCATTACTGCTTGGGAGAACAAGCTGTAAAAATCAAACAGTGCACACAGCAGTTACACAGTGTGAAAAAGAATGACTTTGCCAGCTGGGGCTTCACTTGTAAATTATTTTGTGGTCTAGGGTTTCAAAGGTGACCTTAATCTTTAATGCAAAAAGCAAAAAACCTCCAAACTTACTTACATCATGAATAAGCAAATGAAGTGTAAATCCATTTTAGTTTCTCTTCCCTCTGCCTTTAAAGCTTTACTATAACTGACACATCCGTCAGAACAGAAAATTTGGGATGCCAGGGGATGCTCTAAGCCACAGTATCGTAAGAAAATGACTCTCTCCTCCGTTAGTACTGAAAGTCCAAGTCTAAAACATGAAAGGAAAAAAAAAAAGGAACAATTTCATTAGGAAAAAAGAAATAAAGCATGTGAAAAGGGTACTTGGACTCTAGAAACAAGCATTGAGAAAGCCTTAATTCAATGCATTAAAACAACTCTCCAAGCCAAAAAATCAGAAGGACCACTAGTATACTGTACAGGAGGGAGTATCTTGGAAATACTTCAAACACGAGGAAACTGTTCAAACCAGATTCCCCTCATGCTCTGGCACAGCTTAAAATGTACCAGTCAAAACCAGAATATTGATTCCAGGAAGTCAAAGTTCTCCCACTGCTCTTGAGAATACAAGGAAATAAACAGTTGTTAATGCATACACTGAGGCACCCTGGCTAACATGGTGATAAGCCCATTTTCTCCTTGAAGTTTATGCCTCCTGTGAGCATCAATGCTATGGCTTGTCCTAGAACTCCTTACATAACATGGGTAACATTTCTGTATGTAGCTGTATGGCAAAAAAAGGACTGGTCTGGGATAAATGAAGAACAGTCTTGAGGCTGTTTTTTTTTAAAAAAAATGTCTGGGGTGGGTTAAGAAGAAAAGAATCAGAAATATTACAATTTGGAAAGTATTCTGACACTTTGTCAGATAATATACCCGAGACCCACACAGAGTCCACTTTAAAAAGTCAAACCTGCTGACAATTCCTGGTTTAACTAACCAGGTTCCCCAACTAAGCGTCTGTTTTCATCTTTGATGTCATATGTCCACTAATTCAGTAGTGTTTGATCTGAGTGCTTGTCATTGATCTTTTTGCCCTCTGCTGTGACACATTGGCTCATTTCTCTAATCCACTGAATATTAACCGACCACAAACTCAAGAGGAGAACTGGTTTTAAAAGCAGTGTCTGTTAAATATATAATAAGGGCCTCATCTGGGCCATCTTTAACACTGAATGTGCCAACTCCTCTTCAGTCAATATTCACTGAACAAAGCCTGTTACCAATTCCAAGTCACAGGTTTCTGTTTGATTTCATTGCTTCACCTGGGTTGTCGGCTCTACTCGTGACAGCAGCACTGCTTGCACCTGTCAGTCATCCACGTCAGTGCAAGTGGAGGGCACCTGGCTTGCCACAGCAGCCGACCCAAGGCACTTGACTCTTCCACGATAGTACTGCCAGAAATAGGACTAAAATACCGCTTCTTGTCACAATAGCATTATATCTTTCTAAGAGGATCACTGTGCTTTTAAAGGGAGGTGACTTGGTGTGGGAAGGAGGGATTTCTCCTGATCTCTGTGGGAAGAGCACACGACTCCCTTGGGAGCCTTCCTTTCGTGGCAAAAGCTGAACTGCAAGTTGGCATGAGATGTTCTCCAGAGTCCAGCACGACCCTCCCTTTCTACCTCATGTTCCTACTAGGACTCAGAACTCTCCTCGGCTTCCCCATCTTCCCAAACATGCACATGCTGCCTGCAAAAAGGCAGAGGCATTGCTGGCAAGAGGATGGGAAAGGAAAGAAGGGAGAGGCCTTGCGAGCAGCATTGCTTCATCTGAATGAAGAAGAGGCATGGTGAGATGGGTGAGTAGACCCAGGCTCAGGAGAACAAGACACAAAACTAGAATAACAGATGTATCCATATTGTGGCAGCAGTTTCCATACTGAGTTCATATCAATGCGACATAATGAGATAGCACATACATTCACATTCAGAACTTCTGCTTTTTGTCTCACCTTGGAATCAGAAAAAACAAGACACAGGTGAACTCTTAACATTTATAGACAAATGGGAATTAACCTCAGCCCAATGCCAAAGTAACTGAGGAGCATTCGTCCTGCCCAAAGAAACACATGCACCCCTGAGAGAAAAGGATGCTGTAAATATTCTGATCTTCGGTCCCAGGCCAGCATAAAGCGCTGAGCATGACCGGTACTCTGTGTCATTCTGAATGTGATTCTGAACCTGTACTGCAAAGCCAGGCCTTGCTAATCTTCTAAATTTCAGCATGCTACACTTATTACTTCATCTTCTTCACGGAAGCATCTCTACCACACACACTATGGATTAGAGATTATTGGATTAAGCAAACAATGTTCACTAAAATATTTCAGGATATCCAGCTGTCCTGCACCAGCCTGTTTAGCAGCTTTAGCCGATCACTCAAAATGTAATTTGATACACTTTCAAAACCACACTGGATATGATACTGTTTGTGCCAGGCCAATGGTTCTGTCAAACTCAGAAACAAAATGAGCTTTAGAAAAGAAGATAATCCTTTTCTATTTTTAATTTTAACCTGTTTGTGAATTGAGGGATAAGATATCATTAAACTATTAATGTTTGTAGAGTGCTTTAAGAATAACATGTTTAGAAGAGGCACAGCACATTACAATGCTTTCTTTTCTGTTAAATCTATTACAATCTGCCTATTCATTTAAATAATTTGAATTTCTCAGATTGCACAAGGAGCTGACTCTTCTTTTCAATCATCATCTGAACATTTTGAGCAAGAGATTTTTGTCCCTGAGGTTACAGTGTTTTCTGCCATCCCTCCAGGATTCTGATATCTTAGACCTGAAATCTAGGACTTATAGTTTGCGGGTTTTTTTTCATCTTGACATGTTCTTCCTGTGTGGCTTTGCTTAATTACACATGGCTGTGCATGTACACACACACATACATACACACATAAATGATAGCTGGTTTTCATCAAAAAGGAATATAGAATCTTAGCTAAAATGACATTTAATCTTAAAAGCATTAAAAATTAAAGTAAACCTAGAACTCTCTTACATAGCACACCAGCAGTTTGTTGGTGAGGCAACTGCTGCTCCCATCCTCCTTGGCATCACTCTGCTCTCGGCTCACCATCCCTTTCGGAGCAGCCAGCCCTCGCTGCTCCCCCACAAGCTGTTATTCTCCTACTGTGGCCTGAAGTAGTGAAAACTTCCTGAAAGAAACTGGCCTTGTGGTATGTTGCCCCTTACTAAGTACTGAGGTTCCCTGCATCACAGGTTACCCTCAGTCTGCAATCCCACTGAAACTGCTGGCAGGATTTGGGTATGTCTTGGCCCCTCATTTGAGCCTGCTCTGGATATGGACAACATGTTAGCTGCCTGCCTGTGTTACAGGCACCTCCCTGGACATGTCCTCTAATGCTATGACTAATGCTACTATGCTATATGACTAATGCCTTACAATAATGCTAATCATTAGGTTAAGTAACCCTGCCCACCCCAGGGACAGTGCAGTACACAGGCAGGTAACACAAGTGGTATCAGTGTACTGAAGTGCTCCTGTGGTACCTGTCGGTGTAACAGGAGCCAGCAGTAAATTTTCTGCTTAAAAGCAGCTCCCCAGGAAAGGAAGGCACAGGACATTGCTTCTAGCTTTCCTCAGCACACCTCCTATCAGCAAAGGAGCTGATCTTCAACTCAGCAAGCTGAACTCAACTCTGCTGACTAAACTCCCAGAACAAGAGAATGCACTCAGGAGCTCAACACAGCTATTTTTGTGTATCCCATACACAAAGCAGGCATCTTATGATCCCTTTCAACCTGAAATTAAAACTCTACAGGTAAATCCCTTACATCATTGTGAAATCTGAAATTGGCCAGATGTACATTCCAGTTTTCTCAGGCTTTTATGGTGGCAAGACAGTTGTAGATTTCTAGTTTTTATGGTTATATAATAAAATATAGAAAGTAAAGCTGTAGCTGGCTGAGTGTTTCAACCACAGAATATCCAACAAAGTCCACCTTATTAAGGCTTATAAGGTACATTGTATTAGAAACAAAGCTGCTCATTCCTTTAACAAAGCAAAACCTCACTTTATGTCATGCATCTCTCTTCCTTCAAGTCACTGCATTAATCTGTTCAACACCTTGTACCTGCAGAATTAAAATTGGAAACACCACACAAATGTGCAAATGGCAAACTTCCACTAAACCGCAGCTTTGACTGTCACAACCCTGTTCAAAAAACAGAGACTGAAGCACCAAGTATCTTGGCCAATGTGCTATTTCTGGAAGAGGGGTGGCTGCTGCCACCGAGAAGGAAGCGGTTTCCCCTTAACTCACGTCAGGCTGGGCCCTGCTGCCACCTTGTCAAGGTAGGCCGAGGCCCTCCAGGCAGGAGCTGGTGGGGCCTGGCCGCCCCCTCCTCACGTACAAAGGCGGTGAAGGCCCCGCCCGCCCCCCAGACCCCGCAGGATCTCTAAAAGCCTGCCCAGGCCTGCGCCTCGGGGCGCCCCTCCGGGGACAGGGCCCAGAGCTCCCCCCAAGGGCCCGCACAAGGTAGCGTGGTGCGGGGGGCGGGGCCGGCCCCGCCAGCGCGCGCACACACTTGCGCCCCCCCCCCGCCCGCCCCGTGACGCGCCCAGGCCCCTCCGCTCTTTGTTTATCCCGCGTGGGGGCCGCGCGCCGGCCGATGGCGTCAGCGCGCCTCGCCCCGCCCCTCGGCCCAAGGCGGCTTCCGCCGCGGAGAGCGTCGCTGCGGTGTCGGCGGGGCGGTAGGGGCAGGGGCAGCGCCGGAGCGGTGCACGTCCCGGCCCCGCTAGCCCGCGCGCTCCCCGGTGCCTAGCGGCGGGAGGTGCTGGTCGCCGCCCGGCAGCTGGCGGGCGTCGCCTCGGCGGCGCATGTGCCCCGGCAGGGGTGGCGGGCGGCCGCTGTCCGCGGCGGTGAGGGCAGGGGAGCATGGCCACCCCCGGGTCGGAGAAGAGCAGCAAGAAGAAAACGGAGAAGAAGCTCGCCGCCCGCGAGGAGGCGAAGCTGCTGGCCAGCTTCATGGGGGTGATGAACACCATGCGCAAGCAGGTACAGCGGCGGCGGCTTCCCCCCGGCCCGGCGGCTCCATCGCGGGCCGCGGCGGGGGGCCCGGGGCTTGCGGCGGCCACCCGGCTCCGCCGCCTCGCAGGGCGCCCGCAGACACCGGTGTGAGCCCCGAGCCCCACCGTGCCGCCCGCCGGCAGGGTCAGCGCTGCCCTGCGGGCGGGGCCCGCCTGCCGAGCGAGGCTTTGCCCGGGGCTTCCGTCTGTCGGGCCTGGCTGCGGTGGGCAGCCCCGCCCCGGGCGCCCGGCGGGCCGGTGCCGCCGCGTCAGGCCGGCTGCGGGCCGGAGCCCCGGCCGACATGGCAGGCGTAACAAGTTCAGGTTTTACTTGCAGCAGCTTGTCGGTGCTGAAGGCGGCAGGCGCGGCGGATCGGCTGCCTTATCTTGTAGTATCTTGCCTGCAGTCGGGCAGAAGTTAAGCTGCAGTTGACGGCTGAATTTCCCCACTCAGAGTATTCGCATAGCCCTTTCCAAACAGAAACCACAGAAACCTGAGGGGAGTTTGGTTTTTAAGCGTGGTGATCCAGCATTTTAACCAGGAGCTGTAAACAAATGGACTGTGTACCCCTGTGCGGAGTGTGGGTGTAGTGAAGCTGCAGCAGGAGGAGAGGGATGGATGGAACCATGGTTTGGTCTCACAGGTAGCGCTTCTTGTGCTTCATGCTGAACACCAGGCAGCCAGTGGCACTGTGGGGGGCTACTGGCCTCATCTTTACAAATTCTGAACTTCTGGGCTGATTGGCTTCTAGGTCAATAGTCAATGATTATCAAAATATCACCCTTCCACTTACCAATAAAGCAAGAGTGGTAACTAAAATTACAATCATGCAAGTGTGTTTCAGTTGAGCTGTTCAAACTGAAAGAAGTGCTTTTTTTTCTTAAAAGGCTTCTGGTACAAGAGCAGAAAGATGATCCGTGTAGCTCCTTTCATACGAAGAAATCTTTCTCCTTGGAGGAGGAACTGGCTTGACTGTGGTACTGTGGTTCATTTAAAAACAGTGATGTGGAGCCAGAATTAAAGCTGACCCTGAAGCCAGCTGCTCGAGAACATTTGGGGGCTTTGTACTTGGCACTGTTGTGTGTTGGATCTTCTGGGGTTTAGCAGCTTGTCTCCCAGTGTTAGTCTTGCCAAAGGCTCAGTCCAGCTTTTAGTGCTTTATCAGCAGTCAGGGGTCCTGGCCTAGCAAGTGATACCAGAGTGTTGATTCTGCTTCTCTAGCACTTCGGCCCTCTTCTTCTCTCACTAGTACGCCATCAGTTGTGTTGTCTGCATAAACCATTTCATGCATCTAAGCTCCTATGTTTAAAAAACCAAATAGGTTTCAGTGGCTTCAGGTAGGGAAAGGCTATGATCTGCTATTTCAGTGTAGGCTTTGTTTCCATTCTGATTGGGTAAACATATTCCAAAGTGTAGCTGAGGTCAGAACTCTGCTCGTGACAGTTTAGCTCATACCTCTCTCTCCCCTTGTTACCAAGGGGATGCCAGATGCAGTTACGGTTTGTAAGTAGGCAGAGGAAATATCGCCCTCCCTTACATATATGTACAGCCCCTTAGCACAGGCAAAAATAGCAGTGCTTTACTATGTCACTACTCCAGTGTGGCATCATATTGTTGGTCTGTGTAAGTACGTCGTCTTTCAGTGTAGTATAGTGCCAACTATCATCTAGTTATAAGTTACTCTAAATAGGGAGAGAGAGGATCAGGATTAAATGCTGTGAAATCTGTGTGTGCACTTCCAATTCAAATTTCAAAATCTGTTATGCCTGGGGAGGTACAACTGAGTTTTGCCTGCTGTCAAGAGTTCCTAGAAACATCTAATCTGACTGCAGGTGGTGGCTTTGCATATCCCAGCCAGTGCTGACTGGTCGAGAAATTCTTGTGTAATTCATGACACTCATGCTTTTTTAGGAGTTGTTTGTAAGAGGAGGTTACCTGTTACTGGGGGAGTGGTGGGGTGTGTGTGTGGTGTGTGTGTGATTATGTAGGATAAAATTAGGAAGTCAGCAGGGGCCAGAGGAAAATGTACTAGTTCAGCTGATTAGTTGTGCTAAAGTTTAAAAGGATTTACAGGCAGCTCTTTCTTCTTTTATTTTGATAAGAACTATGCTGTGGTTATAAAACCTAAATACGATGAGAGTTAAGAATTTCTTGTGAGGGAACTAGCAAGATGCACGTGGAGCACTAGCTATTTATCTGCTTTAGTTTAGTGTTGTAGGAAAATGAGCTGACTGGAAAGTACAGCCAATGTTAGAGGCTGCTTTGTGTGTGTGCTGGGATCTAGAGGCAGCATCTATAAAATCTATAGAGTTTACTAAATGGAGGTGTGTCCATAGTTTACTGGTAAGACGTTGGGGGCAAGTGTGTTTAGTGTGTGGAGGACTTGCTCATCTCCAACACGAGATGGCCTACATCTTTTGGGGTTTTACAGAGCTATTCAACAGCATGTGCATAAATCCTTTGTTGAAACTTTGCAGCTGAGTGGAGGTTAGCCAGGAGTGAAATAATCGAGAATGAAGCTGGGACGGAGTTACAAGGTCTTGGTGAACCTGTTATTTGGAAGATGAAGAGTCCTCATGCAAGCTTATGTTTGGGTGTGTCCTCTGGTTGGTGTAACGCCAGTCATCTATTGCCTCATTGAGGTGACTCAGTGACACCTTCTGGAAAGAAGTACAGAAATCCTCAGAAGAGCATTAGTTGAAATGGAACAGTCACACCTAGAAACATCCGAGGGAAAGGAATTAAAATAATGGTCTGTTTTGGTTAACAAATATTTCTCCCTGCACCCAGAGAGGCTGTAGAATATTAGAGATGCTTCAGATGCTGAGCTGAGGCACTGAATGATTCTTAAAAATGCAATGTGGAATTCAAGCAACAGTTGCAAGTCTTACCATAAAATCCTGTGGCCAAGCTTTGCTATCTTGTACTGCTAGTTTCCAATGCTTGTTTTGAACCAGATGTACTAGGAATGACAATTTAAAAGGATTTCCTCTGAAACTTTTCTCAAATTCTCTCTTTTTTGTTGTTGTTTCAGTCCTAAATGGTTTAAAGCTACAGATGTGCAAAGGAAGCTGTATGTCACCCTTCCATCAGACTTCTAATTAGAACATTTAAAAAAAAATATTTTTTGTCCAGTGCATGCTTCTGAATGTCCTTTCCTTCAAGAAACTAAAAAAATAGGTTTATTTGATGAGGCTGTATATATGGCTTATCAGTCTTGTGAGGTGTAACCTAGATAATATTGTCTCTATTTGGAAAACATTCTCACCCTGTTCTAAGCACATATATACTTCCCACAGTAGAAATGTTTTTTTCCTGGGGTTAGTGTTGGGATGGGTGTAGGTAGGTGTTTCTGAAGGTAGCTCCATGAACATAAGGTGGTAGTCAAAAATGAATTCCTGTTTTTAGGAAGCAGTGCTGCTTGGTTTCTCTTTCCCAATGAAGAGGTTGGTATAATATGTTAACTGTAGTATGGTATGCATTTATCTCAGGCAGTATGTTCTTAGAAAGGATACTTTTTGAGAATATATTAAAATTATGTGGGTTTATCCCAATTCCACACCTTTCCTCTTGTGTCTCCTGACAACTTTTATAATTCTGTCACTTTCCTTTCTCCTTCTAGTGTATGTGTAGGGGAGAAACTAACCGCTTACATACAAAGAGAAAACAAATGAGAAATAAAAATACTTTTTTGTCTGGAAGTTAGTCCCTTATCCAGTGTTACCGGTCAAACGCTTCCATAGAAGTGGTATTTTGGGGGATCAGTTTTCTTCAGAATGTTCCATTGAATGCTTTGAACTTCCAAGTTTGCTCTGGTTGGGCAACATGATGGCTATCTCCAGATACGAGGTTCCTATGAGGTTTTTTGAAAACCAACAGCAAAGTAGAGAAGAAAGCCACTGATGGATGAAAAGAGTGTAATATAAATGCAGCCCCTGATAGATGTTGCAGGGCCTATGTTATTGGATACTGATGTGAATGCCCCAGGAAAACCTTTAATCAGAGTTCATGTTGCTTGTGACCATCCTTAAGGTACAAGTTCATGGGTAAACCGAACTTTGCTAGTTTCGAGATTACTGAATTTAACTTTACTTTCAGAAAACCTTTTTATTACATAGTGCTCTTGTGTGGATTAAGAAAAGCAATGAATTTCCGTAAGCTGTTTTTAAAGAAATATTGTTGAAAGATTTTTGAAAATGCTGATTGTTCTGTTTTTTTCTCTGATTTAGAAAACGCTATGTGATGTCATTCTTATGGTTCAAGAAAGAAAGATCCCAGCTCACCGTGTTGTGCTTGCTTCAGCCAGTCATTTTTTTAACTTGATGTTTACTAGTAAGTCTCTTCAAAATTGTTTATAAGCTTTCCTGATGATGTCCTATTAGACTTGTGGCTGACAAGCTGTTTATTTTATGAAAGGGAGTAATTTCATGGATAAGTGAAAATTTCCTCATTTTGTGTTGTCCTTCCATTAATTTCTGTTCACGGTTCCCTTCGTTTTTGCTTTAACTACTTTTTGGTCAAGTCAAGTGTTACTTCATATGTAAGCTTTCTTACTAATTGGGGCCCATACACTGTATTGGTCTCCCTCGCTTAACTTGAAAATTGGGAGTTTTTACTCCCATGACAGAATCTGTCCACCTCATTGCTTCCCACTATTAGGCACTCCCACATATGAAACAGGCTTTTAGAAGTGTAAATATTCTTGCATTTATGCTGTCTTTACAAATTCAGTTATGTAGTATCTGTCTTACTTTTGTATGCCTTACCCCATGAACTGTAAAATTATTATGCTATAAAACACACATTAAAGTAGAGTAGAAGTAAAGTAACCATGCCTTCCAGTGGTCTGTTTGTAACCATTTGCGGGCAAACTTACAGTGCCGTGTCTGGATGTGGGGAGCTCGAAGCTGTCTCTATTGTTATCAGCTTGAATGTGGAAATAGCTTTCGACAGTGCAGTGTGTGCTTTCTGTTTCTAATAATGCTAACTTGGCAGTCTGCACTGCAGTCAACAGCATCTATGACCTTTTCTGTTGAATACAGCTTATCATAATTTACGTAATACAAGCATGTATACACAACGAGTTACCTTGTTTGTCTCGCTACCTCCTTTCTTTCCTGACTTGCTAATACTAGTAATCCTGGGAGAACCACAATCAACTGCAGTTTTTAGCAGGTTCCCACTTGGTATAATCACTTTACTTTCTACTGTTTGCAAAATGTACAATAACTAGAGTGGCTTATTGATGTAGTTTGTCTTTTAATCTATTTGCAGCAAATATGCTTGAATCAAAGTCCTTTGAAGTGGAGCTAAAAGATGCAGAACCTGACATTATTGAACAGCTCGTGGAGTTTGCTTATACTGCAAGGTAGTTTTGTTATGTAAAGCTGACACTTTCTAGAAAGTGTGCCACTTGTAATTGATAAAAATCTTAAAATAATGCTTTTTGCTTCATCAGTTTTGTTATCATTACAGTTCTTTACTTTGTTTAAAGCCTGATGTGACTAGACCCTCTACTTCCCTTTTCCTTTTTATTTAGTCATAGGAAGCCGTACAGTCTAAAGAGAGTGGTAGTCATATCCAGAGTGCAATTCAAAGCACTTCAGGCTTTTGTCATACGTGTTGGAGTCAAATGGTATTTCCCATTGTTCTGAAATTCAGGCCTTTACTGATTATCAGCAGGGTTTCTCTTTATAGCTGTGGTATCTATTGCACAGAATCATTTCCAGGAGTTAAGCCTTCATCTCAGGACAGGCAGGGTGGATAACTGTTCTGTGAACAGCATTTCCCTCCTGTCTCAGGTTGTCCATGTGTTTAGTGTTGTTTGGTTTTGTTTTTTTTAAACAGAGCTTGTGCAGTTGACTAGGATTGTAAACAGTACTTCATGACTGATGGGTAGCAGGCCTTTCATCTTTGTACTAGTGGGATTAAGTCTCCTTAGGAAGGCTTTCTTCTTTCTTTGAGAGGAATCTTGCATGCTCCATCAGTGGTGAGAGAACAGTCAGTGTCAGCCCCCAGCCATATGGTTACTTCCCCTGGTGCCCAGGCTCTTGCTGTGGGCTCTGCCTTCTCTTGAAGCACTGCCAGACTGGCTGTTCTGCTTGTCTATTCTAGGTAAATCAGCCAGACCAGTCTCGACAATGAGTTTTGACAGATTTTGCTGATGCCTGTTTAGGACTAGGAGAAAAAAAAGGTTCTGTTCATTTTCTGTTTTGTGAAAGTGGCTAATCACACAAATGAAAGCAATAGTATGGTACTGCAGAGGCTTGTTCTTCAGAATCCAAGACTGGTTACTTCTTGCCCGTCCTCAGTAAAGAGGGCAGTTGAAAGAAATGTGGAGAGATCATGTAACAGAGGTTGTGTCTTCAGACTGTATGTGAAAGATTCTTGGCTAAATAGCAGAGAAATAATTTTACCTTTTATGTGAGTTGGTGTAAGTTGCTTTTTAGCTACAACAGCAGGTATTTTTAGTGACGCTAATTTTTATACCTTCTGTTTTGCAGAATCTCGGTTAACAGCAATAATGTCCAGTCTCTACTAGATGCAGCAAACCAATATCAAATTGAACCTGTAAAGAAAATGTGTGTGGACTTCTTAAAAGAACAAGTTGATGCATCCAATTGTCTTGGTAAGAGAAATGCAGACTTAAATTTACTGGTTGGATGGTTTTTTAAATTTTGCTGTTTCTGAAAAATAGACAATATTGTGTAAAAGACAGTAATATTTGTCTAAATGCAGGCATGTAAAAATATTTTCACTCAATCTGAACCGTGGTTCCTTGCCATAGATAAAATAATCTGGCAGCTGTCTCACCAGAGTCAGGGTCCACTAACTGTGCTAGGTCTCACCCCAGCTTGGCAGCACCCTGGAGCTTCTTGTTGATTAGAGAACCTCAGCTGTTTAGTAAAGTGAAGCTTCCAGTTGTTACTGTACCTGGAGATTTGGTAGAGTTGTAATTTCTACAAAAGTAGCATATCTTCTAAAAATATGAACAGGATAAGTTTAGGTTACTTTTGGTTTTAGTTGCTCTTCATTTTGACTGAAATCCATGAATGTCATCTGGGGAGGTTTAATACTTAGTGTATTCTGTAGCCCTAAAGTGAACTCGGTGTTATAAAAAGGTAAACAACAAGCAGAACTAAATGCTTTTTCATGCTTAAGATTTGGTGCACTTTATTTAATCAAAGAATAAAGATAAACTTGTTTATAAGTTTTCTTATTGACATTTGTCACTTAATTCTATTAACAACTGAATCATGTTACAGATGTTTATGATATCTGAAATGTTTTGCAGAATATCTGAATTACAATGATTCAACTGACACTGGTGCAGCACAGCTGTGGCTGTGATACAATTTCTGGAAGAAAGACTTTGCCTTCTAAGGAAAATGCCACTTAAACTTGCTTTGAGTCATATTCCCTCCTGTGTGGTTTTTGTTAACTAGGAAACTATTGTTGTCTCTTAACACTTGCAAGCTTTGTTGCTAATCTATAGCAAAAAGGGAGATAAAGATTAAATCAGTTTTTCCTCAAAGTTTTATTTACAAGTTGAAATGTGTTCTTTGTGGACTTGTAGGCAAGTCCACTGCTCGCTTAAGAAAAAGTGTATTTGAAAGAAACCATGGCTTATTTTCAATATCTTGACATTTTGTCAAGAGGTTAGACACTTGGATTTTGTGTTTCTGGATTGTGTTTTATTACTTGGAACAGCTCAGACTAGTTGCAGCCCATGGGTTGGTGATTGCTTCTATCCCACTTGCCATCTCCTCCATAGGAGGAGGAAGACTGTAGCATGATGAGAAAAGTTGCTGCTGAAAAGCTCTGTGCCTACCTGGTTTCTAATGGGAAGGTTGGAAACGGTGCTTCTCAGTAGCATTTGCTATTTGTACCTTTATGCCAACCTTCTGACCTTGCAGCAGCATCAACTTTACTTTTTTTATGTTGGTCTGCAGCTGAGTGTGCTACCTGTATACAAAAGTCTCAGTTCACTGTGACTCTTGTAGGAAATTGGGCTTGGTTGGTGACTGCTGCTGCATGGGGAGGTCAGAAAGCCCAGATCCAGTTTTTCAAGCTGTTCTGGTTAGATTTTGTTACTGCAGTATGGCTCGGACCTGGTTAAGGTACTGTTACCTGCTTTGTAATGGGGAAAGAAACAGTGAGGAAATAGTGCTGGAGAGATAGTTACTACAGCAAGTGCTGCCAGTCTGACTCCAGTTAGCTTGCTAGGGATGGGGATCAGCAGCTTGTGCTTATCTTTGTCTTAAGTTGCAGATGAGTTATGACAGCAAGTGGTTTAAAGAGGAAGAAAAAGCAGAAAAGCAGCATGGTAATAAACATGAAACTGGGGTTGCAAGTATCACTGAAATTACAGTAATGGTATTCTATTTTAATACGTTAAAGATAATTGCAGTTCAGATTTGGAAGGGTCTTTTTTCCTTAATTTTTCCTTCATAGGTATAAGCGTGTTAGCAGAATGCCTAGACTGTCCAGAACTGAAAGCCACTGCAGATGACTTTATCCATCAGCATTTCACTGAAGTTTACAAGACAGATGAGTTTCTTCAACTTGATGTCAAGCGTGTGACACATCTCTTGAACCAAGATACATTGACAGTGAGAGCAGAAGACCAGGTGAGATCCCTGTTTCATACCAGCTAAGAGCATTGAACTTCACTTTTTTAATCAAGAACTGGTTTAAAGGATCTCATTTCTGATGTTCCTACAGTATATGATGCACACCAACAGTGGTTGCTAAATTGTAGAATAAAAGGTGCATGCTAGCTTGGTCAAACCCAAATATTAATGAATATCCATATTTCAAGTGTGGTTATTGTATGTGTTGTTTCAGCAAGCTACGAAGAAAAGTCATAAAGGGAGGAAGCAGAACGGTTTCCTCTGAGATAGCTGTAGAGCTTCTGATTCCATAGTATTTGAGCTGAATTAATTTGATGTATTGGAGCAGCTGCTCCTAGACTGGGGCTCGTGCTATCAGTGAGTGTGAACTACTTCAAAGTAGTAAGCAAACTGCACTGTTTGTCTGCATGTCTCTACCTGAGTATGGTCTTAGCCCATTTCAGAGAGGAGTTGCTTCTGATAGAAATGTATGCATACACAAGTAAAGGTTGGAAAATTGAGGGGTTTGGAAGCAAGATGAACTAAACACTGATGCCTTGATGGTGATGGATTGGTGGAAGGCACTTATTTAGGGAGTGGACACAAAAAAGTTTAGGTGGCTGAAAGGAGCCTGGAGTTTCACTCAGAAGTTGTAACCTGTGGTGGAAATGACATTCACAGCTATCCCATTTGGAAAACTTGATTCGGCTTATAGCACAGCCCTGAATGCTTGTTCGCCAGCTTGTTCTTCCTACTGCGGGAAACTAGGAGTTATAGGTGTCTGCACTGCAGACTGAAGAGGTGATTGCAAGATGTTTGTAGCTGCTGGGTCAAATCTGTTGAAAACAAACTGAAGTCTTGCCTTTCTAGCTATACTATTCTGGTGCTTGAACTAGGTAACTTAAGTTTGTTTGGGTATGTCATTATGAGTTGACTAATACCTTTGAAGTGTAACAGAGGGCTCTCATAGCCAAGATGGTATATATATCCACTTAGAAATGGGTGTTTTCCTGACTGAAGTTTAGTTTTCACAGAAGTAATGTGTTTTCTTCAATGTATCTGTTGCAGTAAAAAGCTTTGAAAATAAGAATTACGAAGGGTGGGGGATAATATCAGGTGATTGAATACGTTAGTTGGCTGGTTACAAGTACAAATATGAATTATGTCGAAATTCAGCGTTCTTGCCACATGCTGGGAGAAGTTCAGGTCACAGGGTAACATTCCCAAAGCTGAAAGTATTGTTTAGCTTGCAGCCAAAATGACACTTTGGAATTTACATTCTTAAAGTTCTGTTGGTAAGGTAGGATGACATGCTTTAGCTTGGCAGCAGTGGTAGAAATGTTGTGTAGGCAGCATGGCATCATTAAAATTCCTTTAAGATAGTGGCAGCGTGCAGTATGAAACTGCAGAAGTTTGCCAGTGATACTATAGGAATTTTATTTCTCAGGAGTACTGCTAGAAAGTTGACATTTACACCGAAGAGTATAAGCATATTTACACTTAGCAAAAAAAGGAAGGTAGCTTTAATTACTAGCTGTCTTATTTTTCCTGTATGCAAGTCATGTTTCTGTTGATGAAGGGATACAGTGTTCCTGTCCTAGTCATTCTGTTGAATTTCCTTAGCTGGTAGAATTGAGCCTTAAATTATTTTATTTTTTTTTTATTTCTTTACTCTACCTTGCTCTGTGGTCATTTTGCAGGATTATAACCGAGGTGGTTTAGCAGTGCTTCTGAATAACTCAAACTCTGACCCTAAACATCTTTCCACATTATATCTTGGTCACTTACCACTGATAACTGTGATCAGTTTCAGCTACAGGAGTATGTCTGGACTGTGCTATCACTTGTAATGAAGTTAGTGCTGACTTGGAAGTGGCAGCATAGTAGATAAGCTTGCTATGTCTGAGCGCAGTATGGAAGTATCTTAGTACACAGGTAACGCTGGATTTTCATTTCCTTCCTTCCTGACCCAGAGGATAATCATAAATAGATCAGATTCTTCGTTACCTTCCTTGTTCTGTCCTTCCTGACCCCTAAGAAAACCTATTATCTTTTCCTATAAAGGGAAAGAGAGAAGAGGCTCTCTGAACGGTAAATTTATGGTAGGCTGCAGCTAAAACCTTTAATTTAAATGGTCCCCAAGACACGCTATAGCAATATATTTGGATCCCCAACACTATGATTTGATAACAGAAGTGGTTTGTCAGCTCGGGAGACTGCATCAGTTAGATGCTATTTTGGCATTTCTGGTGAAGTATTACCTGTGTTATGTTACGGAACTCAAAGCTTATTAGACTTAACCTGGTAGTACAGGGGTTATCCACATAAATGTGAATTGCAGATTCATGCTTTCCATTTGGAGGAGAAAAAAAGTTAAATAGCAGTAGTAGTGTTTGGTTTTGTTGGTTTTGGGTTTTTTTTTAAGTTTGTAGGTGCGTTTTGTTCTGTGGTTTTGCATTTGTTTTACTTTATTTCTGAGCACTGTCTCTTTTGGGTTTGGTTAGTTGTTTTGTTGGGGTTTGGTTTTTTTTGAAGATAATGATGGATCTCCACGTATTTTAGTAGAAGTTAACCTCCAACAGGCAGAAGAATCAATTTGGAGCATTAAGGTTTAGTTATTTGTCTTACTGTGTGGTGATGTTCCTTATCCTTTTCTTTCCTTCTCTTTTAAGGTTTATGATGCAGCAGTCAGATGGCTGAAGTATGATGAGCCAAATCGCCAGCCATACATGGTTGATATTCTTGCTAAAGTCCGATTTCCTCTTATATCAAAGAACTTCTTAAGTAAAACAGTTCAGGCTGAACCACTTATTCAGGATAACCCAGAATGCCTTAAAATGGTGATCAGTAAGTTGACCTCTAGCTGAAATCTTTAATGTTCTGTGTAATTTAAAAACTGCTTGTGGAATTTTTGAAGATTGTTTGCTTTAAAATGCTTTGGCAACATTTTCGTATTAAATTTGTCTGACTGTGTTCCCTCTAAGATGCTGTGTTTAGTTGAAGTTGGATTAGCAGATTATCATGTAAATAAACCCCATTTTATGTAACAGACTATGACTTTAATTTCTTTTCTCCTAGCAAGTGACATGAACTCATGACAAGTAATGGAATGGAGATTTTGTCAGTGAGTCATTAGGGTAATTGGAAGTGTTAGTGTGCCTTTGGGACAGAGTGGTAACTTTGATATTGTTCATATTTGTATGTGAATTAATAAAAAATACTGTATGTCAAAATTCTAATTACGATAAAGCTTTCCTAAGCAATTTAGAATGTTAAGCATGTGTTGTGCTGTTTTTATCTCATGATACATACTGACCATTGAGCCTACAGACAGTTGCATGCTCAAGGTGCAGATGAGGTAGGGAACAAGCTTCCCTTTTATTTTTAGACACCAACTGAGAAATTTTATCATGTAAGAAAGAAAAGCCTAGATGTTAATAAATATTCTAGAAAGATGTTTTTTAATTTGGTAGCAGTTAACTAGTTGGCTTCATTTTAGTGTAGATCTAAAAAACAGTAAACAACTGTTTTCCTTCAGTCTCAATGAGCAAGATTCAAATTAACTGTACGTTGGTAAGTATTTGCTGATCATGAACATCTCAGTCACATTTTGTGTGTGACATGGAGTTGGGTGGATTGCTTAAGAAATAAGGGGTTTCGTTTGTCTGGTTTTAGTGGCTTGTAATGTTACTAATATTTTTGCATTCTTTGCAGTGCTTAGGGGAATGCTTATTTTCTTATACCAATTGTAACTAATATTTTCACATTGTCAAGCTGAGAACAAAAGTGAGGGGATTTCATGAGGTACAATGTACTAGAGATGCCTTCCTTGTTAATCAGAAATTGAGGGGTGAGGAAGTTGGCATGGCTGACTCCTCATTGGAATCAAATCCCTTCTTTTAATGTTAGTGTTGTCCGCTTTAGGCTCCTAGTCCTGCCATTCCTTTTCTTTAGGTTTGCTTTCTTTTGCCCGTTTCAATACAACAAATTGAGTTGCTTCTTAATATTGGCTAAGTGAGCTGATTGATCAGTTGGTGTATAATGTGAGTCTATATCCATGTCCTGTTTTCACATGGAGCAGGCTGTTTGAAATAGGGTGTAAATTTGGGTGTATGCCTCCATCCTCATGTGCTGCTGTGCATTATTCCCTTTTAAATCAAAGCTGTATAGGTGTAATGTAGAAACTTGGTTTCCCCCTCTTCCTTCCCTTCCTTCTCCCTCCCCATCTCCGCCTCTGAAACCTCTCTTTCCATGTATAAGCAGCACTGGATCTGCAACAGTTGTTGTCTTCCTTCCAGGTGGGATGCGATACCATCTACTTTCCCCAGAAGACAGAGAAGAATTAGTGGAAGGTACACGGCCAAGAAGAAAAAAACATGATTATCGCATTGCTCTGTTTGGAGGCTCACAGCCCCAGTCCTGCAGATATTTTAATCCAAAGGTAATCGTTACCTCAGAATGCATTAAGATTCACTGTTTGTGATCTTACTTGGTTTTTATTTGCTGATGATATTAACTAAGACGTAATGATCTACAAAATGGTATTAGGAAGGATGTATTCCCTGCCTCTTGGGTATGCAGTTGGAAGAGTATGGTCAATTAGGTGTTCTCAAATCTGTGTACCTAGGTGTAATACTCCATTTTGAATAGAGTGATTATGTGTTTGTTTAGTGGCAACATTAGATACGGAGTTCTGATAAATTCGTCTGAGTTGAGAATTGATTGGTATGTGCATCCCCCATCGGGAAATAAAAGGTCACTGAAACATCAAGCAATTAGTTAGGAATATATGAAAGTCTGTATGCATGTGCATGCACGTATGTGTTCAGAAAATAACACAAAGCAATTTCTTTTTAGCACAAGTTAAATTATTGGCTGATATGTTAGCATAGAACCCAGTTTTAGAGTGCAAGGCAGTTTTTCAGTGCATTTATTATAAATATGCAACCACTCCTAAATCCCAATGGTTCACAATTTTGATCGTTCTTAATAAGGAGAAGAATTGGGACAAAGTATTACGTAAGTGGAAAAGAATGAGTTTCTACAACAAAAAACTTAGATGGCCAATTTACAGGAAGCAATAAAGCTTTGCCTGAAATTTGTTTCCATGTTCCCTGAATAAAATCAAACCACAGGGATGGTGTATGTTTCAGCTGTGCAGACTAGATGGTCTAGAAACACCAGCTGCATGCATCCATACTCTGTTTTACCAGGCAAGCACATGCAGTTATACAGAAAAAAGTTGCAACATAAACATCAGGGCTCTTCAAGTTATGAGATCACAGACGTAATATTTTGTTGCAGAAAATGTGGTTGTTCTAACTGAGCATAGTAAATGCTTGTTATGACTTCAAACAGTTTTATGTGTTATCTGTATAAACTTTATAGTCAGTATGAGCCCTGTCAAACCAAATTTGGAATGAATGAGCCCTTGGGATGTGTTTTGAACTCAGCATTCACATTCCCTTATGTAAGATAAACTTGAAGACACCTTCTTGAGCACACCGCTCAAGTCTGGGGAAGAAAATACTACCAGTTTTGTATTTTTATTGGGAATTCCAAATTCCTAAATAATGACCACCTTTACTCCATATACATACTCAAGTAAGATACCCAGTACTCCAACTGGGGGCAAGGAGGCGAGGGGAACAGAGCAGATAATTCTTTTTATTTCTGAAGTCTGAGTTGGGGAAGCCTTTGATCGGGGCATTCGTCCTTTTCAAAGAGTTACTTGTTCTTGGCATTTTAACAAGTTGTAATTCACCCGGTATGCTCTGGCCTTTATTTTATTAGAAGGAAATCAGATCAAAGTGTCTTTCTCGTAATCTCCAGTTACTTAAGTTGGAACAAAGCTAATTTTAGGCAGGATGGAAACTAGCTTTGAGACTTATTGTCCCAGTCATTAATTGGCAGTGTATTATCAGCATACTGTGTGTGTGGTCTCTTTACCAACCTAACTGATAGGTTAAATTCCATAAGTGCCTAACGTCATCAGTGGTCAGAACTCAAAAGACAGTGGTTGTTGCTTTATCAGTCTTTATAAATTAATATAACACACCAATCCAGTTGTCACTGTGTGTTTTCTGAAAACTTAATCCTGTTTGAAAACTAATAATCTCAGTGCATGCTGAGTGGGAGCGATAGGCAAAGACTTGCATCTAAAAGGAAAATTATGTATATAGTTAGGTGATCTTCAGTCAGACGTAAACTATAATATTACAAAGAAATTTGTTTAGTGGACAAAAAGCCGTATCTATGTAAGTCTACATAAAGCATCAGATAAAGTAGCTTATTTTTTTCATGGACTATTTGTCTAGCTGTAACACCAAAAAAGAATTGAGTTTGGAGAAAACTTTGCACAACTGCCTCTTGATCAAGCTTTATGACCTTGCATGTGGGTTAATGGGGGAGGGGGGGAAGGACAGGGAAGGAAAAGGAAAAAAGTGGGTAACTGGACATCTTGATTCTAACAAGCATGTCTTCCTTGAATGTTTTCCTAGTGCTTATATGCTTGCTTGAGTATTTTTAGCTAGCCTGTCCTGTCTTGTTGAATAGCTCTTACTGACTTCACTTCCAACTCTAAGCTATTTAAAGGTCCCTTTCTGGATGTTTTGCTTGAGTATCTGAGTTTGATCTTTATTTAACTGTGACAGTAGCTTGTTAAATGCAACAACCAAGGATCCAGATCCCCTGTTGAATTAGCATCGTGTGCATGCAAAATAAGTGTGGTATGTAAGGCTCCATGCTGCAAGGGCTGTGTCACATTTAACTCGCTTTAGTCTCATCACAAGGTGATAGGAGTGTCAGAGTAGAGAACTAAGGCTGTGCGTGTACTTTTGCAAGGTTAGGACCTTGGGAAAGAATTGAAATTGTGTCTGTTGAACTGATTCAATAGTGACCTAGTCTTTCACTTTTGATTTTAATTAAAGTAAATAATTAAATTCTTATGTCAGCAAAAGAAACAGTTTAAAACAAAAGTTAGGATTTTCATGAAAATATATTCTCAGTTGTGATATAAATGTCAATAATTCTAATACTGTAAGTCTAGTGCAAAAAACCTCAATTTTCACTGATTGCTTTGCACACAAAATTAGTCTATTGTTGATCTTCATTTCCTTGTTGTCAAAAAGGGTTCTTTAAATACGAGTGGGCTGCATATAGTGTTATTTGTTGAGACTGTTAGCAGTATTATTTTAAGTCTATATTTGTTGTCTTTGCACTGTAACTGGTATTTCTATTGATGCATGTACTTCATCAAGAGAGCAAATTGATGCAACAGGACAGACACAGAGAGGCATGAAACCTGTGGAGCAATCTGGCACTGTTTTGAGTAGAAATGTTTGTTTTCCAAATAGTACTAGAAATCCTAGATGTCCTATTAATGCTCATGGGAAGAATTTTCTCACTGAATTTTCCACAAAATGCTTTTTAAAAAGTTGAGTGTCATCCCCCCCTCCCCCCAAGCTGGGAATAAAATACTTCTTGTTTTATGAATTCTTGATAAAAAATTATACATGACTCTGAGATTTTTGAGGCAGTAATAAGCTTATTCTTTTGAATTTGCTGTCTCTAGTGACCAGAAATGGCTGGAAGCTTTTAACTTTTTAACAGTGCAGAATTCAGCAATGACAAGTAAAAACAGATGCCTGGCAATGTTAGTTCTTGATGATTACAGGAACCAGCATACCTTTTATAAAGTGATAGAGCTGTAGTTAAGAAGCTATTAGTGGGGAGGTTGTCTATATTAGGCATGTCTGCTGCTTTCCCTGATAAAGTTGGAAGAGGAGGTATCAGCTGAAAATGAGGGAGAAAGTCTTTGAAGGAGGTACTTTTTCACATGGCCCATAATTACACATGCTGTTCTTGTCACAGGATGTTGTGGCTACAGGAAGTTCAGATAGTTTTAATAAGTCATTAAATAAACTCATGAAAGAGAAAAACTCCTTTCAAAAGCTTTTAAATACAAAGGTACAGCTTCTGCCTCTGGTGTCCTGCATTCACAATTTGTTGAAAACAAAGATCAGCAGGGAAAGTGTCACCATGTACCTATCTTGGTCTGTCTTTCCCTACTCAGATCCCCAAAAATGAGGCTTGCCACTGCCCGAGTCTGTGTATGTCTTGACTGTGGCGTAAAGCAACTCTTCTGCCTAATTCTCAAATGTGTAAAATACATAAATGCATAAAGTGAAACCAATTCTACATGGTGCTGAGTAATGCTGAAGAGCATTACAAGAGAATGACCTAAACCGTCTTCTGCTGAAAGAGGATACTGCCGAGTATGCTCAGATTATGGCTTTTCATTTGATAAAGGTGTGGATTAAATGGTAGCTATGAACTGAAGCCATAAAAGTGTGTCCGATCACAGCCCTTTATAACAGTAAAGGAAAACAACAGGGGTTTTTGTAAAAGTGCCAGAAGTTTGAGCTAGAAAATATGTTGATCTTGCACAATGCAGTAAGACATTTTCTTAAGATTTATGCAGCTATTTATTTTGCCATGCTGTAGTATGGCTTTCCTTTCTAGGATGCCCCAGGACCTGTTTCTCACCATAAAGGGCCACATGCACCTGCCAGCTCTTCTTGATATGGGGGATGCTACAAGAAAAGATTGTAAGATGTTTTGGACTATAACATGCTCTGCCTCTCTTTCTTTGAACCCCCATGTAGGCGTCGCTGTTCTTCCTCACTGACCAAGGTGTTTGAAGTATGTCCTTGCTAAGAAAATGTAATGATGTAACGTCTTGTGTGAACCATTACAATGAAGGTTATTCAGCAGGTTGAGCTAGACCGTCCTGAGGTGGCACAGATAACAGCTAAGGTCCCATACTTTCCTGTTCAGTATAGGATACAAACTATGCTCATGGAATATGTCAGATGCTATTACTCAAGAAGTGTTTCTTGTGCTGTATGCTATCCTGGTCTGCCATCAGTTGCTGAGTTTGGTGTTCTTAAGGCTTTGGGTAGTGTTCCTGCCCATATTTGATACTTGCTGATTTTGCCAATCCATGCAAAATCAGTTTCTAGGCAACATGACTGCCAGTATTTGTGATGGAGCATTACCGTATTTCTCATGCTATCAACTGTGGATAGCTATAGATCATTTGTGTTTTGTAAATTCTGTAAATAAGCTTCTGGTTGTCATGGTAATAAAGTATGTATCAGAGCTTTTTAACTGAGTTGCTTGTCAATTTGGATATTACCTTCTTTTTCCATTGCCTTTGTTTGGTACCTTCTGTATTTTATTTTATTTTTTTAGAAAGAATCTGTTACAATGTGTAAGATGTCTTTTTCCATTCCTATAAAAGAAAATGCAATCCTGCTTTATTGATCGCATGCATTGTTTCTGGCATGATAGAAGCAAGAGGTCAGTTCTGTTGGGGAAAAAGAAAACAAACTTTTTCAGGGAAGCTGTACTGGGTGCACACAGGGAATGAGGAAATAGAAATTCATGATGTCGTGGTTCATTGCAGCTAACTTTGTCTGTGTCTAAGAATTTTTCAAGAGTACACCTGAGGAGTATTCTTCAACAAACAATATTCGTGTTTATTTTGAAAAGGAACTTTAAAACTGACCATATCTAAATCTCTATGAAAAGCTCTGTTTGAAAAACACTCGCTGTGCAGGTAAGTGTTATAATCTATTAGACATTACCTGTTCTTTGTAATGCAGGATTACAGCTGGACAGACATCCGATGTCCCTTTGAAAAGCGCAGGGATGCAGCTTGTGTCTTCTGGGACAACGTAGTTTATATTTTGGGTGGTTCCCAGCTCTTCCCTATAAAGCGAATGGACTGCTACAATGTGGTGAAGGATAGCTGGTATTCCAAGCTAGGACCTCCAACACCTCGAGATAGCCTTGCAGCCTGTGCTGCTGAGGGCAAAATTTATACATCTGGTGGTTCAGAAGTGGGTAAGACACTAAAAATCTTTAAAACAAACAAAAAAAAAGCACAAACAAAGATACCTGGAAAGTTTTCTGTTTTTTGCATGACTGTTGAAAAGAAACTGCACGTTGCCATGTTAGCCTAATGAGTTTGTTTTCCTATATTTAGGATTTTTATCTTCCCCACAATCCAACAACCAATTTCTGTTTCCTAAGCTAAAATGGTTTCAATGATTGAAATGATTAATACTTACATTAACTGGAGCATAAAGTATGCTGCAGCTCTTAAGAGTTAACTAGGGACAAAGATACGTTTTGGGAGTCCCACGCTGCTCTTAATTTACTTCTATAAATCCACAGAACTTGAGTGATTTAAAATTTTCTATGATGTATGGCCAGAATAGCTGCATTTGACAATGGCATTCCTTGAATACAACATATGTTGGCCCTAATGAGGTTTTTTGAGAAGGAAAAAAAAGTGGAAGAGCTTTTGAAACTACTGCCAGGCCCTGTAAAGGAATCTGTCCAAATTTTCTGTCAAATGACAGAGGTTATCTTCTGTTAGCTTCTTATTCTGTTGGTTTGCTTCAGTAAATGGAGAAATACTACTGTCTTTAGGTGGTATTACTCATCATAGTTGGAAAAAAACCACACCATTGGGGTATGTTTTCTCTCAAAAAAATTCTAGTGGGTGACATGCAACATTTTAGAATTTATTTTGTCTAAATCTGATACATCATCGACAAACCAAAAATTGGAATGTAGTTATGTTATATCCATAAAAATACTGAGCTTCAGAAAAAGCTGTGTTCTGGGGGAAAAAACCCAAAACAAAACAGAAAAAATCCCACCCCAAATCCTGTAGCCACGGAGAAATTCTCTAGATCTTTTGGAGTTCTGCCTTGGTGCGGAGGGAGGTGAGCACAGGGAAAAAAAGGTCATAATCGGTGCTTAACATTCCTAAGTCACTTAATGGGAAGCTGTGACATTTAGATAACGTTCTTCGACTACTAAAATATTTTCCGAAGTCGAAGGTAGCTGCAGATTAGACGGTTCCTGGCCGCCACCTGGTGGGTAAATATGAAATAGCACCTTTCCTGTTCCTTGAAATAGGCTTAACTAAGGCTGCATTGGGAAACTTGGAACACTACAAAATGTTGTAAATCTTCCTAGTTTCTCACATGTCAGATCATGAGGTTGTGTGATACGAACTTTGATTGTATAGTTTATTTTCTAATACATTGTAATTAGTTAACACAACTGTAAGGAAATTGTCATTTAGGGAGTTTTCTTTTAAATCTATCCTCACATTACTGCCCAGTTTCACTTTGCTTTTCATAAGTGTTACTCAGGACAGAATAGTAAGAGCTAAAAATTAATAAGAGTTTATTTTGCCTGTACTTTTTTCTTCTTTGGAATCCATTGAACACTGCTTGTTTGAAAAAGTCTGTCTATTCTGAATCTAGCATTCTCTAATTGGAGCAGGCAATTACATGAAACCATTAACTGGAGAAAACGCTGTAGAGACGTCTAAAATTGCATTGCTTTTTGCACAGACTGAAGAGATTTGGAAAACAAATTACTATGCCAGTCCATTACAGAAAGCAGGGGTTTTTTCCCCTTTTTGAATTGATGGGAGTACTGGTTGTTGGGTTTTTTTTCTTGCAGTAGCTAGCAGAGTTTGGAAGCTAAACATACTGAATTCTTCCACTATCATTAGGTGCAGGAAAAATATTTGTTATACTGACAGCATACTGAAAACAGAAGCTTTTACCTTTTTTAAAAAAATTAAAGACAGTTCTACTGTATTTCCCATAGATGAGAATGTCTACAACTTCAAAGCAATAAGGATGTGTACTTACATCAAGCAAAAATGTCCCACTATATACAGGTCTTTGTGATACTGAGAATTACGTGGTAGGCGTAAACAAATGTGTAGTTCATAGAATTCTGTTCCTGTATTTTGGGTCTGGAAGCATAGCACTGTTTTGAGGGTTCAAATGCCCCAGCTGGCAGCGAGTGCTGTTAGTGTGACACATTTGTTAGAAGCAAAAAGCCAAAGAAAGAGACACAAGAGAAGACACCTTTAACTCTTCTAGATGAATTTATCGATTGACACAAATGGGAAAAGGATGGATGGGAGAACTTTCTTTACTGAGGAAGTTGCATCCAGCTTTCTTTGCTTTGGCTGTGGTTCAGCTAGTTACCTGAGCACAAATCTTTAAGCTGCCATCTATTTTCATTAGAAAAATCGCTTTTGAAATCAGTAATAGTATTACTGGCCCTTGAGGGAGGAGTACTTCCAGAAAACAAGTATCTGCCAGTCCCCAGGAAGAAAGTAAAATGGTGAGGGGCAGCTGCCTTGTATGTTATGGCGTAATCAAGCTATCTAATTCCAAAGGCAACAAGTATTCTGGGAATTGGGCAAGTCACACTGCTTAGAGAAAAAGACTCGTGAACCTGTGCCAAGTTTACAAAGCTGGTTTCATCTTCACATCTGAAAGTTAAATATATTTCCAGGTAGTGAGAGTAGCATGAGATGATGACAATGTTATTGATAATTTATATACATCTCTGTTATTGCTGCCCCCCCCCCCCCCCCCCCCCCAAAAAAAAAATTATCTTCATAATTTGTTTTTGTTTTTAAACACGGATAGCAATTTTATAAAGTTACTTACATAATTTGGAACAAGAGTCAAAAGAATTAGAAGTATGTACTTTCTGAATAGTCCCAAGCTTCAGGTTGGTTAGTTCTGCTTTGGAGGTGGGAAAGCAGCTTTCCCTTTACAACTAGCAAATAAAGCATCAATTTGATAATTACTGTTAGACTCTTCTCTTGAAAGATAACCATAGAAGTTAATGCTACTTTGGTGGGTTTCTATTTTTTTTTAAGGAAATTCTGCACTGTATTTATTTGAATGCTATGACACAAGAACAGAAAGCTGGCACACAAAGCCTAGCATGCTGACTCAGCGATGCAGCCATGGAATGGTAGAAGCGAATGGTCTCATTTATGTATGCGGAGGAAGCCTAGGAAATAATGTTTCTGGAAGAGTCCTAAATTCCTGTGAAGTTTATGATCCAGCCACCGAAACGTAAGCATTGTATCAATTCTCATTCTTTTTGGTCACTTGTAGCTTTGCTCGCTCTGTAAGTAACTGAAGTGTAGATGAATAGGAAGGATTGTATGTCGTAAAGAATTTTCCTGAGTTTAGCAGTAATAAATCAGTTATTTGTAGTTTTACTTAAAAGGCAGTTTGTCTTAAGCAGCTTTCTTCTGTTATTTCATTTTCCTAATGCTAGGAATCTTATACTTATTCTAGGAACTAAATAGTGAGTTTTCCTGTTTTGTTTGGTTTTCTTTTTCCCCAGGTGGACTGAGCTGTGTCCTATGATTGAAGCCAGAAAGAATCATGGGCTGGTGTTTGTAAAGGACAAAATATTTGCTGTGGGTGGACAAAACGGCTTAGGTACTTTAATTCTATTAATTCTCTAGCTGGTCACACAAATTTCATGGGGCCTTTTTTCTTTTGCAAATAACTAATTTTACTCTTTTCAGCTGAAAAACTTTGATCAGCACCATAAAACATGTCAAGTTTTTGTCAAATTATTGTTGTCTTCCTCCTTTCACATCCCCACTTCAGAGCTTGAAAAGTAAGATACTTTGTACTAATGACAGTACTATTGAATTCAGATATGCACCTGTACAGTAGCCCAGTTCTGCAAGAGTTAATATGGCTAAACCAGTCATCTGAGAAAAGATAACTTTGTTTGTTACTTCAGTCTAAAGACTTAAAGCTAGTCGGCTATTTTTTTAAAGTGGTGGAAAAAATGAGCACTTTGACTGCCCTAGTTTTGAAATATGACTCACTGTCATAGGCAGGTCATTTACGATCTGCATGTGTCCTTGTCTTTAAAACTAGAATAATGAGTTTATTCTCATTCTTATCCAGGAAAACTGAATTTTAATTAACTGAATTCAGAATGGAAAATTCTCCGCTATGAGGTTTATTAATCGCTATTTATGGTAATTGGAATATTTGGTTTCAGATTATTGCTATTTTAGAATATAGCTTGTATTTCAATTAGCTACTAAAACTATTCCAGGATGATTGATTTCTAATACAAAAATGTCAGTAGATGCATTTTTATCAATCAGTTATAGCCAGGACTACCCCTTTGCAAAATGTTAATGTATTCACTGAATGCTCATTTCAGAAGTGTGTACTATTGAACCAGTAAGTTAAAGTATTATTTTGCTCTTCAGATTCTTTAGCCTGACTGACTAATTGTTCTTATTGTAATACAATGGGGAAGAGTTATACCTGGGGTGAAATATTTGTACCTCAACATTATATAAAGGTTTCTTAATCTCTCAGATCTAATAATTCAGGATTGGAAGTGAAAAGTCTGTGACTCGTATTAAAATTGTTAAATAAGGATAACAGGATGTTTGTAGACGTTTTACAGTGCAATTACTAGCCTATTTTCTAAAGAAGTAAATCTTAGTCACAAAATGTGCACTTCTCTAGTAACTTTTGATGCCCTTGGCCCCTTTTCAAGGGGACTTAGGCTTTCAAAGTTCAATGATTTTAAGATCCTAATGGAGAGACATCCTCTATCGGTAAATGACCAATTTAGGTAAAGGTACTCGGTGACCCCTGTAGAATAAAATGCCCATACTATAGGGAAGTTTCAGGTGGATTCCTGGGTTTTAGTCACTAGCTACAAATCCATAAGAAATCTGGCACTGTTAGTTGTTCTGTTGATGAAGTAACATGTTAGAATGTCTAGAAAGTGTATAATGTGAAATTTTGTACAACACATCTCACTTCCAGTCTCCTTTTTACTTTTCTCTGTTTCTGTATTTATAAAAGGGCAAATGGCTAGTTTAGAAATCTGTGACCTTTTTTCATATTTGGTGGGTTTTTTTACTCTGATTACGTTTTAATCTAAACCTTGAAAATAAAGACATAAGTTTAATGAAGCATGTGTATGCTCTAATTTAGTCCATACAGTATAATGTAATAAGCAGTTACCTATTTCATTGCTTTGTAGGTGGCCTTGATAACGTAGAATATTACGATATCAAGATGAATGAATGGAAGATGGTGTCTCCAATGCCATGGAAAGGTGTAACAGTGAAGTGTGCTGCTGTGGGATCTATAGTCTATGTCCTGGCTGGTTTTCAGGGTGTTGGTCGATTAGGGCACATTCTTGAATATAATACTGAAACAGATAAGTGGATAGCCAACTCCAAAGTCCGTGCTTTCCCAGTGACAAGTTGTTTAATCTGTGTTGTAGACACTTGTGGGGCAAATGAAGAAACTTTAGAGACCTGAAGACCAGTAGGAGATGCTGAGATGTTCTTCAAGGACTTGGGGAAAGATGGCTGTTGGTGCTTTGCTTCCATGTTTTACTGAATCTTGTTAAACTGAGTAATAAGAAAAACAGATGCAGTCTTTCGATTTGTATATACAGCATATTATATAACATGGATTTCGTCATGCCCATTTTCTTGTCTGTTTTAAGAGATGGGGATGTGTTTCAAGAATCTGCTTACCTAGCTGAGATCATATGGCATCTTCCTCTAAAAGAACTTTGTGTGGCCTTGTCAAAAACAGACCCAATCCAATTATTTGAAAGAACTCAAAGCATTTGATGAAGATGAAATGTCTGGTTAAATGACACTGTACTGAGCTTAAGGTGCAGGGATTCTTCATTTAATAAAGGTGAGTAAATGCAGACTGGGTCATGAGAAATATGAGCAAAAAATATTCTCATTTGTACCTACCTGCAGAAATCTTACCAGAATGCAATGAAGATTCTTCCTCAGGAAAGAGCAAGGGCAGCAGTATGATAAAGGTTCCCATGGGGAATGGATATAGGTTATACAGCTGCCTACATCATGATAGCTGCCCTCGTCCTCTGACTTTCTTCCATCATTTGCATGACTGCCTATCAGACCATAAATTTAAAACAGGCCATATAGAGAGATTACAGAAGCATTTTGCTAGTGACCTCTTTGCCATTTTGGGGAGCTTTCACAGGAAGACTTTCATTTTTTTTATTATACTGAGGTTGGGGAATGGTTGGGGAAGTTCATGATAATTGTGCACTATAATTAGCAAGTTGGAAACTTGGGATTAATTTTCAATATATCTTCCCAGGCATCAGACTGTACATACTGTGGATGCCAAACCATTAGCAAAGAGTGGAATAGGGATGGAAAAGTGAAGTCAATACAACAAATGTATTGATTTTCTTCCTGAAAATGAGTGTTTTTAAAATGCCATGAACCAAGTCATTAAAGATACTTTATATAAGTCTTCTAAAGTTGCACATGGTTATTAATCTCTGGTCGATAAGCATATAGTTCTGTAAATGTTTCCAGCCAACATGATGGCAAATTTCTTCCAAGTAGTTCAGCTTGTCAAGCTATGGGTGTCAATACTGTGTACATCTTCTAACTGCTGGAAAACTATACAAACTATGTATGTATGTCTGTGCTGCGCCCATACTAGTTCATTGATGTCTTCATCCTAATGTTGTCACTTCTTTTCTAACTTGCTAATTTTTTCAGATCTGTTTCTATGAGACTATCGAGTTAACTTAAAAAGTTGGTGCTTGCCTACCTGTACCTTGTGCGTTGCTGGTGGTGTGGATTTTTAGTCTTTTATTTCTGAACATCCTCAGAGTTCTCCTAAGCAGTATAAATTCCAGCTTCCAAAGTCAGTGCTTCTTTGTAGACTTCCTCCTGGTTTTCTCCTCATCTTAACAACTCTGCATGTACAGAAAGTAGTAGATGCACACATGGGCTTCACAGTGGTTCCTGCAACTCGGGATTTATTCAGTAGTAAGTGAATGCTGTAAAAGCTTTGTTTCCCCTTTGCCTTTTCCTTTCTCTGAGCCATGAAACAAATGTGTCGCTGGTGTCTCCAATCCTTAATTCTACAATACGGTACAAACTGGAGTGAACTGTGGACTTTCTAGGGTTGTACGGGCCGTTTGACTTTATCTGCTTTTTAAAACTGTGAAGCACCTTTCCTTAACTTTATTTTCAAGAGGTGTTAATAATTCATCTTAAGCTACCGAAAGACTTCTAAGTGTGAAGGAAGAAATGACGTGACAGAGGCCTCTTGTGACGAAACAGGCCTCGGTGGGGCTGCCCCTCACGGCCACCGGGGCCATCTTAACACCTTTGCGCGAGGCGGCGCAGATCGTGTCTCCGCGCAGCGGGGCGTTGTTCTTCCTCGACTTTCACCCGGCCGTGTTGCTTAGATCCGGTCGGGTATCTGAGCTGAACAGGGTCCGGGGGGCGACACTCCCCGGGCCCTACCGTGCCGCCCAGCGCCCCCGGCCCGCTCGCTGCGCGCCCCCCCGCGCCGCCGCCTCAGGGCTGCCCGGCCGCGCCTGCGCGCGCCACCCTCTCCCCCGCCCCGCGGCGCGGCGCCGGCCTGTGGCGTCACAGCTGCGGCCTTCGGCGGGGCGCCATGGCCATCTGTCAGTTCTTTCTGCAGGGCCGCTGCCGCTTCGGCGACAGGTGCTGGAACGAGCACCCCCGCGGCGGCGGGCGCTACGGGCCCGCGGCACCCCAGCACCAAGGTAGCGGCGGGCGGGAGGCGCTGGCGGAGCGCCGGGAGCGGGGCGGGGGGGGGGGGGGGGGGGGGCAGTGCCGGCCCGGCTCGTGTGTCCCTGGAGCGGGGCTCTGGCGAGGGGAGCGCGGCTTCTGCGAGCAGCCAGCAGGTTGCAGGCACCTGCGTGTTGTATCGTTTGGAGGTGGCCGTAGTTCTGCGGGGAGGGGGGCCTGTGGGAGCGCTGGGTGGGCGAGGGAGGGGGGGTAGGGAAGGGGCGGCCACGGGCACGGCGGGGCGGCGGCGGCTGCAGTCCCGGCCCTGTGGCGGCAGCGCGCACCGCTGCGGCGGGGCCTACAGGCTCAGCGCGGGAGGCCTGTGCTGTGCAGCAAAACCCCCGCTACAGCTCCGGAGGCGGGAGCCCCTGAGGTACATGTGCTGTGAGTTAAACTTAAGTTTGGTTTCTTGGTGTTTTTTTTTTTTTTTCTGATGCGGTAAGGTGCTTTATGATACAATGTAAGCCAAACCGAAACAGCGCCACGAGTTGTTGGCATCCTCATGATGGGAGGAGGAGTTCATGTTTCCCTCTGATTGCAGAACTGACTTGAGTAACTCACTGGGTTAAGCTCACTAAATAATTAGGCAAACTCATCAGGAAAAAAACCTACGTTGTCTTCTCAAACGTCTTATTGCCACCATAAGAATAATATACTTACAGGTTTTGTTGGTGTAGTATTGTTTAATATCTTAATGATTTAAATTTTCTGTCGTTTGCTTTTTTTTTTTTCTTATTGGAAGGTACTAGCGGAGGAGGAGGAGCATGGGGTACCACTAACCAGAGATATACCAGTGTCATCCAGCCATCTACCTTTAAGTCTAATACGTGGGGTGGCAGCAGAGATCATGGAAGAGGATTTTTTGGCTCCCCTGATTTTGGATCATCAGGCAGCAGCAGCAGAAATGCCAGCTTTTCGCAGAACAGATTCTCTGCATTAATGAACAGTCAAAACACGGCTGATGGCTATAAAGATGAAGAGGAGAGACTTCTGTAAGTTATAGTCCTGTCTCGCTGAAACTGTTGAGAATGAGCTGTTCAAAAGCTTACAGACTTACAAGAGAGAATGCAGCGGACTTGATCATGAGTAGGAGGCTGGGATATGTAGTAAGAGCCATATAAAAACTACTTCATTTAGTTCCCTTGCATTATGATGTCATGGGAAGAAAGTAGTCCTTGTTTTGAACCTGAGTTGGGCAGCTAGGCGACTGCAATATTACTAGGATAGTATGGTATTTAAGTTGTGGGTAGGCATGTAAGGATGGAAGCAAAGGTTTCAGTACTTGAGAATAAGGGATCAGAGCCCCTTGGACAGCATTTCAGTCACTCTAAAAAAAAAAAAAAAAAATCCCCCTCCAAAAAAAGCCACCAAAAACCCAAGCTGTTTGAGAAAATGAACAATGTGACTTGGGTTTCCTGACATTTAAGATGATAAATTGTTCTGCCAATAGCAAAACTACTGAAACCTGGTTTCACATGTGTGTATCTTAGTCAGTTGAGACCAGCCAGGTTCAAGGTGATTACAGGGCAGGTGATGAGAAACAACAGGCAGTGTAATTTCCTGAAGACGCAAGGTTTTAGAACCATGTGTCACAAGCATTTTCTTAATGTAATCTTAAAATAATAAACAGCTTATTTATTCATCTTCTGAAATGTGAATGTATATTGTGTTACGAACGTCTTAAATACTTAGAAACTGTGTTTGCTACTTTGCAGTGATCAGCTTGCGCACTTTATTTTTTACCCTTTCACTGTTTGTTTACATTTGGATTTATTTTTGTTGATGTAGTTCTGTTTCGTTGCTTTTGCTATGTCTGGATTCTTCTGCTTTTGATTCTCTTCAGAAACTTACATGGAACACTTATCTTTCTCCCTATTTTTTCTTTTTTCTGAATTTTGCCATTTAATACTGTGCATGTTCACTTGTAAAATCGTCTAGTATTGAGAAGATTTTAAATTGTATTGTGATATACAGTCTCAGAGAAAATCCCATGACAGCATATGCCATACAAGGATTAAAAAATACTTTGTGTGTTTTGGGATTGATTTTGATTTACTTGCAGTTAGATGATAAATTAGATGCTCTGAAGGGACATTTATATATCTTGCCAAATGAGTGCATTTTTTCTACAGCGAACTGAGTACTTTTCTTGTTCATTCTGACTTGTGTCATGCCTCGTTAATTTTCATGATAGCAGGTATTTGAATCTGACTTTGGCTTCAAACTAGGCAATTGCATCTGGTGGTTTTGTTTTGACAATATAATTTAACCTCCATATGTGGGTGTTTTTGTTTGTTTTCTAGCGAGTCTATAGTGAAAGACATGGAGATTTGGGAATCTTCAGGACAGTGGATATTTTCATCTTACTCACCAATGAAAGAAAAACCTAACGTCTCAGGTAGGTAATGTTTTCAGTGCTGCTGCATATTGCTGCTATTTAGGTTTCTTAAACTTGTCCACACTGTTTACCTCTGTGGAACCATTAGCAAAGTGATGATTTGCCTTATGGTGCAACAGAAAGGAATACTGGGTTATGGCAAATTCATTTTGGACGTTCACATCTCTGAAGTTCTGTAATGAATCCTTTTTGTGTCTCCAACTGTGACTGACTTCTTACAGGTAATGTACCAAGGCCCATTTCTTCATAACTATAGATGACAATTGGAAGTATTAATGTATTTTCTTGGAGGTTTTTGATTACTCCTCTCCTTACAGGCTTTCGAGACTTCTCACCAGAAGAATTGCATCTGGAGTATTACAACTGCACAGCAAACAATAACATTCAGAGCTATGTAAGTATTTTAAAAGCACTGACTTAATGTGGGCACATTTTGGGATTAGGACTTGTTACTGTTCTTCAGGTGGCAGCTCTTGACTCAGGTAATTACCAAACTCCAGGACATTATCAGAATGCCAAAATATTTTTCAATTATTGTGCACCAAATAGAGTGCAAAAGTAGCTGCTAGTCTGTATGCTCTACCATAACTTGCTGTTTCAGTCAGAGGTCACGGGCTCAAACTGTCAGATCTGAGCTTCTAAAACTGGTGGCCTAATGTCTTGACACATCAGCTGCTACGAAGAGTGGTGGCAATAGACTTTTAGCTAGTCTCAGTTAAACATACGGTCTTTTCTCAATCTAGACACTCCTTGACTTAGTCTTGTCCCTGCCTTTTTGTGTTATTTGTAGAAGTTATTTGAATCCTGTCTCAAAAGTTTAATACTTCATATGCTATTGGTCAGTTTGATTGTTATAGCTGATTATATAGTGCTTTAGGTAGAACACTAGGGAAGTTTATTTGACCTTGTTCTTTTACATAGCTTTGCAAGGAATTAATGCTGAAAATAGCAGATACTTTTAAAGGAGTATATACATTTGCTAGAAAAAAAGACATACATGAGGTTTTATATAAATATATCTAAATTTATGTGTCTGGTGCCTCCCTCTTTGTTCTATCAATATCAAGGAAGCCAGCAGAATTTAACGTTATGCCAGGAAAGGAAATAGGCTATTGGGTAGGTGCAGGTACAAACAAATTGCACTCTTTTTTCCTCTTCTCCTTGGTTCTGTGTTACAGAAGGAATTGCTGTTGTCACCACTCGTGCTTCGTGTGTTTAGAATTACCAGAACTGCATTTTCAGAGACAGGGGATACCTTTTTTTTTTTAAAAAAAAAAAGTCAATTAAAAAAGACTGAAATGATTAAACAGTACACTATGCCTGGCTATTAAAAAAAGCATTTGTGGTCTCACTAAAGCTTGTGAGTGCAAGTTCATGAAAGTCTTAGTGTATAGGTGGTAACTGTATGACACAGTTCTCTCACAAAATGTTTAAGCGCAACAGGTCTTTCCAAAGCATGTTTCTGTTCTTAACCCGGGTCAAAATCCGAATTTTCCACTAAGTTGTATAAGAGGTGATACCAAGCAACATGATCTTCCAGCATGTGACTAGACACAAAAGAATTATTGATGTTTGTGATGTAAGACTCTTTTGAAAAATTAAGGAATTTATTTACAAAAAGGTTACTCGTTCCACTCTTACAGGCATTCAGGATATTATGTATTTTACTTGTGTAGTTTTTAAGGAACATTCAGTTAGGCCAGGCTTTGCATAAGATGTGTGGATAAATATAGGAAATCCAGGTTTGAAATTTCTGAAAAATTATTTATAAAGATTTTCCGGTTTCTTGTTTAATACTTTTTAATCACAGTTATCAAGACACAGGTGCTACTTACTGCTGGCATATGTTCTGTGCAGTTATCCATTGGATCATGTTAAAGGGGCTGATTTAAATTAAAGAAGTTAATTTCTGCAAAGCTATATATTTTAGGGTGGTACTACTAAAGTGTTCTGAATTCCAGTGCTTAGAAAGTGGGCATTTTGTTTGTGAAAATGTAGGAGAAGCTAAGCAAGTCTTAGGACTTCAGCTTAATGAGTGAGCTCGTAAGTAGACAGGCCAGAAATAAAACAGGGATTGAAGAGTTTGTTCTCATATGCATAAAACTTTACATATCTTGTGTGTGGTTTAGTTATGTCTTCTTTTTTTTTCCTCAAGCACCTAATTTAGATAGTGATAGAACTTAGATTTAGAAAGTTTCAGGATTTTTTTTTTTTTATCTTACTGTTATGTGAAGTTGATTTAAGGGCAATAGTAAGAGAGTTTAAAGAAATTCTGTGTTAATAAGAAAAATTTCAGGTCCTCACCATGAAGTTTCAGGAAAGGAAAAATCTTGTCTTCTTGGATTAATGAAATTTCTTTTCTTATTCTAGAAATCTTTCAGTTTAGTTATCAGATCACTCTTTTTTTCTGGGTTTTAAAGTCTTCACCAGTAATAAAAACCTGCTTTTCTTTTCCGCCTTTTTAGATAAATTCTGTCCAACAGTTAGCGAAACAATGGAAAGATCGGCTGCTTCAGTTGAAAACTTTAACTGCATCGACAAAAGCAGCTTTGGTAAGTGTTAATGAAAGGTAGAATATTCCTGATGTCGTTTTTTATTAATCTTGGGCAAAGGTTTTTTTTGGATTCATGGTTTTTTAGACACATCCTGCCAAACTTCCCTGCAAATGTCAGCATTAATTTCTGTTACAAAGACTTCTCTTTTATTAAAAACACACAGAAAAAAAAAATATCTTGCAAATGTTCTATAGAAGCTTTAGCTATTATCGAAGTATTTAACTACGCTTCTACTACCTTTATATAAATAGGTGATAGGTATTGCTTCAAAGGTCCTGATATACTATTTTACACCCAAATATACATGATTCTTTTAGGACATCCTTGTTTGCACCTAAATAGCTGAGACATGAAAATCTTAAATTCCTAGATTCATTGGCAATCTTATGGTCGATGTTTGAACTGTTCTGAAAATGTCAACTACAATGAGTTACATTCTGGCACTGCAGCCCTGAAAAATATCTGGCATGAAAGTGTTTGTCTGACTGGCAGCGTGAAGACCTTGGCAGTAATCTTAGAACGCTCCTGGGAACATTAGAGCTAAAGTGTAAGGGTGTAGGGAGGAATTACGTAAGAGAATAATGATTGCAGTTTGAAAACTGCCCCATCTCTCCATCTATGTGGTTTTTATAGGCAGTAGAAGTGTGACTGGATATTCTAGCACTGCTTGAGTCAGGTGAACGTGAAAGTTTGCAAACACAGTTTTGGGTCTTAATCCACCTTTCTGTGGAATCATGAAATTGGTGAATTGGAAGTGGGTATTATAAAACCCTAACTAACAAAAACAGTGAATTTCCTTAACTAAGGAAAATAGTGAATCGAGATGGTTCCATGTTAGCAAGGCAGCAGCTGAATCCCAGGTTTGGAATGCTATCACTGGAAGCCATACGAAAGCAACCATAGCTTAAGGTTGGGATCTGGTTATGTATGTGTATAGTAAGAGGCCAATATCCACCCCACCTTTTTTTTCCCCATGCTGATGTTGACTCTTCCAAGGTATAATCAATCGACCAGACCAGAATTGTCCTCCAGGCCATCTTAGGATAAACAGAGCGTTTTGGTAATGCCAGAACGAAAATTTGATAGATAGGTGGGAGAGAAACTGTTTGGATAAAACTTGAGGATCCAAAGAGTCATTGGTATGGGATGGTGATAAACACTTGTGACTCTAGATGTGTCAGAAGAGAATGCTGGAGTTAAATCCACTGTTAAATAATCAGGGAGACAGAGTAAGCTGATTTAAGTGGACTCTGCATGAAGTGCATTAGTTTTAGTAACATGATCACACCCCTTGGTATGTCCAGTACTGTAAGTGAAGAAGCAGGATTTGGGCTTTAGCACAGACTACACTTGCCAGGGTGAGAAAACAAAGTCAAAGCAGTGACATAGATGGGATCATAGAGCACTAACTGAAATAGGTAAGAGATGAGAACGAGAGTTCACAGAGGTGCTCAAGATCACTGAGTGACAGACAAAAATCTATAAACTGTAATATAGTTGTTGTTTTGGAGTGATTACAGAGAATAGTGTATAGCCTTAATGCATTTTGTTCGTAGCTGTAAGAGCATGCAATTGTGATGAAAGTGATCAGTGTCTTAACTTCATCTAAGCTGTATTAAATTGAACTGGTCAGCTATGTTTTTGCTTCAAGTATTTATTGAAGGACATTTCCTTGTCTTGGAATCTAGTTTTTATTTATGTATTTGGAATTTTTTAAGCTGTCTGAATTAAAGAACACGGTCACTCAACCATTGCCTGCCTTTGGATTTGGAGGACAGCAAACATCAAGCTTTGGGTTGTCAAGTAAGTTCCTGTGTTAACTAATAATTGGACTTGATGATCTCAAAGGTCTTTTCCAACATAAATGATTCTATGATAAAAACTGTCAGTTAAACATTTTCTTGAGTTTTTCTTCTGCACTATTGGAATACAGCAGTGGTTTAGTATAACAGGTGTGCCCATTCTAAAATGTTTTTAATAAATTTTGTAATTGCAGGTTTTCCTGTGAGCAGCAATAGTAACAGTGCTAGCAGTTTCTCCTTTAAAACAAGTACCAGTCTCATCAGCACATCATCTGGAAACACCCCTGCTTTTGGGAGCTCTTCCGCTAGTTGTAATCCTCCTCCATTTGGTGTGACGTCCTCTCCCAGCGTATCCCATTCTGTTGGTTTTGGCAGCCTGGCAGCTCCATCTGCAGCCTCCTTCTCATTTAAAACTTCTGCAACAACTACTGGTTTTGGAACTAGTGGATTTTCAGGGTTTGGCAATTCTTCTGCTGTGAACTTTTCAGGCACCACTCTGTTTACAGCCCTTGGAGCCTCTAATGCAGCAGCAGGAGCTTCTTCCTCAAATTCAAGCAGTACTTTATTTGGACAGACTGCCTCTAATGCAGCAGTAGGAGCTTCTTCCTCAAATTCAAGCAGTACTTTATCTGGACAGACTGCCTCTAATGCAGCAGCAGGAGCTTCTTCCTCAAATTCAAGCAGTACTTTATCTGGACAGACTGCCTCTAATGCAGCAGTAGGAGCTTCTTCCTCAAATTCAAGCAGTACTTTATCTGGACAGACTGCCTCTAATGCAGCAGTAGGAACTTCTTCCTCAGATTCAAGCAGTACTTTATCTGGACAGACTGCCAGCGCCTCTGGACATAACATAACATCAGCATCTTCTGCAGTCACAAACAATACTACGTCGGAAAAGTTATTTACCCCAAAGAGTGAATTATCAGCTGAAGAGTTGAAACAATTTGAAGCAAAAAAGTTTACTGTTGGAAAGATTCCTTTTAAGCCACCACCGTCAGAACTTTTAAATGTTTAGGACGTTTACATTTATTCTGTAATAACGTGTTATTTCAACTTCTCTGATACCTCAACTTACACAGTTTTGTGGTCGAATAATGAACTAAAATGCCTCTGTTTGAGTTAATTTTAGTTTAATCTCTTAAGTCTTCTGCAATAATAAAATCATGGGTGTAAACATTTGAACATTGGATTTTAATATTTCTTGGTTGTTTTGGAATGGACTTTTTACATTGAAGAAATTACGAAAATAAAACTTAAAATTCTCTTTTATGTTCTGTACTGTGAAATTCTGGGCAAAAACTATATTAAGAAGGCTTTGTCAACAGTAAGAATGCTTCGGTGAGGTATTCACAGCCTACTGTGAATAGGATGCTAGAAAGAAATGGATGCAGTGCAAGACTCTTGTTGAGTCACCTTGTCTTTCACCTTCTAAATAAGGGGTTTGTGCGGTCTTTGACAATCGTGCTTGGAGATAGAGGGCTCCTGTGTGGTCTATACATGCTGCATGCCTCTCTCACCTGGAAGTCAGTTACCTCTCCCGGTTGATGCAGTTTGGCTTTTGTTAGTTGTTCTTCTGGAGGTCATAAAGCATTCCTTAATGTGATACAGCTGGGGGAAGACAACCTTGAAAGCATTCATCGCAAATAAGGAGCTTGTAGCTTGCTGTTTTGACACATCTTGGATAAAACTTGGCAAGCAATTGCAAACTACCTACTACTTTTATGTGAATTGATAGAATTTTGTTGTCGGGTTCTCAAAACTTGCTGAGTACATATATTGGCAGTACCTTTTCTGAATTAATGATATTAGGATATGTATTTTTTGCCAAGATGCTATAAAGCAGGGGTCCAAAATCTAAAGGAAGTACTAGAGTCAGATGAAGAGAATGCTTGTTCTTGACTAGGCCCTCCCAGTTATGGTTTAATATTACCAAACCTCATATTTAAGAGGAAAGCAAAAGTTTACTCCAAAATGTGCATAAATAGACTGTTCCTTTAACGCTTTAAGATAATATTTCAGTTCTTGCTATGGACCCTATGGCCCTGCTTAAAACTTCACTATAGCTGTGTTTCCTACCAAGGTCTGTAGCCTACTGGCTTGCTAAAGGATTGTGAACAAATTTGGTGTTCAGGATGATAGGCCATGGGTAGGCACTCGGCAGGCTTAATAGAAGAAATCCAGGTTCCTCAGTCCATGTGCTCAGTGTAGGTGTACCAGAAACTTGCATATGTTACGTTTTAGCACTGGGGTGCTTACATGGATTTTTCTGGTCATTGTTTTGTAATTCAAATAAGGTGTGTCTGTTTTGTTATTGTTAATGACCTTGTGCAGGCTTCCTGTAATTTGCCAACAAAATACCGATACGTGTGCCCAGAGTTCCATTTAATTCTTACGACTTCTTTTTCCAAGTGGGGTCTCCAGAGCAGTACTAAGACTTGTACAAATTAAGACATGTACATCTGTCAGGGGTCACTTAGCTCTGGTTCATTTATTCCAGTTACTCAGATTTTGACACAGAAACTGAGGAACGCACCAAAATCCATTACACGACTGTAGTTGCAGAAATCCTGCATCTTTACAGAAGCTGTTAAACTTAACTTTACAAAACCTTGGTATTTAAAAACAAACACACAGAAAAGTGTTTGTGGTTTGTCAGATGGATTCTGTAACTGCCAGAGCTCATTCTATTACCTGGTATACTTTCCCGTATTTAATCTGCGAAGCCTTAGTGATTATCAAACCCAATTCTATCAGGAAACTACAAGTTTTCTTAAAATTTCCTATAATTTTATTAATTATTTGTTTTAAAGCAGCATTCTAATGTGGCAAGAGTGTATTTTGGGGCAAAGGTACAGAATTAAGTCCTACTGATAACCTTAAGGATCCTGTGGCTTGTCTTAGAGGACTGTGGGTGGTTCTGTCTTACATTTAAAGTAGTAAGTTTTGCAGTAACTGCTTTTTTCCTAATGCTTATCCTCTTAAACAACTACTTAACCAACTAACAAAAAAAAAAAAAAAAGGGAACATTTAACATTTGAAGTCACAGTTAAGGATAGGCTACCTCTGAAAAATGCCAGAGCTATCTTTAATAAGTTGAAGTGTCTCTATAAACAAAGCTACTGCAAGATTTTTGAGCTTCAGTGCCTCAGTGCTGCTGCTGTGCTGCATAAGAGCTTAAAGCAGCTTGCCTTTGAACTTAAGTGATGAGCTAAAACTTAGTCTTTCTTAGGAGTACCTCAGCATGCTGTCGCTGTAAAGGATCAAATGTGCACAAGCATTTTTTTAAGTGGAAGTGATTTTGCTTAAAAAAAAAAAAAGTTGTAGGGCATGAAAAATCTGAATTATCTACTGTACGTACCCAAAAGGACATATGTCCAGCACCATAACCTACAGGGACCTAGGGGGAGAACCTTGCCATTAAGAAATAGAAAGGTTGAGGGAGCTATTCCTGAATCGGATAACAATAAATAAATAAAAAAATCACGTGTGATCAAATTTTTTGAACAAATGTGTTTTTTCAGATCATCATCTCGCCCTCAAAGAAAAATAAAAGAATCACTAGTACAGAGATACTAAGACTTGGTGTTTCATGCCAAACGAGCATCTAAAAAGATGGCAGAGAGCAGTGTGATACGAGTTAGCTAGCATAGGCAAGCTGTGTATTTGGCTGCTGAAGTAGAGACAAGGACAGGATAGAAGAAAATAGTATTGCTCTAGGGGGCTTGCTAAAGTGCAGAAAATCGGCAACCATTTGTCAGTAGATCAAAGCAATCTTTCCCAACTTTTGCACATTTTGGGGTTTTTTTTCTGTTCATCCTGTTCTATTTTTGTTGTACTTGATATCAAAGTTGGTTGCAAGTGCAAAGGCAGTTAAATAATACATTCCTTTTAGTTACAATCCTTTTTTCTTAACTTTGCCTTTTGGCAACTGCAGGGTTTGGTTTTTGTCTGCATGTACTTCTCCAGAAAGTCATTATATTGTGATCTGGCATATAAAACCGGGTACAGGGTGGCAGCAAACTTAAGATCTCGCTGTACCTCACAGAACAGGAAACATGAGGTGAAGGTCCAGGCAAAGAGGTGTCGCATGTCCTGATTAGCAGAAGAACTTGGTCTGTGAAATAGGCTAGAACGTTCAAGCTCCACGTGATACTTTCAAGTACTTCCCTCACTTTGAAATAACAGGATTTATGAGTCCCTGAAATTCCCATGGTGTGGTACAAACAACTAATCTGAAGAATGATTTGGTGTTTTGGTTTCCAAGAGATCGTGGATTAATCCTCAGACAGCAGCACTTGAGACTGGCTGTACACAGGAGAAAAACCCTCCGCTGCCCTAGCAGGGGAAGTAACCCAGCATCTAATAAATGGCATTTTCTCTGCCCTTTTCCCTTCGGGTGTTACCAGCAGCACTGGGAGTTCTTAAAATACGAGCTAGTAGCAGAGAAGGGGGGTGGGGGAATGAGCCTGAGAGCATTATTACAATTTTGTCTTGGAAGTTCAGCATCGTAGAGGCCATGTGCTCTGTAGTTTCAGTACGTGCAGTGGAAAGTGGCAAGGTAGCCTTGCACCGAGTGAAGGGAGATGGACTGCAAATGATCAACTGACTGGAGTTAAGCCTCAGAGAATAAAGCTAAGGGCATCAACAACAATAAATTAACAACAGTCAGAAGGATAAGGAAAGAAAAGCTTTCGCAAACATGTCTGGAGGGAAAGGGATACAAAAGGCCTATTAATACAGGAGCACTGAAATGAGATTGATAACTCTGAAATGGTGGGAATCTATTTAAAAAATACTTGAAATGAGGGACAGTTGAAAATCGATGAGAATGTAATGCAGTAACTGATAAAAGGCAAGTAAGAAAATATTTGTGAAAAGTGAGCTTACTGCAGCACAGCGGGAGTCCAGATAATTTGCTGTACTGCTCGCTAAGGGAACCGGCTAATGGACTTGCTACAGGTCTGGTAATTATTCAGGTAAGTGCTAGAGCACTAGGGATGTGCTGGCAGGCTGGGGAAATAATACATCGTAGCAAGCAAAGGTGCTTATTTTGTTGATGATTACAAATAATTTGAGGAGATTTTAAAGACGGGTCATTTGGCTTTTAGTAGGGTGTTTGATACAGGCATTTAAGAGGTGTTGGACATTTACTTACCAGTGATACGGGGTAGTGGTTAGTCAGAAACATTGACGAGCGAGTGAATGCTTTTTGTTTAGAGCTCACCTCCCATGTCCTAATGTAGAGGGTAGAGAGAAACTGCAACTTGATATTTACCTGCACAATAGTGGAGGAAGAAAGCCATAGGTTGTATTTAGAAAATTTAAGTAGATATCTAATTATATTTGACCTAATATGAGCAAGCAGCTGAAAAGGAAAAAAACCAGACAACTAGTATTCAGAAAGACAGAGGGAACCGTAGAGCTGAAAGGTACTGACAGTACGTGGGACACAAAGGCACAGCGGGTTAGAGCAGTAAAATGTTGGAATCTCCTACAGCTGCAGTCCTGCTGCGCTGGGGCCTGGGCATAAGCTGCTGCGTGATGAGCAGAAGATCCAGAGAGCGAACAAAGCCGTTGGAAAAGAGGATTTAGGAGGAAGCTTAAGAGCTGAGTAATTAGTGCTTGGTGAGAGCAGAGGCTGCGACATGGAATGACCATCTTCCCGAAAGGGTGCTCCCTCAGAAAGGAGGGGATGGGATTTTTAAGGCATCTTGAGTAACCGGAATATTGCGGAGCTTCCTCAGAGGTGGCTTCGACAGGAAGTTTCCCACCTGGGAAAGTCCTTTTCTTCCTCTGTGAATATCTGGCCGAGCCAAAACCAAATCAAATCCTGGACTGTCAGGACTAACAGTACATGACTTCAGAGATGCAGCCGTCAGCTTAAAGAGACCTGATCCCCTGCCTTGGAACCAAAGTACGCCAGTACTTGTGAAGAGAGTGACAAGAGCGCAACGCTAAACATTCAGGGCAGGCAGCTGTATGTGCCTGCCACCTTTCCTGGGAGGTTTTAGGATTTAGGATTTAGATAGGGGGATTTAGGAGGCTGGCCATAGAAAGGGAACCTCTCCCCATTGAGTCTGAAGAGGCAGGTTAGCTCCCTAACACTGGGGGTTAATACACCTCTTGGTCTTGAAAATCTCACTTGCAATTGCCTCGTTTTCCTGTTAAGAATAACCAAGTAGAAAACCAGAGAGCAGTTCTCAGCAACTCAGCCTCAGGCAATATTCTTATTTCATCTGCAATGCTGTTGCAAGTTTTCAGTTTGGTCTGCAGAATAAAGCTAGACGCAGTCTTACAACACTGTGTAATGCAACAGGCTCCTTGGTGGGACTTGCCCTCCTGCAAAAGAACAAAACCAGATCTTGAAATGGAGGGAAGAAGAGCAAGAAGAGCAACGCAATGTAAATGTCAGCAGGCTGATCAACATTGTTGTTCGAGTACGTGGATTGCTTTCTCTCTCCTCCACAGGCAGTAGGGTTTGCTCTTACCTTGTCATGTGAGGGATGTAAGAAACAGGTTTTACGTCTTAATCCTTCCAGCAGGCAGATCTGCTGTGTTGCATAGTAGTCATCAGAAAAGTGATCTGGTGGTTTTAAAGTACCTGCAGCAACTATATCCTGTTCCACCTGAATTTCCGTTTCACTATGGCAGTGCACTCTTAGCAAACTAAATGCTTTCTAGTCAACGTCGATTCATGCTTCTGTAAGTTTTCCATGGAGCCTTATCTTTGCAAATCACATGAAATGTGCCCATTGTATACGCCCCACAAAGTAAGTTGATCAGTTCTAATTATACAAAAAATATACAAAATAAACTCGCCCTCCTGTATGAATCAAACAAGCAACGTTTGCGTGTGTGCGTGTAAAACCATGTCCCATCACTTTTAAAGGGAGATGAATGGGGTACAGTTTTGATCTCGGATAGCTTAGCTCTTCTGTCTAACCAGTGCCGTTGCATTTTTTCTCGGCCTGACAACTATCTGTGCAGCTCTGGCTTGTGACGCGCTTCAATATTAAACACAACAATTTTGTTGTGGTGGTTTACTTCTGCAAGTATGGGTTCCTCTTGAAGTATCTGTAATGATGAAATAGAACTAAAATCATATAAAACATAGCAGTTTGTAAGCGTGGGTTGCATTTTTGGAAAAAGGCTGGTATCGCTTGCTCTTTCTGTATAATAAATGGGCAGTAGATAAGGTGGAGAAGTGCCCTCTGTACTCACTATACATTAACTCTTTGGGGCAGAAGGGAGCCTTCAGCATTCTCCCGTGGCCCGTGTGCTTGCTCAGCAGCTTCCACGAGGCTGGGGAACAACAGGCCCTTGCAAAGCGAAGCGCAGCTTGCACTTGGCTGCAGGAACTTGGCATGGCATAAAAGAGAGACCCAGCCTGCAGGCAGATCTACCTGCCCTGAGATAAGTCTGCTTCAAACTTCACTGTGGATCTCCTGCCTGGAGTCTGCTTCAGACATCTCTGTCTCTATCTAACTTCCTGGAGACTGGGGCCTTTACCCCCTGCCCTGCGTGCCTCCCACTCCCCCCAGCCTCCCTGGTCCCCTGCTTTTGCATAGTGTGGGGCCCCGGCCTCCCCGTGCAGGTTTTGCGGAGGGAAACGGCCACCAGAAAGCCCTCCTCTCCGGAGTCTGTGCCTCTTCCTAAAGGCTGTGTGGGAATTCACATGTGCATGGATGCTGATGACCCTGTCGGAACACTATTCATGAATTACTGGAGACACCTCCAAGCCTGCCGGAGAGCACAAGCAGAGCTGTACATCACAGGCAGATGCTGATACAGCTCGTCTTGCCAGCTGGTGCTCTTTCAAGCTTCTGTTCCATTAGGGCCCTTTCAAACACATTCAAACTCTTTATCATATAAGATTCCTTGCAAAATGCGTCCCTTTTAACCTTTAATCACCTTCTGTAACCAGTGGTCAACTCCTGCCTGTTCTTCCCAGACAGGTGCCTTTGTGGGCACTTCTCAGGACCACACCTCGGAACTCAGAGATACTAAAGCTTGGAGGACAAGAGTGCTTAGGGTTCTCCAGACACTTGCCTGAAACAGGTCAGAAGGTTTCTTTTCTTCTAAAACCCACTGATCCAGTGACGTACCTTCCTGCCTGGCTCATCCTCTAGCCCCCCAGCCCTCCAAGGAGGGAGCGTGCTACGGGGACGGTCGCGGTCCCAAGCTGTGCAGGGGAGGCAGAGGTGCCACCAGCGTTTTGTCATCCACCAGGTGTACACCCCAGGGAGGGAGGGAGCACCTCTGCGCCTCCAGTCAGTAATGACTGTGGTCTGCCTGCTAATTGCCTGCTAACAATCAGATTAACTTTCTCCTACTTTTCCCTTCCCAGTAATACTGTACAGAGGATGAGGAAAAGATGGGGGGAAGGAGGGGGGGCGGGGAGCACAAAGTACTCTGGCAAGTTTGCTGAAATGCATGATACTGCCAGGGCAAAAATCCTGGACACCCTAACTTTTGGTTATGTGGTTGAAGCACAAGTCCATCCTTCTTTTCACAGTCAAACTACAGAGCAATGCCTATCAAAGCACACACGTTATACAAGTAACCCAAGTGAGATAAGTCAATTCTTGCAGCGGGAAATACATCTGGTTGCCAGTAATAGGTCTGTGCTGAGGCAGCCAAATTATGTCGGACTTCTGACAACATACGCTGTCCTACCTGTGCTGAAAAAACAGGGGGCTCTCTCTGACCTTTTCTTCTCTCTTTATCTACTTTCTTTTTGGAAAAAAATGTTGGGTAACATTAAAGAGATTAGCAGAGTGTCTCAATATTAAATACAGTACTGGAAAACAAATAAATGCACACAAGACGCTTCTTGATCACAGCTGCAATAAACTGGTTCTGGCAGCAAAGAGGTTTCTCCTACTTAAGTGGTCACTGGACACATTCCATCCTTATGATGATCTACTTTGAGAGGATTTATTCTTCCAACAATAACATAACAGAAACAGTCACGAACAGAGGGAGTCCTATAAAGTAACTAAAGAGTCCATGAGAACAATATGTGGTGGTTTTTTGTTGTTTTTAGAAATCTGTTAGTGTGTGCGCAGCTGTAATTTATAGCTATGCATCCTCGATTATTTACTCAGGAGTCTGTATACGTTGCACTACTTGGTGTACAGGAAGAGGAAAGAAATTGCTTTTTACAGCATTCCCACCTCTGATGCTGGGTCTGTGATGATTCACACAGCCACGGAGGTCAGCCGGAGGACTCAAGAGCCAGGAAGCCCCAGTGCACGCTGTGCATCTCGTGTGCCCTGCTCAGCTCTCACAGACCCTCAGTGTGGTCCCATCTCTAGAAGAGATGCCCCAGAGCGGTGCTGCTGGCTCTTAGCCATCTAAAATTTTCCTTATGGAAGCAGGACTTCCAAATGGCAATTTAAGTTCCTGACACAGAGCACAGGAGCCAGAAAACTGTTGAGGTCCAATTCATGACGTTTCCTGGTTTGTATCCAAATTACTCAGTTTTAGCAGGTTTCCTAAGAAAATGACATGGTTTTGATTATACTGTCCGATCGTGTCTGTAATTCCTTCTGCACCAGTCACCTTTTTTTAAGCCAATTTCCAGGCGCTTAAGTCTTGAAGATGAGTATATTCTCATAGCTGTAGTAAGAATTGGCAGCTGGATGAGGAAGGAGACCAAAATCAGTGTTGCAACTGAAAGAAAACCAGGCAAAACTCAGCTGCTATGAATACTGTTAGCAACGGGCTGACTGATCAGCACATGTGAAAATCTAGTATCTAGAGTAGTTTGCCAGACTTTCACCTCTTTGGGGTATTACAGAGGACAAAGGGCACCAATCTATAGGAAACTAAGTTTCATGCACACATTCTGTGAGTCAAACCCAGCTCGTTTCAAATATCAAAGCAAAATTCTTCCATGTTTGGACATGAAGCTAACCCAGGAACAAGGAGCGATGCTATGCAAGTTCAGATACAACAAAGAGTTATATAACAAAGGCTCCTCACTTCACGCTGGATTGCTGACTTGCTGTCGATTTCATACTTCATTGAAATCAATGGAATTATCCATGATCCAAGAGCCGTGCTGATGAACACAAAGCCTCATCATTCCTAGGATCCTGCCATTGTGGGATCTTCCAGGTTCCACTGAGGTGTGTGTCCTGGATCATCAAAGCATTACCCTAATCATACAAAAAAAGGTGTAACTATGCTACGTATTCTTGGCTGCCGCACTCTCTTCCTGCCTCCCAAGCGTTGTTACCTGTATTGGCCAGGCTGGAAGCCACCGACGATTACCTGCTAGTCCTGTGGCTACCACGAAAGCGTGAGTTAATAATACAAGAGCTACCTCTGCTTATGATCAATGACTTATACAGATAACAGGCAAGTAGGGTTGTGTTTATCCAGGGCACCAAAGCTGTTATGGTAGAAGACAGGCTGAGCTGAGGCCATACCATAGAACCACAAGAGCACATGAAAACACTCCAGCAATACTGGTGCTTGGCTGTCTGGATGATCATTATATGGTCGTGAAATACTTAGCACAAAGCAGTGACAGATGATTATGGCTGCTAAATACTGCTGGGGTACTAACGCTAAGCGCTTCCATTAGCAAGTTCATTTTGCCAGTTCTTAATCACAGAGAAACCTGGGAAGATATAAACATCAAAGGAACTCTTCTCCCTTCCCTAACCAGATAAGTCTTGTCTTTATTCCTATGACATTTTAAAATTCCTCACCCACTCTGTTTGAAAACCTGCTGTAGGCGGTTAGGATTTAAATCAGTACATGCTTATTTGGAGACTTTGAAGGTAAATGAAAGGTTATGCAGACTGGTATGAAATTGCTTCCTTTCGTTTGCAGGTACATAAGAAACAGAATTACATACCCTTCTGGTCTCTCAGACTGTCCACTGTAATCACAGAATGGTTTGGGTTGAAAGGGAGCTTAAAGGTCATCTAGTTCCAACTCCCTGCCATGGGACAGGGACACCTTCCACTAGACCAGGTTGCTCCAAGCCCCATCCAGCCTGGCCTTGGGCACTGCCAGGGATGGGGCACCCACAGCTGCTCTGGGCAGCCTGTGCCAGCGCCTCACCACCCTCACAGTAAAGGTTTTAGATTAGATATTAATCTAAATCTACCCTCTTTTAGTTTAAAACCATTACCCCTTGTCCTATCACAACAGGCCCTACTAAAAAGTCTGTCCCCATCTTTCTTTTAAGTCCCCTTCAAGTATTGAAAGGCCGCTGTAAGGTCTCCCTGGAGCCTCCTCTGCTCCAGGCTGAACAACTCCAACTCTCCCAGCCTGTCTTCATAGGAGAGGTGCTCCAGCCTCTGATCATCTTCGTGGCCCTTCTCTGGACTTGCTCCAACAGGTCCATGTTCCCCAGGCCAGTAATGTTTTAACTGAATTTAAAAGGTCTCCATAAAGATTGCGATGTATCTTAAAGCACAGAGCTGCCTGCTCTCAGCACTATCTCTGTAAATTATTATTAGCAAAAAACTTGTATCCATCCACTCTTTCTCCACACAACTCTCTGCAAAGGCATTAGAGGACTGACCGAAGGAACTGAGATTCAGAAAGAAACTTAACCAAAGGTCACTGCTGGGAAACAGAACCTTACGGACATTACTACAACCCCTACAGCCATTGAAATGGCCCTAGATGGAGGTGTGGCAAAAGAAAAGGACCCCATCCAACGAGAACGCAATGAGTAGGGCTGGAGTCTCTTTTAAACTGCCTGCTTTGTCTTGGTCTATATTTGCTCTGATTTAAATAGTGAATAGTTCTCATTTACTTTCTAACTAGGTGTAGCTCTTGAGAACCAAAGCCTTTCTTGTGTATCAGGGATGCTTGTCTAGAGGCAAAGCCGTCTCAAAGCTCAGGATGACTTGGTGGACCCCACCCAACAGGAAATCATCTTTCTTCCTCAAACTTTTTTAAAATTTAAAAATAATGTCTTTTACAAATACATTATGAGAGAGAGCTCTGCATAATCTGAAAATACATGAAAAGCATTCAGATACTATAGGAGTGAAAACTATAAAACATGTTGCAGATAAATAAAAGACAGAGTTTGCAAGTCCCTCTGCTTTCAGTACAGAGTTGTGATGAAGAGGCAGGTTCTGAAATTTGAGCAAAAATTTCAAGATTATTGTATTTTCTGGGGCTTTTGACTCCTGTCTGCATGAACACACCATCTTGAAGCTTCCCAACAAATGTCACCTGATGCCCAAAGCATGTGACTATGAAACAGTATAAATGCCTTTCAAGATGCTCAGATACTGTCCTGAAGCCTGTCTACATTTGACTTCAAAAATTTCATATTGCAGTTCGTCCCTCACTTGTTTCATTTTTAGATGCTGTAATTCTAAAAGCCTTGAAAACCTGGCACTAAATTCTTAATGAAATACTTTGTGATTTTCATCCAGTTTTCTACTGAACTTAGAAAGCCAGAAACATTTTTTAGTGCTTAAACAGAGGAGCAGTTGTCAGTGTAGTGGCCACCCGGGAAGAGACTTGTGTTCGCTGCTGGGACAGCCATGGCTGGGTTATCCAGAGGGAAGGCGAGCTGTGCTATGACGTTTTGGTGGGCTGCTCCACCCAACCAAAATGTCACCTTCCATCACTTTCTCTCAGAACCTTCCCATTTCCCATGAATTCAAGAAAGAATCAAAGTTGCCTTCAAGCCTTTTCAATCACTGCAAAGTACGAGTCCTTAACCCAGTATTAGAAGTGCTGGGGTGTGTGTACGGATTCGGGACCACCTGAACGCCTCAGCACAGCGGGCAGAGTGCTGATGGTGGTTACTGCTAATTACATATACAGCTGCACGGGACTTCTACAGATTGTTATGCTTGCTGCCTTCATTTTGCTTAAAGTATCACTAACCCTCCCTTCGCTTGCTTTTCCTCCCTTACTTGTAGAAAGCAAAGTTACTTACCCAAAGAGCAGAGTGGCAGTGGAGTCTCCTTCTTCAGATCCATGCATCTTTCTCCCAGCTGCAAAAGATGTTTTGAACACCCACCTCAACATGCTTTTCCTCTTACAGATGCTCTGAAAAACACACCCAGGCAGTAGTGATGTTTTTAACTTCTTCTTTCTGAAAAATCTCTCTACCTTCTCTCCTCTGCATTTACTGTGAAGCTTTTTACCTCGCTTCAGTTAGACAGGGAGATATGCATCGCATCTGCAGTTTTGTGCTGTTAAGACACAAGCAAGAAATAAAAGCAAATGAACCGATCTCATTGTTCTGATGGTTCAGCTGTGGTTTACCGAGACAATTTTGAGACGTCGTACAATTAAAGACATCTACCAGAACCCAGAGCTAGATTTCTCCTGAGGTATTGGTAAAGAACAAATCCATGCAAAATGCTGATCTGAAAAGTGGCTGCTGCTGCCAGTGCCCCAGCCCAGTGACACGGTGCCTCAGTGATGCTGTTTACCCTTCTGATGCTGCTGCCAAGCAGCAACACCACTGCAGCTAACGGTGTTCTCACTGTGAGGTTAATTTGCTCTTTTTCACTGATCTGTGACCTTCAGCTGAGTTTTACCACTCACTAGATGATTTCTGTCTAAAAATGTAAACATTTGTATGTGCCAAGTACAGGGGCACAGAAGGGGAAGAGAACATAAATGCCTATCTGGGTGAAATCCAGTAATTCAGCTGCCAAAATAGGTAAGCAGCTTCATCAAGTTTGCTCCCAGCTTCAGATTTTTTTTAATTTCATCCTAGACAACAACGACCATGACAAGGTAAAGAATCTCTGACTTCCTATTATATTCTGAATAAAATAAATATAGCCATTTGGGCTGTATACTACATTTCTTTACATTTGTCAATGTCTTGATTAAACTTCTTGACTTGAATAAAATTCAAGTACATGGAAATGTACTAGCAATTAATTAGTCTGTTCTCAGCACCCATCTGATGTAGTTTTCATTTGTTATCAGAACATCCACAGCAGCTGAACCGTTAAGAAAGTCACTCAGTGAAGAATGATTTACAACTTGAGTTTCCTTGGTGCATATGTCTTAGCAGACACTGATTTTCCTTATACTCTTTTTCATTCTACAAAACACTATTTGATAACCGGTTTTTCTTGCCTAAAGTCCTTTTGTATTGTGTAATAATATAAGAACTACTTGCTCAGAAATGTAGCAAACAATTGATAACTAAGAGATCAAATTATCTCTATTCTCTTTTTATCATTTTCTTTTTATTTCATAAAAACATAATTTTTTGCCCTCATCTGAACACCACTCACCACACCTGCAGCACAAAAAATCAATCTAAACTTACAGAGGTCTATTTTCTATACATTCCATCCATTCCCAATACAATCCGTTTTCCTCCACTTACACTTCTCTTTTCCTTTATTTTCTTTTCTTCAAGACTGTTCCAGTTTTTATACTTTGATATCAAACACTTACAGTGAAGTATTAAATTCAGACTATTCCAATTGGATATAATGTCCTTTATGGAGAAGAACTGCAATTATTTTACAAGGGATCTGAATTATTTTTTATAACTGTCCAACTTCATCCCACGTGCAGCAGAACCGAAGCATTTGCAGCGAAAATGTAACCCCCGTGTTAGGCATGGCAGCGCTCCCTCCTTCCTCCAGACCACTGGCGTGCTGCAATTAGGTAGCACGGCTGAGGGAACGTTGGTTAAGCTATTTTGCTTCTTTAGGAAAGACAATCTAAACTATAGACCTAAGAACCAGATTTTTCTGTTATATGACGCACGTATGTTTTCTGCAATGCTTCTTATCAAGTCATAGTATTTCCCCTGCAGAGCTCGTAGCTCTGGTGATCCGTGCATCACACGTGCTAGACAGAGAGATTTTACCCTTAGTATTTGACTTAAGCCAGGGATTGCAAGTAGGCTGCTGTATTAAATCAATTTTTTTGGTTCTTATACAGTAACGCAATAAAGTCATGTTAGGTTTTCCAGTACTGGCAAAGAAAGCTGAAATAAAAAATCCATATTCCAATGCAAATTTAAAACAGAATCAATGCAAATTTACAGCTCCTATCACAGAGAATATAAATAAAGGATATTGGTGTTTAAGACAAACTGAGAAGACTAACTCCTATATATTTAATATATGTAAAGATATATTTCCCTGCCTACATGTGATCAGAACTGTTAAAGCTTATTATGTAATGAATTTGGGAGCAGGGCATTAAAAATACAATTTTCTCCCAGTGAACAAAACCCAGCAGCTCCTGTTAAAGTTTTTGCAAGCAGGAGCCTCTCCAGCCACACGTCACGGGGCTGGGGCAGTAACCCATGCTGACCTGGGGGCTGCACACCAGCCTGGACCCCCTCCCCTCCCCTGCCAGCCCCGTATTGCAGCATCAGGACCTGGTCCTGCCACCTGCTGCTCTGCAGCAGCCCACGTCGACGTGGTGATGCACGCGTGTGCGTGGGAATGGGCAAGTTACAGCACAACCAGGCTGCTCCTCCTGCCTCACCCGCTAACCCACGGCCCCAGCAAGCGGTGACCACTCTCTGCAAGTGGCAGCACGTAAACTTGGAAAAACCCAACCCAACCCAAAATCCGTATGACTTTTTTTTCCTTCTATTTCCCTCCGTGCCCCCCGATGAGTCCTCCTCAATGCTGTCAGCCACAGAAGGAGGATCCAGGTGGATTTAAGTCCTAGGGTGACAGCCATATAGCACGAGGAGCACAACAGCTCCATTTGCTCAGAGTCTGACTTCCTTTTATGCCATAAATGTGACCATCTAAACGGGGCCTCTAGCTAGAAAGCTGGTTGCTATTTAATATATTCATCCTTTCCCTCCCCTCTCCACTGCCTGTATATTCACTGCTGTGTCCAGCCTCTAAGGAAGAGGTTACTGTCTGAACTAATGCCACGAGTCAGTGGGAACACAGTCCGAAACGTGCAGAATTTTGCCCATATTCTTGCTATTAACACATTAAAGGGTATGTTATCCTGACGTTCAGCTGCCAGCATTTTCATTTATTCTGACTCCTCTTTCAGGGAAGCGCTGGAGTTATTTCTCAAGCAGTCAAGGCAATTTCACTGGACCACGAAACAACTGAGCTGCTGCGCTGAACTCTTATCCCCAGCTTGTAAGTGAAACACAGCCTATACAGGGAATAAGGTACAATTGAGTACTTTCAGTTTATATTGTTTCTTAGAAAAACTTTAAAGAAGCAGACTTTGGCTGAAAGACTACTTCTCCTTTGGTGTCCTCCCATCAAAATGACTACACAGCAGATGTTCTCATTAAGTATATTTTCCTTAATATATCACGTTTTTGGTTGGGTTTTGCTGGTTTGGTTGTTCCTGGGGTTTTTTTCTTTTTTTTTTTCTGGTGTTTTTTTTCCCCCTCTTTTTTTTCTCTTCTTCCTAGCCAAAATATCAATGAAGGTCTTTAATGAAAGCGGAACTTTTCAGCAATAATTTGGTTGCTCTCTCTTGAGCTGAATGACACAAATTCCATCTTTCAAAACCTCTTTGAGCCATAGGGAGGCCTGAATGGATTTCATTATAATACGACGTAAAAATACGGGTCTCACACAATCATAATCATGCACTTTCACAGCACTCATCTGCTCTCCTGACTGGAAGAGAACTGTGCCTTGATGAATCGTTGTGAATATAAACCATGTAACTAGCAGTTCATTAAATCAGTATCAGAAAAGTAGTACAGCAAAACCAATGTCCGGACTGTGAATGAACTGTGGCAGCTTCAAAATTGAAAGTGGGTCAGCTGAGGTGCACACAGAGCAAGCCAGAAGCTTACAGAGGCCTTCAGAAGACCACGGGCTAAGCAGCAGAGCACTGGGATACCAGGATAGCTACACCTCCACCTTGCACTGACACCATAGCTAAAAAACCCAACAAACCTGCCTAGAGACATTGAACAAACTTGCTTTGTTTACAGCCTTTAAAAGCAAGATGGGTGATGCGGTCTGGAGGGTCAGTATCTGTCATTGTGCTTTGTCTTCAGCTGCTGTTCGTCTGCACAAATCAGTGAGAGCTCCCACGGGCACGGAAGCCAAGTCCACCTGTGGGGGATGGGTGGATCGGGGCACTCTGTGGTCTGAATTCACGAGGCTGAGGCTGAGTTCTCGTGAGGTTTTTCTAATGTCAAAGCACTGCAGACAATTCCTTAGGTTCTCCTACCTTCCCCACAAGCTGCTTTCATGAGGCTTTTTGGGGCACTGTCACATGGCTATGACTGAGCAGTGAGTTTAACGTTTGTAGGAAGGGACAGAGAGACACCCTTAAAAAGGCGGGGAGCTGGCATGCTCATTTGATCCTCCACTCTAGAGGAAATCAGGCCAAAAAAGACTTTCATCACCAAAAAGTCTCCAGAACTATATAGAATCATAGAATCATTTAGGTCGGAAAAGACCTTTAAGATCATTGAGTCCAACCATAAACCCAACACTGCCAAGTCCACCGCCAAGCTGTGACTCTAAGCGCCACAGCTACACGTTTTACATACCTCCCAGGGACGGTGACCCAACCACTTCCCAGGGCAGCCTGTTTCAGTGCTTTGACCACCCTTTTGGTGGAGAACTTTTTCCTTATATCCAATCTAAACCTCCCTGGTGCAACTTGAGGCCATTTCCCCTTGTTACTTGGGAGAAGAGACCAACCCCCCTCTCTACGGCCTCCTCTCAGGCAGCTGCAGAGAGCAGTGAGGTCCCCCCGAGCCTCCTCCTCTCCAGGCTGACCCCCCCCAGCTCCCTCAGCCGCTCCTCGTGCCGTGGTCATGCTGTGCTCCTGTGCTGTGGTCAAGTGCCAAGTTTGGAAAACACCAACCTCAAACCTTTTTTGTAGAAAAGTGTGACTGTAAGGGAAAAATGGTAAAATGCGTAGCTTTAGCTACCAAAGAAAGCGAAAAAACAATGATGCTGGAATTACTAAAAACCTGTTTGTCCAGTTGCAAGGGTTAATTCTCAGTCATAAACTGAGCTGAATGGTGCCATGAACTGATCAGGAGCTTTTGTAGAGCTTTTTTTGGCCCCGTACAAACAAGAAAGGACTGCCGACTGCTAACGTCGCTTTGTTTACATGTTTGGTTCGGTCAGTTGATGGCTGCTGCCCTGTGCGAAGTGAGACACAGATGATTCCTTTCCAGAAAGGGAACGTGTTCAGCCTTAAACAGAATTCCCTTGAGCGACCACTGGTAAGGGCAGACAGCATTTACCTAAAAGTACCTGGCTGCCAAAACAAGATCGTCTCATTTTCCTTTGCTGGCTTGGCCAAAAGCCAAGTTCATTCTTCAAATCCCTTCTTTTTTCTTTTTTCTTTTTTCTTTTTTCTTTTTTTTTTTTTTTTTTTTTGGAAAGTTTCTGTGAGCAGCGATTAACAATTCCTGTACTCATGTGTCAATGGCGGTGTGATAGCGGTGCGAGCGTGTCGGCTCTGTCACAGTCTCGACACGCAGGTACACATGATGTGCTCACACCCTGTCATCTGACAGGCCTTCAGGTAGCAGAGATGTGTATCTCCTCGATGAGCTTTAATAACCGAGGCGCTAAAGCTGTTAAGTACCATGCACTTTTTACCCACCCACTTCTTCATCAGATTAAGCCCAAAATCTCTCTGAATGTGTTTCTTTGCTGGGAGAACATTTAGGATATATTTTAAATCTTCTCTGTTTCACAGCTGCACAATTCAGTTCAGTTGTTTTAGCTGTGAAGCTGTTTCTCAGAGACCAAGAATAACAATGTAAAAACTATGGAGTTAATTTAAGATCTGGTGATGATGAGTTTCAAGCAGCTCTTCAGAGGGACTCATTTTCAGACGTAGTCAGCTATGGCTGGGACACTTGGAGAAGTCAGCTCAGTTTTCGGATGCTCCCTTCAGTCTTCGCTTCTCATACTTCTCCTTGCCTTTTTTGTTCCGGATTCCTTTTACATCTCTCTTCCTCCTAGCTCTTCCTTCCCTCTTATACAGCTTTCTCCTCTCTTCTTTCCTTGCTAACATGGTCAACTGCAGCCACAGCACAAGCAGATCCAAATATTTTCTGTGTCAGCCCTCCAGGAACGTGCAGTCTAGGGCCGAAGAGCTGAGGAGGGAGAATGTGAAGGACCGGAGCGGCACAGTACAGACACCTTTTAGTCATTACCCCAGCTCTGGTGGGTTTGGATTCCTCTAACCACAGGCCTGATCCCCAGCGCCTCTGAAGTCTATTTACAACGTGTTTAATAATTTCCACCAGCTGGCCCTTATTGAGAGTGTCACTCAATATTTATGTAACAATTTCATGTATCAAATAACACGGCAAAAAAACTCTGTCCTAACCAACTTTATTGTTTTTAGGCTGATAAATTTTTGTTTTTAATTAACAGGCATTTGTTGTCAGGAGTTTTCCTCTGGAGGTTCTCAAAACTCTGTTGGGAATGAGCATTCAAACCTCCTTTCTCCCCAGCAGACTTTGGATCAGGCCCCCAGTGCTGAAACACAGTGTTTGAAAGTCACTTTTCACTTCTAAGACCAACAACCTGGAAACAAAGGAGTGCAATTAAAATTAATGTCCCACGTGGTTTAAGAAATAATTGTGAATGGCTTCGAAACCTGACATTTCAACTGGGAATGTAGCTGATTTAATAACAACAAGAAAGCAACAATCATATGAGGACGCTGCAGTCATATGATTTTTTTGCATAGTCAGTCACAACTTTGACTTTCTGATTTATGCTGCCTCTCCTTTCTGCCAGATAATGAGGGCTCAGTTTAAACAAGCCTGGTATCCCTAAGGCTATTGCCTTCACCTTTTTCCTTGGCAGTAGGAGGGAGGGCTGGCTCCAGCCAGGAGGGAGCTGAAGCGTGGAGTCTGCGTGTACAAGATGCACAGGACAGGACACCGGAGCCTGTGTTACTGAGAGAAATGCTGGCTGGGGTGCTCTGGGTAGTGACGATGACTTAAGACAGCTAAGAGAAAATGCTAGAAAAAGGGAAGAAAACTAAGAACAAATAATAAAAAAAATAATAAATAGTCACAGTTCTAAAAATCTCCTTGCATTGGGTAATCTTTTCATTCTGCTAACAGTGCCTTCCACCTGCCCTGCCCAAAATAAAAATTGTCTACTGTTGCCCAACTTGCAGGTTTCTGGCTAGCCAGTATCTCACTTGCCAGTGCTATACTTTGGGATCACTGAAACTACCAAGGAACTCCTGTCCTGAGGACCGTGCTTGCTCCTATGGCATGTTGTCTCCCCAAAGCTTGTTTTTTGCTGCAAACAAAAGCAAGAAATTTCACGATGCTGCCAGGGCTGCAATGAAACCCAGTTGCTGCACGGCCTGCAGAAGAACACCAGGGCTGGTGAAGCACGTTGAACCTGAATTTGAACCACTAAGCGCAGTGTTTGCCAATCTGCCTGCATTACACTACCCCTCTTGAGCCATCGGTTATTCCTCATTATTAGGTTGGGCAGCAAAGTCTATTTTTCCTTCATCTCTACATACCATGAAGTATATACAGTTAAATACTTGTAGGTCATGGCAACTTGTGAAGTAGATATTGACTGGCCGTCAGTACATATGGCCTGTGATGGGCACATTGCATTGCACAACTATGGTCAGAGGGTACCTGTACGTGCCTACTAAATGTTGAAATAACATTTTCCTTAACAATCGACTCTTTTGGATATAAGGACCTGGATATAAGGAACCAAATCCAGGGATGTGTTAGAATCAGTCAGTGTCAATTTAGTTTAAAGTTGTTGCCCAGCATGTGGGGAGAGACACATGGTTAAGTAGTGATGGGTCCATCAAATGCAGTGAGCTGTTGCAGTAACACTTGCAAATCAGGCTGGAGCAAGAGTTAATTTGGATTTCTGGGAATAAATGTTTCTAATTTAAAAACAAATTAGGTACAAAAATTGATCATAGTGCAAAACTAGTATAAAAATGCCTGCAGGGTAAATGGTGTGGCTCTAAACAGGTCTCTCAGAAATCTCAGGGAATGCTGAAAGCAAAGGGAGTGAGTCATAAGCACATGAGCTGAAAGAAGCTGAAGACAAAATCATGCATCTCTGCTTAATTCCATCACATGATGAGTCCTGGGGCCCTTCATTTAATCAGAGAGCAGAGCAGTGAACAAACTTCATTCTCACTTCTCAGTGGGGACCGGAGGAGTTACTGTGTGCAGGCACCGGGCGCTCTGCTCCTCTGCACACGCTGAGCCGACGCAGGGTCTCCAGCACCATGAGCAGTGTTCGCCACCACCTTGGATTCTTGCTCCTGGCTGAAGCGGTGCTGTGTGCTGCTGCCACACGTGAGTGCTTCCTTCACTCTATCTTCTCGCCCTGCCTCCACAGGTTCAACATCCCAAGCCAGTGTGGTGGAAACGGCTGCTCCTTGCACGTGCAGCACTTGCTGGAGCTGTGCTTGGGAACCGGTAGGCAACAGCTAGCTCCACCTCAGCGTTGGCTGGCTCTGGGTAGGAATGTCACCTGAGCTGGAGAAATACGCCAAGAGCTGTTCAGTTCTCTATTTCCCGTGCTCCACAGATACACAGAGCTGACCGGAGCCAAGCCTTGGTTCATTTCAACAAACTTCTATTTCCCCAGCTCAAGCGTGGCTCAAAAGGCGGATGCAGAATGGACCTCTCCCAGTTTGCTTAGCAGTGGCTGGGAGAGGGCAGGTCGGAGGCAGTGCTCCCTACCGGGACACCCAGACCTGTGGATCCCCAGCCTGAGGGAGCCCAAACAAGGAATTAGATCCTTAAGCCATGGTGGGCAGGCACTGGGATGGTCTTCTGCTTCTTTCTGGGCTCACAGTTTGACTCAAGTCTTAGGCTGACTTCCTGAGCTCAGGGCTGGGAACGCAGAAATAGGGGTTTATGCTGAAATTCCAGAACCTACAATAAGGAAAGTGAACACCTTAAAAGCTGAGGGCCAGCTGAGCATCCATCTAGCCTTGTACCTGTCTCCAATGGGAAACAGTAATGTGTAACTGGGCAAGCGTATACTGGTATTTTGCAACTACCAATGAGCACTGCATTCAGAACTGTAAAGCTACAAGTTCTCATTTCTGAGTGGCGAGAACTAGTTTAGAGCCCCTCATTCTGTAAGTAAAGTTACATTTAACTATGCTGAATTTCATATAGTTTTATTCTTGAGTCACTGAGTCTCATACAGTGCTCCCCTCTACTACTTTAAGACGCTGTCTTCAGCAGATTAAAGAACTTCAGTGTTTGCCTGTTTTCCAGACTATGAACATTTTAAATTATTTCAGTGATTGAGAAAGCTGGCCACTTACTCATAACTTTTGGTTCGTATATCCTAACCAATTATTTATTCATGTGAAATCCTTCATTCTTATCCCACGGTAACTTAGTTCCTTTACGTGCCTTTAGCGAGGGACCTCAATCAAATGCCGCCTGGAACTCAAGCGGATGATAACAAGCAGGTCAGCCTTGTTCCCATGCTCTCTGGCTCCCTCAGAGAAACTGGAATATATTTGTGAGGAATGCACTCCTTTTATGGCATATCGAATTAATCCACCATATCTGGTAATTTTGTTCTTCACTGCTGGTTCTATCAGTTTCTTCAATTTGAGCCTCAAACTTTTTGCAGTCCTCCAAATCTTCCCTGGAAGTGTTTTTAAAAACTGTCATCACATTTGCCAACTTTTGTTTCTCGGCCACTGAAGCAGTTGTAAGCAAGATGTTACATGCTATGGTTAATAGCTCATTTATTTCGCTCTTGAATAGCTTCCATATTTTTTGAGCCATCCTAACTAGACAAATCCTTCATTTTGTTGATTTGTTCTATATTTTTTCTGTGCCAACACTTCATTTTGAGATAAATTCTCCATCATTGTAGCGGAAAATTCTAGCACAGAAATCTCTTATGTTCCTCCTTTGTGAATGAAAATGTAAATTAATGTATCTGATTTTCATGCTATCCCTTTATCTTCCCTGAATGCTTCTTTTTATCTACATCATCTTTTGGCCCTACAGACTTTCTGGCTAGCTTTTCACTACTTTCGTATTTGGAAAAAAAAAAAAGAAAAAAAAAAAGGATTAATCAGTAGGTTTTATGGTTTTGCAAGTTGTTCCTCAAATTCTTCTTTGTCCTGCTTTATTATGTTTCTATACGTAACTTTCAAAAGTTTACATTATTTTCTGTCTTATTAGCTTGGCCATAACATCAGCCTCTTTACTTCTAACACACTTTCATCCTCTTCAGCTGGGTCATCTTTTTATTGCTGTTGTTCTACCATCGGCTTTCATCCTCTCCTTCATGGCTAACGCACTTTGACAGGAAATGCTGAACTTCTTGTCTTTGCTACATTTTTCACCAAAATGAAAAGCAGAATAAGAAAGAAGAAAGTCAATCAGAGTGTAAGATCTTTTCTCCAATGATCACCTCACCAAAACTACTGCAGTAATCAGTTCCTTGGAGTGTAATATTACTCTATTTTGAACTGAATTGCTCCAATTTTGGTTATGACCAACATATGTTCTTGAGTGTTTTTCATTGTTAAAGAAGAAATATATTAAAACTTTTTTTGTTCCTTCAAATTCAGCAACTGAAAATCTTCAGTTCCATGTGCTAGAGAAACTAGGGCTGAAGTATTTGCTCATCTGAAAAAAAGGCTTTGTCTTGTCCTGAAGCTTGTGAAATGTTTTATATTCGATTGAAATAAACAAAGCACATGAGGGAGGCACAGAAATGCCTAAGGAGCTTGTGATTTAAAAGCAGTGACCACAGTTATTACCAAAGCTGGACAAGAAAATTACTTCAGAATTCAAGGATTGTTATTGAAAATTCAAAATTAAAAGCATTGATAAAATTAAAAGTGCTCCAGCTCTTTTTGATGAATGGAACATTGAGGGGGGCGGGGGGCGAGGGGGAACAATGATGGAAATGTTTTGATCTGACAAAATCAAAACATTTTTAGCCATTAAATAATTTTTAGGTAAAATCAAAGAGAACAGGAAAAAGAAATCAAGAAAAATCTCTAGCCACTTACTTTCAAATAAGATGATGCATCAATTTTATGACCTAAAATGTAATTGAACTTGAGAAACCTTTGTCAAATACTTTTATAGCTGCTAATATGTTTTTTTCCTGAGAAAGGTTTCTGAAGGACATTCCTGAACTCTTCTTCTGACCAAGACTGAAAACAATACAGCATGTCATACAGGCCATTAAGTGAATACCAGTCACGATATTATGCTTTGCTCACATCAAAAGATATTAAATCTGCAGGAAAGACACGATTCAAGTGAGACTGTGGGGAGTTCCTGTAGGGCAAAAGACCGTGGGAGGATATGTCTCTAAACGCAAAATCTGTTCTTTTCGTCAGACCTTTCAGTCCTCAGCACTGGGGAGAGAGCTGCCCGCATCAATTCAGAGTGACCGTTGAGATGGAACTGTCAGGGGATGTCCTTCCTGCCCAACAGAAATCTCACTGGGCAATAAAACATCAGTAGGAAGCAGCTCCTGCCTCTTCTTCAGGGCTCTTTCTCTGGTTCTCCCTTGCAGTAAAATTAGGAGTCACATCTCCCTGAAGACAGTGTTTAGACTGGCTATAGCTGCTCTGCACCCTTTCCAAAAGTCGGAGGAATTCCAGCGCAGCCAGTTACGCCACAGTGCGCAGGGCCACTCTTGCCCTTCTAACAGGTCTCTGCGTTTTCCCTGAAGTCATCCAGCTCTTTGTTGGACTTGGGTATAAATCTCAGAAGCATTCAGCATCAGCTCCCTTTAAAATAAAGCCATGAAAAGCAGAAATCCTAACTCCTTGATGCTGTGACAGAATGGCACACCCACCACTTACCTGATTAACAGGACGGAATTGTTTAAAGCCTCCAGGTTTTCATGGAGCTCTGCTTATAAGCCGACTTACATATTTTCATGGCAACCACATATGGGTTGACGTGTTCCTACAGGTTACTTGGATATTTACTTAGCTTTCCATTATGTGTAATTCGTGACAGAAAAAGGGATCCTAGAAGGCCTGGGAAAAGTTGGAGCCCACCATTTGTAGTAACGTGAGAAGAAAGGGGTTATTAAAGTTATTTAATATCTGAGCCATTTTAACGTAATAGGCATGAAGCTAACATGGTTTTGTTGTTATATTATAAACACATTGAATTTACTATGCAGCTCCGAATTTCCTTTTCTGGAAATACCAGCTTCTGTTACAATTGGTTCCACCCCTCCCACCCAAACCACCAGCCAACTCACCAAAGAAGCTTCGCTGGGTCAAAACTAATTCCTGGCATAACTTCCACTAGAGCACAGCTTAAGACACAGGGTGAATTTATCTTGTTAGCCTCAGATAGATTTATTACCAGCCAAGCACAAAGCAGTCAGCAATCAAGCAACCTCTGTACAAGCCGGATTGTTGCAGGGTTAAGTCCATTCATACAAACAATTGCTCTGATACGGTCAAAATGTTGTAAACCCTTTCATTCTTTCTCTGGAAAGCTTGCAATAGTGCAAGCAGAAAAATATCAGGCTGTCAGTTGGGGAACTGTCTTTTTGTTCATTATCGTTGATGTAAGTGTTGATAGCTGTGATGATAAAATTCCGTAACTTTCTACTGGTGAAGAGTTTTCTAATCAGTACGAGAACATACTCATAATAAGAAGGCTGCTCAGCACAAGAGCAATGTCTTTATAGGGTGGTAGGGAAAATGCTATTACGTTGCATGCTCATCTTTCTCTCTAGGGTTTCAAGATGTGCTGAGCCATGGAAGTACTTCTCCTGTCACATCCTACAAGAAGCTACAAGGCTGGTCTAGTGATCAAAATAAATGGAATGAAAAGCTTTATCCTTTCTGGGAAGAAGGAGATCCCAGATGGAAGGACTGCTGGAAAGGTGATTGCGCATGCGCATTTCAAAGACTCTGAGAAAACTGGCCAGAAAATCCACCTCCCTGAAGAATGCAGGTGCTATAGTGCTTTTTCATAGGGGCAATATCTACTGCTGCTGCAAGGAACAGCAAATAAGGAGATGACTGGCGTTGTTACCAGCCCCAGTACGTTGTCTGACGAAGAACAGCGAGTTGTTACAGTAAACGCTTTCCCATTACTCAGTCTCAGACATTAATACTTACTAAGAAGTATCGATGGCCAGGGCTCCAGGACAATCCAGCATTTGAAACATGCCCTAGAGGACAGGTAGCTTCAGCTGCTAACTCAGTAGGGCATTGTGGGCTCTCAGTTTGACAACTTCAGCTAAGACCTTGTTTATTGTCAGCTGGTCTGAGCTGAGCTCTAAAGGCTGTATCCCTGGGGAGAAACTGAAATAGCCTCCTTGGGAATATATTGACCCCCATGGATAAACCCCCCTATACTTGGCTCTAAGAAGGAAATTAATGACACACGTAAGTGACATGGGGGGATATGACGAGTCCCTCCGATTGTTCTGAGCTGGGGTTTTAATAAGACTGCAAGTGACTTAGGAGCACAAACCCCCTTGGAAACAGAGGAATCAATAAAGCGTTTCTAACGTAAATGGTGCACAGCTAAAGGTAGCTGCTGCTTTGATACATCCTTTTTTGCACTGAAAACCAATTTTATTTTCTACAGGCGGAAGAGTGACAGCGAAATTGGACACTGATAGCCCAGCACTGGTGGGATCCAACATGACCTTTGTTGTGACTCTCCAGTTTCCCAGGTGCCAGAAAGAAGATAATGATGGCAACATAATATATGAGAGGAACTGTACCAAGGGTAGGTAATGGCAATCTCCCTGTACTATACATGTCTGACTCCGGTGCTGGTATGAGCATGTCATGAATCTTTGAAAATATCACAGGTGCGCCCTATGAACAACGGCCATGTTGCTTTTAACTGGTAACTACTGTGGCGCGTTGACCTTGGCTGGGTGCCAGGTGCCCACCAAGCCGCTCCTCAGCCAAACGGGGAGGGGAGAAAATAAGATGGAAAAAACTCCTTGTGGGTCAAGATAAAGGCAGTTTAATGAATCAATAGCAATGGCTGTGTGCACGGAAGTGAAGGAAAACAAAAGATGTTATTCTCTGCTTCCCGTCAGCAGGGGATGATCGGGAAGCAGGGCTTCCGTACGTGTAGCGGTTGCTCCAGAAGACAAAACGTCATCGATAATGGATGACGCCCCTTCCTCCTCCTTTCTCTTAGGTTTTGTATCTGAGCAGACATCATATGGTATGGAATAACCCACCGGTCGCTTTGGGGCAGCTGTCCTGGCTATGTCCCCTCCCCAAATCTTGCCCACCCCCAGCCTGTGGGGGAGGTGGGGGGAGGTTGGAGTGACAGCCCTGATGCTGTGTGTGCGCTGCTCAGCAGCAGTCAGAGCACTGGTGTGTTATCAACACCTTCCCAGCTACCAACACAAGCGCAGCACTGTGAGGGCTGCTGTGGGGCTCAGCCAGACCCAACACAACTACACGTGTGTCTGACCTGTGCCACACCAGCTTCTTTCCTCAGATTACTGCAGTATTTTTACTGCTCTGCACCTGATATATATAATGACCGGGTAATTCAAGATTTGCCTTCACTATAGAATTGCCTTCCCAAAACAGTGATGTTAATTTGGCTTCCTAACAAAACTGTTACTGCTTTTCAGCTCAGTCACAAGGTTGCACAGTCACCTTGTTTCCTTCCAAATCTATAAAGCTGTTGATTTACAAAATTGGTGGAGGTTGGTTTTTTTTCAATTAGGAATTGTAGAACTCACAAACCATCATCTGCATCTTGAAAAACCCTCATGAAACAGTAAATCTCACATTCCCACATTTTAGAGTTAAAAAAATCCATAAAATAAATAATTTAAAAATCAAGCAATCTTTTCATCAGAGAATCACCTTTTCTTATTTACTGTTACATAGACCAAAAACCCGATCATAATTCAAATAATTCTGCTGAGTCTAGAGTGAAACAGGCTGTTGTACCTTCCTTTCTCTGAATTCGTAAATATTCAACAAATTTTTTTATTGATTGAAGTAATTTTCATTTCAAGACATATCAGCAAATTTTTTGTCAGCCTGAGTTCTACTTCTTGATTGTCTAATGTTTTGTTAACTGCTGATATCCATTCTCTACTTAATATTTGTTGTGCTGTTTGGGGAAGGAAACTGTCTTTTTATTATTCGGAAAGGAACTGAAATTCATGTCTAAGTTATTTAAAGCTGCCATAGAAAACTCTTGTGACAAAACAAAGTCACTTCTTCACAGTGCTTCCATGGTTGCTTTTCTACTTAAAATTTTAGATTTTGCTTGCCAAGTGTTCAGGTAGCCCCATTAACTCCGGTAAAATGGTAGCATCCTGTGAGCCAACAACAAGTTTTGGGCAAGCAATTTTAAATTGTGTTTGGCCCATGAGACAGTACAAATTTTTAAGCTTGTAAATAAAACAATGTCAAGCTAGAACAATTTGGTGTTTACATTAAAAATCAATCAAAGCCAATCTTAGAAGAAAGGTTAGTCAGTCTAAAACTACCCCACTTAGCCTGTTGTTTAAGTGCAATAACTACTGTAACCTGGGGTGCCTGCCTCCTGTTTCCTGACTTTCTGCACATTTCTCAGTTGACCAAGAACACTGTCCTATTTCTACACTTAGATCCTCCAGCTTCCCAGGATCAGCAAGTCTATGTCTACAACTGGACTGAATGGATCAACAACTGCAGCTGGGAAAACTGCACAAGCAACCGCAGCCATAACGTATTCCCAGATGGGAGACCTTTTCCTCATTATCCTGGCTGGAGGAGAAGGAACTTTGTCTACATGTTTCACACATTTGGTTAGTACTGCAAGACACCCTTTGTTCTGGCTTTGTAGGATTCAGAACAAATGTCAAGCCTCAGTAAAAATAAGAGAACTAGCTCATGGGGAATATAAGCTGGAAAGCTTATATTCACCCTGTACACTAATTCATTAGTAGAGTATGTTTTATTAAAAGTCCTTTAAAAAGGATTCCCCACTTTTGAATGGAGATCCCAAATTAATTCCCTGCTTTCCAGAAAGACCATCAGCTGCTCAGTCTGGAAATCATGGATTACCATGAGATTCTCTTTAGATCTACATTCTTCTGTATCTGCATCCGTAGTACCACTGAAGAAAATTAATTTCCTTTCAGTAGTACTCAGGATCCTTTCCTAGGAAAACAGAAGGTCCAAGCAGGTCAGTTGGATGATTTGTTGGCTGCTCACTGCCACTTCAGATTCTTAAATTTAAGAGACCACAGCACTGTATACCTTCAGATCAGTTTAACGGTGCAGCACTTCTTGCCTCTGGGAAGGTGAAAACTGCCACTGCCGGTGTGGTACTGATCTGGCCACAGATGATAACTCTGAATGTTTCCCACTCCTGAGTATGCAACGGTTGGGGCTATTCCTGCCGTTGGCTACATACTAAATCTTAGTATCCTAACCTAGCTGGACTAAATCAGTATTGTAATCAGTATCAGCATGAGCAATAATAATAATGTCCCACATTTTATGCAGAGGTAATACTATTTACCTACCTCACCCAGCTGTTACAAAGACAAATAAGCAAAAGTATACAAAGGGCTCTAGGGTATGAAGCAAGAGGTGTATCTTCTTGCTAAACTGAAAGCATACAAACATAAGACCATTAAAAGACCATCCACTACATTAACATGACGACTTAACGGAATGTAACTGCTTTGGAAAGATGTGGATGCCTTGGCAATTTTTTCTTAGATTAGTGAAATTTGGGACATCTTTCTGACACCTCCAAAACCCATAGAAATAATGGGAGTAAACACGTTGTAAAAGTATTCAGTCCTTAAAAAATAGATGCCAGATAACTGAGAGACAATTCTAAACTATTCATTTTGATTTAGATGATGCAAGATTTACAGAGATACTGCTCCTGTTAAACCAACTTGCAGCTAGGCTGAAGGGGAAAACATATCGTAAGTTCATGTTCTGTTTCAGGTCAGTACTACCAAATAACTGGACGATCTTCAGCAACATTTTCAGTCAACACAGCAAATATCACTCTTGGCAAACACGTGATGGCTGTATCCATTTACAGGAGAGGGCACTCAGCCTACGTTCCAATTGCAAGAGCCAGTGCCATCTACGTTGTAACAGGTGAGCGTGCTGGAATAAACTGTAATAAAATACTGGGGGTATTTGTTGTTTGGGCATTAAAAGAATTCCACACAAGCTCACCTGGTGTGAAAAGAAGACATTGGCCTGAGAAAGGTTTTTAATATGATGTGGTAAATTGCCTTGAGTACTGTAATTTACCTTTGTATCTAGCTCAGTTGTGACGCCCCTGCTTTGTAATGAAAAATGATTTACAAGAGGAAATGCAATCTTCCACAGATGCCTGTGCTTCCTCATTTGTTCCCATACTTTTCTGGGTAACAGTTTCCTACTGACATTCACTCCTTAGATCAGTAAACAGAATTAAAGTAGAAACTCGTGTTAAAGATATTAATGTCTCACATTCTGACTGTTGTTGTTCAGGGACTTTGGAGTTGTTTGTTCTTTGCAGCCAGGGATGTGTGTTTTATTTATTTACTTTTTTTTTTTCCCCCTCCAGACAAAATTCCAATATTTGTGAGTATGTTCCAAAAACATGACCGCAACATCTCAGACTCCATTTTTATCAAAGACTCACCAATTACATTTGATGTGAAGATTCATGATCCCAGCTACTATCTTAATAATTCTGCCATCTCCTACAAGTGGAACTTTGGAGATGGAAGTGGCTTATTTGTAGCAAGCAGTCCCACTACATCTCACACCTATACTCTGCAAGGCAACTTCACTCTGAATTTAACTGTCCAAGCCATTATACCTGTACCTTGCAGACCAGTAACACCCACTGCACCACTGCCCACCTCAGAAGGTAAGAGTTTATTGAACAGCAGTGATATTAGGAGCCGTGCTAAAACTTCTAAATTCTGATATTTTAAGTTCATATCTTTAGAAGTTTTACTGTCATCAATGAAAGGGCTGAAAGGCTCTGCAAACCTTCTATAAATTGGTTTAGAGACAGAATCGATAAGCGTAAACCCTTCTTTGATTCTATGGTAGGCATCACTTGCACATTTAACACATTACACACCACAGTGACAACATATAGAGGTCTTCAGGTGCTCATGCAGTACATATAAATTTGGTTTTATACCCTCTACCACACCATGTTCGGTGGTTTTAGCCTTGCCTACTCAGGGTCATCTTCTGAGGTAAGATGTAAATTTTAAGTGAGAAAGAAGTATTTCAGAACACCCTTATAGCTGGTTCCTTTCTGGTTTGCGTTAACTTCCACCCAAAATTAAATGAGATTGGATTGAGCTAGAAAAAAATTGCTCATATTCCAAAATATGGGATTTCCACATGGCATTAACCCAGAATGGCTTTTCCACTTTAAATTTATGCACTACCATATTTCAGAATAACTTTCATTATGTTCAGCATTGGTTTATCATCTCAGAGGGTTTTAAAGTTTGCAAAAGGCCTGCAGCTTCAGCCTAGGTAGTTATAATACTACTATCATTAAACTGTAAATGTGGCTACATTTTTCAAATTTTGGAATTTTAATACTTGCTTTTACCAAAATGTTGAGTGAGAATGAAATATGAAAGGAAAGATATAATTTTCACCACTTCCCCTCTTCATTTTTCCACTAGCTGTAACATAGAGCAGTGGGAAAATACCTGCTTTATAAAAGAGCATTTTAAACCTTTTATTGGCCTCTGGATTTCTTCTATAATTGATTTGGGAATTTTAAAGAAGTGTTTAATTATACCAAACCTTGCAGTTTTGCTTTTATTTCACAGATATGAGTGACTAGCAAAGTGGCTTTTAGAATGAGGCTACCCAGGCCACTCCAGTGTTCCACAGCTGGGCATGTGTGTTTTCTTTAAGGCTTATTTCCATGATTCCGTATAGATACAGACACACATGACTGCACAGCTGCAAACCAGAGTCACTAATGACCTATGTGATGAGTGCAGCTGAAACATATGATCGTGTTCAGAATACCTCTGAGCAGAACTTGTTCGAAAGCTGCATATCTATTCTTTCTCCCTCGTCCCAACAGTAACAACTGGAGCATCTTCTGATTCAGACTCCTCTACTGCTGTCGAGTTAATGGAAGATAATCCTGATGGAGGTTGCCATATTTACAGAAATGGATTCTACAGTACTGGTATCTCTGTCGTAGGTAAGGACATGGGTCAACACCTGAACAGAGGAAGGAGATTAATAATGTACAACAATATATAGCAGAGAGAATGTTCATTTAGGCTCCCTTTTATCAAGCACGGGAGACCCACAACAAGATCCTTCTCTTGGACATAGCTGACATTTTTAAAGATTAAGGTACAGATGGCTAACTGGCTGACTTGGGTTTCCTTACACACCCTGCTAGGAGCTGGCAGCAAAGGTTCTGGCCCCTTGGTTTCCACCACGAGGCTGGGCCTTGGTCTGGATGCTGCTGACAGCTGCCTCCGTGCTACACGTGGTGTCTCCAGGCACTTGGGCTGGAAAATGGCTGGTGGGGATGTGCACCATATTTCCAGATCATCAGCTTCTGAACCGCCACACCTGAATGAAGCTGAAGCATACTGGCCTGGGGGGCAGGGGGCAGGGTGGTGTCACGTAAGGTTGACTTGACCTTCGCATGCACAGGAGTGGTGGGACAGGCAATTGATTTAGTAAAATAAGTAAATAGTAATAATGGAAGAATAAAGCAGAGCAGAAAGGAGCGGCCTCACAGGGAAAGCACTGGAAAATTTCTCAGCTTTCCAACCCTTCAAGAGGAGTGCTAAGGGAGGGAGGAGGTTATGGAAAACAAGACCTGAGCTGAACATCAGCCAAACACTTGAGGTTCTGTACACACAGACTTCAGAGCTTGTCATGTGTCCTGCCGTTGACATCTGTTTCCTTTCCCAGAGGGAATCCTTGAGGTAAATATTATTCAGATGACAGAAAGTCAAGCTGAAAACTCACTGGTTGACTTTGTTGTTACCTGCCAAGGGAGGTAAGTGTGTGAATGAAACTGTCAGTCTTCCCTCTTTAAAAATAATTGTGCTGGAACGCTGTCTGCACTTAGATGCAGCTGCGTGAACAAAAGTTGGGAACTGCAGTGTTTCTATTTCTTGACGGAAACTCAAGTTAATGCAAGTCTCATCTGTAAACGACAGCAACAGAGGTTACTGCCAGGCTTGTAGGATTCAGAACAAATGTCAAGCCTCAGTAAAAATAAGAGAACTAGCTCATGGGGAGAAACAATTCCGTATTTCCCTGGCCAAGACAAGATTTCAGCACTTACTGTAAAATGGGAAGCAGTCTACTGAAGTTGGAAGAAACCCCTTTCTTTTTGGCCATAATTTTTTGGCACTTAAATGGGTGTGTCCCAGCAATCTCTTGGATAGGGAAACATTGCACTAATATTCTTAGCTCCTAGAACGGTATTAGAGGTGGGAAGACTGAGAAATACAAGAATCATTTTGGTAATGCAACTGGAAAACAATTAACCTCTCCTAGCGTTTACTGTTTTGGCACACGATACTACATATAAGAATCTGCATTCCTTTCCTAATGATGTATATTAAATAAATACTAAAGGTAACGGACTTCATAAGCTGATTTGAGGCAGGTAATTCTGTGATCACCATAAAATGATAAATTATATGTAAAACAAGCAGATCATTTTATTGATTGTCTATATGCATTTTATACAAAATCCACATGTATGAATATATAAAAGGTATAGGTATGCTAAAAAAAAAAAAGTATTAATAAAACACTCTTGAATCACTGTAGTGCCACTGATTTCAGTAAACAGGCACCAGCATCAAACTGGGGCATCAGTGCAATGTGCCTATGAACTGGGCCAACAGGACTCCACAGATGCAATGTGTTCTCTCTTCCCATCCCAGTCTCCCCACAGATGCCTGCACAGTAGTTTCTGACCCCACGTGCCAGGTGTCCAAGAGCGTGGTATGTGACCCCATCATCGTCACTGATGAATGCTTACTCACCATCAGGAGAGCTTTTGAGGAACCTGGAACATACTGTATAAACATCACCCTGGGGGATGACACAAGTCAAGCCCTTGCCAGCGCGCTGATTTCCGTAAACGGAGGTGAGTCCACGCAGAGCAGATGCAGCTCATCTGTGAATAGCTTCTCCCTGTGGTCATTTCCCTGCAGGGGGAGAAGAGCACAGGAATTTATGTGGGGTTTTTATTATGCCTGGAGGCCTCAGCTTGTGCGAGAGTCCATGCAGACAGACAATTCTTTGCCTGCAGGAATTTTAGATGTTAGAACTCGGTTTGATTTATGTTGACGATCCAATGAGTACAGTAATTATACAAACCCGCAGTGTATTTTTCCACAGAATAACTCTGTTGGGCAGAAAAGCAGGTGGGGGACACGCCAGCCAGCCTACTCGACACATGGAGAAACAGGAGAAACCAAGGGGAATTCAGCTTACTTGAGACAGAATCCAAATCTGCAGCTGAGCTGGCTGCCCTGGGCCCTCTTTGTGGCCCGATGACCTTGACCAGGTTTCTGTTTCTACAGGAGGAAAGATGAAGCAGATTCTGGAAAGATCTTTGTTTGTAACATGCAACAAACATGTAACAAACACGTAACACTGTTTGACTGCACGGGCTGCTCAGGGTAACCGTTTCAGATCAGGAAGCTCACCTTTGGTGGGATGAGCATCACTGTCTCTTGCTCACAGTTGTGCAAGCAGACTTCGGCAGAACCGGGCGTTCAGCTCGGCCTCAGTCAGAAGTCTGAACCATCGTGCTGTCTCTCTGCTCCCACTCTGTTGCTCTCCTGACTTCCCTCCTATAACGTCCTAGTGATTCTTCTCAGCTCTTTCCTTCCTATCAGCCAAGCAACTGACCCCTTGTGGTCATCTGCCACAGTATTTTTGGCTGATTTTCTTTAATCTAGGTACAAATTCAGATGTACCAAAATCAGTTTGTGAGGGCTAAGGCACAATGCCTGACTTGTAAGTGCATTCTGTTTCCTAAAGATGAAAATAAGCATGCGGCAGGGTTTTTCAAATCTGTATTTACAGGGGCTAGCTTCAGCCCAGCAAGGCTGGTCTTCCTCAGTTTCCTCCAGAGGGCAAAGCCAAGTTGTACTTCGGGGCTTCCACTGTAATGAAAGCAGAATTAGAATCTAAAAGAGGTTGATGCTTTGAGTCACCCTGGAGCAGCCCATCTAACATTTGCAAACATTTCTCATATGCCACAATTTTCCACTCAGTTCAAGAGAAGACAAGTAGTTATAAATTTCTGAAAATCCCATAATTTGGTGCCTGAGTATTTGGTGCCTAAACATCTGGCCCTTGGAATTTGGCAAGACTGTGCCTGGATTAAGTAGGCATTGCACAAAACATCCGCTGTTAACCTGCTTAAACCACTGTTGAATGGGTTACAGTCCTATGATTTAGGCCCATCCCATCAGTACGTGTTGCTTTGCAAACTAGTCCAGGGACCTACCTTATTCATAAAATAAGGTAAATCCCTACAGTCTTGGCAAAAATATTGTGTCAACTAGGAATGAGGTCAAGCCTTCACAATTGTAACAACAACTGAGGAATATATGAGGCACATGTACCAAGTAAATGGTAAACCCTGATTTGATATCTCAGTTTTTATAGACAGCAATTACAACTTCATAGCTGGAAAGGTAACCCAACACGCACCTCTAAGTTACTTCATTGAATAAACACCGTTGTTAATATGAGGACCCAGAATGTGTCTCAGTGCCGGTAAACTCAATAAAGGTACAGCCTGTAGACTGGAAAATTAAGATATTTAACACAATTTTTAAAAAAAATACTTGTAATACTTCGGCTTCTTCCATCAGATATGGTGCAGTTAGGAGTAGATATGAGTGAAATGGTTAATGGCAAATCAGAGGGCAGAGTTCAGCGGCAGGCAGAGCTCTAAGCTGATTTCCCAGAATAAGCATGTTAAAAAAGCAGAGCCCTCAGACCTCGGGTAAGGCAAACAAACCTAAGTCCATCAAGCTCTCAGCCACACTCTGCCATCTTAGCGTATGGGACTGCAACGATCAATAACATTTAAGAAACTCCTTTTTTATCCCCTATCCCCCAGCCACCATCCCTAAAAAAAAAAAAAAGCTGAAGCGATTCTAACACTGAAGCTGAAGCGATTCTAACACTGAAGTTAATGAAGAGACTCCCAGTGTAAATGTTTCCCTAGCTTAGCAATTGGCAAGGAGCAAATTAGCCTCACCTCGTGGGATGCCAGCAAGACCCTCCATTCCCTTCCACGCTGGAAGGCAGCCATGTGTCTCAGGAGCATGGTTCATACCAGAAAACTGGCAAAGCCCACTTCACACTCTAGTGGAACTGAGAATTAAACCACTTAGGACGTGAAAGCACCACCTCTTGCCAAAGTCACTGATCTCCAGTGCTTAGCATATTAAGTGTACTTCAATCTGTACAGCAATCAAGCGGAAATGATGTTTTCTGTAGAAAATCTATTTCACTGTAAAACTGAGGCTAACTTTTAATCAAACTACTTTCCGAATTCTAGGATCATCATCAGGAACAACAGAAGGTGTCTTTATCTTCCTTGGTTTGTTGGCAGTGTTTGCCACCATCGGGGCTTTTGTTCTTTACAAGTAAGTTACTAGTTTCTGGGATTAAAAACAGTACAAGGAACTGTCAAAAATATTCATTCGAATTAACAAACCCAACAACTTAAATTTGTATTAGCTATATTTCTGTTTCTTTTTTATTGTTGTTCACAAATATTCTGGCAAATAGTCAAGAAAATGAGATTACTGGCTTAAGCCACAAAACCATTGGAAAATATGCAAATATTAAAGAATATCAACTTTCATAGAAAATTACATTCTGTGCTCATAAGAACAAATAGTAATACTGGAAGGCCTGGGAACTGCATGTAAACAGTAAGCAAACTCAAACTGCATGATGTGATTTATACACGCAGTGAAACCTAACAAACAGAAAATTGATTTAGCTCAAACTCTTACAAGAGGTGTTTGCGAATGACCGACAGATCAAGAATTAGTCATCTAAATTCTTCATTAAGTAACTGACAACTTCCTTGGGAGAAAGGTGCTGGGCATACTGGAAAGTAATTAATAGAAGCAGATGTTACTGCATTATTATCTTGGACGTTTCTCATGAAACTTTAAGACTGCACCAAGACTCCTGAGTCAAGAGTATGCTCACCCTTCCCAGTCAGTGGTGAGAAAGAAACACCTCCACAGAGCAACGGTACTCTGCTAAGCCATGGAGCCTTTCCCATTAACCAGGCCTTAGTCACCACTACTGACCTATGGCTGTTAACCACGTGGGACTGAAGAGGGAAGGAGGAGAGTTATAAATACATGATTAATTCTCTTACGTGCTGGTCACATGCTAAATGTAACTGTCATTTAAATGTCTTTCAGCAACTTACTGTGTACATTCCTTGCAGGAGATACAAGCAATACAAGCCTATTGAGAGAAGCACAGGACAAACAGAGAACCAGGAGGGACTAACTGCTTACTTCGGCAACTTCAAAGCAATTTTCTTCCCTAGTAGCACTGAAAGAAATCCTCTGCTGAAAAGCAAACCAGGCATAGTTTAAACCTTTAGTCTAACACTGACTATTAGAATATGTACAGACTCATATCTGAGCTATGCTTTATGGGGTTTTCTTGTTGTTATAAAAAACCAGGGAGTAAGGCGAAAGGAAATACAGATGGGATGGTAACCTTTGGGGGCTTGGTGCAATTAGAAATACTAAAATAGTCTGTTGTAGAAAATAATTAGGTATTTTTGAGCACTTGTTATTCTTGTTTGCAATCTAGGATACACTCTTCTGAACAACTAACCCCCCCAACCCCACCCCCCACCCCCCCTTTTATCTGAGTTTTCTTAAATCTAGGATAACTACCTGCAAAACTAAAGAGATTCATAATCTGGAGGGGGGGTGGGGGTGGGTTAATTTAAAAAAAAACAAAACAAACCCCAAACCAACAACTTGTTAATACTTAGTCTTAAACAGACAGCATAGTATAGCTGCTTACTGCCTTAGCAGGATTCATGCCTTTGCTGGAAAGAAAGGCACAGGGGGGCAGGCACATGTTGTCTGTGCAATGAAACGTGCCATGGCCCATTCCCAGGCATTGGCACTGAACCACTGACAGTTACACTGTTCAGGAGGTCCTAGCACAGTCTTGCCCCAGGCAGGCTAGCTCCCCACCAAGCAAACCCCAGATTCTGGGAACCACCGGAGGCACTGTTCCCTACTGGGAGTTTGGCAACAGCCACCCTGTTTTGCGGAGCTCAATAGCATTGAAGCAGCTCATTACATGCCTGTCGGCCTCAGGGCCAGAAAACAGGGCTGGACACATTTAGTTTCCTACTGGACATGACTACCAGTGCACGAGTGTCACTATAAACTAGACCACAAACACCCAAGTAACAAGATGAGGCCCATCTGCTTGGCTCTCCCTGTTGAAACTTTTACTCTGAGTCTCATGTAAAGTCCTTAGCTGCAATTGCTGATGCTGTCTTTGCCTCCTTTGTTTCCGTTTGTCTTGAAACACTGGACTGGCACCACTGCTCCCCAGAGGGCAGATCATGTGTTCTGTGTACGAGAGTCAGCAGAACAAGGGTTCTAGCAGGAACAGGTAACATTCAACTCCCTTTCCCCCTTCTCTTTCGTCTCTCTCCTGCTGCAAATATACATCAGCTTCTGCTTGCTACTCGATCCCTCTCTTTGACCACTTAATGAAATAAATGAAACCCCCAGTATTAACTGGAGCACTATGCTCCAGCTGCTGCTTTTGCATTATGCAACTTAAAAAGTGTAAACTTCTGCAACCCGAATATGCCTTCACTTGTTCACTCTAGCTGCGATTCTGTGTTAAGAAAATTCATGTTGAGGCCTTTCTCAAGTGATCTGGTCTTCTGGCCGTACGTGCTCATCACTCTGCGTTGTGGGGTTTCACAGTGCAAGACCAGAAGCAAACTACTGAAGGCTGGATTACTGGATGATGAGAAAAGCAGAGCATCTTATTTGTAGAAGGGAAAAGGTTGCTAAAAAGGTTCACTGAAATGAGAAAACAGACCAAAAATGCTTTAAATCATTTATTTTCCATTACAGCCTTGCTATTAATATTAAAGGTTATAATAAAAATGAAATAACTTTCAATTGGCGGCTGGGCAAATGACCTTACGCAATCCATTTCTAAACACCGGATACTTTGAAGATCTCTATTTCAATATCATTATGTACTGTTTCTTGGAAGACATACTTCTGATGTTTCTTCTGATACATACTGTTCTCAGTTCCTGAGGTGATATATAAGCACAAACGTATTTTCCCGGTATCTTAGCAGACCTGTCAAATGCTCGTCATTTGTAATCTGAATCTAGCCTTCACCACCACTTCCCCAGTGTGCACAGACACCTCTAAATGACTTCAGGATATAAAAAAATGCAGATTCAAGCATACCTGTGAGATTAGTTCTTTAGTTCTAAAATTTAACAGACTTTTTTTGTTTCAAGGTTCTCCAGTTATTTTCTTTTGTGGCCATTTCAGTTATATTATTAAAAGTGCCATATTTGCCATTGATCCATCTTCCTCATATGTAACATCCTATTGTCCGGGGCATCTAAAACTATTCCCTGATTTAAACAGAAAACACATTTCCTGCAAAAATTACTGCCTGAATGCTACGTCCTCTGTTATCAGTCAAACTGCTGACAGGAAGGACTGTAATTTGTACTTGTTGCTCTAGCCTGGGGCAGGACAGGGGTTTAGTGGAAAATTTAAGATGACCTGTAATGCAGCATGAAAAAATTAAATCTGCCACAGCTATAATGCTCAGGATCAGTGCTGATGCAGGCTACCACTGACCTAGGCTACATGCAGAAAGCGTCTTGCTTCAGCAAAACACTGAATGTTAGTTGCTCAGAGATATCTTAAGCTTTTGCATAGAAAACAGTTTTCAGGCATACTTCCTGAACTTTTTTATCCTTTAACCTAAGTATACAGGATAGCTTGCACTATCTTCCTTTAAATATCATGTCAGAATAATACATTTTTATAATTTGATTTTGCCTTTTCAGCTGTAACTTCTATTTCATACATCTTTACTTTTATACAATGGAATCTAACTGCTGCGCTGACAAATAAACAATTTAATGATTTTAAAGAGTACATTTTCTCTGTCTCAGATACTGTCAGATAAGCAACTTTGATGAGTTGGCTAATTACTGATCAAAACAGTACCTACCTCCAGAAAACACAACTGGATTTGCCTTAATCTTAGCTCACTTATGCACATCTGGCACTACCGCTGGTTATCGAGCCATTTTTGCATCCTCCCTTCAAGTGTACTCAGAGCAATGGCACCACAAACTTGAGATGCAAAGAGACTTTCTTAACAACCAGACGACTGCTGAGGAACCCAGTTTCAGAACAGATCAGGATACAAATGAACTTTATGGCCTTCAAAGACAAGAACAGCTAACAAACAATAGATTTGTGAATGTCAGCAAATATTACATGTTTCAGGCATCCCCTTTGGAGAAATAACATCAAAAGAATGACATGAGACATAAATGTACATCACCTTTAGAAAGAACATCTTTTCAAAGGTCATCAAGAGAAATGGAAACATTAGTTGGGTAACAATTTGTTGCAAATTACTTTAAGAAGTTAAGTATTATTTCAAACCACTTGTTTTGTTCCTTTCCCCTTTTCTTCTTGAACAATTTTTATAGCACACAGTTAAGAGACTCATTAGATGCAGCATGGTTTTCCTCACAAAAAGTATTTCTAAGGTGAAACTAAGGCTAAAAAACACCAGTCCCTGAAGGAACTGTAGAGGAATCAAACTAAACTTTGCAAGAGACATCCAGACACTGACCTGTTGCTGCTACCGACCACCTCCAGCCTTGCACAGAATAGTCAAATCTCCTTTAAAGCTAAAGCATTTATCACGGCAGGTCTTTACGTTCACACATATCTGCTTTTGAAGTCTTAATACCGTTGGTTTACCATCATACTTGGCGAGGGAGGGAAAAGTAGGCCGAAGAGTAATACTTCTATGTTACTGTCAGTGTCAATGGCAACATCTCCAGGGGAAGGGGATGAAGCGAAACACCTTTTACTCACAGTAAATACAAATGCTTGAACTTGTTTAGGTCATAACCTTTTACCCTTGACATATGACCTTTGGGTCATAACCTTTAACCCTGGACAACATTCTCCACTGCAAAGCAAACAGCAAGACTACTGCCCTGCGCCCATTAACACTGTGGGAATTAGGTATAAAATACGCTTCCCCAAGAAAACTGTATTTGTTTCAAACCAGCTGCAGCTTTTCAGGCCAAACCATAGGCTTTAAAAGGGAGCACAAGATATGCGACCAGGGTTTGTGTGGCAGTGCCCGCACTTCGCGTCTGCTCCTCCCCAGCGAACCATCACAGCGGAGTGCGGGTCACCGGCCTCCGGGTCCCGTCCCTTCTACCGCCTTGTGGCTCGGACACCGCTCGGCAAACCCTGACGGGGAGCTCCGAACGGGGACGGGGAAGCCGAGGCCGAGCCGCGACGTCCGCCCTGCAAACCCAGCCCCCGCCCCGGGGCTCCAGCAGGGCAGCGGGGGCGCCCCGGGGCTGGGCCGCGCGGGGACTTCAGTCGGATAGGAGCCGCTCCGGTAGGCGCCCGGCCCCGCGGGCCTCCCCGCGGCCCGGCACACAGCCGCCCGCCACCGGCGCGGCCGGGCACCGCCTACCGCGGACGCGCGGAGACGGCCCCCGCCGCGCCTCGGGACGGCCGCTGCGCGCGCGCCCGCCGGCAACGCCCGCCCGCCGGCAGGACGCGCCAGTGAGGTGAGAGGGGCGTGGCCGCCAGTGGCCAATCGCGGGGCGGCGTGCGGGAGGGGCGGGCCGCGGTGGCGGCAGTGCGGCGGCGGGCATGTGGCGGGCGGCGGCGGGGGGGGCGCCGGCTCTGGCGGCCTCTCTCCGCCGCGGCGGGGGGCGCCCTCCTGCCGCAGCCGCGGCCGCCGGGGCTCGGGACTCCCCGTGGGGGCGGCGCGGCGGCGCGGGGCGCGGGAGGCGGCGGAGCCGGGGCGCTGGGGGCGGCGGCGGAGCGGCGCCAGGCGGCAGGTAGGGCCCGGCGAAGGGCGGCCCAGCCGTGGGGGCCGAGCTGCCAGCGTGAGCCGGCGGGGCCTGTCGGAGCGCGACACCGCTCGCGGGCCTTTTGGCTTCCCGCCTGGTCCTTCGCGCTAGTTCTGTCGCGACTGGTGAGGCTGGTCGCTCTCGAGGTGGCTCCGAGGGCGCCGGCCGGCCCGCGGCCTCACAGCGGGCGAGGGAGCGCGTTGTGCGGAGCGGCCCGGCCAGCGAGGCGCCGCGCAAGGCCCGCAAGGCCTGGGGCTCCGCGGGCGCCAGGCGCTGGGCAACGGGGCGCGGCCTGGCGGGCCCGGCACGGTTGTGAGGCGGCGCGGCAAGGAGGCCGCGACCCTCGGGCGCTCGGCTCTGCCCTGCGCGGAGGGTAACGCCTCGGGAGGAAAGCGACTGTTGAGGACACGGGGAGTCGCGCTCCGCAGCTGCGGGAGGATCCTGCGCGACCGAATCGCCCTTATCTCGGCTAAGAGCACAGGCCTCAGAGCCGTAACCGTGGTGCTGAACCAGCTTCCTAAGCAGTGCTCTGACATGGGGAGTCAGTGGCTAGTGCAGAACTTTGTGAGGATACTGGTGCTGAGTTGGAGGCGTTTTGATACATGCTTATTGTAACAGAAAAACGTTTCCCTGTACATAATACAGTTTCAGCAGCACGGTGGCTGGTGATGGGTATATGCACTGCGTGCGCAGAGCTGGTTTGTTGTAGCTGTTCTGCAAATCTTCTCTAGCCTAGATCTGACAATGACGTTCAGCGTGGCAGAATGTGCCTGGGGTTGTTTAGACCATTCGTTCTCTTAAGTAGGCACTAGAGACTTCACATGTGGCTACCAGGCAAATATTTAACTTTTGTAACCGCTGTGTCTGGAGGAGCAGTGGCCACTGCTAATCTTCTGCATGTGTGACCACAGCAAAAGTTGAAAGAGTGCATGAGTCCCTAAGCTCAAAGGCTTTCATTTACAGAGATCTGATCCAATTTCACATCCCCATTCATGCATATAATTATATGTAGCTATTGTTCTTTTGCTTGCCTTTTTCTTTATATTGGTAAATATAAAGCTTGGCTCTGTGCTGATGCTCATTCTGCACTAACGCTCACTTTATAGTGGCAAGCATGCATTGCTGACAGATTCAAATTATGCCGTAAGTATGTACAAGTTGCATCTACCTAATTGTGGCCAATTCAAAATAAACTGATTTCATGGTGTGAACAGAAGGTAGTTGCACTAATTTACTAGTTTCTAAGCTGGCTTGCTTAAACTGTTGAAGGACTAAAGTCTTGTCTAGAATACAGTAGTCCTCTGTGGCAGAATAGGCTAGGGAAAAAGTGGCTTTTCTGGGTGCAAAGATAAAAAGTACCTTCACGCTGCATCACGTCAGCTCCATTTTCAATATATTGATTTCATCTAAAGATTTTAGAGTGATTTCATCACCATCTATTATCACAGACCTGTTGAAAAGCATTATTCTGAAATACTTTTAATTTTGTCATTTTAATAATGTCTGAAGTACTTAGGTTTCATTGATCTTAATTGACAAATATCTGATGATAGCATTGACTCTAAAGTACTAACAACAAGAAATAAGTTAGTTACCTAAAAGAAACTTTGATGTTTGCTGGCTGCTATATCTAGTGGTAGTGTTATTTACCAGAAGAGTGCTTAGTTCTCAACTTTGATGGTTTTAAAAATGATCTTTAAAGATCTGCAGTGCATGTTGCGTTGTCAGTATCAAACCAAACTCCATTGTGAGTGGCTATCTTAGGCAATAATTCAGCTCATTGCCATTTTATGTCATCTTAAGTGGTTGATTTTTGCAATTAAAAAGATAAATTACCACTGCATCATTTTTTCTGTCTGATCCAGATACTGTTCTTCCGAAGTTCAACATTGAATTTGTTGTAGCTCTGCTGAGGCAAGAAAATGCTAAAGACATCTGTGTCATCCAGCTACCTCCAGAAATTAAATACTCTGATTATTTTATAATTGTGAGCGGATCTTCAACACGACACCTCCATGCAATGGCACATTACATGCTGAAAATGGTAAGACAGTTCACACTGTGCTCTCTGGGTTTTGGAGAACGGTTTTAAATGTTGTGAAAGGAATTCCCCCAGGATTGCATGTATGGGGGTGTACCAGGCAAGATGAAATTAATTATCCTTTGTTTAGTCCTGAATACATCTAGCGACTGACTGAAATTTTTGCCTTTAGCGGTACTACTCAAAATGTAGAGAATATATTTTAAAAACAGACTTCTCTTTATTTAGAACAGTGATAAAATAAGCACAGTTTGGTGGCAAAGATGACGTGAAATGGTGGTGGTGACCTGTGTGTCCACTTTTGTCTTCTGTCCAGCAAGCTTTAGAGCTGTTCCCACTCATTCAAAACAGCTTAATCTGACTGTTGCCAAACCCTAATCCCTAAAATTTCCAGGTTCTCGGATGTATTGCAAGACCAGAAAAAAAGATGGCATATTATGAGGCACAGGGTCCCCTCGCTGGCTTACTAAAATGAACTGCTAATTAATAGTCCCCACACTGTGCCTGTATAGGAGGAAGGGAGAAGCAGCAGCAGCAGCCATTCTTGCACAGGAGTCTTGCGCTGTTTGGCTTTGGCAGAATGTGAGCTTTTCAGTACAAAAATAGACGTTGGAGTAAAACTGAATAGGTCCTTAGGGATAAGGACCAGACTGAAGGAGAGAGACATTTTATGGCCAGAAGAGAGCCAGCTGACTGTTAGAAAGCATGGTGTAAGGAATATGCCTAGTCCCCATCTCAACCAACTGTCTATACTCAACCTGCAGTTTGCCTTCTCTTCATGCACTTTCTTTCCCTGCCTGACCCCATTTTTTCTTTGGATCTTAGTTTTACTTTCTTCCTTCCAGTCCCATTGGTTTCAGCTGTGAGACTTGAAGGGAAGGAGTGGGGGAGACAGTCTTGCTTTTCGGTGCCTTTCTGAGCAGCTAAGGCGAGTTTCTTGTGTTCTCTGCAGGAACTGATGCATCTTTACAGGCTACAATTTTGCCTCAAGCTAGAAGTTGTGTTAGTGTGATTGAATGTCCTGTATTTAAGTGCTGAGTATGTACTCTATCACTTGCATAACTTGCTAGTCTGAAATCAACAGCTCTCCATCTCTCTCAGACCAGAAGAGATCAGTGACCACCACCCACCATGCAAAAACATGCCTGTGCCACAACTGGCTGCTCCTGGTGGCTGTAAGAGCAGAGCCTCTGGGGAGACATGGTGTCCTCCTGAGCATCCCGAGAAACCACGAAGCCTGGCCAAGTACTCAGGAGTGGCTGAGCTTGCCTGGCATTGAAAGTTTTCAGGGCAAAAATAAAGTTGTCGTTTAAGATGTAAAGCAGAGCAGGTGTGCTCAGGAGTGCTGCTAAGCAGCTGGCAAAACGTTATGGTAATACGTGATTTACACTAAGTTGCAGAAGCGCTTGCGTAGCATGAGGTCTTCCTGCTTTTCTTCCAGTAGCTTGTAAATGGCAAAGTCCCAACTACTGCTTACCCCTTCCTGTCTGGTTTCACGTGAGAGGAAGAAACTAACACTTGACTTTGTTATAACCTGTTTACCATTACACAGCCTTTAAAGACAAAGCTGAGGGAAACTTGCAGTGGAGATCAGCCTTTCCAGCCTCTGTTACATAGGTGATGGCAGGGCATGCTGGGCTCTGTAGTAATTTAAGCAGACTTTCAGAGAGTCTCTGAAAATCACCTGCTTTTGAGGCTATCTCACAAGCTATCTTAAAGAAAGGAAGGTAGAACAGGTTGTGAATTACATTTTGAAAGTTCTCCATTCCGGTTTGCAAACTGGGGCCGCTGTCCAGCAGTTAGCGTTGTGTGGGAAAAACCAGGAACAGTTCCTTTGTGGCAATTGCTTTCCCAGTAAAGGGCTAGCCAGCCATGCTGTTACGACTACTTGTTTTGTAGTTTGTCTTTTGTGGCAGAAAGGCCTGTTAAGAGCCATGCAGCTTCACTCTTAGTTTCCTTGTGGCCTTGTGCTGAAATAAATGTTGCTTAGTTTGGGTTTTAATTTCAGCTTGAAAAAGGTTTCTGTATTTTTTTGATTGACTGCTTCAAATAGAAATTTGAATAAAGAAGCTCTGTGAAGATGCACTTGACTTCATTTATTATTTTTTTTCTATTGATGCTTCTTGTAAAGAAACAAGTGGGTTGTGGCCAGGTCTGAAAGTGACAGTATGAGAGCCTCTAGTTGTCAAATCTCTTTGCTCTGGTGGGTGCTTAGATTCTTTGTGTGCTAGGTGGGGAGAGCCGAGCCTCTCAAGCTGGCATCTATGAAAGCCATCCGGTTGCACAGGGAACAAACTACCTTGCCCTAGCTGAGCGTTTGCAGCCATGCTCTGAGCTGCCCCCTCCCCTCTCTCACAGCGGTTCATAGCTTGGGAATCTGTGTGCTGCTTTGCTTTCCCCCCCCATCTTGCAGTGAGTGTTGAGAGCATGCACTGAACAGACGGGAGGCTTCTTGGAATGCCTTCCTTATGGCATGGGTTGAAGCTTGTTTTCTCCCCAACCCCTTCCCTCTGAGACAAGGATAAGCTTAGCATCTCCATTTCTGCATCCTTAACTAACCAACGAAAAACAACAATGAAAGAAACCTTAAAGGAAAATAAAACTTGGTGGTAATGGCAGCTACAGGAAACCGATAACTGAAAGACTATTTTAATGCTAAGCGATTGTATTCAATATTCGTTTTGAGAAAAAATGGACACCTATAAAATTCATGGGTAACTGTATGGAAATTATGAGCATTAGGATTCCAGATCTGATACTAAATCCCACCGAGAAATCTGTACTTTCTGGTGCTGCAAGTGTATGCTTATTTTTGTGTGCAGACCCCAGAACCAACATGAAGTAATCTTGCCCATTTAAGATTTAAAAGAACTCTAGGCAACTCAAAGTCCAGCTTATTTGTTAAGTTTCCATGCTTTTAAATATATGTATTTAAATATATAAAAGTATTTAGTTTTCTGCCACTGTTTCTTTTCTCAGTACAAGCACCACAAAGAAGAAAGTGATCCTTATACTCAAATTGAAGGGAAAGAGACAGATGACTGGCTGTGCATTGATTTTGGTAAGTATTTGTGAATCTGAGAAACGGGAAGTTCTGCATGAGCTCTTTGTTCAAGGAAACATCTCACAGTGAACTCTGATTGCCGTGGAGAGTTTACAATATACTCTGCTGTTTTGGAATTCTAGTTACTGCTTGAAGTTGTTACTAAATACATCTTTACTAAAGATCGCTGGCACTGAGAAGAAAGCAGTAACTTCAGTGGCTGAAAGAGGTCCTAATAAATTGAAGATAACAGTAGTGGAAAGAGAAAAGCTACTTCAGACAACTTTCTCAGGTGTATATAATCCTTTGTTGGGTGAGTGAGGGCTCTTTGTGTGTGGCCTTAGTAGCAAACTGCTGAAAAGACTTCCACCGTCCAGATCATACCATGACATGGGGTAAAACCTCAGTCCTAAGAAATTGAGTTTAATTCTTTATTTTACAAGTGTGAAACTCTACACAAACGTAAAAGATTTTGCATTCAGAAAGCATTTCTCCTTCACTAGCTAGCTCTAGAATATCACCTTCTAACTTTGTGTTTTGGCTTAAAAGAGAGCATGGGTGGATGAGGAGCACTGCAGCCAGTGACATTAAGCCTTGGATACTTCACTGTTAATGATTTTGATAGTTATATCTGAAAACAAATTGAAATTTAAAGGCGTAACTAGAAAAAAGTGCATTAGAAGTACACTGGAATTAACATTCCCTAGTATTGTTTGCACAGAATTAATTTCTGTAAGAAAAAACTTGTATCAAAGTTTGGACCTGTTTCATTATAAAACCCACCTGGGAAATGTGAGCAGCACACCAGAAGAAAATTACTTGGCTATAGCCGGGTGTTGTTGGTAATACAGGAAAACTGAAAGTCCATCTGTAACCTAAGGGAGGTGACTCTCAGGTAAAATTTCTTTTGAATGACGTCCTTCTGACTCCTAGAAGTCGTTAACTTCCTTGGTCTGGAGTCTTGTGATAGTGAGTATTGTCCCTCTCACTCTCCTGGCTGTAGTCTTAAGAGTCTGTTAAAGGACTGACCAAATCTTAACACTTTCAGGGGCTCGAATCAGCAACTTAAAGAGACCTCCATCAGCTGACCCAGTGTATCGAGCCAGAATGGGGGTGGAAGACTTGAACGCTTTTGTGCAGCTGGAAGTGTAGTAGCGCTTTATAGTTCACGTTAATGCGTTGTGAATTTCTGTTCTGTGCAGGTAGCATAGTGGTGCATTTCATGCTGCCAGAGACACGAGAGGTTTATGAATTGGAGAAGCTATGGACTCTCGGTTCCTACGATGACCAGTTAGCCCAGATGACTCGACAGTTACTGCCAGAAGACTTTATATTTGGATTGACTCCTAACAGCAGTGATCATCTCGAGACAAGAACTTAATGCAGCTGCTGAGTGGAAAGACAGATGAAAGAAACACAGAACCTTGATTTCTGACTCTGTGGCCACTACAGTTGATCAGTACAATACAGTACTATTGGATGTGCCTAGAAAAATTTCTGAACAAACTACAAAAGTGGTCGTAATCATAAAATCTTTGCTGTTGGGAAAGACCCTTAAGATCAAATCCAACCATAAAAAGTCAAAGAACTCCTCCTATCATAAGGGAGCTTCCTGGGCAAGTCACTGTCCCCGGGCAAGTCACTGTCTGAAGGGAGTTTGCAGTGAGAAGAGTGGGGCAAAGACACCTACTTACCCTGAAACTCATGCTCAGCCTCTACAGTAATTGTTTTTCTAGTATCTTTGGAAGACTTGCCTGCAGTGGCAGTGCAAAAGAGGCCTGAGTGCTGCAAGGAAAAACTATGTGAAATAGTACAGTTTAGATGAGGCTTCTTGGATTAAGCCATTTGCTTCTGGTCACGATGAAGCAAGTCATGCTCAGAGTTGAAGGAGGTGGTAAAACTGGTGTTACTGAGCACATAAAAGCCAAAAGCAGCATAACGTAAGTGTGTGTTAACAGACAGTAAGTCAGTTTTTCAGCCAAGGCAAATCTCTTTTTAATAAATAAAAACCCTGAAGAGCTTCAATTCCTTGTCTTCACATTAAAACATTCAGCTCATTCTGAGAGTGCAGTTGGCGCCTCTCCTAGTTTTCCTCTCACCTGGTTTCTGGAAGAAGACACTGAGGCAACACACTGTGGCAGTGTAATAAACCTTCAGCTTCTCTGAGGCAGGCAAAAGTGGTTCTAAAGGAATTCCTTAGTCCTTGAGCCTTACTTGCTGCTAACAGTCTGTTCAGCACTTTCAGAAGTGCTGTGTGTTCTTTGTTGCACGGTCCCATAACCAGTTAGAAGAGCTTTCAAGATGGTTACAAAACTGTGTAAAACAAGATGCTTTTCTCCACTGTAGGACAGTGCTTTCATCGCTAGAACAGGACGTCTTCTGCAGAGGCTTGCTGTGCCATGCATCAGGAAGCAGGAACAGAAGCGGATCCTGAGGACGCTCACCTTTTTTACCTCATAGCCCCACAAAGTACTTCAAGCCCTGTCTGCATCTCTTCCCTGCACAGCAGCTGCTTGTTCAGGCGGAAATGGTGGTCACTTTTTTTTTTTTTGAAAAAAACCAAAAAAACCCCAAACCAAAACCCACCCCTTCTTCCTCATTTCAGAGTGGTTGTGTTTTCTTGCTCTGTTTAGCCTGTTTTTTCAGGAGTGACTGCCTCCTGCTCACCTGCTCTGTGACACGAGGCAGCAGATAGCTCTGCAAATTAAGCAAGGAACATTTATTGAATGTAGTTAGACTATGCAGATAAAACATCTTTGCCCATGAAATAAAGGTATTGGTGTTAAGTCTGACTGCAAAGAAAGGTTTTCAAAATGCTCTGCGATACTTGTCAGGAAGTAATCCACACGGGGGAAGATAACCTTGGCTGTCTTACAGCATGATGGGTTCTAAACCAGGCATTTCCTCCTAGGAGGGATGCGTGGGAGTAACTTTGGATCATTCCCTGAAACCATTTGCCTTTTGCTGCTGCTGAAGATAAGTAATACTAAATGAATAGAGGCAGGTTCAGCAAACATTACACTATTACGTGAACCCACATTTAGTAACCAGAACTGCATACCCATCTGTATGTCCCATCTCAAAGAGCACAGCAGCAAAAGCAGCACCCAGAAAAAAACATAAAGAGCTCGGGAACAGCTTCTGTGTGAACAGACTAGGACTCTTACAGCTGGAAAGGGATAACAGTGTGCAAACCAAGACCAAAATAAAATCAAATTAACCAAGGAGACAAAAATCAGTAAAATAAATGAAAAAGTATAACTGAATTTACTGCCAAAGCATGTTGTGAAAAGGAGTTATATTGAATATCCAGTGGCTGCTATTGAATCAGGACTGCCAGCTCAGGGAAAGAACTTCCTCATCCTGCATTTAACAGGAGCAGTCCTAACCCGTGCTGAGCTACCGCGATGCCCCAGCCAGGTCACCTGCCTGACTTGGCAAGTCTTTGCCCTGACACTCAAAAGGTGGGATGCAGGAATTAATAAAGGCAGTCTGGATGGTCGGTACCGTGCAACACTAAACCCCTTTCAGAAGGGAAACACTTGGGAATGGTTTCAGTTCCATTGATCAGGCAATTCCCATGTAAAATAAAAATACGGAGCAGGTTTTCCAATGAGTCTGTAGGTTCATCACTCAGTCCTGTGCAGAGGTACATGCAGGTTTGGCTGTCTGGGATCCCTTGATGAGGGGATGAAGAGGAGAAACAATTTTCAGGGTGGAACTTTTGTCATCATTTCATTAATTTCCTGCACTGCATCAAGGGACTTCGTTATCGAGCAGCGTTTGTGTCCGTCAGTTGAGCTACCATCTCTGTTACAGACCAGCTCGAGTGCCTCCTCCGCGATTCCTCACGTTCATTTAAGAATCCCATGCCCTAGTACCATGCCAAGACCATGCTGTCCCGCACAGCACACATGCTTCACTTAACAGAAACTAACACACAGAGCGCATGCCTTTGAAATTGCAGCTCAGAAATAAAAGCTTTGGAAGGTTAGAAGCAAATAAAAGCATCATGATTAAGCAAATGCTTAAAACAGTCAGGGGTTTAGCTGTCACAAATGCACCAGTGATACAGAGGAAGGCTTAACTTCTTACACGCTGCTCAAAGGGCATGGATGCTGGCTCTGAGAAAGTAGCTCAATACCGGCATGGAAGAACAAGCTCAGAGCTCCCTGTGAAATGCAATTCCCTACGCAGTGTCTTTTACAGCCATCATTTCTCAGTTCCCTCTTTCTGCTGGTTGGTCCCAGAAAATGAGCTGTGAAGACAAGTGGGAGGGTGCAAGGGCCTGGAAACCAAGTTTGGTTTTCCACTCCTCTTTAAGAGAGAAAGAATTCTATTATTCATGGCACTCCTTCATTCCCCAATCCCTCCCTCTCGCTCTAAAGCATTTGGTTAAACGTCTAGTCTCATTTCTGTTCCAAACAATGTTAACAAGGCTCCAAACTGAGAGGCAATACCACCTCATCAGCAGTGTGTATTTGGGGGGGTGGGGTGGCAGGAGCAAGATGGGGGTTGCAGCCACATTTGCTTGCTGCTGTGACTGCTCCTGCCTATCCGAGCTCCTAGGGCCACGTACATTACACAACTTCATCATGCTGTGAGCACCAATGTAAGGACTGGGTAAAAAGCAGCCAAAAAAATATTTTTTTTTAAAAAAAAACAAAACAAACTGCAATTCAGATCTCACTTCAAACCTGTTCAAAAGATTCTTTCATGTTTGCCCTGTGTTGGGACTGTGGAGCGCACATCCCTTCCGCAGCAGATCAGCCTAGGTGAACTGCGTAAGGCCGAATCCACAAACAAACAGGCTGTAATACAGACTGTACAGCATTCTTACACGAGGGGGGAGAAGAGGAATTATAAGCCACAGAAGTCACTGCTTGTATTGGGAAGTGCAAACATTGTAACGTGGCTGCTGGGTGCCCTAGCAGCTACGGAACACCTGTGGGTGACTGTTCATCCTTATCCAGTTATTATTATGGACAGAAAACCAACTTGATTGAAGTACCACAAATACTTGGAACAGTCTGTCCCTATGCCTCATTAACTTACAAAAACACCACACAACTTTATCTGATGATAGGAGTTAAACTCTTTATTCCATTCAGAGGCATCTGGCAAGTGGAGCTGCATTGGGGGGCACATTACAGATGAAAAATGATCCATACTTTGTGAATATTGAAATCATTTACAGTATTTACTTTCTAGCTATTCCCAAATACTCCAAATTACCAAGTCTCAACTGAAAAGAAAAACATGATTTACCATACTAAGTCTAGAAATTTAAGAGAGATGACAGTATTTAAATCATCAGATGTAAATGCAGCGCCTATTTGTAAATAATTTTTATGGAAAATAATGAAGTCAAATCCTCCTCAAATGTTAAGAAAGGAACATCAGACTGACTTAAGCCTCAACGAAAATTAAAATGCTATGACTTTTCATACTTCAGTAATTTTAAATTCATTGTAAGAGAAAAAAAATTATCCTAAAGGCTAGATGAAGGTCACTGTCAAAAAAGGAAAAGAAACTCATTTTTCTTTGCTAAAACTACAACATAAGTTTGTGGTTTTTAAACCAATTAGTAAAGAAGAGATGCAGGAAAACCACTTCAGACCATTTTCAAAATTATCTAATCTGTACAACAATGATCTTTGGGAAAATTATCTAGTCTATGTAGTAATGCCTCTATTTCAACATGAACCTAAGAGGTAGATAACAAAATGATGAAACAAATGTTTTTGCTCATTGTGCCCCTCAAATCAGTGCAGCATGGTGATTCTGATCATCTCATGCACAAAAAACATCACAAAAAAAAGGTTCAGAGGTAATAGCATGGCTCTGTCGACCACACACATACAGGCGCGCACGCGCACACACACACACACACAGCAGTCTTTATGCACCATGTGTTGCCACATTTTTTTTTTTCTTAAACTGAGGTAGACTGAAGTTTATTGTAGAAACTTGAATGTGTCACTATTACCACAATCATCATTCAAATTACATTCGGAAATTAAAAAATTTGGTAACTTTCCCGTTATCCCTGCCTTTTGACATTTTTTTTTTCCCTCTAATGGTTGGTTGCAGAACGTGCATAAATCCTGCTGCATCTATTATAAGCCAGGCTAGAGAGGTTGTTGGTTTTTGTTTTTTTTTCCTTGTAATATTTTTAAACCTTCAAAGTGGCTTAGTGTGGCCCATAACAGCGGCTGGATATGTAAACTTAGCCTTTCATTATCTTTCAATGTGATCAAACACTGTTTGACCTTCCCCCATCGTGGTAACTGAAAGCAGTATGATGTGATCTGCAGGCAGCAGAGACCCTTGTGGCCTGCAATACACTCCAGCAGATCAAGTGTTCTATCAAACTGAAGATGAAGCTTGCTCTTTGAACAAAATGGCAAAGTCCAAATGGGCTGCAAATGGTTAAATGTAGCATTATTAGGTAGTGATGGTCAAAGGCACAAAGGGTTCATGCATTCAATCAAGTAGCACAAAAAAAAAATTCAGCCTCTTGCAGCCTTCTAATTTTTTCCCCCAACCCCAGCCTCTTGCCATCACTTCCTTGTCCTGTTCCCAAAAAAGTACCGTCACAAACTTTTTCATCCCATCTTAAAAGAAAACTAAACGGCATTGCTGCTATCAGAATGTTGGCATCATTCACTATCTTTTGAACATTCACTGAATTTTTTTTTTTTTTTTAAACAAATGATGGTGTTGAAGCCCTCAGAAAATCTGAGGCTATGTTTTTTTACCCACCTTACTCCCATCAGCCAGCAGCTAGAAGTGCTCTACTATATTTTTCCCCGATAAGTCTGTAGTACTCCTGGCTGGTGGCTGATCAAATTTTAATTTTTTTTAAAAAAATAAAATGCTCAAGAACTATTAGCTTTATAAAGTATACAAAATACCAAAAAAAAAAGCAAAAAAGGAACAATTTCTCATTGAGGTACTAAATGCCTGAGGTAGTTTAGTAAAATGCATATTTATCTTTTTATGCCCTGGCCAACACCATTCAACACTTCCCTTAGGTTATTCATGGCAGTGTTATGTAAAAATGCAACCAAATTCTTTTTAAAAAATGCCACTTGTTTCAACATTGGGACTAACACTTAAACTCTTGTCAATGCCCTTGCTCTAACCCTAGCCCACCCGCAATCCCACCCTCCAAATGTGTTTCTTCTTTTACAACTGGACCTATAAGAGCAATGCCTTTTTTTTGTTGTTTTTTTTTTTCTTTTTTCTTTTCTTTTTTCTTTTTTTAAACCAGTGAACTCAGAAGAGAAAGCTTCATTAAACCAAGTTCTAAAATTGTTGGGGAATAATAAGAACAATAAAAAAAGACTAACGAGTTTATGTTAAATTGTGAGAATAGAACAAAAGGGAAGTGAAGGGGTCCTTATTTTAAAGCTGGGTTTCAAAAGTTTGAGAGAGCCTAAAGAATACATTCTCAGAGACAGCGTTCAACGGTTGCCTGGTCCTCGAACAGGTGATTGGCTTGGTGGATCTTCTGCATATAGCTTCAACAGGTGCTCACCACCCGTCTCTGTCGCACAGTCTGTCTTTGGTCTGGCATCTGTCTCTGATGGGCCATTTCCTAAACCTTTATTTCCGTCTCGGCTGAGGCTGTCCGCTTTGCAATGTTTTTTGCTGTTGCTGCTGCCTTCTTACCTGAGCCAGTATTTCCTGAATTTTCCTCTGAGCAAGCTGGAGGACACAAGAAGAAAGACCCCATCATGACGCCACGCTGCAGTGACTGCTGTTTACAAATCAACTGTAGATGCTACTGGGATTAAGAAAGTCTGGAATAACTAAATTCCTAGTACTGACAAGATTACTCATTAGTTAAAATACGCTTGGGTTAGTAACGATGTGCAATTTTTTAATTTTTCTTCCTTCCCCAATTACCACAGCTACCTGCACGGTCATCTGTACTACAGCACACAAGAGCACAGGAAGATGACTAACAACATTAAGGTTGCTGAAGCTACGGGCTACTTTTGTTTTACTCCTCTGGAGATAATGTTTTACAAGAACCCACTGTGTATTTTAATAGAGTATGAACAATTTTTTTTTCTACAACAGGGAATCCAGAAGGCCAGACTTACAGGACTTAACCAGCCTTCCCATATCCTTCCTGAACTACAAGCCACCTGTAGCAAAGTGTCAAAAGAAACTGGACTGAACTAAAAGTTAAGTGAGGGAAGGAATCTTGTGATCCTTTTCTTTACGATATTAAATCAGATCGAGTGATGTAGACATGTTGCATATATAGAACCTGGCAAGAACTGCACCCTATGAGATGGCTTGTACCTCCCTTCCATCTGAATTTCAGTCCAATCACAACTTGGGTTTTCTTTCGATTTGAAAGTTTTAGCAGTGCCAGAGCCTACATATATCAATGAGAGAATTCAGGGAGATTGTTTTACCTATGTAACAGTGCAATATCGTTATAAATCTCTCTCACAGGCATGAGGAAAGTTTATTGCAGCAAGACAACTAGAGGAGCCTGGCAAGCAGTGCTTTCTGTATCCTGAGTAAAAGTCTTCCATCCCTTGGCTCTGCACGTGGATATAAAAGACAGACCGTGGAAGCATCAAGAGAATACAGAAATTCATTCCAGTCCTCCTACCTGGCATGCATAGAAGTGACCAGTTATTTTCACAACCACCTGATCATTTTCGTCAGGTGTCTGGTCACGAGGGACTACAACTTCTGCACTTGTCAAGTTTTGAAGCTCATTTACCTGTAAATAGATAGTAGAAGTCAGAAAATCCTACGCAAACAAATATCCCACAGCCACCAAGCCTCAAAGATACTGCTGACCACAGAAACATCATTGTCTAAGTTCCCTTTAAAAGAAGAAACCCATTAACAAAAAGCATCTTTGTGCAACAGCGTGCACTCTGCAGGATTAGCCTTTCGTGTCTCCAACATAAAAGTTAGCACCAACTCCTCTGCGTTTGTAGAAGCATTTTAAAGACTAAATACAACGCACAGAAGGTGTTAAATACATGATTTGAAAAAGCAAAGATATGCTGCAGTGTTTACAGTCGAGTTTACATGTTTAAGGTCAGAAAACTCATACAATGTGTAATGTAGGGAGGAAAAAAAAAAGTCAATTTATACATTTTTCCTTGAAGAATCTCCACGAGATGAAAAACTCCAAACTGAAGGATGAGAAGTGTCCAAATCATTTTCAATAGCCTTTCAGCTTCCATAACGTTAAGTCGAGGTAAGGTTAGAGTTTTGACCCATTTAGACTCATTTTATTTTAGAAATGCATAGCATTATTTAATCAGTAATGTTTCAGATGAACAACTTTTCAGAGATGTTTGTCCTTAAACTTCTTACCACCACAAGTAAGAAAAGAGACCACGTTGCCTCCTAACACTTAACTTCAAGACCCCATTGCACTCAAGGGTGGAGACCCAGGACTGAACCATCTCTGCAAATATCAGCTAGCTCCTGACTTACAACCACGTGAAAATACCAGAGAGTACCAGCCCCTTTCCAGGATTGAAAAAAATCTCAGTAACTTGATTTTATGCAACAAACTGAGCCTAAGAAATGTCATCAATTAAGTTGAAGCAAAAACAAGTGTAGTTTTTTGTAATACTGAGGTCTAAACATGCCTTAATTTCCTACTAATTTAGAAATCATGCTTTCACTCAGTATTGGCCAGAAATTCTACCTCTGGATACACTGGATTTGATTTTAATTAAGTGAGATTAGTGAAATCTGGCATAAGCTAAAGTTCACAGAAGCAGGTCTTGAGTGGGAATGTATTCATTCCAAATGGAAGAATTGGATTTCTATTAATAAAGCCCTGCAAGATCTGACTGGGACTACCAATTTTTGTTAGACAAGTTTTTAGATTAAATAAATCATTCTATGAGATTCGCTTCTCATGCCTCTACTCTAAAAGAAATGAAAGCTTAACAAGTACAGCTAAGAAAATAGCACCTGCTTTAACATAACTTCAAAGAATTAGCTATTACTTAGCAAAATGTTTAAGACATACATATATACACAATGAAATAAAGAACATAACTGAACAACGCTAAAAGATTTATTTCAGCTACTTACTGTTTTGCCTCCTTTACCAATAACTCTACCAGCAGCATAGGATGGCACTTTTATATGAGCCTCAAGTTTCACTTCTTCTTTAGGTCCAAAGAAATTCTCCTCTTTAAGTTTTCCATAGATTCTCCCTTGAGCCTGCAAAAACGCTTTCAGTTAGAGAATGCACTTATTGAAAACTAGTTAATTTCAAGAAATTCCAGACAGAAGAATTCCCAGTACACAACCCTGCCCAAGTGTTTTCACCAATAAATAAAATAACTATTTTTCTTAAAAGAAGTCCTTGTACCAAACTAAGCAGCACTGCTGTCCAACTTTAAAGTTTGCATGACGAACCAGGGAATCATGGAGCAATTTAACAGAGTTCATCATTATTCTGCTTTTCAGTAGAAATACTGCTTTTAAAATAAACCATTGCATGTCTGTAGAGGTACAGAGTGGTCAAGAGAAGAACTGTCTGCTGAAGCGTTTTATTACACCCAGAAGCACAGAATGCAATTAATTGGCTCAGAAACTAATTATTTTAAGGATGTTAAAATAAAATAATAAAAAAAAAAGCGCGCCACAACCCACCACCGCCACATCATGGGATAAAGAAAGACTCCAGTTAGAGCAATCAGCTTACTTTTACAATCCATTACAACATATTGTGTAAAAATAAATAAATAAATCTGACTTTCCTCAGTTTTCTAAAGTGAAAAATCAAACTGCCTAGATCTAAACAGTAAAATAGCACCATGGGAACAGTATTACTCCAACCAGCACACAGTTCTTTTCTGGGGAGCACGCAAATGCCAGGTAGCAAGAAGAATTGTCTGCTGAGACTAAGCTCGTGAATCTTGTTGATTTTTAAATACATTTATTTCCTTATTCCCTGCTGTTCATCAGGGAATTCTTGAGAGATGGTAACCAGGTCTTCTACTCTGCATCTCCTAGAGGCATCAAAAGAACACTTCTCTTGCGATACTGAAGAGAGATGCTCTGTAAAGGCCATAGACCTAGGACCACAAAGCCTTTCCAGTTCAGATTCTTTATCACCTTCAAATCACACACAAGAGCCCTGTCACCGTGTACATGCTATATCAAACCATCTTACAGGCCACCACTCCAACGGAATACGAGAAGTCCAAAGATTGCATGATGTGATAATTACTTTAAATAGTGGCAACTTATTTTATCTTATTTCTAGCTCATGTCCTAAACCCCTACTCAAGTTCATTCCACTCTAGAATGGGTAAGACGAAAGACATTTTGTGACCTTGGAGCTGAAAATACTCAGTATTTGGTCTAAGTCAGACTCAGGTTGCAGGATCCTGTCACAGAGGACAAAAGCTACCAGCTTTTCCAGTGACACAAAAGACTACAAAAAAAGCTGTACATAACCTCAATATAACTACCATATTCTGGCACCATCAACAAGCCTTAGAGAATCAGAGATCCCTGCTCCAGGAAAACACTTCAAAAGGGTTTGCCAAGAGCAGATAAAATACTGTTCCCAGCCATCATCTTTTGACACATTTTGACACTATTCCCAAATTTGTTAGAGACAGAGAGTAGCCAGTGGAGCTCTTTTTATTTCAGTAGCAATGCTTTTCATGTGCATAACACCTTGACAGCCTGCACAGGCTGCAGGGCTCAGCAGGAGAGGTACTACAGGAAAGAAGCACACATTACTGCTGAGTTATAAAGCACAGGGCGATGTTGACTTTTTAAGAGATAGATGATGTATTTCCAACATCCCAAATCCTTCAGCTCTTGGAAGAGTCTTTAAGGTAGGGAAACAACCTAACTGGGCTGCAGCTCCTTCAGAGTAAAGTAGTGGCTGAAACGTGGTCCTACACTAGATTCCACTTTGCTTGCACGTGTCGCGGACCCCAAGGCAACATGATCCTTCCTGAACATTGGTGTCACAGGTCTGCCTAAACTCTCGGGAGCACTGCAGCAGAGGCTGGGAACAGCGGCATATTCTCCTCCCTTCGCCTTGCTAATTAACAGCCCTGCATGCTGCAACATCCTCAGGCCACTGCCGCTGAGGAAGGAAGGGGTGCAAGCCACCGCAGCTACCATGGACACGAATCGCGAGCAGCAGAACACAACGTAGTAGGGAAAGGATGCCAATCTCACAGGCTCTGGGATGACACCGCCTCTCAGAGCTGGTTACTCGTTTGAGCAGCAGCTATTCCCTCTTCAAGTTGTTGTACACCCAGGTGACGTTCTCTGTGCCTCACAAGCAATAGCCTATGCCCAAAGATAAGGACGGCCCTTCTTAAACAGAGCTTAAGGACAGCATTAATGAAGCTTGGCCCTGACCGTAAGGCGTGCTTCAGGCCAACAGTGGTGGTAAAAGAAAGGACTGAACTTTGCCTCTGCCCACGTTGGTCAAGAGCTGCTCAGCATTGCTCAGAGTAGTAAGAGATACGAGGACTGGAGCTGAAGGAAGCCCCAGGAGAGACCCCCTCCTTCACAAGACCAGCACACTAAGGAGCATCACCTGTGCTAGTACATTGATCCCTCTTCGCAAGCAGAAGCCCAAGGGTAGAGGAGTGACTGACTGATGGGTTTTAACCAGTATGTGGTGTGCAGAAAAGGGAGACTTTCTCCTTGCGTTATCCAGGCTGGGGACAAGAGCTGGCAAAAGAGCTCTGTGGGGCTTCAAGTCTGTCTTAGGGAGGAAACCCAAGGACAAGCCTTTGCCTGCGTGAGGAGTTAGGATAAGGGACACCCAAATCTACTTTGGCCTGATACTCTTTGAGGGCAAGTTCACCAATATCTGACGGAAAAAAAAGATAGCCAGAATCTAAAATCCTGATCCCAGATCGCAAGAGCATGCCATCTGTGGAATAGGCCATGAGGCCAAGCCCACATGCACACAGAAAACCTCAAGGAGGCAGAGCTTCTAAATTATGCTTTGCCTTCAATACCTTTCTCAAACGTATACGGTAGCTGAACAATAATTCCAAGTGCGTCTAAGTTCACTGTTACCACTGCAAAATACCTGCCCTGATACTTCTCCAAAACTCCTAAAGGCATTAATGAAACTGATTCTAGATATGCCTGAAGTTTGTACACCACCTTCTTGCAAGATGCCCCGAAGCAAAAACACAAAGACAAAAACGAGAACAGGCAAGAGAACGATGCCAAGACACAAACTCTCAAGTGATTTTCTATCTGCTCTGGGCCTCATCTGTAACGAGGCCAGGTCGCTGCGCTGAGCTGTCTGCATCACTCCTAACGTGGTCAACTCCTTTTGGGGTAACTAGATTTATCCTTTGGCACTTAAGGCAGAGGGCTGCTCCAGAACTCAATTTGAACAGAAATGGGATAAACAAGGTTGACTATCTCCTTGTAGTTGTAGTGGAAATACAATTAGAAACCTTGCATTTATCTGTACAGCTACCCAAAAAGCATTTTCTAGTTGGCGCACAACAGCAACCTGGGAAGACTCAGTCTCTCGTCTTGTCAGCTTTGTTATTTCAACACAATAAACTGTTGCATGTAATAAGGCAAGCTAGAAACACTGCACTACTGTGCTTGTAGATAAAAGGGAAAATCAGGAATGTAGCATGGCCATATTTTCATGCTACACTTGATTCTAACTTACATGAAACTCACACCAGTTTTCAGGTGACCAGACACGGCCTCCGATAGTATTACTCCTATTCATATGAGATACCTTGCAGCAAAAACCAAGTGTTTACTAAAATTCTGAATAAAATGGTGCTTGGAACCAAGTGTTTTGTTTTCGGTATCGTTCCTTACAGTCCAAAGGCCACTACGCACTGACAAGTTTTTACGTATTGTACCTTGAACTGAGCTTCTGGTGGTCCAGTGATGATAACCATTCTCAGCTTGGCATCTGGTCCTTCAGCAGGGGCAATCTGGAACGGATAAACATAGCTTTTTGGTAGCTGTCTTTTGAAGGAATAGTTTAAAGCCACCTCCTCCCCGTTTCAATCTCACATTCTGTTCAAGAGTGAAAAATTATTCGTTACGGCAGCAGCATTACACTTCAGTCATGACGGGGCTGTTCTCTTTAAAGTGCATTAATTAGCTATAATGAAATACGGAGAAATTGGCTAAGCTAAGCCATAAGCAAATTTACTTCTGAAAATTAAAGGCATAGCTATTCAGCCACATATGGCAAAATCCCACAAGCCGTTTTCATGTGGCTGAGTGATGCAAGTCATGTAGCCTTTAAAAAGACAAGAATGGTTAAGACAGAGATTCTCATCCCTACCCGCTAACTTAAATAGTCTTTCTAACAAGTTCTGCTCATTAGCAAAAGTTTGCGTCCATCCCCCTGAGAACACGAGATCGCTTTACTGTTGTAACTAACACAGATCCAAAACCTTCCTCTGTACTGGACAATGAGTTAGCAGTTTCCACAGGGCTTGTATCTACAGACACTTACTTGTGTGACCCAAATAAAAATTAAGCTCCACCAGAGCAGAGACAGAGATGCCTGTAGGGTCTTTAGCAGTTCATGTCACCACAAAAGTAAGATTTCTGTGGGTGTTGTTCTCAGACTCCAGTGGCATTAAATAATTCAAACTAGCCTCTGACATTCTGGATTAATCTTTTGTTTATCACAACTGACATTTCCATTGTTGCATCTAGTATTACATAGCTGCTGTTGAATGGGCAATATATTAAACACTACAGGATTTCATCTTAGCTGTTGGCATAGGGATGTTATTCATATTTAACAGCTGTAGCTTATTTCAGACAAGTTACCAGTCACCATGCATCGTTTTCACTGAAGAATTTTGCTTACGGAAGTTTATGTAATTGTTCATATTGTAACCTAAGATGGAGAAGACGTTATATACCAGTTATCTGGTTTGTGTATTTATTTTTCATAGGATTTCTGCATTCCAGTTGGCTATATCTAAAAATACACATTCATTTTACAGCCATACGTTCACATGACATGACATCATGGTAAGGGCAAGCACAGACTAGATCAATTCATTCTTTGAAACACAGGTATTTTAGAGGGACAAATTTCTGAGGCACATTTGGAGGCAGCTGGCTGAACGGAGCTCAGCTTAATTGCCATTCAATTAAAATGGACATTGTAACTTGCCTCTCTGTCTCCTCATGCTTTCTTAGTGACACCATCACTTTTACTGACATTTTAGGAAAAATATTTTCCATCAAGCTTTAGTTATGTCTTACATGTGTTTAAGTGTTCTGGGACATCTCTTGCTTTGCTTTTATCTGGGAATGTCCTGTTCTCAGCAGCTGGAGTAAAATGTGGCTGAGGGCTGTGAAAGAAACTAACGTTTCAGTGGCTGAAGGGGCAACCTAGGAGAATTCAGTGTTAATTTTGTCTGTCTGCTCTTGGAAAGAGAACTTACATACATACAAATAGTATCTAAGCAGTGATTTTTAACCTCCAAGAGAAGTGGCTTCTTTTCCAGTTATAATCTTCCATATGCCAAATCACAACCTGACAACTTCATACACCCAAAACCTACAACACTCATTCCAACTCCTTCAGAGACAGGAAGGGCTCCTCCGGGAATAAGCTATAACCAAGAAGATGCCAATGGTGCCCAACAGGTCCCAGCACTGTAGCACAGGGTGGGCAGCAGACAGCCCAGAAATCTCTGCCTGGCTGCTCCGCTGACGAATTCTGTCTGCTGGAGTCCCACGCTGAGCTTGTATTGCCCAGCAATGATCCCCGGCACAGGGACACAGCCTGAGCTCATCCACAGCCACGTGCACCTCTGAAGCGATGGGCTGGACACGGCAGCCTTACGCAGGACCCCGATGCATCCGCAGTTTATTTAGTCTTACTTCATGGCTAACTAGTTTCACCAGATGTACAAAGCTCGACATGAGCACAGAGATGATGCACGGGGATGTAAAATGTTTTCACGTGTAACAATCTACAGCACAACTCAAAACAAGTGCAGTGTCATGCACAAAGACTTACTTCCTCCACAAAGTACCATTACTACAGTTTGGCAAATTAAAAGTTACTCAAGAATCACTCCCTCCAACTCTTAGCTAAAAGCACGGATTCCTTGATGATTCACAATTTATTATTTTGTTCAAAAGTTATGATACAGGGCAGATGGTCAATAGGATGGAAATTTAGAAGTTCTGCATAAATTACTACTAACTGCCATATTTAACGCTTCCGCACAGAAGCAAGCATGCTGCTCCATATTGTTCTAACAGATTACAGATGAAGTTACTTTATTTTAATTGATAAGCATACATGCAACTTCCCAATATAGCAAGCATACCCTGTATCTGTACAGTTCTCAAGATTTAATCTTATTTCCACAAAAATAATCTTTATTTTATTCCTACTGAAGGAACAAAAGACCAGAGCTTTAGCAAACTTTTAACTGAATTTCAATTAATACAGATATGTTAAATGTGTTGGGTAGAGGGGTGCCAGCCAGTAGAAGAAGCCTGAGGCTACTGTTACCCAGATGCGTGAGAAACACGGGAAACTCCCTTTCCATTACACTGTCTTCCAAGGGCCAACTAAAGAACTAGTTTGAACGGGTTCTTGGAAGTCCAGGTTCTTTCATATTTCTCTCTCCATCTAGCAGTACCTTCCAAACACCACTAATCTCAAACGATGGCAATGGAGACAGAAAGAGGAAATACATGTGCTACATCACACCTCTCCATGCAAGACAGATTTGATAAAGAAAAAAAAAAATCAACACCTCCCACCTTCTTCTATTCCAATTTCCCCCCTAAAAATATGATTAGTGCTCTACTAATGTAAACCATCTGGGTAGTGTAACAACTATTTAATGTACTGCTTGATAAAGGACAGAATTGGGCAGCACGCCAGTAAATGGACTGGCACGTAAATGGATTGGCATTCAGCAAACCACACGCAAGGCTCATTCATCAGGGTTCCCCAATTTTTTAGCTCTGCACACTTAGATGAGCACCTTCCACGCCAAGCCCAGCCGCACCGGCTTCACCAAGCTCAACTCAGCACAGCCAGCGCCCGCCCCTCTGCCCTGATCTTTGGCACATCCCTGCCACAGCACTCACTAAACAGGCCACAACTCCCGAGCAAAAAGAGAACTCGGAAGAAAACATTCGCTTAATCCATGCAGGAAAATGTCAATCTAACAGCACATAACAAAGCTACATACTGTAATTTTTTAATAACTTTTTTCTTTTTTGATTTAGGCCAAAACACTATCTTTACAGCACAGAATAGCAATTTACAAGAAAAAAGCTCCAGCATTTTTAGAGAAGATATTTGTGGTTTCAACAGCATTAGCAGCAGAAACCCAAGGCCTTCCTATCACTGCAACTGGTGCTAACCTCTCCATACACAGCCAAGGAGGACTTCAACCAAACTGACTAAAATTCTACCTTAAGCTTCCATTAGGACAACCTCAGCAAACCATCTTGTTCTTAGCTGCACTGAGGCGGTCAGCACGCAAACAGCTGGATGTTAAAGCAGGGTGCCACGGTAAATGGGATATTAAAGAACTGACTGACCCCAGGAGCTTGGAGTACATGGGTGATTTTAAAACACGACCGCTGCGGTGTGGAGACAGCTCAGACCAATCCATCTGGAACAAAGCAAGAATGGCCGCAGCAGTAGGAGACTTCACCTGTGATGCTGTTTTTAGAAGGGGAATTTACCTCACCAATTTTGATTTTACCGAAAGCAACGAGAAAGCCTTTAAGCACTGCATCATTAAGATGTAAGCCTGTTTCTAAGAAATTGAGACCACCAAAGTAGTTCTCTTTGCAGCTTATATTTCACACCTCAGGAGACATTTGAAAACATGCTTCTAATTATCTTGTCTCAAGGAAGATTAAAAGATGATTTATAAACAAATGTACCATTTATCACATCACATTCTAAGCACGGAGTGGGGGAGGACATTCATGAAAACACTGCTTGTGCAAACTTGCTGAAAGTGTCACATAGAATAGACAGAAAGTTAGTCAGTATAATAATACCTTAATAGATGCGCCTGCAAAACGAGAAAGTTGTTTGATGTGCTGTCCCTGCTTGCCAATAATAGCTCCAACTGCCAAGGCTGGGATGAACAGATGAACAGTCTCAGACTCGGGCTGTTGCTGTGGGGAAGAAGAAAATATGCAGTGAATGTTTTTGAACATTACGAATCAGACTGACAGGAAAACGGGTATGGAACAGGCATGCATGGAAATGAGGGGGAATCTTACAATGCCCTGTGATGTCTGAGTATTAAGGGTCTGACTTTTTCTGGAATCACAAAATTCACGGAACATGAAAGAACAGTTTGAGCCAAAAGAGGATTCCATAGTTTTTTTATAAGATAATTGCAATTTTAATGCTTAGAGTTTTAAAAAAAACAAACAAACATACGATTGAGGTGCAGCTTCTTTGCAAGGCTTTTGTTCTTACCTGTCACTGTCTGGATTCTCTTCCACATGCAAGACTGCAGATGAGGCTCCTACAAGCAGAGGGACTACAGACCGAGCAGGCAAACTCTTTCTAGTTTTCCTAGTTATTTTTTTAATTTTAGATTGTGCTGAGAGCGGCACAAAAAGCCTCAGAGTTACATATATGCTACAATTTCCTTTGCGTGGGAGTGATCTGGAATGATAGCCAGCTTGAAAACTGCCAGCAATTCCTCCTGTGTAACATTATGCAACAGTTGGAGCCTTGGCAGCAGGCCCCACGCAGGCTAGTAAATTAAACACCAGATTAGGCGTTCTTACAAGCTCGAGGACCCTAACATTGCGCCCACTGGGTATCAGGCACCGCTGCAGCTTCCTATTGCCTTCAAGCAGACGCCCCAGCTGGAGAGCACAACGTAACACTTGAGATCCTCTCTACGTGCTGCACAGCGATGATCGAACTGCGGGGTTACACATGACACAATAAGCTATAACTATTTTACCAGCCTCAGCAGAGGTCGTCTTGGACTAACAGAGCACCACCGAGGACCCACTACACCACCGTACTGTTAAGCCATCCACTTACGTCAGGGTTACTTCTTAAAAGCATTTCACACAAGCCTTTTCTTTGAACTAGGAGGTATTTCACACCCACCCACCCATTTCTTCCTCTGCGTAGCCCTCACGTACTTTCAAGATTTGTTTTGCTCATCCTCAACAGGACAAAGCCAACAAGCCCCTCTCCCACAAAGGTACTTGAAGACAACACAGCCATCCTCATCCTCACTTTCTCAGTGCCCACCACGCAGACCAGTCAGAGCACATGGGACAACCGTGCTCATTTAGCTTTGCTCACTTACGTATTTTGGTAGGGATACAGACCCACAATCCAGAAGGTCACCAGAGCAGCTTTTTCTGTGATATTTTCAGAAAAAGATACACTATAGGTAATGCAAAGCAAAAAGCAGCTGCAATACTAAAAATAAAGGTATCTCCACTTAGGTTTAAGTTTCAGTGACTTCTTTCAAGGGGAAGCAAAGTCCCAGTGCATTAACCATAAACAAATCAGAATGAAATGCTTGTTTCCAAGTTTTACCATTTTATTTTTGGTAAATACAAGTCAACTGTAACCCCAGGGGAAGCAAATTCCAGGCACAGCTCCACGTATCAGGTGAAGAACCCCCAAAATAGGATATTCAGAACAGAAACCCATTCTGCCAGTCGCTTTAGGTGATCACAACAGTTGCACAAGTTTACCCTGTGTTTCACATGTACAAGTCATCAGTTTTCACAGTTTATGCTGTTTCTGTTGGTTCAAGCCCACGTTTTCCCTGGACACCGGTTGCAGCCCTCCACACCCAGCCTCCCTGCTGCGCTGTGTGCTTTGTGGCCAGCAGGATCGCAGATCCAGCTGGTTTTTAAGGGCAGGCAGTGGGTCCCTAACCCAAATAATCAGAGCACCTCACAAGCGGCAGTCCTGGAACAAGGGAGGAAGCAACAACCATTAGGTCAGGGCATGGGAAAAGGTGGGAGCACCCCTTTTAATCTGCCTACAGATCAGTTTAAAACAATCTCAAAGTTACGCCCTGAAACTACACATTTGTAATGAAAGATACCAGTCACTTCACTGTATATGTTAAACCACTTTCCAGAAGATTACTCATTTTCTCCTCCTATTATTACAAACATCCTGTGAGTGGAGTCACAGTAAGCCCTTTTATATGTTCACTATGAACGCAGCAAGACTTCCAGTAATTCGGAAATGCTACTGGAGGTACTTGGTTGATCCCACCGCTTCAGAAAAGTGTTCCTAAATGGATACACATTCATGAGGCATTTGGGTTTTCCCTGGTTTTGTTGCAAGTACCCATACTAACTAACTGTACTGGGTGTAGAGGCATCTCTCCAATCCAGGTGCAGACAGCTCAGCCCCCCCTTGCTTGCTCATCTCCTTGACCCCTACCTTCAGCTGTCCACACATGCTCCAGCTCCTGCAGACTTCCACTGCCAAAGTTTTCCCTCCCACATGCAACTCCAGCCACCCTCTTCCAGCTAAACTTTGAGCTAACACAAACTTTCCAGCTAATTCATACAGCGCTGCTATAAATCAAACATGAAACTTGACGTGGTTGTCAAGAATTTACACAGCTTCACCTAAACCCACCTCTAGATACATTTATCTACCGTAATACCAAATCAAACTTCATTACTTTTGTTTGCAGATATTTCCTGCCTTCCCTCTGCTGCCCATCTGCCTGCAGCAGTTTTCCCCTCTTCTTCCCAAAGCTTGATTTCAAGCCACTCTCTTGGCTAGATTCAATTCACCACTGAAATTCCTTTCTGCTGCCTCACCCTTAAACATGAAACATGGGCAGCAAAAGCAATGAAAGACACAAGATGTACATGTGTCTTTCCAACTGTACAGTCAGCTCACCAGCACACCCTCCCCACTCCTCCTCCTAATTTTGACTTGCAGATACATTTTGACTTCTTTCTTCCTAAAGGACTTATTCTTTTTGTGCGAGCAAGTGAGGTTTTTAACATTAAATTTCCATTTTGTCGTAATATTACAAAATGTAATATGTTTAAGGAACAGTGGAGAATCTGTCAATACTGAACCGTTTATATGTTGTCATTTTTTGAATTCTTGTCTGCAGAAGCACATTGGCACATACATATAACCAAATTTATCTCCAGTATAACATCACACAGGATTTAGAGAAATTATGGCCGTTTCCTTACCCACACTGATTTTTAACCACTCAAAAAAACCATACTGTTCAATTTGTTTTAAAGCACAAACATCAAAAAAACAGCTCTTCTTTTTTTTTTTTCCTCCTGGCAGAAATCAAGTCTAGCTAAGGCTTTTAAGAGAGTATCATAACACCAAGTTCAATTTATTATCTGTCCACCTCCTTACCCACAATAATTTTAAAATCCTTTTGTATTTACTGGAAGACTATCCTCCAAAAGAAACACATCAAAATGTAATGCAATGACTACACCACCCATCAATCTTACAGATGCTTCTGGGGATCTTAGGATGGAAGAAAATCAACTATAATTTAATCTTCCCCATGCCATGCCACATAAGTCATAGAGCTTTCCAGGAACTTCTAGCATGAGTTATATCAGAATTAGATTCCTAGATCTTAAACATATGTTAGAAGCACTAAATTTAGGGAACTAATTTCCCACTGTGCGGAATCTGAGCTTCAATGTTCACTCCTTTAACAAGGCCAAGTTTGCTTAAGCATATACTTCAAATTTAAGAACTAAAATATATGTGTGTGTATATATATATATCTCTGAGAATATCTGTCTGTAGTGACTCTAAAGAACATCCTGCAGTTCATCTTTTTTACTTCATAATTTTATATACTGTTGAGGCCCTTAAATTTGAATACTTTTCAGTCTAAGTGTTAAAGTAGTGCGCATTTGTTACTGAAGTTGTAAAGTTCATTAAGTCATAGAATTAATCATCAACTCTTTTTTGACAATAGTAAGGTCTCCTGTACATGGTTAATTCCATGCAAGTTTCTCCTCTTCCCCATTCACTAATTCCATGCCCCCTAAGAAAATAGTTTATTCAAGACCTGCCTAGCCCTGGGAACTGACAAGCCGGGGGGGGGGGTGGGGGGCGAATCTTTTAAAATAGTAACCTAGGTTCTCCAAGATGTATGGTACATACATCCATCCTAATTCATGAGTAACTGTCTCAGGTCTGCGATGCACAGACCACCTCTCCTGCCCTAGCAATATTTGTGGGACGGGCTCAGGACCGGTCCCCCCTAAGGCTGAACAGCTTCAAGCAGTATAAAGCAAGCTGCATGTACTTGTGGGTGGTGGGACAGGAGACCCGCACACACTTGAGGACTATGGCTTTGGGGAAAGAAATCAGTCTCGCATAGCTGGGGCACACAGTTAGACAACACCAGGCTGTTCACTCAGATGGAGAACTTGGGTTTTTTAGAATAAAACAAAAACGAAAAAAACCCAAAAAACAAACCCACACCAAACCAAGAGCTCCAGAAACCAAGATTTGTTAGTTCTAAGAAACAGATTCTTCAAGAGCATGGTGGCCAGAAACAATTAACAGTTCATAAACAGCTGATAATATTTGCTTTGTTTCTAAATCAGTATGCTTTAGATACAAAACAGGCTTGATAAGGAATTTTCATCTATATCCAGCACATTTAACTAATGAAAACAATTTTAAATGCTGGTTTTGTTCATTAATTGGATTCCAATTTCCATCCAAATGTAGCCTGATGAAAATCAGAAGTGAAAATTAATCAAGCAAATAAGAAAAGCACCATTCATCATTTTTAACAGAAAATGCAAAAAAACCACATTAACCAAAGCAAATGGTAACTGCCTACTTGTTTAAATAGAAAGCTACACTCACTATGTTAGCAAAGGGTAGCAGGGGTGGTACAGACTACACTAAGGCTTTCAGAAAGGTAACTAAGTACAGATGTAAAACTAAGTCAACTTAAATCAGATTTCCTGCTTGCTCATTTAAATCATAATTGAAAAGTGATTAACACAGAGATGTAAATTAATCTACCCCACCGGATGAAGCTAAGCAACTGTTTCTGCATACCAGTAGCTCTAATATTTTAGACTAGTCCAACTTTTTGTCCTGGAGCAGCTTGGATACACTTCCTTCCAGACCTCCTGCAAGTCCCTGAACACCAGCCATCTGTCCCTAGCCTTACAGCCCATACCAGCTATTCCTTATCTTAAAAAAAAAACATTTCTTTTTTTAATTCCCACCACCTCCATTCAAGATTTAGCCTAATCTGCTCCTAAATCCTGTAATCCCTGGCTGCTTCCCCATTCCACCGGGCTTGACTGGAGCTCTTGCACTGCAGGTACCATCAGGACGGTCCCCCTCATTCCAGCCAGACTCTGTAGCCCTACAGAAGATTTTTCCAGGAGAATCGTTTCTCTGCTGCCATCCTTACCACATTATGTAGTTTACTCCTAGCAAACTCGCTTAGCAGAGCAGTCATTTCTTAGTTTCCAGACACTGTTCCCCTTCTTGGTATACTGCTCCACAGCAGAGCTAGAAGCTGAGGACTCCCAGCCAAGAAAATCTGCAGATTCACTCTTCCTCCTGCAACTCTTGCTTGCAGAGCTAGGAAAAAAATATCTGTAAAGCCCTACAGGCTACCCTTGGGATAAGCTTACTGTAATACTTCTGCCAAGGCCTGGCGTATCAGTCCTACAAACTGCCCGAAATCACACACGAGGAGGACAGCTTTTCCCTTACCTGACAGACCATCAGAAAGACAAGCACGCCTCCTCATCTTGCACTTTCAAAACAGCCAAAGCATGGCCAGGCAAGGATGAAAACTCAGAAAAATAAAGCTATGATTCTTCAGATAGATGGTGGTAGGTAGAAAAGTCGGTCCCAAACCACCAGAGCTGGGGGAGTGGACATTGTATTTGGGGAATAGTATTTAAAAAAAACAAACAAAAAGACCCACAAAACCAAAGCCACCAAAATCTAAACATCACCCCAAAAAAAACCCCTGGAGTTTCACCTCCTTGGTTCTTCCTCAGAATGAACTTCCTGCTCTTGCTTTCAGCTGACACTGCTGCTGGTCCATCGACACCTCCCTTAGTCAGTAGGAGTGTGATCCCACCCATGGCAGGGGTAACAAGGTTTGTTATTGTGCCCCTCACGTTGAGCATCAATCTCAATCTTTTTCTGCAAGCCTGCCAGCAGCACAAAATTTTTTCCAGTCATGTCTTCATGGACCACTTGCTCCATCAAATGTGTGTGGTTGGTAAATCCATGGCAACGTTTGGGATAAGGTTGAAAATCTTCAGAAATACTGTATCCACTGAAGTAAGTAGGATTTTGTGCCAGACATCAATGGGAGCAGAAACAGATCTTTGCTGGTTTCTAAACCCATTACGTATCTCCACTACATGTTTTCATTTACTCTAAACGTGTTGTAAGTGAATTACCTTAGGATGAGACATTTATTTTAAGTCACAAAGTCGTGTTATCCATTTCTAGCCAGCATCAGTTCTTTAAGCTATGAGGGAAAGAATTAAAAATTATTTTTAAGACTGCACAGAACAGTCTTACAGCAAATGTTTGGCTGCCACCTAGGCTAGTGGATTATTGGTGGTTTTTGGTTTTGAATAGTAAACAAATCCGCTTTGTAAAGTGAAAAAAAATACAACCAGTAGATGACTGCATTATAAAGTTGTCTTTTGCCATTCTCCCCCTTCCTAACTGATAACTCACTTGGTCTTCAGAATACCCTAAGCTTTGTCAGGAAGCGAGGCATCATTTTATTGAAACCCTCTACAAGACCCAAAGCCAAGATCTAAACCATGTTTTTGCAACACACTGTGAAGAGTTATCCTGGCCTACAGCACTACTAAATGCTTTTATTTATTTGGTAATAAAAAATTGCAGCAAGGGGAAAACAACATTAAGTCAAGTATCCTTGAAGACATTCCAGCAGGATTCAATGCATTAACAAAAAAAGCTTTTGACACCAGTGGAAGAAATCCTAGTGTGCTCATTTTCCAACACTAAAAAGTTCAAACCTTTGCTGGAAACAAGAGGCTCACTAAGGAAAACTTATTTAAAGTCTTTGTAGGATAGGTCTAACATGGTCCACAGTTTTACAACATCCTTGCAAATACCTCTTAGGTCATAGTCTTGTACATCAGCTCAAATGGTGCTGCAAGTGTACGTTAACCAACTGAAGCCTGAGCTCCTTGCCACCCTCCAAGCTTTTCCAGGTTTATTTAGAACAGATTTAAGCCCATGCTGTGAGTCTAAGAACTTTCCGCCGTGTTCATTACCTGAAAAGCCAGGCTACGCTCAGGAAGTAACAGGTTCTTCACTGCTGAATTCAGTCAGTCAAGAGCTAGCAAAACATATAAAAGCAGCAACGTGTATTTTTAACTTCTCTCCAGACATCCTGAAGTATCACCCATTTTCCCATGCACAAACTGCACTGCCATCATCCACCCAGGGCTTCATCTTCATAGGAACCCCTGACTGATGCAGGAGGGATTTCCAAGCACAAGGAACTTCCCCACAGCAGCTGCAACGTTGATCAGGCTTGCAGCAACCTTCTAGTATGGCCAGGACCTCCACCACCCCCTTCTACCATCCAGATCTCTCGAGCTGGCTCCCCCTTACCCCGCAAACATTACTGCTGCATCATCTAAGAAACACTTGGGTCGCCTGATGAACCAAGAGCATGACCCCTTCTGAGGCAATCGGCCTGGGCAAGGCCACACAGTGCTGCCTTCTCTCCCCATCGGTGCTGGACACCCAGAAAGTATGCCGTGCAGGTGGGAGCCCTGTGTCCAGCTAGCTGAGCTGGCCCACTTCTCTGGATTGAAAACCCAAGCAATAACCCCTGTTGCATTTCCAGTTTGAATACCACTGCATTTCAACACCTTAAACTCAAACACAGCTGGTTATTACACAACGGTCAGTACCCCAAGTGAGATACTATTGAAACCATCTCACTTAGCACTACTCACTCCACTTCTTGGCCCTCAGCTTGAGTACTTTTCATCACCAGAGTCTTCTACCTGGCAAGGCTTGGGGATCTCCTCAGACTACTAGAAGTCACTATCAGGACCACACCTATCAGAAGTGTTTCCAACACGAAAACCCAGCCAGGAACGAGGGGGTAGAAATCACAGAAGCAGAGAAAGAACACTTTCTGGCAGGCTGGTTGTAAGGCATTTCACAAGCAGGAACAGGTCTGACATATTTCTGAACATGGCATAAACTTTTTGTTTTTGCAAAATCTGATTGGCCACAATGCCAAAAAAAGCAATCTGCCACCTTTCATTCTGAATAGACAGCCAAAAGCAGAAATCAACATAAGGAACAGATTGTGAAACTACGTAAGCAGGAATTTTGCTGGTCATTCACAAGCAGCAAACATAGGTATTTGGTGTTGCGACACTGCATGCCCACCAAAAGAAAAGCGATTATGTATAGAAACACTTCCACTTCAGAAATCATGGCTGTGACACACACCAGCCGCACAGATACTCCAGACTCTTAGAAGCTGCCCATTAAATCTGTGGCTTTGAAAAACACAGGTACTCATCAGCTCTGGTTTACAAAGACACTCTCAGATTCCTTGGCAGCTGCAAGAAAAACAGGTTGTGAAAACAGAAAGGTCACTTATTTTTTCATCATGTGTAACAAACAAACCAGAGATGGAGCCAGCTACACACCAGAATGAGGACTTGACCTATTTTTGCTTTTGGCCTGAAGGAGCTCAGCACACTCTAGGGACAAAATAAAATATTATTTGGCACCTTAAAGAATTAAATTTCCCTTTTTTTTTAACATTCAGAAGATGCTGAGCCTGGTACTTAGCGCAAGTCTGAGATGTTTAAGGGAATACCAGTTAAATCTTCCCATGACAAGAATCTGGAAGCAGAGGTCCGACACAAATTCTCTTCTCTTGTCCCAGGGAACTACAAATATCACTACAAGTATTCAAAACCTGCAGTGAGGAAGAAGCCATTTTTATTTTTAAAAGTGTACATTACTAGTCAGCAAGTGATGCTATTTGCATTATGTCAATCTCAGAACTGTAAAAAGAGCTATTAACTGGAGGCTTCAACACCTCCGAAAAAATACCAACTGTCAGCTTGCCAGATCTTTGTACATCACGCAGTGCCAAGTGCATTTTTACTTCCCTCACTGGGGGCCAGTCCATCTCCAGAGGCAGAACAGTTTCTGATTACTCCGGACATGGGTCCCTGCCAACACAGCATGGAGAAAAGTCTCAAAGGAGACTCTGAGGTGGTGGAAGAACCAACCATTTTCTCCACAGGGCAGAACAATCCCACAATATTATGCACCACAGAACAAATTTCTTAGTTGTCAAAAATGCATCATTACTGACTTTAAGAAACTAAGCAGCAAAAAAGGTGTATTCAAGGCACTGAGGTTACAATATTTTTTAAAGAAGTCTAATTAGCTGGTAGTGGTTTTTCCAGACAATGCTGCTGTTCTGTAGTGCCCTCCTCAAGACTGCATGTGCTGCACATGTATGGTTTCCATTTCACTGACATAAAGCCATTTTGTAAAAACACTGGCAAATCCTTCTTCACCCCCCAAAAACCACATCCTCTTTTGGCTGTACGACAGCTCCTCACAAAATCATCTACTGCTTAACAAGCTAGCCAAATTAAGGCAAAGCCACTTACAGCTACACACATTATAGATTTACATACATTACTACCCCTGGGTAGTTTAGACAATAACAGTTGCACGAGCTAATCCTATCAAACCCAGACATCCAAAGGAGCCCAACTCCACGAAGTAAGAGTCAAAGTACCTGGAAACATAGGACAGTTTTTCCTCTTCCTTGTCTCTCATCTATGCTCAGGGCATCAAATGAAGGCCCTCAATGAAGCAATTTTTCATTTTAAATTACTTTTCTTTCCTGCCAAAAGCACAATACAGTTATTTCTTCTCTTACGTCTATGCGATATAGAAGATCTCTTCTTTACTATTGTTAAGAAAATTACTGGAGGATAAAGAAGGAATCTCTCTCTTGACCACAACATCTTCTAAGGAGAAAATTTTCCATTGGCATGTTCCTCACCTGCAACAAAAAGCTTCAAGAGATGGCAAAAAGAATAAAGGAGAGCAACCTATCAGTCTAGCTGTACAAGACTTTTTTTGACAACAGAAAAAGGTGGTTTGATTTCTTGGTGTTGTTTACTGTAGGAAGCTACCTTTTTTTTTTTTCTTCTTTCCTAGAAGCCTCTATGCGTATTACATAACCTGAAAAGTAATGGTGAAGCTAAAGAAAAGGTTAGAAAGAGCACTTTTAGAGGGTAGAACTTCAAGAAGTTACAAAAGGTGTGCAAAAAGACCAGTAGAGAAAGCAGTCCTACTGCAAGCAGAAAGGCATCTCTTCACCTTGGGTAACTTTCACACAGCAGAAGTTCAGCTGTCTCTCACAGGACCTTAAAGACGCAGGAGAGCAGCTGGCACGAATTCCTCTTGTGGAGGAAAGCTGTCTACTTCTCACCTTCCTAGATGTTTTGAGTACATCTGCCATGTGACAGAGAAAGAATTAATTCTACTGCACTGTTTCAGGACATTCAAGGGCAGGATGAGCCCTCCACAGGTCAGCCCCGAATCTCCCGCACCCTCAGGATGCCAAATGTCAAACCCAAAGGCTACAAAAGAAATGCAGTCAGATGTACGATTAAACATGCAAAGTTGCAATTATAAAAGGAAGGGTGCAACCCACTTAACCCCAGTAGATAGGCCAGGTGTATTTAATTGCATGACTGTACAAAGTTGAACCTTAAGACAAAGATTTCTTGTTTGTTTGGAGCTTTAAAATCATCAGCGTTGCACGAGAACAAACTCCTGTTCTTGAGAGACAAGTATGCGCATATTCTCCCCCAAAGTTCAGAAGACAGAAGCAACAACATCAAAACAGCTTTGATCGGCACAACACTACATCTGAAGCAGTTTGGCTGGGATACTTTCTAAAACTTTTTTTTTTTTGTGGCAACGCATCTTCTGGAAAACATAAGCACAGGGCATATTCACTTTTGCAGAATTTTACTCTCCTCACACAAATTCCAATTCTTTGTGCAGGTGCTCAGGTCATGACATTCATTACGAGCGACAGTGGGCAGCCTAACAAAACAATTCGCAATTGTGTCAGAATTTAAGTGCAGAGTTAAGAAGAAACACTTAAGGGTAAACAGAAAGCGGTTGTTCTTCAGGCCCAAAAGTAGCTGGACAAGACATCAGCTACAAATAGGCACAGAAAGGCCACCGGTCCTTAGTATGGTCAACAGAAGGACATATACTAAAACTCATGGGCTTTTTTGAACATATCACCAGGATAATAAGAGTAAAATCATGCCCTTTTGACAGTAAAAAGAACTTTAAACTCCTAATATTCTTAACTGAGACATTTCTTAAGTCCTGTTTTTTCCTCAAACCTTAGAACATTTCAACAATTACCACACTTTCTGATTTACTTGTCTTTTAGGAGGCCAGAGGAAAGTCTACAAATCTTGGATTTTTTCGAAGAGAGACAGGAAAATTCAAGAATCAAACCAACATGCATTCCAATGCATCCCTTTTAAACGACTACACAAAAGGAATGCTTTAAACAAGCAAACAGAGCTTGGGATTTGCAAATGAATTATACAGTTGCAATATCAAGAACTGTTGCTAGTGATAGGTAAATACATTAAAAAAAAGAACGGTTAGCCTGCACTGGACACGGTGCTCGGGCACTGTCAGCCACACGCAGTGGACATGTGCACACACCTGTTTATACATCCGTAACCAGACAGGTACCCAAGGACAGCCTATGCCTTCCCGTATGGACTCTGCTGCCAAGACAAAAGGTAAAGCAACAACTGGATTCTTAATGAGAGAGAAACTGCATTTCATTAGATTAAATCATAGATTAAATTAGACGAGGTTCTATGCAATAAGACCTTTGGTGTTCTACACCAGCGTGATATCCATCATGGAAACAGACCATAAGGAATGAAGTATCTCAGTCACGTGGAAATTGTTCTCCTGAATGTGGCCCAGTCCGAGGAGCTAAATGCAAACCAGTCTTTGACAATACTGCCACCTCCAAAGTTTGAGACACCCGACTATTCCTGAAGCAGCTGGAAAACAGTGTTTATGCTCTTGTCAAATATGCCTTAAAGTTTTGGATGCAGAGGGAGAGGATGAACCATCACAAAGCTCACACTAACACAGCTAAACTTATCTAATTACTCAGTCTCAAGCTCCTGAATACTCAGTTTTAGGAATACTCGGCTACAGCTGTTATAAATGGGTGTTCACACCTGTCACTTTAAGCTCTGGCAACAAAAATCCTAGATCTGTTCACTATGCAGATTTTTCTCTTTCCACCCATACAAAAAACCGTCAGGAAGGTGACAGACACTTGTTTCAGTAATTAGGATGACACCTTAGTTTATTTGGGAACAAGTCCTACACAAGGTCACAGCAACACTGACGCTAGAAAACAGTACATATGAAGGATCAGCTCCATATGGAAACTTCTGCAAATGCCCAAAGCTCACCCACCTACTTCTTCTAACCCAAGGGAGAGCCACTTGTGAGTCCATGCCACAACAAGGTGAAGAAAGGGTCCGTACAAAGATATTGAAATAAAAGCTTCATAACCCTCAGGCACATCGTAGTGGGGTCCCAAGGCTCACTCCATGGTTTGTGAGCACACATTCACAGGTCTTCAATGACTTCAGACGCTAAGAGGCCCTGATGATGGTAAAGCTGAAGTTGCTGAGGACCGACCTGTGCTCAGTCAAACAAAGAGGAAACAGGGAAGAGTCACCCACGTCCAGCCCTAAGCAGAAGGCAGAATCTGCACTGACAAAAATAAGCAAGACCGCAGCAGGATACCCTTCTTATACCCTGATGCCAGCAGTGTTTTCGGAAAGGGATATCCTCATTGCCACCTAAATCAGTGCTCCCAAGAATACCAGGACATCCACTCAAAACAAGCCAAAGGGACTCGAGTTGCCCAAACGCTTTTGCCAAAACCAGGAACTTAGGTAAATGGACATAAAGTCTCCCTGCGATTCCTTCATTAATGCTTCCAAGACCTTCATTCTCTGAAGCCTCTGTTACTCACACAGATTTTTCTTTTGTTGTTTAAACCCTCACAAGCTCTCCTAGATCCTGCTCTAGGATCCTAGTTACCTTTAGCCTTTCAAATTGCTTCCATTTCTTCTTCATAGTATAGCTAGCCCTTTTCTTCTGCTCTTTCTACTTCTACATGCCCCAATACACTAATCAGTCTTATTGTTCTACTAGAGAAAAAAAAAAAGAGTAAGACTCAGAAGTTACAGAAACTAATTTCACACACAAGATTTAAAAGTCTTTGTCCAATAAAGTTTTTAAAAAAAATTTAAAAGGGAAACCTTGTTTTCCGAAAAAACTGCATCCAATAAAAGATAAAGTCAGTTTTCCTTATTTTCCTCTCCCCAGAGAGGGGCAGCTACTCCAAGTAATACAAGGGGCTGACTTGCCTGAAGCCCACAGAACCACCTGTTCCTTTCCAGATAAGGTCACACATAAGTAAGAAAAGGTGAGATAGTTTCAATTGTTCATGCATTTGTTCTAGTATCAGGTTCAGGGGCTGCTTTGGAAGCATCCCCAAACTCTGCAAATGCCATCAGAGTTTATCTTCTGAACCTGTGAGTTTATCCCTTCTTTTTGCATGTTGGCTTGACGTATCTACAAATATATGGAACAAGAACTCATTTAGAGGACTGAGCAAATAGCATGAACAGGAACAATAAAGCACAGACAGTATGGTCCTTCCAGCTGCGAAGCATCCACACTTTTACACAATGACACTTGTTTCTTAATGCCTTTTTCCAGATGTTGCCACTATCTCTAATTCCAGAAACCTGGAAACTGCCAGAGATCCTAGCAGACGAAAAAAGGTACATCTGGCAAGGGGATAAAGGTGCACTAGCAACAGAGGGACAGACAGGAATAAGATTTAAATCATGAACTTCGGTGCTGTTTAGGTGCATATTTAAAGCAAAAGCAAGAAAGAACCACAACAAAAAAAGTGGGGAAAATGAAAATAAACCAAGCGAGGCAAAGAACTGTAGGCTTACAGTATGAATCTCAAGACTAACAAAATAGTTTGCAAATCTGGAGTAAAAAGAAAAACCTACGTTTTTCATTACCACTAAAGAAAGTTATATACTATTAACAAACCACCTCTTGTTTGTCTTAAAAAAGAAGAAATAAATAGAGGCAATCCATTACCATTAGATAGCTTTTTATACAATACAATGAAGCAGAAATCTGAATTTTTTTAGATTAGTCTGCCACTCGAAGCGCAGAGGGACTGGGCTCAGGGGGGACAGAATTTGCCACAGAGGAACTGCTATTAGCAGTAAAACAGTAAAAACGTATTTCCATTGTAGTTTTCATTGGAGCAATTCTTCCTGATAAAGCCACTATTACACCCGCTATAGTTTGCAATACATTCCTAACACCCAAGTTGTTCATTCCCACAAACAACCCTATGAGTGTGGAATTTTTCCTGTTCCTTGCAGCGACACCTTCTTGGCTTCTTCCTCTGGGAAAAATACTTAGGCAACAACTACCCTTTAGTGCAATATATATCTATATATATATATAGAGAGAGACCCATTGGAGTTATTTGATAAAGTTCAGTGTGCTGTGCTGCGTTTTCTAGTTCATGGAGAGCCTCAGACCTGGCTCTCTAGATGTCACTGTTGAGCAAAGAAGGGCCAAGACAGCCACGTCAGAGCTTGGAAAGCTCCATCATCCACTCTACAGTTACAAGTTCATTTTGAAAATCCATCTTCCATTGAGTTGCTAACAACCAACAACAACGGGGAAAAGAGAGATGAAAAATCACCTTCTCTGTGTAATGAGGTTGTCTTTTCTTGAATTGCACAGCACCATCTCCTTCCAGAAAGGCTCTGGAGCTTTCCAATACAACAAATTATCCTCTGCTCCACAGCAGAAGACCACATTTATGATTACTGCTCAGTACTGGATTTGAGTAAGATTCTATTAAACCTTTGCATGTGTTTCTTCGAAAGCAATGTAGCAAGCAAATCACAGCTTTCTGGAGGTTAATCCATCTAATTTAAATCCTATATATTTAGCAATGCTGCATTTCAACAGGGCTTGCACATTTATAGAACTACTACATTCAAACAATCATTTTAGCTACATATAGATCCCCGCTTTATGACAAGACACCATTTTTTTTTCCTTCCATATCAACAGGAATACAGTTGTAGACTAGCATTATTAATTGCAAATCCCAGCAATTTTAAAATTCCATTTTATAAGAGATATCTTTCTGTAATAATTCAAGTTGTCTAGAAAATAAGATCTAACACTTAAGAAACACCATTTTCTGGTTTCACTGACCGGCTCCCAACCACAGCCACGTGAAATATTTTCAGTGTGCAAGCAGGAAGACAGACAACATATAGAAAACTGACAGAACACAACTAGTAAACACTGCTCCCAGATCTTTCAGGTATTTGGGCAAAAATACAGCAAGCTGATTAGTTCTGAACAGAGCATTGTACAGATTAGTATCACCATCCACTAACCATCCAAAAATCAGAGATTTCCCTTACCCCAAATGGTGGATATGAAGCAGCAGCAGCAGCGGAGGCAACACTCACTGCGGGAGGTGGTATTCCTGAAGAAGAAGGTGGGAACAGACCCAAGGCATTCAGATTTAATCCAGGAATTAAATGTGCTTGAAGCTGCAATGGCAGAAGAGTTAAGATTTATAATCCTGGTTATTAACTTTAATCAAAATCCTAGTTGTCATAGGCTATTAAACTTTTGAGAATATGTCAGTATGTTATTTAAAAAAGTTTTCATCTCTGTTTCCCCAAGGACTCTGCTTCAAACCTGTTTCCCAGGCATACGCACAGACCAATGACATTAAGAACACACAGCAGGAAAGGCAGCTGGGAATCACTTGCTGCAACTAAATCAGTGAAACATACGACAAACTTTATAGCAAGAAATTCAGGCAATAGTACAATTTACTTTCAGATTGAATACAATTATCAGAGAAACGATGTAATAATAATTTTGGCTTTATACTAAAAAGGCAACCCTGTAGAAACTGAGAAAGCCCACGCACAAGTCCTGATTTTTCATACACTGGGGGTATATGCCACAGCACAACCACATCCTCCCTCCCATACCCTTTCCCCCCCATGCCTTGCAAAAGGTGAAATAAGATACCCCCCAGCATTTGCTGTGAAACCATCAGCTATGCCTGTCCCTTCCTTACGCCTGAAAAAAAGTGGCAGCGTCATGTGGTAGGAAGCATTTGTTGCCCATGATACAAAACTTGTCAGTACTCTTTTTCACTTTTCCAGACTGTCGTACAGCAATGTGACTATACTTTAGAAATACCTCAGCTAGAGGCAGACACCATCTCAGACTTCACCAACTAAAAAAACCTACCTAATAACCACTACAAACTAAACTTGAAGTGCATCTAGTAACAGAGGTAGTTTTCTGCTTACCACACCTTTGCCAAACAGCAGAGCAGCCTCAAGCTTCCCCATATTCCTGATCACTGTATGAAGCAAAAATGCACCACTACAAAATACTTTGTGTCCTCATGTGTAGCTTGTGTCCCGCAATTTGCTTACAGTATGGGAGGGAAGGGAAAAAGCAAGTGGAATATTCTCTCCAGCCAGTAGGAAAACCATGAAGAGCAGCCATTTCTAGAAAATCAGACTACTGTAAACTGAAAAAAATACTTCCAGTCTGATTCTAGACCAAAGGATTTGGATACAAACACAAAAAGATCTTCAAAGCTGATAAAAAAAATTCTCAATCATTTCTCAATATGCATTAGTAATACTTTGGCAAACTAATGAGGTGTGGTTTTTGTTATATGATCGCCAATCATCTTTGAACAATTGAATGCTTTTGTCATCTACATCAAGAAAAGCCTTAATAAAGCCTTCTTAAATAACTGAAAGCAGGAGAGATCCTTCTTCTATATTTTGTTATGCTTTTAACATGAAGGTACTTGGAATCACTACTGTAAAGAAACATACACAGACTCCAGCACAGAAACCACAGCAGTACATAAACACACATTTCTTTAGGTTTCTGCAACAACAAACCAGAAAGCACCTTCATTAAAATAGCGCACAGATAACTAAATACTAAAAAACCAAGCCCCATGAATTAATACAAGAGGCAGAGAGGCTGCAACAGGGAAATTCTGTTGTGATATTAGGCAAGGAATTTTCACCATGAGAGCAGTGAGACAGGGGCACAGGCTGCCCAGACTGTGGACCTTCTACCCAAGGAGACGTTCAAGAGGGGACAAGCCCCCATACAACTTCATTGAACTTTGAAGCAGACCCTCTGCTGGGCCAGGTGACCTCCAGAGGTACCCCACACCTAAATCTTCCCTTGGTTCTAGTTCCAGAAAGGGCCCATGCCACAAGACAACTCACATTCATAGCAGCAATATCATTTTCATAGGACTCCCTGATTTTCTTCATAATTTCTTCCTCAGCCTTGGCACAAGTTTCAATACTGCCTTTAACTGTAATGGTCCTTTCCGGATTATAGAGTGTCAAGTCCTGCAATCTGCATATGAAACAGAAGCATAGTTAATTAGTAAACAGCAGAGGGTCATCCAGGTTTATCATTCGAGTGCGATGACATCCGAGCGTGTCCAGTTTGCCCTCCAAAGAGCACAGTATCAATTCATAACAGGGCTCAAACAGTTCTCAGAGAATCTGGAGAAACTCTGTCCTCACAGCAAACAACAAAAACCACTGCAGCAAGGTTTGGCATCAGAGGATTGAAATGTGTTTAGGTGCAACACAAGATGGAAACCATCATGCTCTGTAGGAACAAGCTGCAGAGCAGTAGAGCACCACTCTGGTTCAAACTCCACTCCAGCCCTACCAACAGAGAGAGGGCTTCAGCCATTTTAGACATCCCAGAAACACAGACCATAAGAAACTTTTATTTCCTTGAGAGCAACAGTGGATTCCTTAAGGAGGGGAAAAAAAGCCCAACCCTCAGTGAAACTGCAGGAGAGCCTCCAAATCCTCGTAACAGGAAAACCAAAAGCTGTGTGCAAGTCAACATTTGCTGCGAAACACTAGTAATTTCTCAGGGAAAATTAAAAGTTTTAACAGCATTAAACTAGTGCTTTGTTAGGTAACAAATGCTGACTTACTATGGTAAAAACGGAAGAAATCAACTGGGAAGCCATGGCATATCCATGTAATGAAACAAGGTGAGTTGAAGGGGTGAAGACAGAAACAAAAAAAACAAAAGAAAAGGTCAGAGCAGGATGCAGGAGGGGTGAGGAAGCCCATGGCATGTAGGAGAGAGGAGAAAGCATGCAAGGCTTGCTTTCTTGCACAGCAGGCAGCGTGGCAACCTGCGCATCTCAGTTAAGCAGCGGCAAGCACGAAATTCATCCACAAAGCAATCTTTAAGTTTCCAGTGTGCGAGCACTGAGTTACTGCCTCAGGAAGTAAAGTGGTGGAAAACACCCCAAAGGAGAGGAAACTTTCCCAGACCAGCTGCCTTACTTTAACTTTATGGACAAGTTTACCAAAAGGCCTAAATGAAGAGATCAGGAGAAAGACTAATTAGACAAAGCAGAATCAATGGGCATATACGCTCTCATGTTCCGACTAAACCAGGCAACTTCATGGGGCTGTTTCAGGCATAGCATGACAAGTATAATCTCGAGGCCAAGATTTTAATGCAAATAAACCATTAACTTGCTAAAATAAAAAACACTCTGGGAGTGTTTACAGACAATGTGTTATTTGTGTCATCATCGGTAAAGACAAGTCGGTTTCACAAAATGAAGACCATTATCCCATTTACCCTGTACATATTTTTTTCCTTTAAGAACTAGCATTAACAGTCTGTGCACTGTTTGAAAACAAAATGTTTATGCCAACACATTTAAAAGAGCATGCTGGCCTTACTAAAGCTATTCTTGAAACAGACTTATTCAGGTGCTTTTTCTCCAATTAATTCAACTTCTCTTCCTCAGACTAATTCCATAAACATTTACATACCTTCAGGAAGGTCTCAGGTTCTTTCACCCAATTTTGCATTTCCTCTTTTTGAGGAACCCCATTCACTCTTAGCTTCCTTGCCTTCACTTGAGCTATTTTCTGCAGGGTTTTTTTTTTTTTTGTTTGGTTTTTTGGGTTTGGTGGGGTTTTTTTGTGGGTTTTTTTTTTTGTTTGTTTGTTTTTTGTGGTCTCCTGCATGCGTTCAGACCTCTTCACACACCCTCCTCTGTCATCCAAGCTGTCTCCCTTTCCTGCAGCCTATAAGCCTTACTCTCACCCTTTCTGGCTAAAGCGTAAGTCCAGGATGCGCTCAGTGCTTGAAAGTTCATGCCAGAGTATTTGTTATTCAGAACAAAAGGTTCTCTGAAGATATTACTCCAGGGTAAAACTACTATTAACAGTCAAGCTTCTACAAAGCAGCAAAGAAATGTTGATCTAATCAGCGATTTGCAGATTTCCAGTGAAGGTGAAAACTCCTGTTGAATCTCAGCTAAATCTGAATGGGTCTCAGTTACCTTCACAAACTCACAGACCAAAAGCTATTAGTTTGAAGCAGACTATCCAATGCATTCTGGTTTGGCTACTAGTGGCCGAGAGGGACAGAACCACTACTAAAATTCTTCTTTTCAGTATTCATTTGTTTTATTTCCCTCCCTCTTGTGCAAAAATGTGATCTGTACCAGAAACTAAAACATCACTAATTTCACTCATCTTCACACATAGCTCAGAACTGATCCAGGCTTACAGTTTCAAACACTCGTCATTACATATGGTATAATATGTTAAAAACAACCGACACTTAAAATATAAGTCTAACACTGGCTCCACAGAGCCTATGTTATTTTTAGGCTTGCTCTTGACTGAGTTTACAATGAAGACTCACTGTTTACATTAAATTTAACTGAGCTTAAGTAACAGTTTAATCCACATTACAGAAAGGCCTCCAAAAGGCTGTTACCTCAGCCTTCAAAACACACGTATTTTTGTAAAGAACTCTGTACCTGAATGTACCGTAGAGGCATTGCTGTTATTTGAGACATCTCACCAAAAGATTAGGCCACTGAAAACTTACGGAGATATCGTGATTTTAGTATCTGTGTCCTGTTCAATTTTCTTCAGGTTTCTTCCTTCTTTGCCAATAAGTCGGCCAACAAAGTTGTTATGTGCCAGTATCTTCAAGGGAATTTCTTCTGTACTGTAACGGAGATTATACCCAGTGAGACTTTTGGAGACCAGAATGCAAATTTTTATGCATGTTATGGGTAAATATTTTTTTTTTTCATAGAAATGTATACAACTCCATTCACTTACACGTGTTTATACTAGATGCAGAACAAGTCCGAGGGGAATGCATGTTTCAGCACTATCATCTATAGCTTCATTGTAACATACCTGCTACATAAAGCTCAGACTGAAGGAGCAAGAGCTGTTGGGAAGGAAGAAATAGACCTTAAAGCTTTTAGTGAGAACTCACAACTTGTTATGCTCACTCTGATTAAAAGCTAATAGTTGGTCAAGAAACTTCAGTATTTGCTCCAGTTCACCTCAAAATCACAGCCAGACAATGGCTGAAAACGTAGATGTGTGGTGGGGCTAATTAAGCAAGCGGACTGTCCTGAAAGGAGAAAAAGTCTTAGTTCCTTTACCTACTTAAATATGGATAATGGCAACTAAGATTCACTTATTAACAGTTTTTAAAGATTACATCTTTAAATGGAGTTGACAAGAATTCAGAATTTTTAATGCTTCCCCAATGAAATGCCTTTTACTCACAATTTAGTATCTTGAGCTTCCTTTTGCATGATCTCCATAATAATTTTACAAGCCGTTGAGCAGCCTTCAGGAGTCGAGTGGATGGTAATTGGTTTCTCAGCAGCACCTGCATTCTCTTTACGATGAATATCAATTCTTGAAAGAAAAACACTAACTGTAACCATGTACTGTACGGTAAGCCTTGCATATTTCCAACTCTCATAAACCTGATTTATTTTGAGCTAACACTAACTACATTTAAGTGGTTTAATTCTGAAAAATACACAACTACTTAAACATCTGCTAACTACTATTTTTGTCTTATAAAGGGCCTCTCCTATCCTGATTTTACCAGCTAAACCCAATCTTCACGGACACTGGGATCGCCTTCCCTTCATCAAGGTATTCAGGGGAGTCGTTAGATAGACAATCTGTGGAAAACTGCTGAAGACAACATTTCATCAAGCTTTCCCAGTACCCTACCACCAGCCCCAATACTCCACCAATGACTGTGCAGCTACAGTACAGTCAGGCCTTGCCCCATCTTGTCTTTTTAATGACCTCAGCAGCAGAGTTTCCTACCACTTCTCTGCTAGCAAGTAGTATCACAGTACTTGTACTTATCCTCAAGATTGCTTTTTAAGCCTAAAGTTTGTCCTGACATTACCTTTCCTCTAGATCCACTCTCTATCACTCTAAAACTACTAGCCTTAGTCTACACCATGGTTTATGTAACTCTAGGAATTAAACAAAAATTAATTATGACCTTCATCAAGATAATGCCTTAGATATTATTTGACCTCTGCTAGTAACCGCAGGTCACATACTCTCTTCATCTCTGCTTTTTGCTTCCTCCCCTCCACTCCCTCCAAATCACAGTTGTTTCCAAACTGAAACAACCAAGCTGCTTTTCAGTAAGTTCTTTCTGATAACGAAAATTTATTTCGTTTCGTGATGCAGCATCTTCTAAGAAGCCCATGGCCATCCTTGGTGTAACAGGAAGTAAATGTCATTTCTTTTTTTATCCCCAAAGCAACAAAAGCATCGTTCTGGAAGTCATGTATCTGTAAAGTTAGCAACCTGCAATTATTTCCGTTTTATCCAGCCTTCTTAAGAGATAAAAGCTTCCCTTATACCAGTCTTCCAGGATTCTTATAGTCCAGGAATTAGACATTTTAGATACCACCTTAGAAACTGGTTACCCATAGGCAAACAACAAACAAGTCTTGTCAGGACACCACAAATCTCTTTAACCTGCATTGTTAAACACAGCAAATAGTGTCCTGGGTTACAACATGCTAATGGGAGGTTGGAAGGAGCATCATGGTAATCCTGGGTCTGGCTGGGGGGGGGGGGTAGGTGGGTGCTGTTTGTTGGGAGTGGAGGGGGGGTATAATTAGAGAGGATTGTTATCCTCATCGGCTGCTCCCAAAACTGAAGCCACCCACCCTCATACCCCTCACATACAGCTCATTTTCAGGTCCTGCCTGCTGTAACTACAGAGCTGGGGCCTCACACCAGTGCACTGCTGAAAGCAGCATCCTTCGCTCTCTGCTCTTAGGGGTAAGCTGGAAAAATTCTTTGACTACAATCCCCACCTCCTCTTGCATCTGTGCTGAGCTCTTCCTTGTGGGTAGGGATTTAACATGCACTGAAAACAATCTCCTTCAGCGCCTCTAGACCCTAGTGCTCTTAAGCTTCTTAGGTCACTTAGCAGCTTGCTTTTTGCCTCCCGTGCATTTCCTCAATCTGTGTTTTGGTGTGGTATGCAACTTCATAGCTACAAATGTATCCACCAGAAATACATGGGAGTGAGGTGTAACGAGCAGTGACGGGGCGTGGGAAGGTTTTCGTTTTGGTTCCCTCTCCGCCCCTTGAATTGAAAATATTTATAGATCCTAAGAATGCCCTAAATTAAAGCTAGAATAAAGACTTCGATAGGTCACCACACCAGCTTTACATCCCACAGAACAACATACAACAGCTCTTTCAGCTGCGTTTTCTGTGCCAGAACCGTATTAGCACATCTGTAAGCAAGCTCTCCAGCAACACGCGCCGTCCTACTAACACTGCCTAATTTCATTTCTTTAAAAAGGGAGAAACAAGTCAGCTAGTATTTGAACACGTGTCAAGGACTGAATCCAGTCCTTAAATAAACCTTGCAAAAGATTTCCTATTCATTGTTATCTTCATTTGCTCTCTGACCACACAGGTTAGTTGTGAAGTTTTACAAGTTTTCCTTTACAGAAGACATAAGGACACGATGTTAAAGTTTACAATTACAGTTTTGTAAAATAACTTACTTGGACTGTGTCTGCTTTGTAATGTTTCTGATTGTTGCTCCTTCTTTCCCGATAATGGCTCCTACGAACTGCGTGGGAACCAGCATCCGCAGAGGAACGTCTGACTGTGGTTTCTGCCTTGTGGTTGCACCGGGTGACCCTTGCCTTGGAGGACCCCTCTGTCCAAATCCACGTCTTCCCTGGGGATGTTGCTGTGGAGGTTGCTGGGCTGCCATTTCATCAGGGATGTATGCAACTTTCAAGGAATAGTTTTCAAGCTGAAACCCGTTCAGTTTTTCTATTGCTCTGTTTATTTGCAAAGGGGAGGAGAGAGGAGGGGGGGAAAAAAACCAAACAAACCACAATCACATGCAGGGCCTTATGAAATGACAAGTCACTCAGATATAGACTTCTGCTCTTTCTAAATCATTTGACAAAGCCATAAACCAGTTCCAAGAATCCAAGAAGAAAAGTTACATTCAAAATTCTTCAGTCAAGATCTTGATTACACAACCTTTTTTTTTCCTTTTTCTTTTTTTCACTTTTTTTAAGTCACCATATTAAGGACTACAAGTTAGTTCTTGCTTGCTCTGGGCTTCTGTGCACTTTAAAGGTTTTGCTGGTGCAACCCTATCAGCAAAACCTCACAGGAGACAGAGCTTATACGCTCAAAAGCATTCTTTTGCCTGATTTAATTTAAATCAGTTTCCCAAATAGAATTAAAGCTGCACCAGAGGGAAAACTTTTTAGCTGCTATCGCAGCACCTTCGTTAGGGTTTTTGCCAGCACAGCTATTTGGCTGGAGTTTTTGTAATAACCGACATAGCTATGACAAAAAAAAAAAAAAAAAAAAAAAAGAGAGAGAGTAAAAAACGATATGAAAGACAGCTCCTGGTTCACTCTCAGCAGGAAAGAAAGCATTCAAAGCCAGTCAATAGCATTTGAAACACCACTTAGCAGACCACGACAACACCTTGCAACTTATAAACTAGTCATGTTGTAAGCAGGTTTAGAAGTTGACCAGGAAATTCAAGCCAATGCATCTGTTAAATTCTCCACAGATGCAAAGGTGTTAGAAGGCATTTAAATGGCGTTTCAAGTTCTCTTGTGCTTTTAGGCAAAGCAGAACCCTGTCTCAAATAGCACAGAGGGATATTGCCCAAATGCACGCAACGTGCTCTCACCGTGGCCCATCACACTGAATAACCACCCGCTCAGCTCTCCCTCTGCCCAGCCCCCCTTTCTAACCAAGGTGGGGCCAAGTTTGCAAATCAACCTGACCTGCTGGTCTCCTCTTCACAGAGGGAGCACAACTGAACTTAAAATTTACAGATTTCTGGAGGGTCAAGGATCTACCACTCACAAAGTCAATACAATTAAAGGGCCAGGAAACAGTAGGCTTAACTAAGCTACACGCAACACACTAATAAGCTAGCAGTATAAAATTAACATGTTTGCCCAAGAAAGATATTTCAAGTTTTGCTACAGAAGGCGTATTATTCAGATTATCAGCAATATATTGTTTATCAATGAAACGTGCATCAATTTGGCCTAGTTTCTAAGTGCCAGGCTTAATCTTGGACTAAAGATTACTGATAAATTTTGTTTAAGGACTAAATTTAAATCAAAAACAGTAATGGGAGGGAGGGGGTTTCCATCTCATATTAAAGAACCCACTAACATTTTTGTTGAAAAGCTCCAGTAACTGTATGCTCTGGAGCAAGGCCTCACATTCAGAAACTAAACCTAGCCCCTCCATTCACGCACGCTGGCAGGTGTTTACTGCCAGTTTACCAAATGCTAACCTCAGCAACATTTTTATTCCTGCCTCTACTGCAGAGATAAAGGATGATGCCAGCCAATCACTTAAATTGTCAAAGGCAGCCAGTGAAAAGTACTATTCACCTCCTGGGTGACCCCTCGGACAGTCTGGGTGTCAAGCAGCAGCTCTGCAGGGAAGCAGCAGTATATGGATGCTGAGGATAACATGCCCCTCATCTCCCAGTTGAGCCAGCATCCTCAAAATACTCCAGCTGGACAGTAAAGAATTTATGAGAAAACAAGTAAATTGTGTCTTTGAAGCAGTGTTTAATAAGGGCTGGTAATAAATAAGGCCCAAGGCAACACCAATGAACATCAAGGAAAGCAAAATATTGAGTAACTGATCACTGCTCATTAAATACTTCTGTTCATCAAATGAGACACGGGTCCTTTGGGAACAGGGCAGGAGTGTAATTGCTTCCGTAACAGAAGGATCTCTTACAGCATATGTCAAGAGAGCTGGATTAATATTTGCTGAGGCCATTTCAAAGCTGACATTTCTTAACTTTTACTCCACAGACTTGGAAGAGCATTATACTACACAGAAATCCATGTTTACAAACTAGTAAGGGCAGTGAGCAGCCAGACCAGTGAAACTTGTGTTCCTATGGATTTGTCTCTCCAGTTTTAATTTCTGTGTAGATTTCCGATACCCAAAAGGCCTTTCACTGAAGTGTCTCTCCATGGACATCCCATCTGGGAAAGGGGTCTGGAGCCTTTCCTTTTTAGGCAACCAAAACATACTAAGCTCCTGTTGGTTGTGACAAGAGACCTCTATTTCTGGACTACGTCTTCCTACAATCAGCCAAAAAGCTGAATTAGTACCAGGAAGGGAAATGGCACCACCAGCCAGTGTAGTTGCACAAGATCTGTTTCTTTTGGAATCAAACCTCAAGATGTTAGAGAGATGAGTACCAACGATTTCATGGACATGCTGGTAGGCTCTAGATTGACATCTATCCCAATTCATTCCCTTCCATGCATTCATTCAACAAGTTCAGACATTGCTTCTTTCCCAAAATGCTTCAATTTCCCCTGGCTTTAAAACATTAGACCAGAATCCCAGCACTGATACAAAACCTTACGTTAAATCAGTGCATGAGATTTCTCACTCTTCAGAAGTGGTAGGGGAGGAAAAGACCAGGCTTTTTGTTTGCAACCAAGCTACATACCTATACGCCTTCACAACAAACATCATTCAGCAACAACTGGCATACATACATGCCATACTTTTCCTGGAAAGATGGTTGGAACTTTTTTTTTTTGCCAGATGGTTCTATATGACTGTAGAGTACCTTAAATTCAAAGCAAACTGAGAAAAGTTCATTTGCCATTGTGGAAAATCAATTCTGTCAGCCAGCGGTGAACAATTCCTGGCCACCAAAGCCATATGACACGGAAAAATCACACACTAAAAAAAACAGTGGACACATTTTTGAGCAAGTATTTGAAGGCAAACCTGCTTCAGAGTCCACTTCTCTAGTTAGATGATGGAGATACTACAGTACCTGCAGTACTGTGTACTAGAGAATCCAGTACACTAGAGATAATACAGTAGTATCACTTCTTTAAGTTAGTCTATATATTTATGGAGAAAACTTTAAAATAACTAACATCCTCCGAGTCAGAGATCTCCATATCTTATAGGCTGACTTGTTTTATAATTTGACTTGTTCAAGTGATAAGAAGTCAGAAGAGTCAGTAACTAAATGCTGCTCTCCCAAGTCTTTTGTGGAATTGACGTTTCCTAGGTAAGTGGTCCCACATTCTGTACTAATTTAGGCACCCACAGCAGAATGCCATGATAACTAATTTTCAGTAATGCAGCAAATACACAGTTTTGGTGCATTTCTTACAGAAGACACAGCCCAAAGCTTTTGATACTTTGGCTGTTGAGCCAGGCCTTCGCATTTCGACATTTGACAGTTTTCATTAGGTTTTTTAAGGCATTGTCATACACCTTTATTTAACTGTTCTGAACTAATTTTTAACAGTTTTGTGGCACGAAACATAGGGCTGGAATCAGGCAAGGTGATAGCTCTCAGTAGTCCTTCAGCACCATAAGAAGCCTAAAGTTCTAGAGGAATCTAGGCACTGCTTCAGGAAAGAGGGGGTTGCGGGGAGAAACCAAGAGCAATGAGTGATTAAGCACTGCCTTCTAGATGGAAGAAAAATTCCTGTAAAACAGCATTTAGGACAGCACTTCCTATGAGGAGAGCCATCCCCGCTCCCTGGGAAAGCCTGAGCCTCAGAGGAAAGCAAGTGACTGGCTCTTCATAGTGCTAGTGGCACCCGTTTTGGTCAAGGTTATCATCACTGTTGCAGTCCACCAAAACCACGTTAAATCTGGCTCCTTTTGTAAAACACACGTTGACTGACCACCTCGGAAACTTAAGTCCAAACCACAGCAACACCACCTCTGTCTTTCCCCAAAGACTTCTGCCTTCCCAAACAGAGCCGAGGGTCTCCTTCCACAGCCACAAATTAAAGGCCACGCAGGTTACCTCTGCCTGAGTGCACCACTGGTACCTACTGAAACAATCCACAAACCACCTTTTACACAAGGGCTAAAAGCTTTAGAGTCACTTAATGAGGATAAAGAAGGAGAAAGATTCAGTAAACTTCCTCATTAGGAGGTGCTCTCCTCTCTCAAATCTTCTTTAAAAATTAATTAATATTTAGTGGAAATGGAAAATGCTTCCATTTCATATACCAGCAAGAGCTGGTACACAGGAATCTCATAGTGTAGTTCAGAATTTTTTTATAAAACAAATTCTTTAAGAGACTGCAGCGACTACTGCTTATGCTCTGCTAAGATGTATAGCAGCCTGGCTTATGTTCACATGACACCTGCTCAGAAGTAAGAGGAGCCCTACATAAAAATGAAACCTTTAAACAAATATTTCGTGAATTAGTCACCTGAGATTTTCCCATCAAAATGACATCTCATGGCTGTCCTCTCATGAGCTCCCTACGAGAGCATGTTTGCCCAGCCTTCTCCCTTCTGATGCTAGTGGAGGTTAAACATCCTAGATAAATGAGTACAGTAAAAGCACCGAGTCTTGTGCTGGAAATCATTCATCCATTGATAGTGCGATGACACTAAGTACTAGATGGAGAACATATTTCACTCCCACATGCAGCTTGTACATACACCACCTTTCGTTTTTCCTCCCTGAACAGATACATTTGCATACCGAGAAGACAGATACACATGGTAATTTTTCTTTGGCATAATAATTTTTTTTGCCTTAAATAAAAATATAGTTTCATTTGTATTTCTGAAAATAAAAACAAAGCAAAAAAATAAAGCTAAGCTTATAATCATACACCACTGAATTTTCAGTATTACCGTTCCTATGGCAACATTAGCCCTGACCCATGATGGCATGTAAAAGTATTAGTTACGTGAACTCTTATTCATTCATCAAGCATACATGTTGTGTGCATACACATAGCTTTGTACTACATTGAAAAGGTAAAAAATCTGTTTCTTTTTTACAAGTATCCCAATTAAAAGGTGACCACTAGTGTCTTAACACTCAAAGTAATGTACCTACTTATACCTGCAAAGATGCAGATCCTGAGCTCCTCGCGTTGCAGCCCGCATGTAAAACACACCATCAGTTACAAACACAGCCAGCACATGTACCTCATTCCTGAGCTAAAAAATAAGATAAAAAATAAACACCTAACCCTATACTAAAACAATACACAACCACTTCATATATGCAAGGTCAACTTTGCACAAAAATCTTCCTTCCAAAATCCTGGATAGAGCTAAATCCTCTAGCACCCACTAGACACCTATACAGTAGAACATTCTGGGGAGGGAAAGAGAAGGCAGTGTAACTTTTGAAGGTAACAGCCATAATTTAGGTGGCAGCACGTCACAAGGACACAGTCAGCGTGCCCTGCCAGTTGCAGTCAGGGATTGATACTGTGAGAAGAGGGACCTGCTTGCCAAAGGACACCCCCGAGTTGCCTCAGTGCCTACGTGCAGCTGGCTGGTTCTTCAAACTGAACCGTGCCCTCTGAACTCCTCTCTTCCAAATATTCCATAACCTACCATGCCGTTCAGTAATTGCACGTGCCACAGCAGCACACACATGCCTTGTAAGGTCCCCTCCAGTTTCTGGGAAGTAGAAGCAGTTTTGGAGTTGAAACAAATCCCTCCTCCTCCCAAGCACTTGCAGGACAGGAGGGCAGGGATGGGGTCACAGAGACGCTCTGGCAATCCCAGCCTTCTCCTCGCCACCCAAAGAGCAAAGTGTGGTTTTCCCAGGCCCGCACATAACTCTGTGCTTGCTGTACACCTCTCCACAAACCTACCAGGCTTCCCACAAGTACCTGATCCGCCACACTAGCTCCCCTGCTCCGGCCACACCGAGACAAGGAGCAGCATCCTGTTTTTTCTGCCAGGACCACCTCATACCTGTCCAGCTAGGAAAGAGAGGCATCTCTACAACAGGTCAAAGCCATAGCCCTCCATTCCAACTAGAAGTCAATAACCGTGCGCATCTCACATTTTAGGTGCTGTGTGCTCTCTTGTCCAAGACTTGTTTCTCATGAGGACTGCATTCTTCACAAATTTCAGTTCGCAAGTCAGATTTGCATGCAGCCCTGTATTGATTATGCTGCAACTATAGCACTAGCCCCCCCCAAAAAAAAAAAAAAAAAAAAAAAAAAAAACACCCACCAAACATCCACAAAACACCAAACAATCCTCTGCCACTACAATTGGATTTGCAAGACAGAAGAAGGCTCAGTTTTCCAGCTGGGTGCAACCAAAGTTTTGTTCAAAACTAACATCCTCCAAGCAATGCATACCACACTCGTTTAGAACTGCTTGTCAAAAATATCTCTAGACTGTGTTACAGCACCTTCACTGCTGTGGCATTGCTGGTACACACTGCAACAGGCACAACAATGCCACACCAGTGGGGAAGCAGCCAACTTTGCGTGTTTTGTCAGCCAGCACTAACTGTGAGGGTAGTACGTGTTACAAGAACTGCGGAACAGAAATCAGAACTGGGCACCCACTGTATGCGGCAACATAGAAAACTTCATGCCACAGTGTTTGCTCCAAAAGTCATGGCTAAGAGCATCGTTTGCCATAAACAGCTAAATTTCAAAATACAAGGCTTGTTACCAGCTGCTGATTCTCAACAACTCTAAACAGCCTTTGATAAAGTCAGTTCTTGTTATCCCTTGTACTGCACAGGCCGACCAACGCTGCCTTTTATCAGCTATCAGCACTCGTATACTGCTGTCCACCACAGCCAGTTACCAGAAGCAAAGCTAGGTCGTGTCTGGGAAAACCATTCAAATGAAACACCGCCACAGTCACACAGAAAAGCCACACATGCACAGCTTCTGTAGTGAATCTTCACTGTAATTCCTCACAGTTTTTTTCCTAGGAAAACCTCTATCCAGCCACTTCTGTTAAAGGTTTCTAAACGGTTGCAAGGCTGCATCCTGAACCCAGACAATCTGAGCTAATATTTTTCTGTACAGAAAACGGACTCATCCCCTTAGAAAACCCTGCGCCTGTATCAAACAATTCACAAACGTAAATCACACTACTCCACCTGCCCTACCTGTTCAAGGCAACCAAATTCTGTGTCATCATTCAACCTGTATCTCTTCAGGTCCTCCTCCAACACAATGGACACTAAATTCACCTGCTTCAGACTCAAGATGCTTTCAGTTATTGTCATGTGATTTCTCATGCAAAACAAAATTTTATCTCAGACACTTGTGCATAGTTTTAGCTTATCTCAGCATTTCCTCAGAATTGACCTTAAAATTTAACAAGTACAGTTTGAGGGGGGAAAAAACTGTACACTGTTGTTTTCAACTTCGGAAGGGAGTGCGCAAGGCCAGGAACAGACATTACAGATGACAGACAGCTCAAAAATATATCATTCTTCTTTCCATGGTATTTTAGCTACTTCTCTCTTACATTTTCAAAGAAGGAACTGGCACACGTAGCATTTATTTTTAACATTGCACCATAGGTTTCTTCAGAACTAGAAATTCAACATTTTTCTTAAATACTGCACAACAGAATTAACAACAGAAGAACCTAAAGAACTTGAACAATTCAGGGTTTGAGAGACGTTAAATAGCGAATTCAAGAAAACATTGTTTCCTTCAGCTCCAGTGTACACAGGAGATGCCACTGACACGAGTTTCCCATCACATTTGTTTAGTATACACTAACAAATAACCTAACACTTTGAAAGATTGAATACATGTGTTGCATTCAAGTTACACAGAAGTCATAATTACTTAATTATATGTACAAGTATTATTTAATTTGTAATTTGAATTAATGCATTCCATAAGCATACTCTGCATCTTAAGTGCTGAATTTAGTTAGCCACAAGGTGGCAGAAATTTCAAAGTTAAAATAAAAAGATCATTGTAGGCTATTTCATAGGTTTGGTTTTGTTTAACCTGCTATGGCTAGAAAGAGAAGGAAAAAAATGCTTATGTCACCAGATTAAAAATTAAGGAACACAAGTCGTTTTTCTATCTGTGGTGGAAAAGCAAAATTAAACCTGTAGCATGTTATAAAATATCAGTAAGTATTTAAAGGAAAATTATATACAGCCATTAAGTAAGGCATTATGGCTATTACTTTTAATATGCAGGTTAAAAGTGATCAATTACTGAAGACGTAAGCAAGCATCAAATTCCTAAAAAGAATAAAAAGCATTAAAAGGCCTAAAGTACAAAAAGCCCAAACAATTTATTTTGGGTATTCAGACTACAAACTTTTGTGTGTTTGAAAGCAGCATTAAGTTTTCTAATTAAAAAAAAAAATCTTAGGGGAAAATCATTGCACAATAACAGAAACGAACAGAAGAATGTAGCTGCTAACCAGAAGACAGACACAGAACAACCAACACTGTAAAAGGGCATCACAAAGCTTTTTTTAAAACACAGCTAAAAATAATTGAGAACAACTCCCATCCTCTGTCATCAGCAAATCACTAACTTTCTGCCCTCCTCACTCAAATAATTTTACCCAAATTTTCAATTTTTAAAATTATTAATTTTTAATTGAAGTGTGGGAAAAGTTGATAAACCCCAGCAAATTAAGGTAGAGCACACAAGACCTGGCAAGGGGAAGACAGAAATACTTTCTTAAAAGTTAACGCTTACATGATCATTTTATTGATAAATTAATCAGAAGCAAAAGTTGCATACAAAATCAGAGCAACATAAATTCCAAAATGCAAGTTAGATGACAGTAACAAGTAAATAAGATACTTACTGTCTAGCCTGGTCCTTATTGCCATATGTTACATTTACAACTGCAGTCTCCGTGTCAGTGTTCACTAGAGAGAAGAACACAACGCACAGACGTTACATTCAGCGTGCACTCACTTCCCACTACAAATCTAAACGCAATTTTGAGAGTAGAGCCATACCTTGCTCACAGTTCTCCACCGTTCCATACTGAGCTAACAAACTATCCAGCACCTATCAAAAGGTAAAAGAAATTACAGATTTCAATTTCAAAACAGAATAACAAAACAAAAAAGCACGTAAAAGCACTAAAATTTGTAATAATCTCATCAGAACGCAGAGCATTCAATATATCCACACCAATAATCAAGAAATGTTAACTATTTTGGGAAGAACACATTGCTCATTTTCTTTCTCACATCAGAAAATCTGCGTTTAAAACCTCATGGATGTGAAAATACAGAATATAACTCACAGTGAGTGCAGTGTGACTTTTTGGAAGTTCCAAACTCTAAAAATAAACCAAGTCACCTGTTCCCAGAGTGGGCTAAAGCAAAGGCAGGAAAAAATAAAGAGCAAATCTGGAATAAAATCTTTCCATGTATCTCAAGTACATATATGCAACTTTGTCACTCACTGGGGGTTCTGCACCCCCACCCCCAGTACACTTAGGTCATACATAAAAATGTTATTCTCTCACTTAGTGGGGACCTGTCTACATGAAGAAGTTAACCAGAATAACCAGCACATCAAAAGCTGTTCCACAATTCTTTTGACATTTTCCAAAAAAACTATTCCAGGGGAAGCACTCGCAACAGTATCTGCACAATTATTTGAAAGTCACAATTAATTTGTCCTTCGGTAGAAAGCTAGGGAGGAATAGGTGAAAACATATGGCAAGGGGTAAAAGAAATCCAAATAAATAGTTCTATTTGGCACAATTTGTCTTATTCTAGTCAAATGCAGAATGATGAAGAAAGGACAAGAAACAAGACCTTTAGGAAAATCAAGGCGTCAGAATGTTCTGGTAAAACATTAAAATACCCACTGTTGTATCACTTCTAGAATTCATATAGTATATTTTTTGGTTTTTTCCTGGTGAGAAATATCATTCCAGAAAACCGTGACTGTGGCAGTAACTAGCACAGAAGACAAGTACATCATTGTGGTTTACTGCATCCTAATGTTTTGTCTCAAGAGTTAAGACGGTGCTGGAAAAATTCACAAATTACATCAAAAAGTGAAAAAGTGAACTTGAAATCTCCTCTGTAACCAAAGTGCCATTCTTCACTTCTGTTAGTCTCTTAAAGCGAAATGTCATTATGAGAGGGAAGAAACTCTTTTGGGGAAAGGAAGGGAACCAGGACAGAAGGGGAGCAGTAGACATAAAAACACCTCCGTGCAGCTTCTTCTTGCACGGAGAAGTTACTCGCTGTAACCGGCAACCGAGTGTGCACAAAACCCTAGTCCCTAAAAGGGTAAAATTCAGAGTATCTACATCTTCACAAGATTAAGGTTTCAAAATTATAATTTATTCATGGACTGTATACTTTTACTGCAATATAAAAGACATTTTTAAGATAAATCACAGTTTATATGTCCAAACTTGACGACAACTTGCATCAGTATCATTTTCAGTCCTTACCACCTACTAAAATTGAAATTGCACACAGACACCCAAAGGTAAAATTTCAAACCAGGTATTCAAAAGGCAAAACTCACCAAGTTTGAGCAATGCATTATTCCTTCTAACTGCAGAATTTCCCTATCCTTCTTGTATAGGGTCTAATAAGTTTTCTTGGCAACTGTTTTATTTTCACAGACAAGTTGTTAATTGTCCTCTCCTTCTACAAGTAGAGATTAGCCTAGTCAGAGTTTGCCTTTTCAATACCCTAAAATATAATTTTTCTGCCACTCCTCACCTCTGACAATTTGAAACTATCTAAGGAGAAGTTTGCTAAATATTACTGAAGCAGAGATGCTCCAAGGGATTAAAATAAATTAGAAGTCTGTGGTAGATCCTTTTAAATGTTGGCACAGACAAGTGGGAGAGTTGGGAGGTCTTGCGTGTCTGTGGACATACTTCCACACAGGCCAGGAGAGTTACCACACGTGATTAAGGGGTAACTGTGCTTCCACTGAAATCTGTGGGTGAAGAGAATCTCAGGCGGGGTCAGTGTTTTAAAACAAGAGCAGCATAGCAAGACACTGGCTTAGAGATCCATTCCGAGGCGTTTACTTGAAATAGGATGCTGAAGAATTCATTAGTCTGATAAAACAATTTCTTTGTCCCTACAGTATGTCAACACCCATGCTGTATTACACAGCAGACCATAGTACAATGTGAGCTAATGTCTTTAGCAAGACAAATTGTTATTATATTTGAACTGTGCGGACCACCAGCTCATAGGCACTCTGCCCCGAAGCTGCATCACCTCAAAATCACAGAAATGCATTTTCATTCTTAATCATACAGGAAGAAAGCAAAGCTGGAATGCCAAAAGGTACCACAAGAATTCGCTGGATAATAATTAATCGACATTTTGTAAGCTATTTCCATAATACATTTATATTCTAGGCTAAGCATACCTTTACATTAAGACCAATGTATTAAAGTCACTAGCTTCACCAAGAAAATAAAAGCTTTAAAGCTGAATCCACACAACTTTTTAAAGATACTACATTCTCTCTAAAAACTACTTTCATTATGTTTCTGATCAGCCATCAACAACCACTCAACACTCTAGTCTTGCATCTCCTTCAAGAAGCCTAAGAACCAAAAGTCTCCTCTGCTGTTAATGCTGAGGAATAGCCCAGGATGGCACATTCAGCATCCCACCGCTTTCCACCAGGAGTTCTCCACTTACGCTGCTCCTTAATCCTCTTCTGAGCCATTTCAGTCAGAGACAGTGTCCATCTGGGCTTTAATCCAAGTGATTTGATTTCCCGTGTTCCTAGAAGAGTTGCTTTACTGAACAGATGTATGAGAATCTTCCTCAAAAGGATTGGAGCTTTCTTCAACCAAAATGGGAAACAATCCTCTCGGGTCAAAGACACTTGTGCTCCACAGCACTGCCCTCAGTAGACACTTAGATTTCCAGCACTGTCAGTCTCACGCAGCAAGGTTTTAAGTGAGATCAACACCACAGGGATAGCCTGTTAACCAGACTGTATTCAAAAGGCACTAGTAAAAAAGTTTTAGCAGCAGTTGGGGGGTGTGCATATGTGTGTGTGTGTGAGAGGAGCAACCTTCATGGGTGAGAACACTTAACTGAAACAGCTGATCCAGCTGGGAGAAATCATCACAACTGCAAAGCCAGATCCTCTATCGTAACTCATTTTCAAAACACAGTACTCAACTCTTGCATGTGTTTCTTGCTTCATTTACAGAAACAGCCAGTTTCTATCCACATCCTTCATTTTTTCATATTTCTCTTCACACTGCCTTTTCCCTCTCCCCAAATTTTTTTCTCTCTAGCCCAAAGCCTGTAGTTCTGCTGCAAAACAAACATGTTTTGTTTAAGCTGCTCTTCCGTAACACTCTCCGTGTACAGCCTTGTTGGGCAATCGGAACAAAATTCAAAGCCAAGTTGGTGGTGCAGCAGCAATTCTGATGAGCAGCCGAAAAGAAAAGTTTATTTGTACAAATATTTAATCTAAGCTAGAAAAAAAGTCTTTCCTTTTCTTGAGCTCTCCTTCTAACAGTTGTCTAAATTGGGTCTCCTGCTCGTTATAGCACAGATGTCTCTCTCACAAAAAGCTGCAGTCTTATACTGTGGACTTTCATTCATCAGGCTCTAAAAGCCAATTCTGACTTCATTATAAACAGCATTATTACCCTACACCAAGCCCCACAAATTGAGGCTGCTTTACAAGGAAAAAAACAAGGAAACGTTACTCTTCAGTAGAGCCAAGAGCTCAAAGCACACATTAAAAATATCCCAGTTCTGAACAATTTCACAGGTTTAGAAGTAGCACCTTTGAACAAACCAGAGCAGTTGTTTTCTGCACTTTCAGAACAGACTATTTGATACACATCATCTTATGGTGCTGCAGGATTTCTGCCCTACACCATAAGCAAATTAGTCTCAAGACATCTGGTCCATAAGCACAGTTACCCATGTTGTTTCTCTCACACATGCACTTAGCGATGGGAACTTGACAGTGGTGCTGTATAACCTGAAGTCATTTCCTCCACTCATGCAGAGCCATTAGACCACCACTCCTGCTTCCATGACTCCTGTCCTGTTGACTGGGAGTTAAAATTAAGACAACAGAACGGAAATCACACATAGCAGAGAGAGAAAAATGAGACAGGAGGATTAGCGTCATTCAGTAAAAGACCACGTGGAAATTTCTGGCTGTAAAGGCTTTGAGTGTTCTGGGTGATATAATTAAAAAAAAAAAAAAAAAAAAAGGAGGCGGGTAGCATGGATAGAGAGCATCAGTCAACAATATGAGGTGAGAGAAGTTGTTAGTGCAAGTGGCTTTTTGATTTAGAAGAGGAAAGGTAGAAAGAAAGGAAACAAAAAAGCCAGGTATGGAAAGGAGTTTTCATCATTTACACCAAAAAGGTTAGAGCGTGTCGGTCCCTTGTAAAGGCAGAGCAGCATGGACATGCAGTACCCAAACCAGCACAGGGCCTGCCAGGGCAAAGTTACTCCTCCAGAACCTTGTGAGGGCATTTGAATAGGCAAAGCCAGTTTGCAATGGCTCAGCTCATTGCAGCGTGTGGTGATGGCGTTTTTCATCTTGTAGGCCCTCCAATACCCAGTTTACTGTTTCACGAAACCATGACCATAGTCTGGAAGAATCAGAAAAATAAGTCTGGAAGCTGCTGAAGTCATTGTTTGCACACACCAGAAAGGCAGCGCCTGAAAACAATAACTCTGGCTTATTTACCACATCCCATACAAACCCTGGAGTGAATTCTTCTCCTGGGAACTTACAGTTATATCCAAATGTTCAAAACTATTAATAAGTTTACCCTATAATACAATTCTGTTTAGGTGGCATTACCAGGGTTTTAAGAATGTAAAGCTGAACCACAGAGAACAAAGACAAAATTGTCAAAGGAACTACTAATTGAATGACCAATTTGGACACCGAGGGCTTGATTTTCCACAGCGCTCAGCATGTCTGTGTGTTCAAAGTGCAGCTTCAAAGCCACTTTCGGAAGCAAGGAGAACACGGCACTTCTGCAAGAGACCTGAGGCTCGTCACAAGACGGGGCACACTGTTAGCAAGTAATAGTAACTTCTGCTTAAATAGTTTGCACAGCACCAGAGACCAGAACGTTCAGATTTCAGTTTGTCATGGCAGCATTCAATTCCCCTAACCAAAGGGGTCTGTCTTCCTGAAAGTCTTTGACTTGCTGCAAAATTAATAAAGTGTGTGGTGAGTAACTGGGGCACAACTCTTACAAGACCAGTCATCTTCACTGCACACGCTGGATTTCCTAGCTGACAGCAGAGCCACGCTCCAGCCTGAGCCAATGTCCCTCCCAACTGCGCTAAGAGCAAACACCAGGTCCCCGTTTACTGTGTTCTCATTAGGGAAATCTGAAATGCTCAATAAAAAAAATAAGGAGATAAGAGATGAGGTGGACTATTTCAACGTCAGTGTTTCAAATTACGCAAAAGACATAAAGCAACCAAAAATAGGTCTCAGCATCACATGCAGCCATGACTACAACTACTATAACCAACTCCATACACCACATGTGTTTATACATATTTCCAGGTAATACTGCTGGGCCATTTAAAAAAAGCAAACATATAGACATACACACTCCAAGGTCTATAAAACAAAGAGGTGAAGAGAGAGAGCAAATGCTTTAAAACCGCACTAGTATTCAAGAACAACATTTAAAAGGACCTGCCTTAAATCTGCTTAGTCAAAAATCACGTGAAGTATAATTAGCATAATTTACAGATAGAAAAAGGTTAGGTTCTAAAGAAAAGATTAAGAGGAATCCAACAAGTGTTAAGCAACACAGTAAACCATTACAGATGAAGATCAGCTTCAGAACTCCCTCTTTTTTTAAATGAAAATTCATATGATGGAAAATTCACTGAGAAAGTATTCTAATGAAGCTCTGAACATAGAAGAAATTGCAAAAGAAATTTTTGGGCTTCAAAGTTAGCCCAGGTACTGAATGCGGCAGGCAAAATTATCTTGTGTGCTTTTGTGTTCCCACATTAAACCCTAAGCTGGAAATAGTCTCTTGAACGTGTGATAGGGAGGAAAGATTAGTGTGCATTACACTAAGGAGGTACGGGATGCACAAAACCCTCTCATAGTATCAAGGCTCACAAATGGCATTAAATCGTCTCCAAGGTTAAAAAAAGTACTTGAGAAATGTTTAGAGAAAGACCAAAAAAAAAATCTACCACCTTATTAGTTGCATGGGTGGCCTCCTTCACAAAGAGATTAAAGGGAGCGGGATAATTCAGTTTGGAAAGGAGCGAGAGGGAATATGATACAGGTATTATGAAATAACGAATCATGTAGAGATGGCCAAATTGGCAGCTCCTCTCCACCCTTCATCTAAATTAAATGAAAACAAGTTTGAAAACACAGAGAAATAAGTATTTATGCAACATTATCTGAATGCAATTAAGCACTGCACAGTATCTGCTACAATACTTTATTAATCTCCCCCCTCCTGACACTAAAGGTGGAACTTCAAGACCAGTTTTTAGATAACATCAGAGCTTACGGACCAGGTTAGCATTAACGCCAACACTACTCCTTCAGTACCCATCCTGATTTCCAGAAAATTAAAAAGCACCCTCACGCAGCTCAGTCCTTTGGGAAAGCAACGGCTGTTTTACACAGCTAATCCCCATTCCCAGGATCTCCTCGTGGGCACTGCTGCCCCCCCACCCCACCCCCCCCAGGCAGACAGGCTACCAGGACATTTCTGCGGCTGGGCGTGCGGGAAGGATCACATGCCGGGCTGGCAGATGGGTGTTGTGAAACGTAGTAGGAAGCAGCAGCAACACTAGCTCGTGTTCATCTGCCTCCTCTCGCATCAAGGAGGCCAGTTTAAGTGGAAACACTCCCCACTACTTCTACAATCTGATTTGAAGTTTGCCAAAGGGAAGGAAAATAAAAAAGCTATAAAAGCATTACTATCCAGTGAGCACCCATTGCCCAACGTTGATTAAACGATAGACTACACAAAAGCAAGGGAGCCAGCATATTTTACAAGAATGTTTGGAGAATACATTGGGATAAAGGATGAATTTTCTGCTTTACTCAGAGCATTATACTGTAATACAATTGGTGTTTTATTGTCTGTTTCGACACCTTCCTGTGGAGGCATCCAGCACTGCTCTCTGTCAGAAGACTGCTGCTCAGCCCCGCAGTGCAAGTTGCAACGTCCTGCTCAGCGCCGTGAAAATCAGAAAGGGAGCTTGTTTTCCCTTTCCCCCTCCTCAACCTTTCAGTCCTTCCAATTACATTAACTCTATATCATTACAGAAAATGTGTTCTTTTTAATTGAAAGATTTATCAGAGAGAACTGTATTTCTCCTATACATTTTACTCTTTTTCTCTGTGTGCGCACACATGCGTGTGTGAAAGGCACTTTCGAAAGCTATTTTCTGTAGCTATTAAAAAGTCTCGATGCTACTTCATTACTGCTCTGCAAGACCGGCACTAATCTGATATTTTTAGTTTCAGCATAATAATAGTTCTTTTTAAAAAAGCCTTCTGTAAAGTTGGAAACCTGCAACTATTACAGAAATCTGTCAGACTAAAAAAAAGCAATTTTTGAATCATCTTTTGGAACCTATCAACAATTACACATTCCAAGAAATCTCTTGACAAGAGCTCAGGGATATTTTCATGAAGAGGCCGCCACACAAGAAAAACTGCTCCTTCTGGTACAGGTATGCTGGCGCATTGTGGAAACAGAGCCAAGTCAGTGCTTGATAGGAGGGAAATCTTCATGGGAAGGACTGTCCCATATTCAAGTATTAAGCATTTCCTCTAGGATCTGCTTGTAACTATCTAAAAATGATAGAGGGAATCATAAAGGAAAATCCTGTAAAATGGATTTAGTTCACAGATTAGTGCAGATAAAAATAAAGTATATTAGAGCTCAGATGGCGATCACTTCTGAGACATCCCCTCTACTGAGCACAAGACTCAAGATGACAAGCTTTCAGGAAAAAGATAAATCCTCAACAACTACTTCATGAATACCTTAGATATCTTTATAACCAGGAAAAGCTATAAAAAGATTGAAGCATTTTACCCGAGTTACATTTACAGGATTCCCCTTCCTCCTTTTTAAATTGGCCGTCCGTAAGATGCAGGTCATGTCTTTGGCTTCCCAGCAGTCCTACTAAGGGACAGCACTGCTGTGGACCAGACATTTCAGAGAAGGTTTAGTTTCTAGATTATCAAGTCTCTCAAATACAAGAGACTGCTGAAGGGAAGGAATTGTTACCTGCATTTACTGAGATTTACAGACACATGGGCTGGGTTGCTGGATACTCTCGTACAAAACTTTCCCTGAAGCTGTCAGTGCATGTCACCTACCTCACCTCCCCAGTAATTTTGCTGGCATGGCAAAACTCCTATACCTGAATGCAGATCACCAATAGCAGTCTCCTAACATATGGGGCAGCTCAGTCACTTGAATAGTTGCAACAGCTATACCCAAAATTGCTAAAGTCATCCCAACAACTAGAGAATACAAGTTTTTCTTAACCCACCTCTCCCGGTTTGTATGGCTGTTTGCAGGGGAACTGGGCACTGAAAGAAGTAGAGGAGGTTTGAGGGGGACTCAAGAATTCAGCCCGAAGTCAGACAAAAATACAAGTTATATCCACTTTACAGGAGGAAGGAAAAATCTTGGTAGAGCAAGACCACTTTCAAGTATTTTATTTACTTTGTGCTGCAGAATTGGATTAAAATAAGATCTACAGTAAAGGTCTCTACATTGCTAACAGAGATGAGCTTTGCAAAACAACAATTAAGTGCTGTCAAAGCCTTCAAGCTGCAGAAACATGAACCTTAGAGCAAAGGGGAATCATCAGATTTTGGAGTGTAGAAAATTTCTGTGGTAAAACACATTATCTAGCAGCTACCTAATAATTCAGATAGTCATAAAAGCGTAAATATTCTAGACACTCAAAAGAAAGTTATCAAAAAACCCTAAAAGTTAAAGAGATATTATCATAAAGTTCTGTTAAACAAACATTTACCAAGATCTACGAGATTTCCAAGTCTAGCTTAAAGTATGCCAGAATTACAGCCAGCTCATGCACTAATCTGAAAGGTAAGGCTTAAGAAGATGTTTACAAAAAAGCCACAAACTTTTGAATGAGATTATCTAAACTAGAAACTAAGATTGCAAGACATGCACTACTCTAATACCACTGGACCTATACATACCCAAACAAAACAATTCAGTGTGAACTCTGAGCGCTAGCTGACAGCTTGCAAACTATAGATTACTTTGAAGCACCAATTCTGAAGGAGCAATCAAATGACAAGTAAGATGACTGGAACAAGTCGAGGAGAACAGCCATAGCTAAATGAGTTAACTATACCTAACGTGGTTCAAGAGCGATCTCTGCTTCTGTCTACTTGCATTCAGGGCCTTTACAAAGAGAGATGGAAGACTTTCCACTCACAGCCTTGAAGGATGTGTTCAGTCACCAGCAAGCTTTCAAACAATGAGGTTTATTGCACAGCCTCATTATTAATAAAATTAGAACACGTTTTGCCATCTTATAAATGGAAAAACAACAGAGATGCAATCACGAAGGAGGCAAGTTCACACCATTCCCCTCACTTTGCAGTAATTAATACTCTATAGTTGCACAGATCTGAAAACTGAAACAGCCTTATTCCTTACAAGTTGTGGAATTCATATAGGAACGGCAATACCAACTCACATGGATGATACATGCTTTTGGGTTGTTTAATGTTCTTTTATTCAAAGAGAACTGCTTGCTTAGAACATTGTTAATCACCTGCTACTCCTCAGGCCTACTTATGAAAAGCACAAGAAAACAAACACAACGCAGCAGAGGTCTTTTCTATTCTTACTGGCTCCAGTGGCCCCACAGTAAACTTTAGACCTAAGTCTCTGCCTTATATTTTACAGCCAAGTTTTCAATTCCACTAAATCACCTCTGCCCAAGACATCAGGCTTTAGCAGCTAAAAAAAGCCATTAGAGCTGTCCGTTGCAGAAGTCACATTTGTGCAAGCATCTGAGCAGTTTGGTAACACCAGGTGCTAGAGTGATACGCTTTGGTTTAAGAAACAAAACCAAAAAACAACACACATTTTCCAGAAACCTGGACATTCAATTTAATTTTGATGCAGATTTTTCCTTATGCTTTCAAACAGGCACTGCGAGTATTTGGGTAAGTGGCTCCAGTCCTGTTTCGCTGCTGCTCCATGAGTAGCTGCACACACTATCCTCCAGTAAAAGTACTTTAACTCTCTACAGCAATATTCCCTTGCACATGAATCAAAAATATCTGCAGTAGTAATAAATTAAGAATAAAGGTGAACAATACTGCAGGGCACCAAGGAGCTGCACGTCATTTGCCAGTTTCACATTTACTCTACAATAAACTATCTCCTCTTGTCAAAACAACTCGTTCTCCTTAAAAAGCTTAAAATTTTAATTTTGACATTTAAAAAGCCAGCACTATTTAAAATAAGGGAAGTGGGAGTGTAAATCCCCAGTATATGCCTGTGTGAATGTACACTTCATTCTGATTTTTCACTGATTCATAGCAAAATATTCAGCCCAACAGAAGGGGAACTAGATTTTTAGGCACAGAGGGAAAGAGTACTTCAGTGCTTTGCTATTGACATGGGAAAAAAAGAGGAGGCGGTGTAAGAGGAACTAAGAAATCTTGGGTTATTCGCCTGCTGAATATTTAGGGAGCCACAGCTCTTAAATCCCTGCTCATGGCATCTGGATGAGAATGAAACATGCTATTCAGAGCCAAGCATAGCAAGAAGATGCAGGGCAGTAGTAGAGGACTGCTAGAGCAGGGGAAAATTTATTTCAAGCCATTAATGGCGCACACCTCTTGCATTAAACAGCGGCTGTGCATAACAAAAGCAGCAACAAACCAGGGTAGCCCCTGCCTCAAAGAGCTTGCAACGTGTACGCAATGGGTGCAACAGCTACACAGGGAAGTACTGGGGGTGGGAGCAGGGGGAAGAAATGGAAAAAAATGGGAACATCCACCTCATCTTTTGGTTGAGCTTCAAGGCTGTCCTCAGCCAGCAGGCCCTCCTCACTGCCTGGCCACAGAAATGAAGAATAGGCAGCCCTATGCTGAAGGAAGCATAGGGAGGTCATGGCAGTGACCCAAGGACTGATGACCCAGCTGCTGCCTGGCTTTTGGGGATGGTGGTAAAGTGTGAGGCGGAAGCATCCCAGTAAAGATTCCACAGGGAACTGGATCTACACCATGTAGGAAAGGACATCAAGGAAATGACCAGCTACGGTGGAAGTAATAAGTATTGGGGGTGCTTCCAAAATACAAGGGACATCGTGAATGAAAGCTCTCCAAGAAACGTGGACAATAGAGTTTACAAGCTGCATCATAAGCAGGCCAGAGAAGGGATCAGATAGGAGTATCAGGATCCCAGGTCAGTGGCCATGCAAGAGCAGCTTCTGGGTGTGAGGGAGCATAGGATGAATGTAGACAAGAGAGATGGAGACAAGCAGTAGCAGAAGACTCAGAAGTCAACTAATACACTTTACTGTAATCACATACCATCACACACACCCCCAATGCTCAGTTTCAGGGAGATGCAAACAGCTCAGCATACAGAAGCAGTCACATACAAGAAGCCTTGAAGCCAGAAGGCATGAGACAAAACACTGATGATGTGATTTTCATTGTCCAGATACCCAAAAAGAGGAAAGAAAAAAAAATAATATCAGAAGCATGACAGACAAGGCCTTCTAACAAAGCATGGCAGAGCTGTACTCAGCACAGATACTCCAAGATGCTTTTCAGACAAGAGTCAACTGAATAAAGATGGGCCCATTGCACATGTTCTACTATAAAGACCCGTTCTTAAATCATGAATAACGGCCACAAGACACATACAAGACAGCATCTCAGGAGAGACATATATATATATATAATTAAAAAGCTAAGAAAACAAACACGAAAACCCAAGCCACCCTCTCCCCCCACGAAACTAGAAGCAAGCCTCCCAAATAAGCACCAAGAATGTGTCAGAAGCTCTAAATAAAATATGGACACTGAGCGTGAAGAAAAGGCATTTGCACTAGCACAGCTCTTGGAAGCACTACAAATGGCACCTTTCTGCAGACTTACTGCTCCTAACTGCAAGGAGGGACCAGAAAACTGAGGACATCGCATTTTCAGATGCCTTTTTTTTTTTTTTTTTTTTAAACTTTCTATTTCAAAGTGTCCTACTGCTTTGGAGACCTTTTACCAACATTTTTTTAAGGTCTTTGACTTCAAATGGATTTGAGAAGTTCAGAATAAGAGGCTGCCATATTGTCCCCTCCAGGACATCACAACATTCCTGGCAGCAGGGCTGACAACACTGGAAGAGCTGGTGCCAGCCACAGAGGCTGGCTTAGAAACCTGAACACCCTTGGCTAGAATTTAAAGTATAAACACACTGTACCACCCCAAAAATACATGCAAGCATTTGGCCATTCTTCCACATAGCAACAGTAAAATTACTTTTCCCTCTGCTTACCCGAGAGCACACTTAACTTTCAAACTAGCATAAATAGTAAGCTCAGCTATGGCAGGAAAAAAAAAAAATTTATGGGTTGGGGTAACATGGCTGAGTGTGCTGTGGCAGCCTGTGGAAAGCAATACCCCATGAGGTCTGGCAGCAGATCAAGGGCAGTCACTTCGGTTGCTTTTCAGATTATATAGCTTTGTGAAATTATTTTGGTAATATTCAACCTTCTAAAAACCTCTCTATGGAAAGCAGTCTTTTCCAGTCCCTTATTGTTGAGCTCTTACCCACTAGCGCACAATGTGCTACTGTAGTTGTGCTGGCTACCATGCCAGCAGCACTGTAGTAGTACATGCTGTTGAACCAATGAGACCAACCCAGAACACGAGGAATGTCTCCCTTTCCAGCCTCCTCTTTAATTTTAGCGCGCACACGGCTCTGCTGCCAGGGCAGGCCATGCCAGGCCAGTATTTGATTCGTAAACAGACACTCCAAAATGCTCATCTTAGCTGCAGGCTCCAAGTTAGCTGCAGTTACTCCCAACTGGCATGCAGGAAGACTTCTGCATGTAACCTTATCCGCCACAGTGAGCTTTCACAAGAAAGTAGCAGATAGTTAAATATATGTTGATGATTATATTAGCTTTTCCTAGAAGAAGGAGGGGTGGGGGGAGGGGAAAACAATCCAGATATTCCCTTTGCCACCCTCCAGCCCAGGTTGGGGGGGGGGGGGGTCAGGAACAAAAGCGCAATTAAGGCAGACACATTTTGCCTCTGCACACTACAACATGCACAGGGCGTGTCCTCTTTAGGTTTAATAAAAGTTATCATGCTTTCCAATACAATAAAGGAACTGCCCCAGGGTTAACGCTCTGAAAATACGAATAGATAGGGACAAGGAGACATACTGGCTTCACTCCTTGCATTGTCTCCCACCAGCACAATGCAGGGCGCCCTGTAACAGCAGTGGGTATCACAGAGCAGCTCCCAAAGTACACACCAGGCATCATCACAGAAACTTAACTTCCAAAAATTAAGCTTGGACCCTCCTTTTTTCTGGTAGCCACCTGGATACACAGTCTTTGCTAACCAATTTCAGTCAGTTGGAGTCTTCTGAGGTTAAACTTATAGAAAGTGTTCATTTTATGTTCATTTGTGTGTGCTCAGAGACAAACAGATTTCGCTTTCAGTTTGTCTGAGAATTTTTTCTTGCCCCTTTCAGAATAAGCATCACAGGGATGGACACACAAAAACTGCAGCAACCTACTTCTAGGTGGGAAAAAGACCAGCCTTCTGGACTGACTCCACTACTCGGAACTTACCTCAGTACTAACTGCAGTACTTTTGTTTGTTTGTTCATGGTTCTTTGTTTTCATTTTGTGAATCTTGCATAAAACTTAAGCCAGCTTTTTCTTCAGTACATTTACAGGAAGAACAGGGGAGAGTACTTGCATGGATCTAATAAGAGATAACCAAGCAATAACGAGCAGCTCAAAGGTAGCTATTGGCTTTCCAGGGACCAGGGGGTGGATGCTGATCAGGAATCACTCACCCCTCTCCTCTCCCTTTTTTTTTTTTTTTTTCTTTTTTTTAAGTAAAAAACCAAGTTAACTCAATAAGTTCAGGAGGCTTTTTCCATACCTAGCTAGATAATTAAGAAACGTTCACATGCTACTAATAGAGAACTTGAGTCTCCAAACAGCGACGCCTGCATGAGATTATGTTTCTCACTCTTTTGGCTGCATTAAAACTACCATTAAAAGCTTCAGTGCTTGTAGTATTTTTATACCTTCAGACAAGGAATCAGGAAACAATAACCCAAGAGATCTAAAGTTCAAATTCTGGAAAAAGCCTGATTTATCTGCACTTTGACTACATGTTACATAAATAGCCAGTCCTTAATTAAAAAAAAAAAAAAAAACACACACACACACACCAACAAGCAAGCATTACCCACTTCCTCTCATCTGCTTCTCATTAAGGTACAGGTACCAGTGTCTTCAGCAGGATTTTCACCACAAGACAAATACTAAAAGCAGACTTTAAACAAGAAGAATATGAAGATAGTGGTTTGCTCACCTCCAGTTGTACCATGTGAGAATGAAAACATAAATACTTCACAAGTACAAATAATACTTGTCATATTAACCACATTAGTACATCCTCCTAGAAACCTCTTTGGAAAAAATATCCAAGCTGGTTTCTGCAGTTGACAGACAAATCTTAGTAAACTCATCCTCAGGGTGATTTAAAATATTTGTTCACAAAGGTGGCCCAGCCCCCCATTTCCCTTCACAGTCCTACATAGGTCTTCCCTCTGCTGCCATAGATGTGGATTATAGCTTCTTGTGCTTGAAAATATGTAGCCAACTACTACTTTTTCTAAAGTTTAAATACCTTTCCTTTGCATATATTTCTGTGTACATATGCATGTATACACACACACACAACATACATATTCATTCATATTGCACCCACTAGCAGGACAGCAGGACTCAGCATGGAAGAGCAAGCTGATATGAGAAGCTGCTTCAGGCATAAAAATATAGGTTGTGGGATGTGTGCACAGCACAGACATCTCAAGGAACTCTTGTGTAGCATTAGCGTAAGATGAATAATGTTCACTTCACTCACAATTGGCTCATTTAAAAGTGACATCTCAAAGTCTGGTAGGACATATGGAACCTTGTTTACTGAATTCGACATCTCTTCATAGGCTTAAACTATTTGATAAATACAGCTCAAGCTGGCCTCCTAAAGATACTCAAAATTAAATACTCTTCAGCCAAAGTGGAAAAAACATGACTAGAACTCACATCAGCAGTTGAAAGCAGGTCTACCAGGAAAAGTTTTACAACACGACAAAGACCAAGAAAGACTGATTTGGAAACAGATGTACAGTAGCCCCATGCACTGGGCAGGCTTCATTACATCCTATTGTAAGAGACAGAACCCTGTACTTTGTACATGTACATACCCCGTACATGTGTTCCCTCATCCTAACATTCAGGCACCTGTGGTGTTCCTCACACACACACACTACTTCAAAGAGGACAATGTCAATACACACACACTGAAAGTTGCATGTGAAGAGCACTGACTTAAAGTTCAAGTGCTTTTAATGACCTTCTGTGTCTGCTGAAGTCCAGCGGATCCAACCACCAGGGTTCACACCACAGTAAGACTGCAGCTAGAAGACCAGGTCTAGAACTCATCCCATGACAGTCGCAGCTACCTGGTTTTCAAAATCAAGATTTGTCTAATTAATTAGATCCTTAACTGAAGTGGGGTTTGACTTTTGGTGTGTCTCCCCAAATTCTGAAAACAGACAGGTATATGAATCACCATCACCAGAGCTATTCAAGATCTAACCAAATCATTTTATCCAGCATAAGGTACAATCAGCTAGACCTCAGTAATGTCAACCCAGCGTTTGAATCTGTACCACTGACGATTTTTTTAAAGTATGGATGACTTTTAGACACTCGCCACTAGAGACACCCTTCCCATGTCACTGCAGATTTTATAGTTCAGACTTCTCACATTTCACTTGTCCACGACAGATATGAAAACATTTTATGCATCTGAAGACTTTCATCTTCACAGAAGACAGTGGAAAGACTTAATGACCTCAGATCTTCCTTGGAAGTCATGTGTTAGTTGGGTTTTACCTTCCTCTGCTGGAGATGCCCTCAAAGCAGTCCACATACTTCTTACAATGGCACACGAAGAGCAAACCCAGGGCTCCAGAGAGACATTTGGCTGAAGAGGCCAACGTGACAGGACTACCCGAGAAGAGGCTGTCCATCTCAAAGGAAGCAGCAGCATGAAGCAAAGGGAAATACCTACAACCGTTCTACTCAGCACTGGGAAAATACGGTCTGCTAAAACTCTTGTCTCTACAAACATAATGTGATATACCAGTAACTGGTTTAGAGTAAGCCTATATCCACCAAATCCTTGAATAAATTTCACTTTAAAAATCATCCAAGATACTTCAGAAAGTGCATGTTTAGACTCTACACTTCACACTATTGCTTTAGATACAGTACTAAGGTGTTTGCAAGCTCCTCAGTTTCACTCCCAGTTTGAGCCAACTATGAAATGCACGTTATGCAGCTTTAAAAGAGAGAAACTGGGTTGTAAAGCAAAACATGACTTGTTAATATAAAACTGTATATAAGTGCATAGCCACAAAACATCATCCATCTACAACACAGTTCACATACTGAGGGAGCAACCATGCACGTGAGTGCAGACTGCTTTACAAACACACTTGCAGTTAAAATATGTAAGGAAAAAAGCAATGTTACAAGTTAGACATTTTTCTTCCCTTTAGTTTTTTAAAATCTACTTCCAATTGCACTCCTAAATGGAAATGAAAAGCACTGTAAAAGTAGTATCAAGTAGGTATGCAGTGGTTTGAAGAAAAAGGGAAAACAAAGCTGCAGATCTGGTGAATGCTAAGGTTACACGGAGCTTACCACAATTGTAAATAGCAAAGGATAGCGAGGTTTGGATTTCGGGTCTGGACATTGGCGCTTTTTTGCATTTCAATTAAATTTTTGCCACCGATTTTTTTTTCCCCAAGTCTATAACTATGGCAATTGGAATTGACCATACAAAACTTAGCACTCTGAGCACTGCAGAAAAGCAAGTAGCAACATGAGAACACCTTACCACTTCAGACAACGCCATGAATGCAACAAGACAACCTGAGTTTATAGCAGAAGTGCACTGAGGTACTACAGGGGAAACAGCAGGGATTACAAAATACCTTATGCTTAACTGTAATCAGCTTTGAAAAATAAAGTTATTACTAAATTTGCTTAGAAAAGTCTGTGGAAAACTTGCAATTCTAGCTTTAAAGCTAAAAAAAAAAAGCTTGAACTGAAATATATAGGCACACACCACCAGCTCATCACCCCCAAGAAGTGCTATGAGCGTACCACGCAGAAAACTATCTGTTTGTCCTTCATTTGTTACAGCACGAGGAAAGAGCAGACATTGGTCACTATAAAACATTCAATTAAACACTCATTTTCTAACCATTAGAGAGAAGACAAATGGTTCAAGTTCTGGAGTTACCAACTGCAAGCTTAACTAGAACCATAATTACAAAATTCCAACTGGTAAATTATGTGTGGAGAGGATGAAATATTATGTTTTCTCATCTGAAATACAATCACCTCTTCACACTGGCCAATAATAATAAAAACTGAATAAATGCTCCATTGTGTGTACTTAGAAACTACCCCATGCAAGTATAAGTTGCACTGTAACAGTGGTTACAAACCACCAACTATCAGATAAAAAAAATGCATAGTTCTCCAACTTGGACGTCAAAAGTTAAATTCCTTAATCCAGAAAGTCACCAGCAGAGCTCAGCACCTCTGCCCCTCTCAGCAGAAACAGCAAATACTCTAGATCCTCAAGAATGGGTCCACTCTCACTTTTATTTGGCTTTAGAAAAACCAAAGCCCCCCAACAAGTATATTGGGGTTTTTTTTCAAGTGTCAGCTGCTAGATAAAGCTGCTCTCTACTAGGCGCTACCAAAAAGAACTGTATCTGTGTAACCTTTAAATATGCAGGCAACTACACGAACACCACTTGCACACAGCTCCGAGTCTAATAATGAATACGCAGTTGTAAATCTGGTATGAAACAGACCACGTGAGGATACGGCCATCTGTATAACGACTGCAATGCACATTACTGGTGTAGCATGTAATGTTCTTCTCTCATTAAAAACACCAGCACAAAACCATATATGTGAAGCACATGCCTGTTTACGACAGTAACTTCCCCAGAAAAGCTAGAGAGACCACAAAGCTGGCGACCAGATACAGCAACAGAGTCTCGCGCAGCTGTGTGAAGAAGTGTCATGAAAATGAGCTCATACCCTGCAACGTTCATCCGTGCAGCGAAGACTGCGCTCACAGCACACGAGAGCTAAAACAGACCTCGAGGCTTCCCACGCAGAATCTCATGGTAGCAGCGGCCAGGCAGAGCTTCGTTTTGCCCACGCACCTCGGAGCGAAGCGGCCAGCAGGCACGTGAGCAGCAAGACAGGAGAGGCTGCCTTGCAACTGGGCAAGAGGAGAGGGGAAAGTTGGAGGTGGGAGCCAGACGTGCACCTCCAGCTCCACCAGCAGCAGCCCATGCTCTCCGGCACCGTGGCTCCACTCTGCAGCTTTAGCTGAGCCCACGGCGGCAGATGTCAAGATTCATGGCAGACTGTGACCTTGGGGCAAGCAGCTAGAGGGGGTAGCTGGCCAAGCCTCACCACATCAGCCCTACCACCACTTACAAAGCAGCTATGCAGCCACCCCAGCAGGGGTGTCAACCTGTTGGTCTCCCAACAGAGGAAGTCCTTTTGCCTACAGACTTTTTTTTAAAAAGCTGTTTCTTCTCCTTTTAGATTGTTGCTTATGAACTGTGAAAGAGCAGAGCAAAATATATTTTTTCATGCACCGCAAGTCACACTCTTCTTCCCCTTTTCTCTGTCCCAGCCATACACCATTTCAATATCAAAACAGGGGCATGTGCTTCTCTCATACACCGGGGTTTTCAGAATCATTCATGATTTAGAAATGCACAGCTTAATTTGGACTGCTTTACAGCCTAGTCTCCGTCTTTTAATGCTGTGTAACTTGTACTTTATAGTGGCTCAAGCTGGGAAGGAAACTAAGCGCAGCTTGCAAACTCCTCAGCTCCGCTTCTAAAGCAATAGAGAATGATGAAGTACTGAGACTAAACATTCATTTTTCTCAAGGATCTTGGATTATTTTAAAGTGAAATTCACTCAAGAGTTTGATGGATATAGGTGTCAAGGAATCCTGTGCGACACTAATGGTTGGTGTAAGGCAGGATACAGTGCAAGCACTGAGAGCTATTTTGTTTGCAGGGCGATCACCTTGGAATAAACCATGTTATACTTGCAGAGACAAGACTCTGCAAATGCAGCTTTCCAGTGCCAAACCTGCCATGGCTCTTCCCTCTCCCTGGCTAGTCCACCTGGGTCTTCCCCCACAGCCCTGGTTGCTCACCATGTATCACCACTTGAAGAAACACACAAACTGCTTTGAAGGCACCTGCAGTACAGGAGCAAGAGCCCTTCGAAGCCCACAACATGACCTCCGAGAAACAACTGAGACACCTGCGGTCATACCAGCTGCAAAAGAGAAGCCTAAGGGAACTCTTAAGCCTGCTTAGGCACACGAAGGAGCAAAGGCGGGGGGAGCACAGGGAATTTCTCCACTGCAAACAGGCAACAACTGGTGCAAGCAAGGGGACAGGACGCTGAACAGTGGGGCAACACGAGGGGGGACACAAGAGCCCCACCACTGGTCTCTTACCAGCAAGAACGGCACCAACCAAGCAAAACGAAGCCCTGCTCCACCACAACTAGCGCTTGCTCTCATTTCCCTATGGTTCCCGACCCCGGCCCTGGCCCATGGACGCCGCTGCTCAGCCTGGCCCCCTCCCCACACACCACGTTTCCGCTGCCTCCAAGGCCCCGCGCCTGCCGGGTCACCGCGCTTCCCCCCCCGCAGGCCGGGGGCCGCGGGCAGAGGCCTCGCTCAGCTCCTGGCACAGCCACAGCCCCCACGTCCCACATGTGCCATCCAGGCACCACTGCCACGCCACGTGTCACGGGCACCCCAGGGACGGTTTGGGGCAAAAACACTTATCCCTTCTGAGCAGCACCGATAACTCCCCAAACAGCCACACAGACACTGTGTACTCTTGCCATAGAGGTAAAGCAGCGGGCAAAGGAAGCAAGGAAGGAAGCAAGCTACATAAAGCTTGCAGTTAGTTAAAACAAATGTCTCTTCCCCTCCCCTTCCCCCAGGCCAGCTCCAAACATCCCCCTTCCCACTCTGAGCTCTGGTTCAGGCTCCGAGATGGGCTTCGTACCTCAGCCCACCCAGGAAGTATGGCGGCCTTCACGTGAAACAGTGTCACACCAGTAAAACACAGCACCAAACGCTTTCCTGGGCTTAACTAGTTCAGCTCTTTTGGAAGAAAGGTGTGACAAAAGCACAGTCATAAAAATAGACAGCCTTTGGCTAATAGAACCGATTATTCTACTAACCAGGTCTCAACCACATCTGAAGTAGTTTCAATAACAGTGACAATAACTGGCATGAAAGACCACAATGTGACTTCACAAGCGGAATAACAGCGCTCAAAAATGCTCAGAAAAGCACCAACATCATACAGAAAGAGCACAGATGCCTTAGAAAGACTGAAACCCACCTCTGCTCTCTCCCAGTGAGATTATAAAAGTTACTGAGAGCGTTATGAACAGATATGCCACCTAACTTCATATTTTGAAGAAATAAGTTCAGGAGCTTTATGTATAAGAGTCGAATACAAAAAAAAACCAGAATACCTCCGAGTACTTTAGAGTATTTACTCACTGTCAAGGAAAAAAAAAATATTAAAAGGTGCCCATTCAAATGATTGCTTAAATAGGGGAACATCTTTTTAGATAACTAGGAAGCCTGCAAGTGTGTAGCGATACCAAACTGCCCTATTTTTAGCATTGTGTGTCAAGGGCACATGCCTAGAAAGCGCTTTCACTGCTTCAGCAGTTTACAGGAAAAACAAGGTAGACAAGCACATGCTTATTTACAGATAGATGAGCCTGAATCTCGTGTGTGAATAATCGCATGGGACTGTTTCGGTTTTGTGGGGTGACTCACCGGGGCAGCATCAGCGTTCCTGACACAGCCACAGAGTTCAACGCTACTCCGATGGTATCAGGAGGAAATGCCTGCATAGCACTCAAATCCTTAAGCAGCATAAGAGGGCTGGGGCAGTACAAACTGAAAGCAAATGGACTAAATTAATTTCTTTCAAGTGAAAAAATAAATATTTCAGATAGGGAAGAATGATAAAAGGTCTGCAAAATTAAAAAAGAAAGTGAACCACTGTTAAAAGCCTTGCATTCCCCACATGTTTTCTATTTTAGGTTCCAGATATGACAGAGGTACTGAAAAGTTTGGAAAAGTCATCAGCTGTTCCAAAAAACCCAGAAAAATCTTTCTTCTATGGATGAAAGTCTGTACAGAGTCATCTAAAGGAAGCAAGAAGTCTTATCACTTCAGCCACCATTTCCAATGCTATTTGACACTTCCAAAACTAGACTACGCCACATAACACTGTAAAGTCATGCATTAACTGGTAGCTCTCATTTGTTAATAGAAATAGTTACCAAACAACAAAGGTTTTACCAATACCTACTAAGCTTAACCTTCTGCTTTAAGAAATACCTATACACCCACAACGATCTCTAATCACTCTCCCAGACAAGTTCACTGCATTTTTCCCTAGGAAGTGTCCTTTATTTGAAGTCTCATTTGAATAGTTTCAAGCAAACCCTTTACCGTGGGGCACTGATGGACTCATTTGAGTATTCTTACACTTGGCTAATAAGCTATGCAGTGAGGCAGACAACACAGACTAACTAAAAGATGCACAAGGCTACTATGAAAGTAGAAAAACCCAAATATAAATTCATTCTTCCTCCTTTCCAGTGGCACAGAGGTGCCAAGAAGAGTTGTGCTTAGGCCATCTACATTCAGTTAGAGACGTTTTGGGCAGAGGCAAGGTCAGATAGCCAAAAGCTCATTGATTGAATTAAAAAGCTAACAAAAGGATGTGCCATATATAAATGAACAGAAAAACTGTGAAGCACTAAGCCACCTGAAACATGACCATAAACAAATAAATACAAAAGTAAGATTTTAATATGACAAAGGTACAAGCTAGAAAAGCAGCATTCTACCTAAGCTTACTAAAGGGTTTCTGTACCCAAAAGTTGGGTTATTGAAGTTGCATCAGTGCCTATTCCACTAAGAAACATTACAATTTGATAAGTGTATGGCTCGCAGCATCTTCAATATGTTTGCAAGGAACAGAAATACCAGAGCAGGTAATTAATAGCCCATGGTATACTCTGCTCATTCTGAACACAAAGATCAAATTAGCAGCTCTCAAGTTTAGCTAACACATGTTTTCCAGAGCCCCAATGGAAGAAGTTGTTCAGCTGTTATGAGGACTAAAGTCAGAAGATAGTTTTTTTCTTCAAATTCTAAGTAGTTAGTGTACTTGAATTTTCTACTGGTGTAGAAACTCTTCACAACTACGCTGACTTCATCAACCGTTTTCACTAACTTGAGATACTAAGTTTTGTTTTAGGAAACTTTACACAGGACTTTGAAGAATATCTTTACAATTTTTTTTCTTTTTAAACTCCAGTAGATAATGAATCATTTCAGTGCTGACCATCACAGCCCCCAGACTACAGCTAATCCAACAGCAGGCACCTGTGATAAATACATCCAGTGCTATATATACAAAGATCAGGAAAGATGCCCAGGTTAACAAGCAAACAGGTTGGAAGTGGACAGCACAAGACGCAGGCAGACATGGCTCCAAAGGATTACCAGAATGACAGTGTTGCTTAACAGTTTCATCTGGCCTTGTTTACTGTGACTTACCTGCATACTCTGCTGCAATTCGGACGGTAAACAGGGACAGCACAGGAACCAGTGCGTAAAATTACTGTTGCCAGCAAAGAGAGCAAACACACGCAAACTGCGGGGGGGGAAGAGTAGAGAGATATTTCCATCTCCTTTTTGGCTGCATTAGTAAATAAGCTGCTCAGCAACATAAATCCCATTAATTTTCATAGGAACAGATGTTTGCCTAACAACACCTCAGTTTCAACAGTCACTCATAGAGAATGTGTCACACAGAACATGCTGCTAAAAGAATACAAGAAAACAGAACAAAAAACAGTTCTAAGTTACAAGATATTGCTGGGCCTGTTTAAACAAAGTGGGATGTAGGCCTAATCCCCATACTACTGCTTCTCTCCCAAGATACCTAAATGTAACTGTACTCCTTTGCCATGACTCAGGTGATCTATACAAATCGCAGGTTAATTTCAAACTAGTTCAGCATGGCTGCTTTACGAGTATCCACGCGGCTGCAGTTTGGAGACTTCAACTCTAAGGTTTTGGATGTCCTACTGGTGAAAAAACACCCAGCTAAGTCCTACAACCCAGGGGTGAGAGGCATGGGTAATCTGCCCTCCAAGCTCAAGCAGGTAATAACTGCATGGCTGCATGTTGACCTAAAAACCTTGCTCTCGAGCATTGCATGTGGTTACCTTTTCCCTTCTCCCCCAGCCTCTCCCAGTCATGCAAAGGGTATAATAGTTGCATAAACCTGGAAGCATCAAAGTTACTCAGTCATTTTTCCACTTAGCCTCTAACTTTTAAGCAATTCAAAAAAGCAAATTCTTAATTCTGAATTAATTTGCCTAGAAAAAAGCAAATATTGACTTCAAAGGACCACCTGCCTCAATACAAAATGCACCAACTTTTCAGTGGCATCCATTAAAACTACGTCAAATGGACCGAGTGTCCCACAAGTCAATAGCTTGCTTCTAAATCACGGCCCAGTGTTTGTAATTTGACAGCAGTTAAATATTATACAGTGTTATACAAGGCAAGTGTTTCATTTTAAAACCACTTAATAATCTAAATGTTCATTGGAAGTGCTCTGAAAAAGTGGTTAGATTTTTCACATGAGCAGAGGGTATGACAGAAGGCTCACCCAAAACCATTTACATTTTTTGGATAATGGAAAAGCACTATGGATTTCAAGACCTAATTATATGCACATGAAGAGGCAAGGCTGAGAAAAGCAGCCTGGTTTAGAACCTCCCACGAGTCACTGAATTTGGAGTTCCCGTTACTCTAAGCCCAGCCTAAACTCCTATCTTTAGAATTAAGTTGTGTTAATTGGAAGATGAAGGCAACAACGTTCCTAAGAGATACACTGCTTGAATGCAGAACCCAGCCTCCCTTAAATGTTTTTCCTGCAACTCCATGCATAGACAAGCCTTTGTAGAAGAACAGACAGGTAGTGACAGTCCTCTAAAATTTAACTATATTAATTTTTTATCAGTGTAACTTAGTTCCTGTATTGATGCAAATTTTAGACGATACACATACTGCTTTTAGGTCCAGTACTCTCAGTAAAGTGCCGAATAAAACAGAGTGATTTACATAACTGATCATAAAAAGAAGCCTCACTCTGAAGAGCTGGTATTACAGCAAATACAAGAAATGATGCAGAGCTTTAATTCTTTTTTTCTTAAGCTTAATGACAACATAACCTTTTCTTGTTAAGATTACTACCAATGTTCGGGGAGAAAAATTTTCCTGCATATAGTGGAACTGGTCAGCCAAGGATCACCGAAATGTAAAGGGAAGGAAAACTATATGTGTCAGGCAAGACAACGTCACTCACTGAGATAACATACAAGAAGTTAGAATTATAGTGGGTTTTAATCATTACTTCAATACAATAAGAGAATATGATCTAATACTGCCATAACAAAAGTTACCACAATCTTAAAACCAGCTTCATTTGAGCCCTTTAAGCTGTACATTCACCCATACTTTACTTTCCTGACATCAACATTTCCCATTTGCTGCTACTCATTAAAGGCAAAGAAAACCAGCGAGGAAGGCAATCACGGTCACAAGGTAGAGAACAGTCAGAAGGATCCCACTGAAAGTAACTCCTAAAATAATTTTTGAGGGGGGAGCAAAAAATAAACAAACAACAAGACACACTCACAAAAATAGCTCTCACACAAACAACCAAGTTTCATTTTTACTACACTGCTTTTAAACCATTAATGAGTCATCTCTTAAATCACTGGCTATATTTATAAGGAATTATTCACACAGTAAACTAGACTTAATAAAATGAAACTGTATACATTTCCAATGCAAACTATTTCCCTGTCCTTAAACTCATTAGAGCCACACAGGAATCCACTGATTTAAGGTTTTTTGGGCATTGTTTGTTTTCTGGGTTTTTTCATTCTTTTAAATATTTGCTCACTGATGACAATTTTAAAGTAGATTTACCATAGAGGTTTTGTTTCACCTCATAGCAAAAACTTAATGTCTCCTACTTACTTACTACACAAAATTTTCCTTTTTACCAGAAGGGCTTTCCACCAAAATAAATGAGACTAAGAGAGACCGTGGTGTAGCAGCAGAACATAAAAAGCAATTAGTGGTAAAGTTTTTGTAGGTTGTGTCATTTCATATTCTTTCCATGCCTTCATGGGGCAGCAAAGACTTCATTAGAACAAACTCCAAGCAAAGACCGACTCCTGCAATCACTGCCCACTTTGATTAGTCTTAATCTTAGTGGAAGCACAGCAATTTTCACTGATTGCTTGTTTGAGGGACACACGATTTGCGCAATGTTTATTTTGGGCAGTCACTGAGGGAGGGACGTTGCCAAATGGGCAGTTTCCCAATCCAGATCACACAAAATACAGCATTTGCACTCTAGGAACATCTTAGCCTCGGCCAAATCCAGGGAGCTTGCCCACATCAGGGAGGGTTGCACGCCTCAAGACCCACCCAGAGGACTCCTGCAAGATGGAAACCACATCTCTACACCCTGGCAAGCCCCACCAACTGCAGCACCACCCAGAGAAAGCAGAGAAGGATGAGACGGGCAACCTTTGTAATGAAATGTCACAGGTTACAAAGCAAGGAGAGCAGATACCCCTCAAGTGTTGTAGGAGGAGCTATGAAGAGCTACAAAACAGAAGGTGGACTCTTCATAAGCAAGGGAGGACACTTCCAGGAATCTCTAAATGCACAACACTTCAGATTTTTATTTTTTTTTAAATCTTATTCCTTACTTAAACTAGAAAACCAAAACAACAAATACTTACACTTACAGAGGAGTCTCGCATAAACACACAACCCTAAATTCCAGTAAAAACACTGAAATATCACACTTTTGCGCATTACTGAGAAAATGCCCTGCTCCTTCAAATGACTCTTTGATGATCCCAAAACAGACTTAAGGTGGATCGCACTGCTTTAGTGCAAGCTGTATGCACCATTGCATCTGCAGCCTACGGAGTGCTGGCTCTGTGGGTCATGTGTTTTGGTGATAGCGCAGGTACTCACAGTACTCTGGGATCATTTTGATGAAGTAACCATTAGGAGTAATTTAATATTCATATGCACCCCAAAGTTACTGTATATAACCTATGCCCCAAGAAAACAGAAAGAAGGAAGTTTTGTTTTAGTTTCCCACAGTTTCTCTCCCATCTTTTGTCCTCTTGCTCCCAGCAGTAAAGCTCTCCTCGGTGATAAGCTGCAATGGGGTGGGCTGCTTAACAGATACACAACAGAGTAGACAATAGCTACAATAGCACAGGGCAGCAGAAAGGAGCTAAGACCATGTTAATGATCCCCTTATAGCTGCAGCTGGAGTCAAGCTGCAGGATTTCCTTAGACAGTGTTGCTACATCTGGATCACTCTCAGAAGGAAATTAAAAGCAACACTTCTGCAAGATATGCCACCAGATATGCCAAAGCCACAAAAGCATGCAAGAGGCAGCTATGAGATGAATTAAATTGCTAGCAAAAATCAAGCAGAAGCAAAGTTAATGCACATTAGCACAATAGTTACGTCGGTTCAGGTGATCACCATACCTTGGCAAAACAAGCATCACAAACGCACTGATCACTAGAAATTAGTTACAATCAGCTGATGAGTAAGTAAGCAACAACACATGCAGTAGGGCGAGAAAAGTTTTATGAACACAACAAGGTAGACCTTGAAAAGCATAAACAAGGAAACATTACTTGTGCTTTTTCTGAACAGACAAGTAATCTGCAGAACTGCAAGAAATCCCTCACGAGTTTGATTCCCAAAGCGGTTTGCAGAATGATGTAACCCACAACACGTTCTGCAGGAAGCATTTGTAGTGATGATAAATTTTTTTCCCCACCAGAATTCAACTGATACTCTTCTAAAACCATAGGACAGTATGACTTGATAGTAATGGATAGGGAAATAGGAACTGTAAGCTTACTTATGGTCACTTACCTCCTCTATATTCATTTTTGTAGATTTTTGCAATCTTGATGCACCATGAACACTTCATGGAGGCTGATTATTATACAGGTTATAGCTTTATTCACAAGACAGTCACAACATATCAAGTCTTAATAATTTAGGAACTTGTGTGCTTCTGATAAACATGCTGACATTTATCAGAAACGCAAAGATTCCTGTTGTGGGTTAGCACAGAATATAAAGGCTTTGTATTAAGAACACCTCCTTTGACCAGCACAATATAAAACTTCCATGCACTTGTGGTTATACAGAAAATATTTTGTTGCGTTCAGAAACTTAATTCCAGTTTTCCTTAAAAAAGAAACAGAAGCAGGAATTTTAGACTGAACTCACAGAACACATCCACAAAGTTGCTAGTGAAGCAGTAGTCTATTAAGTCTAAAGTAATATTTGCAACATTGCCCATAATTATTTCTTATGCCTGCAAACAACTACCATGTTTCTATAACTAAGTCATATTCTTAACACCAAGAGACCAAAGGGATCTGAAAAAACTACCTATTTTTATGGAATAAATCCTCACAATTATATGGTTCTGGCTACTAATCCCTCATACTTCCAAAAAAGAATAGGTTTAAGACTTCCCACCCCATTGCTACCTTCAGGCACTGCTGGTACGGTAACTGTCTATGCATCCTCATTGCTTTCTGCTATCAGATGATTTGGAAAACACTATACCTTTGGCATAAGGTTATCACAAAAACTGAAATATACACACACAGATCCAAAGTTCTTTAGATCAAGCATTTTCCCCATACTAATGTGACCAGACACTGATCCCTGGCAAAGAGGGCAAGGGTAAGAGGTGTCCTCTGCCCCCACCCCTGCTGTAGTCTTTGATGGAAGCAAGAGCCCCAGGAAAGCTGCATGCCCTACAAATCCCAGGAGGCTCTCTAGCATAGTTTGACAAGCTGAAACAGAGCATCGTGTGGCTTATAGCTATTTTGTAAATACAACCACACTTCCATGTTAAAGCAGGTCAACGTATTTCATTAATCAGGTAAGGATGTTACTTTGAGAGCTCTTCTACCTGTTTAGCAAAGACAGAAGTTACTTTCATAACATATGGCCACACAAAACAATCACTAACATGCATTTCTACAGAGCCCAAAAGCATCACTGGACATTGGCTTAGACCAGAAGTCAAGCCATGTAGCAAAGTGGTGGAAGTCATGGGCACTTGTCTCTAACACTTAGCAATGACACCAGATTGGGGGTGGGGGTGGGGGGTGGTGTCCTTCTCTCAACTCCTGAGCTAGCAAAAATTCATGTTCTTCTGACATATTTTGTAGTTCCTCCAGCCTCCTCCTAGATTCCGTGATGAATTTCATAGCCAGCAAGCTGTGGATCTCAGAGGTCTGAGGGCTGGCTGTAGTAGGTATACGCAGCATAGCTAAGAGAAGCTACTGTCTGCTATACGACCATCTGCATAGAATCATAGAATGGTTTGGGTTGAAAGGGACCTTAAAGATCATCTAGTTCCAGCTCCCTGCCATGGGACAGGGACACCTTCCACTAGACCAGGTTGCTCAAAGCCCCATCCAACATGCCCTTGAACACTTCCAGGGATGGGGCATCCACAACTTCTCTGGGCAACCTGTCCCAGTGTCTCACCACCCTCACAGTAAAGAATTTCTTCCCAATACCTGATCTAAATCTACCCTCTCAGTTTAAAGCCGTTACCCCTCGTCCTATCAGCACATGCCCTTGTCAGAAGCCCCTCTCTGGCTCTCTTGTAGGCCCCCTTTAGGTCCTGGAAAGCTTCTGTAAGGTCTCCCTGGAGCCTCCTCTGCTCCAGGCTGAACAACCCCAACTCTCCCAGCCTGTCTTCATAGGAGAGGTGCTCCAGCCTCTGATCATCTTCGTGGCCCTCATCTGGACTCATTCCAACAGGTCCATGTCCTTGTTATGTTGGGGGCCTTAGAGCTGGAATGCAGTACTCCAGGTGGGGTCTCACAGAAGTGGAGTAGAGGGGGAGAATCGCCTCCCTCAGCAGCCTGCTGGTTACGCTGCTTTTGATGCAGCGCAGGATACAGTTGGTGGGCTGCAGGCACATATTTCTGGATCACATAGAGCTTCTCATCCACCAACACTCCCGAGCCTTTCTCCTCAGGGCTGTTTTCAATCCATTCTCCACCCAGCCTGTATTTATGCTTGGGATAAAAAAAGTTTCTAAAAGGTGGTTGTAGGCCATCACAGCTCACTGGAGATGACACAGTTGGAAGAGTCCCAGTAACTTAATCTATCGCAGTCCCCTCTGCACACTGCAACTACAGCCCCAGACACGAGGCTGCTTCAGGTCTCCAGTATCCCCCCTCCACCGCACTATTTCTTCTATTACATGCTTTAAAAACAGGTTATCACCAGGAACAAATGCCTCCTGAGTACGAAAACCAAACTTTCTGATGGATGACAACACAATTACTGAATCTTAGCAAGAGGCCAATATGAAGGGGCAATACAGAAGTTTCCTATAAATATGCAGTCACTCAAGTATCTAACAAGTCATCCCAGCTTGCAATAGTAGCCTAAACCAGCAACCATTTGGGGTGCAACAACCAATACCCACAAATCAAAGTCAGGGATCCACAGAAGTCTGCATGGTCCAGTCTACAGGTCCACAGAAGCCCCATACTTAAAAATGAAAACGAAAAACAGAAGTCCTGTAGTTAAGATAAGCATCACTTCAATGTAAGCTCGCATTAATGGCTCCTATAGATTTCTATGTATTTGGACAGAGAAACAATTAACAGAAAACAATGTGTCAAGAAAGAGGAAAGGTATGCCGAGAAGGTAGCATGTGAGTTTTCTAGAGCAAAAGCCTGCTGAATCTACAGAAGGACACCAGCACACACTAACATGGACAGTAGCTTCATAACTTAGATCACATCCAAAAGGGCAGCAGCTGCTATATGCAGTCAAATGAAGGCTACAGATTTAATTATACATCCAATGCAACAAAGGACTGAAGAACACCTACCTAGAAGCCACTGGCACATTATTATAACCCTACACACTCCAGACTACATAGTTGAGGTTGGCCTCCTGGTTGCTGCTCACACTGGGCAACTATGAGTTCAGTAAGAGAACTATGTGAGCAAATAAATGAAAGTGTTGCATGAATAGCTATCTACTCCTCACATAAGAACAGCCTGACTCTATTACTAAGAAGAAAAAAACCCCACCCAACACCTAATAAAAGGTGTCCCAAGAAATGTTGATTTGGATTCGTTTCTTACACATGCATTCAATCCCCTATTAGGCTTTATAACAAGGCAACTGCTTGCAAGGATAGTTTTAATATATCTTCCCTCCTCCCCCCCCCCCCAAGTTAATGGTGGGCTACAGTTTTCAGAGTGATTTCCTGTTTGCATTATATTCTAAAAACCCTGCTCATTTGCTCCACTAAGAGGCATGTGCTTGGAAGTGGTTTTGATGGCTTTTAGTCACATCCCCCTTTTGATTGCCACAACACCCAAAGCATCTGAAAATAAGTGAGCTATTTCAAGTTACATTCCCTTCCTTCCCTGCCCACATGTACTTGGCTACCAGTTTGGGACACAAGATCAGAGGGAGCTTCAGGCTTCAGAATACTACAAAACACTTAAAAAAAAAAACACATTAACACAACTTCATCTTCCTTCCCCTTGCTTAGCAAATTTGTATCTGTTGGTGTTAACCTATGTCTCAAAAGGTCTCCTACCTATTTTTCATGTCCTCATTGCCACTTTCCAAGGCCTCAACCCAGCAGTCAGTACCTGACCCACCACGGCATCCAGACTCTTGGAGCAAGCACTAGCCGCTAGATGAAGTGGCAGCACGCAGGTGCAGATTGTGTTGGCATCTCTTGCCTTCCCATAAGGCTGTCTCGTTTCCCCTTGCTTGGTACAACAGCTTCACTGCTTGCCTCTGTCATCTGTCTCCTCCCTGCAACGGATTCTACAGCTGAGCTCATGTTGTTCCTTTTCCCCAGGCACCCAATAACTCAAGACTTTTCTGTAGCACTAGATGAGCGCAAGTAGAAGCTGCAAGAAGAGACACTGATGGGGCCTCAGTCTTGCATGGCCGGGTTCAAGGCTGCAACCAAAAACAGTCGCTGTGGGAGGGGAACACAGAGGCCGTGAAGCAGCACGCTTGCAGTAGAGGTTTGTGGCAGTAAGCAGCATCACAGCCTTTGCAACAGTCTCAGGCTTGCTCATCAGAGCAATAGCCTAAGAGCCACTTTCTACTTGTCTAGTGAACAAGACAAAAAAATCCCACACACCTAAGCGAGTTTGAGGAGAGATGTGTTGAGTACCATTGCTTTATAAAAAATCAGCTGGGCTGGAACTAGCCAACCCCTTGGAAATAAGCACATTTTGTTTCCCTCCCTCCACACAAGAGCCAGTTGCATAAAGTTGGGTCAACATGTGGCACGCATATGATTCAAATGTAACATTTCCTTGAAACCAGCAGCAAGCCCAGAGGATGATCTGCACTGCTGATCATGTCAATTTTTTTCCCCCATGGCTGTCATAAAAAAACCCAGAAAGTCTGCTGATCTCTTGAGACATAAAGAGCAAACCTCATTCTACTGATTAGCTTTCCACAGATTTCACTGAAGCAGGTGGTTTGGGGTTTTTTTCCACTAAAAAAAAAAGTAAAACCCAAGACATACACAAAGGTCTCTGACAGCAACCATCCTCATGAAATAACCTCAAATGAATGACATAACTGTGTGCAGATTCAGTCCCTCATCTCCAAATCACTTAGTAGAATTTCCAAGAATCAGACAAAGACAATCAAAGGATGCTGAACAGCTTCCACACAAAAACAACTAAGCAGGCTATGCTCTTCAGTCTGGAAAAAAAGTGGCTAAGAAATAAAGGTCCTTAAAATAATAAGGAAAACAGAGGGTGAAAAAGGTCATGGAGCTACTATTATTCACCATTCCCTCCAATACTGGAGCTGGGAGGCAGGCAGAGGTTGAAAGCATGTGAGATGAGATGGTTCTTCACACAACATGCCCTAAAATAGCGCACCTCTTCACAGCAGTGTATCGTGGATGCTAGGAGTTTTACACTGGTTTGTTCAGCGTGTTCACAGAAACTCTGGATTAATTTCTCAAGTACAAAAGCACCATTTCTGTGTCAGTAGGTTACAGGGCTGTGAAATGCTGGAAGCCGGGAGACTGTTCTGGTGCACTGTCACTACATCCTTGCCCTCATTCCTGTACTCCTCCCAAGGCACCGGACTACACATACACCTTTCTCCCAATCCAGTGCTGCTGGTTTTATGTTCTTTATGCATAAACTAAGTGGATTGAGAAAAGAATCATTAAGACCACTTCAAGTTAACATTTTTCTATTCCTTTGCCTACCATGAACAAGAGCTCATAACATCTCTCCTATTATTGACTGAGGAACAACTCATTTATGCTTTTCCTTCAATTCTTCTCCAATACAACTGGTAAATCTGAAGAGGCAAATCTCTGCTAGTGACACCCTTCAAGGCTGGTGACTGAAATTAGTTCAGAACTTCTCCAAGAACAGGACTAAAGTAACTAGTTTCTTATTCACATTACTTTTATAACATGTGAAGGGCTGTTTATAAAAGCATGGAGCTTTACAACTTCATACATGACAACAAAAAAGGTACTGACATCTAATTTCAGCAGGAATTTTGGGCTGCACTCCCAGCATCTAAAGCTGGCACTTCCACAGAAGGCCCAACACCAGTAAGAACTACTCATTTCATAAAGAAAAACTAAAGTGAGAAAGATTTAAGATATCAGGCAGCATGAATAATTAATGAGGCGAGACTAAATTTACATGCAAAAGACACTCAAAAGCTACACCAATAGCTTTGGCAGGGATAAGAGTACCTTTTTGTATTGAAAAAAAAATAATCTTTCATAGGTCAAAAACATACTTCGGGATTTCTATTACTTCCTAAACTGAGGTTGCATTCAAAATGAAAAGTTTTCAGAAGCCGCAATTTTCACCAAGCAGTCCCTTGGCAGTGGGGTTTTTATTTAGACTATCAGTGAGGAACAAGATCGTGCAATTACATGTGAAACGAAGAAAGCAGCAGCGTGTTGGTGCTCCGTATTTCACTTCAGGGCTGGTGGTTTGAACAATGGGTTAATCTATCATTGTGCTTTGAGTAAGTTCAGCCACGCTGGCATGCGGCCTAAGTTCTACCTGCAGAGATACAACACCATTCCCTCCCACACGTGCAGGCGACAGACTTCCAAAGATTCCACATCCAGTTTACTTTCCAGTAATAACGCTGTAATGAGTAACAGCTGGGCTCAGAGGACAGTACTCTACCTGGCCACGCTTTACCTGGAGGCCAGTGACAAGTGCTTTGTCCTAGGGCCTGTCCTGCTTGACTGCGTTGTCAGTGACCTGGAGGAGGTGTTGCACCACACCCTCCTCCAGTCTGGGGATGAGACCCACCTGAGGGCAACCGCCAACATGCCAGAGGGCAGGGCTGCCACCCACAGAGACCTAGGCAGGGTAGAGGAACGGGCCGACAGCAACCTGAGGAAATTTAACAAGCACAAATAGTCCTGTACCAGGGAAGGAATAATTCCCTGCACACTGGTACAGCCTAAGGACCGCCTGGTTGGAGAGCAGCTCTGCTGAAAAGAAAAAAAAACATGCATGGACAGCAAGTTGAACATGAACATGACCAGCAAAGGTCAACAGCAACCTGAGCTGCATTAACAGGAGCACAAGCAATGGATGGAGGAAAGTTAATGAGTGCTGAGTAGAAGAGGATAATCAATCACATGGAGATACTGCATCCAGTTCTGGGAGCTCCAGTACAAGACAGACATCGAGAACCTGGAATGAGTTCAGTGAAGGGCCACCAAGATGGTTGAGGGCTGAAGTACCTCTCCAGTGAGAAGGGGCTGAGGGAACTGGCCCATGTTGAGCCCAAGAACAGACAGCTTTGAGGGAGACATAGCAGCAGCCTGTCCCAGAGGTCATTGAGAAGACAGAGCCAGGCTCTTCCCTGAGGTGCAGGGTGGGAAAACAGGAGACAAGCAGCTTAAATTGATACAACAGATGTCCTCACCAGGTATAAGGAAAACAATTCTCACTAACAGAATAATTAATCCTTAGAACCAGTCACTTGGAGAGGCTGCACAAACCGCATTCCTAGAGGTTTCCAAGACTAGACAAAACCCTAAACAATGTGGTTTGAATTCAAGAGACCTTGCTTTGAGCAGAAAGCTAGACTATAGACCTCTTGAGACCCCTTCCAACCTGAATGGTTTTGTAATTCTGTGAAAGGACACATCACAACACTGGACAAAGAGGTTGCACCATGATTAAAATGACTCCTTAAGTAAAAATTATAGCTGAGGGGTGCCAGACTTTGGCAACTGAGTGCTTGGAAAAAGGTCTTCAGACACCTTTCTAGAACTGCAAATAAAGAGATTTGGTGGCTGGTTCCCAAAAAAGCGTTTTGAACCAAGCAAGCTTTGTGTGTCTTGTAAGATTTCACAAGTTTTGGTGTCATTGTTAGTGACAGGGTCAACAACCCACACTATTCTAGGCTGGTGAGCAACATGTTCTAACAGTGCCATACAACCTCATGGTGACAATGCCAAATTTCTTGCACACTAACAGCTGGTTTAAGTATTAGAACATTTCTGAAAATGTTAAGGGATCACAGATTGTGCCTTCCTCTATCCTACAAGAACAAAACCTAGATATAAACCCAGATTTTTTTCTAATTTCAGTCACAGGACAACGGAACAAATTTGGATGAGGGCAAAAGTTTGGAGCAAACATTTGTACTGATCAGATAGTTGCACTGAATCTTTTCCTTTTTTTAACCCTTCACTTAGTTATTTCTCCCACTGAATATTGAAGGAAAATAAGATACAGGCCCATAAAGACAGTCTCCAAAGACTTAAAGGTTCTGTATGTCTTAGTTGGAATGGCCACGTTTAACACTTAAAACTCACTGGTTTTCTATACGATGGGCTCTAATGCCAACACAGCCGAAAGCAGTCCATACTCCAACACAGAGGTCTAGACAACTCACTGAATCAAAGCTGTGTGCCTCAGATGAGACAACATATTAAAAGTCTCGGGTCCGAGTGGATGCTTCTCTCCACTCCTCATCCTGCCCCCTCCACAGCAGGATTAGCCAACAGCTCGCAAACCATGCCCTGAAGTCACTGCAACTTACTACTCAGCACGTTCAGAGAAGCCAGCAGTTATTCCAGCTTGCTTCGTATTCCAGACAAAAAGCTGTGGCACTTTAGCACCTTTTTCAAACATTGCTCAGCCAACCTTCCTGCCTCTGCCATGCGAGCCAAAGAACCACCACCCAACACCACCTTTCCTGAGCAACACCTTCCCTGCAGCACAAGCCCAAAATCTTCCACTTCCTCCAGGTGGCCAAGGTGGTAAGTTGAAAGAACAAGAGCAGCAACTTTCACACCCCTGAACTGCGTCAGTCAAGCCAGCTCTGACCTGGTAAGTCTTCCAATTTCTCTGAAACAAGAGTACTGACATTATGTCTAGTTCTCGTGGTTGGAAGACCACCTTCCATACCCTCTACGTGCTTACCACAACAGAGCTCTGACCTCACCGCCAACATCTCTATTCCCTACTCAACCTACTGCAATACAAGCTTCCTAAAGAAAAAAAGCTGTGTTCATTAACGTGATGTTACTTTTCTAAGCCTACGGCTATAATAAAAGCACAGTATCTTCAGCAGGGACATCTGGATATTAACTCTTACATTTTTTATCAACATTTTTTAATTTTTGATATTTTTAAAAAAATAATCATTAATCAAAAAATTGATAAAAGCATCACTATCGACTACTTTTAACAAGATCCCAATTTAAGTAAAAAAAATGCTGTAGTATAACTCTCAAATAAAATTACTTACCCCGTTAGATTTTCCCCCTTGTTTATAACAACCTGAAGATGCTTATCAGCACTGCTGTAGCTAACACACTCGTATGAGTAAATCATTCCAAGTGAGAAATATGCTTATTGCATGTTTATCCAAGGACCTTTACTCCCACACCCTGTATTTTAAACACCTGCAAAAGGTGTTTATTACCACATATATACCTGTAAATATCACCCCCTATAAATCACAGCATAAGCCAGTAGGTCATCTTAAGTGGATGCATCTGCATTGCCCCGGCAGCTGCTCTGCCCTCTATCCCATAGTTAGAAATCAAAAGCAGCAGGCAATCAACACTCAACCTTTGTTTGCTGTGCATAATTCTTGATAAATCTCTCCATTTCTCATTGCAACAGAATTAACAGAATTATGCATGTGTGGGAATCTCTCTTCAGAAGGCTTCTGACACTGTCCTCCTGGTTTCAGCTGTGAGAGAGTTAATTTTCTTCTTTGGAGCTGGTACAGTGCTATGTTTTGGATTTAGTATGAGAATAATATTGATAACACACTGATGTAAGCATTACTTAGCAACAAGTCAAGGACTTTTCAGTTTCCCATGCTCTGCCAGTGAGCAGGTGCACAAGCAGCTGGGGGGGAGCACAGCCAGGACAGCTGATCCGAACTAGCCAAAGGGATATTCCATACCATAGAACATTACGGTCAGTATATAAACAGGGGGGAGCTGGCCGGGAGGTGCCAACTGCTGATCAGGGACTGGCTGGGCACTGGTCAGCAGGTGGTGAGAATTGTATTGTGCATCACTTGTTTATCTTGGGTTTTAGTCCTCTCTTTTTATCTTCCTTTTCATTACTACTATTATGTTTTACTTTATTTCAATTATTAAACTGTTCTTACCTCAACTCACTGGTTTCACCTTTTTCCAATTCTCCTCCCCATCCCACCAGGGAGAGGAGCAAGTGAGCAGCTGTGTGGTACTTAGTTGCTGGCTGGGGTTAAACAACAACATCCCTACAACTGATTCATAAGGTAACTACAACCAATACTACAACAGCAAGTGAGAAGTTGACCTTGCAATCTCTGCCAGGTAACAGTAATTACCAACCTACTGTCAAACTAAAGAGCTTTATTTCATAGGGTTTGCAGGGACCACCACATCTAGCATTGCATCACCTTTGTGTTTATTAAATTTGAAGACAGCACAAGGCTGAAATGGAGTGCAAACATATCAGAGGACGTAACAAGAGCTCAAAGGGACCTTAAGCTACAGAAACTAGTCTGGAGAAGCCTCATGGGACATTCCCAGGTGAGACTTAAGAACAACTAATTTCCTAGAAATAAGAGTCTTGAGAGGAACTTAAAACTCTCTCCTTAACCCTCCCTAAAGGTCACGGGTCTTCAAATACATAAAAGACTGCTGCAGAGACCAGACTAACATGTTCTCCATTCTCCTGCCAAGTAGGACTAGTAATAATTAGTGAAAAGTACAGCTTAGTGCTTGATGTGGCACATTGAGAAGGCAACAGAAAACAAAGATCCCTACCAGATATTCCAACACCTAGCAGGCAGCAGATAACTTGTGCATGCTTAGCATTCTGCTAGCATTTTTACAGCTATGCATTATTTTTATGGCATTACAGTAAGCTAGGATTCTTGGAGGAGGCTTGAGGTGAAAGATCATATTTCAATACATTTTAAACCTCTTTACCGTTGATTCATCTTTCTCCTAGAATCCTTTTCACTGTAGCTCAGCTCAGTCCTGGATCTCCCTTTTACATCTTGCTTTCTAAGAAGTATCTGCTTAGTATAATCCTAATTTATTCCTAATTGCAATTGTGTCATGTTTTTCTTCTCCTTTCTTAAAACGCACAGGCTCCCCACCTGTCCTCTTCATATCCTTGGTATTCTAGAATAAGCTGCATCATAAACAGGTACCACTCAGCATGACTGGCTTTTACACTGCACCTCTAGTTCGGAAAAACACACACAACAAATAAACAAAAAACCACCCCAGGCAACCTGCCTGTTTTAATCAAAGACACGACACAAGCTACTACAGATCCTCAAAACAGTTATGTGCACAGTAAGATTTACTAATATTTACCCACAATGAGAATCAGTCTCAATTCTTTTAAAGAGACTGAAAGTTGTTTTACAAAATATGCAGATGGGTAGAGATGGTTCCAACCTTTCTTGCATTGACAGAAGTTTCAGTGCAGAACCTGCACTCACATTGCAACCGATCCAGAAATCCTTTTCCATTACTACTTGTGCTTCGAGAACCTAAAACATCTGAGGTCTCAGCGTAACTATGAGACTTTGGTTTTCATTTCCATGAAAAAGCAAGGAAAAGCAACCCTAGTTTAGTAACATCCTTTTGCCTTTGGAAGAGCTAAATCAGACCTCCCTTCCCACGCATTTCTGTCCTCAAAAGCAGCTTTCAAGTCACACACATTCACAACGTTTTTCTTGCTTCTCTGCTCACTCAACAGGCTCACACTCCACAGGCTAGGCTTTTAGTCTACCTTTTCTGTTACAAAGTTCATCAACACTCTATCTGTTTATCTGCTCCATACAAACCGATAAGGAAATAAGCCCACAGAAGATAAGTAGGAACTCTTCAACAGCTACCTTTCTGCTGAGCCAGCAAGTGCTGTTTCTGGCACCATCTGTGTCCTGAAAGTCTGTTCTCTAGTGCTTTATTCACTAAACATGGAGAAAATGTTTGGAAAGAAAGTATCTTGAAGCATCTTCTACACTGAGGAAGCTAGTTTTAAAATGTTTTTAGTTTTCAAATGTTTAAAAAAAAAGGAAAAAAAAAAAAGGGTGACATTTCACATAACAGCTCCTTCTCAGAAGAACTCTAAAATAAAATCTGATCATGCACATGTCCTTCGTATTACTGAATTGATATAATAATATCTATATGCAATTTATGTGCGAGCAGAATAAACTGAAGATGCATTCCAGAAGTGATGATGCTTTTATGGAACTTGGGCACTCATCCAGGGTCCTCAAACCCAGACAGTCCAGTGAGGGAAGGGAGAAAATCCAAATTACCTCGTGGATGAGTTTATCCTGGATAAACCCCTACTGGTCCAGACTCCAGTTTCAGTCTGAGGCAAGTCGTAAATTTTCTTAGTTCAGATGCTGCCTTCCCTCCACCTCCAGTTCCTCCTAATTGGGCAAGAAGTCTAAGAGTACCCAACCCACAGGTACAGAAACCTGCAGAACCTTGCCAAAAATGTTCTTGTGAAGTTAAAATTAATTAGCAAGCAAGTTTTGTACAAACTTAACCTTGAATGCCTTGGAATACATTAGAATTTTGAATTTTATCTTTTACAGCTGCACTTTTAAGAGTCAGCTCTTCAGGATAGCAACCTTGTGGTTTTGTTTCAATATTTGTTTCAATAACTCAGCAGATTATAGCAGGTCATTATCTGCCTCTTTGCTACCGCTTAGCCCTGAATGTGGTCTAAAAGGGTTATCTTCCCTTTTTTACTTATACCATTATGATCTGATAAGTACACAGAGAACTCTAAGATTACCCAAAGGACGCAATTACAAGTCCAATTGCTATGGCAGGTTGTAAAAGTCAGTATTTTGGTTCAGTAGCTTCAACCTATGTGAAGGAGAAATCTAATTGGAACATTCTTCTCCAAAAAGGCAGACAGAAAAGGAAATAGTAAACCTGAGTTTGTGTACTTGGTTTACACAAAGTCTTATTAATAAATGCTTGTTACGCTGTGCCCATTTACACCCACTGTTTATTTCCCAATCTAGATGAAATAACTATGGGTCAAGTGTCCTACCTCACATGCATCTTCCAAGGGTTTCCTTAACACTAAAGTTCAATGTATTCTCTTTTCCGTGTTACTAAAGGCACTAGGACTTTACTAAACAGGCAGATATGCCACTTAGAAAGATAAGAGGGTACACCAATGAAACAGTTTCAAGGTTTTCACAGGAAACTCATTTACTGCGGCATTTCATGAATCTTAAGAGCCAGCTCCCATCTGCATGGAGAGCGAAGCACATGTATCACCAGTGGTGCACCTTCCTCAGCTGATGTATTGCAAAACGTTCTCAATTCAGATTAAACTTCAATTTATTCCCCGAATGTTTTTCTGGTTTTGAAAACCAGGAGGTAATACTATACTCTGGCGTGCTCCAGAGTAGGAGCTACTACCAAACTCTGTTACGCTTCACACACAAACACTTCAGCTACATTACTGCGGGATCAGCATCCCTACCGCTCTTTCCAGACCTGCTTTCCCCAAACCCTACGAGCTGCATTTGAGAATATTATGGATGCCTTCCTTATAATAAAGGGGTTTTGTGGGTAATTTGTTATAAGCCAGAGACCATCTCTGTTGGGTATGGATGTTCACAGAGACACTTGCTAAGTCCCAGTCCCACATGGCCCAAGATTACAGGTACCACTGCGTGACACCAGCAACAAGAACAGCTTCAAAGCACTGAACTAGAGGCACACACACAAACTGTCATGGGCATGCCTGTAGGCTGTGTAAAATGCTTGTTTTCTATAAAGAACAAAATTAAAACACAACAATTATTTCAACAGAGCTTAAGAAAACACTTTTGCAAAGAATGACAAGGTAACTCTCCTAATAATGCTTATACTGGGGGGGGAAATTTCAGAAGAACACTAATCTTCTGTTCTTTTCACATATCCTCATGTCACTGTAAAAAAAGGTGTCATAGAGTACTAAGTGTGTTTTGTATTTCAGTATCAAATATACACAAGGGCTGATACACTGAACTAACCTACAGACCGCTTTTACCAGTTGGTTTTGGTTTGGTTTTAAGGATTTCACACCCATTAGAAGTAGTCAGTCTTGATTCAAGCAATTAACAAAGTAGTGATGAGGCACACAGATTGGCACAGAGGGACTATAAGAAACAATTTAAGTAAAATTGCTCCAGCTGCCACACACACACACCACCCCCTCAGAAAACATTATGCAAGAACACTGCTTCAATATAAATCCTTCCCTGTATGCGCAAACCTTAACTCTCCCTACCGAGCAACTGGTTGCAAGAAAGACATGTTTTAAAGAAGAATCATCCAAAACTTTCTTAATAGCTCAAAGGAAGCTTCTGCAAGGTCTTTTAGCGTCAACAACAACAACAAGAGATACCAGATCCCAAGGTAAGCCTGACAAAAGACAATTCCCTGATTAATTTAATCATCAGTTGCTGGTTTTTGTCAATTGGAACTCTTTTGAGAACATACAAAACTTACCTGCGTAGTGCAGAAGTGACAGACCACCCGCACTTACAAAGAAAAACTTTAGGAAGTTTGTGGACAAACCACACTCTGCAAGCAGCCCTGATATCACAAGAGAATACAAAAGTATTGCAGAAGTTATTTTGGGGCCTCCAAATTCTGTGACCAAAGGTTCAGGTCTGTACAAACAGCTTCAGGACATCTAGGCAAGGCTGAGATTATGTTAACAGGGACAATTTTAACTCTTCCTTGGCAACATTAAGACACCAGTGTTTTAAAAACATGGGCCAGAGGGAACATCTGTCTGAGACCAGATGTCACCACAAACTGCAGCAACAAAAAAATCAGGAAGCAGATGCAGATACAAGTATGTAGCTATTAACGCTTGTATGTTACAGGTAAGGAGGGATGAGCAGGTAAAAGAATTTTGATGTACTCCGCTCAACAGTGCTCACACCCATGTTTATTTACATCTTACCGAATCATGTGCCTCTGATCTGATATTCACTATTCCTACACAAAATCCTCAGAGGCAGTTTGTACCAAAAAAGAAGTTAATCCTCAAATCGGTCACCCACCCTCAACCATTTCTACTACTACTCTTCCCAAAAGCTTGACAAAAAAGCAGTTCCAAATTTGAAATAAAGGGTATCAGATGGATACAGTTCAACTGAGGGGAGCACAAGGTTTGGGAAGTGCGGAGAAAATGCTTATACGGAGTGCAGAGACACAAGGACAGACCGAAGCCATGAGGGGTGGTGTGTGCTGATGTCTTACAGAAACCCTGCGGTTGACAGCCGAGGTTGGACAGAGCAATGCCTCCGCTCTTCTCCAAAGCTAGGAAGCAATCGGGCCGTGCAAACAAAGAAGTAGCTGCAGATGGAAAGTCAGATGAAGGCAGCAGACCAAACCTGCTCAGAGAACAACGCTACCCAAACCTGAGCTTTATCCTCTCAAACCCTCCACCCTTTAATCTCCCTCAGGCAACAGGATGAATTACTACTAGTAAAATGCAAAGACAACATTTTAAACACATACAAAGTAGAAAAACAATACAGAAAACAGATCCATTCTCACAGTAGCCCATCTACTGCAAAAATTAAAACACTATTTGTGGAGTGTAAACAGCAAGTATACAATATAAAAGTGAGAGCCAATAATTGTAATAGCATGAGCAATTTGCCATAATGCCACCACTACAGAGGAGCAAGGAAAAACAAACAACCAAGACAATATCAAAGAAGGAGGATCAGCATTAAATTTCTGCTTTTGTGAAGGTCTTGGCCAAGCATTTAAATACAAACTTGTATTAAGTTTACCAAACTCATACACCAGACACCAGCAAGGTCCAAAATGGACACGCTTTCAGTCGAAGAGAGTGACTGCATCAGGAAGTCAGCATTCACCAAGGAATCCATTTCAACATTTTTTATGGTTAACTCTGAGAGCAGAAATGAAGGCAGTTATCTGAATTGCTTAGAAGGCTCTATTGTTCCCTCTTCCAAAGGATTTTTCCCCAGAACAGAATGGGTGGTGTCTGCGCAAAGCAAGTGAAAGGTGGGGGAAGGGGAAGAGAGTCTTGTGGATAAAGAGAGAAACAGAAATACAGTTTTAAGCACAGATACCAATTTTTAAAGTAACTTCCTACCTCCCACTGCAAGTGAGGCGGGATATTTCTGATCTGAAGCTTCCGACTCCTGCAGATAAAGAAAATAGTTAAAAAAAAACAGAAAGAAAACATTATTGCAAGATAGACCATACATAGCAGCGTCATACATTTAAGCATCTGTCGTACTAAGGGGGGCAAAACCAAATACATAATTCAAAAAAATCCCAACAGATCGCTGGGGGGGAATGTCAGGTCAAAACCATTTCAAGTCCAAAGAGCTGTTACAGAAATACTTGTTACACATTTGACAGCTGTTACATTTCATGAAGTCTCCACTTTTCTTGAAGATTATTTCTATTTCAGCTTTAAGGCCTTCAGTATCTAATTCTCTCCACTATAAATGGGTGTGATAATCCCGTGTATTTGTACTGGGTTCCCCTCCACACAATTTAATTATTTTTTTTTTTAATTCACCAAGATGATACTTCAGGATTCTACATCCCTTGGAGGAAAAAAAAATCTAAATTTGAATTAATACATTTGCTTTGATACTAAGCTTTTCATTAGCCTAATAACAGACTGGGCTGATGTTCTCCATCCCTGATCCGGAGGAGGGGGTAAGAATCAGTAAATTCATTGCATTTTCACCCCAAATTTACATCGGTTTTCACTTATCTAGTAAACAAAACGTTCACTTTGAAGTGCTACTGCAAAGCCTGTTAGTGTGCTGGCTGCCTTCACAGCCAAGTCCTTTGTCTCCTCCCTTCCCCCAAAGTGAGAGAACAAATAAATGCCAGAGATGCCACAGAACCCTTGGGATTTACAAGAATGTGTAGATTAACACAGTTTCAGCTGGGCTCAGGTAGGGTGTGCTGGTTGGGCCAGCCTGGCTAGCCTGGGAAGATCTGGGGAAGGGAGAGGGGACAGCACGCAGAGCGGTCCAGCCTAAAAGGTCTCAACTACATTTTGGTTCACCACAGCAGCTAGACTAAGTGTCTTGTGTTCAAACACTCCGGTTTTGTGTAGTGTTTTAATTGCTCGATACTGACCTCTCAGGAAAACACTTCACCTTTTAAGGACTTCTTAACAAAAGTTTGTTAAAATTATACAGACCAACAAAAATCTTGCAACAAAACAAGTTTTAGAGATGTTCCCGTCTAGCAATAAAATCAAAAGCTTTAATTTCCCCCCTCAGACACTTTTAAAATACGCTCCTCTCCCTAATACCCCCAACCCCCCATCCACACAGGTCTGCCGTGAGTGTTTTACATCCCTGGAAATGCTCTTCTCCACAAGCTTTGTCCAGGGCACAGCTGGAGCTCACAGCACAAAGCCACCTTTCCCAAACTTCTCCTCACATGGAGATGTCTGTCACACCCAACTCTATGGCGACCATGAGATCAAGGGACAAGCTCCCCCCCCTCCAGAAAAGCCGAACAGGGCTCTGTTATGCAGCATTTCTCAGCTGTTTTCACTCCCTCTCAAACAAGTAAGAGCAGATTTCAGCATTCGCTCACGTAAATAGACAAGGAAGGGAGAAGAAAAACTGAAACCGCACACAACCCTATTTAAACTTTCATTTCCAATAAGCAAAGAGAGAGTCAGGAGCTGCTTCACTGGAACTGGGAGGGGGGAGTTTCCTTGAAGTCTGCAGATTTCCTCAAATTGTATCTCAGGTAGCGACACTGCTATGAAACATCCCCCTGAAGCAGTGATACACTGCTCCAAAATAATCTCAGACAGCAACCTGAAACTTGAAAGTTGGGACCTAAAGTAGAACATAAAAGGGGGATGTTCATTCAGTATTAAAAATCCCAAGCCACAAAACTGGCAGCCAATACGCTAAGCAATGTGCTTCAAACTGTGCTGTGCCATTAGTCTCTCACACTTGTAGATTCAAATTAAAATTCACGTAGCAAGGAGTGCCGCTTGCAGAAGGATCCAAGCACACAACAGCCCAGCCAGCACACCAGCAGGTCTCGCCCCAGCTCCACACCAAGCTGGGCAACAAATGCTCACGCCAAGCTGGGGATGTCCACGGTGAGAAGCAGAGGGGGAAAAGTCCTTTCCAGAAGCCCATATACAACTGACTCCACAACTGCCACCTCACATTTAATTTCAGAAGGAAAGCCTACGTATCCTCTCCCTTTAATGCCCAACACCTGAGAGAGACAAAAAAGTGATCTCTATGTTTACTCAATAAAGGACATAACACAAGGTTTGGAGGGGTTTTTTCTTCCCACAACTTGAGGAACTGAGAAGTTTGATGCCACGTAAAACTTCTGCCAGCCAACATTTGTAGCTGTCCTGGTTTCAGCTGGGATAGAGTTAATTTCCTTCTTAGTACAGTGTTGTGTTTTGGCTCTGATGTGAGAAAAATATTGATAGGACACTGATGGTTTTAGTTGCTGCTGGGCAATGTGTCATATCAGGACAGTAGCACAGAAATAACTTGAACATCCTGAAAGGGAGGAGGAGGAAGGGAGAGAAGCAAGGAAGAAGTGCCACCTTAAAATTACCAGTTCCTCTACCACATTCATAAAGAGCCAAAGGAAATGGCAAGCCAAGTATAAAATGGGTACAGTCCCGCTGTGCACCTCCGTTTATGGCAATAGTGAGACACCTATTGTACAAAACTGAAAGGTCACTTCAAAAATACAAAAATAGCTATATGAACCATTTAATTTGAAACTATTTACACCTTCATCAGTTGCTTGACTGCATTGCAAGTAATTTTAACTTGTCACCCATTGCACAAGTTTGAAAACTGGTGTTTATTGATGCATGTGAAAATTTAATTTTTTTACATTACTGTTGTATCAATTAGCAACAGGAAAAACAATTTCATAAAGCTTTGTGCAGCCTAGAGAGGAATCACACAGAATCAGTGTGATATAAAAGATCACAAGCACCTTTGAGACTTCTCCATTTCAGTTACTAACAGCTCCTATTAAAAAAAGCAAGCTAAATTTCTTAACATTGCCTAAAAATACACAAAGCTTGTCACCCCTTTCCCCCTCTGCCCTTCTCCCCACACAGAAAGAATAGACAGAAATGATAAGCGAAATTTTTGTGTTCCCAGGACCAGCACAAGCACTGAGCTAGCTGTGAGCAGACAGAGAATCCCCCACGCGCTGCAATAACCTGCGCAGCTCCTGCTCAGAAAGATCTCACTCCTCCTGCCCTTCCCCGCATGCCGGCAGCCCCGTACAGCTCTTTGCTGCAGGGTGGCATCAGCGACGTGCAGCCACCTCTGCTGCGTGCACGTGAACCCACGGAGAATCAGCTCTCAGCTTCCTCAAGAAAATTCCCAAGCCAAATGCAAACGTATAGCAAAGAGCAAGGAACAAAGCTGGGTTTGACTGAATTTACTGGAGTAGCAACAGCTTCCGCGAGGATGGGTTCTGACTTCAGAAAGCATGCTTATGCACAGGGACATAACTCTACACTACGGGTGAGGAAAGAGAAAAACACGGGAGCACCTTCTTGGAAATACTCTCCCATATCTCAGACATCAGGTCTTTCGGGTGCTTTCCATCTTCCTCATAACACTCTTCTCCTCAGCAAAGCATGGTATTTGCAAAGCTCCTACAGCTATCACATCCCAGGTAACATAAACCTACAGAGGGTATAATTTTATGTTGAAATAATCTTGGTTTGTTACTTTACAACTACTTGCGGTTACACTGGGTGTGTAAGACAAAAAAATAGTCTTTTGAAATTCCATGAAGGCATTTTATTACAATAGTTTCATTTACCATATAGCTTACCTAGTCTTAATAAATCCTTAGTAAAACACTGCCAACATCTCTCGTCAATGTGACTCATGTAAGCCTTGTATATACACTTTTTCCAGTTTAAGCAGATTTCTGAATTCATTTCTTCCATTCTAAATAGGCACTGCAAGCACATGTCAACTAAAAAAAAAAAGTCTGGGAAAATTATGTTTGTGCTCTGTATCAAAGGTTTTTGAAAGCTACCTATAGTTCACAGCATGTGAACAGGTATTCCCCCTTGTTTCTCTTTTTCAAAGACACCTAACACCTCTTATTGGGCAAGAACAAAACAGACTTCTCTGATTTCTGTGTAAGGTTAGTCCATTAGCAATTACTCGGCAATAATTTACTTTTCTTAAGAGGAATTGCACGCATTTCAATTTGTATTTCCAGGTGATACGCAGATAACTAGATTCAGTTACTTCACACCACCGCTGACGACCACGCGACCATGCGCCTACATCAACATATTCATTCTTGGGGTGTTGAGACATGGAGTCTTGTGTTTGGGGGACATTAATCTCTGCAACACTGAAAGCAGGTAAAACAAAAAGACATCATTGTGTCCCTTTCACAAGGAAAGCAGCACATTTGTGCTACATGCGTGCGCAGACACAGCAAGAGGGAAGTACCATAAAGATGGATAATTTACTAAAAGCCATCTTAAGTGATCTCTGAAGGGGTCATCTCTCATACGTAAATACAGAGAGCACATGGCACAGGGACACCCAGTGCTCTCAACCCACAGGAACCCTCCACACATATGAAACAATACTAAACATGTCTTAGAGAAAACGTGGTGGGAGGAGGGAAGAAGAAAACCCACAGTTTCTGCATTCTTTCTTTTGTACATACTCTTTCCTTCTCTCTCTGCCCTCCCTGTATACTTCACTTTTCCCTTCAACCTATCAAAACCCTCTTGGGTAAGAAAGGTCTCAAAAATTGTCCATTTTTGCATCCCTACATTAAATAAAATCTCGCTATATGCCTTCACTCACTAATACAACCTCACTGCATGCTTTGTGATATTTAGCAAAGGCAAATCATGTAAGATCCATACCTCCCCTTAAGGGACACTAATGTTAAAAGAGAGACGACAGAAAATTATAAAGCATAGAACTATAAAGTATCATGCTTTTGCTCACAGTCCCTATTTTTATATCCCATAGGCGTGTCAAAATTTTACCATTTAAAGAGAAGCACATACACAAGTATCAAAGCAACCCCACTTCCACACTGTTGTTGCACCCATACTCTTACCAAACCCTTCTCACCATCCTCCCACCCCCCAGAGACCTGCTGCCTCCTGCTCTTTAATTCCCATTTCCAACAATAACGCCACGTAATAGTATCTTATTTCAGCTGCCATACGAACTACACACAACATTAATGCCTTAAACCTGCACAGCACAAACCTACTCTTTTTAAACAAGCATCGGGGGGGGGCAGTTAAACACATTTGAAAGGAGATCAAGTGAACATCGACAATGTTAGTCAGTTCAATTGTTTGAACTCAATACCTATGGGACGGAAAGTAAATGGTCTACCTTTTCCACTCTTAGGAACATGGAAAGAGCAAGCGCTTACTCATTCCATCCGCTCTAGGTAGGTACCACCAAACAGGTTACCTGGAAAAAGTCTCGGCACCTCACACCTACAGCACAGATGCAGGGTATGCCAATACCCACCAGCACCAAGTGCTGTTACTCCCTAGTGCTGCCTCCGAGTTCACGGTCCCCCAGCTCTGACAGCTATGCGTGATGCCCCTGCAAACCCACTCACTGAAACAATGCTTTCTCTCCCTGAGCTCCAAAGACCTGCATGAAGACAGAAAAAAAAAAAGTCACTTCTCAAGCTTACTTCACTGACAACACAAACTTAACAGACAGCTGGAGATGAAATATTAAAGAAAAAAAACCACACCACACAAGAAAAAACCTGCTACGGGCTGTGGCTAATGCCATATGGTAAGAAACAACTTCCACAAAAGTCATCCTGACACGAACAGCCATAGAAACAAAGTTAGCAACTCCTACAGCCAAATGGAAAACTGCTGGTGATCTACTGAATTTATAGGGGAGAAAGGGAAGAGGTGTCTTACTGTTTACTCTGCAACGAGCAAAACAAAAACAGGCAAGAAAAACCCAGCCCTGAAAGCTACCCCCACACACAGAGTTTATTAGTTTCTCCCACTCAGGTTGCTTCAAGTAGCTGATGCTTGATCACGGAGTGAATCAGTGTTTTTAATGCTCTTCTAGTGGGAAAGAAAAAAAGGGGGGAGGGGCAGGCACAGATTTAGAGGATGAAATAAAAAAATCCTTAACTCTCAATTCATGTTAGTGTGGTTGGGGGAAAAAAAAAGCAGAAGCAGGGGGTTTAGTTACAAGGTGAGGGAGGGGGGTTCTCCTTTTCTTCGTAGTAAATGTAGGTAATAGTACAGGTTAAGCCACTGCAGTAGCTTGTCCTGTAAGCGGTGCTTCATAAACCTCATGGGTTTAAGCTATCTTTTTGGTCTCTAAGTTGTTCACATTTGATTCCTGGAAGCACCTTACAAACAATAGTAAGTCCACTGAAATAAAAGCTTACTGAATGTGCATTCTAAGCCATTTTTATATACGTATGAAATTTTGTATGTGTACACACACAATTATACATCTTAATTTGCTTATTCCTAACACGTAGTTCTGATAAATACAAAAGCAAAGGGTCACACTCCTTACCTAAAAAGAAGGTATACTGAATTTCTCTTAAAAACGCACTCAGGTTCAATAAAACGACAGAGGTTTGCCTATCATTTCTGTTAAAAGGGAATTAATTTATAGTGTATATTACAAGGCACACTGATGACACAGTTACTGTATTTGATCAAATCAAGCCATTAGCTTGTGAACCAGAACGTTATCTCAATGCCTTACCTATAGAAGAAAAAGAAAAATGGTTTCAAATACTGGCTTGTTAACAAACACCACCGGGGGGGCGGGGGGGGTTGTTGTGTTTTTGGTTGGTTATTTATTTTAAACACTCATCTGGACAGCAGAATACTTGAAGAGGAAATGTTACTGCGCCAATTTCAGACCTAATCAGCAGTTCAAGCAGAGAAAGCTTGACTAAGCCACAGGCAAACTGCACCAGTATTCTCTTTGGGTTGCCTTATTATTTAATCCCAGACCTGGATTTAAAAGCACTCTATACTACCACTCAGAATAAGGATTTTTCATGAAATTTAGACAAGATTTTTTTCTCAAGGCTCATGCAAGACATAACGGTTGGCTCCTAACTACACTTTTCCCCTTTCATCTTGGTACATACAGCCCACCAAAGTAGCTGCTTTGGAGAGGTGTATCATCTCAGCATTCAGGATGAAAATCTGGCTGTTAATTACCTCCCAGATCCCTCTGTGCTGATGATCAAATTTCCTACCACTGCCTGCAAAACATCACATTTGCTAACTACTTTCCACTGGGACAAACAATCGGAAAGCTGTCCATGGGGACAGGACACCACGTAACTCCTCTCCCCAAAGCCACCAGCCAAACAACTGGGCACAGGGCTGCACTCTCCGTGCAGAATAAACTCCAGCACTCTGGAAGAGACTGGATATTTGTGGGCAGGATAGGATAGCTCAGGAAGCACAACCAGAAGATTTATACTGGCACATCTGAGTTACATCATACAAAATAGGTCAATCAACCAACGTAAGGCTGACAGTAGTTCTTATGTTTATGTCGATCAGCCAGAGAGAAGGCTTTCCCTCATTACCATTCACTTCAGGATTTCAGTTCAACAATTCTTCACATCACTAATTAGACTAAAAGCTTATATTCATTATTTGTAAATTCCCCTGAGTGGTCCATAAAGACATTTTAAAAAGAAAATTCTAAAGATTCTGCCATTACCATATTAATGTTGAACTTCTCCTTTAAAAAAAACTTTCATTTTCCAGGTGCTGCTAATGAGAGAAGGCTGGTTTTCTTTTAATTAAAGAATTAAACATTGCTTTAAATTTAATGGGAAGTTCCAGTATCCTTTAGGAAAATGGGCTTTCATCTACCTTTGTGGCTTCTACCATTTCAGGCCTTACCTCTTCCCTCATACCGAAACTTCCGAGAAACTGAAATAGATTTTCTTTTTTTTGTTTGTTTGGGTTGATTTTGGGGTTTGGTGGTTTGGGGTTTTCTCTTGTTTTTGGGGGGAAGGGTACATTTTAGAGGGGGAGACGTGTGTTTGTTTATAATGCCACAGTTTCTCCTTCTCTCCTCCTCCTCCTCAAAGCAGGGGTCTGTATTCCTCAAACAATTACACTACTGAGACGATTTTGTTGACCAAACATTTTAGAGCTATGGTCACCTGCCATTTATTCTCACACCCGACCACTAAATTGTACTTAACTGGGATGCAGATAACAGTGAAAACACTCCAGAGGTATATGAAAGACTGAAAATAACATCTTTCAACACAGAAGTTCTTCCAAACATGCAAAAGACTTGCCTACTCCAGACCCTAACCAGTATGAACTATTAATCCCCTAATGATGGGACACAATGCCCATCTTTTATCTTTTTCCTCTCCACCCCTCCTCTCCTTCAACCACCAAAATAGCTAAAGGCTTCTTCTCTCCCTTCACATGTTTTCCTAGTGCCCACAGGGGCTGCCAGTTGAAACAGTCAATATTCCCATCGTGAGCTAACTAACTGTAAAGTTCTACATCAGCTGTAAGAAGCAGCTCTAGACTGAAACTTGCATATGATGTCCCTGCAATACATGGCCAAGTTAGGGGCCGGGGAGCGCTAGATTAGATAATTTTAAAATTCCTTCTTCTCAATTTTCAGGGAATTCAGCTCCATTTAAAGAGCCCGGTGAGGAGAAAAAAAAAAAAATGGTGCAGGATACTTCAGTGTCATTTCTAAAACAAAAAAAGGGTGCAAAGGCTGGAATAATTAAAAAAGCCAACAAGATACTTTGTTCCATGAAACAGCTGCTGGATGTACCCTCACAGTGCTTTTATTTTGCATGTCTTCCCTGCCACCATTACTTACACCACAGAAGTTTGCACATCAATTAGAAACCCAAAGGAAATCAGTGATAAGTGACACAGATATAACATATGATGTAAAACTCTGGGCAATGTTTTTTTGGTACAGGAGGTATGGCACCAGATTAGATCTCGTCTTAACAATAGCTCAATGATTCAACCTTCTCAGATTGAAATATCTAAATGAAGTTAGCAGCATCCGTAGCCACCATGCTGCTGAGACCAACTTGTACAACCACAGGCTGAGAACATCGGACACGTTATCCAGATTCCTTACGCCACAGCTATAGACAGGCAGCCTAACCCATTTTGTTCTCTGTCAGGTCAGGCTCAAGTGAAACGCTGGCTGTTCATACTCAGTGGAACATACCAAGTTTACTGTGTGCACGAGATTAACCAGTCAAATTCTGTTCTGGTTTTGGGGGGTAGAGGGGAAACAAAATAAGGATTGAAGTAAAATAGCAAGAATTGCTCTGCCTACACGCTTATAGCATGTAATCAATCGCAAGGCTTCTGTTACATAGGGAGAGAGCAGGGAACCTCTTATTTGCCACTTTCTTGCTATTAAATATTTGATTTAAACCTTTCAGGCTAAGAGCAAGCTACTTTAGAGCTTAAGCTGAGCGAGGTGTTAGGGTAGTTCAGGGACTCATCCCAGCGCATACTTCTCTGCTGCCACCGCTTCACCACACACACAGACTTTCTAAAGAAAAACCCGTTTGCTGCCTCTCAGGATACTTTACCCAAAAAATGGCAGAAATTAACGTCCAATTCCTAAAATTATCTCAGTAAATGAAGATTCCTATGGGGGAAACACACTGAAACACTCACGCTGCTGAAAAACACCATCTAACTTCAAGAAGCTTATATGCTATAACTAGAAAAATTGAAAAATCTTGCTTGGTCTGCTTTTAAGTGTATCTATAAACTTCAGCTGACAAACAGATTTACTGGCATTTTCAAGTGTCTCCCATGATATAAAAGGATATTAACAAGGGCAAACTACTTCATTTAGGCAACTGTCTATATAATAATATCTAAAAATACGAATAAAGTCCCAGTGCTTAAAAGAACAAAAACTAAAAGCAAGAGTTTAAAAGAGCACAGAGTTTGAACATAGAGCCACTCCTAAAGAATGTAGTGCATGTGTATGTGTACAAGCACACGCACGTGTGGCTTCCCACTCTGCACCTATCCTGGACAAAGCTTCCATAATTTTTTTTCATAAATACATATATTATTCAACTTTGCAAGAGGACAGCTTTATACTGACATAATAATTGAGCATTTAAAACATATACTATGTCCATCATCTGATGTTCCGACAAAGCCTAACAATGCTCACATGGCTAAGTTGTTGTGTTTTTTTTAATTTAAACAAACAAATCTATTTTCTCATTACTGCTTTCCACATTTCAATCTCAAGACAAACCAAGAAAAGTTTAAAGAGCACCGGCAAGACAAATAGCTTCTTTTAAACCTTCTAGACCACACTAACAGGAATAGATTAAGTAGAATACTTCACCAGTTTTTTACAACAGAAATGTCAAATTTACCATACATTTCCTATTATTTTTGCTTTAAAATAAGTTCTTCCATATCAAAGAATTAATTAAAATAAGCCTTATTCACAGAAGTTTTAAAAAAACAGAAACTTTTCAAGTATAAACTGATGCACACGATAACTGAGTAAGACACTGCACAGATACCAATTGTCTCTTTGATGCTCTAGTAATTATTTTACTAGTGCACTTTGTTGAACTAATTGAATACCAACAAGAAGAAATAGCACTCAAGTGCTGGCCCTTACTAATGGTAATTCCACGTGGTCTTAAACTGATTAAGTGACCTAAAGCAGATGAGGTATAACACCTCTACCAGAGGATTGCTAGAATGTGTGGGTTTTGCACTATCACCACCAAATAGTTTTCCTTCCTTTCTCTTGCCCTGTCAAAGCCCAAAAGCCATAGGAAGTGACTACCCTGCTGTTTGGCTTTGTCATTTTTACGCTGAACGTGACCAGATGCAGAATTTTAAAAAGAGTTATTGCTTTTTCTATACTTAAAATTACTCACAAAGAGAAACAAATTACGCTTATGGTTTCCAGACATTATGGTCATTTCTTTTAATTAATTTTCTCTGAAGAGTTCTCCCCAAAAAATGGAATCCTATTCAGTTACGCAAAAAATTGTGTGGACAGAACAGCACCAAATAAAATTACTTCATAGCTGTACTTACAGCAAAAAGCTACACGTTATTTAGAACAACTGCATACTTGTACTCTCCCCTCAATAAATTTTATATCCTCGAAGCGCAGAATGCACAGTCTTTCTGCTGGGATGTAGCACTAAGTAATACACCCACTTTGCACACACTATTTTCTATATTAAGTTTTGATCTAACGACAGGTTACTGGACAAAATCTAACTTTTTGATTAACGTGTTTTAAAAAGTTAAATTTATAAAGTAATAACAACCATGCTAAGTTTTCTATTGTCTGCAAAGCTTATTTTCTCTTTTTTATAGGGCAGTAATTTTAAATACATCTACACTAGTAACTCCATATTCACAGTAAATATTTTGTACTGGCGTAGTTAAAGCATCACAGTTTATGTGTAAAGAGGGTTTTTTCCCATTTTTTTATGTTTACTTAATAGAAATAATGTTAATCATATATGCATTAAACTTCATTTTTAATAATTGACTTGCTTTTGTCACAGCAGCTTAGATTAGTGCACACAGCCTTACATAGTACATACAACATATGAAAGCAATCCCTGAGCTTTCATACCAGGCCTTCATGGAAGCCTTAGGAGTATCATTTCATTCTGGTCAACCAGAGAAATCAACAACTAAAATTCAATTGTTCACAAATTCTAAATTACGCAGCATTTTAATTTTAGAAATTTTCAAAGGCAAGTTACATTGAAAAAATCAATTGTATAAGAGGCCTAAGTGGATTTCCATTAGTAAACTTTAAGTTAATACTAAATAATTTCCCCTGCTTTCGTAATATTATTAAAAAACTGCCATGACTTTAAGAAGTGGCATATAAAGCAATTACAGGATGGCCACTATCACCTTTTAAGTAACTCCATTGTTTTTCATTTTATTTTTCCACAGAAAACACAGAATATAGTGCATGTTTTGAGGATGAAGACCAGAGAGCATCAACTTTTTCACCGTCACTGGAGATTTAAATATATTGTTATGATCAGAGAACAAATTTCTGCACTGAAAACCACACTCTTTACACAGGGTAGCATTTAACATTTACACTATTTCAGTTCATTTTGTATTTAACTGAATAAAATTGTAAATTTGAATCAGTTTCAAAGCAGAGAAAAGGCCTATATTGTGCTACAGCTAACCAGCTGATTCATAATCTACAAGTTAATCGTCATTAACGTTGAGGTTATTTCCATTTAGTAACTTGCAGTTTTTCAAAGGCACAGCATTTTGCTAGATATTTAAATCAAGATTAGGCACAAAGTTCATATGAATTATGATGAATATTTCGACTACGTTTAATAAATTATTTAGCAGTTAATTACTTCAAATTTAGTTTGTATACAGATGTGCAAACTTATTATCAAACCAAGGCAGTGATACTATCTCTTTTTTACAATTATACAGTACTGATTTGTTAGCAGATACCTAAATAAGGTGGTACCTGCCCCCACTAGTAGATCAAGTTGCATTTACCTCAGAGCTAGCTTAGTATAGTTTAAATACGCCTTTCAAAGCTTTGAAATTCAACTGCTCCATCTGCATATAGATGTGCCCAACAACTGAGGATTTAAGAAGAGCATTTTAAAGAAATAAAGAGCAGGAGAAAGCTAAAAATACCGAATTACACACACAAAAAAAAAACCCCACCAAAATCAGCATCAGGAAGACTATGATGTTATACGATAAATATTCAACCACAGAAAGAAATCATCCTTCTTTAGAGGTTACTGATCATCATCTGCTAACACTACTGTTCGTATGCCTTCCTCACTCATCTCCCCCACCACCAACCCCCCGAAATTCAGCTCATTTCAAACCACGCCGACATCAGCCTTGTGCCTAGTACTGGACTGCACAACAAGACACAACTACCAGCGACAACCAGAACCAGAGCTACCAAAAGCCTCAGAACAAAGCCATCGCCCCCTCCCTCTCCACCCCCAAACCTCAGAGACATGCTTCAATAGTTTGTAACCACACGCATGGTATCCGCAGAGTGCAAGGGAAGTTCACAGATCTGGATGTTAGAGGGAAAAGAAACAGGTCAGGGCACCTGCTCAGCCCCCCAAACCAGGCACTGCTCTCCTGGTCCAAGTCTCATCAGGTAGAGCAGGCACCACAGCCACCGCCAGAAAAGTCACTGCTCAAGCGTCATTTCTCACTTGAGAACTTGCAGGGCTTCATCGTGGTGAAACATGACTAAGTTCTGGACAGACTTTTCCATGCCTTGCCTTTTTTTCCCTTCCCTCCCCCCCCCCCCCTTTTTTTTTTTAAAGTGTACCACCCAAAATGATACACCCAGTGACACAAGTCAAAACTACGTCAAAGAGCTGCTTTCTGCAATACAGAACCACATGTGATTTCCACCAACACTCCACAGCTAAAAAGTTAAGATAGCTTGAACTTTCATTTTAAAAGCCATTTTGAAGAGCTGCAGCACAAAACACAGCACTGCAATACAGCGGGAGCCTGACGTAACCACACGTGCAGTGCTGGATCTGTGCTGCCGTTCATGCATTCACAAGTAGCGTTTTCATGTCAAGATGCTGAACTTAATCCAACATATGCAAAACCAGTAACAGTCGTAGTAAGTGAACTATGGGGGTCAGGTGACGAGAGTGAAATGGCCAGTTAGAAAAGCAACATACATAAGCTTATTATTTGCCACAGAGGCAAGCAAAAGCCAACCGTGGCAAGCGAATGCAATTTTGTGATTTTACTGAATCTAGTTCAGCACGTAGGTAAAGCAAATCTTTAACTCAATCTAAAAGCTCAAAGGACTCTACAAATTATGATGATAAATCTTTTAAGTCTCTTCCTGAGATTACTTGCAAGGACTGATGGGTAGCTTAAACTTTATACGGGCTAAGCACATGGTACGTATGGAAAAAGGTAGTTTAGCTCAGATTTGAGTTTAATTGAGTAATTGTCACCAAGCCCAGCTGTACAAAGGAAAGGATGTGCGCTCCACAACTTCAGGCAACAGTTTACAGTTCTATATTAGATGCAGAATTTGGGATATATTTACATGCCAACAGTCATTTCTTGTTTAAGAGAGCAGACAGAATAAAAATCATATTATTTATAAAAACTTCTGCTCACCAGCATAACAGAAAAAATGAAAACTTCCAAATAGAGATATAAAACTCACTCAAAGCCAACACATCTGTAATGCAAACAGAATAGGCAGCAAAACCCAAAGCAAGTTACCAAATAGAACAGGACCCCACCATTTGCTATTAGCACTCAGACCATCACTGAGAATAAAAACTTCGTATTTCTTAAGTAAATGAAAGGTCACCTTCTTTTTAACTATAACTTAACCTAGAGTGTTCGGATGTTGGTGCTTTGGGGCTGTTTTCTTGGAGGGGGTGAGGCAGGTGTTTTTGTTTTTAAGAAAAATAGTTTAATAGAACAAGCATTCTGATGCACCTTTGAATGAACTAGTATCAGCAGTATAAGAACAATTTTACACCACTGCTACTGAGCACCGACACTAAACTCTGAAAAGAGATTTAACTTAACAATGAGTACGCAGTATTTATCTCTGCTCTGACTTTAAGAGCTGTCCATTTCTCACTTCTTTTGCACAGGTTATTAGGAACAACTGAAATCCCTGTGCTGTACCCTAGGATCTTCCAATTCTTTCATGAAGCGTTGGTAAACCTACAGACCACATGTTAAACTACATGCTTACTATCCGTCTCTTAGTATGTATTTGAAATTGAAAGAGAATCTGAATTTGTAGACAGTTCTAAATGCCTATCATCCTTGAAAGCTGCACATTTATTAGAAGTATCCTACATTAAAACTTTCTGTGCAGGTGCAAAGTTCATACAATCAGGTAACAAGCAAGTATTGAGATACACCAGCACTTCTGTTAGGGTCAAACCAAGCGCCTCCTGGTTCACAACGGACCACGTTACGCCGCTGCCCACCTCCACCTACCACCCACTTAAATAACCGAACCTCTATCGAACGCTTGTCGCTGATCAGCAGCAGCACCCACTGCGATCAATACCACTAAAAGACACTTAGCATTGAACCCCTCTCACCTGACCCTGGCGAATAGCTCCCTCTGCACACCAGAGCGCTGGTTTTCCAACAGAGAAAGTTGCGGTTCATTCAGGGATCCAGTTCCCTGGGTAGGAAAGACCCATGTGCGCATCCCAGCACAGCAGGGCGCATCTGTAACAGGTCAGCGCCTCGATGGCAAGGGAAACCCCTGCAAGCTGGTATACAATTGGCAAACTGATCTGGAAAAATATTTCCAAATTGGAAACAATCTTCCAAATTTTTTAAAGGGTACCACCCAAATAACAGACAAATTGTGAATTTTTTTTCTAGCTACTACCTGTTTAAGGTTGCCACAAAACTTTCACTAGAAAAATAATTTTAGGCACGTTTATCAGAATTTTAATTCACATCAGGAAGAAGACAAGACACGGTTTACACTGTAAGTGCAGTCTATTAACTTGGCTTAAACTACTACCTAAATTCCTCAAACATCCTACAGATTATGTTTTTCAAGTACTGTCCTAAAAAGACATGGGTTTGCAATTTTTTCTCTGGCTGTAGGAGGAAAAACTGAACTATTCTTCCATGATAATCAGGAAGCCACCATCACATACAGAATCTCCCCTACATGTATAAACCAAATAACACACTCTCAACCAAATACGCTCTATCACCGAAAATAAAACAGTTACAGAGCAGATAATCCAGAAATTTAAAACTACCATTTAAAAAAACCCCAAACTTGTATCTTTTGCCTTTGGTAATGATACAGGCATTTTTTGTGTCGAAGACAACCCTCTCGCAAACTCGGTTTCCCCGAGAGCCTCCTCGAAGCACGCCGAGTCCTTCCTCCCAGGGCAGGGGAGAAGGGGCAGAGAGCGCACAGGATCAGGCCCCCATGAAGGCTGTGTGGGGCAATGGCATAGTACAAGCCAAGGGATGTTTTGTGGGGGTTCCCCCCCCTTTCTCACAGCTAGCCCCTCTGCCCTGCTTATTCCTAGAAAATTAGAGTCCCACCATGATCCACGCATGCTGAGTATTTAACAGATAATTCCAAATTCAAACACGACAAGCTTTTTACTCCATCCCTAACCACTATTTAACCTGAAGTTTCAGGAAAACAGGTAATTGTGAACCCAACTAATAACTTAGGATTATTCCACCACCACCAGAATTTTTTTTTTCCAGAGACTAGAGTTCCTTCTATCTGGAATTTTGATTTCTGCGCTACAATATTTATTGCTTCATTAAGGTGAGGTGAGCTCCATTTTTGAGAGAAAACCTACAGGACCCTGTGCACGTAACATTTAAAACTAAAAATCAATTAACCAAAACAATAGAGCACTGCTATCTTCAAAAAGGAAAAATGTATAACACACAAGGTATCGACTACATATTTTAAAATAGCATTCCTGAAGTTCAGCTGAGCATGAAAGTTAATCTTTCAAAAGCGAACATTCAGCTCCAGTTTTGTTCAAGTGTACTAGCACTAGCAAAAAACCTTCAACTTTACTATTTTTATAAATTCTCCAGATATTTTTACCTGATCTCTTCTTGAGCTGCAAATGATTTTATGGTAATATAATCTTAAAATGCATAAAAATGTGTGTGTATATACATACACACAGTCACACACGCTCTCTCTCTGAGACACTTCTCTGCAGCCACAAAATGATCAAGACACCAAAAAAATGAAAATGGAGCAAGGACCTTGCCAGCTGAAGACTCTTCATTTCAAGGCTGTTTCATTTCAACACCTAGTCCCATATTCAAGAAGAGCCAGATCCCTCTTTGACTCATTGTTATCTGCTTTTATCCAAGTTTTAACTTAAAATACAGAATGCCTCATTTTACCTGTTACAGGCAGTTTTCCATCCATTCAGATTTGCAAAAGGACAGTTTTAGATTATGATAATTCCACTGTACCATGAAGAGGCAGGCAATAGGGGAGGCACACTGCTGCTGAGGTTCCTTTGCACAAGAGGTGTTTCATACTACAGGTTTTTCTTGTGCCAGCTGTCATGATAGTACACTTCAGCAAAATAACAATTAAAAGTACAATTTAATATAATTTTCCATTTTGAAATTTCAACACTCTTGCAGAAAAAACCCTGGAAAACACCAATTTTTTTTGGCCCCACTCATTGTCATTACATGTGCACTATTTTTACATTTACCCTAATATTGACCCTAGTAATACACTTTATTCGCTAAGTATCTAACTACAAACATCAAGATTCTCTTCTTGGTTAAATGTATGCATCTTTCAACACACTCACAAATCAATATTGCAGATCTGGAAAGGAGCAAAGCCAGGAGAGAATACAATAATATAATTTTTTTTTTGTTAATTACCTAAACATGCCCAAACACACAGGGCCTCTTGCTCCCTTACAGAAACTTTTCAAAGCCAAATTACTTATTCCAGGGGATGAGAAGGAACTGCTGCCACTGAGGTACCCACACAGATAAATGTGCCCAGAGGGGCTGGGTAGCACCAGTAAGCACTGGGCTTACCGATCTCCCCAAATCCAGACACCCGGGGAGATTTTTTAGATAGCGTATTCACCGATATTTTCTTCGTTTGTACAGCAAATGTAAGACACATACAGCAGAGATGCAGGATAGCAAGGCATACAAGTGCATACACTCAACATGCCGGGGGAGGGGGGAGGGGAACGGGATGGGAGAGAAAAAAAGATAAGGATGGAAGCCTCAGACTAAAACTATAAAATATGCACAAGTATTTCTGGTAACAATTTCACATTTCTAGATGAAATAAGGAAAAGTTATGGTTTTATCTTAGCTTTCAACAGTAATTAGCATAGAACTCAACATATAATTCTATGCTCTGCATCATTTGAGATAAAGAACGGACTGACGCAGATAAACATTTTGCGTATGAAAACAAAATGAGAGAACACACATTAAAAGAGAATCATATTGAAGCACTCTGGAACTACATAAAGCACCTCAACACTGCCAAGTGCATCAATCCTATCCAAACTTCTCCACTTATCCCTCTCCTTCTATGAAACATGAAGTTATCCTCCTCCTTACTTAGATTTTACAGCACTTAAATTTTGTACCCATTCTTCATCTATTTACTGATTCTGAATAATCAAATTCCAATAATAAATTTGACTCTTAAATTACAAGGGAAAAAAAAAAAATCCCACATCAATATATCGCCCTGTGCCTGCCTCGCCAGGCTCACAGAAGAATGAAACCACCAGAAGAGTGTCTTCAACTGTGCTCCACGGCACCATGTATTTGTTACCAAATTCCCAGGAGTATAAAAACCTAAAAGCTAAGATGACGTTAAGGAGAGGGACAGGTTTAAGAAGCCAAGAATCTTTTCCGCGAGGCTCCCTGAAGGGCTAGCCCCATCCGTGGTTAGTATTAGGTGTATTTTAATTCTGCCTGGGTCCCTCTCTCACAGCCATTATGGGAAGCTTCACATTTTATGTTACGTAGGTAAGTCCCAGGCCATTTTAAGAATTTTTCAGGTCAAAACTAAGCATTTGAAGTCCACCCAGTAGCTAGCCAGAAGCCATAAAAGGACTCCAGCACTGTAGAGTCCTATGCTCTGCACTTAAAAGAGCAACTGAAATGAACACAGCCCCATTTTACAAAAATACCACCTTCAAGGTCTCAAAAATGTGGAAAATGTTGTTACCCCATGCTTGAGGAGGGTGGGAAATAAAAGGGGAGTAGAAAAAAAAATATTTAAACGTTTCCTGATTATATTTTACTACTCGGGAATTATACTTCCAAAATGTTACTTTTTTTTATTCCACCCCTTCAAAATTTACTGTATCTACGCAACATTTAAGGTCCGCTACAAGTATGTTCTCAGAGTACTGCCTGTAAAGGGAAGGCAGCAAAAAGAGAGCAGGAGCACCCTTCCAGGATATGCATTTAGAGCTGTGTTTCATGTATTCTAGCTTATTTGTAAAAACTGCAACAAGAAGGGTTTTTTTTTTTTTAATTAATGATCAAATGGTATGAAGAGTTATAAAAATTAAACTTCCAACAACGTAACAGTTAGCACTGTTAGTGAAGAGTTATCTCTTCTTGTCAAAAACGACCCGCTATGTAGGAATCACAACAACTATCCAGGTTTATTTCCACTCTAATTGTAAGGTTTCAAAGATTTGGAAAAAAAAATAATTAAATTTCCTGTTCACACCTGCAAAAATAAATGTGGAAACAGAATGAAAACCCAAAATCACTATGCAAAGTTTTGGCCCTTCACTCTCAAAAACATTCTGGTTTGGGCCCAGGCGTGTTCCTCCGCCTTCTTCTGCGGAAAAGAGCACAGATACGGCCAATAAATGACATATTTTCTATCATGTCTTCTTACACACAGCATGTTTCTCCCTGCTTGATACTTACAGAAGCAAAACTAAAAATCAATGCCACTACATTTTTATTTCTTTACCTTTTTTTTTTTTTTTTAGCAATTGCGACCACTGTAGCCTCTATACATACTCCAGCCTTGCAAAGCTATTTCCCCGCTGCCTTGCCCGCATAAGATACAAACCCTCATTATACTGAAAATTAGCAACACAATCTGATGCCCACCCAACAGCGCTGGCCCCTGGAACAGAGATGGTTGCCTGGGGGATTTTGGGCCTCTTTTCCTCAAATCAGCCTTCAGGTACTGCAGCACTAGAGGTGAAGCACAGCTGGCAGGCCATTGTGCTCCCCATAGCGCAGCTCCTTACCCACAAGATGCCCCTTTGCTACCCTCTTCTCCTGCTCCCCTCCTAAAGGAACCCCCCAGAAGAGACACAGTGAATTTATTTTCTCAACAAAGGGCCCAGGGGGTGGGGGAGGGATTAACCCTCTAATTGGAAAAACACCTCATCGTTACCACAATTGAGATTTTGTGAGCATTTCAGGCACCTGAAGGCCCCAGGAACAGGCATGGTGGACCGTGGCCGGGTGGGAAGCCCACCTGGACATGGGAGCCAGGACCAGGAGGCTGCACTGGGCACATCCCCGGGTGCCCAGAGTTAGCACCCGCCCTCCCCCCTCATCACGCACAAGTGACATCAGGGCCATTTGAATAATCAGATTGCAGTACATCGCCTTGTGAGATACCAGCTGCTCTTGGATTGCGCGAGGTAGTACCCAGAGCCTCGCGCCACAAGTTTCATGGGCATGGGCGCACGTACACTATGGGCTGCCACCATCCCCCTCCCGCATCACAGCTTTGCGAGAAGAAAACCCACCTCAGCGGCGATAGCGACCAACAGTGTCCTGCCTCCCCTCGCAGAGGGTGACCAGCAGTCAGAATTGTTACAATGCCTTCTTCAACTTTTGCATAAAATGACCTAAACTTTAAATATTGCAATAGCCTTCCTCCACACCGAGGGGTCTGAATGCAGAAATGCTGCATTCCTTTGGCATTCCCTTGAGATTTCAATAGTAAGTCAGGAATCTACTCTGAGCTTATTAAATACTTTGCACCTCCCCCAAAATAATTCTCCGCCCTTCCATCAAGGAAACCTTGACCAGGCCCCTTCTTTCAACCGCAGCGGATCCCCTTGTCTGTTTTTAAATGCTTCCAGGGGGGGAGGGGAGGGAGAAAGCCCCACCAAGCCCTCTCCTTCCTTCCGCAGAAGGTAGGAAGGTGATTTTGCAAACGTGGGTGTGCCCACTTCAAATCTGAAGATCCAGTAAGGGCTGGAATGCAGTGACTACTGGGTCCAAGAATTTCACCCTGAATAACAAGCCAGGCACACTCCACCGTCTTCTGGATTCAGCTCAACTTTATGGCAACCCCAGCTGACATCACCTCCTGACCTTCCTTTATGTGACAAGGATATGGATTACCAAACCCTTACCCTTTCCTCCCATGCACCTCGGCCGCCTCTGGAGAAAGACACCCACCAGCTACCCTTGTGAGTGATAATATACACACTCTGCTAAAAAAAAAAAAACAAACAAAAAACAAAAAACAACACAAACCAAAAACACTAAGTAAAAATCATAATTAAGGATGTTGCGAGGAGGGGAGCTGACTCTCTCCATGGAGCAGCCTCACAGCAGCAGAGGTCAATACAATGTATCGAATAATTTCAGTGCACTACTTCATAAGAGCAAAATTTGTTTTGTAATCATTTGACCAAACTATTAATTGAACGCTCGTGCTGAAAGACTGACTTGACACATGCACTTTTTTTTTTTTTTTTAAATGGCGTCACTTCTGTGACCGTATGTGGCATGCTGGGGAGCGCAGGGCTCAGGAAAGCGCTCCCAGCCTGCAAACACACTGGGTGGGCCTGGGCAGCAACACCCCCCACCCCAGCTGCATCTCTCCCTTGAGTAATCAAGTAAGTTACTTTGAAAGCACCAGTTTCACCAAAACACTCAACACGTAAAAACTGTGTTTTTACACATACCTACCAATTCTAAATACGCGCCCAGTAAGCAATGTTTAAAGAGACATGGCAAAAATCCCCAACTTTTTTTAACACCCCCCCCAAAAAAAAAGTATTAGGCATCCATAACAGGAACAAGAGAGTCACTTTTACACATGGAGGCCTCTGAATGAATTTTAAGTGGGTTTCTATATTTGATTTTGGGAGAGGAGGAGTGGAGACAAAGGGGAAGGAAGTGCAGCTATGAGAAATGCAATTTAATTTTCTGTTAAACAGAAGTATAAGTCTGAACTATACCTAATACATTCCACTATGATACTACAGGATGAAACTGTTTTAACAGATAAAGGCTTTGGGAGAAGTAATACAGGTATGCTGATACATCTGCAATTTTTTCAGTATGCCTGTATGCAGGCAACGCATGCCTAGAAAAGCGCTTAAGTTCAGTGCAGAATTCTTTGCAACAAGTTACAGACAGATGTATGTTTCTGATAATTGCTAATTCACAGACAAATAGGAAGACATGCTACCCAATATGAAGAATGGATTGTTACACCATTTCAGCCGACAGCTGAAAGAACAGGAAAATACTTTTAAACACATTAAACAATGATTAAAAAAAGCTGAGGGGGCACCAGTGATTTTAAATTTACCTTATATGATTGAAATGAATTTTTTTTAATAGCATAAATAGAACGCTACTTGTGCAAGCTTAAGATTAGTAAGCATGACAATAAATTTATTTATTACAGGAAATAATCAATTCCTGGAATTTTCCTCTTAAACCTAAAAAAATATCCCCCTTACAATAGTATTTTTATATACAAAAGATCTAAAATGTAGGCTACTGTAAATCAAAGCCATATACCTTGCACATTAAATGCAGAAGAGCACATACAGCATACTAATTTCCATTGAAAAGTATCAAATAGAACCATACAGATTAACATACTATGAATTGGTCCAGAGAGGGGTTCCCCCCCCCTTAACTAGAGCAAAAATCCATACTTTCTCAAGTGAAGCTTTCCTCTACCACTAAACAGTGATTAAACTTGTAATGCTCAAAATACCAATATGCAATGCCCATCAAGACAGCCAATTCACCTTTTTAAAACAGTTGATTTGAAAAGACTGTACTTTTAAAAATAACCCTGAAATAGTAGAAGCCCCTTTTGACAAAGTTACGCAGACAGACATACTTCCCAGATTGAATAATGGAGTACAGGAACAAGCACGTGGAAAGTTTGATCTATTTTGTGTTACTCTCTAGTGCACGCCAGGTTTTCTATAATCTAAATATTTGTGAAAGAAGCAGGCTGAATTGCTATAGGCAGTATAAAAATACTACCCTGCTTTATTACGAGTATTGCTTCTTTACATAAGGCCCAACAAAATTACTGCCTTGCAAAAATTAAACATACATTTAGAAATTAAAGATGCATAAATTCTGTCCTTACTGGGAAGAAGTCATTCTCGTGCTGCTTCTATAGACCAGCTCAAAATAGTGATGAAAAATCCTCTCAAATACAGATTTCTACTACATGCCTATAAAATGCTGCAGACTCCAACATGGCAGGATAAAAAAAAAAATGTATATCAGTATATTTACAAGATGCTTTTTCTTGCTGGAGCAAAGCTCATGTGCTTGCTGGTTATACAGTTCACACCACCACATTTCATTTCCTGCTAACACAGATTTTAACTCTTCTCACGGAACTTTAAATTTTAAAATCTTCACAACCATTAGCTATCAGACCATAATAACTTGCTTCTCCTACAAAAAGGCTTTTTTTTTTTTAAATAAATTAAAATACTACCACTATTGCCCAGCCAAGATACTACATTTTAAAGAAATACACGGGGTGATTTCTAGAAAACCTCTAGGACAGCACCGAGTGCACGCCTCTGGGTTTAAGAAAGCGGTCCATTTATCCACAGGGAAGAGAAATACAAACCTAAGCATTTTTCAAATTGCTTCTCGCTGGGTAGCTGAGGGCAAAGGGGGCGGGTGGGACCGGAATAAAAATTAATTACCTTTGTCTTTTAGGGACCGAATGTTCAACTTCTATGAGTTTCCCATGCAGCTCCACTTTACCTGCAGAGATAAAGGAGAAAATACTGGAGCGCGGCAGTGGTCCCCCGCGTCCCCGGCGCGGGCCCGCAGGGTGGGAAGGCAGGGAACGGCAGCGCAACACGTTGGCCCGTTCACCGGCAACCGGGCACCGGCGCAGCGCGGACCCGGCGCGGCGGCACAGCCCGAGGCCGAGCCGGGGCCGCCCGCAGCGGGGCCCCTTCCTCCGAGATGAAACCGACCCGCGAAACGCCGCCTGCGGGAGCGGGGCTCGGCCCCGGCCCCGCCGAGCCCCCAGCACCGGGGAGGGGGAGCGGGGGCTCCGCCGCCCCCCGCGCCGCCGCCGGGCCCCCAACTTCGGGCGGTTCGCTGCGGGAGGCGGGCGGGGAGGCAGCCGAAACGCGGCGCCGAGCGCAGCCCGAGCCCATCTTCTCCGAGGGAGCCTCTCCCAGCAGACCTCCGCAAAGCCGCTTCGCGCGAAAAAGAATTTATTTCTGTAATTTTTTTTTTTTTTAAGCACACAAAAACAGGATGTCGGGGCCAGGAGCCGGCGCGCTGCTGGAGGCGGTGATGGGTGCGTGAGAGCAGCGAAAAGAAACCGAAATAAATAGCAGGGCAGCGCGGGGGGGGCCGGCTGGGCTCCCCCCCTCCGAGTTCGGGGCAAGGGGGCGGCTCGCCCCCAGCCCCGCGGCCTGCGCCAAGCCCCGGGAAACCCCAGCCCGCTCCGGGGGGCGGCCCCCGCGGGGCTGCGGGGGGGCAGCTGTGCCCAAGCAGGGGTGCGCAGCCGCTGCCCCGCGGAGCCGCGCCGAGCTCCGCGCCCGCAGCCCGCCCCCGCCTCACCGCCCCCGCCGCCACCCCCCCCGCGCTGCGAGGGCCCCCGGCCGGGCAGGGCTGGCCGCGGGGTTCGGAAAAACATGGGAGCCGCCGCGCCGCGGGTCCGCGGGCCCAGGCTGCCGCCCCTCCCCGGCCCCACTCCCCGCCACGCTGGGCCGCCGCCGCCCGGGGAGCCGCCGCCGCGCAAAGCCTCCTCGGGAAGGCCGGGCGGCTCCGGCCGCGCTGGGAAAACAACAGTTCGCACCTCACCTGGGGGCGAGGGACACGGGGGCGACGGACACCCCCCCCACCCCCCGCTCCAGACCGGCGGCGCGGCCCAGCCCGCCGCTGCAGCTGCTCCGCGACCGCGGAGGAGCGGGCGGCGGGAGCCGTCGGGGCTGCGGGGGTGGGGGGGGGTGGGGGGGGAGGTAAAGGGCCGCTCACCTGAAAGTGCCTCGATGGCCTTCATGGCCCAGCTCTCGTCGGGGCAGTCCACGAAGGCGTACCCCGTCTTCACCAGGAACTGGCCCGAGAAGGGGATCTTGGAGTCCTTAAAGAGACTTTCCAGGTCGAGGGGGCTGACGTTCTCGCCGAGGTTGCCGATGTAGAGCTTGTTCATCTTCCTGGCGGCTCGGGGAGGCGCGCACCGCGGGCTGCAACCCTCGTCTTGCGAGAGGAGGTGGGGAGGAAGGGGAAAATAAAACAAAATGCGATGGAGGAAGGCGAGAGAGCGAGAGAGAGGACAGGGAAGGGAAAAAAAAAATCAGATCGGCAGCTTGTGTCCCTCCCTCTCTCTCTCTCAAGGGGTAAAAAAAAAAAAAAAAAAAAAAAAAAGCGTAGCCAAACGGGAGCCCTAAGTGCCTGCCGTGCTACCCGGGCGCATGGGGGGCGCGGGGGAAACACCCAGCGCCGGGGCCGCGGATGGCGGGCTGAGGAGAGGAAAAGAAGGAGGGGAAGGGAAAAAAAAAAAACAACTACTTTTTTTGTCTTGCCCCCAAGCCCCTTTGGCAGCAGCAGGCGGACTATGAAAATGTCACACTACGTGCGTGCAGGCGCCGCCTCTCAGCATAAAAAAAAAAAAGGGGGGGGGGGGGGGAGAAGGGGAGGGGGTTGGGAAAGAGGGGAGGGAGAGAGAAAAAAAAAATTACTTGAATATTCCGGCTTTTTGAATGAGCCACGTGTTCAAACTACAAATCAACTTCTCACGTGAGGAATCCCAGCTCTTCAATTAGCGAGTGGATGGGGCGCACACACACTCACGGAGGAGGAGGAGGAGGGCCGGGGTGAAGGACGGGGGGCGGCCGGCCAGGACAAGTTTAGAGAGGGAAGGGGGAAGCGGAGTTGGGTGGGCTTCGGCCTGCTCTGCCGCTGCCCTTCCGCCGGGGGAGTCCGCTCCGCGCGCCCCCGCCGCCCAAAAACGGCTGGGCGGGCGCACCTCCCCCCGCCAGCGGGTGTGATCCCGGGGAGGGAGGGGAGAAGGCACCGCAATGCCCGCCCCCCGCCCCGCTCTTCCCCCGCCCCGCCGGGCGGTGGGGATTATTCACCGGGGTCGTGCCTGGGCGATCCCGCTCCCCGCACCGTGGGCCGGCGGGGGGAGGAGGAAGAGGGGGGAAGAAGAAGGAGAAGAGGGGGCGCGGGGGGCGGCGGCGGCGGGGGAGAGCGGGGATCCGCTCCCGCGCAGCGCCGCCGCGGCTGCGTGCTGGGGGGCTGCGCGGGGCGGGGGCGGAGGGTCTCTCCAGCCTCGGAGGAGCCCCATATGGTAATGTTCCTGCATTACTCGCAGTGCCCCTTGCGCTGAGCCTTACGGAAAGCGCGGGGGGGGGGGGGGGGGGGGGGGGGGGGGGAAGAAGACAAAGGGGTGGAGGAGAGTTGGGGGATGATGATGATGAAGACGGGGGGAGTCCTGGGGCGAGGAGCCGCGCTCCGGCGCTGCCCGGCCCGGGAGGGGCGGGGGGGGACCACGCTCCCCCTCAGCTGGGTAATGGTGGACGGCGCGGGGGAAAACGCGAAGGCACCGTTGCCCCCGGCTGGTAACGGCACACAAAGGGATTTGGCGACCCCCCTCCTCCCCCCGCCCCTCGGCCCGGTCTAAGGAACCATTCATAATTCTCCACATTCGTACAGATACAATGGTGGGCTTGTGGGGGAGGGGTTTGGGGGTGTGGAGCCTTTCCAGTGCAAACAAAACGTTGCCTGAAGATGAAGAAAGGATACGGAAATGAAAGCCAGCACTGTGTTTAATATAGCGATCTAGCAGGTTTTGCTTAATAATTCAACGCACTTTAGCCGAAGGTTTCATTTATTCCGCGGTAGGCTTCTCGCGGTACGTTTTAATAGGTATATCCATGGAAAACGGTTAAATACTTTTATTAGCGAGCACTGAATGGATTTCCACATGTCCTGTAGTACGCTTGGAAATCCGTAGTAAACAGGAACGCTTCGTAGTTCCGTGCCTAAACTTGTAACAAGTACACTATTAAAGAGGGGGGATTTAAACGTGCCCGGAGCCGTGCGAGGGGCGGCTGCTGCCCGCGCCCGGGCGCTGCGGCGGCGGCGGCGGGCGGGGGGCGCGGGGGAGGGGGCAGCCGCTGAGGGTTTCGCTGGCGGCGGTGGTGTGATGCAAGGAGCCATGTCTCACCGTGGGGGCTGCAGCCCCAGACCGTTGTGAAATGATCCGGGGCTGGGGTGAGTGCTGCAGTAAGTTGGAAATACGGCCCTTTTGTTGTGCGCATCCAAGCGCCTGGCGTACCGAAAAGCTAGTATTGGTCATTTCAACCCATTGTTTAATCTCCGTGTCATTTTAATGAACTTTTAATTGTCAGCTTGTGATTGAGGAAAGTGAGCGGTTGGTGTTGCAGTCATCGGAATTTAATCACAACTCCCATTTTGTAAAAAATTAGTAATTATCTTGGGGGTCGAGAGAAATTTTTTTTTTTTTCCTACGGTATTAACCTGTTTATGACTTTTCAGCGCTGGATTGGCAATTTTTCTAAATGAATTTGCATTTCATAACCATGTCCTGTGTGGTCTGGCTAAAATAAACAATTGCCTGTCCAAGTTAAAAACAGCCCCCTCCAAACTACTGACTTCTTAGTCAAACTTGTGAAAGGAATTAGTCACTGTTCTTGCAGATTAATTGCATTCTTTATAAATTTGATTTGCACTGAACTGAAGCTATAAGGCAGTCTGCATGTGCTCATTTCTACATGCTTGGTCTGTAGCATTATCTGTTATTTCCTCTTAAAACAGTTAAAACATGGTGCATATATTTCATTTAATATTCCAGTTTGGTAATCTGTTTTTCTGAAAGGTTTTTTTTTCTTTTTGAAGAAATGAAGATTGAGAGTTCATGATAACAATATGCATCAGTTGTCCAATAACATCATAAACCGCTTTGTAATCAGATGGTTGGGAAAAAAACACCACCCTTGCTTATTAGCAATCCCTTTTTTTGATACTCTGAAAACATCTTGCTAATAAGCTGAAATATTTTCTGTAAAGCTAAATAATGTATAGTTTTGTTTGTCAATAAGTGTGGGTTGGTTAGTGGTTTCAAGAGTAAATCTGAATCTTGAATGCCAAAAAAAGGCAAATAGACAACAAAAACTTGCTCAAGCAGCCTGATGGACCTGCGCTGCCCTGTGCGGATGAACACAGTTCAGATCGGTTGGGCACCCCCAAACCTTAACGTTACGGAGAATATAATTTTACAATTTGAGATGTAATTTATTGTGGCAGTCACAAATCAAATGCATGAGCACGCATCAGAGCATTCTCACAGTTAACGTATTTTTTGAGCCACCTCTGCAAGAAAAGGCATTATAAAAAATACGATTTATTTTTCTGTATTTCAAATGTTTATGCTTATCACCCACACAAACCGAGAAGTAGTTAAAATACTTACATAAATATTCTACACGAGGAAGCAAAGCCAATCTTTAATTAGGAAGGGCTTTTACGACAGTCTGCCATTTAGAATTAAAACTCAACCATGTGCTTCTTCCCCCGCTCCGGGGGCGACGCGGGAAGGCTGCGCCCTGCCCGGCCGCCCCCTCTCCCCCGGGCGGGGCGCTCCCTCCCCAGGCCAGAAGCCCCCCCGCTCCCGCCGGGCTCCCCCCTCCCCCGCCGCGGGTAGCGCGTGGGACCGCCCGCAGCCCCAGCGGTTCCTACGGAATGTCTTTTTTTAATTTTATTTTTGCGGGCTGCGGCCGCCCACGGAAGCTCCCGCGTGGGTCGGGGGCCCAGGCGCAGCCGCCTGCGCGGTGGGCGGCGGGGGCCGGGCAGCCACCGCGGGGCGCAGGGGCGGCGGGCGCCTCCCGCGCTGCCGCGGGGCCTAACGGCTGCCGGGCGGCCACCCGCCGGGCTCCCGGCCTCCGCTACGACGGCGGGGGCGCCGCCGCCGGTCCTGCTTCCTCGCGGCGCCGCGGGCGCGGAGCCGCGGCTTCTGGCGGGGCGGGCGGCCCCGACCGACGGGACGGGAGGGGACGGAAAGCGACGGCCGCGCCGAGCCCCCCGGCCCGCGCCCCGCCGTGGGGCGGCCGCGCCCCCTCCCTCTCCCGCGCCGCGGCCGCCAGGCGCCGCCAGCCCCGGGGGCGCGGAGCCGCCCCGCGCCCGGCCGCGGGCGGCCATAGTAACTCGTAGTAAGCGGCGCGGGCCGTGGCGCGGCGCTGCCTCCCATTGGCTGCGCCCTGCGCCTACCAGCACCGCCCGCCGCCGCGGCGCGGGCGCCCATTGGCTTCCGCGCCGGCCCCTGAGGCGCGTGGCGCGAAAGCGGCGGCGGCCGCGCGGCGGGGGGCGGGGCGCGGAGGGGTGGGGGCGGCGGGCGGGGGGGCGCGGCGCCACCGGCCAGGGCAGGGCCGGGCCGGGCGAGGCAGAGGTAGAGGCACCGGCCGCCCGCGCCCGCCTCTCGCCCTCCCTCCCTCCTTCCCTCCCGGCGGCGGGCCGGGCTTTGTAAGGTGGTAAGTGGGTGCCACGCCGCAGAGGTGCCGGTTCCGGGGGCCTCCGGCGGAGCGGCGGGGCCGGGCGCCGCGGCCGAGCCGGTAGGGCGGCGAACAAAGGAGCGGCGCCGGGCGTGAGCGGGGAGCGCGGCCGGCTCCGCGGGGCGCCCGGGCCGGGGCAGCCGCGGGATGGCGGCGGGCCTCCGGGGTTTGGAGAGCGGCGGCCGGTCGCCCTGCGGGGCCGGAGCGGTGCTGGAGGCGGGGCCGGCCGCCCTGCCCGAAGTGCCCACCGCCCGGGCGTCGCGGGGAGGCGGCGGTGGTTCCCGGGGTTGGAGCGGGCTCGGCTCCCGGCGGTGGCCGAGGCTGCCCGGGCGGGCGAGGCGCTCGCCGGGGCGCGGTGACCCGCTCCGCTCCCGGCCGGCTCAGAGCCGGGGCGGCGCCGCGCTGCCAGCCCCGGGAGCCGGGAGCCCCGTGCGGGCTGTGCCGCTGCCCAGCGCAGCACACGCGTCCCGTGGCGGCATCGCCGGTTTCAGGGCTTGAGGTGGAACCTTGTAGCCAGCTCTGTTCCGAGTCTGCTGGTTTGGGGTTGTTTTTTTCTTCCCAATAAAAAGAATTACAAAGCGGCTAGCTGTCTGTGCTGTTTTGCTCACCGGGAAGTTACAGGAACTCTTTATTTTGCAATGCCATGTTGTCACGGTGCTGTTGTGTTAAAATAATACAAACAATTTCTAAATAACTATTCCGGTATATAAAACGTTGCGACTGTGGCTTAGAACGAATCTCCTCTGCGTGCTGATCTGAAAGTAAGTATTGCCCCCCTCCCCCCATTTTGTCCAGGGATCTCTTTACCCGAGTACCCATTGCTCGGTTTATCATATTTCCAGCTTTCAAACATTCGCTAACAGATCTTGCCCAACAAATCATCTGATCGTCCACGTTTAAATTTTGTGAAAATGGCTTGACAGGCTCTTTTGAATACACATAAACTCTTCATCAGTGTTCGCTTTGCTTGTCACAGCTGGATTTCAAATGGGACTTTTTAAAATGGAACTTACTGTATTTCAGTTTGATATCCGTGCAGTGGTGGTGGGAAGAGAATGTAGAGGAAATATAAAGATATCATGTGTAATATGACCAGATAAATTCAGAAGTTTATTTGATCAAGTGACAGGAAGAATTGCCAATATGGCTTCCTCTAACTATGAAATATTCTGTGGGGCTTTTACAAGGAGTGAAGAACTGAAAATGAAGGCATTATTTCAGAAGTAAAAGTGTTTCTCACTAGTGAAGTGTATGTTAACTCGGTTCAGATGGTTTTTCGTTCTGTTTTTGTTTTCTTACTTTTTAGCAAAATAAGAATGTATTTCTTGTTTGCTCCTCCTTTGATCAAGGAAATCTTGTGCCAAGGGGGGGGGAGATATCAAGTAAGGGAGTAAAATGGGGCAGCAGCCCAAGCATGAAATCCCTTTGGCGAGAACAATGAGACCTTCCTCTCCAGAATCTGTTTTGCCTTACTGGTGCGATAGTGGTCTTTTCAGCTGGCAGTATCATAGGTCTGTGGTGAATTCAACCCCAGGACCTTCCCTATCTTAAAGTTACAGAGAAGGAGTATGAAATTTGTTTTGTAATACCTGGTACTGGTTAGATTTTGATGCCCAGGGTTCCTTGCCAGTAGCCACTATTTATTAATAAGAAAAAAAAATTATCTCCATATTTTTTTCTCTAAAAATTCTGATGTAATGCTGGCCTTGGAAGGAACTCTGCAACATTTTGGTTTTAGTATTAAGAAAAATCTTATTTTGGATATAAATTAGTTAATTTATTATATTAAAGCAAAATTGGAGATGCTAATTGCTGAAGTTTTGTAGTTGACAATTTTTGTTTGTTTGTTTGTTTTAATTTGGTTGAATATGTTAAAACACATTTATTCTGTTGCCTGAGGTTGATAAGAATTCATTGCTTTCCAGTTCAGGCAATAGTTTGGTTTAGATTTTGGTTATGTCTTACGAATTTCATCAGGAGCAAGTGTTACAATTTCAATGTAACATTCATGAAAATGGCTGTTTAAATTGCCCATTAATACATGAATCGTTTGAAAAATGTGGTCATGAACGTTTATATTTAAAATGTGTTTTCCCAACACTGTATATTTTATCATTTGCTACTTATTATTTTTCTCAAGATCAGAAAATAGCCTAGTGTTCAATACAGTCGAGTTTTTGTTTCCGCTCTGTTTCTTAAGGAGGCTGAGTAGCTGAGTCTGTGAATTATAGAGTATATGGCAATTTTTTAAACTACCTTCGAGGCTGAAGGCTGAGCTGCAGGATAGTTGGCTCCTCCTGCAGACATTAGTGCTTATATCTGAATAATTTCATTAGGTCATTCCAGTTATTCTTTATCTGGTTTAGTCTTTTGTGTTCCTCATGAAAGCCATATCATACACTGTTTCCTTTGCAACGACTTACCTTAGTATGTGGTGCATATTTTTAGGTATAAAATGTTAGGGTACTTTGATTGCAAGAGATCTGTTTGGGTAGGTATTGTCAGTATAAAATGGCTGGCTCAATCTTTTTACATAAGGAAATACCTATATTTTTTTCCCTTAAGTTATGGTTCTCTGGCAAGCCAATGAAGTTTGACCTTATTTTTTTCTAAAATGTTTTATGTACAGCCTAGTTATTGCCAAAAGTAGCTAAGTCAAGTAACGAAAACTTCTACAAAAGTAAGCATTTAAGTAAGAGAAAAGAGATCTGTAAAATAAAAATACCCTGCACCCCCATAAGGCATAGCCTGTGAAAATAAATACGAGTCTTAATCTGACAAAATTAAGGTCCATACATACAGCGTTACTTTCATGCTAATTAAGTTCTGGTTTAAAGCTCAATTTACATCTCAATTGAGCAATCCTTGATACAACTGGAGGCACACAAATATATCTTAGACTAAGCAGCAGTTTCTACAAAATTCACAGTCAAGTTTTTTTGAAGAAATGTTTTTGGGTTCTGTAAAGTTTTGCAACGGTAAACAGTTTATCTGAGCTTTTAAATGCTTTCAAAGTATTACTTAAATCAAAGTTAGAAAACGGAGTAGGAAAGCATGAAACAAATTATATATTTAGGTAAATCTAGGTCTGCAAGTCTAGTTTGAAGCTACATTTTGCAAGTGTGTTTTAAGTCCATTGTCTGAGCATATAGTGGAGCTGTAGGAGTGAGGCTGAGCTCGCAGACTGCACACTAACAAAGTACCATAATAGGGTCACAGAGGCCAGAGAAAAAATTCGGCTTTCTTGCATCAGACCTGTGATAAAGCCCCAGCCTATATGTAAACAGCCAGTGAAACATTCTCATAGGCAACAGCTAGAGGCAAGGTTAATACCCATCTTACTTGCCATAAGTTAACAATGTAAAAATATAGTCAAAGCTGTGTTAGCAAAGAAATGCAAAAATTTGTTTATTTTCGTTCTTTGGGGGAAAAAAAAAAAAACAACCAAACCTGCACACTTCAATCTACTTTCTTGCGTTAAATGATGAATCCAGGAAAACTCAGAAGTGTTCTGTATCCCTTTGTTTTAGCTTTGTGTGTTTTCCTAATATTAATACTCAATGCTGAAACCCTGATTTTGAATTGAAATATGGTTCTAGTCAAAATATGATTTTAATTTTTTTCAAAACAAACAAAATCCAAATATCAGTTCTGATGGCAATGAAACATGGATATAAAGTAACCTAATTGAGTTGACTGTTCAAGTTGCTTAATTTAAACCCTGAAATTCAGGAAATTCTAAATTTCCGGCAGCGCTAGCAAGTTAGTAAAAATAGAGCTTTCTCTCTTAAAGTTAAAAAAAAAAAAATCAAAATAATTAAATCTGTATTTCTAAGATGCTAAGAATAAATGGGGATGATTCATATCAGTAGTATAGTCTGATTATTTGATGGAATATAACGTTTTTGATATCCTGACTTTTTAATTGCACGCTTTTAATGCTGCCTTAAGCTTTAGGAAGCGAAAACTTGCCCAAATACTACTAGTTCTGAACGTGCAGGTGTTTTCAGCAAGTTGTGGTTATTTGCTTTGAGAAAGAGAAAAGTGAGGGCAGGGGGAGTTAAGGAGTGGAAAAAATAAGGCAAAAGTGGTTTCTGGCTCTGCAAAGTCAAAGGCCAACAGGTGCCTGCTCTGTTTCTTAGCCTGTCTGTCCCTGGCCGGGCTGAAAGCTTATGCCCATGAGCTGCAAACAGGATTTTCAAATACTGGCTTTTGAAGAAACAGAACAAACTCCATCAGTGTTCTGGATGCAAATGCTGTCAACCTAATTTATGGTTTTACCCACATCCTGGAAGTAACTTGCAGAAGTTCAAAACGAACTTCCAAGTGCTTCATGGGTGTGTTCCAATGAGAAGCAGCGAAATGTCAAGTCTTCAAGTTCAGTTGTCTTAATAATTAGGAAAGAGGCAACAAACCTTTCTTTTCCAATTAAAAAAATAATAATAAATTTTGCCCCATACATGCTTCCAGACAGCTTAGAAACTGTTTTGAGCAGGAAGGAAAAAAAAACAACCTTGAAAGCTGTAGCCTCAGGGAAGATACTGTTTTCCCTATAAATTATGAGTGAAAAGAGGAGTGAAAAAGATAGGAGGTTTTATACCTGAAATCCCCACAAGAATCCTATTGTACAGACGCATACTGTTTCCATCTGCTGGAAATAAAGTTGCAATTGATTAGTTTTATTCTTGTACAAAATGTTTGGATTTGTTTCCTTTTTTTATTACTTTTTAAATGTTGGACAAACCTACAGCACAAGACATTGTATCTGTGAATGCATAGTCTCACCTTAAAACTTCTGCAGAGCCTGGTGAAGAGGCAAAACAAGCCAGGACTTGCTTTGCAGTTCTGAAGTTGTAGGTCAAGCAGTGGAAAGCTCTAAACACCTTTGAGATCTGGTTATCAAATGACTATTTCTAGTTGTAAACATCACACATGTAGAACACGCGCTCAAAATTTAAGAATATATACTAAAGCCAGGGTTGGGTGGTTTTTTTCCCCCAAACTGTTGAATTTCTAAATAAAGCTAGTATTTTCTTCTGTCTGCATTATATTTTGCAAGTGTGTTTTTTTTCTCCTGTATTCATTTGTTCTCGCTAGTGTTAATTTACTAATACCTTTTGCTAACAAATTTTCTGATAAGCTTTTTTTAATTCTGTAATCTCAAAACCAACTTTGTAATTCATATCTTTATTATTCATCTCCTTTTTCCACACTTTAAGGATACAAGCATTCTTAAATCCTGACAAGTATATCTAAAATTAAGAAATAATCTAAAAAAAATCAAGAAATAACAACAACAGAGTAAAATAAGAGGGGTGTTTTGTTGTTTTGTGTGAGAGGTGAAGCATTTCTTGCAGTTAAATACCAAATACAGCACTTGGTCTCTCCAGGAAATCCATTGTTTTCCACAACTCTTTTTACATGATCCCCAAAATAAATCGGGAGTAAGTTTTGCCGTACCTACAGTGCTGTACTCCTGGCTGTGCTAGAAATCCCCATCGACAGCTAATCAAGTGACAGGTGAAACCCTTCCCTTGCCTTGGAGTAAGACCCTGCATTATGGTTAGTTGCTATTTTACACTGATCTACCTGTAATTAAATTAAATGTAAAACAGCACTGAAAGAGAACATGTTAACACAAAACCTTAAACCTCTTTCGGCAGTGGCCAGTGTTCTCTCTCAACAGTAAGCCGTTGTCCTAAAATAAGAACGGGTTCCCCTCTAGCAAATTTCTTTTTTTTTTTTTTTTTTTTGTGAGAAGTTCAGCAATTCTCAAGGAAAAAAAAAAAAAAAAAAAAAGCTCAGCAGCATAATGTCGTGAGAAATAGGCTGGGTAGATGTGGTGGGGCTGCCTTTGACTGGAGCCACCAAGTCCTAGAGGAAAAATAGAGCAAGAGTGGCCAGTGCAGCTCATCAGCATCACTGATGGAACGCTGCCTTTTCTTCCACACATCCCAAAACACCTGGGAATGCCCTTTGGGAATGGAGGAAACCATCCTTTTTCCACTGGCCATGTAGTATTTTTCCAAAAAGCTCAGCCACATCCCACCAACGGAGTCCAATCGGTGCTGGTCCGTGGGTGGTAGGTGGCTGCAGATGACACCATTTTAACTCCAAAATGTAAATTTTCCTGTTCCACTATGGAAGCCCCTGAATGGAAGCTGGACAGAAACATGCGCTACCTGCTAAAACCCAGCAGATTTAATGGCATTTACAAGCCCATAAAAGAGGTTTTGCGGACACGCGGCCAACCTGACAGATAATTTCGGGGCAGCGGTGGAACTTGGCTGTATGTCGCACCGTCCCCCGGGCGTTCGGACAGAAACTCTTGGGGACGGGCTGCGTGCGCCCGACGCCCAGCTGAGCCGATGGGGGCCAAGGACCCCGCAACCCACCGCGGAGAAATGAGCGCAGAGGCTTCTCGCGGTCGGTAGGTGCGGCTTTCCGCCCTCTGCTGCCTGGCCACGGATTCGGAAGGCGGCCCGGGCGCTGGGGAGCGCAGCTGGGCAGGGGAGGCACCCGCGCCCCGGGCAGGGCACGGCGGGGCCGCGGCGGCGGGGCTGCGGGCGGCCTGGTGGCGCCGGGGTAGCCGGACACCCCTCGCCTCCCGTCCCCTCCGACGGCCGCTTCGGTCGGGGGCTGCGTGCGGCGGGGCCGGGGCAGCGAGGGACGGGAGCGGTGCGCTCCGCCCGCGGGCGGGGGGCGGCTGAGGGGGAGCCCCGCACGGCCGGGGACGGGGAGCCCCGCAGGGCCGGGGAGCCCCGCAGGGCCGGGGAGCCCCGCCGCCGCCTCACGCCCGCACGGCCGGGGAGCGCGGGGCGCGCCGCCCTCCCGGCGCCCACCCAGACAAAGCCGAGGGAGCCCGCCCTTCAAAAAATGGCCGGTGGGGCTTCGTGTGGCCCCCGGCGGCTGCTGCCCGGCCGGCCGGCCCTGCCCGAGGGGCAGCGGCTGCGCCTGGCGCGGGGACCCCCCCCGGGCCGCGCCAGCGTGGCCCCCCTCGCCCCCCGCCGCCCCCCCTTCCCCGCTGCCGGCGGCTCTCCCATCCCCCTCGCCGCCGGTGTCCCCTCGCCCCGCCGGCGGGCTGCCCCAGCCCCTGCCCCAGCCCCTGCCCCAGCCCCTGCCCCAGCCCCTGCCCCAGCCCCTGCCCCAGCCCCTGCCCCCGCGGCAGCCGGGCCCCCGGGATGCGGCTGGAAAAGGGCCGGGGGGGCAGGAGCCGCCGGAGAACGGGTGCCCGGTGCCTTCTGGACGATGCTCCTTTGCAGTAGCCACAAAAGACCGGGAATAGAAACAGCGGAGATCCGGGTTTCAGAAGCAGCGGGAGAAGGGAAGGCACCAATATTTTCCTTTGCCTTGACCTCATGGAAGGTGCCCTGACCCCGCCGCCAAGGGGAAGCCAAACCACCCCAAAATGATTTAGCATGTGCGTGCTTTACATTAACAATTCACAATTGGCTCTATACATATTTAAACAGGGACGTTATTAAGCTTGTCCCTATTCAGACATATGCCCCTAGCAGGGGTGCTGGCTTCCCTTCTTTTCTTTGGCTGTGGTCTGGAAGAGAAGATAGCAGAGCCAGAGGAAGAGCGTGTACACGTGTGATTCCCAAGAAAGTGGATTTTACATCCCTGCGTAGATAAACCACACCATCTGCCCCAAGTGCTGTAGGTGAGTCTGATCTCAGGAAGACCGACGTCCCAGGCAATGATTTTCAGAGCGTTTCCTTTTCCTCCAGGAAAAGCCAGAGGGAAAAGGGTAGCAAGCACTAAACCAGAGAACAAGTCACCCGGTGGGAGCCGTACCCCACAAACAGGCTGGATTCGACTCACCCGTGGTACCGGCACAGCCACTGCAGAGCCACCCAGCAGCTCTGGGGTTTTTTTTTTCCAAAAATACCGATGGCTTCACAGTCACATTTTCAGGGCAACAGGATCATTGAGGTTCAACACAGGCAGCTAGTTGTGAAGTTCGCTGTGTATTTACACAGAAAAGCAGGACAAACCTCTGGTGCTGCTCGTTCCCATGCCCAGTCTCTACCCTCCTTTGCCCAACTCGTAGCCAGAACTTCCCTGTTCCACCTGGGGTTTGTTTCCCCCCCGCTTCCCCTTTCAGCTACTGACCTCAAGCTCCCACCCGATTTTCTTTCCCAGCTGCCATCCCCGTCTCTCTACCTGCTCCCTCCCCTCTCCACACTGAACAGCGCTTCGTGCCTCCGTCCCTCTGCTCCTGGGGGAGACTCTCCCCCAGCCCTGTTGTGCAGCCGTACCTATGTCCTGTGGGGAGTTTTACCCCACTGCCACCCCGACCCATGCCTGAAGGGTGAAGCCAGAACGCGAGTTCTCACTGGGATCTCTACAGACGACTCGTGCTGGGGTCCCCTGTGCCGGGCGCTGCCTCCCACCCGTACCCAGCTTCTAGACTTTCCCGCACAGCAGCTGGTGCGACGCTTGTTCCCATTAGCGCAACTAAGATGGTGCTTTAGGCACCAAGCTGCAGGGGAAAACACGCCCCGTGCCTCCGTGGGTTTCCCCCTCTGCAGGGCTCCCCCTTGCCTCTGAGAACAGATTTGGTGAAAGTTGGGGTTCGCCGGATGCTGATGCTCTTAGGGAAACCCCACGTGTTCAACCCAGGTTTTGAAGGAGGCAGAGTAGAGGCAGCACCGTCGGGCGGTGAAAGGCCGGTTCAATATAACGTTCTTGAGCAACCTTGTGAGGGGATCGTTCTTCAAAAACAGCGCTCGGGTGTTTTACAGCTCTTGGTTTGATGACCGATGTCCTGTGAGGAGGACTCCAGTGGTGGTAACGTCTCACCAGAGGTTTGGGTGGAACAGCCGTGGGCTTGAGGAGCCGACGATGATGGAAAAGCTGGGGTCAGCAGGCTCCCAAGCTCAGACAGACGCTAGCTAGAGCAGAGCCAGCTTCTGGCAAGAAGCTGGCACTAGGCTGGAGAAGAAGAAGCAGTGCAGACCCTGAGCCGAGAGGAGGAAGTTAAAAGCAGATGAGATCTTTGCGGGTTTGCAGTAACCGATGTCTGACAGGAAGAGCAAAGTCATGCCAGCATAAAGGAAAGAAAAAAAGGAGGAGGGCAGTAGTGAAAAATCCATATTGTTCACTCAGTAAGTAAAGAGTCCTCTGACTCCAGAAGAAAAACGATGTTATTAGTTGCAAGAAGGAAAAGAAGACTATTTCTGTAGCTCGCTCTGAAACCCAAGTTTTGCTTCTTTATTATAAGCTAATCCTTTCGGACTGTAAACAGTCCTTCTCTCTGCAAATCTCTCTCCTGTTTTGAAACAGTACAAGTTCCATGGTTATCGATTCGAATGTTAATACTTTGTACTCAGCAAAAGACCATACAAATGGACTCGTCAACTTTCTGTAATAAGAAACTTCGCTGTGGCTGGAGGCGAGGAGGTGATCTGCAGCGAGACAGGGGACGAGGGCTGGGCAGCTAGGAGGAGTCTTAGCACTGGTTGTGGGAAGAGGATCAAGCAGAAACCCCCAGGTAGTATCATCCACTGCCAGAGGCGACTTCTTGGACAAGCATAACACCTTCTGCATCTTCAGCCTGCTCAGTTCCACTCTCCTCCCTAGACAGCAGTCACAAAATGTCCACAACCGCCTGCTCTCACTGCAATGTGACCATTCCCTGGTGTGTCCCAGAATTTCGTGTCTCCACAAACTGTGGCTCTCCAGATTCTTCTGTTCCCTGTCCCCTGCATACTTTTCTTTTCCTTTTGCTTTCCTGTTTCATCCATAACTACCTGAACGGCTTCTGAATTTTCCAATTTGCGCTGCTGTCTTCACCTCTGCAACTTGTTTTTCCCTCTCCCTGCCCATGTTCCAGTACAGTTTAGCAAAGCAACAAGAAATTCCTTCCTTACACCTCCTTTGTCTCTTTGTTTCTGGTACATTCACTATTCTTCCCATTGCTGAAGCTCACGAATGCAATGTAGCTTTTGCCACACACCCAGACGACCAGCAAGCCCTGCCTGTCTAGCTCTGTCTCTCCTATGTGACACTTTTTCTCTTCCATCTTTGCCAAGGAGGAACTCTGTTCTGCGTGTAAAGGCAACGCTGATTTAGATAATGCTCCCTCTTGTCAGAGAGGAAGACCACCTTCCCAGCAAAGGAGGGGAATCACAGCGGAGCCTTTCCCAGTTAAGCCTGATCTAATGCACCTGGTGAGATTTTGGAAATTCTTGGGTAGCTCTTCAGAGTCCCACTCGCATTCTTCGTGATTAGTAGAAGATTACGGGAGGTTTTTGCATGGATATCACCATAAAGCAAGCAAGCTGGCAGCACCCTTCCGCGAGCAGTTGTCATGCTGATATTTAAGAAGCCAACTCATAAAATTATCACTACAGCCACGGAGGCTCATCTTTCTCACCCAGGAGAAGTTAGAGATGAGACTGTGACAAAAAGACCTCGGTAGCGTTTGGAGCTGTCAGAGTTTTGGGGCTGCTTCCTCCCTGGGGCTGTTGTTCGGCAGGGACTCGATGCTGATCTGCGCTGCTTTTCGGCAGCAAACGGGTCAAACAGCTGCTCAGATGCATTTAGTTGCCTCTGACGTGCCTTCAGTAAAAGGCAGCGAGGCAGCACAGTGTAGTTGCGGTGGAACTAATGAGCTAAAAGTAGAAAACAGGAGGAGACAACAGCAGGTGGCTTTAGCAGGTGGGAAAACAAAGCTTTATGTTTCCACATGCCGCAGAGGATGATTTTAGCTGTTCGGGTAGGTATTTAAGTGGAAATCCTCTCTGCCACGCTTGGGGCTCAGCCAGAGACGAGCAGAGACGCTGCTCTTAGACGCCGGTTACCTCCCGGTATCTATTTCACTGGTCCCGGTGGGGCAGGTGGGTGGTGAAGCCCAGGGCTGGATCCATCGACAGCTGCTCTCGGTTCAAGCAAAGACGCTGACACCCTCTCCCTGGGTTGTGCTAATCCTCCCCATGTGGCGTGCCGCAACGGCAGCAGCAGCCGGGAGTTACTTTTTCCTCCAGAAGCTGTGGAAGGGAGTGGGTTTCATCCCTGGGACGCAGCTTTTGGCGCGGACAGCCATCATTTTATCGCCTGTGGCCCACGGGGTGACACACTAAGGTGGCTCACAAGCTCAAACTGGTGGGGAGCACAGCTCCTCGCCCGGCACCGCGCGGCGGGGTGACCCGGGGGGGCAGGGGGCAGAAGCCAGATGCTCCTCCTGAGCGGGGCAGGGACCACCGCGGCGCACACAGCAGGCGCCGGAGGGTTTTAGCTGCAGGTCTGTCCCACGCGAACGGGAAGCCCGGCACGAGGGTGCTTCCAGAGCAGTCCTTCCAGGGACAGTCCCTGAGCTCCTTCCCTCTGTGTGCTCTACGGGACAAGGGGAGAAGGGGTAAGAAAGCAGGAGGTGTTGCAGGCAAATTCACCCAGAGCAGTCCCCAAAAGGGAGCAAGCTCGTACAGAAGCTGGAGAGATCTTTTACAGTGTCCTTGTGATATGCATAATTTTCCTGTTCATCAAACACCTGAGGAACTTTGTGCTCGTAAGCGATCCCCGTTACCTCTCTGGAACCGCCTTGTCCCTGGAGGAGTGTGCCAGCTTTGCCAAGATGCTACTAAAGGGGAACTCCTGTATCCAAACCGCCTGCAAGCCACAGTGTGTTTCCGAACTTGTGAAGGTAGCAACGGCACCTTCACAGTACTCAAACAACACACTGAGCACTCCTGAGACACTTCTCAGCTTCTTCTGCCCCCCCCAAATTAACACGGGGACTGGGTTTTATTCATGTAAAAATACATAACTTACAACAGGGACCTTTTCAATGCTGTGTCAGCAGTCTTGCTTAACATCACGCAACACCGTGGCTGGACAGGGCGCAGAAGCCACAGAACAAAACAGTGTCTCAGGTCAGGAGGCAGCGCAGAGGTGGGAAGCCATCAGACCTGCTCTGCTCACCCTCTGCTAACCCAGTCCAGCTCACCCTCAGGGTAGCACAGACTGGAGAGACAGAGTGGTGCTGTCTCAGAGGGGATATTTTCGGTCTCAGAGGGGATATTTGGTAACTTGAGCTGCTTTTTTAAAGAGGGCAACACCTACAGCACCTTGGAAGCTTGTTGTATAAAAATACCGTTCAGTGCTTTTTTCAGGGCAGGGGAGGGACAGGCAGAGGTGAGGTGACTCGCCAAGAGTGGTTACTCCAGGCAGTGTGGACTTGGAACTGAACATTGTCATTCAGAAGATTACTGCACTTCATATAAATAAGTACCTTTATATAAATAAAACCCCTCTGCTGAGGATGGATGAACCTCACCAGTTCTGTTTAAAAATGAGAACATAAATAAATACTACGTTCTGCTTTGCCACACTTGCCAGTCTATCGCTCTAGTGAGCCAGGTGAAGCTGCAGTTGTCTCCAGGGAGTGAGTAGTGGGATGCATTGCTGCTCCCATCCTCCTCTTCCTCCTTCCCTTTGCAGCATCTCTGTTTCAACAGACTAACAGTTGTCACAGGAATGTCCAGAAACTGCATCTGTTCCAGGAGAAAGGGAGTTGCCATTAACATTTCCTTAAAACAATAGGTATCACCAGATGTTCTGGTCAAGAAGACAAAGATGTGTTTTAAAAGATCAGAGGGGTTGAGTCCGGTCTGGAGCCGAGTTTGGTCCTACTCGAACAGGCAAAAGCTGGGGTCTTGCCCCCGGTGACACACGGAGTGCCAGGCAGTAACCCAAACCACAGCCCTGCTCCCCCCGCCTTGCTCCAGCCGCATCCTGCCTGGAGGATGAGTCCTGAGGGCTACGGACCGTCAGCAGGTTCTGACCACAGGGTAGGGGAAAGGAGCCACGGTTTTGCTGCTCATGTCACGGTGGAGCAGTAAGAAATGTGCTTGAGTGACATATGTCACTAAGGGCAGGGCACGACAGTTTCTACTTGTCATTAACCTACCCCTCATCTCCAGCCTTACTGTAGGAGCCTTCTCCATGACAACGCCTGGAAGATGCCTGAAGACCTGTCTCCTCCAGGTCTCTGTGGTGCCCATCTCATTAAAAAAACCTTCTTTCACATTGGCTTTCTTCCCCTGTTAAGCTCCAAATCTGAATTTAATGTTCTCCACCTCCTCCAAGGTATGGTCCTGCATGGGAATCCCCACTTCTGAGGCAGGTTAGTGCAAAACCATCAGCTCTTCTGCTCATTCCTCCAAGGGGTTTGGGCTCAGGATCCCTAGCAGTGGGATAGGTCCATGGTTAGAAAACAAAGATTTTGCTTTTAGGTAAGTTTTGACCTGCCCATTTTGCAGCAAACTGTAGCTAAGTCTTTGTTTAGCTGGTTCCTCCACGCTTTGCCCAGCCTGAGTACTCCAGTCCTATTGTCTAATTGGTTCTCATTATTTTTGCTTCCTAACTCTCCTCCTATGCATTAGAGATGCCTCGCCCACCTTCCTGTTTCCTACACAGCTTACAGTTCCCCAGAAAATGGGACACTAGTGGCTGCAGCACGGACTATAACAAGGGAGAACTGCACAATGCCCATGGTGGAAAAATATTTTGAAGAAGCTCAAGGAGGAAACGATTAAGCAAGGATCTGCCTGCTGTGGGGAGTTCATTTAAACAACAGGCATGTCCTTCATAGGTCTAGCAATTTCCAAGCTACCTGCGTCCATTAGTTAATTAAACTGATTCATTATATTCTTAGTCAAAGAAGACTTGCAACAGTCACATAGAAGAAGGTGAGGAAGCAGGCTGCTGGCCTCTGCATCCCTTGCTGTGCTGTTCCAACAGGTGATGAAGATTTCTTCTCTGTGAGTAGCTGGAAATCCACTCTTCCCCAGAGAAGCAGTTTCCTTTTGTAGTTTGGGATCTCAGGTAGAATGATTTCATCCAGAGTTTTCCTAGCCTGAAGTTTTAATACATCCTAGTTGGGTATCAGCCTCCTGGTTTCACTGTCCTTGCCTCTCCCCCAGCCAGGACTCGGAGTCTCTCATGTCCCCTCTGAACGGGGTTTGACCTGGCTGTGTCACCAGCCCAGGCTCCGGCCGCAGACACCCGCGTTTCTGCTTTTGGAGGCAGCCGAGGTGCACACGGGCACGGAAAGCTGGTGGCACTGTGGTTTCGCTCATCCTGGAGGTACACCCAGTAGATGCCCAACCATCACTTAGCGTTTTACCTGGACACAGCCCAGAGGGGCTGGCAGCAAAGCCTGGGGGTGCTCAGGTGTGGGGTCCGAGCCCCCCGAGCTCACCCACCGCCGTGCAGGGTCACTGTGCTGCAGCACGGCTGTGCCTCAGGTGGAGAAGGCTCCGCTGGCTTTTCCTCATGGGCACAACACAGAAATATCCTTCTCAAACTGGAAAGAAGAAGGTAGCAGACTGGAAAGCATGGATAGGTGGCGTAGGGCAAGGCAAGGGTTAAGCACAGAGGGGAGGGGGAGGGGGCTGGCTGGCAGGAGGCAGAAGCAGACACAGATGCTGGGGTGGCTCTTCCACTGTGCTCCTCCTCAGAGCTGGGCACCCGGGACCTCGCGAGGAACAGGTGGATTTTTGTATTCATTCACCTCTGGACTCCTCCAGCCATCTAAAAAGAAATAAAAATCAGGAGCACAAGTAGCACCTTCTCCCCACAAGATACGGTGGCCACAGTCTGAGCTTCCTAAACAATCCCCCTTCCCACAGCCTGTACTCGTACCAGTTACCCCCAGCCCTTCACGCTGGGACAGCCACTGGAGCAGTGCCCTCGAGCACGGCCGGGCGGGTGGGCTCGGGAGCTGCCCCCGGGCTGGGGAAGGGGCTGCTGAGGCCCCACCAGGCCCAGGGCTGCAGCTCACGCTCCCCCTTCCCCTGCAAGTAGCCGGGCAGAGGGTGGGGGTCCCCGGGGTGCTCCTGGCCGGCATCCGTCCGTGCTCAGCTGCACGAGCGCTACCAGCCTAGAAGTGCTCGAGCCCTGTTTTGGCTGCCAAGGCTGCAAAATAGGAGGGTGTGTTGAGTTTCCTGGGGCTGGGGGGCAAAAGGAGTCCCCAGGCCTTGCCCGTAGCAGCAGCAGCAGCCCCCCAGCTTGGGAGAGGGGGGTGGCAGCCACCCAGAGACCCCTGCCTGGCAGCAGGCAGCTGGGCAGGGGGGTGGCGAGGGGAGAGCGAGTCCAAGCCCACTTGGGTGCTGCTGGTGGGAAGGTTGTGGGTCAGAGTGTAAAGTCAGCTGCTGGTTATCACCCAGGGGTTATCACCCCTCAAGTGACCAATGTCTGTCGCAAAGATCCCAGGTCTCTCTGGCCTGGGAGAGCTCATCTCACTGCGTGGTACCATCAAAGCTGCACTAAACCCCAGAAGTTTAAGGCAATATTAAAACACGGATTCTATAATATTTTAAAACGCTGTTGGAGTTTGAGTGTGCGCTTCCAACCGCTCTGCAACGTGCGGCTTGCAGGCACGGCATGGGTGCTGAGCAAGGAGGGGCGCAGCCCCCGCACCGGGCTGGGGACGTCATGGCGGGGGTGGGGAAAGCAGGGGCTGAGAAATGGGGCTCAGCCCCCTCCCCATGCTGAAGCAAGCTGCCTGTCCCATCGCCGTCTGTGTCCACAAGAGGAAGAAACCTCTTAGTGTTTTAATTCCAGAACCGGACTCTGAAAACGCATCCTCTCCTGCAACATCCGCTTGGGACCAGATAGAGCAGACCTTAAGGACATCCCTGTGCACGTGTGGCCACTCTTACAGTGTTCTGCATCTGTCAGTACTGGTGTAGACTTTCTAAAATTATTCATAGAGTTATATAAAGTTGTATAACCATCTTTCATAGATCCACTCACAAATCACCCACTGCCTTCCAAAGCTGGAACAGACCAAATGAAAAAAAATGATGGAAGAAGCGTGTTTGTTAATCTCATCTTCATACATGGAAAACTGCGATTAAATATTCTGTCCAAGGTTACCCATGCAGGCTGAGGTAGGAACGGAATCCAGACCACATACATTCCCACCGCATCGGGTGACTATCCCAGTACGAACTTCCCTTTCCAGGGAATATCCTCAGCTATATCCCTGTGTAGTCCAGTTCTTAACTTCCATAAGGTTTTGCCTTTTTATATTGCGAAGATCTATTGTTCTTGTCCCCTTCCTATGAAATCCTCAGATGAGTTGCCACATGAGTTCCTTTGTAGCCTCTAGTAGATAGAAATGAAACACACTGTATATAAGACTGTCTGGAAATCTACACTTTGAAAAGATGTTTTATTTTAAGACAAGAAAAAAATCCCTACACTTTGTGTTCCACTGTGAGTGTGAGCCCAGCACTATATTTTTGTTTTTCAGCGAAGCTTTGCTCTTGCTACCTTTTCCCTGGAGTGCAAGCAGCTAATGTGACGGTATCAGGCACTGGGAGAGCCAGGGCCACCCCAGCCACACAGCGGCAGCCGCGGTCACTTCTGCTGCCATCACTGCTCAAGCAGAAGATTTGGCATCACCGCTTTAATTATTACTTATATTTGCTGTGAACTTAGGAAGGACACCTCGCCACAAGCGAGAAGCGAGTCTTGAGCTTGGCAAGTAACTCTTCCTTACTTGCTCTAGAGACAGCAGGCCTGCTGGGACGTTCCTTTGGACATGGTCCACCAGGATGAGGCTGACATCTTCACTATTCGGATGTCCACTGATACACCAGGAGGAAAGGCTTTGGAATGTGACATGCAGGTTAGGACCTGTTACCTCTGCTTTTCCCCCCCCCCCTCTCTTCTCTGGCCAAGGAGAACAGAGCATTCAGTGCACTGTCCTGTGCACCACACCATGCAGCGGGGGCAGAAGAAAGCCGGTGAGAACAAGGGGCGCCGAGCAGCAGCCTCGTACGTGGCTACGTACAGCAGCTGAAGTCAGTATTCTGCTAGTGGGAAGCTCAACTACCTATAATTCACTTTCCCCTGAACTTTATTAATTGCTCTGAAGGAAGAAAAACTGTTAGAGGTATTCATGCCCTGTGGAACTATACAAATAACTCAGTCATACTGAAGTTGTATTTGATGCACTGTTAAAATCTTGTTGGGTTTTTTTTTGTTTTGTTGTTGTTGTTGGGTTTTTTCCTGTTTTTTTTTAAGAAACCAGCTTCTAAGCATTAACTACACAATACTGTTAAACCACAAAGTAGAAATCCAAATTGGCAGCTCCTGATGGAAGTGAGGATCCTCAACCAGGAGAAGTTCCTCTGTAAAGTAACCATGGGATGTGGCATCTGGGATTATTTCAGTGTGAACCAGATCCCCTTTTTGTTCTCTAGATGTTGCTCCTCCCTGTCCAATCCTGCACTGAATTCAGTATGGCCGGGAGAAAGGGGGAAAATGACACCCGGAGCAAAGAGCAGAAGAGAAATAGGAGCATTAGGAAAGCACATTATTAGACTGTGCAAGTTGACAAGCAGCAGAGCAGCTGCTGACAAAGGTCTCCGTTCCGTCACCATCCTGCTACAGTCCAGATCACGCCAAAATATGCCAGCAGCGCACGAGAGCCACCAAACAGTTCAGTGTTCCCCGATGGAGGCATTTGGTGCGTTTGCCGTGAGATTTGACACTATGCAATGTTTGTGAAGATCTGGGTTGCCAGGTATCACCGACGCTGATTTAGTAATGGACGTTTGGTGGTTCTTCTTTCCTGCACTGCTGCGCGAGCTGGGGCTGCTTCCACAGAACCTATAAAACATAGTGGAGCCGCTGCAAGTCATTAAAGCTTAACATCGGTTATAAACATCAGTTACCTTTAGCCACCCTTCAGGTTCTCTTTATCTCCATGAATTTACAAGGTTTCTACCAGAGAGGACCAGCTTACAGTAACTGAAGTACTATAAACAAGCATCTCTCTCATAACCTTGGGTTCACAAACCCAACCGGTACAAGACTGGCTAATCACCGTGCCGAGAGCAGGAGGAACATAGAGCGGTGCAAACAGCCCATGGTTCCTTCATCTAGAGATCTGCAACACCGTCCTCTACACACCGCTGGTCCATTGCTCTGCCCCAATGAGTTTACACATGGCTTTTTATTTGCTTTAAATGGGGGGCAAAAAAAGCCCAAACCACTAAAGACCCATGCAAGCTCCTGTGACGCATCTGTACGCAACTTGAGGAGCTCTCCGTCAGTACTTTCCTGTGGAGTAAATCTCAGAAGACAAAGATGCTGAAGCATCTTGAAAGGTCATCCAGTGGCTGTGCTGTTTACTGCTGATGCTGTGTTCAGCGTACTACAGGACTGAGAAAATTCAGCCTAGAAGTTTTGGCAGACCAAAAATTACTGAATTTGAGATGCTGTGCAGCGAACACGCATCCTGGTCCTCATCAGTACTGGGAGGAGGATGACGGCGGAATCACAGATCAGCCTGGTGGAAGTTACATCAGTACTGGTTCCTGGAGACCACGGTTCTCCATTCTCAACCCCTAATGTACCAGACACCTTCACAGTTGGAAGCTTCACCAAAAACAAATGAAAAAAAGATTTTAAAAAAGCAGACAATGGAGAAATAACTACTTTTTAGGCTTAAACAGTAATCTTACACAGGAAGCGCTGCTAGCCTTTTCCACAGTGGGAAACTTATTTCTACCACAGCCACTTGTTCTTCAAGAGCTCATTTAGAGGAAGGTTTGCAGGTTTTAGTTAAAGAAGATGATCTTTAATGTTTTGCTGAATAAATTTGGTTAATTTGAATGTGAAAGTTGTCTGCTATTACATACCAAAGATGTAACCCTCAGTTGCTACCATGATTCTGTGTAAGGTGGTCCCTCGCTTCCTCATGAAATTCCACAGACCCACGTAAGCGGCTCACAGCCTTTCCTACGATACTGGTGTATCTGCCAGCTTTTTAAATGAATGTTTTAGCTTGTGTATCCAAAACAGAAAGAGAAATATTAAGGCTTGTTTGTTCCAGTTTAACAACAAATTTAACCCAAACTTAGGGTGCGTGATGATGGTATTTTTAGTGCTGTCTGGACACCCTACTGACCTTTTTAAGGGAAACCGCTGTTTACCTAAACTTGATCAAAGTATTGTATTTACAGATCTGTATGAAATATAAAAAAAAACCCCAGAACACATTCCTCTGCTGAACCTAACAGTCCTTACCTGTCTGTAGACAGAGGCAGTCCTCCCCAAAATACTTCATGCAGAAGTAAAATGTAAGCAATGCCAGGAATGATGTCTGCGGGTGCTGCAGATGGCACGGCCCAAGCCTGCATTTCGTGTTCTTTACGTTGCTGGTTTCAAAGACAAGTGTGCCGACTGCCTGCATCAGGAAAATTTGTTCACATCACCTGCCCAACCCAAAACGTTGCTCTTGTAGGAAGCAACAGAAAACGTTTATCCCAGATTTTCCTTCTCTGGTCCAGAGTGTTCACGTTAGTTTGAGGACGGCCGCGGCTGAACAGAGTAGAGCGACAGTAAGGGGTGGTGCGGTGGTGCAAGTACACAACGGTTGTCCCTTGTGAAGCCACGCAACAGGAGGTGCTTCTCCAGCAACGTTCTTTAGCTGACTGGGTCACAGCTCTTCCGTGCCACACAGCACCAGCCAAACGCTTTGGCAAGTACTGCAGGACGGAGGGCTTAATGTCATTAGACGTGAAGTACAGTTATATAGGACAAACGACAAACTCCACTGTATGCACATCAACTTTATACGCACACGCTCACAAGCTACTTTGACCCAAGGTGGCAATCAGTATGTCTCTAACTGTTGTCACCGGGTGCAAATTTTCCATTACAGAGTCTCGGGCTAGCCTGTGTAGCAGCTGTCGTGAACTTCTTGTAGCCACTTTGAAACATTTGGGAACACACTATGTTTAAGAGCAAGTATTATCTTGCATTCTATATCCTCAGCCTAGAACTGAGGCTACATGAAAACCCAGATGAACTATGAGGTCTGTCTATACAGTTAGCATTTAAACATTCCCTACAATCCAACTGCAAACTTAATTTGTGCTAGTATACAATAAGCTTAACCCTAGGTTTTGTTACTTGGGTTGACTTTTTTTTTTTTACATTGTTTTAGAACTTTAGTATTTAATCAGAGTTCTGACTATGCTTAAATTCCTCACCTAGAACACAAGAAAACACAAAAATTACTAGAGAAAGTGTGTAACTGTTTAACTAGCTGCGTTTAGCGACACGGTATGAGTTACCCAGGCTATTCCATTTCATAAACAGGATCAGGAGCTTATATAAATGGTGTTCCCAAATCCCTTTCCAACAGAGACAAGGCTCCCATCCTTGCAAAGAACGCAAGCCACAGAAGTTACAGAAAACTGCTAACGCAGACCTCTGCCCAACTGATCTTGGGTTTAAAAAAAAAAAAAGCAGCTGCCTACCCAAATGAGGAAACGGTTACAAATTATCCTTCCCTTTTCGGGATTGACAGTTTTAGAAACAGTCATTTAGGCCTAACAAATACATTACATACATGTACAAGTATGTCCAACGCAGTAAGAACTACCACTTTCACTCGTTGGACTGCATCACACCAGCCAACATGAAGCACAAAATGCACCACGTTGAGACAGCGCTGCCGCCACTTACAATTTGTACGGACTCGTGACAAATGGGACTGTTAGGCTGATCAGTCCGACTGTTGGAAGAAACAATCTCCCAGACGAGGGCCGAGAGCCTCCTTCCCCGGCTTTAGCTTCCAGGCAACCGACCTGCTGAAGGGCTCAGCTGACAGCCACGACTCCTCACCCCTTGGCAATTACAGGCCACAAATGCCACAATGGCAAGCGGCAGCCACCTCTCCCTCGCTGCCACCACCATAATTCCCTGAGCCTAAACACATCCCCCAAATTAGCCCTGCAGCTGTCTCCCCATGCTTTTGCATCCAGTTGCCTCGCTATTTCCGCACACTGCTCTCCTTCATTTTGAAAGGACAAAACCAAAATTAAAAATACCAACAGTTCTCCATGTTGAGACTTTGGTACTTTGGTTTTTAGGACATTTTTTTTAACATTTCTTAATTTGTCTGGACCACCAATAGATAACTTTCCAACTCTGACTTTACTGGTATTTAACTTGTTTCAGATCCTTTAATTTTTATTACAAATTTAACTGCAATTTATGGCTGAAAAATAATGGATAAAAGTATTGAACAACAGCCAGAAAGTTAGAACTTGTTTTGTCACCAATTTCTCCTGGTACGTTGTATCAAGCTTTTAAGAATTGTTGGATGTGTGTTAATCTTTCTTTTAATTAATTTTTAATAGTTCCTGGCTCTGACATTCACAAATAGTTAACAAAATTGTGTTTCATACGCTTGCCCTCTTAAAATTATGACAAACTCTTCTGGTGGCATTCCCTGACAATCAGGATGAAATGATTTTTGCTGTGTGGGCTTTGTAGTCCTGTTCTTTTTGCTGTGCCAACATCAACATTCAACCAGCCACATGGCGAGCTATTTCAGAGTGCAGAACGTGCCAGAAATCTCAACAAAGTCAGTAGTGTTTCTCTCCTTTTAACCATCTCACCGTGACTCCAGCAAGTGCCAAAGGCGGCACAAGAGAAAACCGGGCTACCCACCCTGCTCAGCCACCCCACAGAACTGCGTGCTGATTCTCGGGGAAGATAAGGCTCCTGAGAAGACACATAAATGCTGACTTTATTATCCATACAGCAATATTAAGTCTTGTTTAACCTATACTCCAAGGTGACACCAACTGCAGAACAAAAGACAAGAAACCACTTATCAGTGGAATTAACTTTTATTAAGGGGGAAAAAAGGTTTACATGTAGTTGTAGGTTTTTCCATCCATACTTTCAAAACTCCAAAAAAGGACTGGAAACAAAATTTGCTTAATCATTATTGCAATACCAAAAAATTGGTGGGATTTGTTGTTTGTTTTTTTTTTAAAGTGAACAGCAAATTATATAACTAATTGCTACGTTCAATAAATATTTTCTCTCCTGCACCGATTAAGGGGAAATATTCAACAAGTAAAACAAAACCCCCAGGATTTTTAGTTTTAACTTCAAATGTTATCCACTGTGCAGCAATCCAGAAACTTTATCTATAAAACACAGCATTAATTTTGAGTGTACAAGGATCTATTTTCCCAGTCAGTCAAATACCAAATTTTGCTCTAGCTCAAATAGTCTACACTCAAAGCAACTACCTGACAATAATAATAATAATAAAAAAAAATTCTGGTTCATGACTATCTAAGTAAATTTGTCATTACAGAAAAGGCTCAAAGTCATTACTTGTTTATCAAAGTAATAGGTAAACTTTTTAACAGAAAGGTTAACGAGTTACGTGGAAATGCAGGTTTATACTGAAGTATCTGAGTGTGTATACTACATATGACATGCAAGCTTTAAAAATATCATTGCTCTCTTCTGATTAGTCAGGAGTCCAATTGTTTTAAAAACAAAATAGGAATGACTTCCAAAATGTATCAGCACTTTGGGTTCTCTATTTCATTTTGCTTAAGATGTTTTACTACACAAAAACTACAACAATTACAATATTTAAGAGTATTACAATAAGGAGGGATGGAAAACAGGAATACTTCAACTGAAGATATGTATATTCTAAATGAACCAAAGATTCGTAAAAGAGCTGGATGGAGGACAAGGGAGGATGGGAGGGAAAGCAGTAGGGAAACTAAGATCTGAACTTTGTATTTAAAAATCATATCTTCAACTTTTAACTCTTCTGATCTTCAGTAGCGCCCTGGAAAAAAATAAGACAACACAATTACTGTAAACTACCTGTACACACATCACCTCAGCTTTAATGTGCCCAGATTTTGTGCTTTCCCATTCAGAATTTCCATTGATCAATTAATTCTAGTAACAAGAAGGTTTAAGCCACCCGTATTGTATTTATGCCCTTGTATTTACTTACTTGGACTATAGGAACGGGATCTTGATCGTGATCGGTATCGACTATAATAAGGCGATGGTGATCGTCTCCTTTAAAGAAAATGAAAGAAGAAACTCAACAACATCAATTATGAAAGCAGCCTTATTCACATCGCTTCTACAGAACAGAACCATTTCCTTAGCACTGAAAGACTTGGCCTGCATGAATGATTTCAGCTTTATTTGGCTATGGCTTACAGTTATTTAAAAAACGCTTTTATATTTCTCTATTTGCTGTGTTTAAAACTGTAAGATATTCCCAAAGAATTTAATAAACTCTCACTAGCCCTGCAAACACATGAAGTGCTTTTCTAGATGCCTACAATTCTTGTGGAACAACATTCTCTGAAACTAGGTAACTTTAAAAACAGTGAGATGGTTACAAAATGTCAAGCATTAAAAATCCCATCTACAAATAACTCCTTTTTAAACAGCACTGTGTATCAGCTGTCTCTGGTTCTATATACAGCATAGAAAAACAAGTTCACTTCTGTCTGTCCACCACATTTGTAGGGTACATGCTCCACCTCCTTCAGGTAGCAAAATTAACCCCTTGCCCAACTGTTTACTGTATAACCAAGTTACATTAACACTGAAGATTACGACTCTTTTAACCCCACAAAACCTAACACATAGCAAGCATGTATACAGAATCTTGCTACAAACCGAGTAACAGTTTTTGCCACTTAGCTCTTCAGTTTTTCCAACAACTCCACTGTTCCTACAGAAATAAAATAAAAATTAGGTACCTGTATCTGTAGTCATATTCTTCGTATCTGTCATATCCTCTGTCATATCCCCGATCATAATATGAGTCACGGCGACGACCTGCTCCACCGCCACCACCTCCTCCACTGCTATTAGGGAAAAAAGCAAAAAAAAATTACTTTAGAGAGCTACTCTTCATCTTGATTTAAATTATTTAAAAGCTTTTTTAACATGTTATTGTAAATTAGCCACTTAAGACTATGCCATGAAACAATCTAACAATGAAACAATTAAAGAAAAACGCCTTAAAAAAAAAACAAACAAAAAACAACAAACCAAAAAACCTGTCAGGGATTTGAGCCTAATTCCCATCGAAATCAAAGGCAAATAGGTACCTTAGTATTTTGGTAAGCTAAGGGTGCATTAAGAGACCATGCTGGATAAGTATTTTTAAAAAGAACTCCTTCAGTTGTTTATTTATTTATAAATAAACTACAACACAATAAACACAATAAACTACAGTAGGATTTAGTAGTATATGTGAACCATAATAGCACGTTCTTTATATTAATAACTTTGTGATAAAATACAATTGGCATAACTCTTAAAAATGCAAAAAAAATTATCTTTGGCTCTGTTTCTTCAACCAGACTCCAGGCATTTGGTTTAAAACCATTTTAGTCCCATTACAGGAAGGAAGGGAACTCCTTACTGTGTCGGCCTGCCCATGTAAATGCCTGGGGTGGGTGTATGTGCTCTCTTGGTGATGGAGTAATCCACCCGAATTCTCCTGCCATCCAGCTCCATACCGTTCGCATGCTCCATTGCCTGCGGGACAGACAGGGAAGAGGGACGTGAGACCTGCATCCTACTGGAACGCTACGCACAAAACACATTTTCCGTCAGAAACGCAAGCCCTGGGTTTGTTTTAGTTAGGCTGGTTACTAGTGCCCCGCTGTGGCGAATGGCTCATCCCTGTCCCCTGGCCCGTTTGCCGACGGTGCTACAGGACCGCACCGGGGTGCCGGAGCGCCGTGACACACAGCCCTTCTTCAGAGAGCCGGGTGCTAACCACCAACAGCCACTTTCCCTAGACTTTGCCTTCCACCCACCAGAAAGGTGAAGCGAAAGCCTAACCAGCTTTTTCTGAAAACGGCATCTTCCCTGCCGTCCCCTGACCCCGAGGGGCTGGGCGGACTGGGACGCTGTGCCGAAGTGGCTTCCTGGAGGGGGCACATGGCGGGGCTGCTGCTCGCCGGCTGCCATTTCACGCTCCCCCAGCCTCCTGCCATCTCCCTCACAAGGGCCTGCTCCAGCAGAGCTCAGCAAAATGGCGGGCCCAGCCTCCATGGCTCCCTCATGACAACCTGCCTCCCCGCTCGGCTCGCAATCGCGGCTCGGGGAAGCTGCACCGGGCAGGCAGGCGCCCTGCCCCCGCCCCGCAGCCCCCCGCCCCGCACGCTGCTCTGCGCTTTGAGGATCAACAGAACGGCCTTTCGCACACCCGGCATCACCAAAACGGCTTTTCAAAGGAGCAGAGCGTACTTTTGAGAACTGTATTAACGCAAAAGTAACTTTTAAAATCCCCCCAAATCCAAAAAACCACAAACCCATAGGATTTTCACAAACAGTTAACGCTAGACTTAAAAACCATTACAATTCAGAAAGCTATTTTTTTCTTTAATCCTTTCATCTGCTGTTGGAGGATCTCTCAAATACTAGTACACATCACTTAATTTGTGACACTAAGGACAGCACTTAGCCCAATAGAGCTTATTTTTGTTTTTCACCTGTGGAGAAGAGACACTGTTAGAATCTTGAGTTAAAAGAACACAACCACTTTGCTATTATTTAACTGTGAGGAACAATACACAACCTCAAAACATGAAGGTACCTCAACCAGAGCATTTTTTTTTCTCTCCTAATAATGAAATGATACTACTCAGAAATATAACTTTTTGCATATCTTTAACAAGAAACTTATTGAATATACATGTTATAGACGAGGAAACAAAAACCTGACATCTGCATGATTTAACTGCGATGTGCCCGAAGTGGAAGCGAATAAATGATCGCTAACCTATTTAACTACACTTGGTCTGTGTTTTAACCGTGCTGTTTATAGCTATGCCACATCGCCACCTAGTGAGTTCTGTCCCCAGACAAAACCAGAACTATTTACCTTACTGCAAGGCAGAGTCAAACAGCGTTTCAGATCTTTAAAAATCCACTAAAGTACATTTTGTGGATAAACCACGATTGTTAGCTTTAGTTTCCTTGCCTCAGTTTCCTAGCCTAGGGACATTTTTTTTTTTTTTAAAGTCCTCTTCCACAAGGATGATCTAGATTAAAATAAATCTGTACACACATCCTAAGAATGTATGTGTGCACAAACCTAAAAATGAAGGCTGCAAATAGCTGGCTGAAAAATCAGCTTCATGATGAAAACCACCTTTCTGGAAATGCAGCAATATGCACGTTATCTTGAAAAGTAAGGAATTTTCTGCTTCTTGGCATTTTTACGTCCAATCAACAACTTGCAGAGTAATAAACTCAGCTGACAAGAAGCCACCTCAAAACTAGGACACCTGGCACGTGTTTTATTTAGTGAAAAGAACAAACAGCTCTAAGAGGAAGAGTTCTTTGACACTGGGGTAGTACAGTGAAGAGCAACATACTAGCAAGACAGATGAAGAGTTAATTTTGAGACTTGATTGTCTGTCTTGGAAGTACCAACAAACATGATACATTTCAGTGGATAAAGATTAGTTCACAGTTGTCAGTCTGCAAGAAACTCTGACACCCTGGCCACAAGGTTTAACGACCTACTTTAATTTTAATTAAAACTTTAATTTTCTTAGCTTAGCTGCCAACAATAAATGCCAAGTAAAAAAAAATTAAATAATCACAATCTTTATTAGATATACAGACATAAGAAAGCCTTTTAGAGTTTTGACTGCATTCCCTAAATACAGAGAAGTTGCTATCTACAATAAGCCATTATGAATCCAACAGCAATTGATAGTTTGTATCACTCACATTTGGACAGTAGCAACTGGGAGGTCCTTCCAAAGAGGTTTTCAAAATCTTTGCATCATTTCTAATGACCACACCTCAAGTCTTAGAAACACAGTACCTAAGTTGACATTATTACCTAAGGACTGCTGCAATAGGATCCAAAGCATTATTTGAAAACCTGTTTCAGACAAGTGATACAAAAGTATTTACTTTGTACAAAGGCTGTAAAAAACTACTGGTGCTTCTAATTACTGACACGTCTGTGTTTTGTTATGAACCGGTTTTGGATTTTACAATTTCATTAGACTAATGTTAAAAACATTTAAATTCACTTTTCTTGCTGATTTTGGGTATGCACGAATGTTAAGAACATTTAATGTAAAAGAAAAATTGCACGTTCACTCTAACCATATAAAGACATTCTCAAACACCGTTTAAGAAAGTGTATTTTCCAGACCATCAAATGAAACATTTTAAAGAGAAAAATCAAATTATATTGGGGTTTAAGACAGACATTACCCTTTTAGGAGCCTTTAACTATCAACAGTCCATTTTTATTTCAGCGTGGATCTTCTTCCAGATACCTGAATGTTGTCAAAAGACTTGCACGGATTTTGCAAGCTAACAGTAAGCAGGCAAGTAAACGGGATTCCCTATAAACATGTACTATTACTTTTGGTTGCAAATGCTACGGAAAATAGACTTTGTAGTCCAGAATATACATCTGTATGTTTTCAGTCAGAAAATAGAAAATGAAGATCAGGAATAGCACAGGTAATATTTCAATCTTAGATTACAGGTTTTAACCTACAGCAGCCCATTCATAATAACAAAACCTCCTTCAAATTATTATCTGTAAGGTGTTAGTTTGACAAAATGAGCAGCTCCCAAACTACAGGATCATGGCCTCCAGTGCCAAAAACAGAAAGGAAGCATTACATTTAACAGATTCCAATTTAATTTGATATTTATTACAGTATGTGGTGGTTTATACATGTATTGGCATTTAGGTAAAGGAAGTTTTGAAACACTGAACTTTTAGTTATATGCACACACCTGCACAGGTGACTGATATTTGTTAAGCAATCAAGAATTCACTGAAAAAAAATAATCTTTCAGTCTGGATAATGCCACACACAGCAGCCTGGACAAGGAAACAGGTCATTGGAGAAGGGTGTGGGGAGGAAGTGGGGAGAAGGGAGAGAGAGAACTTGACTGGGCAAAGCTGGTATCACAGCCGCTTTACCTTTCTACTATGGAGTTCAAGACACCACTGGTGTTGAGCAAAAGATCAAGCTTTCACTTCAACTGCATCTAACTGCTTTGAATTACTTCAATAATGTGACATCACTACAAAGTTAGTGATGTACAGACTGAATACTTGAATAGTTAAACACAATATATGCTGGGACTCATTCTGAAAGGGTATTTTCATGATTTAAAAATAACTGTGTAAGATACTGTCTTTTTTTGTTCGCTGTGGGTTTTTGGGGGGGGTTCTTGCTTTTTTTTTTTTTTTTTTACCTGAAGTCCTTCCCATATTGTATTTAACACCACCAATAAAAGAGCACCTCTACTGTATCACAGGTACAGCATGGTATAAACAGTCATAATAGGTTAGCTTTTCTCCTCCCTGTATTAACTAAAGTTCAGGTCTGGATTTAATGAGGACATCTGGAAAAAAAATAATCTGATGGGATGAAGAAAGAAAATAAGAAACACAGCTTTTTACACTTACTGCTGTCTGAACAAAAGTGGATTTATATTGTCTAGTTTGAGGCTTTGTTTTTTGAATTACTATTAGAATAGTCAGTGATAATTTTTAAATATCTAATTTTATGATCTTAAACATCTATTCATTATATTATGTTTAAAGCATACTTCAAAGAGTTTAGTAAGAGTCAAGAAATACAGGATTTTAGAAAACCAGAATGGGTAACTGGATATGTTTCTGCAAGTATTAGCAATTTCATGGTATTTCAGAGTCTTCAGAGTCTGCAACTTGTAATTGCAAACACTTGAGACCTTCTTGCATTCTGTTATGGTATATCAAGGGTCCCCTTTTGATACCACAAACAATACTTAAAGCATTTATTCAACAAGCTATGGGAGAAGTTTTGGTCAATAATGACATTCCTAAGCTGGTCTGCTTGCACCACAGATTAAGCGTCTTACAAAACAGAATGACAAATCCTGTTATTATTCTGGTCTTTGCCAATTGAATTAATAATTCAATTTGTCTATATAAAGTTTGTCTTTACTGCTAATAAACACTACTTCAGAAAACTGTTCTGAAAGGTGGTCAAAACTGCAAAGAGTATACAACTAGCATTAGAAAACAGAAAATTTCCATATTGCCAACAGCTGCTGTAGCCAATGCTTCTCAGATGAGTTCTCACTACTATAGACACATAGTACATTACAGTAGCCTTGGTTTAAACAACTAATATTAGTATTCTGAGTTACTGAAAAGCCGAATAGTGGCACATGAAATCCCTGGTAACTGTAGGAGGAATCATCACCCTTGAACAGCCAACACTTCTCACTCATAAACCTCTCAATTTATTATTAACCCTGAGATTCCACACACCCCAACTGTTTGGTTTTTTTTCATATTCTAGTACATAAAATTTTACATTCCTCTAAACACAGGAAGAAAATCCTATTGTGATAGGCAGGTGAATATCCTGTAATTCAGCAAAAATATCACAAAACTGCAGTATTACAACACTGGATCAGTGCCAGTGTTGCCAATACTGAGAACTACATAAAAAAGAACTCCAATCTTGAGAAATGGGTCCTCCACAGATGTTTACAGATCTTGCCCTTTGCACAGTGTTGCATGTGTGGTTCTAAAGACTTAGCAGAGGGTAGTCAACATAAGATACTGCAACACACAAGGCAAAAAAGTAATACCAAGTATTACTTAGTGTTTTGTTGGGTTTTTTTTAAAAACACTAACTTTGTGAAAAAAAATAATAAAATTAAAACCACTATACCTGTAAGAAAGAATACCTTTTCTTCTAGAAAAAGGTAGATACAAACATAAGCTTTTCAAATAGGCTTTGAGCAAGCACACCAAAAAACATCAGCACAGCAAAACCTCAGGTCTTCTGGACAGCCATCCATCAGTCCTCAACATCTGCTGCCTGCTATCATCACCCTTTGAACTAAAAGACCATGTTCAGAAGCATCTTCAATATGGGTCAGAATGTAACAATCTAGTGAAGTGCTACCTTGCAAATGCTAGACCACTGCAATAAGACCATTAATGGGGAAGGAACCTTCTGTCAGACTATGAAGTTTCATCTCAATCTCCGCAGAATTTCAGAGTAGAAGAGGTTCCACATGAAATCTCCTTTAGAATGTATACATTCACCCAGCATTTCTTTCCCAGTCCTCTTAAGGTGGAATGACTGAAGGTACTGTGATGCTCTGACAGCTGCTCTACTAGTAAGCAAACACTGAAGCTCTGCTCCTCTTTATAGCCAGGATGATCGTGAACAGCTAACGACAAGGCTGTAATGGTGATGTAAGCAACACAAAGTTCTGAAAGTCTGGTGAAAAGCTTTTACTACTGCCCCTGTGACATTTTTAGAACACTGCGAAGCACCACCTTTAAGAAACACTAGTTTACGTTGTCTTACTGATTTCTGCAACATCAAGCTAGTTGACAATTCAAAATGTCTTCACCACCCCATGGAACTAGAAACATTGCATCACTTTGTTTCAGAATCAGCAACATTTTAACCAGCTCAATAATTGATCCAATTTGTAAGAAAGGTAACCAGCTACTACAAAGATCTTGGAGGGATTTCAGCCGCAACAGAATCCACACAATAGCACACTGATCTATCTTAGGCCAAGTTATGAGTTTAAACTACTAACAATTCATTTGGAGTCAAGTCTTAATATTACTAGTGCTTGAGAGCACATCAGCTGAAAGACTTCCCTGTGTTGCCTCTCTTCGAAGATCAACAGTGAAGATCACTAGAAATCCTCATTTTTCTTTGGAATTCTGCACATATTTAATCCACCTACGACTGCTTTAAAAGGGCTGGAAGGCAGTTCAGCATCTCATCTACAGTTTTATCTTCTCTTTATTCAGATGCTTAGGGTGTTGGGTGTTTGGTTGGGGTTTTTTAGGTTTTTGGTTTGTTTTTTTAAGAGGAAAGGGATTTACTCAGAACAAAAGTAATTCAAGTGTCATTGCTTTTATGCATACTGAACTCAGATTTTATCTTCCATTCAGAGAATTACTCCACGTCCTTCACTGTTTTCCTACAGGGCCTGTCACAGAGTTTCACAGCTATAGCTCTATCCCCTTTTTGTACACTAGCTGCCACTTAGTGCCATCTTTAAATCTGTCCTGAAGGCCCATAAAATAAGTCAAATAAAAAAGTTCTTCTCCTGTCCTTTCTGCCAAAGTATTTCAGTTATGTAAATTCCAAGCGCTGGGAGGGTTTGCATCCTTTCCCCCTCTTCATGCACTAGTCCACTGGGGAATAAAAAAATGCGTTTAATTACGTTCCCAATTATTTCAGCTCCTGTTTAAGGTGCTCATCTTAATTTCTGTATTTCTGACCACAAGTAATACCCCATCTTTTTCTCTGCATTCTGGTTTTGTAGTATCTGCCAAAACAGCTTTATACCAAACCAATTAATTCATGCTATTTACACAGAACATTTTAAGAAATGCATGGTGTCATGCATGACCATTGCCCATGGCAACTAGGAAAAACTCTACTTCTATAGACATGAAGTTGTAAAATAGACAAAACTGGCATATGAATGTAACAAATAACTGTGCAAGTATTTTGGATGTTGAATGTTCTACAAGAGAGTCACATTTTCAAAATGCCACTGCACTCAAGAGTGCAAAAAAATACAGGGTTAAAAGTTAGAAGATAGTAGGCCACTAAACATGGATATACAGCTATCCACCCCACCAACTCCTCTCTCAACCTGTCCAAGTGATAGTGGAAAAATACAGAAGGGACACTAAAGGAAGTTTTATGTCCTCTTACTTACCCCTATTACCTACAACACCCACACATACATACATCTACAAATCCTACTCTTCCCATAAGCTGATTCTCTGTTGGATCGTACCAGAAATCAAAGATCAGAACTGAGTCTAGTTCAACCAAGTCATCCACAAAACATTTTTTCATTAAAAAAAGTCATCCAACTAGCATCAGAGTTCTCATTTTTCAGCTACTGATAGTAGATTCCACAGCTGTCACCCTCCCTCCCTCCAGTGCTAAGTGAGAAGAGTCATATCCAAGCATTATGAATACACTTATCAAATGTAAGCAAAAATCAAACAGCAAATCTAAAACATCTGCCCAAGGTTGTTAATCCATAACAAGATGGTTGAATTCTGTGACTCAGTTTGCCCAAGAGCTAATCTCACAGTGAAAGCTTAAAGAAAAAAAATTTTTGAAAAATGGATTTGCCTTTACTTTTAATAGCAATTTCACCTTCAAATTTCAGCGAACATTGTAAAGCTCACATTAACCCTACACATGTAAAAAAAAGTACTGCTTACTGTGGTGAACCATAACACAGGCTGCTGTTCATATTCTTTGATTCCTTCTGTACAGATCAATTGTACTAACAACAACTCAGCACAGCTATGAACAGCTATCCACATAATTAGCAACATCACTGACCAAGGCACAAATCAAGACAAACCCACTATTTTTCAAGTGCATGATGACATACTTGCAGAGAAGAAAATGGAAAGTAAAGAGAATCTAGATACAGAAAACTACTTCAAAATATTTTGAAAATTAACTATTCAAAAATATTAGGAGGCTTCTGCACCTCTCTAAAGATTTACTTTCATTTTGAAGTAACAGACTAAAATCAAAGCAAATGCTCATTAGAGATTCAATACAGACAGCTCATGTTCAAAATTTGCCTAAGCATTGAACATTGAACTAAAATGCTTCATCTGTTTAGAAGTGCCATGTTGTTTCAACAAAACTTTAAATTAATCTCACCATCAGAACCTACTAGTGAATACACAAGTGAAAAATGTCCCCTCTATCCCTGCCACCCCCAGATATTAATGAAGACCATGCACAGGAGACACACCTGTTAAAGCAGTAAAGCACAACTTTACCTCTTTAGAATCATCAATTCTCTCAAAATACACGAAAGCAAATCCTCTTGATCGTCCAGTCCGCTGATCATAAACCACATTGACACCAGTCAAAGGTCCGTAACGGGAGAAGACTTCACGCAAGTCTCTCTCAGTAGTATACAAACTGAGACCAAACACTCCAAGACATGTATTAGGATCTGGATTAGCCTGGTAAGACAAATGTTCAACTCCAATTAAGTTTATAAAAAAAACCAAGTTATACATTCTTACATCAAAATTTCTCAATTCCCAGAGGTTTTTAATCTGAAGAAAATGAAACCTTATTATAAAGCTTAACACTTCAACAGTTACTCTGATTTTAAGATATTTTCAAAAAGTCACTACTTCCATTAATTTTATTTTTGAAAAAAGAGAAACTTCTCATGTTGGTAAAAAACTCAGTTGATAAAAATTAAGTATTCTGAAAAGCTATAGAATAAGAGAAAAGCTATAAAATAAGAGAAATAAGGTCAGGCAGCCTGAACTCCCACTCTTTCAGCCTTTTTGCACTGTCACCACCGGTACTGAAAACTTGCATGCTGCCTCCAGCTGCACACACTAAATGCATTTGAGCTCCTAAGCACAGAGAGCTGAACTGTAATTTAGCTTCTACCAAAACTTCTTCCCCCCTCAACACTTACTATCCAACTATACTGAAAGTTAATATTTACATTTGAAAGTTTATCTCTTTTCACTGGTAAACTGGATGAAAAAATCACCTGCTTCTTTCATCTAGACAGTAACAACTGTTGAAGGCCAGTTCTGTGAAACTGTAATCCAAAAGCACAGGCACTTTTCTACAGCAAGACTCTTGATTATCTATGCGATACAGATCTACTTAATACATTTCACTTCAACTACAGGAAGTCAAATATGAAATTGTACAATTTCTCTATGAGGTTCAAAGTTTCTCTGCATGCCAGAGAGTTAATCTAACACCAACTCCACTGTAAGAATTATTTTGATCAAAGTTAACATTTTTTTCAGTTAAGCTTCTGGCACCTGTTACACTAGATGCAGCAATTTAAAAACACCAGCAACAGGCATAGGGATTTAACGTTTCTGCTACAATAACAACTGGAAGTTGACAGAGTTGAAATTTATATTTCAGTTTCAGATTTTCAAAGCCACTGATGTACAGTAATTTATGTCTCAGACCGTGCCTTTCAGCCTGACTTGAAGAATGAACAGGTTTAGATTGTGGGTTTTGGTTCAGTGCTTTTGTGCAGGAATCCATTGTGAAAATAAGATGCCCAAACTACTCATATTTGAAGTTTCTTTCTTTCCATTTGTCAAAGTTCAAACTTTTCTTTTAAGACATGAATCTTCTACATTCTTATTCAGCTCCTTATTACAGCTGAAGAGCACAACAAAACCTGGTAGTTTGTCATTTGAAAGCTTTAATTATACAGCTTTAGGTTTCTTTTTTACTCCATATTTCCATCTATCTGATAATTCAGCGGCATTAACAGCTATACTCCTCTTATTACTGAAACTCTTGTGAGTCTAATGAAATATCTGTCATTTAAATCATTGTTTGGACAAGTCCCTACATACAGTACATACCAGTATTGTCTTTTTTTTTTTACATCCCCCTTACACTTAAACCCTATTACCTTTTCTGAGGCAAGAGAATCAGTCTGTGTACCCTAAGCAACAAGTGACGGTTACATCACAACTGGAAGAACTAAACTGACTGTGGAGGACTACAAGACATCTTTTACATTAGGATCTTGCACTGCCTCCCATCAACACAGTATGCAAGCTCTCTCTCTAAGATCAGAAGTGGCAAAATTGCTAGAAATTTTCATGGTGTCTTCAGGACCTTGCTATTTAGGGGATTCACATCTGGTTGATTTGAGTTTCATCTTGATGCTACTAGAACTACTCCTTAGAATTAACGTGAAATTCACTGTGAAAACAAGTTTCATGTTTCACAGAGTCATTTCCAAGGCAAAAAGACTTCTTCACAGAGCAAAATATTCTAGTGTTTCCTAAAGCAGTAAAGCAGATTTATTCATCTTTCACCAGGAAATCTGCTAACCCTTCTTAAGTTCAGTTATTCCTGCCAATTTTTCAAGACATTAGATTCATATTTACTACACCATGATTACACACTAGCAACAACCCACAGGAAGTGTAACTACGAACGTTGCTTCACAACAGCTTAAGCCACTGTACGTTAGCACTGCTGTAGTCCTGCCCTTTTCTACACAGTCTTGTCTTCTCCCTCACACTGGTATTATCTGGTCCTGGTGAGATGCTTCACCAAGGTAAGCCTGCTAAAAAACTATATCCTTTTTGACAGGATTAGTAAAAGATTCAGAGAAACTAAACCAGACTAAAACTAGAAGGACTGGAAAAGTACCACAGCCCTCACCGAGTAAGAGGCAGACCTGTGTATAACCGCACTCATTTAGATCAGCCTGAAGTGACATGGAACCAGAAGCTAAGGCACTGAAACATTATAAAGGCGGCCATTGGCAGAAATCTCTCAAAAATAACATAAGATTAGTATCTTCGATCTTGGTTGGTGTACCTATACTTCCTCCTGTCCATACAGAGATACTTCTCATCTACATTTCGAGAGGCTTACTGATCCTTATCATAACGCAAGTTTTCTAGTCTATTAAGATTTACACGTTAGCTAATAACACATGGGTTCACTTCTAGTTAAACCAAATTAATTACTCTAAGGTATAAACTCACACAATCACAAACAACCTTCAACATAATGGGCTGTATGAGCAAATAAACACTTGAGAATTTTCTTCTTTGGCTCCTATAGTCAATCTTACCAATACTGTCAGGTTGCAAGCATGCACAAGGAAGATGACGTTTTTGTGAAGGGTATATATATTTGGAACTGTAACAAAAAGATCAGAAGGGTTCAGCTTCTTAGAGCAGATAGACAGAAGCAGGTGTCACCCTACCTGCACGTACTGACTTGTAATGGTATGGTTTCCAAAGAATTTCTACAACTGCCCTGCCAGGCCCAAGAAATAAATGCCCAGCTCTAAGGACAGAGATTGCTGCTCCCACCCCTGCCCCAAACTTCCATATGCAGTGACAAGACAGAAGGTCAAATTCAGCCTGCAGGTAACCTAGACTACACTGATGTAAGGAATTGTTTTGTTGATACTCAGCCTTGATGAACATGACATACTCTGCTGCCAGTGTGCCTTCTCCTGTTGGACATTGGAGAATGACTACGGCTCCTTCGACGACGGTATTCTGGCGTGTACGATCTGCTTCGAGAACGTCTCCTATGGGAATGAGAATGGGAATGGGATCTGGAACGAGTGTAACGTCTGTGCGAATGCCTTCTGGACCTGGATCTTCAACAAAGAGAAAGCTTTTAGTTAGGTCAAATACACATGATATATTGAATTGTAAGCCTTACACTTCCTAGAGAAAAATCTTTTTTTATTATTTTATTTGAGGCTCTCTAAAATTAAAATAGTTAAGTCTCTTCCACTTTGCACATCTAAAGACTGTGTGGATCTCTTAACCTACTCAGTAGCGTTTTTAACTGTGACAGTACTTCTGGCATACAAAGAGAATAATATTCACAACAGGTTTTGGGAAGTTCGAAGTTTAAACTTCTATCAGCTTGGCTGCACATGTAACTAACACTGGCAGAATAATAGAGAAACCAGATATGCAACACTAAAAAACTGTCTTGGTTGAAAAATTGAAAGATCTAGCATAGCACTACAGTGCTGCAGCATCTACAAATGAAGTTCACCTAGGTTTGAAAATTATTCAAGACGAAAAATACCCCTGCTTAACTCCTCAAGCATTTCTTTGCAGACATCTAGCCAATGATAAACTCAGTTTTTAACCAGCATCATCACAAAGTTGCATGATTTCATATGGGCATTATATCCTAACAACAGTTAGTAGTTAATTTTCTGGCTACACTGCAAGAAGAGAAGCTATAACATTTGGCTGAACTTTGGGAATTCAGAGTACTGTAACTCTTCATCAGCTGCCCTGGTATAAAGTGTATAGATAGGGAAGATGGATAACTGATCTCTCCCAAGAACCAGGGAGGAGGAACATAACACTATGTAATTCCTCTTTCCGCTCCAAAGCTACAAATGCTGTTTTCTGGTTTCTCTCTCCATTCATGAATGGATTCAGTAGCTCTCCCCATTTTCACCAGTACAAGGGAAGAGAGAAGATGGGTATTATAAGCCAGGTAATATTTACAACCTATTTAGACAAAAGACACAAAAGGCATTCTTCCTCTGTTCTGAGCAAGCTTTCTCAGAACTGAGAACTACAAAATTTGCCTCTGCATACACACGCTTGGGCTAGAAAAGGACACATACAGCATCAAAAAATGGATTTCAATCTTAGAGCTACCCTAAATCAAGAAGCTATCCATGCTCAATTTAAGCCAGTTTTCAGATTTTGCTTTTAAAGCCTCCAATGAGGGAATGTCAACTACTTCCCCAAGTAGCGCCTTCCAAAATTTCCAACAGTTATAGAGCTTACTTCTTTTATCTAACCCAGACTACCTTTGCTGCAGTTCTCACTTGACTTTTTCTTTTTTCTCCCCTAAAGATGAGTTCCACACAAGAGTCATGTCCCCTCCTGAGATTTTTGGGGAAGAAGGCAGGAACTTTTACAGAACTGAGATGCAATCTCTTCTCTCCTGGAAGAGATATATCTACAAATTTTAGTTGTGATTTCTACATTACTTCATCTATTTATATTGCCTTCTCTATTCATACCCATGCTTTATTACTCATGGAATCTTTCCCCAACTATGCCCAACTGTATAATCACTAACGTGCAAATTAACATGGCCCTGTTAATACCAGAAGGTTTATGATTTTTTAGAACAAGGGGAAAAGAAATCTTGCCAATGTACCAGAACAGGCATAAGTAGCAACGCTGAATTAACATGAACAACTGTCTGGACATACCTTGACTTTGATCTTGACCTAGAGTGCGATTCAGAATGTTTGGAAGCCCTCGATGGACTGCGAGATCCTGACCTGCTCTCCGATTTTACACGAGCAGGACTCCCAGCTGGAGATTTAGACTGGGAGCGAGACTCCTAACAAAAAAGACAGTATTAAAAATGGTATTGGTTGTATAAATGCCTAACTCCTAACATTTAAAATACAGTAATTCTATAATATTGATTGCTCCTGAAAAACAAATGGTTAGGTAATACCCTCCAAAACAAATTTCATTCTTCTAACCCACTGTTAATATTGTATGCTTTCCTCAAATAGGTCCCTGCTTGAACCAGATCACCAATACTCTATTAACTAAGTAATCATGCAAATTCATCTACAACTTGATCATACAGACACTGGAACATAAACCATACATTTACTTAACCTAGGACCCATTCATTCTTCCAGATTCTTTTAATTCTACTTCACTCTTGCTTTCTACTTTTCTTCATTCTTCATTGAGTTTTTCATTTTTCATACTTCGTGTATTCTTCCCCAATTCAAACAATTCATTATAGCCTTAAAAAAATATTCAAGTGCTTCTATCTGACCAATCTTCTGTTCAATTTTTTCCCCCATTCAATTTTAATTTTCTGATCTTTAATACTTTTCATTAGCCTTCTTTTATCTTGATTTATCTTCCACATTCTTGGAAAAAACTCTTCAATTTCTTCACGAACATTAACCTTAATGGAAAAAGAACATTTAGTATATTTAAGCACGTGGGGATTATAAAACTCTGCTGGAGTTCAGATGTTATCTACCAAATTGAAAAGCCAGCAGGTAAAGTGCAAGAAACTATTTTATAAAACAACTTTTTTTAAAAAAATATTTTTATAACTGTATAAGTGTCTATGTTCTAACAATGAGCTTACTGAGTTCTCAGTGTTTTACTGTATTTTCAAAGCTACCCTCCTCCCCTTTCAGATTTTAAGAGGCACAGATACACTAAAAACTAATTAGCACAAATATATTAAAGTATTGATATCAATAACTGTGATTTGCCCCTAAAATAATAACTATGTTCTTCTCAGTATCAAATATCCCAAATTCTACTCCTACACATTATTACTAAGACACTGTCACTTCAACAGAACAGCTAAAGATTTCCAGTCAAAACCTATCTATGCACATACTTACTCTGATAATACATGCACATAGATATATGCAACAATTTATTTTTCTTCCTACTTTTTCTTCCTCATTCTTAATCCTGTTTTCCTGCATATAACTTAATCCATATAAAACAAGATGTGTAATACTACAGAGTTCAAAACAATCCAATAGAAGTAAAGACAGAAGGGTTTTTTTTTCTTGTGTGGTAATGCACACAGGAAAAAAACTAGGAAAACAAGCAAACAAAAAGCAGGGTAGGATTTCCCCACAGTTTGTAGTGTACAGCATTTCTAGGGAGCTCAGCTATAAAACCCCCTACAGAATAGTATGGTATATACATCTGTAACTTCACAAAAAATGTGCAAAATTCTTAATGAAGAAATCACATAGTCAGTTCCCCTCCCATAAGCATCACATTTCATGTTTATTTGCATAATTTCTTCCCCTACCTGTCCTCATGATATTTTTCTCAATTTATTTCTTACTCTGCCTACATCCAGATTTGCATTTTCTTTTTCAGTTACATTCTTCAGTATTTTGGGCTAAAGTTCTTTTCAAAGGATGCAGGTCTCACATTTCAAGACAATAAATCCACCAGAAATGGAACCTGAGAGACTCCTTACTAACAAGTATTACAGCTACACTACCTTTCCTCTTTACCTCAATAAAAAGGGCAAGACACACATGGAGAATGTTTGATAGGCCTGCCAAATTTATCAATGAGGGCCAAATTTGAAGCTTGGCTGTGACATGTGGACCATATAATCAGGTCTGCATTACAGGTTACCCTTAATAAGTTGCCTATCTGCTGATCTAGCTACATGACTTTCACTGAAATAAAAGGATGTATGTGCACTTAAATATTACCAAATTTTACTTGGTGGTTTTATTTTTACATTTGAAATCCACTGGTTCACTATAAAAAGTAAATTTCCCTTTAGAACCACATCACCTTGCCTCTATTTTTGTACTCTTCGTTGTTTGATAGCCTCCTTAATTCCTCCCTTTACTCCTTCAACTCCTGCAACAATTGGAATTTTATCTGGGAATTATTTCTACTTTGCTCCCTAGCAAAAGTGAATGTTCTTCTATATTGCTGATCAATGTGACATCATTCAGATTTAGACAGCATCCCTCAATAAAAAGACAAATAATTCACCTTCCTCAGTCACTCCTTCATGAGGATACTGCATCGTCCATGCTTTTTACATTTTAGAGATCAATTCTTGAACAACAAGAACTTAAGAAACTTGAACAAAACAAGCAACACCCATCCTCCCAATCTAGACACTGCACAATCTAGAAGAGCTGGGAGGTACAAAAAATACCAAAGACCCAATCATCCCCATACACTGTACACGTCAGTGTCCTTAACTATTCAATTGAAGCATCTTATGACACTGCCCACAGAGTTCCTAATAGTATCAGTTATGGCAACAAATATGTATTAAGCTGCCAAAAGCAAATGTTACATCATTTCATATAGGTCAAGCCCTGCAGCCTCCTATAGGGGCTGCACTCAAACATACAACTTTAAAACTGGAGTGACAAAGGTGACAGCGTAAGTTTTTACACATTTCAAACTACCTCAAACAAACTGTAGATGTAAACTGCAGCTAAAGAGAGATTACCTGTTAGCAGTTGCATACTGTGTCTCTCATTGGCAGGCAATTACATCTCATCTTCTGATGCAACATACATCACCTAGTTATATCTCCTACAGTGCTTCAAAAGGAGATACTAAGGGAATCACAACAGACTGCAAGAGTTTAAGGACGATGCTGAAAAAGTACCTAACAAGATTTAGACCAGCAAGACTAGAGGCAGGGATTAAGAACTTCAAGGAGTCACTTTAAAAGAATTTTTCTCCTCTACTTCCTACTATAAGGAAATAATTAGCAAACTATATCTTAGCCTATATCACAGACCGACTCAATTGTTCTGCATAAACAATCTATATCCATTCTGCAATGAGACAATTAGTTACACATTCTTTCTAAATATGTCATCTTTAACAAGAGAAAATAAACACCTCTATTACCCAAAGCATTGAAATCTCTCAATTCTGTACTAGCGTTTAAGCAACCTATATGTTCCAATCTTACCTACATCACTATCACAGAAATTAATTTAAATACTGCTTAAAAGAGAAAAGACTAAAATTTCTCTCTGGATACTCAGCATTTTCTTATCTTTCTGTTCTAAAGATCCTCAGTCATCTAAAGGCCACAGATAAGACTGTTTCTTAAACTCAGCTTCTCATCCCACAATTATCTTACAAAACAGTACATATTTTAACGCCTCCGGCTTTATTATGCAACTGTCCAGTCACTGCTTTCACCCTTACAAACTATCAGGCAGATACTCACTGTGACCATGTCAAACCATCTAGATTTGCTGTCACTACAGGCTGTAGGAAGAGACAGCCAGCTAACTTCCTAACACTCTTCAGATCAGACTTCCCTTTCAAAACAAACGCTACCTCTGCCAATAGCACTTTCTGCATGGGAAAAAAAAAACCAACAAAAAAACATCCACCCACCCACCCCCCGACAACAAAAAACCCCATACAAACCCACCAAAATCCCGCCTAAAATAGTAGTTTTTAAAAAAATCTCAATCATTAACAGTGTGCTTCCTCAGAATAAGACGTGGTGGCTTCCTCAAGTACGTACCAGGAAATGGGATTAATGATTCACCAAGAAATGGAACTTGGAGCCAAAGAAATTATCGTAGGTAAATACCAAACCTAAAAACTGCAGGTTCAGTTACTAATTCTCTGGGTAAGAAGATGCACTGCTAGAAGCATTTAAAGAGAGCAGGAACAGTAACTTTCAACCTTTCCACCTTCTGTCTTCCCAAAAAGAACATGAAATAAGTGGTATGGAAAGGATACATGCCCGCCTCCCACCCTCCCTGCCCCCCCATTAACTCATGATCACATAAACACAGTCGTTGAACAACTAACAACTTTAGATGATCCAGCTGAGCATGATGTCAGTCATGTCAATGTGTTTTGTCCATACTGGTACAACTGTTTAAACCATGTAATTGATGCAACTTATATCTAGCATTTATCTTCCTTGCATCCTTCTAGAAATGCTATTTTCCAATTTTATCACTATTTTAAAAGCACTCTAAACACTTCTATGCAAAACAGGATTGCAAAAATCTGTAAAAATTACTTTTCCAGTTTTCCACCTATCTTGAAAAGGTATGATAAAGGAGGGGGGGGGGGGCGGCGCAGGGGGAGAGAAGACAAAATTGTTCTTTCTTTTACATCACTTCCATCCTGAACTTGTCATACCATTTCAGAGAATGACAGAAAGGCTATCAAAATTTGAAGTGAAATGCTAAATAAAAAAACCCAAAAAACTGAATAAGCTTAAATTAAGCTTTCTATAGCAAAGCATGGAAAGTGAAACGGGAAGAAAACAGGAAGAAAAAAATATCATTAAATCACACAAATTTCAGTTGAAATTCATTTGGCCTTGTTAAGAAGAAATACATTATGTGGTCAAAAAATGACAGGACAAGTAGTCTAGCAATACCATTAAGCCAGCAAAATGACAGTTCAAAGTTCAAAACTCCTGCCCAAACTAAAGAAATAAAAAAAGTCCAACTTTGGAAAGGGATAGAAAAATGTAAACAGTCAAGAAAGAAACAGATACTTGGCAACAGCCTACATTCACCGGATAGACTGTCAATGTAGTGATATTTAATCTACAAGAAAGGACAAGATTACGTTTTAACCACTGTTTTGACAGGAATCTACCAACCTTCCCCAAAACTCACAAGAGAAGTAATCTGTGCTTCATACTATATTCTGTCACTCTATACTACAAATAAAACTGAACCCTTAATTAGCTGTTGTTCTATAAATATTTCAATAGTATGTGTAATAAGCTTCTATACAGAAAGCAATTCCCAAGTTTTACTGTTTTGAAGTCATGTATATTTTAAGTTACCAACATCAGCAAACTACACATTTCTCAGTGATACTCCTCTGATTAAAAGAAAAAAAAAAAAAAAAAAGAGGAAGAGGAAGCTTCAGCAATAAACTTTCCAAAATTACAAGTTCATTTTCTCACTGAGGCTTGAAAACATCCCTCTTCAGGAAGGGTTCTGTAGTAACTCCTTTATCACATATGGAAGATAGGAAACTGAATTTATTTTCAAAAAAAGCAGTCTTCCCAGCTGACATGGTCCAGAAAAATCTAGAATTTATTAAGCTTGATAAAAAAAATATAGTCTCCTTTCCCACACTGGTCTTGGAAAACCACAGGGCGATCACAGCACTCTCCAAGACAATGCAGAACTCCTGAGCATAAGCAGACCATCACAGCCTGTATTTCAAAAGATATGGAAAACAACACGCCTGCCTTTCCACACAGGTGGCAGGTTGCCACTACAGGAGAGATCGAATACAATAGGCTAAATACACTTCTCACCCATTATTTACCCCCCTACCCACCCACCCCACCCCTTGATCTCAAAATTGATCAGATTTAGTAACTAACATCAGAACACATGTGAAATTAAGTATTTTGCATACAAGCTTCATGAAGCAAATACAAAACACATTCACAGTGAAGCTAACCCAAAAGGCACTTGCATACATATGAACTACGCATACTTCCTTCAACAAGATGGCTCACATGCAAAATCATGTATTTCTTCAAGTGCTTTATTAGACTGAGATCACCGTGAGATTCTGCATAGAGCAGGAAGAGGCATCTCATTAGAATGAAGGAAGACAACCAATGTGGAGTTCCAAAATGGAGTTTTGTCTCTGTTCTGATAAAAATTATTATCTATTTAGACAAACAGCACATTAATAATCTACTAAACTTTTAAGATTACAAAAATCAAATATGAGAAGCTAAAAAAAAAGGTAATTATCGAAGTTTCAACTGGAGCTTCTGAAGTGCAGGTTTGTTCGGACTCCAGCTTGTTCAACGCTCTGGGAAACGTTTTAATGAAGTTGCATCACAGAATGTGCACCAAATGAACAACATCTTATTAAAATTAACAGCAAATATGGAAGGAAGTAAGAGCTGCCTGTCATCTGACAGCAATAAAGGATAAAATAAGCCTCATCTGTCTAATGTGCTCACAAAGAACATTAAATGGTAATAAAATCCTATGACTTTTCCAAAAGTCAAGTCACTGGATAAGAAGCGTGACTTAAAACCTTTTTTCTTCTTTACATCCACAAACTTAGCTCTAGCACATCCACTATATTTCTAATTCTTCTGTCAATTTCTTTCCATTAAATCATCATGCTTGCTTGGGGTGGGGGGGATTTCTTCTGTTCAAACAGCCACGTTCATAATACAGACCTTGCTTAAGTTGAAGTAAAATGACACAGAAACAGAGCAGATGTTAATTAGTCTGAGCATACTTGATTAACATTTGCTTTAAAAAGTCAATAAAGAAATAAGCAACCTCAAGAATAAAAACCCCCAAACCTCTACAATGTCAACAATGATTCTACCCAACACTTTCAAAATGCAAGTCTTTACATTACATTATTTGCATTATCTCATTGGAAAGTTATTTCCATGATTATTCTAAATTTCCTGTTCAGATTAATTAACATTATGACTTTAAAATCATAAATTAGAAGCAAAGCATATACATGGACAGTGTCTCAATGCTGCTAAAAGGAAGCTGTTTTTTTTAAAAAAGTAAAACTTCTGATCATATTGTGGGAAAATTAAAAAAATTAACTGAGTTATCATTATTTATATATGAACATATTTTCTTCACAAAGTAAGCAGCCAAACACTTTCTAATTAATCTCTCCAAGACAAACTCCATACATCTCATAAGTAACCACCTTCATCTCAGTGCATCTGACTTCTTCACTACTTGCAAGAATTTTAAGTGAAGTGCTTTTGGGCCAAAATGCATCTACATGGATAGACTATAAAAGGACTTGAACTATACTTGAACTCCCTTACTCCTTTGGCATTTGGTTTTTTAAAAGTACGTCACATTATTTAGTATTTAAACTTAAGAGGGGCAGGGGCAGACACAACACTGAAAGGGTATTCCGAATTCCTATTTGCAGCAAATTTCCAGGAAAGCAGGTTCTTTACAAACTTTTTTCCAGTTTCTGCAGTTCTTTCTCCCATTGAAAACTCACGCCATACTCTCCCAGTTCCACGTGCCCAAATGTAGCAAACTGAAGCACCAGCATTCGGTACATAATAGAGTTCTACTCAATTGGCAATAGCAGACTAAACACTGAAACACCAAAGATGCACATGCTTAATTTTATGCCTGTAAGCATTTCCACTGAAAATGAAACATAAAATGTTACAGTCTGAAATATGATTTATTTCAAGTATTTTAGTAGCATCAACAACAAAGAAGTATAACTGAAGAAGAAAAGAACTGCTTACAAGTGGTTCTTCATTAGTAGCACAGAACCCCAAAACTATAAATGAACCCGCTACCTGCAGTTACGTTCAGTTACAAAAAAAAATACCAGCAGACAAGACACTGCCATATGCCAGACTGATTGAGAAATTCCAGTGTTAGGGAGAGAAAAGAACAGAACTTTTTCCAAACGAAGACTCAACACAGTCAGCAGGCTCTCTCCAACAGGTAATTTTCCATCACAAAGAAAAAAAAACAACAAAACAACAAAAAAACAAGCCAACTAAGTAGTAGCAGAGTAGCAGTCACAGAAACTGCTACATAGGACTTTTCACATACTCTCAAAACATTATTTTACTTCTACATTTGGCAGCAGAAAGCATGCAGAAATACTGAAACCCCACAGCTATATCAACTTTGTAACATTAACAGACCCATTAAGGAACCTAACATAAATGTTCTGTGGATGAACCTAACATATTTCCTAATAATAAATCACAGTGGGAATACAGACAAGAAACTAATTTAAAAATCCAAGTCTTACTGTAAAATGGGAGACTAAAGTAAAAACTTTAAGAAATTAACAAAGCATACTTGTTGCTCAACTTTCTCAGACTTAAGTTGGATTTCCCTTCAGAGATTAGTTTATTTAACTGAAAAGAGGTTAGCTATATAGCCATCTTTGTCCAAGCAATCAACACAAGAACAGATTTTGTTTACCTATCTGGAGGAAGAAGCAGCAGCCAGTCACTGCCCAGACAAGTACAGCACTCTCAGCCTTGGGTTTTTTGGTTTTGGTTTTATTTTTTTTTGGTTGGTTGTTTTTTTTTTTTAACCAGCACTACAGAAGCTTAACAGTACTCCTGTAAAAATAATTACTGGAATGTGACACTGCTCGTCCAAAATGTCATCGCTTGTTTCCCCAGGCAGTAACCCTATAGAACTGCAAAGCTACTGCCACTGGTTCATCAGAGAAAGTCACCAAAAGGATGCTCAGGTGTTCCTTTAAAGAATCTCTTAAAGAATGAACAACAACAACATCATCTCTGCAAAACTAAAGAAAGGAAATAGCGATGCAGTAAGGACAAAGCACGCATTTTAACTCCTGTTTCAAGCAGCTTCTAATTCCTGCTTGCCCTGATGATCACTAAGAAAAAAACCCCAATACTGAAAACGGAAGGGACCAGTCATACTTGCACATGAAAAACGGCAGCAATCAGAGGGAAGAGAGAAGAAACAGGCCTAACAAGATTACAGAGCCACAGCAGCTTGTTCAAAGTCTTCAGCTGCGTGATCAAGGAGTTTCAACGGTTTAACAACGAAGACCGTACCTCCCCGACGGCTTCAGGAAGCCTGGCCCCGAAGACGATCCCGTCTGCGGGCCCGCGGCCAGGAGAGGCAGCGCACCCTCACTAGCGGGCCCAGTCCCTCCTCGTTTACGCGGGCGGAGGCCTCGGCCACGCTGCGCGGGACCGCGCTCCCCCAGCCGCGACCGGGAGACCGGCACTGCCGGCAGGCAGCGTGCGGACGGGGAAGGGCAACGACGCCGAAGCGTGGCCCCGGCACACAACAGAGGGCCGGGACAACAGGGCGCCTCGGGCTCACGGGAAGGAAAGAAAATAAAGAGAGAAGCGGGGGGGAAACACCGGGCTACAGCAGCGCTCTAAGCCCCGTTTCTTAAGAAAAATCCTGCGCTAGCAGGGTGGAGGCCAACCCGCAGCACCAAGGCTCAGGGCCCGCACCTCGACGGAGGGGGATGGGGACGGGGCTACGTGATGGGAGAAGGAAGCGTGTGAGGTTTAAGGCAGCGGAGCTCAGCATCGGGTCGGCAAAAAGATGGGGGGGGGGGGGGGAACGGGAGGAGGGGGGAACAAAAGGAGGGACAGGGAGAGAAGAAAGACGCGAGCGGCCCACGGCCCAGTCAAGATTCGGGCGCCTGAAGAAGCCATTTTAGAGACAAGCTGCGTTGCCCCCACCCCTACCGGGCCAGAGGAAGCGGAGCGCCCCCACTCCCCTTCCCCGGGTCAGGTCACCCCCGCTCAGCACGGCCCGGCTAGGGACGGCCACTCACCCTCCCCTCGAAGTTGTTCTCCTCCACGTCGCTCATGTCGGCAAAGTCCTGGCCACGGGGCTGGGCGAACGGGGACGCTAGTCCCGAGCAGCAACTGTACCCACAACCGCTACTGCTATGATTGTTGCTGTTATTATTACCGCTACAGATATCGCTGCCGCCTCCCTCCCGCCAGAGCCTCGCAAACTGTTTCCCGCAGCAGCGCAAAATGGCGCCTCCGCTCCGTCTGCGCCCGACACCGCGCGGGGGGCGGGGCCCGGCTCGGCCCGCCTGTCACAAAGGAGGCGCCGCCGGCGGGACAGCGAGCGCGGCTGCGACAAGCTTCGCGGGGACCTGCTGCGCGTGCGCTGCCGCCACCCCCGGGGAGGGCGGCCCGCCCGCGGGAACGAGCCGGTGGGGAGCGCGGCCCGGCGCCAGGTGTGCGGGGCTGTCACCGCCCCCGGGCAGCCTCTCCGCCGGGCGGCCGCTGCCACACGCCCTGAGACTCAGCCCCGCTCCTCACCCCTGGCCGCCGCCCCCCGCTCGCCCGCTCCCGGCGCGTTCTCCGGGGCTCCGCTTCCCCGCCGCAGGCACCCATTTGTGAAGTCGGTCCGTGTAGGCCTCTGTTACTCTTGTGACGTACGGAATTAGACTCTATAACTCGAAAGTTATAAAGTAGGTATGTTCGTTGCGCGCAGATGCACGGGGGGGGATCGCTCCTCCACAAGCGTGCATGCCCGAAGTGACGAACCATCCCACATTTATACAATGAAACAAATGAATATTCAATTAACGCCTATACATATTCGTTACCTAAACCCGCTTCGTATGTTAATTAGCTTATCAGTCCTTTGCCTGGAATGTGGTGGTCTTGCAGGTTTGTAGGTGATTCATGTCCTTGTGACCATCCCATCTTCTCCAGCAAGGAGACTTAGCACTCCCTCCCTCTAGATAGCATTGGAATGTCTCTCATCCTTTTCTCATTCTTTTTTAAATAGCCCCTTTGTTAGAGGAAGAGGGGCAGGCGTCTCCCCTTTGTTAGAGGAAGAAGGGCAGGCGTCTCCTCAAAACTGTAGTTGTCTCCTCAGAGCTGTGTGCCTATGTGACCAGACACCGCACCCATGACCAGTCACCATACCCACATTCCTGGGCAGACATATACAATCACAATCGATGTCCATTGTCCCCATTTCACACTATTTCTCCATATCACTTGCTAGGGCAAATGGTTACTTAACATGTGGGGCTGGAAGGTTGCTTTTATTGTACAAATTTGAAAATGAAGCCACATGATTCAGTCTTGAATTCCTCTAGGAAACCAAGGGCTAACCTTTTGCTTACAATCTTGAGAATTTCCTTTTAACCAGGATTTTATCAAAAGGCTTATCTTTTCTGCTCAGTCACATTATAGGGCTTCTCTGTTCCCCCTGTGCGTTTTTGGCACTTCTTCCTCCGGCACACACCAAGAACTGCAGCAGCTCATACCTTGCAGGCAGCAGAGGCTCAGCACCGAGGTCAGATAGGTAGGTCCTTGGGTCAGAAATTGTCCAAAGATGACAAAACAGCCAGACTTGCTCTGTCTGCACCCAAAAAAACAGGAGAGCAGGCAAAGACGAGTGTCCAGCACCCGCCCTTTCCAGAAGCAGTGCTCTCCCCCCTTTCCCAGCCTTTTGCCAGTACTGGTAGCAGAAAGCTCAGCCGCTGCTGCTGCCCCAGCTCTGCATCTTCCTGGGGCAAGATCTGCCCTTCGGGGCTGAGAGGCTGTTCTGCCCAAGCTCCTGCTCTGGCTGGGGCTAGTTATCTTTTTGTTCACCATGGCTGTAACCAAGGAACGACCAGCCTAACTGAGTGCCTATCTAAGTGAGTATTCTCCAAAAGGAATGAGGCACTCGGTGGTGATTTGCAGGCAGGAGATGGTTCTCTGGAAATCAAATAACTTTGCTACATGAAGCATGCTCCCAGGACTTTAGACAATAGCAGTGTCCACAGAACCGGTTGCTTCCCTTTCCACAGCCCATCACATTGGGTCTCCAACAGCTACTGTGGTAGCAAGGTGGCAAGGTGTTCCAGTGGAGAAGCCACGTTAGTGCTGGCTGCTCATCCACAGCTTGACCCACAGCTCGAGGTTCTAACAGAGCCTTGGTATACACTCACCTTTATGGAAATGGTTTGTATTGCTTCCTACCTAGACCATAAATGATCTTGATTATTTCTTGATTCTACTGTAAGTGGAAGGCTGGAACTGTACATGCCAGCTCTTCCTCTTTTTCCTTCATGAATCAGAAGCAAATAATCAAAGAGTAAAGTTGCTCACAACGGCAAAGGCAGCAGTATTGGGGAAAGATCTTCCTTATCCTCTAGGTTTGTAAAAAAACTCATTTTGGCTGAAAGTTTCTTGCATGTCACTTACTTCAAAGGTTTTAGCCAACTCCTTAGCCAGCTCTTGTTTAATTACAATTCAATTTTCATTCCTAGGAGGCTGGCCTGAGTCTTAGCCTCTGATGATGTCTCACTTGCCAAAAGCCATTCTGAATCCATGTCATAATGTGTCTTTTATACCAGCTCTACTCCATTCAGATCCAGTAGATAGATTTGCTCATCTCCCTTTTCAAGTGTACCTTTATTAATAAAACAATTATTCTGCTACAAGATCACATATTCTTCTGCCATAATCTGATTCTGATCATAGCTGATTTTATCTATAATCTAACTCCAGGAACAAAAGGGAATGGGCATACAGGGCATGCTTAAATTCTGGAACGAAAATGCTTATCAGTCTTCTACCCATAAGGTGCATCACTGAAAAAATGGCATATGAAGAATCCATTGAAAATACATAACGGTTACACTAGAAATAAACCAAGCAGGAGAGGGAGGGAAAACATCAGGAGAATACAGGACAGGAATATACTTTTTGCTAAGATGTACATATAGAAGATCTGGCTACAGCCCCCATTGTGATTCCAGCTCCTGAGAGTTACACAAACATTAATGCACACATTCAGGACATTTGCATTATTCCAGCGGGACTTTTTCATTGCTGTGATCTTAAAATGTTCTAGCAATTAAGCCTAATAGAAAAAGAGCAATCACTGATACAAATACCAATTCTTAAAATGTCTGATCGAGTTTACATTTTAAATCGAAAACTACAGGCTCTCTTCACCATTTTTTCTGTAATTTCTGCCTTCATTGTTCTCTACGATAACTTTACCATAGTTTCCTGGAGTAAAAAGAAAATAAATATTTGATACTATATTTCAGCTTTAACTATTTTTTACTTAGTAAGACTGCAAAGTTGGTCTGTGTCTTTGGGAGCCTCTCTGCTAAATGAAAGATGGTTCAAACACGGAAAACAGCTAGAGATGGCTTAGAGGATACACTAACGTGATATAATTTGTATGTACTTCAATCATGTCTTACTGAGCTTTTTCAGGTAATATTAATACATTGTTGTAATATATTGTTAGCTTTAATGCAGTAATGAGTATACGGTATTCACAATTTGGGGGGGGGGGGGAAATGCACTTTGGAGGGAAAGATGGGCTCAGATTAGGCCCATTTCCTAAGGGTATAAACTATGGAGAAGGGCTGAGGAAGAGAGGAAAATAGGAGTGGCAGTAAGGTAAGTATAAGGTTGCTTATATTCTTATCTACGTATACAGATTAGAGGATTAATCAATTTGCTAAGGCAGCAGGTACACTAATCACAAAGCATATTGATTAGAATGCCACTTTCTAGCCATTACCATTAATAAGCCGTCTAAACATATAAGAGAGGAAAATCTTAATATGCATTTGAAAAGGAAAGAGCAATAAATATGCAAATTAATGTCAGAAGGATAGTCTACAGAGAGTGAATGGCATGGGAAAGAAACAAAGTTAATCTTGCAGCAGCAACCTGTTTTTGCTTCTTTGGATTTTGAAAAATAATACAGAAAAATAATACCGCAGTACAGCAGGTTTTTACTCCTGCAATCCTGGGCTTTTATCTATCCCTTGAAATGATGCAGAGAATATTATAACCCACAAATATGAGGACCATGTAAACACTGTTAAGGTTTGATTTTCATATGTCACCAAGGAGAAACAAGGTGCTTGATAATGTTTTGTGATATGTTTTTTACCACACACCTTGGGTAAGGGGGAAAAGTATCACAGAGTATTGTGAGATGCATGTCATGAAAGATGACGAAATACTTGAGGCCTTCAGGCAACAGGAATTAAGAATGTTATTAATAGTTGAGGAATCCTGTCAACGGAGGGTACGTTTATAATGGAGACAGATTTCTTAATACAATTTTGTGACCTCCAGGAGCAAATCTTCCTGTTATTACACCATTGACAGATTTCCCTTTCTCTCCCTAGTAAGCTCTAAATACCATATAAATTATATTTGTAAAGACATTACAGCTGTTCACTGCACATCTGTGAAAATAAAGGATTAATCACTGAGCAAATAGCGTAGTAATAAATGGCAGTAAATAGCTGCGGTACATTTGTTATGTGAAGTCCATTTCAGACCATCTGTTTTTGATCTTTTCAAGAGGAAATCTTCATGAGAAAATACCCACAGAAACTGGCGAGGTGATTCTGCTTTAGCAGATAATACTCCTAGCAATAATTTTATTGGTGCTGCACAATAGATAGTCAATCTGTTCACTCAAAAGCTTACTCAAATATTTCAGAGCTGGTTTTTTTTTTTTCTGCCTGTCCTCACTCAACATGGTATAATTTAGCAAAAGACTTTTGTCCATGGGATGGATTTCATAATCAAATAAATATATCATTCTTGCAATGCAGCTGCTTCTGAATTCCCTGTGGGAATACAGCCTTCTATTCAGTTCAACAATTGCCTAATTTTCTCTAATTTAAATTAACTCTCAGGTGAACGCTGATATTTTCCAGACCACCAAGAAAAAAACAACCAACTTTTCCAAAATGTTTCACAAGTCTCTGAAATAAGGGACTGTGAGCTAGTTGACATTAGAAAGTTTTATGATTCACTAGTTGACATGGTGTCAGCTGCCAACAGTTTTGTCTATCGACTTAAGTCTAGGCTACTAAGCCCTCTGAGCTATCGATATCCCTTTTTCTATTGGAGCAATGGATTTAAACGCTGAATTTTCCTACTTCTAATCCATGAAGAAAAAAACGGTTGAAACCCCGAAAGAAGCCAGGTAGCCTCTGACACACACTGGAACACAGGGAAAGCTGCAGGTGTGGGGGGACCGACGGGGAGCTGGAGCCGTGGTGGGATCAGCAGGCGGCCAGGACCCCACTTGTAACTATGTTTATTTTGCAGTTGCAATGTTGCAAACAGAACCTTTCCCTACACTCAGTTGCAACATCTGACCTGTAACGCGTTGCTCAGCTTGTCGCGACAGGGACAATCCTGAAGGGACTGAACTAAGGTGAACAATAGGTTCTCTCCTGCATACCTGCAACACTGCAGCTGTTGTGTGCCCTTACGGCTCACTGATGTCAACGTCCTTCAAGCATCCCCTTGCAGGAAGAGCCTGAGGTAACTCGCTGGCACAGTCCAGTACCCACAGCGTGTTGTGTTTACGTGGCTGTCACGGTGGGAGTCTATACACCGCCCCAGCCACGAGCAGCCTGTGCAGCTGCGGGTTACGAGAGCGAGTATGGCTGGGGGTGAAGTGTCCCTGCACCAGACCCGAGGGACGGAGCTCATCTCCTCGGCCACCGGCCGCACTCACTGCCGTTAGAGGGCAGGCACGGTACCTTCCCTGCCACGTCCTGCTGCGGGCACTCTACTTATGGACGTCAGCGGGAACTGCCGGCCACGGCCACGCAGCTTTCCAGCTTCCCATGCGTTCCTGTTCGGAGCCCGACGGTGAACGTTTCCGGGCAGGCCCTCCCGGCCCTCACGCAGCCCGCCTCGCTCCCCGGCAACGCGCTGTGGCTGTCCCCGCCGGCCTGGCGGCAGATCGACGCCCTGAGGCCGAGCCTCCTCGTCCGAGCGAGGCCCGCCCCGCCTGGCCTGGCCGCCCCGCCTCTCCCGCCCGCCCCGCCTCTCCCGCGCCCCGCCCCCGGCGGCCGAGGAGGCGGGCAGGGGGCGCGCGGCGGCGCGCTGGGCCGGGCCGGGCCGGGGGGAAGGGGCGTGGCTTCGGGCGGTGCGGAGCGGTGCGTCGCGAGGCGGGCGGAAGCGGAGCGAGCGGCGCCTGTCAGGCGGGCGCGGGCCGGGAGCGGAGGTAGCGGGCGGGTGCCGGGGGGGGCTTTGCCACGGGGCTGCCGCGTCCTGCTGGAGGCGCCGCGCCGGGCGGCACACGGGGGCGCGGCGCGGAGGAGCTGCGCCCCCCGGCTGGGGAGGGGGCGAGGAAGGGCCTCCGGCTGAGCGGGGTCGACGCGAGGCTGGCGGGGGCCCGGCAGCCCGTGTGGGGAGACGGGGCGGCCCCGCCGGGCGGGTGCGGGTGGAAGCGCCGGGCTTGGCCGCGGGGGGCGAAGGGGGAGGCGGGGGGCCGCAGCCTGGCTGCGCCTGCCGGGCGAACCCCGGGTTTCACCTCGCTTGAGCGCCCCGCTTTGAGCTCCCCCTCCCTCGGGCTCGCCCCCCGCTGCGGGGCAGGTTTATCCTGCTGGCTTCGGCCGTGCTTCTGTGCAGCCGCCAGCCCCCCCTGCGCCCCCCGTGCCCGCGCTGCCCTTGCGCAGCGGGTCGTGCTGCGGGGCTGCCCGGGCGCTGCCTGCAGGTCGGTCCCCCGGGGTGCTGCTCCCTGAGCTCCGGTTACCGGCGGCAGCGCGGATCTCCGGTGGCTGGTGGCGGGGCCACCGCAGAGCCCGCTGGCAGCTGCTCGGGTGCGGGGTGTGCCGCTGCCCGCCGCGGCTGAGCGTTCCCTTCGGCTGGGTAACCACCGCTGTGGTGCAGTGCCCTTGCGCGGGGAGGGAGCCCTGAAGGAAACAAGGGTTTGCTGGTTTCCTTCCTCGTGTGCAGTGGTCTTCCTGTCATAAACTATGACTGCAGTGACTCGGCAAGATTGATGCCGTGCTGGTAGTGTAAGGACTTAACTTTCGAAGAGGTAGAGCATGCATACAGGGATGTGATGGCACTTAGGAGGAGGAAATTTTCTTTGTTTGCTTAATTCCTGTTCAAGCAAAGGCAAGATCCTTAACAATGTTAGGTGAAGTGATCTATTGGCACTAACAGCTTTACATAAAAAAAAATTTTGTTTTGCTTTTTGGATATTATATTGTATAAAACTTCTTGACAGCAAGAGTTGTGGAATAATGCTTCCTTCTTACAGTACAATAAAACGGCTTTTATATGTAACATCTGATGATGTTTTAACTACATTTTTGATCCTGCATTAAATTTATTTCACTATATACTGTTATCTCTCCTTATTTCTATAGCACCGTTAATCATTCATTATTAATCAACTTTCTTTTCAGTTTCTTAATCTAACATGGTAGCATCCTGTAAATTCTCTTTCATGTATCTTGTAACCTAAAAGATACTGACAACTAGAATGGAGCGTAGTTTTTGTGTTTCTGTACCACAAAGAAAAGCAGAAAGAATTTTTGTTCTGTCCTATGACATAATATGGGGTTTCTTAGTGCAATGTAGGTCAGGTTAACAACTGGGGGGCACAGGGGTTGTTGTTGTTTGGGGTTCTTTTGGTTGTTGTTTTGCCACCTCAGTGGGTGAATTAGGGGCTGGGGAACAACACAGTTTTTCACTGTGAAAAGTGAGCTTTGTAGAAATTGTGACTTTTTTTTTTCAACAGAACCTTCAGAGTATTAACATGCTGAGCGTGATGCATGTGATTTGTTCTAACTAATGTGTTTATTTTGGAGCAAATGTCATGAATTGCATTCTCGCTCATGAGAATATTAAAGAAAGTAAACAATATGAAGAGGATAGTACTTTGTAAGTAGCATCTTATTCTAGTGTTGCAAGTGGAGCAACTGCAGTTTTAGATCAGATGTAGAAATTTATTGCTACCTTTGTTCCCGTTTTGACTGCTGGAGACTCCCATGTGTATAAAGCCTGAATTATTCTGGCCTCTTTTTGTTATTTTATGTGTTAGAATATATAATTTTTAATAATTCATTTTGGGTACTTGAGATCTCTAGAGGGTTAAGTAATTATGCTGGAATTCCTTTGGTCTAGTAAATAGGTCTTTTTCCTAAAACTTTTACAGTTGGAAAGAAAGCTCCTTGTTTTTTTTTTTTTTTTAAGCTTGTGTAGTCTCTGCTTTTAGGGATTTTGTTTGGCTTTTAGCTTCTTGAAGGAGGCATTGGTATTAGTTAATCATATACTGTGATTTAGCGTGGGGATTGAACGTCATTTAACTGCTAAAAGTAAGATATTTTCCTGGGAGTTCATGATCACTTGTACGTTTTCCAAGAATAGTTAAGGGTGCTAGTTTTTGTATCTTGCCCAAACTGTAAGTAGGATAAATGCATGCTGTCAGCTTAAATTGTCAGCTGTGTAGTCAATGTATCTGAAGACTAGTAAGTGTCAAAAACAGTCATTAAATTGTTTGACTAGCTGTCAAAAATCTGTGGGGTTCGGTCATGCAAATGAATGTGTTTTGTCCTGATACAAGTTTACTGCTAAAATGTACTTCATATGGTATTTGTTATTTGACAAATTCTTTCACCTGTGATTGAAAACTTGTACCATTAGATGGGCTGGGTTTCCTCAACTAAGCATTATTAATAGTCTTCTAAATTTTCTTTTATGATTAGCAACTTTACAAAAATTATTTGTGTTACCATTTGCCAATTTAAAAGGTTAATTTTGGATTGCTCAGAACTAAATAGGTACTTTGCCTATGTAAACCAGAGCTTAGACTAGAGGCCTAGACAAGAGGACTTAAAACTTACTCGACTGAAATTGGTCTCTTCAGTAATATCAAAGAAATAAGAGGCTGCCATGATATATATAATCCAGTTAAATCTTGGGTACCTTCTACTTTAACAATAAAACATGTTGCAGTGCATACCACTGTGGTGCTGTGCTTAACTACTTTCTGTCATAACCCTTACTATGCTAACATAAGCTGACAAGTCAATCTAGAAATAATAAAAAGATGTAGAAGAAGAGATCTTACCTGTCGTGAATATTTCCTCCAGTGATATTTTTCTAAAATCTTCAACTGGATCAGCCTCCTGGGAAGGAGCATGAATTTGAGGCCCGGTCTGTATTGTAGTTTTGCCACCGAAACGTACTTTGCTGGACACCTTGCACACGTCCATACTCAGTTTAAATTCTGCAGGTTTCTTGAAATAAAACCAGACAAGCTAAATTCTTCCTCTCTCCCCAGTGGTACAAGCTTTCGTGTTAGCCTTCTATCAGAATTGTGTTTGTGTGGATGCTGCACTGCGTCTACATGTACAACCAGTTCTGCAGGACCGATCTCTCCAGCATTGCAACCATTGCTTTGTTAGTTGACTCCCCCCTCCCCTCCTCTTTTAATTCTCTTTAATGACACCCCCCACTTCCTTTTAGTTCTCTTTAAAATGTTCAGTGAAAATCTCTCTTCTCAGTACCCTACATTTATCATCTTGCAGGTATGGCTCTCTAAACTAGCTAAAATTAGCTAAACATTATCATCTCAGAGGGAAGTTTTGGAGGCCTAGGGGCTTTGGAAAGAGTGGTGCAAACACAGCTGTGGAATTTCACAAGGGAGTGGAGGTACTAGCTGGGACTTCGCAGGGGAGTACTTGTCATAGCCTAGTGTTCAAATGCAATGAAAAAAATGTGGCAATCTTACCAGGGAAATGGGAAGCTAAAAAGGTAACTCGTGCTCTGTCATAACTGCGGTTCTTACGAGCAAGGGTCCTACGTGTGACCTGACCGGCAGCAATAAAGCATAAAGAAAAACAGAGAAGTGTCCCAGATGGAATGAAGCTGAGATTTTCTTGGGTTCTGTTTTTTTAAGAAGCTGATACAGAGACATAGAAACATTTTGAGGCCCAGATGGACCCAGTGGGAGGAGGGGAACTTCAGCAAGTATAACATGCTGTCCCCATTGATATCTGCTTTCTTTAGTTTTCTTCACAACTCTTGCCAAGTCATTTCCCTTCTCAAAATCTTGAATCTTGGCTGACTGCCCACAGGCAAGGAACCTTCTGTTTTTAAATAGTTGGTTTATTTTAAAAGTGTTCACTGGCAGTAGTAGGCAAAATATAGGAGGGAGGCACTGAAAAAAAGCCAGGATACTTTAAGGTATCAAAAAGTACTTAAGCAGTCTCCTTAGATGTAATGCAAATTAAAAGCAATCGTGGACAGAAAGTGTAAAATAAAAACAATGCAAATAGGACTACAATTAATTCAAATTAGAAGCAAGTTACCAGTATTTCTAAAATAGACAGGCAAAAGGTAGTCTGGTGTTTGGGCACTCAGATAATTTTATACCAGAGCCACTGTAAACTTGATGTGTGGGTTGTCAAGTCTAAAGCAGTATGTTTTTGCTTTCAACTCAAAGTCCAGCAACAAAACAAATAGGTTGTGAGCTTTTCTTAGAAGCCTGTAAGAGGTTAAAACTCTTCCTGGTTTAAGGTACGTTTGAGGTTGTCCCAGCAGCTTGTAGGCAGTGACAACATCTGTCTGCTTGGTGAGCTGTGACTTTTGTTGGCCCAGAATACCCTTTGGCTGCATTGAGAGACAGGGACTGGTGGGAGCATGCAAGATTTTCGTTCTTTGTTGCAGCACTGTAGAAGAATAGCTATTCTTGATAGTTAGTTACCCGTTTTTTCTATTCTCTTAAACCTCATGGCTTTCTATGATTTCACGATATCCATTAAAGGTATTCCCTGAAAGGCAGGTAGCAATAAGGCAAAGAGATAATATTTTTTTTTTCCTAGTTCCTTGGTTAATTGCAAGTCTAGGGCGTGCAGAGACAGGGAATGAAGGAACATATGCTGTGGGATAAGGTATAAAGATAGATAGATGTCCTGGAAAAGACACCAAGCACTAGGCAGACTCCTTTGGCAGCACATCCCAAAAGTGGTACAGAACCACTAAAACCTGTGGTCCAGCAGCTGTCATACTGATAGGGCAGCCTTTTATTTTGCTAGACGTATGCCGCCTTACCTATCCTTAAGGTGGCAGCGTGTTGTATAGTGCTATTCTTTTTGCTTGAGCCTAGCAGGTAGTGATATAAATTCTCTCTTCTATTGACTGATCTATGATGCAGCCTCAAAAGACCCTCAAGTCTCATCAGCCCACGGATACAGCATTTTGATGCGCTTTGTTGTGTCAGGCATTGCTGAGGTTTTGTTGATAGGGTATCCTTCTCTTTTCCATCTCTGCTGGTGACATTTTTCCGTTGAGCAAATTTTACAGCAATGATCATAGGAATACTTAACAAGCTGAGAGCTGATCTTGTCAAAATACAGCTGCAACATGGTTTCACTTGTCTGGGGACATGCACTGCTGTTAATTGTTTGCTTCCAAGTATGATGTTCTGCTCTTTTATGGTTCTATGCAGCTGTCTGAATGAACCTGATTAATGAACCTGGGAACCAAAAGGTAGTGTTGTTCTGCCAGTCACCAGTACCTAGGTGCCGGTACAGGAAAATGGTTTTATTGACATCTTGTCAAGAACTCATGTGCTGTTAAAGATACGAGGATTGTGGTTCTTCCTTGGGCACCAGTTTAAAATATGAATTATGTGGGTAAGATGATTTATTAAACGGTGTTATGTCTAGGAATAGAGAACTGAAGTTTCTGTGTATTGCGAGGAGTTACGGTCCTATGTAACAGGACACGCTTTCCTTCTTTGGGCACCTCTTTGTCAGCTGCACTTCATGCCAATTTTTCTCCTGCTGCTAAACCAACCAACAGTCATCTAAGACTGCAAATTACCAGAATGCAGACATCATTTTTGGTGTTCCAGAAAGTCTCAGCATGTAACTTTTGGGCTTCTTGGTGCTTATTTCATTGCCCCTGTCTTCAAAGATTAAATTGGTCAGTGGAAACATTCTATGCGTTTTTGTGTGTCAGTCATTCTTTAGACTTCCCATATTCATTGCTGCACAGCGACTGTGCTAGCAGGCTTCCAAATAACATAGAACTAGCTTTTCTGCTCTTGGAATGGTAAGCACAATGTCTGCCAGCTGAGTAATGGTGATGCTCAAAGTTTTCTGTTGGAAAACAAAAGATTTTGGAGGATGCAGAGGTAAATGGGCTGGGTGGAGCACACTCTAAATAGATAAAAATAAGGAAACTGGTAGGATACAGTTGATAGAACAGTGGAAATATTCTCTGGTGTTCTGTACTGCCCTGTGATTTTTGTCTTCCTGAAACATTTGTTGGCTGTTGTAGAGGTGTATCATCACGTCTGTTTACAGCACAGCTTATTGTTTACTAATACTGTACCCTCACTGTACTCAGAGTTGTTTCTCATATAGACATAATTTTAATATGCTAATTTAAAATCCTTAATAACTTCATAAATTTGTTAGGCTACCACTGAGATTGTAATAAATTCCTATTTCATACTGTACAATTATTTAATAGTAATTATTACTGTCAGCTTTTATTTATACTGTCCTAATTTCTGTCTGCTGTCTGTTGCATGACAAGTTTTTTTACCCCTCTGTCCTCTGTCTGTAGTTGGATGCAGTCTCCTATGACTGTATCTGGCTTTTTCTTTTTTTAAATCTCTGTCATGATAAATCACTTCTTGTGTTTATACGGTTAGTAATAACAACTCATTGCAAAGCTAGACTTGCTTTTGAATTTCCTCTATTGTGTTGTTGATAATAATTTGGCAGTGATCATAATTTGGCAGATAAGTATTATGGTAGTAAGTAATAGATTGATTAAAATTCCTGTTTATCAAGGCTGCTTTCTTAATATAGTAGTTCGTTAGAGACCTATATAGGTCTCTAGGGTATCTCTGAAGAACAACTACCTGAGTATTCGCCATTCTAGTTTTCAAAATGTATAACCAAAGAGGTGAATTTATTGGACTATATATTAACAATACTATTTTCAGTGCATTTTTCTTGACTTTATCCTTCAAGTCTTTTTGATCCTTGAACAGAATGGGATTCTCAGGCTTCAGCTTTCTTTATTCTTCGCCTCTTGTTGATTCTGTTTTGTTAGTTTTTTGCTAAAGCTGCTTACTAGTAACTACCAAAAATACCGGACGGGCCTGCTGCTTTCTTTTCCTCTTACAAATAATCATCTTCATCTGTCCTATACATTTTTCAAAACTAGAAGGTACCTACCATGTTTGCAGCACAGTTGTAAATTTACCAGGCTGGTGCTGATAACCACTTCTAGTGGTTTAGGAAGGCTGAGATCTCTTGGGTGGAATAGAAAAATGATGACAAATATGTAGTGGTCTTTCATGAGGTGACTTGACTAGAAGAACTGACGGTGCTGTAGGGTGTGTTGTAATCTTTTAAGGGTTTGAGTAAGCCTTGTTTTCACGATACCCCAGGGTTGTTTCAGAGGGTGTATGAGGCATTCCTTTGCCTTACAGACTGTTGCGTTTTTTGTGTTCTACATGAATATAATCTCTGGGTTTTGCTGGGAATAAGTAAAGCAGCATCTGAGGAAGACTTTGCAACAAAATTCAAGTATGGTGTTTTCTAAGTGTGGGCTGGTTTCTGTGGAGAAGGGTCAGTATTCAGACTGAAGTCCAATGCTAATGTTTAAGTAGCATCAGAGATCCTGGAACTTTGCTTTATTACAGAAAATATAGTAATTGATTTTCTCTTGCCTTTTCTTTGGCCCTTATTCCTTTTGTTTCATGCACTCAATTAATATAATTTAGATATGACTGATATTGGAACACAGCTCCAGAGGATAGAGACAAGATTATTTTGTTTTGGAGAGGATGAGTGCCTTAGTTCACTGCCAGACGTGTCTGTCAGTGTTTGTGGTGGTACCGCTGGACAATCCTAAATCCATGTTGGCAGTCTCTGGCAATACGTTTCTTAAACAACCAGCACTGGCAACAGCGAAGAAAACCAAACTCTTTATGTGTCTGTGAAGGGCAAACCTAGTTTCAGATCCTCTCTTCAGGAATTGCTTGTAGTTCCAAGTTCTAATGTTGCCCCTGGCTTGGGCTTGTCATTTTCAGAATAATTTAGATATGCATGTTGATTTTTAAAGAACTTTGGAAAATGGCCACTTGAATTGGTCCCTTCAGGCTGCCTATTGAAGGGATTATCTGGAAGATACTCTCTTCTTCGTGCATTCTTGGATTGCTACTTTGCCTGCGCATTTGGGTCAGGGGTTTTGTTTGATTTTTGTTTGTTTATTGTTAGGTTTTTTTGGCTGTTTTTATTTTTTGGGGGGTTGTTGTTGGTGGTGTTTGTCATGGCGTTTTTTTGGTTTTGTTTGTTTTCCTTGGTTTGGTTTTTGTTTTTTCCTTTCTGTCCTCAGATTTTCAAATTTTGTCCCGGCTGTGCTCCTTCATCTTCATGGTCCTCTTCCTTTTGTCTCAGTCTCTGTGGTTAGGAATGGTAGGAATTCCAACAAGGCATAGCTCTGATGTGCCCTTTTTCCCTGTTGCTTTCTGCAGTGCTTTGCCCTCCTTTGCCATAAAAGCCCTTTAGCTGGGGTTGAAGAGTGGTTGCCCTGGGTTCCTACTTGGGCTAAGTCGGTGTAAAGAAGAAAGTCTTGGCTTCCTTTTTCCCCTGCTCAGGGAGTAGTGTGTAAGCAGGAGTTGAGACAATGAGGGAGAAGAAAGAGACAGTCACAAGAGACAGTGTTTCTTATATCTATGCTGTTATCTCACAGGATATTACTTCTGAATTACTGAAAAGAAAGGTCCATTTTGAGGACAGGTTTTGTTTAAACTATAATGTTCTTGTAGAGAAGTGCTGACCCTTCAGGGCAACAAGAGGTAAAAGAGTATTCCAATTCATCCATTTTACTTATTGTGCTATTTTTCTCCCTAATAAGTACACCTTCTGCTCTGATAGCCTTTTTTCCTGCTTGCAAATCACACGGGTATAAGCTTGCTTTTTGTGTTTATTTGTTTGTTACTGCGCACCATGTAATGCAGGAATGGTCTTGCATGGAGCGTGTTACGGGTCACTAGAAGTGCACATTTCAGGAAGGAGGAGGGGACCGTATCTCTAGAACTTTGAAATCACGCTGGAATTCATTAAGGGAGAACGGCCTCTAAAAATGCATAGGAAAAGTGACAAGTGCATATAGTTCCCTTCACTTTGGTATACCTTACTCCCAGTTCCGTTGCCCACTGTTAGTATTTGGGTGTTATGCCATTTGCCCAGCAGGTTAAGTCCTTGATTTCCATTAGTTTCAATAGTCAGCGTGTGCACTGTGCATCAAAGATACATGGCAGAGACCCAGCCTGCAATTCTTACTGCTCCTTGGCAGGAGTTTATTCAATCTGTTCCTCTTGGCTGGGACTCTTATCCTGGCTTGTGGTCTTATTTACAGTGTGATGGCAGAGTTATTTCCACTCCAAAGCTCTGTAGTGATACTGTCTAAATGCTTCAGGACGAGATACAGCTGGAGATCTGTGGAGAACTGAACCAAAATTCTGCAAGAGCTATCTGTTATTTTTAGACTTCTTTTAAAAAAAGTAATGGGGTTGAAACTTGTCTCTCCTGGAGAGGTACTATTTGGTCTTCTGAGCCATCATGTGAATACCCTACTCCTGGACCTCAAATGTAACTATTTTTCAATATATTTGACTATTCAGGGATTATGTAGATGCATGATGATGTAGGTGCAGTTTATGCTTTAAAGTCTGAGTGCAGAGCCATGGATTTGGCAAAGAACTAGGGAAAAGAAGTTCTGGTTAGCTCATGTTTAGGGGGGATCTGTTTCAGGAGTTCTTTAACCCCACAATTCCAGATACTCGCACTGATAGTGTAGAATGTCCTTTTTTATTGTTTTCTCTCTTATTTTATGTACTCAAGATAAATTTGCGTCTTAAAGACAGTTTTGGGGGGTAGGCACACTGAACAAATTACATCCCACTGGATTTACAGTGGCGTTTCAAAGTATTGCATGTTGGCTGTCTGTCCATGTGCATGCTCATATCCCATAATTTAGGTGAAGTAAACTGTTCCTCGTCAGTGACTTGTGATTGCCACCCACATTAGTACACCAAACAGTGAAAGTAAGATTTTATGTACTGGCAGTTACTAGAAAGAATTTTACACGCGACAACTTGTTACTTTACAGCACTTTTGGTGTCCAAGTCCTAATATTGCCCCTGCCCTGGGTGGATCATGTTGAGGATAATTTAGATATGCATGTTGATTTTAGAACACCTCAAAAATTTGCCACTTGAATCGGTCAGATTGGCCTGCCTATTGAGAGGATTATCTCAAGAGTGAAGGTGAAGATAAGGGACAAGCACAAGCAGTAACGCCTGTGTTTGCAGCAGACGGTGGCACGTTGGCATAAGGCCAGTTGAACTGGCCCGCAGAGGCAATGTAAAATACCGTGGAGGTGGAGTTCTGTTTAGATGAGTACTTAGCAAGAGAAGAAATTCAGTCTCAATATTCTAATAAAAATGGAGGCCTGACTACTACTATAGAAAGTGTGGTGAGGAACCCTATTAAATGTGTCACTTCAGACTAGAAGCTCCCTCTCAAAAAAGTATTGAATAATTGGAGACATTTCAGAGGTGGCTGAAACATGAGAAATATGAGGTATCCATATGTAAAGAGACTGAAAAGATTGGATTAATTTGAGGGGGAAAAAAAAAGAGAATGATACATATGTAAATATATATATATATACACATATATGATGAATCTGGAACATCTGCTGTCACCGCCTTATAACACAAGAAGTGGGACACATTTCAGGGAGATTCCTACCAAGTGTTTTTTAAAAAGTATGTTTCAATCCATTATTGGGCATTCAAATGTATGCATTTATAATAAAATGGAAATGGATTCTGTGTTGTTCCCTAACTATTGCTTCAAGTTAGGTTGAAAAATTTATTTCTGTTTTAAAAGCATGTGGCTTGAGGCCCTCAACTTGAACCACTCCATGTGAAAATGAAGGTTCCTTTAGTCCTGCACTTTGTTTTGTTTTTTTTGCCCCCAATACAGAGCTACTGAAGATGTCTGACTTGTATTACTTCAAATTATCTGGACATTTGCTGTTTAACTGCTGAAGCTTTCCTACCACTTGTTTCTCTCATGAAGCCTTAATCTATTGAGGGATCAGAATTGCCTGCTATGGTAAGACATTTTTACAGTGGTAGTAAAATGCTAAAAGTGGATGCAATGTGCCAGTTAATTTTGGGTTTATTTCTTTACTTATTAGCAAGGCACCAGAACAACAAAAAATCTTAATGCTGTGTAAAATCAGAAGAGGATGATGCCCAACTTCTAAGTAATCAGCCAAGAAATTGTTCTGCATTTTATCTGTTTATACTTGCCCTATGCTTCTAAGTGAGGAGTAAGAATCAAGTGAATAATTTCACAAGATCCTTTTCTTGTGTGTAGATGCATGTGTAAAACTCATCAGAATGTTGTGTGTAAGTGTTTTACAAGTCTCTTCTAGATATTGCGTTTTGTTTGAAATGCATTTGGATTTAATGTCAGTCCAAATTACAATATTTAAAATATTTAAGGTGATTCATAGAAGCATGGAAGTTTTGATTTTTGGAGAATAAAAATTGGTAAAAGAGGAGGAAACCTTGTCAATAACATGAGATAGAAAGATGAATGCACTTCTCAGCAGATACAAATCCACAACTGCATGCTAGATTATGCAATAATACTGCATTTGGAAACTGGTATTTGTCCTTGACCTCAACAACTGTAGCAGTTCTTAATAACAAAGTCATATTTTACAAATTTCAGGAATCAAGACCAACTACAACATGAGAAGATGTATTCAAGATGATCCAGCCAGGAAGATTTTTCACTTCATAGAAATCTTATTTTTGTTTAATATGTAATATAATTTGACAAAGCCAAGTTCAATTACTTATATTAAAATTAAAGCACACCTCTCGCCTTCATCAGAAATGTTTCTAACGTTTTCAAGAAAAAATATGTCCCAGAAACTGAGCATGTTTTTACTAGTTTTTGGCATCATTTGGGGTTTGATGTTGCTACGCTACACTTTTCAGTATCCAAGACGCCAAAGCAGTGCTGAGTTGCGTGGACAGATATTAGATCTAAGTAAAAGATATGTCAAAGCACTGGCAGAAGAAAATAAGAATTTAATGAATGGTGGTGGTGCAGCATCTATGGCAGGATATGGTAAGAGGAAAAAATCCATACTAGTTATTTCAGTATCTTTTCCTGAAAACTCTAAAGTTACACTTTTTTTTTCTTCTTTTAAGTAATATATATTGCTCTTCAAGGGAAAAAAACTCTCTGTATTTGATTTTTGTTTATTCACTGAAGTTGAAGATTAAGAAGTGGTGCAAAATCAAGCTTGAGACATGAGACTTTTATTTTCCAGGAATTTTGTAGATATCTGCATGTGTATGACTACTGTTACTTACAGGATTAACAGTAACATTTTGCTTTTTCTGAATTTTAAGCTATTGAGGAATTAGCATGTGCTTTATGTGGGGAGGAAGTTTTAGATTAAGTCATTTCAACATTCCAGATTCTTCTTGTGCCTCATTGCTAACTTTCTGCTTTTATTTCTTAATTTTTCTTCTCTTTAAGTAGTAAAAAAGCAGCAGAAAGCAACGTAGTAGTTGAGTCTGCAGTTTTGAGACTGTAAGGCAATTATTAATTTAGCTGAATCTCCCCTTGGGTTAGAAGATAAGATCCCTTGTCTCTAGAGCTTTCGTACTTGTTGCATCGTACCCGTCTGATTTACCCGTTAACTCGATGAATATGTGACCAGTATTCACTGTCTTCTGAAATACAGGAAACATAGTTTTGAGATCTTTTAGGAAAACTATAAAAATGTCTTAATTTTAACTCTGGTCCCTCATAGCTTCTCTTGAGGGAAGGCTGCAATGAGCTTTAGCTAATCCCTTACAGGTTAGGTTTGAGGAAACTACCTGTTCTGTCATAAAGGAAAAAACATATCTGTGAAAATTTTTTTCTTTTTTCTTTTGTGAAAAAAGGCTTTAAAAGAAATACTTAATATCTATATGTATGTAAAAATGTATATTTAGGTACTTTGATCCCATTCTTAAGGAATCCTTAAAAAGGTGCGCTCTGCCAGTTCTAGGATGCTCTTTATAGGCACTCTGGTTAGAGTACAAACGGCAAAAATGCATCTGAACGCTTTTTGCTGCTGCTCAGGAACAAGGAGGCAAATCTGTGGTGACAAGATAAGCAGGAGGCAACCCAAGAGGAGAACAGTATCAAAATGGCTTAGCCTTTAATTCTTTCATTCATTAAGTTAACATTTTTGTAAGAGACTGCTTTTTCTTTTCTTCTCCCTTTCCCTCCCACTTTTTTTTTTTTTTTTTGCCTTCAAGGATTTTCTGCCTTTACTGTGTAATTACTTCTCTGTGTGATTTGTTTTAAAAAACCCTTGTGTACTGCAGCTTTCTACTGCTATATAGGTCTTACAGTGTATTTCCAAATGAGATTTGCCTTCTGAGGTTGTTTCTGAAGTTTAATTTTAAAAAAAATGAAGTCCACTGTTGATTTGCATGCTGATCATCAGACGTACAACTTGAGCAGGCGATTCCTTCCCCGGGCTGTTGAGCACAGGATGGTACTGCAGCGTGCTCAAACTGGAAAGCAGTTTTTTTGGGTTTGGTGGGTTTTTTTTCGTTTGTTTCGGTCATGTCGTTCCCTCTGTACCCCCCACAAGGTGATATCACTAAACAAGAACTAGTTAAATTTAGAGGGAGGGACTGACCTGAGACTTTTTAAAGAATTACTAAATTTACTACAGATGTTTTAATTTTATCTGGGTTACTCTTCTTTTTTCACTTTAATATCTGTGTTTTTCCTCTCCAGTTTTTCCTGTTAGTTAAGAACTGATTTGGGGTATATATGTGTGTGTGTGTGTGTCAAGGGTAAGAAAGGGGGACTGAGTGTGTCTGCCTGTGTTGGGGGGAACTTAACGCCTTGTAAAACTTGGTAAGTTTGTTCGTTTTTTCCAAGAATGAGAGAAGGTGGTGATAGGAACATTGACAACAGTGTAATTAGCTTTTGCTGAAAGGTTGTTACCTTTTTTATGTTCCAAAATAGGGTCTTTTTTTCTGCTCTTCCTCTTGTTTTTCAAATAGTATAGGCCTAAACGTATGGAATTTTTTTTCATACTTTATAGCTTGTGTAAGAAGTGGTAAGATGCTTTCTCGTAACAGATCTATCCTGCAGTAAAACTGCTACTTAGAGGAAAGCTGTTAAGGACAACCTTTTTTAATGCGGGAAAGTATTTAAAAATATTCTGTTGCTGTCCAAGGCTAAAAGGTGTCATAGCTGGGTATTGTAGTGCTGTTGTCTGGATGAAATTTGAAATACTGCCTTTAAATAGTCATTAGTCTAATGCTCCAACTAGTGGTTTTGTTCTTACACTTGAATATTTAATTGGCTTCCTTCACAGTTCACTATTATGGTGGTATCTTCCTTGCCTAAAATAACAGAGAAATGGTATTAAAGAAAAATCAAGCAGCTGTTCAATTGCACACTTGTATACTAATCTGCATTCTTTCCCAAAAAGTATAGTAGGAAGGATAGCAAGTCTTTAAGATGTGAATATGTTGAGATAGCAGTTCTTTTTCACCACACATAGTAAATAATATGATTTTGTTTTTTCCATTATTTTCAGCTGATCTTAAGAGGACGATTGCTGTTCTTCTGGATGACATCTTACAACGCCTGGTGAAATTGGAAAACAAAGTTGATTACATCGTTGTGAATGGCTCAGCAGCAAATGCCACTAATGGAACTAGCAATCAGGTGCCAGTAACTTCAAATAAACGTGTAAAATCAGCAAGCAACACTAGATAGCAAACAGGGCCACTTTGCCTTGCTGCATCTATGATGGGTAATATTTAAAACAAGCTTTTTATCTCTGGCTAGGGCAAAGCAGTAGCTGACTGTAAAAGAAGCGTAAACTATTATACTGTATGCTGGCTCTGTGTAGGCCTAACTTATGTGCATAGGTTCTCAAAGCATTATTTCATTGCCTTTGAACAGTACTTCTGAAGTGATCTTTGTTGTCTTTAAAGATATTTTGATATCATGATTTGATGTAGTATGCCATTGGATAATAACAATATACAGAAAGCAATGAGGAACTTATAGGTAGGTTTCTAAATATATTTAAGTATAAATACAACATATCATTTGGATAGGTGAGCAGTATTGTAGCTTATTCATTTTTTGTGATCTGCATTAAGCCAATGTAACTGAGGATAACACATTGTTAAATAGATATTAGAAAATGTGTATACTTATAATATTTTGTTACTCATTTACTAAAACAATATTGATGATAGCATTGGCAGTAATATTTTAAAATTGTGACCCAAAGAATGTCTTTATTTGCACTATCTGGCAGAATAGCTAGAGAGAATTTACTGTATATTTAAGAAAATTAATTATAATAGGAAGATATCCTAGGTAGTAACACTGTCCAGGTATATCTTTACGCTGGAGTTAGGGCAGTTAGATTATCAAAAGCAAATCATAATCTGTGATATCTTAGAAGATTATTTCTTACAAAGATATTTAAGTGTATGTATTTTGTAATTGCAGATAAAATTATTTAAGTGATGGAAATATGTTTTGGATATGTGAATACTGTTTATTTTTATTCATTGCGGTTTCTTTTTAACTTTTTAGTACCTTGCAATTTGTGATGAGCATAGCACACCATCTCCCTGATTTCCTTTTTTGATTAGGAGGAAAAGCAATTAAGGGAAACAAGGCATCTCTGCATTTAACAGAGATACATGTACTAAGGGTATCTTACCATGGAATATGTGAGAGCTAAGGTAATGTTTGCCTTATGTGTAAGTTAGCCTTACAGCAAAGTAAACTGCAGTGTGGGCGCACTGTATTTCAAAATGTTACGGAAGTCATATTAAAGAGAAAGTGACACTGAGCCTGTTTGTTTTGTGTTGTTTTTTGTTTGTTTTTAAATGTACTGAATATTTGAGGGGGGGGTGTTATGTTCAGGGACTTTTGCCAAAAGTGTTCTTTGAGTGGGTTTTTGGGAGGTGCTGGATGATATACTATCCAAAGTTATGTGTTCTTTCTTCTATTTCCCTGCTGACCTGCTGATATTCTGGACTGTTCTAAAGGAAAATACACTTACAACCTTAGTTCATATGCAGATGATTGTTTTCTGTCACATTTTGTGTAAACATGTACTCACTTCAATGCAGAAAGAGGAAAGGAAAATAAATTTGTAATTGTGCTTGTAAAGGCTCCTTTTTTTTTTTTTTTTAACAGTCTTGTCATTCCTGCTACATGTGCTCTAGATGTTTCTGGACTGGAAAAAATGTACATCTCTGAAGTTTAGTAGTAGTGTCTCTGGTATTCTTCCTGCATGATCACTTGAGTTGCTTTGCTTTTGAAATTCTAATGCCCTGAAATTTTCCTAAAGTTAGAGGTAAGGGGAGAAAGAAATGAAGAGAAAATAAAATTACTGGTTTAGATCTTTAATGGTGGGGACTTCACTGTTTAATCTAGGAGTGAAGAAGACAGATGCATAATTTCTTTTTAATCTGTAAGTCTCTATTGACAATGTGAAGATAGGTTTTTGTATCACATAGCTACCTATCTTTGGTTTTTATTCCCTGGGTACTTGCTTGGTACTGATGACAAACAACCTAAGGAGAAATGTGAACCAGTTCAAGGAACTGATACAGTTAACAGAACACAGACGTACTGACCCTGAAGAGTCTGTCAGAACACAGATGCAGTGATGCTGAAGAGTTAATGTTGTGGAACTGGGGTAAGAAAAACATTTGCAAACCCACTAATTGCTGGGACAAACTACCCAAAAGTAACCGGTCCTCATGTATATTGTAATTACAATAGCGAAAGTAACTCCCCGCCAACCTCGGGAGCATGTGTGTTGTATATAATACTATGTAAAGAGTTACAGCCAATCAAGTTTCACGATGACTAACTTCTTTGTTTGTTGAACTATATATAAGGTTCCTAAAACCAGGAAAAGGTATGCTAGCTTTGTGGATTTACCACACAGCACCCATCTCTGCGCAGACATGAAACAATCATCTCGACTCTGTGTTGAGTGGCTTTTGCACACCAGGTGAAGAACCCTGATTTTGGGACAACGTTTTGGCGATCCGGGTGGGACAGCCATAAGGCCTTGCCCCGATCATCTTGCTGTACCCGACCGTAGACTGGATCGGAGAGATCCTGTGTGTACTGACCTACTGACTGGGCACTCCTCCGGATTCTCGCTGAAGTCAGGGTGACGAGCAACCTAAAAGATGCGATGCCCAAATAGAGATATTTGCATCAGGGTCAAAGAAGGGAAACCCCTTGGACTGGTAAGTGTAAAATTTAATTATAAATTAGATCGCTTCTGTGGAAGATTGTTACGTGTAGATGCTTGGCAAGGGTGCCTTAATTGACCAGTGGGGTCGGAGCTGAGTGCGCTGAGTGCGCTCTGAGCTGGGGGGTGGGTCAGAGCCTGCAGATCTGGGTATTTAGCTAAAATGGGGTCAGGCCAAGCCACAATTCATCCCTATAGTCCTCTGGGTTGTATTTTGAAAAATCGGAGTAAGTTTGGGGGTGATCTGATGACTAAAGATAAGATGAAGAGGTATTGTAATCAATGGCGACCTAATTATAAACTAGGTGATGGTGAACGATGGCCAGAAAATGGGTCTTTACATTATAACAGGGTATTGCAATTGATGATGTTTTGTCACTAGTTGGGAAAGTGGGATGAAGTTCCATATGTTGATGCAGTCATGATTTTGTATAGAAAACGAGATACTCGGAAAACGTGTAGATTTGGGGGGAGCTATGTTGATGATGTGCGTGCCAGAAAGGAAGAGTTTATTTGGATACGACTGTAGTAAGAACAGGACCGTATGTTTTGGGGTATGGCAGCGTGCTCCCCACCCCCCATCCTGACCTAACAATGAACAACTCTGTTCTGCTTAAAGCGGAGTCAGGAGTTTGACTTGAGCAGCGTGTCTGTCTTGCGGAACAGTTAACAGATGTGGTCTAACAAGCCACCAGGTGAAGAACCCTGATTTTGGGACAACAGTACCAACAAAAATCTTGGTGGGTGGTGTCACCTTGTGCTATAAACAGTCAAGAGCCATTCTTGTGTGTGTATGCATAATGCCTTTTTTTCTTTTCTTATACGGGTATATGAAATCTTAAAGTTCCTGAGGATGGTTAAGCAACCATAGCAAAAGTAGCAAAGTGAATGTTTGTCACTATGTGTGCGTGCAGGTGGTTTTATGCAGGGATTTTGGAGACTGATATTCTAACTTACATGCAGTTATGTACTGCTCATAATTCATGGTGCCATTAGCAAAAAGTTGCTTTTCTCTCGGGTTTCGGCAGTACCATGGCTCACTGGACCTGGCTCGTACTTGACAAACACACAGGGGGAACTGTGAACTACCTCTGTCTTGTGGCACAAACGTTCCATTCATGGGTATAGTTGAAACAACTGTTTATCAAGAAGCAAGTTAAAAATACTCTAGTAGCGTCCTACATCTAATTTTACATGAAACCAGCGTTATTAGGAGATATCCGTATCGTCATGCTGTGCCTCTGACTTGTGTTCTCTCTTCACCAGCTATCCAGCAAAGTACTACTTCCATGATTTCTGTGCTCCAGCAGTGCAGAGGGTGGAAGCTGAGCTTCACTCATCCTTTTTGCTGAGATGACAGTGCTTTCCAGAGTGGCAAAACTAAGCTTCAAGTGTGCAGACTAAGGAAAAAAGGGTAAGGAAAAAGGGGTAAGGGGAGGATCTCAGCTGCCTTTCCTGTCAACAACAGTAGCAGGAATTCGTATGTATGTTCTACACTGCAGCCTGCTTTATAGGGTATTTTGAGAGGTGTGGCAGCCCTGCAATGGTAGGAGGTTGTGTGAAGAACCCAAGGGCTGGTGAAAAAGAAAGAGAAAGCCTACAGCTCACCCCAGGCGCAAAGTGCTCAATAGTATCACAACATTTGGTTGTGTTGCCAAACATTTAAAATTTTTTTTACAAGGAATATTTAAATAGTATTTCTGCTGTGCTGCAGTTTTTATGATGCAGCTATGTATTTCCCATTTCAGATGACAAAACAAATCCCCCCCAAAGTGACCTGCTTCAGGTTTTGTGAAATACAGAATCTCCTTGAGGTTGGTTGGTTCTTATGCTGGATTTGGTTTGGTTTTGGTTTTTTTCTTCTTTTCTTTTTCTTTGGAGGGCAGGGGGACATATAACCTCCCTTATATAAAGAACCCCTGATCTGGGGTGGTGTTTGTTTTGCTTGTGCTCTTGAAATCTTTTGGCAAATTATCAGACTTGAATTTTTCCAGCTATAATTTGCCTCATGAGTGTGTACCAGCTGATTTCACTAGGTGATTGGTAGTATGTCTGTGGCTGTGAATGACTGTTTAATGTAGGCAGCAAAGAATGGCCAATATCCACTCCCAAATAAAAGTACTAATGAAGAAAAATGGAAAGAAAATAGTATATTGATTGCTGTCTAAACAGCTAGAAGCACCACAGTTCTCAAGTTCCACAACCAAATAACTGGCAGGAAAACATCTTAGGGAAGATTGCCTTGATTCTCTAGTTCTTTTTGTTGCTTTCCTCATCTAAATATAATTTTTGATTCTCACAACAGTAACCTTAATGTAATTAAGATATCCAACCATTGTCTCACAATCATGTGTGAAGAAGAAAAAGTGCAGAGTGGTGCCACATTAAAGAACCTTTGAGATGAACGGATGGACAGCTAGACAGATACTCCACTGAAACACACTGACACAACTCTTAACAAGCTGATTATCCACTGTTGGGATCACAGAAGTTTGCTGATCTGTTTTTAATGAAATAATTTACAAAAAAATACAGAAACATAGCACAAGGATGTAGAGGTTTTTGTGATCAGTGTGGTGAAACATCAGTATCCTTGGCACCCAGTATTATGTCTAACATATTGCACAGTCGTCTGTTTTTCCAAGCAACTGCTAAATACTTGGTTTTCATTAACACGATCATTTAAGGAAGCTGCCTAGAAAAATCTGAATTCTAATTGAAAACATTTAATAATGCAGGGGTTTCCAAACTGCATCATGTCTGTGATGTGTGCAAGTTGCCTAAGTGACCAAGTGCCTCCTGTGCCGGTACGTATGCCGAGGGCAATCGCTGCTGTTGTGGCCTGCCTTTGTGGGAATGCAGAAGCACAGTAAATTTGGGAACTTCTAAAATAAGTTTATTTGGAAAAATGATTACATATAATAAACTGAGATGTTAAATTTTGTTTTCTTGAAAACCTTTTAATTCCTTAAAATGCTCAAATTAATGGAATAAACTAAATGTCTAAAACATTCTTACTTAATTGGTGGGGTATTTTTAAAGGTGATGTACAGTGTCAATCGACATCTTTAACAATCCAAATATGACCCTCCTTACCTAACGATTGTGTCCTTTCATTAGTTTGTGCTTTAAAAACAATGCAATCTGGTATCTGTGGGGTTCGATTTAATATATTTGATAGTATGCCTTCTTCAAAGGCAACAGTGAAATGGGAGACTTCTTTTGATAGCAGCTAAAAAAGAGAGTTGGACTTTTGCAATGTCTTTCATGTCAAACAGACAGTTACTGAATTGATATTTCACTAAATCTCAGTTCGTCTGGGTGTTGAATTAAGAGTATGGATTTGATGTTTGCCCGACAGAGCCCTTTCAAGGACTTATACTGAAACAGTTTTGCAAAGTCAAAAATAGATGGTTTGTTGAGGTGACAGATATAACAGATTCAGAATTGCCGTTGATAAGTACACTTACTGTGTTAGTGCGAAATATTTTAAAGCTAACTAATAATTAATAGTTCACCCAGGTATCATCCACAGTATAATGTAGGCACAATTTCTTACTGAAAGAGGTATCCCTGCTAATGGGGAAAGGAGAAGGAGTCAGACATGTCGATCTGCCCAGCAGTCAGTGGAGCATCTCCTCTGAATGAGGTGTTTGCAAGGGACCAGATTTATAGATTTATACTCTTGACGAGGTGGGACTGAGTGGTTGTGCCATGTACTGATAAGCTTCTAAGAAGGCTTGGTGTGTTGGGGTGTGTGTGTGGGGGTGTTTGAGGCCAGCGTTTGGTATAGGGGCATGGTTACTCTTCTATGCGGCTTCTGTGGTTGCTCCTCTAGCTGCACTGAAGCAGCATCGGGTCCTGTGGCCTGCACCTCACTCCAGAGGTCACTCAGTGGCTCTGATAGACCGGCCTGGCACGTGCCGAATGTTCAGCTGTAAATCTCCATGCCTGTTCTGTGCTTTGGCCAGATAAGCAAGTTCCTCAGCTCCTGCCTTTGTTCGAGCCTGGTACAAGAGAAGCACGCTGCTTAATTCATGTTCGTGCTCACCCAGTGGAACAGTTTTCTGCAGACTCATGGTCACTCTGTATTTTCAACACAGCAAGCCTGCGAATTTTCCACCCTGGGATGATGCACACTTGTGCATTTGTATCTGTTTAAAAATATCATTTAGGTTTTTAAAATGAAGCCCAAGTGAAAGAAAAAAATGTCACATTACTTGCTTACATGAAATCGCATCACTTACCAGCGGAATCACATGGTACTGAGTTATCTTATCTGTAAGTGATCTTAATTGCTGCAGATTTCCCAGCTAGGTTTGTGAGTACCTCCAGCAAAAACCTTTCATTATTAATTGACCCTTGCTTGCATATGAGCTTACATGTTCCCTGTGGCATTCATTCATCAACTTACTCGTTCAGTAGATGTCTAATCATGTTCTGTTTCTCTGAAAGCAAAACTGAAGAGAAACATGCTGACACTTTTAAATGTCTATAAACTAGGGGTAATAATCAGTAAACTAATTTTTATTGTAGCATAATGTATGGTCACAGTTTATAATAAGTGAGTACTGCTTGCATTTGCTTTTAAGTATATCAGAATATTGATAACAAACGTGGAGGAGGAAACAATTTGATGGAAACTGATTCCATTATTCCTTACACCAATTCTTCTTGTTTTCAGAATAGTTGATTAGAGATAGTCATTGACCAAATGCATGGAGGTAGAATAACTGACTACTACTTCAAAATGATGACTTGAGGTCTAAAATATTAAAACAGTTATTTCTAAATTATTTATTCTTGCATTAATAAATTGGCTATCTGCAATTTACGTAGGTATTTCACTGAGATGAATTTTAAAGCACTTGTCAAAATGGTAAGGCTTTAAAAGAATTTAAAGGGTCACACATTTTATTGTTAACAGAGGGTGTTGAGGGAGACTGTCAACACCCTACGTAGCATTAAGCTGTTGCCTTTGATGTGTAGGCAGCACCCTAGGTCTCACAGAACTGTACTGTTAGTGAGTGTCCATATGTTCAACCCACTTTGATGTGTTCAGAGATCTTGGGCCAGCAGCATCCGTATGCTACATCGCAGCCATAGGAGGTAAAACATGCCATCTGGATCTCTGTTCCTTTTACTTACCTTGTGGCATGGCCTCTTTACGGTAGCAGAAAGCCTTCTTTTTTTTTTTTTTTTTTTTTTTTTTTTAATTTTTCTTCCTGCTATTTAAAATTATTCGATGGTTTCCATGGAAAATCTGGTTTGACTCAGTCTTCAATGAATTTTATTTTGGATGTCCATTAACAATCTCTTAGAAGGGATGAGAGACAGGAGAGGGTTTTCTGAACCTAAAATGTATTCCAGTACTCATGCTGTAACAGTAAAACAGCGAGTGCTTTAAATACCTTTATTAGCTAAGAACTCAATTGCTCAATTACAAAGTCTTTCACCTTTTCTATCTGTTCTCAAGTCTATGAGCACAAATTTGGATCTAAGCAGATGCTGGGGTGCTAGTAAGACGAACCCTGTCTCTATTGCAGAAAACACTTGCTGTGATCAAATCCAGGAATAAATCCTCAATTCTTAAGATGTGAGGTAATTCATAAGACAGGTCCCCCGCAAAAAATTACTTTTGGTTTCCCTAGTCCCAATACCTTCTCGCCGACTGTTCACAGGTAATCTGATACTAAAGTACAGTATAGACTAACATTGGCAGCCCTTGCCAAAAGCTGCCTTGTTCAGAAACCTGGCTCTGCTCTCCAAACCCAAACTGTATCTGAGGACTGTTTTTAACAAAGATCTTGCACAGGTGAGGTATATCAACCCATGATGTGGGAGCTGTGTGTGAACAAAGCTTGCCAGAGCTCCCCCCCAACTTTGTTGGCAGTGCAGGGATCTCTGGCACCAGGGAAATGTGCACACAGATAAAGTATCTCAAAGATCTTCAGTTTTGTGCAGCTCCTGTGCAGTAGTGTGTTCCTCAGTACGTTCCAGGTCCCTGCCTGCAGAGCTTCTTGTCCTGTTTTCAAGGTCCCCTTTCCCCCATCTGCTTCTCTTTGGAAGTTTTGGTCACAGGAGAAATTTTCTTTTCCCTGGAGAAACAATCCTGACTTTTTGTGTGTGGTTTTATTTTCCTCCACCAGCTTCCTTGAAGATGTATAGACTGCAGTGACAGCTTGCTCCCATCTTTTCTGCCTTTAAGAGGAACCTGTTTGTGTTCAGACCTCGGTGTGACACAACATGTGTGTTGTATCGTGGTGCTGCCTGCACTGCTGAAATTTCTCATATGGGACAAATGCCCAGACCATGTGCCCCTATCACCTTATTCAGATACTGCTGGAAACACACAAGTCTCCCTGTTGTTTCATCTCTCTGGGAGGAGAGAATGTTGCCTTGGCCCTTGTGACGCTTCTTTTCATCTTCTGCTTTGCTGCCAGTGGCTTGTCCAGTGCAAAACAACCCAGAGATTTCCTTGAATTGCTGTACCTGTTTTGACAGGTGCCCGTCATTTTATTGATGAAAAATCCTGCTCTCTTGGGCCTCACTTTGACAGTCTGAGGGCTTGTACCTTATGCTGGCACGCAGAGCATGATTTAAATACCGATTTCCCAAAGCTAAGACAAACCTACTACAGCTTTTGCTCACCTGTGCAGTCACCCACCACCTTGCTTTTATCGAGAGGAAGCAGACTGTTTACACAATGCAGTATGATTTAAAGAACGAAGTCAAAATTTCTTAGTGACTGAGTATCCTTTATTGGCAGCACTGGATGCACGAGGGATCCTTCTGCCTAACGTGCATGTTTAAAGTAACGAATTATCTTATATTTATACAATAAAACAACGAATATTCAGTTAATACATATACATATTCATTACCTAATCCCGCCTACTCTCGCTTTGTATGTTAATTAGCTTATCAGTCCTTTGCGCTTGCGCATATTCCTCCAAGAATTGTGGGCAGGGGTCTTTGGGAGGAAGGCCGTAGGTCTTCCTCATGGTGTACTTTTCACCTTTTGCCTGGTATGTGATGATCTTGCAAGTTTGCAGTGTTCTTATGGGTCTGAGCTAGTTTATGTCCTTGTTGACCATCTGTTTCTTCTTGTTTCTTGTAGTCGCTCCCTCTAGATAACTTATAAACAGGCCCCTTGTTAGAGAAAGTTAAAGAGAGAAACAGACTCCTTTCATCAGTTATTTCACTAATTATTTCTTTCAGACTATGGTTACGTGACCTAATGACTATACCTCCATTCTTTGAGTAAATATAAGTTCTTAGCCTTGGCACAGGGCTGTACAGAGGATTTCATAGCAGCTTTTGTTGTGCAACTACTAGTTTCATTAGGATAATTTTTATATACGTTATATTTTAACGACAAGGCTTATTCTATCCTAAAGTGAATTCATACAATATCAAGTGTCAGAAAGCAGCCTGTGGTCTTTTTACTACAGCTGCACCCACGCCAGGGGAGCTGTTCCAACCCGGTGGCATCGTTTGCGGCACAGGGAGAGGAACTGGGACGTGCAGTGGAAGAACCACCTTTGGTTACAAGTGTTTCCCCAGGTTGGCCGCCTTTTGTCTTCAGCACTGGGCACAGCATGTGTTTGGTAATGGACGTGCGCCAAGGGAGGGGGTACGCGCCCACAGCCGCCCCTCGGCTCCCCGCCGCAACCGCGCTGGCCTGAGGTTCGGGGGGGCCGGGAGCAGCAGCAGCTGGGGTCAGCGCGGGTGCGGGGGCAGGCGGGAGGGCTTGGGGTGGCCGTGCCGTGCCGTGCCGGGGGGGGGCCCGCCACCCCGTGGGGGGTGTGTGACCGGTCGCCGTGGCCGCCGCGCACGGTGCTGCCACGGCCTCGCAGCTGCGGGCACGTTCCGCAGGCGCGTCCCCGCTGTGCCGCTGCGCTACGTGCCGCTGCGGGCGCGCAGCCGCCCCGCCCGCCTCCCGCCTCCCGCCGGCCCCGCACGGCGCTTCAGGCGCCCTGCCGGCGGCGGGGCTGGGCATGGAGCGGCTGCGGGGGGAGGCTGCGGCCCTGGAGGAGTACGCGGAGTACCGGCGGTGAGCGGAGCCCCGCGCCTCGCCCGCCGTCGCCGCGGAGGGGGGAGGGGGGGCGGGGGCCGTTCCCTTCCCCGCGCCCTGGCGAGGAGGTGGGATCGTACCCCGCGCTCCCGGAGCCGCCTCTTCGGGATCTGCTGCGGCTTCGTGGTGCCCCACGCACCCACCCCCGCCATTTACTGGCGAAGTCGGAAGCGCGTTGCCGGCCTGCGCCCGGTGCCCGAGCGGCCCTCGGGGGGGGGGGGGGGGGGGGGGGGCGGCGGCATCGCCTCGCCTCGCCCGGGGCAGCCGCGGTGACCGGTGACCGGACCAGCCCTGCGCGCCTCGCCCGTGTGCGGCGGCTGCCAGGCGCTGCCTGCCGGGGAAGCCTGGGCTCGCCTCGCCTCGCCCGCCGGGGCCTGCGTACCTGCCGGCCTGGCAGCGTGTCCCTGGTGTGGCGTGGGGGGTGCCGTGTCAGCTGTACCGCTCTGCCAGGGAGCACAGGCTTTTGCACGTCGTAAACCAAGTTTTACAGCGTATAAACGCGTGTCCTCAGACTCCCGTGTGTTTTTGCTAATCTTGTTGTTGCTCCTCCTGAAGAGCTGAGCAAAAATAACCATGAACTCGGTTGTTATACTGAGATGGGGTCCTAATTTAGCTTAGGAAAACCTTGAGGAGAACGCAAGAGGTAGGCACAGTGGTATTTCTTACATATGTAGTTATGCACTGGTTCAGCCGTCGGCTGGATTGACGTGCAAATGACAGTGACTGTTGACACGTTTTTCTGGTGCTGTATGGTACTGGCAACCTACAAATTCACAAAGAAGCGCTTCTGAGGTATGTTTTAGTCCATCCAACAAATAACGACTGAAATATTTACAGACTTTAATAAACTGACCTTCAGCATAGTTAAGTGCTGCAATTAAGTCTAAATTGTATCATACAGATTTTTACTTAAGTGTCTTCAGTTGTCTCCATAAATGCAGAATTTGGACACCGCTCCAGAGTTCTGGCTATTCAATGACCTTGAGTTTAAACCTGCCTGCCTGAGGTGTGGGGCACAGCTGCGGTCAGCTTTATGTACAGAATCTGGCTTAGTCTTCTTCAAATTAGAAGACAGCTTGGCTGTATTGTTTATTACTTTGATGGCAGTGTGGTTATCTATTTGCAGTTAAATAATCTTACGGTAGGCTAAGGTTAGGTAACTTGATAGAAGTCTGCAGTACAGTTCGGTGTAGATGGGTGAAATGACTTGCCAGAGGTCATGCGAGGAGTCTGCGGCAGTGCTGGCTGGTTACACAGCCCTTGATGCCCATTGCTTTTTCTGCTGTACGAAAAGGAGCTTGGTAGTTTGCTTTATTAATTTTTTCCTTCTCTCTTACAACACTTGATTTTCAGTCTGTCAGAGCAGATTTTTGAAAAGAGCATTATTCAAAAAATTTCACTAAAGATCAGGTATAGATCTGTTAAATGTATATCACTAGAACAGTATTTTGAAGTATTAGATTACCTTTTTCTGCATTTATAACAGAAGTGTTGTTACACATTTGAAAAAATACCTCGAGAAACCTACTTTTATTGTCCTCATTTTTTTTTTGGGGGGGGTTTCTTTTATTATGTTATTACATGTTTACAGAATCGTGGGTGGTGATGATGGAGGAAAGCTCTTTACCCCTGAGGAATATGAGGAGTACAAAAGAAAAGTATTACCAGTTCGGTTACAGAACAGGTTGTATGTGAGCTGGAGATCACCAACTGGCATGGACTGTAAGCTTGTGGGGCCAGAGACGCTGTGCTTTTGTACTCACCGGTAGGCATCTTTTCTTTTTTTGCACTGTCATATTTTTTTAAATCAGGAAAATGTAGAATGTTTCCAGATACATCACAGAATGGTATAAGGAAGTTAATTTAAGGTCTAAGGGCTGAGAAAATTAGGGTTTAAATCATAAGAACTGTTCTTAAATCTAAATCTTAGTACATTTTTTGAGACCAAAATGATTTTGTAGTCTTCAATAAATTCAGCTTTGAGCCACGAGTTCCTCTGAGTAGATCAGATTGATTCTGATAGTGCTGTCAAAATGAAACATAAGGATCTGTGATATTTAGTAATGAACGGATGTAAAGGCACCTGATATTATGCATTTAATTGAAAATTAACAATTAACAGTAATGAATATGATTATAAGATAACACAAACCAGAAATTGTAAGATAAATTATAAGACTTTCAGTTTTCTGATAAATACTAGCAAGGTTATAAGAGTTACTGTTTTTGCCTGTTCTAGGTACAAACAACACAGAACGGACTATGAAGTGATTCCCAAAGACCGTCCTATTTGTGTGCCTTGTAGAGTGAGCCGTTGCCTGTGCCAGTCCTATCACTATGTCCCTCTAAATGGCACACAGCCCATCCGTTGTAGATGTAAACATTTTGCTGATCAGCACAGTGCAGCACGTGGATTTTCATGTAACTCCTGTAAGTTACTGATGTGCTCGCAGCATTCTTTGCTAGGAAACTTCACAGGACCAGCATGTTAGGGATCTGTATTCTCCCCAAAGTATTAGGTATGTGCTACACTTATCACTAATGCGTATTTTGGTCCTTGCGGAAGGGTGGGAAATGGGAAGGAAGACATTGCCTTTTGCACAGGAGGGTTTAAAACGACATCCTTAGCTTCCCCAAGTCCTGTGAAGGAGCGTTAGTTTTTGAATTATTTGGTTAGGTGCATATGGAGACAGCAGCCTGAAGTCAGGCAGTATGGGAGCACCCCATGTGCAGTTTGTCCCTTCCAGTGCTGCATGCACGTGACTTTTCTACATGAAATTGGTAGTTTGAGAGAGAGAGGTGTTGATCTTCATTCCTCTATTGCCCAGTTGAATATAACGTTAATGTATTTTTATATCTTTTTCTGGACTCAATAGGAATTAGCGCTCTGTTCCCAGATAGTACTATTGTTAGCAGGCTAACAAAGCAGTTGCCAGGCATACAGAGTGTGAGTCAAGAAATGCAAATGGAATGGAGTTGCAAGTAAAAGGTTTGAGAAGGCATTAAGAGGAAGCTTTTTGCTTCAGTTGTTCGAGTTTATTGTAATGGAACAGCGGTAATTATTAACCATAGAGGATAAAAAAAAGTGCATAAAGATGTTATAGCTTGCAACCTCAAATTACATAAACAAGATTTTTTTTTTTCTACAGTTTCGTACCTGGAGGTGGCTCTTCATAGAGTTTAGTGAATTTCTTTTGTGAAGTTTGTCTAATTTGTGTAGGAAAAACCATAAACAGCTTTTGCTGGATGAGAATCATATCCCACAGAATAAAACATGAAATATTTATATGACAGCTTTTCAAGGATTTGCTCAAAGTAGTGTGGAATTCTTAAATGTGCAATTGGGCAATTCAGACTGAATCCTGAGAACAGAGTGTTTTTAATAACCATTTACATTATGCACTTTTTCTAGTGTTCCTCAAAAATACAGACACTTCTGAGGGCTTTACAGATTACACAGAGAAGTACCGAGACTTCTATTTTGAACTTGTGTTGTTTTAGTGTACTCTTATTAGTCTAGCCCAGTGCTGTATAAATGTAATGTGATAGATAAATTATAATTGAAAAAATACTGCTGTTGCACTTTATATATTCTATATACTTTATTCTGTATCTAAAGACAGAGTAAGAGCTTTGTTATTATGAAGTGCCCAAAATTATATGAAAAAGCCTTTAACATTTCCAAGAACACAATCCTTGAACATATTACACAAGACTTAAAAAAAATCTTTCTTGGGGCTCTGCAAAATGGACTGTAACTGGGAGTTGGAAGCAGAGTAATTTGTGTAATGAAACATTTTGCAAAATCAATTCCTCAATTATTTGTCCACATCATTGCTCCAGCAGGGCTTTGATGAGAGTCTTGGCTGTAGCTAGGGAAGATACATCACCTCTCTGTGTTTCTGAATGCCACATGCCATTTGTATAACTATTTGAATTACATCTTGTGGCTATGTAAGCTTAAAAAAAACCCTGAAAGTCGCTCTAATGGTACTCTTATGTAGAACCCATTTTGCTGTTGCTGCAGCCTCTATTTACTACCAAGATAATTTTGCTACTTGTAAAAGACATTTAAATTGTTATTTGTACCATAAATTGTGATTTGAAGTTTTCTGGCCATGCAGCGTTGACATGTGCTGCACGCCTTTGGAAGTAATACTGCCAAAATGCTGGCAGGTTGCCTTCGTTACCCAGTAATAGATACGGGGTTTTTATTTTTCTTTTTTATTAGGGGAGAGATAGAGGAGGGCATTACTAATGGCAGTGGACACAAGTTGCAACATAGGAAATCCAATTAGATACTAGGAAAGAAATGTCTGTTCTAAGAGAGGACCAACATTGGTCCAGGCTGCTCAGAGAGGTGGAATCTCCATTCTTGGAGGTTCTCAAAATGTGACTTAATGAGACCCTGAGACTGGGCAACCCCTATGATCTAACCCCCACATTCATCCTTTCTCATGTTTTATACAGCATTTTCATACAGCTGGATGCTTTTGCAGTGAAGGAACTTGAGATTTTGAGAAGATCAGTTTAGGGAAGCACTGTTTTGTCTGCAATGAGGTATAAATTTTGCTTAGGGACATAGTTTAGTGACGGACTTGACAGTCCTGGGTTAATGGTTGGACCTGATGATCTCAAAGGTCTTTTCCAACCTATATGATTCTAAATTCCATTATCATCTCACTCATTAATGTTATTTATTTGTTAATTAGGTTCCAAGTGTTCGGGCTTTCATAGTTGCTTTACCTGTGCATGTGGTCAGCCAACATATGCTCATGAAACAGTCGTGGAAACTAAACAAGAGCGCTTAGCCCAAGGAAGGCCCGTGGGGCAGGATGTGCCTTATGCTGCTGTGGGAGGACTGACTGGTTTTAGTTCACTAGCAGAAGGCTACCTGAGACTTGATGACAGTGGAATAGGTAAGTGCAGCTGACCTGAGGTGAAATTTTAATTCTCCAACTAAGTAGTTTTGAAAAGTAGTAATTCAGCACAGATTTTCGAAGTTCAAAAGCGAGCTGGATCAATAGCAGTAGGTAGGACTTAAGACAGATTCCCCCTCCAGCAGTCCTTAGGTGCAGAGAGATCACTCTGACCATCTTGTCCAACATCCTGCAGTGAATTGATACTAAAACTCTTTGTCAACAATTCTGGTGTTCAGCCCAGTAGCTTCTGGTTGAATTGGAGCATATCTTTTAGAAAGAACTCTGTAACTTCTGGGTTTTTTTCTCTTAATACTTCCATGTTATATTTATGTTAATCCTTCAGCCTAATACTGCCCAGGTATTTCTGTGTTACACAGAGCATTTTTTTTCCCCCAAACTCAAAGGTTAGTAGCTGTTCAGCATAAAAAAAAAAAAAAAGGAGGTAATTTGTAGAATTTTTGACAGGCATGTTAGTTGGCCTTGATGCCTCTGCTGCTCTGTGATTTTGTGTTGTTTAGTAATGGACACACTTTGTCCTGAAATACTGTTTTATTTATTATTGCCATGTACTCATTATTTCTTTTTTAAATTCTGGGCTGGTTTCCTGGATTTGTCTGAAGTTTAGAAACTATATCATAGCTGTAGCAATTAAAGAAACAAAGCTTTTAATTTCTTTTGAAGCCATCCTCTCTAACACTTTTATTAGCTCAAGTTTCTGGGGTCTGCGCTGAGTGTTGTGGATATGAACCTGTAGCCTTGTTTTGACTTCATCATGTATATTCTTAATACATCTTGTGAAGTTATTTTTTTGTTTTCATTCAACTTCTTTTCTCACAGGGGCTCCTTCTGCTGAACTTTTAGAATCCCCCGTTACCAGCATGGATCATCCATTTCTAAAAGCATTTCAGGGACCTTCTAGTTCTGCTCAAACCACCTCACAGATAGCAGGTGCTATATTAGTAGTATAATACAAAAAGTATATACAAAAAGTATTTAATATAAAATTAATCAGCTTTGTTTATGAGTTGAAGCATGCCTAGGGCTAAAATCAAGGTTAAAATTAGTATTGAAGCCCTGTTATGTGAAAAGTTAGTACAACATTCATGTACTTGAAGTGCTTAGAATAACTGTTTTGTTACTGCTTGTTGGTTTTGCTCATGATGTGCTTTTTAACTTTTTCTAGCATTTGGTATCGTCCTCATTAATGGTGTCACTCATTGGATTAGTTTTTTAAATTTTCAATTCCTACTAGAAGCTCATCATATCTGAATGGATTGTACATGGTCAGCACAATCCTGTGAAACTGCTTTCTGTCAGAAAGTCTTTTCTGCATGGAATTATGGATCAGTTATGCTTATTTTATGCCCCTTATTTAGTTGTAAGAATTTAGGAATTAATATAACTGTTGAACTCCTCCAAGACTATTTATAATAGCTGCTAGCCTGGACTGAGGAGGTTACTCTTTGATCCCAATTGCTGGGCTTTGTTACTTGCCTGTAAAGGTGGGTTCTCATTTTAGATGTGTTTTGCCAAATGTAAAACATAAGTAATGGAGTAGCAAGTATCATTAACGAAAAAAGTTTGGTGGTGTTTCCCCCCCCCCCCCCCCGCCAGGTGATTCTAGTGCCACAAGGCAAGTTTCTCATGGAAAGCGTTCAGAAGATGATGACATGGCTTACTTTGAAAAACGTTATCAAGAACAGGCAAGTTACTACATTTATCTTAATTCAAATATATTTTCACAAGAGGATGTCTAAAAAAGATACATGTATGATTTAAATGGCATATAAATGCATTGTATAATTTCTGTCTGAAAAATCACTAGCTTCTTAAAGTTTGAAATACAGTTATGAGCTATCACAGGACTTCAGAGGTCAGTCATGTCTGGGATGGTATTTACCTTAACTGGGCAGATTTTTATTGAAGTAACTCACGATTACAAAAAACCAAAATATTTTACATGTGAGAAAAAGAAACAAGAAGATTCACAGAAGGTCTCCTGTGACATTTAGGAATGTTTGTTTGCTACCTTGTTTATAAAACTTTTATTATGTTCTTTTCCTTATGAGTGTCTGAGTAGTTGGGCTAAATCTGGTGTGTCTGTCTTAGATGATCTGAATCACCCCCTTACAGGTGCCTCCTCCACCCCACTGACTATCTTAAATTTAAATGCCCTGTGGTGTAGGTTACTTAGATGTTTAAATACCTATTCTTTCACTGCATTAGCTTCTTAGTTCCACCATCCTGGCTGGAAGTATGTCGTGACTGTTTATGAATTCTTTTGTAAGGCAATGTTGCATAATTAAATTCTAAAATCTTAACTGCTGTTATATTTGCTGCTTGCAACCAGGTGTTTGTTAATGAGAAAGCTGTTCTAGCTTTATGAAATTTTAAATTCTTTATTTTGGAAACTATCACAAAATATGGTAGGATGTTACAAATGTAGTATCAGTTTGTAAGAGAAAATATGTTACTTTCAAATCCAAATTGCTGCATTTCATTTTTCCCCCAAGATTTTGATTTCTTTGCAAAAGGTAGTAGGAATGTCAGATAAAAACGTCAAGCCTGCCCATATGGAAAAATGTTTGAAAATGAGTTCTTGTGTAGACCAACAACAGGATTGCTTAGCAGAGAGTTCATTTGTAGACATCCAAATCAGGACTGGGACCTTGCTTCCTTCTGACACTATTTTATGGGGGAAAAAAAGCATGTTAAAAATACTATTTTATTTTCCCTTGCATTGTTGGTAGCAACATGATCTCTTACGTTAGATGAGATGCAAAAGTCTGTGCATCCTTTTTATATAATTGCTCTAAATAGAATTTCATTCACTGATGTAACAATACTTGAGAACAACTGTTGCTTCTACAACCAACAGATATATTTGTTTGGATTAATAGTCTTACTACAAAATGGCAGAGTTAAATGTATATGTGTTGGTAAATCATACCATGCTGTAAGAGCCTACTTTGTAGAAAAAAATTGTATGAGGGGAAGACACTGAGATGGCTGTTTAGCATCTACCTCAGCAACAAACTCCCTATGTGATTTTGTGCATGCTGGTTAGTCTATGTCTGTTACATGTCTGTAATAAAAGTTCTTTACCTTCAATTGACATAAAGATAAACCCATGACCATTTGTGAGGCGTGTTGGCCTTGAGGGATACATAGATACCTAGATTGCCATTATCAGAGATAAAGGCAACCCTGGTTTGAATAGGGGAGGAGCTGTAGGGTTCTGGAAGCACTCCTATGCCCTATGATGCAAAAGTAAGCAACGCTAGGTTGGGCTGGTAATAATCTGTAGCTCTCCCCACTGCATGTATTACTCTGGAAAATTTGTGACTGGATGTAGAGATTTAATATCACATTGGTAGCTGACTTGCAAATTAATGTTTGAACCATTGTTGGTGTCTTTCTTTGTTACAGCTGAAAAAGGAGAAGGCTGCTAAACGGAAAAGTCCCGGGCCATCAAAGAAGCCATGAGATTAATAAATAAACATTTATTATATGGCACCGTGTTAATCCTTGTATTGAAAGTATTTTTCACTGTGCCTACCTACATACTTGTATTTCGGCATTTCTTTATTCTGTTGTTTTGTTCTATTGCTGAAATTATTATTTTTTATTTTTTAGTTATCTTCTAATAAAATTGATGCTTTAATCGGTGTGTTTCTAATCTCCAGAATTGTTAACAGATACTCCCTTGAGAACAGAAAATCATATTTAGAGATTTACAGAACTCTTATTTAAGATCTGAGAGAATAACCATGTATTTAAGTATTACATTGTATAAGGGTGAAGAAAAATATATCTTATTCTTAGACTTTTATTATTTGTCCTTAGAACTCGTTAATGGATTTTTGCTTGGTGGGATTTGTTCTGTTAATACTGACATTTTAGTCTTTACTTTAAATCTTTTCTTTTTCTGTCTGTTGGTTTCACTGCCTTTACATAAAATTCAAACATACCCTTCTTCTTTCATGCTTCTCTAGGCTCTCTTCTTGCTATTGTATAAATGTTTTTACATGTGATATTTTGTACGCTTGTAAACCCCATTTCCACACATAGCTCCTCACTAGCTACTTTGAAGGCATGCTGCTTGTGTACTCTATCCCAGATTTCTCTAGCGGTACTATTCTCCCGATTCCGTTTGTTGATACTGTACATAACAATGATTCTATTACACTAAATTTCTGAAAACATTAAGTGGAAATGGATATGGTATTTATTGCATGTAAACAAATAATTATATAGTAGTGTGTAATACAAACTTATTTATCCAAGAGATTCTCTTTCATCATGTCTAATCCAACATAGAGTCCCTCAAGAAGGGAAATGTGCTTTTGTATTCTTTGTCTGTATTCACAGCTGTGGTAGCATAATGTTGTATTAAAGGTAGTGGACAGGGAAATTTAAAATTTGGTAACTTTGTGTGGTGGTTTAAGTCTGCAAAGAGCAAGAACTTGGTGCAGAATAGCTGGCAGAGGCTGCAGTTTAGGAGGCAAAAGCAGAGCCTGAGCTGGCTTTGTGAGTGCCCTTTGAAAACAGAGAGGTGTAAGGCAGTTTGTCCTTAAAAATGCTTGAAGGCATCTCTTGGATTGAAGACTTTTCAGGCGGTATGTGTGTACTGAGTCTTTATAGCAAGAGTTGGGAGAAGCTTACAAAGCTCTTCATTCCCATCAGGAAGAATGCTTCTATGTGCCAGCTTGGCAGAAGAGGTAAGGCTGAAAGCGTGTGGTGCAGGGCAATACGCTTTTTTGTTTAGGTATCAGCTGTGAGAGGGTAGGAGAGTTCTTGGGAGTGCATGCAGGTCATACAGCGGCTGATGGAGACGGCTGGAATCCCAGTGAGAAAGAGATGGGTCAGTTGCCCAAATTCAAAGATTGAAAGAGGCCATTTACCTTAACTCTGACCTGTACTGCCATTACTACAGATGCCAGTCAGAGAGGTTATAATCTGTTACTTTAATTTAAATGCATAATATATCAAAGTGTCTAATGAATGTTTTAAAAGTACTTTACCTTTAAATTCTATGCTCTTACATACTGCTTTAATTTAATAAATAAAAAAATTAACGTGAGCTCCCTCTTCTGGTCCAGAAGCAATCATTTCTGCAGATCCTCTGCTTAGTCTCATAAATAAGTGGGGATTTCACAACAGAATTACAAGAAACAAATGTAAATAACATTGGTAAAAAATTATAGTAAAAATGTTTCTATTTCAGTCTTCTAAGCTGGTAATAATCTCTCTGTAGTGAAAGTTTATTTGTCTTTCATATTTATCCTCATGGCTATACCCGTTGGGCAATACAGTTCCAGAAATGTATGTGTGTATTTCAGAGATGTAAGTTTTTCACAGCAAAATACTCTTATAGACAGAGGTTTTACTAGTTACAAAAAACCCTGTATTTTCTGTTTCTTTTTATACTGATAACTTTCACTTTTAGGAAATAACATATTGTGCATTTAATGACATTTTGAGTTAAAAATACTTGCCAGTTTTAAATGTTTGCTTTGCTAAATGTAGTCTTACTCACTTGTACTTTGATCATCGTGAACTGGTTTTATAAGTCAATTTTTAAAAAAATTATTCTGAGTTTAAGCTTATTTAACATTTCCACCTAGGTGATACAAAAAAAGTTAATATATTTATTTCATGGTATTTCTTTTTAGTTGGAAAACAGGTGGGATCATAAAAATATCAACTGCATTAAATATTGCTTAAGGGCTTGTGACCACTTTTCACCCATGTTGATGATGTCCAAGTAAAAAAACCTAATTTTCCTTAATAGAAGATATACTTTTGACTTCTTGGTATTCATGTAGTACTTTTTTGTAGCATTTTTATTTGTACATATACATGAAAAACCAGTTACAATATATCTCACAATGTTGCTGGCTGTGAAAACTGGACACTGATGTCACATCTTAAATTTGGACTTAAATGGAATTACTCTTATTTTTATGCTAAAAGAAATAATCATAATTTTGTAGGATCAAAATTGCAACCTCCAATTCTATTGATAAATCTCTTTGTACTTTTATGAAAAAAGAACATTTGTGTAAAGGTAAAAGCGGAGACCAAATGCTAGTATGTTTGCCATTAACAGTGGTCATTAAAGAGGTCAGTTTAACCTGTACTTGTTGATGGTTTGTTTTCCTGAGAGCAGTTGTTAACTTTGAACATAGTATCATGGGACAGGTAAGTTATCGGTTCTTCTGGATGAGTTATTTGTGGGCGTTCAGCTGTCGTTCAGCTAGGTGCATTAACTGTTTCTGAGTGTAATCCAGGGAATCTGGCGCAGGGGAAATGGTTTGCTGTCATACACACGAGTGCTCTAAGCTGTTAAAGCCTGCTTGCTTAGGTCTTAGGCAATGCTTAAGCACTTCTAATTTTAAAAATAGCTGGCTTTCAAATCAGTATTTTGCCATTATTATAACACTCCTAGAGTGTAGAGCAGCATTTTTTCACTAGTTTTAATCATTCTATGAAAAGGCTTAGGTGTACCTTGGCTATTTATGATAGAGATGGGTCAGTGACCCTGAGTGGAGGGCAAAGGGCTCTCCTTCCCCTTCCGCGCCTTTCTGAGGCTAAAGATGAAACGTGCCTGCCTGCCTGCCTCAGGCCCGGGAGGAAGGGGGATGTGATGTGTGAATTCGCAGCCTGTAACGGCAGCCGTGGTGAATTACTTTGTCAAGTTGTCAGTGCCTTTACAGCACGTCGTGCATGTTAAATGCTTTGCGGTCTTGTGTCTGTGTGTCCCTGAGGTCTCTAGTGTAGTTTTGTCATAGCCATGTGGCCTAACAAAAAGAGACAACTCTGCGGGTAGTGATAGTCTTTTTTTCTCAGCACAGATATAATTGAAAACAACAACAAAAGTTTTCCAGTCTAAAAGACCTTGCATAGGTGTACCCGTTTGGTTTTTTTTTTGGTAGCAGAACATATTACTTCTGTCTTGAAGCCTGTTCTTGCTTTGAAGCCCTTAGCGTTTGTCTTCTGGTAGTGTGAATCGTTATTTGCTTTACGCTGGTTTTAGCTCTAATTTTACATTTGCTGTACCTGTGCTGCCGGGCCCTGCCTGGGCCCGGACCCGTGTGCTCCTTCAGGAAAGCCCAGGCTCGGCCCGTTGCCGGTATAACGCTGGCGCCCACTCCTCACCGACAGCTTCATCAGTTTTCCTTCTATTAAGCAAAATTGTGAATACACCGTATGCGAGACCAAAGCTGAGTGCTGACATCGGAATGGGGTGAGCAGGGCTGACTGGAGCGTGGAGGCCAGCTGCCCCGGCTGCGCTGGTGGGGACGGGCCCTTCTGCCAGGAGGCAAGCAACAGGACAGGAGGGAACGGCCTCAACTTGTGCCAGGGGAGGCTTAGATTGGGTATGGGGAAAAATTTTTTCTCAGAAAGGGTGGTCAAGCACTGGAACAGGCTGCTCAGGGAGGTGGTGGAATGGCCATCCATGGAGGTGTTTAAAAACGGTGTGGATGTGGTGCTGGGGGATGTGGTTTAGCCATGGGCTCGGTAGCCCTGGGCTGATGGTTGGACTTGACGATCTCAAAGGGCTTTTCCAACCGAAATGGCTCCATGGTTTGTTCAACACCAGGCTTACCATGCTCACCAGGCCTCCAGTAGCGCCAGGGCCGCTTTGCCTGGGGGAGGCTGCCCCCGGGCTCTGCTGCCGGGGGTCCCCAGGGGTGTGGGGCCGCATGATGAGGTGGGGGCCCAGCTTTGCCAGCCGTGTGGGGTGGCCTCGTGTAAAAAAAAAAAAAAAAAAGAGTTTTTCAGGAGCCCCCGGGCCATGCGGGGGCCGAGCGTGCTTGGCTGCAGGGGAGCATGGAGCGTGTCAGAAGCTGTTGGCATGGCTGGAGAGCAGAACATGGCAAAGGTAACGTGAGGTATTTTTTGAAACAAAACAAGCACATAAGCTTGAGAATTAATTTTTTTTTTTTTCCCCTCCCTGAAGTTGCAGATGCCGTAACATTTTGGGCAGAGGTGGGTTCAGGGAACTGCTTGGTTTTAACTGAGGTGTTTAATCTGCACATCCACCCACCCAAGTTTCTGTAGAAATAAATGGTATAATAGAATAAATAACAGCATTTGATAATGGGTGGTGGTGGGGAAGTTCATTTAGATTTCAGAATTGTAGGTATTGTTGTTTCCTTTTAAACTGCAACGAGTTACTCTTTTCCGAAATACAAAAAAGATTTTTTCATCCATCGATTTGAATTGCAGCAGAGCTTTCTTGAATATTTGGTAGGCAAAAAAGAAACAAATCAGATATTGAGGGTTAAAAGTATTTGCTGTTGGCTGAAGAATGCTGCAGGAGGCAGCTGGAGCCCTGCTGGGGGTGGATCCCCTACACTACTGACTGCTGAGCATTTGGGGCAGTGCCAGTGAAGCTTGACACCGAGATGGTTCAGAGATGTTTGGTCCTTTCAGGTTTTGTGTAGATGGGCAGAAGGGTGTTGGATGGGGGGAGTGAGAAAAAGTAAAATACCCCAAACGATGGGTAGTTTTCATTAAGGTGGGGGATACAGTAAGGAGAGGGGAAAATCCAGAATGGGTACCAAAACTTGCCTTCTCTGTTTGGTCTGCTGGCTGATTGGTGTGTGTGTTTTAATCAACAGCTGGGTAGTTTTGAGCCGGTTGGAGAAGGTAATGCTGCTTGTCCCTAGTAGGAATACAGGGATGGGAACAAACCTTACCCATTGTGTTTATGGAACAGTTTTTTCTAGTAAAGGGATTTTTTGATGCAGTAGTCATAGGTAGTGCTCCTTTAGGTTCTTACTCTGGCATTCTGAGACTCAGTGTTTTAATTAATATTGTAAGGTACAAAAGTTAGGAGTGTATTTCTAAAGTTAACAAAATGCTTAGTTGCACTAATGTTTTCTTTCCTGCTCAGAGCTCTGGATCCATTCCTTTGAATTACGAGTAGAATGTTGTCTAATAAATGCCGTGTTACTGGAATTGACCCAGATTTGCAGTGGTGCAGATACCAAGTTGTAACTGGAACGACTGCTTCTCTCAGCCAAACCAAAACCCAAGTCTTGCATGTAAGGAGAACGAGGAGTATGCCAGAGCTGTTGTTTCCTTGTATTAAGGAGAGAAAAAAAAAAAAAGAATGCCAAATACATACTAAAATTTGATTGACAAGTAAGAACTGCATACTGCTCGCAGAATCTGGTAATTAAATTGTTAAAAACATTCCTTGCAAACTGTTTCTCTGGGGTACGCTACCTGCCCTGATCAGTTTGATTAATTTTTGGATGAAAGTGAGAGCAGGCTTACAAATGCAACTAAAATCATGAAGTTTGAAAGCTTGAGGTGGGGTGTTACTTGTCTCAACAGCAGGGCCACTGCTTTTATTTAATTTTTGGCTGTTATAAGCCATCAAGTATCTATTAAAAGTGACAGTTAATAACTCATACTCTCTCTCCACGCTTTTTAGAATGTCAGTAGATGTAATGACCTCTTGAAATTAAGCTGTGCACTGGCAGAAGCTTGTCCTTGGGCTAGCGTAGGTTTTGGCAAACCTGATATTAGTAAGGTAGGTAGGCTGTGTATGTGTGGAGTTTGTTTTTCACTTGGATGTAAAAGCCTTAATTTTGTGAAGCCATTTGCTTAGGTATTTTCTTGATCTTTGATTATTCTGTGGGCTATATTCTCTTAATACGTCTTTAAGAATTGCTGGCTTTCCTAAAGAAGGTGGTTATTTTGTGTGAGCAAATTTTAAATCTTTCTGCATTTCAGCCTTTCTGCACTTCAGTCTTCAGTGCTCAGAAAGTACTACAAGAAGGGGCGTGTGTGTGTATATATACATACGTAAGAAAATATATATGCATACCGAATGCTGAATTCTCTTTCATTGTGCAGTATACATTATGGCTTATCTTTAACAGGAGAGCAGTGCTTTTTCAGAGAAGCGATTCTTTGCTCCATGTCAGGTGTGGAATCAAAAACCTGTAACACTAAATGTGCTGGAGAAAGTACTCTTGGGAAGATAACAAGGACATATTTAACAGCAGTTCCATAACAAGCATACAAAGAGTGATGACAGCTTTTGGTTTTGTTTGTGAACTAGTAGTGGCTTATTGCAACATAAAGTTTAAAGAAAACTGTTTGTCTGAACTGTTTGTGTGCGCAGGTAAATGATCTTCTACATTCCTCTTCAAAAGGAAGAAAACGCACCGACAGCAAACACGGTATGTTTGTGGTGTGACTGGCCTGTTTCTTTGTTGGGCTTATTAAGCCATCAGTGTCAATAAAACACTGTAGCAACACATTAACAGAAAAGCCATGGGAGCCTACTGTATAAAATGTTAGTGGTTTTGTAGCTGCAAAATTTTCTTTGAGCTATTGTTTTTAGAGTAGAGGATTATGTTTTTTAAGCATTAGCATATGTTGTTATGAGAGAGAGGATATCAAATGCATTACTTTGTTTTCATACTGCTGATGGGATAATTATAGGAAAGTATGAAAATATGATTTGTAATGTATTACAAATACCATTTTGAGGTATACTTCTATTTTCAGAATGCTATTCTTGATCCTTTTTTCCTAATTTCCAGATTTATGGTGGCTGTTTTTCTGAAGATGGATGTTGGCACAGATGCATGGTACAGCAAGTGATCGAAAATAAAAAGGCAGGAACCATTTTTAAAAAATCTTTAATTGTGTGTCAGTTCTACATGCAGGATGATAGGAATAAATGCAGCTCCTCTTTCTGAAACTTGCTGTGTGAATGCATTTAAAAACAGTGAATATACACAGGACACAAATTAAAGTGACCTGTAATTTTGAAAAGTGCGGATGAAAAGACTGGCAAAACATGACATACTTGCATAGCGCTGTTTGTATTGCTTGGTAGAGATTTAGGAGTGGTGGTTGACATTGTTAAGCAATGTAATTGAGTATCAGAACTTCTGAGTGGTGAACATGGCAGCCTTCGTGTGACATGTTAGCACTGATGCAAATGACCTGAAAGAGTTGTTAATCAGCTTTAGGTGACTGATACAGAAGTCTAGTGGTTCCTATTTAAAATGATAATTCCTAGACAGGCTGGTTGGCATGGAAACATTGGATTACGTATCTCTTCATTGAATAAAGTCTTCTGTAGTGCTTCTTAATTGTAGCCCTTAGCTGGGGAAAAAAAAATGCCAGCAGAGATCTGTTTTGTTACTTAAAGTTTTGTTGCTAAGCTTTCAGACAGCAGCCAACATAAGAGATTTCTCTAACTTGGTTCCTTCCTCTGAAGGGTGTCTAGGCTTAGTATGGAAGATTCTAATCTCTGCAGCATACACATGTGTTAAAATGCTTATATTCTAGTAGATTTCAGTGCATATTTCTGTAGGAGATCTGTGTAACATCTGCTGATTTATATTTTATATTATTTTTCAGTGTCAGGTACTGCACATTGACTATGGAAATTCTGAGGTTCTGAACAGATCAGACATAGTTGAAATTCCATTAAACTTGCAATGTCCGAGTGTTGCCAAGAAGTACAGACTCTGGGGACTGCGGATACTAACTGATCAGAACTTAAGCAGGTTTGACCAGGTGAGTCACAGATTTTGAAGCATTTAGATGATGGGTTCTGTAGCAGATGCTGGCAAATATTGGTAGTGTCACCAGGAGGAGTCTTCCAAGAGCTGCATGTTTAACTGTGAAGGCAGGGCATGCTGGGAGGGGCTGTCTGAACTGTAGCCCTTATCACACTCTAGAAACCAAAACAGTTTTATAAGAAATGGTTCAGGTTGTGCTGGCTGGTGATTTTTAGAGTATGCTTTTGCTATTTTCAGAGCCTCAGGTCTTTTTTTGACTGACCCAAGTTCTTTCTGGCACTGAGGTAACAGAGTACTACTTCTGTTTCTTTTCCTTCAGGGGGAAAAATCCCTCCCTTGATTACAGAACCTGCAATAAATTCACTTACATCTGCGAGCTGCTTGAACTTCGTGTGCCAGGGTACCATACAAACTTTTGTACAATTTGGTCAGGAGAGAGATAGTAACAGGTAAATGTGAGTCGTTGTTGCTGGCTGGCAATGAATGTGAAAGAGTCAGGAGCTGATGTTAACAGGACCGGTATTTGAGTCTTTCTGAGTGGCACTAGTGGCAGCCTCCCTTTCTAGGACATCACTTGCAGTCTTGATGGTGTGCTGCTTCAAGGCTTGTCACTGGCACTGCCCACGCTTCACCAGCTGGTGGCTTGGGACCAGCAGTTGCCGGAGGAGGAGGTGGCAGACCTGCTTGCCTTATTGTATCCCTCTACCGTTTAGGGGTCCCAAGACCCTTTGTATATGATCTCATCCCTGTGGTCCTATTGACGTTGCTTAATGTGATTCCTTAAGACAGAGAATCTCAGAATAGAAATATCTGTTCCCAGTTCCCTGGGGTGTTATTTTGTTTGTGTGTTGTTGGATTTTTTTTTTAACTGTTCTTGTTGCTTGAAATAAAGCTTTATGCTCTGTATAGCTTTCCTGCCCCCTTCCATTCTTAATTTTCAGCAAAATCAACTTACTTCTAGAAGCAGTAGGACAAAAGAAAAAAACCCCTTAATAAAAGATAACTTTCTCCCAGATGCCATGTGAAAGTCTTGAGTGCATTCCCCAGTCTTTCAAAGCTGTTTTTCTTTGATATTATTGATGAAACTGATAGCTGCCAATTCTGGAATTTCCCAGTTTCTAAATGAGTATTTTCAGTAAGGTAGATTTCCATAGGGCAGATACACGTGATGATTCATTTGTCACTATTTTCTGTTTCAACTTCTGGACCACTTATTGAAAGGCTGTTAAACAATGTAATACTTCAAATATTTTTTTCATATTGTTGCGTATAATGCTGTTAAATAGTTGGTTTAGCATCCTCTAAAAGACTTGGATAACCTGGTTGCCAACTTCTATTGAGAGCTGATGGGACTTTGGACTTCTGTCACTTGTGTGACACTGAATTCCTTGAAGCTGAACAGTGAGGTAGAAGTATTGGTGTTGAAGTCCAGTCTGGCATTGACAGTGATTAGATCAGGTGCATTTGTAGCCGTACAGATAACAGCATTGTTCCAGAATAAATGTGTTAAATATAAGTTTTACCTGTGTGGCTTTTTGGGTTTTGGTCTTAAACATGTCCTCTCTTTCTTAGAAGAAAGATGGCTGATTTCAGCTAAAAGTATTCAGTGTCCAATACACAACTTCATTGTATTTTGTATTACAGGGGAAGAAGTTCTTGAGCAGCCTGGTTTTTGAAAAAGAAATAAGAATACGTCATAAAGCCAAGCACAAAGATGGTACCATTATTGCCCAAGCAAAGTATGAAAAAGTAGATATTGGAGAAGAGGTGGCCAAGGGGGGGTTACTGAAAGATGCACATCTCCAGGGAACACTAAAAATGTGGAAGAGAGAGAAGTAGATGTTGTGAAGAATCAGCATCGGAAGATAAAAGTTTCATTTCCACTGTGCGTAAACAGATCTGATCACACGCTGCACAACACCCTGAGACAGTGTGTGGACCCAGCAGCTGCCAGCTCAAGGAATCAGAATTTTACTGGAAACTGTATATTTGCCCCAAAGTAAGGCAGTGGAACATCACAGAAAACTTTATATGAGTGATCTGATTAGCTTAGTTACTGAGATATGGGTGTATGAGAAGATTAAGGGGGAAGTGAGTATCTAAAATACGAGGTTCAGTTTCTGTCTTTCTATCTAGTGAAGTAATACAGGCACTCAGTGGAAGTGAGTATATGTGAGTCTGTGTGCATGCTACAGTAGTGGGAATTAGGACATTAATCTGTAGAAACCTGTTCATGTTGTTGAGGAAGCACAGGCTATCTAGCCAGTGTTTGATTTCCAGAGACAGACAATTCTCATATATCTTGATGCAAGATTTTGAAAAAGAAGGAAGGTGTAGCAGCTAGTAAGCAGAGGAGAACATAGTGGAAAGCTTAGTTGAGAGCGAAGGTTGCAGGACATCGGGCTTTTAGGAGATTTTGCAGTGACAGGCAATGCAATGTTTGTTTTAGCATCTATGAATTTTTCATAGGCTTGTCCCTGAGTCTTTTTCTAGTTATCCCCTATTTATTTAACTCTGTTAAAAACTCCCTGGGTGCATAAGTGGAATGTAAAAGTACACTTACCTAGCAGGACAAACATATTTTGGTGATTTATTTGTGTAGGAATGTAACAATGTGTCCTTATAAGAAAGAAAGCCAGCAACCATGGTTTGAAGTAAGCTTTAGGGGATTACGGTGTCTTTGCAACTTGTAATTACATTGACAAGACATGGTGGTAAGTTGGCAGTTACAGTTGTTCTAAGAAATCTTTTTAAAGAGACTTGCCCTACAGTTGCTAGAATTGCCATGGCAACAGGCTGCTGAGAAAAATGTTTGTGGGTGGGAAAGATGGTACTTGGCATTCAGAAAGTTGAGATGGTGTAAGAAGTAATGTTCTCCAAAAAAACTTATTTAGAATTTGCTAATGTTCCATAATTTGAGCTTCTTAAACATTGTAATGAATCACCTGAGGGGCATGCCCTTCCACATACCAGCATGTTATCCAAATACATTTTGCAATTAGATCGTTTAGGCAAGTCTATGCTGTTAATAAATACTAATATGAAATGAGGTGCTCTTCAAAAAAGTCTAAAGTACCTCATCCTGAATTATGTTGATACTCTGATCTGCCCTGTTTTCTGAGTTATCAATATACTCTGAATCTGACTTTTAAAGAAGAAATAGCCTTTTGTTGTTGTGGCACGCAGCAATGAGGTATCCTGACTGGCCTGAGCAGCCAGCAGATTCTCTATTCCATTTCTGTACGTTCTGGCATCTTTTAACTTTTTGCACATTGCAGGCATTTTTGAGTGGATGCCTGCAAAGGAAATTGAGAAGAAAAGAAGTTAGGGTGTAACCAAAGCCATACAGGTGAGGATGAAGCTGATGTGGGGTCTAGTGGAGCTTTGGTACCATACAGTATTGTCACAGTACTCTGGGGCAGATGCTTCACATCACTTTTCATTATAAAAATAACTTTAAGGTTATAGATCCAAAACACTAACCTTAAAGTGCTTTGGCTTATTTGGTAGATAGAGGGCTTGAATTACAATGGATCTTGACTTTTCTGGATCTGCAGTGTGGTATTGTAAGGGTTTTTTTTGATGGGAAAGACTTTTGAGTTGGTGAAAACATAGAAAGGGTTGTCTTCAAATGATGTATGTTTTTCCTTTGTGTTGTGTCTTTGTGAAGACTGGTATGGAGAGGGATGCAAATTCTGAAGTTGTAAAGCATGACTGTGGGTGCTTCTATGGTCTTTTTGATGTGGTGGTCTGTGGTCATTTCTGAAATTACTATAGCATGAAAGAATGCACATTATGTGTGGGTTTTTTTTTTTTTAATTAATTTATCTTAATTAATTTGTAAAAGGGAAAAAATGCTAGCTTCTACCTCGGTGTCAGACACCAGTTTGGCGCAAGTAAGACCAGATCAGAAGCTGTATGAAGACAAAGAAGTTCTCGGAAGGGAGAATGTATATCTCTTGCAGGGGCAGAAGGAACTAGAACCAAGGATTCAACAGCTGAAGTGTGAGCTTTCAGGTATGTGGAAATGCAAAGAGGGTGCTTCCCTCCCTGTTGTGTTTCTGACAATGCTTATGTCTTACGGTTTCATTGTACTGCAGTTCAGCTGTGCACTGTTGTTTGGATTAAACTGGTTGAGTGGAGATTTGTCTTGCCCTGGTGCAGGGAGATGCTGTCAGTGTGTGTTAGCTCATGTTTTGCAGTCCAAGTTGGATTCTAGCTCCCCTTGGTGTATGTACTGGCTTGCCACCACACTTGATGAAATTGCTGGTTTGGATGTAGGTGTTCAGTTTGAACACATAGCTTTGCACTTTGTGATTAAAAACATGCTTTGTGTATAAGGATGCAATTCTTGCTTTTTTTTTTCTTTTTTTTTTTTTTTTTTTTTTTTACTCACTTACAGGGAAGAAGGCTTTCTATGTGTTGGGCTGAAAATTCCTAAGCCTCACAGAATCGTAGCAGCTGTGGAATAGAACTGGGTAAGAATTAGTATTTCCTTAATTGCTGCTTAATAGAAAATATGCTTATGTTTCTTTGCAGGGGAAGTTCCTTGCACTATCTGAGAGAAACGCAGTACTTAGTAATAGTTACTGGTAGGCTTAAAAATGGTGTGAATGGTTTTAAGTGTGATAAACAGCAGTAGTAAGAAGAGATTGTGTGAAAAGCTATTTGCATGAATTCAGAAAAATGTTGTGCAAACACTTATCTCTACAGATACGAAAGGAAAATCTGCCATTGTGTAAATCCCTTTGAAACCTCCAAACCTGAATTTGCATACGACTTTCTTGCAGAATAAAACTACTCATAACTGGCTTTGCTACTCTGTTACCTCTGCCTAGAACACCTGTGTTGCTACGAATGCTAATCCGTTGTTGCACAGATTCTCCATCCACTGAAGATAGGATGTTTGTGTACTTCTATGTAAACTAAATTGACAAGCAACAGAATACATGCCTGCAGCTAAGAAAAAAATACTTGAATGTGCAAGGAATTCTTAGAAGCATTTCTTATATATAGCCTGATTTATTTACTTTTTTAAACAGATTTCTGCAAATTTTAATTACTATTTTGAGTTGAATGCAAGTAAACTGCTTTAAAAGAAAAGGTGGTGGATAGCCTTTTAAGTGAGATAATATTTGCTCCCTGCTAAAACCACTATGGTACACAATGACTTATTTTAGAAAGGTGTTGTGTGGTAGTAGCTTTGAGGGTTACTTCAAAAAAAGACACCCTGCAGTCATGAGACTGGATGCTCATCTGCAAATAAAAAACCTATTTATTTCTTTCTATATTTGTTTTTCTGTTTGGTGGCGGGTTTTTTTGGTTTGGTTTTTTTTTTTTTAATATGTAGCAAGTCTGAAAGGCTGAGAACATTTAAAGACTGTTTCATTACCTAAAGTGGAGTCTATAAGGGCACCTCTATGGTATGAGAGCAAGAACTCTGAAATTCAGGTTGCCCCTTGAGGAATATAGCCTGATGTGGTGTGTTGGCTTTTTTTGGGTCAAGAATATTCCTTAAGAACATCCCTTGTAGGAAGGTCAGGGTGGTTGTACATACAGCAAGAGTTTTTGTTTTGCTGCACCACTTTGAGGTGTGGTAGTGATGAGACTAAGGAGTTTCTTGAGGTACTGGACTTGGATTTTCTTGAACTAATGGGTAGGAACTTTTCAGCAAGGGAAGAAAAAAATCCTGTGTTGTTTGAAAACTTGCTAGCAAATGAAAAATGCTAGCAAACTTGAACACATCACTACTGAAATGAGAGGAAGGAAATGAACCGTTAACCTTTAAGTGTAAATGTTTAAAATGTTAAGTTTAAATGGACCTTTAAGGAGCTATTGAAGAAAATAAAATTGGTTTGTAAGTCTTTCTAGGCATTTTATTGGTGTTTTGAAGAGGGCCATCTGTGTGTGTGTGCATATCTGTAGTTTTCAAAAGTCTAAATTGTGGTCTGCATATTAGTAACTGGCTAACTGTTGTGACTGTCTTTACCTGTCTTTGTTGAAACACTGCTGCAAAAATGATAAATAATTCAGAGAAAGAAGGAAGCATTCAGGAAAACTGCTGAAGGTTTTGAGGAAACCCTACGTATGTATTTTGGAAAGAAAATGAGAAGTTTGGCTGCTAAGATGAAGGCACTGAAAGAAGTTAGGTATGTATTTTTTTTCTGAAGTAGTACTACGTATCATTGCCCTGCTTATTTCTTGAAGTAATGCATGCTTCTTTGTTTCCCAGAAGTTTTGTTTTGTTAATTTTCTAAGAAAAATATAGTGTTGTATACAGAGGGGAGTATTTTCCAAAAGCAAGGCTGAAATGTGAGCTTTTTGTAAGCTCACATTAGAATTTGCATTGTCTGCTTCTTAGTCTTCATCAGATGACTTTGCTTTATTTCTGCTCCTTTACCGTAGCTGTTGCAGGAAGAGCTTTCAATTCAGTCTTCAAGGAAGATGCAGCTAGTTGTTAAAAGTAACTGGGTAGTCAGAGTTCCTTGGGTATCTGTATTGCTGTGAGAGGTGTATCTCTTTGGGTAACCCAAATTACTCTTCTGGTTTTAAAAGAAGAGGCAAAACTGCAACGGGAAGAAAACTTGAAATAGAAATGATCATCAGTGCCTTTAAGAAAGAATGTATATATTGGTATATGTGTTTGTGGAAGATGAATAAAAAGAAAAAAACAAAACCAAAAAAACCCAAACAACCAAGGGAGGAAATAGGACAAAAGGGAAATTGAGAGCAGGAGGGAATTTTGTACACGTACAGCCTTGTCAATACTAAGGTATAATGAATGTATTGTATGTATTCTTGGTCCTTCCTCAAAAAAAAAAAAAACCAACAAAAAACCCCCAGCTGAATGAGACAGACTGCTGCTGCTACTTTTTGAAAGAAACTCGGTTATTAACATGACAAGTGCTATCTCAATCCGTATGTTTCAGGAGTCCGAATAGCACTGATTTTTAAACTGCTTCAGTTCTGGGGAGAAAAAAAATCCTGGTAAAATATTGTTTCCTCCTTACAACTTCGGTACACAAATAAGAACAGTTGTTTTGGGGAGCAGCTCTCTCAAACCATAAAAGTGGTTACAGAAGGATGTCTCACTGTTCCATGTTCCTTGGAAAAATTGCAGAAGATTTGGACAGAGTATGACTTGGCTCAGGAGAGGATTCAGTTATGCAGAAATGTGGTAGGTTGGAATTACTTTTTTTTTCTCGAGCTATAATTTAACAGCTATTGATAGAGTATGCATGGAAACATCTGCCCTTTGCTAGATAATGTCAGAGGCTTTGCTCCCTTTGCCACAACTGCTGTATTTGTGGAGGGTTATTTTTTTGTGTTAAACCTAGACTTTTTGACACCCTTGGTTTTTGTAAAGAAACAGAAGGAAATCAGAATATGGTACTTTAAAAGCTTTCTGTTCTGTGATAGTTAGAAACTGCTTCAGCTGTGCAGCTGAACTGTCTCTTCAAAACCTTTTGTTAGAGCAGCATGCCGCTGCGTCCTACGTGCTTCCCTCACCTGGGAGGTGTAGGGAGAGCGGCGTGCGGAGGCGTGTGTGGGAGGATGGACCGCACGGGGGAAAGCTGCCATCTAGCGCAGCTCCTCCGCAACCACGTCGGGAGAAGCCTGCCCGCGTGTGCAGGCACGGCTGTGTGGGTAGGGATGGCTCTCTGCTGTGTCTCTCCCGGGCAGCAATGCTACCTTTGGGAATGGGAAGGTTCCCTGGTCTATGGCAGGCATTGTCGTAAGGTAGGGAAGGGTTGGTGCATCTCGGAGAATGACAGCAAACGTGTAGCGACTATTTTCACGTATAACCTAACACAGCCTGCTTAAAATGTGTTGTTGTATTACACTGAATTTAACAGGTCATCAAATGGACTAGAAAAGAATGAGTGATTAAGAGACTCGTGGAATCATAGAATGGTTTGGGTTGAAAGGGACCTTAAAGATCATCTAGTTCCAGCTCCCTGCCATGGGACAGGGACACCTTCCACTAGACCAGGTTGCTCCAAGCCCCATCCAACATGCCCTTGAACACTTCCAGGGATGGGGCATCCACAACTTCTCTGGGCAACCTGTCCCCGTGCCTCACCACCCTCACAGTAAAGAATTTCTTCCCAATACCTGATCTAAATCTACCCTCTTTCAGTTTAAAGCCGTTACCCCTCGTCCTATCAGCACATGCCCTTGTAAGAAGTCCCTCTCCGGCTCTCTTGTAGGCCCCCTTTGGGTCCTGGAAAGCTTCTGTAAGGTCTCCCTGGAGCCTCCTCTGCTCCAGGCTGAACAACCCCAACTCTCCCAGCCTGTCTTCATAGGAGAGGTGCTCCAGCCTCTGATCATCTTCGTGGCCCTTCTCTGGACTCATTCCAACAGGTCCATGTCCTTGTTATGTTGGGGGCCTTAGAGCTGGAATGCAGTACTCCAGGTGGGGTCTCACAGAAGTGGAGTAGAGGGGGAGAATCATCTCCCTCAACCTGCTGGTCATGCTTCTTTTGATGTTTGGCTGTGGGTCCGCTCCAGACTGCGCTTGGAACCAGCTCTCTAACTCCTCCTCAGCCTCCCTGACACGACGCATCCTTCCCACTGCCTCCTGCAGCTCAGCTGCCTGCTCCAGGAGCCCCTCCGCCTGGGCACACCTTCTGTAGGCAGCTCTGCTGCCTGTCCCTGCCCCAGGAGAAAGGTCTGGGCACTGCCTGCAGCCTGAGGTCTGCACTGCAGCCTCTCTCCTCAGCAGCTCCAGCGGGGTGGGGGCACTGGCCACCACCGGGTTAGATGGGGCAGACCCATCAACCGATCCCAAATAAGTTATGGTTTTGTTGGCTGTGCAGGAAAAACTATTAAAACATCTGTAGCATGGAACACATTTGATTGCTGTAGGTGAAAACAAAATAAAGTCAAATGTTTAAACTTGGCAAGATTAAGATAAGTGTTAATAAGCTGATGACATTTTAGTGTTGTATCTTGTATAGGGGAGTAATGTGTAGAACAGCTAGGCTGCAAGGTACCCAGGAGGCAGGGCTGCCTAGGGATTCCCTTGTACAAGCTCTTCTTGGGTGAATTCCTGATCTCATGTGAAATAGTAGCAGTTGCAGTTTTCGGGAGATTACATGGGATGGTTGAGCTCAAGTGGGTCTGTAAGCCTCATTGAACAACAGCAGACAAATAAAGCAAAGCTGTCTTAGAACTTGTTTTTGCCCCGTCCTCCAGGTTTGCTTTGACCGAGTTGGACTGGGGGTAGAGGGAAAGAAAAATTTTAACATGGGCAGGATTTAGGACAGGGACAGGTACAGGTACAGTGATGTGACTGGGGAGTCTCGGAATTGTTTATTAAATAGAGGAGATGGTTTATTTAGTGTCATTCAGGTGGCAGTGTGTGTGAGGTGTTTTTTGAGGTTTTTTATTTTGAGTTGCAAACATGAGCTAGCAGCATTCTTCCATGAGAAACATCATGAAAAGACGTTTCATTCTAGAAGCATGCTTAAAGTTTTTCTGATGGACTAATTTGTTGGAATATGTTATTCTGGACATTGTCCTCAGTTTTAGTTGTGAGTGGCTAACAAGTCATGTTTGCATGATGCATTGTAGTGTGTTACACTGCCAAAATATTTGAAATACCGATGAAATGAGCTTACAGCACTATGCCGCTTCTATGTTTGTGTAGCCTTCAGTTTTTTGTTGACAAGGTGTTGGCTTCACACCTGGCTTGAAAACCAGTTTAATTTGGAAACCGACACCGCTCTGCTCCTCCCATGCCCATTCTGACATTGTTCCTGGTTGCCTAAGCTAAGGTGTAAACGAATGGTGACATGAAATCTTATGACTTTTCAAGAGCATCCTGCTGTAAAAAAAATTCCTGCTCTCTGAAGAGGGGAAATTGTCATGGTAGTGTCACAAATATTTTAAATGGGGAAAAATAAAGACAACAGGAGTTCTTCTAGATGTCAGGTATCCCACAGAGTGCTTGAGAGCTGCAAAGGGTATGCAAGTGGGAATGTGTGTGGAAGTGTAGAGCTCCCTGAAGAATTAATTTACTTTTCAAGATGGATTGGTAGCAGCTGGAAGCAGGACATCTCAAGGCTTTTGTGGAATTTGTCTTAAGTATTTTGAAGACTTAGGTGGGTGAAAGGTACAGAACAAGAGTTTTGGGGGCATCATGGAGAGCTACGGTGCCACAAAGGCTGTCCTGTCTTAATGTGCAGTGTAGTGACTTAACTTTTTTTTGTTATTTCCTGAGAAGCATTTTGATTTTTGAAGATCTATTTTATGTGTTGTAACATGCCACAGGATCTTGGCTACTATATTTTCAAATACCAGAAATGTCTGAAGATGCACACAGTAAAAAGGCACACTTAATATTCTGCTTCTCAAACCTACTTAAATTATACTGACTGTAGATAGGCTAACAAATGCATTGATGTTGCTGACTTTGTTTCCTGCTCAGTTGTAGTGAGATACGTGTAAATCCAATGTACAGGAAGCCCAGTGAACCCAAACAGATGGATGAAATAGTTGGCTATTAAACTGTAGCAGACTGTTTAACTCTGTTTGCTTAATTTGTCAACCCAGCTGTCAAAATTGGTTTTACTAAGTTAAATCTTGCTATTCAATTGCCTAAGCAATGTGCTCTTCCTTTAACCTCTCTGGCATGCTGATGCCCTCTCTCACTGTCACAAGCCTTGTTTGTAAGCTCTTGGGAACGAACATCTTGTTTTGCTTTCAGGGAAACCTAATGCATCTTAAATACCACAGGCGTGGGTAAACCCCATAAAGTTTGAGTGCAAAGTAAACGGCATTATTTTAGTTTTCATTTTCTATGCTTTCTTAGTTGATTTATGCTGGTTTAACTGGGTCTTTCTTAGATACTGCCCTAAAATGAAGATGGGCAACTGGAGTGTTTGTTCTTAATAAGGCATTTATGTAATCACAGAGTGGTCAGAGTTGGAAGGAACCTCTGGAGATCATCTAGTCCAAGCCCCTGCTAAAGCAGGTTTACCCAGAGCAGGTTGCACAGGATCACGTCCAGGTGGGTTTATGAATTATCTCCAGAGAAGGAGACTCCACAGCCTCCCTGGGCAGCCTGGGCCAGGGCTCTGTCACCCTCAAGGTAAAGAGGTTTTTCCTCATATTCAGACACTTCCCTTGTTGCAGTTTTTGCCCGTTGCCCCTTGTCCTGTCGCTGGGGACTGCTGAAAAGAGCCTGGTCCCATCCTCTTGACACTCACCCTTAAGATAATTGATTACACTGATGAGATCCCCCCTCAGCCTTCTCCTCTCCAGCTCCACAGCCCCAGCTCTGCCAGCCTCTCCTCACCAGGGAGGTGCTCCAGGCCCCTCACCAGCTCCGCAGCCCCCGCTGGGCCCTCCCCAGCAGCTCCCCGTCTCCCGTGACTGGGGAGCCCAGCGCTGGGCCCAGCACTCCCGATGGGCCTCACCAGCCCGAGCAGAGGGGCAGGATCAGCTCCCTGCACCCGCTGGCCACGCTGCCCCTAACGCGCCCCAGGGTCCCACCCGCCTTCTCGGCCACAGGGCCACCGCTGGCCCGCGGGCAACCGGCTGTCCCCCAGCACCGCCCGGCCCTTCCCCGCAGAGCTGCCCCCCAGCAGCCCCCCCCCAGCCTGTGCTGGTGCAGGGGCTGTCCCTCCCCAGGGCAGGACCCCGCGCTGGCCCCTGTGGGACCCCACGAGGTCCCCTCCCCCCGGCTCTCCAGCCTGCCCAGGCCTCGCTGAGGGCAGCACGGCCTGCTGGTGTCCCGGCGGTTCCTCCCAGTTTGTGCCATCGGGAGACCTGCCGAGGCTGCGCTCCGTCCCCTCAGGCCACCGATGACCCAGCTGAACGGGACGGGACCCGGTGCTGAGCTGGGGCACAGCGCTGGCTACAGGCCCCCAGCTGGGCTCTGCGCCGCTGGTCACAGCCCCCGAGCTCTGCCCTCAGCCCGTGCTCAGCCCATCACTGCCCACCCGCCTGACCCACGCTCCTGAGCTTGCCCGGGGGCTCTGGTGGGGGACGGTGTCAAGAGCCGGGCTGAGGTCAAGGTAGGCACCATCCACCGCTCCCCTCATCCACCCGGCCAGTCATTCCGCCGTAGGAGGCTGTCAGGTTGCCAGGCACGGCTTCCCCTTGGTCAATCCACGTTGACTGTCCCTGGTGACCTTCTTTTTCTCCACGTTTGGAGCTGACCTCCAGGATGAGCTGTTCCATCACCTTTCCAGGGGTGGAGGTGAGGCTGACCAGCCTGTCGTTTCCTGGGTTCTCCTTCTTGCCCTTTTTGTAGACTGGAGTGACACTGGCTTTCCTCCAGTCCTCAGACACCCTCCTGTTCTCCATGCCCACCAAAGATGATGGACAGTGGCTCAGCAATAACGTCTGCCAGCTTTCTCAGTGCTCGGGGGTGATCCCATCAGGGCCCACGGGTTTGTGGGTGTCAGGTTTGCCTAAACGATCTCTAACCCGATCCTCCTCGACCAAGGGAAAGTCCTCCTGTCTCCAGACTTTCTTGCCTCCAGCTTCTGGGGTTCCTGAGGACCAGCCTTGGCAGCAAAGATTGAAGCAAAGACGGCATTCAATAACACCACCTCTGTATCATGACATGATGTATGTCTTGGAAATATAAGATAATCAGTGAACTGAGATAGTACTGGTGCATGGTGTGTATGAAAATAACAAAGATGGTTCTTCTGGAATGGAAATACTTAAAAATATATTCAAAACTAGTCCTAGAATTTGATGTAAGTTCGGTGTCCCAATAGGAAGGTGGTGGTAGCAATCACTTACCAGCTTTCCTATGAAATGTTGCCAAGAGGACAGCAGCTTTGCAGATGAAAAAACGGGGATAATTAGAAGTTCCCTGCTTGCAGTGTAGGCAGATACTCTTAGTAATGGGGTGTAATAGAACTACTGACTTTTCAGATACTGTAGATAGTGTTTTATGGATGTGTCGTTTAATTTATGATTTTGATTTAGAAACTTATTGGAGACTCTAGTGTACATATTTAGAATTTTTTTGTGGGAAGGATGATAAAAATAATCACACCGATGTTTAAAAAAAAAAAAAGTGGAGGAGGGTAGGATAAATAGAGCCGTTTAATGAGGATGCTGATGCCAGAGGTAGCTTTAGCTATTCTGTATATCAAAAAGTAGTAACTTGCACTAAAGGGAGCAAAAAACTTGGGCCAAAAGTAGAAAAAGGCTCTATAAAGGGATTAGAACTTATCTATGGAGGGGGATTATTTTTTTTCCTCTCTTGCTTATGAAGTCATTAAATCACACTAAAGCAAGAATGCATTGATGAGGTGATTGCACTATACATAGTCCTCTTTTACGGACTTTCCTAAGCATTGCTATAGTCTGAAACAAGATGGTAAGATGGTTTGGCATTTGGTCTGACAGTGTCTGATGCTTGGTTGTGTGAGGTTGTTTGTGGAGCTGTTTATTAATTAATTTATATATTTATTTATTTTGAAAGGTATAAGATGGACCAGACACAAACTAAACTAAATTTTGTAGTTTGAGAACCCTTTAGCCTGTTCTAAAGAAGTTGAATTCTGATGTTTGCTGTTGTGATGAGCTTACATCTTTATTAAGCAGACTATTGATATACTGCCTGTGTACTTAATGCTCTGTGAGGTTATTGAACAGGCATTGTGTGAGCCACGAAAAGTCACATGTATCTAATTACATGGCAGACACAGGGAGCAGACTTGTCCTGTGGCTCCCAAGCTGTATGTTCAGTCATGTGTAGACTGTTCAATTTACTCTAGTGCTGAAACTGGTATTGGAGTTTGGTTGCCTGGTTGAATCTTCTACTATGTTACGTCTCTACGGCTTTAGTTTTTGAAGTAATATTCTGCAGAAGTCTTGTCTTGGAAAGTGTTCTTTATGACAGGGGGTCCTTACTCCTTTTTATGCAGTGCATTACAGTATTCTTTTACAAATGAGCTCCTGTCTTGTGGGAAGAACAGCCCAAAGTCTGTAAAAATTGTGTGTGCTTTTGGTCACCAGAGATGCCCAATAATTGCAGAAGTGCCTATTAAATATTTTTTTTTGTTTGTTTCTTGTTTTTAAATGCTGAAGTAATATGTTGTGTTCACTTTCTGTAGTAGAACTTATTCCACTGATTTTTATTATCCAGGCCACTAATGTCTGGCTGAATTACAACATCTGTGTAGCTGCTAATCTAAGTTTTAAAGCAGTATATGTTGCAACTTGGAGTTACACTTCTGTTGTGTTTTGTCCATCTTTCAATTTCCAGCCACTGGATCTTGCTCTGCCCTTGTCTATTTCTAGTCTATCTTCCCTGGATGCTTAAACTGATTAAGTCGACTTCCAAGATTTCACTGGATAAACTAGATTTAAAAACACTCTTGAACCTGTGTTTGTGTATACATATCTACATTACAGATATATCATATATTGCTTGTTAGTAGGAAATGTTCATTTGTTCTTTGGCTCCATGTGAAACTGATAGCAGTGCCCTGGTTAACTCTTCTGTTGTTTTCTATTTCTTTACTAATTGCCTTCCACACCAGACTTCCTAAGATTTTTTGGGGGGGGCAATGGGGAAGGGCACATGTGTCAGGACAATGTGTTATAGCATTTCAATCGTTTTACTTACTTTTTTTATTTTTGGAGATGGATGAAGAAGGAAATAGCAAATTTTTACAATAGGTCTGTAAAGCTGTCATTTGGTCTTCCATATTCATGTATATTTTCATATTTCTGTGGGCGTGTTGGGTTAAATCACTGTGAAAAGAACACTGCAAACATGCTTCTGAGTATAGTTTTTTATCTTCCTTCATCCATTTCAAAAAGTTTGGTTTTGGTAAGTCTGTTAGTTGTCTTGTCTGATACGAATGTGGGATTCCTCTCCCAATAGCAGAACTAATCCTGCCAGTCATCCAAGGGAAACTTTGATTTTGTTTCTAGAAAATTAGTTTAGTGATCTTACTGCAGATAATCAGTAGGGAGCTTACAGGTCATCGGTCTTTCCTGCTAGAAGGCAAGGAAAAAATTAATAAAAGGATTTTTTTTGACTGTAAAGCATTCTTCTCCAGAAAGAAATCTTTTGCAGTTTGACTTTATAGATGTAATTTGACATGTATGGAAATATGGATAATCCAAATTCTAATTTCTGTAATACAATCAAAAACTGTAGGACAGTTACGACATTTTAAGTTTACAGCATCAGTTAGGGCTCCCACTGTTATCAACAGTCATGCAGAAACTGTTTCTTTAGTTGTCTGATAAGGCAATCATATTCTTACACTGTAAAGGATGCTGTATTTGTGCAAGGTCATCGTGTCATAGGAGCAGATGTTAAAACCAAAATTTGTTTTTTCACTCATTCCTAGTCAGGCAGGTATTGTGCTATTTGTACTTTGCAAGGATTAACGCTTTTTTGTATCACTTCCCACATTGTGTATGTGGTGTTTGGTGTGAGTTGCTGACTTGCTTTTCCTTCTGCGTAGGATGAAAGAGATGAATTGATTACCAGGAGCGATGAGGTGCAGCAGAACTTGTATTCAGCAGTGGAAGAATTAATTTTGGAAGTGGATAAACTTGCCCCTCTCTGAGTGCTCAAGAATGTTACAGGTGAGGATGTCACTTTTATCAGTATTGATTCTGAAACACTGAGAACTTGTGGAGGGTGTTTCTTAAATGTTTAATGTTTTATAATTGGAGACCTCAACAGCAGCAGATGAAACTTTAGATAACACTTCCGAGTGAAGTTGTACACCTGACACCTGTAGTTCTCAGTGTTACTTGTGATCGTGGCTCCTAGATGTTTTGTTTCTAGAGGCAAATTATTACCTAGATCCTCGATTTGAGCAACAGTTTTGGTTTGTGGTTTTTTTTTTAATGGTATTGCGTTTGGTGGCTAACAAGACTTCACAAAGCACAGAATATTTAGAAGACAGGTGTTAATGAGAGAACCTACAATTAAAAAGTCAATGCAGTTACCCTGTAAATTGTGGTGGTGGGTTTTGTGGTTGGCTTACATGCTTTCCTAGCCATTTCTCTTCAGGTGGCTGTGTACTTTGGACGAGTGTAGCAAAATGTAAAATGTTTAAAGCTTTTTTTTGTTTGTTTGTTAAGGTGAGAGTTAAACACTACAGAAGCACATGTTTTTACCACGGCTCTCCCTCTCAGCCAGTCCAACAGAAAGTGGGAAAATAGACAGGGAACTAGGCTCTATAGAGGCAGTAAGAACTTTTGAAGAGGACTTTATCACTAGAAGTATTACCAAATTGGCATTACTGGTCTTTGCTATTAGAAATAATTTCTTTTCTTCTTTTTAACTTCAGAAATATAATTTGCTTTTATTTTGACTGTGCAAGTGTGCTTGGAGAGGGTAAAAAGGTTGGCAGTAGTATCAGCTTGTCTGTACAAATTTAAGAGATGTATTTGTCCGTGCAAGTATGAGACCGTTCTTATGAAAAAGCATTAAGATTACAGACTGCACATATGTTTGTATAAGGTTGAAGCAGCATTAATAAATTGGAAGCATTCAAATTTTCATGGAATTACTCAATTTCTAATGGAATTATTTTTCAATGCCATTAAAAAAATGTTTTGGTACACTTAATTTTTGGTTCTAGTCTGACTGGAGATTGGCCCTGATTAGAAAAGATATTGGAAGGGTAGCATTTCATGGCTTTCTATCACTAGAGGCCCTGTGTGGATCCTGCTTCTTCAGACAGAGGAAGGTTGTGGTGGTGTAGTGTGTGTGGTTTTTTCTGTTTTACTTTTTTGTTTTGTGTTTTTTTGGGGGGTTTTTTTTTTTTTTTTTTTTTTTTTTTTTGGTGTGTGTTTAAAGGTTATACTGTGCTAATCCACTAGGTGGTAGCCATTAAGCATCTTCTAGAAAATTGTACTGCAGTGAAATTTTAAGTGTTTTGAAAATATTTGAAGGGGGACTGACATGCTGCTAGGTGTGTTGAGTCAGTTTTAGGCTTCAGCTTAACTGTCCTCTCTTATATTAAGGGCTAGAAGGTGAAAATAGTTTTCCCAAGTAGGGAAACGGAAATAAGTTTTTACCAAATATCAGTGAGAACCTTGGTTGCAGTTTTATAGAGCTGAAGAGGTCACGCTGTGCTGTCCTAGACACACAAGGATTTTTCCAGTGTTTCTCAGAAGAACAGGAGCGTGGAAGCTAATGCCCTTTGGTTGGGGCTGTGTATTGCAGACTTCTTTTCTGCATCACAGAGCTCTTCTGACTTATGTTTTATAACTTCTGGTGAGAATTGTTGTTGTCCTGAACTTTAGAAAAATTCAGACAGCTTCTGTCCAGCTGGGTCCAACTGGCTAGGACCTGGGTAAACAGTTGGTGAGCTCCATGCTTTCCAAGTGATAATACTGCATTGGTTTAGAGGAAAGCAGAGTGTGGGCCTATGCATAAGCTGCTCTAAAGCAAGCTGGGGTTTGAGCTGAACAGTTGTCAGCTGCTGTGTATTAGCTGTCTATAAGAACGTTTTCTTTGCCCCGTGGATAGTGTGTAGTAGCTTGTTCTGGTGCCTTTGAGTTACCACACTTAGAGATGGCAACTGGGACTAAGCACATTGTAGGCTACTGAGCCATCTTCATCTGGTAACTTGTTATCCTTTTGGATCTGGCTTCTGTATCCATGTGCTGGTGAAGTTGCTGATGTTTTATGGAAGTGTGCTCATAGCAGAAAAACAAATGGGAAGAAATAGGGCATAATCTACAGGATTTATTCCTTGAGGACAGCCTGATGGAACGCATGCAGATGCTCTTCTGGTGTGACTAGTGCTATTATTTTTGTAAACAGGATGTAATATTGGTTATGAAACTGTTAGTGTGCACTTTTCTTGGCTCTACTCACTTTTGGCTGCTGTTAAATGGGCTGATTTTTTTTCTCCCTCCAAACTGTTCTATTTGAACCTGGCTTCTACCTTGCTGTGCCACTTTCTATCCATGTGTATTCTGGTATATAAAATTCCAGTTGTTCAAAAAAGAATGTGAGAAAAATCTGTTGTGCACTTGAGTGATTTGAACAGCCTCCATAAATTTAGCACAAACCTCCTTCATGAATTTGCTTATAGAGAAGCATATTTGTACAAAGCTCATGTCACTTGACTCAGCTGGAAATTGCTGTTTTAAATAATCTATTGTACTGAATGTATGCTGTTCACTGTAGTAGCTATTGTTATGAAAGTGGTTTTATAATTTTTATAAAATACTGTTTGGTGGTGTAGTGGTTTTTTGTGTGGTTTATTTTTTATTTGTTTGTTTGCTGTTTTTTTGGTTTTTTTTTTTTTTTTTTTTTTGGTGTGTTGCTGCATCTAGTTGGTTATAATGCAAGGAAATTCTTATGTTTTTGGCCCCAATCTGAACTTTGCTGTGTTGTGCCTGTAAAGCTGGGGCCTGGTTGTGGTATCATCATATGTAGTTCTACAAAATTGGTCAAGCTCACTTCCACACCTCTGCAGTACCTTCAGTCCTCAGCGAGGGAAGGCTGTTGCTGCCATGTTCTGGCCCATGGTGGTAGCATCAGTCTGTTTTACTTGAAGTTATATTTGTTTGCTCATATGACCTCTGCGTTTCAATTATCTAAAAGGCTCCTGACAAGTTCTTGTGTGTGACTTGAAGTTCTGTCACACTGCTTTTTCCATTATATTGGCTGTTGAGTCTGAAGGGATGAAACCCCCTGGCTCAAGAGGAGGACAGAGAGGTGTTTTGGTGTTTTTCTTCATCTACATGACCTAGGTCTTGTTTGGGAAAGTCTGTGATAACTTCACTCAAATGTTCTGGGATCTGAGAAAAGGAAAAAAGTGAAAGCCTGTATGTAAGTGAACTGTCATAAAAAAGGTTTTTTTTTAATCAGCTGGTTGGAAATGATGTGGGTAAGTAAAATGATGGATTTTGAAGGCTGAAGGATGCTAGTTATTACAAAAGCACAGGTTTGTCCAGTCAAATCCTACTGTTCAGAGAGAATTTTCTCTTTTTGAACTATAGCAAATTGCAGGCAAACACCAATGTAGCTCTCGAGTATTTTTCATCATGGGACTTTCCACCCAGGTGCAAGGAAGGCTGTTTTCTGTCAGGATGTTGTCTCCACTGGTAATTGACTGATACGTTCTTCCCTGACCCTACATGTTCTTCAGGTCATTTAACAGACTGCACTTTGTTTAAAAGTGATTTCTGTTTGCCCTCAGCTTTAGCCTCAATGCCTTTCCCTTATGTGTAACATTTCAGTTTTTTCTCCAATACAAGTCAAAAGGAGGTGGACCCTGTGTCCTTCATATAGTTGGATTTTAGGTGGAAATAGACATTTCCAGACAATAAAACTCATTTTAGAGGTATCAGATGTGTAGGTAATTGCTGTTCCATCTAGGAGTCAGTGTGATGACAGAGGTACATCAGAAGAGATTTGACTAGTGACTTTTGAAGGGAGGGTTCAGTCCAGAAGCATTCCTTATGTGTCTGGCTGCTCACCTTGTTTCTTAGAGGTTCACTTTGTTTTCTGAATTTGAGCAGTTCTATGAGGAGCATTATAAATTGAACCCCATTTTGCCCTTTATCCTGATGATTGGACTTTAAAGTCCAATCCATAGGAAAAGACACTAGAATACAAATGAATTCTTGTGACTTGTTAAGCTTTTTGTTGTCTTTTCCTTCCATGTGTTTATGGGAAAAATCAGACTGTGATCTCTCTGAGATACTTTTCTGTATTGCATTTTCTGGTAGACATATTGCCACTAGATCTGAGAGGAAAGTGGAATATAAAATATACTACTTCACTGCATATAGAAAGAGGCTTTTGTAGTAGGAATGATCTTATGCCAGTGGGTAATGCTAACTCTGTGTTAAAATGTCTTGATTTTTATAGATAGTGTATGGTCACAAAATTCTTCTGATTTGCAAACCTATTTTTGTTTGATTCACTTTATGCGTAGAAACTTTCTGCTTCTCCAGAGATGGTGTATGGGTTGGGTCTGAAACAGGTGACTCTGAGGAGGCATTTCAGCAGTTCTCTAAGTGGGAGAGTATTAAAATGAAGAAATTAATTTGTGTCAGAAATGATACGGACACAGCTCTGCAAATTTTTGCTGACTGGTTTAGTGGCATCTTAAAGGTAAGGCAAACAGTCAGTCGTTCCTGTTGATGAAAAAAGTGAAGTATGACACTGTGTAAACTGCGCCTGTGAGGAGCAGGCATTAGTAGGGGTGACTGCCTGTGGCAGGGCGGTTGTGCACATCAACAGTGGCTCTAGCTGACAGTGAGTAATGCATTGAGGAACAGTGTTAAATTTACCTTTATTCTTAGTGTAGCTTTGCAATGAGCCATTCATAAATGAGAGTTTATGCTTTCTTATGAAGGGACATCTTTTGTGTAAAGGCTAGTACTTTTATGCAAGTATAACTTTTGTATGGGTGTGCTCTGACTGTTCATTGTGTGACTGAAATGTTTTAATGAGTCCTTTTCAAGTGGCCTTTGGATAGAAAGACCAGATTTTGAAAGGTTCTAGTTCCTAAATGCTGCTGAAAGAAGTGATGAAAGATCACTGCAAAGGAGCAGCCAGTCTGGCTTGGCATGATCTAGGTAGAGATTGCAGCCAAATATATAACAGGATTTTTTTCCTCATTGAAATGCTGAGTGTGGAGAATTTATGCAAATAAAACATCCACTTCTATTTGCATGTCCTGCAGTATTTCTGGAATACCATTCTGATGGTCTGTCTCTCTCAGTCCGAGTTGTAGGAGGTTTGGAGCATTGAAGCTGAGTATGTTATCTGTCTTAAGAAAGAAATGGATGATGGAAGTGGATTACCGTCAAGTTCCGCTTGTAAAGAAAGTGCAAAGTAGGGAGGTAACTTTGCGGCTTTCCTGTTTCCATGCTTAATATCCATGTTCTTGATCAGTTTAGGACTCCTAATCTTCCTGGAAAGACTGTAACCTGCTCTCTCTCCATTCCTGCAGGCCCAGCTTCCTTGGTCTCCTTCTTGTTGCACTTGTGTGTGAATTTTCTCGGTTTGTGTCAGCATAATCTTCCTGCTCATGTGAATTGTACATAATCCATAAGGGATGTGCCTTTCCGTAGTGAATAGGTTTTCTGCCCTTGCATTTCATTGTGCCCAGAGCACTGTGGCCAGACAGGGTTAAGAATAAGAGTGTTCTTTGACCTGACAATAAATGCTGTTCAGCAGCAGTGTAGACTTGTTGCATGTCATGTGCGGTACAATGTTAATGAATATAATTACTTGCAGTTATTTATAATCATGTCATTTATTAGAGGAGGTAAACAAACCTGCAGGTGGGTTTCTGCGATTGCTGGGTGCAATTCAGAGTGCTATTCTGCATGTATGAAAGTGACTAAAGTTGTTAGTGTAGTGGTGAATTTTGGTTTACCTGTTTCAAATTAGAACTTTTCTGCAAACAGTTCAGAGACACAGGAAATGTACAGACTTTTGGCATGGGTTGGTAAAATACGCGTAGGTATTATATATATATATATATAAAATATATACCTAGGAAGAAATTTTCAGTTATCTGTCTTAATGATTTCAGCTTTTGATATGCAATTATTCTATTGCAACTTAACTTTTACCTCCTTTTTTTTTTAAAAAAAAGTGTGAGCAATTGTGTAGAGAAAATGTTTCTTTGAAGTGTTTCCCTTCCCATTATTTCAAATAGATACTCCTTTTCTTTCTGAATCCAAATTAATCTCGGGTAGGATTGTTCAGAATTTACAAAAGGAAATGGGTCAATAACATACAAGAAAGTTTTCAGAGACTGGATGGCTTCTCTCCAGCGTGCAACTCCAGGCTTTGGGGAGCAACATATTGTTGGAACTTGCACTATTAAACTTCTTAGTTCCTTTAAGGTTAAGGCAATAAAATACTTAGATCCTAGGATTGCCTTTATGTCGTACTATATAGGAGTGGAAAGTCCAATTGGTAGTGAAATTGCTGTATTGAGCATCTTGTGTATGACTGTGTGGGCAGCACACATTGATTTTTGACATGAAACTCATGGGATTTGGATTCTTCCAGTGTTTCATTTTTGGTAAAAATCAAAATGAGATTAGGAAAATAAAACTCAACTAAAGTAAGAATCAACTTTCTTCTTGCCTGGTGCATCTTAACAGTTCTGGAAATCATTGTATCACTCAAATGTAAGGCAGTTAAAGGTGAGATCTGACGCAAATCCTGATTAGATTTCCAGTAGTGCTAAGTCTTTGTATGTCTTGCTTGGTTTTGCTGTCTGCTCCCTAACTAGTTACTTTCAATAAATAAGTAGTTATTACTTAAAATACTATCAAGTATTATAATCAAGGCTGATTTCTTTTTCTCCCCACCCCTGCTGAGTGTTTTGACCTGATGTCAGAAGCATCTTCAGATTTAGAGGAGGTGATAGGCAATGTGGATGACACGCTCAAAAAGGTTGAGTTGGCTCTTTGTGGGGAACTGGATGCCAACTTAAATATAAGTTCTATTCATGCTTTCTGTGTTCATGACTTCTATTTATGTTGTACATCTTTGATTTCACTTTAAAGCTTTTCTTAATGTATGGGGTGAGTTCATGCACTACAGTAAGGCAGCGTCTTTTTTTGTGGAAGTATGATAGGAAGTCACTCGGGTTGCTCCCCAGAGAAAAGGGGTGTTTTCTAGGCAACAGGCAGAGGGCGGCTTTGCATTACAGGAACTTGGCTGTATGTATGGCTGGCTTAACTAAGAAATACTGGGAAAACTGTGTGCAGAGAAGCTTTCTTTGAGCTGTATTGAGTTTTGGTGCTTGTGTTGAAAATACAGGTGATAGAAAGTAAGTTTCGGTTTAAAATAATGGGATTGCTTCTCTGGATGAAGTTATATGGATAAATTTAATTTTTCCAGTCTTAAGAGAGGAATAGTTTTTCATCACTTTCGTTTTGCCTGGGACAAGTGTTCTTGCCTTACTTGTAATTTTTTTCTATGCTTATGTTAGACTTTTACCCTGTTGTTTACCTTTTCTGATAAGCATTTTCTCCATTCTCTTTTGCTAACTCTGAGGTACTTGAATTGGCAGCACAGCAGGGACTCTCATTGCAGACAGAGAATGGTCATGTCAGCAAAAGTTGAACCTGTCCATGATGTCCATCATACTAACAATAAACCAGTAGTTTAGTCTGCTTGTAACTGCTCTCTGTGATAGAACCAATGATTCTTATTTGGAAGAACAGTTGCATGCTTTAATGGTTCATATCTATTTAACTGTGCTATCCTTAAAAAAACTCTTTCATAACATGTGGAATATGAAATTGGACGTCTGCATAGAAGTGCCAGTCAGTTTTACTCTATTGAAACTATTAGATGAACTCTTAGACTTGCTAACTTTTAGAATATTTATAAGAAGAGAGAGAGAAAAAATCTGATAAATGATTTTTTTCCCCATTAACAAGGGAATTTCTCAGTAAAGGTTTTACATCTTAAACGTTGGTGTGCATAAATGAAGAATGAATCTCAATCTTTAATCTCCCTCTGTGTAATTCAATCCAGGAGCATGATGAAGCAGAGAAGGGAATAATTAGGAGTGCTTACAATGAAATTATACATAAAGTTTGTCAGGAGCAAAGTACGATCACTGTCATACAGAACAGACACTTGGCCAGTGTTGAGGTGAGTTTATGCCTTCCTTATTTATTTCTGTTACACTGATATATACTAGTAACCCTTTCTGACATAACTTGTTTTTGAAAAATGTCTTTTTATCTTTTTATCATGAAATTCTGAGAGCATATTGGTGATGAGAGATTGGTTGCGTTAAAGTTTGAGAATTGCAGTTGTACGTTACTTCAGCCAATGCTTCATTTCAGTTACTTTGTGAAGATACTTTTTTAAAAAGTAAAGTGGTGCAATCTGGAATCTCTAGATTCATTACAAATCAGTATGTAACTTTAAGTTAAGGGATTGAACTTTAAGTTAGAATGTTTGTTTTCCAGAAGGTTGTTAATGTAATTAAAATTAAATACAATAAAAACCCTCTTCTGTGGGGAAAGACCCTGAAAAGCTGAATTCGAATAGGCTTCAGGCAGGTTTTCTAGTGCATTGGGCTAAAGCATATTAAAATTGAATGCTTGAACACTTTGCGATTTTTTTTCTTTCTTTCTTTCTTTCATTTTTCTTTTCCTCTTAGTTCAAAAAACAGGCTGAGGAATGGTTGAATAGAAAACGTGATATTAACAACTTATTATCAATTAAGAAAATTGAAAAGCTTAAAGGCCCAGTTAAGGTGGAAGCTGGTTGAAAAGAACAATTTTGAGAAAGTATGAAAATGTTACACTGATGTTGTTTTTGTCTGGTTTTCAAATTGTTTTAGAAACATTAAATTGGTCTATTTCAAGTAAGTGGTAACTATGTAGAACACATTGTGTTTTCTGACCTCAATTAACTGTGGAAGTGTTACAGGCCCCTGAGACCAAACTTGAGTGGCTTAAAAAAAAAGAAAAAAAGTCAGCCACTTCTCTGTTTGAGTCCCCAGTCATGGCACCGTGCTTTTAACGAAATCCCTCTGGTGATGGTAGCTGTTCACAGCACAAGCAATTTTGTCCAGCTCTTCACTGTGCTGGTTGTGCGGTTACATTTTTACTTTGTTGACAGTGCGTGTTCTTCCTCTTCGGTGGTAGAAGTCAGTGGCTGTTCTCATTTTCAGGGTTCCCCACTACCCCACAGAAGTCCAAAGAATGTAAATATTATCCCAATTTCAGTGCTGTTTGTTTGATTACATGTTAATTATTCTGATGATGCTTAAGGAAAAAATGAACCTGCATGTGTGTGTCTGTAAGCATTGTAAAGGGTCAGTAAGCTTCCAAGAGGATTTAAAATGAGACACACTAATGAAACCCACTGGGAAAAGGATTCTTGAATAATGAGGTGACGTGAGGAAAATGCCTGCTTATGGGTGGGAAAAAGTGAATGAATTATGGAACCTGGCATTGCTGGTAGATGAATGATGTTGCTATTATGATTGTCATCGGCTAATTAAAGAAAAATGCTCTTTGATTTAGGAAACAAGTAGGCAAGAATCTAGAACATTTGGTCTGCCACATGAATAAAGGGAATGCCTTTCTCGGTGATTAGGTTTAAGAGATTCTCATGGGTTTCCAGGAAGAAGACTGAGTAAAATATGCTTTTGAGAATATGTTCAAATCCAGAACTGTGATACGGAAGCTGTTTTTTAATCCTGATATAGCAGATTACTGTTGTTTAGTATAATAGCAGAATAAGAAATACACACTTTGTTATTCCTTATGTAGTCTGACGATTACAGTGAATTTAAAATAAGAATAAAAAATGAAATTGATGATCTGCGAAATAGGGTTCTTGAGGAAATATCCAAGGAAAAAGAAGAATATGTAAGTATTAAACTACTTAGGCAACTAAAACAAACCTGTATGAGGCATATGTTCATTTCAGTTGCTTTAACTTGTGCTCTGCATAAAATAAAAAATGTGATTTTTATACTGTTGAATATTAAGATGGCCCTTTTTTGGTGAAACCTATGGGAGAAGGCATGGAGGCTGATCAGTTTTATTTCTATTTTAACATAGTTTCTTCAGGCCTTCTCTTCCTTCCCCCCTCAGTTTTGGGGGTGCAGCTCAGTTGCTGAAGAAAGACTGTATTTCTTGCAAGAAGGGGAACTGTTTCCTTATGACTAGGTTAAAACAGGCTTTTATCCTGAAGTGGAGATTGCCCTTTCTCCAAGTCCTCTGTATGGAGGGGAAAATCAGAAACCATTGCCTTGTGAGTGAGTTGAAGGGCACCAGAATTTGTGGCAGTGATAGACCTACCTCTGCAGGCGTAACATTTGTACTATGTACAATGTTTTGTAAAATGTGTAATAGTTACACATTGCAGCATTACAGCTACGTGGGATCTGGAGATGCATGAGATGCTGGCCTGGTCTGTGTAACTGTTTGATTTCTATCTTCCTCCACTTATATGTAGTGAAGTTGTTTTCTTTTGTTTAGGCCTACCAAAGCCTCTTGTAGCAAAGATTAAATGTTTTCTGTGATAGGGCATGAAATGCTTGGGGCCTTAACACTACCCACCCTCAGATATTTAAAAAAATCTGTCCATATTGAACTGCTGTATTCATGTTGTGTATGGTTTTGTGTGTTGGTGGTTTTTTCCTTTTTTAAAAAAAGCAAATGGCATCGTTACTTTGAATGATGTTATTAAAAGAGGTACAGTCATGGTCAATGTACGTTTGAATGTCCTGAGTATACATTGCAAATGTCAGTGTATATTTATATATGTTAAAACTAGTGATCTGGAGCTGTGAGCCTTGTTTTCTTCATTTAGGAGAAGCTTACGTGTTTGGTACGGAAATGGTTCCCAGAGTTACCACTTCTTTATCCAGAAGCAGGAATTCTAAACTATATGGTAAGCAGCGATGTGTTTGAACGCACTGTCAGTTATTGCTTCAGGCACTATCAAGGCTCTGCACCAACAACGCTCTGCGCAGTCAGTCCATTTGGGGGACATATACCCTGATTATTGTTTGTTATGGTCTTCCTTCTCCCCCTCTTTGGGGAGATGTTCAAGGAATGCATTTCATTAGCTGCCTCATCACGGCCAGCCTCTTGGTAACAGATGCTGTAACTTCTTCATATACCCCAGCTGGTTCTGCGCTTTGCTAAGTTGATTGAGGAAGAGGAGAGGTAGCTGAAGCCACTGAATCTTACCAGCTGTTAAATGCCATGCACTTACCCTGAATATCTGCATGTGCATGTGCTTCAGAACTCTGGTGGACGTCTGACGTGCAGCCTGGAGCAAGACCTTTTGGATGCTAAGCCCAGGAAGGAACTGAGCATGAAGTGACCTTTAGCGTGTTCAGGAATTCTGGGCCAGAAGGTTCTTTTAAAGGTAACGTTGGCACTGGCTTTCAGCTGGTGCTGCAAATGAAGCCTTGACATATTAGTGTGCCGATTCCGAATGAACTCTGCTGTTTCTTTCATGCCCCTGTGTTTAACAGCCTTTTTCTGATAGCAGATTTTTTTCCTCAGGGCCTGTAGAACATGAAGCATTGTTTTTCTTCTTAATTGCTTCCATGTTGATATTTTTTTTTTCTACACCCTCCCCTCCCCGCTTCTTTTGAGGACTGCTGTATTGAGCAGTGCTTCCCCTCTGTCTGTTCTTTCTGGTATCTGGTGGACCTTTTATCATGTTTGTTACTCCTGTCTGTTTTTGCAGGTGTGGGTTTGTCTTCCTGATGATTTCACTGAGAAATTTCAGGAACTGCAGTTTTTTCCCTTGCTGCTCTTCTCTGCAAGTCTGCTAATAACTGGGGAAACCAGGGGAAGTAGTATTATGACAGGCAAAGTTGTAAATACTCTTCTTGCTTTTGACTTGGCTTATTTAGATCTCAAGTTAAGAGACATGCTTCCCGTTTTGCTGGTACAGACTTTGTAAGAGTTAATCACAAAATATGGGAACAGGCTATGACAGTTGGAATTGAGTTTTGTGTGAAGTAGAAGAGGAAGTTATTTGATGGTACCTAATGATATGCATTTATTTTGTTGAAAAAAAACCAAGTTTAATGCAGTAGTGTTACAGGCATTAGGAATAATAGCTTGGGTATATAGACACAGTCTGATCTTGGAGAGGAAAAAAGCCATTACTGGGTGTGGGCTCTGGTTAAGCAAAACAGTGGAACAAAAAAGATGGAGCAGTTGCAGTAATTGTTCGTTGACTGGCATCATCAGAGGTGAGAGTAAGAACTTACGTTTGAAGAAGGGCTGGTCAAGCTCATGTGAAGTCTTTGCCTTTCTCTTTGATAGGTAATGGGGTTCTATTATGTATTTTAATCTGTTGCAGCATTTGGTAAATTACAGGATTTTACGTGTTGTCTACATATAGCTGTATTTATATATACTTCTATTTTAGTCCTCTTCTATAATAAAAATATCATCGTTGTTCTTGGGGGAAAAAATCTAATATTCTTTAAGAACACAAGTTATTTTCTTACTATTCATTGTGTTTACATAGCAAAGTCTCCAGTAATGGTATCTGTTCTGTAGTCACCTTTTGAATTCTAAACTCAAGTTGTTAGAGCTAAAACATTTTTATGCTAGAGGTCTGTGTCCTGCTTATTTGTTTTTTTAAAATAGTAATATATATTATAATAATGCATCATTATATTAATATAATAAACGTAAATGAAAGTAAGTTTGGTTGAGAACCCTAATTTCTGCTTTGGAAACGCATTGTCTGTTAATCTCAAGCGTGTCAAGTGTTTGGATAGCAAGGTGTGCTTCCCTTGAAATAAATGTTAATTTTTGCCATGGTAAAGAGAGATGCTTTAAAAATTTTTCACAGCTGAGTTTTCTGAAAGGTCATAATTGGTACAGATGGTGCCATTGTGAAAACTGCAAGAGCTGAGGAAGACTGTCTCTCTCTTTACTACTGCTTGCAGGTATGGGTTGTGCTGAAATGAGCAGTTCATGTGTATAGAGCGGGGAAGTTCAAAGCCTGGATCCAGCCCCTGTCTCCTCTCTGGGGGTGTCAGTACTGCTCAGTGGTTGTATTTTCCTCATGATCACAAATGCATGAGTAGAGCTGGTAACTAATGTGTTACTGAGTACTCTTGGCCGTTGGGGGACTACTCTTCTCCAGTCTGGCTATAGCTGTGTGCTGGCTGCTGTTATGGAAGGGGATAGAAAATCAGAGTATAGCTTTTATTTTGACAGCAGACAGACCTAAAATATGCTGGAAATCAGGAGGGAGAAAGCAGCTAGTTTCAGGTAAAGACAGAAAGGCAGAGAAGAAAAGCCAGGAAAGTTGGCAGAATTGAACTTCGGAACTAAAGTTCTCCAAAATAGTGCCAAATGTCTTTTGTGATTTTTTTTGTTTTGTTTGTTTGTTTGAGAAGTTTTGCAGTTTGTATTCTTTACCACCTTAAGAGCATTAGCAGTTCTATTGTGGAGTAAAATCTGCCATCCCTATCCTTCTGTTACAGTTACAGATGATGGATGTGTGACTATCTCTTTTTGCTTTACACACCACTTTCTTTGGATCAGTGAGGGAGAATTTTACATTTCAGTCTGGTTCAGCACAGAGCTTTCTGGTAAAGCTGTCTGACACATTGAAAGGGAGAGGGAAATAATCTGCTTCAGTGTGCTTGAAGTTACGGGTGCAGTTTTTTCCCCTGTAGGATCAATGTGCTACTTCAAACGCTATGGTTGTCAGTACCCTAAGCTTAGTTTCTCCTGAACTGAGAATGGGACAGCCTCTGATATGTTTGCTTATGGCTGCCTTCTGTTCTGGGTATGTTATGGCTTGTAGGAGAGTTTCTAGTAATATTATCGAACTGTAGGAGGCTTACAAAGAGTAGTAAATGTTATCTCCAACTTTTGCTTTGAACTCTTTTGGGAAAATAAGTGTTCATGTTTTCAACTGAGTGGAAAGTTTGGAATCAATGGGCATTACAATTATGGGCAGACGACTGCATTTTTCTTTAAAATACACAATGTAATTTGTATAGTAATATGAACAAAAATTATGCTTTTGTTCCTCATGCTGTGGGCTGTCAGTTCTTACTGCACATCCTGTTCATTCCTTGTGAGCCTTTTTTCTTCTTTTTTTGTTACCCTTGCCCCTGAGGAATTACCCATACGAAGAGAGAGGGAGGATGAAGGCAAGGATGGGGCTGTCGTATGTTTTGTTACTGGCAACAACACTTAGATAGGTGTGTTGTTTCTTAGCGCACGTTATGCCACTACAGGAGGAAGCAATCAACTTTCCTGTGTTAGGTGGAATGTTGCAAAGCATTTCTTCCATCTCCTTTTTGTGTTCTAGCACTGTATTTCTCCCTCTCCAACTCAGGGTGTCAGTGCCATGTGCTCTGAATGGGAAAATTTCAAATCTCCCAGACCTGAAAAGCCACAAGCTACACAGCAAATACTGATCTTCCCAGGCAGGGATTTTTCTGTGAGTACTTGTTATATTGGAACTGGTTCACTGAGTACCAGTTGGAGCTCCAGGTACATGGAGATCTTCCTGGAAAACACCGGCAGTTCCATCAGATGGCTTCAGTAATCCCTTCTGTGCCACAGCATTTTAAAACCGCTTCCTAATACAGACGTAAACTGCAAGCATATAGGTAGCCACTGCCAGTTACCTGTGCTGAGAAGATGAAGCTGACTCATATAAAAGTCACTCTTCATTATGTTTTATTCCCAATTTAGGAAGCAGTTGCTTAAAATTAAGTAATTTTTCTACTGGAATAGATGAACTATACTGTAGCTTAATATCATAGATGTTTATAATTTATTAGCATGGTACAGTTTAGTTAGAACACTTTCAGTACCACTATTCAGATCTTCATCTGTTGTAGAAGAAAGGTTTTTACAAGTTAAAGTGAGTAAAGAAAAACACAGTGAAAAAAAGATAAAAAGACAGTTTTATAAATGTCTGGCTCTGCTTGAAGGTAATATCTGGGAGGCAGCAAGATCAGCATTCTTCTGAAACCTCATCCAAGTTTGCCAGCTGAATTCAGTTTAATCCACATGTAACTAATCTCCAGCTCAGACTTGTATTGATCATTTGATGGAAAATTCTAGCTCAAGTATTAGTGTTATATTCAACAGTTGCCAGTTTCATGTTGGACAGCTGAAATTGTGTTCTCCCTCATTAAACAGCAGTGCCGCTTCTAAAATTGAGACAGTGGTTTTCCAAGTTCTCTGCTGATCTCTGTCACAAGAGCCCAGTGCTGACTAAACACATGCTTCCTTTTCTTATCTATGTAATTGTTCAGAAGAGAGGCATTTTCAGCTTAACCTGCAGGCAGGGTTTTGAAAAGTGCTGTACTCAGGCAGTGTTCTAGGCAATAGTGAAGGCTGGAGAAATTTTACGTCATTTATGGGTACAAAGGTTCACATTTATCAGTTAAGAGTGTGCTTACTCCTCAACATTTCTTAAAGAGAATTATGTAATTAAACATACAGCTTGGGCATGGACTTAGGCATGGAGTCATATTTTAAAAAGTTGTTTCTTTTGACCTCTTAACAGCTTTTGCTAATATTACTTTTTTCCCCTTGTTTCTGTGTAAGGAGAATTTGAGCCTCTTGCATATTTTACCTACTGTGAAATCAGGAAAAAACCCTTTACCTGCCATTTTCCCGTAACAATCCATTTTTACTTGAAACCTGGACTCTCTTTGACTGATGTTTGGTTTTCTTAAAGTAAAGCGAAAAAGAACCACCAGTGTTATACATTATGTATCTTTTTGTTTACAGCTTTGTGTTCAAAACCAGAAGTTTGGTATAAAAGAAGATGGAACACCTGAGGTGCATATGGTTGTCATGGTATGTTAATTGTCAGATGAGGAAGATGAGATCGCTTTTGCTTAGAGGGGCTTAATTTTTTATTTTAAAGTCAGACCTTTCTTTGTAAGTGCTGGGTGGAGAAAGTGTTCTTAATTGACTGGATAATTCTAAATAATATGTACAAAGAAAACTAGGTTTGAGAAGGTAGAAAACCCCAGAGCTTTATTAATATTTCATTCCAACCTTAGGAGGAGCAGCTTCTTCACAGATAACTGTTGACTGAATGACACCAAGTTACATGGTTGTCATGGTATGTTAATTGTCAGATGAGGAAGATGAGATCGCTTTTGCTTAGAGGGGCTTAATTTTTTATTTTAAAGTCAGACCTTTCTTTGTAAGTGCTGGGTGGAGAAAGTGTTCTTAATTGACTGGATAATTCTAAATAATATGTACAAAGAAAACTAGGTTTGAGAAGGTAGAAAACCCCAGAGCTTTATTAATATTTCATTCCAACCTTAGGAGGAGCAGCTTCTTCACAGATAACTGTTGACTGAATGACACCAAGTTACAGACTTGGAGAATAAGTCATTGAATTTCAGCCTCAGGGGAGGTATTTGCATTAGCAGCCTATCTTTTCTGAACTCAGGGAAGCTGACGTTGTTCGTTGTCTTCCTACATAATGATTGCCCAGTGCTTGAGCATTAATAAAAAAGCCAAATGCAATTTTAATTACTTAAATGCAGTTGTAGAAGTGTATTGCGCCCTCTGTTCTTTGGTGTTTTTTTTTTTTGGTGTGTGTGTTTTTTTTTTTTTAAGTGAAACATAAACTTTCCTATGCCTCTGAAATATCCTCAGGTACATGGACACTGCATGACACAAATTTGTGTTGCTGCTTTCATTCTTTCTACTCTCGATTATTGTTATCTGTCTGCTGTGTGCCAGCAACTGTTCTCACCTTGAACTCTTATTTTCAGTCTCTTTTTTTGAAGCTTATCCTTGCCCAGTGTCTCAGTGACTCTTTAAGAAGTAGACTGGTGTGCCTTCAAGTTTCCCAACTTAGGTCTCCAATTTTGAAATAGTTCCTTTACTGACTTACCTAGCTCTTGGTGGTTAATCATAAGCAGATAATTTTATGGTCTTCTCTCTGTGTGTCTTAGTTACCTGAGTGCTTGTCTTCCTTTGGGTCTATTTTCTTGTGTAACTCTTTCCCAAAAGCTTTCAGCCTTCTGGCCAAGATTTAAGACCTTTTTTCTTGCCTGCTTTCAACTTCTTCTATGTTTGCTACAGGCGATTACTTTTCCTCCTTATAAAAATTGGAATAACAAAAGACATGCCACCATATATAGTTTAAAGAAATTCACTGGGAGGCTTATAGACCTTTTTCAAATCATTAGCCTTCACAGACTAGTTTCTGCTTCGTACTTTTTGGGGTGCCTTCGGCCTGTTTAGTTACTGACTGTTTGCTCTTGTCCTGTGCCGTCCCATCTCCCAAGGATTGCCCTTGTGTTTTTTTCTCGTATCATGCTTGTTGTGTTGATCTTGCTTTAAGTGATGCTTTATCTAGATTTGAGAAGGCCATGGAACTTGCTAAATCAAGCCTTACACTTTTTAGATATCTGCAAGCAGGTGACTTAAGCTTTTAAGTGAAGTCTTAGTTTATGGATAGAATTTTCTAAGGAATATAGGGAAGAGTTAGAGGTTAATCCTCGTATCTTCCAGAAAAGTAGAAAAATAAATGGAAAAGTAGAAAACAAAGCAGTGGAGTTGCTGTTGGTCAGATAAATTTGGGTGGTTTTGTCAAGGGAAAAAGGCAACCCAAATAATCCCTCTTTATTGGTTATACTTGTATATTAATGATCTTCCTGCTTTGTGGAGATAACTATTAAAGCATGGGGCTAAATTACTAAAGTTTTGTTCATTATGAGCTTGGTGTATCCTTTTTCACTGGGTTTAGGTTAAGAAGCTGTCACAATACAGTACCAGACTAACACAGCTGTAGTGGTTCCAGTGTCAAGGCAGGGTAGCTTGTTACTGCATAACACAGTACTGTAAATCATTGTGTTTTATTAGATAACTGTTATCCTCTACAATAGAGTCTTTTAATAACTTCATTTCAGCAGTGTTCCCCAGTGATGAAACCATTACTGATAAAGCACAGGACTGTCTACCAAAAAATATTTCCAGTGTGACAGTACCATGCAAAATAAAAGAGTAAAACATGCAGCATTTGAGCAGGGAGGTGATCTTGTAAATAGTATTTCTTATCGCTCATTATAGTTGCTTGGGTTCTTTGGGTTTAAAAATCAAATGAATCTCATGAAACACACAGGAAAGAAGATTCAGTAATTCACAATTCATCATTAGGGCTAACTAGGGTTTTTTAAATGTATTCCACAAAACTTGTACGGAACTGTCTGCCCAGTGTGTCATTCAGGATTATACATAATAAACCTTGGATACTGAAAAAAACAACTTTCTCCTATGCATAAGGGAAACTTAATCATTCAAAGAAGTAGAAAAGATTTATTGGGACATAAAAAATAGGAGTTGGTTTACTTCTGTTTTCCATAACAGTTCTGCTGTGAGCGTGTTGTACAAATACAGTCTGCAGTATGCAAATCAAAGTTTAAATGGCCAGTTTCAGGGTGTTACACTTTTGTGGTCTTCTGTACCAGGTATCTTCTGAAGTGCAAACAGCTGCCTTTATCACAAGGACAAATAATTAATTTAGCCATTATTGTTCTTAGCAGGAACCAATTCTTTTTACAGCTTTTAGTAAGAGCAAGTTTCTTTAACTTCTTTCCCTGATCAAAAGAAACAGCATTTGATTTTGACCTTGTCAAAATCCTAATCAATATATCATTGTGGTAGTTTTTAAGAATTCATTCTGCACGTGTGTGCATGCACGTGCACCAGCCACCAAAGTCCACTGGAAAGCAATCTGTGCTGCCTGCAGTGCTCAGGAACACACACGAGGATTTTACTAGGGAATGTAATACTAATAAATATCTTTCAGCTGTTTCTTGGGGAATCTTTTAGACCTCGGGCTATTAATCCTTGTCCCAGTTCTTGGGGAAAATCTATTTTGCTTTTAAGTGCTTTATCTATAATCAGCTTATTCAGAATTAATCTCCATACCCATCTGCAGGCTCTTGACAGACTGGTAATTTCCCTTCCACCTCAGTTTTGTGCCCAGAGGAATTGCACACTTGCAACTAGGAAAATTTGTGTTGTTTTCAGCAAATATAAAATTGTCACAGGAAAATAACATGAAGCTTTGAAACAGGGGTATGGATTTTAGGTAACTGTTGAGAAAACACAAAGTTTAGAGATAAGGTCTTGTAGCCTCTCATTTAGCCATGCCAAGCTCAGTGTTCAGTGTGTTTCAGCATCCAGTTTTGTGTATTTGAAAAAAAAAGTAAGAGCACACACAGTGAAATGGAATAAACATATTGAAATGTGTCCTACAACAGTATTCCTTGTGGAAACAGCATTCAGTTTCCTTAGTGCAAGAAGATGGTGAGAAGGGGATATTTGTTGTTGGCAGACATTTGATAGTATCGTGAAATGCAAATATAAAAGTACAAGGCTTTTTAAATGCTCTTACTTTCTTCACTTAATTCTGCAGAGGAAGTGTGTAGTCATGATTCTCTCCTGTATTTCATTGCACATTTGAATCTTCTTAAGTGGAGATTTTCCTTTGAGCATTCAAAACGTTTTATAAACACTCAACAATCCTTTATCCCTGTAAGAGCAAGTTTTCAGATCTCATCTTTTCACTTAGATTTCAGATTATTTGGGGAGTTGCTGATTCTCCAGAGTCACTGATAATTAGTGGAAGAGTTGGAAATTGTCTGCTTGTTCTGTCTGGAAGTTTTTGACTACTTGTGTACATTCCTTTGCATCAGAGTTTCTTCTGTCTGGGTGTCTGTCTGTCAGCGGAAAGACCAGCTTCAGTATTTCTCTAATTTATGGTAGTTCAGTGATTTGGTATTTTGAAATATAATCACTTTTGTTTTTCTGTGAAAACTGCTGGCACTAGGTTGACAGACCTGGAGCTGAACACTTGCTTTTATTTTGTTGTTAACGAGCTCTATGACTGTTGAGTGTTGCTGACCATTGGGAATGCTATGGTAGAACCTTTTGTGAGGGCTTTGGGCCCATAGCACTTAAAAGATGCGTTCATCAAATACTTGGTTATTGTTTGTAGTAAAGTTTGTTTTGCTTACTGATGAAATCCTTCTCTCTGTAGGATGATAAAGTTAAGTCTCTTTTCCTGAATTCGTTCTGCTGTAACAGACTGACAGCTGAGCAGGTGCTGAGGGATGATTGCTTCCTTGTAGCTGATGTGGTTTCAGTTTCACCAAACCCAGGTGAAGAGCATGAACCACATGAAGAACATGATTCCAAGAAGACAGATTAAAAAAATGCAATTACCTGAGGAGAATGGAGCAAACCCTACTTGGCAGATGAGAAACTTTTCCATCAGGTGTCTGATTGATTTCTGTTTTTGTTTTGGTTTTGAAATCATTGTCCTGATCTGAAATCTCCAATTGTAAAAGGTTTGGTAGGTGCAGTCATGTTTTGTGGTTGCACAGTCTTCACTGTGTTTTATTTTAAGTACATTTTATTCTGAATAAATGTTTGGGGGTATAAATGTTGAATTACTGACTGTACTCTTCATTGGCCAGCCCTTTTCTTTGTCTGTTATGTAGGCGTTACATTTACAGAGAATAGTCTTGTTAGATGCTAGAGATCTTTATGATGAAGCTTTAGTGACTTGTTTTTGTAGTTGGTTTTCTATCCTTTTCTTGCTGTGATTCCAGAGAACATGTTCCTCGTAAAGATGCTCTAGGGTATTACCTTTTTGCTGGAGATTTTTTGTTATTGCATAGATAAGTTGTTCCTACAGCAACTGCCTTCAAGATTTAACTAAAAAAAACCCCAAACAAGTACTGCTTTGACAACTAGGAAAGGAAATAGAGAGCAGCATGCCTCTTTTCTGTCTTTCTGCATTTGAAAAATGCACTTGGCTTTCTAGAGAGCAGGCATCCTTCTAGTCGCTCCTTTGCAATGCTGCTGCATTGCAACCAAATACTATACACACACATTTACAAAAATGACTTATTTCCTCTACAGAGGTGCGTGTATGTATCATCTGTTCTCCAACGTTCACAGCAGCTATAAGGGGGTGATTTTTCATGAGAGTATTTGTTTGCCTGCAACGTTTGACGTTAATGTTACTATTGAAAGAATTTTGTCAGCTTTTTAGTTTTACAGGAGATTGTTGCTTATCTTTCTGGAGGCTTTCCTTTCTTCTCCAAAAGGAACAGGTTGAAATGTGCAGAGTTGCTGTAGCAATATATTTAGCCTCTGGGTGTTGCTCTTGGACAGTTGGCAGACAAGTGTTTTGTAGAGGAATTGGTGATGTTGTGTGTTTGCCTGATGAAGAATGTAAAAATGCAGTGTGTAATGGACAAGAAGCAGCACCAGGGGAATTAGGGAGCCCTCAGGTACAATAATACAGTCCACAGTGGTCAGAAGATAAACCACCTTGGCAGATCCACCTCTGATACTAGACTTGGTTTTCCATCATTAAACCAATTAGTTTTTTATATGGAACAGCATGTAAGATGCTTCATCCTTTTTTTTTGTTAACTGATAATGATTTTTTAAATTTCTGTAATGTGTATATAACCAATGACAGCACAACCTTTGTTGAAATGTATTTTTTATGTAAAGTTTTTTGTTAGTGTGGTAAGTGTTTTCATGAAAGAAATCTGAGAAGAATAAATTTTTGTCAATAAAAATAAAAGGCTTAGTAATTTTGTGGGATACTGTCCAAATACTGATTGCAGTCTCTCATTGTTAATAAAAGGGTAACTTTTAATCTAAGTAATGTTAAACACTTAATAGAGGTTAGAAGACTAACATGATGGTGTGTCATGTATATTAAAATAAATTTTTGCTCGGTTTTCCAGCTCCAGAGTCTGTGCACCCTAAAGTGTACTTCTTAAATCCCCAAATTGCTAACCTCCTTCGTTTTCTGAAACAAGAAGTGCCTGTGTGTGCTTGATTAAAAAAATTGCAGTCTCTTCAAAATCTCTTCACCAGCTGTAAGTAATACAATTTTTACATGTGGAACCTAGCATGAGATGGAGATATATATATATATATAATTTTTTTTCTTAAAACTGCAATAAAACTGCTTAAACATTTTGGTAGCTATGAGTGTCGGGGTATGAGACAGCCTTTCCATTTGAATTGAATTTCCATTACAGTCTTGGTGTCACCAGTTCTGTTTGTTTCTACTTCAACCTTTTCTATGGTAATTTTGTAGCTCTGGCTATCTCTTCATTTCTTACTTGCCAGGCTTAAGAAAATAGGTTGGTTCAGGGTCATGTTACACAGCTATCCTGCTGAAGCTGCATACTAACCTGTGGTTGTGGACTGCCTGCTGTTTAGTTTGAGAGTTTTGACAGCTTTCCCAGCTGCATCTCTTCTGGTTAGAAGATGGGTGCTGGGAAGATAGAGAAGGGAGGTTGAAATGATCCTGTAGAAACTGTCTGTCTCCTTACTCACTTGCTGCTGTTTCTAAGAAGCCCAAATACCTTACTCTTCTTTGATATCAGTGTTCTGCAGTTTTGAGCAGTGTCCTTGCACAGCCCAGGTTAGTGGGGGACCTTCAAGGGGCAGTACTTCACTGGGAGGTCAGGAGGTCAGCTGCTGCCCAAGACATTCGTATCTTCTTGTAGCCTTTAATGGTAAGCCTGCAGTTCCAGGTCTTGGTGCTGATAACTTCCTTTCGTAAGGGTGGGTTACTTGTTCAGATTTGTGTTGTCTCTGCCCTGCTCACCTTGGTGTCCACTGGTCATGTGTTGGTATCAGTCTCTGCTTTTGCTCAGGACATCATACCCAAGTCAGCTACTACAATCCCCTTCTAGGCTGTAGATCTGGTAACAGTCACTTAAGAGGAGATGCTTTCTTCAGGCACCTGCAAACAATCACTTCCTCTGGTTCTACCTAACCTGGCTTGCAGACCTGGAATAGGGCTGGTTTTCTCTGGGAAGAGGAGTTCCTTCAGCAGACTGGGAGAACATCAGCATTTCTTTATGGGCTGGGTGGAGCCATGGGAACTACTTTCTGAATGCTGCACCGCTGGTCACTTCTGGAGACTCCTGCTGTTCTGTTCACCGCCTTTTCATCTTTGTGCCCACCCTAACATCCATAGTAACATTACTATGTTTTTTCCATGTAGTTTGCTGCTCACTCCATTAGTATTTAACACTTCTGCCTGTGTAGTTTAGACAAAGGTGGGGGGTTTTGTACTTCAGAGTAGCTTTCTGCTAGCACAAAGTAAGGACTTGCTAGTTTTTTAACATTTTTTTTTCCTGATGGTGACTGCAAGTTTATGTAGCCTGCAAGTTAAATTATATTCCTTCATAGGCAATTGCCTCAAGTACTTTCCCTAAATGGGCAAAAATTTATTTCATCTGCAGTCACTTCATTTTTCCAGCTTACAAGGAAATTGTTATGAATTCATCCTGATTTCAAGTCAGGGGTCTAGTAGCTTGCAAGTTGATGGCTTTCTAGACTGTAGTGGATGTTGCAGATCTTCATTAATATAATTTAAAACATTGGTGAAAACTTTCATCAGATTTCTGGGTGTGTACTGAGGGGCACTAAGATTGTGCACCACGCACTTCACTTGCAGCTCCTGCAGCACTTGTCTTGAAACAAGTGTTTTTCACAGCAGACACACCATGGCTAGACTGAAAACAATTGTCAAATTGTCCTGTCCCTTCAGGGTTGTGGACAGATTTGCAGTTACAATGTGGAATTCTGTTCTGTTGGTGCCAGCCTGCACTGTGGTGGGAGCATATGGGCTCAGGTGCTGGAATTGGGTTTTAGCAGCTTTAGATTCAGGGGCTGCAATACGTCAAGATCACACCGTGTAGAAGCATCTTCATAAGTTAAACCCATTTGAATTGGAATGCTTGTTTACTATATATTTTCTTAGTCCTTTTGCCTGGCATCTGTGTTACAGCTGCAAGGTATGTTACCATTAGGTGGGGAGAAACAAAACTTGCCCTGCTGTGTGAAGACATGGCATTGGTTTGTGTTTGTTACCCCCCGCGTTGCCAGTTAGCTGGCTGTGGCCTGGGGGTGGGACCCCCTGTACGGCAGAGCTGGGGAAGCTTGCCAAAACTCTGACACGCGTTTCTTCACTGTGAACTTCCAACTGTTCAACTTCCCTGCGATCTTAACGACTGGTGGCACGGTTTCAAGCAGACTGGATCTGTTCTGTCTCACCTCGACAATCCCCGTGTGGACCAGAAGTTTTTGCTATCCCAGTATTACATGTTCAATCTGCCAGTTTAGCAGCCCTCTGGCTTTGTTACGATCTCCTTTTTCAACTCTGTGGCCTGGCGTTTCAGGAAAGCCAAGAGCTCTACTGTCTGGTGGCAGTGTACTGGATAATGGAAGACTTGACAGCTACAGAGAAAAGAGTCCTTGCTTGAAGTGGAAGGTGATGGTGCCTGTGAGCCTTGGGCCTTTGAAATGCAAGATAAACCTAGATGACTCAACAGCAGGTTTTGCCCTCACAGGTGTGTCTTGGATTTTCTGTTCTCCCAGATGTATAGGATTCCTGTGCTGTTAAAGCACATGTTGTGGCCTTGCACTCGGTATATGGTTGCATGTAGTTAGTTCCAAGGGCTGAGGGAACATCTATAATGTCCTCTCCATCACTTACAGAGTCCCCCGTGCATTGCTGCAGCTTCTGTTGCTAACCAGCTTCTTGAGAGCTTTTCTTCTGTTCCCTGTCCTCACTCTGGTAGTAAGGTTTCTCTGTTGCTCTCAAAGACAGTCTGTTGTGATGTTACCAGAACCTGAAAATCCATAAAATTCAAGTTCTTACTAGTGTTGCCTTACGTACCCTGTGGTGGGTTAAGTTATGCCTGCTCCCCCACCTCGCCCTGCAAAGTGGGATTAGAGTAGACACAAGGGCAATTCTTGAAGGAGAATGTAAGAGTTATGTACCCAGTAGAAGGTCTTTAGAGTGTCTTGAAGGATTTTAGGTGGTAATGAGCACTCTTCAAATTTTTAAGCCATGTTTGCATGAACTGTGGTAAATTGCAAGCTGTGCAAGTCCTACCAGCTGCAACACTGAAAAAACATGCAAGAAGCCTTATGCAGTGTAAGAGTAATGTACAATGTAAGTGTGTATAGCCAGCACAACTCAAAGGGTTTCTTTGTGTACGAGTATCTCCGTTTACAGAATTGATTCAGTCTCCCTCTGGAGAGAAACCAGGATAATTCCTTTGGAGTAAATAGATTGAAGATGCTTTGATCCAGATACTGTCATGAAAGCTGGATGAATACTCCAGAGTAAAAGCCCTGCTGACCTCAGTCCTGGGAGGTGCAGGTGGAGGCTGCTGGAACTGGAAGTGGCTTTATTTGAAATTATTTTTTTTTCCTCTCATAGGACTGTGTTTAAAGTTGAAGTCTGCTGTTGGGAAATATAGATCTGTTCCATAGCAACCTGTCTTTGTTCTCCTAATTTAAGATAACTATCAAAATGATGATTCCACAAAAGCAATGCCAACCGCTTTTTGAAGTCTGGTTGTTGCCAGTGCTCATGTTTCAGGTGTGCAGTTGTCATAAACTCATCAATCTGCCTGCAACTTTCATCCTCTGTCCTTGTCAGCAAGAGGTGGAGCTGTTGTTCATTTGTTCTTCCAGCTGTCACTTTTCCTCTGTAAAGATTTTTTTTCTTTCTTTAAACCTAGTTAGAACCTTTTGTTTGTTTGTTGTTAACTTCTCTGTTGGCCTAAGGATTGGCTGCTGTGGCTATCTGTTTTCTCTGTACTTTTGTGTAGATTTTTTGGTGGAACGATCCATTTTTGTACTTGCATATTGGATTTTGTAGTGTCTAGATAAGTTTCAAGTTAACATAGAATGGTTTGGCTTGGAATGGACCTTTAAAAGTCATCTAGTCCAACCCCCCTGCAATGAGCAGGGACATCTTCAACGAGGTCAGGTTGCTCAGAACCCTGTCTGATCTGACCTTAAATGTTTACAGGGATGGGGCACCTGCAGCCTCTCTGGGCAACATCTTCCAGTGTTTCACCACCCTCATTGTAAAATAGTTCTTCCTTATATCAAGTCTGAATCTAGCCTCCTTTAGTTTAAAGCCATCATCCCTTCTATCATTACAAGCCCATGAAAAGCCTGTCCCTGTCTTTCTTATAAGCCTCCTTTAGTTATTGAAAGGCCACAGTAAGGTTTCCTCACAGTCTTCTCTGCTCCAGGCTGAACAACCCTCTCTCAGCCTTTCCTCATAGGAGAGGTGCTCCAGCCCTCTGATAATTTTTGTGGCCCTCCTCTGGACCCACTTTAAGAGGTCCATGTCTTTGCTTTGCTAAGGACTCCAGAGCTGGATGCAGTGCTCCAGGTGAGGTCTGACCAGAGTGGAGCAGAGGGGCAGAACTGATGTGCTGGCCACGCTTCTTTTCATGCAGCCTGGGCTATGGTTGGCTTTCTGGGTTGCGAGCAAACATTGCCAGCTCATGTCCAGTTTTTCATCCACTAGTACACCTGAGTCCTTCTCCACAGGGTTGCTCAACTCTCCCAACTGCTACCCGTGCATGATACTTCTTGATAGTAATAACTTCTGTCGAGGTAATGGGGAAGAGACAAGCCTGTGGCAGTTCTTGTATGCCATCTTTTTTCCAATGGTTTCACACAGAATAGAGAGCAAGTTTTTTTGACTAGGATGGTCTGTGCACCTCTTTGGAAAGCACATGGACAGTCGTCCCCTTTCCAGAGGCGGCTCCTCCTCCTTTTACTACTGGGGAGCATTGAAGAATTGAGGCTTGCTTGGGCAGGCTCTGCCATGTGCGCCTGGTCACGTAGGATGCTCAAAGGAGCGGGGGAAATGTGTGTAGCTTGCAGATGCAGCTAGGACTGCAGTTTCTGACACTTCACGTGAAAGAAAGAAATGTCTCAAAGTTGTTGTTTGATGACAGTATGTTTACATTAATGGTCTTTTCCTAATATTCTTTTGAAATATTTTATTAACTAAAGCTTGACTTAGTTGTGTTACACTGGTGTATCTGTAAAGCTGTTAAATTCTTGGGTCTTTTGCTATCAGGACCTCACAGTTCAGTCACTATAACTCAACAGCTTTTGTATTTTAGTATTTAATTCCTTACAATGGTGTTTATAGAGACAGTGTAGAGGCCGAGAGTGGTTTGGTGCTGATGTTCTCTTGGAGACGCTGTTGTTTGCTTCAGGGTGCCATTTGCAGGTAACATGACTGCTAATGTGCATGAACTGTGAGCCTGATCATTTGGATACGCTGTAGTGACTTGTCACAGAGCAGCCTTTTTTCCTCCAACTTCATAACAGGCTTCCAGCCTCATCTGGATGTGTGCTGCATCTTGTTCCACTGTTTTATTAGAGAAGCAGCTAATCTTTAAAGACAGGATCAAAACCCTCACTCTTAATTATAATCACCTGCTTCCACTGCTGGAAACAGAAATGGTGTGGGGAGCTCAGGGAGATGCTGGATACCAGTGACTTGGGTTTTGAACATTTTTTCCTTCCTGTGTATTTCTGTTTTGGTGAAAGTCCCTCTAAAAAAAAGGACAGGTTTTGATAGGAAGCTTAAGAAATGTGCACTGAAACTTGTAAGCAGTACACCTGAAGAGTACTTGATGGTGGCTATACATACCACCTGTATGCTATTTCAAAGGATAGCTGGCAGTTTTATTTCCTGCTGGTTCTAACTCTATAGGAAGTTCCTGCTCTAGTCCTTTGCAAGAACACAGTGGCAGGAAACAACCTCTAAGGACTGTTAGATGGGCCAGAATGCTGAACTTGGTTTATTGAAAATGTAAAACGTTTTCTAGTCAGAGCATACTGAGAGATCAGCATGTTGTGTTAATACTATGCCTCGTGGCATTTATAAAGTTAATCTTTTGACATTTTTATTTGCTTTATGGCTCAACATCACGATTCATTTTTTATCTTTTAGAAGTTCCATTTATGACTGTCATTTAATTGATGGTAACTACAAATTATACTAGTTGCAAGGGAATAAATAAAAGAAATGCAAGTAGTATAATTTGGAACATGGTAATCTTAGTAGCCTGAGTCATGAATTTCATCATCCACTGCAGTTAGTATGATTTTATGATTCATAAGTCTATTCGTTTCTTTTTTTAGTGTGTCACCAGATAAATAGCTCAACAGTAAGGTCGCAGAATTGTCTTGTCTCACCCCAGGCGTAGGAGACAATGCAGGTTTGATTGTTCCTACGTATACGTAGTAAATCTGTCCCTCTGACCTCTTAAATCTGTGAAACAACTTCCCGTGCTTCAGTGAAGTACTAGCTGATTGAGTCATTCATATTATCAAATGACCGCTCCCTCAACCTAAAATTTATATTTTGTTCAAATTGTTTTGAAATGCATTTGTTCATTTACTGAAGGTGACCTCCCACCATAGATCACTGCACAGATGCTTACAGAGTGATCTTGGGCTGAGTTAAGCAGGAAGCAATCAGCATTTTCTTAATTTTAAGTCAGTGCTACTACAGAAGTACTCTCAAGCCCTTGAATGGTTGATGCCTCTAATTTAATTAGAGAAAATGTAATCTTTTCATTACTCTCTGTGGGTTCACTTTCAGTTTAAAATTTTTGAGTGGTGTGATCTGTTTTGGAATATCCCTTCTTTTTATGTGCCGTGCCAGCGACGGTACCTGCCACCTACTAACTTCATTTAGAAGTTTGAAAAGCTCTAGAGAAAGGATTGGTCTTTAGAGAGGTAGTTAGAGATACATTACTAAATCAGAACTTGCATTATTCAGGAGAATGAACTTGCTTTAGTAATGTTTATTGCTTTTTCAGGAACCAGTGTGGTGAGGAAGAAAAAGCTACGGGCCTGTAAATATATGCCCAGCATCTTTGTACCCATGGTCATTCATTAAAAAATCGGTATCCTCAGTTCTTGTTAAGCTTCCAAGCTTATGCTAAGGTAGGTGTCATATAAGCTTAAAGTGCTGGAGTATTTGCTCTAGGGACAGACTTGACAGAGTAATGATATAATCATTGTGTGCCACTAAGAGGTGGCACTTTTCACTGGAACAAAGCTTGTTTTTATAAAATGCATGCAGGCTCCCCTTCTGTACACATCTGTCCAGCGTTCAGGACAGGTGAAACTATCCTGTACATACCTGCTTACCTGTATGCACCCTAGTGTTTGTCTTTAGATTTCTCTAGGACTGCTGTTTCCCAGCTTTCATTTAATTCACTCATGTCTCTTTGTTGAGGGGCTCTGTGAATAAGTGGTTTAACTGTGCCATTAGAAGAGCTATGTTAATTCTGGAACAATCCATGAATTTTCAGCCACTGTTTAATATTTCTGCTTTTCCCGTTGTTTTCATAAGTCTTAGCATAGTCTCGCTTTCGTTTGCATAAGTTGCTGTGCAGGGTTGGGTCACTTCTAAAGAATATGCAAAATCATGTCTTTTGACCATACACTGATTATCCTAGTAGCCTCAAAACCAGGTTAAGATAGCTTTAGCGAGTTACATGCCAAGCAACTCAGAGTAAATCAATTGGAGGAGACAGGATTTTTGGAGACTTAAAACATCTCCAGTGACCTCAATGCTACTATTGGTCTTTTCAGTAAAATAATGGGGATACCCTTTATCTCAGCTGAGGTACTTTATCCAGACGTGGACATCATGCATCAACGAAGAATGAAAACTCATCACAGACATATGAGAAAGTCAAAGGTCTACAACCCAGGATCTACAAGCTAGAAAAAACACTTAGGTAAAGAGAGGACAGGTTTTAAGTCTTTGAAGAGGTAAAAGCCTAGAGCAGGGTTGAATAAAATGGAGTTATTGCTGCTTCTGCCCTTTGGGGATTAATGGGTTGATTTTTACAACAAAGGAAGTTAAGGCTGGATATTAGGGAAAGGGACATTCCAATTCAGCATGGTTAAGCTCTGGAACGTATAGCTTAGGGAGGCTTGAAGCTTCCCGTATGGTAGTGAGGTAAGGCAGCTGTCTGGCAGGAATGATGTAGGTATGTGTAACTACTACAGGGTGGAAGATGGGCTGGATAACTCTTTTTCTGTTCTGCTTGGCTCTGTCTTTTGTGATTTTTTTTTTTTTAAATGTATCACTTTGCCTTAAGCCATCGCTATTAAATAGGTTGGTTTCATCAAGAAAAAAATGCATGAATCTGGAGTACCTTAAATTGGGTAAATTAAAAGGTAGAAACCTGGGTCAGAATCTCTCTTTTGCAGATGGTAGAGAAAGGAGACCTGGGTTAACTGCATGCAGTCAAGATGTGTCTGTGGGTCCAGCCCTAGGAAGCTTAGAAATTGGCTGGCCTTGTCACTTTATTGGAAGCTGCGCACGACTTGCTCTGTGCCAAAAGCAGCTTGATGTTTGCAGAGACCTGCAGCACTCAAAGTAATAGGCTCTGCCTACAGGGATGACTTCAGCAAAGACTGTCAATTGTAAAGTCTTGTTCGGTGCATCTCTAAATCAATTTTAAAGCATTTTAATTTATTTTATACAAAGGCCTGTTGTCCTTAGCTAGTTGACTAATGCGTTGCTGCAACCAGGAACTGTCTTTTGTGGCCAGAGTGTTATGGATATATGATTAGTAAGATACTGAGCTTTGTTTGGATACAAGGCTGAAAACACCCACGGATGTCTCATCCAGTTGGGAAACATTCTATTTAGAGTATACTGCCTATATGTCTAATTTGCCATGGGGGAAGAATTGCCAGATAACACACTGCCTGCTGGTAAATTGTCACTGAGCTGGGCAGGGGGCTGCATTTGCATCGGTATTCATATGGGACCCTCCTGCATCACAAGTATCTGCTTCGAAGTAGGACTGACTTTGTCCCTTAAGAGAGGTTACCAAAATCCTATCTGCTGTTTTTATAACTCTTACTTTTTTTACAAATGGTGCCTGATGATGAAAACAGGATCTCTTTCAATGCAGGTCATCATCTGCTGTTGCTCCCCTGTCTGCTGTGCTTGTTTGGCATATCTGCTGTAGGAGTAGTTACGATGATTTAGTCACAGTTGCCTTCAGGCAGAGAAACAGGCAGCAGAAGGAGGTGAACTTCTGAGAAGTACACGTCCTGCTTTTGTTCAGCTGTTCCTGGTAGGAGTAGTATCCAAAAAACAATAATACACAGAGCATGGTGCAAGCAGACTTGTTTTTTAAAAGGAGCAATGTGCCAAGTATTCCAGAAGAGATTCAGTTTGTAGAATGTTTCAGACCATTAGCTCATACTGGATTTTTGCTATTAGCCTCTTTCTTGGGAAGCCTGAAAATCGAAGGTCGAGGGGGAATCCTGAACCAGGAGAAGGTAACCCCCACCTCATTCTTTGCACTGATTCAGTTGAGTAAATAGAATCTGAAGTGTCCCTTCACTCACAGTTCTCTTGTTGAGACAGTGTTGGCAACATGCGTTCTTCTGTTCGCTGCACCTGTGCAATCAGGGTAGTGTTTATCCTGGAAGAGTTTTCAGTCACGTGATGTGACCCTAGAAATCATTCTGAGTTTAGTTAGAGTACGATCTTAAGTCCCCCAGAGGCAGTGAGCTCAAGGTGTAGACGAATCCTTCCCATGTCTCCCAGCTCTCTGTTTCTCAATGTGCAGTGTTTTCCCACCTCATCAGTAGGATTTTACATCAAGAAAGTGCTTAAGTCTGTGTCTAATGCTTTGTTGGGTGGAGATGGATCAAACCAGCTGTCTTAAGTGGTTTGATAAACTTGGACCAGTGTCACCATTTCCCCTCCTGTGTACTCAAAGTTTTGCAACTCCTCTGTGATGAGGAGGTGGTGTAATGCCTAACTAGCTTCTGTTCATCTGCCATTTAAATTGTGTTGACATGCAGTGCGTGTTTGGTGGAGGATATGGGTGTTGGGGGTGTTTTGATTTCTGCACAGGAATGGTATGCATCTTGTGTTGCTGACCCAGAGTGGAACAGTATGGATAAAAGCACGTGTGTTTTCTTTTAAGCTACAGATTTAACATATGCCTCCTGTAGTAATTCCCAAATTACATATGCACAAGAAAGACTTTGTTATTTCCTGGAAAATACAAAAATCAGTTTCTCCTGAATTGTAGAAAAGATGTAGGTCTAGCATGTGAACTTGGTGGCTTATTGTTAGTCATCCAGTGTTTCTTGGTGGGGACTAAAGCTGAAATGGTATTCTTGTAAAGTTTCTTGTAGTCTTTTAAAACAAGTTTGTCTGAAATCGTGATGGAAATTTATATGCTATTAATGGAAAATAGGAGGAGGAGTGTATGTTTGCAGTGAGAGGCAGGGCACATCTTGTTGAGGACCGAAAGACTCCTCCTCTGAATTTGCTACTGATCTGTTACCACGTGATACGCGTTGAAATAGGACCGCCTTCATCAGGCACGGAGAGGTCTGCGTTATTACATGACGTGGAAAAAGATCATTTAAGATAAGCCAAGCATTTGAAAGCATGAATCTAAAGCTGAAGAGAAAAAGGAAATACGATGCTACTGTTAAATTTGAGGCAGATTTCTGAGAGTTTGCTGTTGATGGAAATGGAGCTTGATGGACCACCGACAAAGGAAGCGGGAGCGCAGTCCTTGCAAGCGTGTGCTATCGAGGTTTCTGTTTGGGAGCAACAGTGGGCACTCTGCTCCCAAGGAGAGCTGTAGTAAATCTCTACGGTAGGCTCAATTTTGGTTTCCTCAGAGTTCCATGTAGGTATGATGGATTTGGATCAGAAGTAAAATTTTTCTTCAGTGTCTGGAGAAATTCTTGAGAGTTGGTGTTCCTGCAGTCGCCCTGGCAAACAGCAGTTGCCAAGATCTAACTTCTTGCTTTTCATTGGGCTGCCTTTCCGCAGGACTAAGGGCCAGCCGTCTGGCAGTGGAGCTCGAAACTGTGACAATCACTAAACGTGAAGAAGTGCTAACTCGAGATGGCAAAGTGCAATGCAAATGGTTGCTGGAAACCAAACTCTTTCCCTCAATGCAACTGAGCTTATTGCTTGTGGAGAACTGCCCCAAACCATGATAAATGACTCCAGAGCTTGCCAGGGAAGTGGAAGGATTTCCCTGTCAGAGTTTTTTAGCTGTGCCAAGGATTCTGTTGGACAGATGGAGCGGGTAGAAGGGGAAGCACTCGGGGGGGGGCCTCCTGTTGCCTCCTTCAGTTGTGTCCTTTCCCTGTCCCCATCTGTGCTGATGGCCGTTAGCAAGATAACCAGTTAGCTGTTATTTCCCCAGCAGTATCATTCTACATTTTATCTTCTGGAAGCTTTCACCTGTTCTGCCATGCCTATGGATTTTTCCCTTTTGCCTTCCATTAAAGTTGTTGGAGAGAAGGGTATTTTTCACTAAGCTAACATTAACTTAGGACTATCTGTGACAAATCTGAGTTGTGCTAGAGGCAGGGCATAGATCTGAGAAATGGCTTCAAAAGATGTTTACTATCAGTCATATTAAAAGAACCCTATTGCCAAAAACACGGCCATGAAATATTTTGGTGTATCGAACTGTGTATGTTTTTGATAATTTATTTATTGTTCTGGGAATGTGTCTATTTAATGCCAATTTGAGTGTTGAAAGCAATTCTGTACATTTTAATTTAGAGTTGTGAAAACTTTAAAAGGATAGACCTATTTAGATGTAGACTTTTTGTAAAAAAAACAAAGTAATTTTCCTAAAGTTTACTGTTCATCTGATTAGTTGAAACTACCTTCAAACATTTAATATTCACCACTTGATAGGACTAAGGAAAGATCAGAAGAAAACATCTGGGAATGCTGACTTCTGAAATTATTATTAAAAGATTTGGTGAAAAGCTATCAGCTTTTCAAATACGCTTCGTAGTTCTCTTGCAACTAAAAATATGTAAAAAATGAAGTCTTCTGTTAAATGATTTTTGTGTAGTCCATATATTCCTTATGGTGTTCTCCAGCACTGGAGTGAAATCTCACCTCACAGTTTACACCTCATATGCTGCATAATCCTGAGAAAAAAAAATAAACAGTTAAAAAAAAATTTAATCTCACCTTAAGTCATTTAAAATGATCTTTTTACGATGAAAGTTGCTAATGTTTTGACAGTCAGTTTGTTTTGGTTTTGGTTTTTTTTTATGTTTGGGTTGTTTTGTGTGGTTTTGTTGTTGTGTTTTGTTGCGTGTGTTGTGTGTTACTGTTGTTTTGTTTTTGAACACTTCCCATGTTCTTTTCCTAAGCTGGTTTAAATGTAGAAGTGAGGAGAAAATTATTCTGAAATCCAGAGTGAGATGCCAAGTCTCATACTGCAGTACCATGCCAACATAGCCAAATGCTTTGGGAATTTGTTTGTTTGTAATGAGTTTCCATTGTAACACTGACACCTTTTTAATTTTGAGGTTGATCTTTTTCCATTAAAATTGCTCTGTATTGGCACAGAAAATGAACATCTAGAGATCAGCATCGGTGTTTTTTGCAGATTAGGTTTAGTTCATTAACACCACTTAGATTTGATGTGTGTCCCGTGACCATATATGGGTGCAACAGGAGGTGATGTTGGCATGGACATGTTTTGGATAAGTTTCAGTGTCCTCTTCAAATGAAGTTAATGGTTCAGTTCACATCAGTCATGCAGTTTCTTCCATTCTAAGGAACATTATGCCCTGTGCGCGAGCAGGGTGGAAGAGGAGTTGTGCCACTTTCATTAATGTAATGATTCATCTAATCTCATTTTCAGTGTGCAATTTGCTTATCTTGCCTTGCAGCATCTAGTCCTCCTCTGCACTGAATCCCTTGCCCCCACTGCACGTCTTTGGGTGTTTTTCCTTTGAGTGCAACTTTACAGGTCTGCATCACTCCATATGCTAACTAGTGGTACAGAAAGCTTCTCTGTTCATGTTCGGGTGTCTACGCAAATCTTACTTTCTTTAACATGTCGCTTGAAGGATGCAGAACATTCTCATTACAACATTGGGCCTTTAGCTTGCCACCCCAATCCATGGTTCATCTGCACCATTCAACAGAGATCAAGCCACAATTAGTGATTCAATTTCTCCAGATGCTGATGCCTTTAAAATTTTTTCTGTCACAAGTGTGTAAAATGCCTGTTGGAAACTGTATTTGTTTGTGGTTGTTGATTTTCATGAAGGAGGAGAGGTTTGCGTTCTCATACTTTCTCAAGGTGTTGCTGTATGAAGGAAGTGTGACCTCCTGGGGGTGGCAATTAAAAACCACACATGTGTTTGTGTGTATGTCCTTGCATCCACTTCTTTTTTGTGCTGGGACTCAACTCCTTCTCCAGGAGTCAGTAAATGTTAGGGCAAAGTGTATTTGCATCCAAAATCTTTGTCTCCTAACTCTGCTGCTGACAAAGATATGGAAAGGCACTCAAATGTATCTAATCTGAAAGCTGACATTTTCATTTAATATTCCCCAAGATGATGTGAGCAACTTGGGGCATGCCAAAGCAGACCTCACAACTGTCACAGGTGTGTGGGTAGGCAGATATATGATGTACACATGCTATGAAAAGAAAAAAAAAAAAGTAAAACCCCCCGAAAGTTTGTGATAAATTTATTTAGCCTGCGTATCTGTTTATGTGTTTACTCTCCCTGACTTAGGTGCTGCTTGCTTGTTTGAATATTAGGCTGACGGAACTTGGAGCCAGCATAGCACAGAATCACGAAGTGGATGAGGTTAGAAGAGCCAGCTGGAGATTGTCTGGTCCTACCTCCTGCCCAAAGCAGGATCAACTGTATTTGCTCAGGCCATGCCCAACTGGGTGTTGAGTATCTCCAAGCATGGAGACTGCAAACTTCTCCAGGTAGTCTGTTCCAGTTTTTGACCACCTTTAGAACAAAAAAGCTTTTTCTTATTTTAAATGGTATTTCCTATATTTCAGTTTGTGCCCTTTGTTTCCTGTCGTTTCATTGGGCACCACTGAGAAGAGTCTGGTTCAGTCTTCTTCACACCCTCCTGTCAGATATTTAAACGCTTTGATAAGATACCCCCTAGGCCTTCTGGTCTTCAGGCTGAGCTTTCAGCCTGTCCTTGTGTGGCAAATGCTCCTGTCCCTGTAGCCATCTCCATGAATCTTTGCTGCACTCGCTCCAGTATGTCCACGTCCCTTTTGTACTGGGGAGCCCAGAGCTGGACCTTATGCTCCAGAGGACTCACTGGTGCTGAGTAAAGGAAGGATCACCTCCCTTAACCCGCTGGCGGTGGTCTTTCAGCTGCCACAGGCAGGTCCTCCTCCTCCTGCGCCATTAAAGGGAAGATCCCTCATGAGATGCCGAGGACGAGGTGTTTGGACGTACAGCAGTGCACCCGCGGAGCTGTGTGGGTGTGTAAGTACTTTGCATGGGAGTGCAGTGTGGTCTTGGTAGCTGATGACAGAAAGTACAAGTCTGAAAATACTTGAAAGAAAAATCTTTTGTCACTTGAATGACAAAGGATCGCCGAGGCGATCAGCTGTGGTGCAGGCACGTTCTACAGCGGAGCAGGGGATCGGGGCGTACCAGGGATTCCTGGGCTGGTGAGACCCCAGGGGAGTGCAGAGACCCGCTGGCAGCTCGTCTGAGAGCGGCTGATGAGGCATGGGCAGGGTCAGGAGTAACGGCATGGCCCTTCCACCGGAGGGACCCTCTGCTGGCTAATGGAGAGGATTGATGTCCACCTAACCCAGCAACGGGCACCGCGCTGTGACCATCTGCGCAGGTCGTGGGCACTCATCCTACACGTGCCTCAGGGCAGGATGGTGGCAACTCAAAACTCATCTGAGAGCAAAGGCTGCAGCTTGGGCTGGGGTCTGCCCCATCTACCCCGGTGGTGGCCAGTGCCCCCACCCCGCTGGAGCTGCTGAGGAGAGAGGCTGCAGTGCAGACCTCAGGCTGCAGGCAGTGCCCAGACCTTTCTCCTGGGGCAGGGACAGGCAGCAGAGCTGCCTACAGAAGGTGTGCCCAGGCGGAGGGGCTCCTGGAGCAGGCAGCTGAGCTGCAGGAGGCAGTGGGAAGGATGCGTCGTGTCAGGGAGGCTGAGGAGGAGTTAGAGAGCTGGTTCCAAGCGCAGTCTGGAGCGGACCCACAGCCAAACAGCCAAAACCTCCCCCGCTGGCACACACCGTGGGGGTGGGGGTGGTGTCGGTAATGCAGAAGCATGGGGGCTTGCAGTGTCTCAGGCTTTGTGCCTGGTGTGTGAGATGATGAACCAAATCCTTGAGGTTCTCGTTCTCTCCCATGTGCCATCAAGAGTTATTCGTGGTGATCTTTTCCTGGACTTCTCAGTACTGGTCGGAGGACCAACTTTAGAAGTGCTTTAGATGTTGGTACTTGGGCTGCCGTGCTGAGATTGCTTTGAAAGCAAGAAAGAAATGAGAAGTGACTCCCATTAACGCAGCTGTCCTTGAAAAGAAACCATCTGAATTGTTGTGTGCATCTCTTGGCTAGGAGTGTGCTTGGAGCACCTGATGCTTATTAATCTTCCTACTGTGGAGAAGTAGATAGGTGTTTTGAGTCCAACATCTTACTATTTTATATATATATATTTATTTATTTTTTTTAAATAAGGTTTTTGGTAATATGTGGGTCAATCAAACTCACTGACAGACCAATCATCTCATGACACTCTAATTGTTGCTGTTTCATTATGGAAATAAAGAACTCTGTGCAAAGCCTCCTTCTGTGAGGAAGGGCACATACATGTAATTATAGGATGCTTTTGGTGTTTAAAAAAAAAAAAAGAAATTAAATGACTAATACATTTTGCTGGTGGAACTGACAGCTGTAACAAACCTGCTTCTCTCATCAGCTGTAAGCTTTTATCCCTGCCTTGTACTAATGAATAAATCATCTTATTACATAAAATTGCATTCTAATTGCTCCTGTGTCAGTCTATTTCAGGTTGGGCCGAGGCAGTCAGGTTCCCTTGATGCCTGGGTTTTCCCTTTCTGCTTGACTGCTGAGCAGTCACATTTACAACTGCCTGGGCATGGGCTTGGGAAAGACAGGAGTGAACTGGGAGAAAGCAGGAGACAAAGAGAGAAGGGCAAGAAAGGGTTTGAAGGGGACAAGAAATGACTGTAGGAGACATTAGAAAAACCTGAAGGAACTGTTGAATGGAAGAACCAAACGCAAAACACTTCAGCAAGCCAGTGGGATGTGAGTGGGAAGAAAGAGAAGATGAGTCAATACCACGGCAAACCTTTTCGTGTTCGGCCATGTGTGGAGCAGGCTGTGGGAGCTCATCGTGTTGGCTAAGCCGCTGCGGCCACCCTGTGTGACAGGAGGTTTTCCTCAAACTCTGACGAGTTGTTACTAAGTTCTCCTTTTCCTCAGTTAAAAAGGTACCTAGAAAACATTAGTCATTTAATACTGTAGAATGAAGGGACGTATCCTCCCCCGCCCCCCATCACCAAATCAAATGATCGATTCTCTGCTAAGCTAAGAGAAAATGGCAATTTGGGTAATCTTTGTGTAGTAAAGTTTTTCCGAATTAACTCTAACTAAATGACTTGGAATTCGTCCTTCAGCTACCAACAGGCTGTATCAACTCCCATGTATTGATTTTGCTTAGGTTGATTAGAAAGAGGATTGAGAGCCCTTGAACAAAAACAAGCACATCTGTGTAGAAATAGTGCAACTTCAATTAATTTGGTTTAATAACTAATTTACTTGGAACTTCTTGTGGTAGAGAAGGCATTTTCAATGATGGTGCAGCCCCTAAGTGATTGATATAATCATTTGCAAAAGGGAAAGAGTTGGATTTTTGTTACTCTTCTAAGATGTGTTAGAAATGACGTCTAGAATTTTTGCTTGTTTGCTTTCATATTAGAAAATTATCTTTCTTACTCCATTTTTTATGAAAGACTAGAGATCCTACTGTTATAGATAGGATCATACTTTATAAGCAAATGAATCCAGTTAACTGAGGCAGCATGATTCTTTGTTTTAAGACCATTTACAGTTCTGTTATGTAGGTTGTCTAAAAAATAGGTTTACCCTAAAATCCTGGCAAATAGAAGAAAAGCTGTTGATGCTAAACATTCAGAACCCTATTTCCTACCTGGTACTTCTGGGTTGTTTCAGAGAAAAGATGGAATGTTTCCAACGTCCCTAAATTTTGTTGACAGAAGCGCTAAACAAAAGGAAGCCTTACAGTTAAAAAACCAAACCCTTTGGGCTGCCTTTCCAGGATATAAAATAGAAAAAGAGATCATAATTTTTGCGTTTTTGTTTGCTAAGTCTCCACCTAACAAGGTCCATATTGCTGTAACTTGTTCTGAGAAAGAGTCACTTTGTAGCGGCTGCACAAGGATTGTGTGGGATCCTTGTTTTTATTTCAGGTTTGAGTGTGGAAACAAACTGGCAATCATTTGGTTTCGTTGGGAAAAATGAATAGGGAGTTTAGTGTCTGTTCCAGCATTGCGAGGCAAGAATAATCCAAACAGATGAATAGATCTAATTCCTCGGTTGCTTTTTCTGTATGAATACAGGCAAACTGGGTTTAGCACAGACCTAAACACAAAGGTTTGTTACAATTCCAAACTCAAATGTTGTATCAAGAATTTCCCTTCCGTCTAATGGTCACCATGGACGTTATATTGAAGGAGCATTGTGATTTCTGGGGATTGCTATTAAGGGTTGCTTTTGATTCAGAGTCCTTCAAATAAAGTGGCTTTTATTTTTGGTGCTGTTCCCCTTTGCCACAGTTTTCTCCCTCCTGGTACTTCAGGTACCTCCTGCTGTCCATCACCATGATGTGTTTAACACTTCCAGGTGACAGGACTGCGTGGTACCTGTTCTCCTGAAGCTGTGGGATTTCCAGGGAGAAGTCAAAGCTGTTCGTACATGAGAACATTTAACACCAGTGTCCGTGCACCTTTTGGCAGTTGTGCGCAACTGGATTGAAGGATTCATTTGCACTGGCTTCACACTCAGTCCTCCTGGAGTTTAAGCAGTAGGAGTACTTCACAAATGGGCACTAATTACCATGGGGAATGGGGCTGGTACGCTGAAAGGGTGGTGGTGAGAAGTCCTGTTAACAAGCTAGGAAAGAGGGGGTTACGATGTGCTGGTTCTGACCTGTTATTTGAGTCTTTGGCCAAAGCAACTGAGAGCAACATATAATTAATCAACAAAGAATATTTTATACCTTTAAAAGGAAGGGGGAAAAAATTATTTGGATTGGTAAGGACCAGAACCAGAGGTTAAAAACATAGAAATGGGATAAATGAGCTGTGAAAAAACAATGTGCACAGAATAATGAGAATGGGTTACGTTAGTGAGAAAGATTGCATGGTCAGCATCGTGTAGGCAATACCTAAGGAACTGGACAAAATGGGAAAAAAACATTTGTGGTAGACTGTAAGAAAAAAACAGCATAGAGGATGTTTTGAGGGAATTCAGACGGCTAAACATGAGATGGTAAGTTTGGATGGGCAACGGTGCTGAAGAAAGGTCTCTGAGCAGGATGACTTCTCCAGGCTCTGAAAGAGGGGCACCAGGTGCTGGTTGTGCATAGGTCGGATCAGCAGAGAGAGGATGTTGGGGGTCTGTAAGTTCCTGAATGTCATGTGAAGTACCACAAAAATAAGAGTAGAGGCATGTGCTGTGGGCAAAGATTTATTTCAGGAAGCAGTGGTGTGAAGGCTGAGAAGTTAGTCTTCAGAAGAGGCAGAGATCAAGCTTATCTCTGTATGGTATCTGGTGAGATCTGTGCCTGCACACTAGGTGTGCAACCACAAGACTGCTGGTGTGTCTAAACTGGTGTGGTCACTTTTGCCGTGTGAAGTGAAGCTGAAATGAATGCAGGATAGAGGGGAGAGGAGAAACCTCAGATGAGAAGGCATGTGTGTGAAGACAGGCCTGTGAATGCCATCTTCATGGTGCTTGTCATAAAAGCCTTGCCATGACTTCAGGAGGACAGGATTTGTTCTGAGGTGCCAAAGAAATTACTAATTGGAGGTAGAATCAAACACAATTTTTATTTTCCAAGGAAAACCCGTGAGCCTTCTTTCTTTCGCCTCTTTGCTAGTTCCTGGAAGTGGGTAGAGCTTAAATAGCAGAAGGAGCTGACTTACGCCATCCACAGATAAGAAAGTCTGCTCTGCTGAGCTTGCAGCGCAGCGTACCAGTGATGCCAAACACTTGGGTTAGGTCTAACCTGCGTGTTTTCTGTTATTTTCCAAAGAGTGTCTCTTTGGCTTTCAAGATTTACTAGCACTGCTTGTTAGTAATCTTCGGGTTTTGTGGGTTTTTTTGTTGTTGTCATGTGTTGCTTGATTAAAGGTCAGATCTGAGCGAGAGCGCTTATTGATTTCAAAAGTGCTAAGTAGAAATTATAGGTTTTTTACCCTCTGTACTAATTCTTTTCCCATTATAAGTCGATGGCAGCACGTGTCCAGGCTGTAGTGTGAGCAGACCCGATCCTGGGCTGTCTCAGCAGGACTGAGTCAACGTGGAGCCCGTAGCAGCACTGAGACCTTGGTGATTATTGAACAGGCGGTGGCTTGAGGTGGATGAAAACTACTGCTGTGATAACAAAAATGGAGGGTAAAAAAAATCAGACCTAGGCTGTTAATGAAATGGAAGAAAAATAGCAATGAGGACAGAGATGAATTGGTAATGGTAGGACTTTGTTTAAGTACTTGTAAGAAACAAGCTGCTAGGTCCAGTGTCAGTGGGGCATGCATTAGGTGGACTGAGTGGGAAGTTAATAACAGAGGAGACTGGTGCTGCTGAGAAAAGCTCAGTGTGCTCTTTTGTCTTACAGTTCATTGAAAGGACCACAGGATCACTTTTTCTGGCAATATTTTTTCTTGGAAAAGAGACCATAAAGCTCTATGACTGTCGGATCAGGTACACCAACAGTTACTGCCATTAGACGTAGGGTAACGTGTAGTCAGATCACCATAGGGAGTTCTGATAACATAATCAACCAAAAAAGCAGCTTAACTAATGGTCCATGCCTTTCAGTTGCTTATATTGAGACCTCTACTAAATATAACATTTGTAAATTTACTTCTGTGAAGAGATGCCAGCCCATTAAATGCGGGGGGCCCCAGGAGATGGTTTTTGTCAGCTCACCTGTGTAACAGGCTGGCACAGGGCAGCTGCTGTTACAGACCAGGAGCTGTAGTGGGACGAGTGACGTACGCTGTGAAGGACCCCGGGAGAAACCAGTCTGCTGTTGTAAATCTGAATTTGGGGTGAAAAACTAATAAATGCTGTGTGGGGTCTCTATAGATGGATGTAGTTGGTTTTGCTGCTTTTACTTTCCTTGGGTGCTGTGATAGTCATGTTTTGTTTCCCAGAGCTGTAGCCATACAGTCTGTATGTCAAAGTTGAGCATATAATGATTTTGCAGTACTTCACCGTCTTAGGAGCTCATGTTTTCCAGTTGCTCTCTGCTGATGTTTTATGGTTTTTCGTATTTTCTCTTGTTGGTCTGTGAAGACAAGTACACACAAGGGCAGGAGCCTACACGAGGAGCGGTGCTTTTGTACGTCATTTCCTAACCACGGACAGCATCGTGCTCTCGCTGCTTCAGAGGCTGCTCATATGCGATGGGTCTTGTGCGGCACTGGAGCCAGTGTGAACCCGCCTGTCATCCTGCACAAAGAGGAGCGCTCTGGAGAAGACAAGTGCTCAAGAGCAGTGCATAACGCAGGTGGCCAGGGCCTGTCTCATAACAGGCAGCAGCAATATTCTGTGGGTGCGTGCTCTGGCCTGGCTGGCTCTCGTCCTGGTGCTAGGGCAGGTAGCTCCTGACCGTGCACGCCTGCAGAAGGCGTGTTACTGCTCCTGCAGTATTTGCGTGTTGCATTAAGGTAGCTTGTGTCCTGCCAGTGGTGTCTGTGCTGCTAATTTGCAGATTCCTTTTGTATTGCAATGGTTAAAAAATAGTGCTGATTTTTATGTGTTGCAGTGATGTAACCGTAGCAGCAGGGATGAATGCCAGGGGAGGCTGTAGGCTATAGACTGCTCACCCTTTGGAGCTGAGAAGGTGCAGGAAGGTGGCCAGCCATGGTGTGAATAACTGTAGTGCTTATGACTGTGAGCAGCCTCATCAGTTCAGTGGAAGCGGTGCTTCCCCGGGTGGCCCTAGGAATTATCTCAATTCACAGCTGTAATATTTAGAGGCCTGCCTTCCAGGGCATGTGGCCAGCCCATCCTGAAGGGTGAGCTTTAACGGGCTCCCCCTGCCAGGCTTTGGCTCGTCTCTGGGGTTTTGCTTCCTGCTGGCAGGGGCTACAGTTGGTGGTGATTTTTGTCCTGTCCCTTTTCTGCTGGTGGATGCATTTCATGAGCATGCTCTCGGGTGCCCTTTTACAGCCTCTGCTGCTGAAGGGTGCTGGAAAGTGAAAGTGAAGGACAAATAGGATGGATGCTCAAGGCAATGGGGCAAGACAGGAGTAAGTGGGACAGCAGAGAGACGAGAGAGCAGTAGTTAGGATACAAAGTGGCAGGTAAACGTCATTCGTTGCCTTCCTTTCAGGTTTTCTGGGTTCCCCCTTTCTGAGTTTGAGAAGGACTGTAGTTTTGGGTTACAGCTGTAGCTGAACCATCATTCCTAACACTTTGCTGGTGTGAGAGACTGCGCCGGTGAGACCCGCCATCGCCACAGCAGATGCGTTGTCTCAGCATTGCTATGGCAGGAAACGCATGCCATCCCCACAGGGAATGATCTATACATTGGTAAGGCAGGAGGGTAACACCGCTGCCACCGCAGAGATTGATCTATACGTTGTTAAAGGAGGAAACCGACGGATGCCATGGAGCAACGGGGGAGGCTGATCCTGCACAACCCAACCAAACCCCTGTGCGTGTGCCCAGACTTGGGGTCAGGGGGGTCAGGGTGCCCGGAGGCCCCTGAGGAATGTTGGGCGCATACACCATTGCTGGGGGGGTTGGGGTGGTTGAGCAGAACAGCTTGTAGCAACTCCATAAAAAATGGAACCAACTAACATGGGACGGAACGTTCCCCCACCGGACCGGGAAACGAATCGGACCGTCGGGACGCCGCAGCTCCGGGGTGGTAGCTATTGCCTTGAACTCTTTCTTTTTTTTCCTTTTCTTTCCTTCATTTCTCTCTCTCTCTCTTTTTTTTTTTTTTTTTTTTCCTCTTTTGCTCTCTCTCCCTTTGCATTTGCAGATTTATTGTTTGGCAAATAAGGTTCCTTGGCTCTTGACTCTGTTTTGAGTCTTAATTATGTTCCTGAGAACACAAACAGAGCCACGCTCTGGTCTCAGACCAGCATGCGACACCTGGGTGTAGTTTGTTTGACAGATTTAAACAAAAAAAATAATAATCAGGGCTGAGGCAAAATAATGGAGCCCAAATCTATATTGGGACCTGGAATCCCATCCCTTGATTAAGATACCTGCTGTGAGGCCAGCCGTGTCACCTGGAGTACTCCCTGGGGTGGGATCGATAACTGCTCCTTCTGAAAGAGCATGTAGACAAGTATTTTAGTTTTAAAAACCAAACAGAAATTGAGGCCCTCCTTTCTCCCCCTGTGCCTGTCCTCGGATGGGCATGCCTGTCCTACCTGCTTTGTATATGTGCCCTGACAGCCGTTGTAGTGCTTGCTTTTCTTATTTTTTTTTTTTTAATAACTGAAGCTCAGTTAGTTGTGTTTCATCTCATCCCGGTATTTTTGAAAGACTTGGCACTCTGATACATTTTGCTGTGTCCCCTCTCTTTTTTTGTTTTGCTTTTATACCTTTTTTTTTCATGCCTCTTAAAAACCTACTCATACGTGGATGTATCCATGCAAATGTGCCCTACCGTTCCCCGGTAAGAGGCAGTGTAATTAATTCCAGAGACTTTCCACTGAAAGAAACCTTTGCCTTCCCCTGAACAGTGAGAGCCGTTCAGTTGTACTGGAAAGCTGCATGTGGGCCAGGCGGAGAGACCCCCCCAGCCCTCCCAGCACTTTCTGAAGGACTGCTGTATTGTCACCTGACGGAGTCACTCATTTCCAGGTAATTGGCTTTTTAAAGGGCATCTATAGGACCCAAATAACTCCTGGCAGGCTGTTTGTACCGTTGACCTGCCAGGTTAGCAAAGGTTAGACTTAATTGCCTCATTTATGGCTAATGCATTCCATTTTTGCTGTTACTTTTTCTCAGAGGAAAATTGCTCGGACCTGTATTTTTGTTTCTGAAATCTTGATGAAGAAAAAAAAGGGTCTTGCTCTGTGGGTAGAGGTGTTGCTTTCGTCAGGAGAGACAGCAGTCACGTGAAACCCTTACGTTAAGGAAGTGACCACATACGTGGATGAGCAGTTGTCCAGGTGCGTCTTGCTCAGCCCTTTGACGGCTCAGATTTCCCACTGCGCTCCCCTGGCACATCTCTTGCTTATTGCAAAGGGAAGGCAGTTTTCAGGTGCGTTGTGTCCAACGTGGCTCTTCTCCCACCTGTCCAAGGAGAGCATATGCTCTGTGGGTACAGGGGTGCTGTGAGGGATGCTCATTCTGGGCCTCTGCAAGCGTGGCTCCTCCTGCCACAGGCTGTGCTTCAGCATCCCTCTGTGGGCAGTGGCTGTCGCTGAAACAAGGGGAGACACAAAGCACCTTTTGGGCTGGTCTGAGGTGTAAAACCAGCACCGCTCCTGTGCGCTCTGCAGAGTGAATCCTGATGTTTCTACAAATGCATTTCATAGGTATCTTCTGTTTGTCCGCGGATTTGAGCGGTGAGGGTTGGAGCAGACCTGTGGCAGCACACGCTTCAGTCGCGTGGGAACAGTCATGCCTGTGTAATCTGCCCTTTCTAGCAGCAGGTGATGTTTCTTTTTTGCTAGGAGTGAAATGAGACCTGCAGCTTCCAGTGCTTCTGTTGCAGTTTTGTGAGACCAACACTCTACACACAGTTGTGGTTTTTGTTTATTTTATGGCTAGGATAGTTCTGGCAGTAGGTTTTGAATGAACAACTGTTGGACAACAGTGTCATGGCTGTCAAGAGGAGACCTACACCCCGGCTTTCATTACCCGTCTCCCTGAGGTCTCTGAGTGCCGGGCCATGGAGCCAGGGGAAGAACCTTCTGTCGCTGGCACCCCAGCGCACCCTGAAGCTGCCCGCGGTGGGGGTGGGCTGTGGGTTAGGTGTCTATCCATCATGGGCTTCAGGTGCTCAGTGCTCTGAGCCCACCTTCACACCAGTGACAGAGGTGCCAAGTTGTCGGGTCTGGCTTTGTCCATAGCTCGGTTCATAAGGCTTCCCTGGATTAATTCCCATTTGGTTAAAATTACATCTTTTAGATAAAGAGCTGGTCCTGATTGACAGTTTTCCTTTGATAAAAGTGCTTCTGATGTTCTTGTTCACATGGTGAGGGGAGTTCATAACTTCACTTTAAATGCTTTCAGAGGCGGGGAAGGGCAAGAAGAGCATCAGCATTAGTTTCTGATGCGCTCAGGGGACATCGTACTCCTCATGGTGTTTCCCCTATGGGAATGGTCCCGCTAGTGGCACCTCCAGGAGCAAGGTGGCTGCTTTATTCTGTCCCTTATTTGTAGAGCTGAGCAGGACCATCTGTGAGCCAGACATGACCCACTGGACTTTTCCGTCTGATCTGTTGCCTTCATGTGGGAGTGCAGGAATATCTATTTGGCCAACTTGCAAACTGTGAAAGAGCTCGAATGCTTCTTACCATGCTGGTGCTCCATTTTGCTGAATCTGTGCAGGAGGAGAGCACTGGGTCGAAGATGCAGCCGAACAGCAGCGAGGAGGCTGGTTCAGGGGATAACGTCAGGCTGAGGTGCCATCTCTCGTTACAGATTTTTGGGAACATGTGTGTGGTGCAAGAGATTAACAGTGAAGGTAATCAAGGAGACAAATTACTGTTGGGTGTGATGGATCTGCCATCATTTAAAGCATTGCTAAATGTCTTTATAAAACGTGTGTTGTACTTCTTATGGGAGTGGTGGGTTTAGTGCTGGAACTTCTGGTGTGAACGTCTTCAGGGAAGTGTACTCCTGCTGGTTTTGGGAATAAATCCCTGAGGAAGGCTGTCAGAAATTCAGTTGTGGTCACTGGCAGCATTTATAGAGAGGAAGGAAGGAGAGATGAGCAAATAAAGAGTGATCACAGATGCTAGTGAGCATTTGGTTTCATTTGCAGAACCGTTTAAGAACATTGCTTACTCTGTTGGCCCAAATCTATGCTCTGTTTCTTTCAATTCACCAGCCTTCCTGAGGAGAGAGTAACAAGCCACATAAACAGTTGGTTATTTTTGCTGTGGAAGGTGGTTGTGTCAGTCTTTAACCACTTAGTTGTCAGTCTCAGTGTGAAGATTGTTTTTTTCATGACATTGAAATGAGAATTTTGTTCTTCTTGGAAAGAAATGCAAAGCTGACTACAAATGTTTGTTTAAAAAGAGCTCCAAGATTTTTAAAGACACTTAAGGGATAGTTTAAAATGGTAAAAAAAAGGATTACACATTTAAGCTTAGTTTTGTGGAAACTAGCAAAGATCTTTTTGTTGTAGTTTGTCCTTCTGGAGGTTTTGATCTAATGTGAACTAAGAACCAAATCTTTAAAATGGTTTTGGCAGAGTGCACATGGTTTAGGTGCTGTCCTGAATAAAGGAAAATTGTATTCCTGATCTTGGCATGCCTGGTTAGAGGGATCCAGGAGATAGGAGTTAGCGGGGGATCCCTGCCTGTCCCAGGATGTGCCTTAGGGATAACCTTCGACTGCACAGTCTGTTCTCCCTGACCGGGACCCTGAGGTGCATGCACGCATGCGACCGCTTGTGTTTCCCTCTGCTTGCTTTGGATGACTGGACTAAACCCTGAGGGTCAAAGATCTGCTCCCTCAAGGGCACCATCCCCATCAAGTCTGAACACGTCAGTGAAAGGCCACAAAAGGGAAAAGCCAATCTAATGAAAACACGTGGCTAGCGGGACCTCGGTAATTAAACACCTGCCTGCAGCAACTGTAGGACTAATTACTGCAGTCAGAGCAGCCATTCAAACACAGTTGTACTCAACCAGTGCCCTCAGAGCTAGCAGATGTTCAGAAGCAAACAGCACACTGCTCAGCGCCCCACCTTCACCCACTTCTGGCTTGGTGCTGATGAAACCTTCAGCTTGTTTTATCTCGCTCCTCGTCTCCTTCTCGCCAGGGTCTAATCTGCGAAATGTGGTTTGACTTTGGGTGCCAAAACTTACATATTGAGGATTAAACGAATGCCACAGAGATCCTGAAATTGTATCAAATGCTTACCTTGTTCTTGCTGAACCCAAAGCGGTGAAGCTACTTGCTTATACTACTGATTTAAAAATGAAGAAAAAGAAAATAGAAACACCGTAATGTGCAGCCAGGTAGTAAAAGAAACGTACTTAGAAGCAAATGTTATGGTTCTCTGTGTTTATTCTTGAAATTGTATCTCAGGATTCAGTGATCCAAGTGTCGGGTATGGCAGTACAGCACTGGAAGAAGACATGGTTCTGTGAACACTGATCATTGTGGAGTTGCACTGAGGACTGGAAAGATTTTAATCCGTGTGATTTGATTTAGGTGATCTGCCACTTGGGTGCTCTCCCAAACATCACCAACACTGATTATTCACTTTTCCTTGAGCTTAAAGTAGTTTGACTGAGAAACAGGATTGCTATTTGAATCACCTGTAGCAAGGTCCCTGCTAAACAAAACCATGATGAGAATAAGTAAGAAAAACCTGGGAGCGTTACTTGAGGGGAGGTGGGGGTGGGAGCGGAAAAAAAGTGGGGCAGAGCAAAGATTAATGCCTTTGAGCAACTGGTGCAGTAATACTTCATTTAGATTTTCTTGAGAGACTGACTACAGCTAGGGTTTTTTTGGGGTTTTTTTTTTGTCTGTTTATTTGAAGATTACAAAATCTGAGATCTAGTTTGCCTGTGGATAGCCAAACAGATGGTTTTTTTCCCCGAGTATTTTCATACTTCTGAAAATTGCCAAGTCTTCAGAAGTGCAGAATCTTGTGGCCAGACTTTTTCTCCAGCCCTACAAAGGTGCTCGAATTAAACAGAGTAACAATTTGGATTCTAGGTGCAAAATTTTAATGATTTAATCCCAGACCAATAATTCTTCCTTTTTATTTAATTACAAAAGTTTGCTGCATGAAATGTCTCCAAATGTTGCCTAACACTGAAAACCAGGGTGAGCTTAAGCTTCTTGTGTGGTATTTTCATATGACTAAGAAAATTCTATAATAAATGTGTGGTCCAATTCTCTAGGATACAGAGTAGCCCTTCCATCAGTCTCTTCCACCTCAATGTTGTGCTTCAGATTTTGAGATTATTTTTTCGCTGTGATGCGGAATATATGATCGTATCAAGGTGAGGGAGCTTTCGATCAAGTGACAGAAGATAGTGAAAGTGGATTTATTCCAGGTATTAGTGATAAATTTAATTTGCGCAATTAGGCATCTGTTTTCAGCGTGGGGACATGCGTTCCTGGTGGCTCCATCCTGTACCACTTCAGTACCACTAAAATGTATTGAGATGAAATCCTTGCATGTGCTCTACTGAAGTGCCAGTCCATTTGCAAAGTCTTTTAAGCTCTCTTAAGATGCTTTGCATTTTTGTAACATTTTTTTTTCCTCCTTCCTGACGCTGCAGATTCACTAGCTCATTTCTATCTTTCTGCTGTCTGCACAGGCTGGATTTCTTTGAGTTTTGAGGCAGATTTTCGAAGCCGGCAAGGGTGTTCTCTCCAAATAACAGCAGATCTGATGCCCTTGTACTCACTCGTTTCTTTCTTAGAAGGCTTTATGTAGTAAACCCTCATGCTCTGCTTGTGTTTCCAGTGCCTCACAAGTAGCAGGTTTCAGAAGTGAATGCTGAATCTGGTATGTACCAAAACACATGGAATGGGTGTTTACGGGCAGCTGGTGCAGAAACTGGTAGTGTGGTGCTGCATCCCTCTGCCCTGTGCTGCTCTCTCTGGCTTCTCTGTGCTGAGTGGGATCACCCGTGCCTTTTGGGACAGCTCTGTGTGCTGGTGTGTCTCCTGTTGTAGAGCGTGGCCATGGCAAGGCGTTGGCGGTGGGGGCCTCTGTAAGGAGAGGCTGGGATCTGTCCCATGCTGGGCATGGCTGGCTCCGACGGACCCACTGAAGGACACAGCTGAGCCCGTCAGCCAAGCTGGTGCTGCTGCTGGGAAAATGTATTCAAGAAAGGGCAGAAAACACTGGATGGGCAGAGGAGGAAAGAAGAAAAAAGAGTGAGAAACAACGAGGTTGGAGAAGGAGGAGATGCTCCAGGTGCAAGAGCATATACTGCAGCCCATGGAGAGCTTATGCCAGAGCAGACTTTCCTACAAGGACTGCAGCTCATGGGAAGCTCATGCCAGAGCAGAGTAAAGATGTCAAGAGGAAGGAGCTGCAGAGAGCAACTGTTGTGTATCAACCATAATCCCCCATCCCCCCCCCATGCCCCTCAGCATGGGTAGAAGAGGCAGGAGAAAAGGAAGGAGGTTGGATGTGGGAAATTGGGGAGGAAAGGTGTTCTTTCGAGTTATTTTTTTTGTTTCCTGCAACCCAAATCAGTAATCAGATGTCGGTTTTAGTTGGCAATGAATTAATTTTCCCCAAGTTGAGTCTGTAATGTTAAGCAATCTCCCTGTTTTTATCTCAACCCGCAAGCTTTCTCATTTCTGTTCATCCTATTTACTGCCCTGTAAGTAGGCCCTGCTGTGAGGACAGGGAGTGAATGAGCGGCTGGGTGGGCATCTGGCTTGGTTGAGGCTAGCCCACCACACCTGTTCACAGAGACTGATCTCCAGTTCAGTTCTGGAAAGCCTGCAGTTTAAATGCAGCTCATGGTCCAAACCAAAGGATTCTACTTCGAGAGAGCCCTAAGCCTCCACCTAGGCTACTCTGTGACAAGATTACGGCTGGTTTCAGCATGAGTTTCTGCCATAGTGAAGACTGATTTTGCAGTTACATTTCTAGGAAAGATGTCTTTTTGTGTCTTTTAAGGTATTAGGACCCATAGGTGTTGTAATGGCAATGAAAATGTTGATTTATGGGGTACAGTGCCCTAGTGGAGGTATATTTATGAAGCCTTGGCCTGGGCCTGCATCCTGAAGTTGTGATCCAGCTTTTACAAAGAAGGTGAAGTCAGAATGTTGTCCCAGATGATGAGGTGCTTGCAATCAGGGAACAACAACGTTGGATTTGATTGGTTCAATGTGGGAGAGGTGGGGTAGGGAGAATAGGTGGCATCTTCAAGTGGACTCTCAGTGTGGGTCCAACTGATCCTCCTCAAAGATGTACCGTTTCTTAATGTACAACCATTTTTGCAATCCATATACCTGTATATGCAGACACACTGTTGATGCACGTGGGGTATGTATTTAACAGGAAGGGCTAATAGCCATTGTGTCACACAAGAGCAGAGCAATATGATATAAAAACTGTAAATCAAGACAGACCTCTGAAAGTGAGGAAGTGTCTGAACAGGAATTTATTGCCTTTGATGCAGAAATTATTTTGTCTGTCATTGGTGCTTCATGGCAGCCTAGACTATATAGTCATAATCTTCCTGTCTGGAAATAAAAATCTATGGGTGCCTTTGGTAAATGTTACAATTGCTTCTAGAGCATCATCTTGGTATTATCATCCTCAAAAATAAATCTTGCTACCTTTATTAGCCCGATGTTCCTTTATGGATATTGCTAAGAAAAAGAAAGAACACTTTGTGGAGTCAAGATTAAATTTATACTGTTCATTATTAGTGACTAACTTAAGATTTGATACACCGAGGAGATTGTAGTCTGCTTGCAATTAGGTGGGTTTTATATCTAGAGTTTATAAATTGCAAAAATATGCCATTATGTAACATCCTCTTTTTGGTAGGTTTACCTGTTTGGCAAATCTGAACAGTGACATGCAGAACTACTTGTTTCTCCAAAGACATAACAAATCTTGTTCAATTGTTCAAACTTTTGGCCCCAAAACAGCACTAACAGTTTTGTCTGTTGTATCTTTCCTCATGATTTATGACTGCAGAATGCCAAAGAAAGTGAGTTAATAAAACTGTCAGGTATTACAAAACTCAGTCACCTATATATTACTATTGCTTGTTTAATCATAATCTGTTCTCATTCTTGTCTTTTCTAATTAGTGTGTCCCTACCTGCAGTCATATACTAGAGAGCTATGAAAAGGTTTAGTCATTTAAGATTTAGCAAAATTTGGTGCCTAAGTCCTAAAAGGTTATTTTCTCAGATGTTTCCAAACGTCCTTCAGGACCTAAATGACGAGTGTGCTTGTGGGCTATAGAATTTCCACCCTATCTGTCAGGCCCTGTGTCTGCAGGACAGCAGCTGGTACGTGAAAGGTCTGCTGGAAAGAGTGGTCATAGACACTCTTGCCCAAAAAGATGGGTAAAAGATGGGTAGTGTTAATCTGTCCTCAACTCTGTGGGGTCGGTTGGTGCTTATGGCGTTTATCGATGGGATATGAGAGACCTGGCATGAACCAGCCACCCATTTCCTTCTCAGCACCTTGCTCTAATGATGTTGAAGTGGGAACTCTTCAACAATGGGGGAAGTATAGGCTCTTCCCCTATACCCAAAACGTTGCTCGTTTCTTTCACCTGTGAGAAGAAGTACAACTCTGGTCCGACAATGTGGCTTCTGGCAAGCTGAAAACCTTCCTCCCCCTAAAGAGCTGCGAAAGTCCCGCAGCTTTAGGAGCGCAGGTGTGTGGATTTGAATGCTCTCTGACTGCCACGTGTGCAGGAGTCTTGTCTGCAGCGCGGCTGGGAAGCCCGGACAGTGATGGTACTGTACAAAGGCTGGTGGCTGCTCACAGGCAAGGTCTGGAATGGCTCCTGCTCTGCTTTGGAAATGATCTGGTGTGTTCTACAACCTGTGAATTCCAACCTGATACAGATATTTAAGCCCTGGGAAACACTGGGTTTGAAGACAGAATTTGCTTAGTGAATATCTCAAATGAGTCCCTCAAATGTTCTGACTGGTGTTCTGGAGTTAATTTTGTACTGGGAACCTTTCTCTATGATTCAGAAGTACAGATCCCTCTCCAGGTGCCTGAGAGGAGGTTGCCCATCACAGAATCAGAGAGTGGTTGAGGTTGGGAGGGACCTCTGGAGGTCATCTGGTCCTGCTCAGGCGAGGCCACCTGCAGCCAGGTGCCCAGGACCTGAGCATCTTCCAGGAGGGAGACTCCCCCAATCTCCCTCCCTTGTGGCACTTCTGAAAAGAGTCCTTTCATTGCATGAACAGTGGTAGAACAGACTGATGCAAAAATGGTAATATCTGCACGGAGCTGACCGTCTGTGAGAAAGAACATTTCCTACCAAGGCTGAGTTCTGACAAAGCACCCACAGAGTAAATTGGATGAAAGGAGAAATGGGAGAGAGAAGTACTTCTTGGCTGACTGCAGTCATGCTCAAAATCCTGAACATGCCCAATTCCCATCGACATGCATCTTGCATGAAGGTACCTCTTCACCTTGAAGAACTGGGTCCCAGATCGGTTGCACGCTTCTCATGTCAAATTGTACATTCTGGTAAAAATGGCCCCAGTGTAGACAGTGTATCAGGATCAAAAGGGCTAATTATTCACTTTTCCTGCTTAAGTTTAGTAGTGATAAACAGTCTCTAGCCAACAGACCGTTTGATTCCTTTCATGTGATGTTTCTGCTCGCTTTGCCGCGCTTCACTCTGAAGGAGCTTCTTTCATTTTAAACTGAAAGGGCAGAGAGCAGATGCTGTCGGTTGTGAGGGGTGTTGTTTATTGCATGTGAACACGCTTTGAAAAACTGTGGGCACTTTTAGCCTTCAGCTGTTGGGGTTTGGCCGGTGTTTTTGTTTTTTTTGGTTTGGTTTCCCCCCCTCCCCACTAACATTTTTACATTAATAAATTCATATTTTTTAAAAAGAATTAAAAAAAAATATACATTTTTTTCTTGTATTTTAGCTTTGCATGGCAGCTGCTTTGAGATATGTTTAATAGCCTCTCTCCCTCCCAGCAAGGGCCTAGGGATAGCTCCTGCATGGGATTTAGTTGTTTCGAAATGCTATTACCATACAGGGTATTGACAGCTGTCAAAAATCCCCTGGAGAGCTAAATCTGGGTAGATGCTACTGGTCCACTGTGGACCGCTACGGATGGCAGAGACAAATGGGTCTCGATTACAGGCTGCGGTCGCAGATGGCTACAAATCATACCATCAAGGAAGTGGATACCTTGAGATTCAGACTCTGATATTCAGATGTGTTGATGATTTATTGCTTTCCTGGAAGCTGTAAGAATTCGGTACTCAAAAAGGATCTAGGCTTATTGATTTTTTTACTGCAAGCAGCATGTAATATCTTTAAAAAATTGCCCTTTCCCATTGTTAGAACAAGTTAGATTTCTTGTCTACTTTAGCAAAAATGAACTAAGTTGTTTGGCTTAGGTGACAGCAACTCTTCCTTAATGCTTTTCAGCAAATGAGAATAAATCTAATGCTGATAGCTGACTACTTGATGACTCAAGGAAAATTTTGTTTATCAGACCGTAATACATAACTTTGAAGAAACAAAAACTGTAGCGTGGTGGCTTATGTTAACCCACTCTCGGTGATTCATCAGTAGAGTTGGGATTTAGTGACTTTCATGCCAGTAATCAAGTAAGAAGCAAAACCTCCCTTACTAGTTGGCTGGCAACTTCATGCCTTTTCTTTGTAAAACTGTTTTAAATTCAGGTTTACCTCCTCTGAGGCATGTTATAGCCTGAATCATTTATTTTTACAACTTACTCGTGAAATCTTGCTTTGTTCTATTTTCCAAGGGAGAAAATAGCTCAAACTTTGATAATTGTTCTCTGATTATTTTTGTTTTCAGAAATTGGAAGGTATAATAAATCTCTGGCTTTTTGTTTGAATGGTCTGCTGTGCATAACCTGTCAACCTCGTTATGTGGTGATCTTACAGCCCTGAAGTGTGATAAAAATATAATCTTAAACCTAATTTGCATCTTTTTGATCTATTGCATTCACATAAGGACCAACATAATGCTTATTCTCATTAGGCCTCCAAAATGATAATTACATGGGACTTAAATGGCTTGCGAAGTGCCGGTATTCCGGTAGCGTCTAGTTCTTGGACCTTCCCTTTCTTGAAGTCAACTTCATCTCATGTAACGTGCTTCTGGGGTTGTTCCCTGAGCACTGAAGGAAACAGTTTTGTAGATGGTCTGTGGTTTAGATGTCCCACAGTGACTATCCCTCACTTTGTATATGTTGTAATTGCATCTCTGGTGTGAGATTCTGCAGGAGTTTGCTGTGATCAACCTGCTACACAGTGTGATGAAGCCAGGTGGTTGGTGTGTCTGCCGTTTGAACTAGTTTTCTTCCAGCTTCTGCTATTTGTCTTCTGTCTGTATCTGTAAGTTTTTTAAAAATTGTCTGCTAACCAGGACTCCTGGTCTTCAGGCAGAACCTCAAAAGATTTTGGGGTGGAAGACTGTAATCAGCTGATGAGTTGATGACCAACCAATAGTCTTTTGATAATAAATGCAACTCAGATAATAACTTTTCACATTTTATTTATCGTCTCCTGACATTAATCTTACCTACTTGTGTTTGTGTAGCTTGTGCTGAATGTCTCAGTTACATCAAACCGGAGAAGGAGCAAGGAAAACTTTGGTTCGTTCCACTGAATGTAGTCCTATGAGAAATGTCCTCAAGAGAAGCTGTACCAAAAGAAAAGGCGGATTTGTGCTTCTGTGCAGTCCGAGAAGTTTTACAACAGTGATTTATTTAAAGTGCTAATCTAAAGGTATCCGGCTAATTTTAAGTATCGTTGCAATGTATGGATGGGGCGTAGAGCAGAGGAGATTGAATAGGACTTCTCGAGGGGATAGTCAGGTGGAAGATGGAGCTCTGTGTAGGTGCCCCTGGCTGTTCCAAACCCACATGTTTTGATGTAGAAGACCTCACAAAGCAACACGCCTGGGAGATGGGCCCTCACGAGCGGTGCAGGGGTTGTTTTCAGGGTGTAGTCTGGTGACGGGTTAAGTGCGTCTGAGCCTGTGCCTGCTCCGAAATGGCCACTGCTGCCCTCAGCCTGCCTGCTTCTGCTCCTTTCCCCGTGCCAGCGTTGACTGATGAGCAGCTGTGAGGTGAACTTAATCTGTTTTCAGCCAGCCAGCAATCAGTCAGATTTTTCAGGGTTAATTTTCAGCTGCATGTCAGCTGGTGGGTCTGCCGGCCGGCTGGTGCAGGTGGCTGGGGGCAGAAATACCCCTTGTGGTGACAACGTATCTTCATCCAACTGTGAAAGCGCACCGGGAGGGGATAGACCGATCTGCTGGACCGAGGGGCTAGTCAGGTAACGAACAACAGGTTTGTTTGGATCTGCCTTGTGAACGTCGGCAGTGCCGCTCGTCGTGGGAACAATTGCTTTGTGTGGGAGAAAGAGGGAACAGACAGTGCCACTCAGAATAGCCCCGTATGTACTAAGACTGTAAGCAGTAATTTTCCCCCTCTGAACACCCATCCTATGCTACTGGAAAGCTTTTTTTCCTTCGATTAGCTTTTCTATAGAGTGCTTTTTAACCATTTCTGCCGGTACTATTGTCAAGGGGGAAATCCCAGACCTGGACCACTCTAGTAACAAGCTTTACAGCTGAGATGATTGTGAGCGAATTTAACCCAGGCATGATTAAGCTTTGATTATTTTCATTATGTGATATTTTTAATAAGGTTTCACACTCTGTGTTTTAGCTTTCTTCTTAACTTTCTAATTTAAAGGGAGAAAGTTGCATCTGTCAATATCGGAATGCCTCCAGTGTTTTTGGCCATGCTTCTCTACCAAAGCTTACTGAAGTTAAGGCTGTTAAAGTTGGAGCTTTTTCTTGGTTCTCTGTCTTGAAGTCCAAATGCTGTTTGCCGGGAAATGTTTCATCATCAGACCTTTGCATTAGGAGCATTTTCTTAACATCTTTTTTGTGTCTCTCCACGTATGCTTGCAGGACCAAAGGGAGCAGTTTGCGCGGCTCTGCTTGCCTCACTAAAAAGTGAACGAGTGACGATGTATTTGAAGCATTTTGCAGAGTATGCGTTCACAAATGGACCACGTGCATTATTAACCTTGCTTTAGCAACAGTTGGCTTGGACGAGAAGCAACTGTACAGACAAGCGTGTTAGGGAATAAGGATGTTTGTCTGCGGTGTACTGAGAGGTGTATGCCGAGTAACCTGCAAGTGGAGTAAGGGAAGAGTGACACTGGCTCTGCCTTTGCTGGGACTTTGCTCTAAAATAAAGAGCAAACCTCAAGTGTAGATGAGTAAATCTGCACGGAAAGCTTGCTCGGTGTCTCGTGTTTGTGTCGTTGTGGCTTATTTTGTCTGCACTTGTGATTTGCTGTGGTGCTGGAATCAACAAGGAAGTATAACTGTACTTTGGCAGGTATTTTTGGATACTTAACTGGAATCTCCAGGTTTTGGACAAGGACAGTGATAGCAGTCTACTGGAGTATTTAATGTTGAGCAAAGAAGGCTGAGGTGCCATGCACTGAATATTCAGGAGTTTCTAAGTTAATTAGATCTAACCGAGATCTTCCCGGTTTTGCTTCAGGCAAAGAGTGACAGACGATCAAGGGAAACCCTTAGCTTGTAGCCTTTCAGGCATTTAAGGCTCTTGGCTTGGTCTGTTTACATCTCCTTACTTCAGTCTACACCCTTGGATAGTCTGGAGACTTCTGAGTTTCTTGGGATTTACATAATATGCTAGCGCTCTAAACAAACTTACTGGGTTTCTGAAGTGTCTAAAATGCATCTTTGATTACTTTGCTAGGCTTAAATGGGATTTTTCCATATGGTCTTGTGTCCCTTTCACTTCAACACATGGGACTGTGTCTGGAGCAGGCCCAGCTCTGCAGTTTGAGGTTCTGCAGAGGAGGTGACGTGTGAAAGAGCTGTTGAGCCACATCAGCAGCTGCCTTGTTTAATATGGAATAGCCAGAAAGCTTTCTCATGGTGGTCTCGGCACCTCAGCAGATCTATATGAGCTGGGTGGCCAGTCACCAGTGCTAAAATACTTAGGTTTGATCCTTCTTGAATGCCTGGGTTCTAGGCATGAATCCAGGAGTTTCTTTTGGTAAAAAGATTTTTAAAGAAAAGACATTTTTCCCCAGTTAAGCGCTATAAATATAATAATCTCCTTCCTGCTATCTATTCAAAGAAACAAAGAAAAGAAAATGAAAGATTTGGTTGAAATGGAAGTATTAATGAATTTGGTAAACTTGGAAACTGACGGCACATCTTGGTTTGCCATTTTAATGAAAATTTGGGACCTTTCAACTGTGCTTAGTAGTATGAATTTGAAGATCAACTGAAATTGAAGAGTAAAAGAAAAAAATGCTCGAGTTCTGTAATGGTGCGTACCCCATGATTTAAACAACGCAGTGGTATAGTGAAAAGGGAATGTTTATTGTTAAAACTTCTTATACTACAAGAATGAGCAGTCTTGAACTGGTTTGTGAAGGCTCCAAATGAACCAAAAGAGGTCTTTCATTGCATAGCATCTGGCCAACAGTGAAAATCACTGTTACAGAAGGCTTTGTTCCCCAAAGGCTTATCCGTGCCCAAAACCATAGAAAAGAAGAAAAAAACCTTTGCCTTTAAATATTGCCTTTATATATAAATATTGCCTTTATATATAAATATATAAATATTGCCTTTATATATAAATATATAAATATTTGCAAATATAAAATTATTTTCCTTTATATATAAATATATATTAAAAATATTTTTGTTTGAGGATGTGCCCAAACTTCAGGCTGTTTGAAGCAGGGAAGTTGTATGGGGGAGGTATCGCTGCAGACTTGCCCAGTTCTTGTTCTGTATCGGAGGCTGCTGCTGCTCGTCGCTGTGGGAGCCTGGCTGTGGAGTAGATGGCTCCTCTCTCAGGTCCGGAGTGGCTGTTCTTATTAAATATAGCTGTTCCAACAAGATGCTACAAACCTAGCTAACATTGCTCATGTGCTGCAGACTTTAAGAAGCAACAACTCCCAGAATGCATTTTCCCCTAGAAGCCATTTGATAGAAGCAGCAAGCAATTTTTCTGTAGGTGTTTGGAATGCTGCTGTGACTGCTGAAATTTGTTATGGTCTGTCCTTGTCCTGCAAAATTTTTCCATGGTTAAAGTTTTGTCAGGAAAATTTCTGCTCAGCTGTAGACCAGACAGTTTATGGGATGCAGTGTTACTGTCCTGCAGTATGTCTAGCTTTGGTTTCCCTTATTAAGGTTAAAGGAGAAGCGTGGTAGGGTTTAGTAGAGATGCTCTGGTTTGTGGGGTGGGAGATAAAGCATTGAAAAAACAAGTCGAAGGAAGCCTTTGCACTGGAGAGACAAGACCATAACCAGGACAGGATGGAGCTGAGAGCCGCTGGCTTTGTAGATTGACAGGAGAGGTGGTTTCAGAAAAAAGACTAACAACAAGAGAACTGTCAAATTTGAAGCTGTGTTTGCTTTATGAAGTGGCAGCTAACAGCTGAGAGGCAAGAGAACTGTATTCATAGAGGCAGGCTCATTATGGAAAGGAAAGAAAAGATTAAGCAAGCCACTGCTGATTCTCATTGCTTTGTGTGACTCAAAATCCAAGCTTGTACGCCGTAATCCTGCCCTCCCCTTTCCTTCTTGCCTCTTGAGACCATTATTGAACATGCTAGGCAAAGATTTTATTTAGACTCCTTCTGAGACTGAAATGTGTTGACAAGCTGAATGTGTCAAGGATGCTTACATTGTGCTGTTGCCTAATAATAACAACAGCTCCAAACCACCGTGAGGCTTTTTTGTCAGGCTTGCAGCTCACACAGAAGACTTGAATGACATTGCTCGCTGCAAAATTGTTGGCATCTCTCCTCAAGAGTGACTAGCTTCCTGTGCTGCAGCCAAACTTCAACCACATCACATATTTTCAAAACAATTTACAGACCTAGGATCAGGGTATTTGTTCTTGTATTTAAAAAATGGAACATTTTACATTTTAAAAAATGGAACATTTTTTTCCTTTTCATTTGCAGGTTAGCTTGCTTTTTTTTTTTTTTTTTTTTTTTTTTTGTGCTAGGGTGGAATCTTCATAAAAGGAAAGCTTGCTTTGCAAAGTTTTCTCTGTTTTTATTATTTTGCAGTACAGAACTACTGTGCAGCGAGAGACCAGAAATCAAGCCAGAATCATTGTCGTCAAAGCAGCCTGGAATTGAAGGAGGATATAGACTCCAACAGATAAACCCACTGCTTCTACTATTACAGTCCGCACACTGGTTTGTGCATACCAATTATGTGAGCGGATTCAGGGAAAGTAACTTTCTCTTGACTTGTTGGAGGTCAAGACTGATTGGTGCAATTAGCAATTAAATGCCTTATCCCTTAATTGCAAACAGCACCAAAAAGGCTTGAATTAATGGGGAAAGGGATTTTTTAAATGTTTTTTGACCTTAGTCTTTTAAGTTGCGCCATGGGCACAGAAGATCACCACCACACAAAGCTCCGTGGGGCTGGGGCATTCCTTTGCAGCCCCTGTAGCATTTTTTCTCCTTGGTTCAGTGGGATATGTGAAGTTCCACCCCATGGCCAAGCAGAACCAGAATTTTTTTGCTCCCCACCGCTGGTGATGGCTCTCCGAGGACCATCCATTCAGAGCACTTGGGCCACTGGTGGCACTGGCAGCCCAGCAGCCCCGTGGCCTTTCCAGGGCATTGGTCCAGGTGCTGGTTTGGGGGTGCTGCCTAGAGCCTTTTGGAGTGAGCAGTTTTGAAGCAATTACCTGTTTCCATGTGGGACCAGCAGCAATCAGCAGGGCTGTCTGGGAAATGACAGGAGAAGGCTGTAGGTAGGACAGGTGCCATGGAGGTCTGCCCTTGGCCCCCCAACCCTTCAGCAGCCCCGAGTCCACAGCAACCAGGTCTCCTCCTAAGGCACCTGCTGCAGATGGGGCTTGGAGCTGGCAGAGCTGCACGGGCTGGCGCAGACTGCCAGGCCACCAGCGGGACCGTTGGGGCATCACTGACAGGGCGGTGTCACGCGGGTGGGTGAACTGATTGTGTGTGCCAGGTATGTTGTGTTTGAAAATGGAAAAGGCAGTTGCACAAGACCCTTTCTTCTCTTTACTACTCTCGTTTTCCATAAGGGAAAATACAGGCAAGTGAAGATTTTCATACCCACTTCAAGAATTCAGTCCTGTGTTTCCTGCAGATCATTTATTGCTGGATTTGGGATGCATCAATAAAACCATGTAGACATATTTCATTGTGATAAATTTAAGGAGATGAAGTGCTTCAAATGACCCCAGTACTCTTGCTTTTGTGATTTTTAAATTGTTTTTATGTTTTATTTTTTATTATTATTACCATTTTCTTAGACTCGGTGGAAAAAAGCTAAAAGGCTAATGTTTCAGATGAGGCTTCTCTGAGATGCACTGTCACTTGTGTGTTGGGTCTTTGACTCCACATGCTCTGGTTTAGCAAAATCCTAGGAAGAATCTCTGGCTACAAAACCTTTTTCTGATATAGTTGTGGCTAGAGATTAAGAAGGGCCTGCTGCACATGTCTCACCATCAAGTTAGGATCAAAGGAAGGAAAACTAATCTTTGAATAAGCAAATAATCATTTCGGTATCCAATTATTAATCGATTTATAACAGCATTATGTAATACAAAGTTATGTATTTGGCCTTGAGGAAAACAAGAATGAAATGATGGCTGACAGCAGCAGCGAGGTCCTTTTTACTCCACTCAGCTGTTCAATCATTAAAAAAAAACAAACCCAGAAAGACTTCAGCTGAATAAATGCACTCAGCATGGGACATCTGCCCTGTGTGCTCCTCAGGCATCTTGGCATCACTGGCAAAATGAGCTTTATAGTGGCGGTAGAGGGGTTTTGGTATAGAGAGGAGGGAAGTGAGGAAGGGCTCAGCCTGGCTGCATGCTTTGCCTGCCCCAGCACAGATGCTGAAGCTCACCTGTGGGCAGGGAGGGATTTCCCAGCTCCTCCCAAGCTCCAGGGAAACCTTGCCCTCTCTTGAGCGATACCAAGTTTGTCTTTGTCTTTTTAATGTCATTGGTAAAAATGTGGCTATGAAAGTTTCAGGCAAGATTAAAATCCTGATGATGTACAAGGGGCAAAACATGAAAAAAGTCATCTAAACCGCTCCCCCCCCCCCCCCCCCCCCCCGCCCCTTTCCCGATACATATTTTGACATCAGGATCCTGTCTGTTGTATCTGACAGATATTTTTATTAATCCAAAACAGCTTTTTTTCCACAGGGGAAACAAACCATGTATTTTTGGTTAGTGCTAGTTTGTGTTGAGAGGATGATTCAATAGAATAATCTAGCTGTTCTACCACTGATTACATACCTGGTGGATTTTATATTTCTCTTCTGTATTTCTGTTTATATTTCTTTATTTCAGCTTTTGCCAGGATTAAATCTTTTAAAACCTGTTCGGTACCCAGTTGCCTAGTTGCATGATGCTAAATTTCATCTTGTTGGCATCTTATTATCGGTAAGCCAGAGGAAGGAACTGGCATATCAGTTGTGCTGTATCATTTCTTTAACTTTTTGGACTTGAAATAATCAGTTAAATTACTTCCCTAGAAACAGTAAATATAGCTCTGCAAATTGCGTCTCCCTTATAACTTAAATTGTGTTCAAAGCCTGGCCTAACAAAATACAGGGGAAAAAAAGGGTTATTTCATGAATGCAGCATTAACAAAAAAGGATGGGAAGCATGTTGGGCAGATGCCAAGACTAACAGTCAGGTGGAGCGGCACAAGTAGAGTAGAGACTGTACAACCTTTCCTGTAAAGGAAGCTCTTTCTCTCGATTTCTTTTACCATAGTAATCAGCCTTTATACTTGCTAGGGAACCGTAACGAGTTTGAGATGCCGGTAGGAGTTTATTACATTTATAGCAGCCAATGCCTTTTTTCCCATTTGCTTGTTTGAAAATGGTGTCTTTGTAGAACATCTCACCTGTCTGAATTTCTTTAAATAAACGTAATATAGGCAGTTCAAGACGTAGCTGATAATGGGTGTTAGATAATATCTTGGATACTGCAGCATAAATTGTAAGATGACTATATTCTGTCATGATGTATATTAGATAATGATACCTTGTCCCTATAAGAATAACTTATTATTCAGGATGATCTTATGAGCTCTTTGGATTCGTGGGAAATAAGTTAGTAGAAACCATAAACTATTCAGATTTTGCTGAATATTCTAATCACACTTGCATCATTCTTAATTATGGCTTTGAGGGCCTGCCAGAAAAGAGACAGAGGCAGCGCAGAACAGCTTTCCATTAACCCTGTGCTGCTGGGGGGGCTGGCCCTGTTGGTGCCCTGGGTGGTAAGCTGGCATGGATGTCGTCTTAACGTGGATGTCTGCCTTAACGCAGCTCCTCCAGCTCTGCACATCGATACCGCCCAGCTGCAGGCTCCGGCTTTCTCAGGCAGGGAGGTTTGTCTCGGGTGTTTGCTGCTTAGGGTGAGCCAACAAAGTCGCTTGCCTCGGGAGGCGGCAGGGCTCAGCTCGCAGCGTAGGGTGGCTTAAAAAAAAACCAAAACAGCGCTGACTGAACCAGGTGGTCCTGGTGTTTGTAGCACTGGGGTCTCCTCTGGAGGTGGAAGTAAGCAACAGGACTGTATCTCTCAGGAGCACCTTGGCAATGGGGCTCTCACGGGAGGTTCTTGTGTGTCTGCAGTGTAAATTCAGCCAGACGATGCAGTTGGTAAAGGAGAATAGGAGCACTGGGCACCAAAACTGAAGTCCTTGAGGAGTCTTTAGAGAAGCCCTTTAGATCTGAAACATTCTAACTCTTGACTGGGCAGGCCAACATCTTTCACAGGAGAGAAGGAGCCCTACTATTCAAAGACTGCCGATTTTGACCAAGGTTATAGGCTGATTGCACAGAAACCCCAACACCGGTGACTGTTTTTGCAAAGCTCTCTGAAGAAATGTATTCCTTAAAGGTGCTGTTTTTGTGAGGAGGAGTAATGTGTCACCTGGGGAGACAGGGAAGCACAAAAGGCTTTCCACCTCTGTTTTCTCCTTGATAACTAGAAGGGTTAGCACAGAAGGCGGCGCGCTGGGGAGGCCAAGTGGATGTGTGCAAGAGGAGAGAGCGCTGTGGGTCTGCAGTCTTACAGATTCCAGATTTCCACAGCTTTGGGATTTAGAGTGGGACGTGTTCAGAGACAATATAATATGCATTAACCAAGGAATGGGTTTTTACTTTGGACAAAACCAAGAGACTCCCGGTAGTGTTAATACAGGTTGTGTAGTTACGTTGTGAAATATCCTAAGCCTCAAAAGAGCTGTTTTTTACTGCATTAGCCACAAAGCAATCAGGAGGGGTCTATTTGTTTTTGCAGCAAAGCAGTGTAAGAGGTTTACTGAATCGTAAACAAATATATTACAGAAGACAGTAAGTGATGCAGAATGCTCAGGGATATAGAGTAGATGATGAGAGACATTTTTCTGAAGGAAGCTGGTTAGGAACACACATAGATTTTAGGGCTCTGGCTGCAGACAACCAGCTCGATGATACAAACTACAAGCAATGACCACAGATTCCATTCTGAATATACCGTGCACAAACCCATGGATATGAGGACATATATATATGTATTCCGAAGCAGTCCCACAGAACATCCACTCCTATGGATGACAAATCGTGCTATTAGCTCTCATCCTCTTTGCTGAAATTTCAGGGATCCAGCCTTAGAAGTTTACATCAACTCCAGAGAATTTCTGTTCTTAGAGTCCATATGGAGAGAGAAACGTTCTCCAAAATATTTTCGAGCCAGAGCTTAAACCTATTCCAGCTGTGCAGACCTGTCAGATTTTGCTCCAGGAGTACTTTTTTGCTTAAAACCCTACCTGGTCTGCATTGTCTTATATAAGCTTGCTGGGCAACATATGGGATTTGGAATATACAATCATGTGTTCAATGCCAGATTATGCAACACAGAATTTTTTAAAGGTGGGAGCAGTGCAATAAAATTTCACCTCCCTAATAAAGCTTGAGCTCATGCTGGTTGCCTTTTGGCAGACTAAGCAACGCTTTCTTGGAGAAAAATGTCAAAACCTGTATTTTAAACTTGGCCAAAAAATTAAAGAAAGAGTAAACATTATGGAGTACAAGAGTAAATGTTGTACTTTTTTATGAGCTCACAAAACCACAAAATTCCCCATATGGAGATAATTTTTTTGTGTGATAGCTCTAGGGAGAAATTTCTTGCTGGTTTCCTTAGCAGATTTTCAAATAAACAGCAGTCCATGCAATCTTGTTTTGCTGAAAAGACCATGACAAAAATGCCTTTATCCATGGAATTTTCTTAATTGGAGAAGAGAAGGAGCAAGTGGAAGAAATCTTGGAGATATTCCCTTCATGTTCAGATCATTTAGAATTACATTCCACAAGACACTCTCAGAAAAACTGTGCAGACAAGAAGGTATTTCTAAATACTGACGTTTTTAGTAGTTGCTATATACTTACGGATATATAGCACTATAGTTAGATGGTGATGGCTTTGCGTATGTGCACGTACGTCTTTGAGGGTGCAGGTGTATCTCTGGTTTTAAATGCCTGCCTGTAAAGAAGCTGAACCTCTATTCCCAGAGCCTCTTTGTCAAAGTCTGTGATTAAACAGGGCTTGTACCTGGGGAATCTGTAGGGCAAGATGCGGTGGCATGAGATTAATGAAGGTCTGCTGAACTCTAGAAAATATTGAATATTAAAAAAAAAATAACGGTCAAGTTATATATGTTTAAACCGCACACAAGACATATGAAAACATTTGGGAAATGAATTGCTGCTGCAGTACCAGAGGAATAATTTTTATGTTCTTTCATTTAATTCAGCTCCAGCCTCCCGGTGGCTCAGAGTCTGTGGAAAGATGCAGGTGGGCACACAGTGGGTCCTTAGGGCTGGCTGGGGAACCTCCCACATGGTGGTGGGGGCAGGCCACATCAGACTGGTTTTTGCTGTCATGCTCCCTGTGATTCTGGTTCAGCTGTGGGTAATGAGGGATTTCCATGGTGAACCGGAGCATCCCAAACCCCAGCTACTGAAGACTACAGTAAGGAGGCAGTTCTTACCTGGAGATTGAGGGGAACGCACAGCTGGTTTCCCAGTGCTAGTGGTCATCAAGCATACAGCCACAAGCACACCACCACACGTAATTCAGTTTAGGTTATCTGGGCTTTGAAGATACCCTGTTGTGTGAATTTCATTATAGCTATGGGATAAGTTTCACATCAGCTTTCCTGTCAGCTTTCTCAGAAGAACTCAGGACACCTGAGGGTTAATGACTTTGTCTCAGCAGTGAGCTGATGGCCCCAGAGGGCTGGACCTGGAGTTTGGTACCTCTTCCTAAGCATTTGTAGCAGGCTGGTCTTTGCTGCCAGTGTGTTAGGTGATTCGGTCAGGGCAGCAGATGTATCTGGACTAGCACTGGTGTTAATAACCCGCGGGATACAGTCCAGGAGAGCTGGGTGATTTTTCAGGGATCACCTCCAAGCTTAAGAGTGGTCCATCCTGCCAAGCAGGAAATCAAGCAAAGGTGTCAGATGTGTGTGAATGAACAAGCAGCTTGTGGAAAAGATCCTAGGGGTCCTGCCAAAGGGCCACAAAGATGATGGGAGGACTGGAGCATTTGACATGAGGAGAGGCTGAGAGAGCAGGGACTGTTCAGACTGGGGAAGAGAAGGCTCAGGGAGGATGTCATTGATATGTATAAATACCTGAAGGGAGGGTGCGAGGAAGATGAAGCCAGGCTTTTCTCATTCCCGTCTTGTGCCAGGAGAAGAAACAGCAGGCACAAACTGAAATACAGGACATTCACCAGGTTTCTGCTAAAACATAAGAAAAACCTTTTTTACTCTTTAAGTGTGGTCAGTACTGGAACAGGTCTCCCAGAGAGGCTGAGGAGATCGTTGGAGATACTCAAAACCTGGCTGGACGCAGTCCTGTGTATCCTGCTGTGGCTGACACTGCTTTGAGCAGTAGGTTGAGCTGGATGATCAAGAAGTACCTTCTTGCCTTAGAGATTCTGATTAAACCATCAGTGCTGGAGTGATTGCATCTGTGTGAGCAGCTGGCTGCAGTTCAGTCACGTTGCATCTCTCTGGCAGGAAATCTAATGGAAAGCTTTAGAGGGAAGATTTTGTTAAAGTGCGTTATATGCAGATGTGCCCATACATGCAAATATCTGGTGGGTGGGTATTGCATGTATAATTTGGCTGAGTGCCTGGAGTTCTGCATTTTTAGCTGGACTAATTTATCTATGGAATAGTGATGTGCCTGCACAGCTGCACTGTCATACACTTTCATATGTCTTGGTGTGTTGTACTACAAGGTGTTAATGAAGGTGCCTATCAGCCCTCTCCTACTATTCCCTGGAAGCCTATGCTTAATAACTTTGAACATCTAGTCCTAATGAAATACAGCATTTTCAGCTGTATTTTAATGTATTGTCATGTAAAACTTTTGTTAAAGAGGACGTACAAAAACAGTTTTACAGAAAATGGTTTCATTCAGCCTCCTGAAAAAGTCTTGATTAAAACTGAATAATGATGGATAAGTAAAATTTTTACTTTTGTGTGATAAACATGTGTATTGAATTATTACATCGGTATGGATTTTGCACAGGCATTTTTTCCAGAGATTTTTAAAATCACTTCAGTGATAATGAAAAATAGGTTCTTGGAGGAACGCTGTGGCTGGTGGGTAGAAAATGAAGAATGTCCTAAATACCAGGGCAACAGATTTCTTTGTATGTGTTAGTAGCAAAAGCAGAAAGCTTGTTGCTCAGACTGCTGGTTCATCTTGACATAAGATAAATGCCCCACAATCCTGTTAATTCACGTTTCTGTGGTTTAGAGATAAGAAAATTAATTTTTGAGAGTTCGGTGATGGAATCAAGATCAAATTTACCATAGCCTATGAACTGTGGTTCAATTTGGCCTTGTCAAAATATTTCATCAGTATATAGTTAAGGAAACGGAAAACTCAAAAGTTTTAGACCTTTACAATCAAACGAGGACGAAAGTTTGACTCTTCCTCACCCAGTGCTTTCCCCTGAAAAGCGAACAAAAGTTGCTGTGTTGTGGGACTGGAAGTAGTGGGTGGTATATCTGAGCCTGGGGGGAGGAGTATGTACGGTACAAATGCTATGAAATGTAACAGCTGAGAAAGGCAGTGGTAGTGAAGTGTTTTATGGGCATGGATGGATTTGTCATTGATAGGCTAGTGGTTTGCTGAGTTTTTCTTTTAATCTATGATCTAGGAAAAAGTAGCAGAAATCAAGCTGTGTATCAGAAGCGTGACACCCTCTGCTTTAAAAAGCATCAGATTCATAGCCTGGAGCCGTACCGCTCTTAAGGGATGCCATCTTTCACAGTAATGCATGCAGACAGGGAGCACTCTTGAGACAGTAACTGCATCTGTCCTTACTCCAGCAAAGGAAACGTTTCTCCTTGAGAAACTCCAGGAAAAAAGATGCAGCAGATGAGAATAGAGAAAACTTCTTTTCCCCCTAAGGTGTTAAAAGCGTGCAGTGGGTTGAATACATACTGTGTGTCTAAAAAAGAAACAAATGAAAAATCCCCAAACGAAATCCCTTTTGATTGCTTATGGATCGTGGTGATCAAGATGTTTTAGCACAAGTGGGGCAAAACACTGCTGGAAGGGTCTGCAGGGGTTGTTTTTTTTGAATGGCCACAGATTTGTCATTTGTACATTCAAAAATGTACATCCTACCTGGTTCCTTCTGAAATTAGATCTGGATTGTGCTCTTCGGGGACAGCCATGACTCTTGTGGGACTCGTTAGACTCCACTGAACCTTTACTATGATCTTTATTGTATGTCGAAACAATGTGGCCAAAAGATTACGGGAGATTAATGTGAAAAACGTCCACAAGCTGATGGAGAATCAAATTATACACACTGAAGCTAAAGAACAAATCTGTTTGTTAAAATGTGCTGATTTGCATGAAACATTGTAATTTCTAAGAAAATTTACAGAGCAATCTCTTTTTATTCTGGGCTGTACAAGATCTTCTCATTTTTATTCAGGCCTTGAAAATTTGGAAGAAAAGAGATGTGCTGAAAAATAGTATGACAAGGCAATTCCCTTGACAGTGAATGTAGGAATTGACTTGGTACACAGGGGCCAAGCCATTTAAAAAATGTTTTAGTATTTTTAAAATGCCTTCTCCTCCTTTTTGAGGAGAAGAAGATAAAGAACTCTATTTAAAAATTTATGCAGAACAGATAGTTAAAAAGTAATATAGCCAACTTGTACAAAAGAAAAGAAAATACAAGCCATGTGCTTTTTTTTTTTTTTTTTAAAAAAAAGGAAACTAAAGATACTTGAAGCATGGTTTGGACATTTGATCAAATAAGGGGATTTAGATGCCTTCTGCTCCTGCTGAAACTCTGTTTGTAAGGCAGATAATCAGTCTGCATATACCACTTGGAAAACTTTAATTAGACTCATCAAATGAGGCAGACTATGGTATGTTTGCTCTGGCTGAGAGGTGCATTGTTTAATGAGTACACCTAGTGATTTCAAGGGGAGTTGCGGGATCAAGCTGTATTGCAAAAGTAATGCTTTTTTGTATAGAAGTAATACAATTTCAAAATAGTAATTTACAGTTTTGTGCTCAGAGAACATGAAGGAAATGAGAAAAAAAATGAAGAAAACTGTTAATGCTGGAGAAGAGCCACCATGCTGAGGTAAGCCAGGATTAAGGAGAGAAGTGTGATGCAGAAGTTTCATCTCAGGATATCAGTGGTTACAATTACTTTGTTGCTCTTTAAAAACAAAACCAAGCCCTAAACCAGGTTGGAAAGAAATGCAGAATTAAATTGGAATGCTTTGTGTTCATGAGAAATTAAGGAATGGGGAAATAAGAACTTCAATTCTGCTGCTGAAGTTCAGTAGCTTCTCAGAAACTTAATTCTAGCTTGCCACAGTCCTGTGGTGTCCGGTGGGTTGTGGCAGCTGACCAAGGAGTAGTGGTCACTCACTGCGGGGAGGTGAGAGGTGTCACCTAGGCTTTCGTGCTTTTGGCAGGCTGGTGACACTACCAAGTTCTGTTGGTCATGTTCCCTGGTCATGGTTTGTAATTGTCACAGTGGTGGGAATAAATGTTATGTTTCCTTCCCTTTCCACAGGGTACATACCTGCGTTCCTTGGTGCCTTCTCTGTTAATTTTCCCTCGTTATGTTCCTAGGGCGCTCCTCTGGTTCCCTCCCATCAGCTGTGTTTGCAGAGTGCCGCGCTGCGAGAGGCGCCGTGCGTTGGTCACGCATCCAGTCCCTCTGGCCCCGGTGCTCCTTGCCGTACTTCAGCTTCCAGCCTCTCAGGTTGTTAAGCCCATTTTTTGTTTACCTTCCAGTCCGTGTGACCGTGGAGTAGGACTATAATTGCTGCCTTCGTTCTGTATTGATTTGGGCTTCGAGTTTCTCCTGATTCATGTAAAAAGTAACAGCGACTTGCATACCTATTTCATCGCTAATGGTACATTTAAGAGGCAATAAAACCTGCACGGCACAGGTAAACGTAAATACTGAGCCATAAATGCAGTGGCCATCCGCTGAACAGCTAGTGCAAAGTCCCGTTTGTTTTTCCCAAATAGTATTTTTTTGGTTCACTTGATTAAAACCGATTTTGACTATGCGAACTATTTTGTTAAGACACAAGCTAATGGAAATATTGAGAATGAAGTATTGTTAGGTCCATCTGAGACACGCAGGAATAATCTCTGGTGGCCTGGGTTTAATGGGATGAAGGGGTGAAGACTGAGAAAGATATGTAATATGGTTTTAGAGGAAGGAGGAAAACAGAAAGCGGATGATGATACTGAGAGAAGAATACGCTTTAGAGGAAGGAAGAAAACAGAAAGGGAACGATGATACTGAGAGAAGAGGATGATTCATAGATGTGATTTGCTTACAGATATGGAAGAGGAATCCTCACCGGATCAGTTGTTGCCTAATGAACCAGTGAACAGTTGCTAAAATGGCCTTCACAAATTATGCTAATTTTTTGCTATTGTGATGACAGCTTCAGCAGGGAGGCCAGCCGGTGGGTTTTGAAGACTAGCACAGCCCCACACGTACATGTCTCTAGGTGTCTGCTTAGCCAGGCAGTCAGGATGTGTAAGACTGTTCTGACAGGGCTACAGCCAGAGAAGGGTTTAGCTCCTTGAGTTTGCACCCTGGCTCAGCAATAAATCCCATTAGAATTTGTTTTCATTAAAAATGTGAATAAAAGGGACACTCTTAGGAATGGCAATAGAAACTTATACGAATGAACTGCAGAGATTTTAAAAGAGGACAGCACTGCTGAAAAGTAACCACAAATCCCCAGATTTTGTTATTGGATTGGGTTTCCTGTTGCAAACCTTGTATGAGTGTCTAACATATCTTCAGCTGCAAGAGGATACCCCCATTGTGAGAGCTCCTGAGAAGGGGTGCTTGTTAATACCACTCCCAAGAAACCCCTGTTTCTGACCTGTATAAGCTGTTGTCTCTGCAGACTACTTGCAGCATCCCTGTGAGAGCTGTGAGGGTGAATGACATGGCCTGGGGAAGCGGCTTATGATGGAAAACTGGTAGTAGTGGTCACAAGAAAGGGAAAGGAGCTGAATATTCTGGTCAAGCCAAACTCTTACAACCCCCTCGTTATTCTTGTCAGATTCCAGATATGCCTGTGAGAGAGGAGAGCTGGGGATGGAAGGCAAAACCGCCTTCCCGTAAGCACTATTCCCATGGCTGCCCAGACAAAGAGACTGGAGGACTTTCCTGCTTCCATTTCCCACCCCCCCCACCCCCCCCACCCCCAGTATGTCCCATCAAAGAAAGAGGTCATGCCCTTCCATCCTGCCCAGCTGGACCTTTTCTCTCTCTAACTCCTCCTCTGGCCTTCAAGCTAAAAGCATTGCCATCTTTGAGATGAGTCTGTTCCTAAGGCTCTGAATCCTCATGTGATGCTGGCGGGCAGCAGTGGTGCAGGTAAGGTTTGGGTTCAAGCTTGGTGTTTTGTACAAACTTCTCTTTTGTTTGTATGAAGAAGTGCTGAGAGGATACCCAGAGCATGGTGAACGCCACAGTGACATTAAGAGACCCATCACAGGACCTCATTTGTCCGAGGGCAGCATTGTGAGAACGGATGTTCCCTGGGAGCAACTGCAAAAAATCTGCAGGCAGCTTCATCTTCAGTTAAAGTTAGTCTTTGTGAGAAGGAAACTACTCATTTACTTTCTCCAAGGCTTTTTGATTTGCCTGAAATGCCAAAAAACTCCTTTGCACTAAGCTGAACACATACCAGTGCCCTAAATGGGTTTCAGTGTGCTAGTGCCCTCTTGGATGCTGATTCCAAGGTGGTCCTTTACATCCAGGTCAATTGGTGCATGCACCGAGTGGCCCAAACCTGTTGATTTGGTATGGGGATGCTCAACTGCGAATATGTGGCATTTAATGCAAGTTGCAAAACTTGTGTAGGGTCCTGGCTGCATATCTGGAGAGCCAGTCAGTAGTGATGTCCACCTCCCTCTGGCCACAGTGCCATCAGGACCTGTGCTAGATCTGTTCAGAGCTAGCTGTATGCCTGCACGTAAAACTGCCCTCCCGCGCCCCGGCTGACCGCAGGCATGCTTCCGTAGTGTGGCTGACTCTGTGGAGATCGTTAACGCCGCGTATATGGAGTCAAACGGAACGGTTGTTACTCTTCGACTATCAGCTTCTAACTACTGTTTTATTCAAGCTTTAATAATAATAATAAGTACGCTGCCCATTCTGACCAAAACCTGATCTTTTTTCTTTAAACCTAGCTAATAAATCCACTTCTCTATTGTATATACGTCAATGTTCTATCTGATGTCAGGTATTTTCAGCCCTCTTGTCTCCAGTGGGAGCTGAATGCAAAGAGCCGACCAGGGCTTCCCCCTTCTTTTGAAGACACATAGTCACGGCACTAAGAACAGGACAGTGCTTGCAGTATTCTGTAAAGAGCAAAATACACAGAATTTCAGCTTTTTTTTTTTTTTTTTGCTTTTTTTTCCTTTATAGTTAAGCTAGTAAGTAACAAGATGAGTGAAATGGTGCAGTTAGTGCTGATCATCAAATGCTTCTTAAAGGGCAGTAAATGTCATCTTATTCTTCTCCATTGTCAGTCATAAAGGCTGGGTTGCTGCTTGGCTGTGTGTGTGAGAGAGAAAGACAGGTTCAGCTGGGGGGAAAAAACTCCTGAAGACTCCTGTTTTCTCCTCGAGGAGATCTCTATCATCATCACGCATGTGTTTCAGCCAGTGTTGCTGAAACCTGGGACGGTGATAAGTGAATATCACTGAAGGCCAGAATCTTGATGCTGCAGGAGACCCTGGGCAATTATGTGGCCAAAACCCATGACAAAGGTCTCAGGCCAGTGTCGCCTCTGTGACCGTTACTGTACTGCAGTGCCATCAAGCTCTCATTTAAATTCAGTCTTAGATGAAAAGGGGGAGAGTTTAATTATGGCATCTTACTGCAGAGGAGCATTAATTAATTTTTAAGCCTGTTAGGTGTAATAGGATAATTTCAGGAGAGGGCTCTGCAGAGTTGGAAGTGATGGGATGGGTATGGACTCATAGGGTGTGTGGAGCAGCACCTGGGACGGTGGGGACAGCAAAGAGCTGCTCTAGGAGTGACCAACGCTCTTGGTGGTTCCTGCTGGAGACATCAGGTGCGCTGGAGCCAGCCTGACCAGCCATGGTCAAGCATGGTTGGCAGCCAAAAGAGCAGCACACATGGGCTTCTTTGCAAGCCTCTTGTGAAGTGTCTATTGATTTTCCTGTTGCTATCTCATTGGTGTGAAGTGTGACATGGGTTCGTCTTGTTTTCATACCCAGCAGTACAATCGCCGGAGGCAGTTAGTAAGACTTGCTGTAAAATAGGGGGGGTCGAGCCAGCGTGATGCTCCTTGGCTGAGACTGTTGGTGGACGCTGAAGGAGAAAGTTTGTCCCACTGCTTGACACTATGGAGTAATCTTCCTAGAGTGGAAGTTGTCTTCTAATTCAGAGCAATTACTATTTGGTTTATTCGGTAAAATACTTTTTAAACAACAACAAAAAAATTAATCTCTCATCCATATTTTAGCATGCCCAATATTAAAGGCTTCTGTTTTCCTGTGAAAATGGTGTCTTTTGGGAATCCTTTAAAGATATTTACCCTTTACAGTATCTTCTGACAGCATCTTCCCCAAGATAATCCCATGGGAAACCCTAAACCTCCTGACACTCCCGCAGAATACATTACTTTTTTTCAGTTTATTGGTATACCCTGGTGTTTACATTTTCAGTGAGGGTAAAGGGCTAATTTCATGGCATTTGCTCTTTTCACAAATCTCTTGTCTATCCTCTCATTAATTATCTTTCCAACCCTTTGTTATAGGCTTTCTGTGCTCCTGAATGTTTTATTTCCTCTTACAGGATGGATTATCATCTGACTGCTTTTTTTTTGTGAGATGGGAGTGCAACAGCAGCACTGTTTTCCAAGGCAGAGGAGCGTTTAACCTTTTCAGTAACGCTTTATGTGTTAATTACTATATTCTTTATAGTTGGTTTACTTTTTTTCCCCTTTGTTGCTATTGCCCGTTTCAATTATATTTTTACTAAGCTATTGCAGTGACCTCCTGGCCATGTCCTTTAGCAAGCATATTTACATATCACATCAGAACAGAATGCTGGGTAAAGGAGATCCAGCCACATTATTGCAATTGGACTGCATATTTGTATAAAAAATTATTTAGTATGCAATTTGTGAGCTTTGCAGTAACACAACTAGTATCAGATCCTTATTAAGAAATCTAAAATCCAGTAATTTAACCAGACTGCACTGAACTAGAACAACACTCCATTTCCGACTGGAATAGGACTTTATGAATCTGCGGCACAGTGATACTAGGGGGTATGTAATTTTTCATTATTTTTTTCTTTTGCTGTTTGGTTGTTTGCTGACTCTACTTACCAAAAGCAATGAGTAAAGAGCATAAGGAGCTGAATTGTACTGCTAATTCTGTGTTATTTCTGATTCAGTTGCTTTCCTGTCCTTTGATTTATGAGGGAAGGGAAGCATAAATGGATGACTAAGGGATTCAGCTGCATAACTCCCCTTAATTTCTGTGGCTGCTATCTGATTGAGCACTGCAACAGGCTTTAAACATCTCTACTGGTGCCCATAGTGTGCTGAATAAGATAGAAAATGTTGTTTGGTTCGGCTCTGAAGAGCCTACAGTCTAAGCAAGACGGTAACAGAGTGATAACTGTGAGAATAAATCATTGTATATATTTATTTTTTCAGTGATTAATAATGCTGTTTACTCCCTTTCTGTGGAACTTGTCAGAACAGTGAGTTGTTTGGCATATGTACAGTGGCTGAAGACTAGAGTGGGGAAGGACCTCCATGTGTGGGAGATGGAAAAGGTCACGAGAAGATCATAACCTCATTGCTGATGTCATTACTCAGGTGCTGTCACATTGTGGCAGTGCTGTGACTACATGAGGCTGTAACTCAGGGGACTTGGGTTTCTGCCACATACTTCCATGCATCCTAAAAGCAGACATTTAATGCTTTTGTGCTCCAGTTCTCTTTGGAGGTGCTGCTGGTTCCCTAACTCGGTGGCAAGTTTGTTAAACTCCTGGGAGATGCCCAGGTAGCACGCCTGTCGGTGATGCACAAAGCAGTGCAAGCAAGCGGGAAGGGCTCTAGGTGAAGTCAATGCGTTTTAGTCACAGAACGCAAGACTTTAGTTGGGTAGAAAAACAGCTCCTTCTGCCTCTGAAGAAACAAGGGGCAAAGCATTGGCTGTCCTGAGGCTCATGAAGACTTTCCTAGAATATAAAGAATATGGTGAAATAGCAGCAAATGTCGGCTGGAAAGGCAGATGGTTCTCGCTGCGGAGTGATGAATGACTCTTCCCTTGCTGGTGCTGGGAAGCCACAGTACCGCTCCCATGTATAGGTTGTGAACTCTTTGGGAGGGCTTTGTCCTGCAAGAAAAGCCTTGGCTCATTTTGGGTGCCACTATGCTAAACATGCATAACCACAGTACTGTGCTGCAGAACAGTGGAGCATTGGGCTCTTCCAGGATGCAGGAATGGAAAAGCCGCCTAGGATTCTCGAGTCCAGCCCATGGATGCTCTCAGTAGCCATATCACAGGAGACTTTGAGAAGTGTCTTTATTTTCCAGCTACCAGCCGATGAGGATGTTTGCCCCCGTGGCTCTCGCTGCAGTAACCGTTGCAGAATTACACCCTGCTGATGGAGCTGTTTAACCTTTTGAGACTAAATTTAGGAAGCTTAATACTCCACTCATATTTGGATGAATAACATCCCAGGTCAGGATTCTCTGTTAAGATAATCCTATTTCCAATTCAGTTTTTGAAATAACTTTAACTTTCTCTCTCTTTCCCCCACTCTCCCTCTTTCTCTCTCTCTTTATTTTAACTCTTATATTTGTTTTAGCACCCTAGGCTGCTGCCTGCTTCTATTTTACCTTCCTTTGGCTCTTTTTCTTAGTGGTGGTGAGAAGGAACTATGTGTTGCATTAGTCCTTGCCTGTTAGTCCTGATTGTTTACTTGCTGATGAATTATGCTGACATTTTCCCCTCGAGAAAATTGGTCCACGCTGCTGGAAGATGGACTGTTCACCTATGAATATTACCTGGCTCGATGTGTCCACAGGGCCAATTCTCTGCATCTGGAGAAGACAGAAATTAAATGAAATCACAAAAGAAAGCAAGGAGGAGAAAATAGGAGAAGTAGATATATTTTGTGGCGTAACATTTCTGCATCTGTTTGTGTGGCAGAGCCAAAAAAGTGAAGTTGTAAAACTGATTTTCCAAGACCCCGACTAGAGATTGCTTCCTTTGTCCCACGTGCATCTTTTGCCTCGTTGGGGCAAGCAGACAGAACAGAGGAGCAAGCCACGGTGGTTAATTTTTCACTTTTTCTAGCCAAGCCATCTTTCATGGTTTCAATGAAAAGTGCAGTGCAATATCTGTGTAGCTTTGTGGATTAGCTCCCTTTCATCTGTGCTGTGTAATTTGACTAAGAAAAGCTGGGGGTTTATAGCTATTAGTTACAGACTGTGTCTAAGAAATTATAGTGTCAGAAGCCATTAACCAGTATGTGGAAAAGACTGGATATTGTTGAGACCTGTTTTGCTTATTTTTTAACTATTACCAGCTGAAACACTGGTGAAAGTAGTATTTAACATTTCTTTTATTTTCTTGCTAGGGATAGAAGCTGTTTATAAATTGCCTTTAATCTCTGATCTTTAATAAACTATGGCAAACTGGCGAGCTCATTTTTGTCTGCAAAAGAAAAAAAGCCAAAGAAATTGCTTTTCTGTCATGGAGACTGGGCATTTCCTAGGTTTAGATCCGTATCAGAGGGTGCTGTTTGAACTCCCACATACCTTCATGTTTCTCCCTTTTCCGCCGTGCTCAAGCCGCAGGTTGCAGAAGGGGGTCGAAAGCAGAAGATGGGCTCGTGGCCGCAGCCCATTGACTCTAGCAAGCACAAGTCCCTGCATGGGTGTAACGCTGAAATACGTGGTTAATTTTTAGCACCTGTAAAAGGTACCGTTAACTGCTTCATGTTCATTCTCAAATAACACTGCACAGCCCTTTACATCTTTTCACACTACCCAGAGCTTTACCTCCATAAATTTGCAAGCTGTGGCTGTGGGGTGGCCCCTGTCGCCCATTTGCAGGACGAGAGCAAGGCAGCTACAGAGCTTGCCTGAACTTAGGCAAGAAAGCCAGGGCAAAACTAGGACTTTCCGACTTGTGCTTTTGGCTAGGCGCTGTTGCTTGTATTGTTAGCCAGTTTTTACTTAGTTGAGTTGAGCTGAGTTAATGTTTATGTTTATTCTACTGTCGTACAACTAAATTCAGTCATTTGACAACTTCCATTGCAAGCCAAGTTATTGTTGTATTTCAGCTTTTGAAATTTAGCTGTTTCTGCTGTACACTTAATAACTGCTTGGAAGATGGAAAGTCTTTACATTTTGCTTGTGGAAACAGTTGCTCAGTTTGCTGGAGGGAAAATGCATCATGAAATCAGATGTTTCTAATTGCTCCTTGTTTCAGGAGTTTCTACTGAACACTGAAAATCATCCTTAATGCATGAGTAAGCCTGATGAACAGATAGATTTTAAAAACATTGACTCAAAATAAATTTCTCTTGGAAGCGGAATAATTGTTGACTAATTCTCGTGGGAGAGAGATATGAATTTCTTGCAGGCTTTTTTGAACAATAGGACTTCAAAGAGGCTCAGTGAAAAGAAAGGTGCCCTTAATCTTCGAACGTAGTATTGTTTATTCCCTTTTGCCATTAGGGCATCTGCCTCATTAGTATTAACAAGATTTCATACAGTCCTCAGGGAGACAGGTACCTACCAAGAAATACTTGTGAGGAAAAAAGAATTGTCCCAGTGTCATAGGCTGGAGCATATATAACCCATGAATCTTCAACTGAGTTCTGGAGGCATTTCTTTGGAAATAAAAGGAAAACAAATGGTTTAAAGCAAAGTAATAGGTAACTTAAAAGAAGCCATTAGAGGAAACTAGTGTTGTGGGTAAGGATTTGTTGCAGGTGAAGGTGAGATTTTGCAAGGGGAAGACGGCTCTTCAATTACTGGTTGGGGGCAATGCCGGTGTGTTCCTAACTCAGTCAGCATGTGCCTCTCCCGCGGCTGCTGGGTCCTGCCCGCTGGCTGCCAGAAACACCTGGAAGTACTGGGGTTTGTAAAACCCTGTGGAAGTGGGGATAGGGCTTTGGAAACGGAGGGCAGAAGACTCAAAAGTTTTGCAGTTTATGGATCCAGATATATAAGATGGTCATTTTTGACAGCATCCAGTAATTTGGGGTGCCGCCGGTTGCACCTCTGACACACTTTGCTGGCACCCAGAAAATGCGGACTGCCCAAAATTACTGGATGTTTGAAAATTCATGTCATCACTGTTTTCATACGAGTTGGTGGCTGTCTGTTGAGGATAGTATGGAGGGATCAGAGATCTGGTTGCGTGCGACTGGGACAACCTCACTGTACAGGGAGTCCTTGCTGCAAGACGGCGGGGACTTACGCAGTGCCGGGGTCTTGGGACTATCTGACCTGGAGTTGTATGAGGCCAGGGTGGTTAGTAATCCTCACCCCCGGAGCAGGGATTGAACATATTACTCCGTGCTTCCTTTTAAATAAAAATTGAAAAATAGCTGATTAAATCCTGCTTCTAATGTTTGAATTATAAAACAAAAAATTAGCTATTTCTAGTGTGTATTTTTCATTATAATACGATATCATAAGATGTAATTTAAACAACTTTTATAGCCCAACAATTCCATTTTGCTTATTATCATAATGGGAACATACAGGCCATATAAATACGTAGGTTAAACCTCACTTGAATTTTTCTCTATGCCCCTGCCCCCCCAAACTTACTGAATCTCATTACAAACATGAAACTAAGCCTGTTGTAACCCTGTTGTAACCCTTTATGTTTTGTGCCAATGCCATCTGTGGGTTAGAAGATAATTAACTTTATTCCTATCAAGACTATTAAAAATATTTTTCTAATAAGCTATGGCTAACATCTATCTTGCATCTGCCTAAATAATTTCCTTTTATGTCTTAGATTTGAACCGTCGTTTTTGCAATGAGAGGTCTTGGGGAGTTAGTTATGAAGACCAGCCCCAGCTGTCACTGTGAGGGAAATCATATCTCAAAAAGCGACTGTCGTCATCCTGAGAAACATGAAGAGACGCAAGCAATGTGGAAACAACCAAGTAAAAAAAGCTCCAAACACTTTTCATGTTTAAAGCAGCCTTTAGAGATAGGGATATTTTCTTTTTACACCCCCCCCCCCCCCCTTTTTTTTTTCATGCACAGTCAGATTTTTGGAGCGAAAACAGATTTTTAATTTCTGAAGTGCTGTTTTAGTTCTTGAGCCCGTATATGGACAAGATGATTGTCAACAGGAAATGTTTGAAGTGAGACACATGACAAATACCCTGCTGTGAAGACAGGCAGGACTGGCCTACATGGAATTTGCAGTTAAACTTCACCAATAAAAAGACAGCGTGTCTGGCTTTTGTGGCCCGTGAGCAAGACAGTTTGCATGATTTTAGAGCTACATTATGAGGGAAAAATACCAGAGGGGTGATTAAGATGTGATCATGATACAAAGCCTCAGGCATTTGTGCTACAATATATATAATGAGGTTTTTAACAGTTGCCCCAGTGTTCTCCTGGACCAGTGGATGATGTATTCGAAGGAACTGGTTGCAAAGAAATTTATCTGAATGTACCTGCATCTCCTGTAGAGCTTGCCAAACATTCAGTAACAGATTTCTGTGAAAATGTCATTACTCAACATCAAAATAAATTGATGTAATTTAGATGTATCCTGTTTGTGCAGTTTGTTCCAGAATATTTTTCATGTGTTCAGTTTTTAAACAGAAATATTGGAAGACCCTAGGTTTAAAAAAAATCCCTGAAGGAGTTTTACGGAAACCTGAGGCACCCAAGGATGTGTTTGTCCTGGTGAATTTTTAGCTATGGTTCAGTTTATGATAATCAGTTCTCCCAGAATGAGAATTTATTTAATCATGTGTCATGAACTGTCACAGCTGCAGGCTGAAGCCTGTGTGATGCCTCTCCTAAAAGGTGCTGTTACAGTTTCTTTTATGTCTTAGGTTTAAACCAAAATGTTTGTAACAAGGGGTCTTGGTGAGTTCGTTATGAAAACCTGAGCAGCCAGTCCCAGCAGTTCTGAGCTCCAAACCCAGGATAAGTAATGATGCCATACCCAGCATGCATGAATAGTCTGAGACTAACGCCTGCAAGGGACAGGTTGTTTTGCTGCTTGTGACAGTTCTTTGATATTAATTCTGGCTTTTGTGCCTGACTCCGCAACTGATGCAGTCCCAGGCGACTGTAAATTCCGCTGATAAATTCGAGCATCTTTGTGACCCAGTGGCAGTGCCGAGGTTGTTGCGCAGTGGCTCTTGTCACAGAACAGCCGTTGCCTCTCCTGGTGGGAGCCTGCTCTACATCCATCCCCCAGCGCAAGAGCTGATGTTTTATGATGTACCGTCAGGAGTTAATGGAGCTTCCTGTGGTTACAAGTAGCCTCAAAGGATAAAGTTGTTCTTCTCACATTGACCTCCCTGGATGGTTTAGTAGGGCATCATCATAATTTGGTGTCCTCTTTTATCCTTTATGCTAGCCCCTAAATTTCCTTCTCATTGATCTGTTTCACAGGTCACAGTAATTTGCACATGATATACAGAGGAGATGAGAAAGGGAGGCAGAGAGAAAGCCACAGATAAAACCCCCTTGCTTAGACCAACAGCTTATGGAGTGCATATATTTTTTGGTGGATCCCACATTATAAAAGATCCTTCAGTCTCCGTCATAGTTTCTGTCACAGCAGAACAGTTTCAGGTGTTGAAGGCCTGGTACCTCCTGCTGCCTCTGCTCACTTCCAGAGCGAAGGTTTCTTTATGGTGAAGAAAGAACCATTTTCTTTACGGTGAAATAAGTTCCTGTTGCTTTGCTGATGAAGTTGCTGGAGATCCAGGTGAACTGCCACCTCTTGTGGGAATAGCCCCAAACACTTACAGGCATGAATTGAATGTACTTGACCTACGCAGTGCTCATTTCTCAGTGAGGCTGTGGTTGTATGATGGGAAGACATAATGATATGTGACCTATACCCTTGATTTTTTTTGCTATACATCCATTATTGCTTAAGATTATCTTCTTTTCCAGATGTGCCAACGGCTTCCGAATACTGTAATGAGAGCAGTAGTTGGGCCAACAGTGCTTGATGCTGACAATTTGGATACTTGGCCATTGGCGCCATTTTTTTTAAGGCCTTAGGTTTCCTGCACCCTGCTCATCTTCTGGACTTGGGGTACCGTAAGCAATGAGCTGAGTTGCCCTGTGGAGTACAGGATGTGGTGGTTGCTTCTCTTCTCATGATGCAACGACAGTGCATCTGGGGCACTGAGAGGTTCTCTCTTCTTACTCCTTTAGTCATTGGGGGTTATGTGAGACAAAACAAAGTTTGTCAAGAGAGATGAGTCATCACGAACTGAGGAGAATGGTGTCCCCACAGCTGTGGGACTAACAGGGCTGGGGAGGAACCAGCATCTCATGGCTTGCATTGAGCTCATTAGGTGCAGTATAATCTGGACAAAATACCAACAGTGGTGTTGGTGGGCTCAAAGGAAGCTGCCAGAAGTGACAGCAAATTTTATATGGCTGCTGGTCGTGCAAGGTGATAATTGGATACGGGAAAAGCGTTTAGTCATGGCAGTAATACAAGTGACAGTGCTGGTTGCATTGCTTGAGCAGGTGTTGAGATGCTTCTCTTTAGTACAGATGTTGTCACAGCTGGGCCCAGCCCAGGATGGGAGGTTGTAAAGTATGCGGCTTACACGCTGAGACTGTTCAACAGCACAACTGCTGGGGAGTGGAGCTGTGGACTTATGAAATAGTCCTGTGCTGGGATATTCAGTGACTGCTGGGAAATTTCTGGCTAGGATTTAGGATTTTCCCACTAAATTATGTGCATAAAAACACAAGGGAAGTTCATGAGGAAACATGGGTTGGACATGGCTACCTGTGAGACAGCCCCTGCATTGGCTGTGCCTTGCCTGCCCCAGTGAAAACTAGCAGCTTCCAGCACTGTACTGGGGCCTGGCCTGTGCCCATTGAGCCACAGTTCAGCCCTCTCAGAGGCCTGTGGTCGAGTCAGGGACCCAAACTGCATCTGAGGACACCATGGTTGAGATAGGGGCCCAAGCAACAACAGCTAGAGTAATTGCCTCAGGAGTGAAAAAGAAACAGTGGAACAGAAGAACAATGGGTCCATATCATTGATCAGTAAGGGAGGAGGAAGAAAAGGAAAGATTTGATCAAGAAGCTGGTCCTTCAACAAAGAAATTGGAGGAAGGAGTGACAGAATTCAGACAAAAAGTGGAAACTAGCCGATACCTGACTTCATCACAACTTCGAGGTAATTGGAAGGACGACAGCCACCAGCCAGGTGAGCGGATTGCTGCCTTGATGCTCTGATGCTGGGATAACGGGGCCAACAGTCAGCAACTGGAAGGCAAGGAAGCCCCACAGCTGGGATCCCTTGCTAGAAACAGGGGAACTGAGAGAGGACTTGGAAAAGAGGCAGCTACCTGCAGGCTCTGGAGACCTCTCCTCTCAAGTGGGAGGGCAAGATACCCATCCAGGGAACTCCCCAGGTAGTTGAACTACTGCAAATGAAGGTGTCCAGTACCTGAGAGAACTAGCGGTGATGGAAGTCATCTACAGTGATCTAGATGATGACGAGGTCTCTAAACGTCCAGAGGATGTCCTGTGCATATGGAGGATTCAATGTGCCCCAACGTCATACTCTTAACAACTTCGCAGCATTGTAGTGCCCAGATACGGATACACCAACTGTGGAGAGAGTGTCTTCTTGGCTCCAAAACTTTGAAGCAAATCTCTGTGCTTCCTCATCCCTACAGGCCAGCAGCTTGGCTGTCAGGGAAGCCCAGGAAATCAGTTCTCTCCTACCCCAGGCAGCAGGAGAGGGAGCCCCAGGCACGTGCCACGTGGTGCACTGTGGTGCTTCCTGCTTGACCAGAGGGAGGACGTGAGGAAGTGGGATGGTGAACCCACTTCTAAGCTGGAAGCCCATGTAGGCAAACTGAGAGGGAAGACAGCTGTTAAGAAGGGGTCACCCAAGAAGGCCGTCAGTGTAGTGGCTGTAGAGACACAAGAAGGCAATCAACGCTCTCCCAGAAACAGAAACAAAATAAACCTCCCTCGATCCTGGTGAGGGGACAACACAGGAGAAATGAAATCACCTCCCATGATCCTGGTGAGGGGACTTCTGGTCTGGCACTGCAAGAGTCAGACAGTGAATACTCCGACCAGGAACAGGAATAGAGGATCCCTGCCTTCAGCCAGGAGGAGGAAGGGGATGACCGGATACACTAGGCTGTGTGCATTCGATGGCCTGGCACATCGGACCCACAGAAGTGTAAGGCTTTGGTGGACACTGATGCACAGTGTACGCTGGTGCCATCAGGGTATATGGGCACAGAACCCATATGAATCTCTGGAATGACAGGGGGATGCCAAAAATTGTCTGTGTCGGAGGCTGCGGTGAGCTTAACAGGAGGCAAGTGGGAAAAGCACTCCATTATGACTGGCCCAGAGGCCCCTTGTATCCTTAGCATAGACTGCCTCAGCAGAGGGTACTTCAAGGACCCAAAGGGGAACCGATGGGCTTTTTGGTGTAGCCACTGTGAATACAGAGAAGATCAAACAGCTGTCTACCCGCCTGGCCTCTCAGAAGATCCCTTGGTTGTGGGATTGCTGTGAGTTGAAGAACAGCAGATGACAACTGCTACCAGGACGGTGCACTGGCAGCATTATCGCACAAACTGAGACTCCCTGGCTCCCTGAGCTGATTCACCATCTGAAGAGCCAAGGTGTGATCAGCAAGACTCACCCACCTTTTAATAGTCCCATATGGCCAGGGCAAAAGTCTGACAGAGGGTGGAGGTTAACAGTAGATTATCATGGCCTGAATGAAGTGATGGCATCACTAAGTGCTGCTGTACCAGACACGTTAGAGCTCCAATATCAACTGGAGCCAAAGGCAGCCAAATGGTATGCTGCAGCTGACATTGCCAATGAATTTTTCTCAATTCCTTTGGCAGCAGAGTGCAGGCCACAGTTTGCTTTCACGTAGAGGGGTGCCCAATACACCTGGAATCAACTACCCCAGGGGTTAAGCGCAGCCCTACCGCTTGTCATGGACTAACCCAAACTGCACTGGAAAAGTGTGATGCCCCTGCACATCTACAATACATCAATGACACCATTGTGTGGAGCAACAGGGCAGAAGAAGTATTTGAGAAAGGGAAAAGAATAATTCAGATTCTTCTGAAAACTAGTTTTGCCATAAAGAAAAGCAAGGTCAAGAGACCTGCACAGGAGATGTAGTTCTTGGGAATAAACTGGCGATATGGATGCCATCACGTGCCTATGGATGTGGTCAACAAGACATTCTCGCATGGTGGCTAATGCTCTATGGGGGTGGCTACAACGGCGGAAGAAGACAACAGGCAGTTCAGGGGTAAATCTGTACTGCTGCATTGTGGCAGGATGTTGCTGCTGGGGTAAAAACCAGGAGTCTAAAGGTACATCATGTAGATGCTGACATACCCAAAGGCTGTGCCACTGAACATCAGAACAATGAACAGGTTGACAAGGCTGCCAAAACTGAAGTAGCTCAGGTGGACCTGGGCTGGGAGCGTAACGGTGAACTATTTGTAGCTCGATGAGCCCACAAAACGTCAGGACATCTAGGGAGAGATGCAGCATACAGGTGGGCTTGTGATCGAGGGGTGGACCTGACCATGGATACCATCACACAGGTCACTCATGAATGTGAAAACGTGCTGCAATCAAGCGAGCCACACACGTAAAATCTCCCTGGAATAGAGGGCAGTGGCTGTGTTTTCAGTATGGTGAGGCCTGGCAAACTGACTGTATTGTACGACCGCCATGAACACACCAAGGCAAGTGCTGGACACTCACCACAGAGGAAGCAGCTACTGGGTGGCTAGAAACATATCCTGTAAACCATGGCACCGCCGGGACACCGTGTTCGTCCTTGAAAGGCAAATTTTGTGGCGACATGGTACCCCAGAAAGAACTTAATTGGACAATGGGACTTATTTTTGAAATAACCTTATAAACTCCTGATCAAAGAAACATGGTGTTGAACGGGTGTATCACATCCCCCGTCACCCACAAGCCTCTGGGAAGACTGAGAGATATAATGGTTTGTTAAAGACTGTGTTGAGACTGTTGGGCAATGGGGCATGGAAGCACTGGGATACAAGTCTAGCAGAAGCCAATGGGCCAGTTAGCACCAGAGGGTCTGCTAACCCAGCCTGGGGCCCAGGACATAGCCTTTGGTAAACATCTGGAGGAGTCGAGGAAGCTGATGGAAGGGAAGAGTAATAACTGTCCGTTAGACGACAGGTGATAGTAGTTAATGAGAATCTATAAATCTGTGTGTTAGATATAAAGATGGTTTAAGTATGTAGTTTAAGTTGTAAGTGTTGGTGAGAAGGAATTTCAGTACTGAGAATTAAATACAATGGAATGGTTAGAAGATATATATATGTACTAAGTTATGTGGGACCTGAGCATGACACAAATGGCATGGGATAAGAGGTGGAGACTGTATTGGGTCTGGCTGAGCCACACAGTGGCCCTCACAGTGTTGTGCTTTGTATTGTAGCTAGAAAGGAAGGTGCTGGTAACACACCAGAGTTCTGGCTACTGCTGAGCAGTGCTCACGCAGCATCAAGGCTGTCTCTCCAACAATCCCCCGCTCACCAGCAGGCTGGTGTGGGAAAGTTCCTGGGAGGGGACATAGCAAATGTAGCTGACCCAAACTGTCTACAAGGATATTCCATACCATATGACATCTGCTCAGACATAAAAGCTAAGAGAAAGGAGGAGGAAAGGAGAGCATTTGTTATTTATGACGTTTGCTTTCTGGAGCAACCACTATGCATACTGAAACCCTGTCTTCTGGGAAGTGGCAGAACATCACCTGCTGATGGAAAGTAGAGAACAACATCCGTTGTTTTCCTTTGCTTTTGTGTGTGCAACCTTTGCTATTGCTTTATTAAGCTACCTTTATCTTGACCCACATTTTTTCCCCATCTTATTTTCTCCCCATCCTGCTGCTAATAGTGCTTGTGGTGTCCAGGGACAGGGAGCCTAAAAAGCTCCTGGGACCCTGTGTGCCTTGCACGGCAGTGCTGGTCCTCTCCCACCTGAGGTAGGGTGGAGCTGGAGAAGCTGTGTGATGCAATCCTTCCTCTGACCCTGCCTTCCTCCTGTGTCACCAGCACCACTGATCCCTCCTTGGGTACCTCCTGTGATGTGGAACCTCCTCGCTTGGGAACTGCTGGTCTAGAGTGAGAGAGGTAAAGGCTGAACCTTGATCCCAGCCAAAACTTGTGTCCAAGTTTCCTGTATCCCAGTTTAGCTTCAGCCACTGTCACGGCAGACTCCCTGTGTCTCTTATGGTATTTCCTCTGGGTCTTCTGGAACTGAGATAAAAGATCTGCTTGCATTGATCAATTGCATGTTTTTAAGGTTTCCATTCTACAACTCGGAGCTAACAAGGTAATGGACGTTGTGATCCAAGAATCCTTAGAAAACCTTGTTTTTTACATACCCTTTTACAATATTTATTCATGGTGCTAGTTGCCTTAAATCAGATGTAAAGTAACTAAAATTTTAATTTCCAGTTCTATTCCTTTGTGCCAAGTATCGAGTGATGTAGAAGACAATCCAAAGATCTTATCTCTGTTGTCAGTGTGATGGAGTCACCCTAAACAAGCCAATGTTTATGAGCAAAATATGGTGGGGGCATTAGGTTGTATTTACTTGATTTAAGCATCTAAATCCAATTTTGACATCTGTTACATCATGTTTAGCTTTTAAATTAAGTTCTCAGAAAAATTAATGTTACGAGTGCAGTAAGGTGATTACAAACTTAGTGTTCCCCAAGATGCATGATTTATGATGTTTTTAATGCTGTGTACTGCAGGTTGTAACAGGAGAAGCCAGGCAGAGAAGAAGAGATGTGCAGAAAAAGGAGCACAATAGACATGTTAATTAAGAGAGCTTAAAGAGCATGGGGAAGGCAATTATTATTCCTCTTACTGGCATTTGATATCTTCATGCCCAGTCACTGTAAACAGGAGCAGGCTTTTCTGAAATGGGGGGTGAACAGGGAAATGGGGGAGATTTGTAGAAGAGGTACTCTGCATTATTAGCTTCATGCACCACCTCACAGGTGCAGTTTTAATAGGAGACAACTGTTTTAATAGCAGGAACAAAAAAGATGTTCCCTTCAGACTTCTGCAGAGAGCGCAGCTGTCCTGGGGTAAGGTGTAGGAAGCGGTAGTGGCCTGCCTCTGAAAGCAGTTGAACTACTGACGTATCTTGATTGTTGGACATATTCTATAATTTTTACTTTCTTTTGTAGCCAGTGCAAGAATGGGAGAGAAAGCCCTAGAGGATTGTCTTAAACCTGTCCCAACTTGCCCCAATAAACAAAATACCTGTTTCTAAAGGAGCGACTGGTCTATGTGTAGTAGGGTGCAGGAAACTGTTCATCCTTTACCAGCATAGTCAGTGCTGTTTATGCTGACGTGTCTCTGATCTTCGGAGACCCAGGCTACAGAAAAACGTTATTTAGTAATATTTCTCTGATCTATTGTCATATAGCTAGAATCATGGTTATATGCCACCTATTGTGACTTATCTGTATGCAGTATTAATGAAGCAAAAATAATAAAAAGTTTTAGTGAGTGGCCAGTTTTTCAGAGTATTGGCAGTATCATTTAATTGCAAATATCCTTTCCTTTGGACTGCCAAAGCAATGATACATACTAGTGCTGTGGAACATCTTTATGTATTTCCATCATTATATGTTTGACATTTACCCTTCCTCATCTTGAGAAATTCTGTTGCATCCAATAATGCACATCAAGACATAGAGGGGAAAAAGCGTGCAACAGTGGCAGTGAAAAAGAAAGCAATTATTTGTATTTAATTTGCTTCAGGGATCAATGAACCTTGTATCTCTGTGCCATATAATGTAGCTGAATGTTCACTTCATTTTATAGGTTCCCAACCGGCACTCTGGGAAACTGAACAGACCTTGTAAAAATTAATAAATAGGACCTAAACTAAACCCAGAGGCTGACATTTAGAACACTCATATGAAAAGAAAAAGAAACACCCAAACAAACTGTAAATCTTAGGAGGACAGATAAATACAATCTGTCCCTGGTGTAAGGACAGGAACTTGGATTACACTACTGTACGATAAAACAAAGTTAATGCCTAAATGATGTAAGGTGGAGTTTTTTAAAAACTCTGACAATTAATTTGATAACCTGGAAAGCTATTGAGTATGGACAAATTAACTACTTTTGTATAATAATTACTTATGGAGTAATTATGCATTGTGCTGAGCAATGGGCTTCAAAGCAGGTGACAACACTAATTAAATCTGCCCTCATCGCTGTGAGGTAAGTAGTAGCAGTCAAGTGCTGATTGCTCCAGAATGGGCCCTGGAGGTAGCAGAGGTCAAAACTTTTTATGTGGCTAAAATGATAAGCAAACCCATGCGCTACTCTGACTCAGTCCAAGATCTCCATGTGGTTTCTCCACTGGAGTTACCTGGATATCCTAACCAGTTTGCAGCAATACCGCATGCACTACCTCGTATGCATGCTTCACATTGTATTTGTAGGAACTTGCAGTCTGCAAATTCTGCGGTATGTTTTAATGCGCAGACTGTGAACTTCAGTAGCCTTGGACAGCTTTTCAGGTGTAATCCTGCAGCAGTGCCAGCTAATACTGAGAAGCAGTGCCACATTACATGTGGTTGCGTGTCATGTTGAGATGGTAACAACAGGGCTGGTTCCACTAACCAGATCACCTTCTCTTTGCCTTGGACTGGATCTTGCAATCAGCTGATTTTACACGAGAAATGCGGGAGAAGCGTGTGGCCAAGGGTAAGATGTTGAAGAGTGGGAATGTTTCCTGTGATGGGAAGCCACTTGCTTTGGATCAGCGTAGCATCAGATCAACAACTGATCTTCAGTGTTTGTTAGAAAATATTGAAAATTGTCCTTAAATATCATCTTTGTTTTCCAAGACAAGGCCTAAACACATGCCAATTTTTCCATCTTGAATTTGAAGAAAGATATTGCAGAAAACCAAAATGTAGCTAAAACTTCAGTAGGGATGAAATGAGATGAGCTCAGTAATGATTTCTCTTCCCCTTGTCTGATGCAACATAAGAAAATAGAACAGGGGAATCTATTAGAGATCTGTAAGGTGTTCACACATCCCTTTACTCCATGGCACTTTGGTGGCACAGAGGACCTCCTCCACATAATTGTGAGCTGGAAAATATGATCCACTGTATGATCACGTTGCCTGAAAATTTTGCAGTCTTCCTAGGCGATCCATTCTGATACCTATCTGTTCTTCCTGTTAGATTTTTTTCCTAATATTACTATACTGTTTCTCCTTGCATTTTGAGTTCATTCCTCTCTCTCGTCTCCAGAGTCCTGAAGTGTTTGTTTTATTCCTCTTTTGCTGGATTCTTTCACGTATTTGAAAGCTGTTGTCACGTCAGTCTTCTCTAAACTAAGCAATGTAGATTGTAGCCTTTTTTCCTCAAGGGCTCTCTCTCTAGCCCCCACTCTCAAGCCAATCCATGTTTTATCATGGTTCTTCTTTTGCTCTCGGGATCTTGCTCTGCCCTGTTACTTGTGCCAGTGACCAAAGTGCATGCTTTGTAGAGTTTGTTCACAATCTGGTTATCGCCCATGTATGACCTGAGCAAGACATATACAACCTACCATCCCTGAAGCTTTTTGCATGGACTTCCATGTTTTTTTTCTCTTTCAGGATGTGCTACATACAGAACAGTTTCCTTCAAAGGTTACATTTGCATTATCAGCACAGAATATGGAAAACTGCACAATTTTGGTTGATTACAAACTACAGATTCTCTAGCCAGCACTGTAATTCTAATTGCTTCTTTCTGGGTTCTTCCATAAAGTTTACCAGCTAATTTGCACAACCATGTTCAGCTGTGAAAAGCTGCGGCTCAGTTAGAGGCTGCAACAGCTTCCTCTTTTCTTTGTCTGGAGCATCTGTTATGATAGAATAGTAAACAATTTCTTTTTCTGAATAATTCAGAATAATTCATCCAGTGTAATTCACTCCAAGGAAATCTTAGATAGCACACACATGTGTTTGTTCTTCTGCAACTTCGTACTATTAAGAATATCTCTGATTGTTGTATGTGATGCTAAGTGGAACGTATTAGCCAAATGGAATGGGGGCTTGTCAGGGACAGCACGGAGTGGCTGACCTTTACTGATGCTAAAAACAAAGGAACCTGCCACATTCAAAACCAACTCTCAGCAACATACAGTAAACTTTCTTTTAAATTCGGTTTTCAGTGAACAGAATGGAGGAAAAGAGAGAAGAAACTCCCACAGGCTGCAATAATAATCCTGATATTTTAGTAAGACCTCCTTATAATCTGTTAAATTAAACCTGAACATGCAATTTAAAGAGCAACACAGGATCTCTGTTTTTGAAGCCTCCTGACAGATAAATGATGGACATGATGCTAGCTCTCAAGACAGGGAGTGTGACCCATTTTCGATATGCAATTTACTTTGGTGAGAGATTAAATTGTCACTGCTATTGCATTGATTATGGAGGTTTGGAAAGAATTTCTGTCCTACCTCTTTTCTACGGAACTTCCTTAGAATGACCCTTCACTTGGGGTTGGAACTAGATGGTCTTCAAAGGTCCCTTCCCACCCAGCCAGTTCTGCGATTCTGTGATTCATTAACAGTCCATGTGGAAGTAAATGATTGTATCCTGGGAGGTTTCTATCTCTCCCGCTGTCTCATCGTTGCTTCATAAACCTTAAGTGAGATCTTTATGTGTAGTAGGGCTCGGGAGTTGCAGTCTGCCAGAAATGAAATGTTCTTCCTTATTTTGCCCCAGGGAGAACTTGTAGGTAACTTTATCTCTATTTTCAGACATGATTATTCATTGCATGGCAGCATTGAGGGTTTTCTGGAGAAGTGAGGTGTTACCTCTGCAGGAGCTGGGACTGCTCATGTGAACCAATGTCACCATCTCAGTGCAGTGAGCGTGAGTTGTTTTCTCTGTGTAATACAGGAGAGAATTTATATAGATAATTGCAAATACTGCTAAAATGAGAAAGTATCATAACTTCACCCCTGAGAGATGACATCTGTATTCCATCCAGTACAGGAGGCGTATTTCAAAAGGCATGTTCAGAGCCTTTTATCAGTCATTAAGTGAAGTACTTCCAAAAAAATTACATTTCCCTTCAAAATCAGGTGTCGTTCCTTGTGCAAAATGATATTGCATCAAACTCTTCTAACTTGGTAAATTTGAAAATCCATTCAAACTTTGATTATCTGGAATGACCACAGCCATCTCTTCCCTTGCGTCTAGAAATACAATGCTTTACAAAATGAGTATATGGAGAGACCTGGTTTTATTTTCTTTTAATGATTGCAGTTCTATCACAACTCAGCAACATGAGTATATGCCAAAACCAAACACTAGTACAGTTTTTAGGGGTTTTTTTTTGTTTCAAGTTTAGTGAGATTTTTATTGATCAAATTTAACACTCAAAGTCAAAGAAGCCAGGTTATTTCACTGGAATAAAAACCAGTGCCTACAGAGCCTGGAAAATATTTTAAAATTACCTTTCTGGTAATTTTACTGGCAAGTATTCTTTTGAAAAATGCAAGTTTCTTGTTGCTTCACTGATAGATTTAGTGGCAGTGTGAACATTTAGTGATAATTGCTCGGCAACCCAATTTGCCTCAGATTTAGGAAGATGTGTCCTCTCTGCTGAAGCCACCATTGTTTTGAAGTTAACTCTATATCCTTGCACGTATAGTGTGTTGCATGTGGGGCAAGGTGTACCCTATGATCCACCTGTTATTTTGTGTTGTGGTCATATTGCAGTTATCTGCCAGGGGGGAGTTGAAAAGCTTTTTTTCTGGGCCACCGGAACAAACCTTGTGTTTTTTTAGCCTGACCATGACAGAAATCTGTAAGAGAAACACCATTACCATGCCTAAGGTTAGTTCTGCCATGGTAAGCCTTCCTGGAGCCTAACAGTGTGGAGAAAACATAATTTCTTTTTCTGGAGATTAATCGCTGTCTGGGAAGACAACTGAAAATGAAAATTGTGAGGTTTATAGCATTTTTATTTTTATTGCTGCCATTAGTAACTCCAGTTGTGCAGCCTGCAAGTAAAATGGTGAATTCTCAGGGAATTTATCACGAGGAAGGACTGGCAGATTGGATCTGAAACGTAGTTTGTAGGAAGGGGAATAAGTAAAGCATTCCCTATTTGTCAGCTGGCATGGTTCTGCCTGTGCTATACATACTCCGCAAAACTAATCACACTCTTGTTCCAATCCTGTAACATGTGGCTCCAGAGGTACCTTACCGAGTCTGTAACCTACTGGAAACTTCATGTGTGCCAAGGTGAAGCACCAGATGAAATCAGAAAATACTTAACCTGAACGTTTGATCTAAGAACTGCTGGCTCCTCCTGGGTTGACAGTAAGCACCATTCTCATGTATGACTTTGTATTTAAAGAGAGAAGCCAGGATACTCATCCTTGAATACAAATGCTGTTATAGAAATAATAATTATGAAATAATTAGATTTTTTTCCTGATTATTCTATGGCATTTTTAATCAAAGCAATGAACTGAGATTAATACAACGTTGTGTAATATTTTGGCCTTTTTTATTCAGTCAGGAGAATTCATTCAACTTTTCAGTGTCATCTTTATCCTGCTAATGCAGGTATTTCTTTAAAATTTATGGTTCAGATAATTCATTAGTTTTGATTATCTTTGGCCCTTATTCTTTCCTAATTCTCCTGCAACGCACCTACAAGGAGCTCCTTGACTGGAACCTGTCTTAACACACGCCAAGGCTCAGGCTTTTCACTGCCTTGGCTGTGTTTACCCTATGTCAGCTCCTGAAGGTAATTGTTTGCAAGCTTGCCTAATTTATCTTATAATTAGAGGCGTAAAGTGGCATTTAATGACCTTTAGAAATATCTTGCTGTATTCCACAGAAGCTCAACGTGCACTTAAAAATGCTAAAGTCACAAACCATGGATTTAGTAGCTGAACTGAGCTCAAACGTGGTTTTTTTTACATTTAAAACGCAAAAAAAAGTTTAAAACGAGCATTTTAGCCCTTCACTCTGAGGGACTTCTGCAGAGTGGAGTGGGCAGAGCACACCAAGGGAGGGTAGTTGCTTTGGAGCTGAACCACAGCTGATTTTCTCAGGGCATTACCAACATTTTCCTTGAAACACACTCAAATCTTCTCATGGAAAGTTTCATCTGTTAACGCAGCTTGTAAACTGTTAAGATCAACAATTTGTTAATCTTTTTCCTTCCTTAAGTTTGTTTTTGTTTTTTTGGTTTTTTTTTTTGTTTGTTTGTTTCTTCAAAGTAATAGTTACAGACTGGAACTTAGAAAGTGCTGAGCACTGTATTCCCTGTGAAGCAAACCTCTTAATGTTAATCATGCTCTAAAAAATGCTGCCAGATTGTAGCTAAATTTCTGCACTTCCCCCATATTTCTCCAGCTGGGCACCTTTTTCATTTCTGTGAAAGGACGGATGTGCTGCTAAGACACTGAACTTATGCTGGAGGATTTCAAAGTCCAGTTTGATCTGCTACAGCCTCATTTAATCATGGCTTAATTAAAAAAAAAACAGAGATGATAAAATATATTGTCTTTTTGATTTTGAACTCTTGGGATGGCATTTATTTCTTAGCCATATAAGAACATGAAGACCTTATTTTCAGATCTTATGGCACGCTGTAAGTAACGGCTGTCGCTTATGGGTCAGGCATTTAACCCCTGGGCTGACTGATGAGGTCTCAGTTACCCAGCTCTGGAGCAGAAGGGTCTTTGGAGGGCTGCTCCTCACTGGCTCTGTGCAGCACTGTGTAATTGCAAGTAATATTGATGCTTCAGATAAGATTTTATTCAAAACCTTGTACTTCCAGATATGTAAAAGAAGGGCGAATCTCAGATTGTCTTTACGCACCTTCGTTTTCAGAAAGGCAATGGTTTAGACCTTTCGAAAGATTAATTCAAATAATGGATGTTCATTATGTCTACATTTTAAAGTGCCTGTTTCCAGCATCTGCTTGAGTGAAAGTACATCTCTTTCTACTTTTTCTTTCTACTTTTGTCAGTAATTGTCATAATTGTAGGGTACCATCTAATTTTTTTGCAATTTTGTATATTATCTCTATTCAATCCTTCCCAGTTGAGCTCCATATTGCCCCTTTCTCTTTCGTTTCATTGAACACTAAATCAATGAACTTTAAGCACGCTGAGGTTAGTACTGTGGCAAAGCATTAATCCATTAAACATCCAGGCAGTGAATCTACTACCTAACTCATTTGAAGACATTATAATACGCTATACAATTAATTATCTGGAAGTTGAGTAATTTCTGTGAACTGCAAAACGGAACTATCAGTAGAAAACATTACATGTCCATTATGTGGCAATAGATTTTTAAGGTTTAAAAACTTTCTAGCACTCTCCAGTGTAGCTTGCCTACACAGCACCTTCCATGAAATGTTTGTGCTCGTAAAGACAAGTTCGTGTCGAGTGTTCTGACAGCAGTGATCTGCACTTGCTGTGTTGCCTCTCTGTCTGCCAGCGTATCTACAAGCGAGTTAGTCTGTTCCTCCCAGGCTCTTCACAAACTCTCCTTCCTTTTTCAGGCCAAGAGGCAAAAGTCTGGTGTCACGTGAAGCAGCATACTGCTAAACTGGCTGTGGATGGCTGAGGGCTGGAAGGCAGAATTGCATTACCTTTGTGTTGGCTGCTGTTGCTGGAGGTGCTTCTTCAACGTCAGCGGAAGTCGGTGGTAAAAGGCCAGAAGACATCTCTGTGCTGGGCTAATACACCTGGCAGCAGGTATAATAGTGCAAAAAAACCCCAAAACCTGTGTGTGTGTAGGTAACTCTGTGCTAATTTTAAGAACCCTGTTTAAACTTCCATCCGTGAGATGGTGCAACATTTTGCAGTTCCATGTGATGCTTTTGGTCGTGCTTAAGCTGTTTTCCTCTTGGTGTTACATACATTTGTACTTATATTGCAACATAAATTATTTTATTTAATAAAACTGAATAAAAATGGGGAAAATAGACCCTGGAAGTATGGGGTTATCTTAACTAGCACACAAATCTATTACTCTGCAGTATCCCCAAGAAGGAAGATACTAACACTTTGTGGGTAATACCTAAAAATACAGTTAGAAATAACCATTTGAAGAGGTAGGACAAAATTTGTAGGTGATATTGCTGTTTTAAAAGAACCCCACGTGGTTCTCCTTGGCTGTTTGCCTGTTGTTAGTTCATTCACAGAAACTGTCAGCGGTATATATAATATAGAGATCCATAAATACCAACGTATAAGAGGGCAAGGTGATTAAAACAAACAAAAAAACCCATTTTACATTAAAACACATAAAACTATTGCAGATGAATAATAAAAGGACTCTTTGTTCTTGTTAAGTTTTTCTGTCGTATGCTGCAGTTTCTGTAAATACCCTACAGGAGAAAATGCCTTCTTTTGTTTTGATGATGCCGGGACGCCCTTTTTGAGATGGTTTTGAAAAACTGAAGGAATAATTTCAATGTAATGTTATTCAATTTCCATTTCTGAGTGTATAGCCCAGATTTTCTCTTATTTAAATTTCCAGTAAACCTCTTCTGGGTTTTTTTTCCCCAAAGGAGGTGTCCATAAATCATTTGATACAACATAATGAAGGGCAGTGTTGCCTGTGACATCTCTCACATGCATACCCAGCTGTTCTGGTGTCTTTGCTTGCTATCATCTGTCACCGGATGATAACCGAATAATTCTGGAGATACCGATTTTTTAATTAATTGGAAGAAGGGGGGTTGTTGCTTTTCTGAGGTCCTAGTTTGTGGTGGCAATTGCAAGAAGGGCTAATACAATACATCTTTAATGATCTTAATGGTGCGGGTTTTTCTTTGCCACACATAATTGAAATTCATGAGGTGGTGGGTTAGGAGATATTAGAAGAAGGCCCCTGTGCAGAAATGTTATATACTGCAATATAAATAATAGAACAGCAAGTCTTTGAAGTTAACTGTTGTACTTTATTTGGCTGTTTAACGATAACTTTCAAATAGAAGTGCAGAGAGCAGCTTGATTTTAAAACAGAAGCATTCCTTTTAAAACTGGTCCTAAATAGTTATAATTATGGATAAAAATAATTAACTGTCTTTAATAAATCATTATAATGTCTTGTGCTGAACCTGCTGTGATAATGTTCGCTGAAAAATGTGCTATGTCTGTGTGAACTCTTGTGATTTTCCCAAACCTGACAATATTCCCACCCCCCCCCCCCCCAAATGAAGATTTTAATAACATGAAATATAGTGAATACTGCAAAATTCACTGGGTCTGGCTCATGTTCTAAAAAAATGTATTTACTGAAATGGGGTTAAACAACTCTTAGTGCTCTTTGGCTCTGATATTTAGCGTTGTGGCAGATGATGTGGTTAGCAAGGATGAAACAGATGGGAATTAGTCTTTGGCAGTTAAGTGCAACATCATAACCTTTCTCTTCACTGCGGATGTGGGGTAAAATATGGTCCATTGCCCTTCTGAACAGTCATCTTGTGATGTGATCGGTTTCTAGGTGTCACATGTTTCCAAAGCAGAGATGCCTCCTTAGTTTATTTTCTGTTTCTCACACTGAGGCTGAAGGATCTGCTCCCAGCCTCAGTGTATCTGTTGGGCATCCTAAGACCAGGAAAGAATCATCCACCACAAAGTTGTTCCCCAGCAGAGATTTCTCAGTGCATCCCATCCCCAGACCTTACAGTGTACACAACCATTGCTCCAGGCGGCTGCCTGGGCAATTTTTGTAGGCTGGGCAATCTCTATACTGCTGGTTTAACCTAGCTGGTAATGACATAACCGAACAGAAAGGATGCAATTAAATATAACCCTGTGCCGCAAAAGCATTATGCTTAAAGCACTGAGAATTATACAGCTTTGAAAATAACAAGAGATGGGAGGCTCTTTAGCAGGTGTGACTCGATGATCTTAAACACCTTTTACAACCTAAATGATGCTATGATTCTATGATTTCCCGAGTGCCTGGGCAGCATCTCACTGCTGAGTCCTTCTGACGTTGCAATGGTGTGCCCTTCTAGGTCAGGCTGGACTCATCTCTGTCTCTCTTACATGCTGCTCTGGAAAGCTCCAGCCATTTTCTACCTCTTTTTCACAGGGGAAAATATTACTGCAGAAGAATGAGGGTAATTTAAAGAAATTGATGGATCTCAGCTGCTCTTAAATATAATCCTGTATCCAGTGGCTCTTCTGAGCTGGTTAGTCACCTGGAAGGCAGTTCAGTAGGTGCCTTCAGGCGAGCAGGCATGTATCATATGATACAGATGTATTTTGATTTCATTTATTTTATTTTGTATTCTGAAAGCCTAAGGTAAATAAAGTCTCATTTTGGCATGCGTATTTTAGCTGATCAAAACTTCAAACTGCCTAGCTGTCAAATGTCAGACAGTGCCAGTTCTGTGCACGTGTTAAATAGCCCCAGTGTTGTGTTCCTGGCAAAGAGCTCCAGTTCTTTACATGCACCAGTCTCATGGCAGGAGAGGGAATAAAACGAAGCAACTTGGTAGATTATTTTAGAATGCTGCTGGGACAGCTGAACACGTTGTCCAGCTTGTCACAGCCCAGAGCAGAGCCTGGCTTGCTGCTGCTGTTTGAAGATGTGTGTGTGGTGCGGTGGGAGAGGTGGGACCATTATTGGAGGCAGCCTGGTCCCACCAGCAGAGGTTGCCTGCTATTCCTTTTTTCTCCGTCATCTGGTGCAGGAAGAGCCTGGCTCAACTATCCTCTGGTCCTTTCCAGGAGCAGTGAATGTCACGGGAGGTCTCCTGCCTTCCCTTCCTCATTCTCTTCCTTCCTGGGAGCTGCTGGACTGAAGTTCACCAGGACCCCAGGAGAGCAAAATGTGTGGAGCACCCCCCAGAACTCAGGAAATACCACGTACATGACAGTCAAAGGAGGGGTGCAGGCCAGCCTCTGTTAGCAGAGCTCTGCATTTCACAGGGAAAGTCATCGCACGAGCCATTCACAGTGCGTCATGTCCCGTGCACCAGAGCAACCTGGTATCCCCATCAGCCACTGACAGCTTGGACACTTGCTGTGTTAGTTCAATGTTAAAACTGAGGTTAGATCAGTGTTCTTATTGCTCCTAAAAAAGCCTCTTGTTCTCCTATTTTTTTCCCCCTTAAATTTTCTTTTCAGTGTACTTATCTAAGTTTTTACTTTTATGACTGTTTGCCGGTGCAAAAAGCCAGTCAAATGTGAGTCATGGTGCTAGTGCAGCTAGTTTGTCGTGATGGAGTAACATGGTTAAAAAAATTTTAAGGTTTCAAAAGAAATAATAGTGCATCTTCCTTGTAGGGGAAAACAAAAAACCCCCAAAACTACAACACACAAACACATCTGACAATAGATTAGATTTGTGTCTGGAAATACCTTTTATCTACTCACAGAGTTGTCTCCCAACTCTTTCTGAAGAGTAATAAATTTAAATTGATCCGGGACAACTTTACTAATTATACAATCAAACTTGCATCTGTACTCTGTATTTCTCAGCTGAACTAATTTGAAAGCAAAATAGGAATCAAAGAAGTGACCGTTGTGCATAGGAAAGAACAAATAGAGTTTAAATCTTATTTGCACTGCAGGTGTTTTGAGGTATTGATTTAAGTGATCAACAATCTATATTTGTTTTAGGGCAAAATGACATATTCTGTGACACGTCACAGGTCAGATTCCTCTGCTGTGATTTCTAACCTCAGTTTTAAATACTGTCAGCATCATCTAGATATTTTTTTTAAAAAGGAGAAACTCATCACCATGCCAATTGAACAAAAACTGCTGTGTGATTTAAATACCTATAGCTTCATCATTTACCCAGTTTTATGCTTTCATTTTGCTAAGCATGAGGTTGGTGATTAAACTGGTGCATAATTATTAGCAACAGAGGGCCTGTTGTCAGATCTTACAGTTTTCTGACCAGGTGCAGGCTTCTCGGATTCAGCCGGAGCCTGTCTGTCAGTTTTATGAACAATCCAGCAAAATAAGTGACTGATTTCCTGTTATCATCGCAGAGGCAGTTTTCAGCAGATTAACACAGTGAACCTCCGTTTCTGAATAGTGTAATGAACGTTCTGATGTTTGCAAAAGCAATTTTTTTATATATAGACAAGTGTATAAAGTGTGAGTGTAAAAGCATGAACAATCTGATCCTGGTATCTGTCTCTCTAGCTCCTTATCTGTATCCTTTTATTAACGTCCAACTATTTCACTCTAATGTCAAAGTCAATCAAACACTTTGTGATAATGCAAACGGAACAGAAGCGTGGCCTGCTAAATTAATCCGGTGTGATGAGGACTTCAAAAGATTAAATTTCTTTGCTCTGTTTCTCCAGCACACTTTCATGTTCAAAACCCAGATGGCTGGTTTACCAAGTGTTTGTCCAAATCTCAAGTTTAGGTAGGATAATGTAGACTGTGCATTGAAAAAACGAGTTTTTGCATCAGCTCGCTGCAAGGACAAGCTCGTTTTGGATTCTGATTGTCTTTGTGGGGCTCGAATCTCATGTCTCTGCTGGTGCTGAGGTGATGGCTGGCTGACTGAACGGGTGGATGCAGGAGCTTGCCCTGTAGAGCAGGCAGAGCCCGGGCTGATGCTTTGTGTCATTCCTGACGAGGGGCTTGCTGACACCCTTCTCTTCTGAGTAGAAACACTCTGTTTTTTGTACTAGCTGCTGCTGCAGTAGTTTACCATGGGCGCAGGAACCAATGTAGAGCAGGAGCCCTGCGGCGCAGTGTGGTGGCAGGGTACATCCCTGGGCACATCCCTGCGCTCAGGCTCTGACCTCTGAAATCTGCCCACGCTCCTCCTTGGCTGGGTGGTGCAGGAGCCATACTCTGTGCGTGCAGCACCGTGCCCAGCAAAAATGTGGCATCGTGACTTGAGACGTAGCAGGTGCATATGACTTCTGACCTGGAGCTCCTTTGTGTCCTGTCAGGTAACAGCAGACAGCCCTTGCTCCAGAGAGCGGCCACCGGTGTGGGAAACTGCACCCAGCTGGGTGACCACACAGCAAAGAGAGGATTCAAGCTGTAACCTTGGTCTGGACAAACTGTTTTTAGAAGATGAGGCTCTGTTCTGCATTCTTCAGTGTACCTTCTCTTTTGCCACTTTCACAATATAATTCACTATGTAGTTTCGCTATATCTGTCTAAATATACGTATAGAATAAGCATCCGATCTAAAAATAAAGACAGTTCAGCGAGAGGAGAAACATTTTGTCAATGTGCTTTTAAAGTGCTATTCTGCCGCATAAAAAGTACCATGTTGGAGAAAACAATCCGTAAACACTGTTTTCCTCTTTCACTATATTGTACTGTAAATTTGTTAGTGGACTTGACATTTTTACCCCTCCTTGAAAATATTCATCTGCTGTACCAGTACTGGAGCTTTCAGCTTTTGATGCTGAGGCTTTCAAGTGCATCCTATTTGTCTGTGCAATAGAAACAACTAACCAGAAACTCATACACAATAATTATACACTAACAAGCCTGTTTATTCTTAATCTTTGTTCAAAACATGTGCCTTGTTACTCACAATTTTATAAACATTTTAAAAACGTCATAAAAGCAGCCTGATTGCACTTAATGCCTATATGCAACAGTATCAAAGCGTGGGCCACCTTCTCCATCACTGGAGGGAAGCACAGCGCTGGCAAAGGTGAGTAAGACCCTACGTAAAAGCTAAGCCTTGCAAGTGTTGAGGGAGAACATGATTGGACTGAAAAAAAAGAGATGTAAAGACAACTTTAAATATTGATAAAAGGGGAGGAAAAAGTTGAAAATTATATATTTATTAAATGGATTAATATTTTATAAACGATGACTTAGATTCTGATGGAGGTAATTTTAAAACTCGTATTTATTGATCAGCCCAACTTTTTTCTTGAAAAACAATGTCACATTGTTAGTTTTGTGGTATTGTCCTAATATCACAACTTTTTAACTGCCGGTACTATTGGAAACTAGTATTTGCATTTAAACAAGCCTTCCTTCTCCGGCAGGAACAGGAAACCTTCCCGGTAAGAGTGCTTTTGCACGGCTATAGCCCTTTGTGAGTCTCAGGTATCTTTGCAAGCCCAAAAGAAATTAAGTCACAAAACCAGGACTTGCACGTGGATCTGGACCTGGGAACGTGGAAATGGGTTTTGCTTCTAAACAAAATGCCTATAGCACCTTGACCAGGGAAATATATGTCAGCTACGATTTCTACTTCAACTCATCAGCAACAAAAAGATGGATGAGCAGTCTAGTCTGGGAGCTGGGAGAGATTTATACCTTCTGGTGTTCTCTTAAATACTCATGTTTGTAGTGCTTCATAATTTTTCACATAATATCCTTGCAACATCCCTCTGAAGTCTAGAAGAGTCATGAGTCTCACTTTACCAATGGGAATCTGAAAACAGGGAAGCTAAACCCCTTTGATTTGCATCAGGCAGCTTGCTTAAGGGCACAGAGGAGGTTTGGGGTGAAATGGGGAGGGAAGATCAGCTGTCCTACACCCCAGGCTAATGCCCATGTAACTGGGCCATCTTGTCTCCCTGGGGAACTGCTGGATCTGGCCTTTGGCTCTAATTCATTCATATTACAGCCAATAATATTCACCTCTAACCCAGCAGCCTCTCCTGGCCTACGCTGAGAAGACAGGCTAAACATTTTAAAAGCCCTGGAAGAGTCTGCCCTGGCATAAGAAGCTTCGTGTCCTGCTCACAGGTGGCTAATCCTCAACGTAGCTCCATGAAGAGGGTGAAGGAGAGGAAAGTATTGGTTCATTAGAACGAGAAGCTGGGTGCTCCAGTTTTCTTCAATTCTGTCTGAAGCTGGAAGGTTACAGACTCAAGGCTAACTTCTCTTTAAAGCCGGTGAAGAGAGGTGAACCTCTAACTTGGACGGCCCGCACCCTCTGCTGCCTTTCTCCATGTGGCTTTCCTGGCTCACTGCGTGGCTGGGACGGGGTCCTACAGCACAGACATCTCGGTAGCTGAGTTCGGTGTCTACACGAGTCACGGTGCCGGTGGTTGACGTCTCTTCTTCGACTGAGAACTCAAAGTGCAGTTTTCTAATTCCCCTACCCTCAGGGCTCCACCAACAGCAGGCAGGCCGGTGTCCTGACTCTTGGGAACACGGACATCGCACCTTGCCACAAACACCTGCATTACACTGGTGGTGGAAAGGGAAAGTGAGGGCATTGACTTGCATGTGCCTGAGCTGAGAGAGCAGAACCTTCACTTGAGTGTTGCCAAACTTCTGATTGCTGACCAGTACCATAATCCTCACGCTACAGCATTTTCTTTCCAAGGGTTACTTGATGCGCACAAAGAAAATCTGTAAATACTTTAAACCAACTGTTGAAAAAACTGTACCAGGTGCTGGAGCCAAAAATAGCTGGCTCTTAAGACAGGATGACTATTATTTGTATTTCAAGGCTAACATTATAAACAGAAGATTTTGGTCGTTTCTTGCCTAACAAATCTGCCTTCATCTTCATTTCTTCTATGGTTATGTTTTGAGAAAGGAAAGGAGGGGAAAGCGGGAAGAAGGAGGGATAGAGGAGGTTTGCTGTTGGCTTGAACAATTTTAAAGGATGTTTTCACTTCCTCTGCTTGTTTGCTTCTAAGAAGAGACAAAACATAAACAGTCCACTTACTTGTACTGACTTGAGCCAAAATACCAGGGTAATTGTACCTGAAAGCAGAAGGGGTGACTTCACACAGTTTTGCAGGCAGACACACCTGCTCCAAGCAAGAATCCATTCCTGACCTACTTCACTCAACACCGAGTTTTAAAGAGCTGATTAGAGCAATACTTTATTTCAAATATGTCAGCTAGTCAAGGCTAAGTTTGCCCTTTCTAGTGGTATTTTTTTGAGAGGTAGGGCGATACTCACAGGTATTATCAGAGGTGTTTTCTTCTCACTTTAAGCCAAAAAAAAAAACCCAAGAAAAAAGAAAAAAGAAAAAGTCTTTTTCAAAACAAAAAGGCAGGTGGCAATTTTTTCTGAAAGACACCATCAAAGAAACAAGAAATTCAGTTTTTATCTCTTAATGCCAGAAAGCGAGTGAGGTTCCATTTGGGTCAGATGTATGAACTCCCTGACTGGCACAACAAACAGAAATATTCGATGGATTTGTAATTTACCCTAGAAACTCACTGCTCTGATTGAAAATAATGATGTCTGACTGTGCAGGGTCAGTGAGTTGCCCTTTGTTAATGCACAGCTAACCAAGATCTACCATGCACAGATGCTGGAAAACCAATTAGCTATTCTAAGAAGCACTGACAGATAAAATGTCCCGATTAATCACACAGAATATGCGTATTCCCTTATTTCTGAAACTCCTGTTTGAAAATGATCACTAATAGTGCTGAATGAATGCATTTAGTTGCTGAATATCCCAGCAGGGTTTTTTTAGAGCCAGATATAATTTGAATATCATTTGATGTACGAATCCTTAGGAAAGAACATAGCTATGCATATAAACTGATGTCAAATATATTTATGCATATGAAATGTGTATGTGTAAGCAACAAATGAGGCTTGCTTACTCTGCTGTATATCATAAAAATCTGAAGATTATTAAATTAGAATGGCTACATTATGCTAATTTATTTTTTATTAGCAGCTTACTAGAACATTTTACTGCCGAATGTACTGTTGTTTTCCTATATGTTATTAAAGTAGACATACTAGTATGCTAATGTATTAGTGTTTCAATAATTTAAACAATAGAGTTTTATCTACCCTTCAGATGACTTGTTGAACTAAAATTATATTTGTAAGAAGACTTATGTTACTCTTTCAGTACAAGGATACTAAATGCAATAAAGTCTCTTCTTTTTCTCCACAGAATCAACAGGAAGCACATGGGAAATATTTCCCCAAAGTGAAATCACGTTCAGTGTTTGGTGAAGTGTGTTTATTTATGAAGCTAAAAGTGAGAGAGATCAAGAAGAACAGGTAGACAAGAGGCTGACAACCAGCCAAGGTAGCTCGGGAAGATGCGCACACAGTGCACATCTGGGTACGGCATTTGAGGATCCCTTTTAAATGATCTTTTTGCCCAGAGAAGACACTCAATACAGGCCACCAGAAAGACTGCCCATCCTAAGGAGGGAAGGCACCTATTAACCATTCATCCATACACCAACACTTCCCACTGTCTCAGCCTTCCCTCTCGGGCACACGTCCTTTCTCAAGTCAGGAGGAAAGAAAAACCAGTTGCGGCAGCCCCTGGGAAGGTGAACTTCCATTCCTCTGCTGCTCACGAGTTCCTGACGTGACTGGAGGGAAGCAGCACCTGCACTGTCCTGCTTCCTGCTGTACCTCCTCACGGGCTCTCTGAAAGGGTCACCCAGAGAGCAGGGGCTGCACTTGGTGTCAGGCTTGGACCAAGCTTCAGAGAGACGCTGTTCGGGTTGCAGATTTTTGCTCTCCAGCCACTTGCTTGGGATCAAAGTAGGTAGGGGACAGCTAAGACAACGATGCAGAGAGCTCCAGTGGAAACATGTTGATTAAGACCAGACACCTGTGTTTTCTTCTCTTTTCTCATGCCGAGGATTTGGCCATTCATGCATTTTTCTGTGGACATCGCTGAAGCACCCCATTTCTCTCCTTTATGTGAGCTGAACCTGGCGGCGCTGGGCTGCCATCCAGCAAACAGCTCATGAACACTCACTAAAAATACATGCTGGTATCATTATGTCCAAAACCATCTGTCCTGCAGAGATTGTTGTGCAACAGAGATTTCAGGCTGCCAGTTGCTGCAACCTTGGAACCAAACCATTGACATTAAGAAGTAGATTGAAGGGTAACATTCAGTCCAGGGGAGAAAGCACATGGGGAGCCTGTGGTTCCTACCATAGCCTCCCATTCCACAGGTCTCTCAAAGGAGCATGGAGGCCAGGACTGGGAGCAAGTAGATATAAAAAAACTTAAACCTACCTCCCCTCCATTCTTGCAGGCTGCCTTTCAAGGCCAGCCACTGAGGATACGTTGAGGGGGACACCCAGTGTGCAAAGCTAAGAGTGAAAGGACACCCAGCATGCAAAGGTAAGAGTGAAAGGACACCCAGCGTGCAAAGCTAAGAGCGAAAGGGCACCCAGCATGGAATGGTAAGAGTGAAAGGACACCCATCGTGCAAAGCTAAGAGTGAAAGCAGGTTCCTGCAGCACCAGGACCTTAGCCCTGTCTTCATTCATCTTGCAGGTAGATGGCAGGATGCCACTGCTCATGCTCTGTGTGTCTTAATGAAGTGTCACAGAACGTGGTTGGGGTAAACATTGCTATAATGTAAACAGCTCTCCATCCTGGAAGGGGAGGTGTTTTGCAAGCGTAGCTGTTTTTCAAGCTATTTTTTAACTATGTGGGTGTCCGAGTTATGAGGAGGATGAAAAAAAAACCCCCGAGAATTTAAGCAGGTGCACATGTGCCTCTGTGCCTGGTAATGGTTTTAAGATGTTAATGAAGTGATCCTTATTTTTGTTCAATGAAGGCCTGTTCTTCGTATTTTTGCTATATAAAACAATACACAACATGAGAGAAAATGTATTCAATTATGCCTCACTCTGCCTTAACATGAAATTGCTTAGTATTATCTCTAATAAACATAAAAATGAGGAAGGAAAGTACAGATTGCTCTGTGCAAGGTCTAATTTTTTGTGTGTGCATTATATTAACTATCTCTGCCCAATTTTGTGATAATAAAGCAAATAAGGAAAAAGCCTCAGTTGAAAACCCCAGCATATAATCAGCAATTACAAGTGGGTAGTGCTTCATTTTAGGGGTTTTTATAGTCATTATGAATGGTAAGAGTCTTGTTTAAATATTTGAATATAATTTCCCAGAATCAGTTAGGTACCCCCATTGTAATGGAGGTACTGATGGAGATGTCCGTGCACTTACCACCCCGTTTTTTGAGATTGTGGCCTCTGAAATCTGTAATATTAGTTTATTATCTGCCTCCTGCTTTCAGACCCAGGTGGATAATGAGATCCCAGGGTGGCATCACTAAAGGGGAGATCAGTTGACCTGTAGGAGCAGTGATACTTCTCCTATGGGGAGACTATAGCTTTATCTGCATCTCCCCAGCCTTTGATTTAGCAAGAGACCTGAAGGATGTGACTTACTCAAAATTACTCCCTGCCTTAAAAATGGGGGAGAAGGTTTGACTAACCCACACCGAACTAAAACAGGGAGATTCGTGTGCTGCAAAAACAGAAATAATAAAGTTTCCTCGCTGTTTCACATTTACATTTTCTAAGACCTAACAGACCACATAGAGGTTTATAGACACTTTTAGCCTAAAAAAGAACTGATAAAGAAGTTCTCTGAAGTCTGAATGGAATATAATTGCAACTGAGGACCACGTATGTTCTAAGGAAAAGACTAGTACGCAGGGCTGGATCGGTCCTCAGACTCACAAAGCATTAACAAACCTGTCCAAATTCTGACGGAGCTGAACCACACCTTTAAATTGCTACCAGTTAACACTGTGGGAATGGATCACTTCCTTAAATATCATAGCCTTTCTTAACCATGCCTTAAGCATTTAAGAGGCAGTACTATTAGTCAAAAAATAATTATTTGTTAATTGATTCGGTAAAATTGTCGGCCAGGAGGTAATTAAAATGCTTGATTGGGCTAGGAAAAAAGTGCAGTTTCTTTCTACAAAATGTGGAAGTGTTACAAAGAAAAAAATATTTTTATTCTTGGTCAAAGATAAAGAGTAAAGATGTCAAAAAGGATCTGAAAAAGCCTGAAGAACTAGCTTGTGCACAGTAGGGAATCATGGTACTTTCATGCATCCAGGAGAAATTTTACACTGTTTGTGCTAAAGTGTGCATATATAAGCCCACACCTGTGCAGCGTGCAAGACTAGACAAGGTTTAGGCAAATTTAATATGACCAAAGTTGGTTTTGCCTTTGTATTATTGATAGAGTCTAATTGATTTTACCCTATATTGACTTTGTACCTTTGTATCTCGGCTGTATTTTTGCTTGCACCTAAGCATTTGCGACACCAAACATCCTGAATTGAAGCTGAAAAAGGCCATCTGCCTTCTGGGCTGGAGAACACCTCTGGCTCACCTCATCCTCTGTATGCTTCATGAAGTCTGGTACTGCTCTGGAAGTGTCCCTTCCTGGGGGTTTCGAACACCTACTTTTGAAACAAATTCTTCCTGGTGAGCACCAGTTCAGTGATCATTTTGCTCACATCAGCCGTTCTGCTGAACACTGCTGCGGCAGGGGTAAGGGAGGCTTTCTCTGTAGGGGGGCTGCAAAAAAAAAAAAAAAAAAAAAAAGAAAAAAAAAGTTAATCAAGCGGAGCCAAAGGAAAGAAGTAAAAAGTGTAACTGGATTGTGCCCATGCACCGAAACGTTTAGCACAAAAGCTGAAAAAAATCTGCGCATTGACTGAAAAGACTCATACCTGCAATGTATTTGGAACTGGCAAAAATTTCCAGCTGCTCCTCATAAAACGTTTTTGTTGGTGGTTTATAATCTGCGCATTCACTTCCTGCATGACAAAACCAGAGACATGCATATGAGAAACACACAGGCATTAAGCTGTCTGGGTTAAATTCATCCTTTGTGTAATTCCATCAACGTTTCTCTGTTGGATTTGGACCCTCAACATTCACAGTAAAATCTGGATTGAGTTGAACTTGCATGAACCAAGCCAAATTTGTAATTATGAGGCCTGGCAAGGAGTGTGTCTCTTTCCCACTTATTTTGTATTTGCCATTGTTAACAGCGAGTGATTGCCTCCGTTATTCTCACGCCAGCCTTGAATCTACAGAGAATTCAGGGAGATGAGGAGCTTGATCTGAGAGAAATTGAAAACATAAGGCTCAAATTAAAGCACTCTGCAAGTAAAGTGAATATTTTTAACTATCAAAATGCAGGAAGCAGTGGGTGGCAGATATTTTTCCTCCTTTTAATTTGACAGATTAGAATATCACCTATTGTTTTGTGAAGGAAATTGGTACATTTAGATTAAATCTTGAATTATATACCACACAACAGTCTTAGATGTGGCTTTGCCTTTTATTACAAACTGCTTCTATTAAGAGTTACTCCTCTTACTGCTTCTTTTTTTCTTTTCCCATGATTCCTGTGTCCACACCCTTTCTGCAAACATCATTTTATACATTTCACTGCATGTACATTTGATATTAGATGCAAAAAATGTTTTTATAATTTATAGGCTGGTTTTGGTTTCTTCTTCGTTGTTTATCTACTGCATGTTATTCTCACAGGGCTAGCAGCATTTTCCCTTTCTTATATGCCTGCACTATGAGAGTGTTGATAATAAGGACGTAGGCTTTAGCATCCAGCATTCACAGTTCTTATAATGAAATTTGTAAGGGTGAGTGCCCCATTGTAGCCCCACTTTCCAGGGAGGGCTAAACCATCTTGGGGTCTCGAGAATCACTGAAACCCATTCCGTGGCTTTATTCCTTTCCCCAGGATGCTGTATCACCTCATTGGGGTGGTAGATTGCTGGTCTCCAGCAGCTCACTGCTTCAACAGCCAATAACTTCATGGTTACCGGCTTCTTTTTCCGATAAGACTTACAACATTCTGCTGGTGTCGCACTGGATACTCCAGCTCAGCAAGCCTTGGCACAAACATTACGGAGCCTGGTGTCAGTGCTGACCTCTGATTTCTTGTTTCAGGCTCTCTGCAAACTCAGGGAGATAGCCCCATGCCAGTTACACTCAGTTTTACCCTAGAAATAGGTAGTAAGGGCAGAAGTATGTCCTAAGGTCTGACCTCTTGTGTATCACAGGCTGTAGGACTCTCGGAAGTTGATTTATGTTTGATCTAGACTACTGGTTTTTGAACATTGTCTTTGTTTAAAAGTTGCCATCGCTAGAAAATGTGCTTTGAAGATTCTTTTCTACCAAAACCATATTTTGCATCTTGTTTCCATTGTAAGTATCTCCAGCCTTAACTTTCATCTACTTGCTTTTCTTTGCTAAACTGAATAACCCATTAGCAAAGTTGTATTCCCTCGTAGGTACTTACAAACTCATCAAATTACCTTTCAACCTTTTCTTTCATTAACTGAATAGATTGAGTTCCTGCAGCGTTACTAACAGATGCTTCCTCTTGTTCCTTAATCTTTTTTTCAGGGCTGCCTTGATCCCTCTCAGTTATCAATGTCCTTTCCAGGACATGATATTCCAGTCATGATTACATCGATGTTCAGGGAAAAAGCGGGACCAGCTCTTGGTCTTTTTAGGAGATCTAGGGCTCCTTTTTTGGCCACAGAACTGAACTGAGAACATATGTTCCTTCCTGGGAGTTATGTTCCTGCTTGCATGAGTTCTCATACTCAAGGGACGCTGTTTCTCCAAACAGAGTCCTCAGGGATGCCCTCCTTCCTTTCTTTCTAGACATATGAACACCAGCTAGCTGGTCTTAATACCATGTCTTTTCTTCTGTCCACCTTGCCACGTGGTAAAATTTGGCTAAGCATTAAATGTTTACTTTTACGTTCCCCATTTTATGCATCTTCCTGCTTTCTAGGTATATGTGGGAGAAAGCCTGTGTGTATTTTTTCATGTGCGGTAATATCATACATCAGCCCTGATGCAGCATAAAGCACCATAAATCTGTCTGCATCAGCCATCTATCATCTTCATTATATACTTCTCACCCAGCCTTTGTTATCTACAGATCTCAATGATGACTTTATGCTTCCTTCTGCATCTCAGGCAAAAAAGTTAATTGATGTAGGACTGGTTCCCCACTGAACCTCACTGAAAACACACATCTTTACAGCGACGCTCTGGTATGTAACTGCTTCCCAGTTTTAATCCATTTAGTGTGTGCAGTGTTGGTTCAAAGCAATCCTAATCAACCATTTCTGCAATATATGGTACTGACTGCATAAAATGTCTTGTAGAAGCCCAAATATAGTGACACCATTACCTCCATCAGCCGACTTGCAATCTCATCAGAGAAAGATATCAAGTTAGTTTGACAGGATCTATTTGCCAAAAACCTTCACTGAGTGATGATAATTATACTGCCTCCCATTTATTCCTTATTAATTGGGTCCTGTATCAGCCATTCCTTTATTTTGCTTAGGAGTGATGTTTGTCAGTCTGAGAATCTTGTAATTACCTGAGTTGTATCATTTGTTCTCTCTTAATTATTTTTTTTTTTTTAAATACTGCGGGTATGTTACTTTTTCTCATCTTCTGGAACCTCCCCAACGTTACAAGAGTTATTGAAAAATCAGCACTGATGGTCTGGAGGGGTTTTCACATAGGCCCTTTTAAACTCTTATATGCTCATTTTGAGAATTAGTCTATAAATATGTCTAAAATCAGTAGCTTTTTTTTGACGTCCTTCTGATGCACTGTTGGAGTGAAAATTGTTTCATGATTTGCTTATGAAATGATCACATCATCTGATCCTTGGCCAAATAAACAACAGTTATTTATTGAACATGTCTGCCTTTTCTGGATTATTTTTGGCAATTTTATAATTTCCAGTTCCACTGTTAAGATTCCTTTTACTCCCTTTATGTTCAAAATGTCTTTCTGACTGTGGCGTATGATACGCGGACTCCGAGAGCAGATCGAAGAAATGAAGACACTTGAAAACACCTTGAAGACACTTTATTAAAATCAAGTAAGCTTTTTATACCTTTACAGGGGGCTGACATGTCAGCCTGTAACTATGCTCAGCAATTTTCCACTCTTGGCTCTTTTTTCTATTGCAGACACAGCCACTTAGCAACTCCCTTTATCTACAAGGCCACAAGCTCTGCAGACTACTCCGTATCTTAAAGTTTCTCTTCCTGCTCCCATGGCTTCTTTCCAACAAGCATAACTGTGTCTCTCTCCCAAGGTCGGTTTTCGCTCACTAACGCCGTCGAGCTAGCTCGAGAAATACCTGCATCTGACTATTGTTAGCCCTATTTACCATAGAGTTGCATCCTTTTGCTTCACTTACCAGTTTTCTTGTATTAAAGTTCCTGGCTCATAATCTATATTCAAATCTACATAATCATCCATTGTCTTACTTTCGGTTGTTTGTTTTTTTTTTTTCCCCTGCCCTTAATTGTGACCTGCACTTATATAATAAGCAAGAATTGGTTTGTAGCTGGTGTGGTCTTGAACATCTCCAAACAGTGATTCACATTTGTCCCATTTATCCTTTCATGCCCAATGATTTGGACTCATGAGGGCTAGCAACTTCCTTAAAAAGTAATCCCAATGAATAAATAAAATAATCAATGAAATAAAACCCAAGACTTCTGAAAATGGTAAGCTTCCAAGAGGTGCCACCTGTCAGAGATGACCAGAACAGAGAGAAGCTGTTTAGACAGGACTACTCTGTTGTAGGGATGAGAAAACAGTTTAGCTGTGTTTTGGCACCTTGTCTTCATGGCCAGTGAATGGTCCTTGGTCACTGCAGTTGCTAACACAGATGTGGCCACTTCTTCTGTGTGGCCATATGTCATTTTCCTGCATGTTCCCACCTCCACAAATTGTGGGCAATCAGCTCTCGAAGATGAGCTCAGTGGATCTCAAAAGGCCTGACTTATTCATAGGGACCCCTCCAAGCTAGCTAATGTCTGAGGAGAAACTCTACAGTGACCATGTCCTCACTGTTCCAGTATGGCAGCCGGAATTTATCTCCAGAAATGTATGTACAACTTTAAATAGAAGACTTGTTTTTTTTAAAGGCTTACTGTTTTTTTGTTTTTTTTTTTTCTCTCTATCTGTTTGTAGAATAAGCTTAACGTTGAGACTTAAATCTGATGTGGTTTCTCTGTCGGGTGGGTCCTTCTTGGTGATGCAACAATATTTATACTACCGACATAAAAGCAGAGACGAAAAGCAACAGGGAAGATTGCTGCCTTCTTTCCCCTTTCCTGGGGCAGATTCATCAGTGTTTCATGGGAGTGTCTGTGTAGGTGATTTTATACTTTAATAAAAGTTACGTGGATCCAGGCTGAACCCCAAGGAAGACAGCACCTTCCTGAGAACTGCTAATTAGGCCCAGGCCCAAACTTCTGCTGACATAAATGATGCAATAACTGGTTTAGTTTTAAAAACGAAAAACAAACCCATTGTGTTAGAATTGTTCAAAGAGCCTGGGATTTCAGACAGAGTCAAAAATGACTAGAGAACCCAAACAAAAAACCAAGGAAAGCTGGACCAGGTGCTAGCAGTTGATTGCCCAGACACCATGGCTTGGATGGGTGCGTTGAGATGCTGTCTGTTGTGTCGCAGCTCACTAATATTAGAGTCTGAACACAATGAGAAGAAAATTATTTTCATCTGTACTCTCACACAGATATTTTTCAACTGTCTTCTATGATAATTTTTTAAACCATTGCAAACTGCATGCGTTACGCTTTTAAAAAAACCCTTGCAAAATAGGTAATTCACGTAAGAGAAGTAAGACTGACATCCAGACACTTTCCAAGGGAGAATTATTTCTTTTACAGCGTGCTCTGCAGTAACACTATTTCTTTTCATTTAGTGGACACAACTTCTTCCCTATGGAACTGGATTTTTGAGAAGAGTAAGCACACCAGCAGTGCTGAGGCCAGCTGAGAGGGATTCTGGAATCACCAACAGGCACCACTCTTACACTAGCCCTACCACAACGTAAACCTGGTCATCTAGAAACCTGAAATCACAGGGAAATTGCAGAATGCCCTCAGAGCTGCAGGGAAGAGGCAGCTCCTCATTTGAAGTGACTTAGGTTTAGTCTGTTCAATGTTCATGCTTGCAGAGACACGCAACACAATGTGATGCTGGTGCCCGCCCTGATGTCAGGAGTAGTTTTAATTGAGCAAACTAAAAATGCAAAAGTTATACTGTCCCAGTTCCACCTAAACTGAAGTTGAGGTGGGGTATGGGTGCCTAAGCCACTGGGTGAGGTTTGGAGGCTGTGTGATTCCTGGGGGACCACTCGCTCAGGCAGCAACAGCTTCAGGAGGTGTGCACGGAGTCTCTAGTCCATGAGAATGTAGTACAGCAGGGGGTGGCTGCTGAACTCCCACAGAAGACACTGCAAATTTATTTGCTCACAAGGCACTGCTCAGTCACTTTGTTTTAATGGGACAATGGGTCTGTGTTTTTCCCCGGCAGATTAAACCACTCAGAGTCAGCGTTCCCACTCCTGCCAGGGCTCCCTTTGCCAAGGGTGTTCATCTCCCTGGTTTTAGTCACTCCTCTGCCAAGTACAAGACCAGTGCTTTCCAACAGGGCACTGCAGAGGTGAATTCATGGCTGTTGATGAGACGCTTGGATACTTTGGTAACGAGGAGCACAGAGAAGCCAACAGACAAATACGGTTTCAGTGAAACACACCCAGAGTGAGCCTGACCTGTACTAGCACTGTTATATCAGCAAAGCTGCTGATAAATGAGACTTTGGGAGTCCATCATGGGAATAATATGTCCGTAAAAGCTGCACAAGACTAAAAAACCTCCCCAGTCATATAGTGATGCCACACTGTAATGAGGTTGCCACTTTGGATGGATCTTATTCAGTAGGTAACTGGACTTGGGTTATATGACACTTCTTCAATCTACCTAGAAGGGCAGGGACCAATTCTACAAATGTATGATGTTTAGAAAAGATGCAGAATGGGGCAGTCAGTGTGCAAGAGTCTCCTTTTTGTTTGTTTCCCATACTGTACTTTTATCATCCATCTCATGACTTGGTGGGCATGTTAAGATCTTCTGGAGGCAGAAACAAGCTGAAAACACTGGTTTCAAATGCAGTAAATGCTAAGATTAAAGGTTCACCTGCAAACATATCAGAGACTCTTTTTTAAACATAGCTGATGGCAGCCCTGCCCCTGATATGAGCTGAGCAGGTGGCCACACTAATTAAATAGGCTAACATGTCCTGTTGCAACACATTTAACACTCTTGCCATTAGTAGTTATATAGCCTGGGTGGCAGATGAATTAGTTTGGTCTTTTCCAGCAGTGAAAGCAGCTATAACCCCAAGATAAGCCAATGTTACCAAAGGTTTTCCTGTGTGCTTCAAACTATGTGGTTGGTTTAGGGGAGATTTTGGGGTTTTGTCCACATATTGATGTAACCTGCATTTAAAAAAAAAAAAAAAAAAGGTTTAAATCTAAAACCTGGGAATATAAACTCAATAATAATATCATCACAACAATGCAAAAGTAATGTTATATTAATTTTGCACTGCAAGGTCAGTACATTAAAAGCTGATGTACTAATTCATCACAATGCAATATCACTGCTGAGTTTGAGAAAGTTACAGTAGGGATTGGTTTGATCTAACACCTTTGAATAATGGATCATCTTTTGAATGTGATCTGCATGGCAAAAAAAATAATTGTCTGGAAACTTCTGAGAAATGGGGAATTGATCTGAACAATTAAGAGCATAAGAAAAATACAGAACAGATAGCCAAGAAAATGCCAGAAAATCTTTGCAATATATTTAGTGATTATGTCAATTCTTACAACTAGAGAACTTTTGGCTGGTTTTAAAAATATCTACCAGGTCTGCTATGAAACAAACAAATAACATTTGGGGAATTGCACTGTGCAGTTGAGATTTTATTTCTCAAGAACAACACTTTAGTGGTTCCATCTGAACATACTGAAGTGTGCAAAAGATCACAGGTTTGGCCATTTCTTGTATATCCAGAAACAGATGTACAGATAATTTCACAGACACGCATACTTTATATGGTTGCAGGCAAGTATTGTGGGGATGGGTCCCTTAGAAAAACCCGATCTGTGGGTATGTTGGGTGACTTTCCTCCTCCTCAATGAAATATACAGCTCTGCACTGACTTTTTATTCTATGTGACTATTTATTTGACCACTTTGATACCTGTGTAAAAATTATTATTGTGCCAATGTATTTGTTGTGAATGAGTGCTGACTCTTCAGCAGTGAGGTGACATTATTCCATTGCCAGGCGGGCAGGAAATTGCTGGGGGTGTGTGTGCAAAGTGCTGGCAAATGACAGCTTAATCACATCAATTGCTTCAAACACACATGGGCAGCAAATGGGAATGAAAGGACCAAGCCTATATAAACAACAACAGTGCTATCTCACATCCAGACCTTTCAAGATTGAAAGGGTGGACACTCTGTGTAGCAAGGCTGTGCTTTGCCAGGTGCATTTTGCAGAGCAAAGGCTAAAAGCTGTACCAAGATCTTCTCCCGTGAAGCTATTGCTTGAAGCTTCAAAAAATCTGAGGAGGGTCAACACCTGATCTACTCTCTTCTCTGTAGTCCACTCTTCCAGCTATCAGCACAGCCCTGGTGTTGTACGTGTAGCACATCTGGCAGCATGCTGCCCTTGGCTTCCAGCCTGTAGCTGATCCCTTCATCTGACCCACGCTGATGCTTCCCAGAATTTGGTTCCTATTCAAGCATCACAGCTCTTATAAAGCCCTTTGTCTTTTCCTGCTTTGGGTGGAGGTTAGTGTAATGCATAAAGGGAGCCAAAAGTTTCTAAGTCTGTTCCTTCTCTCATGGGAGAGTGTAGAAAGAAAGGCATTTCCGCACGATCTTAAACTCAAACAAATATAATGGGTAACTCCGTATTTCCTTCTGCAGTCTCTTAGTAGGCAACAATTAGTAGGTGAGGCTACGGACAGCGCAGCAGTAGGATGAGGGGGACCATATCACATCTTGCTTAATTGCTTCTATTTGCATAAATAATATCACTGCTAATTTTAATAAAATAATGTATGATATTAGTAAATAAGAACATACTGTCAAAATGCAAGCAAAGAAAAAGGAGTAAATGGACTTAAATCAGGCAGAATCCATTTTCAGTCATGTTTGTTGAAGGCGTATTTTCTTTTATTTCAACAGGACCTTTACTTAGTGCCCGACAGAAGGTTGTGTGAGTGGATTAAGAGACAATAAGAACTAAAATATGAAATAGATAGTTTTAGCAGTGTGAAGAACTTTAGAAGGTATGTTTCAATACTAGAGTTTGTAATCCATATTCTTGTTATGCTTGTCATATACAACAAAAGCCTGCCCTTAGTGTTACAGCTGTCGTGATCTTTTGCTCCAAACTGCACCAGTGTGCAAGGAAAAAAACCCACAGAATAATGGATAAACATTTCTTTCCTGATGTCAGAATTATTGAATTAGTGGCTGAATATGGAGTTTATTTGATGGAACTCATCCAGTTAGCAGGAGTGAAAGGTGTTAGCTAGGACACAGTCAAGCTGCATAAGGCCAGCGCACAGTTAAGGCCATTTGGACATTTTTTGGGGGGAGTGTATCAAGACATTTCCATGTGTCCCTGCCCTGTGAGACCAGTACAGTTGGTACGACACTATCTTAAGTGTATGACCCTTTCCTAAATCCTAGGCCTGTAGTATTTCAAATGTGCATGTCAGGGTATAAACAAAGGATGAGTTCTAGTATGGAGAACTGTTGTGGTCCTCTGTGGCATCCAAGCACTTGCGATGGCAAAGGATTCCCTGTCACCAGTGTGCAGGTTGTTCTTCAGTTTCTTTGACTGTGCATGACTGGGTAGTCTATGATGCCTATATTTTAAGATGACAGGGAGAGAGGAGCATCTCCTGGTGAGTTCGCAGTTGTCCAGTTGTGATGGACATCTATCTTAGATGAATTGCTCTGCAGCCACCAGTTTTTGCTTTTTTTTTCCTTCTTTTTTTTCCCCTCTTTTTTTTTTTTTTTTTTTTTTTTTACATCATATGGAGACCCTGGACCAATTCTTAAAGCAAACGCCCACTCTTTGGATAGCTAAAGCCAGCAGATGCAAATCCCATCCTGTATTACTCTGAAATTAATCAGTCACCCCTGTCTCCAAGTTTAGATCTGCTTTTAAAATGTGCTGCAACTTTGGCATCCAAGGTTTCCCGTGCTGCGTGCCATGACAAGTAATAAAGCATTCAACACATATAAAATTATGAAACCATACAGGAGAAAGTTAACTCTCAGCTGTGTCGATGTTGCAGGACAGGAAGCAAAAGTGATTCTGACTGTGCTTGGACTGTGAATCTGCTAGGAAAGAAGATGGGATTTTTTAATATCCACATTTTAAGCAGAAGGATATTTTTCAGCTCCAGTGCTTTGAATGTAGATGAATTCACTTCTGTACACATATCAGTAAGTGGTAATATTCTGCGAATAAACACACATAGCAGGGTTTTTCCGAAGCCTTTGCAGATGTCTTTCTTCTATCTGCCTCTGATTTACTCCCTGCAGGTAAGATGTGTGACAGTTCTCCATGTAAGTGTGATTGGATTTCTTCAGTCCTTGGCTCAATCCCATCAGGCAAGTCTTTGTTTTTTCAGTTTCAGGCAGAGTCACTCAACACAATCGCACAGTGTAGCCTTTCTGGACTTCTCTCACTTTCCCTCCTAATTCCCTCTTCACCAGGACTGAAGTCAAGATGTACACTGAAGCTGAGAGTGGTTAATTCTAGTAATTCTGGTTGCCTTTAAGTCATGACAGCTTTGGCAACTTCGTCATCTTATACACATGAAAAACCACTTTCAGCGTGGAAAATTTTTGTTTCTGATATAAAGGCTTGATTCATTTGCTTTAAGCCACTGTCTTCTTGTAAGCTGTTCCTTACTGCCTTTGGTCTCAGCAGTAGACATGTTGCCAGAGGTAGCGTTCTGATCTCCGTCATACTAATCTGTCTTTGTTTTTCCGTTGTCCTGGGGGAGTGGGAAAGGGAGGAAGGTAGAGCAAAACAAATGTCATTACCGTTGCAAATACTGGGTTTGGTTTTGTTACTTATTTGGGTATCGTTGTGTTTCTGTCAAAACTGTGCGTTGTACTGTGTGTCCTCAGGACAATTGCTGATAACCCTCTGACCTTGTTGCAGCATTTCAGAAGTCTCTCTGGCTGTGTTTTCAGAAAAGAAAAATAACAACTTTCAATATAAGGTTCCAATGAACCCGGGTTTTATTTTTCTGGTTTCCAGTCGTATGTTGCTGTGATTGTGAGTCAAATGCTTGCGGGCCTTTGATGTGAAGCTATGAACAACATTGCTTTAAATAGCAAAGAATGTTCTTGTATTGCATCTTGGGTCTGCAGCTCACAGTCAAGTAGTTGTACAGGAGCCATTTGTGCTCACCAGAAGTAGTTCATGTCCAGGAGAGCTCAGAACCAGAAGTAGTTCATGTCCAGGAGAGCTCAGAGAGCATGGCATGTGTCACGCCACCGTGGCACGTAAAGGCACTCGCCACCTTCGCTGAATACCACCCATCTCCCTGGCATCAGCGTTGGGCTTTTCTGGTGCTGCGGTGAAAGGTGGCACACAGGCACAGGAGGTCACATCACAGTGCTAACAAGAGGACAGTGCCAGCTGATGGCTTCCATTCCTGTCTGGTAATCCACAGCGGGAATGCTGTGGGACTGCTGTGGGAGGCTGGTGGTACTCCAAGTTTGCTACGACATACAAAACCTCGACTTGGTTAGGATGTCCCTAAATCACAGTTTAACAGAGGTTGGGAAAAGAATACTGGGGAAATAGTGTAACATTCTATTTCTGTTCTGACAGTCTTAGGAACCTGCTTTTAGATGCCGTCGAGGGTAAGATATATGGGCTTGTGATTTGATCCAATCGCTTTTTCTTCTCTTTTGTATTTTCGTGTTGTTCGTACTCAGCCAGAGCCCTACCTTTTGGTGGAGTGTTACGACCCTGCTTAACGCTGGACTCACAAGGATGCCTCTCGAAAATGGTACTGCTGCTGAACAGGCAGGAAGGGGTGGTCGCTTCAGGGTTAGAGGGTGTTCTGTTCGCCTCTTACCGGCGTGTACAGGTGAGTATGAGTACTGAAAGGGACACATAAAAGTTTGGAAATGTGGGTACCATGAGACATCAAAGCACAATGAGAAGCTGTTTTGAATGTATTGCTAAGCAGACTGAAATCAGCAATACTGTAAAGTGTGTGAGAGTCTGATTTTTTGAGATTAACAGCCCCATTTTCTGTCCAAATAGTTTCAGATAAATTCATGTGAGTGCTGAATAATTATACACCGCTTATCTGACTGAACTTCTAGTCCTAAAGATTCAGCATTTCTGGAAGGTTTGCTCAGCTGTGGAAACCTTTAGTGAGACATTTTAACTGCAACAGCACAGGCAATATCAGCTGATAAAATCTGCCATTTCCAGGTCTCTAGTAAGACATAAATCTTTTCTTCCTTGGGCTCCAGTTTTTAACCCTTTCCCTCTACTAGGAGATTGATCTTGCTTTTGTATTTAAAACAAAGACTATTAATGGGCTATTGTGGAATGTTAGTTTAGGATCACTGATGCACACAACCTTACTGTTATAGCGAGAAAATGATATTATGTGTATTTGTAATAATAAAGAACAGCTTTAATCCCGTGCCTACCACAGAAAGCATGCTATAAATAATATTCTGTCCCAAGTTAATCACACTAAATTTCATTTTAGTTAAGGCAAATATCATGCCCCTGTTTAATGCAATTGTATATATTACCATTAATAAATTACCTGAATTTTCTTTCACATTTATGCTGTTTGTAGAACACTATCATCTTACTTGTTGATATCTTGGAAGTCTTTCCATTCTTAGCGTAGTCTGAAATTTGTAGGCTAAACAGCTGTCTATTGAATCTTTAAATGTCATGACACTAAAACACAGGCAAAATTTGATTGTCATGTTCCTTTTCACTTTTTTCCTATTGACGCTGTACCTGTCATTGATACCTGCTCAGGGCTTTGAAATGCCCTTCTTTCTCTCTGTACGCAGTTAAATACTCTTCAAGCTCTTGATTGCTTCACTATAGTGTAGCCAAGAGTTGCACATTTGCAAGCCCATACTATTTGGCAAATTAAAAACGTGGATATCTAAGTACTGCCATATTTAAGCTATGCCTGTGCCTTTCTGCTCTCTCCCAGGCTGCATTCTTGAACTCCATTCTGTTCTTCCCACCTTTTTTTTTTTTTTTCTTCATCAGCTCTTCTGAGCCTTACTCATTTCTTTCCAACTACCCCGGCTGTCTTCTTGTCCGCCTTTATAGCCCAGCCCAAAGCTGCCTGTGGGAAGTGCAGCCCTGCCATTTGCCAGAATACAAATGCCTGCCTGCTTTATGTGAGGACAGTAACACTGGGCAGGCATCCACGTAGAGTTATCATCAACAGGCATCATCAAAGATGCAGGAGACCTCGACGCTGGAAACCACTTGTAAAACACCCATTAAGATCACTGAGATCCAGGAACACTCTGTCTCACTGGTATACCGGAGCCTATATATGTGTGTAACTTTAGGTATAGGGATTCTTTTTTCAATTTATGAACGTTGTGTTGGGTTTATACTGATGATCATGTTATGTATCCAAAATATATTTTATCTATGTTAAAATGTATATTTTATGGTAGCAACTGGATGAGCCTGTATGAATTTTCAGTGTTTCAAAACAGAAGGAGAGGAAATTTTTGTAATAATTTAGAGAGTGGCTCCAAACATAAAAGTTTCTGGATTCAAGAAAGCTCTGAGGTGTATGCTTCATCTTAAACGATGAAATGGAGCATAAGCACACACCTGGAGCTGAACCTCAATACCGTTACAGAAATAGGCACTATGGAAAGCAGGGTGATCAAAATTTTGGCTCAGCGTTTTGAGTTTCCCAAATTAAACGCTGGAACTGTGCAGAAAGAAGTGTTATTCTGGAGGTGCAGTGAGAGTGGTAAGGTCTGACATCTCATAAACCTTTCGGCCACTCAGAATAGGGGCATGAGTCCAAATTCAGCACAAGCTGGGAGATGCTACTTCATCCAAAGGTAAGACCCAACAGATGAGTTGATTTGGATCACAGTACTGTAGGCAAGAAAACCTCTTCCCAGACCCTGCCAAGCAGCCTGCGGTTGCAGGAGCTGCTGTCTTGTATGGGAGGCAAATTTGATTCCTCCTCATGCATAAGTGAAGGTTTCCTTCACTCCTCAAGCTGTGAAGCAAACTAAACTGACTGGTAGTATGGTCTGTGCCTTGTTTTGGTGGGGAGCTGGTGCTCCAGACCCAGCGTTTCGTAGAGGGACGTAGCAGGTGTGATTCGTCAATCATTTCCTTGGAGGGAGCAGCATCCTGCTCATACCTCACCACTAGGAAAAGGGCAGGGATTCATCCAGGGTTTCTGGAGATGCTGACAGCCGACTGCCGTGGTGGTGGCCTGTGCCAAGACGTGGCAGCATGACACGTCAAGCGATACAGACATACCCACGATGAGGGAATGTCGTTGCCTCCTTATAGCCCAAGTAAGCATGTAGATGGGAGACTTCATGTTTATCTTGCTCTGCTTGCTAGTCTTATTCCTCTTTCTTTGAGCTGCCTTGAAGGTTGATAGTGTAAAAATAGTGGTGCTAGTGGCAGAGAAGCAATCTCACTTACAAGTGGTGAAAGAGTTTAACGGTGAGAAAGTCACCTGCAATTCCTGTGAGCTGGTGGGAGATGGCTGTGGCAGAATCAGGCTGAAACTGGTGAGAGCTGTCAGTGTGGCACACCTTCCCAGATGCTTCAGTCCCCAGTGTGGTGACTGCTTGTCCCCTACACCCCTTAAAAGCTGATAAACTGGATCAGTGCAAGCTTTGGATTAGGCAGGTTATTGGATTCAGCATGGCAGATGGAAAGTGTTGGAAGCACAGTCGCCCTGGAGGGCATTTGCAGGCATCAGGCTGTCAGATCAGCTGCTTCTGTTGAGCCAACGTGAGGGCAGTGCGAACACGGAACGCGCAGGATTGCTGCTGGTGGGAGGACAGGGAAGGCAGGGATGCAGTGAGGCCACTGTGTAAGACGTGATGTCACCCTCTGCGCAGATCTGCTGAAATCAGGAGCTCGAGTTGCTGGCTGTGGCATGGAAAATTATTCACACACATTAAATTCTTCACTCAGGATGTGATAAAAGGCAGCCTGTAATCTTGCTGTAAGGTCTGTGGCCAGTGCACTGTGGAGTCATGAGGATTTCAAAATATCGCTTGATGTTAAGAGCTCTGGAATTTTCTTTGCTTCCATGGCTTGAAATGGATATAGTCTAGTGAGCTTCCTCATACACCGCAAGACCTATTTATTTGCTAGGGTTTGTTTGGGGTTTTTTTTCAGATAATGTTGAGATTCTCTTCCTGGAGTGATGAAAATGGTTTGCTTTTGTGAACTGAATATTGTTTTTCAGAATCTGCTGGATTATTATTAAGCCAATAACTGCATATGATAATGACTACAGAAATTAATAACTACATTTACAGTAACGTATGTACAATATAATTTTAGAATATGCCTTGAAGCTTTCTGTCAGTATGTCTAATGTTCTTACTTGGGTGATTGTTATTTTACCTTCAACCTGAAGTAAAAATTAGATATGATCGGAGTCATGATTTGTCATTCCAACTGGAATTAGTCATTGGTCATCAAGATGCTAATCAGATTACCTGTTTCTAAAACTGAATTTCACTAATACGTATGAATAGTTTTCAACTCCACAAAACTCTTCAACAAATTCTGAAACTTTGTTTAGGTTGGATTTGTCCTACCCAGTGTCAGGCACTCTGGTGCTCAGGTGTCTGGTCCAGCCTGGTTGCCTGGGCTGCTGCTGCAGCCAGTGGAGGAAGGTACGGCGCCAGGAGATGCCCACCCTGCTTACCGCAGACCTCGGTCGGGCGAGGGATCAGCTCGCTGTCAGCGTGCCCAGCTCTCCCCGCTGACTCTGGGCCTGGATAAGTTCAGGGAAACATGTAAATGTGGCACTTGGGCCGGATCAGACCCTGTAGTCCCATGTTGCTGGGAGAAGTTGCTGTCTCCCGGATTCGGAGCGGTTCCCTTGGGCCAGGACAGCTACTGGAAAGGCTGTGGTGATCCCATGGCATTGGTGGGCTGTTTTCTCTGGTCTGTGGCTCAGGCACAGAAATAAACCAGCATAAAGTCACTTTAGAAAAGCCACTCGGGAGGTAGCCCCGGGCAGGGGTGCAGAGGGTCTCCCCGGCAGAGTGGGCACGGAGGGAGGAACGGTTTCACCGCTGCGGCTCTGCTGCCAGGCCCGGGCAGCTAAGCCTCAGGACCGACCCTTTCGCTAAGCCCGATGTCTGAGCTTGGGGCACCGGTCTGGCATTTTTCGTTGCCCCGGACGGTCTCGCTTTCTCGTGCGGCAGCATCCCTGCTCAGGAGCTCGAGCCTGGGGCCGCTCCGGCGCCGCAGGAGCGGGGTAAATCGTTCCCCACGCTCGCTCCCCCTCCCCTGCCGGCGCCGGGCGGCCGCGAAGACGGGCGGTCGGGGCCGGGACACGCGGGGCCGGGCAGGGGCTGGTGCAGGGCCCGGGGGCAGCGGCCGGCTCGGCCCGCGGGTGGGATTTGCCGGGGCGGCGGGGGCGGCGCGCGGGCGGCGGGGGGGGCAGCGGCAGCGCCCGCCCCCTCGGTCCCGCCCGGCCCCGCCCGGCCGGAGCCGCCGTACCGCTCCCGGGGCAGGGGCAGGGGCAGGCGGGAGCGGGGCGGGGGGGACCGGAGCCGGCGAGGCGTGATCGCCCGAGGCCCCTCCTGCCTGCCGGGGAAGCCTTAAAACACCCCGGCGAGGCACGGAGCCCCGCACTCGGGAGCCCCGACGCACGGGCAGAAGCGCCTCGCTGAGCCGAGAGCCGCTCCGCTGCAGCCGCCGCCGTGAGTGCCGCGACGGGGCGGGCACGGGCACGGGCACGGGGGGAGCGGGCGGGCCGGGCCGGGCTGGGGCGCGCTGGGGCGGCCGCGCTGCTCCCGCCGTCGGGGCAGGTGCTGACAGCGCATCCCCTCCCCTCCCTCCCTCCCTCCCTCCCTCCCTCCCCGCCGTGCAGATGCAGGGCACCGTGAGGCTGTGGGTGTCGGTGCTGACTTTCGCCCTGTCGCTGCTGGTCTGCCTGGGGACGCTGACAGAGGCGTACCCCTCCAAACCGGACAGCCCCGGCGAGGATGCCCCCGCAGAGGACATGGCCAGATACTACTCGGCGCTGAGGCACTACATCAACCTCATCACCCGGCAGAGGTAGGCAGAGCGGCCCGGCCGGCATCCCCTTTTCCCACCCCCCGGGCTGCCCGTTTCCTTGGCGAGGGTCAGGGGAGGGAAGCGGGGTGCGCCGGGGTGCCTTGCCCAGCCTCCCCCACTGACACGGGGAAAGACTGTGGCACACAGATTCCTTCCCTTTAGAGAGTGACAGCCACGCACCCCTGAGTTGGCTCTGGGTCTGGAGCTGAATTTCCACCACCCAAGTTGGCAGAAGGGGCAGGGGTTGATGCTGCCTCTGCCCTCTCAGCCCTCTCTACCCCTCGTACAGCCAGGCTGCCAGGCAGAGCATGAACTACAGGGCAGAGTGTATGGGGAGACACCCCCCCCCAAAAAAAAAAAAAAAAAAAAAAAAAAGGGAGAGAAAACACACCTAAGCTGGGAGCTGGAGAGAGTGAGATAGGGCAGTCGGAGCAGTTTCCCACTTCTGTTGCTGCCACTGACTCTAGTGAAGACTTTGATGAGGAAGAAGTGTCCTTCTAGCCTTGCTGAGGAGTTGTGGTAATCCAGGTGCTTTGTGGTTTGCCAGCTACTTGATGCAGCTGCGAGTGCTGAAAAGCCAACTAGTCCTAGCAAAAACCCTCTCGAGACCACTAGCAAGAACCCAAGCTCAAGGTGAAAGGGAAAAGAGTGTGACCCAAACCCGCCTGGCTCTGAACTGGCTTTCTGGGGATGACTGTGCTTTTTAAAGTAGAGGTAAAGGCCCAGTCTGGAAAAAGTGCTAATTATTATCAAAAAATTGTTTTATTTGGGAGCATCTGTCCGGTTTAGACTGTGATGACGTTTCCCCTGAGGTCCCTGAACAGAATGCGACCCAGAAGAGCTTTGACATATTTATCTATTTGTTTAATATCAAAACCAGATGAGAGGTCTAAACTTAGGCTTTCATTTGCCCCTCTAGAAGTCTGAAGAATTAAATTAGAAGGCAGGCTGTTGTGTAAGCGAGAGCTTTCCCGCAAACCCATAACATTGCCTGCCAGTGCACTAATAGCATAACACAGATGAAGAGGAAGATAAAACCACAGATCTTCAGCCTTGGACTTTTAAAGCAATATTCACAACTTGTTCATGTGTAAGGCATGCTTGTGTGTGATAGTCTGTGCTTGGATAACTTTTTGTTTAGATTACAGCTAAAATAATCTGGTCCTCTGCTGCCTTTTCCCCTTGCATGTGGTGGGATCTCCAGGCCGATCTCTCATCTCTTCTTTTGTTTCTTTCATCTCTGATTTCAAAGGTGGTTCCTGTCCAAAACCAGGTCATGTTTAAAAACAAGCAAACAAACAAATCCCAAATGCAACAAAATGAACCTTCTCATCTGTATTTAGCTTCCACTACTGATGTGTGCCATGTATGTTTGCTTTAACATTGACTGTGTAGCTTTTTTTTCTGTAATTTCTGGGGTGCAAGTACAGAACTCAGAAACTGCGACCGCTTTCGTTCTTCTGTGTGGATTTGGGTTCTGAAATGAAATTGTTATTGCTGTTGATTGATAAAAAAATGCAGAATTTAAATTTCTTCTTCAGATTTTACCTAGATTTCCCACCCACGCTCTCATATTTAAAGGGAACAGTATTGACCTGGAAGTACAAGAAAGCTGGCAGAAAAAACCCACTGCAATGGCAACTTCATGATGTGCATTTTAAAGTTGACTACAGAAGTTATCTAAAAAAAAAAAAAAAAAAAAGTGTGTGGTGAATTAACCATGCAAAGATAAAGCAATTGCCTCCTCCGTTTGTAAAGCTTAACTGAGCTCCTGGGGGTTCTGTGTTTCAGCAGTGACACAGTCACTTGCAAAATGAATCAGTAACTTTTGAAGCGTTTTGGACCGGTCTAAGGGCAATCATTTGGTCCGTTTCAGAGGTTGTGCTCAGAGCGTGCTTTCTTCTTACAGCTTTTTACCTCTGCTTTTTGTGCGTGGTGCTGCTTGGGAGCCCTGTAAGGGGGGGCAGAGGAGGGGTCCGGGGGCTCGCCCGGCCCCTCCGGAGGCTGTGTGAGCCGGCAGCGCTCAGCCTCTCACCAGACCTGGTGCCTGCAGCCTGGTCGCTGCAGCTGGTGAGATGGATCAGGAAGAGCGCTTTGGGAAAGGATGAGGAGATCAGTGCTTTTTTTTCTCTTCAGGTTCATCTGATGTTTCTGTGGTTATGAATAACCTGGCTCATCCTCCTGGCTTCGACTTCTGGCCTAACCCAAGCATTTGAGTGTCATTCCCCTGTGATCTACTGTGACCCACAGGGTCTTCACCCCAGCTCCCATGAAGGTTCTTCCTTGCAGACCTTCTTTCTGTTCTTCTCTTTATGTGGCTGCTTTGCTCCCCCTCTCCTCTGAGGTCCTTCCTCTTCAGATCCATCTCACTTAGCTTCAGACATCTGTGTCCATCAGCTTTATACCCTTTTGTGGTTATCTGAGGGAAACAGGTAGTTGTGGGGCACAGGTCACCAGGCCTGTTTCAGGCTTCTGATGACGTCTCTTGTTCCTTATGTGCCAGGTCTTTATAACTTAAAAGAGAGCCTAAGGTAACCAGCAGAGATGCAGACTCCTACCCTGCAGATGTCTGTGTGTCTTTAGTCTCACCTCTGTTCCCAAAAATGTCCTGTGGTCTTTGCCTCGTGCCCCTCTACTGCACCGTTCAGGGGGCTTTTTTCAGAGCCCATCTTTACTCGAAACATTCCCTTTTGCTGCTTGCTGCTGCCTGTACTCCCTCTTGCCAGCAGGCCCCCTTCCCTTCTTGTACCTCGTAGCTTGTTCGTGGATCTGTGGCTCTCCTGTGCTGCAGCAGATCAGGAAGGCCCTTCCTGCTGGAGCTTGAACTATAGGCAGGGCAGAAGATACCTGAAAGTGTGTCTGACCTGGGGAGTGCTGGTGCTCCCGCTTCATGCCAACACCTTTTAATGGGGAAGGGGGCAGATCCTGAGTCCTTCGGGGGGGTTTTGTGGCATTTTTCTGAATCTGACCCACAAGATGCTTTTTTGAGGTCCTTCAGCTCCTGTTGCTGGCCTTGGACCGGTGGGGTTTGCCTCCCAAGGCCCAAGTTTTCATAGGAAGCTTTGAGATTTTGCTAAGGCTGAGATACGAAGTTCCTAGTAAGAACAAGTGTGTTCACTCTTCAATCCCTCTGGCTTCAGCTGGAGCTGTGGGTTATCAGCATGCCAGAAAAAAGGTTTTAATGCCTCAAGCTGAGCATAAACCCCAACTAGATATTTTCACAAAGCTTGGAGCCTCACTCTTTTAAAATAGCAATGATATTTGATAAAAGTGTTTCCCAAACAGCAAATAAAGACTCAGCTTTCTGTATTCACGTGGTCTCAGAGCTGGGTAGGGAAGGCAAGGAGCAAACCATGAAGCAGCTGGAGCAAAGATCTCCCAAGGCATTTGCTTCAGTAAGAAGAGATGGACTCTGTCCATGCCCTCTTTTTAGTATGGCTGTGGCATGGTTCTTTCCCAGTGGCAAAATTACAGAGCAAACGGGAGGTTTAGGCACCTGACATAGGAAGAGTGGCCACTCCTTGGCCAGCCCAGTTGGTCGCAGTCAGCGATCACCTTGCATGCAGCTTTGCCGTGTGAGGACATGGTAGGTCCATCCAGCACAGGTCTAACCAAAGCACAGAAGGGACTCCTATAAAAGATGTCTCTCCAACACAGTCATCTTCATAATTTGACCAAATCTCTGCACTCCAGGGGGTTGCTACCTACTTCTTATTCAGACAAAACTTTCCGAGAGATTAGTGGGATTTTTGCCCAAGTGTGAGTTGTTGGAGCAAGTTGTTGATTTGTTACATCAATTTCTTTAAGATAACAGCAAATTGGATTCCCCCTTGGTTGAAGTCCAGGTCACATCCATGTTAATCAGAGTAGGGAATTAGAAAGAAATAAATCCCTTTGTGGTGATGGAGTGTGAGGTATTTGATTCAGCATCATGCTTGATTGCGTTATTGTAATAGCATTTTACTATGTCTGGCTGGTTCTTTTCAGATACCTGCTTTCAGTCAGCTTAGATTAAGAAATTAAGTTTCTGAAACTGATGCTTTATCTTTCTGGAGCACAGGTGATGTACTAAAATGATTACGGCAATGTAAAAAATACAGAGTTGAATAAAATGATTGAGAAGTGAGGTATGTTTCCACTTCCCAGGAAGTTATGCCATCAACAGGCAAAACTGCTAGCTTTTTAAATATAGTTTTGGAAGGTGGGGTTTTTTTCTTTTAAATTTAGATTAAGTCATTGGAGAAACATAATCTTGATAGTAACGGATAAAATGTAAGTCCTTAATTACACATTTGATTTCTCTGGAATCAGAATTCCACTCAAGAGGCATTCACAAAGCTTTTATCTGTTAATGTACTTTGTGATTCAGACTAATTACATAAACAAGTTACAAACCATGATCTTAATTCTTTCCAACCAAGGAGCGTTTGCTTACAGTTACCACTCTCAGGCTAATGAATCCTTATAGTGATGAAATGTCTGCCACGCTGGCTGCTCATTGTCGCTTCTGTTCTCTCAGGAAAACAGAGCAAATTCTTTCCCAAGAACCAGGAACCACAGTACTTTTTAACTGTTAAGCAATGTATAGTATCCAGGATTTCAAAAAACAAATTAAAAAAAAAATAATAATGGAAAGACAGCTGCTGTGTAGCGATACAGGACAAAGGCAGCCAGTGATATCCCATTTAACAGAGCTCTGAATCAGGAGGCTTTCTTTTCTATAGACATGTAGTTCAAGAGTGATGATCACCTTGGGTAGCTTAGTTTTTAGGACCTAATGCGCTATGCGTTTGGCAGCCCCAAATGTAGTAGCTATCTTGGCCGATTACTTGGCAAACCGAGTTTTGTTTTCTATTAGCTTAATAGATAAATTCCACTCTTCATTTACCTAATTTCTGATGAAGGATACAGTAGCATCTAAACCAAGAAGAAAGTTAATGAGATAATGGAACTGGGTTTGTAGGCAAGAATGACATGCTGGGAGGTCACGTCATGCACAGCTTCCTGCCTCTTCCTTCATGCTCACATAAGATGCAAGATCCTAGAGTATCTAGGAACAGCCATTAAATTGAGAAATATTTGATGTTTCTCGATACTATGATGTAAAATGATTATGGAAAAAATATAGAAAAATACAGAAAAAATTAAAACTGAAGAATGAATATTTTCTCACATGGCTATGTCAGGTTGAGTCAAAGTACTTGCTGGAAAGCTGTATTTATGTCTGCTCTAGTCATTTTTTTCTGAAAAAAATGACTAATGGTTCTGTGTCTAGTCTTCATTTTTAAAAACTGACATATAAAAAAAATTATTTTTTTAAATCTTTCCTTAGATATGGAAAGAGATCAAGCCCAGAGACACTGATCTCAGACCTCTTGTTGAGGGAAAGCACAGAAAATATTCCCAGATCCAGGTATGTATGAATAGGTTTTGTGGAGGCTTTCGCTTCTCATTTAGATTTAACAGTTTCATTTGTTATCAGTAAATACGTTTCACGGGGAGAAAACATATGCCACCAACAGCTGGGTAAACATGTCCTTAAAAAACATTAATTCCCTTTTTGTTAAGAGCTAGCACCACCTATGAATGCAAGAAATGCCTTACTGGATATAATATAGCCCGAACTCCTCGTTTCCTGACTTTGGGAGCACACCATACCTGCTGTGTGGAGGAGGAGAAGCACTCCCACAATGCTTCCCCATACTGGACTTTATTACGCAGAATTGTGTGCCAGTGCCTGATGATGATTCCTTACATACTGGAGCACCAAAGCTGGCATATTTCTACTCATTTGCTGCTCAGACTGGTTCCTCTAAAGATGTGCGAGTGGTGAATACGCACGCACATAACTTATGCACAAATGCACGGCAGTGACTGGTCTTTAAAATACAGTATTTCACATTGGTTTTGTACCCAATATTTTACAAAGGGGAAAAAAGGCCTTTATATTTCCATTTGCTCTTGGTTTGAAATAACACTGGTATTTCAAGCAACAGTGGGGTTTCAAATGTGCATGCTGTATTTATCTAGTTAGGTAATGACACTTCGGCTATAATGTAAGATACTGTAATAGTGACTACAATTTACGCAGCTGAAAAGTAAGTATGTTAAAAAAGTAAGATGCAGGGGAGTTTTGGCTCATGAAAGAAAATACTGGGTTTGATTTTGCTCACAATCAAGCATGAATGAACTCAGTTTAAGTCTTCACTGATAGCCTGAAGTTTGCTGATAATACTTCTACTGCAGAAATAAACATTTTATGCAGTAGTCATCTCGGGAGTCTACAAGCAAATGCTCTGCACTTTCATGAGCTGTGCAAAAGCTCAGTTAGACTAGCTAAATACTTAAGCATAATAGTCTGTAGCACTGAAGTTGGGGCATGATTTTGTTGCTGAAAGGTGACGAAAATTTCTACTGCCATCAAGGGAGGCTGTCCACAAATGAGACTTGTGGAACTTGTGCATAGAGAGACCGTTGACTTATGGTTTGATGACTAACCGCAGCTGTGGGGATGCACTTTTCTCTGCAGATGCTTATGTAAAAAACTGCATGGAGCGCAGTGAAATGTATTAGACTATTTTCTGTTTGGTAATGACAAGGCAGAGCCCTCACATAATGGGAAATTTCCGCTGCCGTGAATTTGAGGCAACACACAGGGTAGCACAAAGTCTTAATACTCTCTGTTATTTTCACCCCTTCATAACAAAACTTCATGGTTGTTATTATTATTGTTTCAATAATGCTATTTATAACACACCAGGGAGAAAAACTCATGAGCAAAATAACAAACTAGTCTGCATTTAAGATCAAGAATTGATGAGAAACAGATTTCTATTTCATACCCCCTGTAACAGCACTTTAAATTGAGTATGGTATCTGTCATTCATCGATGACAATTATGGGAGTACTGGGAACAATGACGTCTAGTTTTCTAGGATAAAACCCTGCATCAATTCTGAACCCTGCTCTAGCTTTTTCCTCCATGTGAGGACATAATTAAATCTCCTTTCTACCCAGCCCAGTGTTTCATGGCACATAAGGAACTTAGTATCTCTGAGTTACCTGTACCACTCTGACTTGGTTGAAACTGTCCAGAGGGTTTGAAAGCTGGTGGGGAAGTCAGGGGAGCCACGCAGGGGTGGGACAGCTGGACACACAGCAGACATGCCCAGGTACAACACAGCTGCCTAAGCCTTCCTCCTGGAGGAAGAAAGGCTGGATGAATAAAAGGCAGGCTGGTATTATTCTGAACTTAAATTAATGAGGTAAATGTTTAGAAACAGTTATATAGGCAGCCAGTTATGGAGCAGATGTAATTTGCGCTCAGTGAAGCAGTGATGAAGAGACGTATTTCATGAGTTCTCGGGAACTGAACTTTGTAACTAAACACTGAGGTACTAATAAACAACTTAATTGTATTCAGCTTGGCTGGCCTGGTTTGGCATTTCACTTTTGCTGACTAAAATATGCCCCAAAGTATTTTGCAGCCTAGGTGTATGACTGACCCTATGAAGAAAGCTTAGAGATTCTTACAGAAACTAGTTAGAAAAATAGGAAGGAATAAAAAAAGAAGGCACCTTAACCTGAGTGCAAGTAAGTTCTTATGACAAAAACAGGATGTGGCATGCTTCTGATCTTGTGGAGTCATGAGAAAATATTTAATACTCAATAACAGGATGCATCTCTCTTAACATTGCCTCTTTGAAAATTAGGACACAGAGGGAAGTAGTAGTCTAGGCTACATTTGCAGTCAGTCGAAGGGTTGGGTATCTCCAAAATGAGCCTTCCATTGTAAAATGGACAGGGTGTCAACTTCCCTCTCACGGTGTCTGTGTCACGGTCTCCAGTGATTGTGGAGGCAGACTAGATGTTTAATCAAGACTAGATGCCCAGCTTTTAGATGGGAAGAATTATGGCAAATGCATTTACCCTGGTGCATCTCCATGTTCTCCCACCTGTTGACTTACTCTCTGTGTAGCCAGAGCAGCTGTTCACAAGCAGAGTACCTCTGGATCAAATCCTGCCCTCAGCGCTTTTTTCAACACATTTCAGATATTTGAGATTGAGCAGTGGAATACCGCGATAGTATTTTAGGATGTTGGTTGTGAACCTCAGTTTTGTTTGAAGGTGCTTACAGCATGACACGATTTTGTTTGGCTCGGTGAACGTTCTTTGGAAATTGTTTACTCCTGAGTTAGAGTAAAAAGTGTCTCTTTAAAAGTATTTGTATTTCAACAGAACATAGTTTTTTAGCTGGTTTTCATGAAGTGCTACTTGATGGCATAAAGCAGTTTTGCAGTGAGTTTCAGTGGTGTAAAACACTGCACCAGGGCAGCAGTATGGAGGGGCAAGTTCTGGTACCAATGCATAGACTTTTGGCCATCCATAATGCCTCTGCTTTGATGTATTCCTTACTGCTGCTATTATTAAAATGAAAATTCTAGGTAGTTCTAACTTCATATTTTTCAGAAGGGGTTTTAAAATGTGTTTAATGTTGTTGTTTTGTTTTGTTGTTTGTTTTTTTTTTATTCATAATGTGTATTGCAGGTTTGAAGATCCTTCAATGTGGTGATGGGATTTTCTGCACACCGTCAAAACTTTTCCTAGTTTTCAGTTCATACTCCATGCCTATGAAGCAAATCATAGCGTCATTCCCACTGCATGCAGCCATTGTACTGAATTCTGTAGAGTTTTTCCATCCTGGTATTTGTATATACCTATATTTAAATAAATTATTTGTGCATTCCAAAATATAACATACTAAATGAAAACAGCCAACTGTGTCATTGGTATAGAAAAGAGTTGTTTTAAACTATTATAACCGAATTATAACCTCCCTGCAGTCTAAAGTAGTATGGACAACAATAGTGTCACAGTTATTACAGCAATTAGTGTGTAAAGTAAGATAAAGACATCATTTATTGTGGCCTCAAACTCAACTCAGCTGCTTGATTTATGCCAAACTGTTTAAAATAATTTATCACAGACTACATAATTTAGGAACATAGTTTTCTGAGAGGCAATTTTTCAGCGGGACCATACTAAAAACTTACTTAATACTTAAATTAACATATGCATTAAAATTAATCGCGTTTTCAAAATACAAAGGAATAAGTCACTGCTTAATTCTGCTAACTCCTCAAAACTGGTTTGAAGGTTGGCTGTAAGCCTGAATTAGGAATTTTAAATGAAACAGATGTAACGTCTTCATTTTGCCAATATGCAAAGCAGCAGGAAACAATATCTAAAGTAACTCATAAAACAAGACAAATCTACAACTGCTTGTGCCAGAAAAGATGCGTCTTAACATTGCCTAAGGCCTTGTAAAGGAGCACACCGATAAATCACAACCCTTTGGGTACCTGTACTCTGAGCCTCTCTCATTTGGAGTCATTCACGGTTTCTGTTTCTACCACAAGAAGGTAACTGGGACAGGGACAAGGGGAACTGTCTTTGGATTTTCTTTTTTTAAAATTATTATTATTTTATGAATTTATTTACTAGCCTAATGAGAGATTTAGACACACTCTCAAAGCTTTTATTCAAAGCAACGTAATGGAATGGTAGCATGTTACCCTTGTTCTTAAGCGGTTTTAATTCACAGATAAGTATCTTGCAGTATGGTCAGGAATGACACTGGGCATGACACAGATGCTGGTCCTTGGTTTCTGATATTTAGGCACAACTTCTTTTATTTAGATACTGTACTAAATGCTGCATAATAAAGCACACACAAAGTTCCAAATTGGAAAAGAATCAGCATGAAGGTTTAATGTGTTTACATTTCCTTCCCACTTCTCAAATGTTTCTGCATGGCTGTTGCCCCCAGGGGAGATACATCAGTGCCAGTAAGTTCCAAATTTCTAAAAATGCATGCTGGGTGTGTTCGCAGTGCTACCAGCTTACCAGGACTGGCCAGCTTTTGCGGTCACACTGTCTTCAGCAAAGCATAACGTAGTTTTCCTTTTCATGAAACACTTGGGTGTCATTGGAACGGGCAAATTTTGCTTTCAGAAGCAATATTTTCACTTACAAGCTTGACGATGTGTTCCACAGTGCTACACGTGAAATTGTGGGGATTAAGGTTAGTCTAGTATTACAAAAATGTTTGGGGTTCCTGGTATAAACCATTGCCTCCCAAGGGAGTAAGTGACAATGTTCACAGGGACTCCAGGATGGCCACAGGTTGCTGGGACTCGCAGGAGTTCATCAGCCACAGGCCAGAGCGTGCTGGTTTATAAGTCCACATAAAATTCTGCTTTGAATAATAATTAAAATCAAAATTGGAAATTAGTGAGGTGTCTGCTATATAATATCTCTAATTCCTGGTAATTATTAGTATCTATATATACATATTAATGATTGTGTAAATGATAAAATCAGTAGATGATAAACCAGACTCATATTGCTCAACACTATCATTACAAATGTGCCTTAGTTGAGAAAGAGAGTTAAAGGAGAATTAGTGCATGCTAATTGCTCACGCTGAGCTGTTTCACTCAACTGCCTGAGTTTTCTTGAACTTCAAGAACACCCAGAAAGAAAAGCTAGACAAATATAAAAAATGCCAGATTTATTGCCTCATGAGCTGTCAAAGATAGCAGCAAGCAAAAGCACTCACACAATATTTATCTACCCACACTTGCTCTGATTTTCTTTCTAAAATCTTCCTGTGTTCTCCGGGGTAGACACAGCGTTGCCGTAGCCAGCGTGCTTAGCACTTAGCTTCGTTCTGTATTTCATATACCACTCTTGTCAGGCCAGGACACTGAAAATATTGGATCAGCTCTCCAAATCACAGGACAGACTTAAAAAACGAGCTGTGAAATGAAGATAAACGCTGGATTTGTTTGGCATGGCTGCTGCATTTTGACTTTAGGGTTAACCTTTCCATCTTTTTCTCTCTAACCGTGAGAAACAGAGCCTTGCTTCTAAAACAGAGGCTGAAATTTATGTCAGAATCTGAGAAAGTGCCAGGAAAAACAAGAAGTGAGAACCATAAAAGCAGGCGATAGTATTTTCTCCTTTATTTACTGCGGGTTTGAAATCATGAGGAATGTACACAGATGGGTGTAAAACATTTAGACGACAGTCCACCTTTACCTTTGGCAGTTTCTGTAACATATGTCACAGTTATGACCAACTTTGATTTAACAAAAGAGGGGATCTAGATGATCCCATGTATCTTCTAGGAGCGGAAATTCTCTCTATCCTTTTCTGTCTCCATCCCTAGAAACCTAGCGCGCTGCGATGTTTTCAGCTCTGAAAGTCTTCTGTGCCAAAAGACACAAATTCCCCAGTCCTTCTCGGAGGGGTATTTTCCTTCCTCCCTAGCCTTGGAGTGAAATGTTGTCCCAGTGACTGGTGTTGGACCAAACTGGGATGGCGTGGGTGCCCCCTGCCCTCCCGCTGGCCAGCTGCTGCCCCCTTCCCTGGTGAAGGAGCTTCCTGTCAAGCTGAGTTTTCATCATTTGTCATCCAAGGTGTGGAAACCCTGCCCTGGCGGCGTGAAGAGCGCATGGACAGCCTTCTGCAGGCAGGGCAGCTTTGCTCTGCCAGACCTCCCCCAACACAGGGGATCACGACTGCTCAGGGAGGAGAAGACTTCCCCACTGCAGCCTCCACCATCACCTGCCGGAAGATACAGGGAAGCAGGGAGGTGCTGGTGGTGTAGAGGACATGGGCACAGTGGATTTGGGAGGTGGGGGGCTGTGCTGGTGACATTGCGGTGGCAGCCAAGGTGGGATTGATCTTGATAGATGTCCCTGAACCCAAACCAGACCCTGGATGTAGCAACACAGGTCACCCCAGGCAGTCTGCTGCCTGAAAACATCAAGTGCTGCCCCAAACCATCGCCTTGTGGTGGGGTGGGGTGGGGGGTTATAGTTGGCAAATAAACACTGTTTCGGCTGCAGCATCAAACATTTTCCATAGTGGTTTGTGTCACCTTCCCATGCTCTGCTGGCCCCTCAGGGGGGGCTTTGAAGCTGAACTGACCATCGCTCTGTGTTTCCTGTGGGATTGCACCCGCTCTTGCGTGGCCACACGACCTTCAGGAGCACTGACGTAACACAGGATCCAACGCTGGATCTTTTGTCCTGTTCCCACCCTTGTGTTATTACCTGAGGTTAGCCACTAAAAGTCAACAAGCATTTTAAAACAAAATTCAGCAGAAGATAGGCCAGAACTTATTGTGACAGGGTCTCTTTTTGTCTTGTGAATTTTGCCTGTGAAAAGCCAAGGTCAGAAGATGAAAAAACAGCAGAGTACCAGGAATGAGCAGCCGTGGGTTTGTAATGCAGAAGTTGAGAGGAGAACGTGCCTCCTTCACATTTCCAAAGCAAGCTATTATAAGATGTGAGTCCTCTTCACTTCCCTTTGTACAGCAGCTTTATAGCATCCCCTCCCTTTTTCCCCAGAATGCTTTTGCATTAAAAAACTACAAAAAAACCCCGAGTACAAATAAATTCCTTTCAGAAAGGCTTTCATTTCTCAAGTGTTAGAAAAAAAAATCTTATTAGGAAATATTTCCTAGAAGATCTTTTTTTCATTACTTTGTGTTTTCCCTTGAAATCAAAAGCATTCCAGTTTTCCATTATTTTCAAGGTTTGGTTCAGTGTATTTTTCTCTATATGGTAACATTGTCTTCCTTCCCACTCCGCACAACTCAGCTGTTTCACAGACTTAAAATAACTGTTGCTGGATGTTGATAGTATTCTAGTGATATTCAGCAAGGTATTTAAATGAATATTTTCTAAATTCAAATCCAAAACTAATTTCATGGTCACTTTTTTTTTTTTTTTGATCAGAGTCCAAATCTGTCTTGAGATCGGCACGATGTGCGTCTACAGATAAGAAAAGGTAAAGCTTCTCCTGGGACCTCCCCCATTTGTAGGTACACCTGAGAAACCTTTCATGGGTGTGAAAGTGTAGCCCTTAAAGGAGATGTGGTTTGGCAAAAAGCAGGTGGTTTATATCGATCCCCATGCTGCCATCTAAACCAGGCAGATCTCAAAAGCAAACCTATGGCAGCTATACAGTAGCTGGGATGGGTTGTGTGTGTGAACCAAACAGGTGGATTCTGAGTAAAGGAAAAGGTTTCCATCTGGATTTCGTTGAAGTTAGAAAACTAAATGCAAAATGTATCACTTGAAGACAGTTTATGAGCCTGGGATACTTCTCCAGAGCCCCAGGGTTATAAATCAGTGTCTGGCTTCCAATCAATAATTCACAAATTCTGGATTATCACATCACAATTTAAAATTACGTCAGATCTGGCTGTTTAATTTTAATATTTAAAATATTTCCTGTTAAAAATTATCAAAGAGTAATTTAACACACACAGTGATGAAAATTAAAAAAAAAACACCCTCGTTTTGTTTTGGTGAGTTAGTACTCTGAATGAGAAATTGCTATTGAGCGGAAATTGCCTAACTAATGGAGTAATTGATATCAGACCAGTGTATTTTATTTATCTGGCTGTATTGTTATCAGTCATTTGCCTACCTGTATTACAGTAGAACCTGGAGACTCCAGATACGGAGCTCATTGTGCTCCAGTCTGTAGGATTATAATAAAAAAAATATGCTTAGACTGGGGAGATATTCCATCCACACACAAAGAGAGAAAGTGGGAGGAAACTTGGGGTCATAAATGAATATGGTAAGTAGGTTATAGTGGTCCTACTGGACCTGCAGCCTTGTCCTTATAGACTCTTTGATTACAACAGTTAAGAATGTGCTATAAAACAGGTAGGGCAACGTTATCTTGTTTCCAGTTAATATGTGTGTTTGCTAAGCTTTTCCTTATCTAAGTTATTTGCTTTTCTCAAACGACCTGATCTTTGCCAGGCCCAGAGACCTTCCAAGCTGTATTTCTATATTGAACCTGGACCTATAAGCAGCTCCCACCTGCCTATGATGGACACGCAGCTCCAGCCTTGCTTGCTGCAGACCGTGAACTCCCACTAAGCTCTGACTAAATTCAAAATTTCAAACCTACCCTAAGCCAATCTAGTCGTGAAGGTACAAGGTGAGCCGACCACTCGCTTCAACATCAGCCTGGGGCCAGGCTGTCAGTGCTGGTTACAGAGAGTACCACTACCAGACTGTGGTGGTAAATGGGTATACTCTGAACTGGAGAAACTGGCTGGTGATAACTGTTGTGCATTACTGGTTTTAGCCTATCCTGAATTTATTACCTCTGGTTGTTTAAAACTAGTGCTGTTTTTAGAGTTTGCGTTAAGGCGGGGTTGGACATGCATTTTAGACAGGTTAGTCTGTAGTGTGTGATGGCAGACATATTTCTTGTCCTTGTTCCTTAGATGCTCTGCTGTGCGAAAGAAATGCTCTTCACAAAGGCTTTTTGGGTGAGGGGGGAAGAGCAGGGACCACAGGTGGTGTCTCTGCCTGGAGCTTTATATGGGGCCAGCAGCCAGGTCAGATAATGAGGACAAGAACAGCAAAACTCCTGAACTACCCTGGGCTTCCACAAAAGAACACGGACCAGAACACAAAACCACTTGTGTGCCCAGACATGCAGATGGAGGACCAATGGGTTTTGTTTTAAACACGGTGCCTAATTCCTAATGATCCATGACTGCTTAAATCCATGGGCCACCTCAGGCCATATGATTGCACCTGAATTCACAATAAGCTTTGTGGGTTTAGGATCCATGTTACAGACCCTCACGCAGAGGCTGGTGGTCAGCTCAGAAGGTTTCAGACTCCTTAATCTCATTTTCCTGTGCACTGGATAGGGGGTCCTGGGCTGTGGGCTGCTTGATGCCGTCAATGTCTCTGCCTTCCAGGTGTGAGTCTCACGGTGCCTAGTTACCTTTGGAAATGTGGCTGGAGGCATCCCACCTTCAAAAAAGTGGAATTGGTGGGAACAGGACAGCCATGAGGTGTCCTTGCAGATACAGCTGGTGGCGACTAGTACTGATGAAGGCTCTAACAGCCTGCCCACGGCCACTTCCCTGGTAGGCTGTAAATCAGCAGCCTCTCCCAGAGGTACAAGAGTGTGGAACACCCTTTGCCAAGGAAAGATGTTTGTATCAATTAAGAATGATGGTGCTAAGTAGGTGACTGGCTCTTTAAGAGATCTGCCATGTTTGTCTTTCCTCAAGTTCCTATGTCCCATTTTTAAGCTTCTTTTCCTTTAAAAAGCACCTTTTTAGTTTCTGTTCTTGGTTCTCTTTCTTTTATATGGAAGAAAAGGAGGACTGCAATTTGATGCTGTTCTACATTTATGATGCAAATTATTCTCATAGCCAGGGATGATCTTACTGATTTTATCCATTAATTCACTCTACCATGTTTCTGGTGATTACCATGGTTCAGTTGTCTTCCCCACTGAAGTCATCTGGAAATAGTGTCTTTCCACACCCTCTTTCACAAATTCTGTTCCATCAGTAATGGCACAGATTATTATTTTTTTTAAAAAAAACCAATTGCTCTAGTACTTGTTTCACTACATTCTAAAACTTGAAGGCAGATTCTAAGTAAGTCATCTAAACTAGGAGATAAACTTTATTAATTGAATATTAATAGTCCAAAGGCTTAGACACTTTTTGATAGGGTCAGCTTTTTCTAAGTAGCAAGAGTTACAGTTAAATAATCAGATTAGTCAGAAATGTTAACTTGCTTTTAATGCATTCATATTTGAAACATTTTAACTTTGACTTTGCTTTTTTTGCTGCTTTCAAATCAGCAATCAGAAACAGCATAAAATTACCGACTTTTGAGGGAAAGCTTTGCATTACTGCACCAGGGCCTTAACTTAAATCTGCTTTTAAAAGATGAAATGCATTTAGAACTGCTTAAAAATGCATCTTAAATTGGCTGCCTTATCTGTCTTAGCCAGCAGTACATTTTACATTTCTCTACAGGCAAATGGTGGTACCCAGGCTCGCCACAGCTTGGCATACCTCAGGGTGTCTGTGCTTCAGCGCTCATGGTGACTGTCACAATAGCCTGCAAGGACTAAAATATATTTCCTGTACTGTGAGTCAGACCTGGGTGTTAATAATGAGCTGCATTTAAGTGAGAAAAAAGCATTTTTCATTTCATTTATCAGTTCTCATTTACCAGCTTCTTAAAAAAAAAATAATAATCCAAACCCCTGAAAATCACCTGCAACAAAAAAGAGATTCAGCCTTATGTTCTGTCAAGAAAATGGGCTGAGACGATGTGCTGCTATATTTAAATGTTCTTAAGCATGTTTCTCCCTGACCAGGTGTTGCTCCAGGCACTTAGTTAATGTCACTTCTCCTTGTGTCACCCTCCTTCTCTCCTCAGACTGTTAACACACTCTTTTTCTCCTTTCCATCATTTGGTAGGGAACCTACTTCAAAACTTTTCAAAGGGCATTGGCTGTCCTCAGGCCAAGTCACACAGAAAAATGTCTGCTACCCTAGAGCAGAACAACCAAATGTGCAAAAAATACGAGGCCTTCCTCTTGAAGCGTACCTGAGGGTCTACAGGTATATTTCTGTTTTAAAATGTAGTTAAGGTACCTTAGATTGATGTTCCTCGTTTCCGCATCAGCTGGATATTACCCAAGCGAGGCTGGCTGACAGGCATTGCATTTACCCAGCGCTCTGCCTTCCCTGTTCATTGCCACACGGTTGCTAACAAAACGAGCAGGTTTTATATGGAAAATGTGTACTTCTAATGCACCTTTTAACCTCTTTTAATGTTCCTTCGAAGAAGGGTTGTTCATGTGATTTTGCTAGCCACACAGGTTTGTATGCTAAAGCCCTGTTCTTTGAACCTGAAGTACCTTGTTGCATACACAATGCAGGAGGGTGGGCTTTCCCCTGGTGCTGTGACATCCCACTCCCCCACCTGCCCCCCAAGTTGTGCCTCTCTTCTGAGAGCTCTGCTCAGGCATCTCCCTGTCAAACTTGCAGAGTAATGACAGTTCCCATTAATTGATCTACTTAGATAACATGAGGCAAGGCTAAATCAGATAGAAAAACTGTCATTTGGAGACATAAGAATTGAACAAATTATTAAAAAAAAATAATAATAAAGGAGGAATTTACTATACCTCTCTGGTGAACGGAGATCTGTGTGCTATATCAAGCAGTAGTTAGGGACCTGTGTTTGCCCCTTTCACTATGGTGGGAAGTGGCTTATAAGGTGAAACCTGAGTTGTGATGGTTGCCAGACGTAGCAGAGAATCAGCTCCTTGCTGTGCTGGGTCTGCAGGAGGTGGCTGCCTTATTGTCTTATAGCAAGAATTTGTCTTAGCAAGATTTTGTATTAGTCTACCTCTGGGAATTGCAGATTTCAGGCAGCTGGCGCTGCAAAGGTACACAGATAACTCTGATTAATGCAGGTTGCAAGCAGCTTTGTGCAATTCAGAGTGAAGACTGTAGCGGGGGCTGGCAAAGGTCCACCGAGCTTTGGTACAACACACAGCCCAACTCTGACTAGTAACATTGCTGGCCATGGAAACCATGTGAGCAGAAACCCACTGGAGCTCACAGAGAGGTAAACAATTATTCAAACAAACCATTATGTCCTGTGATTTTCGGGGAGTACATGTCTTTTTGCCTGTGTGAACTTAAACGGGGGACATTTCATTGAAAGTGAGTCAGCAAATGGCAAGATGTAAAAATTAAGATGAAATTAAGATGTATAAGTAAGGTGAAACAAGACTAAACGTGAACTGGAGTTTCATTCTCAAGTGGCCCCTGAGCCCCTGGCAGGTCTGAGGGGCAGCAACAGGTACCAGCCCCTTCCCTGCCCCTTTCCCCCACTTTCTTCCTCCTCCTGTGCACTTTACTTGGGCCACCAGCACCCGGGTAGTACCAGTGTCTACGTTCACATGAATTTATGAAAATCATGGGAATAGAAGAACATCACCAGTCCATTAATCATTTTACCTTCCTTTCTCAGCAGGGATATATTCCAGCTTCATGTGAAGGAAACCGAAACGTGCACCTAGGTGCTCAGGCAGGAGAGGCTTGTAAAAAGACCTGGCCTGCTACTTGCTAAAAAACCTTGAATTTTAATTTTACGTAATGAATGTGGAAAGAGAGAAAAGGGAGCTGACTCCCAATTTTTGGGTGGTCAGCTGGAAGACAAATGTTACTATTCTGCCTTCTTCCCCCTCCTGTGTATGCTTTTAGTCAATTATAAAGAAAGGGCCCCAGAAATTTTTCTGTATCAAATCCATGCCAGGATGTGAGAGGAAGCTGTACACAGCTCTCACCTCACCAAAACGGCTCAGCTGGCCAAGCCTGGACATTTGGCGGCCAAACTGGGACCACTGCTGAATCCCTGTGGTTGGTCTGTAATACTAATACTGATGCTTGTTCTCACAGGTTGGATGCCTGGATTCTTTGGGCTATCCTTGGAAGTAAATGTCACCAGAAAAGCTGTGCTGAAAAGCGCAGAAGCAAAAGCCGCAGCACTCCAGATAACCAGTACGTGTCTCCGAAAAAAAGCATTTCTTCCATGGATCTCATGTTCCTGGTTTTTATGCTAAGAGGACGGTGTGTAAAATAATGGGATTTCTGCTTTTTTTGTCTGTTGTTTATGTTAGCTTGTTCACTAAAATTATTTTGTACAATAAAGAATAAAACCCCAGTGGGATCATTCAGTGAGTCGGCTAGAGGGGAACATATTGGCACACCTCAGGGTTTTTATACCTTTTTCATAGTCCATCTAGCACAGCCCACTATTAGAGTCAGCACTAAATTCAACTGACCGTTTCCAAGTCTTGTTGTAGCAATTCCCATCTCTGTCTAGGTAAGCAGTTTCCTTAGTACTGTCTATGCTCTCTGTAAAAGGCCCTGCTTGCTTCCCATCTCTGCTCTAATAAGTGCTGGTTTGAAAAGTACAGCTCAGGAGAAGAATATAAAGCATAAACCTGACCTCTCACCGGGCTGTAACATAAATGGCACTGGGAATATTTCTGTGATGGTGAGATGCTTCCAGAAAAACTGGTGTAATGGCATATAAAAGCCACTTTATAATAATTCCACGTGCCCTCAAATATTCAGCGTGCTGCTGGACCCTAATGGGTATGACCTGCACGGCATGCTGTGGAGATCTCCTTTGCAACCTAAAGGTTTCGGTAACAGGCTGCTTGAGGTTTGTATTTAAAACGCCCCTTTTTAGGGTTTTTTGGGGGAAGTACCTTTTACGACTTCCAGTTTTAGACATGATGTACTTGAATTTCACCTGCACATCAGTGCTTTCTCCTCTCACATTTTTACCAGGGACAGCCCAACTTTCAGCAGAGGCTGGACCTGCTCTGCTCAGCGCCCTAGAACAGCTCCACGCTCAGTGGAGGCAACAGCTCTGCTGCCTGGTGGGCTCCTGAGCGTGAGCGTCAGAGGCACAAGAAGACAGAGAATGGAGAGGGGTGGAAATTTCTATTTCACTCCTCAGTCCCTTAGCTGGCCTGACCCCTCAGGGGCTGCAGAAAGAGGGGGATTTCGGAGGAGCAGGGTGGAACAAGGGGAGGATGGGGCATTTCCCAGGGTGGGAATTGTTGGAAGAGAGACCATAGACCTGTGGCTTGTTTGCCAGGGAACTGCCAAAGCTGATAGAGCTCCCGCCCAGGCAGTGAAATGGTGAAAGGCAGTCTAGTAGGGAGCCAAAAGTCAATTTGACACAACCTCAGGGTGGGTGTAATAGAGGCAGCCCGTCAGTGCCAGCTGGCACTGCACCACCAGTCAGCGCTGCACGGGGCAGCACCAGGCGACGCGCAGGGGGAACCTCCCCCCTTTCTGGCTACAGTATGGCACATCTACTGCCACAGAAATAATGAGTTCTAATTGTCTTTATGCTCGCATGAAGGAGGATTTTTTGCAAATCCTCCCATTATTATCAGGTGCCTGCCTGAAAAATATAATGCAGCCAGTTCACAAATTTGAACACGTTTGGTGGCGACGTTGCTGTGAATGATGTTAACAGGATTTGGATGTTACACCTCACTGGTCAGTGAGTGGATGGCGTATTTTGGCAGATTTACTCACTTTGCTTATGCCCCTTCATGAAGAGGATCTGATCAGATTTTTCTGCTGTATTGTTTAGAGGAAAGCTCGAAGGGAAATACTTGGAGAGTGCAATGACCTATTAAATTGCCTGATTTGTGGCTGCAGCTGTTTCCCTTGTGTGAGCGCAGGCAGGAGTGGTGATTCATACACGGGAAAAGATCACTCTTGCATTTAGTTTGCTGTGAACTGCTCTTTTGTACCCTCCCGCACACACCATGGCACCGGCAGGTTTGGGGCTCTCAGCCAGAGCATCTCAGTGCTGCAGGAGGAGCACCGCCATGCTCAGGCCTTGGAAGAGCTGTTTCGAGGCTGCAAAGGACTCATCAAAGCTGCAAAAAAAGCAGTGAAATACTGGGTTTCTGCTAATCAGGTTGAGCCAGGAGGCCAGAAACATGCCTGTTTAAGGAGTATCAAGCATGTTCCTGTGTTTTTAAATATGGATCTGGAAATCTGTTTCCAGAAAGGCATGGTGGGCCCCAGCCTGTGCAGCCTGAGCATCGCTGCCTGTGTGCAGCTCCCAGGGCAGTGAAAGTGGGGTGGGACTGGGAGGTGTTGATGAACCCAGGGCAGAATTTGGCTCTGAGGTTTGCAGAGTACCAGACTGGTACTCACCCACCTCAGATATGCTTTTTTATGCAAAACAATGAACATCGTGTACCAAGGCACTGTCACTGCTGGAAACTGTGTAAATCACAGGGCTGTACACTCCCGTAGTGAATGGCAGAGGATGTAGGTGACTTACAAGGACATCAGTAGAATGGCAATCTTTAGATAACTTCTGGAACAAAACCTAAAAACCACTAAAGTACTTGAGGCAAATTATAACACCCACCTTACATTTTAATGCCACCTTAAACTGTATTCTGCATCAGTCAGCTGTGGGAGGAGATGACATAAACAGACAGTTAATGTTTCTTTTCACTTGCCAGTTAAGATTGAAAAATTCGGTCACTGAGCTGTCTTTTTCTGACATTTCCTTAACAGGTTTACACTTTGCAGAGAGATTGCCATCAGACCCCATGCTAGAGCTGTGCTGCAAGCAAAGGGGGGAGCCTCTCCGCTTTCCCGGGTGGACCGTCAGCATTCATGAGCACCACGTGTATTTCTACTGACCGCAGAGTTCCCTGCTTATTGTCTGGGGCGATGTGTTTCACCAGGTATGGTGGGAGCAGGGTTTCTGAGGGCTGGAGAAGGGTTTGCTCTCCCCTGGTTGGCTGCAAGCAGGGCTTCTTCAAGACAGTCCTGTGCTTGGCACCATCCAGAGCTGGACAGGGCCAGGAGAAGACCTCTTATAGCATCAGGAAGCTGTGCTGGCTGGTGGTTGCACCATTCTGACATGCCCTTCAGGTCTGTTTAAGCTGCGTTTGTACTTGAAGTATTCTGTAAGTGCAAATGACAACCTGTGAATGGAATACTTGAGTGTGCAATGTTTTCTGGAGCAAACCCCACCTTCCCTCTGATGCCTGTCGTGGCACAGGCTCAACTGTTTGGAAACTCTGGGTTGTCTCCCATTCTCCCCTTCATGTCAGGCACCTAGTAGCGAGTTACACCAGCACTTTTAGTTTTTTGAGCAGAACTCTTTAAAACAGTTTTGGGTCCATGGCTGTAATCTGCACTGTCAGCAGTGACTCTGTGGGTACTGACAAGATAAGCTCAAGATACATTGTCTTACAGGAGGTGGGTGGTGGGGAAAAAAAATCTGTGTTTTATAAACATATTTGGATAATGGCATTTACCCAAATCACCTTTGTGTCCTTTCCCACTCCCTTCTGAAAATGCGAGTGTTAACAAAAGGAAGTCTGCTATTTTATCGCTGTTAGGATAACCAGATTCCTGACTTTTCAATCATAATTTAGATTTTTTTAAAAATGTCATACATACTGACTGCGATTGAATTTCTGCCAGAATTTTATTAGATAATTGGCTCAGCACTTCTCCCAGCAGCGAGCGACTGAGGAGAAAATGCAGCAAAGGAAAGAAAAAATAGGAAGATGGAAGAAACAAATAGGAAGAAAAGGAAACTGAAGCAGCAAACTAAAAGGCAAATAGTTTTTTTAATAGAAGGAGTGTGAATCACAGCCCAGCATCAGCTTTACAGCTCAGTTTCACTCAGCTAAACTATGATCCGAGTTAAAAACCCAAGCCTCTAGGTGTGATATGGATCTGCTTTACTTACCCTGCTGCAGTCTTCTCTATAGACAGTCCTCTTTTTATTTAAAGATCTTATTCCCAATCATGAATGTCTGACCTAAACCTAAATCAGAATGATTTCAATCAAATCTATTCACAAATCACTAATTACATGTACTGAAATCCGGGTGTGTCCTGGTAGCACAGTCAAGCAATTCTGCTCCTCTATGGCACAAGTTCTCCAGCTCCCTTGGTAGAACCGGGGCAAGCTGCATCCCACAGTTGGTGCTGTTTCAGCTGATCTCGTGTAAGGGGGGAGAGATGAGCACCCTATAGTGAGGTGAAGCAGGGTGTGGACGTGCACTCGCAGCGTGTCAGGGCTCCTGCAGCAACGGCCCAGCTGCACGTTTGTGCCTGTAGCACATCGGAAGCGTGCAGCAGCCCCTCAGCCACATCAGCGTGCTGCAAGCATGCCCAGTGGTTACCAGGGACCCACTGGTGTACTTAGGGCACAGCAATTGTTCAGTTGTAACCAAAGTCACTCCTTTTTGACTGAAACGAAAACACTCTGGAAAGATTTGCTCTGGTCGAGCTGTGCAAATTTTCCACAAAGAAAAAGCGGAGAGGGGTGTGCAATAGCTTGTCAGAGATGTAGTAGCCTGAAGAGAATGGAATGAATCTAAGTAAATAAGCTTGATTACTACCTTTAGCATTGCTGTAAATAGGTATTAAAACCTCATAGTGAAGAAGGGATAAACGTGTGCATGCGTATAACCTTCACTAGAGTGACCAAAGCCAAGATGAAGCCCGGCCAGAGGGCTGCAAACGCAGATGACCACAGACTGATCAATTTAAATGCAACCTGGAAAGAAACTGGTTTTAGAGCATAATAAAAAGAAAATGCGGCTTATTTGTGCTAATGAAGCCGTTAGTCATACTATCAGAAAGGTGTATCAGAAAGAGTGTTAGCAAAACCAGAAATCTCCTTTTGGAGGAAACCATATGTTTTAAAGGGTAGTAAGAAAAAATCAGGAGCCTTCTTATTGTGATCACGTAACTTGACCACAGATACAGCTCTGGTAACAACCTGTGACATCAGAATTGTACGTACAGGACTGATCATTTAGCTGTGAAATTTCCAACAGCATTTTCAGAGAGTCTAGTCATGACGTCCTTCCTCCCCTTCTCCCTGACCCTCTCTGAAGAGCAGGGCAGAGCCTGAGATGTTGCAGAGTCTGTGTATATCTACAGGTGTGCAAGCGTATGCTTTATATACATATATATCTGTATACACTCACACTTACATGCATGTATGCATGTAAATATTATTTTATTGGCATTTAAGGGACATATCCTTTTGCTTGTGTTTGGTCTTCCCTTGTTTGCTTTTGGGTTAGCAGTTAGCTGCTTCCATTCCCCTCCTCCAGGTGCAAGAGAGGAGGTTTTGTCTGGCAGCAGAAAGCAATGGCAGGAATACTCAGCAGCTCTGTAGATGAGCTAGAAAAGGTGGGCTGTTTTCATCAGCTCTGCATTTCCCGAATTTCCCTTCCTTCCCTTCCTTCCCTTCCTTCCCTTCCTTCCCTTCCTTCCGTTCCTTCCCTTCCTTCCCTTCCTTCCCTTCCTTCCCTTCCTTTCCTTCCTTCCCTTCCTTCCTTTAGGTGTGCTCTTTTAACTTCTATTTTTTTTTCTTTAGTTCTAAAAAATTGAGTATCTGTTATTGGGGGGGGGGGGGGGGGGGGGAAGGGTAGAGAAGATATTCATAATAAGTAAGAAAAAGTATTAATCACGTTATTCTAGGAAGTCAGACCATAAATCTTAATATTTTCAAAGATCACTTAATCATTTTGTTCCTTTCCCCCTGAAGGGAATCAGATTACTAACCACTTCACTGCACCCTAGGGCTGCACAGCTTTTTGTCAGTCTCTTGATGGTTAACCTCTTTGTCATAATATTGATTTTTAACAAAACTATCCTTTCTGCCTTACTTTACTTTGATAAGCCACAGAGCCCTGTAACTATAGCTATCTTTAGATCATTGTCTAATCTTAGTATTTGAAATTGAGTTACTACGTCTAATCGGTTCTTCCCAGAAGTGCTGTACTAACTAAAGCCATACAAGGGTTCATTAAGAAACCCACCTGACTTCAGATTTGCCTCCTGAGGGGTCCTCTCAACCCCAAAATTTCCAACAGCATTTTCAGAGAGTCTAGTCATGACGTCCTTTCTCCCCTTCTCCCTGACCCTCCCGGAAGAGCAGGGCAGAGCCTGAGATGTTGCAGAGCCTGTGCAAACCAGGGGTGGGGGGTGTGTGTGTGCACACCCTGTGCATGCCAGGGGCAAGCAAGGGGGGCTGCTGAACTCCAGGAGCCCACGGGAGGAAGAGGTGGCAACACCAGGGACCTACACCGGCGATGTGACGACTGTGGGGGACAGTCAGCTCCACTGTACAGACTTGCTTGGATGCAAATATGCAGAGAGTCTGGTCTTGACTGGGAGTGACGTGTCCATGGTAGCTGTGCTCCCCACAGTACAGCTGAACCCCTACATCCTCCAAGCAGCTCAGCATGGACCGCAGGAGCACATCCCGCAGGCCAGGCACTTGGCCTGATCTCAACTGCCACCAGCTGCTGTGGCTTTCTCCTTCCCCTCTGAAGATCAACCCACCAGTTGTGATCCTCACCCCTTGTCCTCTGAGCGCCTGCACCGCGGTGCTGCACCACCGGGTCTGCTCTGCAACCATCCGGCAAGGACTCAATGCATGCTCCGAGGAGCAGAGCTGCTGTCTTTGTAGCACGCTGCGTCCTCTGCAAGGGACAGTTTGCCTCTGCCATGGGCTGGAGGACAAGGAGAACGTGTCCTGTCAAGGGAAAGATCTGGAGGAGTGGATCTCCAGATGATGGAGACAAATCTGGAGCAGAAGGAAACTCCCTCAGTCTCAGCTCACAGGGCTTACTGGGAGTTGAGTGGTGTAGCTGCCCGCTGCTCTGTCCTCTGCGACACCCTGGCAAAGGGAGATGATCACGGTGCCCAAGTCCTGCCCCAAAACCAGCTCAGACACTAAGATGAGATCTTGGTTGAGGTCAATATGCCAACCAGGGCACCAGAGGCACTTCAGGACAGCCATCTCCAGCCTCCATGCCATGGCTTTTCACCAGGCTGATGTATCCTCCCCCTCTTTTCCTTGCCCTCACATGCATGTGCACGCTCTACCAGTCAGGGACCCCTGGCCTGGGGCATGCATTGGCACAAGGGTCACTTTGCTTCACCTGATGGTGGGCCATAAGTGCACAGGCTGGCAAAGAGTTTTGCCAGATGAGATCCATGGCCTTCATAGGCCGGTCCTTTTCAGGTGGTGTATGCCCAGGGACGGCCATGAGCCTCTGGCCCAGCAGGAGATATTTCAGTGACACCATAACCTGGGCCTTCATGTCCACTCAGTGACCACCGTTTTTCCTGTGGCAGTTACTTCGGGCTCAGGTCCAGCCTTGGGCTTTTTCCCCTGGAGACCTCCTAGGACAACGTCACACCCATGATCTGCAGTTTCTGTGGCCCCTTTCTGTGACGTTTCTGGGTCAGGGATGATGTTCTGCAGCACACGTGGTCTGCACACACAGGCGTGCAAGTGGACACGCTTCTCTTCCACCTAGTCCTCTGAGAGAACATCTGCCTTGTGCACACTGGCTGCAGAGGAGCAGAAAGTGGCACGATGGTCTGTCATTCGGGTTTTATAGAGGCAATTATGGCGATCCTTGGACGCCCCTACTGTGTCGTTACCATCCCAAGCTTTGGTTTGGTGGTTTTTTCCAAGGGTCATCTAATTAGGAGTAACAAACTTGTACACCAGACAAAGGTATTGCATCCATTCATCACCTTGTAAACATTTCTGATTGGAGTATGTAGTTCTTTATGAAATGCTGGTGATTAGGTCCAGATAATAATCCCTCCAGCCCTTCAGAACAGTCATGCAAAATGTTAATTAAAAAATCGGTGTCCTCGATGTAGAAAAAAAGTAGTTCGGGTCATGGCAATTAATTATGTTTCTCTCTATTCCCCAAGCAGTTTTTATGGCTGTGGTCTGTGAATATTAAAAATAATCTGGTGATGAGAGACCAGATGGCTAAGGAGGCTGAAAATGGCATGTGTTGCTTTTCACTTGGGGATTATGAGCTTCATTCAGATGTTGTTGCTTTTGATGACTGTTGAATTGCCTAAATGAAACGAGTTGGTGAACCACAAAATTACCCCAAACCAGGCCATAATTTGCACCAGTGAGGAAAAATTCCTGAGAAGACTGGGAAGGACTTAAAGAGGTTTATAGCTGGTTACATCTGGCTATAATTAATGATTCTAGGCACCACCTTATTTAGGGATTATTATACATTTTCGGAATGTTATCTTTGGAGTAGTTACATTATTCATAACTTTTCTAATTATCTCCATATTATTCATAATTATTTTAGATTACTCATTTCAGTTATTTTCATTTTGGTTATTTCAAATTATCCTAATTATTTTAGCAATAATAACACTTCATCTTGGTTTCTACATTGGACTAATTTGATGGAAAGATGCCTCTAACTTTTGTAAATTTTGGATCAAGCCCTTAGAAAGCAGTATGATTTACACTGTTTATTTCGATTACGAATCCTTGTGTATTTCTTACAAATATATAAAATCCCTCTCCTTTTACAGGAGTTAAATATATTTGTGGAGATATTACCCTGTTTGTGATCCTCTTTTCTTCTGGGAGCTGCAGTATCCAATGCAGAGTCCTCAGTACTTCGTAGGGAAAATGTTTTTTAAAAAGATAGAAGAAAGAGTGGAAGAAACCACTCTCACACCAACAGTATCAAAGCAACAAAGCTGGGTTCTGTAACACAGGGAATGGGGCAGCACAGCACAATTTTATGTTCAGACTTAGCCCCTTCATTATTGAAGAGAATAAGGCAATCCCAACCTCCACCTTGCTTCCTTGTGGCACTTACAGCCTTGTAACCATCCCTGTGACTATGGCATTTTGTGTTTTAGTGCAAGTTCCTGCAAGGCTCTTCTGTGCTGCAAATTGATTTTAATGCTCCTTCCATCAATATTTTTTTTTTTTTTAAGCTTAAAGCCTATGCCCTGAATGGGGCTTTAGGAGGAACCTGAGGTTCCTGCTTCTGTTCTCCCACTAAAATTGCTCCTAATGAAAGGAGAAAGGGGAATAAATTGCTCCAAGGCAATTCCTTGCCAACAGTGAAAAACACTTTTCCAGAGGTCCTTTGCCACATAGTTGTCTGCGTTAGTGAATACTGCACCTAAAAGGACACTGGAGAAGACCCTTCCCCTGCCATTGTACGACCCCTTTCCAAAGACCTCTGCAAGGAAAAGCCTTTGAGAAGCATCACCCTTCCTTGTCCCTTGCAACCTGAATTGTTCTATGATAGTACGAAATGAATTTAAACCACTGTTGATGGCATGTGCATGTTTCAGGGATGTTTGAAAAGAGGCTTGCTGGTCACTCCAGGGGATCCTGCTGAGCGTGAAGAGATGCTCCCCACGCCTTTACAGAAGTGACAGTACCTAGCCTTAGCCTATGTGGCCTCCTTGCTGGAAGCAGTAGAAATGCCTCGATTGCAGGTTTTGAGATGAGCATTTGAAATGCAGGTTTAAGATGAGCAGATCTGAAGTGTGCTGGAGGCTGGTCCCAATTCATCGCTGCTTCCAAGCCAACACCCTGAAGAAGTTTTATTTAAAGCTGGCTGCTAAAAACAAAGCACCATTTCTGGACCTGTATGTTTTCCCCGAGAAGCCAGTGGCAAAGCCTTCGTAGGCACCACCCTGTGAAACAGTCAAAGACAGACGGCAGATGTTTAAATCATTCTTCTACTCTCGTGTGAACAATTCCAACAGGCACAGGCAGTCTGTACAGTAGTAACAGAGAACTAAATGACAAATATTTTTGCCACAGTACCTTTGTATTTGGATGAGAAACACGATTATGAAAAAAAAAGAAGACAACTAAAGAAAGCTGCTTTTTGTAGAAAGAAATAATAATGATCAAAGTATTAGAGATTGGAACAACTGCGTTCTCCTGTTTGTAGGACCACCATGCTCTTATCACTTTGGAAAGCTGTTGAGGTTGAGATTCATGAGGTGTAATTAAGAACTTAAATGAGATGCTTAAATGAAGAGCATAGTCACTGAAAGCCCCTTTTATTTAAAAGACCAGCTCATGCTTTCGAGCTGCCTCTCTCTGTACTGGTCATATAGTGGTCAAAGGCCTGATGGTCAAGAAGGTGATTCCCAGCCTCTGCCTCTAGGGACTTCAACTGCTCACGCTATCAAATGGAGATGGGGATTTTTTTCCCTATATCACAGAGGTTTTGTGAGATTTGGAATTTGTGAGGCATGCCTGAACGCCTCAGATCATTCCATATTGATTATATGATTCTCTACTTAAGCCATGACATTTATCTATAAATTTATAGATGTAGTACTACTTCTTTTCTCCCAGGGCTGATATTTAGTACATTTAAAATAACAATCCTTCATGCAAAATTAGTACATTTATAAATCCTACAAATCTGCTTTGACTGTTTTCTTTCTTTTCCCTTTACAAACACAAGGCCAGCAAAGCACAGTACTTTTGTGATGTACCTGCTGCTAGGTCACAGGAAGGTCACACTTTCTTCTGCAAAAATGTCCCATCAACACAGATGCTAATTTTCTCAACAGAATTGACAACGCACATGTCATTTTGCAACTTCATGTATTATGTAAAGCCTGTAATTTCTCAAGCTGTGCTGCTGCTGCTGTTTGATCTGCTGACGTTTGATTAACAGTGAGGACTTGTTACCTCTTACATGGAGCTCTGGCTAGTCAGCAACGACAGGTAATCAAAAGGCTATAAACGACTCACCTCCTCTTGAGTAGACCAGCCTTCGGGAGGAATGAAACTTGGGGTGCCAGTCTGTCAGGGCTATTTCTGCCATCTGGCAGTGCCCGTTGCTCAAACACCAGTCGTCTTTACTCCTTCTTAAAATTCAGAAGGTTCTGGTCACTCCAAAGGAAAGGAACAGTCCCTTTGAGACTTGCGCACACAGCTACAGACTGGATGGGGGGCTCCCAGTTCAGTCCAAAAGCTGAATCTGGCTACAAGGATCAATCCTGCCAGCAAAGAGTTATTGGAGGTCTGAAGTGCATCTACACAAACTAACTTTTTAGTCAGGAAGAAACTGTAAGGCATCCAATCTGTTCACTGACAATTTCCATGCGGAAAGATGTCCCAGAAGAAAGTTATTTTCAGTAGCAACTTAACCAGCTCCATTTTCAAGAGGTAAACCAGAGCTATATTCCTGTTGTGATAGTATATATGACTCTATAACTATCACTAGAAAAACAGATTACATTTTTTTGTTCCTACAGTATCCGTAAAGCTGGGTTCATACCTACTTCTCATGCTTAGTTAGTGAGTACATAAAGCAGAGTATGCATGACACTGACAGGTGAGGAGGTATAGGCCTCTCTGTTCCTAAAGACTTCCACAGAATAGGTATTTTTGTTTCCTTTTTTCTTCTGCTCCACTTCTGATTCTGTTGTGTCAGTAGGATGCTCTCAGGATTCTTCAGATTTCAAGGACACATTTTCTTTTTCAGTGGCCTACCTGAAAGTAACTTCACGGCTCAGTCATTGTAAGGATTAAATTCTTTTCAATTAGTGGTGACAAGGAATATTTTCAAGATCTCTTAGACCAGTCAAATCTCTCCAAAGAATTAATCATCGAACTGCAGAAGTCAGAGGCTGGTGGATGTTTTCCAGTACATGCTATGGAAAGCAGTTCCCAGTACATGCTATGAGAGTTGGGGTTGTTCAGCCTGGAGCAGAGGAGACTCCAGGGAGACCTTACAGAAGCTTTCCAGGACCCAAAAGGGGCCTACAAGAGAGCCGGAGAGGGACTTCTGACAAGGGCATGTGCTGATAGGACAAGGAGTAACAGCTTTAAACTGAAAGAGGGTAGATTTTGATTGGATATTAGGAAGAAATTCTTTACTGTGAGGGTGGTGAGGCATTGAAACGGGTTGCCCAGAGAAGCTGTGGCTGCCCCATCCCTGGAAGTGTTCAAGGCCAGGCTGGATGGGACTTTGAGTAATGTGGTCTAGTGAAAGGTGTCCCTGCCCATGGCAGCGGGGCTGGAACTAGATGATCTTAAAGTTCCTTGCAATCCAAACCATGCTATGGTTCTATGAATCTATGAAATACTCATCCTCTGAAGAAAGCCAGAACTAGCTTTAATGCCAAGACAGAAACCTAGAGCTAGCTACGATCCTATAATGCAGCCTGTTTTCTTCCCACAGCTATGAGAAATGATGGCAGATATGAAAAAAAGTCTTTACAGAACAGACCACGTTTGTGTTTAGTCACCTGTAGTCTTTGTTCCTGGCAGCTAATAGCCATTACTCCTGGTGTGACAACAGGTATTTGGATGCCTCTGGGAAGTGGATTTATACCTTTACCTGGTTAAGGTGCCACCTAACGAATTACCAGATTTGTGCTAGCGTGTCTGATCAACAGTCAGGCCACACTGATCAGTCTTGTTCCCACTGACACCAGCAAGGGCACAGCACGTGCAGGATCATGACTTAAAGCAAGAGGTTCCTTTCCAACCCTTCTCCCATGTTCTCCTGCAGGCTGTGTTTCTGCTCCCAGGACCTCGAGCACCTCTGCTGCTCTGCAAAGGTCTCTGTGTCTGGATTCATGGCTGGCATTGATGGAACATTCCTACTCAGGCTTTGAAGAGTGGAAGTTCACGAAAAGCCTGAGTCTGGAGGCATCGCTGGGTGTCTTGGCATCTTCCCAAACACCAAGAGAAATTCAGAATCACACATGTGTGTTGTGGTTCAAAAGCTGTAGCCAGCTCCTTGGTTTCGGGCTACTGTTAGTTGTGGCAAACAGAACAGCACAAAACCCAGGAAAGATACCATCAAAGGAAGACTTCTATCTAATCATCCTCATTTGCTGGCACTCCAAAGAGACAAACAGAAGCTATAAACTTTCTCCTTAACCCTCCTCTCCTCCTACATGCATTTCATTACCATTCAGAAAGATGTTCCATCATTTCAGAGAGCAGGATCTTAGGCACCATTGCTGGAGGCCAGCTGAATTAGTCTCTGTCTTTCCTGCCCTGAAATCTATCTATCCTCTGCTCTATTTATTCTCAGAAATTTCTCTCAGATGAGCTTGGTTTGGCAGAAAGTGAACTCTGTGTAGGTCTCAACTGCAATAAAACTCAGTTTCTTGTACCTCAGAGACAAAGAGCAATTTTATGACGGTGGTTATTTTTAACGCCAGAACAGAATGAAGGGTGGTAATGCCTAGTGGACTTATGAACCTGAAGCTTTTCCCTGGTTCAGAGTCAGAATTGACACCACCTCAGTTTTCCTGACCATTCAAGGAAATTTGTATCTCTTGGCCTTCAAAATGCCTACTTCATATACTCAGCCAGGCACCTTATCAGAAATATCTTTATTTCCAAGTGGTCTATTAATTTTCTCTCTTTTGGACTCTCTTTGACTCTTCTCAGAAGAACACAGGGATAGGACAAGAGGAAAGGGACATACGTTGCGGTAAGAAATATTTCAAACAGATAACGGGAAGAAAATCTTTTATCATGGTGACAGTCAAACTCTGGAACAAGCTACCCAAAGAGGCTGTGAAATCTCCACTCCTGGAGATATTCAGAGTGGCTGGACAAGGCTGAGCAGTCTGATCTAGGTTGTTCTTGCTTCAAGTGAAGGATTGGACCAGATGACCTATGGAAGCCCCTTTCAACCTAAATTATTTTAGGTTTTTTATGATTTATACCATCCTTATCCACCCTTGAATTAGTGCCTCACTTTCCTGAGCTAGGTATGCAGGTATTTGTTGCATGGTGGCCTTTCAGCCAGCTACTAAACCCAAGGCTTCTCTGGGGCTGTGAAATACAGAACTGAGCACCTATATGACAACTCAATCCAGATGACACCCTAAACCTCATCTGCTGCTAAATTATCTGGAAGAACAGCCACCATTGCTTTGAAAGCAAGCCATTGCCTGCTGTGACTGAAGTGATGGTCAGTGTGGCCATTAGATAGCAAGCAGCAAGTGTAAATGTGTGAAGTCTCTGCTCCTCTGCAGAGAGGCGGTCAGCAGTGTTCTGCTAAATCAATATCTTACCTACTAGCCCATTAATTGGTGTAAAAATCAAATGGCAGGTGCCTAACACGTAAAAAAAATCCCTGGAAAGTCATGTCACTCTAAGGAGATGTATCTCCACATTTGTGTCCACAAACATCCATACTACCAACATCTGAAAAACGCCACCAGGAAGGTGGTGAAGGCTCTGTTACTTAGAAATGACATCAGCAGCTGGTGTTATAAAATGTTACTGATACTTCCTCATCCACCTGGGATGTTTCAAAGTGAGAACTCTTTTCAGTTTTTGTAATTTCATCCCATATTTCAAGGAACAATCACTAAACCTGTTGCATTCAATAGTATTACTGTATACTTAAGCAAGTGGAGTGCACCACTCCATTAACTGGGAGACAAAAATATTAATCTTTCCCAGTTACCCACCACCAAAGCTACATGTACTGTAATTGTTCAGTTTCTTTCTGAAAACTGGAATTACCACAGCCTTGAAAGCATATTAGGATTTTTCTTCATGACAGAAATATGTTCTGTACTGTACTCTCTCATAAGTTCTTATTGATACTTTCCTAGGAGATGGGATTTGAAACAAAATTAGATTGTGAGATATTGCAAGATTGCACAAAAGAACTTTTGTGACAAAAAAAAAAGATGATTTTACTTTTCTCTGTGGACAGCTAGAAAACATAACAGCCTGGTTTTGCAGTTTTTATTATGGTACTCTAATTTTTTCCTGGTGGGTACACTAGAATTAAAAAAAAAAACAAACATTTCTGAATCATTATTTTCAGGGTTGCATATTGATAGCAATGAAGCAGTCAGAGCTAACTCTGCCAGTATCTTCTCACCAATAAATGCCAGTTTGAAATGATACCATGAGCTGGAGAGGATGGAATAGGTCCTTTGCTTCAGTTGCATTTCTCCCTGAATGCTGCTTTATGCACAGAGATAAAATGCACTTAAACTTTGCCTGATACGGTACTTTCTCTACAGGGCAAACCATGACCATTTATCCCTTCCCTGGGTGCTAGATGGCACCAAGCGAAGTAAAATAAGAGTCCTACTTTATGCTGTGTTTTCTGGAGATGAGAAGGTATTGTCAAAAGGAGTTGTAGGCTTCAGAATTAATTTTTTAGTTGTTATTTCAGCACAACACCCAGAAAGCCCCAGTACTGTTGAAATATTGCAGATTCTTAGTCTGGAATTTGGATAGTGACAAGACAACAGGTAACAAAAGAAATTAGCTTCTGCTGAGTGACTATAAACTAAATTTTAATGCTCTGCATCAAATTTTAAAGTATTTTGCTAAATCAGTCACATGCTATGAAGCAATATTGCATTGAGAAGAAGAAGAAAATCCATTTAGAAAGCACATAATGAGGTAAGCTTTCTGGTGGTGTACATTGCTGAGGAACAGAAAATTGTTGAGTTGTAAAACATTCATGAGAAACACGAATGATAAAGGTCTTGTTCAAAACTATAAGATCAGTGTTTCTATCCTGAACTCTATTTTTGGAAGTTGTTCCTTATTCCTGAAAAAAAAAACCATAGCAATAAAGATGGTAGTCCTGCAGAAGGGTCATTTACGGTTCTGGTTTTGGTTCCCATTAGAGAAATGTAAGGATTTATTATCTGGAGATCTTTTCTAATGAAATAACAAGTGCTCGATTTCTGATTATACTAGTACATTACCCAACCATCTACCAGCAGGGAATTGTGTTTAGGAAAAATCTGTATGCGAGTATCACCCAGCATGATACCACAGTCAGCGTCGGTCTCCTCTGTGGCTCCAGCCTTAGGAGCTAGAGCCTGTTGGAGTCTCAGTAGCACCTGGGCTCCTACGTGGCTTGGTCCACCCTGCAGGTAGGGCTTGGACATCAGTGGCACTTCATGTCCATCAGTACTTTGGAGGATGTTGGTGATGCTCCATGGCTGATCTCAGGGAAACCCAGCTGGAAGGAGATGCCTCTCTGCCGGCTGACGGACAGAGTCTGCACAGCCTCCATCACTTCTAAAAATGAGGCATAAGCCACTCATGGTCATTTAGGACCAAATTTTTTTTCCTTAAAGCATTTAGGTGTCTTAATGTGGGAAATTAAGCTTCAAGGCCCTCATGATAAGCTCGCCAGATGCCTGTCTGCAACATCAGTTTGTGAAGTACCTGTAAAATCAGGCCCCTTGGCAGAACTGAAGAAACCTAAGTGAGTTTCTGATCTGGGACATGCGCACTGTGACAGGAGCCATGTGTGTCTGGAGAACGTGCTCCTCTTTGGGACAACACCTCTGTTAGCATCAGGGAACAGTTGGCCTTACTGAGAAGTTCGTGGCCTGACACCCAAAATTTCCTGCTACTTTTGGAATCACAGCAGAAATGTGTGGCTGACACAAGGAAGCTTTGGAGTGTGTGTGTGAGTGCCATGTTGATGGCAGAGCAGTGGTGAGGGGGAAAAGTGTCTAACAGGGATGCTGCAGGTGACAGTCTGAGAGTAAGTCTGATGCAGATGCCACCTCTGGGCTTGTCCCAGCGGTAGCATTGAAAAAATCTGCGTACATTCTTTACTTTGGCAGGTCACGTACATTTATTCTCATAAAAGTCTATTGTGCAGATATTAATATCAGCAGCTCCCTTTAATTTTTGTTGTAATGATGCACTTTTATTATATTAGAGTGACCTGAAACTGTGTCCTAGTCTCACAGATCCCATTTGCACAGCTTGCACTATAGGTTTAATTTCACAGGTTTTAGTTTCCCAGCTTAAAAATATGAACAATTTATGGAGCAAAATTAACAGTTTATTAGAAATATCACTCACTGCAAAAGTCTTAAGGGTAATTCACAGCTTTATGAAAGGTCATAATATAAATAATTGCTTGATGAATATGGACGATGTCTGTTTGTCATTAAACACCAACAGAGAGCTAATGCACTTTAATAGTCCTGCTAACTGCTATCTGACAGGCACAGAAATCACAACCGAATACAACAAATAGGCTGAACAATTGCTTCTTACTTTTTTTTTTTTCTTTACACAAAAGGTAAAGTAATGGCATATGTTGTTTTCTTCACACTTCAGTAGCGGTCACGACTTACAGCCCTACAAAATTTTGTAAACAATAGCTTGAATACTGCAATGCTATTCTGCTGTTTATCAAACAAAATGTCACATTAATGCCACTCTTTTACACGCTGAAAGGCTGCGCTCACAGGGTGCAACAGTGAAAACTGTTATTCCCCTTCCTGTTTGTAGGGAACATATTCACAGTCCCTGGTGTAATCACTGTATTCATAATCCGTGCGTAGCGGTGCCCTGATCCAACTTCACACCACTAGGCTCTTGTGATCCACACACATCTGTGTAGATCTCCACATAGGATTAGAATATACCGATTTAAACCTTAATCAAAGCAAAGAAGCCTTCTAGAGAGGTTTCTTTAATAAATGCAATTATTTTTGTTTTCATTAAGGGCTTGTTGTGTTTAGTTGTAACCACACCTAATTATAGCACACTTAGTCCTGCCAGTGAAGATGAGGCCACGGTCTGTTGTGTTTGGGAATGGATGCAGAAGTGATAAAGGATGTTCATAGAGCTGGATTCCCCCCTCCAAAATGTCTGAGTCTCTTCCAGATGAATTCCTGCTGTACTTGGCCCAAGAGGCTAAAAGGTACTCCACTCCCCCACTCCCACTTGCCTCATAGCATCCACTCCAAACTCCAGGGATAATTAAACTGCCTCCTCCCAGCTGCCCCTAGAGAGGCTTTTCTACGGACCACAGACCTGTTTAGGTCTGCTCCAGAAACCCCTGAATCCCATCATCTCCTTCCCTACCCATCCTGAAAGGTCCCTGTAAAGCCCCCTCTCGGTTATCTCTAAGTAGGTCCCTGGTAAAGCTGACTCCGTCGTACACGATTGAGTTGCTGTATGTTCAGAACTTCCCACAGATGAGCTGCATACTTCAGATGACCTGTGTAACAAAATGAATTAGAAGGTAATCTATTTGTGTAAGAAATTATTTAGGCCAAGAGAAAATACGCGGTGCTGTGGCTCACCTGACAGGAAATATGGTTTTAAGATGTGGTAATTTCATCAGTCATGGTCAGCTCCTCCAGACCACCTGAGGCACCTAAATCTGATGGTGAATTGAGCCCTAAGGTGTTAGGAGGATAGCACTCATAGAAAACCCGTGAGAAAATTAACAAATCTTTATTCGGATCAGGATCTGACACATGTGCATGAGGCCACATAGTGACTGAGACAAAATAAAATTGCACATTGATTGCTTGCTGTCCATTCAGGGCAGTAACTTGTCCAGGAGTACTATGGAAGAAATAGTATGTGACCTTGTAATTAAATGTTGTATCATGTTGATCATGCACAAAAACATGCTAAAATGAAGTAACACAGGCATGTCCTTGGTTTTGAAGTTTATTGGACTTTGCAATGTTGGCAGAACTTGCCCAATGCAGTTTCTTGGTTACTGTGTGGCAGGTGTCTTAGGTGAATGTTTTCAAGTAAATAAATTTAACAAAGAAACTACTGATAGGAAATAAGACCAGTTATGGCAGGGACTTAATCTTTGTTCTGATGAGATGAGATTACGTTAGCAATCTGAAATAACATCAGGTAGAACCTATTCCTGTTTCCAGAGGCAAGACAGGTCCTATGGTGTCACGATAAATAATTATGCATGAGAAATTATGACTTGGTTGCAAACAGAATCCTTTGCTCAAACAGAATGAGCAGTTTAGGGGCAAGAGAGACATATGCTTTTAGTGAAAGGATTTTTTTTACATGTCTTTTCCATGGACCTATCCTGGGAAGTGACACTGTGAGGTGTCAGTGTGACAGTGAGGAATGAGCAGCTTCTCAAGACAAGAGGGAGGTTAAGCTTCTCTACTGGGTTAAGGAGTTCCTGCCTTTCCAGCTACTTCCTTACTCCTCCTTGACTGGGAGAGCTCAGCAAGTAATCAGAATATTTTAAAAAATGTTCTGACTCCAAGCTGTAATGTATTGCCCGTGCACAGCCCTTCTACACCTGCCTGCAGCTTTCCCCTGTGCAATGGTCAGCAGGGACTTGCAAAAGAGCCATTGATGAACCCTGCAGAAAGAGATTGCTTTGTGGGAGCATGTTCCAGGGTATCTGATTTTAGTGACCAGCAGGAACTTACCTCTTGTTTCTTCCTATAAGCTTTCTGGAGCCTTGCACAACTCAGAAATACCAGGCTGGCATTTCTAACCTTGACTAATCTGTCTGAACTGAATGGTTTACAAATACCTAGTTGCGTGTCTACACAAGCAGTGGAGTTAGTTACACAGTTGCCAGGGATGGCGTATGGGCACTGTGATCATCACAGTATATTCCCTGGCAAGAGATGCTTGAAACAGCATAGGAAATTCTCCAGATGCTGTTGCCTTCAGTTGAGTGTACAAGAGAAAAGGAACCTCAGAATCAGTCAGAAGTGTTAGGCCAGGATATGCCAGTATTACTGCTATAAACACAAGATAAATACTTTGATAGAAATATCTGGCACATCAGCAAGTGGCATTGCCAATGTCTGCTTGCTCGCAGTGCATGGAGAAGCAGGGTAATGGGGGGGGGCATGTAAGGATCCCACCATCGCCCAGGCTGGAGGACTAGAAACTTTAGCTGCTCTCGACTTCCAGATCCAGATTTTTGGGACACTGACGCTTTCCTTTTTTAATGTTCTTCTTGTGGTGATGTGAGTAGAACAACATTGTCTTCCCTTGCGCTTGTGATGAATGTTTTTCGTAGAAGTGTTTCAAACCAGTTCTAGCTGTATCAAACATTTTTCATTGAAAACTTTCATACTACCAGTCAGAAGTCTTAGAGAGCTGAGCTTATGAGATTTCCTTCTGAGCAAGAGAGCATTCCCTTGCCCTAGGCAATGTGACCTAGACTTGTTTCATTCATGATAGGTGAGTCTCTAAACTGTCCTTCAAAACCTCTAAAGACAGAGAGAGCCTACATCCTCATTAAGCAATCTGTTGAAGGCTTTGCTTCCCTTACCGTTTTTCCTGGTATCCATTCCAAATTCTTTTTATTTCAACTCATTTTTGTTTGTCTTTCTCAGGATGCACATGTGTTTACACTCTATTTTTGGCTGTCTTTTGTATATTTGAGAACTGGTATCATTTCCCTTCAGCCTTCTCTTCTCTGGACTAAACAGCCTCATTTTCTTCAATCTCCTCTTATAGCATAGCTCATGCTTTCTAGACGTCTTTTCATCCTCATCATTCTTCTCTGGTCCCTCTCTGGTTGGGAATTATTTTTTACTAGTGCTGTGGCTAGCTCTGTCCAAAATTGGACCCTTTTTACTGCCAAGTACAGACGGAAGTTTCTTCATCTGGCGCAGACAGAAGTCTAGCTCACGTATGCCAGGATGCTGGTTGCATATTTTGCAACTGTGTGATACTTCTGGCTTGTGATCAGTTTGCAATTCGCTGTGAAGCTTGGTGCTTTCCTGCAGCGCTGCTGCGCAGCCAGGCATTTTTCAACTTGCATTTGGAGAAATAAATGTAGAACTTTTCATGTCCTTATTGAATTTTTGCCTGTTGCTTTCAGGGCATTTTCCTAATTTATCGAGTATTGTTTTAAATTCCAGTTCTGCCCTCCTATGTGCTTGTAGCCTTTCCAGCACTGGTGTTGCTTAAAATTTAATAAAGTATACCTGTTAATTAATCATCTAAGTCATTAATGAAAGCATTGAATAACACTGGATGGGGGACAGATCCTTGGGGAATCTGGCTTGATACATCTGTGTTGATTGTGAACTACAGGTAGCTACTACTGAAGTATGGGTTCCCCAGGAGCTATATACTGCTGGCAACATCTTCAGCTAGTATACATTTCACTCGCCTCTTTATGAGTCTGTTGTATAGGCCAGGGAAGAGAGGACAGTGACAGTGAAGGTACTAAAGCGATGACAGTGAGCGCCTCTCTCCAATTCACATGGATTGTTACCTTGTCACAGGAGGAAATAAACTTTCCATGATTTATTCTGGACAGGTCCATGCTAGCTGTCATTTATCTCCTGTAGATGGTTACAAGTTGCTTCATTATTTCCTCTAGATTTGGGAGAGGAAATCAAGATAAGCTGACCAGTCAATAATTTATTCGTCACTCTTTTTCTCCCCTTTTCAGAGATAGGAACAGCATTAACCCTCCTCTGCTGTGAAATTATTTTATTATTATTATTTATTATATTTATATAATTTCATTAGCTAAGCTCTCTGAAGCTCTCTAACGTCCCTGAGGCTGCTCTGGCCGGGTCCCAAGGGGTTGCTTTGCCGAGTGGCTTCCCAGCAGAGGCTGTGGCCACAGCCACCCGCCCCTGCCCCGTTGCTCACTCTCCGCTGGGCACGGATGAGCAAGGAGCTGCACCGGGGACGGTGCCTGGGCTGAACCCCAGCCTTTTCTTTCATGGGGACAGGCCAGCAGGCATGCCTGGCTCCGGGCTGGAGGGGAGCCAGCAGGGGGCCATGAACACCCAACCTGGCTCTAGCGACGACCCCCCAAACGAAATGTGTGACTGGAGCCGATACCCAGCTGGGTATTTCTGAACCACTGGGTCTGAAAGCCTCTAACTTGCACAGACACTGGCAATCTACCCATTCCCTGCTGTAGGCTGATTTCTTATTTTCAGCTGCTGGTGTTAACTACATTAACTACCTGGTCCCAAGTGGCCTTTTTAGTGACAATGGATGATAATTTTCACAATGTAATCAGTAGATAATTTTCCTGCCCCATTACAAGTCTGAACGACTCTCGCCTTTGTTGTTTCAATATTATGAAAGTATTTTAATACATTCTGTTTACTTGTGTCCATGGGGAGCTGTATCTTATTTTGCTCCTGAGTTTTTATAGTTCTGTTCCTGAACAACTGTCCTTTATATCTGCCCATATAATAATAACAACGTGAGGTTTGTGGGAGCTTGCTTCCTTCCTTCCCTTGAGACTGCAGAAGAGCTTGTGGCTGGTGGTGCTGGTCTGTGAAGGTGCCTCACAGGCTCCTCTGCCAGGAGGCAGTTTGCACGTCTGTTCTTCACGTAGCTTCTTCAAGGAGATGCCAAGTCCTGCAAGCTCATTTCCCTCTGAGAGTCCCAGTAGGATTTTACCTACCTGCAATAGATTTTCACCCCTGTGACACCCTTTAGAGGTCTTTCCAGTATCAGTTTCTCTCTTTCTTTTCGCAGGAGCTGTGAACTCCCTCACACTGCACACTGTTCTTTGCCTTCCCATTTTCATCCACCTCCTCCTGCCTCCAACCACTGCCTGAACACTTAACTGTGTGCTGCTGGCAGGGCTGGACAAGGTGCTAACACACAAGGAGGTGTTTTCAAGGAAGAAAAGGGACTAGCTGAGACATAGCCAGGGAAGGAGGTTTTTGTCTCACTGAAACAGAGTCAGAGATTATTTTAGCCCACCACTAGGTAAACAGATTAACTTCCAGAAGAGCCAGACAAAGGCGGATACACCAGAGAACGTCAAGTGGAATTCTCCCAGGTCTCATCTGGATGCATTGAAACTCAGACATTGCTGATGAATAAAAAGTGAAAGTAAGGCGGCTACTCCTTTCACTCCTTCCACCATTTGTCACATGATTTTATAAACATTTATACAATGCTGAACAAGTTTTCACAACTGTCTCCAAAAACAAGCACTTCTTACTGTTGAGGCCAGGACTACCGCACGCCAATAGCAGAATGCTTTGCTCACGGGGCTAAATGACAGATTTGTAGCTTACAATAAAACTGCCTGCAGTTTTATTGCTGTGCTGTCATGCATTTCAAAAGCTACAGTGGAATGAACCTGAGCAATGCCCCAGCAACTACTTGCCATATTTACCTGATGATAAATGTCAGGTCTCTGTTGAGTTTCAGCAACAGAGCAGATAATGGCAAGTAAAAGAGCTTGGGTGAAATAGCATCACCAACAATCTGACTGTGTGTGACCCATCATATTTTTTCATAACGTAAGATTGTACATGACATCTCCAACCACTCCTGTGACAAGAGCTAAAGAAGAACATTTTCCTTCCATTCTTGTGCATCCAGGATCTTCAGGAGAGTTATCAGGATGGGGCCTTTTTTATTTGCTTTCTAAGTCTGAAGGCTTCAGGGTCACCATTTAAGCCTGTCTGCCAGTGATGGCTTCACAGATGTTCACAAGGATTTTGCTGACTGTTTCAAAGGGACTGTATTTTCATTATTTTTGTGCCAAGGAATATTAGCACTTCTAAGCAAATAGCATGCTATAAGGACTCTTCTTTAAAAACAGTAGCAAAAGCAAAACCTCTTCGTATCAGAACACTCACAGGGAAATCACAGGAAAAAAGTTAACAGCCCTGCAACATCCCGTCAACACCAACTCAAACCATCTGAATATAGACTGGCTCTAGTTGTGGGGAGTGGACCCAAGATACCAGATACCAGAACACCGAGGAAAAAGAAAATTATTACCTTTTTTTTTTTCTCAGTTTCCAGGACAGCTGCTATTGCAAGAAATAGTGCAAAGACTTTTTCAGTTTCTTGGCTTTCAGGAAATATCTCCTGAAATTTTTTTGTATTGATTTGTGTTGTTCGCACACTTCTCACTCATGCACAAGCGCAGCATCCTGGATCCATTATTGCAAAGTTTTTCAGGCTGTCTTAAATAATTGGCAGTCTCCAATATGCAAACTAGTTCTCTAGCATGATGGCTGCTGTGAAGCATTAAATCAAATATTTAAGATTTATATTGCTAAAGCACCCTCTAGTGGGGCAATAACAGAAGACTTGCTTTTTGGATAGCCATGATAATTACTTTGCATATTAGAGAATAGCTAAGTGAAAGGCTGGGCATTGGTGTGGATAGGCAAACGCATGGCATCTTTGGTTTAGTCAATGCTTTTGCTGTCCCTGCAACACGCAGCGTTCACTGTAATACCTGAAAGGTGGCTGTGTGATTTTATTGCATGTAATCACAGAAAAATAGCATCATTTCGGTTAGAGACCTTTGGGGATCATGTCCTCCAACCTCCTGCTCAAAGAAGGTTCAGATAGATCAGGTGGCTTGTGGTCATTTCCAGCTGAGTTTGGAATATATCCACAACAAACATTGCACAACCCCTCTGAAAATATTCCGGGATCTGACTGTCAACATGGTGGGAAAAAAATAATTCTTTATATCTAAACAGAGTTTCTCCTGTTGCAACTCCTCTCTGCTGCCTCTCAGCCTACAGCTGTGCACCTCCAAGCATTCGCCATAGTTGCTCAGGGTCTTTACAATGCCATCATCTTGAAATATTGGAAAAAAATATTCACAGTCACTTCTGGGTATTGTTTGTTCATAAATGCATTCCTGAATGATGGTGTATCACTGGAGATAAAGCATGATACTGTTAGACGCAGTACTGCTGGCACAGTGAGGCAGATTACTCTCTGGTCTCACGCTGGGACCCTCATGCTGCAAGAACTTGATCCTGCCAAGTTATTTCCAAGTTAGGGGTATTCATTAAAAAGCCTAAGACATGAGCTTGCACTGCTGCTTGTGGAACCTCAAGCAAGTATCACACCTGCAAAAATTTGATGTAATACTTTACACTCTCTGACTAGTTTTGCCTCTCGGCTGGTGACATCAGGCAGTGGGGGTAGAAAAGCATTTGCTGAAAGCACGTGTGACCACGTGTCTGTGACAAACAGCAGCAGGAAGACTTGAAAAGGCACACACTGAGGTGGCACTGGGTGCTGCTTGAGTAACCAGTGGGAGCATATCCCTGAAGGAAACAAAAAAGCGCTGAGAGAGAGAGAGAGAGAGAGAAAGCTTTTGGGCCAAGTGCTGGGTGAAAGGCAGTTGGGGTTGTAGTAAAGAAACCCCTTCTCGCTCCCCTGTTCAGGGAAAGGGCAGATTGTAGGTGATGTGTAAAGAAGCACAATGGCCTCAGAGAAGCTCATTCACTTTATTTCTCTTTTTAAAGGAAGCAGCTGTGAGGTCCTGACTGAGGCTAACCACTTGGCTGAAGGCAGGCAGGAGTGGGTACTCCAGGGTGCTCGCGCAGCGTTGTGGGTGAGTGCCCAGCAGAGAGCACTGACTTTCCATCAGGAGTGCAGCACCCAAGGGCTCTCAATAATTAATCTTGTTTTCAGGGGAAGGAGATGGTTACGGGCAAAAGCAGAAAGCAGCTGAGACATGCAAGCTAGGCCTGGAGAACCAGAAGGTCAGCATAGAGGGCAGTGGACCCCCAGCTGGTGGTGGTTCCTGCCTGCTGCCTGGCCCTACGCATTACACGGCTGCGGCAAAGAGGTGAAGAAGAGGCAGGATGATCTGGCCCTACAGATGCTTATCCAAACAGGGCAAATTGTAGCAACGTTTTCCAGGCCTTCAAAAGATTTCCTAGCAGCCTAGCTTTGGATGGTCTCTCACCACGAAAAGGAAAAGGACAAATGGTTGTTTTTCCCTTTCCACTAAATGGCTGGTGACACTCCCCACGGTGTGTGGAGGGGGATGTGCAGCATAGCACTGGGTGTATTTTTGGTAAGAAGGCTGGCCAGCCACGCCATGGCACAATTTTCAGGGCACAGCTTTGTATATTTTTAGTAAATCAACAACATTGAGGTCTGCTGTTTTCTTTGACTTCCCAGACTTTGAAGTTGCTGGGATCTGGATAGATGTGTATCCCAGGTAAGTGCTGATGCACCTCCCAGACCTCCTCCAGACCTACCTGGGGCCACAGTTCGTGGCCGAGGATGCAGCACCCATCCCTGCCCCTGGGCAGCTTTGCTCTTGCAACGTGCATGCCTGCTGCCTCCCCTGCCCTGCCCGCCGCCACAGCCCGCCCGTCCTGCAGGATGTTTGGGGAGAGGATTAGGCAAGGAGTAATGATAGTTCTTTCAAACCGGCTGGATAAAATTAGACACATATAATAAGCGGTCAGGTGGCTAGAGGAAAGGAGCTTTGTTTGTGAGTGGTCAGCAGCTGCTGACATCCAAACTCATAGCCTCTGTATTTGCACACTTGCCTTTAGGCACCTCAGCATGAAAACACTGACCAGTGCCAGACACAGGGACTGAACCTTCCCTGGAGCTGGGATCCGTCCTCTGCCTTCCATTTCCACCTGCCACTGCTCACCCTACCATGCATTTCTGCGACCTTGCTTGGCAGGAAGGCCAGAGTCTCTGCAGGTGGCCAGATGCCAGGGACATCCATTTTTTCCAATTAGTGGAAAAGAGAGGATGTTACTTCTACCCATGATTTAAAAATGGCATCAAAGAAGAAACCCATAGAGGACATCCGATGTCCTGGTCAATATGTCGCTGCTGGAAATCAGCAGTGCTCTTCTGTGAGCAACAGAAAACACTCCTTCCTCCAGACTTTTTGGAAATCTTTGGCAGCAGGCTGGCCATCTTGGTGAGGGGGGCTTTAAACTGAAAGACTCAGGGGTCAGGGTCCAAACTGGCAATGCTCACGCCATCACATCCAACTGGGGAATAAGCCAGCAGTGACATATATTCCTTAGCTGCCTCCCAAGATGAGAACCAGAAGGCAAACCACCTCAAGGGTGTGTGTGGCTACGGTGGATCCTCTTGCACCCCCCTGGGAGACTTGCATGCTCCGTTACCTCTCTGAATTGCCTGTACACCAACACACTCAGCATGGGGAATAAATAGGAAGAACTGGAGATCTGTGTGTGGTCACGGGGCCATCACCTCCTTGCAATTACAGAGACATGGAGGGATAGCTCGCATGACTGAAATGCTGTTATGGATGGCTACGTACTTTTTAGGGAAGACATGCCAGCAAGGAGAGGTGGTGGAGCTGCTCCGTATGTGAGGGAGCAACTGGAATGTATTGAGCTCTGCCTAGGGGTGGATGAAGAACAAGTCAAGAGCTTATGGGTAAAGATTAAGAGGCAGGCCAACATGGGTGACACTATTGTGGGTGTTTACTACAGGCCACCTGGTCAGGAAGAGGGAGTGGATGAGGCCTTCTGCAGACAGCTGGAAAGACAACGCAGCTAGACACACACAGTCCAGGAGGTTCCTACAGAGTGTTGATGCTAAATTTTTGACACAGATGGTGGAAGAGCCAACAAGGTGAGGTGTGCTGCTGGACCTTGTACTAACAAACAAAGGACTGGCTGGGGATGTGAAGGCTGGGGGCAGCCTCGGCTGCAGTGATCATGAGATGGTGGAGTGCAGGATCCTGCATGCAGGAAGCAGGGCAGTAAGATTGCAACCCTGATGGAGGAATCCCATGGGTTAGGGCTCTGGAAGGCAGGGGGGCCCAAGAGAGCTGGCTGATATTCAGGCTTCAATTCCTCCAGGCTCAAGGTCGGAGCTTCCCTATGAGTAAGGAATCAAGCAAAGGGGGCAGGAGGCCTGCATGGAAGAGCAAGGAGCTTCTGGCAAAACTCAAACAGACAGATCATGGAAAAAGGGACAGGCCACTTGGGAGGAACATAGGACGTTGTCAGAACATGCAGGGATGCGACGAGGAAGGCAAAGGTCAATTGAGAATTAAATCTGGCAAGGGATGTCAAGGACAAGACAGGCTTCCTCAAGTACATCAGTAGCAGAAGGATGACTAGGGAAAATGTGGGCCCGCTGCTGAATGAGGGGGGTGTCTGGTGACAAAGGACACAGAGAAGGCGGTGGTACTGAATGCCGTCTTTGCTGCTGAGGCCGGACCTCAGGAACCCCAGAAGCTGGAGGCAAGAGAGAAAGTCTGGAGACAGGAGGACTTTCCCTTGGTCGAGGAGGATCGGGTTAGAGATCGTTTAGGCAAACCTGACACCCACAAACCCGTGGGCCCTGATGGGATCACCCCCGAGCACTGAGAAAGCTGGCAGATGTTATTGCTGAGCCACTGTCCATCATCTTTGGTGGGCATGGAGAACAGGAGGGTGTCTGAGGACTGGAGGAAAGCCAGTGTCACTCCAGTCTACAAAAAGGGCAAGAAGGAGAACCCAGGAAACGACAGGCTGGTCAGCCTCACCTCCACCCCTGGAAAGGTGATGGAACAGCTCATCCTGGAGGTCAGCTCCAAGCACGTGGAGAAAAAACTGCTGGAGAGGGTCCAGAGAAGGGCTACAAAGATGATGAGGGGACTGGAACATCTCCCTTATGAGGAAAGGCTGGCAGAGCTGGGGCTGTGTAGCTGGAGAGGAGAAGGCTGAGGGAGGATCTTATCAGCGTAATCAATTATCTTAAGGGTGAGTATCAAGAGGATGGGACCAGGCTCTTTTCAGCAGTCCCCAGCGACAGGACAAGGGACAACAGGCATAAACTGCAACATGAGAAGTTCCATCTGAGTATGAGGAAAAACCTCTTTACTCTGAGGGTGACAGAGCACAGGCACAGGCTGCCCAGGGAGGCTGTGGAGTCTCCTTCTCTGGAGACATTCAAAGCCCACCTGCTCTGGGTGAACCTGCTTCAGCAGGGGCTTGGACTAGATGATCTCCAAAGGTTCCTTCTGTAGAGGAATTGTAGGGGAATGAAGCTGGGTTAATTAACAATATACAGCTGTGGGCTGGCTTCAGGGGCGGTGGGCTGGCTGATGTGGAGAAGGTGCAGCTGTGGCTGGTTCTGTTAAGTAGTTAAATAGCTCTAAGGGGGATGGAAAAGGAGCAGCCAATGAAGAGAGACCTGGAAGAAGTAGAGGGAGGACAGAGAGTGCCCTGGAGGTAGGAGAGACATGGAGAAGGATGCAGGAGAGGCAAGAAGCAGGGTGGACTGGCCTGGAGAGGATGAAGAAACAGCAGGAACCCTAAATGAACTGTTGAAACCTTGTGGGGGATTGGTGGCTGTGCTGGGGTAAGGTGGGCTAACTAGTTATTGAAGTTAACTTGGTATGGGATGGTAAAAGCCTTGCTGCAGCTGGCTAGCTTTGAGAGTACTGTGACACCTTCCATTCCCCAATCATTCTGTGAAAAAATTCTAGCAAAGGTGCTTCAGAAAAGCTGGGTAGGGGAGCACAGGGCCCCTGAAGGGTGACTGCCTTTGGCCCTTCTCGAGCAGGAGCAGCGATGCACTGAGCACCTCATGCAGCTGAAGGGTTCAACCCAGTAGGCTTACTGCCCTGGGTGTTCCAAGAGCGCTAAGACCTGTGCTCTCAATGCTCATAACTTATGGTAAAAGAAGATCTGGGGAAGCCTATAAAACCAAGATAGATCCCAGGGCACCGGGAGATATTTTTTTTCCTTCCCCCCTGCTGAATTTTGATGGCCCCTCACTGGGTTTCCCTCTGATTCAAGCTCTCCCCTTTAGCATATTTCTGTTGCACAATATGTTTTTTTCAAGATGTTCCCTTTCAAAGCTGCAGTTTGGAACTGAAACTAAAGAGGGTGGCAAAAAATCTTAATTGGAGACCTGGGTTTATAAAAAACAAGTACTTGTTTTAATTCGCTGTTTAATAATATATTTCTTCTCTGTGGTTGCAGTGCTGAGAAAGCAGAACAGCAGCACATAGGACTGTTAATTCTACATATCACTATAACTTATTAACCTTGAAATGTGGAGAAATGAAATTGAACCTTACTTTGATCAAACGTTGCTATAAATGCTAAACATGGCTTAAGCCCATATACAATTTCTGACACTAGAGGGAGTACATAATTTATTTTATGAAAATAAAAAAAGCCTTGCTTTTTAAATAGGAAATATATCAAAGGGGAAAACCCAAAAATGTTCAAGGAGAACTTCATTCTCTCACTTCAAGTTATGCTTTAAAAAAACTAAACAACTGAGAAGCTGTCTCGTGTGTTACCCTTATCTAGGTAGGTCATATAACTGGTGTCTATAAAAGCCCGTGTGGGACAGATAACCAAACAGCCTGTCTTCAAGTTGTGTGTGTGTTTATCGAGTCTGAGCACAGGAGGTGAGTAACCAGCCCACAGGATAATGTGCACAGACATCTGTGCCCACAGGTTTCTATCTCTGGTGCTGCTATATTTCCACTGTCCCCCACAGCCACCGCAGTGTCTGGATAGCTATGATCTCCTCCATGTGTTTATCCTCTCAACGTGTCTGGAAGGTAGGGAAGAAGCACTATTGTATTTCATGGCTGCAAGATCAAGGTGCAGGGAGGATGAAAGATGTACCCACAGTGCGGCAGGAGCCCGTGGCAGAAGAATAAGACCGTGCCCCATCCGTGTACCCTCGCCCAGGCTCACAATTTGTCTCCGAGTACAGCAGGTTGTTAAGCTGCGAGGTGCCCTTGCATGGCTATTTTTCCAAACCACAGGTACAAAGGTTGCCTGGTGCCTTCTGTGCTGTGTTTATTGTGTAATTGGATAGATATGTCACTGTGGCTTTTTGACCCTTTCTCCAGTCCCGGTATGCAGGAGGTGAGTCAGGCTCAGGCTGCCATGAAGCCGGTGCCCTTTCAGGATGGTGTGGGGAGAAAGCAGCCCCCCACACACCTGTGGGGGAGAGAGGCCATGCAGCATGGCCCCCACTGCCTCTGGGACAGAGGCTTTCACACTGTCTGAAGCAGATCATCTTGTCTTCCTATTAAAATATTCATCAAGTTGCAAGGAAAATACAAATGCAGTCATCCAAGACAACCTGAAAGATTTTGCAGCCCGAGTATCTTGATTTTCATGTGAGATCAGTCCGACTGGCAGAATGGGACAGTGTTTGTTGCATGCTTATCTCCATTACAATGTAATTATCTGACACAGAGATCTCCTAAAAGCCTCTTTATCATGGGGAGATTTTCTTTTAAGTGATGGAAACGAGGTCATTTCTGAAAATGCTATCACCTCATTATCACTGTACATGCCAACAGCTTCTGAGAGTCCCTACTGAATTCTTCCACCCAGGCCTCCTTCAGCCCATCTGTGGCTGCAGTTATTAAAGCAACAAGTAACTTAAACAACTCATCCCATTAAGAATTATTATGCAGTGAAATTGCACTGCTTTTAAAATAAGTTCTAATATCCTTTAGTGAAGGATTTGTGGTTTTATGCACTGGTTTTTGGGGACAGATATTTGAGACAAGTGTAAAAATACAGTAATGTTTGTGGGTTGGTCTTGTCTCCTGTCAGCCACAGACACCAAATACTAAAGGCATGCCAATGAAAAGCTGTCTGTCATGCTTTAGTCCACCCACAAACATACAGGTCCAGGCTAAAAGAGCTCTGTGAATAAAAAATGAAGAAATAAACCTTCTTCCCATTGCTCCTTCAGGGCAGTCGGCAATTCCTTCCTCCCTAACAGGTGGTCCCTCAGCCTCCAGGGCTTCCTGAGGAAAACCTCAGCAACTCCACTCCTGGAAAGGGCCCTATTTATGCTTGAGACTTAAGGAGCTGGGCCTCATTCCTGCAAATATTTTCTAGCACCTGGGCAATGATTTCAGTGATTTGTTAACGAGAAAAGAGGCTCCCCTTTGGGACCCTGAAGAATCCATATAATGCAGTGCAGCTGCATGTGGAGGTTTCTTTTCTTTGCTTGCACAAAACTTACAATAAGCTTTGTATGTATAAGAAAAGCAACATCTAAGCTATGCAGGGGGCACCTATTGCTAAGCATCAGGACCTTCCTGTCTCTTTCACTTAGATATGAAATATTTATCTTCCTTTCAACTTCTACCCATTGAAAATAGTGGTTTTTTCCCCTCCTGTGTACAGATTCAGAAAGAACAAAAAATACCCAAACCATAAACAGGTGATCAAACACAGTATTCAGTGTCCACCGGAACATCGGAGTGCATAGAGTCTATTGCCTCACATCACATTTCATGTGGAATAGAAGCTGAACAGATCGTACTCCAAGGCCTGATGACATCTCTTTGCTTCCCTTGTGCCTCCATCCTCTTCCGCAACACAACAGGAGGTTTGCTGTAAATGAGGAGGTAGGCTTCGCAGCATGTACCTTGACGTTCTTATTTCACCTGGGCAGTGAGCGGCAAGTGCTTTTCTGTAACGCATTTAGAGGCATGAATAACTTCTGCCCCAGGAGATTTGCTGCTTCTCTCCCCAGAAGAGAAGAGCGTGTGCAGAGTAATGGACTATTTTGTTAAAATTTTGTTTTGCATATATTTGACCATTTTGAGGGATTCAGTGCATAAAGCAGAAAAGTTAAACAGCCCACAAATATGTCTCCTTCCTATTGTAAGTGCATAAAGGAGAGCTGAAATGAAAAGGAAGGCAGGGGTGCAGGGCGTGGGGAACAGCATCCTTTTTCCTTCTTTGTTTTTCTTTTTTACAAAAGGAAGCACAAAAAACCTGTGTGAGAGGCTGGGAGCTAAGGAAAAGTGAGAGAGTGGCACCACTATAGCACAAGACTTCAGTGACCTGCCCTGTCCCAGGATGCTTTGATACGGTCCCAAGGAAATCACTGCAACCTAGGACCGTGAAAGAATCGAGGCAGAAATGAATCCTCTTCACTGGATCAATCTTTCTCTGCATCTAAACACCCAAGCCTTGAAACACTTGAGCCTCTCATCTGTCATATAGGAGAAGTATCTCTACATGTTGCGAGAAAAGACTTACTATAAGATTGTGAGACAACTGGGTCAAACGGTGTATGACGCATCACAGAAACAAACCCCCAATATTAAAGAGACCGGCAGTGGAGGGAGGGAGGAATAAAAAAAATAAGCAGAGGAAGGGGAATGGAAGGCCACGGCTGGTTTTAGAAAGCGGAAAAAGATGGAACAAATAAAAGCCTGGGAAGAGCAAAAGCCTTGGGGACAAACTGATATGTTTTTATGTAAAACTGCATGTGCAGAATATCATAATGAAAAATACAGCAGCACTGTCAGGGGACCTGGCTGCTTGGGAAGCAGAGGCTGAGCAGCCTGGCAGTAAGGAAATAGCCCCAGTGTCCTGCGTTCATTAGTCGAAGGCAGAAATGTTTAGTTTTCACATGGGTTTAGTACCACATAAGCAGACTTTTGCATTGCTTGATGCACTTCAATATGTGATTAGGATTAAGTACAAGTTTGGTGCTCTGTGACTGTGGTCCACCTTTGCTGTGCCCATGATTCATAGCCCCTGACTGGGAATCCCATATGAGAGCACTGCAATCTTCCAGCTTCCCCTTGTTGTAACAACTGCTCCCAATGAAGAAGCGACGGAGTCTACCTGCCGCTCACATAGCTTCCACCGACATTTTCCCCTTAATTGTGTTTAGCTATATGCCAGTTAATATGTCTATAGATACTGATGTATCTACCTATCTTTATCTCTCTCTCATGGTTCCTCGTTACATTCATATCGTCTAGATTCTTACTATGTTCTGGTTTATTTTGCTATTGAAATTGGGCGTTTGGCTGTATATTGCATTACATGTGTGCACTGGCTTTTGAAAAAATAATTTAACTCAAAGAGGAGGGGGGTGGGGGGGCATGTAAGCATGCTGTAGCCTGTACCACCTAGCCCAAACAAAGCTGCTAGCCTGCCAGCAGCCTGCAGTATGAGAACTTGGGTCAATGAGATATTTAACTTTTACATTTTTCCCAAGGTATTTGTTAGGAAAAATATATCAAATATCCAAAGGTATTCAACAGGGACCAATTCCAGCCAGCTGTGGTTCTTCTTATCATGGAAAATGCAAACACTGAGTGCTTTCTGGATTTGTCGCTGAATTCAGTGCTCGTGGCAGGGTTGAACAGGCAGAGCAGTACGGAGCCAGACCCACTGCGGGGAACATGTAACACTAACCCCTCCCTGGGTCCCTGCTAAAGCACTGCTTCTTGGCTGCATTGCAACATGCCTGTTCCCCTTGTTGGCACCTCTTTGGTAGAAGAGTACACAGAAATGTTTAGTGCTTGGCATACTTAGCATTTAGATTGAAGTGGGAGAAAGCAACTTACCTTTGCCTACTATTATCACATGGTAAAATTACACTGACCTTGACTGCATCTTTTGTTTGTCTGGAGCACTCTGATTTCAGGGAGACTTTGGCTGCGTGATGAACACAGGATAATCACCATCACAGTTGAAATGAAGCACCTGAATGAAGGCAAAGGGAATATCTTTATTTATAGCCAGATTCCACAAATCAGGCTTGCAAATCAAGCTTGGTATCTTTTCTCCCGGGCTTTCAGATAAGGTCATCTCAGATGAAAAAAATCCTCTTCCTGGTCACGGGCTGCTTTTCATACAGCATCCAGAAGAACTTCTTGCTCCAGATGCAAAACTTAATGCAGATCTTCTCCTGATATAAATGCATATAAATACAGTGACGTATGGAAATCTGTTTTGTAGAAACCCAATTTACAGATAAGAATTTCATTTCCTGTAGTCAGGAACTGTTCAATAAGAAGTGGGGGTGAAAGAAATTGAAAGAATTAAAATAATTGCATTTAGCTATTTTCTTCCTCTCCAGATACCCCATTATCTAATCTCTTGCATTTCTAATAAGCAGTGATGAGGCACCTAGTTTGCCTATGGCTGATATTCTATGGAAGAATATCAACTAATGGACAATACAATAAACCTTCTATAAAAGACTATAATAAAGTCTTTAAAAATGTGATTTGATATGTGTGGCCATAAAACACATTCTGTTTTTACAGGAAAAGGTAATGAAAATGTGTGTTTCACATCAGAATTAACGTCCTGACAGGTCGAATTTTGCAAGCAAAAATCAGCCTCCCGAGTTTTCAGCCCAAGACTTTTGTCTGAAAGCTAATATTTCTGAGTTGCCCTTCTGGTAGAAGGAACATAAAAGCCTGAAGGACCCAGGAGCTTCACCAAAGAAGAAAAACAAGACCAAAACCTGGTAGACAATAATGGCAAGGTAGCAAATAAACCCATGAATGGCAGGATCACTCCTGGTGACTGTCTTGGTTTGGAAGAAGGGGCATAAAAACCTGAAGTATGCAGGAACTTCACCAAGAGAAAAAGCAAGAGCAAAACTTGGAAAATACTGCTGCATATTTGACTTTCAGGGAAAGAGAAGAATGCACACACTTTGCCCTCTGAAAGAGCAATTTTCTGCCCGACCATTTAGAACTATGAATGCACTCTTCAGAAAGGGGAATGTGAGGAATATTAAACCTGAAGACTGATTTAAAAACCACATAACTTTCAGAGGGGTGATTTTGGCATTATGATGTTTATAACATGCTTTTAAATGTAAGAATGGTGAATAAGAAGTTCTTGCTTCTCACTTTACAAACAGAAGTAAATGAGGCGTATTGTGAAAAAAAACACCTCAGGAAGTTATATCGGTAGTCAGAGCAACCTACAACCTGTTAAACTTGCATGAGGTAAAAATCATAGGTTTATCCCATCATTTGAAGGAAAGGATCAATGTGTTACTGCAAGACTGATCAGAGAATGCATCTGGTATATGATATAGTTTTATTTTCTATGAGAAATCTTAACTTTTCAACCAAGAAAAAAATTAAAATAAATTAATATTTTGTGGGTTTGGGATGCTTAGAGTGTAATGAAATATTTAACATTTCCATTGCAAGCGTATCTTCTTTCACAAAAAGAATATATTTTTTTCAGTTAAAAATAATCCATGGATATTAAAATACAGTCTCTTTAACATCACTACCAGTGCCAGCAGCATCCATAGTCTTGGCAAAGGAGAGGGCAAAAGAAATCCCTATCCAGAAGGCTGTCTTTAACCCTAAGAGCAAGAACTTTCCTCCTCCCTCCTCCAGGTTTCTAGGAAGAAGGAAGGTAAAAAGCCACCACTGATGCATTGGGCATGGGGGGGTCAGAAGCTGCTATGGGCTCACGGAAGTTAATTCTGTTTTCACAAAGCCTCTTACTCAGCCTACTTCATTACTAACGTGAGAAGAGAAGGCTTGCAACAGAAGAGAACTCAAGGATACTTAGCTCAGGAGTTGGCTGCCATAGTGGTTATTATTTAGCCTTTTGCAGGGTGATTACAGTTGATCACCTGCCCACAAACGTGAGGGAACGTAAATCTGGAATTTGTGAATTCATCTGTTGTGTTTTGACAGGAGAGAGTCTTTTGGCAGCCAGTTAGTGGAAATAAACTCGCTCTCCGGGGCTCGGAGCCATGCTGCAACTGCTGGAGCGTATTTATGCCCTCTCATCCACTCTTTTCAGAGAGGCTGTAGTTCAGCCAGCTGCTGGGCTCTAAATCAGAAGTATTGTTTTAGCAAGAGGGACAAGTCCTTCAGCCTAAGAGATGGACCTGCCAAATAATTGTTTCTGAAAAGTTTGCTGTCTGGTTTTGGACATAAGCTCTTTTCAGGTACTTCAGGAGGATGTAGACAAAAACTCTCAGTAACCAATGCTAGATCAGGTCAGATCCTTGATGTCCTCAATTTTGTTTCATGCATGGGAAGATTTCAGCCTTTTGGAGAAAAAAAACATAAAAACCAAAGTACTTTTCAGTTTAATCTATGATTACTGAGCTACATCTTTAATACTGCAGAGTGGTATCACTGTTGAGGGAACACCAAAAGCTTGCCAGGCTTAGGTCAATTAGATAAGTATCCCAAGCATGGCTGTTAATCTGAACCACTTCATAACTAGTTTTAACCACTTGGGACTGAAAATGAAGCTCAAGATTTCTGTCTTTCTAGAAGGGGCAAGGAAACTACAGGCTGGTCGGGAAACTACGGGCCGGTCAGCCTCACCTCCACCCCTGGAAAGGTGATGGAACAGCTCATCCTGGAGGTCAGCTCCAAACGTGGAGAAAAAGAAGGTCACCAGGGACAGTCAACGTGGATTGACCAAGGGGAAGCCGTGCCTGGCAACCTGACAGCCTCCTACGGCGGAATGACTGGCCGGGTGGATGAGGGGAGCGGTGGATGGTGCCTACCTTGACCTCAGCCAGGCTCTTGACACCGTCCCCCACCAGAGCCCCCGGGCAAGCTCAGGAGCGTGGGTCAGGCGGGTGGGCAGTGATGGGCTGAGCACGGGCTGAGGGCAGAGCTCGGGGGCTGTGACCAGCGGCGCAGAGCCCAGCTGGGGGCCTGTAGCCAGCGCTGTGCCCCAGCTCAGCACCGGGTCCCGTCCCGTTCAGCTGGGTCATCGGTGACCTGAGGGGACGGAGCGCAGCCTCGGCAGGTCTCCCGATGGCACAAACTGGGAGGAACCGCCGGGACACCAGCAGGCCGTGCTGCCCTCAGCGAGGCCTGGGCAGGCTGGAGAGCCGGGGGGAGGGGACCTCGTGGGGTCCCACAGGGGCCAGCGCGGGGTCCTGCCCTGGGGAGGGACAGCCCCTGCACCAGCACAGGCTGCGGGGGGGCTGCTGGGGGGCAGCTCTGCGGGGAAGGGCCGGGCGGTGCTGGGGGACAGCCGGTTGCCCGCGGGCCAGCGGTGGCCCTGTGGCCGAGAAGGCGGGTGGGACCCTGGGGCGCGTTAGGGGCAGCGTGGCCGGTGGGTGCAGGGAGCTGATCCTGCCCCTCTGCTCGGGCTGGTGAGGCCCATCGGGAGTGCTGGGCCCAGCGCTGGGCTCCCCAGTCACGGGAGACGGGGAGCTGCTGGGGAGGGCCCAGCGGGGGCTGCGGAGCTGGTGAGGGGCCTGGAGCACCTCCCTGGTGAGGAGAGGCTGGCAGAGCTGGGGCTGTGGAGCTGGAGAGGAGAAGGCTGAGGGGGGATCTCATCAGTGTAATCAATTATCTTAAGGGTGAGTGTCAAGAGGATGGGACCAGGTTCTTTTCAGCAGTCCCCAGCGACAGGACAAGGGGCAACGGGCAAAAACTGCAACAAGGGAAGTGTCTGAATATGAGGAAAAACCTCTTTACCTTGAGGGTGACAGAGCCCTGGCCCAGGCTGCCCAGGGAGGCTGTGGAGTCTCCTTCTCTGGAGATAATTCAAAACCCACCTGGACGTGATCCTGTGCAACCTGCTCTGGGTAAACCTGCATTAGCAGGGGCTTGGACTAGATGATCTCCAGAGGTTCCTTCCAACCCCGACCATTCTGTGATTTCATACCAACAGGCACTCCCGTGTGCTTCCATGTGCTTTCCATACTTCTTGCTTCCAGGAAGCATGGAAATCCCAGAGGAACTAGTCTTGTGCATTTGGGTATCTGTTTCCATTGAAAAATGAATAATACCTTCTTTTAAAGAAAACGAGGCAGTTTGGCTCAATTTAAGTTTAAGTTTTAAATAAAGCTCTGTAGGGTGTGGAGCTCTGATGTCCTCAGGAGTTGTTACAATAAGATATGAGATAGTGCCAATAAAGAGCTTCAAGTATTCAAACTGCACTCTCTATAAGCCCAAAGAGAAACAAAGTAGGAAGGTGGAGTGGATTCAAAAGGCTAAGCCTGGGACTGGTCTGAGCTGGCCTTAAAAAAACAAAGATGCATTGATCTAAAGATAATTCCTAACTGTAGACTGAGTAGTCGGTCTGGGTCCCATAAAGGGGCTTAAGCCTGTATGCAAACAATTCCTGTTGCTGTTTTAAACCTTCGGGTGGGATGAGCACCCTGTGGATTGGGCTGTGACTAGTGGGCTGGCTTTCAAGGCTTAATGCTTGCCAGCAGCCTCTGGGTGAGGCCAGTTCAGTTTGCTGAACGGTAAGGAAGGGTTTTTACGCTTGACAACAGTATGTTATTTCTGGATTTTATTACATGTTTATCCTCCAGGTTTCAGCAAACTTTGGGTGGACTTGTCATGTCTCTGGGTCAGAAGGACTGCCCTGCACTCCCAGGCAGGCTGTTACCTGCTGGCAGAAGAGAGGGACCTGCAAGCCACCATTTACCTGAAGGAGGTTGCTGACATATTGCAGCAGAGGGCAGGGGACTGGGGAAGGGAAAGATTTGGGAAGTGTGCAGGCAGCATTCCCCTGGCAGTCTTTAACATTTCAGCAGCTCTACAGAGCAGCTGCCCCCTTCTTTTTGTGCTGCTTACCCAGCAGATGCTCATGTCTCTCTCCTTCTGGCTCCATACCAAGAGCCATTTCTGCATGACGTTGGGAGAGACAGACAATGATGGAGGTGCAGTTGTGTGAGCACGTGTGTGGGGTGCAAGTTGTGCTCCTCCTGGTGTGAGCTGTCACATAGGGAAGCTCAACCTAGAATGGGACTAATCACTCTGTGTGTGCGTCTGGTAACATTTCTATGCATAGACATGGTCGCACCCATCCAAACCAAAAAAGTGAGCCTGCCCAGTATCCTCTCTCTGTCAGAGGCCGTAAGTGGATGCCTAGTGAAGACTGAGAGTGGGATGAACATACATGGCATTTGCCCCAGATACCCAAAATTATGCTCTCCCAGTTTCAAGCTATCTTGTCAGGAACTTCTTGAGATAAGTGTGGTTTCCCTGTGTTCATTAGTTTCCAAAGGCTTTCCCATCTGTGAGTGTCCTCAATGTTCATTACACTTATCGTAGCTCCTTGTAACTCTGTATTAACACTCATACATCCACACACTCCAGCCCTTGTGTTGGAGAAGACAGTAAGTGACTGATTTCTGAGCATCCTCACCATGCCACTTTTCATGCTGTAGACTGCTTTCACTGTCTCTCTTCCAGACAGCAGCGTCCTGTTCTGGTAGTCACTGCCCGTACCAAAGGTTTCTGTAGCTGTTCAGATATTGAAAGCGGTTGTACTTGTTGCCTTCCTCTGAACTTTCTCTGATTTTGCTGTAATCTTTTTGAGATGAGAAGACCCGAACCACACAAACTATTCACAATATGGGTCAGTCATGATTTTGCACACTAGCATAGTGTTCTTTCTGCTTTTGTTCTTTATTCCTAGTAAGCCCTAATATTTCATTTGGGTTTTTTTTGACCACTACTGAGTGCTGAGCTGTCATATTCATGCAGCTGCCAAGCAGGTCCCAAGATCTTGTTCCTGAGTACTAACGGTCAGCTCACACATCATTTTAGCTGTGAAACTGTGATCATTTTCCTCCACTGTACATCACTTTATTTTTATCTACACTGCATCTCATTTACCATTTTACTGTCTAGTCACTAAGTTTCATAAAGTACTACTCAAAAAGTCAGCCCTTGTCCTTAACAGCATAAATATTTTGCTGTTGCCAACAAACTTTCTTTTCTCTCTGTTCACCCCCTTTTCCAGGCTGCTTACAAATACCCTGACAGCAAGGGTTGCACTATGCAGCCCTGCAGAATTTCTCTAGTGCCTCCTGTTTCTTATCTTTTAAACGTCTCTTTATCATGCAATGACTTGCCTTCTCATGACATAGCTGCTTGATTCCCTTAAAAGCCTGTAATGGGGAATCAAGGGACAAATTTGCTGAAAGCCTTTGGAAATCCAAGTAGACTATGTCAGCTGAATTGCTCTTATCTGTATGTTCGTTGATCTTGTCAAACAACTCCAATATGTAAAAATGGAAAAGGTCATGCTGACTCTTCCCAAGTAAATCAAATTTATTAAAGTGTCAATGAATTTTGTTCTTCATTACATTTTCTACAAAGTTGCCTTGTGCAGATTTCAGACTTCCAGATCTGCTGTTTCTCACGTCTCCCGGAACTTTTCTAAAAAAGTTGGCCTGGCATTCGATATTTGATATTTGATAACCACTCTTTGGATATCAAGAGAATTTTAAGTACAGAGTTATAATCTACTATTAGTCATGTATTGATTTCATCCTTGAGGTCCATTGAAACTCGCGGGTGAAACAAAAAATCATCTGTTTTTTGGCAACAAGTTACTGTTCATTTTGTTACAGTGTTCCCAGCCCTGGTTCCTGAGCACAGCTATGTCAGACAGACTTGCTGATGAGGGTCACCCCTTATCAACAAGGTTTCTGATATGGGAATCTACTTTTCTACAGGGAACAAAGTGACGCAAAGGGTTCATTTAATTTCTTTAATAGCTTTATTTTTCTCTGAGTGCCTCCTTCGAACTCTGGTAATCAATGGACTCCACAGATTTTTTGGCAGGCTTCCTGCTCCTGATGTGCAGGAAAAAAGATTTATTGCTAGTTCTGATTCCTCTTGCTAGAAACTCATCAAACTCCTTTTGGCTGTCTAATTGTTTTTGTACATGTAATCTTCCACAGTGTCTGTTACTTTCGAACTTATTCATTTGGATCCAACTTTAGCTGTTTGAAGGATTTGCAGTTATTCTTCTAATAACCTCTCTTATCTTGCTGTCTTGCAAAGCTACCATGTACTGCTCATTTTCAAGCCTACTTGATGAATAATGTGCACTGGCCTTGTGCTTTCAGCACAGTGTCCTTTAGCAGACTCCTTGCCTGCAGGAAAGAATTAATTTTCTTTGTTGTACCATTTTGCTTCTTTTAAACAAAATTCCTCATTCGTACAAGTTTCTTCTCTAAGCCAAGTCAGAATTGCCTGTTTTCTGATCAATGTCCCTAACCAGTTTCCCCATGAAATAGTTATTGATTGTTTCATGTTACATTCCTATGCAATATTTGACCAATTTGCATGGAAATGATTGAAATCTGACATTTGATATTGCCTCTCCTGCTTCTCTGGCATGTCAGAATCCCCCCCTATACTGCAGCTAGTGTTGACATCCTGGCTGCAGAGGCAGTGTCACACATGATGTTCTTTCTGTGCTGTAGTGCTAACACTGTATTCTTCCTATTTAGGTCTGGAATTTCAATCCCACAGATTTTATGCTTCATCTTGACGTGGCCAATTTGTTAATGTTATTGATTCTAGCATGGCCTGCTGAATATTTGGTATTGCACTGTCCTCTTTCCAGTGTATTTCTGATGTCTGCCATGTTGATGCCTTCACCTAGACTACACATGCCTGTACCTTTATCTTATATCTTAGCCAGGCACTAAATATTCTGCCTTTCTGCTTCTCTTTCCCTGGTAGTGCATGGGTAGAGGAGCCTTTCAGACACAGCTACTGTAGAAATCCTGGTTGTCAGCACCCCAGAGCTTCAGCTTCGCTTCTAGCACCTCGCATCACCTCTCTCCCACTCTCCCTTCTCCTTGCCTTGCCTTTCTGCAGCATTGCTATCCACATGGACCACAACCATCTGGTCCTCCCCAGCACTTCCTAGGAGCTGACTAAGGCTCATCATGAAGTCCTCCCCTTTCTGCTGGGTGCTGCTGTCTCCACACACAGGCTTTCTTGTCTGAATGATTGCACTGACCTTGATTTCCTTCCCTGTCTTTGCCCAAGCGCTGTGTGTACCTCCCATGACTGCGGGCTGCAGGAGGGTGCCCGTTTGTGCCAGCATTGCTAAAGCTGCAAAAATACTAGTGGGGTCAAGTTCATCCCAAGTCGGAAACCTAGATGCCCCTGGGGCACTCTCAAGAGCCTGCAGAGACTTCAGTGTGAATCCCTGTCAGTGGTGTGCCCCTTTGTAACAACACAACTGGGTAGCTCTGGCCCTTGAGGGGCTATTCAGGTGTATAAAATTAAGTGGTTGCACAGGAATTTACAAGATTTGTATCTGGACGTGTAAATTTAAGGCAGGGCCTTGCCTTCCTCTCTTCTGTTAATTAAGAACAACTCCAGCACCTCAAATAAACGTGTGGGATTTTAATAAAATGCACAGTTACAGAGCTGATTATTGGGATGTTAGCAAATGCCACGCAAATCTTTCAAAACATTTCTCTGACTCAATATTTTCCCCCCATTCAGTTTTCCCTGGCAGAGGGATGGGATGATTAGGCAAGCTGGTCATTACAGAAACATTGCTAAGGATGACTGAATGCTTTGTGTAAATTTTCATATGCAAACTCTGTGTAGAATGGGGTAGGGGGGAGACATAAGGAAGTAGTAGGCAGTTTTGTAAACATCTTCTGCTTTATCTTAAGTGGAGCTGCTTATTCTGGTAACATTTTGACTCAGTTTTAAACACGAGCTACAAGGTGAGTTGCTGATCCTGAAAGCTGTCGTAATTTCTGTTCATTTAATTAGCTCAGTGTTGATGTTGTTGTCCTGTGTACGCTGCTGACCAAGCTGCGTAATCTCCTCTGTGGTTGTGCCGCAGCTCTCCTAAGTCCTGTGATGAGATTCTGCAGAAAGCATTAACCTTCTTTGTCTGACCCTGACCCTTTCATTTGCTCCCCCCTCTCCGGGGCTTTCATTCATCTCCTCTGCCAGTTAAATTAAGGAAGGAGAAAAAAAAGTGCATTTTCATTGGCTAGTCTGCCAGCATATATGTGTCTGACGTGAGACATCTTATAAAGAAATGCTTATAAATGCAGTGAGAGCTCAAATACTATGGGGTACATTTTAAAGACAGCGTTCAGAGGTTTAGCAGCCTGATTCCCACTGATGTTAATGGCAGACAGGAGGCTAAATCATAGTGCATTGCTTTCCAAACTGACCCCAGAAGACATTTCCTGATGCGAAGGGGCACAGCCTAAGAAATAAAAGTTTGCAAAACCAGAGAGCTGAAATAATTGGATAAAAACTGGGAGGCATAGGTGCAAACCTGAATGAGTTATGGTTCTGATAAGCTTGCGTGTAAGCAATATATCCCTAAGACAAGCAGAGAGAAGGGAGAGCTTAATCACGGTGGCAACATTTATGTATTTTCACTCAGTGGAAAACGTTATAGGCTTGACCTCATTTTTATTTACCGTATCTCAAGATGTTGATGTCCTATGACAGTGAACACTGATTGACAGGCTGCAAAGCAGAGAAGCTGCAGAGCACACAACTTCCCAGCAGGTGGCTGGGGCAGAGCAGACCTTTCCCTGTTGGGAAAAAGGACTTAAAGTAGCTACAAAAAAGTATTAGAGGGTTCATTCATGGCTTATTGATGCAACAGTTCTCAGCTACATTTCAGGAACTGAGGCATAAGGCAAAAGATTCTTCCCAACCATAAGCACTGCATCAATGTTGCATGACCCTTTGGTCTAAAGTATTACACTTTTCTCCATCTTCTATTATTGTGAGTCCGTAGTGTGATGCCCATTTACATCACTGAGCATCTAGTCTGCAAAACTGGGAAGATGAATCGGCCTCCACTTGGGGATTGGTGAGAGGGAATGGATCCTGCAGAGACAGCAGGCAGAGGAGGACGGACTTTGTGGCACGCAGCTCTAGCGAAACGAAAGGCATTAGCATGCACCCGCCGCGGGAGATCGCATGAGCTGACACCGGGACAACAGCTAAAGTAGCGGGTTGTTTGAGGCTGACAGTAACATTTGTAAATGCTGTTGTAAATTAGCAGCTCAAGTTTCTCAAGTTCCGTAAGTTCTGCTCCCGAGTCACTTGAAGGTTTTTAAAATAGTACACCTCGGGTTTAGGGAGGCAGAGCCTGATGGAAGAGTGAGACAGTAAAAGCAGGCAGGAGACTGGGTTTTTAAAACAAAAATCCAAAATCCTTCCTTCCCTTTGCTCGTCCCACACACTTTTCTGAAATACTATGTTGTTTTGTTAATTTGTAATTTACGGCAAGCCACAAGAAGGGATTGCCAGCATAAAGTAAGCAAAATCCTAGAATTCAAAATACCAACAAGTCACCATAAAAGTGATAAAAAGCCAAGGAAAGAAAATATTTTTTTTTGGAAAGGAGACAAGAGAATAATGAAGACCAGGCCTAGACTACTAACATTTGTGACACTGTCTTACAAAGAAAAAGCATCATCAACGGTATAAAGTAGGAAGCCAAAAAGAAGTATGCAGAGAAGGATGTGCAGAAGATTACTCTGAGTGGTGGAGTTTCTCTCTTCCAGCCAGAATTACAAATGCGACAGTTCAGCAATCCTGGGTAAGAGGCCCTTTATCAGCTGTGCACCGAAAGGAAGGCTGCATGCTGCAAAGTGGGAGAAATGCCTGCCAGACCATAAAACAAACAGTTGTTGCAGCCTTGAATGGTATCAGCAGGAAAATGAAGTCGTTTGATGTGCTTCCTCTTAAGCAAAAGCCCGTGCCACTCTTTCCTTCTCTAGTTATGTGCTTAGGTGGGAATAAGCTCAAGATTTATCCATGGTTTCACCCGATACAATAACTGAGCTTCAAGGACAATGTTGGTCACACTTGATGAAGACTTTCTCTCAGCAACGGTGGGAATGTTTAGCAGAATATAAAAATATCCTTTTAAACTGCAACCGTACGGGCATGATCATTGTAATTATGGGTAATGAAATGACTGTGGATCCTGCTCTATGTTTAGCAGTCAGAACCGGGGCATTAATGCTTTAGGCAAAGAGACGATCTGACTTCTCTTCCCACAGTGACTCCTCATTCCTCTCAGCTGAGCAACCACAACATCTATATTCATATACTAGCTTTTTCTCTAAAACATTGTCCTTGGTCTTGCTCACTTCCATGTGAAAACTGCTTGCAGTCTCCTAACAACCCCACAAAACTTCCTACCCTAATTGCAAGTGTGCTCTGGAAAGCAGCTCTGCCACAGCCAATATAAACAGGGTCAAGGTAGAGCTGAGAAGCAAAAGCAACATACCTAAGCAAAAGGGAGTCCTTTCTGGTCGTAAACTGTTTTTGGAGGTTCTGCCGAATCAAAAAGCAGTGTCTGATTTGACCTCTTATGTTAATAGCCTTAGCGTTTCCAGCCTTTTTCTGACACTGGTCTCTGGTACATCTGCTGTAAGTGGTTATCTATTTCAATGAGCATTTTTTACTTGGAGTGGATTGGGGTTGGTTCTTCTTAAAAAAAAAAGCAGCTCTTTCAAAACAACAAGAAAAAACTCAGGAAAAAACCTCTGTGTGGCAGAAGTCCCAAAATTCATCTCTGAAAACACACAGAGCTGTACTCTTTTGAAAGTGCCAGTTCTGTGAAATCTTTGGCAGTCCCTGCAGGGCACGGAGTGCCCTCAGTTCTCAGGATAGTGCTTGCAATTTAAAGCTGCTCAGGAGGCTGCAGGATCAAGCTGCTAAAAAATATCCCCCACTTCTTGCCCGTGCACATACCCAACATGCCAGTGCCGCATGCCAATGCTCAAATTAAAGAATTACAGGCTCTCACAGAAGGCATGATCTTATAGCCTTGGGATTAAATCTGGTGCTTAGCCTTATTTTCCAAACAGAAAGATAAAACACCTCCATATAATAAAACAGATTAGAGAAGAAAATATGGAGTAGCTAAAATAAGTAACAACATAAAGCAAAAATAAAGCAATGCGGAGCTCACTGGTGATTTTTCTGCTTCTAGCTTCTACAGTGACACCAACTGAGAAATTGCATCTGGTGATGACATCTGTATATGTTCAGTGCTTATTTATTCCACTGAAGAAGAGTTAGCCATATAGTCATTTTGAAAACACTTTCTCATAGAGCATAAAGATGTTGCTTTGCTTTCTAGGGATGAAGAACTCAATTTTGCAGGGGTGGAGCAACCTCCTTCCTCAATGAGCTTACCTGATGCCAGCTGAGGATCCTTAGTACATCACAGAAATGCATTTCACTTCCAAGGAGTGAAATCCTAAGTCTTTTGAAGTTAGCGGGAGGTTTGCCATCGATCTGGCTAAGGTTTCATTCTAGGTCTATAAAAGATCTGTCTGCCGCCTGCATACATGCTCTTTGATACTCTGCTGGCCTTGGCCACTGTTATGGTGTATATAAAACCACAGGTCATCTTTCGGAGCTTACTATATTTTATAATGATGACAAGGATTTTTCCTAGGAGTTCCTAGAAAATATAAACCTACAAAAAGCCTGAGCCCGTCTCCCATTCACAACCCTCTTTGAAGTGTGGAAAAATGAGGAGGAGAACGTTTGCCATGATTTAGGCATCTGCCAGTCTGCTCGGCTGTGCCTTGCAGAAGGATTGGCCCAGTAGTAGACAGGAACATATTAATGTGAATATGTATAAACATAAACAATGCTCAGAAGCTACTGCCCAGTTTCACATCCTGCCCTCCGTCCTCCACATATTGAATTAGTGCATTTATAATGGCATCTCTGTTTATTTAATAAATCTAAATTTCAATTAGAGACCACTAACAATTAGTCATACAGACTAGATATGACAGATGGGCCTCATCCATGGTTGATTACACTAAAAAATGTTATGTGAGTCTATTTTTAAAATACTATCATTCTAATACCCTTGCTGCATGCAAATAGCTGAGAAGTCTATAATGTATTAGTGAGGAATTTGGCTTTCTGGTAATATTACAATTTGCACAGAATGTGAGGTTTACGTTATAAAAGGGTTCATTATTGTTTCCTGTTATCTGGGATTCATTATTAAAAATGATGGCAGTGTTTGTGTAAAGAAATGTAGCACAGTGTGATAATTTGGTTAGTCTTATTTCTTTACATGGGGTTGATTTAAAACATCAAACCAGAAAAATTATCCAAGATAGAGAAACACTTGCATGGATCACGGCAAGGGTGTGCCTGAATCATGTAAAGGGTTTTATATTTGCCTTTGACTCCCTTGAATGTCTAATATTTTAAAATTCAGCCATGAATGGACAGCTATTTAAAAATACCTTTGGTGATGAAAATGAAGGATCCCTCCCCCCTCCCAGCATGAAAAGAGTATGTTATATGTGGTGCTTTCTTTGATGTGCTCATGTAAGCTAAATAGAGGTAAATAACTTTAACTAAGATTTATATATTAAATATATAAATATTTGTATATTATGTATTTTTATAGCCTCTGAAACTCCCATCTAGTCCAACAGAGTAGGGCAAAATGATCAAAAAGATGTGACATAGAGTAATACATTTGAATGGCATTAGACTTCTGGTTTCTATTCTCTTGTCCTTTCAACCCTATTCACAAATGTTTCTTTTTGTAGCTGGCTAGCAAAATTGCATTATAACACCATCATACATGAAATGATTCTCACAGAAAAAATTGTTTCTCTAAAAAAGGCACCATTTTTAAAAAGAGATTTATCTGCTTTTCTAGAAACAATTTCAGAAAAAAATAATCCTGTATTAAAGAAAATGAAAAGGTTAGGAGAAAATCCTTTTGAGGAAGACCATTGAGAAAATCAGGAAAGGGCATATCAGTTAACATGAAACTACTCCAGAGAACCACTGACCTTGAAAGATTTAAGCTAAAATCAGAAAAATTAAGGGAAAGGGCAATTTTAATCTAAAATGTAAAAATAACCTAATTCAATTGCACTCGTGTTTCATATTTATAGCACAAACCTTTGTCCTTTTAATTTATTTGTATCAGTGGCACTAAACCTTTAATATCTGGAGAGCCAGTTTATCATCTGATAGAGTCTCCCATGGCTATGAAAGATGAAATATATATGGAGTACGAATATCAGACCAGAACGTTAGTCTCACAAAATACATAGCACTTCTGCAACTCCAGCATAACAGAAAGGGCCATAAAGTAAGTTAACTGGTCTCCTGAGGAGCCTTTCCATCCCGGCAGGACCCCGGGTGACAGCTCTCACCACGGAGCAGCCGGGCGAGGAGGAGGCAGCACGATGTAAATGCTACTACAGGCCAGTGACCTCTTGCTGTTGCAACAGCCCCCTGAGCTTAGGCCATAACTGAGGTCATTGCTGAGGCTGGTACCTTTACGGTATCCCTTGAGGACACCAAAAGAAAGGAATAAAGAGGCAGTGGAAAGTCTCACTCTCTTCCTTTCTTGCATCTGGTACTGTGCCGAGCACAGCTTAGCTACAGCAGCAGTAACAGGCTACTATGTGTAACCCTATTCAGAAAAAAATCATGGTTGGTAATTCTGTTAAATCACTTTATCCCTGAGTAAAGCAAACATCAGAGCAGATTTTTGTATTCTTATTTTTACAGTTTGCTTACTTGGCTGACAAAATAAGTAAAATTTATATGCCCGTCTGTCCATCTGAGTCAATGTGGGTTTTCATGTTTGAGCTGGCTGAGTTCCCTGGAGTAAATGCCATGTTGCCATTAATCACTATGTGATGATGTGCACTAAAAACAGTGTCTGTGTATGCGGCAAGAGAAGAGCGGCACAGTGCTCTGGAATCACATGCTGAATTCACTCGTTTGTATGGCTTGCAAAACCCTCTCTTTCAGGAGGGAAAAAAATGCAGCATATGAAGGGAGCTCCAGGGGTGTTTCCAGGGCAATGTCTAACCCATGATTTGCTCAACGTCCCTCGGAAGTTCTTCATTCTGAGTCAGCATAAGAATTTGTACTGTTATGTTACTGATTGCAAATTTTAGCAAGTTTGAACTGGGGCTCCAGGGGCGAAGGTGACTTGTAACTGCTGAGGCTGACCCGGGGTTGACACGCTCTGGTTAACTGGAGGTCCGGCACGGACTGTGCTGGGTTCCTGGTACATAGCTTTTGGGTTGTTCATAGGGCAGAAAACATCGGTCTCTCTGCAAAGGGGAGAGAACATTCAGCTAAGGCATCTGCTGCCTGCAGTTCCTCGACGCCTCTTGGCCTGTCCAGGTTCTGAGAAGGGCTCCTTTTTCCAGTCTGAAATTGTATATTCCCCATCCAACCTTGAGAAATGCTTGTCCGCTGCGCTCTCCTCGATGACAGACACTACAGGGCCAGCTGCTCTCGCCTGGGAGGAGACCCTCAGGCCCGGGAAGCCCGTGAGGTTGGGTTGCCTCATGTGATGGGGGCCCTGCCTCCCTGGGAGGGACCTGGGGTTAGGTGATGCTGCAGAGGTGATCTGAAGAAATCCCAGGGGCTCCACACACTCTCTCACGTCTTGGTGCAGAGTTTGGAGCAATTTCACGTTATTCTAGATGTAAAAGTTCCTGTTACCACTCTCCACTGGAGAGATACGTGCATGCTAAATTAGCAGATCTATAGCACCTATAAAATAACATGACACAATGATTGAGGAGGAAATCATTGTTATGCTCTTGAGTGGTGCTAAATTGGTTATAACAGATAAAACACTTTATTTGGCTTGCAATTATAAGAGAGAGAAAGCAGCGCTATACATATGTTTGAAGTCTGAAAAGGTGACGAAACTCAAAGGTTTTTTTCTAATTCCTATCCAAATACATCAGCATGGAAGAGGATACAGAACTCCTGCTGCTTTTTGCTGCAGACATGGTTATTTCTGTGGGCGAGATATGGAAGATATATGAAATTTATGCAAGTTTCAACTATGGACTCTCCCTCAGACTTTACCCTATGCGGCTGCAAGATGGATCTTTCAAGGGATTCCCCTTTCATGCTTCTCCTCCAGCTTTCTAGCCTTCCTTGCAGCATGACCCTTTAGGGAGCATGCAATCCAACTCAGTTATTTTTTTTTTTTCCATGGCAGCTCTGCAGAAGAAGAAGAGGAGGCCCTGGGAGAGTTAATTCTGTGTCAAGCAGCATTAGCTGTAGCTCTGATTTCCAGTCGGAAATCCCTGGGGTCAGCTGAGGACAGCGCTATAGACAGGAGTCGGTCTCCTGATCTGTGTCTCCCGCCTCACTGATTACTCTGGGCCCACTGAAATACCTCGGGGCATCTTATTTTGTATCCAGCTGATGGAAGGACGGTGCTACGGAGGAATTATGGTCCCTGCCATTGCCCCAGATTCTGTCGGGTTCTCATCCCTCCCACTCAGAGTCAGAGGGAAAAGTTTCATACTGAAGCTTCTGGTACAGTGCTTCAGCAAAATAATCCAAGTATTTTTTTCCAGCACATATTTTTTCTAATATTTCTTGAGGTTTTTTGCCATTATTAGTATGTAGACATGTCAGCCAATCAGAACAGAAACTTTCTTGGTATGAGGCTTTCTATCTGGTACTGTGTGAGCAGTAGTGTCCCTCTCTCCCCATGAAGTTGCATGGCTGCATTAAAGTTTTTCGTGTGAAGGAAGCAGCTTGGATTTCCTACCACGACTTTCTGTTAACACAGGCACTTCTAAAGAACTATTCCAGCTGAAAAAAATCCCCCAAACAAGGTTTGCTGCAGAAGCAGCCAGGAATGCAGATGTTTCTCTCCGGTCCACACCGGGGAAGCTGCAGGGCTTGCCAAGCCTTTCCTCTGACCCAGCCAGCCAGAGTTTTGCTACTTCAAGAGCCTGCAGCTCTTGAAGCTCTCACTAGCTGATGGCAAAAGACATTTCATGGTCACCCGATAACCTTGTTTATATATGTACATTACTTTCAGAAGTGATTGACAGTTCAAGCGCAATCCAGCGTTTCTAACAGCAGCCTCTTATGATTACACCAACCACCCTGTTAAATCTCAGGCTTTTCTTAAATCCTGGGAACCGACAGCAATCTGAATACACTAGTTTTTGCAATGCACAGGTGTTGCATTAATACATTGCTAATTTTACTGCTAAACAGCAGCAAAACATAATCTGATCCTGTTTAGTTATTATTTTTCTGGTTGAATATGGAACTTCCACAGTACCTAAAATACCATTTCTAACACTAACCTTACTAATGTGAAGTGAGGTGCCCCTATCTCCTAAACACACAGCGTCTTGCGTGTGGTAGGAATTTTTCTACAGGAATGAATAATTTTTTCTGAGGAAAAATGGCCACATTCTCTGCTGGCTTAACTCCAGTGGAGTCACATCATCAGGGAGCTGCTAACATTTTTCCTCTGTAGGTCGTTATTGCCCCATCCCACAAAAATGCAATTTCAATCACTTGTTTCTTCTGTTGTGCCCAGAATGCGCAATGGTTTCAAACCTACAGTGGACATGAGGTAAAATTCATGAGATCTTCGAAACAGGATTTAAATGCTATCTAGTTCTCATCCTACCCGTTCACCCAGAAATATTTTCTATCTCTCAGGACAGGAATACAAAAGGATTGAAGTAATCATTGCAGTTCTGATTTAAAAATCAAATGAATTGGGCAATTGCTGTTTTTCATTCCCTCTCAGGTACTTTGCTGTGTAGGCCTGGAAGTTTTTAACATGGTATTTCAGCGAGACCTTATTTCCTCCTATGTTAAAGTCTGTGTCTGAGTAATCTCAGCAATGCCCGATTCTATGGAAAAGATTTGTGATCTGCATTGGTGATACAAACGGAGCTTTGTAGTGCTCATTTCTTGTTATCTGCTGGAAATGGACAATTAAGTTGCCCTGACAATACCCAGATGCTTCTTTTAAGGAGCAGAAAATTGTAATCTTCCCAGGAATTAGTCAGTTTACCTTTCATCAGATGAGAAGGATTTTCACTTTCATTTTCTGTTTAAGGATTCACGCAGGAATCATCCCGTAAATGTCAGGTGCCTGATAACAAAAGCACACATTTACTCCAAAGCTGGAAGCAGATGATATTTTTACACGAGACTTGGAATCGCGAGAAAGCTGTGATTCCTCTTGGACTGAGCTGTAAGTCAACTGGTTAGCAGTGTCTATATTTGTGAATGGTTTGATATTTCCAGTAATTAATTTTGATCTTGGCGATGTGTACATGAGAAGTACCACTGGCAATGTTCAGAGGTAACATGCTGTGGTTTTCAGATTTCTTTCTTCTGGGTGGTGAGAAGAGCATGGCTGAATGTGCCCTTTTGAATAGCACTTTTAGTTGTGTATCGTACTCCTCTGACATCATATCCTACTAGCTAATGTGCTCCTTTAATTTGGGAAACGTAAAAAATCCTGAACAGTTAAAGCAAATGCCAAAAGCAGCCTTTGACCTTGGAGCATGGTGCAGGTGAGTGCAAGTTTGGCAATGTGGGTGTCTGTCTGGAGAAACTGCACTTCAGCCACTGGAGAACAGGCATCTGCGATCTCCCCACCAACCTCCTATCATCTCCATAGGTGCAGCCTGAATTAAACAATCCCTCTGTGTACTGTGACTCTTGAAAAGTAAATATTAGTGAGTGCTGAATTGGGACCACAGCCACATCCAGGCTTTAGATTCCAGAGTCTCAGTCCCAAGCTGAAAATATACATACGTACACGTACATATGCACTTACACACACACACACACTTTCTTGCTAATGGAAGCTAGGGTAAAATATTCTACATAATTATATATTCAGGTGCATACAAGCTGCCATTCAGGAAGTGGCTGGCTCGTTGCCTTTGTTTCAAAGTCCTTGCTTGCACCCTTGCTGCTGCTATTGGAGTATAGTCAACAAACTCAATTAAAACTTCAGATATGACATACATACGTTTTCACTTCCTCATCATTAAAATACTTTCCTCAGTAGGAATCTGAAGTTAAAGGAAATTTCGAAGAGAGTTATGGTGTTCTTAAGGTTTTGTTTTTTAACAACTCGGGCAAATAACTTGTGTATGAATCTCCATTTCTCTTTAGGTAATTGTAATTGCTTGAATAAAAAATAATAAATAGAGCATAAATCTAGTGCCACTGGGATGAATTTCATTAGCATACTTAATGTTTACTGGAAATTTGTTTTTCATTAACATGAAATGATCAAAATACTTGTTTGCTAAAGTTAGGCCCATGTTCTTTGAGATGCTGATCACCTTTTTTGAAGTGCTGAGGGCTCTGACGTTCAGAAATTATTCAGCAGTAGAAGCACACCACCCACAATACAGTTAGTGTCTTAGTTAAAAAAAAGGCTTTTAAATTAAATGAAGAGCCACCCTCGACTTTCTATTTAGAATTTGACTTGGAGCTTTTAATGGGTTTGTACGTTGCTGTGAATGTAGCCAAATGACTCTATTAATGAATTTAATTCTATTGATGATTCACGTACATATAAACTGTAAATTAAATTATTTCTATCTTTGTACACTTTCCAGTATAGGATTATTTCTTTAAACTTCCTGAACTATCACACCAGGGAATTAGACCAGTTCTACCAGCTGTACAGGATGCAACACAACCCATATTCAACTGAGAAGCAGCCCAGATCCGAGAGGGATGTTTAACAGCAAGCTGCATGGTTCCCTTCTCCCTCGAGCAGTAAATCGGCATGTTTCTGGGAGGGCATTGAAAGAGGCGTCTTTTAAATATTGTGATCTAATAGTGAGAGTGCTAAGAAGTGTGATTTTATTTAAATATTTCCTTGATTAGGAAAAAGTGCACCTGAAATTTTGATAGAGACCTCCTGGGTATGTTTTGCTCTGCGAACTTGAATCACTGCATAGGAATCCAGGTCTGCGAGCTGTTCTGTTTCGCTCAAATCCTGCACAGTGATTTTAATAGTCTTCATACAGATCATCAAACCTCTTCACAGACATCTGCTCAAAAATCAAATGATGATATAGACATTTGCATGTTATGCCCTCACTAGTAGGATAATTTTAAATTCAGTGTTTGTAATGGTTAAATGGTTAAATTTCAGTGTTTACATTGCAGTTATCTGCTGAAAGCTACCGATGTCCACAGATGGCAAATAGGTGTAAATATCCACGTTCAGCGTGTATGAGAAATGGGGGAATGCTGCAGCAGTCAAATCAAAAGCAGACAAACCCCAGCTATATCATCGGTGAATCGTGACTCCACTGAAGTCAGGATCAAAACTCCCATTGATCTCAGCAGAGAGCACTTTACTGACCCTGCTGTAATAGCAAATTCATGTAGCACGGGGATCAAGCATTTGAAAATAACCCAGAATGTCGGGGACAGCTCCTGGAACAGGCTGATTAAAATCAGGCAAATCGGAATACTCTGCCTCTTAAATCAGTCTGATTTTAATCAACTGCTTCTGGGAGTTGATCTGAGGCTTTTTTTGTAGGTGTGTAAGTGCTTTGCAGACTTAGGACCACTGTACCAAAGACTGTAAAACACAGTGAGTTTTACAAAGAGGTGGAAGAAACCAACACATAATACCACTCCTCCGTAGACTTTGGGAGAAGAAGAAATCACAATTTATCAAAAAAAGCCAAAGCATACTTTATATCCCCTTAGCAGTTCAGCTGAAAAATGTGCCCCTGGCAGCACTGGATGTTTTTCAGCTTTATTTTACTGCTTATTTCGGTGTAAGAATTAAAGCTAATCTGAAGTCCATAAACTCAAGCAGCATAAACATGTAATTTAAATAAAAGAGTCTATACTAATAAGATTCCTTTGTTTGAACTAACAAAAGAGGTACACAAGGTAGCACATTTTTAGAGGTTAAGCCAGCCACATCGCCCTTACTGTAGAGTTGGAATTGAATCTCTCAAAGGGCAGCGGTACAGCAAAAACAAACAAACAAACAAATGAATACTTGGAAAGGAAACAGACTGAGCATCCAAAATAAAAAGAACACTGGCGTTCACTACGGGAGTGTTTTCACTTTTATCCTTGATACATAACCAACCTAAAACTCTTCAGCTAGCAAACGGTCAGAGCTTTAGCGGGACTTGGATGGCTTAGGGATTGCTTTTGGGATACAGAAGCTTTCATCCCTACGTCATTGCTTCTGGCTCTCGTCCAAAGTGGGTAGTGATCAAAAGCTGCTGTATGACAAGCCCTTCAATACTCCACGCAAAACAGACGGAGGGTCTTGCACCTGCCCGCCTACACCAGCAGCCCTCAGCTGAGCCCCCTTTGCTTGTGACGCAGGCTTGGGGTCTCCAGCGGGAACCCGGGGTGCCAGTCCCCACCACCTTTCTGCTAAGGATCTGTGCATCCCTGCTGAAGAGACCTGCACCCAGGGGGGCTGCAGCAGGTGGGGTAGCAGAAGAGGGGGTGTGCCATCACACTGCATTGCTCCCAACCCCTGCTAAGGGCATGAGGAAAGAGATGGATGGGGCTCCAGGCAGCAGCACGTGAAGGTGTCCTTCCACTCCCAAGCGCAAGCAACACTGTCAGTTACACTTCTCATTAGGCAGAAATTGCTAACAGGGGAGGGAAGGAGAGGAAACACAAACCTTCTGGTTAATACTAGCACTAATTGCAATTACGGCTGAACTTCTGGCAGTCCTCAGTAGCAGGGTTCTTGAACAAGATGTTAGGTTTCAGAAGGTATGCAGCAATTTCTAAATCAGATATGATATTCTTTTTTTTCCCTTGTGTCAGAAAAGCAATTTGAAAGAGCAGACCTACCTTCTAGGTTCTTCAAGCTGCATGGAAACAAAGCTTATCTTGGTAAGAGAATGCAAAAGTTCAAAGGACCAGGCTGGGCTGGAGAAGGAAACTGAGTTCCTTTGATCAAAAAAGAGGTGAAGCTCTTGGTGTGGTCACCCAGAAAACTTACTGCTGGCAACCATGAAATTGCTGCTATATCAACAGACTTTGGAGACATAAATACAGGGTTTTAAAAGGAGTTACTATTTTAAGTACCAGAAAGTCTTTGAGGAAAAATAAATGAATGTGAGTTGACTCTGCTTCATAGAATAGATTTTGAGAAAACTTCATTTTACAACAAACAAAGCCCTCTGCATAAAAAAAAAGAGGAGACTGTTACAGTCACATATCTGCAAAGCTGTAAATCATCATTGTTTACATGGGTTAAAAAAAATGGTTCTCAGAATTATGATCCTATGAAGTGACAAAAATATTTGGTATTAATTACCTCATGAAGGAGCTGGAATTTATGCTAATAAATACTATCTGCCAGGTACAAATGCATTTGTTACAGGCTGTCACCCACTAATGTGGATGAACAAGAAGTAGAAGAAAAAAATCACCTGAATTACTGCCACTAAATAGGTATAAGAATCCCATGCAGGCCAATGATTTTTAAGTCTCACACAGAATTTGTATGACTGATGAAACTGATGTATAGAGAGAAGACAGTTCCTTCTTGACCAGAAAAATATGTGAGGACACACTGCCTCTGAGGATTAAGAGACACAGGAAAACAGAGTGGGAGTTAACTGTAAGCTCCGGGAGGGAGGGAAGCCTAGCTAGCAGGCAGTCATGTACCAAATAGCAACTTTAGGGTGGCAGCTGCTTTCCCCTCCCAGCCAGAAAACGTAGCATTGTGGGATGGGTTTGCACCAAACGTGGAACTAAAATTGGAGCATCCCCAGGGGACCAGCAGCTGCACAAACCCGGCTCCTTCATTTGTATCTTTGCTCCTGGTGGATGTGGCGCAGAGCCGCAGGGATGTGTTAGCGGCGTGCAGCTGGCTAGCAAGACCGTATCATCCACTACATTTTACCTGTCAAATGGGGCATTTTGCTTCTCTTCCCATGACATTTTAGCTCTGCTTGAAAGGGCAGAGTGGTGGCAAGAACTTGGCTCTTCACCTTTGCAAGCTGGTGTGCACACATAATAACTTGACTCAAGGAGCTGAGACTTTGGGAAAAGCACCAAATGTTTATATGCCCTGAGATAAAATTGTGAGATTTGGCAGCACTGCTGCTCGGAGTGCCAAGAGTTGGTGGGGAGGGCACACCTAGGTTTCTCTTGATGCAGATTAGCGTACTTAAGATGACAAGTCTGATACAACCCCAAATTCAAGCTTCTGACCTGGAACACCCTCAAATCCCGTGTCACGCTATGCCAAAGAAAGGGCTGCGTGGAGCCGCTGTGCCAGCTCCCGGTGGAGTTCCCCTGGGAGACAGATTTGTGGCAGAGCCAACATACGCAGGGCAAGGTACAGGGCTGAAGCTGGCCTCGTGGACTTTTTTATTTGCTCTCCTATCCACCTTCTGGGATGAAAAGCACATTGCTTTTCAGACACCAGTTGGCTTTTGGTGCTCAAATTAAAAAAGAAACTCTGTTATGGAAAGCGCAGGTGGAAGTGGCGGACTGTCCGCAAGTGCCACAGTCACAGGTGGGAACTAGTTGCTGGCCCGCAGAGCGGCTCTGCTCGGTGGCCCAGCTCGGGATAAGGCTGCCAGCCCTGGCCAGCGGGGCTCGGGACGTGGAACAGCTCAGCATCAAAGAGTTTCGCTCTGACTGGAGCTGGGTAGCTCTTGAATTATAAATGCATGAAAAATACCAAGCATTTTTCAGAGTCGTATTTCAGAATTTTAATCTATCAACAGAGTAAAAGAGGTGAAGAAAGATTTTGCAAGGTGCAGGGTAAAACAGAGCAGAGAGTAATAAAATACTAGTTGTAAATGAGCCCAGTTGGAATGAGAGGCTCTTTATGACAGCTTGCCGAGGCTGTAGTGTTTTGCAAAACTGTGTGATAAACTCCAAATAGCTTCTCTGCAAATCTCTGGAGGCAGAACTGAGCTAAGGCTGGCTGCTGCTGCCACGGCTTTCAATGAATAAGCTCAAAATGGACCCTCTAGTGACAGCTCTGTCAAAGAATAACAATCAGATGCTCTCAAAGACGGCAACTTCAACATATATATTTTTTGTAAGTATAAGTGAACCTTAATGTGCCGGCTTTAAAAGAAAGGAAAACCTCAAAGTTTTCAAGGTGGGTGGTCAGACCACGAACAAAATAAAAGCGAGTGCAGATAGTACTGCATTTTTCCCCCTATTTAGTTTGCAAAGCACGATTCTCACTAGAATTGAGATGAGAACAGAATACAAAAATAGGTGGTGTTGGTGGGGGGGAGACAACTGGTTGGAGGTAGCTCTGCCATCACCTTCAGAAGGGAAATGTCAGGGGAGACACCATCGCTCAGCAGTTCAGGTGAACTGACTCCAAGAGGGAGGGCCCAGATGATTTTGCAAACTCACCGCTTTGACAAGCAGCGTGAAAATCATGTTTTGGGGCGATACTTCAGACTGCCAAAACCAATCGCCTAGAAATGGGCTACATCAGAACCAGATTATTACCTTGTGGTATTATTGGTTTCTCTACGAACACCTGATTTCATACCACCAATAAATTTTGCATTTGGAGACTGCACTGTGCCTTCTCTACTGAGCAGAATAAACAAGGAGCGTCTGCCTCTGACAAGGCTTTTCAGCAATGGTGTGTGGCACAGGTTAGGTGAATTTTCACGCTCACGGTTATGTTGGCTGAAATAGTGGTTCTGTTGCGAGTTAAAAGTCAGTTTTAGCTGTGCGACTGTCAGGAGGACTCCCCTGGCACTGAAATACCAAGAGCTCTTTCCCAGCCACCACGCAAGAGTTAACATTCCTGCGGTGGAAGCAAGGTGTCCTTTTTGGATTCCGCTCAGGTGTAGCTGCTCGTGCAGTTCTGAAGGAGCTACTGCTATTGCCAAAGGAAAATTAAAACAGATCTGGCTTGGCTAATAGAAGGCTATAAGTATTAATGGCTTTTTCTCAAATTGCCGGGAAGTTTCAGCCTCTGATGTGATGAAGACAGAGTATGTACAGACTTGTGCTGTCACGCTGTTTTTAAATGGTGGTATGCTAGGGACTGTGGTGATTTGCCCTGGTCTTTTGGCAAACAAATCCGCAGGGAGCGTAAGAGTCACAATAAGAACATGATCGTTACTTTCAAGAGAGGAAAGGACAATTCTTAGGCATTAAGGCTATTAGTTTGGGCAGTTATAAAAACAACATCGCTTTATGGACCTGGGTCTCAGAAGTGCTGAACAGTCACAGCTCAGTGAAATCAATAGCTTCTACTCAGGATTACTTAAATCTAGAAAACACCAACATTCAGTGCAATTTAATACCAGTTATCTATTAGCTTTTAATGGATGTATTTATTTTGGCAAAACTGCTAAGATATGTTGTCAAGAATGGGAAATTTTTAACTGTGCCACACAGTGGAAAATAAACCACTCAGACAAGGAAAATTGTATTAACAAATGGCGCTAAGAGCAAACATATTTACAAACCAAAGCCGAGCAACAAACACATATACCAGATGTTACTGAGATACAGATAGTCTGAATTGCTCAGCTGAAGTAGCTGAAGTTCTGCAGAGGGATTTTTTTTAGAGCATCTATTTGATGATGGATATCCTTGTTCTTGAGCAAGTTGTCATGGAAGTCAAAACACAGTGGTTTTGAAGTTATCTTTAAGATTCAGTGGTAAGTAACAGTTTAACAACTTTGGATAGATTTTCTCCTCTTTCTTCCACATTTGTTGGTAAGAAAGGATCTTCAGCCATACTGATGATAACTTGTTATGCATGGAAATTTTGGAAGGGACCTCACACTGTCAAATAACCACTTTCATCAAGAGGCAGGACTACCTCTGAAGTAAGAGAGGAAGGCCCTCCTTCCCTGTTTTTCAGTCCAGAGCTAATTAGCTGTTTCCCTTGCCTCAGCCTCCTTACAAGCCCCATGTTTTACCGTGGTTGAGGTAGTCAGCAGGGGCACCCACGTTGCCGTGTTCATTTGTGGTTGTGGCTGCACTTCCCACCCCCACCCCCCCGCAACGTTCCCTGCTTGTCTCCAGTTGTCCGCAATTGTGCCTTCAGCCTGGAGGAAGCATCCTGGTTTCCTGGCAGGAAAACCCAAGTGCAGAGGCAAGCCTAGGCTTTGCCCTCACAGTCCGTATGGATCCGTCAAGCTCAAGCCACTTGAGTCTGGAGCCTCAGCTCTGAAGTGGTACGGCCATTTGTGGGGGTATTTGCGCCGTCTGTGTCAGATAACTTCTCCCACAAATCCTCCTTGCTCAGCTTTCCTTCTCGTGGGCTGTTTCTCAGCATTTTTGTTGTTGACGCCTGTTTCAATTCCTTGAAAACCAAAATGAAATCTATCAGTCTTTATAAAAAAATCCCCAGTCAAACCTCGGCGAGTGAGTCCCCAGACAATTCCTGTGGCACGTAAGATGGGTTTCCTGAGACATGTGGAGTTATTTCAGGCCAGCATAAATGCCTTGCATGTGCTCAGCAGCTGGGAGCTGCGCTGATCTGTCCCTCGACGTCGTACACCACACCTCAGTGGAGGTGTAAAATTCCCACCACCAGGAAACAGCTAAAATGATTATATTCCACATGAGCTGGCAATGAGTCAGCAGCAGTTTGTCTAGATCAACAATGCAGCAAGAGCCTGGTTTTTACCTTGCATCAAATGTTGCCTGGTTGTATTTAAAGGTCCCATCAATACGGGCAGTGGTATTGATCATAGAAAAGACCTGGTGTTTTCCTTGTGAGGGAAAGGTTCTTTGTTAGGATGAGGGAAGTCACAGCTTTTTTTGCTGCTTGCCTTTGGCAGATCAATGAAATTCAGTAAATTTGCAGAACGCTCCTGGCATGGATCAAGCGCCACAGCAGGAAGACAGGTGTCTTGGTATTCCGGTGCTTAAAATGGCAGCCCTGGGGATGTCCCTTCCTTGCTGAGCAGAGGTTGCCAGTAAAAAGCCACCGTCCTCTGATTGCCTGGAGGCAGAGCATGGAGACAGGGAAAATGGAAGGTGCAGCAGGTGCTGTGGAGCTGATACCTGTTAAGTGGTGGAGTTACAACAACCCCCGTGGGTGGCTATGAAAAACCAGATTAAAAAGAGGATCGCATGTAAAAACTGGGACAAAGCTGATGTTGGGGGACACTGGGACGCCTTAATTAAGAAGTGGACTGTCAAGAAAGCCAGTTGGCAGCTTTCACTTCTGACCCTCCTGCACAAAGCCAGAGGTGGTTTTGGATGGCTTGTCAGCCAGGTAAAAGAAGCTGTCACTACTAAAAATACACTATTATTTCTACTTTAGCTTATCATACGATGTGTCTTCAGGGACTCAGCAGATGCCAGAAGAGAAATGCACAAGAAGAGCAGAGGTTTGTCTCTGAGCTGGAGCTCAGTGTTGGTAATTTGCCAGCCTTGAACTGCCGAGGTGTTCGGACAGAGACCTGAGGCAGTGCTGACGGGGTTAGGAAGCCCTGGGGAAGCTGGGTTGTTTCTTACCCGGCCCCCAGTCCGTGTTCCCCAGCCTTAGTGGGGAGAGCAGCTCAGAAGGGAGTGACTCAGCCGTGCTGCTCGGAGCAGGATCGTTAGGGCTCCAGTTTACCTTGCCAAGTGGCTTCACGCAGTTGTGCCCACACTGCAGTGCCCTGTCCGCACAGCTTGCTTCGGGCTCACACCGCACAGCAGCTCAAGCTCTGCAGCTCCCCGTGCCCCTTTGCACTACCACAAAGGTCTAGGAGGGCATTTGCCACCTGAATTATCTGCACCATATGCTTCTTGTCAGCCTCCAGTGCACTCAGGTGAGGAGTCCTTCACATTGCATTCACTCCGCAGACACTTTGCATGTTACTGGCCGCCCCTGCTGCTGACATGATGCGTGATACCGCAGCCGGGATTCAGGAGCTTGCTCCCTGCCCGATAGTGCCACTAGCAGCTGCCGAGAGTCCTGCAAGGAAAGAGGAGACTGTGTTGCGGTGTGTGTCTCTGTAAGTTGGTGTTCAAGGGCACTGAATGCATATGTTGTAGTCTCTGTGCTCCCAAGCATTGTTTTTTTCCACATGCCTCAACAATCTCTTGCCCCTGCTGCTCCTAAGTCCTCTTTCAGGGTCCACCATTCCCCTGCCGCTGTATCCCACGAAGTCCCCTGAAGCGGTTGTCCTCCCTTCCGTGCTTCCCTGCCCAGTACAATATATACTGTGCTTTAAAATTCTCCACATATCCTGTTCTAAACCTTGAAATAACATTTCCCCATCATGAAACGTGACGGAAGTTTGGCATTTTCCTTCTTCCTGTGCCCTACACCCAGCGAGGCTTTTCTTCCCACTCTGAGACCCCCCCATAACGCGTGTGCAACCTTCCCGGTGTAGACCCTGCATCCAGACGTCCTCAGGATGCACAGCAAAAGTCCAGTGGAAGCAGATCACGCTGTACCCCAGCTGTATAAATTTTAAGGCTGGGATAAATTTTAAGAAAACCTTCAAGAAGCCAGAGCATTCAGATTCAACTGGCTGAACATATTTATTCCCTCAGAAGTGTTGTAAAATATGGCGAGTCGTGGCTTGCAGTAAGAACACAAGTGATTAGGACATCTAGAGCCCATAGGTAGGTTACACGCCAGCACAGAAAGTGGCAGCAGCAAGATGTGACCAATGCAGGCTGACCAGCCTCTCTCAGGAGTCCAGAGAACACAATAAATCACTGTGTGTTTGGAACAGATATAGATCAGCCTCTTTTACCCAGGCATCCAGGAAACACATTTAATTTTTTGGCCTAATTTAGTACAATATGTATTCTGTTTTATAACAGAACAACTTAATTAATAGAATGTAAGTAAGGTCTCTTCCTCCTCTCCCCCTAGCATACCCGTGCAGCCAGCACTCCAAAATGTACTCCTTGAGGTTTCTTATACTCAAGCAGATGTCATTCTGGAGTGAACATGCCAGGGACTCTCTTCTTCTTCCCTTCTTCTTCACCTTCTCAGCGAAGCAAGAGGTGGCTGGCTGTCACATCTGTACCTCCAGGAGTTCAGATTGCAACTCAAACACCCGAACAAAAATCTTCACTATGTTTTGGCAATATTGTTAGGAAGACTGGGAGAACCTATGGCCCCTTCAAGCTGTACCTAGCCCAGAATTGCTTCCCATATCCCCACATCTGCTTCCCCACGCGCTGCCTGACCAAAGGAAAGCTGGGCAAAGGCAGACGGGGGAATGCTTTTGTGCTTCTGCACTTGCCGTTTTTACTCCTCTGGGAGGCAGCTGAGACAGGAGAGCATCCAGCAGGTAAGTGCAGGAGAGACACAGGGGAATATGGTTGTCAGACTGTGGCTACGGGTGCTCCTGCGAGGCTTCCCAGCCAAGTGCTAATCTGCCATCTCCATTCCTCTGAGGCATGATGAGCTCAAAACTCACAGCTGTAATCTTATCGCCGGTTTCTGCCTGAGGAAAGTAAGTTGTAATTCTCTGGAAGTATGGGTGATAAATCTGCCCCATTACTTGCATTTACTCTTTTGGCCTGGTGCTTCTCAGGCGGTGCGGCTCAGAAATGCTGCCTCCCCAGAGCACTGTCAGCAGACGTGGAGAGATGGACCACGAGCGCGAACACCGAGTCTGGCAAAAAGCACACTCTGTAACAGATGACTCTGGGTTCTTTTACTTTAATGATCATAATAATACATTTTATTTATATAGCACCTATTTGCATGGCAATAAGAGCAATATGTGTGCTTCAGTGAAATGAGACATGACAGCAAACAGATTAAAAACTACGATTCATCTTGAAATGAGGGAAAACAATCAAATGAATCACAGTGCCAAGCAATGGCAAATCATTATTCTTAAAACAGTATAATAGCAAAACAAATGAAAAATACAATGTGTAACGCTTTTTCCTTGTCTGACAGAAAATACTAAATAACATGGCCAAGCTCATGGGAACAGAGACCAGTTCACTGTTTAAGTTTTATGGAAATCCTCAAAAAAGAAATTATTTAAGTGGGACTTCAGCTGTGCATTATCTGTGTACTAATCCTCAGTACACACACAGGTTTGGACCCTTGCAAAAAGTACTATCTCCTAATCCTTGCATTCTTCATCATGTCACAAGAAAGAAAATGTGTTTTCCCAAACTTTAAGCCCCTTCAAATTTAACGGATTTTAAATCGGACAATAATGGAGCGGAGCCTATTAATATTGAAACTCCATTTTCTCATATGGAATTCATCAGCTTCCTCAGCCCTAATTAGTTTTCCCGAGGCTGTCAGCCGCAAACAATATCAATACTCTAGTCATCAATTCTGCTTCCTCCACTCATCTCCTCACCTATATTCATTACTTTTATTATTCCTGTCCTCCCCATCCCAGAGTTTCAAGCTTTCTCCACGTTTATGTTCCTCCTAATGACGCATCTTCCTGTAAGGCACCGAAAAAGTGATACAACAGTCTATATACAAATGAAAGAATCTTAACTTCAGGACATGAAAGAATCTGATTTGTCTGCAGTGGGAGGGCTGTGTATCTGATGTCCCATCAGACGCTGGCTCACTTGCAGGACCAGAAGAGTCTCTAGTTTAATGGGAGAAACTCTTCAGTCAAATTTCTAATAAATTGACTTCAGCTGCTCTGTGAAGCTCTCTTCATAGGAAAGCTGGGCTTTTTCCCTAGAATGTGCATCTTTAGACTTGTACGTATCTGTTCACTATGTTTTTCTACTGACCAAGCTCTTCCCTACTTAATATGCTACATAAACATCTCAAATAAGCAGTGGAATATATGGAGAAAATGTCCTCCTGGCAGGTGACAGGACCTGCCCTATATTAAGGAGTAGCAGCAAGAGCAGCACTTTTGTCAATTTAGAAAAGACAAAGGGTAATTCAGATTAACAAGGCTGCCCTTTCCTGGGCATGTAAACGTACAGCTCTGGATGTCATGAGAATGTATGAACACAGGGACATGTTTTTACCTTGTTAGCAGCTGGCCAGCTACAGTTTAATCATGCTGCACTCAAGCTGATGGCAAAACTCTCCTTGACTTCATGTGTCAAAATGTTTAGTTCTGATGTTAATGTATATTCACCCATTCCGTCAAGAGGAAAAAAAACAACAAACAGCATGATTCAGGATATTTTAGGAAAACCACGTAAGCGCCTTAAGCCCCTGGGTGCCCTCTGTTCCCTGTCACTCCACTACTGTTAAATTAGGTTCTGACATACAATCAATAGAAAGATGTGGGAGCCAATAAATAATGTGGGTAATTAAATTGAGGCACTGAAGTGCCTGTCTTTCCTGAACTTGGCCCAGAGAGCAGGAGGCCACACTCTGCGGTAAGTACCTGAAGTACCTAAACTTGGTGTGGGGGCAGAGGGCTTGCCCAGGAAGGGTTTGCAGCAGTGAACAGGGAGCACATGGGCACCCGGGGCTGGCTGATAGGGAATGCTCTGGCCACGCACCGGTCTTTCACACCATGTGCTTATATCCCTTGTGCAGGTCTCTAGCTGCTTTACAGCGACATGAGCAGCATTCAGTATTTTCCACTAAAATAAGAGAGAGGCACCAGGAGGAAACCAGCTTGTTGAAAGTCTCAGTTGAAAGACCCCAGCTAGAAAAGCTCACGGAAATCTGCTGTTGATCTAAGTTCTCAGGCAGGTTGTAGGAAGACTCACCTGGCTGCTTTCAGGCGAGCTGAATTTAAGCCCAGGCGTGGCTGAGCTCAGGGGTGCAGTGGCAGAGCTGTCAGCTCACACCTAGCCCTTGGGGGCACAGAATGAGAGCTGCTATATGTGTCATCTGCAGATATTTGTATGGACCAGGGACCTGCAAATTGTTGAAGGCAAATAAAAGATGTTTGCAGCTCTGCTGCACAAACACAGTTGCAGTGCTTCTCCCTGCCCAGCCCTACAAGCACTGAGCTGCTGCCATCTCATCTGGAAGAAGAACATTTATTTGGTGCAATCACATTTTTTCCAGTATTTTGCAAACCCAGCCAAGCCATTTCTTGACAAGGTTCACCAGACCCCCAGTTTGGAAAACCTTGCTGAAGAATCCTGTAAGAAATATGTTGTGACTAAGGTGGAATCTTAGTTTAAGCATTGTGTTGTGTGATTTTCCAAGCATTTTCCAGCACAAAAGCAGTCACCACCTGTCTGCAAGCCCCCACTGAGCCACAAATTGTGCTTTGAGATGCCCTTCACTAACGAGCTGCCATGTTAAGCAAGGGTTAACTGATTAAATGATCAACTTAAGGAAGACAATTTCAGCTAACCTAGTGATCATGCCCAGGTCAAAACCGTCATACATAGTAGGGCTGAAGAAGCAAAAGGAAGAGTGTGGTGTATGAGGATATTTATAACTCTTCTCGATTGACATTAATTAACTTGCCAACTGTACAAACTCACAATGAACCAACATCCTACAGAACTGCAGTGTTCCATCCAAAGTGGGAATATACTTTGCTACTGGGCTGTCAAACATATTCACAAAACACCACAATGCTGGGAAGTGGTTTTGCAGCGTGAATCAGTGCAGATATGAGCTGTACGTCTTGGCATGCAGTACCGGGGTTTTGCTCATTTGGTTATTTTGACATAGGCCACTTTTTGCCTTTCTATTTGTCTTTCAAAAAGTAGTAAGATACAGTAAACAACACAGAAAAAAAAGGTAAGGTATATCTTGGCATATGTGTTCATCATAGCAACACTATTTGGTGCTACTGAAATATATAAAGGATAAATACTGTTACTACTCAAATATGCCAGTTTAGGATACCAGACTAGAGAATTAAAATATAATGTTTTGACAACAAGAGGTGTTCTACATTTTCCTATTAAATATTAACAGGCTAATTTGAAAATTCAATATAGACATTGTTCATTCTGTACTTTGCCCATTCTCTATTAGCTGCCAAAATCTACATGCATTCTTGCTTTAATGGAACATCTGTCTTAATAGCCTGTATTTTGATTCCTGAAAGACAAGAGTCAGTCGTATGTTATTGTATGTTACGATTCAGATTATTTTGGAATGAGCAAGATAATTACAGGCCAATCCTGCAATCAGTTTCCTATCATAACTCAAAAGTGCTGATTCTGATTTCCATTGACATAAAGCAGTTCAAGTAAAAAAAATTGGAGTAAAATACTTTTTAAACAGGAAATAATTTTAATTTTTTTTTTTACAAGAGCAGGTGTGTTTTGCATAAAACTTTTCTGCTGGAAATGTTTCCTGATCCAAAGAGATAAATGAAGTTTGAAACTCCTACTGAAACTGATGAAAGCCGGTGTCATTAGGCCACCAGCAGAACTAGAAGGTGAACACAACATGTAGAAGCTTTTGGGTGCTGTCCATTCCATAACCTACCTTGGACATTACCTGTTTTCAACACTTTGTAAGAGTTATTAAAAATTCGGAAGGATTAGATCCTTGTTTTGGCTGTCCAAGTTATTGGTGAAACTTGATAAAAGAAATTTGAAACACAGCAAAAACTATTTCAGGTTATTAATAAAAAAAAGGTAAGAGAGAGATAAAGTTCTTCATGTGCCATGTTCTTCATGTCTCAAAAGCTGTGAAGCGCTCTCCCCTCCTTCTAGGGTAGCTTTCAGCTCTCCAGAATATAAATGAAGCATTCTCTTGTTGAGAACAGTGTACTATTTTCTCAATTAATAACATCTGTAAACACCCACATTTAATGACAACTGCAATTCATTTTCAGCTTCAAAACAGCATTTGTGATTTTCACTGTGAGAACAACTACAAGAACGTGAAGAGGATGAAAAATACAATCTGTTTCGCCCATACATTTTTAATACATGAAGCACATATTGCAATGCACTATTTTTAAACCTTTTTCATCTGTGATGTTCAAGTGTGTAGGTACAAAATCCATCAAGATAATACGTTAATGTTTAACAGTTAGCACATCAAACTCAGTTCTGAATAAACAGAGAACTCTCTTACTAACTTGAATCCATTCTCTCCAACATTTCTTTATACTGTCATAGCCTATTTACTTCACTCCGGTTTTGAAGCACTAATGTAATCTTTTCTTAATGCACCAGAAAACTCAAAAGCATTGCCATATTTCTAAGTTATCACAGTATACCAGTTTGGGACCATTTTTTATTATGCATTTATTAAGATCTGATAAAGTACTAGGCACAAATATAGAAAACTCTCTGCTGTAAAAGTTTGTACACTAAAAGAAGAAAAAATTTACCGAGACCATTAGAGTAGCACGTAAATTTAGAACACTTTTAAATTACTCTGTTCTGATTTAAAAGCTTTTCCCCCCCTTGTTTCAGAATGAGTGGAAACTCACTCTGAGCTCTGATGACGCTGCCTGAGTTCTGACAGGAAGAGCAAATGTCACCACACTGGGTTGAAACTCCTGCCCTTGTTAGATATCCACAGGGAGGACACGGGCACTCGAGAAACTTCATGAGGTGTTAGTTGGCAGCTTTCCTTCGCTCACTGCCTTCTGAGGAAGAGCCAGAGAGCTCATGGAAACAGTATGGTTCCCTGATTGTCCCTTGCAGGAACTAATCTCTGAGGAAGTAAAAGCTCTTGCTGAGAACAGCATCGGCTGTCTCAGCTGAGACAACTGCACTGAGAGCAGCTCTGTTACCTGGTTCCTGTCACCTTGGAAGAACCAGAATGCCTCAGCAGCTAAGCTCTGTGGGAAGTCTGGAAAACCGTGCTGCAGAGAGGTTACCTATCTACCTGTCTATCCATAGGTCACGGCTGAAGTATGTAGGTACTGGTCTAGCAGGTTTATTACGGGAGGGAGGGGTTGCAGTGGTAGTCATTCAGGTGCCAACAAGTAGGCAATTGAAGTCCTTCAGATGACACAAAGTAGATAAGACATCTGCACAGAAATGACAGTGAAGATGAAAAGAGATCTAGAAGAGGCTGGCACCTTCTGGAGAGACAGCTGGACACCACGCAGGCTGCCTGCAGTGTCAAAAATGTCTTAGTTCAGGCAACAGATTCCTACCCAGTATGACTCACGTCTTCCCATAAAGTTCTGTGTCACTGGGAAGAAATGCCATAATTTTCTGGTTCTCCCCACATGTATGGAACACAGTGTTCTCATCCATTTTTCAGGCTAGAAGCAGTCAATATGTTCTCAGTGAGATGCAGCTTGTTTCACTCCATAATGCACTGCAGTGAGGCACAATGTGCCATATTTTAATGATCTATTAAAACGCACCTCACATGCTTCAAGAAGATCAAGGTTGTGTAACTTTAGCTTCCCAAGAACTGTATTGATGGTCAATTAATACATGCTTTATTGTGTTCTGTTCTTATAATAATATGGTTCTCTAATATTTATCAATAAACATCCATTTTAATGAAATATATTTCAATGAATTAATTTTCCTATTTAGGGAAAAATAGATTGTAATAAAAGGAGAGGGCTTCTAGTGCACTGCATAATGATTTTTTAAAGCTGTCATTTTAATCTACTACACTGGAAATGTAAGTGATAATCACAAATCATACCTGTTGGGCTAAAGATTTCTGTTAAATAAAAATCAAACTCAAGTGTTTAGTTTAGATGATTGCAAATTTGCAGTCGGTGATTAATACACCACTAAAAAACAGCATTTTTTTAGCACTCCGTTTCCCTTATGCAGAGGAAAAAAGGTCATGCCACAGAAGATAAATGTATGAAACCATATGTTCCCTTGTGTTTCTGTGAGTGGAAGAGAGCAGACAGCTGCACATCCCAGCCATGGGATGGGTCCCCAGTAGGGGTTGCCAACTCTACATTGGCTTTCGGTTCGACACAGAAACACTTCTCCAACCCTGGAAGGACTAATTTATGACGTAGCCCCTATGACGATTTGACATCCCATTCTTTCTTACTAGGTCTTACTCCCGAGACTGTAGCTGTGAAGGACATGGCTCTGGCAAAGGGCTGTGTTTGCTGTAAGGGGCAGAGGTCAGCCTTCACCATTGGGGTTCCCCATTCGTAACCGGGAACCTCGGATCCAAACTTCTAATAACTCAAGTTTTTTGGCAGCTGATACCTGCATTCAGTGTTTGGCATTGTAAGCCTGATTTTGACATAGACTGCTTTGCAGCTGGAGGGTCTCAATTAATTTCCAGCCTGAGGAACAAGCCTATTAGCTGTCGGCTGCTGGCCTTACCAGTAATGGTGTGGGGTACAGCTGGAAGCACAAGCTCTTGTGAGCAACCGTACTGGTGATTTTAAAGTGGGTGCATCTCCCTTAGAAGCAACAACGAACGGAAATTCTGACCCTGGAGCCTGCACCCGGTGCTCAGTGGACCGTATTCTGTCCTGTATTGGGACAAAAGAAGTTGTGCCCAATCAAACAGCCACAAAGACAGTGTAGATAACCATAAACAGCGCAGCTGTAGCCTCTGCGATTGTACCAGCAGGTGCAGCATGCTTTTGAGACCTCGTGATATGGAAGCAGCACATGGCTATGTATGCTTTTGTATCCATAGAGTTGTTGCACCTGGCCTTGCTATAAGTCACTTTTGCCTCACCTTTGAGCCAGGTGTTGCATTCTTCAGACACCGATAGGAACCTAGATAAGATACAAATTTAGAAACCTGATCCCTGGTTGTGATTAGAAGAAATCAGATGGCCTTGTGACCTGGCCAGGTTTTGTGCACCACTTTCATATATTCAACCTACAGCTGAATACTTTCTTTACTTCTTGTCTTAACTTTTTTTTTTTTTTTCTGAAACAGCTGTGCACTGTGAAGTATCAATGGCATGTCCTCTTTCCTTCTCCCTTCCCCCCTCCAGATTCCAGAATTTGACTGGTAGGCTAAATAGTATCTCCACGTAACATGTCTGTGAGTTTATAAAGTAATTTGGTCTCTCTTAGGCTGAAGTAAAATATACTACTAGGCTGTAGGTAGTTACCACTATTATCTAGCTTTGCTTTGAGTAGTCTTATGCCTGGGAAACTACTGCTGCCAACTTTCAATTTTCTTTGCAGATTCATTTAATATTTTTTTCTTTAATGAGAAATGAAAAGCCAGGTAGGAAGGAAGTGCTATTAAAAGTCACTGGCAGTCTGTCAAAAAAAAAAAAAAAAAAAAAAAAGTTAAAGGATTTTTACCCTTGTATGATCGAACTAACTTCGATGTGGATTTCAGATATTGCTGTTTCTAAATTTTGCTTTTAAAAAAGTCCTAAACTTCACACCTTTTGATTTTTAGTAAAATCTTTCAGAAGTTGAAAGGAAGTCCTGTGGTGTGTACACAGCTTTTGAAAGGCATAAAATGCACCAGAACACCTAGGAGAGGATCTGCTAAAGTCTGAAGTCAAAACAAAAAAGAGGACCCTGTATGTAACATTGCTGAAAACTAAGAAATAGTTTACTATTTTTAGTAGTTTTATTCATAGGAGTGCCTGGGGATCAACAAGAACTGGAGTTTTAACAGATTAGGCTCTTTCAGACACAGAGTGAAGACAATCCTTGCCTTACAGAGCTTAAATGTAAATAAATAAGTATAAAAAACAATAAGGAAAAGGGTATACAGTTGATAAATATTGTAAAAAAGGATAATTCTTTTATATATTACAGTTTCCTTGAAATATATAATTACTTTGTGTGAAAGATCACAGATAATATTTTAATAATACAGTGCAATGTAAAACATTGGATAAAGATAATTTCCAGTTGTTTTATACATTATTCTCTATAAATGACAGAAAAACCAGGAATCCAAAGGACCTCAAAAGTCAAACAGTCCCAGTCCCTGTCCCTGTCTTAAGGCGGCATGAACCATACCCGTGATACTCTGAAGGTTCTTAAAGACTGATGATGTTGGAAATTCTGCCACATTTCCTAGGTAATGTGCAAAAACACACCTTGCATGAGCCAGTTTAACCAACAACCAGAAATTCATCCCTACTAACAGCCTTTGTCCTGTGAGAAATGGTAACCAGCCTGTACTTCCCCTTTGGCAGGTGCTGCCCCACATTGTCAGCTTTGTTCTCGGTCGCTTCATCTGCCAGAAATATGTCTGAGGCAAAAGAACTGAGAGCTTTGTCTATAGCTCCCACAGACAGATTTGTATTTTTCAGCTCCATACGTCTGTATTGTAAGTGTCCCCTTGCCCCAGAAGAAATTGCACAAAGAGGTTCAGGAGGCCCAGTTATCCCTGGCTTTCCAAAATGCACTCTGCAGCAAAAGTGGTGCTTTGACTGGACATAAAAACCAGAACAAAAGGATACCATTTGTCCTACAAGCCAACTTTTCTCAAATGAGAAGCAATTTTGTGAAAGAAATTAAGTGCAGGAACAAAAAATACGGGTTTGGGGCCTGTTTAGAGAATGCAGTATAAGTAATCAGACTTTAAATGGAGACATTGTGTTACATGTGCCTACGGTCAATTACATTTTTTTAAAGCCTGTTTTGCTGTAGTGGTCATAATTGGATTTCTCTCAAATACTTTTAGGACAAACAGGCTTAAAACTTAAAATTACATATTACAGTCTTGAAAGCATTTGAAAGTTAAAGAGGAAAAGGAACCAGAAGTTATGTAAGATCCATAGCGGTGAAATAATTCCTTAACTACTCTTCCCATGATATCACATTTGTCTAAAATAAGAATCTGATCCCTAAATGTGGTTGTAAGTAAAACGAGTCCTTTTAAAAAAGTAAAATACCTAATCAGCATTTATTTTTCCCTTTGTTCCCCTTTCCAATCCATGTATCTTTTTAAACCACCTCATATTTTTTCTTCACTATTTCCTCTTCATTTCCTCATTCAGGCAGAAAAGTGTCCTCTGATGCTGCTGTCATCTTTGTCAGACTGACTTGTGGGTTTCTTTAAATGAATTTGCCATGGCAGGTACCAGGGAACCAGCAGCAACGCTTGCTCCTGACAATGATTATCTTCTACTAGATTTTCACTGCAGACATCACTTTTTGCTAGCATCCCATTTGAGCTGGAGACACGAACGGCAGTGTATTTTGTCTTGAGAAGATTTGCAGTCAAAGAGCTTGGGGAGGAACTGTCTTTTGTAGCCTGAGCTACAACAGCACCTTAGGGAAGACAACCTTGCAGTCTGAAGCTGCTCATGCTGCTCATTTCTCTGTTTTAAGGGATGGTTCTTCCTGCCCTTAGCTGACTATTAATTATGCCTTGAGGCGTGAGGATACAGAATCTCTCTGGCAACACTTTCTGTAAGGTGGAGAACGCGATCACAAAAATGAGCTGAGTCTACTCATGTAGGCCGCTGAGCCACGACTTCTCTGATTTGCTTAGGTTCACAAATGATTTGATTCCCTTGAGTTTATTTGAAGATTTTAATTAAAATTCTCTTCATAGGTACTCTGATTTTATTGAATATGACAAAGATTTCTTGGGACTTGATTTTTGTTTAAACTAGAGTCCCTTTACAGCCATCATGTAGTGTAAAAGAATTTTGAAGTGGGCATAAATGACATCATTTTAATAATGTAAAGGAAACCTTAGGGAAAAGGAGAATGTCTGTATTATGTTTCTCTGGAATTTCATCTTTGTGTGTCTGGACCGAAGACAAGATGGTGAAATAGGGGAATTTCTGCATTTTCTTTCAAATTATTTTCAGATATGAGTACCTTGTCAAGAGATCTGGCGAGTATTATTTTCAGAATTTTGCCATGGCTTCTCTTTTACTCTGAGGACCTTCTTGTCTGGGAAAGAGGCGATGGAAAAGGAAAATAATAAGAAAGTTTCTGGTGTCCAAAGAAGACTTCAAATATGCAAGCCTTCCTCCTAAAGCTGTGCAGCCAAGAGTGCATGGTTGCTGAGGCCAAAAGGAAAGCAAACAAGGGGGAGTACAGAACTACAGCCAACTTATTATAGAACAGCTGGGCAGTTGTAGCTTGGATTCTGGTGCAGGCTCTCCGTATAATTTATCATTTGATTGGATAAACCATATATAACAGAACTCTCTTCTCTCCCTGTGGATATAGTTCCTTTCCCCCATATTTTGTATACAAATTGTGAACTCATTGAGTCATTGAATCATTGAGTAATTCAGATAGGAAGGGACCTCAAGAGAACTGTAGTTGAATCTCATGGTCCAAGAAAGGACAACTACGAGAGCACAACATGTTGCTCAGGGCTTTTTCCAGCTGAGTCTTGCAAACATCCCAGGATGGAGACTGCACATGTTCTCTTGGCAAATGCTTCCACTGCTTCGTAATGATGACAAAGCTTTTCTTTATCTATAGCCTGAATTTCTCTTGATTCCATCTATGTTTTTTGTTTCTCATCCTTCAGTCATGCACCACTGAGGAGCCTGGCTCCACCTTCCCAATAACCTCCTCACAGGCACTGCCAGGCTGCTTTTATGTCCCCCTCAAAGCCATCTCTCCTCTAGGCTGAATAAGCCCAGTTCCCTTAGCATCTCCTCACTGGCCAAGTGCTCCAGCCCCCAGTCACCTTGGTGGTCGTCTGCTGAACTTGTTGCAGTTTATTTGATGTCTTTCTCGTATTGAGGGTCTCAAAACTGGAGGCTGTATTTGAATGTGGTCTAACAAGTGTCAAGTAATGGGGGGCAATGATATACTGAAGTTCCTCCTATATTAATAGAGCCTGGATTGCTGATGATCTTCCTTGCTGCCAGAGGATACCCCTGGCTCATGGTCAGCTCAATGTCTACCAACACCCCCTGGGCCTTTTCAGAACAGCTGCTGCCCAACCAGGCAGACACTTTTCCCCCAGCCTGGATCAGTGCAAAGGGTTAGTCCATCACTAGTGCAGGACTCAATGTTTGTCCTTCCCAAATTTCATGAGGTTACTGTCGGCCTATTCCTCCAGCATGGCAGCCCTCCCCACTGGTGTGTTAACTGTACCCTGAACCTGGTCTCATCTGCAAATTCATTGAGCAACCATGACTCTGTCACCTCCTCCAGGTCATCGTTAAGGATGTTGAACCGGACTGGTTCCAGGACAGACCCCTGTGGTACCTCACTTATTACTCTTCCTACTGGCCTCTGGGCAGAGCATGGTCCATTAACCACAGCCTTCTGGGCAGGACCATCCAATCCATCCAGTTCTCCGCTCATCTAGACTGAAACATGTGAACCTGGGTAAAAGGACATTGTGAAAGTCAGTGTCAAAAACCTTGCTGTAGTCCATTAAGCCTTTTAAGACTTGCTTAAGTGTTGACATCCACGACCCTACGCTCATCCACAAATCTAGTCATTTTACTGTAGAAATGCATTCAGATTGGTAAGGCATGATTTGATCTTTGTAATCCATGCTGTCTTTTTCCAGTCGTCTTCTTCATATGCCTAGAAATGTGTTCCAAGAGGACTTGCTCCAGGATTTTCCTAGGGATCTAAGTGAGGCTGTCCCTCCTGCAGTTTCCCAATTTGTCCTGTTGGCCTTTTCTGAAGATGGGTGAAATATTTGCCTTTCTTCAGTTGTCATGGACCTCCTTTGCCGTCTCTTACTTTTCAAAGCTGGTAGAGAGCAGCTTTTCAAGGACATCAGCCATCCCTCTCAGCTGTCTCAGATGTGGCCCTTCTGGTCCCAGGGACTTGGATAAGCTGAGTTCTTGCAAGTAATTCCTGTCATGATTTTCAACTGCTGCTGATACTTGTCCTCCTCACAGGATCACAGAATGGTTTGGGTTGGAAAGGACCTTCAAACATCATGTAGTCCGCCCCCCCGCCATAGGCAGGAGTACCCTCCACAAAATGATGTTAGTGAAGAATGAGGGAAAGATGGCACCGAGTACCTAAAACATAGCTGTGCCTGTTGTCATTAAATCACCTACCCTATTCATTTTATGTATCTTTTGTGCCTAACTCTAGATTCAGGATGATAATGTAGACGGTAGATCCTTTACTGAACTTGTTACTGAGACCCAAAGATTAAACAAAAAAGTTTTAATTCACTTCATTTAGCTGGACCTTTTACAGCTCATGGCCATGTAGTCTAGTGAAAGAAAGAAGCTGAATATTCTTTGTATAAGAAAGATTAGCACTTTTTCACCTGTGAAGAAATCTCGAAATCATTTTTATGTAAGCTCCTCTCAGATTTTTAGATTTTTTTTGTCATTTAACCCAAATTTCAAGATGGAGATGTGTAGAGGAATGAAGCTGGGTTAATTAACAATATACAGCTGTGGGCTGGCTTCAGGGGCAGTGGGCTGGCTGATGTGGAGAAGGTGCAGCTGTGGCTGGTTCTGTTAAGTAGTTAAATAGCTCTAAGGGGGATGGAAAAGGAGCAGCCAATGAAGAGAGACCTGGAGGAAGCAGAGGGAGGACAGAGAGTGCCCTGGAGGTAGGAGAGACAAGGAGAAGGATGCAGGAGAGGCAAGAAGCAGGGTGGACTGGCCTGGAGAGGATGAAGAAACAGCAGGAACCCTAAATGAACTGTTGAAACCTTGTGGGGGATTGGTGGCTGTGCCGGGGCAAGGTGTGCTAATTACTTATTGAAGTTAACCTGGTATGGGATGGTAAAAGCCTTGTTGTAGCTTGATAGTTTTGAGTGCTGCGACAGAGGTGAGGTTGTGTTTTGGTTTTTTTCCCTGCTCTGAACAGTATGTGGGCTGAGAGTTGAGAATGCACATAGGTTGTTCACAGGAAAAAAGAATAGGTCACTTGAAAATTTGCACATTTAAAATAAAAAATCTTTGAGGTAGGGGTCAAGGAATCACCTACTCCTTGCATTTGAGGTGTAGCTTGTAGAGAGTTTTTTCATAATATAGGTTTTTCAAAGGATGTTGTTCTACTATAGTGCTTCCTCTGCCTTATAAGAAAAAAAAAACAAAACCCCACCAACTCTTAAGGAGTATCACATTCATATACAGAACATAAATTTTGCTGAAAAAAATAGCTAAATATTTTCAATTGTGGCTAATATCATTTCTCTGATGCACACACTGATGGAAAATAAAATTCAAGTATACACACAGAACACCTACAACAATATGTTCAGGCAATTAAAGAAAATGAAGAGTACTTCCAAAACTAAATACTCCAAACACGTCATATCTGTTCCTAGCTAAGAACTGATCATCATTTGGGACTATGCCTTTCTGCCTAAACCACTACTGAGAAGCACATTCTGCAGCATAACTGACCTAACCAGAGGGCAATGTGCACTTGCAACCTGCAACAGCTTAATCAATACCATTCCTGTGTCCGGTCAGTGACAGCTATTTTTGAACTGGGCTACCAGTCACAGGTGTTAAAGGGTTTTTGACAGGTTTCAGATAGTACTGCACTTAAGTAATCATGTTCAGGGGAAATTTTTTATTTTTTTTTTAAATGAACTCAAGTATTGTAATTCTAAAACTCTGGTAGAGAAGAGTAGCATAAGAAAATTACGCTTTTTTTCTCTATCTGGCCAAGTACAGCCTCTATTCTCTGGTAATGGTAAAAGCTTGTTGCTTTAGAAGGCTGTACCTCTGCTCCCCAATAATAACCTTGCAAATTGTATAGTGTTGTATACAGTGGAAAGATTTTTCCTGACCCCGCAGGGAACTAGTGCTGTGAAGCATGAGATTTGATTAGCCTTATTATCTTAGTTTGCCCAGTTACCAATGTTGTAAGCTGCCATGAAATTATCCACCCCTTTTAAAAATAAAGCCATACTATTTGTCTTGATTATCTCCTCCTGTGGAGTTGAATTCCACATGCAAACAGACCTCAGGGATGAAAATAGCATAGGAATTAGACCTACAGCCTTTTAACTCTGTAGGTACTGTCTCCTTTTATTCTTTCATGTTGCCTTTCCCTGTAAATCAACATTCTCCTAATCACTGTAGTTTTGATCACACCCCCACTCCCCTCTGCCCAAAGCAAACTGGTATTATTTAACTTTCAATATTTACTTCCAACATTTGTAATCATCCATGTGGCCTTTTAATGACTTCCTCTGGGATAGTTCGGAAAATCATGCAGTTTCCTGTAGATTTTGCTGCTGTTGCTGGATCTTTTCAGAAATATTGGATGATGATTTGTGTATAATCAGGAAACCATACTGTATACCCCCACTGCCCCCATCCCAGCTCATTTCTTTGGCACAAAGAACTTCATTAAAAAAATCTGTTTTGATGACAATGATCTTGGATGGTATGCCAGTGGATATGTAAGTTATCATCATAAGATTCCCAAATGGTGATAAACACAGCAAAGAATCTGATACTTTGTAATTTATCAGGTGATGAAGATGGCCTGTTTTAGGGGTTATCAAATAAAGATGTAGTCTTGACTTCCATCTCTTTGAAGACTGATCATAACAGCTGATTATCCAAATCAGACACCGGTAAACTAAAAGTACACAGGACACTGGACTTGCAGAGTATGCCAGAAACCAGATTAAAACTTAATTTTAAAAAAATGTACTGTCTCAAAATCCTTCACTTTAAGTGCTCAACATCAGGTCCCCACAACAAGTAAATATAAAGAGGGGAGCTAAGTCTAAGAAGAAGCTCTTCTGTGGGTACCTCTGTTCATTTCATCATTAAAATAGCGATCAGAACAGTGACAGAGGTTTCAGAGTTCAGACCCAGAATTCCACAGAGCATAAGGCAAAGAAAAAGTTGTCATAGTTGACACCAGCCAGTAGATCATTCTTCCAGTAATAAGCAAATGTGGCAGTGCTGGTGATGATTACAGGTTTTGTTTTCCATGTTGTACACCCAGATCTGTAAAGGGACTGAAAACCATCATGCTCCTTCCCACATTTTGTACACTGGGGTGTCTGATCCTCTAACCCTTCTACATCAGGGTAGGAGCCCTAGCAAAACCAAAAGACCCTGGAGAAAGACCTCTATCATGTTACTTGTAGCACCAGCAGAGAGATATCTCAGCATTAGCAACTCTAGTCTCTGCAGTTTCACAGAGATGAGCATGAGACTTCATAGTAAAAGAAACCCTTTGCTTGAGTGAGATCTGTATCATCAAAGGCAAAGTTCAAAGCTCTGTAGAGTCATAAACTCCAGCTCAAGTGAGTACTGATCAATCAGCCCAAAAGTACGAGGGCTGGGGCTGACCTACCGTACAGTCTTTATGCTCCCCAAATCCTGTGGCTAGATAGAGACTGAGATAATCCCCGGCATAAAGCAACTCGGCTTTGGCACTATTCTAACTTATGCCTGGCTGACCGTGATCATTAGCCAGAAATTGCTGGGGCATAAGTCAGCCCTGGCCAGGTCCCCTTCTTCGCTGCCCTAAACTGGGAATAGGGTGAGGCTTGGCTGAAGCGCAGTAATTGCCCATTAAATGGATAAGAGAAATCTACAGTCGTTTTGCACTGCAGGAATGATGCAAAGCTATCAGATTGAGCTGTACCATCAGGGTCCTAATGACTAATCTGGGGTGGGGGATTTCTGTTATGAGCGGCATGTGAATGCAAGTAGTCAAAAGCCAAAAGGATATGCTAATTCCTGCCAGAGGGTAAACATCAATTTCTAAACTCTTCTCTAAAACAATGTATCTCTGTTTCTTCCTTGACCCTAATGGGTCAAATGGATTAAGCAGTGGGCAAAAAACGGTGTGTGAGTATTTGGGGGACATTCCCTGAAGGGCTTTAATAGTCAAATAGCAGCTGCAGAGGCCAGAATGAAGACATTTGAAAGGCTGTGGAGCAGTTGAAGTACTTTGTGTTTAGATATTTCTGTTACAGCCAAAAATGGGCTCTCATGTTTCACAGGTTTGGATTCAAGCTTTGAGCTGAACTGTAATAAGGAACCTCTAAGTTTTGCAGTGAAGTAATTTTCTTTCATTGGCCACACAGGTAAAGTCAGGATATCATGAAAGATGCCAGCATAAATTGCTACAGCCCTTTCTCCTTAACAGAATAATGCTCAGCCTCCTCAAACGCAGGGACTGTAAGGGAAGAAGTCAACAAGATGTGGAGTTGTGAAATACAGGACACAATGACAATTACGAATTTTGTGGCTCTGGTTCAAAAGGTTTTCCATTAGAACGTCACAAAACATACACGAGGAGCAAAGGAGAGAGAAAGATTTGGAGTTATTTTTCAGGGAGTAAGGATTTTTTTTACATCTGGCTGTTTTTCCATTTGTAGCTGCAGGGGTTTGAACACGGAAAGGGTGGCAGGTCATTACTTAGCTTAGAATCCCTCATGACATGTTAAGTTTCCTTTCAGTTTAATAAGGAAAAGATAACTGCTTGTGAAGCAAATTACCAAAAATATGTTCAATTTGGACTTCTTTACTGAGAAATCGCAGGAGGGCTGTAAGCGTTTTGGACCCAGGGATGCATAATTCCACATGCCTGTGAAGCTCTCAGCACAGGGTAGCTACTGTAGTTTGAAGAGTTAGTAAAAATAATTCCTAAAGGAATTTTACATGCTGGTTTCCCAAGATGAGGACAGAAGATCTTATTTACTTGATGCATCTTTATTGGTCTGTCTGAGAGAGGTTTTTCATCTGCTGGCTGCTGTTCCACAATTTCTTTAATTATGCCCATCATACATACGCCACTTCTTTTGATATCTTTGGTGGCATAAAAATCAAGTTATTTGTTATCTGGTAGGAAAGCACAGTCTGAACCTGTTAAAATAAAAATTGATACCTAGTAGGTTTTCTGTTCAAACTCTACCCCCACATAGTTCTGGCTTTCCCTTCTCCCCAATGCCTCCCAAAGCAAAAGCCAGTGCAAATTGCAGACGGCTTATTATTGAGGATTACCATATGTCACACCAGGCTATCACGTATTCTTAAAACAGTATAATTAAGTAGATTACAGTCAAACTGTACGCTTGGATTTAAAATTGTCTGGAAAAGTTGGTAACAGAAGGAAAAAGTGAATGAAAACAAGCTGAGGAATGAGGTATTGTTTTGGATATGAACATTTTCTTTCCTGGAGCAAATTTTACCCTTAGCTATATGATCCAGCTTTAGTGAGAATTGCATACACGAGACTGACTTAATGTTTGCAAGTAAAATTTCAGCAAGTCTGGGAGTATCCAAAGGTGAGAGTCTTCACAGAGTCAACCAGAAGCAAAAAGTAAAAGCTGGTCTATTATCATTGTTCAAAGCAAACAAAATGTTTAAAGCGAACGGTGATCAGAAGTGCGGGAAAATCAGTTTTTCGCTGCTGTTTCTATCTCAGTGGTCTTGGGCGTTATTACTGTCAGGGGAAATTTCCACTCCCCTTCCCCTCTGAAATATTTGACTTATCCTCCGCCAGCGTTTCTCTCGCTCGGTGACCGAAAAGGCAGCGCCAAGCGAAACGCTGGCGCGTCCGCCCCTGGACCGGGACGGGGTCCAAACCTGCCCTGGCAAACACCGACCCCGCATCCCGCGCGGCGTGCGTGTGCTCCGCGGCGCGAGCGCGGGGACACGGGGCGCCCGCGCCCCACCCGCTGGCTCTGACACGCCGCCGCAGGCACGGCCGCCCTCACACACGCGGGCGTTTACACGAGCACACGCGTGCCCCTCGCACACCCGCTCCCGCCCTGGCACACCCAGGCGCTCTCCCCTTCACCCGCGCAGCCCCGCGCGCTAGGTGCGCTCCCACACGGCCGCTGCCAGAGCCTGCTGCGCTCTCACCCTCACAGGCACGCACCCGCACACGCTCGCGGGGGCGGTCCCGCAGGCGGGCAGCGGGGCAGGCAGGCGGCAGGCGGAGGTCAGGCAGCGGGGCGGGCGGGCAGCAGGCAAGAGGCAGGCAGCGGGGCGGGCTGGGGCCAGGCAGCAGATCAGGCAGGAGGGCGGGAAGCAGGCGGCGGGGCGGGCGGGGGGCAGGCGGCGGGGCGAGGCCAGGCGCGCGCGCCCCCTCAGGCGCCCAGCCGTTTGCTCCGGGGAGGCGGGGGAGGTGCTCGCGCGCCACCGCCGCGGAGGCCGCGTGCGCGCGCTGGGCGGGCAGGGGGCGGGGGAGGAGGAGCGCGAGCGCGTGTTACAGGAACGCCGGCGGCGCGCGCCGAGGCGGGCGCAGAGCGGCAGGAGCGGCAGCGGCTGCGGAGCCGGCGGGGGAAGCGGCGGCGCTCCTGGCTCGCGCTCTCCGCCAACCGCCAGCTCGCGCGCCCGAGTTCGTAGATGGGGCTGAGCGGCGCCCGCTGAGGAGGGGACGGGGAGCGGGAGCCGGTGCCAGCCGGTGAGTTGCGGTACCGGCGAGGAGGTCGCGTGTGCGGGGGGGAGGGTTCGTCCGCCCGCCTCTGCCTCCCTTGGAGCCGGCGGGGAAATGGTGGTGGGAGGCGGGGTCCCGCAGCCATCCCGGCCGAGCCGCTTGCCCCGAGGCCGGAGCGGGGCGCGCTGCCCCGGCGGAGGGAGCCGCGGCGCCCCGTGTGCGTGCGGCGTGAGGGGGGAAGAGCCGCCCGCCCGCCCGCAGGTACCGGTGCCGGGCGGGCCTGCAGGGGAGCGAACATGGCAGCGCCGGAGCCGGGGAAGAGGGATTTTTGCCCCCAGAGCGAGGATTAACCCTCCTCCTCCCGCCTCCGGATGCGTCCCCGGGAGACTCGCTCTTCATCTGCCGCTCCGGATTATCTACCCGCCCACCCTCCTTCCCCCACCCCCTTCCCGGTATTTTCTCTCCTCCTGGAGATTATCAGGATTCCCGCCCCTCCCTCTCCGGGATCCTCCGCCTCCCCCCTCCTCCGCGGGGATTATCTCCCCCCTTCTCTGTCGGATTAACCCCCCCCCCCCCCCCTCCCCGCTTCGCTGTCCCTCCCTCCCCGGTTATGCCCCTCCGCAGCCTCGCCTCTCGGGGATTATCTGCTCGCCCTTTGGGGTGATTCCTCCTCTCTTGATCTCTGCCCCGGCCTTTCCCTGCTTATTTTCCTCCCGAGGAAGTCATCCCTCCCCTTCCGTCTGCTTCGGGCTGGGGAAAGGGGGGAAAACGTGGTCGTAATCGGGTGGGCAGGAGTTTCCAGTAGTGCTATCATCTCCTGGTTCGCTGTACTAGTACTACAGGCAAGTGGATGGAGGTGGTAGGAGGGGCACCAGGGATGCACAAGGTTTGTGGCAAGAGTTCAGCCGCTGGCGTTGTGCTCCGCATGCAGGAAAATTTCTGCACCCTTTCTGCGATGTCACAGATGTTGGTGAAAGAGCCTATCCGGATCGATGCTTTATAAAGACATGCACATGCATGGCTAGGTGGTGGTGGTGGATATCGCACGTTAACCAGGAGCTGTGCTGACGAGAAGCCAACAGCCGCCTAGTTTCGTGGAGGAAGGTGCAACGTACAGTAGTGGCATTACAATGTAAGTGGTAAGGTTCATGGATGACATTGCTGCTGTCCAGGGGTCAGAGCTGGCTTGGATAGCTTGTGTCTTGGCTTTCAAGGCAGTTGGCTTAGCCTGTTGCCCTGTGGTGAGGAGGAAGGAGGCAGGTGTCTTTTGCTTAGGCGCTGGTGCTTATGTGGTTCATTACTATCAACATGCTGGCAGAGGAAAAATTTGTTCCTAAAGCAGGGAGAAAAGGTTTATCCCATGTATTTGGTTCCTGTGTAGGTTAGACAATTCTGTTCTCTTTACTCATGGTTTTACTGCGCATGGGATCGCTGGAGGAGAGTTGCAGATCTTCTGACCATTTTATAGCACAAGGCCCAGGATTATATCCATTAAACTTCCCCGATTTGGCTTTGAGAGGAGGAGAGACTGTGAGAAATTGTAGAGAGGCTGGGCAGCTATAAATAGATGTCGGAGTAGAGGAGGCTTTGAAATCTTAGCATGCTGCTTCTGAACAGATAGTGTCTGTTAAACTGGTTGAGTTGACACTAGCATCATAATGTTTCCTTTTATTTGTGCCAAGGTGGCTGATGTTTAACACTTTGACATGTGACTGGACCGTGCAACATCTGTCACAAAATTCTTCTTGAAGATGCCAAAGAGAAAATTCTCGTTTAAATGAAGCGCTGATAATTGGAGTCTAAGTTTGAGCTCATTTTAATGTGATTTTTAAAGGACTCTTCAGAGAAATCTTTAATTTCCTCTTCCCTCCCTTGAAATGTTTGGAATTGATGATCTCTCTCTCCTTATTTTGTTCTTGAAGGATTGCACTATATAGAATACCTGAGATCCATATTGCTGTGAAAAATCTGCAGTACTGAGGCATGGTGTCATAATGCTGGTACCATTGTTAGTTTTTGATTTCCTCACCTTTTCTAGATGAGACATCTTACTACTCTCTGTTGTTAGGGTTTGGGTTTTTTGGTGTGTGTTTTTTTTTTTTTTTTTTTTTAATGGAACCTTCAGCATCTAACCAAAAGTGTGTATATTCAGCTTGTTTGAATTCTGCGTGCTTGCATTTGTTTCATATCCTATGGATCATTGCTGTTTCAGCCTGTCTTGTCAAGAACCACTTAATATGAAAATTATTGACAAATATACTGTACCAGCTATGTGGAATGGTGTCTGTTCTGCTGCTATATTAGTGGGCTAACTGTGCGTACTAGAAGTCTCTAAAATGATTGAAAAGCTGTTGCAATGTATGTGCAATTGAATGTTTCTTGAACTACCTTCGTGTTGCTTTTTTTTTTTTTCATTTGAACAAATAATGGAAGCTAGTAACTTAAACCATGGCTTAATCTTATGTTTTGGGGTTTTTTAAATAAAATAAACATGAGAAAGGAAGTAGCGAAAACATACCTGGCTAATATGAAGGAGTTTTAATGAAGGCTAACAGGATGAATCTGCAAGAACCATGATTTAGGACGTTTCATATTCAAAATATAAAATTTTAATCTGATCTTTTTTTATGAATTACTGTGTATGCAAACCTCAGGGAGATAAAAAGGAACAGAAATCTAGGCAGTATAACTTACTAATTTTGGGATTTTTACTTGATGTTTAACCACAGTAAGAGCAGGAAAACCAAATAATTACCAAATAATTTGGCAAGCTTTGTTTTGAGCTGTTAAGGATGTGATCTGATCATTGTTCTCAAACACTCAGCTTCTTCAGTCAGAATCAAGCTCCAGCTTGGTATTGGGTCCCTGTGTTGGGCATTTCTATGTGCAGAAACAAAAGTCAGTGATCTGGGAAAAACTTTATGGTACCGTAATGACAGGCAAAAGACTCTTTAGCATGAGTCTCTTCATATAGTGACTCAGTCCCTGAATCATTCTGTTTTTCTAAAAAAGAACAATTCTGGCTTTCTGTATGTATTTGTAGAAATTACAGTCTGAATGCAGTTTTATAAAAGTTAGATGTTCTGCTTTAAAATTACTCTTTCTGCTATAGTTAAAAGTGATTTAAAGTTCTGACTTGATGTGACTGTCCCAGGCTCTTGTGAGTGCCCTTTGATCCTCTGTGCAGGACACACATCTGTAGGTCAGTGAATTTTTTTCTTATGCTGTAGAAAAGAGTGAGGAGTTTCTTTTTACTTAAGAGACAGATATGCACTTGGAATTGCCATAATGTTTGTGGTAGTATTTCAGATGTTGCAGTCTCTATCCAGATGTGGAATTAATTATCCTGTCCTAAGATTTGAAAGGATAAAAACTACACACATTTAAATAAAATGCCCTGTTGTGTTCTGTGTTTAAGGTAAAAACGGATAAAAATTGACTTATCCTGGTTTGAAGGAACTGACTGAGGTAGCGATGATGCTGTTAGATGAGGAAACAGTATTTGCTGCAGGAGTACCACAGGATGGACAGATGGGTTCTCAGCACTACCTACACCTGAACTTGCTTTTTGCTGCGTATTGTTTCTCTCTTTCTTAGTCCCCCCATGTGTCATCTGTCTGTTCTGCCCCCGCCCCCCCCCCCCCTTTTTTTTTTTTGAGTTGGCTTTGAATGAGATGCTCGTGGTTGTTCTTTTGAGGAAAAGAGAGCCAGTAGAGGAGTTGAGCTGTAAGGGAGAAACCTCTGACTTGCAAGCCAAACAAGTTACTGTACCAGTAGGAAGTGCATGATGTAAGTTCTGTAAATTCTTTGCTAAGGCAATTTAGCATGGGATTGGAATGGGTTTGGCCTTGCACATGTAGAAAAAACTGACTTACTAGAAATGTCCTGCAACTGGAGTGGCAGTTCCACTATTGGGATTATTTATGTGGAAATATGAAGTAGAAAATGATGACAGGGGTTAAGAATGAGTCTGTGAGAGGGAAAGTGGATTTACTGTCCTTCACAATAGAAGAAGCTCATAAAGGGTCCTTGGGGAAGAGTGAGTTTAGTTCAGGCTGACATGTGAGGGGCAGACTGAAATACAGATGTGCCGGTCACAAATACTATTAGAGGAATGTAATGGTATGTTTTCACTGACAGGAAAGTGTCAATGTGTGACTTTTTATCACAGGATAAATATTAGATGATGGTTGTTTTGGAGTGTAAAACTGATTTAAGATTTTATTTGTGTGCTAGCTAGAAGGCAGTACCAAATATCTGGACTAGTAGGTTAGTGGCTAGCTCGGTACGATTGTGACTGAAGTCTTTCTAATCTGAGTTCAACACTGTCAGAATAGTGTTTCAGATTTTGCGGGGAGGAGTTAAGATAGTTTTGAAGTTAAGGTATTCTCTGATGCCATGGTCATTATAGCCATCTGCAGTGGGATCTCAGGTTGTACTACAGCAAAACTGTTGTCTTTTGCAGTGGAATAAACAAAGCATCATCATGTTAGTGTGCTGTCCTGTGTCTTAAAAATTGCTTTTTTCAGAATAAAGCAAGCCTGAATTATTTAGTTACAGCTGATGTCATTCCTACAAGAATAATGAAGACAAAAAAAAGAGAAAAAGAGAGGTTGGGAGAGGTGTTCTTCCATCTCAAAACATTTACATTCCTTTTTTGGGTTAATTAGTGTCTTTAAAATGATGTTAAGTGATTTCACAACCTCTGTTACATACTAAAAAAAATAAAATTGAAAGTGGGGGGTTCTCTGCTTTTACCTCATGTTTAATTATTTTCAGGGTCTCTTGGGCTTAAAAAAAGAAAAAGGTGTTGCTTATTGAGAATGCTTCATACTACCAACCATTCTGTGGCTTTTACATGCCAGTTGTTTGAAGAACTTTTTCTAATTCGTGCAAGCATGGTGGAGATTAGCAAGACAGTGAAATTAGATGACATTTCAGGTTTATTGGCAACAAATGTTATTTAAGGCTTGGGTATGAAATTTTAAGAGTATTGACTAGTTTTGCATTCTGACAAGCAACTGTTTGAGAGTGGGAACCTTGGAACCTCATGAAATCCATGCTGAGTGTGGGGCATGTCTGTGATTTCTGCAATTATTTTTTTTTTTGGGGGGTGGGGAAGGAGGGAGAACACATTCTTTGCATCTGACACAAAACCATTGCTCTTACAGCTTTTGATTACCCAGATCTCAAAGGATCAAATTACTGTGTCAGTTGAATTCACTTTTGCAGTAGTAAGTGGAGACACAACGGTTGATTTCAGATAAGTTTAAGTCTTTACTTTTTAATTCCAAATATTTTGTCAAGATACTGTTGAAGTAATGGAAATGAGGAGGTAAGAAAAATAGTTTAAGTTCTTATTTTAAGATCGTTCATTTAAGCTTCTTTTGCTGAGGTCGTGTTGACTGATTCCTATTTCTGTAGTAAGTGTATACTCAGTTGGTTTTAGTTTTCTAATTAACACTTTAAATTTTAAAGATTTAAAATAAATGAAATTTATTTGAAAAAAATAATCACCCACTGGTCAAATGTACATTGATGAAAGGTTAAAGTGATGCCATTTTAAATATCTAATCACAGAATGGAGGAAAGTAGTTTGAAGGTAAATGGGGTAAATAGACTGAGGGTAAAAAGATAGGGTAGAGCTTTTGCTTAAGACTAATAACACAATGTCGGGGAGCACTCAAATCTGTAGGGGAGTGAAAACCGGTAGGGAGTGAAAGAAAAATGTATCAGCTGTTCTGATTGTGTTATTACATTCCTTGATGATTTAAAAAAAATATTTGATTGTATGTTCATTCATTAGTTGCCAATGTTATGTTTGGAGATACGCATGCAGCTGTCATGAGAGTTTGTATGTAAAACGTCTCAACTTTTTATGTAACATTGATTTTTTTTTTTTTTTTTTTTTAACAAGTCAGTGGACCTATTGGTGAGTCAGCCTTTATGTATCTTGTTAAAATTCCACCCCATCCCTTTCCTGATCCACTGCTGAAGTTTACAGAAGTCCTTTTGGCAAGATGAAAGTGCTTATACAGCAGAAGTTCTGAAAGTGGGAAGGCAAGCTGCAGTCTACTGAATGAAATAAGGAAAAAGTTTATTTTGCCTTTCCAAGAAATTCTGGCTTATTGTGTTGTGAACTATTGTACTGTAGCAAAGCACAGCATCCCTGGGCAGAAATTGCCGGAATTATATTGTGTACCATAGTCATACTGCTTTTCACAGCTTCAGTTGCGTTTTTCGGGTCACTAGGAGTGCAGGAGGAGGAGGTGTAATTAACAATCAGAAGTTCAGTTTATGCATTCATTAGTAAAGAACGTGCGGGCAGGAGAAATTGTTAAGTGAAACTTAATGTTTATAGAGTGTCTGACTGTAAGGCAGTCATCTGAATGCAAGTCATGCATATTCAGTTGCTCTTCCCAGATCTACTGGTACAGTTTTGCTGCTTACAGTAGATTTGGTAAGTAATAGCAAAATGGGATGAGCGCTGCTTGATTTGGTCAGTTCTGATCAGTGAAGCTCTTTTATATAGACCTGATCTATGCGGTATGTGAGCAACTTCCAGAAGCATGTTGCTTGATGTAATTGCCATTTGTTATGTGTGATCCTCCCTCTGAGGACGCTGCTATATGCGATATTTAAAGCAATGCTCAGGTGAAGCTTACTTGTGGAGTGGAACACTGGTGATATTTGGGCTGGCTCTGTGATTTCTATTTCATTTTTTCATAGCTTTCTGCAGGGGGCCCCGCTGGCTGCGTAGATGAAATTTAACCTTGGCATGAACCTGTTGTGTGAGAGGAGTCGCCCATCGTTAGCTCTGTGATAACCTCATAGGTGTCTTTAGCTCAAGACTGATAAAGCGGACACGCTACATTTGGAGCCACTGTTCTTTGGAAAGCAAGATAAACTGATAACCAGCGTTACTGGGTTTTAAACAGCGTCTCTGTAACATTAGCTGGTCACGTAGGGGTCGTGATGGTGCTTGGGTTGCTCTGATGGTTGAGAAGAACCCTCGTCCTGCTGCCGCTGCCTGCAGGGATCGTGGCCATTTCATGTTCCCGGGGCTAGAGGGGAGAAATGTTTGGGCAGTTTGGATAGTCCATCCAGGCAATGGATAGACTAAGGGAAGCGCTAGGAGAGCACAGAGGAGTTGGCAGTGAATTGTCTCTTCAGTTTGACACGTAATTAGGTAGGAAAAAATCTGTCCGTGTCGTCGTCCCCCTAGCTTCCAAGATGTAGGTCTTGGGGATCAAGACATTGTTAGAAGAGTAACTGGTGAGGAGGGTAAGAGGCGTTGGGTGTTGTGAAAAGGTGTAGGAAGGTGGGGGTTATTTTGTTAATTTCAAGTTCCGAGTGTCGAGGCCGAAAGCGGGAAGCCGGGCCCCTGCGGTGGCGCGGAACCGTGGCTCGAACGCCCCCTCTAGTGGTTACGCTGCGGCATTGCGCTGGGGAGGGCTCCGCGGGGCCGAGGTGCCGCTCTGCCCCGGTGGCCGTACGGGTGCCTGCCGGCTCAGCCGTGCGCCGCGATAAATAAGCTGGTGCCGCTTAACAAGTAAGGAACTAAAGACATTTAAAAACCCCCACAAACCGTTGTAGCCAAAACTTGATACATTTAGAAATCATGGTTTAGTAACTGGATCAAAAAAGGAATCTCCCGTCCAGTGTATTCCTTGGGGAAGTCGCTGCAGTCCGTTTGCTGGCACTTTTTGTGCTGGAAGCGTACAAGTGAACTGCTGAATGGAATTTATTAGCTATGAATTGAAGTGTATGCATTTAACTACCAGATCTTGGCAAACAGCTCTGCAAACAACACAGGCAAACTAACCAACAGCAAAATGAAATGCGTAGTTGTTACCAAGTTCTACCGTGCAGTTCTCCGTCTTAGGTCAGGTTCCACGCTGTTACAGTTCAGGACAGCTGCGAGCAGCAACAGTAAAACTGTTTAACAGGGGCCTTCAGGAGAAAGTCCTTCATTGGTACTAATGTATAGAAAATGGAAAAGAGAAAGCTGGACTGTTCAGCACCTGGACTCCTAATAAAGTGGAAAGTCTCAAGATGTGTTGTAAATCATTTGAAATTTCCAAGAAAACTGAGTATTTCATACCTCACTCCAAACTTCTGCTATTGTTTCGCTTTATTTCTTTTTAACTGTTCAAAACTTGAGCTTCTGGCTCCTAGTAAAGTTCTTTTTTGTAGACAAGACATAAGGTTAGGCCTATTTTAACCAAAATTATTTTGAGACAGTTTTGTATCACATTGAGACTGTCAGCATGTTGCTGTTAGGTCTTGCTATTAACTGGAGATGTTGAATTAAGACACTTTTATGTGGACTATTGAGTTAGAGCTTGTAAGAATACAGTTCTATTTTTTTAAGGTAATCTTATTTGTAAGGTACTGACAAAAACCTATATAGAGAAATTTCCAGTGAAACCAGTAGGAATTTTTTCTTTAGAGTTACAAGAATTAGTCTAATTACAAATTTAGCCAAAAGTGCTTTTGCAAGAAGTTCCAAAACACTGCTACTTAGCTTAGAATGTACAGGCACTATGTGGAAAAGTGGAACTGTAAGTCAGTTCATGCTTGATGTCTGGTGTTCCACAGTCTTACCAGTTACACATATGTTTACTACCACCTACAAAGACCATTACACAGAATGTGGACTTTTGTATACAAAATTCTTTTCTCAGTATTCATGCCATTCTGAAGCTTTTACACGTTTCAAATTAAAAAAAAAAAATTAAAAAATCCCATGGCCCACCCCACCCCAGGCATAAGTGATTTTACTTTACAAATATAATTACTGTACTTCCAGAAGGTAATCTCTCTGGACAGCCATAGACTAGTTTGAATTAGATTACTCTGTTTTTTCCTCCAGGGTGAGTTAGTACATTGAGTTTTATTTCTCTGTAATTACTTCAAAATTTAGATTACTTTTAATGCTTACTATTCTTCCTTATTACTAGACTGGGATAGCTAAGAATACTTGCATTCTAAAGGTTAACATTAACTTTTTTTTACCTGTAATTTTATATTCTCCAGCTAGATATCTGCTCTACTCCTCACTTAGTCTCAGTTGTAGAGTTTCTTAGTTTGGAAATACTGGAAATACTCACTTAATAAGCAGAGGGTAAGCACACTGAATCTTTCAGTTGTGACATTTAAGTAAGTCTAGTTAAAGCAATGTTTTTGTTAAATCTGTATTTCCAGAATTCTGTGTGTGCAAACTTTTCATGTAATTTGGCAGTAAGCTGCGTGAAGAAAACAAGTTACTACATTTTACCTCTATTACGAAACCTTGGGACAGAAAGCCAGTCAGTATGAAATAAACTGAGGAGCAGAGTTAGTCTTGGGAGGTACTACAGTCAAAAAGTTGTTTTTCCCATTTTGCTTTATGAACTTCAGCGGGAAGGGCAATCCTCTGGATAGTTGATTGTGAGCCACAGTGGTACACTAATTCCAAAATGCAAATGCTTTTATATAAATGGCCTGTTTCTATTTGGAATTTAAGAAGTAGCATTAAGCATTAGATCAGAGAAAGCTACGAAGATGAATTCGTAAGTGAACCTCATTCTTTGAGAATATAGTGCTGCTTGAAATAGGCAGGAAGAAATCTTTGGTGTTTTAAGGTCTCAGGACGTGAGTTCCTGTTTGTGTTGAATCCAAGACTAGCCAGGGTATCTGTAGAGGCAGTTCATTTCAATTCTGTAGTTGGCATCTGCTAGCACAGTGCAGGAGTGTTATACAGTAATGCAAGATTTGTTTGTTAAATGCTTTATTGGGTAAAACTTGTTACTCGCATTGTCAGTGAAGTCCTACAACCTATCTATGTAACGCTTGAGTCCATTACAGACCTGAAAGTATTTGGGTGCTCTTTACTACATTGTTTTTAAATAGTGAGAACTGTCATTGGATCAGACTGAAGGTCCATCTGACTGACTCCCTTCTCCAATATGCAGTGGAACTTGTCAAACTGTTCAGAATCTATCAGGAGCTCCTGTTAACATTATCTCTGAGCAGAATTCCAAGAAGACAGAAGACGTGAATGTCTCTTGATGAGAATCAGTTGGGACCAAAAAAATTAGTGTCTGGATAGCTAGCCTTACATTCAACTTCCAGAAGGTGGTAAAGCAGCGTATCATAATTCCGAAGCGCCTAGACATCATTAGCCAGAAACCGGTAGAGAATTTCATTGTGCTAATCTGCAACAGTGGCAGGATCCAAAACTTAATGTGTTGTTCACGACTAAAATAACATCTTATGTAATTTTCCCTGGGCCTGCACATTAACAGCTTCCAAAAAGATCTGATTGCTTTGCAGAGGGTATTGAAAACGAAGACTGCAGAATGGCTGATAATGCTGGATGTGTAAGACTGAAGGTCTCCAGAGTGTCCATCCCCTTGTAGACAACAAAGATAACACATTTGCCACCCTTTCTCTTTTTCTGTTTTTCTACAAGTCATTAGGGAGCCAGTATAAATGCAAGGAGTGATCTAAAATACCAGGCACAGGTGGTAAGCAGCCGTGGTTATGGCTATGTATAAGAAAAAGATTCCTACTCTCTAATATTGCACAGAAGAAAGACTCTGCATCAGGACCTTTCTCCTCTTTGATGTGATCTTGCTCTTTGTTGAGATATTACCCACTTGAACTGAACGGGGTTGTTGTCAGTAATGAGTTGGAGCTGGCACTCAATCCATTAAATGCTCTTTTAAAAAAATTGTTTTTGTTTGTATGTGTGCATGTGACTGTATACATACATACATAAAAAGAGACATTTTTATATTTTATATGTATTTGATAAGAGTGTATGTGTGTATAAATACAGAGATACTTACATATGTATCTTAAAAAACAGAACACTTGTCTGTAAAGAAAAAGCCCAGTATCCTTAAAGTGTCTAGGAAAGTATAAAACCAAAGTTAAGCATACATGCTGTTTTCTCCAGGTAGTCTCCCAGAATCCAGCTAATGTTTAACTTGAAGAATTTTTGAACCAAATAACGTTTGTGGGTTGTTTATGTAATTCATCTTGTGTGCTTTTACTGTTCAAGATGTTTCAGTTTCAAAACTAGTCTGAACTTCTTCATGGACTAGTATTCATATATAAATAGCTACTGTGCACTGAAGATCAGTTTGATTAAATGTGAGAAACTTCTCCTTGGACTGGATTTACTCTTTAGTTTCTTTAAATAATTGACATGGATTTTCTCTGAAGTGTTTGATAACTGAGATGTGATACGTGTATCATTGTAGCCTGCTGTGAGGATTGAGCCAGTACTAGTTCTTGTTTTGGTAATAAAGCTGGTGGTGGCTTTGCAGCAAATTAATGATTACCCATATTTGTAATTTAGGAAGCATGTCAGACAGACCAGGATACCCACAGATTGTTCTTCGGTTGGCCATTGCTTTGTGCTGCCTAATGATGTGTCCAGATGGAACAGCAGAAATAGATGTTTGGCCTCCAAGCACTGCAGCCTGTATACCTGTTGACATATTTACCTGCTCTCCAGAAATCTGACTGCTGCTGTGTGACGTGCTCCTTCTGATCCCATCTGCCACACAGGCACTCAGCATAAGGTGGACCTAGTCTTGGCCAAGGTCTTGGTGTGGCTTTAAAGGTTCTTCTGCCCTCACTGTGGGGTTTTAATAAACTCTGAAAGATAAAGTGTGATGGGCCTAAACAAAGAACATTTTAATAGTTTGAATTTTGGGTTCGTTGGTCATAGAGTCCTTTGAACTTACACATCTGTGCTGATAACAGGTGGTCACCTGAAGCTAAAGGAAAGACTTCTAGATTAGCAATAGAAATAGTCTTTCAAATCAGACTGACAATATGGTCATAATCATCCCATGATTATGTCATAATAAATCCCATGCTTGGAAACAGAACTTCAACCTATCTGTGGAAATGCAGAAGGAAACATGTAAGGAAAGAGTGATCTGTTTTAGATTGCTGTGATTAAAAAAGAATTCTTCCTAAGGTTCCTCTTCACATTGCTCTATATCCAGAATTGGGAACAAACTGTAGCAGCTGGCTCATCTTTCACTCAATTTGGTCATTCTACAAGTAGCTAGCAGTTTGTTATATTCAGTATCACTTGGAAAACACTTCCAAGTTTGCTGTAATACCCAATTACTTTTAAGCTTCTTGATTCAGTCTCTGATGCAAGTAAGAAGGATGGAGTCAGGGCTTCTAGACCATGTTGTGTTAACAGTGAACAGGAGATGTATTTTGTTCTGTCAAATCAGCTTGATATGAGATTGTAGAATTCAAGCAATGATTGCCATACAGAGTAGAGGCCTCATGCTGAAGAAATAGTTTCTGCTACCTGTTGGAAATGTATGACAAAGACACAGATGTAAAGAGTTCTTTCCCCTTTGCCTTTCAGTATTTCATCTTTTAACACCTGCTGGTAAAAGTCAAGGTTCTTGTGTTTTACCCTTTCATCAGTCAGTTGAAGACACAGTAAAGAAACAGTGCCCCAGTATATTTTTTTTTTTTAAAATGTCTAAAACAGTATTTTTTTCAAGGTGACTTTCTTAATACCTTTGAACAAGAAGAGCATGCACTGGCAAACCCCTAATTTAGAATAAATGGAACGTAGAAGTTCTCAGGCTTGACATAAGTTGGGAAGTGTATAAAAGTAAGAGCAGTTCCGTTACCAAGAACTTGATCTAAGCTTTTGAGGTGCGCTTTCTTCTTGGGATAAGAGATTCTGATAGTGGTAGGTAAAACAGATAATTGGATATTTTTTTGTTTTGTTTTGGTAGTTTAGTAATAATGCAACAGCAGAGTTCAGGAAAAAATGACTAACTTTTCTTAATCCCAAGTTGCACCAGTACGGTAGTAGGTGTTCGTCTAACTATTGGTACATCTTGCTCAGAGAAGTGGTGACAGTATACCTAACTTCTGTTCTCAAAAACAGCTATAGTTTGATCTTCTGATGTCTTGAAAGTGAGGCTTGACTCAACTTGTCTCTTCTCTTGCTTGAGAAATAGAACCTTTGGAAGAAAATTGGGATCAAGTGCAGCATGCATATACTTCTTGTATAGAAATAGGAGAAGAAAAAAAAAGAAGTAAAATTTACCAGCTGTACACTGAATATTGTCCGTTCAAGTGATGTCCAAAAATACTCTTGTGCATCTGAAGATGTTGAATGCATCATAAACCTCAGCTAATATTATCTAGAATTACTATACTTGGTTATCTGTGACCAAAATTAGAATCCTGCTGCAGCTTTTATTATGTAGTTTTTAGAGTTCATTGGCAGCTTCTGACTGAGTTAACAAGAACAAGAAAGGAAAAAGAAATGAAGAGCCATCAGGACTCTAGATTCTGGCCAACTTTTAAAATAGAATTTAAACATGTTAGGAAGATCTCTAAATTTCTATAGCACAGATTTTTTTAAATCAAACTGCTCATCCTTGTAATGCAGCTAAGCTGCCATTTTGAACGTTAGTCTCTACTCTTTTTTTTTTTTTTAAGCATTTGGTATACTTAGGAAACAGGAGGAATACTTTCTTGAACAGAAATAGGCAGTGAATGGAAGGATAGGGAAAAAATATTGAGTATATATGAGTATGAATAACCTTTGTGAACCAAGCGGGTTAATCAAGAGTTATATACTATGTGACATTTCACAGTTTGTACTTAAGGAAATATATGCAAATACCTCCTGTCAGCCTCCTTTGAGGCGATCTGAGCGTATAAACCTCCGAATGAGTCTTTCATTCAAGTAGGTCACTTCCTTCCTTCCTTTTCGCTCTTTCTCTCTGGCTTAATTCCCCAAAACAACTTCAACAGATGACTTAACTTTGAAGTCCCCAGGACGACTTACCTGCTTGCAGCTGAACATACACTTAAATCATTTCAGTAATACTTCAGCAAATCCCACTTCTCTGTAATGCTGTCTAATGAACTGTTCTAAAGGCAGTAGGCTGAAAAAGGAGCACAGTGAGTGGCAAGTTGAACCTACTCAGCTTTTGGAACCTCTCTCTATTTCCCATCAAGGAAGGAACTGGAAGAATAGGGTCATCTTCCATGTAGAAGTGCCAGGCTGTACACATGAAGATGACAGGCCAAGTGTGGTTCCTGGGCCATCAGACTGAACAAGCTGTAACCTGTTTAACATTCTTTCTTTGTCCTTCTGAGCCACTCCTTTTGCTGTATCTGGTTTTTCTAACTTCATCATGATGTATTGCCTACTTTCCAGCCATTTTTTTTTTACCTTTATTCAATACATATCCAAATAATTAGCTTTTAAATAGCTCTTCTGGACTTCTGGACCTCAAACAAAATTTTAGTCTTGTTTCTGTGTTGGAGAAGTGACCAGCTTTTCTGTGTATCGTAGGGTTTAAATTTTGGTTAAATATTGTAAACACTGATGTTGGGGGGTGTGTGCATGCATGTGTGTTATGATGGCTGGTATAATTTCAAAGTGTACAAAACAGATGACTGCAAAAAACCCATGAAAGTTAATCAGACACTAAGATGATGAATTTCTGCATCTTAGTGGTGGTTAAACTCACTAAAATGTATTTTCTGCCCCTCTCAAAATTATAATCCAACAAAAAACTTGAAAGGATTAAAATCAGCTAGTTCTGACACCTTGTACAAATATGCCTCAATAAAAAGTGCTGTGTCTGTAAGTTTGTTTGAGGTACTCTTATTGTAATGTCTGTCTTTCATGCAATCTATTTCCCCTCCTTAAAAATCGTAGGACACTGTGTGTTGCATTGACTTTGCTGTTTGCACTGTAGATTCAAGTAAAAATTTTTAGGGAGAGCAAGAATGTCTCAGATGCAGTTGCAGTGGTATTTCTGCGTTTTGAATTTATGGCAGAGTCTTGCAGCTCTACATAACCGGCAAATTTGTGTGCACTATGCACTTCTCGTCAGTCTTTGCGTTGTTTTTTTGTATCTATCATACAGAAAACCCTATATCCGCCTCTTCTTAGAAAGCCCCATAACTGAAGAGCAAGACTGGCAGATTTACTTTGCTGATTTGTTTATTTTATTGAGTCTTGAACTTGAGATGTCTCTTGATTTAAAGTATCAGGAAGACTGTCTGACATATGTGCCCATGCAACACTGTATGAATGTTCCTTTCTCACAACAAGATGCCTGTTTAGGTTCAGGTATCTGTCTAGAACAAGAACTGTCTGCTGAGTGATGAACCTGGCTAAAGAAGAATTAGGAAAACTGACAGACAGTGCTTTATCTCTAGGTCTTTGGTGACAATCCTTTAGTGGAAGGGTTCTACGGTTTCCTGCTGTTCGTCAGTATTGTCTTCAGAATGAATAAAAATATAGGAGTTACATGGAGCCAGAGTATGGGTTTACAGGTAATGTCAAAGCAAGAAAAGCATACCAGGCACAGGAGACCAGGAAATTACAAAGCTCCTTGGTGTACTCAAACTTGTTCAATGTGTTAACAATTCATTTATTAAGCACAGGAAAACCACAGTTTTGAACACACGTGAAATTTATGTAATTGCATTGTGAATTTCAAGTAAATAGATTCTATACTTTAAAAAATTATCATTAGACTATTTAATTCTCTACTTTGAGTCATAATTTAATCCTATGTTGAGCCAACATGATGCAGGCTTGATTATATTTTTTTCCTTCATAGCCCTTGATGTCTGTTGTTCTGGAAGGATCATGGTTCCTAACCCGGCATTTCTGATTGTATGTGGGAGGGATTTAATTAGGCTATTTTTAGAGTTATCTCCACTTCTGTTCTGTTGGTGGCACTAGTAAGTAATTCTGACTGCTGATACCCTAGTAACTGGGTCTCGAAACTTGTGCAAATCTGAGAGGTTCCCTCATCAAAAAGCAGTGAGGTTCTTGGCTCAGCCAGGTACTGCTTGTACTAACATCTTCCTCTCTTCTCTCCTCCCATGCCTTTCTTTGAGACATCTCAGCAGTGGGGGAAAGAATAGAAAAAAAGGACTTGGGTCAAACCCAAGAGAGTGTGGCTTTTGTTGTTTCACCATAAACGGGATTGGAGAGAGTTAGCATATGTATGAACTGCTTTCAAGAAATTGCAGTTTGCAGTCTAGAAAGAAATTATGTTAAAATTTCTTTAATTTTTTCCCCTTTGTAGACTTTCTCATTTTTCAGATGCACTCAAAAAGCCAAGTTCCATCATGGCCTCATTTTTACAAGAAAACAGATTATAAAAGAGGTCATGAACTAAAGTAAAAGTTGTGGTTTTAAACATATCTGCTTTCAGATATTACAGCAATTTACCTGTCTCAGAAAATGATGAAAAATATAAAATATTTTGATAGACTTGATAGACTCTATTCTTTGACTTAATTTTTGCAGTGGTGTGAACTGTCCAAGAAAAGTTCAGCTGTCTCTACGTTTGCCAGAATTTCTTTCGAAAAAAAGAAAATAATTGAACTGAAGATGTGCAGAACTTGACTTGTGCAACAGTAATTGAGGGAGCGATTTGTGTAATGTTGGTGACTGGAAGTATGTACTTGAATAGTTACTGCGATCAAAGAAGAGAAATAAACAAGTGAGATGACTGCGTTCCACTACAGTTATTAGGCTTTGTGTGCTTTCATATCAACTGGTGTGGGCTTGGTACAATAGCAGCAGGTTATATCTGGGCATATAGCCTGTTTATAACTTCCCACTTAATCTTTAGCTCTGTCAGTAAGCTGTACTTCATTTCAGGGCATTCTTTGGACACTGGGAGTGAAGCCATCAGTACTTGTTGGAAGCAGGATTTTTGTTCCTATACAAAGCTGGTCATTAAATTTCTAAGCATGAACTATATTCCCCTTTTTTTTTCTGCAGCCTTTCCACTACTCTGAAGTTTCAGTTACGCTCTTGAGTTTCTGTCATCTAGTATCCCACTTCCCAAAGGAAGAATTGAATGGAAAGATGTTTAAAACTTAGTGTGTAATTCGAAAACTTGTAACTATTTGGTCATAGGTTATTCACCATAAGCCTTTACTTAAAAGTTCTCTGGTTTTCTTCAGTTAGGGTGATAGAGTAAATGACTGAAAACTCAGAAGTTCTGAGGCAAAACTTAATGAAACCAAACCTGGTATTACAAGGAAACAGAGTAGAAAATCTCAGACTTGTCCGTATTGTCCGCATGCATCACAGGTACAAGTGCAAAATACTGTTTTGAAGATACCCTTTGCATTTTCTGTTCCTGTGTCCACATTACAAACCACAAAGTCTGGTCATTCCTGTTCACAGCAGGAAGTTGGAAACTGACATGGAAGTGAAGGCGGTGAACAAAGTGAATGTTTGAAGTGGAAATTTCCTTAAAAAGGTGTAGTTCTTAATGCAAGCTGTCCCAAGACTGGAAATAACTTTTTCCCCTGTTATTGTGCCCAGATATTCTTAAATTGAAATTACATTTCCCACTTTTAATTAAGCATTCGTGATCCTAAATAAATCCTGACTGCGTATTGGGGGAAGTAGTCTGGGAGGTGAAACATATGACTTAAGTGCAGTGTGGCTTACTCCATGGAGTTTTTAATTTCCCTTCAAAATCTGACTGTCAAGGTGATCTTTTTATTCCTTTTCCAAGGTTCTTGAACATACCACTTAAAGGACTAAAGGAAAGTAACAGTTGAGGATATTGGATAGGTGATTGCGTAAATCTTGACTATGTTAAATTAAAAGTTTAGAATAGAGTCTTTTACTAGGGCAGTGACTGAGATTCATTTTGGACACTCTTGCCAGTCAAGGAAGTGTTTAGCATGCCATCATGTTTTGCCATCTCTGTATTAAAGTCAAAGGTTTTATGTGGTACTTTTTGCCATTTAAAAACATCAGTGATGTTGTTCTGCAAACTCTTTTGGAAAAGCCATTTTCTATCCACTGCGTCATTACTAATATTCCAAGTGTGTTTTGGTGAATTTTCATTGTAGGTAAGGCTTTACCTTGTGTCCTTAGAATAAACAAGAACTGTGTCATATGACAAGGGTAGTAAAGAAAACATTTTATTTTCTGCTGCAAGTCATCCTGAACCATAACAATTTAGCAACTTGCTTTCACAGCTTCCTGATGTTTGTTTGGACAGAGACGGGGAGTGCTTGCGTGAGATAATTTAGTTTAGTGGAAGTGGGAACATTAGAGTTTAGGCATGAACTTCAAATGAAACTACTGGAAAACGTACCAGGTGATCCTGTAAAATTGAAAACTGAGGTCCTGGGCCAGAGATAATTTCATTTAAATTTTGTATTTTTTGCAGCTTTATTCCTGTCTTAATTTTTCCACTTGCAAGTTGCAATGCAGAGGAAGACTTTCAGTGAAATTAAGTAGACTCTGAATTAACTGAAAACTTCCCTAAGGAAGTTTTGCATGGTGGGTGTTTTTCCTTCTAGAAAATTGGAGTAGCTATAATAATCAAATATATTTTCTATTTTAAATTAAAATAACTTTAATTTTTGATTAAAAAATGTGTTGAGATAGTTAAGTCTTTTCTAAAGTGCTTTAATTTATTTTGCACTCTAAAAAGCTGCCTTGTGTTTCTGTTTTCTGCATATGAATTTATTGAGCAATTTTCAAATGCTTGTGCAGCATCCATAATAGAACCTCAAATAAAAATATTTTTATGTCTGCATTGATGCAGATCTAATTTAAATACTCCAGTGTTTTAGGTTGGAAGGGATAATTCAACAAACACTTCACAATAATAGAAGTCTGAAACATGGCATGCGTGAAATGTTAATATATGGATGTGCTGTATTAAAAGGGCATAGGTGTAGCTTTTGAAGTGGCTGCATCATGATGGGGCAATCAGATTTTGAAAGTGCTGTGTTTGGACGCTTTCATTTAAAAAAGCATTCTGCTGCTGTTATAAGACTTGAGAATGTGTTAATACAGCCTTACTTAAATAGATATCAAAACTCTTCATCATAAAATTCTTAACTGTTAGATTCCTTAGTGTCTCCTACACTTAAAGCTGTAGAAGGACGTAGTGTTAAAAACAGCAAAAGCATCCGGATGAAAGGTGGTTTCTGGTGAAATTAATTGTCTAAGTATCTTTTCTGAAGCAAAAAAGGATCAAAACCAAAGTGCCAAAAACTGATTTGAAGCCCAGAGTAATAGCAGTAGGGCAAAATATACATGTAGTCTTTTGCACTGAAGGAAGAGGACACTTTGTTCAGCTACAACTTTAAGGTTTGGAGGAGACAGAGGTTCAGAATGATCTTTTATATTCTTTCGTGACAAACCAGTAGATTGAGCTGACAGTATGATGTAACTGTGAGAAAGTCAAAGTAGATCTCATGATCTATCTGTATTAGTAGAAAGGGAAGTATTAATGATTTTGCACAACGCACTCATGAGACTCTTGTCTGATATAATTAGCACAATTCTGACTGTCCATATTGAAAAAAGGTGCAGACTAGAAGAGGTACAGGGAAATTATGCCAGGCTTGCTTCTTTCCCAGTCAATATAGGAGAGGAGAAAATGCCCTCTGTAGGGCAGAAAATTGCCCTCTTTAGGTTAGAAGGATGAAACCCAAGGTATTGTTTGCTAGATACAAAAAAAAGTGGGTTGAGAACAGGGATCAGAAAGAATTGTTTAAGCTAAATTTCATATTAACCAAGACTGAGGAAACACACAGGTATCTGAAATGTGTTTTTTTTAAAAATTATTTCCTACTGGTAATCTGTTGAGTGATCAGGTGCTTTCAGATGGAAGGATGCAAGCACCCCTGCAAACTCCAGTTGAACCAACAAGATCTCTAGGGATCAGATTCATTGTGGGTCTCTGGAGATGCAGTCTTGTTACTTTGCTATACAGTAGAGTATCCAATTTTGTGTATTAAAAGGACCTTGTCTTGTTTACAGATGTGCCCGTACCACATTACACAATAGCTCTTTAGGTGTTGTGAGCCATGACATTTACACCAACAAAAGAGTACCTTACAATCCTTCTGAGTTTTAGCTTCTTTGAAAAGATACCTTTATAGTGTGACTAGATGAGAGTGCAAATGGTTGAAGAAACATGTTCCCAGCAGAACTTGAACCTCCCATTTTGTTGCTGCTGGGGTGTCTGTTCTTAGGAGTGGGGCACAACATACAACTTGAAGTTTCACAGCTTACCTTTATTCACTATGACAGTGTTGATTGGAGGCTAGTAATAAGATGCAAGCACGTAATAAAATGGAATCTTCGTTTCTCTTCGGAAGGGTATTCACTGTTTTCTCTTCGGGTCTAAATTTAGTATTTTTGTGAGGAAGGGATCTGATTTAGGAAGTTCTTTTAATTGATTTCCAGTTGGCCTTAGGACAAAGTTATCAATGGGATAAAACTGTACAGATGGTTCTGCATGACTTCACCTCAACTTTTCCACCAATAAAAGTGGTAGGATAAACTGAATTATTTTTTTGTTACACATAACTTACTCCTGTGGGTATATAACTGTGATCTTTACTTATGTTGTTAGTATTTTGTCAGTCAGTTGCTCTGTCTTCAGGCTCTGTTACCCTGCAACAGATAAATAATTTTGCATCCTCTGACAGAAATACAGAGATACAAAGCTTTGGTTCATTTGGGAGGGTACGCACTGGAGCTGAAAAATTAAGATACAGAGAAAGGCATACTTCAAAAGCTGTACTTTGTTGCATCTGTTATGCTGGCATTTTTGACTTCATAAATACTGTCATTAATTGCCTGTGTGGCTGCAGAGAATATATGTGTTTTCATCCAGCTGTTTCTTGTATAATATCAGGGAGGATGACTGATGTGATCCAGTATGTTCAGCCTGTTGTATAAGTTGAGTGGAGTGCAGGATGCGTCCTGAAACTTTTTGAATTTGTACTGAAACTTGGGGTACAAAGTAGTATCTTAGACTGCATATCCACTGAATGCGTTTTGCCTTCATGTAAAAACCAGTTTTAAAATATCCTCTAGTACCTGAAGCATTAACGTAGTTGAGGAACTAAGGGAGTCCGGTCTTTGTTCACCAAAATTGAAATTTCTGCTGGGGCATATGCTAGTATTCATTTAAAGTACAGTAAGTACAGTAGTCTTTGTGTGACATCAGTACATATTTTTCTAACATCTGTAGCTGAAAAGTAAGAATATCACAATAAATAAATAAATCAATCCAGCCTTTTAAGAAAGCTTTGAGTTGACTTGCTTGTGCACACTTCAGTTTGTCTGTATGGTGGTTGAAGCTTTTGCATTAAATTCCTTGCATATTCTATTTCAAACACAACTGCTGTTGGTAATTTGAGGCATAATACTGTTAAATTTCTCTCCTCTTGGAACACTGAGGTTTTTTTCCTGCAATGGAAACTTTTACATGTACAGCCCTAAATGTCTAGGCTATAGGTAGAGGCTTCCAAAAATACAGCATATTTCCTTTTCTTTCCACTGACCTCCCTTGCCTCCTGCGGATTACTTGAATGCTTTTTAATAATTTCTTCAATGTCTGGAATATTTGGTCTTCAGATGCGTGCAACTTGGCGGTTGCAGAGAAATGCTTATGTTTTGAAGTTTTCTGAGATCTTCTCAAAGACTTTTTCTTCAAATGGCAACATATGAACATTTGTAATAGCAAGAGGAGAAGTAGTGGTTTCCTTTAAGCTGTGCCTTATCATAGCTGGGGAAATGGGACTGGTTTCAAAATTTGGCTCCTTAGTACTGCCTTTTAGGAGGACTAATGCAAATACTCAGCTAGAACAAAAGCTCCATATGTTTAGGGCAATGTGTAAAGTTTTCAGAAACTGTGGAAGTAAATTTATTTTGTTGGCAGCTGGCAGTAGTAATGTTCAGATTTAATGTAGTTATTAAGTTCCTGATGAACAGTATTTAGAAATGCTGTAAACCAGCATACTAGTGATTTAGTATCAGTTCATAAAGTAGTTATTTGGAGGCATAGGTCTGATTTTTTTTTTTCTTTTTTTAAAATGATGTGCAAATTTTTAAGTCCAGCTCAAAACGAACACTGATGGCATAGCTTTTCCAGTGCTGCCTGAGTTGCCCTGCAGAAGTGCAGGCATCCATAACTGAGCTGTTGGTGTTGATGGGTTTATACTGTGACCTTTTGTATTACAGAAAGAGTGGAGAGATCTGTCTTTCAGTATAGTATCAATATGAATTTCCAGTTTTTATTTAAAGGGAGTATTTACATGGTGTGAAAAAGTATATAGCGAAATTCAAGAAGAGTAATAGTAGTGAGCAGAGCTTTCCATCTGAATGAAGGATGCCAGGAAATAATTACAGAATCACAGAACCATTGAGTCTGGAAGGGGTTTCTTCAGATGATCTTGGCCCAACCCACCTGCTCGAACAGGATCAACTGGAGCAGGTTGTTCAGGACTGTGTCCGTGGGGTTTTGAATACCTCCAGGGATGGAGACTCCACAAATTCTGTGGGTAATTGTTCCAGTGAGGATGAGACACAGATGACATAAATGGAATCAAGAGAAGTTCAGGCTGTAGGTAAAGAAAACCTTTCTCATCATTAGGAAGCAGTAGAAGCAGTTGCCAAGAGAAGCTGTGCAGTCTCCATCCAGGGAGGAGAGCTTTCAGCGCTTTACTGGGTACTGTCCTGAGCACCGTGGTGTGCTGTCATAGCTGTGCCTTCTCAGAACAGGAGGTTGGATTAGAGACCTCGTGGGGACCCTTCCCACTTAAGTTAGGCTTTCATAACTTGATTCAGTTATTTTCCTGAATGTACCCCTGGGAGGAAAATGTCTACTTTTTAGTAATTGGCGTTTTAAACCATTACTCTCAAACAGTTGTATATGCTGTGATTCACTAAGAAATGCTACTTTTTTTTAGTGGCATATGAAAGTGTTTAAGCAGAGAAACGGGAATGTGAATGCTCTTTTAAAATAATTGCATCTCCTGAACTTTTCAGAAGTCATCTTAAGCCCTCCTGCCTCTGCCAGTACAGCACTAATACACTAATGAAGAAGCAAATTCATTAGGTGGCTCAGACTACAATAGAGGAATTGCTCTGCAGCTTTCTGCTCCTACCATTTGTTTGCTGCAGAGAACTTGTAACTGTGAGGTTAGACCTGTACAATTTAAACCATTATATGAGAAACTTCTCTCTGTCAGAAAAGACATACCAGCATACTTTTGTGTATGTATATGCTTCCTTAGTTAAACATCATCTGTTCGTGAAGTCTTTCCTAATTAAAAAAAAAGTCACAAAACATGGTAGTATTTAACACCTGTATAGGCTTATCTTCAAAGCATCAAGCTTAGTGAGCATCCAGCTAACTTAATGGCCTTTGTACTTTACAATTGAGATATTTTTCGTAACAGCCCTTTAAGAAAGAAATGTCTAACACAACTTCCTCAGCACTGGATTTTAGTGTATCTCTTATCAGTATCTTATTGTTGGTCATGATGTATTTATTCAAATAAGACTTAATCTTTTAATTCAGCTGGTTTTGGAGATGTGATGCTTCATTTCTTTTTTTTATCTTTGCTGAAATAATTTTAAAATAGTGCTTTTCTTTCCAAAAGATGCAGCTGTGAGGTCCATCTGTTCATCAGAAAATTTGTGCTTCATCTTTTTTTTGGACAAACTTCACAGCCTGAAAGAGGCATGGCAACAGTGTTTGGGATGTGGAAGGGTTATTCACTCTTCCCTATAGCTTCTGCGACCTTAAGCATCGTGAAAAATGGGCATGTAAGATGTAGTTGAGCTAGGTTTGATAAGCTGAAGTAGGTTTTGACTGCTCAAGCATCTATTTATAGTTATGCTAACATAGCTCAATTTTGACTTGACAAGAAACTTGGAGAAAATGAAGTAAAACAATTAACAAACATTTCTAAGCATTTGTGTTATTTCTTTTCAACGTGCAAGAAGTCAATGCATAGATTTAGAGTATCCAGAGCAGCATTCATTCTTACCAGTTAAGACTTTTCCTCCTTTACTAATTAGCTGCCATACACAGTATTCATGTCTCTGATTCTGCAGTCAGTAAAGTATGCATGCTGCAGACGACAGCTTCCTTCATTAAGCAATCTGACTGTCTTTCTAGAGAAGTTCCATTGTATTTACTGAATGAGGAGGGGTCCTGTTCAGAAAATGTGCCTACGTGGTGGTATGGTGGGCTGCCACCCAGAAATACTTCAGTTGGTTATCAACGGGGCTATAGCTGCATTGGCCCTACGCTCCCTTCTTGGCAATTTTTTGTCAAATACCTTGGATAAAACCTCAGATTGATGTAGATGCAAAATCTGTGGATGCTTGAGAACCCACGTGTCAGTGTACCCTACTACAATAAGCAACGTAGTCATACCTTTTTATGACATTGTGTAACTAATTTGTAGCCTAGCGCAGAGGAGCAGAGGGGCTAAATTGCAATTGTCCATCACTTCTATAGCACTTCTCTGGAGGTATTTCTAAATGTGATCTCTGATCAGTGAATACAGTTGTTGGCTGTAAAAACTCAAACATACTGTTGTATGTGCTCATTGCATAATTCTTTCCCAGAGACTGTTGTCTTAAAACATGGTTTCTGAAGCTTAGCAGTGGTAACAGTGCTTCATATATTCTTGTTCAGTAGTCTGTTACTGAATGAACTTGTTTGTGCAAGCTCAAAATGTTGTAGGTGCTCCTTTTCTTAGACCTGGGCTGCCAAAGACATTATCGTTTATAACTGGGGAGAGAAGTGGCCAATACAAAATAACTTTTTTTTCTGCCTTATGTTAAAGCATAAATCCGTTTTTTTACAAGCATGAATACAAATGGCAAAAATTTACACAGCTGCCATTGGTTGAGGACCATACGAGTTAAATGAATTTTCTTTTGTTTATGCATATTGGGTGCCTTGTGAAACTTTTCTTTGGATATATCCCTCTTAAAAAGTTTTTAAATCACACAATAAATTGTTTCCAATCTTTATGTTGTGATGAGATTTTAATGTAACTTTCTAAACTGTGTAAAGCACTAGCGTCACCAATAGCCCTTGAGGTATTTATTATACCTTCCCATCCAGATGAGTAGGGCATGTGGAAATAAATATGCATACATTTATTTAAATGTATTATACATAATTTTCTTTTATTTTCTGTTAGTTTTTAAGCTTGGAGACTAATAAAATGAAATTGAGCTAAAAAAAAAAAAATCCGTGCAAGATACTCGCTCTGCAAAGCTTTAATTTTCCCCAGTGAGTGACACATTTGTCTTCTGTCTGCAAATCTGGAAAATTTATTTAAATATATGCTTCCTCTTTCCTTTACATAGAATTAATGTAGACAGGAATTAGGCACTGAAAGAAAGAGTAAAATCAAATTGGATAGAAGAGGCATAGTTGAAAGCGTGGTGAAAACCTGTCTTTTTCTTACAAATAGAAAAAGAGTTATCATAGTATCTTGTACTTCTATTTGATCTGAATTTACTCTTGTAAGGTACAGTATGCAGATTAAACCTTTGAAGCATCCTTTGGTTGTCTGAAGAGCTATATGTGAATTAGGAGTTAATTTTGGTCAGTGCATTTTGCATTAGAAAGTGGGGTTTCTGTATTCTTATGTCTCAGGTTGCACACTGTTTGCTACAGAGGTCAATTAACTTGTCTTCCCTTCCCTTTCCCTTTCCGATGCGGGGTTCAAACGGCAAGCTAGTTTCTCTGAGTATGGGGTCATATGCATAATAGGATTAGATTGTTCAGTGTGTGTACACAGCAGACGAGTATGCTTTTGCCGAGTCTTGCTTGAGGCTTTAAAATTTCTGTGGTTATGAAGATGTTCTTTGAAAATTGACTGTGGGAATTCATTCTGCCTGTGTGTATGTATCTTGTCACCAAAGCCAGGGAAGGGAGCGTGGCCCATTGTAGTCTAATTTTCTCTTCAGATTCCCAGCTCAGACTCAGTTCTGTTGTCACTTTTTCAACAGCCTCAACTGAGAACCTGTTTCTGCTGCTCAGTTCCTCCACTTCTGTCTGGATGCTGTTGTCAGTGTGTGTTTCTTGTAATATGTATATTGTTAACTGTTGTAGTCAACCATGCCTATCTCATGGTGTCCTCACAATGTGATGAGAATTTAAAATTTTACCCAGGCGAATCTTTGAATATAGAAAAAGAGAAAAGGAGGTGCATGGTAGAGCTCTCAAAGTTGGAGTGTTCTTACCAGTTTCCTCTAAAAGATGGGACAAGAGAGGCAAGAGAGACCCAATTAATTTTCCACCGAAGGAAAAGCAAACATTTGCTTTTTAATGGACACCAAAGTATTCAACAATAAGGAGTGCTCCTGGCAACCTGGTTTATTCAGTTTGTTCAGTGTAGTCCTTAGTTCTTGTATGCCTGACTTACATTGAAGTTCTGCAAGCCTTCCCCTGGCCGCCACTCCCCCCCCCCCCCCCCACCCCCCCTCCCTGAGTAAATTCTATCAACATTTCAAGGGCAGATTTTCCAGAGAAGAGAAGGGAGGTTCAAAAGGCAATTTTTGATAGGGTATTTAGATTTGGTAGTCTCTAAACTCCTTAGTTCCATCTGTTCCTTGCTTGATAGGACCTGCTCTTTTAAGTAAAACTTTTCTACGTGAGTACTTATATCTTCAGCTTTCATTCCTGCTGCTCAAAGATAAGATACTTTTCTAAAAGAGCTAAGGTGGCTTTGCCCCAGGAAAGAAAAAAGTTAAATTGTTTTAAAGACTGCTACTTGAAATTCCATGGGTATCTACATTATTCTGAAAGATCATTATAATTAAGCCTGGAAACAACGTTTCTTCTGCTGTTTGTATTTTAATAAGATTTCTTTTCCCTAGAAATGAATAAACAAAAGCCTGTTGAATAGATACATAAAAAGAGGGTTTATAATACATTAACCAGAGTGTCTTCCCCCCTGAAATTGTCTTTGAATAAATCAAGTTGTTGGGAAGTACACATATGAATATCTAAGGCATATGTAGATCAATATGTTGCTTAGACTTTCAAAGCTATTATCACATGTGAGCAAATATTAGCATTTCACAATAAATGGGAACTATGTTTGAAGCTGGGCCATGACTTGAATAATAATTGTAGAATGCTGGAATTAAAGTACTTAGTCTAGTCTGTCACAAAAAGTACCCAGGTATTGTTGTCTATTCTTTTTAAATAAACCAGCTGACATAATTCCTGTTGGAAGATGCTCGTGATGACTTTTTGAAAAAAAAAACCAAAAAACCCATTTGGTTACATTCTGAATTTCACTGCCAGGTGAATGTAAAGCTGTCAAATTGTGAAGTATATAAACACAGTGAACTAGTTGCTCTAGTTTCTAGTTACTGTTGCTCTAGTTTCTAGTTACTGTGTACTAGGTAACGGGTGCAAAGACTTTGTTGAAGCTGCTTAAAGCTTTCTCTCAGGCTAAAAAATTTTTACTTAGTCTTATAGCTGGTTAAAATAAAGGGTTACTTAACTATTGGTTTTTTATTCAGCTGCTTCGAAAGTTCTTCCCTTTAAGATGGCTAGCTAGACTGAGAATACAGAGACCCACACTGTGTTCAAACATAAACATTCCAGGGTGAGTAAAAGTGCCCTATTGCAACTTCCATCTGCCTGCCTTTTTGTTTTTCTTGTGGCAACACTTTTTAGCTAAGACTCGTGTCATGATGGCTCTGCCATGAGAGAAGGCAACCATTAGATGCACAGCAATAGCAAGCTATTGCTGAAAACAGCTGCTTTTGGTTCTGATCACCTGGGATGCAAGTCTGCCTTTGTGAATTTCTTGAACTCTGTATGTTGATAAATGTGTTTTCTGCTTTCCAAGAGTGCTAAAATATAAGCAGGTTTGGTGCTAGGATTTGTGAAACTTTTACTAAATACAATTATTCGTTTGAAAATATACTGCCTAGCTGCGCAAAGCTTGAAAGTCATTCTTTTGAAGCTTAATGTTGCTCTTAACAGTTTCTCCTTGATGATAAAGTTTTTATGTAGGGATTTTATTTTTTAGTTTCATCATTCTAAGAGAAGCAGAATTCTGAAAGGGTTATGTAAGACACAGCTTATTAACATGGTAATAGATACGGAATGTCTTTATTACGCATGCCTGTCAGCACCAAGTGCTGGAACTGCAACTGGTAGTTGAGATGCATGCTTTGACCTGAAGGAAGCTTTATATTTTTACTCAGGTTATTTATAAGAACAAAAGGCTAACCTGAAGTCCCTTAAACACAATTTACATAACCATTAAAAATGTAAAGAAAGCTTATTATTGGAGCTCTTGCAGTGCAGCACCTAGTGCACTACATACGTTGCCTAGAAATATCTGTCTCCTGCAAATACTATAGCTTGCATGATTGCATTAAGAGTCATTAATCTATAACTGGGAATTGAGAAAATGTGGAACAAGGCAGTTGCACCTACAGCTGAACTTGTCAAGATATAGGACATGCCTAGTCTGAGGCAGGTGTGGACTATTTACAGGTTGATTTGGTGACTTTATGTAATGTGTGATTGCTAACAGCACTTTGTCTGTTATAAAATAGAAGTAATATTACTTCAAAATCTGAAAGCATGAAGTGTCATTTTCCCTCCTACTCATGGTTTCACAGAAGATTCACTTTTTGAAAGCAAGGAGTATGGTTAAAACATCCTTTTTTAAATGCAGTCTTTTGACATACACTGCTGTAGTTAAAATGTGGCACACCAGATGATTTGATTGTTGAAAAGTCAGTTCCACTTGACAGAAAGAATGGCCATAATTTTTTTTCTTGGGATGGAATTTTCTAGGAAGAATTGAAATTAGAAAGTAGGTGTTGAGAAATGCTGTTTGTTCTGTTACTGTACAGCGTTTCATAATAGCTTTCATTATAAAGCAATGGGGAAAGTTAAGGGTAAATTCCTGTGTGGGAGAAGGAGCATATATGCTTTCTAATTCTCTTGAATTATGCTGCTATGCAACATGCAGATCATTGCAGTACACAGTGGTTGTTCTAATGCTTTTTAGCTTGTTGGCAACCTCAACAGAAGGTGGTTTTTTTTTAGTATACCTGTGTATGTGTTTGTCAGAGCCTGAGCATGCACATATAACTCAGCAGGAGTGCAAAAGAATACAGTTAAAAACATGAACAGTATAGGTTATTCACTACTAAGATATTACTACAAGATAAGAATATTTAGTCCTATGTTGGAAAACAGAGAAAGAATAACCATTTACCTTGCGAAGGACGTCCTAACTGTCCCCAGTGCTGCCCCGTTTTGTGCTCAGCCCAAGCTGGCACATGTGCATCTTTGCAAACTTGAGGCTAGTTGGTGTAATCCCAGCTAAGGGCTGCTGCATGTGAGCCCAGATGTGCAAGAACTCTGTAGTATATGAACACACTGAACCTGTTGTCCAGCATAAAAGGTGTGTTTTGTTCAACTTTATCTTAAATGGGAGAGTTTTAAACAGTTTTTTCTTGGGAAACAGTTTTAAAATAAATTCTCATCGCTCAACCTCATGGGATAAGGCAGCTGGGATGGTGGGACTCCATCTTTCTGACTCTTTCTTGGGCAACGTTGTTCATTCTCACCCAAGCTGCTGCAGTTCTCTGTGAGTCTGTGGATAGCCAGGAAAATCACTGAGGGTACTGGGCAGGCACAACGTGTTTTGCACTGTAGGATACACTCCCCATTGCAGTGTGTTGTGGTGCCCGGGTGATGTTAGCATCTGCACCATCTACACTTGGTGCTGGAGTGCAATAAGTCAGGCTTGGTTGTAAAGGGGCACAAGTGTTGCCACGGTAAAAGCTGCCTTAGAAGCAGATTTTTGGTTAAATTAAATTTGGTTATATTAGTTTGGAGCTATGTGTTCATTTTAAAAACAGTGGCCTATAGCCTATACAAGCATTGTAAAACCTGTAGCTGTTTGGAGTATGTATGAGGGCTGAAAACTTCCTCTGAAAGGGAGTTGAAATGAAGAGTGTCGTGAATGAGTTGCTTTATTGTATTTGCAAGATTATGCATACCTTATACATAGTTCATACTTGTTTGTTTTTTTAAATCTTTCAAGTAGTAGTGAATCTTGAAAGGAATGTGCTGGGGCTGGATTTAAGTTGATCGTGGTGATAAGGATTTGGATAGATCCTTTATTTCCATCTTTCAAACACACAAAAAAAGTATTTCTTCTGTTTTGACCACTTGCCTGTCTACAGTAGATGTAGTTGGCTGCTTAATGTCTCTAAAGTTAAAATTGTGATGTTTCCCAGAGCTTTTGCTATTTATGCAAGCCTGTTTTGGTCAGTACTTACTTTTTGCTTTTGTTTTGTCAGCAGCCATGCAGCAGGTCCTGGATAACCTTACTGATCTGCCGACATCAACAGGCGCCGAAGAAATAGACCTGATTTTTCTTAAAGGAATTATGGAAAACCCTATTGTAAGATCACTTGCTAAGGTATTTCAATTTGCTGATTTGAGTAGAATCTGGAAATATGTTTACTCTGAAATTGCTGTGTGAACATTGAGTATGGACTGAGATATTAACAATGGCGCTATGTATGGTACATTTTATTAAAAGACTTGCAGGAGTTCTTGAAGTTGAATATTTGGTATAATGTAATTTCTGTACACAGTGATTTATTGTTATATAGAAGATTCTAGAGGAAGAAGAAAAATTCAGAGACTCCAGAAGTTGTGTGGTAACATTATTTATGAAGAAAATGTCAAAATACTTGAAATTAGAAGCAGCTGGTTTTGATATAGTCTCATGACCACTGTTGTGTGCAAAACCCACATGCCATCTGACTTCTACCATTTTTGCCAAAAGTGAAAAGTGAGAGCAATAACCTTCTTTCTCCCAAAAAGTTTTCTTTTTTTTCTTTGGCTCTGATCAGCCCAGTGAAATATTGATTCCATGCCCTTTCCTGGATCTCAGATTAATGCTGGTACCTTTAATTGTCAGCTCTGTGAGACATGGGCTATCCTTAGTTTTGGTCTTACATTACGAAAATATTTTATTTAGAGCTGGTAGCAATCAATTATAAATATGTAAGGTAATATTTACAAAAAATCGTTGGACTCTGTAATTAAAATGTAGCTGATCTTACCAGTAGGAGATGCAGTCAATATTGCACAGCACTTAATGTTCTTTCTTAATTTTACCTCATTAAAAAAAGCTACTTTCATGAGGAAAAAAACAGTCAGCTTAAATGTAGCTATCTCTTTAATATGAATAGACATCTGAAAGCAGTGCCCTCTGGGCAGGCATGAAATACTCTGGAAAGGATTGTTGTGCAGGGATTTTGCTCAGTATAAAAATCTAAAAAGGAAAACTTCTCATAACAATTCGTGTAAGAATTTACTTCTGTTTAGCTGGTCAAAAAAATTGGCTGTAAGTGGAAGACATTGCACAGTAATAAAATTAGAAATAATGGAAGTGTCTCATCAGCTAGTGACTGCAGAAGGAAAGATTTGTGTACTAAATTTGCTAGAGTAATTAAAAGCATTTTCTTACTTAGAGTTGTTTTGAACTTCAGTATTTGCTGCATAGGTCATCTTTAATTTAATATTTATTATGAAGAAAATGTTCATTGCAAAGCATTTTTTTCGTATCGAGAATTTGTGCTTTAATGGCCAATTACAGTTACGTGGAATTTAATGACTAGCAGATGTAAGAAAGTGCTTGTAGTGGAAACAGATTCTTCACTATAAACTTGCTTTATCTAGAATGCTGGAAGGTTTTAATTGTGTTCATATGGCATGACTGCAATCATATTTTCTTTTGAAAGTATTTGAGAATTAAACTGAAAAACTCAGTTCTAACCAGCAGAGCTAAATAAGGACAAGATCAAAATGAGAACACATTTCATGAAGTATATATAGTTCATATGTATCCATTTGTCCCTAAAGATACGTAACACTTGTTCTTCTATTAGAAGAGCTAGTTTTAATGGAATAGGCAATTCTCAGGACCCTGAGATGGTCAGATTATTTAAGGAGATGCATTTCAGACCAGGCCAGAAATGCAAAAGCTTTTCATTTCCCTTTATTAGTCAGTTTTTAAGTCTAATCATTATGTAAAGTATCCCAAAAAGGACCAAAAGAAACTTAAGGAAATGTGTCATGAGCCATACAAGCCTTATTATTTTTTTTTTCTTTTTCAGCCCTTAAAAAAATGAAGGCAAGCTATAAGCATAGTCATTAGTTTATAATATTTTGCAATGCTTGTTTGGCTAATCTTTTAAAATTGTTCTAGGTTAATTTCACACTTGTTCTGTCTAGAATAAAGGCATTAAGGTAGAAAATACAGATCTTTTTTGTGATAGGGTTCTTTTACTGTACCTTTCCATTCTTCAGTAGGTGGTAGGGGAAAGGGAAGTAACCGTAATCACTGTAAAATGTATTTTCCTGTCTTTTACTGATGTTTATACAATCATAGAATAGTTTTGGTTGGAAGGGACTTTCAAAGATGATCTAGTCCAACACCCCTGCAATAAGCAGGGACATCTTCACCTACATCAGGTTGCTCAGAGCTGTGTCCAGCCTGACCTTGAATGTTTCCAGGATGGGGCATCTATCACATCTCTGGGCAGCCTGTTCCAGTGTTTCACCACCCTCATCATAAAAAGTCTTCCTTATATATATAATCTGAATCTACTCTCCTTTAGTCTAAAAAACATTATCCTCTGTCCTATCACAACAGGTCCTACTTAAAAGTTTGTCCCCGTCTTTTTATGAGCCCCCTTTAGGTACTGGAAGGCTGCAGTAAGGTCTCCCCAGACCCTCCTCTGCTCCTGGCTGAGCAACCCCAACTCTCTCAGCCTGTCCTCATAGGTGAGGTTCTCCAGCCTCTGATCATCTTCATGGCCCTCCTCTGGATCCGCTCCAACAAATCTGTGTCTTTCCTGTGCTGAGGTTTATGTTCAATCCTAACTAGCCTTTAGAATTGTTATGCTTTTTTGAAAACAGTTGTTGAATTTGGAACATGCATGAATTGTACTCAGTTTTACTACTGAACTGTCTTATTAAAGTATTTTTTTCTCCTGGGTTTTTAACTGTTCTTTTGAACGTCACAACTTTATCTTCTTTTCTGCAGTCACTACTGCTTTTAATATTGTAGCATAGCGTAGAGCACACCAGGTGAATGCCTAACTGAGACCAAGGAAACATCTTGAGAGTAATCTATAAACATTGAGTCCAGTATTTAGGATGTCAGATGGTTGGAGGCAAAGGCCTTACTATTTGAACATTTGACAAGTATAATAAATATTGAATGAATCAAAAACCTCAATTCAGTATCACTATTTTTGAAACTGTAAACTGGAATAAAAAAAATAGTTGCAATACCTAAGTATTCCTTTTTAAATTTTTTTTCTTTCTTAAATTATTCATACCACTCCATGTCCTGCTACTCCCCAACATAATACAGGATCAGAGGTTGTTGACTGATAAACTTTCTGTTCCTCAGTATATACATGGCCTTGATTTTGGGGTGAAGGGTGAGGATACTTTTATTTAGATTATACTGTGTTAGTGGTAGTATTATAAAGAAAATGAGTGACAAAAGAGGTAACCCATATTCTCTAATCTTATAAAGGTTTTGCAGTGGGTGTATGTTTAAAAGTCAATAGATTTATGGGTTTACTTGCTGCAGAAGAAGCAGACTTTAAAAGAAGGATGTTGTTTACTGTATGTATTATGTACAAAATAGCATTCATTCCCTTCTAAAGGAGAATGTGTGTAGGTGCCAGGCTTCCTATGACTTCGTAATCATGGTCATTTGGTTTGTGTGTGTTGGTGTTGGGAAATGTTTGAAATGTCTTTCTCTATGTTAAGTTAGCCTTTCCAGTGTTTGATCATCGGTCCTGCACAAATACCATTTTATGGATATGAAGTAGAATTTAATACTCAGATGATTTCAGGAAACGAAGTTTTCTGGTTTTAGCAAAATCTTATTTTAGCATCTATTTTAAAGCACTAATAAGAAAGTAGATGTGTGCACATACCTTTAAATTATATATATGGGAAGTATGTATAGATGACTTCCAAATATATCTGTTTTGTTGTATTTTTACATGCCAAAGCGATTGTTCTTTTTTGAACTTGTTGCTTCGGTGTTGTAAGTAACTCTTATTTGAATGCATTGAGAATCTTAATTATTTTTGGCCTCCTCTTATTCCCTATTTTTATGGTACAGCAGTACCTGTAATAAATAAGATGGTATGTTTCTCTTACCACTCAAAGCTCCTACCTTTCAATGAATTTAAGTATCTGCAGTGTTTAAGAAAGGATTAAAAAGAGAAAGAGATTAAAAGATATCACAAAATGGTTGAGGTTGGAAGGAACCTCTGGGGGGGCATTTGGTCCAACGCCCTCCTCAAGTAGGGTCACGTGGAGATGGCTGCCCAGGACCATGTCCGATGGCTTTTGAATATTTCTAAGGAGGGAGACTCCAACCTCTCTGGGCAAAGTGTGCCAGTGCTCAGTCACCCTCACAGTAGAAGAAGTGTTTCCTCATGTTTAGACAGAGCCTCCTGTGTTCCACTTTGAGCCCATTGTCTCCTGTCCTGTCACTGGGCACCCGCTGAAAAGAGCCTGGCTCCATCCTCTTTGCACCCTCCCTTCGGGTATTTATACACATTGATGAGACCCCCCTGAAGCTGTCTGTTCTCCAGGCTGAGCAGTCCCAGGTCTCCCAGCCTTTCCCCAAACACTAGGTGCTTCAGTCCTTTCATTGTCTTCACGGCCCTTCAGTACACTCTCCAGTAGGTCTACAATTATAAACGGTACTCCAGGTGTGGCCTCGTCACTGCTGAGTAGAGGTCGACCTTCTGGCAGCATGCTTCTTAATGCAGCCTGGGATGCTGTTAGCTGCCTTTGCTGCAGACTTTTCTTTAGCATTTCCTTTAGTTACGCAGATTTCCTTTTAAAATTTGCTGGTTTGTAGGTGTTTTAATAGGAGGAGCCTGTGGTAAATGCTGCTCTTGCAGACTTTGTGTCTTCTGAGCAGGTCCCATAGTTCCTTTTTTGTCCTTCTAGAAGGTGTACTTGTAGTGGCTTCTGAAGCAGAAGAGATCTGAGGCACTATACTGTTCAGAGAGGACTGTTTGGTGTATATAGCATGAAGGTTGTGGGAAATAAGGATATACAAGCGTCTCTGACAGGTGCCATTTATGAGGTTTGTTGGGTCATGCAAAATGTAAGCATGTAAAATACACAGATTAGATGAGACGTAATTTTTCTGGCTTTCCTGCTAACAGTTGCGCCAAGAAATTATTTAAAAGGTTTATAAATTGGAGCTACTTGAAACTTACTCACACTATAGAGATATGTTTAATCTTACAGGCTCATGAGCGACTGGAAGATTCTAAACTTGAGGCTGTCAGTGACAACAACCTGGAGTTGGTGAATGAAATTCTTGAAGACATCAGTCCCTTAGTAAATAAAGATGAAAATATTGCAGAATTGGTTGGAATACTCAAGGAGCCTCATTTTCAGGTGCCACGTTTTTACTGTCTATTACCAACTTACTGTGTCAGCGTCCACATACGGATCTAGGAATAATAACAAAACAAAACCTGAACTGTAGTGAACTTTAATATGTAGGATTTTACTGCAAATGACAGGTAAAACAGAAGCCATGTGAGGTTAAGAGTGCGCATGATTTTATCCTTTAATATCACTTCAAGAATATCTTCACTTATTGTATTAAAATCCACTGAAGTTTCTGTTATAAATCTTGGGCAGGACAAGTATTTACTTCCTATCTGACTGAAGTTTCCATAACAGTTCCCTGAAGGCTTTATCTTCAGCATTTCCAGGTGGTCTCTAGTCCCTGATATTGACCGTTCTGCATTTTGGTTCAGCTGTTGGCATTCATACTCGTGCAAGATAACACAGTTTGTGGAGTGAATGAACGTGATTCTTCTATGCTGCAATCTGCACTGCAGCTCAAGTTGAGACTTTGCATCCCTCTCACTATTGCTGTATTTAAGTGAAATTTTGACATCTGCTTGTCAAAAGCAGATGTTTTTCCATACTGCCTTTCTGTTACCAGCTTCTGTACCGACCCTTGAAGATTAGGGTTTGTAAATCCTTGCTAGATTCTGGACCTCCTAGGCCAGGCTTCAGCTGACTTTGGGACTTAGCTGTAGGTTCCTGTAGAAGAACACAAGGAAACCTTTTGTCACAGTATAAATGTGCTGCTTTTGGCATAGAGTCATAGATATTTTTGGGGTGTGTATGAGTTTAAACACACCTTCCCCCCCCTCCCCCCAAGTTTTCAGTTATACGTTATACAAATGTAGCAGTGAGGTGCGTTACAATTTAACATAAATAATCACTGGATGTGCTGCCAAGCTGTGTTGTGGCCTGCTGGAAGAGGAAACACTTCAGGAGCTCAGCTTTTGAGGTAGTAGCTATTCTGGATGCTGATAGTTCCGCTGCCTCTTCTGAAGGGTCTCCCTTGTGCTCTTACTTGTCCAGAAGGCTGTCATAGCCAGTGGATCAAATTGGAGGCTTACGGGTGAATAAACCTGCAAATCAGTGTTTGATCCCTTAGCAGAAATTGGTACTCAAAAGGAGAGGATGAGTTTAGAGGAACTGGTCGTTGTAATGCAAAAAGATTGGCATTGGAGGCCCACTGGTGCAGTGACAGACCTGACAAAGTTCCGTTGTGTTAGACAGAGAAACTAAAATTGACAAGTCAAAGAGAATGAATCAAAAGATCAAAGTGACTTAAGTGCTGGAATAGACTGACTTTGAAAGGCACTATAGCAGTGATCTCTGGAGAGAGATGGCAGAGACCAGAGACCAACCAGGCAAAGAATTTTTGTAGTGGAGACTGGAAATGTTCTTTAGGAGACAGAGATCAAATAAAAATTTTAATTAGCGTGAATAGCCAATACTAAGGCAAACCCAGGATTCATTCTAAGTCATACTTAGAGCGGCACAACGTGATGCTGGAGTCATGTTCTCCCTTGGTTCAGGCTTAAGCAGCCCACACATTTAACATAGAAGTCCCAAAGCAGCTGCTGAACAAAAATGCTAACATTTATGCGATTCCTTCCATGTTTTTTGTTACTCTTGATTTGAGAGACCTCATGGTATATGTCTGTCTGTCTGTCTCAAATAAAAAGAAGGGAAGCAAAGCTGTATACAGCTTCCCAGAGCATTCACAGCAATGTGGATTTATGAAGTGGTGTAGTAATTTCCATTGCATCTCCTACTCATTGCCTAAAAATTCCTAGTATTTAGTTTGCCTTTTTAACAGCTGGTGAATAGAGTAGCATAGAATAGTTCATTTGGAAGGGACCTACAATGATCACCTAGTCCTGACAATATCAGGGTCGACAAAATATTAAAGCATGTTGTTAAGGGCATTTTCCAAATGCCTTGGTAAACACTGACAGGCTTGAGGCATCAACCACCTCTAGGAAGCCCGTTCCAATGTTTGACTACCCTCTTAGTAATGCAGAGGTACCTCTAGGCTCAGTAACCGTAGAGGTGGGTTGTTTTTTTCAGTTTGCTTTGCTTTTGTAGTGTTTACACCTCTGAGATACCACTTCTGAGTCTCTTGGTTAACACGTTATATTAGGATTGTGTTTTTCCTTGCAGTCTGTGTTGAATTTGATTTACCTTCTTCTTACTCTGTTGCTCATGAGGTGCTCCTGCATGTTACAGTCAGTTGTTTTACTCCTTGAATAGTTCAGCAGCATCAGCAAACCCTGTCATTCATTTCTCTTCCGTGTTTCCTAGACCACTTATCTGACATGTCAGCGTATTGGCAGGTGCAGAACTCAGAGCCCAGATGCCTCTGAGAAATCCCCTGGTGACATGAATTTTGAAAACTAAATATACTATATTCCTGGGCCCAGTTTTTCTGTCTTTTAACCATCCACTTGAGAGCCTTACTGCTTGCCCTGTAGTAGCTTTGTTTCTTTAAAAGACTTTGATAAAGAAGTCTATCTAAGGCCTTTTGGGAATTCATCTATATCATCAACTGTAACTGCCTTGTTACCATGCTTGGTGACTCTTTCAAGGAACTTAACTAGATTTGAGAAGCGTGACTTCCCGTTTTAATGCATGTTGATGCTTTCCCATGATCTATTTTGTCCAATCATTCTGTTTTTTATGGAAACTTTTCATTTGTTTAATATCAACATCGGACTTACTGGTTCACAGTTTGTTGACTCTTCCTTGGAACACAGTTTAAAAACTCATGTCACGATTACTGCGTGCAAGATTGCATGCCGTTTTTTTCGCTGTACTGTTGGGCAAGTCATGGGTAAGAAAGAGAAACAAGCTATTTCTAGGGTTCCCTGCTGCTTTTGCTGCATAACCTGGATGGTACAGAAAGAATTAGGTATGAAAGGAAGAGAAATGACTGTTTGATGGTTAAGATAGTTAACTGCTGCCTTGGCGAACTAACCTGTCCCTCACTCTGTCAGAATAAGAGTTCATTAGAAACAAATTGAAAAAAAAAAAAAAAAAAAAAGCTTGGGTTTGTTGTTTTTTTATATATTTTCTGAGTGTCTGTTGAGAGGCCTTCTGTCTCATTTGCAGAAACAATAAGCAGTGTTGACTGCTGCACACGGGCAAAAAGCAGCTGGCTACTTACTTTTTAAAAGCAGATCTGATCTGATTAAGTTTTGAAGCCTAAAATTAGGGTGTACTTTTTGGCCCTTAATTCTGTGCTTCCATTCCCCATCTGGAGGAAGGCAACAAAGACAACTGAGGCCAAAGTATCTGTAATTTGATTAAGTGTTTTTATTTAACTAATATCATAGTTGTGACCACTGTAGAAGAGCTTCTAGGACAATTTGCAGACCAAAATATGGATACAGTATTCCTTCTAAAGCTTGAGGAGGCTATATGTCTCTCAATGAAAAGGAAACAGAAAACTAAGAATGTAAGAAGTAAGTGCTATCCTTTCTGTCTTGTTTGTGCAAGGAGACATATTCCAAATTCTGTAAGAAGGGACCTGTAAGGAAGAAAGGAAAAATACAGTGTAATTTATAATTACTGGAAATGTAATTTGCATCCGTTCTCTAGTTCAGTAAATGTGTAAACAAGCCACCTTGACTTGACTCTTAAAGTTTCGTGGACAGTATTGTGTAACTGTTTGAGGCTGGTTCTATATTTTACAAATAAGTAGTGCCACTTTATCACAGCATCACCTAATAGTCGTAACCTACCTCAGCATACAGGTATCAAATATGGTATACAAGTCGCCAGTGCAATAGCCTATTTGAGTGTATCGTTTAGTGCTGAAAATACCAAATTACAGAACTTATTTCTTTTACATGTGTTTATAGAAGAACATTGAGGGGGGACTGACTTAGGGAGTACAGGTGCATGTATGTTTATGCTATTATGTTTGACTGTTCTCTCCCTTTTCTCCTTTTCTTATTTTTTCTTTCATTCCTTTCTTTTTCTTCGCTTCCACTTTTTACCCCTTTTAGTTTTAACTGAACTCTTCGAGGGTCAAAGCGTAAAAGACACTAAGTTCTCACGAATTTCACAGTATCGATGACCGGCCGTCAGGCCAATATATACTGAAGAGCCAGCTGGCACGTGCCATGCATAGAAAAGGCTATATGGCAAGTCTTTCCATACCAGACAATAGCTGCAGAGCAGAAGAGAGGAATGGTAGGAGAGGTTGCCTTGAGGGAGGAGAGAGGAGCTGCAAGTATTGCATTGTTGGAGCAGTTAAATACACAGAAGATTCACTTCTGCTGCTTATGGAAGAACTTGGTCAGTTACTTTCACCTTTCCAAGAATTATGCAAGCCATCCATCCTAAACAGTAGATTCTGCTGGCAAGAAAATGCTTAATCTGAAAAGTAGCCACTATTTTCTTCTAATAGTTAGCTTTACAAGGGTTAATCATACCTTTAAAATGTTTCATTTAGAAAAGTGATTTTAAGTTGCTTCCTAGACATATCTTAATTTATAGGGTTATTTTTCCCACATATTCATGCTTCCTTACCAGTCCCCCTGATATCTCTTAAGATCCTAAATGATTTCCTCACTTTTCCAGAACAGCCTTCAAAAATACCTGCTTTTGACATGTATGTTATGGGCCTGTAGTCCATTTATTAAGTTCTAATATCTAAATAGTGTTACCAGAGAAGACTAGCACATATTTAGTGCATAAAAGAGGAATGGAAATATTTTAAGTACTTTTGAGGCCTGAATTCAAGACCACAGAGTTGTTCTCTTGTATATTAACCCCCAACCCCAGCCTCCAATTTGTAATGTAATTGTTCTATTGGATCACAGTCAGGGAAATAGTTATCATATAGAGCAGGCAATGTTTCATAGGTATAGATTGTGCTGAGAATTCTTTTAGGAAAAACAGATTTTGAACTAGAACTTGGCTTCAGCACTGTAGAGAGCCTTGGATGTTTAATGTGGTTTTGTTTGTTTACTGAGTTTTGAATAACTTCCTTTTTTTAGCCTGTCAAATAAGTACAGCCACAGAAAACTACTGTAAAGAAGTCAATATTTTCTAAGTTTATGGATTACTTCATGACAGTCTGCCACAGGACTGTATGTTCGTTGTGCGAGATCTCTTGTCATATGCAGGGAGTTCTTCTACCTGCCTTATTCTGGCAGCATTGCCATTTTTTCCATGAGAACCTCTCCACAGTTACCCAGTCTTGGATAGTCAGCTGATCCTGTATATGATCATATGTCCGTATGGATATATATCCATACGTATGCTGGTATGGAGGAAACTTTGAACTGTTTGATGGTTGTTGATGATTCAGTTCATGTTGCTTTGCAGACTTTTGCAGTGGGTTTTGCAAGTGTTCCAGCACCAGTATGGGAAAAGTTGGATTCCAGGGGAGCTCTGGAGGTGCAGGAGCACAGAGTATCACTTTTTCCGATACTGTAAGAAACAAGTGAAGTTTGTGCAACTGTTTTTCTCAGATCACTCACCAGTATTACTGAAATAAGAAAGTAACTGAGCAATATAAAATCTTGGAGAATAGTCCCGCAGTGGATACAGACACGTGGCCCCTGTTGCCAGGTGGCTTTGTTTAAGTGTTCTATAGGTCCGTATGCTGTGACCTGGCTGGCTGGAAACAGTCTCATAAAACTGGTAGAGATTCCTGAGTTTCAGAACTGAGAGTTAGGGGTGGGAAGGTAGTTAAGTTAACTATGGCTTGCTTTGACAAAGCCAGTAAACTACTTTTCTTAAAGAAACCATGTTATAATTGTGGGCAGCGATGTACCATCTCTGATAGTCCTTCTGTGACTCAGCCATCATGTAAATAGCAGGAAAAAGATTTTGTGGCTCAGAGATGGTTAAGTACTAGTTGAAAGAATTCATGCTTATCCATGAAAGGAGTGACTAAGTAGGATCAGAATGTGGAATGGTGTCAGATTTAAGAACTGAAGAATCTTACAGAGCATGTTAATTTGAAAAGGATGACACGGCCTGTTAGTGTAGTCGTCTTTTTTGACTGTGGATCAGATTGTATGTAATCCATAAGTTTTATGACTGTTAAAGCTGTAGAAGCTCGTTATGGGTAAAGCTGCATGAGAAATCTAGTGGTTTGTGGCCAGAAAGTTTGGAAACAATTTGTTCTAGCATGTGACCAGAAAGGAAAACTGGAAGTACCATACTGATGTATCTACCTGGTTTTGTAAGCGCTAATGTGTTAAAATGTGTAGTTGATGCTAGTTGGTTTCATTTCAGGATTGTGGAAAGATCCAGAAATGTTGCTTGCAAACATTGGCAAAGAGAGATCTGTTCTCCTGGGTTTTGAATTAGATGCGTCTTGGATAATGAAGAGTTATAAATTGCTTGGTTTAAATAAATTATTGGCTTTTCTATTTTATTTGATTTGGTTTATGTCCACAGTATCATAGCCAAAATAAACAGCTTTTTTTACTCTCTTAATGGCAGGGGCAGAATCAGTGAATTAGTACCTCTTCCTAATCTCAAGATGAAATATCAGCAGGGTTATTGTGTAATGGGCAGATAAAAACGACTGTTCTGGTTTGTGACCCTTTGAGGGCTCACATGTTGAGATTAGTTCTGAACTAACAGCGTTGTACAGCTTCTAGGGTAGAGGTGGCTTACAGAAGGATGGAACAGGCTGCATAGCGAAATTATTAAGTTGGCTTAAATGTTGCCTGCTCACCTGCTCTGCTTCCTAGTCGTTTGCGGTCTTCCTCTGGCATGGGCATGTCGCCATCAGTGGTAGTCCCTGTGGTGGCTTCTTAGAGTGACTTCCTCGACACCAGTCAGTGATCTGACTTAAGACTGTATCTCATCAGGTCACTGCTGGAAACAAAGCTATGTTGTTGGAGGCTTGGTAGTCATCTCCTCTGCTTACTACTTCTCCCCTTTCTGTATCTGTCAGTGAGACTATCTGTGCTATAGTATGCTCTGTCTTCAACTACTGTATACGGTCGCTATAGAGTGTCCCTTTTCCTCTTGAAGACAGAAGGTCTCCGCTGTTTAATTTCACAAGTTGATCTGGTTTTACCTGTATGTATTGTCTTGTAAGTCTTTAAATCTTACAGTATCTTTTATGAGAAAATCAAGTCTAAATTGCATTGTCTTCCAGAAATGATTGTATTTATTTGGATCTCCTCCTTTTCACTGTATTCATGTATGTGGGCTGGTGAAAACACCATTAACTATGAGGTCTGAGCTCTTGTACAGAAAACGAATTCTGTCAACTTGGATTCATTTGGTGCTAGAATTCTGCTTTGGCTTTGTGCAAGCAGAAAGCACTCATTTTGCAGATTGCTAGAAATCCTTGCATACCTGTAATTATCCAAATTACTGTGGGGGAAAATTTTATTACATTAAACACAAGTATCTAATAATGAGTTATCTTCATGTTTTTTCCAGTGGGTTGTTCACATTTGCTCAGATCCTGTCTCATTAGGTGAAAGACTATTTTAGGTACTCCTTTTTTCATCTTCTTCCCTGCAAGATCATGTATTCTTCCCAAATTCATTACGTTTCTCTTGTACTTCCTTTAGAAAAAGCATTTGTATTTACAAAAGAGAGCATATTTGCCAAGACAGTAGGCTTATCAGACCGTCCCAGTTCTTGTGTGGCAGTTTTTGCTCCATTCCATGTGAAGTAAGAGTTTTATAATCTGGTCCCAAAAGGGCAGATTCAGTGGTTATTCAGCAGTAAATACTTTGCAAATGTTTATTTCATTATTTTTAAAAAGGCTTTTTCTGTTCCTTTGCAGTCACTCTTGGAAGCACATGATATTGTGGCTTCAAAATGTTACGATTCCCCTCCTTCTAGCCCAGAAGTCAATAATTCTTCAGTGAACAATCAGATTGTTCCAGTAGATGCTATTCGTATCCTTGGAATTCACAAAAGAGCAGGAGAGCCACTGGTAAGTAATAGAAGATGAGCGTGTCTTTTACTTTAAGTTGTGTGTGAAAACGTTTGCATGTGCCTGATTTCTTGCATTATATTTGAGTTATTTCCATTATTAAGTTGTGTAATTTAGTGTGTGCTAAGATCAGTACTGAAAGGTTGAAATAAGAAGATGTATGTGTGTTCTCCATCCTGTTCTCTGTCAAAAATGATGAGATAGTGAATAGGCAGCCACTAGGCTAAATGACTTGCAAACCTAACTGACTAACACAGCATCTCTTTGGTTCTGATAGAAAATGACAGGATTGCATGCGATCAAGGACAGTAGAGTCATAGCTCAGTTATATGAAAACCTTGTCTGAAAGCACTTCTGTGTCACCTGATGCTTATCTGTGTATTAGGAGCTCTTACACTGTAGGAACTATTACTGTCTGTTTTCATTGGGGTAGATAGAATATTCCATAGCTGTATGTTTTTGCTTGAGATAATGGTAAAATGAAATTGAAATTCAGACAATGGCAAACTAGGTGTCACGTTCCTCTTTCAGGGTGTTACGTTTAGAGTTGAGAACAATGATCTGGTAATAGCACGCATTCTTCATGGTGGAATGATAGATCGACAAGGTCTTCTGCATGTAGGTGACATTATCAAAGAGGTGAATGGCCATGAGGTTGGAAACAATCCAAAAGAACTGCAGGAACTGCTGAAAAATATTAGTGGCAGTGTCACTCTGAAGATTCTCCCCAGCTACAGAGACACTGTTATTCCTCAACAGGTCAGTAGCGCATTTCTAACAATTCTGTCAAAAGAACTTCTACTTGGTACTTTATTATAGAAGATTATTTTAAGGTTTTGCGTTCATTATATTTTGATTATTTTGTGTACTTAAGATTAGCAGAAAGGCTAAAATATAGATACCTGTATTCACCCTTAATTACATTTTGGAAATGTGTTTATTCAGTAGATTAATACCATGGCTAACAGGCCTGCCTAAAAAGTTCTAATTAGTATCTCAGATTGATAAGCATTTGTATACTACATATAAAGTATGGTTCTTTGACATGGAGTGACCTTTGGTGACCTAGCCACAATCACACTGAACCGCAGTGAACCGCATGTGTTTGTAACATGATCAGTGCCCAGGTACGCCGTTTCACAGAATTTAGAACCATTGAATTCAACAGATGCGCTTGAGCTTGCTGACTTAAATAAGAGCTTGGAGGGTGGCTATTCCTTATCCTTTCGTCATTGCTGTAGACTGGCAGTTTCTCCACTGCAGAAGTTACTTGTTGCTCTAAATCAGTGCCTTTGAAGCATCTTGTAAGCCAGTCCTTCAGGTAGCAGGTCTTAATGCCCATGATATAACAGACTACGCTTACGTTGCGTAGATGCTGGGGGAATGTGCTGTATTTGAGGAAAGTGCACCGTTTCCTTCGCTCCCTAACCTGGCAGAAAAATGTCAAAAGATGTTTCCAGCCTGTTGATGCAACTTTACTGTTTCTTGCCCTGCATCAGATTTGAGTCTTTTGAGTTCATAGCAAAATCGATTCTTAAGATTCCTCAAGCCTTGATTAACTGCTTATATTCTGAGAGTTTAAGTAATCTAAAGTCAGAATACTAATTGAGTTGTATATACTGAAATGCAAAAATGAGTGTTTTGTAATACATTGTCCAAATAGAACAGGGTTGGGGGCTTTTATTTTTATCATGAAGCTCCTTCGGCCAAGGTTGGCACTGCTGATTATTCTGCTCTCTCAGCTGGTATATACCAGTTTTTCCGTAGAGTGTACTTCACTTGCCAAATGCAACTTTGATCACGTCAAACTTTTTATGCTGTGTAGCTATAGACATCAGTTCAGTTTGACAGATAAATTAGTAATAATGTATTTTACAATGTTTAAGCTTTGAAAATTTTTGCACATTTCAGGTTTTTGTGAAGTGTCATTTCGATTATAATCCATATAATGACAACCTCATCCCATGCAAAGAAGCAGGTTTGAAATTTTCTAAAGGAGAAATTCTTCAGATTGTAAACCGGGAAGATCCAAATTGGTGGCAGGTTGGTAAAAAGCTTTTAGCTTTTTATCTTAATTTTTAAATCTTCGCTAGTTGCTTTAATAATAAAGTCTTTAAAATTATGATCTACTCCCATTTAACAATAGATACAAGAAAAAATATTTATGCTGCAATCCAATTTCAAGCTAATATTGTGATATTAATCACAAATACTAGAGAAAATTGAATGGTATAAATTGTGTGTGTAACACTCATTTTGTTATCACTGCTATTTATTTGTCTTTGATCTTGTATCATAAGGCTAGACATTCCAAAAGCAGTTTAAGAGGGCAGTTTCTAGCAGAAAGTTTTAGGTGGACGGTATTAATTGTGGTTAAGCCTTCCCTGACAGCGACTGTGAAGAAGCGGACCCCTTCATGAGTGCTCAGAGTTGAGAGAGGGAAATGAACCCCGTGGATTTGAAGAGGGGTGAGAGTAGCTATTTGGAGGCACTGTATCTTTTATTTCTACAGTGGCGGTCAGTGTCTGTGAGCTGTAATTTGTGTGTCCATCATCAAAGTGTTTGGCACTATTTCAAATATTAACAGCTTATCCTGCTTTAAGGTTGTGTTTCTACATTCAGTCCTTCAGTGGAAATGTAATGCAGCGCTTATGCCGTTTTTTATTTTTTTTCCAAGACACTATACATGCAATTAAATATCATCAGTGCTTTTGAAAGTGGGACGAGTGAACGTTTAAGACAATTTTCTTAACCAAGGTACTCCGAATTGCAAGTGGCAGTGGCAATCCAGGCAAAGAGTTTAGCATTATTGATTTCCCTTTCTACCCCTAAATTGCACATCCTTTGCTACATAACAAGCAATAGTGAGCCAAACACTACTTGAAAGCAATAATATATATATAGAGAGATTCTTTAAAAGCAACAAAAATATTTGAATATACATCAACAACTGTTGCTGAATTCTGTTGCTTGTCAGTGACAGTAGTAACAGAAAGAAAAAGAATAAAAAGTGTGAGGGAAGGCAGAAAATTTATTACTGCCAAGTTAATTAGTTTCAGAAGTTAGATACTCCAGAACTCTGGAGTTGTCTGACATTTAGCTTACACGCTGTCTTCTGTATTGCTTTGTACATTCTCCAGGTGTAACTTGTGGGAGTCCAGCAGAAATAAAACTTAAATCCTAAACACTCGATCAGACGGAAAAATGAAGTGTGTTACACTAGTATAGGGTGTTGCAAGTAACACTGTGCAGATCATGCCACTGGGAAAGAGAAGTTAGTTTTTCCTTGTGCTTTCTAGAAATGCTAGGCTTACTAAAAACCTGCTAACTGTAAAAAGTCAGTTAGTCATAGGTAGAAGCATACAAGTTGAAAAGCAAATAGTTCTTCTTAGCAGGAGGCAAGCCAGCCAGTTGTGGAGAAGCAAAGTATAACGTCTTATAACTGTGTCTTTGTCTGTGTTAAGCTTGCTGTGAAATTATTTCGTAGAGAATCTTAGCCAAACTTTAGTTACTAGGAATACATAAGTTACTAAGATTTTAAATCTATAGTTAGAGTAAAAAGCTTGGAGGCATGATTAGGCATGTTCTAAAATTCATTGTTTGTGAAGTGACAGTTAATAAGCTGCACTGGAACCTGTTATGAGCAGCTCAAGAATACAGAATAAGTGTACTGTGTACTAGAAAATCTTGAGTTTTGTCACTTGAGAGTTCAGCGTCTGGAGCCATAGGATTCCATTTAGGGTTTTGATGCCAAAGGTTTATGGCTGTAAGAGTTTCCTAACTTAATGGGAACCAGTAATGTAACTTGTATCTATTTTATTTAAGTTTCCTGAATTTTAATACTCAATTAAAGTATATCAAATAAAGCAAGACACGGTTACTGTAAGACAGAATTTTAATATCCACATCTGAGTTTGAATTTCCAAGTCTCAGTAGTAAATATATCGATACTCACCATTGAGAAATTTTGGCAGTGTGAAAATCAGTCAACACCCTGTGGATGAGAAAAATGCTTCTCACAAGTTACCCATGATTTTATTTTCTTTTTTTTTCCCCAGGCTAGTCATGTCAAAGAAGGAGGAAGTGCAGGGCTTATTCCTAGCCAGTTCCTGGAAGAGAAGAGAAAGGCCTTTGTTAGGAGGGACTGGGACAACTCGGGTGAGATTTAATAAATTTCAGGAATAGATTTTGCTCTGACTCCATTTGTTTTGCTTTTCCTGCCTCCATAGATACTAGAAAACTGCTGTGTGAGAATACATAGAACATTGAGAAATGCTAATTATTATATTTTTGGCTTTGACTGAAGGACAAAGGTTAAAGTCTATGCTTAGTCTTCATAGATATGTGAATCATTTTTGCCACCTACTGATGAAAACCTAAATGAGGTGGGAAAGGCATAAGAATTAGCTGGTTTGTTAAATTATGTTTTTATGGTATACGCTGAAAGTTAATAAATTAAACATGTTTGATGGATTTTTTTTGTGCTCTTTAGAAAGATTTCTAGGAAAATTAATTTTTTCCTCTGTGTTCAGGTCTTGGTATACCATTTGATGTGTACAAAAATAGGTATGACCTCCTGCCCTAGAATATATAGAATTCTAAAACAGTCCTTGTAAATTTAATGAATTTAAACTTGCATATGTTCATATAAAAAAGCTTTGGAAAAACACATTTAACAAAAATTATTAATTTGTCTCATTTTATTTCTAGGGCCTTTCTGTGGAACAATAAGCAGCAAAAAAAAGAAAAAGATGATGTACCTCACTACAAGAAATGCAGGTATCTCTTAATATTACATAGCAGTCAAAGTTCTTTAGGCTTCTAAACTTGCAGAGGCTAGTGTATCCAAGATTCACAGTAAAATATTTGATTATAAATTTGATAGATCAGATGGGTTTTATAGTTTAAAAGCAATAGTGACCTGTGAAGATATGGTGATGCAGAGTACACCTTTTGGTAGGAGGAAGTCAGAGAAGAACGGTGTGTTAAAAGAGAAAAAAGTGAAAGCTTTGTTGCCAGCAGGTTGAGGGATTGTGATCCTTCCCCTCTACTCAGCACTGGTGAGGCCACACCAGAACTGTACTGGGCTCCTGCAAGAGACATGGACATACGAAGATGATGAAGGGACTGGAGCATCTCTTCTATGAGGAAAAGCTGAGAGAGCTGGGACTGTTCAGCCTGGAGAACAGAAGGCTGAGGGGGAAGCTCCAATGTGTATAAATACCTGAAGGGAGAGTGCAAAGAGGATGGAGCCAGGCTCTTTTCAAAGGAGCCCAGTGATGGGCCCAGAGGCAACAAGCAACAACACAGGAGGTTCCCTCTGAACATCAGGAAACACTACTGTGAGCGTGACTGAGCTGAGCACTGGCTCAGTTTGCCTAGAGGGGGTGTGGTGTCTGCCTCCTTGAAGATAATCAACAGCTGTCTGGATGTGGTCCCAAGCAACCATCTCCAGGTGGCCCTGCTTGAGCACTGGGGTAGGACTAGGTGACCTCCAGAGGTCCCTTCCAACCCCGACCATTTTGTGATTCTGTGAAAGGTCACTGATTGTTAATCGCAATTTTCCCCATTCTGATCAATCTCAAATTTTCTCCTTGAAAGTAAAGGTAATAATCTGACCTTATGCTGTCCATGATGGGTGACTATTTTATTCCCATACCGATTTAAAGCAAGAAAGCTTTTATCAGACTTGATGCCCTCCGAGTACTATTTGTATTCACACCCAGCCTGTTGATGTATAGCAAGACTACTTTTTTTTTCTTACAGTACTGACTGTGTATTAATGGTTTTTTGTATGCTTCTCAATGTAGAATTTGATCGTCATGAAATCCAGATCTATGAGGAAGTAGCCAAAATGCCTCCTTTTCAGAGGAAAACACTCGTCTTAATTGGGGCCCAAGGAGTGGGGCGAAGAAGTTTAAAGAACAGGTTTATAGTACTGAATCCTACTAGGTTTGGAACTACGGTGCCGTGTAAGTTATCAGCATTCCTATTGTAATATACTTTGAGTCTCTGATTATCTGGAAAATACCTGATGTTTCTCTCAGTGATTCAGGGTGGGAATAATTTTCTCAGAGTATAAAAATGATACAGAGTGGGAAAACAAAAGGTTTTTCATCGGACAACTGAAGTAATGTGTAATGACAGTGAAAATATTGGTAACCAGCGGTTAAATGTTACCGACGCTGCAGAAAAACAATTTTTGTATGTGCAGTGTTGCAGTCTGCTAGTTTTCTTCAGTGTCAGTCACCATCAGCTACTGAGGGGATTCTGGAAGTTGCTATTAGTCTTCTGTAAACAGCCAGTAGAGTTTCTTGGGTCTGCCGTTTAGTTTCCCGTCTGTAGAAGTACCCTAGGCATTATAAATTGTTACTGCAGTATTTAGGAATGTAGGGAAGAGCAACAAACTTCCAATAAAACTGGAATGTTTGTGATCTCAGAGATCTGTATGATAGTCTGAGGTTTTAACACATCTAGCTTCAAGCCCATGATCTTTTTTTTCTCGCTATCAGCTTCAGACAAAAACTTCCTCCCTTGCTGAAGTATTGCTTTCTTGACTTCCTTCCAGATACTTTGCTCATTCACAAGATCTTTTTTTTTTTTTTTTATCTGCCTCCTCTTTGGCTGCTGACCCGAGAATTCCACCCTAGCTACATTACTATTCTCCTCTTGCCACCTGCTTTGCAGAATTTCAACAACAGTCTGTTTCCTTTGTTTTCAGTGGGCAAGGAGCAGATCTGATAATGGAGGAGGGGGGACAGGTCTAGGTCTGAAAGATAAATTGTGCGACATGAGAGAACCAGTCTCATTTGCTGAATCTCTTAACGCCAAAACTGGCCAGGGCACTAAGAATTGGTATGGGTGACCGATAGTAAGGCTGACTTCTCAGTGTTACTTTTAAAAAGAAATCTTCCCCTGGGAATCTCATTATTTTATAGTTGCAAAATAGTAAGAAACTCTTTAGTACTTCTAAAATTCTTAATTCCCTTTTAGAAAACCCCTCAAAATGACTGGTTTCTCTAAAATGTTATACAGATTATTAGATATATATAAGTAATGCAACACAGTGTTAAAATGCTTTTACTTGGAGCTCTTGAACACCCCTCAAAGGCATAAAACCTAACTTTTCCAATCTAGCAATTTCACAATCTACTCATGCACATGCAGGACACAGTCTCTGCTCTACTTCGTTACTTTGTATTTAGATTTTAAGTAGGATAGTCAGTAATCCTAGTTGGCCTCAGTTTCCTTGATTAGAAGACATTTCTTCTGGTTTTTCACAGATGAATATATTTGGGAGTTTTTTTGTTTGTGGGGGTTTTGGATTTGGTTGGGTTTTGGTGGGGGTTTTCTTTGGTTGGTTGGTTTTTGGTTGTTGTGGATTTTTTATTGAAAATGGCTGAAATGGATCCACTTTGCTGTGGGGAGAAGCATGTCCTTGGTGTTGAGTTCTAATAAAGCAAATGGTGCTGGGTTTTTTCTTCAGTGTGGATAGCTGAACTGTTAAGTTACTGTAAACTGTTAAAGCTCATTCTCCAAAATGTATTTCAGGCTGTTTTTTTTTTTATTTTTATTTTTTAAATTGTATTAACCATTATAGTTCTAATCTTTCTGTAGAATCTTGGCTAAATCTAGATATTCTAGTAATATGTTTATTGCTAACAGCTTCAGAAGATTGTTTCTTGTGGGACTTGAGTTTTCTAGAATAACGAAGTTGATAGGAGTTATTGGAAGACAGGGAGTGCTTTCCGCTTGTATCGCCAGGTTGCGCCAAGTAGGGGTATGGCAACAAGCGATAATACAACTATTACCAAAGGGAACCATTTACTGTTACTTCAATATATTCTGGAGTTCAAATCTAATGAAATGCAAGTAGTGGGCAGGTAATATGGTGATAGGACAGCAAAATCAGTAATAATCTGAATTTTTTTATTATTATTTTATTTACATCTACTTGCTTAAATAATGTCTGTACTGCGCAGTGTAGCCAATACCCAAGATAGCTGCTAATATTTTACTTAAATATTGGCTTTAATCTCTCTGCAGTGAATTTACCTTGTTTTAAAAAGGGTAAGCTGACCTGGAAAGCAGCATTAGCTGTCCTCTGCTGAAGTTCTGCTACAGTGGCTGGGCTTCTTCTGGTATTTAACTTAACTGCATAGCTAGCTCAGGGGATTCGAACGTGAGTAACAGGGCAAATACAGTGAGCAAAGTATGTGCTAAGGTGTGGAGGGTGGGGTGGGGCAGATTTTGATGTGTTATTTTCAGAAGTACATCTGGCATTTGAGAGTTAAACTTCCATTTGATTCCCAGGTGACTTAATTATTCACTTAATAAATATTTTAAAAGATGACATGAATGAGTATTGTACATGGTGCGAAGGAGTAATACAAAGGGAACAAGCAAATGGGTGCGTAAGGAACATATAGAAAAGAATAGAAGTAAAAGGAACAAGAGTGGCTATGCTTGGTTTTGAAACTTGCACTAGAATAATTAATCTGCATATGGAACAATCATAATTGTATGTTAATGTTTATTATACTCTCCTGAACTTAATAGGCAGTCCAGTCTTATATTTGTATTCCAAATATATGAAGAGAACACTCAATTTATATTTTCAATTTCTTGTTTAGTTACTTCACGAAAGCCAAGGGATGATGAGAAGGATGGGCAAGCGTACAGATTTGTGTCACGAGCTGAAATGGAGATGGACATTAAAGCTGGCAGATATTTAGAGCATGGAGAATATGAAGGAAATCTTTATGGCACCAAAATTGATTCCATCCTTGAAGTTGTTCAGACAGGAAGGACCTGCATCTTGGATGTAAATCCACAGGTATATCGTTTGTAATGTTACACTATAAGTGTAGGATTGTAATATTGGAGAGGTGCCTTTAAATTTGAAGGCTTCTTACCTGCTTTAAAGATTACAGTATCAACTGGATTCTGGCATTTGTGGCACTTAGCTGGAATGAGTTAGAAAGATGGAAAAAACCCAACTTAGATTCTGCGTGAAAGAGGAATCTTGCAGGGTAGTAGAGTCTTTTTAGCCAAGGAAGGAATTACGTTGTGTGTTTCAAAAGGCAGCGTATGAGTTTCTAAAATAGAAGAATCTTGGCTTACATCTTTCTGCCCATTGTAAGACTAGTTTTGCAGTGCCCCTGAAATAATGGGGGCATGTGGTGAGTCATTCTCAAACTTAGGGGTTTTTCCTTTTCTTTTTCTTTGCTTCTAGGCCCTGAAAATACTGAGGACTTCAGAATTCATGCCCTATGTAGTGTTCATTGCTGCTCCAGAATTGGAGACTTTGCGTGCTATGCACAAAGCTGTGGTAGATGCTGGAATTACAACCAAACTTCTCACCGTAAGCAGATTATTTCGTATTTACCTTGCTTTGAACAGGATGGTCTTAGATTTTTTAAAATTTTTTTTTACACTTAATTTTAGACAGAATTTGTTCTGAAATGTCTCTAAGAAAAGTTAGGCAAGACTTTTGTTGTTTATTTAGTAGACGTTAATGATATACTATGTATATGGCAGATGGCTTCTTAGACATCTTACAATTGTTTGAAATGTGTTCTTTGGGAAACGTCACCTTTGATTCCTTGCAACTAATAGTAAATATTTGATGGTGGGAGCTGTTCTTCTATGTAAATGTCTTTACTCTCCCCCCAAAAAATTTTGTTCACGTTTCGTCTTATAATATAGATGTGCGTTAAAAATGGAACCTGTAATCCTCAGTAAATTGCAGCCTGCATTAAAAAAAAATCCAAAAAACCAACAACAGAATGCAGCTGGGCTTTGTTTCCGCTGTTGCAGCAGCACATGCTGCACTGAGAATGACTGGGAGCTGCCAGAGTAAGAAGTGTGGAATAGCTTCTCTTCCCCCTGGCTTCCTTGGATTTGTCATGTAAAGCGAAGTGGCACATTCTGTTCATTAGATCTTCTCTTTTTCTGAGACACAGCGTAGCAGAGGGAAACGAGACGCGCTTCCTCCAGCACAGCAAATTGTACATGCTCTGTATGGGCACTAACTTTTCCAGCTGCAGGACCAAAGCAAAATAAGACAGTTGGAGCAGTTAAGAAAACTGCCCTCTGCGTTCAGCAGTAGAATTTCCCCATCTGATAAAGCTGACAACTCCCAGCAATAGTGCAGCAGCTGAGGTAGCAGCGATGCCTTGCATAACGCTGACAGGGCGTTCAAAGCAAAAAAATGGACAGTAGGTTAATTTCACATAAATTAATACAGGATTTTTAGTATTGACCGCCCCCCACTCCCGGCCCCTGCCATGTGAGAGACTGTCCAGTTCTAGTAATGGATTCTGGTTATTACAGATTCTAGTATCCCTGTGGGTGCTCTGTCTTTCCTCCTCCCTGCCCCAAATGACCCCTGAATTTTGTGATGTGTATAAAAGAAGGCAAGGTTAAAACTGTCCAGACAAGTATAAAAATAATTTCCTGTACTTCCTAATATTTGATTCCCTAAGGGACATCCTTGCCTTTGTTTTACTTGTCCTTCTGAATAATAAAGAGGATAGTTACATTTAAAATACACATTTATGTATCTTTACAGATATGATTTAGAATCTGTACACGTGTGTATAGAGTATGATTTCCCATTTCATATTCTTCTACTTCCTAAGCAAATGAAAACCAGATGTCTTTTTAAAGAAGTGTTATCTTTTGCGTGCTAGTGGGTCTGTCTACATTTTTTCTAGCATCCTAAGCCGTTCCATTGCAAAAATTCTGGGTTTTGTGGCAATACATTTGCTTGTCTTCTTCATTTACGGTGAATAAAAGGTGATTCACAAATTTACTTTCTCATTTTGGCTTCTGTATTTACAACTATATCAAGACTTGAAAATATTAAATATTGTCAAGGGGACAAATCTCGTAAGTGCTTACAAAAAAACTGCTTTTGTGCAAAAGTGGAGAGGAATTTTCTGAGGATGTAAGGCTAATGAAACAAAAAAACCACTCGGTGGTAGCACTTCAAGAAGGCTTCATAATGTAGGAAAATAAATTTCCTGCGTATTTTGCAGCTCATATCAGAACTAAATGCAGCAGTAGTTTACAAATGAGGAAATTATGTCAGGTGGTCGAGGCTGAAATGTAGCCTCTACAAGCAGTAAGGTATTCTAGAGTTTAATTCTATTAGACATACATCTTTTATTTCATATTAAATTCTTTAATTTTTTGGTGCTTTCTCTGGAAATAATAAAGGGCACAAATATATTGGCACAACTGATATATTCAGTCATTCCTAAAGCATTAATTTTATTCGGATCGGATTGTCAGTTGCCCATACAAAATGATTAATTGCCGGTTGTGCATACCAGCCCAAGTTCATTTTCTTAAGAACTGTAAGATTTGCAGACGTTTGGTCACCATATTTAACATTATTGGCACAGCTTGTAACTTTTTCAGCCCTTTCAATGCATTTTAGCTTAAGTTCTGTGCGGATTTACTATAAACAAAAAAAAATAATAATTTTTAAAATGTATTCAGTATATAGCTTTAGTCAGTTTGAGTATGTAATGAAGGGATACTTCTGTACTGTAAGGATTCGCCAAATCTATTCTTAGTAATGGTTAAAATCTCTTCACCAGGACACGGATTTGAAAAAAACAGTGGATGAAAGTGCACGGATCCAGCGAGCATACAACCACTATTTTGATCTGACCATTGTAAACGATAACCTAGACAAAGCCTTCGAGAAGCTACAGACTGCTATCGAGAGACTGAGGCTGGAGCCACAGTGGGTCCCAATTAGCTGGGTATATTGATATTTCTCAAGAGGAGCTTAACAAATAAAATCAACTGCAGCAGATACGCTAACGTGATGTTGTGTAGATACTGACGATAACCTACGGCACCTGTGCATTTTTACTCTGTGTATATTCAAAAGTACACTATTCTGAATTTTTATAAAAATGTTGAAGGGAAAGTGTACTTAAATATGTAATTTATTTTAATTTTTCTAACTTTTTACAGATAACCTTTCTATTCATATCACATGAAGGAAATGCGTTTAAGCATTTTTATATGTTTTGATTTAGTACCTTTGCCTTTTTTGTCTAAGAAACTTTCGGTCATTCACTTCAACATTTACATCTTGGTCTTACATTTTCACTGTGATTTAAAAAGAGGATACTTGAAACAATTTTTGTAAAACTTGTTAATGTAAGTGTTTAACTGGTCAAAAGTCTATAGCTCTTATTAGGAAAGAATACTAATTTCTTTGGGATTATTTTTTTCTTCCTTAAAAAAGTAATAATTTCATGGGAGCAGAATTTTAAATACTAAAAGCAGCAACAAACACACAGCTCCATTGCTCTTAGCTTCTTTCAGCTTCATGTTGGTGCATCCTTGATGTTTCACAAATTCTCGATGTCTCTTGATTTAGACAACTGTTGTGTAGGTTCCCTTATACGTGTCTCTTAAAATAACATCAAGCAATACCTTGCAAGCTGCTTATTAGGCTTTTCTTGGGAGCCAACCTGTTAGCCTGTTGTGGTTGAAGTGCTGACGTTAGAAAGCTTGTACACAAGGTAATTCAGTGCAATTTGAGTAATAGTGAAGTAGCCTGAGAGAGAACCTGATAATGTGGAGCACCGTAGAGTGATGCATAATGTTTAGGACTATTTACTCATAGTTGTGAAAACACATTGCTTTTAACAAAAAAAGAAAAACCAAAACCAAAAACAAAACAAACACCAAGAAAAAAAGCCAACAAAAAAAGGCATTTTCTTTTCTTAGGACATTGTTTGATATTTGTATAGTGATTTGTGGCTTAATTTCCTGCACTATCTAGCTGGGTTCTATATTATCTTTTTGAGTATTTGTGTGTGATCAACTGCTGTATTTTTGAGTGTGATGTAGTGGAATTTCTATGCTTTTTGCTACATTGTTTTTAATGGCATTTTTCATTAGAAAGCTTGTGAAATAGAAGCTTAGGGCTAAAAAGCAATGTTGTTTATACCTTTTTTGTTTTACAACATACTTCCCTTTTGTTTAGTGACAGTTCTCCCCTTAGGAGGCTCATTGATGTAATTCGTAATAAGTTCAAGTTCATCGATCAAAACTTAGTGATGTAAATTTCTGCTTAATAAGAACAAAATGAAAATATAGCTTGTTCCTAAGACTAGCTTTTTTGTGACCATATTTTATATAATGTCAGCTGTTGTATGTAACAACATTCACCGTCACTTACCAGGTTAGGTGTCTAAACTGGAGTCATCTATTTGTTTAATTTCTTGTCCATCTAGTGACAGGCACCTGCCTTCTGAATTCTTTTTCGACACCGAAGTGTGACGTGGAACGCTATCAAAAGGCAGCTTCCTCAGAACTATTTCTGAAGGAAAAGAGGCTTAGACACTGTAAAACAGTATTGCTTCCTGGGGCTCTTAAAGACATGTATATGCACAAGGAAAAGAAAAGTGGAGTCGATGCAGTATAGGAAAAGTGTAAGTCTTTAAAAAAAAAAACAACAAAAACCACCTCAAAACGCCTGTATACTACAGATGATTTTTACAAAGCCTGTCAGGTTGGTGGTTGTGGAGGAAAAGCAGCAGTGGGGGCTTGAAATCCCCATGTATGTGGAAAATGTTAGTCTGACCTGTGTCTAGCACAGGCAGTCTTTGTGGCTGTTAATACTGAGATTTCAGGCTTTTAGAAGGGATCTGAAATTCTCGAAGGAAAATTTGTACCACTACTTTGTTTTATTGTTATACTTTTCAGGATGTTTTTTCTCTGGTTTTGTTTAAGTTTGACAGATCTTTTAAATGTGGCACCAGCATGAGACACTTGTTTTCCTTTCCCAGGAGACATGTTCTGTGATCCCGTTGCTTAGAGACTGCTTTGAGAAATGGATCGAGTGTTGTATGTAGCAGCAATGACAGCAGAGCCATTGCTTGACTATTTAACGATTTGCTATTGGCACTATATGCTAAACGTGACTAAACTGTATCTGCATACTGTGTAATAGGAGACCTACTTATGCTGTAAATAAGATGTGCTATCTGGACAGATACGATGCCTTTTCATTATGAGTTAGAAAATAATCTATTTGTGATGCCAAAAGTGGGCTGAGCTCACTCTTCCCTAATGAATGGAATGAGAGGATTCTTCGTTTCCATACCATAGTACTTTATATTGCAAATATCACTTATTGTCATATTTTGTTTTTTTTTTTCCCCCATGAATTTACTTAACCAAATAAAACACATGAAACATGGGCACCAAGGTCTAGTCAGGAAAACCTCTTGCTCCTTCCGTTTCCATCCCAGGGAGAAACTCCCTAGTCAGGAGAGCCTCCCTAGTCAGCTGTCTCCACGTAGCCATGGACTTGCTGAAGCCTAAAGCTTTAGCTTTCGCCGCAGGTTCACATGGTGTTTGTAAAGCAAGCAGTTAGCCCGGCAGGGCCTGGCGGCTCACTGGCTGGTGCTGTTAATGTAGATGCTAAGGAGAAGTACAACTCTGAAGCAATAAGGGAAGATGTCTTGTTTAGGTTGTACACAGAGATCGGATCAAAGTATCTGCAAGTTTTAATTGGATGTCCGTCCTCACGCACCTGGGGACACCCCCCCACCCACCAACTAAACCCAGATTAAACCCAAACACCATGCTCCTTGCCTTTATTCGTTAATTCTTGCAAACGGAGAATTCAGATTGGCAGGCATATCATGTTAGGAGGTAGAAGAGAGGCTGGGTTGGTTTTATGGTGGTGGGGTTTGTTTTTAGCAAAATCAGGTTTTCATCAGATTTTCTGCGTAGTTTGTCACTACCCGGTAGGAGGACTAGAATGAGAATGACAGCTTTTTTTTTAAAGAGCATTCTTGGAGGTTCTTAGCATGATGGTGCCATTTCAGTCATATACACAGCAGCAGCAGTCTGTCAGGTATGCTAGATCAGGTGTTGGGTAGACACCTGCACATCGTGTGATTAGGGGAGAAAGACACTAAGAAAGGCTAGTTGTGAGCAAGTGAAAATACTTCATGTGACAGCTGTTTGAAGTACTTTGAAGGAGTTCAGATAAGTAGGATTTCACGTATCTCATTCTATACTAAACATTCATTTTGCAGATAATAACAGGAAAACTTTTTACATTGACTGTTAATGATAACAATAGGTGTGTCTGAGCGAGGTGAAGATGCTGCTAAATGTTTAAGATGTGGTATGTATCACAAGATAAATATTTAAGTAGTTTAGAAAAGTAAATTATCAAATAGTTGTCTGTGTATATGTATGTATGTGGATGGTAAAACAAAAAATGCTCATGTCTGTTGTCACATTACTAAGCTACCATGACTTAATCCAGAAATGTACCTGCATGTGAGACTTTAGAACTGGTACACTTCTCTACCAGGTTTATTGTGTTTACTAATGTATATTTTTCTAAATATACAGCTATTTCAATCTAAAAATTCTATATTTATCTGTAATTTCTATCTGTTTGGGACAGTGCATGAGGTGCTGTAAAATTCTGTACATATAGAGACTTCTAGAAGAAACACTGTAGTTGCCCTGTGAATGAAAAGTTATGCGTAAAAAGTACAGTCAGTATGCCAAGACCCATAAGTTATTTCCTTAAATGCACCAAAAATTCCCTTAAGCGTGTACCAAACTCTAGTGTAAATACTTCGGTGCACGTGTTACCCTAGCAGGTCTACTTCAGGTTCTACATCATGTGACAAGACGCAGTCAGTTAAAGTTTAGTGGGATAATGACAGTGGGCTATGTCATCTGGCACAGATTTATGAAAGTCATTCGAAATGTTCTGTAAATCTAAAATGAAAGTGAAATTGGAGCAGAATCACAGACCGAGGTAGGCAAGGGAAATTGAATTCATAACCAATGCAGTATCCTTAATTTGTGCCGTATTTTCAGATCCGTGCAGCTCTGTGTATAAAAGCTTTGTGGAGCAGGATGGCAGATCAGCTCACCACTCTTGAATTTGTGTTTATATAAACTGTCACATCTTGGATAGGCTCAAAATGTGACGCTTTTTCCCCAATCTTCTATACAATTCTAACTCATTACATCTTCTGAAAGCATACCTGAATTACTGGATGTACAAATCACCTGCAGCGCAGTGTTCAGGAAGTCATCGGGGTTTTGTTTTGTAGCGGGTGATTTGAAGGGAGGTAAGAAATAGGGAAGTTTTTTCTCTTTGAAACACGGGTGTGTTTCCTGGCTAGGGACCCTTTTGAGCCAAGCCTGCCTCTGTGCTGCGCTTAAGGACCAGCAGAGCAATGTCAAGCAGAGCACCACGCCAGAAAGCAGGAGATGCAGGTTACCGCCTGTTTTTACACGTGAGCTATTATCGTGAACATAACGAATTCACACTTCTTTACCTACTCCTTGGTTTCCCTTCCAGGCTTCCTCTGTCTTGCTGCTTCGCTGGGACTGCTCTGAGGCAGCTTTGCTCCGTGCAGCCGTAGTGCCTGCTGCTGCACTAGCTCCCCTGCCACGCGCTGTGCCTGTGGGTACAGCTGTACGACAGCACAGCTGGGCACGTCCAGGTGGCTCTGGACCGCTTGCTTCGTGCAGGGTTTCTTGCCTCACCCAAATTCAGGAGAGTTAAAGGACCGTATCGTTATTGCCAAACTTCACGATACTACTTTTGCAAAAGGTCAATTTATTGATGACAGATCGTGGTTACTGGATACAAAGACTGGTACCCTGCTGGGCCTTTTGCCTTAATCGCCCCTCCGGCTCTCAGCCCTACACAAAACCTCTCCCGGGCCCCTACAGGGATTTCTTTAGTTAAGGTATTTTCATTCGCTTTGGCTGGTGGACTGTCCTTACTGAAGGGGGTGAAGTCCTGGCCCAAATTTTTTTTGTTGTTTTTTGCCGTTTCTTTTTTTGGCGTACTCTTCATTTAATAAGCTTACTGGTGGGAATCATCTGCGATCCTTTGCTTGCGTCTTGTAGAGGAAACAGTAGTCAACATAAACATTGGTATTTAAGACTGGTAGAACTTACTGGTTTTGGTCTCAAGAGAGATACTAAAAAAAAAATAGAGCGGGTGAAAACACCTGTAAAATAACTAACTTTCAGAGGCAGCTTTGGCTTCCAAACCATATTAAAAGTGTGCCCCTGTGCGTGCACACGGATACAAATAAAACTTGGGGGTAAATACTGCAAGAAATTCATAGACAGGATCTGCTATCTTACCCGAATCCTCCATGGTGGGATGCTGTTCCCCAACCTGTCACATCTTACTTAAATGGCAAGTCCAGTTTGTTTGCTGGTACTGCAGCCGGAATTTGCCTCTACAGGCTTAAAAACAAACTTCAGCTTGGTGAAGGCTATTAAGCAGTTTCACCTCCAAACAGAATTAACATATTTTTTTTTCAACAGGGTCTCGGCAATATTTATATTCTATAGAATAAATTACACTTGAAGCAAATACGATTTTTGTTCCCAGTATTTTTAACCTTTTCTCGTACTAGTTGGGTTTGGGTTCCTTTTGCTGCTGAGGCCGTAGGTTGGATGTGGGATACCTGCTGACTAACCTGCCAGGCTAACACAGTTAAAGTAGACCTGGAAACACTTTCTCCCATTTATCCTTTTCCTTTTAATGTCATTAGCTTCATGCTAATGCTTGTCCACGTGAATTCAGCTGTCCTCATGGCTGATCCAAATACTACTCCCTAAGTAGCCAAGTTTTACCTAAAATACAGTAAAAACCTCTTCCAAAACCCCAAGTAACTTCTCTGTTACTTGACCTCTTACATGATACAGAGTGTAGAGCAAAATGAACGGCGCTGCTTTGGACAGTTCTGGGGTGACAGCAAACCTGTTGGCTGTAAAAAAAAAGAAAAGAAAACCCAAAAACCACTTTTTTTTTTGGCTGATTTTTGTTTGTTTAGGTCTTGTACACTGTTTTATAGGGAGATAATGGTTGAAATGTATTTTTTCCCCCTTTGAAAATGCATGTTGAGCATTCCTTCCCCTCCCCCGCTCCCTCATCCTGTATTGCCTGTGTGTAACATTTGTGTACTGTGGTATAAGAAAGGGGACCACTTCCTTAGGTTTTAAGATAGAAGAAGGTTCACTGCTCTCCCACCCCGAGCTGGGCTAAGAACTGTAAAATGTTAATTTGGGTTTCCGTGTGTATTAGAAGTCTGTCACCGTGTATTTCCTTACCTTGCTGCTTCTCACAACTGTTTTTTGCCTGTTCAAAGCTCTCGTGGTTTTCTGTTGGGTTTTGTGGTTTTTTTCTTCTACAGCATATTAAAATGAAATTGACATTTTAAAACTTTAAAAACTGCTTTCCTGTAAAAAAAAAACACAACTCTTTCTTTAGCTGAAAACATACTGAAAAAAAAAAAAAGTCTTAACTATTAGCTAAACTTTCTAATGTAAACCTGAAGATAATTTAATACCTGTTTGAATACAATACTGTAGAGCAGACCTCGGAGATGGGACTTGTTAGCATTCTGACTTTATCAGTATGAAGTCAGCTCATACATAGGAAGTTTTTAAATTGTGGCTTGTTTTCTAAAACCCCCCTTGTCTTTTTCATAGCTAATATTTTCACAATAAACACAGCCAAACGTAAAAATGTTAATGTACAAATTGTGAAATTCTCTTTAATTCCCAACAAAATATTTTTGTATATAATAAAGATTTAATATTGAAAAAATGTAAATTAGCTTTTTTCTGATTTTTTTGGTCATACTCTGAATGTTAGCCAAATAAGCTATCAAGAAGCAATCTGTGCACACCTGCCTTCTGTCTTTACCTAATTCTTTCCTGCTGAAACTTGGCTGTGCATTAACACACTATTCCCTGCTCGTGTGCTAGTACCAAATATTACGCTGACGGACTCATCTGCACAGATTGGGCTTTGCGCTCTGGGTGCCGCTTTGGGATTTTTTTTCAATGTAGCAGGCTGGACAGGTAAGTGCGCGCTGCTGGTGTTGCATCTTTGGGTCTCATTTAGTGCTGACAGCTCAGAAAAGCAACTGCTGTTGGTCTTGTTGCAGCTCGATGTTCCTCAAATGCCCACGCAGTGTAGGGAGCCCTTGGAGCCTCTTCAGCCACCCTGTAACTGTGGTCACTGCTGCATCTGGGCCTCTTCCGAGCACCGCGGCACTGGGAGAGTCGTTCTCCTGAGCCTGGCTGGAACTGGCCGGCGTACAAAAGCCCAAGGGACTGAGGGCTGGAGTTTGTAGGAGGCAAGTGCTTGTTGCTGACAGCAACGCTGAGCCTGCCGGCCTCTGGAGACAGCACAGGCTCTTTGAGAAGAGGCTGCTGACCCCATCTTCCCTGGTCCCGGTTGTGAACTGCAAAGGTGCAGTTTCTATCCCCTTCCTCCTGGGGAATGCAGAAGTTTAGCAAAGGGAAGCAACGTTTTGCGGAGGCAAGTCAAGGTGTGAAATCAAACCTTTGGAGCTTGTCTCATAAGTCTTCTCTGCAGGACCTTACAGCCCTTTTACCACCCCCATTTCCTAGGGAAGACCCCATCTAACCTTGAAAAAGCATTTTCTGTACGAGGCCTGCCTGTCACAAGAAATCGCAGCTCTATCTAAGATATAGTGGATGCACATCCAGCTCTTCTAAAGCAGATTCTGAATCCATTTGGATCAGCGCAGCGCAGGCGGGCTCCCTGAAGGGGCTGTCCTCATCTAGCTTAGGGAAGGGCAGGACAAGAGTTACTTGGAGAGAGACATGTTGCTTCTGCTGTCCCCTTGGATCTTCACACCCCCTGCCTGAGCGATTTTTGATGTTAATGTGCCTAAGGATCCTACTTTCAAGAGCACAGAAGGAGGAACTGGAGAGGAAGTGATGAACATATAACCTGCCTTAACGTTTCTTTCCCCTGTCGGCTGTGCTGCTTGCTCAGTTCTAAAAAGGCCATCCAAGGCTGGTGGTGCTTCCGTGGTCACCAAAGTGCTGCCAAAGGAGGAAAGCTGGGAAATGCCTCCACAAAGAGCACACAAAAGGACAAAGCCAAGGCTGAAGTCAGCCAATGACTGCTGCAGACAGACGGATCGATCCTGGAAGTACGGCAGCAGGTGAGGCGAGGAGCCACGACGCTCGAGCACCCTTCTCGACTGGCAGAAGTCCGGGGTCTCTGGGGCACACCACCGTTTGCCCCAGCGTCTCTCACGCTGTGGGAGTCTGAGAATGCCCTGGCTCCTGCCCTGTCCTCCTGAGCAGAGGCCCCAGTGCTGCCACCCCCTCACCCCTCCTTTCTGGGTGTCTGTCCCCTCTCCTGCTCCCACGCTGAGGTGGGTGGCACAGCACCGGGGGTATCACACACAAACGCAGCCCGCAGCGGTGCCTTACGCAACGTTTCCCTGCGTTCCCGTCTGCCGAAGGGTTACAAGTAGCAGGCCTGTAGCGAGTACACGGCCTTTGGCCTCCTTGGCTGTAGCTGTGAAGCTGCTGGGGCCCCCCAGCACCAGAAACTCTGCCAGCGCCCCAGGCGCCCTCGCCTTGGCTTTGGCAGCAACTGTTCTGTCCCCAAGGTGAACCTGTTAGCAGATTTAACTGAAGGAAAAGACTGATCTAAATATGAAAGCCAAATAGCAGGAAACAAACAAAACCTTTTTTTAATGATGTTTCCATAGAACACCGGGGAGGGGGGGTTCTATGGAAATTTCCCACATATATGACAGCATGCACACCCTGAAAGCAGTTACGCAGCACAGTGCATGTGAGGCTCACACCAAAACTCTGTAAGGAAGATCACAGCACACAGAGGGTGGCATACGTGGATGCCCACGTAACCACTTGCCCGCTGTGGGCACCACCTCTCAGGGGCGTGACTGGAATCCCCAAAAGAACAGCAATGGAATTCAAATGCATGAGGTTATAAGTTATTCTATTGTTCTGACATATTTAACAGAAAGTTTTGATAAGAGGCAACTGTTGAGTAGTGACTGGCAAAAGAAGCCCTCCCCATTTACAAACACATACTACCCTCAGAGTAACGCGCTCCCATCCTCCTAAAGGTCATTTCCACACACACCAGTGCAAGGTTCAGGCAACACCATCACTGAACAGATGAGACACTGAAACGCCAACAGCTCAGCGCACAAGGCTCATCCTGCGCTCTCAGGGTATGGAAAGGTATCACGATGCTTTTTAGCAAAGTCCACTTCCTCAGGGAAAGCTTAGCTGCCGTGAGTTTTTAAAAGACCTCTTGGATAATCTGCTCAAGACCATGTGGGAACAGAGCAGAAAAGTGAACCCAGGACTCACCCCCACTAGCTAAGCCGTGGGGCCTGGCTACTGCCCTGGCACACGCAGCTGCTTGTTTGTCCATCAGCCATCTCACAGGCTCACCGGAAAGCACCGGTACACCGCTCGCCTGCAACATCATCTTCCCAAGCCCGTGTTTACCTGTGCTGCATTTCCGTCCCATCCACATGATTACAAAAAAATTTGAAGAAAAAAAGGCAAAATAGTTAAAAGCACAAAGTGCTTTATTAACACTTTGCTGTTAGTCAAAGAAACAAGCAAAACATCTCCACTGAAAATGTCATGGGTAAAATGACCGTTTTTGTGGAGTGCAGCAGAGACATTTCACGTGCACAGACCAAAAGGCATCGCCATACCTCAAAGAGAAACTTCAGAATGCAATTCAACATCTGAAAGTCACTAAGGTGAGTAAAAACTTTTTAGAAAACCGAAACGCTGTGCAGAGGCATAAATTCCTAAGGCAGTCTTAGTTTTTGGAAAAAAAAACATTTTTTTATTTCCTGCAGTGTGCATCTTTAACATCTGTAAAGCCAAACTACACTTAATAAATGAAAAACCTAATCAAGTACCTCTTTGAGTGCCCTCCATTCCACTTGCTCCAGAGTTGAATGCATTCTGCACATCAAGTCTTACACGAGCAAAACATTTACTGCATTGCAGAACTCTGGATTTCCACACCCTGCTTGTTTGCTTGCTTACAAAAAGCAGTTTGTACTTTGCAGTGTTCTCCCACGCATATTAATGCAAGCAATCAGGCTTCCACTGCCCTGCAGATGAGACAACTACCAAAGCAGCTATGTTCAATTTCTGTTCTAGGCTTTTATTTTTTAATCCCTGCCCTTTTATTTATGCATAATATACATACCTTAATGAAACTGCAGAGCAGCAGCACAGCTGATGGCAGGGCACAGTGCTCAAGCCAGGCATGCCGCATCCACCCTGACCTCTACAACCCCCAGCCGCACTGCCAGAAGCACTCTACCGCGTGGCTCTACGGCCAGCTCAAACACAGCCACGCTGCCCTGCAGAGCTACAGAAAAAAAGGACAGGCTAGAGCAGTAAGCGGTTACTCAGCAAAGCTCCTACACATTCCCACCTAAAGCATAAAATCCGTACAATGCAACATAAAGAACAAGTGGGAAGAATCTAGGTTCTTTCATAGTTACAGCTTTTACAGAAGACTCTGTCATTTCCAAATTAATGCTTGACGAAGCAAACAGCCTTTGCACGACATCAAATCTTCCTCTGTCAGTGAGAGCAGCCACCAAAGGACTGCTCAGCGCCACAGTGCCATCGGCTGAAGCCAAGTTAGGCTGTATTTATGAGAGAGAGCAAAAGACAGAGACATTAAAAATGTTTCCCAAGCAGTGCTGTGCCTGCCATTGTATCGCTCAGTTCTTTCCTTCAGAACCCCCAGAGATCTTAGAAGGCAATGGCAAAAGGCCATCCCACATCTCAACAAGCACGACACACTCACGCAGAACCAAAGCTCTATGGCACTCTTTAAGGAGAAACATCTCTCCTGTGTCCTCCCCTCAGTTCAACTTCTCTCCCTGCAGATCAGCCTGAACTCTCACTCTCTGAGCAAACAGTAGCACTCACCTTGCCCCTATATATTTGAAGGTTTTTGCTATTGTTTTTGTCAATGAGCTTAGAAAGCTTAAAAAAAGCCCCGCTCCATTCCTTCAGCAGTTTCCATTAGTGGCCTCGGAGATTCGGAATTTCAGAACTTGCCAAGGCCCGAGCACTGCTGCTATCAAAATGAGATTTCTGTTTCCCAAGGGCAGGCGATTCCTCTTACTGAAACTTTAAAATGGGCTAGCGAGGCTATTAGTAAATTAAAACTGGAGTTAAATTATGATTTTCTTTTGCTTATAGACCATTAAATCCCCCAAATACAGAAATGTTTCAGAAGTTAGGTATTCACCCGCATCTTTGACACTGTCGGACTCTGACCTTTCCTAAGCAACGCCTACGGCTGAAATCTGCGCCAGAGCTTGACATCTCCTTTGCTGGGTGAGAAACACAGTCAGGCAGCGAACACAGTCATTACTGCTGCTGCGGCCCCCACGCCACACCGGCACATTTTGATTACTCACCAAATAACACAATGCTGGAACAACCTGAAGATCGCAGCAGGCACGCAGCAGGACCAGAGTGTAATCAGACAGCTCTGTCAAGGAAACGTTAAAAGGGAAAGATTGCTTCCAGCGAACACCGCCCGAGGCTGGCTGCTGGAAAAGGGGCTTTCTTAACAGTGAGCTCTGTCCTGGGGCTCTCCTGCTGAGCAGCATCTGTGGGGCCTAGCTGCAGGTACAGTAAGCACCTCCTGAAGGGGATGCTGGAGCCCAAAGCGATGCAATGCTGGGGACAGCTGTCACAACTGCTCTGCTGGACATCTGGAAGAGGCTGACTCAACCCTTTCCTGCCCGCTTCCCAGAGCGCAGAATAAAATGGGATGGGTGAGGGGCACAAGCCCCACACTATCTCTGCCCTTGAGAAAAGGCAGCTTGTAGGGAAGGGGGTTTCCTCCCCATCGTTCTTGTCTCCTGCCTAAGTATCTCCCCAGTGCCTCACTCTGAGTCTGCAGCCTAGACGAATGATCCAGGCCTTGAATAAAACAAGAACCTCCGCAACTCAAAATCTGTAAGAGATGCTGACTTCAGCAAAAACGCGATTTGAGAGGAATGACATAGCTGCGACTGCCTTGGGGACGGAAGACGGACTACACGATCCCTGTGGCGCCCTTCAACTCTGCAACTCGGCGGCTGTAATTCCTAACAGAAGCAAGAGACATAAACCAGCTTTTGATTCTTGACCCAGCTACACTTATGCCTGGACATTAGCAACAGACATTATGTCCCAAGCCAGGTGACAATGCAATACACTCAATTAACTGTGCCCCGCTGTTAATAACATCTGACAAGTGTTACCACATCAGCAGGCTTCTGTTTTCTATTTGTTTGCTCTTTTCACAAATGAGTTAAGCTCTCCTACCTGGGTACTGTGCGTATATGGATGCACACTGACATTTTGCTGCACAGTGCCACGTCTAACTACCACCACACTGGACTTCCCTTCATTATCTTAATGTCAGGAAATTCTTTGTATGTAAGAAAGAGGAGAAAAAGACAGAAAAGCCTGTCTTGGACTTTGCAGGTAGCTTTTAATTAACACTGTGGTGCCAACTAGATTGTGAGGATGGCATTTGTTTGACATTATGTTTAATCTCCTTTTTCAGCTGCTGCAAAAGACCCTCTAATTGCACTGTCTCTATGTTAAATTCGTTTCTGCTAAATATAGTTTGCACCTGAACAATATCTGCTGTTACACACATACAGCACCTAATTTGTAATTCTTAGCATTTAGGTGGGAAGAACCCTGGTATGCAATAAGAACAGAAATTAAGCTTGCCAAACTGGAAATGCCCACACTCAGCAGAAAGCAGAGCTGCACAGTCTTGGGGGAATGTATATTTCACAAGGAAAATCTGTCAGTAATTGAGGGCTGAATTTAATTCACAGCCAGGAATACTAAGCATGGTATACCAAACTCATAAAAAAGGAACAGAACAAATTACGTTCACTCAGCTCACCAACTGCTCAAAAAAGCCGTAAATGCTTTAACACAGACTGAGCTTCTAAAAGTCAAAAAAAAAAAAACCAAACCAAACAAAAAAAGGGCTGTTTTCTTCATTCACGACATACCAGAGATGGCACTGATGAGGAGGTGAGCAGCTGAGAAGAGCTCTTCATCCTGAGGGTGGTATTTCTGCAACAGCAGCTCACTCTGTAAACTGCACCCCAAGAGCTGCAAGAAGTCAACCAGGTCTCGTTGTTGTGCAGATTTTAACTCCTTCAGATCCGGCTTGTCCCCTGTGCAGATATCATCTAACTGGAAGCAAAACAGAAAGTAAAGCTTCTTGAAAAGAGAAAAGTTCAAGCAAAAGAGAATGCTAGCTCTGTTCTGAAATTACTTTTGGGAGGCAAGCAGAAGTTCCTTCATCTTACCACGTCCTCCAGGGCAGATATCATTTCTTCATGGAGCAGGAGTTCACAAAGCTTTTTATATAAAGCTCTTTGCTTGTCTTCCGGCAGCTTCACAAAGGGCTGGAACTGAGTCCTCAACCACGACAGATCTTTCCCAAGAAAGCAGTAAAAAGTAAAACAGTATTTCTATACAAATGCCAGTAAAAACAGTTAACATTTTTGCTATGTGCTCCATAAGCTCATTTATCATCACATCTTGACATTCTGGTTTCCATCAGCACAAGTTATAATGCATGGCTGGAAGACATCTGATCAGATTTCCCTAATGAGCCAATGAAGCTCAATCAATAAAAATTCTAAGAACAGTCACCAAGGATCAACATTCACTGTTCAGTATTTTTAGTATTTTAGAAGTCGGTATTTTAATGTTAACTGAACGAACCATGCGTTAGGTTTCTCACTTGAAAGTTCATCTTGAATGTTCATTTATAAGGCAGAATGAAGATTTCTGCTTATAACTTTACTTCTTAATCTGTGGTTAATACAAATTACGAAGTCAATGGTAGGAGTCTACAGACAGAATTAAAAGTTCCTATTTGCAATCCTAAATTGTTGCTGGCCTCATATTTCATCAGGTGCATCAAAGAATTACAACCCTTCACCCCTGGCCTAATTATTATTACAAAGATCAAGACAAAAATCTCTTCTTTATTGAAATGCTGAATCCCTTACAATATATACAACGGAAGCACAAGGCAGTTCACTGCATTTCTTTCCCCACAATTTAACTATGACACTGAACCAAAATGTTTTGTGACACCGAATTAGCACTCTGCTAAAAGAAAGTAAGTTTTCAGTCAATAATGCCAACTGGCAGGTTGGAATGTGCTTTTCCACATTCCAAAAACATGGGCATGCAAACGTTCTTACCCTTGTTTAGAAGAAATTTCCCTCCATGTCACTCTGGTCAAGAAACACACTCTGTTTAAAGAAGCCTAAAAATCGCTTCATTGGAAAAAAAAAAATCCCAGCCACAAGCAGGTATTTTTGGTACCTGACACAATTATATGACTGCCTATAAAAATAACCGAAGAGGAAACCTACTTTAAATTGCTTTAGTAGGAACAACTTTTTCATTTTTTTTTTCCAAAAGACAGTTCAGGTTAATTAATTAAAAAAAAATCCCAAGTCATTTAAGCAAGAAAGGCACAAAGGTATGTCAAGCTAAAACATAACACAAAACAGTGGCATATCGTTCTTTCACAAACAAGTGTTTTATAACGTTTGGAGACGCCGTTATTCCTTTCAAACAAGTCTATGCTAGAGAATTACGGAATATTTTCAAGACAATGAGTATCTGTTTTGGTCACAGTTAAGTCTACTGAACAGCCATTACAAAAGGTGAAATTCAGAGATAACGAAAGTGATTGTTCATCATTAGAACCAGCTGTAAGAACTCTCCTAAGAACTGATTAAAACTAAGTGTGTTTGTTTTCCCTTTTTTCATTCCTCTGGGGACAATCCTACCCCTTTCTTCCTCACCCCTACAATAAACAAGTTGTGCCTAGCCCATTATAACAAATTGCAAACTTCCATTTAAATCACATTTTGATTTCATCAGCCTTGGCTGATACTGAGGATTTCTATAAAGCTTCTCAGAAAATAACGAGGCTAAATGAAGGCGGGGGAGATATCTTTGTAATTTTTGAGACTTAAAATAAGCTTTAACTGAGAAGTTTTACTGCAAGCATTTTCCAAATAATGAAAAAATATTTTCAGTGACCGTTTCTGAATGAAAGCATAAATCATCACTAATCTTACAGGGCTTATCTGGAATGTAACAGAACTGGCACAAACCCCGGATTTTGTAAGATCTCATTTATGACAAAGGGATTCAGGATGATCCTAGGGAACAGTCCACTGCATATACCTATTGCTGAAGTAAATTTTTCTCTTCTTTCCGTGCGATCCCCCAAGAGCTCCTGATAAGGGCTATTAAAATGAACTAACATAATTTCTTATGTACTTTTGTACCAGATTATTTCCTCCTACCATATTGCTTAACTCACTGTAATGTAATCATGTAAAGCATTTCTGGTAATACCTTGTTTCAATACACTTAAAGAAGCATCACTGGGAATGCGGGTTGTAGCTCCCGAGTATCTCTCATTATCAACAGCATCTGGCTGATGGAGAAATGAAGCATCTCTGAATAGTGCTGAACGGGGATAAGTTGAGCCTTCTGTGGTTTCTTTTTCAAAACCTCCTTGCTGTTCATCTAGCAGACAGAATTCTGTAATTAGAAATTAAATTTTTAAAAATAATTGATAAAACACACAAGCAATTACTGAATGAGATGCTAGCTTATATCATCTAGTGTTCTCGCATGTGATTTCTCCACGTCTCATCTCTTCTAGATGGAGAGAATGGCAATGGTTGCTACGTATGTGAATTACTGAGCATTACTGCAGCCCTGATGTTTGGTACAGTTGTGTACAGACAAAGGTCCCGTGGTGCAGCTACCAACTACAAAACGTGACACCAGCTCCTCTGAATTCAAGTAATGCAGACAGCAAATAACACGAATGCTTCTCACTGATACCCTAAACGTGAATGCTGCATATGAGACATGCAGGTATGAATTCTTCAGTTTTTTAGCAATTAAGAGATGCGCTGTAAGGCGGGCTACAGATCCACTCGTGATGGGAGAGACGCCCGAAAGCACCCCGAGATTCGTAAGAACTCTGAAAGTCCCTCACAGAGCTGCTTCTGGTCATGGCACTGACAGACTTCTCTTTCTCAGCCAAGCCACAGGTCCATCCTCAAGTGCAGAGGAGAGGAAAACAGGGGGCTTTTCAGATGCTCTAAAGGACTTCACCCAGGCATGTTCACTAACAGAATCACTCTGCAATACTGTTTCTTTGCAATAACTTCATGGAGAAAATAACACACCTTGGCTGGATTACACCTGCTACCTCATCTTGATGGTGAGCACTGGCCTACCTCACCCAGACACTAATTTCTGCGGATTTCCTGCCACCGCAATGACCCCACCTTGATGAAGCTAAGGGACTCCTGGAACATACACAGGGAGTTAAGAAATCTGGAATATCAAGTTCTGCATTCATGCGTCCAATATTGTGCCCCAAAGATGCAGAATATAATCAAAGCCATATGCATATTTTTATTGTCTTATTAGCTCAATATAACAAAGTCACAAATGCAAGATTTGTAACTGTACCCCTGGTACTCTGCAGCAGGTCTGAAGAGAAGGCAGGCAAGCTAGCAAGAGGAACTCGATTTTAAAGTAATACCTGACAGCAAAAGGAAAAAAAATAATATGTAACTAATCAAGCACAATGCTCCCTCGTACCAGGCACAAAACCTAAATATAACCTTCCTGCAGTTGTAAGAGTCTGTCTCACCAAATTAAGGACATTCAAAGCAGATGAGAAAGCATGGAGAGCACTCCATCAGCAGAAAAGGTTTTTCAAAGGGAGAGCAGACAAAGAAATCACTGCCACTGAGAAAGACAAACGACAGAGACCTTTATGCCTGCATAACCCTTCACAGAGAAGAGAGAGCCAGAGATGAACAGAAAGCGATTAATACAAATTAAAGAACTTCCCAAAGCAACAAGACCCCAGACAGCAGCTAAGGCACCATCAGCCCAACGTGCTCATGCTGCTTTCAATGATAATAACAAGGTTTTCACATGAACCCTGAAGGAGGAAGACGGTGCTAAAACCTGCCTGCCCTCCTAAGGCAGAATGATGTTAATAAGGGAAGTCAACACACAGCATCACGTGAAAAGTTCAAGAACTACAGACCCTGCTGTTAAAGCCTGTAATAGGACTCGATTCAGAGGCAAATACAGGACACAAAGTTTTGTATTTATAGGACTGTTAATTAATTTTGTATTGCTTTTTTTTTTTTTAAGGAGTATTACAAAATTAGAGAATTACAAAATAAGTGAATGAAAGAATACACATTATACCGTATTATTTTCTCTATTGAATTCTATTACATCCACTGATGACAAACCTCCAATAGTGCAATTAGATCTTGTTAGTTATTCAGAAACATTAACAAAAGTGGAAGAAAACCAGAGACTATCAAGGAAAACAATCAAAGTCAAAGAGATTCCTTTGCCTGGAGAAGGTGAAAAGATCAGGACTGTTTATTAAGAGGAAGCAAGTCACACATATATACAAAGCAAAGTAAATCAGTCGAGTGCTACTATACCTCCTGTTTTGTAAAGCAAAAACAGAGAGACCGTGCAGTGAAACTTTAGAGACACAAAGCTGCAGGTCCTTTAACAGGAACAGCTTTTACATGTAGTGGAAAATTAGCCTGTAGAAATCAAACAGAATGATTACAGGAAAACATTATGGTAAAGTGATCAGAAAAGGATTAGACTTTTTTTTTTTCCTTATTTATTTATAAAAATGTTCAAGCGTGTCCAGTCACATTAGCCAGAACATGTTAAAGAAAGTTTATAAACCACTCTTCCTTACAGAACAACTCAAGCACTGTCAGTGGCAAAGAAAAAGAAACTAAAAACCCTTAAATGCACATTACGCTGTAATTACCTGTGAAGAGAATCCTATTATGTTACACCTGCTCCTGATCACTTTCAGTCTCATGCGAAAGGACTATGTCTCTGGATTTAAATTCACAGGCTATTTTTATTTCCATAAACAGACACTGATCACTGCTCAGACATTAAGAAGTTGAAGGTTAGGCTCCACCACACTTATTCTTGCTGGTAAATCCCTAATTTTATTGTTAGTTCCTCCACCTTACCTTCTCAACAGCACTCAGACAAGGCATGATAGCACAAATTTAAAAAAAGAGGCAAGACACAGGTTGAGATAAAACATGGAACAAACTGTGCTTGTTTTGAAGCTTAAAAAACATAACATTAAATATGAAAAAAAAAAGAAAGTGGAAAAAGAAGGAGAAGTGAAATAAGAGCAGGGAAATACAGGTCATTAACAAGACCCATGTATTATCAGCCAGCAGGACATAGGAATTTCCATCTAGAAATCACCTAAGTAGGCTACCAGCTATACACCTGGGTAGTCAGACAGCCTTAACTGCACCTGATTACTCTGAATTACAGTTCTATTATGACCATGAAGTCAATGCCCTCTGCTATATCTCTGTGTTCAGTATATGTCAGAGCAATTCCCCATTTCAGAATTTTTTTTACAGGTTACGTGATATTTACTTATATTCCTGAGCCTACAGACTTCCTTAATATCAGAAGTGAGTTGAAGGAGAACGGTGCAGAGTTTCTTTGCATTTCTTATCCAAATAAAGTGCATTCTGGATTCAAATCTCAACTGCACTTCAGTTATTTCTCCAACATATCTCCTGTTTCTCTCCACATTGGCCCTTTTCAACTTGCAGCTCTATATATAGTCCATGTGACTTCTTTCCTTCTTGCATAACATACCCTGAAACCTCCTTCAGGTCAGGGAGTTTAACAGAGGATAGACAAGAAAGAAAAACCCAAGAGATTCTGCAGAGCAGAGTTACTACTCCCCCCAAAGCCAATTTCAATATTTTTTTTAACTTGACACCTCAAAGTACTCAACCTGAAACAACTACAGCATGACCAGAAAACGTGACAAGGACATTTCTGCAACCATTCTGAGAACAAGCTATATATGAAAGTGTAAAAGGGACAGCAAAGTTTAAATTCCAGTCCTATACTTTATGAATAATTCTTTTCTTGGCATAACTGTTGTCTAAACACTCCTGGTTGACCACTGATTTATATTCAGTTCGCTCTCCCTGCTAACAGGTGAAGGCAACAGCACCAGCTGAAGGCCAGCTAGCTAGAAGCAAAACTGCAGAAAAAGATCTGGACAACAAACTCAAGAGGATCAGCGGTGTACCCTTGCAGCTATTGAAGTTTGCTGCATATTGGGCTGTACTGACAGGTGGATCAATTAAAGTGATTTTTCAATTTGGGAGACTGCATTCACAGCGTCGCGTTCAGTTTTGGACTCCCCAGTCCAAGACAGACATTCTTATACTGGAGCAATCTAGCAAACAGCCACCAAGATTGCTGCAGGCTGGAGAACAACGTGTACAAGAAGAGGCTGTGAGGCTGCGTTTGTCCACCTGGAGAAAATATTGCTAAGGGAGAACCTTACTGCCAAGTACTACTACTCAATAGGACCATGCAGTGAAGACAAGAGCCAGCCTCTCCTGTATGACGATATAATGAATGACAAAAGGCAAGTATCACAAATTAAAGAAAGGGAAATTCTTATTAGGTATTGGGGGGAGGAGAGAGAAAGATCTCACCACAAAGGTGGTCAAACGTGAAGAGGCTGCCCAGAGGGGTGATGGAATCTCTGTCTCTGGAGATAATCACAACTTGAACAGGCAAGGACACGAGCAATCTGATCTAACTCTGAACTTAGATCAAACTTCAAAACCTGGCCCTGCCTTGAGCTGGAGCTTGAGCTAGACGACCTCCTTTGGTTCCCTAAAACCTAAGTTATTCTGAGTTTTATGATTTATTCAAACAAGTGAGAAAAAAAATTTACTAAATCAGAAAAGCAGTATTTCACAGCACAAATAACTATCGAGTGAATGGAGACCATACAACATCATCACCCTCACACACAGAGAAATGCAAAACCCACTGCCCAACAGACAGCTCTGTCCACAGTTAACTGTGTGCCACAGAAAATCAGCTTCATACTTACCAAACTGGCCGCTGCGCTTTATAAACAGTTCAATTACACCGTAGGCAATAGCGGTTGCAGGAGGAATTTCAAGGATCACACTGGAATCCTTTATCATACTTCCATTTTCACTCACTGAAACCTGCAGGACAGATATATTCACAGTTTATCTCATTCGGCTACTGTGTAGCTTAAACAGAAAATTAAGGGGAAAAAATACAGAGAAAGAACATGCTTTATTCTCCACGATTTCTAACTAAAGCACGTTACATCCGTCATCTACGAAAGGAACTCGATGAGCAGCGAGGTAGAAGCACAATGCCAGGAGCAGCTCCCCAAGTCTTAGCCACCCTGTCCTAGCACAAAGTTAAGCTCCAAGTGCAGCTTTTGCCACACATGGGACACTGTGCCACCACAGAAAGGGCACCCACGTCAGCAGCCTGTCAGGCCCCTCTTCTACCCTGACAGCCCTTCTGCCCAGCTGGAGATTGGTACCAGGAAGGTGGCAATTGCACGGAGGGTTGTTGAACTGCAACTCCCAGATTTCTGCTACTAGGGACACCCTGCACACGGAAATGATTCATCTGCAGCTTTAAAAAAACCATACCTTACAATGAATGAGCGTATGTTTTGACTTCGGTAATTACTTCTGAATTCATAGGCAATTTTTCAGATGTCATCATAATGCAGTTAATCTCTACTCCCATGACTGAAAACAAATAGCTTCTCAATAAATACTAAAACTCAGTAGACACTGCAAACATTTTTGATGAATGATCACTTGGCTTTTGAAATAAATTTGCTTCAGCAGTGCTTTTTGCTCTTCAACTTTCACCGGTTTGTTACGTCTTTATGTTCTGCTGTGTGCAGAATTCTACACAGAAACTGAATAACAATCTGACAGTATGAATGGAAACCACATTCCAGGCTTGCATTAAAAGATGGCATTTCTTGCCAGTGAGGCAATGGAAAAAACATTTTGCTTTTCTTCACAACTAAGCAGTGCAGCGAGTTCAACATGTTAAGGAAGGCAGTTCAACATGTGAAGGATGCATGAAAAATAACTCTTAAGTCTATTTGGAGAAACCATAATTTCTTTTCTGATCATCTGCACATGTTCAATTCCTTGCAGAGTTTTAGTAACTTTTACCTTTACTATTTTTGTACTGCATCCCATCACACCACCAATTTTTTCTTCTGTCTGGGTATGTTCAGATATCGTACACTTCTGTGTTGTTATTATCTTTTCTCTCAAGATGCACAACACTTCACGTTTTCTTTCTATTACTTGTTGCAGTAAACTACTGTTTAGATTTATCGTTCTGAAAAAGACAAGACACCATTAACAACATAAATACCAGAATTGAGAAAAAGCATTTTCTTCATTGCTTGAAGCAGCTTTTGTATAAAAATATCAATGGTTTCTGTATGAGCAGTCTCCTCAGAATTATTATGTCCTCTTTTGCTATTTGGTAGCAGTAAATATCTGTATTCCACAGGAAGTCTCAACACATGTAGTGAATTCTTGATTCCTTACTCTCAGCAAATGCAGCAGTTCTCTGGCTACTTTTTAGGCAAAAAAAAAGCAAGGGAGAATGAAAGCCAACTTTAAGCTTCGGTGCAATATGCAAAGAACCAGCCAGGCTCACGGACACCGGACTGAATGCTCTGCTACCGTGAACTCACAGTGGCATTGTCACGGCCAGGGCAGGGGATGGTGGCTAACCATTGTCTTCAGAGTCTCACATTAAACAGTGTCGGAAGGTCAACAGCCACATCCTGCAGTCTCTATTCAAAATAATTACTTCAACTCGAAAGGTTACCCGGCAGTACAAAGGGCCTGTGCTCATGGTCCATATTACGAACACCCTGCAGCCTAGCACACGACTGTACACACTACGTGCACGCACACACACGCTAAAAATACGTATGACAGCACAGTAAGAAGCTGGTTTGGCCTCTGAAGGCCCATATGCAGGCAAAGAAGCACCACTGCCAAATTCTGAATCACCAGAATTTCTCCTTGAGGGATAAACAGCACAGTAAGAGTGACGCCTCAGTGCCAACCCTCACAGTTCGCTCTTGACCTGTTCCAGTGTTCACTTAAACCCTGACCGGGCTGAGTGGGATCAGCATGGACCAAGTACTTCAAAGGGCTGGATAAGAAAACATAGAAAAGATGTCATGGAGTAGGAGACTGGAGAAGATTATAAAAAAAAACAAAACACCCACCACAAACTCCTGTGTTACTTATCAGTATAACCTCACAATTTACAATTCATGACCAGGGCTGTCACAGTAAAAAGAAAAATTAACTGTGGGAGGGACCTCAGATCTCTCGCCTCTGCCTCCAACTCCACAAGTCATCCCTACTTCACAACATAATTCAGCGTATATTTAAATGCTGCTGGAAATATTTCTAAAGTTAGGTTCTTCTTCGAATGAGCAGAAGAAAGGAAGTGAACTCCCAGAAACAATAAGAGAGAATTATTTTCTAAGAAAAGGTGATAAAATTCACCACCTTACCATCTGGGGTGTTAACAGACTTTCTGGTAACAGTTAAAGCAACTTGTTAACTTACATTACACTTTTGCAAAATACTTATTGAAGGTCCTCAGATGAGATGTTGTACTTTCTATGAACAGATAACTCTAGCAAGGCAGTTGGAAGATGAAAAGATTGCTATCCCTGGCTCAAGTTATTCAGTCTTTTCTCCTCCTTTTTACCAAAAATGGCTATTCATGGAGCTAAATGGCAATTCCCCAAAAATGTGACAGAAAGACATGTCTGACTTCACTTTATTTAAATCAAGATATCTCCACTTTTAATTAAAAGTTTTAGATTTATTAGATTCTGGAGGTTTGGATTTATGCAGCCTGTGTAAGCCTGAAGTCAGCTTGGCTCTTTATTAAATTAAAAATATCCTGAGGCAATTTTTGTTCTTTGGAGAGTTACATGGTTATATGAAAGTTCAATCAGTCGGAATGAACTGTCTGAAAACCTTAAAGTTGATTGTTTAAACAAGGGAAAGAAAATACCTCTGAAGCAATGCAGCAGCCACTAGAAAAGCACCCCCAAACATTCCTGAGATTATTAATATAACCTTTTTTGATTTTGGTGCAAAGCCATGCTTTATGCTTGGAATGCAATGAATCTTTGGATTAAGAAAAAATGGAAGAAATGTCAAGCTATCACAAACACCGCTGCTCTTAGAAGTGTCTGCCAAATCAGAGCTATTACTTATCACAATAACAGACCATCAAGCCTATCACATCCCTCACAATAATTACTTATGATTCTGAAGAGGTGTGCTAAACATCTTGAAAATACTAACTGATGCACTAAGAACTTGCAGTTTTAACATTTGACCTAAGTAGCCACAGGGGAAGAAATACAACGAAGAAGCACAAAAGCAATCTGTCATTTGCTTTCATATGATTTATTTTTTGCCTGCTTTAGAGGATGACAAACTCGCTGGATATCCCCAAAAGTTAGAGCAGAAGAAATGAAACAATCAAAGGTAGAAAAGTACAGATTAGAGCTTCGCTGTTTCTGTAAGAGTGTTAACGTCAGAAGCATACAGAATATGATTTAACTCTATACAAACGAAAGACCAAAGTAATTCAAGAGACTTTTTTCTTCCATCTACTTCTACAGCATTCTGCCTGAGGTAGGCCTGGCTCAGGTGCCCGCATGCTCCTGGCTTTGAGGTTCAGATGCGGAACTAACAGCAGAGTTGCAGAGTGGAAGAGTCAGAAGACAAAGATAAACTTGCAAAGAGGCACAGTGAAGAAATGTCTGAGGCAGCGCTGGAGGCTACGCAGCAACCCTAACGCCAAGGGGCACAGAGCTACCTGCTTCGGTCCCTGCGGCAGCACTGCTGCAGGCCCCGTGTCTCCGCACAGAGCTACACTGTGTGGCAGAGACATGGCTGCTGCCTTACCCCCAAGCTCCAAGTGCCTTCGGTGGGATGCGTTCGGCTGTAAAGCCAGCGGAAAAGCTCTTCTTTCCCCATTAAGTTTAGGGAGTACTGGATTCCAAGCTTTAAAACACATAACCATACCAACAGCTACAAATACGCTTTCCTCTAGACTTCTGGCACTGAACCTTCTATACAAAACCCCTTAGACCCTAGGGTTGTGCGTGGGCACATCACAAGTTATCGCCGGAGCGCAGCTTGTGGAAGGCAAAATACCTTGCTCTTCTCAGTGGCTCAAACAGGAGATAACGTGAAGTAAGCAAACACCCAGCTTATCTAAATTACCACTGAAAATAGTCATCGAGAGCAAAACGCAACAGGGTTAAAGTCTGACAATCAGAGTAGGTCTTAAAGTATTGCAAGGCAATGGCCGCTGAATCTATGAACGTATTTCTGCAAGAGCTGAACTCACTGGCTTGCATAAGGCTCTGAGTATCACGAGCACATCTGAGTAACAAGAGATGGTTCAGTTAAATCCCCAGGAATACATGCATGCAGGCACATGAATTGCATTGTGTTTTTTTATTTTACAGGTCACGTTTCAGAGCTTTTATTTCTGCTCTACAACCACCACTCTTACCATCTCTTTCACCACCTATCGTACAGGAGCCTTCACTGATCTTCTGTGACCTGTACTACATCACCGTACTCCTTCTCTCCTTGAGAAGCTGAGCCAAAATATTCAACAGTAAAATAAATATATAAAAGTAATATAAATAGAAAATACAATGAGATGGTGGCTTGCTAAGTCCCATTATCAACACACAGAGTATGAGTCTGTATAAATAAAGATCATTTAAAAGATAAGGATTACAGTTTTTTGTTTGATTGTTCTGCTTAAATAACTTTCCTGAGGTCAATGATTTACTATGCTAGAAGCTCTATAGGTCAGACATGAACAGAAAGGAATTTCTTTGAGTTCTGGTCTCATTCACTGCACATTTAAATGGATTAAACACTTCCACCCTCCCATAATGCAAAGGCTTCCTTCACTTCTATTCAACGTTTCTCTTCTTGCATGAGGAAAGCATTGGAGAACAGAGGCACAAAGCCAATTTGCTGCAGGCTAGAAGCAGGAAAGAAAGGAGCAAGGCAGAAACCAATGGAAGGCAAGAGGAAACAAACATCACCTGGCAATAGAGCAGGCTCTCACAGTTAAAGGAGAGAGCATGAACCTGCTCGAACCCCCACAGCTGAAACCGAGGGTCTTCAGATACAGAATTTCTGACTGGACTGTCCACAAAGGAGGGGGGCTAGGACCATTTTTGCATCAAATCCTGTCTAGTCTTCTCAGTAATCTACCCCAAAAAATCCTCAAAGCAAGGTGCCTGCCAATTTACTACGAATACCAAAGAGAATGGTTACTGCTGTGAGTACTCTCCACCCTCACACTGAAGTCAGCGCTGTTGCTTGCCTGCACGAATTTTCACTAGTCCAGACTACTCATGAGTGAAAAATCTTTTCAGTCCTGCACTGGGCAACGTCACCTCAACACACCTCCTCTCCAAGCTCTAGAGACATGGGTGGCCCATTCTGACAGCTTTGCCCAAATACAACTTCTTCCACAACATCCACATGACTGACTTCCAAACCTCTCTCACTGCTCAGCCAGAATTCCTCAGCTTGTTCAGTCTTTTCCACTTACAATGCTGATGCCTTCCATACACATGCTGCTTGCTGCCCAGTGACAGGCTTCACCCAGCTTTGTTCCTTCTCTAACAGAGACCTCTAGATGAATGCCATGGAGTAAAACCCACCAGACCTCACTCTGCCAATTTCCACCAAGCACAGATGCGTAGTATTTCTTTCATCTATCCATTTCAAACGTAACCTCTCTGACCTGCTTCCTGCAGTCACACTGGAACACGGTATCTGCTATAGTCACGTTATTGACAGCGTTTCACAATTCTCCCTACAGAATAACCTGACAATTACTTCACAGAACATCTTCTCTAAGAATACCAGAGATTTTCGAGAGTGCAAGTGAGACAGTTCCTCTGTTTTCTATTCAGCATCCTCCTTATTTTTTAAGTCACAGACACAGACAACTGATTTTATTCAACCCTGTCTCACAAGATACTGTGACTTCCTATTATCCATGTAGCACCTTGGTAGAAAACTGAATGGTTTTCTCACATGCATAAACGCTCAAGGAGTTTTAAAGAATAATTAATAAGATGGGCTGAATTTCCACTGTACTCAGATTAGGAATAGGCACCTATTTTTGTCTCAGTGCAGACAACAGTTGAATCAATGAAAGTACATACTGAAGTGCAAAATGCAATAGTGTAAAAATCTCTTTCAATCATGCCAGAGCATACCACTAATAACACTTACCCTGTTTTTCTAATATGCTAATCAGAATTAGGAACGATGGAATTGGAACAGGCAAACTTTTCTGCAACTGATGTGAACTGACTGACAGCTGCCACTTGGTCCTATTTCTTTCTCTCTGCTGTCACAATCCTCTCAGAGCTTCTATTTCAATCACCTGACAAAACCTAGTGAAATGGTAAAAAAAACCAGGCAAATTTGTCAATCCATGAGAACTACAGAGATTATAACCTCCTCATAATCCTTTTCACTGAAGGGGAGAATACAGAATGGTTGAGTTGGAAGGTCATCCAGCCCAACCCCCGGCTCAAGCAGGGCCACCTAGAGCAGGCTGCCTAGGCTCATGTCTCCAAGGAGGGAGACTTCACACCCTCCCTGGACAATCTGTGTCAGTTCTCAGTCACCCTCACAGTGAAAAACTGTTTCCTTACGTTCAGACAGAGCCTCCTGCTTTTCAGTTTGTGTCCGCTGCCTACTGTTCTGTCGCTGGGCACCACTGAAAAGAGCCTGGCTGTATCCTCTTTGCATCCGTCCTTCAGGTATGTACATACATTAGTAAGATCCCTGCCGAGCCTTCTCTTCTCCAGGCTGAGCAGTCCTCTTTCTCACCTTTTCCTCAGATGTGAGGTGCTCCAGTTGCTTCATCATAATTGTGGCCCTTCACTGGACCCTCTCCAGTATGTCCATCTCTCCCTTGTACTAGGGAGCCCAGAACTGGACACACTACTCCAGCTGTGTCCTCACCAGTGCTGAGCAGGAGGGAAGGATCGCCTCCCGCAGCCTTGCCATACCAACAGAGGGTGTGTTCACTGGCGCCATCACCCAGATGACTAATGAAGATATTAAACAGGACTGGACCCAGAACTGTCCCCTGGGGTACATTGTTAGCCACTGGCCTGCACACAGATTTTGCACCACTGATCAATATGCTCTGGGCCCAGCCATTCAGCCAGTTTTCAATCCACCTCGCTGTCTGCTTGTCCAGCCCATACTTCAGCAGCTTCTCTATGAAGATCTTATGGCAGGCAGTATTGAAAGCCTTAAAATAGAAGGCGGAACATACTCTTAAATCCATAGGTTAAAGGCACGGGACTGACCTGAAATCAGTATGTTGCCATACTCTGTTAACAAGCACAACGTAATACGAAAAGCAAGAAAAATGTTAAAAAAAAAAAACACACAGAGTTTATATAACTAAAAGAACCATTTACTTTCTTTTTATACTGTATATTATGTTAGTGTGTTCCGCATTTGCAATGTCATTGTTCCTGCAAGTCAGGAAGGATCTCATCCTGCATCCTTCAGCTGTCAACCCTCTTCAGAAAAGGAGAGCCAATCTGGCACCTGGAATCTAATTAAAAGATCAGTAGGATTCTCCTTCAGCAAGTTCACATAAGAAGTGACAGGAAACTGATTTGCTGCCACTCAGCACTTCCAGCTTGCTGAACCCTGAAGACTCACATGACTTAGTTTAAAAGGCGTATCAGCTTTGACTTTTTTTCCCCCCAGTTCTCTGCTGTTTATCTGCAACTTTGACTTAAAGAGCCTAATACAAGAACATTTTAAAATGCAGCTTCATTAGGCTATGTATGTAGAAATGATAAATGAAACAGTAATTCATCAAACAAGTACAAGCAACGTATGTCATCAGATGACATCAAGAACATTTAGCTGACTCTCATCTCACAAGGACTGAGAGCTAAACATCCTCTTAGTACCAAAATGGTTTGCATCCAAAAATCACTAACTTGTAGGCACCGGCACTCCTGAACACTGAGTTCCTGAATTCCACACCATGCTCCATGAATAAGATAAAAACTAGAAGCCCAGACACAATCCATCATAAATCATAGAATATTTACGAATGAGTAACTGGAATTCCATTTGTAAGGCATTGCCACAACTTCCAGTGAGACTCAGCATTATGCTGAAGAAAAAATAAAAAGAACATTCTGCTATCCTTATCATTTTCAGTGACCTGGCAGAAGCCAGACTGACTGGATATCAATTATACGCTTTGCATCGTAAGCCTTAATAAGCTATGAGCATCTTTTCTATGAACCAAGAACTAGCTCCTCGTATAGGACAGCACACACGTTAACCTCACCGACAGTTACATTCAGATTGGTGTAGAGCTACTGATTTTCCACACTCAAAAAGATAATATACTCCTAAATATTTGATTACATCCAGGATTATAATACCAATATGTGCTGAAGTAAATCAGGGAGGATTATTTCCTTGAACAGAGTAAGTAACATACTGCAAAAAGCTAAGTGAAAGCTTACTGATCTAAACAGAAGTCATTCTGATTTGTTTCTCTGTAGGACTCATTTATTTAGTGTTAGAGACAAGACTCTAAATCTTGACTGATACTATTTTTCTGATACTATAAGCATACTAATTTTACAGGCCTGGTACACACATTTAGCCCAGTATTTTCTGCTTTTAATAAGTGCAAAGAGAGAAAGGTGCCTTAGAATAGAAACTCAGAGTAAGTTTGTTGACTTGTGAATGCTCACAGTATGAACAGCAGCCGTTTGTTCCTGTGAAAATGAAGAATTGATTTTCTCTAGAACATCAGTGTATCTGAAGCAAGTTTACACTGCGTCTGAGAACTTTTGCACCAGAACAAAACGTATCATCTTGTGCTGATTTTGGTTGTGGTGCTTAGTTGCTGGCTGGGGTTAAACCACAACACATCTTTATCTTCAGAGCATCAGCAAAGGCTATTAAAATGCATTACACCACCTGCTATAGAACTAGGGTACAATGGTGCCACCAATCAATCACCCTCACCTCCCATGAGTCAGGACCTGCAATACAGAGCGGACCCCTTGCTTGTCAGCTAGTTGCCAAGTAGGCTTTGGTCCATGACCGTCCTATCGCAAAGGTTATATAAATCTGGTATCAGAGCTGGACAGGAAGTGTTGCATATCTTGTAAAATTAAGATTATAGTTCCCCTCAACTATTACAGTGTATGAACAGTGAGCAACAGATCTAGAAACTATATTTTGTTCAACTAGTAGAACATGCATTGAACATGCCTGCTCACCTTTGCTATTCCTTCAACTTCGAATAATCCAATTTTCTAGCAGTCACACACATGCAAAAAATTACAAAGCCTGCTTACAAGAACATTAGTAGTTCTGAATTCAGTTTCCATAGCATCTGCCCCAGCAACATAGAAAAAATAATCCTTTTTTTTTCCCCCCGCATTATTACCTCAGCACAGCCCCCCAAAGAAGGGAGGATTTGGCTCATTCCACGTGGCAATTCATGCAAATACATAAGGTGAAATCACAGAGATTTGTTTTTAAAACAAAAGGGGAAAGGCTGACATCAAGCTTTCAAAATCTGGAAATTTTCATGTTTGTACATGTGATTTATCACCAGAAAATGAGAGCTTACAATAAAAATAATTCTCAAACTACAGCAATACTATAGAATCAATTGTTCAGTGATCACAGCTGGCCCAAGTCTTTTCAGCTCAGTAATCTTTCCCGGCCATTACGATGGCCACAATAAAAACAAACCTGTCCTTGACATCTTTCATGAGCTGCTGCAAGTCGATCTCCTGCTTCCTCAGGTTTCCAAATGAGGACTGGTTTTCCACGTAGCCCTTCCCTCCAGCTCCCAGGCTGATTTTTCCAAATGAAGTTTCAATACTTCCTTGAACAAAATCTTCAAACTTCCCCATATATTTTGCAAAGTCAGACTCCACAATTACTAGGAAAGTAATAAAAGTAATTACTAGCTGTGAAGAGAAGTGCTGAAACAGTCCTGAAGTGACTGGAAAAACAGAAGCTTACAGAAAATATGGCAAGTTAGTGAAGGCAAGAATGGTATCAAGCAGATAAATAATGAAATTTACAGCTCTGCAACTCTTACTTCTGCTTCATTCATATTTTCATCATCTTTGCTCCGCCATCTTTTATATTTTGTCATTTTAGGAAAATACAATGTGATTGAAATGCTGAGCTCAGATGCTATAGAAGATTTATACAGAATGACTGAAACTTATTTCAGCTACAACAAAAAACTACAAAGCCGACCCGCTTGTACAACAGGATTCAGACTACCTCGTTATAGGGCTGTCCCAAAGCTCACTGGAAACCAACAGAAGCATCTGACTGGCTTAAAACTCTCAATCTTGTACACCCATAAACCAAAGAACTGAATCAGAATCAGCTAATCTTCCAAGCCAGCTACAATTAACATCTAAACCTAGGGACTCATCTATTTTCCTGTATGGAACTGTAACATGCCCAGAAATATGGGATTCCAGATCGTCAATCCTAAAACCTGGTTAGGACCGTCACATCTGGATGAATAAAGAAGTACAAGGGTCAACCATTTTTAACAGTCTGTGCAAGAAGAACGGAAGCAGTGGTAAAAGTCGCTTGGCCTTGCCTGTGCAAGCATCCCCTGGGCTACCATCACCAACAAGACACTGTTTATCCAGTCCTTTTTTCCCTGGAGCACAGTATAGTTTCATGCTACCGGCACATACTGGAATCCCCCAAAAATGTTCTAGGGAAGTTCCTGTGGCTGCACACCGCACTGTTATTAAATAGTAGAACTGCACGGCTTGACAACCTTCAGCACTCAATCTCAGTAGTCCATCTAGGCAAAACCTTTTTTTTTTTTTTAAACAAACATTTATATTGTTTGGTTAAACAAATAGAATGATCTATGGGTTTTAGTTAAACAAATAAAAGTGAGAAAAGATCCAGTCATCTCATTTCCATGGTTGGAGAATACTTCAGAGCACTCCTCTGAAAGCAGCCCTCTAGTAAAACAATTGAAAATAATAACAATAAAGATTAGGTTCTGCATTCTTTTCATCTGCAATAATAGTGCTGCCCAAGTATGGCTTTACCTGGTTTTATTGGTTTGTCTTCAGTAAGCACATCACTCAGGGTGACTGTCAAGAAATGATACTTGGGCTTCTGCCAGCACCAGAATTTCTTCCTCTTCGTAACTAAGCTCAGAAGCTGCAGCTTGTCTGAGGCATTCAAGTGGGAGACAGGGATCAAGTCACCTCCACTGTCAATTTCTCTCACAAAATTCTTTGTTGCTTTTGCAAACATCTTGGGTAATCAATTAAAGCCTGAAAGAGTACACCTGTTTTTCAACTACAGTTGGAAAGTATAAATATTCATATTTTTACTTTAAGAAGTTCTTCATAGTATTGGTATTAATGCAGGAACAGCTAGTGTTTTCACCCTGTCTTCTCCACTCTGGGCTGGGAATCATGATGGTTCAAACCACTTATCCCGAAGTAAGAAGATTTTCACACTAACAGATGAAAGAAATTTAGTTAAAATTTTAAATAAGCAATAGTGAACAATGCAATACAACACGATACACAAGGCTTAAACATTACAACAATAATGCATGGAAGTTATGATGACGCAGATAATAAAGAAAGAAAAAAAATCTAATCTATAGCGGCAAAGTTCTTCCAAGGAACATGCACAGGTCATTAATCTGTTAGGGAAAAAAAAGATCACACAGTTTACCTGAAATTCTTAGAAAAAGCATCTACTAATGAGCACCCCGCAGACACTCGCTGGGATAAGAAAAGCACTAGTGCAACAGCACAGGATTTCTGCCCCACAGAATCCTCCTTCTACTACCTAACATAAAATTATCTTATTCCATGTAAGGTAATTAGGTATTATTCACACAAATTATCTTGATCTTTTTAATAGTGAGAAAACACATACAGGGATAATAAAAATTATTCTATAAAACGCAACAAATATTTGTGCTGGCATCTTTCTCACTAAGTTTTGTTTCTGAACTACGCCCCTGGAAAATCCCAATTAATGGTTTTCCTTCTGAACCTTTTTACCTCTTATATTTTGCCATTTCCTACTTTCCATTAGCATAACTACAGCTAAACTAAACAGAAGTTATTTGCAACTCTTATTGGTATCTGCTAAACAGCTACAGACAGTATCTTAATCTAGATTTTAAATGTTTTAAATTTAAAAAATTGGCATCTCTTACAAGGTTTTCTTTATCCCAAGCAATCCATTTTGCTGTATTTACAAGGAACTTTTTCATTAAGGGAAACTGGCTAAACTCAGGAGAAACGGTAAAAGCGACCATTCACAAGTACTAAACACACAATTCCAATGAACTAATTACTGGTCTTTTTAAAACATCTAATAATTTTTAGTTTTTCAACTCTGTGTTATTTAATTCTGGAAATATTAGATCAAGTAATTTTTTTTTAAGTTGGCAGCATTCCTTTGAATACCCTAGCTGACACCAACTGGAAAGTTCAACTAAGATCATAAGATGTCTTAGCTAGGTACCCACATGTTCACGATTAATTACCTGTCTTGCTGCGCAGAGATGGTAGATTTGTCATGTACAAATACAGGTCAAAATAAGTTACAACAGACTTCAGACAAAAATTGATATTGCAGTGGGTACTCAGGATTATTGAGAGAAAACGGAAAACTGAGTGAAGATATTAGTGGTTAGACCACAGGCCCCAAGTTTTACTATCAGCTAGAGGGCGGAGAAACAAAAAAGCCCTTTTACAGATGGGAGCTTAACTTTCCACTAGCTTTTTTTCAAATCCCATTTCAGAAAATACTTCACAAACTATTCACCAATTCATGTCGAGGTATCTACCTCCTCATGGAACCCCTATGGCCTACTCTTAGCTCTCCATGTAAGCAAGCAAAGAGCGTTTCTCAACAATGCATGCATGAAAAGGATTTGAACAATGTCAAAGTCACGTAACATTCTACTGAAGAGTCTTCTGGGACTTTCACTGTAATTGTGGCTGCAACAAACCTGTAGCACAGCCCCAGCCATATGCACTGGGAATATTTCCACTGACTTTCTTGTTCTCTGAACTATTCCCTAAACTCTGAATTGAGATTGATTTTCTGAATTCTTAAATTTCTCCTGGTTTTACTTTTCCTGTTTTTAATCTCAGTGAGAACGCTTTAACAGTATAAGCAATGGAGCACCACTGCAGCAGAAAAAAAACAACCCACCAAATAAACCAACCCCCAACAGCCAAAAAAAACCAAGTTTTCTTTTTCCCTGGGACTTCTTTTGTATGACAACAACCAACCAGATCACTCATTTGTAGTCGAGGAGACCATCAAGAAAATTCTCACTGCCTGCATTAGCTGCTCTTCCCCAGCATTACTGTGCCTCAAACATTTCTGTGCTTTACACAACTGTTCGCTCATTCTGATCCCATTCCTCCATAACCAACTCACGCGGGCACAGTTTCTGAAAAGAAAAAGGCTCACCAATTTCTGAGAAGTTTCTGACAAGACAAATTGCAAAAACCAGTTCCTATGATCTGGCATTGTTACACATTCACTAAATCTCATCAGAAGAACCATTAACACTATTCTATAAAACTCGCAATTCACAGTGGTTTGTTTTCACTCCCAGTCACCATGCTTCTGACTAGCAAAAAGGACATCCAGGGAAGACCACGGAGTGCTTCATGAGGGCTGCTGAGACTCACCAGGCAGGAGAGAGAGAGATGGGACTGTCTTCAGCCTCAGGACGACGACGTCAGTATCTCCCACACTTTGCTGTGCTGGGAAAGTCTTTGCAGGGAGCATATTTGCTGGTGCAGCTGTACCTGCAAAGCAAGAACATTCTATCCAAATCCCTGTTTATGTCTCTTTGGATATCGTGCCTTTAACACAACTTCTAAAACGCACCCAAATGTCTTGCTTCAGTAGCTCACAAAACATCGGCAGAGAGCGAGCGATTAAATATGCCCTTAATCAACATGAAGGAGTTGAGTTAATGCAGCTACCAGGACTGACAGCATCCTGACTGAACGGACACGGCGCGCTTATGGGCACGGAATGAAGGAAACTCTGCCTTTGGAGTTTCTTCCTCTGGAATGTCAGAACTGTGCTTGGTTTGGTAGAATTAAAAGGGAAGGCATCAAAGCTGGTAGGAGAAGCCTGTCAAGAGCAAATTCACTTCCGCAGATTGACAGCTAGGTGTGAAAGCAGAAAAGGAAGGAGGAGTACCTTGCCTGCCTACCGAAGAATTTAAAATTAGCCTGAACGTGGGCTATAGGAGGATTATTCAAAGAAGCTGATGAGATCAAGCGAAGATATTTACAGCGACTTCATTATTTACTTATAGAAAACCAAATCTTACCCTGCTGCTTTCCCTTATCACATCTCCCTAACTCAATACAATGGGACATTAGATCCAAAGCAACATTTTATGAATAATCAGTGTTTACCTTTGTCAGCACAAAAGCAAGTCCTCAACAGCTGCCTGATATTTCTTACATTCTGTATACACGTACACTGACCTTTACAAAAAATACAAAAAAGCTTTCTTTTCCGTTTAACATAAAATTACCCAGCCTGTAGCTGGAAAAAGTACAAAGGGAATTTGGGAACTGTGACAACTGGACTGCCAAATGTTAGGGCATCCCTCGCCAATCCAAGTTGTAAGGAAACACAACCCCTGAAGGCCAAAGGTGGCCGCGGTGCCAGAAGGGCTGTTAGGCCTTAACTCCCCTGCAGCAGCGGCAACCGCCTTTGAATCCTAATTAAGATGGGGTTTACGCCAAAAGGCAACTGAAGTGTGGCGGTGGTGACAAGCAGGACGTGTGTTTTATTATGAAACCTTATAGTTATTTCACCTGTTTCCTAAAGAATTTAAAAACAGCCATAAAAGCTACTAGGCAAAGCCTAGCGGGGATGTTGACACAGCAAATTTCAGTCCCGGAACACATGTGATCCCCAAAACCACATCCAGCAAGGTTCAGCCCTGGATGCAGCCCTCTACCGCGCCTTGAGGGCTTTACAGCACGTGCCTTCGAGGACGCGCGAAGCCACAGCGGCTCAAGGCACCCAACAGGGCCATGGCGCCCTGACCAGGGCTCCTTACGTGGGGCGGGGGTGCGGGGGCCTGCGGCAGGAGCCTCGGGAAGGGGCCCAGCCCTCCCAGTCCCCGGTGAGCAACCCCCGGCCACCGAGCGCGGGGACCCCCTCACACAGCCCTGCGGCCCCGCCGCCGCGCTCCAACGCCCCTCGAACCAGCTCGCCTCGGCTGCCGCCCCTCGGCCCGGTCGGTCCCCCGCGAAGCCGCGGGCGCGCACAGGCGGGCAGGGAAGGCACGCGGAGCTCCGGCCGTCAGCGACGCGGCTGCAGCGGCCGCTCCTGAGCGTGCGGCCGGGCCGGGCCGGGCGGCGAGCGGCCCCTGACGCGCCGAGGCCCCGCGGCGCCTGCCCCGCCAGCCGGCGGGACGCGTGGGGCTCAGCCCGCCGAGAAGGGAGGAGCGGCGGCGGCGGCCGGGGCCCCTCAGCGGGCGCTGGGGAGGCGGCCAGGGCCACCTCCCGCGGCCTCTCCGGGCCGGCCTCCCTACTCACGGCTTTCCCGGCGATCGCCGCCGCCCGGCCCCGAGGATGCGATGCGGTGCGGTGCGGTGCGCTCCGCCCGTGGGGCGTGCGGGGCCGCGCCCCGAGGCGAGGTGCCGAGGGCGAGGCTGCGCGAGTGGCGGGGGCGAAGACCCCCGGCGCAGAGGGGGTGTCGTGCCGAGGGCGCGGCGAGGGGCGAGGCGGGAGGCGCGCAGGCCCCGCCCGGGTGCTTGGGCCGGGCGGGGAGGGCGCGGTGGCGGCGCCCCGGGTCGCCGGTCGAGGCGCTGCCGCCATGTTGCCGCGCGGGGCCGGCGCCCGGTACGTGCCGGCGGGCGGGGGCCGCGCCGCCCGTGTCCGCCTGCCGAGCCCCGGGGCGGTTCGTGCTTCCCGCGCCGTCCCCGCCCGCCCGCGCCCGGCCGGAGCCGCCTGTGAGGGGCTGCGGGCGGGAAGGGGCGGCCTGGCCCTTGGCCCTGCGGTGGGCCGCGGCGGCGGTGCCTGGCGGGGGCCCCGTGGAGGGCTGCCCAGGGCCCGGCGAGTGCTTCGGCAGCTCAGCCGGGGCACTGGGTTTGCGGGGTTACAGCCTGTGAAACAGCACGGGCGGCAGCTTTTCCCTGCTGGGAGCCGTTGCCCGGTGGTGACACGTTATGACACAGTTAAAAGGGAAATTTTTGCGATATCCTCTCAAATCCGGCCCGGATGACCCGTGGTCAGAAATGCAGAGGGTCAGCGGTCTGTCTGCGGGATCCGCGGGGAGCAACAGCCCTGCCGCGCTTTGGGCTGTGGATTCGCGGCTGCAGGGTTGGCACTGCTGGCCCGGCGAAGCGGCAGTGGCCCAAATGGCAGCTGCCACGCCAAGGTCCCCAGTCCAGCGACCCTGACCGGCAGCACTGTGCAGGATGGGAAATGTGATCAACGGAGCGCGGGGGGCAGGTTGGTGAACCGCAGTGTGAAATACTGAGCTCCATCACTGTATCTCAGCCCTCTGAAAACAGTGCAACACCAGAGCCAGACAGCTGGGTTGGTCACGATACCAAAGGACCGATCCTGTGAGAAACAGATGAGTTTGCAGAAACCCGAGGAGCAGTTCTTCAAGATAATAAGCATCAAAGAAATCTTTTTCAAGTGAACCGTGCCACAGGCCAGGTACTTGCTTTGTGGTTTGAAGAGAGCATTTCAGGCTGTGGGGTATAGTCACAAGTGTCACATCACCGGATCTGAATGGAGTAACACCTGGGCTTTGGAACAAAGGGAACTTGAAAGCTGCATGTCCTTAAATGAACAGTCTTAGGAGAGAAGTAAAAGTTAATGCATATAGCTAAAGTAGCATCCATTTCATCCATTCTGTTTAACTACATACTTGAGCCAAAACTTCCAATTCATTTCAGCAGGTTTTAATCCCTCACTCCTTTCTGATTCTTCCAGGTAACACCCTTAGTGAATCGATGGTGAATAGATTTCCCTTCTGGGGTTGCACCTACTTACAAAAATTTGAACAAAGAGCCTGAATGGAGCTAAGTAAATATCAGCATTTGTGATAATTTACTTTTTATGGACTATTAAAAAAACCCCACAAATATAAAGCTCCATTCTTGGAGCCTCATCCTGAGGAAAAGCACCCACACATCCTCGGGAGATCTCTTTTTAAAATCAGCACCAAGCTGCAGAATTGCCAGCTCCAGTAACAATCTCCCACAGTGGCCAGTAATAGCACACGTTTCATCAGCTATCATGTGTCTTTCCCAGGAGTGGCGATGTGTGATTCATTTCAAATGCAAGTGTCTGCTAAAGCATATTTTGAGAAATCGAGCCAGGAAGTTGCACTGAACCACATTACCATGGAAATATTCACTGGGGCGGGAGGACACAAAAACAGTGAAACTTGCTAGTCATTTTAAGGATGTTACCAGTGGTTGTGTGCACACTAAAGGGTGCCCACACCAGGAATATTTACATCATTTCAAAAAACTCTTCTATCCACTTGAAAGACACAGGCCAGCATAGGATAGTTTTCAGATGCTCTTCATTAATTAGAAGAGACAAACATAGGTCTTGGGTGGTAGCAAACAGGTTTGGGGCTATGCAGCAATTAACTGAAAGGCTTCAAAGGCTGTTACCAAAATGGGCTGCAAGCAGGAGACATTTAGGGTTGAACACTCACCTTGAGCCTTCAGTCTCCAAGGAAATGCTTTTCAGGTGTACTACACGCTCCAAACTCAGAGCACACAGTGACTTCATGATTGGCTTAGAAGCCAGCAGAGAGAACATAGCAGAGAAGTAACATTCGGAGTGTGGTCTGCATGCAGATCTGTCCGCCACGCACTCCATCTCCTGAGCTGAAGAATGAAGTGCATCCCTTCTGCACTAGGAGATCCTTCTGCACTACTCCTGCTTGAGAAAGTCCTCTTGCAAACCGAGCAAACAGAGAAAGCCAGAGACTTTTGCCTGCAAAACTGCTTTTGGTATGGGGCAGAATTTGGCTTCCTCGTTTAAGTAAACGAGCCAATTGACACGACAACTTCAAAGCCACAACTTAAAAAATGAGTAACGCACATATGTGAACACACAAGATAATAATGTGAAAGGAAAAAAAAAACCCAACACAACAGTTGTATGCTCTTTGAAAACCTGGGTCAACTTCCCCAGCTGTGATGTTAAGCAATCCTTGAGCAGGCCGCCGCAAGATGTCAGCATTGCAGAGTGCTGAAGTGGCTATTCCTACCAGGTGCAGAAAGGCTCTTTGCATCCTATAAGCATGTGGCTTTATTTATTCATTTATTCATTTACTTATTTATTTATTTATTTTAATGATGGTATAATCCAGCCTTATTTTTTTCAACTATTGACATTAGGATGTAAGTCCAAAATTGGCTGCAAAGGGGAATTTCTGAAATGCCCTTTTTTTTGTTTTGTTTTGTTTTGTTTTGGTCTCAGTCTTAAAAACTTCTGTTTTCACGGGGTCAGTATTAACAGCTGTGCTAATGGTGTATAACGCCTTGTAGCCATCAGTGAGTTGTTTCAGGCTGCATCCAGCCTGGCTAGAAAGCACTCACTGAAATTCTGCCTATATATTGGTGTGCCAGGAGGTTGTCCAAAGCTCTGTTGCTGCATGCTAGGTTTTTTTTAAACCCTCACACTGGCTGCAGAAGGGTCTGCTGGCTTCAATTCTGTGGAGGAAAGGGGAAGAAAGCGTGAAACTATTTTGGGCTTATATCTAGAAAAGAAGGATACTTGGGGTAGCAAACCTTTTTAAAGGTGTCCAGCAGCGTAAGCCAAATCACCAGCAAAAGAATGAACTTTTCCCCATTTCCTTTTGCAAGAATAAAAGACCTGAGCAGCATTTTTTTGTTTGTTTGTTTCTTTCTTTCTTTCTTTCGAATCAACTAACCAGCCTTGTTTGTATTTCACATTAAAATTAATCTCCTGTTTTGGTGGAGTGCTCTATTTTGCCTGTACCATTCAGTCCTCCAGAACATCTCCTGCTGCAGCAATAGCTTTCTCGCTCTCCTGCTGGTATGGCTGTCATGAGCCCTGCCACGTTGCCAGCAGCTAGTGACAAGCTTAGCAAACAGCAAGTTACTGTGTCCTGCTTCGGGGAGACCAGTGGGAAGGTGCAGTAAGCCAGGAGCTCAAAGCAGCCAGGAAACCGTTCTGCTGCATTTCCCTACCGGTTTACGTGAGCTTCTGTCCATTCAGCTCTTGATGGCAGCGATGGGAAGGTGACATCTTTAACCATCTGAAGATTTTGCCTGCGAGATGAGTTTGGCCCCTATTTAGAGGTTATCTTTTATTGCCAGGCTCATCTCTGGAACTTTAGGGACCAATATAAAGAAAAAAAAAGACTTCACTTCTGGATCTTTTAGTCCCTTGGAAGGACAACCGGGGAGTGCCACACTGAGATGCAGAAGGCAGGTGTGTGCAGTATAGGTCAGTACAGCTTGTTTGCTGGAACTCGGTCAGATCTTGGTGCCTTGAGTATTGATGCTGGCATGGGGGGAAACAGCACTATATCTACCTGTCTGTAGTACACGTGGCACAGGGCTCCCCTCTGTCACTGTAAAAGCTGCCTTGTCTCTGCGGTGAGTGTGTTTTAGGGTAGCTGTAACTTTCTAAATATCTACCTGTAAAAACCTTGTGATTATTTAATGATTTTCCCATGATTTTAAGAAAATTGTCAGAAAGGGTAGGCTAGGATCATGTCTAATAGATTGTGATTACCTAAGGAGTCGTCTAGTGATGTCTTTAACAATAATATGGAGGACAGTCTGCATGAACTAAGTGCTTCTAACTTTAAATTGTAGATTAGCTGGCAGCCACAGAACTTCATTTCTTTTATAATAATGATAAATGAAGACTTAGGAGTAGATAGCATTTCTTGCATGTCTCAAAAGTCTTTTTCCATAATAGTTTATTGTGAACCATCTGGTCTCATTAATGTTTTATCAAAAACCATCTGGCTGCTCTATTGTTCAAACTATTCAGTAGTAGGACTTTTTCATAAATTAGCCAAAAGGAATGGCTATCAAACTATAGTGTAGAAGCCCCAAACATTTATGTAGGTTCCATATAAACTGTTATTTTAAAAGCATATTATTCCAAATTAAACTACAAAAGTCTAGAAAATATCAGTAATAAAATTGGAAATGAAGCTTATTCCCTATGCTTCTTAATTTTTCTTTTTTTTCTACCTCTTTGGTTCTTAGCCAGGAACAGGACCTACAAAGCCAAATGACAAACTATTAAAATAACAAATATTAGGGTGTTTGGTTTTTTTTCAATAAAACACTGCAAACGGAGGCTACCTGTCACTGAGCCTCCAAAAAATGAGGCCCTTCATCTTTGTATCTCTGCGTGCATACACTTGCAGTAAGCACTCTGGCAGGGTTCTTTAAAATATAACTATACAGTTCATGGCACTATTTAAAGTATAATTACACAGTGCCTAGAAGCAGCTAGGTACAACTGATTGTAAGTATTTACATAATACACATTGATTTAATACATTGTACATCCACTCATAAATGTCCTACTGTTACATTTTCAGATCATTTAAACTGTGATCCTAAAATTAGTGCAGTTTATACTGATTTTGTTACTTATAGACAACCTTAAAGTTACAGCGAATGGAAGAACGAAGGAAAGCACATCTAAAGAATACATAGAAAGTTTGGGGCAAGGTTGGCGAAATGAGGAGTTAAATGATCTGTGGGGAAGAGCCTGTGACTGAAGCTGCCTGTAGAGAGGAAAGCCGACTGTAAGGATCAGCTCTCCGGTTTTATTCTGGTTCACACAGTTCCTCTTGGATCCTCTGAATGGATGTGTATATGCATAAGCACTCTCAAAAACACTCATTATCTGACTGTAGGAACAAATGATCTGGGGAGAATTTTCCAAATAATCCGTAGTATGCGATTGCAGTTCCTCCTGAGGCAGCTGGCTGGTGTTTGTATTACACTGACACAGAACTGGAGCACAGCCGTACTCAAACCTTGCAAAATGTTCAGAAGCGAACATTAATATTTCATTGGATAACACCAGACGCATGTTTTCATCTACTACAACATTTGTAGCAATAGCTTTATTTTGATTTTAAACAAATCTTTCTCTCCCTTTTGGTTTTTGTGCCTCCTTTGTTTTATTTCCCAGTTATTTTGCTACTCCGTAACCCCCCATTCGTGTTATCTGTTAACTGTCAGCTCAGTCTCTCTTTCAGAACTGAACAACTGGAATTCCCATTCCAGGGCAATCTGAAAGGTGTTTGTCCTGGACAGCAAAGTAAACACATTTTTGAAGTACCCACAAAGACAGAAATTGAGAATTTTGTGTGGTGATCTTTGAAGCAGGCCAGGGCCCACAGAAGTAGCAGATGTACTGAGGAGAAAACTACAAACGGCAAAGTAGCCAGTGGCTCCAGAGGGTCCTTAGGGCCGTGAGGCTGCATTGCTACTACCAGGTGAGTCAGGGCTCCTACAGCTTCCCAGAGTCTCTGCAGCAGGAGCTGCCAAGGGCTGCCTGCACCTTCTGCACATTGCAAAGGAGGACAAAAGGCAAAACCCACCCCATTTTGTACAGGGCCAATAGTTCAGCCCCACTGGATACAAAGGCTGGAGGGCCCATGTTTCTCCTTCAAGCCACTTCATTTTTCAGCTTGCTGTTGCTGCCTCCTCGTTTCAGCACACGACGGGTTTTCTTTTCAGTGTCTTACAGGCACGGGGGTAAGAACATACCACGGTTTTCCCCACTGAAGGGAAGCAGGATGGCAAGAACACAGTTCTTTTTGAAACAAGGAGCAAGGGCTGGCAAACAGCTGAAAATGGTGCGGGCTGCTAATTGCATGGGAGTTCTTTTTATGTAATGGAAGTGTTGCCCAAAAAGACAGCAAGGTGCCACAAAGGGGGTGCTGTGGGTCAAAACACATCAGCAGGTGTGGAAGGCTGCTGCTGTCTTTCTGATCAGAGGGTGAACCACTACACAGCAGCGGTGTCCTGTGAATTTGTACAGGTGGTGACTAGGGCTAGAGTCATACAACTCCAGTATGGACACTGTTTGCTACATTGCAGTTACACATACAGACCAGGTCTTCGCTATGCTGGAAAAAACCTCATGGATGAAACAAAGTGCTGGCCTGTTCTCTGGCAATTAAACATGTATTTCACTTGCTCTATCACAGGACTGAAAGTGGTGTCCTTGCTAGTTGTGCCGCCCTCGTTTGTCTGAACGATGCATTGATTTAGGTGAGTAGCAGCTGTAGTGAGTGATGCAAGTGACCTTGGGTGGATGGTTTTCTTACTGCCAGTACTACCCTCTTCGCAAATGGGAGATGGGAATGCACCTCCTCCTACAGAACTGGTCATGGCCAGCTTGGGCTGGGGCTTATTTGGTTCTTCCGCAGTTACTGTATGGCCTCACCGATGCCAATACACCACAGGGCGAGCAATGCAATTTCTGAGAGAGAAGGAAGACCAGCTGTGTCCTGAGGAAGTGTTAGTATGAAAGGAAACAATGAGCAGCCGGTACTGGGAAAGCATGAACTGCAGTCATTCTTTTGGCTAGGACCTTGTGACTGCACACTTCAATACCGAGAATCTTATTTCAACAATATACACTCTTTCCTCTCATGCTTTCCCCCATCATTTCAAACAAACAATTCCTGTCGGTATCAAGACCAAAGCATTCACATGAGCTTCAGCTTTAGGAAGCTTCGCAGCTAGATACAATAGAGGTGCTGTTACTATGGGCTTTCTTGTGATGTGGCACATCCAGCTCTCTTTTCCAGTTTCTGATAGTCACAAAAGGTGAGTAATATCCTTGAGTTCTCTACCCTCTGTCAACTTTAACCGAAATTTTACTCTCACCAAAATGAAAGGGGACAGGCTAACGATGGGCTAGGTTTACATTCTCCACTAACTAGAAAATTCAGAAAAGTCAAGCTTGCTCTAACTGACCTACCTGTGGTGCTCTTTCACAGGCAAAGTCCACAGTAGAATTTTTCCCACAAAAGGACTTAAGGATTTGGTGTACTATTTTTGAACTTCAGAGGAAAATTGATTTTCCAATCCAAAAAACCTATACAGCTATTATATAGCTCTAGTTGCTTCACAAGATTTGTTTCAGTGACTGAAGCACAAGTAACAAACAATGAATACAAGCAGGATCATCTCTTGACTTCATCTTCAGTTTGTCAATGGCTGAAAAGATAACAAACCTAAGAGTAAACAAAACAGTAAATCTCTCACAGCTATTAGACAGGTTCTCATCTATTGATAAATCTACATAATCTTCCTTGCTCCAGGCAGCAATCTAGGTATTGCAGACATATCCTCATAAAACCTAAGAAGGAAAGGATTTTTCGAGGCATGTACTGCAGTAATTCAAACTAGATTTACTGCTGCCTTTATCATGGCTTTTTTTTTTTTTTTTTTTTACCAACACAAGTTAAAAAGTAAAAAAATTGTAATTTAGGAAAGCAATTTTTTATTAAAGAAATTGTAATAAAGAAAACCAATGTCAACTAAGTAAAGAATTATATTTGCGAATTCTAACAGCTGCTCTTAGTAAAATACAAAGTGAAACATCCCCTCAAAAATCCTCAAAGATAAATCGTGCCCTAACACTTAGAGAAAGCCAGTAATTCCTGAAGTCTGTGAAATTACAGACAGAAACATCAGCTGATGTTCATACAGAATATCAAGTCTTCCACAAATTTATTATTGTTCCAAGAGCCTGTAAACACTTAGATCAATGAACCCACAGAGTCAAATTCTCAGTTAACTTAAGCCTCAGTTATACTCAGCTCAGCACAGCGGTGTTGATTTACCTCAAATGAGGGTGTACACATAGCAATTTCAAGTATTTCCCTTGGTACAGAGTAAGTAAAGACATAAATTCCTAAGTATAGAGCAGAATTTGTTATCTGGCCAGCTTTTAACACCATTTAAAAATTCAGATTAACTCACAAATTCTTACGCATCTGCTGCACTAGAGGGGATCTAAGCTAAATATCAACAAATTGAGCATGGAAAGCAATGTTTGCAAGATGAAAGAAATGTAACAGAAGCATTAAAAAAATAAAGAAAAAGAGGCCAGGATGTGTCAGTTACTATGCAGAGCAAGCTCTGCTCAGCTGTCGTTTTCCTCATTCTGTGGTGGTTTGAATCATTCTGCAGTAAGCGAAATTACTTTAAAAGAGAGATTGCTGTAAAGGACCAGACAACTGAGCTTAAACACAAACTGGATGCAATGTATATAGACGCCAAGTTTAACCTCACACTTCTGTAGGGGAGAACAGCCTGTTTTACCTGGGTAGTCCTGACCACACTGTGGGTGCTTGGCATGTTATTAGCTCAAGGGGCAAGCACAAGAAATTAATTCCATATCCATTTCTCTGTAAGAGAAGTTCCTACTGCCCTAGGTGTTCATGATGGGCACCAATGATGAGCATCCCTTGCCATCTTCCTCTGACTTTTATAATTATGCAAAAACTATTGCTGCTTTTATAAAAGGCTATTTTCCCAGCAGCTTGAACTAAATGCTCGTTATTTCAGGTACCAATTAAAGCATGTCAGATCTCTATGAAATTAATCAGCAAAGAAGTGATTCCCACTGACATGATGGGCTAGTTCCAAAGTTCCTAACCCAATACAGAACCAAAATGGCTGGATTTCAAAAAACAGGAGCTGACTCTTGCCCAATACATAAGCTGGTTTTCTTTCGGCCTCTATCCTTATTTTTCAACAGCTGAGGTTATTTTGCGTGGTAGGAGATTTATTGATCCAATTGTCCCAGCTCTTCTTGGAACCTCCAGGCTTCCTCCCACCAAATCTTTGTACATACTGAGCCTGGGAAGTGCTGCAGAACTGCAGTCAGAAATTACAGGTCGGTCAGGAATTATACTCACTGTACTCCCACATTTTTCAGGATCCTAATACATCTGTATTGCATCTTACACACATATGGTGGGACCCTGAGATGCAGTTGAGATCAGATTGGCAAAGCTGTCCTGAAACACCATCCCTAAGAGAGAAAACACCACATCGATATCCTTTCCTTCCAGTTATTTATCTTTCCAGTAAATACCATGTTTCCTTGGTTTTGAAAGTTGTTTTATGGAAAACATGTGGTTTGTGGTTTCCACATTCATGGTAAAGCATAACATTTATGCTGCACATCTGTCTACTAAAACCTGATTTTAAGAATCAACTTCTAGCTGTAAATGAATTCCATCAGCTTACCCCTTTCCCTGCCGGAGTGTCTGGCATAACAGCCACGTGACAGTGCTGTACAGTGTGTGCAGGTAAACTGGTAAACAACTGGAACACTGCACAACTACCAGACAGATTGTAGGAGTGATAAACAGGGCTTCTAGCAGATGGAAGCTCTTTCATACTTGCCATTTTGGAAAGTGTAAAAAGCACAGATCACTACAGAAGCTAGACTTATTTCAGCTGTGACTAACAACCTTTGAAGAAAGATGCTTACAACCCCTGGGAAAAAGTCAGGGTTCTCTATGACCTTTTGAAAGTATGATTTATTAACATCCAACTAAATTGGTTACAGAGACAAAAGTAATAAATCAAATTGTGAATCAAGGTGCTCCAACATTATTACAAATTTTTGGAGTAAGTGAAGCAGAAAACAGGAATGATCCTGACTACAGAAAGTTTTCTTAAAAATCTGCAAGTCAGTGATAATTCTAACACATAAGATACCTTTCTTCATTCTGAAATCCCTAATGCCCTATAAAAACAAACAACAAATTCAGCATTTAGCAGCTTTGTGTATGTAATACCTCATACACGTAGTATGTTTTTCCAATACTGGAACTAGTACAATACTGTTAACATAAATACAAGACTGCCTGATTCTCACAGATAGTAGCCATGCCAAAGGTGTGGAGCTGAAGGAGCTCATCACCTCTTGTGGATCAACCTCTCAAACGTTCTCATAAGCTTTAATACAGTTTTGTTTTATACAACAAAAACACCAAATCCACAATTTATATAAAAAAGAAACGGCTTAAAATAATCTTTTAACATATGGCAACTATTTATGTGGAAAAGTTCTCTTATTGCTTTCAAAAGCTGCAGCAAGAACAGTATCTAAGAACTGAGCAGTAAATAATACATTTGGTGATAAGTTACAGCGTTTACCAAGTCTCAACAGATAAGCCAGATAATACGTGCAGTTTCTTATGAACCCACAGCTGCTGGATTGAGTTGCACCCACCAGTAGCTAGAAAATAGAAAAGATGAGTTTTGGTGAATACTGTGATTTTTATTTATAGTAGACATGAATTCATGAATGAAAACACACTCAACCAAAAAAAACCCTTTTGTTTTTTAACTTCACTCCTTTGAATAGCACTGACTCCAGCCCTTGCACGATGTATTCAGTTATGTGGAGAAGTTTAGTTTCATCCTTCTCTCTGTCATATATGCACAGCGGGCCAAGTTTTGCACTCCAGCTTGCCCTCTCAGAGTTGTACACAAAAAAAACCCCTGTATTGAATAAAATAAGGTATGCTGAAAATTTCCTGCTCTGCAAAGCTGGTCATCTAGAGAGACACCAGAAGAGACTGACACAAAAGCAGATGCAAGGACATTAATTATACTGAGCAGATACAGCTGCCCCTTCCCGCAGCACGCTACCCTTACAAGGTCAGACTCCAGCATCCAGGTGGGAAGAAAGTCTTGTTCACAGTCAAGGAAAAGATACAGAAGTAGGCCACAATGTTTATGGGGGAAGTTGTTAACTACAGCTTTTAGGCCAGATTTGTCATTTAAAAGCTTGTTAGAATGGACTGTTTTCCTATTCTTCAGAATTTTTTTTAATAAAGAGAAAAACGGGACACTGAATAAGGACTTTTAGATGTGAGGGGCCCCACAGAAAACCTTAACGGGACTGTAAACAGCCGAGGGCAAGTGGGGGGCATGGAAAGGGGTAAGGTCTTTGAGAGGTTGGTTTTTTGAGACCAGCACTGGACCTTTGCACAACCCCAAAGCCGTCCCTGGTTGTACATTCTGGCACCATGAATTTGTGTTCCTTTCTGCACAGCAATCTGGCTTCAACACTGAAGTGCCAAATAACAGGTGCCTGTGTTTGCAACCACCACCTCCTTCAGGAGCCAGGTTTCAAAAGAAGGCAGCAATCTTGTTTCCAGTCCTTCAAACAAAACTTGCTGGTGGAAGAACAGATCTCTAGGATTTTTCCTTCTCAAAGTTGTGACTGTTTTCACTTTTCCTTCCATGCATCTCATTTTCTGAGCTCTGTATAAAGACCCTAAGTACTTTGCTGGATCTGTATTTCAAAAAGCATCTAAAAGAAGTAGGTCAGTGCTGGCAAACTAACACATAAAGCATATCTCAGAGAGCAGAGATTCAAAGGAACGCAGTGATTAACAGTGCATTCCAGTCCTGGTCAGTCTAAAGGGCACTTTATGCTACCAAGAGTAGCATCCTAAACAAGTTAGGCTGTTTCATAATCCCAAACTTACACTCTACCAAAATCAGCAACCGTGTTGAGTCTGCAAATCTGGAAGTAGAGCTGCAGGTTTCTGTTTCTATGAACATTATTTCCCTGGATATTTTTTTTTTCCTTTCTTTGCTGTCTAATTTGAAAACAGAGCCAGTGTTTTAACACCCAAAGGCCTGAGCCGCTCCATCATCTTGATCTAAGTTTATAGCGAGTGTTTTACTTTGTGAAGGGATACACAAAGAAAGGCAGTGTTCTCAAGCAGCCCTCCAAAATTGTATTAATTAATGTTTATAAAGTCATCAAATAAAAGAGCTGTACCAGCAGGCAATGGTTGTCAGGAAATTTTAAGACTGATCCGTTGAGTTAAACAGCTCGGGGATCATGGCTGTGTATGAAAGGAAGCAGCAAGTTGCCTGATACATTATTTTTACCGTTCAGGATAGGAATGGGGGAAAAGGTCCCTCGATGTCAACTATTAAAAACAACAGCTGACTTATATTGCAGAAAGCTAATGTAAATTTTGCACCCATTAATAAATCTGAAGTTCTGGGGAAAAAAACTTAGCAAAATTTCCTATTTTAGCAAGAATAACTGTATAGAGTATATTAAGGTTTGTGAATGATTAATATATTTTAATGCAGAAATACACAGAAGTCACGTCAAGACAATTTTCTTCCACTTCTTAATATACAGTTTAAAGAAGTTTAACACTAAACCCAGTTGTTTCATACAAAAGTAAGCAGGGACAATTACACTGCAGCTGGAAACATGGGGTCAGAGGATCATTCACAACTTGTTATATCGTGTTTGCAAATGCGTATCTGAGATTTACAAAAGGAGCTATAACTTGTGCAATGATTTTGCTTTGTGTATTTATTAAATTCCCTGGATTATTCTCAGGCATTATTTTTCTGGAGATGGTAGTAATATTCTGAAGTTTACTTTCTTGACATGGGAATTTTAAAATTATAAGAAAATTTTATATCAGTGCTTCCTGTCATTAATCAGGTGTATTTTAGACATTTTAGATAAGTATTTAGCAAGATACAAGGCAACGCTGCCAGTCTGATTTCTCAAAAATCATGACTTAAACACCCAATATGAGATTAGTTTCATTTAACACCTGATAATTTTAATGCATTACAATTATTTAACTTTGCCTTTTGGCCTCTAACCCTTTTAGTTTCAGATGCTATCAACTATTAGTTCATACGATGAAGTATGGGGAAATCCCCTCCATACATAGAAAATACAAACCCAGCAACCAGATCAGACAGCAATCACAGTAGCTGCCAGATATAACAATGAGCAAGTTTAATGCATCCTCCGCAAATTTTGATCCCTTAAAACCTTTTTTATTTTATCCCCCTATCCTCTTTTGTTATTAAATGAATGTTATTTTTAGTATAAATGGTAATTACCAACAGCAAGGATAATTACAAATGTCAACACGTTTTTGTGCTAAGTTTTGACAGTTAATACAAGAATAAAACATAGGAAGGGAACAAGCTATGAAGAGATCTTCACTTTCCTTGAAAAACCAAACAGCCCCCAAAGTTTAAGATTTCCTTTGGAATCAAAGCCCAAATTTTGTCTTCATATTGATGTGAACCTTGCCTTATTGTAAGCTGCTGGTGTAGTAGTCGAGTGCTTAAACGATGTATTAAATACAAAGTATTATGCTATCTTCTTTCTTTGGTAATTACGGAAATAATAGTGAGGCAGAATTCCTGGGTAAAGTGAAAAACGGTGAAAAAGCATTTGTCTGCCTTTAAGACAACGGGGCTTCAAGGTAACAGAAAGCAAAATTCAAATATAAATCCAATATGACATCACAGATTTGGTTTAAAATGGAAGCATTCATCATATTTCCGTCGTGTTACATATAATACATAGATCTATTTTTAATGGGTTTTCTTTAGAACAATGCAGCACACAGTAAAGTGCAAGCTTTTCTAAGCTACTGGTCCTTCTAAGAGTCTACCATCTCCATGCCATGTCCAATTGTTCCAGTCATAAACCAGTTTAACACGCCAGCAACGCATGGATTTGTTTTGTGTCACTGAAGTAGCGTGTGAGAAAAGGGGGTGTGGGTGTTGACGGGATATAGATCGATAACTTGGAAACTCTGTTGTTGCCAGAGCCACAGACACACAGAACAGACTTGAAGAATCGTATAGGTCAGGCTTGAGTTGCAGATAGACAGGAATGCAAATTATTCTGTTACGACTGTGCCATCTTGATTTGATGGAAAACACAAAAATACTGCCCATCTCTATAATCTTGATGCAAAAGCACGACTTCTGCTACATTTGTTTCCTGCTAAATTTCTGACCTATGGTTTAGTAGTTTCACAAATCTAGCCATATGTATAAAATTACAGGAAGGGGATGCAATTGATTTAGTGCAAGATACTTGAATATTTATCTGAACATAACAAACAGAGGAAGATCAAAGACTCCATACACTTCTCCATAAGGCAGATGGTCATTTTTTAAATATAAGATCTTAAATATGCTGTTTATTTCTTAAGAGGTAGAAAATATCAAAATACTAAGAAAAAATTTCTAGCTTAAAACAATCAGCTCACTTTTAAAAAAGTCTTACTGTTGCAATTTTTAGGTTAATAAAAGCAAATGAAGCTATGGAAGCACAGGATTTCGTGCTCTGTGTAGATTTTACTTACTGGAAAAAGAGAGAGCTTCTTCATCTAGTCAGTGCTCCAGCAGTATATACAAAGAATCTCCTCCTTTTGCCCTGTTGGGGGCTATAAATCTGAAGTGGAAATTTTTCCCAGTGGAAAATTTTGGCGATTCCTGCATTTCTAGCACTATATTTAGCTGGGTACAGTTCATGTATAAGGCAGTAGAACCACTGATATAAGCTCAGAACTACTTCTTCCATAATGCTAAGGAATAAGCTAATAGAAACAAAAACTTATTTAAATCTTTTCTACAGGCAGCAAAACATCACTCAGATTCCAGCACCAGCTGATAGTCTGTTTTAGCAATTTATACCAGCCCAGAGACAGCTGAACTACTCATTGAACTGTGGAAGCCTACTTACAGTTTGAGTTGCTAAGGCTTGCACTCTGATTTCTCAGCACAGCTAGGAGAGGCTGCTGCTGTCTCCAATGCAATTCAATAAGGCATAAGTTAACTCAGAACTGACGTTATTAATATCAGAAAAGTAGTGTAAAAGCTCCTCTTTGCCCTCTTGCTGCTAACATTCAGTACTATTTATTAAATACTTTATAAAAAGAAGCTAGGGCATTTATACATTCAAATAATCACTGCAATAGTCAAAGGAAACATTAATCATCAGATTCTAAATTAAGCACAATTCTGGTGATATGCACACTTGTACACGTACACACCCCCCACAAATATATTATTTGTGTCTCTGTGTGTGTGTATATATAGTTATATATAGAGAGATATATTTTGTATATACTTCTTTTAAATCAGATCTGAGAATACACACAGAATATCTTCACTTAGCTCCTCTTTCACCAGAGGACAGGATTGTCCAGTTTGGAAAAACCAGGTTCTTTTCTAAGGTCCATGTAAGTTCCATTGCTCACCCAGGAATCATCGTTGGATTTCCTATCAAAGATTAAACAAATATCTTTAAATGTAAAGCTTATGTTTTCCATACATATGCTGTGTAATGCTATGCGCAGATACCCAATCCAGCCGATTACCAGGTGCAGTGCAACCCAGTACAGTCTTCAAACACAGCAATATAGCTTGGAGAGCTGAACTGGTGTGTCTGTACTGGGCCTTGGAGACGCACCTCAGTAGCCTAGCATTCAGCTGAGATCAAACGTATTTCACAGTCACGTGCCAGTGCTTAGTGCTTAGTATTTAAAACTACACTCCAGGTTTATTTCATGGTCTCAAAGGCAGCTTTGAGTGGAAAGTGGAAATTTACCTTTCACCCCTCCAAAGATGGCCCACCACAGTTATTGCATTCAGTAAAGTTGCTCTCAGTCAAGAAGTGAGACTCATTGCACTAGATAGCATATCCTGAAGTAATCAATCTGCTTTTAGTGTGCAATGTTTTTGGCACAACAGCTAATTATTCTTTCAAGCAAATCAAGGCTTGTGATTTGTTGAAGAGAGAAATCGCTATTGAAAAGCCGAATGCATAATTCATATCTACTCTAATGCTGGGTTAACACTTTTGCCATATAGTAATTAAATTCTTTATTCTGTCATATAAATTTACAGCACAAATCTCAATTTTCAAATCCTCATTATTATTCACAATTCTCATTGTGAATATACAATTACAAAGTATTAGACTGTCTCTATCCTGCTGGAACCAACATTTCCTTGTCTTTAGTAGGTATGATTGACATGTGATGAGTTAGCTCACAGTCAGGCATGCAGTGGTCTGAGCCATTCCCTTTTTGCACCTATTTGCACCTATTTTAAACATTTCTGTGTTCCTCAGAAGTACAGTACCTATCTATACAGAAAAAAGTTAGGAACCCAGATCTGTTAGCTGTGATACCTAGGTCCATACAACATTCAACTCGGCTCCACCTGTTTCATTGCAGGAGACTAGGAGAAGCTGGATGGCAGAAGGCCGTGATCTCACTAGTGTTCGTTTTTGTCTTTTGATGGCTGAAGTCTCATGTTAATTGATTTACAACAGGAAGAAATAAAGTGCCCTCTGAATGATAACTCCCTCTCCATGAAATAGGAGGTAAAGGTTCAAATCAAAAACAGCTGTGGAAATGAAAGGCTCCAACTCTGCACACTTCTGCACAGGGCAATCCCACTGAATTTGGCAGAAGGTCAGAAGAAATAATTAAGCTAAATCCAGCTACTTCACTTTGCTTGAAAGAATCAAAGATGCTACATTCGTTCAGGCAAATTCAAAAGCAGTCTAAATATCAATCACCATCAAGGCAAAAAAGTCAGAAAGAAATTCAGGGATGCACTAATGAAAAAAATAAAATATATAATTCTGAGTTTCAAGTAAGTCTGGAGTGGTTTACATTGCCAAAGTATAAAAATCAAGAATATGGAAGAAACCTGGAAAAAACTGGAGCCTGCTCTATGGAGGCTTACAACCAACTCTATAATAAGAATTTCAGTAAATGGTAGCATATGCTAATTATTATACAGTACCTGAAAAATCTAGGCTGATGCTCTAGATTGTTTTCTTCCAGCACCTTCCGTCGTTCTCTCTGTAGCTGCTCAATCCTCTGCTTCTGCATTTCAGCCCCTTCAATATTCCCTTCTTCTAGAAACCTGTAGCACCAGCAGTGATAAGAGACACAATTGGTGCTCCTGTCCTCCATCTTTGCCAGGTCCTCTAGAACTACAGAATCTAATCTTTACAGCAGGTGGTTCACAGTGTTTGAAAGGTAAAATGCTACATCTGCAGACAACTGCACTATCAAAAAGTACTTAAGGAAAAGCAACCCTCATAACCAGCTCAAAGTCATCGTTACATTCTTTTACTTGGATGTTAGCAACAGTAGAAATACCACGGCAGAAAGAAATCTCAGGTGTCTCGGGTTTTGGCTATTCAAACACATTATGTTCAACATCCAGTACCTAAAGTACTGAAGTTTTAACATCTTTGGAAAGGCAGTTATCTAGAAGCATCCAAGAGCCAATTCTAGGAAACACTGGTCCATGACGACTACACCATCTCTTGATAAGTAAGATGTCTGTTTCAGATGCACATTAATGTAGAAATAGAAACACACTGCAGGTATCTACACAAAATAGTTTGAGCTTAAGGTAAAGTGAGTGTGCAGAAGATTCAGAACTATTTGAGAAAGGTATTTAAAGAGTTAAAACTTCTTACCTTTGGTCCGGCCTAAAACGTGTATCAGTGGATGGAAGTAATGACCTAGTTTGCAGGTCCAGTTCATTTAACTCCAGTGCAAATTGAGTAAATCCATACCACTGTTCATAATCTTTAGGCATCGGATCTACAGAAGAAAAGAGTACATGTAGAATTCTACTGAAATGCTGTTATCTTTAGAAGGAAAATTCCAAGTTCCCCTCAGTCCTTTATCTCTGAACCACAGTCTCAATTCTGGGGGAATAAGAGGTGTTTAATAATGTGACAAAAGACAACATCCCCCTTGATAATTGCACTGCAACAAAACAGATTTCTGTTCTCTCAGCTGAATCAGAGCACAACTGTGATGAAGGCCATGGCATTAGCATAGTGCTTTTTCAGACTACAGTAGACAAAACCCCACAAGTTTGAGAGAAGGTTGGATATGGCTGTCCTTGTCCTTACAGAACTGAGCTTCGTGGGCTATCGTCCAACGTTTAACACACAAAATACACAACACTTCTCTACACAAAAAATGAAGGGGGTTGTTCATTCTTTTTTTGTCTTCCTTTTAGCGTCCTCAGTACCCACTTCATGCCCAAACATGAAAATGAGAAAGAATGGAGCAAGTGCAGGCAGCCATGGGATTAAGTTCTCCGTATAATTTAAATGATGTTTTCTTCTGGTCTAGATTTTAAACGCTTGACAAAAATGTAATATTCCACCATAGAAATAACAATAAGTTGGGGCATAATAAAGAGATGAAAATAGTAAGCTTATTCTCAAGCAGATCCTAAGTTCTCTACATTAGCCATTCCGATCACTAACTTGCTCTCCATATGCAGTTTGAAGATGAAGTTGTCCCACAGTACAAACTTTCATGCCACTTCCCAAAAAGTCGATGCACAACTTTTCCAGCTTTATCCATGACACTGCCTTCAATCTCATGTGCATTTGGATTCCAATACTTTGCCTAGAATTAAAAGGAATGAGGGGAAAAAAGGTGCATAAGCCGTCAGGTGTCAGTGATTTTGCCATGTCAGTAGCACCATGCTGCAGAGTGGTTTTCTGCAAAGTATTCACTTAGGTGTGCATTACAATACCATATCCAAACAACTGCTGTTGGTATTATTAATCAGCTTATTAAAATATTAATGTTGAGAATTTATTTGCCTTTTTTGGGGACAGTACTAGATAAAGCATAGCTGACCTTGAATTTTGCCCAATAACAGGTAACACTGACTTCTTAGTTATCTACATCTTCCCCAGATTTGCAGAAGAGGAAGAGAGGGAACTTATACAGTAATCTCCACTTTAGACAATTTGCAGTATCACAGGTGTAAGACTTGCAGGCTCTCAATCTTTACAGTTTAAACTCTAAACATCCACTGCAACTCTGCAAATATAATACAGTACTTTCAAGCAAGTATTTAAAAAAGAAAAATCAACCTATTGCTTCTAAGACAGCACCAAGTATTCAGGAAAACAAAGAAAAGGGAGCTTTCCTTCTGCTGCTGAGCCTGCCATGCTGCACAGGTATGGTGAAGCACTTAGGTTATATCTATATGGTCTGTTTCTATGCAAAGCACAGCCTTTCTCCAGCGATCAGATACAGAAAATGCAGGTTAAGTCTCCTAGCATGCTTTGCAAAACTGTTTCTTAAGTTAGAAATTTTGGCATCGTATTAGGTTTTCATTGATTTTCCTTTACTAGGAAGAAGTCATCTATTGTCAAAACCTAATTTTAATTGCAGTTATTAAGGGCATTTCCTGAGGAAGTCATATCTTGATGCCTTGTACTGAAGCAAAAGCTTTGAGTGACACTGCAACCTCTCACTTAAACTCCTCTGAGTACCTGCAAAGGGCTAGAAAAGAGCACTGGGCGAAGCACCGCACGTAAGCACTGGTTCTATGGTTGCTGAATTAATGCAACCACAGCACATGCCAATGGGTTAGCAGGAGGTATGTGGTAAACCGCTGTCAGTAGACATCTTGTGCCTACCTCTCTCATCAAACCCATGGTAGGCTTTTCATCATATTTCCTTTCCTTCCCTCATACTTTTCCGCATCTCCAGTTGAATCACCTTAGAAAGCTGTTGCTTCTCTTTCTGGCCTGGCTCCACCTAGTGAGCAGCAGTTCCTTCAGAGTTACAGTTTCTCAAAGAATCACATGTAATTACAGCAGAACTCTAGGAAAATGTAGCTTGTAAGCAGTTGTACTGGGCTTCAGCAGAGAACATCCACCCACTGCTGTGTCTGTTAGAAAAGGCACTGCCAACATTGCTGTGGTTACTGCTGTGGTTACCTTTATAAAAGTCAGTTTGCAGTGGCAAGTGTCATCATTAAGATTTTTGATGATGATCTCTCCATAGTGTTCAATCCATCTCTGCCCACTTAAGATGTTATGGATACAAGATGTCACCTTGTTCCATGCAAAATGGTCTTTAAAACTGTAAGAAAAATACACAGAAGAAAAATCTCATGCCTTGTTCAAATGATCTCATATACTTGTGAAAAAAAAACCTGCAGAGAACTTGATTAGAAAACCCCACAAAACAATTTTCTCTTCTGAAATGCCTCATCTTCTTGTCCCACACCTTCTCAAAACCAAACCCTATGACAACAATCCTGTCTACTAGAAAACCCTTTCCACTTCTGCTATTAACAGAATAGCAGAAATCCATACAAATGGATTCAGTTTTTTCTCAGTTTACTTGCCCCTCTTTATCAGTTTTAGGTTTCCAAAAGTATTCATTCTAATATCTTCTCCTGGCTGAAATGCCCATTTCACAGCTTGTAACACAGTGACAACTGAAAACACAAGGACGTGGGCCACCAGAGTCATCAGAAGACTTATTGAGTGGAATGGGCTTGGCTCAGGCTCTCAAGGCTGCACCTACGTGTGTGCTTTAGGCGAGATCAAAAGTTCTCACCAGGTAGTTCAAGATGTAGTCGCACACTGGAAGACAGCAAATAGGGAGAGATAAACAAATACCAATAGGTAATACAATATTTTATCTTTTATTAAAGAACTAGATGTTCCTATAAAACAGCTTTATAAGATGTCAAGAAAAGGAAAGCCTCTTGAAGACATATATCTACAATTTGTTCTGGGTATTGATAGTGAAGTTGCTACTGGTAAGGTGAAAGGTAAACTTACAAAGCGCCATTTTCCTCATAGCAAGTGCCTTGCACACATCCCATGAGGGTATTATTAGAATCTTCCTTACCTCCCCTTAATCGCTTGCTTTCACTTGCTTCTTTGGAAGAGCATACACAAGCATAGTTTTTAGACTAGCAGAGAAGTGTCCAATTTGCCCCACAGTAACTTGTTTTCCTGCTCCTACTTGCAGGTCACGTGCTCTATCATGCATGCTAAAAATAGTGTATTTGCTCCAAAAATAACCTTTATATTATTGCTTCATTTTTGCCTATAGCCTCAGTACCTTTTCTGTATGGAATTCTGTATCAGATATGCAGGGATACAAACAGCACGTATGGATCAGATTATTTTCCAGTTCATCAGCTCACCGTGGGCCTTACTCTGTTAGTTACCTTGCCTCTGAACCCCCACTCACATCCTAAAGACCCTTCACTCCACAGCTTAGGCTAGCAGCTGTGAACACAGAATGTTTTATACATTACCTTTTGGACATTTTACTATATCACAATTTTACCTACTTAAGAGAAAAGGCATGCTTAGTCACTTAGTCTGGTGAGTGCTAGGTTCTTGAGTTATTTTTCTTTTTACCCCCACCCCCTTTTTTTTTTTCAGTTGGCAGAATAATTATTTTTGTAGACTCTCTTTGGAAAACAGATTTAATTGGAACACTGCTCAACCTTTAGACCTCCGGTTCTGCAAATATGATGGATATAGGCCAAATTTTAAGGGATTTTATTTGTTGACCTATAATGGGCACCCTGTCAAGCCAGCATAGGAACACTGCAGATTTTTAATTTTTTTTGAAAAAATTAAACTGTATTCAACACTTAGCTACAGTGGCTGCTTACTTCCTGGGACAATAAACACCAGACATGTAACAGTTCTCTTTTTCACTTACAATATTTATGCAGTGATGATGGTTACTGGCCTCAACTACAGACCAGGACCCCATGGTGTTAGGGTCCGTACAAATATGGGTACAAAAGACATGAGCAACACCAACATCACCCCCCTCTGCCAAAACCATATTCAAGAAAAGAATTCATAGCTTCGTCTACCATGCAGTTTTTCCCTGCGAATGCATAAAGCTTGAAATTCAACTGAAGTATGAAAACACCAACTTTTCTTTTTGCAGAAAACACAGGAGTGATGTTTTTTATTTCATCATTTGTTTTTTATAACCTTTGAAAGAGTTAGGGCTTCTGTTTTATGCTTCTGGATTTGCTTTGGTGTTTTTCTTCCCCCCCCCCCCCCCCCCCTTTTTTTTTAAAAAAAACTAAATCTTAATCACCAGTTCTTCCCAAAGGTCTAATATGGCACAGCACAGTTTGTTCTTATCTGGATAAATGTGGCTGCAGTGTGTGCAAGCATGTATGTGCCTCTGTGTGAACAGCAATGCATGACTTCAGCACTTACGCTGGAAGAGTTACATGTGTTGTACCAACTGGAACAATTTCCATGGACTTTCCCCAGAATTTGTTTTTCCATCTTACATCTGAAACAGGAAGAGGAAAAAAAAAAGGACAGGTTTATAGGAATTCATAAATCATAGGAATTCATTCATAGGAATGGATAAATCAATCTATTTCTGCATTCCACTTTCTTTTCAAGAAGTGCAAAATAACATGGTGCAACATAATAAGAGTTCAAAGAATGCTGTGGACCTTTAAACATGGGTTTGGGTTTTGCTTTTTTTTTTCATTATATTATTGGGTATTGAAATAACAAAGGAACAGAGGTTTAAAAGTCCTCTCTGAAAAACTTTTTCAAAAGACAGAAATTTGAAAAAGTTATAGACAGTATATATTTCTCTGCAATTCAGTTGCTAGTGAATGAATGCAGACATTTCCAAAGAAAAAAGCAGAATTTCAAATATAAATATATAACAACTAAGACCATCCACAGTGAAGAAGAAAATGCTTCAAAGGGCACAAAATTGCAGAGGGATTTAGTCCAACTTCCTCAGTAAGTTTAACTGGCCTTTTAAAATCTTGTTTGAATCACAGAAAGATGTGTCTAAGTCTCACATCATTTCTCAAAAAAAAAAAAAAAAAGAGAAATTTCAGTGCAAGTTTAGCAAAATTTATTGAGCAAAAACATCTGGAAGAGAAAGAAACATAGACAGAAAAGCATGGCAGAAGAGTATAGAGTTAAATTGGGCTAGATAATCAGGCAGTAACTTCCACAGTAACTTCAGAGCTTAGGGGAATAGTATCCTTGCTGTATTGAGACACTAGGAACTCCATTCTCTGTCCAATCCGAAAAAAGAGGGAAAAATTCATCTCTAGTCTCAAAAAGATGCCAGTACTAACACAAGGAGAACAAAACACTGTCTCCTATGCAATTGTGGGGGGGGAAGCTGTTATGCTGGCTGTGAGATAGATGCTCAAACCGTAGGTAGGAGATTACACATCTCCTCAGTATGTATGTGCAAGTGATAGGACTGAGCCACACCAAGCTGCCTACTATTGCAAAGGCCGGAATGGGACATAGGGCAGAATTCCTCATGGAAAAAAAAAATAATATCCTTTTCTTATCACTTGAGAGAAGGACCTTCTGGTTTATTTGGTTTTGAAGTTTGCTGCTGGGTCAGCATCACCCGGCTGAGTTAAAATGTATTATCAGACTGTGTTATGTTCTAAGTTTTCATAAATGGCAAAGCTGTCCCACAGAGATAAACATCTTGGGAACCAGTGTGCAACTTGATCATGCAAAAATTTTAGGACGAAGTGTTACTCCAAAGCTATGCCCAGACTAATTCAGGCACAGATGTTGTAATAGTTGGAACTTTGTATTCTGCATTTCCATTGTTCATGTGTCTACACTCCTCTGCAAAAGCAGATTCAGCTTTGTAAGTCTGGGAAAACAATTTCCAAAATAACTGTCACTGTCAGAACCCAGTCTTCTGGCTCACTAGAGATGATCAAAAAATTTTTTGGTGGTGAAACAGATGAACTAAAGTCAGTGTCTGGTGGGATGACAGAACTACTCTGGCAACATTGCTGAGGGCTGTCTCCTTTTCAGCTGAGGAGATAATATGGTAAGTGAAAAGATCTTTACACACAGAAAGAAATTACCTCACTGAAAAGCTACCTTTCTGATTAACTTGATGTTAACCTTTCCATGTAAGTTAATATAGCCCCATAAAGAGAGGCCACAGCATTTACAAATTGCCTTTGCATTGGAAAAAAATCATTGTCTAGATCTCCCATCAACTCAGTTAGCCACATTTAAACCCAAAACAACAAAATCCCCGCTGCACCCTGATTGAGTCTCCTGTGCTCATCAAGACCAAATCTCACACTCATTGATCAGAGTCTCAGCTCTACAGAAGAGCTTTGTTCTCTAAATGCAAGCATTAAAATATTTGAGTGACAACAGTTGTCAAGATCTGTTAAACAAATCAGTTTCACGAGTTGTTGTTAAGACAGGCGGCTATCTAGTCTTATTTATGCAGTATTCAGTTACTGAATACATTTTTGGTCATCTCTGCTTTTTAGCTGAGAAGAAAAGGCCTCATGTCCCTGTATTTGTTTACAAAGCAAATAATTCCATTGAATAATGAAACCCAGACTAATGACAAAGTTCCAATTTCTGTTCAGTATGGCTCCACCTGTAATAATTAAGTCAGCAGAGTCAATCATAACAGAATTAAAGGTACATTGTGAATCGACAGATCTGGGTGAAGGATTTTAACTGAGTTAAAAGGCATAATTGCGTTCTGTGTACACTCCAGAAATATCTAACCACACAGGTACCGTGGCTAGCTGACATCTTCACCAGCATTACACAGCTCCAAAATACTTCTTTTGAAACACCATGTTAGTAGAAAAATAGCACAGAATCTTACATGCTATAATAATGCCAGGAGAGAAAGACAAGGTAAATATATTTATCATTGCTGTTATGCTCATATTTGGAAATTATTTTCAGAACAGGTTTTCAAGATCAGGATTTAACTTGTGTTTTTTCAAGCTGTGTTCCATCTTGTTTGTTTTATAAATAACTTAAGGTACAACTCTCCTTTATTAAGAACCCCCCTCCCCAGAATAAACCTGATTTTAAAGAAATGCAGATATTTGTACATGAAAATAATAATCATTTAATATTTTATACATACATACATATATATATATGTATATAAATATATAAACATCCAAATAAGAAGCATGCAAGTAAGTATAGGCTGACATTTCTTAAAGCCATTCTAATACACTTTAAGCAGGGAATTTCAGCTTTTCCCAGTTTCTGGATATTTCATGTTAGACATACAATTAAAATATTACAAACACTGTAAAAGTAAATGATAGACTGAAGAGTTACCTTGCCAAAAAGCAAAATTCACAGATTCAGCATGGCATGCAGAAATAGGCGGATGGTGACTGACCTAATAGCAAGACATGAACAGGGAAGAAAAAGGATGGACATATTAACACTTGAACAGTCATTTTGGTTTGGGTTCTTTTTTTCCCCCACCCCCTTCATTTTTTATTCATTTACAATTTGAACATTTACTTTCCCTTTGCAGTTGTGTCCTGGAGGGGGAGTCAGTCAGATCAATAAGGTACTGAAACCTAAGAAGCCTTCAAAGAAATGGGAAGCACTTATTTTAAAAGGCTTGTTCATCAAGTGAAAATCTACCTGTTTTGCACATCGACTCTAAGGTGACAATTACACTTACCCTTAGGACTCTTTGTATATTAACAGAAGCTGCAATTTGGGCACACAGACACACAACCCACCCCACCCCCACCCCCCAAAAAAGGGACAAATAAACGGGCCAGTTTCTTCTGTACAGTAAATACCCACAAAATCCTAACTATGAGGGAGGGGACAGAGATCAGCATCTCTGAGGGGGCCACGGGTGGAGAAATCGAGCCATGAAATTCCATCTAGCAACCCCTACTAGTGCAGCAGTGATACTCCAGGTGTTTCTAGTGCAAAACTCTAATCACACACTGCATTTTATCAGCTTTGGGTAGTAGCACGTACATGAATTAGGGCAACCACCAAAATAGCGAAGCAAAGACTGTGAGTAAATAAACAAATGCACAATGCAGACTGTTAAAATGAAATACTAAATAATAAAGTAACTGCACAAAGTGAAAGCAGCCACTCCTCCTTGGCTGTAAATTCTCCCTTCTGGATGAACATGACTAACAACTGACCAGGACCAACTCTTTGATGTGCAGTGCTTACTGTTCTTTTGACAAAGACAACTTTATTTTCAAGTCAAATTGCTATTTCCCACTATGAATTTAATTTCTTAAGCATCTACATGGCTCAAATGCAGTTTTAATTTTGTCTTTGTTACTCATTTTGCAAATCTGTTATCGAGCATTTTTTCCGCAGGCATTCAGTTATTTATGTAACATCCTCTACTTGGTGTTTTAAAAAAAGAGAAGAGTACTAACTACTCTCAGCTCTGCCATAATCCACCACAAGCAACACTCTCTCTCACATGCTGCACCCAGATTAACCCCAGATGTCACTATAATTCATGGGTTAAATTTAGCTCTCACTTAAACTGTTGTAATTCCAGAGTAAGGTCATGATGCTAAAACAGGGTTATTCTAAACTCACTCTGGTAATAGAACAGAATCCGTTATTTTATACATTTTGCCTATCCCATGGATTACCTACTACCTGCACTAACAAGTTATCTAAAGGAAGCATTAAAATGCTGGCACAAGCAGTAAGCAACAGCTCCCGATGCAAAGAGAAACTTTAATGCTTGCAAGCTGCATGAAATTTCTTTCCTCCTGTACCATCCTCCCTTCCTAATAGTCCTCCACCCCCATACTATTACAGTAACTTAACTTTACCACACATCACTTATTGCACATATTAGAACAACAGCTGTCAACAGCCCAAGCCCCGTCATGTATTAAAGTTCCTCTTTAGAAAAAGCAGCCTTTGTACTGATTTATCCAATATTCAGGGGAAAATCTCTTTTAATTCAATCTAACATTTAAGCTCAGTACCGACCTTTATTCACCACTTTGTTACTTCAGTTTGAGGTTACACTGGTAACTTCAGTGCTCTATACACATCATCTTAGAACTGAAGTGACACAATGAAGAACCAGATACATTACTTGAACTTTAAATTTGATTCTTGCTTTGACTGTTTTGTTTTCTTTTTTTCCTTATTTTTACTTATGCCTGTGCACATTTCCCCGAGACTAAGGAAAGATCACATAGCACTCCGTTTGGTCTGTTGTAAAGCATAATGTACAAAATGTTGTATCTTCAGAGACTGCCAAAACCACTTTTCATTTCCTAAAGGAAGCCTCTTAGAAGGCTTTCTCTGATCAAATTTCTAGGTCGTACACCCTTGCACACTGCATATTTTATAATTATTTTTTTGTCATGTCCAGACATAATGAAGCAGCTTTCAATCATTCTTATTCTGCTAGGCATCAGATTATTTAGTTTTGCCTCTTTTTAACATATGACTCAAGCTTAGCAATTTTGGTAACTTGGCTGGTTTAAGTTTAGTGGGTTTTAACCATACTTAATAATTATTCTCCTATTGGGGAATTATTTTCATAAACACTCAGACCTGGATATGTTGTATACATCCTTCACCTACTAAGCTGTGGTACCAGGTTTGAAAGGCTTAGCCCACAAAGTGTTTGGACAGGAAGCAAAAATAGTCATATTGCCGTAGAAAATACTAGTGGTTGATTGGCTCACACAAAGGGTATATTTGTTATAAAAAAAGATATTAAATAGCTGAAGATACAATATTTTTAATGATCACACACAGAATATTATGACAAGAATGTGAATGCTTGTTGCAGTCCGGATCAGATTTCAGCATAGAGAACTGCACTCCACTTAACCAAGTTATCCAGTTACTGGAGTAGGCAGCCTGCCAGCCTTGGCTTCTCGAGTGTCCGCTGTTGGTTGTCACGTCCCATCCCAGAGTTAGCAGACTTTCCTCAAAAAACAATTTCCTTCATTTATAATTCTGCAGCGTCCCTTGAGTTTTTCTGGGCTCAGGTCATGTAAACTAGTTTTGTATTCTGCTATTAATTCCAGAGGATTCCAGCCATGCATTTAGAATGAGGCAGTGTATCAAGTAGCAAATCTAAAGGTTGCAGCATACAATACCTGTTCTGCGAAGAACTGGAAACCCTTATCTTCACGAATACATTCATAGGTTTCCCCAAGCACAGGATTAAATGGCTTACTTCCAGCTCGGTAGTAACTGGATGCATACGCAGAGACTGCAAATGCAGCTATATACACCTGGGAATAACATACGTTGAATTTTGATTAATTAATTTACCGCAGCCATGCACAATTTTTGCTATACATTCTGATTTAACAGAAGGGGGAAAAAATGAGGCCTTATCCTGACATCAGGTTCTGTATTTTTCCCATAATTTGCAGACTACAAACATGTGTGCCTCCTGCAAGCTAAGCACTAGCTCGGACATCAGAGAATTATTCACATTCAATGGTCCAGGGATGGAATTATTACAGTCAGACACTGCAAATTTCAGCAATTGGAACAGCATTTCTGAAAACTGTTTGAAACAGCTTAGCATCCTGCAACAGTTCAAAGCAGTAACTTTAAAAATCTAACTTAAAAGTTAGATTTTGTATTATAACTGGCTTTCACAGTTACGGTTTGTGAATCTATGGATCTACCAACTGTTCTTTTTCTCAACATGGCACAGGAAGTATTGGATGAGTTTTCACCAAGTATGCTATTGCTAATGCAGTTTGAAATATCTGCTGTGTGCTATTCATGTGCTAATCATGAAACTGTTCTTGATTATGACTGAGACACAGGTAACCCTTCCAAATTTTTGCAGTCAACTCAAGCATAATTCCTCCTAAACATGACGAATTAAAATTTGGTGTTGTTTGATTTAGGTCTCTTTTGTACCATTTTTCTCCCTTTTCATTCCCTTTTCCTCATCTTGTGAAAGTGTAGATGGTCTCCTTTCAGGATTTCAGAAACTGAATCCACTTCAGAATGGCTCTCTTATGAACTATTGCAATTACTATGCAACCACTAGCACTAATTTTGCCTCAGGAATTTCTCCAAGGCAAAGAACACTCCATTCTGAGGTGATTTCCAGATGCTTGGGTGTGGGAAGGAAGGAAAAGGTTTATTTTCGCTCCCATATGAACAACTATTGCTCATTTCCTTTTCCTTTTAAGATATGTTCTCAAACGAACAAAAAAGGCTGTGCACCAACCCCCCCAGTTAATAACCATACCCTCTGTTCTGAGGACAGACACGAAACTGTAACTCTTGCGGAGTGTCAGAACGGAGCAAGAGGCTTTTCAAACAGTATTCATAACGTGACTATTTACATTCATTAATAACCTCATTTTAAGGTAAATAATAACCTCCCATTTAAGAGAATTTAGAAAGGTTTTAACCTTTTGTTTACGGGCTTACATATTAAGTAGCTCTTACACAACTGGAAGCAGAACAACTAAAATGTGTTTTTCTCTTTTCTTTTGCCAAACGCTGAATTTGGGGTTCTGCACTGGCAGAAGATGACACCATTACTATACCTAACTATTCATATTCCCTAGTTTTGAGAACCTGAATATTTTGACTCAACCCCAAAACTTCACAAAACCAGTTAATAAAACAAATGGAGCTCGTTTGGTTAATACAAAGGTATCACAGTAGTGTAGGGCTGGAAGATGAGGCATCCTCTATGCACAACTGTGTTACCAGATTGGACATCCTTAAAAAAAGGATATACTGTAACTTTCATACTCAAGAGGGAAGTATATTAGTTCACAACCCCCTTCTTTTTTGCTGTAAATTTTTAATCTGACAGAGTATGACCTGCAAAACAGAACTAAACTACTGCTTTGCTTAACCTTGCTGTCCAGCAAGGTACTCGAGGAAAGAGACTTTCCGGCAAAGCAACAGAAATTACGCAGAAGAGTCTAAAATAGTGGGTAAGTAAGTATGTACAGACACGTTTGGAGAGTCTTCCTCTCTCAGCTGGGAGAAAAAGAAAAATGGAACAGAACATCTTAATTTCTTTGGCAGACTGTTTTCATATTTCCTTTATTCTAATTACATTAAATGTTACTAAGTATTTGGAATAACATATTTACCATCCGTTCAAATGGATTAGGTGTATGTGCTGCTTTATCTAGTAGTTCACTGTATTCCAGCTCCTCGCAGAGACGCTGAAGGGTGTTAAGTGGCTCATTTAATTCAACAGGCATGGCCACTTTGGAGAGATCCTTTCCTATGTTATTTCTCAGGATATTCCATAGGCTGATGTTACTTGTATTAGGACACGGAGCTGGTAAACATGTTCTCCGTTTAGAATTGCATCCGATTCCACTTTCAGAAATACAGTCTGAAAAGGAAGGAAGTGGCAAAATAAGTCAAATCACTGTTTACTTAGTTTCACCCCTCTGCAACATGCATTAAAACGCAACCATCTTTTTTCTGCCAAAACTTCCTTCCACCCTCACAATTCATTCATGTATTTCATTTGTGGATTGAAGATAGCCTGTTATAAAAATGATAAAATTAAGAACAAGATTTTAATTTCTGTATGTTAACTGAGATAAATGCCAGGTACAAAAGATGCATAAAAAATTACCTTCCTTCCCCTTAAAGGCCATAAGAAGGCTCAGGCTTTCCACTGAATTTGAAAAAGTAAATATTATAACTATTTTATTTGTAACAGAGATGGATTTCTGTGTTTAAGGAACATAAAACCTCCCTCCTTGACAGAGTTCCAATTAAGTTGACACTTCTCAGAAGGCAAGGCGTAACTTACAGATCCAAGCATAATAACAACTCCTACCTACTTTTTCTGCTTTTTTGAATACTCCTATCAGGGAAATTTACTGCACCACAGATTTACATGCAGACTTTTCCACAGTATTTATAATTTAAAAAAATTTAGTGATGTTAGGTTTTAGATACACCCATAATTTGGTGAAGAAATGGCCTGCTTTGAAGGTGGAAAAGCTGATGCAACTGTGAAGCTATACGTTTGCTGAAGATAAAAAAAAAAAAAAAAAAAAAAAAAAAAAAGGACTCATGTCAAGAGTCTTTGACATGAATATCTGAGGTCTGTGTTCCTATGTCAAAGCAATTGGAACAGGATAAATAGTTCTAAGCGTGCCATGAAATAGTTTGTGGCAGGGTCAAAACAGAGCTACAAGCTTCTGCAACAGGCACTAGTCTTAAGTTACTACGTTGCTTATCTGTACAACAATCTCATTTCAGAGAGGAATACGGTTGCCACTACAAGAACGTATTTTATCTTTACACACTCTTAGATACACCTAGGAAGCTTCTGCCCTAGAATCCGTCACCATTTGGAGACATTCAGGTATAGCCCCAGTCTTTTAACCCCTGTCCTCATCGGGCTTTCCTCACACAGCTTTGTCTTGGAGGAATTAAAACAGCACTGAGCAGCATATTTTTTCTGTGCTGTACATACCCAAAGAATCTCTGCCCTTACAGGCACGATTTCAACCAGTGTTGCCTCTGCTGGTCCATTGGCATAAGCACGATACCAGCAATGCTTCCAGCAGCGACAAAGTACAGATAATCACAAGGGCAAACTTCTCCTTCGCTGTCATGTATGCTAGCCCATGCCTCAGACGGACGCTTCAAGTGTAACAGCAGCCTCAAAATTTTGAGGAAGAAATTTCCACCTCTTCTGCCACTCAAACTAGAGGTCCTAAAACTTCATATGACTAAGTTACTGTAACAAGGACAGGGGTACTATTTGCAGTCTACTGCCTATCTCTTTTTGCATAAAAACAGCAAGGGCACTATGAATCAAAAACTCTACCTTAAATAGGTATACTGTTAACAGTTAGGAGGTAGACCTCTATACTTTCCCCTTGAAGGAATTTATTTAATATCAGAAGAGGCCAAAAAGATACCTTCTTTGATACCTCAGGAATGAGGGGATGCCTGTAGAGGAAGGAGGTAAATGCTAAAAATTTATCCTTGTTCAAAAGAGCTCCCTGACATGGAATTTGGCTATGTCCTTTGACAGTTTCTAATTAACAGCAGAGTACTAATTGACTGAACTACACATTCTGGACCAGCCCATTAATTGGGTTAAACTGGTGATAAAACAGAGCGGAGAGCAACTAAGATATTTAGATACCAAATTTTCTATAAAGTGAAGTTTGCCCACCCCACTATGAGAAGAAAAGTCCGTGCAGTTTTGGTTTAAAAAAGCTGTAACAAATGGCCAGCAACAATACTGGAGGAGACTGAGACATCTGACCTCCAGCTAGACTCAATGACTTTTAAGGCCAGACTGAACCATTATCTGGTCTGACCTTCTGCATTACAGTGGCCAGAGGATTTTATCACAATCCTACAATTTACGGTTCAGCTAAAGCCCTGCAGGAAAAAAAAATAAAAAATATCCAGTTTGCTATTAATGGGAGTGGCAGGGTGCCCAAAGCACAGAAATAGCAGGTACCAGAAGGATGTGGAGGTGCTGCTAATACGGAAGAGCTTCAGTGACAGTCTTTGTTACAAGATGAACAGTCATACTAATAAGTTTTTTAAGGTCCAGATCATGAGATAATCAACCTGTATTCTTTCCTGTCTTTAAAAAAAACCCCAAAAACCCACCTTAATTTTTAAACAATTACACAATACAACAGATCTCCAGGCATATCAAACTACCCAAGTTCACAGGGATCCACTGGTCCTTGGAGATGATCGGGAAACAGCTGCTGGTAAGCAACCACTGTTCATCATTTATGAAGATAAAAATGTATTGATAGAGTGAGAAGACCACTGTGGTTAGCTGAAAGGAGTTGAAGGCACAAAGCCAATTAGTTTGTTATGACCAATTCTTCTCCCTCTTTTTTTGATTCTGTCTCGAATTAGCAAGACAGTTAAATAAAAGCATATGTACTGAACAAGACTATCATGATTAAAACATGCAAAAAAATAAATCCTTATGGTCATACACCAGGCCTGCCAGTGTGTAATTATTCTCATGTTCCTTTAAACACAGTTCTGCTACAAACAACAGAACTCTGAATGTGGTTGTTAGACTAAAAAAGACAGACTGACAAGAAGAAAATTACTTTTTGACAAAAAGAAAGCAGCTAGGCCTTGCTACTTTGAAAAATCCTGTGGCCATGAAAGTAACTGAAAAGGAGTGCGAGTTGCACCAAGGAAGCCAAGAAAATAGGTGTTTCTTTGCTAATACAGAACCACCATCCTGTTTAAACAATGGTACCCAGGCCCTGTTAAGGAGATTAGCCAGAATGTCCTGTTCAAAACCAATCTGAGGCTGTAAGAGAAAAACCACAGGCTGTTTACATCTCAAAACCTGTAATATCAAATAATTTCTAGTAAGAAAAAAATATCCCAAACAAAAAGAATCAAAGAAAATTCTCAAAACATGTTATAATAAATCACTGAACTTACCTAAGGTTTGTCTTTCATTCTCCATGTCATTGCTTAGGTTATCTTCTGAGACATTATCACTGATATCACTTACATATGAGTCATCATCTGATACCTGAGGTGGGTTGAGGAAATAAACAAGATACATCAGTCATTAAAATAACCCCATACGCACATGAAAATTGTGACTTTCCACTGCAATTATTGTTTTAATGGATTTGAACTGTTGAAGATATGTTTCAGTATTACAGGAAAGTACTAAGAAGTCCTACAAAGACACAATTGAGCTTGGGAGAGATCACCATCACTGAAAATTCAACTATTATTTTAGTGGAGACATGTTTCATCTTCTTGGCCCCGCAGCTAAGAAGGCTTTCCTCATATCAAAACCCAAGGTGCTTTTATAGAGTTTGAGAGAGGTGAGAAAAATGAGCTAAAACATTTCAATACGCATGACATCAGCCCCAAGGTACCTACAGGTACCGCAAGGACAGGTATCAATATATATTATGTATTTCTATGATACAATTTATTTTCTTACTTAAAATACAATTTAAGCACCTGTATAATGACTCAAGGCAGACAGTACAACATATGCAGTATCTGCAGACTAGCTACCAAACTGCCATTTGCCTCAATGTGCATGTAAGACTTCTTCATAATAATTGTTACATTTTACTACACGTAAAGAGGCAATGACAACAAATAAATATATGCAGCACATTCACTTGTAAATGTTTTGAAGATCTTAATTTTCTGGCAGTCATCTGATGTGCAGTTAGTGCTCAGAAAGACCGCACGTCAAGTAGCAGATAAGAGACTATATCGGAATGATGTCAATCTTAATGCTCAGACCTCATTTTCTGAAGAACTAGCAGAGAGCAGGACTTCCTGTGCATCAAAAAATTCTGTGAGAGAGTCAGCTATAGACAGTCTGCTTTCATTTGAGACCTGGTGCACCAGACCTCTGCTTTCTTCTCTCGAATTTTCCTGTTTAAAAGAAATAAAAAGTTTTGAGAGGAGTACCACCACACATAGTATTCGTGCCTGCTATTCCACAGTCACATAAGGTAAAGAGCTGTAACACACTGGGAGAAGATTGCACATGCTGTTCTCGAATTTAATGAAAGGTAGCATGTGTTTCATGGAGGGATTTAAAACCAAAGTAAAACAGACCAAAGAGAAGAAGAAAAAAAGAAGGGGGGGGGGGGGGGAGCACGGGGAAGGCAATGCATATTCAGTGAATCAGTTATGGCACTGCATGTACTTTTTCCTGAGGAAAAAAATATGTAAAAAAGCTTTGATATTTGAGTGATTTAGCCAGATATACACAAGTGTATCATCAAAAAGCCCCAAAAGAACAAAACTCCCACCTCTTTATATCGTATCCTAGATTTACATTCCTTTCTGATCTTAACAAATGAATTAGTCTTTGCCTCCCAAGCCTGGCTGAATGCAAAGCCTGAGGTGCAGTGGCATACAAAATTCAGAGGGGCAAAGTTGCTTTCTATATAATAGCAATGCTTTCCTAGCTCTTTTTCTTCACTAGATAATTTTCTGTGCTGTGCTTTGGAAAGCTTTCCTTCATATCTACACCTAAGATAGCTCCATGTCAACCAAACCCAGCACACTAACAAAGCCATGTAAGGGTCATTGGTTTTGCTGCTGCAGGCACCTTTGGCTGTCACAGAGATCCCGGCAGCTCCTCCCACGGAAGGCATAAGCAGAGTTCCAAAAGGTGGCCTAGCAAAGGTGGAGTGACCAGCAAGACTTGGTTCATTCTGTGGATGCAGTAAAAAACTTGAGGAACGTTGTGCACTATTGTTTCCCCTGATAACTCTACCAACTGGTGGGAAAAGGGCTAGCTGGCCCAAGGGAGCGTATTAACTGCTCCCAAGTTTTTCTGCGTGAGAGGTTTTACTAACCTGTAACCATGACTGCCTTATCATATTTTTGCAGGAATTATCGTGTTTTACTTGCAGAACACCACAATGAACAATCTGACAAGTCTCCAATCAAACTGACAAATCTTCTTGAAAAGTTTTTCTGCTGGTAGATTTTACTATAGCATGGAATGTTATTCAGTATGTGCTGATAACGGTGACATGGTAACAACACAAACTTATCACACAAAAGACTTTTTTTGTTGGTGTTTTTGTTTTTTTGTTTTTTTTTAAATAAAATACTTCTGATACAGCAGCAGGAAAAGACGAAACCTCAACACTTTCTCTTCCGTGGGAAGGCATTTACACTAGTCTACAAGTACAAAAAAAAAATAAATCTTACACACATGAGCATTGCTGCTGGGATTGTTTCCAATACTATTTTGAATCTGAGAAGGAAAGTGAGCAGGAAAGGCTCATAAAAGAACAGCAGATATTTAGATCTATCAGATGAGACCTTCAGATTATCTTCTTTCGTGTTCCCACTCTGGCACGATAAACTACAACATAAACTGCCCAACAGACAAACTAAACTTTTACCTTATGCACAGGCTTGAGATACTAGTTTATACTGCTTCAATTTTCAGGTCTATCATAGCAACTGATGTATCATTTACAGCCAATTTTTGTGCAGTGGCCCTGTCTTCCTCACAGCAGCATTACTGCATCACAGTCCTCAGACAAATCTAAAATGAAACTTCTCCAGTGTAAGTGATTTCATCCTTAAGTTCCATCCCAAACCATGCCAGAGGGAATTTGTGAAAGGACCTTTTGAAAGCTATTTTGGGAGGAGGGGGGCATATAGTAGACAGAACAAGTTTCAGAAATAATCCATTGTCATTGCAAGGACCTCCACTAAATAAGAAAATAAAGAACTCCTGAAGTTAAACCCCAATGCATTAATGCTTGTCTGGATAGCAAGTTAAGTGCGGTTCACATTCTCATGGGACTAAAAGCAAAAAGCATTAGAATGATGAACTACCTTAAAAAAGAAAAAAAGAACAGCTAAATATGATCAAAACACAGCTCTACTGAAACAGATGGAATGACTAAACTATCTTCAAAAATAAAAGGAAATAATAAATTATATATAACTCAGCACTCAGGTTTTAATGAAAGACTTATACTACAAGCACAGCAGAAGTTTCCGTATGAGTTAACGTTTAGGAAAATCCATCAGAGATAACACAGTTCTTGCTTCCCTCGCTACCACCATTAACAGCTAGATCCTATGACCTATAAATACACTACATTCTGCATTCTGCAGCAAGCCAGAAAAACTGTCTGAACATCAGTACATATCAAACTGGCTAACTGGACATGCAGAAGACTCCCTGGCTTCACACAAACCGAAATAAATGGCTGGAAGGGCTCTGGTACATCTCATTTCTTAGAGCCTTTCATGGAAATGTCTGATAGTTGTTCTAAAGTTCACATGATCCACACTGGTAGCCAGTGTTCCAGGCTAACGGTATTTAGACAGGCAACAAAGAGCTATAGAACTTGAAAGTTAACAAGGGAATAACGAGGAGAGAAACAGTAGCATGAGGGTAACAAGGCAGCAGCTCTGTTCATGCTGAACGGGAAGCAGACAGGAGGCGAGGGAGAACACCAGCAACCAGTAGCAAAAAGCAATTAGAAGTGTGCTCAGGAAAACTGCTCACAAGAGAAGTCTCTGAAATCAAATGCTGCACAATGCATCACCAGAAATGACTCATAGCCATGACAGTGGACTCATTTTACTAACACTGTACACCATACAGAAGACACAAAGAACAGGACAAAATGCAGCTATGCAGCACTGTCTAAAAGTAGGGGCTTGAGGAACACACATCACTGAAAGAGGAAATCCATACCCACCTTCACCAAATCTGGACTTGATTTTGCATTAGATGCTGAATCAAGGATCATAGATTCGGCATGTATTCTGCGTAACCGGTCTTTAAGATCTGTGTTTTGTGCTATTGCCTGGAACATTTAACAAAAATATCGGGGATATAAAGTTCTCTCAACTAACTTGAACATGGCTTTATTGTGTAAAAAGGGGCAAAGAGTATTATTTAAAGTGCAGTATAAAACACCACCACCACATGAGTTTTCACTGGTTCAGCAAATCATTTATTTACAAATGCTCCAGACCTTGTTCCTTATCTCTCAAATTAAAACTGTTTTTTGTTCAGCATGAAGGAAAAGACACATAAACGGAGAAAAAAAGCCAAAGGTGGCAGGGATATTTCAAGTTACTAAGTTTTGCAAGCTAATTTAATGTTATAAATTAATTTTGTGCATCTTTTTTCTTTTCGAGCTCCCTTCCCTCATCCCTATCTCCAGCCTAGCCTCTCTCAACATTACTTCTTACTCTTGCCACATCCAAAAACATTTGAATTTCCCATCAGCCTGGTATAATGACAGTTCCCCATGTCTTCCACTGACAGAGAAACAAGACTCAAATTCAGACAGGTACCTGTGCCCTCTCAGCTTATAATGGCAATGATCAGAATAAAAAGCCTCTACTGCAAACTCATGTTTGTTACAGGTTATTTACTCATGCTGGGTGCATCTGATGGACAGATGTCAGTTAGAGTAGACTTGTAGGAAGAGAGTGCAACCCTGCCTGCAACGAAAATATCCCTGAAAGAAAAGATTGGGTTACCAATTTTGAAACAATACTGAAGACTTACTGCCCATTTTGGTGATCTGAATCAATACTAGGATGTGGAGAACCCTGCTGTTTACACATCCACTTTGTCCCACAAATGCTTCCAATTTCAACAGTAATTTTTTTTGGAAATAGTCTTGAGGGCAGGAAAGACAGTAAGCTTGAAGTGATAATGGAGAAGAGAAAGTAATTTCTGGCTTTCCATATGTGTGGTCTGAATTCGCCATACAGGCATATATCAATTCTGTGTCAAGTGTTCAAGTGGACAGCATTATGTTATACCCACAACATCACGTAAGTGCAAAAAAGAATTTACACAGCTTTGCTGTAATAGCATCTTCCAATTTACATTGTTTGCTACAAAGTGTTTTCTTCCTTCTCTTGTCTTCTTCCTCCACCCAAAATAAAAATATTGTACTTTTCCCCATTCTGTATGTGCTTTTCTTAGACTGTGTGTAGGTCAAGGGTACTATCTTAGTGAGAGAGAAGCAGAGGCAGAGATGCTAATTTTGTGGTGGTTTATCTGCTTTAAATCTGTTTATTTTTCTTCCCCTGCCAGGCTTATGAGAGCAAAACAGACTTATGTTTGATAGCTTTCAACCTGTAAAGTCTGATTTTTTTGTTCCTCACGTACAGAAAACAACAGAAATGAACAACAACAAACACTATGTCAAAGTCATCAACGCAGACTCTCTTGCAAGGAAGTCTTAGAAATATGCCAAGTTTATCATATCTGTGCTTCCATACATCTTCAAAGGAAGCCTATTCCTTTCTCCTACAAGATCTCTGCTGTATAGGGTGAGAAAATTTCTGTTGGCATCATGGCTTTACAGATCTGCAGGCTAAGAATAGCTCTCACAGATGTAAACCTCTGCTGAAACTGGCAAGGGTCACAGATGACTTCTGGATGGGCTACAAAAGGCTTATTAAGTATCAGGTAAGACCTAAAAGCATGACTTCCAAAAGATATTTAAAAGATGAAGAAAGAAAACAGAATTTCACTGCTCAGAAAAAAATATTTATGCTAAGCTGTATTCACTGAGTTCAGGTATCTTAAAACAGATTTTTGGATATAAAATTGGTAGGCATGTAACACTGGAAAAATAAAAGTCACCTATTCAAATATCAGAAGTGAAACATCTGAAAGCCAAAACCAAAGAAGTGCAACTGAATATAGTTATTATGCAACAGGTCTCAGCTTTCTCTAAATACCATGAAGACATCACGGCCTCTAAAGGGCTAGGCAGGGAGGCACATTATACGCTATAAAACTATAACTATATGCAGCTTTTGTAAAGCAAAGGGAAGTTATCATACTGAAATAATTCAAAGATTATCTATATCACATCCAATGCCAGAGAGTTTGGATTCTGCAATAGGAATTTGCAACAAACACTGAAATTTTAAGACCATGATAATGATGGCACTCATTGCTATGAAATCAGATCACTGTTTGGTTGACACATCATTCAAACATCACCTATCTGAAAGTTCTGGTCTCAACCAATCACAAAAAGCACACCAACCAAAAAAAACCCACCTTTTTAAAGAGCACAATCTTTCATCATTTAGAACTCTGCCCTAACAGCTCCATTGCTGCTTTTAGATGACTAAAAGATAATTAAAGTTGGAAGTCAATATAAACAAGTTGTACTTGAATTTGTTTTGCAGTGTTTTGGTGCAGCATGATGAAGCTGCAGTGCATTAGAAGGGGCAGCTGAGTGCTTTCAGCCACTCTCACCTTCATTTCATGCCAAGTCATACAGTGAATACTTGAGTGCTGTTTAGGAAAAGAAAAGGAAAAGGAAACGTGCAACCTACCAGAACTGAGGGATTAAACAGTGAGAGAAAGTAGATTCATTGTCACAGAGCAGCCCTCTGATTCTTAGCATCAAATGATTCAGATTATACTACATACCTCAATCGATCTATCAAACTTCAGTGATTTCACGATACCTTTAACATTTAGTAGAATCTTTGAAAAACAGCATACATAGTAACATACTATGATTCAATACTGCAAATTCTAGAACAGAACAGACACTAAATAAACAGAAATTAACTACTATAAAATTTAGAAGTAATATCTGATGACAGTGAAGCTTGCTCAACTTCAGCATGTCACTTACGGATGTTAAGGCATTCTTCAAGCCAACTATTTGTGCAGATGGAGATGAAGATGCATCGTGCTCCAGCATCTGCTTCAGCTTTTCTCTCTCTGTAGATATGGTGCTGAAAGCTGACCTCAAGGTGAAGTAAACTAGAACCATTTCATAAAACGTGAGTTAAAAACAGCTACCAGTTGTATAGATACCAATTATCTAAAACTTCAATGAAGCATCATTTATGGTGACAGAAACAAGAACTTAGGTTAAGAGATCCAGGATGGGTTACTAAAAACAAGTAGAATTAATCAAGGTTATAGGGTAGATTTTTTAGTAGAAGGAATGTTTATGGTGAATGCTACTGTATTGACTATATTAGCCACAGTCAAGATTATTCTGATTATTTGTGACAGATGGCAACAAAGCTAACTAACCACATCTGCTCTTCACTTGCTTTTGTTCCCCAATTAGCTTGAATCTTCAGATGGTAATGACTCTATTCCACATTCCTTTAAGAATTCCAGTGGGGGAGGAGAAGACAGGGAAGAAAAAAAATGAAATAGAAAAAAAAATATCAAAAAAGCAGCTATAACACATACTGTGCCACAGCCATAGGGTTAGTAGTTTCCCCACAAGCAAGTCAACTGCATTGTTGAGTTTTGTTATGTCTTTTTGGGATAAGGAAATTTCAGCTTGTTAGATGATTTAGTGACTCAAAAGGCCAGATCTTGAATGTTGTGCAAGTTACAATGCTACTTCTACTCCTTTCAGAGCCAGTATTACCAGCCTGAAACATTTAAATCAGACAACAGATTATGTGATTTTAAAATTGCTAGATTTTTAAAGGGGAAATGCACTTTCCTTGTTTTTTTACTTTTAAGACTAATCTTTTCTTTAACCACAAGAAATAAAAAATTATTCAAGTAATATTTGTTTATATAGAATTTCAGCATTGATCTAACTTGAAAATTAGATGATTTCTTGAGGGTCTAATCAAGCCTTGTAATACAGTCATGAGAACTGCCAATGCAAAAATGTATCCATTTACAGGGAAATGGAGATACAAAATCTGAGCATGGATGCGTGACAGGGGCAAAGAAGAAATCTCTGATACCTCTCTCTTCTAATCATCCACTCAGCATTAACCGGAATCATCATCACTTCATTAAGTATTTGATGTAACCTTATTTACTCTTCTAAGAAAATATTCTTAAGGTTTATTTCAACACTGCAAACCATTACCAAAGCTAATTCTCATACTTTAACCTATTTGAAGAAATCTTTAACAGTATCACAGAGGGTGGGGAGGAAGATGTATCCACTATGATCAATTTTGTTAGCCTTTCATATGAGGATGACGTGACCAGAATCTTCAGTGACCTTAAATACAATTTAATAAGTTGTATACTAACTTAAAATTTCAAGAATTATTACATACTAAATTACTAATTTTACATTTTATTTAGTTTGAATCAAAAGCTAAAGCAAAAGTTTTCTTCACTACCCTCTTTTGGAAGGGGTGTGGTATAAAAGAACTTTGGAAAAAAATTATTTGCACTCTTAATAAAATTATACTGTATTAAATGGTACCAAGTCAGTTGTCCCCTCAAACACATGGGTCAATCTAACCAAAATTTCTGACATGGACATTTCAGGTAATGATCTTGAGGAGGTGATTTCTTTGCTTGGCTTAATAGCAACTTTTCCAGCTGTGCCTTGCCCCCACGTCTTTTCTCCTTTTGGAAAATATATATCAGTTTTGACTAAAATTGACTTTATAAAGTTTACCACTTAGATACATTTCTTATGTAATGGAATCAAGATACATCAGCACCAGAGGAGAAAAACAAGCAAAGAATGCTTATTGATAACATCAACCATTATCCTGTGCAAAAGGCAACAAAGCCAATACTTCCATAAGTCTTTCAGGTATAAATATTTAAGTGCCTTCCTCACCAAAACCATTCAAACAATAAAAATGTTTCTTGTGCAAGGGTGTTGGAGCAAATCACTGCCAATGAAAAATTATTCTGAGAGAAGAAACATTTCTAGTCAAGCTGCCCCTCTGGCTGCTTTACATGATTTTACTCTTCTGTATTCACTAAAAATAGGTTACTACCATAGCAACCCCTTGCATCACCAACAAATGTTGACTCTGAAATACAGTGAAGCACACCAAATATACAAACATGTATGTGCTCATATACACACATATGTATGCAAACACAAAAGAGTGTAATCTGCTCTTATGTTTATAGCAACTGATTTTAGGATTTTAACCTTTTGGCAAAAAAAAAATACAATCTAGAGTTTTAGCACATAAAACAAAGGGCTGTCCTTTATTAAATAAAAAATAAAAACCCATGATGATTAAGCCACTTTTTTCAAATGACTCAAGAACTCAACATTTGCAGTTCCTCAGGGGAATTAATGGAAGGGAGGATGGTTTCTGCTTTATCTAAACATTAAACAGGAAGCATTCTCAGAAGGCACATCATTATTTAACTTGTGATGATATAAAACCACATATGAAAGACAATTGCATTTACCTTTATGTGCAATGTGAAATAAGTCCTCTTGCATTTTAGTAAATTCTGATGATGTTTCAGAACCATCGGAATAATTTTTCTCTTCTACAAAATCTATTGTAGATAAGTTTGGGTTGGAAGCATGCAGTCTCATAGGGGCAGAAAATACTGAAGGCACCTGTAAGGAGTGTGATGTTTTTAAAAACTGTAAATAAAATTTTATCATATTGTACCATCTGGGTTGCACACTGGAGACATCAAAAATGGAAAAACTACTGTCCGTTACCAATAGGTTTGAAATGGATGACATCTGGCAAATGAATCCATAAATATAACTTTGCCCAAGATACTGTAATTGGAGATTTGGCAACGCTCCAAGAAACCAGACCACTGAGAGCTATAGCATATGCTATACTATTTTTCCCCACTTAGAAATATTTAATCACATGGTCTCTGGATGCAAATTTGTACAAAACTATCTGAAAAATTTGAAAAAAATCTGTACTGATAAAAAAACCCCAACACCACAACGCTTCAAATCAGAGGCAGATTGAAAACATGGATAAAAAACATGGCCAGTCTCCTGAAGGTAACAGCAAAGATCCTACTGCAGGTATCAATGGCAACATATTCATGTTTGGTCTGATATATTACCACTTAAAGTGATCTAGCAATGGACACTAGAGAGGATTAATATTTCCTTAACTGGTCATACTAAGAAGCGATAAATAAGATTTGGAGAAAGATGGGCACTGAAAGGACTGAAGTTACCTGTAACATTCCTTTACTCTCTTTCCCAACAACTCTGGATCGCCATCTCCTGTGTGTTCTCTTTTCCTTCTTGGGGCTTTCAAAAGGTCCAACCTTGTAACAACATATAGGACAAAAATAATACAGATTGCCATAAAACTAACAGAGCTACAAAGAAATACCTTGATTCTTTAGGATTTGGGGTTGGTTTTTTTGAAATTGCAAGGGAAAACTATTTTTGTTTTGTTTTTTTAAACAACAAACCTGCATGGCATTTATAGCAGGCGCTGAGTATGTCCTGTGAAGAACATCCATGCTCTGTAACAGCTGGTTCATTTCCAGTAAATATGTGTGACAGTTGGAGAGGTCTGTTTTGAACAAGAGAATATTTTCAGTTGCTCTGAAGTAACAGACACACTGAAAGTATTTTTCCTTTGTAGGTTAGTCTTATTTTGATTGTAGCTAGCTTAAGTTATTCATTGACTAAAAGAACATTATTAGATGACTGGATAAAAAGCTTGTATCCTTCTACCTTCAAGTTCCAATTCAAAATACCGAAATGCATCTAGATGGTCTGTGTAATGATCACGATATTTTACCTTAGTTGGTTGCAGAAAAATGAGAAAAATGTGATAATTACTGCAGTTTGGGACTAGTCAGAGCTCCTCATGGTGAGGGTAATAATTCCATAGGCATCAAGGCTGAATTGTACACGTAGAGCTAGAGCTGAAGCTCCTCTATATTAGAGTTGAAGCTCACTGGTAGTAGCACTTTACCAAGTAAGTATCAGACAGACACTACCAACATGAGAAAGATCTTCATGCTCTTAGGAAAGCACGAAAGCAGAAGGTGACTTTGAAGAACAAAGCGTTTTAGTGTTTTTTAAAAGACTAGGTTTTGGATGCTTCCCCTTTTTGAATACCCAGCTTATGAGAGTTCAAATCTTACTACTGAAGGTGACGTTCATATGTAAAAAAAAATGTACTGAAATATATAGGTTACTTGAAGAGCTGCCCACAACTGATATCCCCACATTCAAAATCATCATTCCTTTTGAAAACAAGTGAGCAGCCAGTTAATGAACAACCACCCCTGTCCTCCCTCCTGTTTCAGAGGTGTAGTAGTCTTCTTGTCAGAAAACCCTAGGGAAATACTAGGCTACTTTCCACTTCCTTCAAATATTATTACCTCTTGAGCATTTTTCCATGTCTTCAGAAGATTGTAGCCAGGATGAAATCCTGGACTCATTACTTGAAAAGGAAAATGACAAGTTAACTCCAGCTGACAACGAATTCTGTTTGGTCAAGCTGCCTGCCTGTTCCAGGGAAGAAAAAGTGAATCATTAAGAAACAATATTTTCATGTTGTATGCACAGATTTTGACTACCGACAGCTGAGGTCCATGATCAGGGACAAAGACTGAAGGCATCAATAACACAGAGGAAAAAAAAGTGTATGAACTAGACTAGGTGTAGAGTCATTGAGCATAACATCAGGATATCTAACATAACGGCTGTCCGCAAGCAGTAGAAATACTAAAGGAACCATAAACATTTCCTGAAAACTAAATTTTGAGGAAGGGAAAAGTTCTGCATAAATCAAGTCAACTTAATACAATTAAAGCACCATATCCAAACAGAACCAAAGCTGGACATTGTGTTCCTTTCCCATGCTCCACAAATAAGCCCCAAAAGTAACTTAAATGTCACATGCACAGATTTGTTAAAGCTATCTTTCAGTAAAGAAAGCAAGATCTACTACATCCTATTCAAAAATTTTACTCAAAGTTGTATGACTTCACCATGGTTTTGACTTGACAGGCCTTAATACATGTGTGAATGTACACCTCATCTGCATTATTTACTACCCTTTTACAACAACTCGGTAACCATTTTCAAACTTTTCTCATTTTCACCAGTGCCCACTATCAGATGCTTCAAGAGATGCTGAAATTCTGTGTAAGAGCTAATTGAGCAGGATAATTAAGTATTTTCGAGCAGGATAATGAAGTAGTTTCCAATAGAATGAAATCTCTACCCAGTGCTATTACCAGCTGATTGTGGCCTATAATGCAGTTTTCTTCTCTAGCGTGACTACAAATAATAGCTATCCAAATGCATAATTATTTCTAGATCTCACTCAACCTTTCATCTTTAATAATATCTATGTCAGGAAGTTGCACAAATTATGTGATTTGTCATCATCTTGTTTAATATCAGTTTTAAAATGTTTCATCTTAAATGCCATTACATGGCCACTTTACTGGTTATGAGAAAAGCTGACTGAATTGTTTGGCTCCTCTCTGAAGCATACACTTCACAAACTTTGTTACTTCCTGCTCACCCCATATAAAAACCTCAGGTAGTACTAGTTTTAAATCTGTTCATAGGAAACATCATCTACATCTCTGTCAGCTGCAATTTTCTTAGTTGGTCTTTTTAAATTTACAACATAAGCTCCAATTTGAGTTGCAGAATAAAATAGAATGCATTAGCCACGTGACATCATTCAGTACTGTCAATTTATATAGCCAGCATGCAATAGTAGTAGGCATCAGTAGGCACACTTACTTATTTTTAAATTAATGTATGCAGTTCAGCTGTTTTATTTCTACATAAAGCTATATGAGCTTTAGTCATCTATATATGTATACCCAAATAATAATCCCAGCACCTTTAAAAGCACTATGAAACTGAATTTAAAGATGAGCAATTGTATTGGCGTTATGTGAACAAATCCTACATTTGTGTCTTCAGAAATCTTATCTCATATAATCAACTTCTCCAGAACTCATATACACAAGGGGCACAAGCAGGAAGGAAGAAGTAGGCATTGCCAAGGAACAGGCAAGAGAGAGTTCGTGTGGCTCCAGATAGCATAGTTTTGCTTAGCATGGCTAAGCTTTAGAATCCAAGCATTCCAACTAAACGTATGTAAATATATACACCTACCTCCCAACAACAACAAAAAACCAGGTGTAAAAACCAATCCGGTGTTTCTAAAAGCAAATAAAATGCAATGCAAAGCTCACCCAATATGTTTTTCTTAAAATAACCCAACCGCTGGATTGGTATCAACTAACATCAAGCTTGGCTGGTGTAAATTGGCAAAATTCCATTTAGCTTCAGCAGAGCTAAGGTGATTAACTGCAGCTTAAGAACTATCCCCTTCTATTTTTCACATGAAAATAAGTAGGGCTTCTTTGCAGTGCAAATCTGGATTAATAAATTAGAAGTGAATTAAAGCCTTTCATGCCAAAGAAGAAATGGTTAGTTTCCTGACAGTGAGCATAGATTTTAGATATGGTGGTCACATGGATTATTTTTTTCCCCTGACTTTTTTTTTTTTTTGAGAGCACATGTGTAGATGTATCATTGGCTTTGCAACATTCCACTTTTGCCCTCAATATTCTTCTCCTCTTCTGTCCCTTCTGGTTTTTGGGAGAGAAGAACTAAACAGCCACAGGAGATTTGCCATTTCTCTGCAGACAGCCTCAGAAGAACCGGCTGCCAGAGCCACAGAGGTGCTGGCACCACTGAAAGCGTGCAGACAGCTCTCTTCAGAACAGCCCTGGTACCGTGGGGTGAGCTACTGTTCTTTCAGCCACCCACTCACACAGAACCCCTCCCTCTCGACCACGAGCAAAAAGCTGTTCAGGCACATGTTTGTGTTTAGTAAAATTAATATTCAGTTACAGGATAATTCTCCCAAAGGGATGGACTGCAGGTACTGGGGAACAAGCCCACTCAGATCATACAGCAATATAGGCCAGGGAAAAGAAAACCTGAGAGGGCAACAAAGAGGTCATTTTAGGTGACACTCTGGCGACAGAAGCATAGAGCTGTTTCAGTTATAGTGTCTTTTTTAGCAATACTATGTTACTTACTATTCTCAGAAGAGGCCACTGGTTCTAAATGGGAGCAGAAGACCTTCTTTGGTTAAAAGTCAGTCAGTCAACGTGCAGACTGCTGAAGGCACAGAGGTTGTGTTCAGCCACAGAACACAAGATTGCATCAAAGAGGCCAGTTACGGTGTTGGTCTGAGCATTGGCCAAATCATTTTTGAAACTAACAGTCACAGACTTTGCCTAAAGGGAAATACGCTCCAGACCCCATTCCCACCTACAGCATGGTCCTTGGATTGGTTTGAACAATGCTTCCACCTCAGTTAAAAATATAAATAGTGGCCACAGGTGAATAATTCCTATATAATCCTCAGGTAAGTAGTTAGATTCATTAATATAAAAGGGGAGAGGTTTTATTAGCTAAAGGATAAATGAAAAAATGCTAAAGAAAAAAAAATATCTAGCTGAGTGCTCTTCTGTGACCCAGACTAATCTTCACCAGTACATATTAGACAAATAATGATACATGTCTCAAAAATTATGAGGATTCTAACTCATAATGCAGTTTTAAAACTGATCATGATGATATAATTTACTGCAATGAGTAAACAATTAGAGGCTATTATAAAATTTAACAGCATCATAGAGAAAACTGCATAGGAGTAAATCAATAAATAATATAATTTTCCTCTTGACATTTTAGATCATAACTTAAACCCCACCACAAACTTCCATTACGCTCTTCACTTAATAAAGACAAATCAGACTAATGTAATCCCTGATGAAAGCTCATTATTTATAAATCATAATTATTACCTTTCTACCCGGAGTAGAATCACAGAAACCAGAGACAGAGTCCGCAGTAGTAGACACAGGGAAAAAAAGATTATTGACATCATGAGGAAACATGGAGATTTCGTTCTGACGGTACATTCTGTGGTGACGAAGTTTTGCTACCCATTCATCAAACAGCTCCTGAGATTTCACCTACACAAAATTTCAGATTTTTTAACATTCACATTCAAAATCACTACCAAAGAAATGAAGGTATTTTGTGCTCATTAGACAGCTAGCCCGGCTGACCTTTACTGGCAAAATATCAGGAAAGGTTTTCTAATGATGCTCTTACTAAAATACATAATGTTTGAGCTTAAGATAACATGAGAAAAATAGAAATTTCAATTAGTATAGTTATGACTTCCAATGCAGAATACAATACTTAGCAACTTCTAGATGGAAAAAACCCTCAGTATAAATAAAAAAACCCTCACATATAATCTGTCATTTCTAAATTGCCATTTTTAAGGTTTAGTCAAGGTTTAACTAACCACAAATAGACATTTTATTTTGGTGATGTATTTTAAAACAATTTATTTCACAAGGATAGATAAATCTACAGATCTGACTGGAAAATACTTCTAATAGATAAGACAAAGATCAAGGTACATCTACTGAAAAGAAAAGCATTTGTGCAACAAGTGCGTACTCTTTGCTGAAAAAAGTGCTGGGTGAAAGGAGTGCTGCTAAACATGAAGCATCTTTGAAGTTTCTATTCAGAACAGGGTTACTGACTCTGGAACAGTACAGTAAGGTCTCTCAAGCTAGTATAAACTAGTCTGCTGAGACAAAAGTAAGTTATTAGTGTAACTCACATACCTATTAAAAAAACGTGTCCACCATACATAGCTAATGTTGGCGGTTTTGCGGCAAGGTTATAACAAACTTGAAGACCTACCTTCAGATGGTATATCTGCTCTTCTGTATCCAAATCTATACATTTTGTTGATTTCTTTACAGACATTACAGAAAGTCCAACATCAATACAGCCATGAAGCTTCCCTCTCTCTATCTGCAAAAAAAAAGTAAAAAGAATACAATCACTCCAGAATAAAGCAAAAGGATAGACATTACCTGCCAAAACCATCATTTCCCCCTCTCCAACTGTTTAGAATGGCTGAAACTTTACTTCCCATTGCCAACGATATGGAATTACTGTTACTTTGGATAAAATAGTGTTGTTACCTTATAATGGCCTTAAGGGTGTTCAGATCACTTACATCAGCTTGGCATTTAGAATACTTCAAAATCCCTCTGTCCAAAAAGAAATATCTCTGTAACCAAAAATGTAGAGAATTAAAACCAAAAAAACCCACCCCCCAAAAAAAAACCCCAAACAAAAAACCCACACAATCACCCACACCTGTATTTCTTTGGAGAATACTTTATCTGCTCTTAAGCAACCTTTTTGCCATAAAACCCCACCAAGTAAGTCCCAGTCACACGGCATCAGGCTTCCACATACACGTTCCTTTCCTACCTTATGCCAGCCCTTCAAAGGCCATTTCCTCTTTTTCAGCAAGCAGCCCTCCTGCTTCTGTGGCTCCTGGGTACAATTCATTGCTCCCCGGAGTCCTTCTACAATTTCCCAGCTGTCCTGCTCAAACAGAAAACCCACATGTAGATCTTATTTCTTCCAAAGAACAGAATTGAAAGAGAATTAAAAGAGATTAAACAGGAAGAAGGCTATAAGTTAAAAACCCAAAATTATACTGAAATCTAACCTTAGATCAATCTTTACTTGTGTATCTTCCAAGAGACAAGATCCTTTTTTATTTTGACAGAAACTATACAAAGTAAACAAAACACTATTTTTCTGACACCATCTTTCATTGAGTGTACGTGCTTACCAGAATTTCATGTGTATTTTTCTGTTCATACATAGACACAGTGTATAGCCACAGCCTAGTCACTATTTAATGAAAAAAAAAACAAAAAAAAAAAAACCAACAATGAAAACCCTTCTGCCATCACAGGCAGAAACAGCCTGTGCTAAAAGGATATGTTTTATAGGTTATGAAACAGAAATAAGACACTGAAAATGAAGACCTTTTCTGTAAAACTTTTCCCCATATTCATTAACTCAATGTTGTGTGTTTGGTGTGAACTGCAGCCTCCCTTTACTTCAGTAAAGATAATAGAATAAAATAAAAACAAATGAAAAAGCCAGGGAAGTAACTCAAGTACTATGATTAAGATGACATAAAGGGAGAGTACAAGAAAAATAAAAAAACACCCTTCAGCAGATACACCTCTAATTAAAAGAAGGTCTCTCTTTTTTTTGCCATCGGGAGCTCTTAAATGAAACATATCACAGCAACATTAACAGAGAAGAGAATAAATCTCATAGTATTGTTACAGTTTGTATTTATGGAACAAACGCTAATGACAATGTAACAAGATTTCTGATCAGAGATCTCACGAATTATTTATTGCCAGCTACCACTGGATATCATAGATTAGAATTATGAACAACTGACAGGAAATGGCATGTGCTAGTACCATCCCCATGTATTTGAAAAAGGCAGAGAATACTTTAACATAGAATTTAATGACGAAAAAGGACCAGTATGAAACACTTTGGCCAAACCTGATAGGTAAGTAAGTACTTGTGGTCCTCTGTAAGACACGTAGGGAAGCATTCCCAAGAAGTGACTGACTAAAAAAAAAAAACCAACACCCAACCTTTAAAATAAAAACTAAGCAAAAATCAACAAGAGCTAGTTGTGTTCATTTATCCATCTCCTGAATCCTTAAAAATTCAGCCCTAGAAGCCTAGAAAAAAAAAAAGTGAGGTAACATGCTCATTACTTGAGCAACAAGGCATAGTGGCAAACCATCTTAGAAAAGACATTCTTTAAACAGCTTAAGGAATGCGATCTTTTATTCTACCACATTACTGGTGACACTCCGCTATTTTCTTATTATTTTCTTTGCACTGCACTTTATGGAACAAACTGGAAAGCTGCTCTGCTTTCTTGGTTTGAGTTCACTCTGCCAGCACTCACCACACAACAGGCTGCATGCAGCAGAAGTGTGGGGCTGAGCAGCTCCCGTCACTCCAACATCCTACAGACCACCCAATGATGTTCTACTACCTGAAGGTAAGTGAAAACTGCAGTTTTCAAAATTGTTATCATGGCACACATTTCATTTTATGCTCCGACAGGTTTGGGTTTTATCCTTGTTGGTTTTGTAACAAATAGCTTCTTTACTCCCTCCAGCCTAAGAGGTATTTTGACAGCTACTTAGATATCATTATTTCTAACCAATGATCATGAAATCAACTTCTATATTGCAAATGGAAGTTACACTCCATATTCATTATTTTTTTTTACTTTCACTACTTCGAGACTCACTTAAAATTCTCAATTAATCATGAACCCTTTCCTGATTTGGGGTAAATTACTATGATACCAGATCAGGGAACAGAGAAGTTACTCATGGATATCGTGAGCTCGCGGGCTGAAGGGAGAGCAGAAGGCCTCCTGGGTTGTCTCCAGCACATCAGCCCAGCACCAGAGAGCCACAGCACTGGCCTCTCACAGGGTGAAGCTGGCAGAGAACAAAGCAGAGTCAGCCTGTGCGCGTGGAAGGACAGCTAGCTAGAGCTTGCTAGCTGCAGTTTGACAGCTATTCAAGCATGAAGGCAGCTCTAAGCCTCCACAATTAAGGACTTCCCCCCCCCCCCCTTTTTTTTTTTTTGAAAGAACCTTCCAGTCTGCAGCCTTGAAAGCCAAAGATAAATGATGTTCCACCACCTCTTTTACCATCAATGTGAATATTAGACCACTAAATGCTTTCACTAGTGGTCTTGGATTTCTTTTTCCCATTAAAGATTATTTATTACTCTTATGTAATCACAAGAATTGGGACTGTTATAATGGCAGAGAGCAGCCTTTTTAAATATAATGACACACAGTGTAATGCTACAATTTACATAAACTAACAGCTGAACTTACTGCTGCTTAAACGTCCAGGGGTGGATAAAATCTAATCGCCTAAGAAAATTACAACCTACTAAATGAGCCAATATAAAAAATAATCTTGACATTAGCCGATTTCAAACTGGAGACTTGGATAAAGGTAAACATTTTTAAAAAAGAGAAACCTAATGGAACTAGTGAGAGATAATGCTAATTAAGAACCAATAGGAGCATCTGTGAGATTAAGAAAAATGTTGCATTTACATTTGTGCTTCTTTGAAATTAGCCAGAAGAGCTTAAAAGCTGTTTTGCCTGATTACCAAGCAAGCTATTTCCCTTGTCTTCACCAAAATCTGTTAAACTGCAGTCCCTATCACACAACTTTTCCACTGAGAATTAATCTGATAGCAGTCAAGACTAGTGAACAGTAGATCCTGTTCAATGTCCTAGCGTTACACCTAACGAAAAAAGTTTCTTGAACTTTGGATCAAGTTCTCACAGATTAGTTAAGCTTCAACACAATATATCATTGATAGAGTCATCTGCTTGCAGGAGACAAGCAGAAATTTGAGCACAATCAAGAAAAACACAAGAATCCAGATCCAGCCATCTGTAAGGATAAGCTTTGAAAGAAAAGGGCTCCTGAAGTGAGACAGGCCTATGCTACGTTGGGCATTTGAGGTGAAGAGAAATGAAGCAGCCGAGAAATAGCTCAGCCAATTACACCCACTTGGAATATACATGGTATCAATAGCTTTTGTCAAACTTTAAATAAAAAAAGCACATCCTGGCCTGCACTGCAACTCAAATTTTGTCTGGGCCTCTCCCACAGCCCAGACCCAAGATGTCACTGCAACTCAAATTTTGTCTGGGCCTCTCCCACAGCCCAGACCCAAGATGTCTCCCATGTTCCTGCGGGAGAGTCACATTTCTCACTGTTCTTCAGGTCAGTGAGGCAGCCAGGAATGTGCCTTCACCATTAAGAAGTGTGAAAATGGGAAGAAAAGCTGAAGTAGGTGCACTTCTTCCCATCAGCAAGACCAATGGCCTGCCAAAGCTCAGGTGGTGAAGGCGAATCTCCTGCTCAGATTTCTGCCCTGGGAACCTCACGCTTCAATTGCAAACTACATAAAGGTAGCTTAGTAAAATTAGAAAGGAACCCTTTTAAAAGCACAAGACTATTTAATCAACTATGTTACCCAAAGAAAGGCAAGGAATAGCTCAGAGAATGAACACTTTGGGGACCTGCTGGATGCATGCAAGGTGTAATGCTGCATTAACAGCATCTGCTCCTCTTCCAGAAGAGCCCAACCTTTCCCACCTGAACCCCTGAACTCCCACATTTTTCAGAATACTGCTGCTGTGACTGGTTTTGCATCCATTTGCTCTTGACCCAGACCCTATGGGATCTCGAGCAGTATTTTGTTTTGCAAGAGATTTGACACCTCATTTAATGAGGAAAAAGCATCAGTTGGCTATTACTGGGAGCAGCTGCAGAAGCGAAGAAAACTGCTTACTCTCTAAAATGAAGGCAAATGAATCAGGCTTGTCAGTTATCATCTGTTCTCATATGTTTGAAATAGCAGAGGAGCAAACTGGAGATACAGGATTTCCTGAAAGCTACTGGAAGCATTGAGATTATGCTCCATTTTTCTGATTCTTATTCCACAACAGGGAACTGAAAGAGAGACCCCAAACCACAGTGGTAAATTAAAAAAACCCACCACCACATCTCCCAAGACACACACTCCCCCCCCCCCAAAAAAAAAAAAAAAAACAACTCTCAGCTGAATGGCATTAACAACTACAGCATAAGCCTGATGTCCAGATAGGTCATATCTTAACATATATCATACACTACAAAAGATTTTGCATCATTATGGGCCAATATCTACACAAAATGATCAACGCTGCATTTGCTGCCCAGGGAGAAATTTCACTCAAGGCTGAAGGAGGAACATATTCTTGCTTTTCTCAGGTCCAGTTTCAGATCAGCACTAGGACATCACCCTGTAGTTGCTACTTGTCTTATACCGGCTCTGTGGCTGAGGGAAAAGAAACATACACTTTGGTCTTCAGAGATAAGTCTGTCATTAGGTAGCTGCAGTCATTTTCTTTGTTTAATAAAATAAAAGCCTTCTCATTTTCTGCAAGGTTCTGTACCATACAGCTCCTCAAGGCAAATTATTTCAGAGGAAAGAATGAAGTAATGAGTGTGAATGGCGCTCAGGCCAATGCTTGCAGTTTCAGCTCCCCGAACAAAACAGATGACAGTGCCAGACTTTCTTCCAGTGTAAAATGCAGTCAGTTGTACTGAATATTTTAAAGTGCCAAAAATAGAAATCTGCTTTGTGGAGGGTAAGGGCTGGCATCAGCTGCAACTAAAGCATTTGTTACAGTTCATAAAATTGGCAGAAATGCTTTAATTTTCTTTTTTAGAACGTGCTTATTTAAAGTGGCTCTCCTGCCATAAAGCTTTTCCCTACTGAATCTATTTTAAAAGTTAGTTAACATATTAGACTTAAAAATACTACCACAATATACCTTCTTTTGATGACAGGCCAATTTAAATTTAAAGGAAATCAACGCCAGTTTTCCTTCCTCACAAAACACAGTTTGAGTTGTGGCTCTGTGGAAGAGATCCCTTTCCACGGCTGAAGGAGAGGGGCAGAGATGAGCAGAAATTGGGAAGCGGCAGTCCTATGCCGTGGGCCTTCAAGGTGAACGTGAACGGAGTGGAACAGGAGTAACAGCCTCTTCAGTTCTGTAATGGGCTGCCTCTCACAGAAAAGGGGCACCAAGTGCAGCAGAACAAGGAGCAGGCTCCTCCAAGCCCTGCAGCCCTGCTTAAGTTACACTCCTTTCCAGCACAGTGCCCCATCTTCTGCGTCACGGGACTGACACTTCACACCAGCAACACACTGACACGTAATATTAGCAGACACAGCATCCCTGCACTACTGCGGCTCCATGGCACAACCCCAGGTCACTTACTATGTGGTGCTAGTGTGTACCAGCAACAGAGTCTGTGCCTAGGAAATCAGAGACAGTCAAAAGTCAGATCCCACTATTTTTTGGGCAACTCAATCCCTGCAAAACTCTCCAGGTCTCTTCCCGCTGCGCTCTTCCAGATTTCTTTCCACTTAATCAGGTTAAAAGTACTGCTGTGTCAGACCAGAGGAAAGCACCTGTAAGGCAGATATTTCGTTATCCTACAACAATGAGCCTAGCTCTGAGGGGTCCCTGAGCAAGGCGCAAGTGTTTGAAGGAGGAACAAGAAGCCTCCATGGAGCTGGAAAACAAAGGAAAGAATATCAAAATCACAGCATGTCACTCCTTAATTTGCACAGCATATGGCAAAATTATTTCAACTTTCATGATACTACCCATAAAAAGGTATCAATAACAGTGCTATACTGTACTCTTTCTATCCTGACTTTGGGGGAAAAAAAATCATCTGCTGGAGGTGTACGTTGCACACGTAGGTTTTTGATTACTTTTTTTTGTAACAGTTTTACATAATTCTAGATGTTGCTTTTTTCTTAATAGAACACCTAAAGTACTATCATTTAAACTAAAAAGCAGACAAAAAGGGCAAATTAAATAAATCTCAGACAATGGCATCACTCATCCCAAGTCCTGTCAGCCCTGAGTAGGTGGATATTAGTAGGGATGGACTGTGAAGCTCCAATTTACAAATACAAGAGTCTGAGTGAGATAAGCAATTAATGATATAAACAAAGCTACTTCATCAGGTGTGACAAGAAATCCTCTGTGGGAAGGAGGGAGCAAAGGGACAGGACACAAGAAAGTTCTCAACATCCTCGCTGCTCAGACTAACATTTTAGATTTTATAATATATGCTAAACTATATGGTTATACCACTGAAGAGAAGGTCTTTCTAGCAAGGTAAATATCTTTATAATCTCCAAGACCAGAGCCTTTTGGGGAATGGGAACCAGGAGAAGATATCCATTCCTCACCCAAAGCACTGCTGTAATGCAGTGCTCCAGGCCAGTAAGTCTTGCAGAGTACTGTCTCTTAGACCTAAAGGTCCATCTTTCCCCCCTGCAGCACAGAAGAGCGTATCTAGCAAAACGTTCATGGAAACATGCTATCATCACAAACTATAAAAAATAAATTAAAGAGACATAAAGGAAAGTGACCCACAGAGGTTATCTTCAAGTAAATATCCAGAGTGCATACTGCACAACATATTTAAATCTTCGTTTTCCCCACCAAAACAGTTTGTTCTATAAACTGCAAGACAACTTCAGTGTGAAACAAGAGCCATGTGAAAAATACCAAAAATGTCAGGGAATTAAGGAAGGAACAGCAATACACAGCCATGCACATGAACACTGACAATGACGAAAGAAACTGTAATTTGGAATTCATTTCAGGTTTTTTCTTTCTCAATTTTGCTACTTTGAAGGAAGACTTCTAGACCATTTCAGCAGATGCAAACAACAGTTACAGGATAAGCTAGAAAGTTATGGCACTTGGTAAAAAGGGAAACAGAGAAAGTGTTGAAGTACTCAGAAATATTAGACGTGCCTATTTAAAACTAAAAAGATCAGAAAGACCAGTAGAACCTTAAAAAGCACAAATAATTTCTGAAAAAACATATTTGTAAATTTTCAGACTGTATAGAAAAAACAAGCAAGCAAGCAGAGCTTTTAGCCATGCTTAGTGATCATTCCCCAATACAAGTCACACAATCTCTGCAACTTCTGTGGGCCACCCACCCAAAACCATGGACTGACAACCCATGTAGGTTCCCCAGATGCAAAAGTATACTGTTGCTTTCTTGGTATTGTAATTAGACTGACCATGAAAAGAGTAATACTGCAACATTGATGAAGTGGAGATACTTACCACAATGCAGCGTATAATCACAAAGAAATATCAACTCTATCGCCCTTCATTGGGAAACAACCTACTTGCTATCTCCACTTAGCTTGACCTGTTAGGTATATGAGGCAATTTACCATCTCCCCGACTATAATGAATGAGCACTGATGTACCAGGAATACAAACAGAACACCAAGTTGCACCTCTCACCTTGGTCAGGTACACCTTGCATTTTTGTACAAGGATCAAAACCTAAAAAATTGTGGATTGACAAGGTGACATTAAACCTTACTGAATTATTCCTTTTCTCCAAGGAGAGCAGGTGAGAACAAAATGGATAAGAAATGGGACCTGCTAATAATAGTATCAAAAGCCTGAGCTAGCCAATAGATTTGATCGTGTTAAATGGCAGTAAGTGAGGTTCTTGCAGAAATTGCTTCTGCATAAGTAAGGTTGCTTATACTGGCTGTGTAACACACCAGTGGATTTAGTCATGCTCATGCAAATCTTATTATTTAAATATTACATGATAACACTTGATAGACATGAACTATTGAAACAGACAATACCAAATGCTTTAAATTATACTTTTTAAAGGTAATCTCATACCTTTAAAAAGGATCTGAAAAATAATGTTACAGGAAAACAAGACATCCAGAAAGCAAGGATTTCTTTGCTCAGTATAGTAGAAACACACAACATTTCTTACAAGCACAGTGCTTTTAAAGTCATAAATTGTTCAGAGATTTGTCTGCCTTGTGAATTGTATGTACAGAGCCAGAAAAGCAGGTGCTGTTTCCAAACACATCTGAGGTCTCCAAAGCTTTTGGGGGATTGGGATGCTCAATTCTGATTCAAATTTCAACCAGAGGCAGCTTCAATACCTCTATTTTCACAAATACTGGCTTAGTAGAAGTTTCTGTTGAGCATATTGCTCATGATTTTACAAGCATGGATTGAGTGTGTTTAAGCTCAATTCTCACTACAGCTGCAGGTCAATGCTTCTTGCCCACAAACAAAAGCCATCCTCAGCAGTCTCACTTGTCAGGTGCAAGCACTCGTAGACTTGTCTTTCAAAACAGTAAGGTTTAAAGAATAGCATCGCCTCTGCAGAAAACAAACCATCCTTTGCATTAGGCACCCAGATGCATCACGTTACACACATACTTTCATAACTACGGTTCCACAGCAACACCCAGCACACACAGGGACTCACAGACGCTTTTTTGTTGTCAGAGGCCCTATGTCACGCTTCAGACAAATGAGTTCTCTTTCACACATGCACACACACCTTTCCCTGGAAACTTGAAATAAGCAGAGCAGTTACACAATATTCTACCACAAAAGTGGTATATTACAGGGAAGAGATGGGATTTCAGGACCAAACCACTAAGACCAAGCAGCTACAGCAGCAATATTTCACTATAAAAGCACCATACATACAGTGTGATAGAAAATCAAATTCACTGTTAGCATTCCAGTTTTACAAGTGTCTGCTATTCAGTAACGTCTATTTACTGCATTTGACTCAAAACAAGATGCTGCTACCAACAAAAAATGAAAACAGTAAGGAAAATGAAGTGATGAAACAAAACAAGTAAGCAATAGGAAAACAGAGTTTAAAAGATTCACCAATATTCAAAAGCAAAAGTAACAGCCAATCCTAGTAATGCTTTCAGTTTGGTTGAAAAAGTTTGCGTTACCTGTCGACTTCCTTGCTTGGAAGAGCAGCTGCTAGTACTTCTTGAAGGAGACAACATTTTCTGGGATACACCAAAGCTTTTTTCTTCGCTCATGATCCAATACCATTTATTTCAAACAAGCTCCCTTAGAACAACCATTAAAAGGTAATTTAGAAAAAGTGTTGGAAGACTCCCGAGGGAAATGCAGAATTCATTCTTTACCCAAATGCAGTCCCGTGGCATGATCTGCATCCCATGGAAATTCCTAAAGGGGGAAAAAAATCCCAAAAGCCAAGTTATCAGATGCCATCTCTTACTGCCCTCCTGTAGCATGAATCATAATAAAGCCTTTGGTAATACAAGCTGACTGCATTACTGTACATTATGAGAAATTAATTCAACAATCACTTTAAGACAAATTTTCAAGTCTCAAACAAGAACGACATGAATTTTGGATCCTAAACGCACACTTTAATTGTCACTATTTATTAAGAGGACAAAGTACAGTATGAAGCTTATTTTTAAAGATTTAAATTCATTAAAAAAACATTAATAAAGACACAAATAGGGTATAATAAATTTGTATATAAAATGGAACAAAACAGCCTCAACATGTGAAGAAAGCATCCAATAAAATGTCTCCCAAAAAGGATGGTGAGTAATCAAAAAAACACCTCTGTTTCCCAGTTGCTTGATAATTTAAACAAGTAAGCATGGCTTCAGGTTGTAAGGAAAAAAAAAAGAAACTTCTCTCTATAAAAAAGCAATATATAAAAGCTGTGAGTGTGCAAATTCAGCTACATAGAGCTGTGCATGAGCACTCTTACCTGGAATCACAAAGTTGTAACTATCGTCACATTAGTTGTCTCAGTCTGGGACTGGAAGAGTAATTAGCAGTCTGTTTAATAACAGTGCTGTTTGTAGCATATGCAAATAAAACCCATGCCAGAAACTCCAAATAATGGATTTCCAGTGTGGGTAAGAGTTGTCATGGTAACTGCATATTTTTTTAAAAACCAAACAGAGGGCATAACAAAAGGGTGATGCTTTCCAAAACTTGTGGTGGTGAAAGAGGTTTATAAATTGTGTATCACTTCAGATTTTATTGTCTTGGGAAAAAAAAAAAAATTTCCCATTAGGAAGAGTGCAATTCCTCAGTTTGCACTGAGGAAGATACGCAATTTTTCACAAGGAGAAGAGAGATTTCATTGCCAAACCAGGGAGGCGCTACTTAACAATCCCCTCACAGTCCTGAACTGGGATCACTGGTTATGGAAGTCTGCCATTCATTTTTTTCTTGAAGAGGCTTAAAAACCTATTCTGAGAAGCAGAATTTTCAAATCCCTAGTACACTTTGTGTATTTGAAGAATTAATTTTCCTTTAAAACAAACAAATAAACCAACACCCACAAACAAAAAAAAAAAACCACCACAACAACCCCAAATAAAACCAGGTGCTATATTTAAGATGAAAACAAGACTATGTTGCAGAAAACCTCTCTCCCTACTACTTAATTACCCCCAGAGCAAATCTATGCTCAGCAACAGTAATGAACAGCCCTGGTCTCCAAAAGCCAGGTGAGAAAGCAAGCTTCGCTGGGGCTCTTTCACTGGTAAGGCAGGCTGGCAGCTGTGTCCAGGGAACACCAGACAGGTACAGTGCCAACAAGCAGTGTGAGAGCAGAAGCAAGCCAGAACAGTGCAGCAATGTGATGGCAAGGTCTGAACAGGGCCCTGGGCGTGGGTTTCAGCTGAAATTACTACTGAGATTAGGAGTAGCGCCTTTTGGAGAAGGTATAGTTGCTTCCTATGCAGAAGATAAATTTGTGTGGCATTTCATTAAGGACTAGCACTTTTAAGAGGTTTAAATTTATCTGACTTCATGCAAGCTTTTAACTGTGAAGTAAGTATGAAGTATAACTTTCTTACTTAGTTTCAAACTGTATTTAGTAAAAGAGTTTAATGATAACATCTTTATTAACAAGCAGAGGTCAAATATTCACAACAGGAACAGAAACGCACTCTTCTTGCAAACTCATCATTCACATACCCCCTTGATAGTACCACGTAGCAAGTGCTTTACTTTTTTGGCACACTGTTTGCTCAGATAACCACCTGTCCTCCTCATTGCTCCATGTTCAAAATAAGCATTTTATCACTTGGCTTTCACCAGTGACTGTCTGGCATTTTGGCCAAGATTGGCAGAGTTCACAGCAAGAAACAGGCTCTAATTTGCAGCAAAACTTGCTGTCAGCAGTACCTTGCAAATACATCCCCAGGACACATTCGATTTAAGTTATACAATACTCTTTGCCTGTTTGAACACACAGCACAATGTTGTGATGTCCTGGAAGTGTCAGATAACTGAAAAAAATGGAGGTCTCATGGACTGTAACATAAAAAGAAGCCATATAATTGCTTCAGGTTCCATACATTTTGCTCCCCCCCATGCCACAGAATGGCCTCAGAGCTGTTTATTCCCACCTTTCACTGGAGCACACTAAGCCACTTTGGTCTACTCCAAAAAGCCAAATCAAAGGTGTGAGGCTGAAGCGAATCCAAATAAATTTAGGACAGGAATTTTCACAAATGCTAAGTATTAGCCTAATTCTTTGCTATCAAGCCAACAGCAGTGGAAGTAGGCCAAAAGTACTTTTGCAAATGACCTCGCCAGGTGCATTTTAAAGAACTAAGAATAAATGAGTGTCAAATATTTATAGCTACTACATCCTAAACCTATAAACAGCACTTATCTCTACTTATCACCAGTTACTAAGAGACTTACTATTCTACATCAATTAAAGCCAATGTAAAAATATAATACGTAGAATAGGAAGACCTATTTTTTTTAAAAAAAAAGTACCATCCCGAGCTGTCCTTAAACCTTTAAAATTGCATGGGTTCAAAGCAGCCTCTCAGTATCAACAATTCATCTCTCACAACTCTCAAAGCAATAAGCTTACAGCAAAATCCAAGTTTTTCCATATCTCACAAAAAAGCAGAAATTAAGAAAAAAAATTGAAAACTGCAGTAAAAAAAATAAAATCAACATTATGCAATTATTTTTGTTACAGCTCTGTAAGAAAAATAAAGCTGTAACAGCTGCTTCAGAGCTGCTGATTCAGCAATGAAAGAACAGCAAAACTGGAAGCATACATCTCATTCTTTGACTATAGTCTTGTGGATAGAACAGAAAGCCTGGTGAGAGTCACATGCACACAGCAAGCACAGGACTGCACAATCCAAATCAGAGTTGCAAGCTACATTGAGTGACTTTCACAGAATTAAAACAGAATCCGTGCTGAAACCTTTGCTCTGTAGCTATTATTAAACTATTAAATTACATTCACTCATGTCCACCTGGATAAACAAAGCAATAGTCTTTTCCAATTACTGCTTTCATGGATTTCTCTGTTACACTTCAAATTGTCAGCTTTATTCTATCACAGTGTTTCATCAGACTCAAAAAAGGAAAGAATTATTTATAGACTACAGATACGTCACGTACAACAATAGGAGATGTCTTTTCAAGGCAGATATTTGCTGTTCCTGAATTACCATAAGATTCATACTATTGAAGGACAAAGCACACAAATACGGTCCCACTGCTAGCCGTTCTCTTTACAGAAGAAAACCAAGAAAACCAAACATAAAATGACTTTAAACAACTAAGTTCTTAAAAGTACCTTTGAAAGCAAAAGTTCAAACAGCTTAGGGAGACTAACAATAATAACAGGAAGCATTTCAGAACTGCCTTCCATCAGATAGGTGCTGTCCCTAGACATCGACCAAGTCACCATCTCTGTGGAGCAGATGCTTTCATTTGCCGTGGACATGTGCTACCTTCTGAAGTAGTCCGTGATGCAAAGAAACAGTTAGTTCCACCCAGCCCAATTCCTTAAGGAGGCTATTGGAGTAATTAAATCATGCTATTTCAGTGACCCAAAAGAAGAAAATTTGGTTCAAACAAAACTCTTCTAATCCTCTAATCAAGAGAGAGACAGACAGAGCAGGAAAGGAGAAAAGCTAGACAAATGACAAACATACCGCATTTAACACCAGATTACTCTTCATGTATAATGTTCACCACTTGATGACAGAAAATCCTGTATGTTCCAGTGTACAGAAAGTAAAAATCCCAAACAAAAAACCAGACACAATTCAGCAGAATACATCCCAAGAAAGACATCCAAGATGAACATGCTTCAATGTCAAGTCTAGTCAGACTTCCCTGAAACAAAGCAAGTATCTGCTGTTTCACTAACCCTTGGAGCAAATAATTCAATCCTTATATTAGAAAAATCTTACGTAAATTTATAAATAGGTCAATCGGCATCCTGAAATGTAAGTATATATAAAAATACCACCTTTCTCCTACATCCACCATAGAAACTGACTATAATACTGCATGCAACGTGATTCATTTTAAATGCATAATCTTGATACTGTTTTCACTCCCCCAGGAGATCTGCAAGAGGTTACATTTGTATAAAAAACCAAACTTGCCAGGTATATACTCTAAACAGATATGTTAAAAACCTTTGTGACTAGTGATACAGAAAATACATGCAGTAATAGCTGTATTGTTACGGTAATTAGTCAGCTGTCATACCACCTTTTCTACCCCACTTTTAACTGTGTCAAGAATCATAACTAATAGGACTGACCTAGCTCGCAGTCAGGTCCTAAATAATTAACAATTCCTCTTGTCTGCCACCCCTTTTGGAACAAGCCTTGCCTAGGGACAGCCTGGCAGCTCAGGGCCCTCTAGCACGAGCTGCTGGGCTCACTGGGGTCCCACAGCCCCCCTTTTCCAGCTCTTAGCATAACTTACACAGTCAACTGAGAAGCCAAAAGCTGGGGGACCACAGAAACCGGTTTGAGGCCCAGTAACAGAGGAGTCCATAGTCTCCCCTGTCAAGAGGGCGAAGCAGAAAACAACAGCTACTGAGCTGTGATCCAGTCCTGCCCTGGGAGCACATAACTGCATACAGCAGTGCTAATGAGGTTGACAGCCCTCCCTGGGTTCAAATAATAAAGCAGCGGGTCTGTTTGCATTGGAAGCGCTATTCGTCTAGAGAAGACCTTACAAGTGAAAGGACAAAGGATGATCAGGCAACAGAAAAGAGAGAAAGGGTTATCATTTCCAGTAAGGAAAGTAACAGGCACATGGTATCATTTTACAGTCTGTACTAAAAACCTTGGAAAGGCCCATCTGTTAGTGATAAGGTCCCAGAGTTGGAAACATCACCATCAGAGCTTTGGCATGAGTTTGGCTGCCTTTCATTTTTCTGCTATCTGTTGCTATTTAAAGCTTTTCTTTGTTCATAACAACAAAGATACTCCACTATGCCCCAAGGCTTATTCATTTTTAAAACTACACTTGTTATTGCTAAGATGTTACTGAAATACACATTGTTTGTTTTCCTAGATTCAGTTTTGATAGCCACAACATTAGTTCTGGAAATATCTGTCAGTCTGCCAGCACATAGTAATTCAAGATCTAAAGACAGCATTGTCTGCACATGAAGAAAAAGACATCACTTTCCTGTCAAACCATTGAAGGCATCCATGTAACTTCAAATCAGACTGTCTCTCTGTGACCTGATAAGCTGCATAATGCTGTGACAAGCATAGATCTATCAAGGCTGACATCAAGCAATATATTTTATTAAACCAGCTGACATAATTGGTTTAACTATGGAGAAAGAAACCAAAAACAGGTCACCTGTGGTTTCAGGTAAAACATCAAGTAGGACTGCTGGAAGAGTTTTCATGGGTCAGGAATGATCCTCACCAAAATCTGAAGAAAAACATCATGGGGTATGTATGAACAGCAAACACGACACAGAGATCCCTTATCTCACAGAGGAAAGCTAGACACATTCATTAAAAAGTGGCAGGATCCAACAACCCTGCTTTGCCCTCTTTGATGTGGTGTTCTACTTTTCACACTTTGGCATCATATATTTTCTAAAACAAGCAAACATAATGCCAAAAATAACCAAACAAATAAACTAGAGTCCCCCTCCCAGATACCTGTTTTTCCACAATACACTGGAATTGTCATGTATGTCTTGTGTATGTGACTTAATTTCTGAAAGGGAAAAGATACAAAGGAAACAACACTTCCCTGAGAATGTTTAGTGCTTCTCCTTTATAAGCAGGCCTATTAGCTCAAAATTTAAATCTCATTAACTTTAATGACCATGGTAACAAGATTCGGTTCTTCCTAGGATACACAGAAATTCATTTATGTACTTTATGAAATGTAATGGGTATGAGTTATGAAAATGTCACATTTCTTCTTGATTGACTTACTGTATCTATAGAGGTTTCTGTCTCTAAGCCCATTCCAGCACACCTTTTTCAGTGTACTTTACAATATGAGTATTTATAAATGCAGACAGACCTACAGCTTTCTTTTAAATATGCAGATTATTCCTTTACAGAAGGTCTTTCATATTAAGATAGCTTGAAACATCAAAAGATGTGTAGTATTCTGAAGAAGGACAGGTAGTTGATAGCACATCAATATTAACCCTTTCTAACATCATCTTAGGCAAGGGGCCACTAACTTCCCAACACTGTGTTTCTGAATATGCAATGTGTGAATAAACCTTGACACTTTAGATATTGAGGATAATTAGTACTACAAGTGCTAAGTATTTTTGTTATTAATGCCAAAAAGAGAGGAACTGTTAATGTCAAGCTTTCAACAACAACAAAAAAAGCAAAAAAAAAAAAAGCAAATATAAAGAAAAAAGACACAGAAACGTGTTTCTCTTAAGTAAAAATTAAAAATCTCAAGTTAAGGCTTGGGCTGGAGATCTTCAAGGACAGACAGGATGACACCTGCAACAGTCCTTTTGCTTGGAAACATGTACCACATACACATATGCAGATGACAAGAACCATGAGAAACAGATGTGGATGGAGTAAACCATGCTCTACATGACAGTTTGTCTTAATCCATTCATATTTATGATTGTAATGAACACCTTGACAACGGGAACCAAGAAAGAAGTTCCACGGATCAGATTTTCTGCAACATTATCCTCACAGCATAGGAAAAGATGAACTGAAACAGACCTAGAAGCAGAGAGATGCAAGATATGGGAAAGCAGATCATAAATCTGAATGATTACATTGCAATGTTTTGCCTAAGCAATATGAAATGGGAAAGTATCAATCACAATAGCTGGGTCGGCCCAAGAAGATGCTTGCTGGAGATGAGGGCCTCTGACGAGGTTAACAGGGCAGCCCTTCAGCAGGAAAGAGACCATAAAAGGGATCCTCTCCCTACTTCAAATGATAGAATCCCACCACCACCTCCTCAAGTTCTGAAATGATGAAGGAGAACTTGAATCCAGCTAGGGTTACCTTAGAGGATCTACTTGGACAGAGCTAGTAAGAGAACTTTTGACCTTGAGAAAGGAAGAAAGTGAACACAAAGCTGCAGAAGCAGCAGCCATGCTTGGGAAGAACAGAAGGTCCGTTTCAGAGTTAGTGCTTTCATGTCAAGTCTTGTCCTATCACTGCCTAGCTACGATGGAATAAAATCTAGAAGCAAGTTAGGAGTTTGGCCAAAAAGGAAAGCTTCAATTTAGGACTCTGTGAATAATTTAACACTATTACAAGGAAGAAGATGTATAGAGTTTTAATGCACTGTTTGTTTATTCAAATCTACTACAGTATGATATATACAGTATGATATCCCAATGCAAAAACATGGCCTGCCTCCAACAACAGAGCTTAGAGTTAATACAAAGCTGCTGAGAACTTTTATGGGTCTCAGTAGCAGCTCAGTGCCTCCACTGATGGGTTAAAGTTCAAATTTATACTCAATTGTAAAACTGCCAAAGCAGTTAAAGGAATAGGACTTTCTATAATTAATAATAGGAATGTTAATGTTCCTCTTCTGGACATCAGTAGCTCCCCTGCCAAAAAATAAATAAATTTAAAAAAATAAAGTCATGTAAGTCCTCTCTAATCCACTTCAGTGGAGAGCCATTTGTCACAGGGCGTAGTTCACATACTTTGCTTTGGTCAAAATGCAGCGATGGTCATCACCAACTTGTGAGCAAGAAAGTGGAAGCAATATTATTTTCAACTGATCCAGACAGGTTTGAAAAAGATACTGTCCCTAATCTTACATTTAGATTCAGGTTAGTGCAAGCCACCAGCTATCTCTATTTAAATTTAATTAAAAACAAAAGGAATTCTGCATGATTTAAAAAAGCTTCATCTACATGCCCATTCCGAAGCATTTTTAGTGGTTTAAAAGATGGAAGGCTTTAATTAGGATGCATCAGCAATATGAGAGAATGAATAATTTACAGAAAACTTGATTTGAGCTCAGTGAAAGGGTGCTACAACATAACAATCCATATTTGTTATTTCTAATGAGTACACTCATTTTTTACTTCAGTTCCAGGCACTGTAAGCAGGCCACAGAGACAGCAGACAACAACATGAAGTTTTATAATGTGTGCAGTCCAGTGAGTTCGTTGCTTCATAGCATTTTTGAGGTTGGTTATACTTGAACTGCAGCTAAGAACCTGGATTTTAATTATAGGCTATAAAGCAGCAATAAACAGAAGTGCTTACAAGTTATGTAGATTCCCCTTAAACTGCTTAATATTAGTTGCATTCTCTCTTTCTACTCTCCTCCCAACCTGTCATCATGTTTGTTTATTTCTAAAATGCTGGCATATGGTATTGTCTTTTGTAGACCATCAGGACTTACAACACAAAAATAAATTAAACCTGTGGTTAATTAGGAGTAGTGCAGCATAAAGCACATCCTGACATACTTAAGACATTTTCCATATTTTTTAGCATTTTTTATAATTTAAAAATTTCCAATTTTTCATATAACGCACTTCCTGAATTTCTGAAAAGGAAAATAGAAAAAAAAAAATTCTTAAAGGAAGGTGCTAAAAGCAGATTTTGTTTTTAATAAAAATGTCTAAAATAACATGAAGTTGCCGGAAACATAATACTGAAAGCTAATTTCTTAACAGATGACAGTCATGCCCACTTCACCCATGCTGACCTACATCTTTTTCCTTAACTTTTATTAATATTCATCTTTCATTGACTGTGTTTCCCATAATTTTGCCAGCAAGTGGTATTTTTAGGATAAAAGGACTGAGAAACTCATTCAAGTACATCTGTTTTAAATGGTAAAATACAGAATGTATAAAGGAGAAAAACACCTTTACTAAGCTTATGCATAAAATTGCACTTTTGACATAAACTTATCTTTTCAAAGGCTGCTCAAGACTGAAACTCTATGTACAAAGTTTTCACCAAGTCCTGACCACAAAACTTGAAGTCTGTAGACATTATAGTATTTTCATAACTCACATTTTCTTCTAGAAAAAATACACTTGTGCCATACAGTTAAAACACAACCATTGAATGGAAATTCATTATTTTGTTCTATGCATTTAATTGTGAACAGGTAGAAAAATTAAATGCATGTAGAAAGTGAAGAGCTGCAGGAGGAATGTGGAAAAAAAATACTGTGAATTGTAATTTAAGTCAAGAAAATTTAAAATTGCCATATAAAATGCACACAATCTTTTCTCCTAAGCATTATCTTTACACTGTTTTTTAAAGCACATCATAAAATTATCTCCAAAATATTCAAATCTTTTACTTTTGTTACTCCAAAATAACAAGGATTTACATCACACATCACATTAAAGATAAATCTTGGAATGACCAATGGCAGCTGGAAGGGGTACATTTGGAGAAGTTATATCACCAGCATTTGCAGTTTTCCAGTCTTCTCTTCTGTAGTCAAAAATAAGAAAATAAGTCAAGTGTCTGTCCTAGCAGCAAACAAACAAGGTGGCCACAGAGGCCAGCAGTTCTCCAGCTCCTATTTCAGACTGTCACCCTCCAGCATGCTAACTTGCCTGACTGCTCATCTGCATCTGGGGAAAAGAGCAAGATGGTTTGAGCATATTTTTACTTCGTGTGCAATGGAGAGAGTGCTGCAAAAATATCCTTTTGCAAAGACTTACAGGTTTTCCTGGAGTAGAAGAGGTGAGCTTCTATGTAACAAATTCTTTATGGATTAAACTTATGAGCAGCATTTCATGGTTAGCAACATGAAGATGTCAAGAAGAGCCCCACAAGTATCTGATTGCCTAACAAAACTAATGGACTAGTTTCTTTTTTAACTGAAGGACAAGCCCTCTGATGTGTCTCATTATAATGATCTTCCAGAGTAGAAAACTCACGCTAATTGGGAGAATCATAAAATTGTTGTTGTTGAAGCTACTCCCGCATTGTTCCCAGAGTGAGATGTTGAAAGATTGTTCTCTAGTGTGATTTTACAATCCTGGTTAGGCAGATGAACAGCAAAGGTGATCATTGCTTCAAGTCAGTAACCAAATTCTAAAATAAAATACAGTGACAAAACAAGCAGGATCTCTTGTCACACTCCAGTATCGTTCGCATCACCAGGAGAGGTGATTTCAGGAATAGATCACTTATCATGCTGAATGGGTACCATACTTTTAAAAGGTGAAAGTCAAGAAATACAGACTACAGTATGACACAACATATTTCTTGAGCACCTCGTGTTGTATTACAACTCTTCATTTTGGTCATGCCAGTTCATTTAGGAAGCCCACACATCAAAATCCAAATAATTTATATTTGTATCAAGTAAAAAAAAATTATTGAATTACTTGGAGAAAAAGATTCTGATCTCTCTCCTTATGTTTCTCTCCATCCAGCACTATTAGCTTTCTGAACAAAGATTTTGAAAGCGGAACAAATGGGAGCCATATGCCAGGCTCTGAATAGCATCCAGTGAAACCTGCCTGCATCCTCCTGCTTCCCAAAACACCTACCCTAAAGCACAGTTCATTTAGACTGACCCAAAACTGCATTAAAAGCTTTCACATGTCACATTTTGCTTTTGCATAAATTATATATACATATCTAATATATAATACATACATATATAAGTTATATAGCATTCCCAGAAATGCAAATCTCGACCAACCACCAACCTATGCAAAAATTCAGTATAATTCCCAAAAATGAGATGTAAATTTGCCTTTACTCCCCATGGCATCCAGCAACTCACTTTGAAAAGTCTATCATTTGTTCTTGTGGGCTGTCCATACAATTCCAGCATACAGTATTTTAAAATAATTAGAGCTTCTAGCAAATGCTGTGATGCACTGGTTTTGCTGCCTTGTGAAGAGGGATCTGACTTAGTATTAATTTTGCCTGGGGATTCCACAAACTGCTTGAACAGAACATCTGTTGCCAGTTTGTACACTCACAGCTCCATCTCTCCATATTCCTCCCTGACCCACTCTCTGTGCCTGGAATAATTTCCTAGAGCTAGACGAGGACATGGAAAAAGCATGAGGCATTTGGAAGTTAAAACCAGCAGCTTAACCACCTTATACAGCAAATTTAAGAGGCTTAAACTCACCAACAAGTGGAGGAATTGTCAAGCTGGACGTTATGCATTAAGCATGAGAAAGTAAATACATGTGACAAATGCATTTCTTCCCATGTGAATGTAATGATTCTCAGCTAATGTATCTAAATTAAGTCACACATTAGTTATGTCTGAACAGAGCAGAGCGACAATTAACATTTTGTACATAATCAACCACTGGCTTTTTTATATTCAGAACCATTTTCAGGGATGCTGCAGGCCTGACTTTTCTTCAGCTGAGAAAGCAGCAAGATATTATTTCAACAACATCCACTTAAGAGTAAACAGTCTTTATGTCCACATGCACAGAAACAGAGTATTTCACAGGTAGCAAATTAAATTAATCATGTGGAAACAAACAGTCCAAATCAGGTTGCTACGATTTATCCAAAACCACTGAACAGCCTTCGGTTTGATCTTCCCTGTAACATCCTGAATCAGGACTCGTGCACCACTGCTAACAGAAATAAACATGTAACAGCAACGCTGGTTTTCACAATCATTTCAGAGTACTCTGAAATACAAATGTATGCAGAAATGTGAGTACTTTTCTGATGTATATAAAATATTGTATTTATAATATAATAAAATTAATATTTTATACATATAATATATTTTAAAAATTAAAATATTCTTTCTAAAGGAAGGTAAATCTTCCCTACCCTGCACTTTATAACATGTTACCTGTTGTTCTCAGACCCCAGCTTAATGACAGAATTTTTTCTAATAATGGTGGCAGTTGTGGCCTGATGCTGCCAGGCTGAAGGACAATTAAAGGTCATTGCCTATTAGATTACACTAGCCTCATGACAGAGTGTATTTGGAAGCTAAGGCAGAAGCTAGCTCTGAGGAGCTGCGGAGTCTACATTTCACTCAACATCTGCATCACTTGGGCTTTCTGAGCTGGCCACTGTACTCAGATCCATCCGTGTGCCACCTGCCTGGGACACTCAGGTGGATCGCAGCCTTGCTGCCTACCAAACACACCTTCGGCAGCAATATTCCATTTATCAGGCCAAGAACTTCCGCAGCACCTTCCACAGCAAACCCCACAATTCTTGCTGGTCATTAAGCTACTTTATTTCCAATACCTATATAAAGTCTGTGCATATTTATATACATGCTTTCCATACATATACCTGCAGTGATGCTATTACCTATGTGATAATGATCTTTTTTTTAATCAAGTCTTAATGTGCACATTTCTTTTTTTCTGTGACAATGCCCTTGTGATTGAAATGCATACATTGTATCTAGCATGTTGTGATCTGACTTCTGGGCTATAAGTTAAATAAAATGAGATGTGTAGTTACGGAACCTAGAAACATGAATTTATCTTCCCACAGGTGATGATGCTAACAGTACAGCTGGAGCATCCCCCACACAGCCAGATATCCAGGCAAAAGACAGTGTTAGTGGTTCATTATCCTTTGCAAGCCACTATTAAAAGGCCTCCAGCTTATAGCCAAAGATCCCACTTCAGAAGTGTTCCTCGAATTCTGTGCTGCTAGTCACGAATTAACCAAGTCTGAAGATGCTAACAAGATAAATCCCAAAATATTCAAATCTGCCTAAACAGACGCACACTAAATAATCTGTGGCTTGACCAACATAACTCTGCAGAGCTATTTATACCTTCCTCCATTAGAACTTGAATGAAAAAAAGAAAACTCTGAAAGTCATTTACCTTGAGTTTCATTTCAGTCTTAATGGGGTGAGACTGACCCTTTCAGTATTCAAAATCTTCAAATTTGCTTTTTCAAACATATAAAAGAGGCAAGACAACACTGACAGGAACAAAACACAATGCATTTAGAAATAAGATGTTTGCCCTGATAAGATTTACAGAACCCTGACATCTGTTCGTGGTTTGAAAACACCTACTTCTGCTTTGAAAAATACATGCATTATACAAAGCCAAGTATCTGATTTTAAGTGCACAAAGGTAAAGTTGTAAGAAATTCTTATCACTCCTTTCTTTCTTTCATTCCTTGTATTTCTCCAAAGCCTGTAGTCACTGCCCTCCGTACTTCCCACTGCCATGCAGAGATGATTACTATAGATGCATGGTACCGTTCTCCTACCACTACATCCACTTTTACTAAAGCATGGCTCATTTCAGTTATACTGTTTTGACATACTGACAATCTGAAAGATACTCAGCATTTAGGAATGTCATGTGTTTCTTCTTTTGACAAATACTTCTGTGATATTGTTAAAAAATATTCCATAAGAAATATAACTGCAGGGAGAAAACAAACTTGAGAATTACACAGCAAAAACCAGTGAGAACTTGCAGGCATTTCTGGGGGTGGGAAAAGAACAGCCTTAAATAAAAAATGAAGTTTCTCATTGCCAGTGTTTTGAACAAGACATCTTGATTTTTTCAAGTGAGCTTTAATGATACAGTGTAAAGCTACTTCACTGGGGGCAGGTGTTTGTTTTTCCTTCCCCTTTCATTTCAAGGGCCAAGTTTGTTTGTTTGTGATTGCAGCTGCTACAGTTTGTTACAGTCCGTATAGCTTGAGTGTTTAGGGATTCTCTTTTTTGTAGTTCCACTTTTTAAATTAAATGAGTATTATTATTCAAGTTGATGATACATTAAGTCATGGCAACTGTTGCTGGTAGAAATTGCGTATACCAGCCTTGAAAACTGGATATATTAGGCAAAAAAAGCCTAAGTCAAGTCCTATAATATAAATTTATTTAGCTTTGTGTATACACTTTCTGGAATAGGATGTGCAATTTCTAAATTACTTTTTTCAAGTTCATAAAGACAGCCTTTTTCACACCAGATTGTATCACCCTGATGAAGACGATAAGAAGGGTCTGAAAAAAACCAAATGCTTTATAACTATTCAGGATGAGGACTGATGCACTTTCTTCTATGGCATTTGGTACCGGCCAGTGCCAGAGGCAGGTATAGAGAAGCACAGAGTACATCTGTATAGGGCTTGCATGGCAAGGGAGGCTACAGGTGTGGCTTCTGTGAGAAGCTGCTAGAAGCTTCCCCTGTGTCCAACAGAGCCAATACCAGCTGGCTCCAAGACAGACCCATCGCTGGCCAAGCCCAAGCCCATTCACGACAGTAGCACCAACTCTGTGATAAGGGAGGAAATTTACTGCACAACTGCAACTGCAGCTGGAAAAAGGAGTGAGAATATGTGAGAGCAAGAGCTCTGCAGACACCAGGGTCAGTGAAGAAGGAGGGGGGAGGAGGTGCTCCTGGTGTCAGAGCAGGGCTTCCCCTGCAGCCCCTGGTGAAGACCCCTGTGAGGCAGGCTGTCCTCCTGCAGCTCATGGAGGTCCATGGTGGAGCAGATACCCAGCTGCAGCCCATGGAGGACCCGCACCAGAGCACGTGGAGGTGCCCAAAGGAGGCTGTGATCTGTGGGAAGCTGTGCTGGAGCAGGCTCCCGGCAGGACCCATGGAAAGAGAGAAGCCCACACTGGAGCAGGTTTTCTGGCAGGACTTGTGACCCCACAGGGCACCCATGCTGGAGCAGTCCTTCCTTGAAGGGCTGCACCCCATGGAAGGGACCCACGCTGGAACAGTTTAAGAACTGCAGCCTGTGGGAAGGACTTATGTTGAAGTCATCCATGGAGGACTGTCTCCTGTGGGAGGGACCCCAGGCTGGAGCAGAGGAAGAGTATGAGGAGCCCTCCCCCTGAGGGGGAAGGAGCAGCAGAGACCACAGGTGATGAGCTGACAGCAGCCCCCTTCCCTCTGCTGCTGTGGGGGAGGCGGCGGAGGATTCGGGAATGAAGCTGAGGCCAGGAAGAAGGGAGGGGTGGGGAAGGTGTTTCAAGATCTATTTTTTGTTTCTCATTACCCTACCCTGATTTGATTGGCAATAAATTGAACAAATTTCCCTGAGCTGAGTCTGTTTTGCCCGTAATAGTAATTGCTGAGTGACCTCCCTGCCCTTATCTCAACCCACAAGCTTTTCGTTGTATTTTCTCTCCCCTGTCCAGCTGAGGAGGGAAGTGGTAGAGCAGCTTTGGTGGGCAGCTGGTGTCCAGCCAGGGTCAACCCACCACTACATCCATCACAGCAGCCCCAGTACCCTGGTCACCAGCATTCCTTCACCAAGTAGTCTGCAAATACAGGGTAGATCAAAACCTCAGAACTTGCAGGGGGAGATAGTTGCAGGGTGAGATGCTGAATCATGCTCTTAACAGCTGTTACTTAGCTACCACCTCTTAATTAGTTGTTCCTTTTACATTTTCTTGTTAACTGTATGGTACTGAAAAAAACCACCAAACCCCAAACATAAATCATATGCATGCAACAATTTTAAAGGTGAAGCACAAGCTACATTTTGGCCAGATAGAACAAACAGCCTTCTAGATTCATTGTCTAAGCAACAGCATGAATTATGGCCTGAGGGAAGAATAATTTTACATTTAGACTTTAAAAACTGGTCAATTTCTGGTCAAGGGATTACTGAAAACAGGCAAGTGAACTCTCACTATTCAGCCACCTCCCAGCACCATTTGAGCTAGTAAGGAAAGAAGCTTCGTCTCCAAATTTGATACATCCAAGTATTTATCTGGAAAATCACTCAATACAGCCTACTTCTATAGAAGAGCCCCTGCTGCACAAAGACAAGAAGATGATTTAACGCAGTAACCCACCCACACCCCCATTTCTTACAGCCAGCCACAGTTCTCCCTCACCCACTGCTGACCTCCCATTTCTTCTCTCCAATACATCCTCCAACAACAACGCATGAAAGAAAGAAAAGTGCATGCTGTCAAGGACTGATTTATAAGAAAACCAAATCAAGCAAAAAACTTTATCAGTCGTGCATGCTTTGATAATTGGTCATAAAGTAAAGATACAGCATGTGCCAGAAATTCTCCAAGCTCAGTGGTCTGCTGTAGAAAACACCTCACTTTTATTTACATTTTCATTCCTTTATGTTTACTTAAAGAACCTATTTTATCCATTAATCTCTTTTCCAAACTGTAACACTGCAGAGCAGAAACTGAATTTAATTTAGAAGTCTTTGGTAGTTACTCCTTGTAAAATGCGTTATTGAAACTGAATTACTATCTGATTGTTATTTAGGATGCGGCAGTTAAAGCTTTCGCATATTTTATGATCTGTTGCCTTTCCCATTAGAAGAACAGAAAGGAAGGAGACGACAGAACATTAGAAAAACTGAAACTGTGGTCATTCTGAACAGCCTGAAAGATGATCATAAAATAATCATCATAAAATAAAAATAAAACATAACCTTGTCAAAATGTTTAACTTTGAAATTTTATTTCCGAATTATGATTACACTGCCTGATGATAGTCTACTAAATATGATTTAAGCTGAAAAAGCAAATTGAAGTAGCATATGCTTAAATAGAAGGTTTTAAGGGGACTCTAACCATGAGATTAGAAAGAGCTGTCAATCACTCACTTGGAATCCAGGCTGCTCTGGAAACTTAACATGACCTTTTATAGCAAAATTCTAAAATATACAAAAAGTATATTTTAGACCAACGTCATCTTCAGGTAATGTATGCTGCCTAGGTTTATGTGTTGTCTATTGCTCACTCAGAGGAGGGAAGGCAATTGGGAACTGAAAATATTGCTTATTCTTCACCTAATAAATTAACAAAATACCAACAAACTCTGGAAGGGAACAGCTTTTACACTGCTTAAGTACAACCAGAAACAAATCAGTACAGTGGTACAATTGTGCATTTCTGGTTTAGTAAATTAGTCCTATGTATGTTGCATATTTTAAAATTTAGTGTTTAAAACTTCTTTTTCAGTATTTTAACCAATTTCTGTGGAAATACAGTTTACCACAGATTACAAACAGAATATGATCTTACCATTCCAAGAGTAATAAAGTGTAAAGCTAAGAATCAGAATTAGACATATGCAATGCTACATAAATTCTTAATTAATGAAGCAAATATGTACAGCTGTCTGTGAGTGTACTTTGTTTTGCCAAGCTAAATTTATTACCAAATATCCACATATAGTTCATTGTGTTTTAATGAGAATCAGTCTTTCCATATCTTCATAAAAAGCAAACATACAAAAATGATTAAAGCAAACAAAAGATAAATTATTCTGGATTTAGGGACACTTGTCATTTTCCCAGTATCACCTTAATTTACATGTCCACAGAGATATATAGCATGTTTCTTCTTTATGGGTAGAGAAATCAGTCTGCTTTGTTTATATTTTTGCATCCCCATTTCATTACAACATGCTAAATTTAGTCAGAAGTTTACTTGCTATAAAAGCCAAAGGCACAGAAAACTTGCAAATTTATACTATGCTTATGGCAAATCAAAATCCACTGAACTTTTCAGTTCTTAACTTTGCAGCCTGTCTCTCTCCATCCAGTTTCCTTCAGAGTCCCAGAGCTTGAGCTAAACGATGAATGCTTTTTCCATTTCTCCTGAACCAAATGTTTTCTCTCAAAGCTGCTGGTCAGATGCTGGAAGGTGTTACAGGTAAAACTATAAAGTAGCATACGTTAGAACACCTTTTACCTTGCCAACCACTTGTTAATATCATTTTGTTCAGCTATGACAAAAATAAAAGCATCAGGTAAGGAGCGGCCCAGCATTAATGTTAAAAACTGCATTAGCAAATGGTTTCAACCTTTAGAAGCAAAGAGTTGCTGCTCAATAAGAGCTGCCTTAAAATTACACGTAAAGGAACAGGGCACTTTTGCAGTTCTCCTTATCCTTCTCAGCAGCAACACCAAATTCTATCGATGTCTCTCAACCAGAAAAAACATGCAGCTTTTTCACTGCCAACACAGTGAGCACTGCTGTCTCTGGACTATGATTGTAGCTGACAGCATTACCTTTTAGCTAATGTAAGAGCCCCCAAGAATTAAAATTATTTCATTTTTGTAGCACCTGACAGCTTGTTAGCATTTCCAAACACCTGCTGCACTACAGAAGGACAATTTTCTGGTACTAACATTGTCACTAATCATCTAGTATTACACTTTTAAAGTAGAATAATAATTTTTTTTATTTTTCTGAAAGCACAATTCCTGCTGCTTAAAATAAGCTACTACTTGCAGTATGTTCAAACACACCTGTGGACAGCCGTCAAATTGTTCAGATATTTAAGTACTGAAAAAACTCCTGGGGAAAAATATATACACGGACAAAAACTGGGGGGTGATGAGTATAAAGAATCTTTTTATTATTTTTTAAGGTAAGGCATCATATGAAATCTGGTCTTAGATCAAGAACTTTTCCCTTTTTTTTTTTAATAACTTGCCAGCCTCCAAAAATACAGTAGCAGAGCCCAGGTCTCCTCCAGGAGATAGGGAGGCACAGAATTCACCTGGACAAAAGGGAAGGTCAGCGAAAGTTACAGTAAAACATGCTGCTGCATTGAAATCTTCTTGAAAATTTTAATAATAATTTTATACTATATTGCTCTGATGCTCGCTATCGCGCCTGGAAGTTACCAGCCAGCATGTTTTACTCCCTACCAGATAAGACTGTGCCTGGTTTTCTGCCAGAATCTTAATGTTCTTCCAACATAATTTCAGCTGACAGGAGAACGTATTTTTCTTCTCGAATGTTCTTGCTATGGTTTTGTAACTAAAAAGCATGTGTCTCCATAGTAGATGTTCTCTCCCCTGTGGCACATGCATAGAAGTCTAAGGTTTTTTTTTTAAATCTTACTAAACAAATACTGCAAGTGTTTAATTTTCCTAAATATATTTCTATTTATTAATCACCATTGATAATTATCTTTGGTCAGGTTTGACATTTTTCTATTCCTTATATATGCTTTGATAAGATTTGCAACAAAAAAAATCCTCAACTGATTACACGCTTGGACCAACAACTGAGGATAAAACAAGATTAACACACATTACTACAGAAGCACAGTGACTGTGAACTTTACACAGGTGCCTTTAAAAAAACTATACTGTTAACATATTACTTTAAAGATTGAGTAAACTTTATTTCTTCTTGAAAAGTACCTAGTTTAACCATCATCTTTCTCTGCTTAGCACAGGAAACCTCTGAGAACCTAAAGTAACAATATAGGGTTTATTTTTCTTCAAATACTTACTGCTAAAAGAACTTGCCTTATGAATTAAAATGAGGATATGACCTTTTTGCAAGAGCACATGGGAGTAAAAGGTGTTTAAACTAGGAGTCAGTGAATGAGCAAAAGAGTCACTAGAGGCCAAAAACATATCTCATTGACTATTACACATGCCAAGATTGAAGATTCAGTCCCACATTCTCATTACCATACTACTAAAGAAGTCCACCAACAACTGCAGCCTTCTTTTCCCCTCTCATGCCATTAGCTTGCATGCAAAACCTTTGCTGTTGCACAGCTGGAAAGCAAGGGGCTTTGAAGCTCGTAATAAATAAATTTCTAAGGGCACCCTTGAAATGTGACAAATCTTCTGCCTTCTGATGTATATGAAACATTCTTTTCATTCTCCTCCTAGTGGACAAATAAACAACTTACCAGAGTTTACATAAGGAAAGAAAAAGTTACCCAATTTTTTTTAGAAAGATACGGCTGATGGAAACATAGGTTCAAACACAAACCAAAAGACAGAGACAGTATCTTAGACCTACTCTTAAAATGAGGGGGAAGTTTTCATGGCTTTTCCAAGCACAAAACTGATTTACATCAGAGGACTGACTGAGTTCATGACATTCTGATGAAAAGCATGTGCTCCTGCTCACTGAGAATGCAATGAAAACATTTTCAGTGGTAAGAATCTGCACTATCCATATTACTTTCTGGAAGCAAAATGCAGAACCTCACTTTGCATAATTCTCCTTGTAATGCTAGTAAGAAGGCAATTTGTTCCTGTTGCCAAAACACAGGGTGGCTACCCTGATTGTCTCTGGAACAATGACACACATAGCAGTTGCTACTTTCCTCTGCGTAAGGAATCAAAAATTTGATTAACAGGAAACAAGATTCATGGTCTTCTCTTGATAATGATCTCATGATCTAGATTCATGATCTAAGTCACTTTTGGTTACACTAATTACCTGTTTTAACCGCTTGAGTTCATAGTCTCTCCCAAGGTAGGAAGCAGTAACTATTAAAAAGATCTGAATTACCATGTCTGAGGCAAACAGTGTCCCTACTGCAGGGGGATCAGTCTGTGGCCTTGACACCACAGGACCAAGGAGTTCACAACCTTTTCACACCACTTCAAGCCCAACATCAGCCTGACAAGTTTGGCATTTACCAGTGACAACTTGCCCTAAAAGATGCATTTAAGCTATGACTGATTTACAATGCCGTATTAACGAAACTGTGCCTGTACATTTGATCCATAGTTTCAAACACATTTAATTTTACTGACACAAACTCTAAAAATGACTTTGTTCTGTAATCATACTGAATCAGCAGTCCAGTTTCAAACAGCTCCTCTGTCTAACCAGGTTTTATCTGTTTAAGACTAAAGTACCTATGATCGAAACTAAAAGTTATAAATTATGCTCTTATGAGGTCAAGTTATCCTGCTTCTTCACCCCTCCCTTCCCATAGATGCCCATCCTGATGCTCATATGTATAGTTTATTTTAGTCTTAAACAATAACATAAAATTAATCTGTTTCAATAGCAACTAGTAAGACAATAAGTTGACAAACATCCTTTTTCTCCCCTACTCCACTTTTTTTGCAGGAACATCATCTACCTATGCTACTAGCCATTGAACAAGTTAGTGCAAGTGTTCATAACTAAATCCACAAGAAACACATTGGAATTCATCCGGGAGAAGTAGCTTAAACTCAGAGACATGAGCTTGCACACAAAGAGCAGCTAGGGTTGTGCACACTGGTTATTCTTGGATTTACAGATACATGCACACTGAAATTTGACCTGTTTCCTTTGAAAGAAGTACTAAATGGCAAATGGCACATTTTAGCACAGAATTTATATCTGTACAAAGAGCTTCTCATATAAGACAGTTAGCAAAGAGCCAGCAGTCGAGCTGTCAATATTCTCAACACTTCTGTCAATATTCAGCTGACAAAGTAAAATTAAATACCTTTCGTAAGATTTACTATGTCAGTGGTCCAAGTGAGAGATGTACAAAATATTTATACTGAAAAGCTAAGCTAGGAATTTTAGGTTGGCAAAACTGAGACAAAATACAAACAAAGGAATACACAGGGGCTCCATGAAGTTTCTTAATAAAATTTATGATTGAGGATCACTTCCTTCATTGTTTTTTCCTACATCCAAGACAGCAGTAAAAAATTCCTCCCAAGGGTCAGTAATACATGGAAACTGCTTCTGTAAGAGCCACAGGTTCAGTTTTCAACTGTGTGAAAACACATTTAAGATAACTTTAAGGTGAATTCACTTTGAGCACCAAGTACTGGTTTTTTCCTCTTCCAAAAGCATAAAGCTATTCAGTGAAATTACACCATGTGTTAAATGTGAGATTTAATGTATCGCAGAAAAAGGGTATTACAAATTATTAATGCATTCCAAGAATATATGCCAACAGGATGGTACTACATCAGTATGAAAACAAAATTATTATTGTTAAGATAAATACTAGTATTCATTGCAGCCTTCTGCTACAGCTATTGGAGGAGCAACAAACCATTCCCTTTCTATAACTGTTCAAACTCGTTAGTATTTTTACCCCTGTAGATCTACCACCCTTCCTTTCAGCAACTATCAAAACTGTCTTTCAATGGACAACATTCTTGCACTGGAAAGATTAGGATAAAGCAGTGAGGTCTTGCCCTGACTTTTTTTACAGGTTTCCTGCATGACTCCACGTGCAGTCATGAATATATCTGTTCCACAGGAACCCCCCTGCAAATAAAATAACCACGTTGCACACTGGGACAGGGCAGGTCTATATTAATTTCTGCCAGGTACACTGAAACTTTTTTGAAAGTCATTAGACAATCATAAAACATTGCTTTGCTACTTAAACATAAAACTTCCCAATATAAACAGCTAACTATTTTGTAATTGTATTTGATAAACTCTGCTATCTGCATAGGTAAAAGGATCCTATAGCAACAGGGCACCTCCCAGAGAGAGCCCATTGTAGCAGTACGGCAGTACCTACCAAAACAAATAAACCAAGTATTTTCCAGTCCTTGGTCTCCTCCTCCAACTCTTTTTCAGCTGCTAATCTGTAGAAGCTGAACACACACATGGACATTACTGTGTTTTACAGCATCCACATCTAGCAAAGATTCAACCCTTGTGCCTGCTACATACTTCAGTTTTCATGACTCATCTCCAGCTTTCCAGAGGAAAGGAAGTCCTGCTGGGCAATATACAGCTAGCGATACCTTCTACATGCTCACACAGAAACTGTGAGAGATTTAGTCTAAAAGAATTTGCCAAGCTTAAAGCAGCGACTAAGCCTACACACATACAGATGTGAGTATAATGGGAAATCAGTGCAGAACAGCAGTGCTATATTCTGCTTTACAGGTAAAAGATCCACGTAGGCCTGTTAACACTAATTTCAAGACATTAGTTTATATACAATCACTGCACTACAAGAACTGCACAATTCAGAACATCCAGCCTTTCACAACCGCAAACAAATATGTAAATTATATGCATGTAAGACTTAGATCATCACACCTGTCCTATGTGCCCCATAATATTAATTTAATGCCTATAGGTTACAAAGGCCAAGAATATGTTAAAAAAAAATAATGTTAAAATGTAGCACAAGCAGCTAGCCAGGAAGCTCAAGTACATTATCAATGCCCCTACCCCAAAATATAAATTATTAAGTATTCAGGACGCACTGTGAGTACTTTGACATGCTATCAGAGAAGGTAAAACACCACAAGTGCCATAATTTGCAATATGACTTGGGACACAATTTCATTTTAATGATAAATCTCACAATTAGCGAACACTCAGGCAAAAAACATGCCCGCCAGCAACACGCACGGTTTCTCAATATCACTGGTAACAATCTCAACCTTGCCAAAAGCCTATCTTTGGCTGCAGTCTATACAGAGCATTTCAGAATGAGACACAAACCACAAAGAGCACAATGGGTGAGAATCCTTTCCTGGTAGGTGACCAGTGGAAACCCCAAAGCCTAAGATTAAAGGGAAACCGTACAACCCAACAAATAGTTTTTCCAGTTCCCTCAAAAATAACACAGTTCTGAGGTATTTTGAACAATTACCCTTATCTCAGCAGAATACAAGGTTACATTAGCACAACTTCAGATTTACCTATTCGATTTCTTTGCTAGGTTCTTCAATTATTCTACACATGCAATTAAGCACAACGTATCATCCCAAAAGGGGGCTGAAGTACTGCCTCTATGCCAGCTATACTGCAGTCCTCTCCCATTCTCCATTGATGGAGTGATTCTTCATGGCAAGCAGCTTCTTACACAGCTTCTTTCATCAGCTGCCCCTCTAGGGCAAAACAGGCTCCACATAAATTTAACTTCTGCTTTCCTATAGGGAGGGCACCACATCCATGATATAAGGCAGACCAACTTACAGTAAGTAGGTAGTCTTTCAGTGCCAACTATGAAGAATCTAAATCTCCTCCTCCTTTACAGCAGTGAAAGTCTGAGCAATTCCATTAGGCAAGATGTGGCAAGCTCACAGGAGTCTTGCGCTGGATCTGAAAAACAAAAAAAGAAAGTCAGATGAGAAATAAAACTTCCTGCTGCATTGTCCTTTCATACCTGGGAAGCACACAAAGCAAGTAAGGAGTACAACATATGAATATCTGGAAAATTTTCTACCTTGTTTTTTCATGTGTTCCACCCCAAAAAATTACTTCCCTAAAATACAGCACCTACAGCTACATCTTCCTTTCCTGAAACATACATATTAGAAGTTCAGGTTAGCAACATTCTCCATATAACTAAGCAACTAAGTTTCAGTCTAGTAACACACTAACGGAGCACTTCATTTTTTAACAGAAATCTTTCTTGCCCCAAGGATCCAGAATTCTTCACAAGTGTGTAACTCTGCTGAGGGTGTAGGGAACCCACTCAAACAAACATCTTGTCAGTACAAAGAAAAGACACAGAATAATCCCGTACAGAAAGATGCCAGGGTTACTACTCTGAACAAACTCATACCACTATTCAATTGTTGCTTTGAAGCACTAACCACGCAGTTTTAATATTTAGTCAAATGCACTTTTTCTAAAGGCAATCCAGCCTTACGATTTTAGCAGCCTGCAGAACTTCTCTGTACAATATGAATACTACCAAACAGAAATCACATATGACAAAGTAACACAGCTCTGTGGTATTTTTGAAGAATTACCCTTGTCTCAGTAGAATATAAGGTTACATTAGCACAACTTCAGGTTTACCTATTCCATTTCCTTGCTACGTCCTTCAGTTCTTCTAGACATACAATTAAGCATTGATGTGCTTTATTTGAGCTAAAAAGGATCAATGGTTTAGTCTCTATGTTCATAGACCATATGGTTCTTCATTCCAATGATTAGATTTGAATTTCTGTTCCACCGAGTCAGGTCGCATATCAGCTTGATGATAATCTCTCCAAAAGTCTGTAATCAACACCAGAGTAACCAGTGTCTGGGCACCACGTATCATTTACTGTTTATAAAAACTAGCACATTGTTAAGCTTCCTCCAGTGCTCCAAGGCTTTCCCCAGCTTTCATCAAAATCAATATGAAAAACAGAAGTCTTCCAATTATTTGTACCCTAGATTCAAAACCAGTATCCACTGTTACAATTTATTTTTTCTTAGTTATTATTTCTATATGTTCTCAATAGACCACACAGCTTTATTTCATCAATGAACTAAATTCTTCTGAATTTCTTGAGTTATTTACATTACTACCCTTACTGAATATTATTGTTAAAGTGTTAGCATATTTTCCAAAGAAAATAAATCTTTTTCCCCATTCTCAACTCACTGAGCTGAGTTTTAAGCAATACCTCTGTCTTCTTGTATCACTTGTCTTACAATTAATAATTTCTAATTTCATGTTTACACTCAATTCCTTGGTCCTTTTATGTGTTACATTCCTGAAAATGCCACTGCCCCAGCTGGTTTGGAGTCTAAACATCTGTGATTTAATTTTAGGATTAGTTTTTTTAAATGTATAAACTTGCGTATTTTTAATAACCCAAATATTAAGGGCAGAAGTCTTTAAAACTAGAGTAAGAAAGAACACTTCACATGTTAACTTTGATATTTTAGATTAATCTAAGGTTCTTTCATTTGTGCTGCCTTTTAAGATTAGAGACCTAAAATAGGTATTAATGCAAGAGTCTATTGACTTTTTTAGCTTGTATGAGCATGCAGAGGGCAGATGCAGCTGAAATAATAACATATTTAAGTGATGATCCAGCTTTATGATTTTATTACTCAGACTTTCCCAGATCTATGGCAGGTGTTTCTCCCAGTAACTCAAAAATTAAGCTGCTCTACACCTGAAACTTCCAACTAATCATATACCAAAAACTTCTCATGGTTAAGGCAACATTACCTTATGGTAAGTCTTTGAAAAAAATAAATAAAAATACCTAGGTCTGAAAAAATAGTGCCTTTAATTCTTTGTGTTGCTTGCATGTAAGAGAAATAGGAATAAAAATTAGCTGATATAGGTAACAGTTTTTTATGTTATTACCATTTATTATGTTATTATGTTAGTTACCAGAAGCATGTTACATATCACATTGAAATAGCAGGGACCCTAGGGGGACCCCAAAGGAAAGCAACAGATACAAGGAGGCACAACCTAAGCCATCTCCCTCACTAGGCACATCAGGCCATCAGCAGTTCTGCACTGACCTCCAAAACATGCGATGGCCTAAATAAATAAAACACTATCCCAAAAAAGCAAGAGAAATAACTGGGCTTTTCAACACAGCCCACAAGGTCAGACCTTTGCAGCAACTCCACAGGTCAGGGGAGCTGCTATTTCCACCATTTCCATCTCAAAGCCTTTATTTAGCTAAGAATTACCCAAAACAATATCTAGAACTTTCCACTTTATTATGCACCCCCCTGTGTAAGAGTCCAGTGTTGTCTTCACAACTGCAGAATTCATGAACTCCATGCCACCCAAGACAAACCAAACGCAGGGGCCTTAACTTTGAATGATGTTTCTTAAGGTATTTGAGAAGTCCATCAGGGAGCCGAGGCTTGGATCAGCCACTTGGTCACCCCATATAGGCAACTGATGCCTTTATTGTTCCACAATCTTGCCACATTTTTGTACATACAGCAGATCCTCCTCCCAAAATGAAACGTTGCCCACAATTTACTGGTCAAAAAAAGTTTCCATGATCCCCACTGCTCTCCAGTGAGCTAGTCTGATCAGTGAGCATAGGGATGTACCCATATGATATTTTGTTTCAGAGTATTTTGCGATACAGGTACACACTTTCTAAATTTATCTGGGAAATCCAGACCAGCTAAACTGCACTGTTGATTGATTTACTATTATTATTTTTTGTTCCTGTAGAATAAAGAAGTAATGCACACCTGTACAGACATACAAACGTTAGAAAAGTCCTAGAGCCTGATACTTTGGAATAGAAGAAGAAATTGAACAACAATCTCACAGTGGGTGACTACAGTTCATGTGAGCATCATAGAGGGACACTCATTTAATGCAGAACAGAGAAAATTAGCTATTTAATACCCAAGAAAGAAAAAGAACAAATGTGCAATAATTGACCTTTTAACAACTCTACAATTCATTAAGCTGTTTTGTACTGTATGAGTCCCAAAGAAGCTACACACTTCCAAGTACTCCTGGAAATGCCTACCAGGAGCATAACAAAGACCTAATCTGGCAATAGAGTGTAATTTGGTGTAAATCTGCAGCAAGCAGAACCGGGCCCTTGAGGAGCAACCAGCCCATTTTCTCCCTTCTTAAAGTTAGCCCTTTATTTCTGCTGCAACTCTCACTAAAACCAGTAACACCACAACTAGAGAGTGGAAACAGAGTAGGAAATTAATCCAATTAATAACTAACCAGGAAAAAATGTCAGATTTTTAGTTCACACTAATGAGTTCACTGCATGAATGTGCAGCCAGCATATAGGAGATTAAAAGAGCAAATCAGGCAGCTGTAGACAAGAGGGTAGAGCAGAACTACCCCTTTCAGAAGCTACACAGGATTAGGCTGGTTTACATTAAAAAAAAATAATTAAAAAAAAAATCAAACAACATGACAGGGAACAGTAAGAAAGTGACTTGACCAAAACAAACAAATAGATGCCTTCTAAAATTCAGAGTTTAATGAATGTGAGCAAAAGCTAAAAGTAATGCCAAGTCTGACTGAAACCAAACATTAAAATCTTATGGTTGGCATGATGGATAAGCTAGTTACAAGTGTCATTATATAGTGCTAGCTTTAATTGCTCTGAGCTAAATATAGCTCTCAGAATTTAATAGCTTCCCCCCCTCAGCTCTTCTGTCTTTCAAGGAGGAAAAATAAAATCTTCCCGTTAGAAAAAGCACACAGGCACCCTCAGTTGCACATTACAACAGAGAAGCAGGAAGGAAACCATGAAGATGATTACATTAAAGTCTCCAACACTCCTTCAGAACTCCTATTTTCAAGAGGCCAATTGCTTTCCTGTCACTCTGGTTCCAGTGCCAGCAGGCAATGGAAGCACACATACCTGCACCTTTTCAAGCTAAGCCATCTTGTTGCTTTATTAGCAAACCATTCCAAATTTCACTTTTCCCATGTTTCCAGTAAAGATGTTGCCTTTACCAGCAATCTACCCTGGTACTGATGTGAATAAGCTTTATATAATATGGTCAAGTTTGTATTCATAAACCAGTATTCATTTTAATGCATAAATGAGCCTGTAATTGTATAGCCACAAAGGGGTTAAAATGTCTGAAAGATCATATAGACTGTTCTGGCAAGGAAGCTGCAAATCTCTGCAAGGCGAGCTGTCCTCCTTACCTGCAAAGCAAGCTGTCCTACCAAGGAGATAACGGGACAGCAGGATGTCCTTGAGTAAAATTATGAGGGGTATTGTAAAAACCCTGGGAAAGATTTCTACAAGTCTGCCAACTCATCACTTTTGAGACCTAAGGTGAAAAGCACACCATGAGGAAGACCTACGGCCTTCCTCCCATAGACCACTGCCCACATTCTAAAGACCCCGGCCCACAATTTTTGGAAGAATCTGCGCAAGCGTGAAAGACTGATAAGCTAATTAGCATACGAAGCGAGGGTAGGCGGGTTCAGGTAATGAATATGTATAGGAGTTAACTGAATATTCATTGTTTCATTATATAAATAGAAGGTAATCTGCCCCTCCAGGTGTGTACGATTGGTGGAAGGATCCCCCGTACACCCGGCGCTGCCAATAAAGAATATTTAGTCACTAAAATCTGGTTTTGGACCTGTGAATCAGTACCCACACACCCCTTCCCGTGCCACCTAGCCAGGCACCGCTGAGAAGGAAGAGGAGGAGCACATCTCCTGAACACGCACACAGCTTGACCCTTCCCTGCAGCTGCTGTATTGGCATGAGGTACAACACAAGGGGGTCCAAAATCTGCTATGGCAGCAGACTGCAGCACCCCCATAAAGGCATGAAACAAGTTCTCTCTTCTGCCTTCTCATACCACATACGGATTTCAAAAGATTTAAGGAAGAGTTCTGCATAGCAGGCTTTGATTTCCTTTTCTCAGCTGGTAATGGGTTTCAGGCAGAAAGTTCGGCTGACAGCTAGAGATGTGTCCTACAGATTCAGCATTCCTGTTCACCTTCATTTCAGAGGTCGCTATGTAATGGAAGTGTCCACCATATTTCTACAATTCAGGGAGTTAAATTTAAAAAGTCACTGCTGCAATGACAAGTCTGCCCACCTTCTCTCAGGCCATAACTGCAAACTCCCCTCCTCCCCAAACCATCACCCAGCTTGTATCCTCTACCTACTTTCTCTCTGTTTTCATCCATCTTCTTCTTTACTGAGCCAAACTCTTAATTTTTCACGGTTCTGGTATTCTTCATCCTTGTCTTTGGTGAGCGGGAAAAAGAAGAACAATGCTACTTATGGAAAAGAAAGTATCAGACCATACGAATTACCGAATGTCACATTACAGCTCAGACGCCAGGTTTGCCTGTGTTAGAGCTGCACATGCACTGTAGGAGCAGCAGCTGGAGGTCTGTCTGCCAGGAAGAACCTACTACACTGAATATGGCCAAAGGTAGTGTGCCACAGTTTTTTCTGTCCTCTGACCAATGACTTCTGAGGTACAAACCAGGCTGGATTGAACAGGTTAAAGGAACTATGTCTATTTGTTGCTTAAGAGAGATTTTAAAGCAAGCCTCTTGACATGCAGTGTTCTGCAGTGGGTCATCCATGTTCCACTGCTAGCTGAGCTGCTGCAGAACAAAAAGGCTCCCTACTGTCGGTGCAGGTGTAGACAGGCTTTATTCACCCACTTCTGACAAAGTGCAAAATTATGACACTCACTGCCATTAAGACTCTTTCTTCTGAATTAACAGACCAAAGCGTGGATGAATAGCATCAAAAATAGGGATGAATACTGCAGGCACTTTGTATACTAGTTGTGTCACTCTTACAGAAAGCATTTTTATTTTAAAACCCTGCCAGATCACAACAGCCTATGTAGTGCAGATGAATGTTAAAAAAAAAAACAAACCAAAACAAAAAGCCCACACACACAACACGATGCATCTACCATAGATAAATATACTCTTAATGCTACGTGTTAACTTGTGAATGAGAGCTGAGCGACCTAGAACTCCACAGGGCTCTTCCTAGCTGGGCTATTCCACCTCAGGCAGTGGCAACCAGATGCAGGCAGGGCAGCCTGCCGGGTATGGCTGCACAAGCCTCGAGCACCAAACCACCTCTCACCCTCTCCCCACATTTAAAACCATCATGTCAGGTACAGTGAGTAGAGATATACCACGTCCTGCCTTTTAAGAAAGCAGTAGAAAAACCTGCACAAGTGGAAGGATAGAAGAACAGGGAAGATGAGCCAAAGCAACCGCGGTGTTAGTCTGGGAAAGTAAGCATGCAGTGATGGTACCATTACTGACTGTCCACTAAATCTGGATCTGGGGATTAGCAGGAGAGAAGACCAGGAAAAAAAAATTATTTGTTTTCTTGCCGCCAGTAATACTGGAGAGATTTTATGCTTCTCTCTGAAATTAGAACACCTACATAAGCATAACCCCTTCTTTTCCTCAGTCACATCTACACACAGAAACCACACACACCAAAAAGCATCATCAGCTTCAGGTCAAAGACAGTTGAGGCCTAAACATTCACAAAACTTTCATGGAAGCATTACTTAAAAATCAATTATGTTAAAACAAGATCCATCAGAGTAAATACGTATCATCCTCCAGAATAAATACATGCCATCCTGCAGAAGCTGCAACCTATTCACAGTAAGTTTATTCTGTGAATGTTTCCTGCAGAAAAAAACAAATAGATGTGGATAATTATGAGGTCTACAAATTCCAGAATTATTTATTTACCAGATTCTTTTCTCTACATCTGCTGGCCTGCAAAATTGCCTTAGCTGTAGCAACGAGTGCTGGAAAAACTCTGGCAACAATTACTACTATATCTGTAACTTTATGGGGAAAGAAAATTGCCTATAAATATTTTAAGTTTTTAAAAAAATCATACATTCACTCAGATGCAACTTGAGATTTTTTAATATATTTATAAAATATATAAAGTCACATTTAAGTGAATGCTTTCACAATCATATCAAGTGATTTGCATATATCAGCCTTCCTCCTTGCACTTCGTGTATTTCCCTGCTGATCTGAAGTTACACACTTTCTGGGTGTTTAAGGTTACTTAAGCTACCATCAAAGAACAGAGGTGGCAGGGACAGAATCTGGAGATTAGTTATATAGCAGGGTTTCAAACAATTGATCCAGTTGTACTTCAAGGGATTTGATGAAGAGGTATTAATGTAAGGGGGGAGAGAGAGAGAGAGAGAGAGATATGGGTGAAACGCTATTCGGAGTCACTCATCAGGGCTCTTCTGCTGATGGACTCTTATTCATGAGACAAGGACACTGACATTCTAGGACAAGGTGACACACCCAAGAAGGGATTTACAGATGAAAGTGAGAAGTGAAAGTTGTTTGGCACCCACACAGTTTCCACACCTAACCTCACTGCACTAGCAAAGGAAAATGAGGATGTAGCTGAGAAGGACTTTTATCTCAGATTGTTTGATAAAAGACTAGGGTCCTTGATAAAGAACAGGGGTCAGGCAGACAAATAGCCTGTCCTGGTAAACAGCATGACCAGATAAAAGACTTTGAAGTAGCTATGTACCAAAAAAAAAAAAAAAGAAAAAAAAAGACAACTATACTACAAAACTGATGAACTTGAATTAAATACAATTTCAGAGGGACAGCAGAGTCTTAGTAGCTAAACACATTGAACTGTACACTCTACTCCGAAAAGCCAGTAGAGGCAGGGGCAGTACACTTCTACACCTGTTAAGACTGTGATAGATTTAAAAAAAAAAAAAAAAAACAACGCACCAACACATACATCACTGCAAAAGAACAAACAGAATGCAACTGGGTCCAAAAAAAAAAAAAAAAAAAAAGCCTTGCTCAGAGTGCTGACTGTAGCAAAATCCAAGAAACCAGCCTTTAGTAGAGATTTTATTTTATTAGAATGAAAAACACCACAGTGAATCAGGCATTGCAGGAGATTAACTGACTCAAATGAGTAATAAGCAAAAGGAACTAGTTTAAGTAATCAGGTAGACTGAGGAATTCAGACTCTCTAAATCGAAAATGCTGAGCTGCTGCTTCATTAGATGTGCAGAAATTAATCTGGAAATGCCTCATGGAATGCAGTGTGCAGTACACAACTTGCAAGATGAAAAAGCCCTAACTAGATAAATGGCTTCCCCACACCTCCCCAAAAGGCAGGGAAGGAGTTGACAGGAGAAGCTGCACCTCGTATGTTGAAGTACAGGAATAAAGTTAAAACTTTCAAAATTTTTATTTAAAATATACTAAAACCAAAGTTCTTCAACAACACATCGAAGCTAAGTGAAGAAGTAACTGGCAGTGAAAATTTCTTAGTAAGGAAACAAAGACAGGATATCTGCTATGAAATAGGCCTGGATACTATCACAACCAGCATGAAATCAAGACTAACAACTTCTTGAGCACGACTTGAGGAAAGCAGATGATACTGCTAAAGATTTCTGCAAGAAAAGGCAGATTGAATTGTACATATAGCTGCAAATAAAACTTTCATGCATTCTTAAGTTATTGTGCCTACTTCACCTCCAGCCAATATAAACATTCAAAAAATATAATCTGTACTTTTGAAGCAGACAAAAAAGCAGCGGGAGGTATACTCTGATGGCAGGAGAGCAAACAGAATACCTGTCTTTAGAGTGGAAGCGTGGGGAGAAAGGGAAATCAGCAACAAGCAAGATTTCAGATTAAGGCAAATAGTCAGAAGGAAATACCAAAGTCAATGCTAGCAGATTAACTTTGTACAAAAAAAAAAATAAAAAAAAAAAGACCAGGAAAATCTGTAGATCTCATCTGGACCTGACAACAGCTGCATAAAAATTTAATAAAGCTGGCAATGATCTTAGTAGAAGAATAGCAAAGTGACTAACCAACTGGCCACAGAAATCAATTAAAAAAAAAAAAGTCAGGCTGGACACAGATCACTAGAAGATGTTGCTAAGAATTATCTTGGGGCTAGCTTTATTTAACAGTTTTACTAGCAGCAAAACAACCTAGATGTCTAATAAAAATTACTGCTGACAAAAAGCACAGAGGAACCTCCATTGCACCAAACAACTAGACCAGCAGGTGAGAGGAACCACATGAATGAAAGTGGTGACAGGGAATGCAGTTCATCAGTCCTGGAGGCAAGGTCAGGACCCAAGGAGTAAGACAAGCAGTTCTGCTATGACAGCTGGAAGTAACAGAGGGGAAGGTACTCACATGCATGAGCTGATTACACATTCACTCCATCACCAATTTGATGAAGGTCTGAAAAAAAGAAAAAAGCTATCCTTGACATGAAGTAAGGCATTTCCTACAGAGACATATAGGGAAGCACTAAAAAAAAGTCATTGTGCAAGGCACTGCCTGCATTTAATGTGGTCAGGAAACAACAAATAGCACAAAGGACACACCTGAGATCAATGCAATATTAAGCAAGGAAGATTGACAGCAGAATGTTGTCCTAAAGTGAATACCATGAGCATACCTAGTCAGCCACATCACAAGATTCTCTGTATTTCTTGCAGTCTAAACACAAGTCTCCCAGGTTGATGGGAGGAAAGGGGGAGCCTCCCCAACATGAACAGAGCAAACAGTTCACCAGTTTACACAGACTCAGAGGGAACGCAGATGCCTTTATAAACACCGAGAGAAAATATCAATTTTAGCCAGGTGTGCAAACTTGTCGTTGATACATTTAGACAGAATCCTGGAATAAAGTTTTAGTCAAAGCAGGGAAGTTTTGAAATAATTTGTTAGTGGGATACTAGGGGACCAAGTTCTGACTATCTTAAGGTTATGACTGGTCACTTTACAAAAGGGAATATACAAATGTATTGACCGCAGCAGATATTAAACGTGAGTATTCAGGACCTCTCTTCCAGACTGTGGTATGTCAGTATACCCACTTTCAGCAAGGAAGTCTTTATATACTATTTATCATCTTTACTGTACTGATTTAACCTGGGCTGCAAACCAACTGTGCCTTAATACTCTAAAGTTTCCATTAATAGGAAGAAATCACTTAGGCTTCACTCACTTATATGGATTTCTTTTGCAAACAAAGGTTTGGTTTTAAAGCACTACTAATTTCAAAAAGTGCCAGATGAAGAAAACCTTTTTAGATTTTTAGAACCTACGTTTGGGCTGCCAGACATATGTAGCTTCTACCACATCAGTTTTGACATTGAAATTTGTTGATATTTCATCCTTAGTTCGATGTCAGTACTTTGCACGTCCATGCCTTTCCAAAGACAGTAAATGCAGCTTCCACAATTCTGGGACTCAGATACACAGAAACAAGCGTTTCAGAATCTCAGTGCAGGGAGGAATCAAGGAATCAGAACAGTTTTCTTCAATTCTTCCCTTCAACAAAGCCAATCCAAGCACAAGTCTAGCTAATCTATGCCTTGTGATTTTCATTCGCACTCCTCCTACATGCCACTGAAACATTTTTGCATGCAAATGTTTCAGTGGCATTCACGAACTGAGTAAAACAATTTCGTAAGATGACTCCCCTGTATTTACTCAGAACACCCCCATGATTTTCAAGGGCCAACAAGAACCATGAGGAAATAAATAAAGCAGTATGGTCAACCAGAATAAGAATTGAGAAAGTTACATACACTAATACTTAAAAATCTGTTTTCCTACCCTCCATCCCTGCTTCCCTTACCAAACATCACTCTCTCAGCTGTAAGTGCATTAGGCTAGGCTAATATAGAAGATAGGATTTTATTGATAATGTACACAATTGTATTGATAATGTACCTGCTCTCTTCTTAAGTCACCCATCACAAAGTGGAGGGAGTGGCAATGCACTTGATGATATTAAGAATGAAAATCCCTCAAAAATTCAAATTCTGCAAGACGTGTGTGCTGGGAGACAGGCCAAAGTGAGAAAGGCATTGCATCTTCCTAATAGTCAAGATAGAAACTTTTTTTTGTTTTTACTTTAGAACATAAAATTCACCAAACAGCAAGCAAAGATGAAAGGCTCTACAAACTGAACTACTATTAAACAGTTTAAATTTGAGAAAACCCAAAGCGAACAACTCTCATCCTGCACTGAATAGAGGGTGCGTTTATGCTAAACATGCATTCTAATCATATTAATGTAAATAATGCAAGCTCATTTGCCAAAAAACATTTATTAGTTCAATGTGAACTGTCATTATGTCTGGATTATCACGACTGAAACTGCATTCACAGTCAGGAAAACATGGATGTTTTCAAATGCTGAGCCATGCCTCACAAACCAAGATTTCCAAGCCCCTCCAAGTAGGAAGCAGTCACAACCACAGACAAGCCCCACAAGTGTCTCACAAAGTGAGGACACTCAGTCACTTGTTGATACTAAAATACCACCGCTGTTCTATCACTGAATTACTATGAAATTAAGGAAGCCATTTGTTTAAAAATAGAGATGGCTGACAATACAGCTAGAAATCAATTGGAAGTTGCATCTTCCCTGCTCAGGTTATCAAACTAACCAACTAGGACCAAAAGCAGATTATTAAAGCCTGCCTGATGAAAACAGTGACCTCGTATGTATTTAAAAATACTCAGTTGGGTCCCATTACTTGAAATTTGATATTTTAAAATGTAAAACTATCACTAGTAAGGGATCTTCGGTACACCAGCAATTGCATGCATATGACATGGAAAAAGAAATTGACCTTGTATACTTAAGTGCTCCTGCAATAAAGGAAAAAAAATATTAACAAGTCACCCTTATCAAATACTCCATTTTGTGAAAGCAGTACAGTATATTTTTTTTCTTAAAAAAAGAACATAAACAAACAAACAATAAGTCTCATCTGCCAAAGGGACATCCTGGCAACAGCTCTGCTTTTGATTTTCAAGTGGAAGCATCAATCCTGCTGAACTTCAAAGAGTACAGTACAATATAGTATTACGCATAGAAAAATAAGCTGCAAAATGAAGCGTGTGTGCGCTCACGTGTGTAGAGAGAAGCCTATGATTCAGCTACCCTGTGGAAAATTCTAACATTTTTTCTCTGAATCTGAAATGAAGTTCCATATTTACTCAGTGAATTGAATGAAACAGCATTATTTCAGTAGTGCATTTTTATTTTAAGAAATAGGATGTTAAAAACCTTGTTTCAACAAAAACTGGACATCAGCTAAAAGGCAGGAACTTTATTTATTCACTATAGCAGTTCCCTACCTCAATAAGTTCTCTTTCCTCAACAGTCTGAGATTCTCTGAACACTGGGAGACATTCAGTGAGCCTTAGTTTTATACAGTTTATAAGGTTATCATAATATTGAGTGTTTCTGTGTTCAGTGCCTTGTAGATGAGATAGGTGTATCTGAAGGACAGCAACAAATCTGCAAATGAACTCAGTGATAGCACTTTTTTTTTTTTCTCAAAACAACAGGAAAGAATGAATGGGTTTATACTTCCTGAATTTCAGCAGCTGCAGCAGTAGTGTAAGAGCTCTGAATTGCTACTTCCTAGCTAGGCCAGTCAGTAAAAAAAAAAAAAATTACCAGTACCATTCAGTTAAGGAAGACAAGAATCAGTCACAATACTTTGGCCCAATATTTTGCTCAACACCCAAACTTTAGACTTCATTTCCCTTTAGATCTGTGTTTTGTATAGAAGATTAAGAACAACATGACAAAACAGGTAGCTCAGGACTCCAGATCTAGCTGGGTGTTCACTCAGCCTAGCAGCAGTACAGACACCACAGTGGTAGGCAAATGAGGGCCCATGATACGTCTTAGTCCATCACTTTATTCAGTGAATAAGTATTTGTTGATGCTTGTAAGGGTATACCTAACTGAATTCACTTCTTAGACAGTAGCTTTCTTGCCAAGACATGACAAAGCCCTGTAGACCAACACCTAAGTTCTTTTCCTTCCACTGTTCGACCTTAATCAGAAAATCAACAAGAAATATCAACTCTTTTTTCCCCAACACGGTTGTTACTAGAGTTCAGCAACAGGACTAGATTTAGCCTAGATTCTCCTCTTTTCATATACAAATCGCTTGTTATCTGACCTCAGTATCGACAAATTATCAAACCCCATTAATTCAAGTTCTCTTCTATTTCTACAAGTCAAATCCTGTCAGACACCACCAGTCTTCCATAAGAAGGCTATTCCAACAATGGTTGCACCCTCCTGTATGAAAGATAACCTGTAGCCCAACCACAAAGTTGCTTATTGACTCAGTTAAGGCCCAGGCAAAATGGGGAAACACCACCAGGACTCCGACTAGCTTTTCCAAAATTTCTAGATCTAAGAGAGTTTGAAGAGCACTACACTAAACTTCAAAATACACTAGTAGAATTATCACAAAATGGTTGAGGTCGGAGGGTTTCTCTGGAGGTCGTCTGGTCCATCCACCCTGCTCAAGCAGGGCCACCTGAAGCCAGTTGTCCAGGACCACATCCAGACAGCTTTTGAGTATCTTCAAGGAGGGAGACTCCACAACATCTCCAGGCAACCTGTGCCAATGTTCAATTACACAGGAAAAAAAAAAAAAACAACTTCCTGATGTTTAGAGGGAACCTCCTGTGTTTCAGCGTACACTGCTTCTAGCCCTGTCCTGATACATATCTTTAATGAGTGACAAAACCATTATTAGAATGTTATCTTTTAAGGAAACTAAACATGGCTGTTCTGAGTAATTTAACTAACCCTAATTAAGAGTAACAGCAAGTAAGATGCAGTTCTGAGAAGTTTCCAGGACATGAGAGCACCAAGGTGGACACAGAGCCTTATTAATCACCCTCGCTTACAAGGAAAAAAAAAAGCACATTAGGGAGAAATCTTATATTCAGGCATAGTCTTAAGAACAGCTTTTGCTTATTATTGTTTCTTTGTTCCATAATCACTTATTTGAAAAGCAAAGACCTACAAAGATCTTTTAGCAATAATACCAGCTCCAAATAGCCCAATGTATGCCAGGTGGCCTGCTTCTTTTGAGGCAGGGAAACCATTGCTAAAAAAATGGACAAGCAAGTTCTTAGAACATCCAATTGCAGGGGCAGGTGTGGGTGTGTGGGTGGCAGCAAACCCTACACAGTTACCAAATTGTAGAAAGGTATCTACAGCAAGTACCAGCCTGCCTGCCTTTAGCAATCAGCAAGGCATCAGGGAGTGAACTTGAGAAAGCCACCACAAACCCCTACCACAGTCATCTTAAACTAGCAGAAATGCAGTAGCCCACATCCTTTGGAGCTAGCTTCACCAGCTCCCCAGTACGCAGACGGTAGTCACTAGCATGTCTTCAGGATTCCCATTGCTGCTGCTGATTTACACTTCATTATTTTGAAGTGCTCAAGCACTACCACAGAAGATTAAAAGACACTTGCTGGTTCCTTTTTTTTTTTTTTTTTTTTTTTTTTAAGGTATACGAGACGGTCAGTGACTGAATCACATTCATAGTGAAACTTTCTCTCTCCTCCACTCCTACATTGTAAATTACACTTAAATTCACAGTTTATGCTGTCAAAGTTTTGTCTAGGGGATCTCAGTACTCCTATTTGTCACAAGCAGGGGATATAGAAAGAAATCATAGTATCATTCACTCTCCTTCAGAATACAGTATTTTATAATACTATTATACAAGCTTCTAGCAACACAGTTGCAGCCAGCATAGTCACAGGTGCCAGTATGAGCCAAACGAGTTCTGCATTGTGTTCAGGGGAGACACTGCTATTATGCCTTGCAGCCTGAGGCAGCAGCAGAACTCTTTTGACAATAAAACTTACCAAGACTGGTTTCAAAGCCATCTGTTGCCACCGCAGACAGGGCAGTAAAGTTCTGTTAAAATAAGAATTGTACATTTTACTTGGGGAAATAAGAGTATGAAGAAACTCTCGCTATCCTTCCTCAAGGCTATTTTTCCAGACACACTGACAAGGCAATTATCTTGGAGAAGGAGGAGACACTGCAACAAAATCTTTTTAATATGAGTGGTTGGTGAGATGAAAGTAAGTAGTGCCAGAGACCTATATCCTACTCTGCTCATACAAAAACTTGAAGAGCAGAACTTAACCTTCTGTAACAAGCAGAATTAACAGTGACACAGATGGGCTTGTGGACTGAGAAGAATAAAGTCTCCTGCACACACAGTTCTGTTGATGATTGACAAGCTGTTCAGAAATTGTCTCCTATGGTTTTGGTTACTCTTTAGGCAGAAAGTAGTAAACATGTAAAGCAAATTGAGTATACCCACACAGTTGTTCTTTACCGGAACCATTAAGACCAGGAGATTCATTTTCACCAGCAATTATATGAAAATGGAACAGAATCAGAAGAGTAACAATGCATATACTGCAACTAGGAAAAGCCTCCAAATCACAAGAAAAAGCGGCGTAAGTCAGATCAGAGAGAGGTGACCTAGAAGTGACCTAAGTGATTGCCACAACGGATAAAGTTATGACACTTGTGATAATAAACTCTTCACAGTATCATCATGAGCACTGTAATAACAGAATTAGCAGAAATTAAGATGAGGGAAGAGTACAATTACATTCAGCCAGGGAAACATTTCAGGCTTCTACTCTAAAAACATTAATCAGAGAATACATCGAACGCCCAATGCTTCCATTTTTTCTAATGGCAACAAAAATCATTATTGATATCCAACAAGTATCCTTGCAGTAAACACAGCATAGTTATAAACTCTGGTACCAACAAGGTTTAGTTTCTTACCTTTACTGTTTTGTATTGTTACCACCTTCATTCTAAGAACAGCCGTCAAATACAAGTGCTGCATGACAACTGCAGCACCACATACTACCATGTTTTTGCTGTGAGTTTTTTCAGGTTTCAGCTCAACCAACATTCAGGCAGAATCTGAAGCTATCACTTAAAAAGTTGCTGTTATGGAAAGATGAATCAAAAGAAAAGTTTCCTTAATTCCCAATTCATACATTACATTGAAAGGTAGAAGAAAGGAAGATTTGTTTGCACATCCATGTTAACATAAGTGCCAAAGAAAATGTCCAGAAGGAAATAACTCTGTTGACATTGTAGCAGCTGTGTTTGCCAACCTAAATGTGATTCAGCCATCAAAACCCCGCAACTTAGACTAAAGAGGGAATCTTCAGTTCAAGTACTTGAAATTTAAGAGCTGGACTTGAAAGTGAGAAATCTAGAAACACAGATACATACACACCTCTTGGTTAGACAAGGAGTGAAGAGCTTGGGTAATATGCTATTCAATGACTTCAAAGGAAGGATTTTTCAAGTTGTTTAAACTGTGAAAAAAATTTAGAAGTGATGCACAGATGCACATAGGGAACCATACCTACAGCCTTCTTTCTATAACTTCTACAATTTCAGATGCTATTAGGCAGCCACTATATTTATGTCAGGCTGTCTTTACAGCCAGATACACAATTAGTAAATTTGGAGATCTAAGAGCTAGAAACTCATAACAATTCTCAATGCACTACTTCAGCTTAGGGCTTAGAGGTCAGTGAAAGTCACTTCTCACTCTTATTCCTCCCTCCTGTTGTACATAACAGGGATTCCTGTCAAGTCATGCTTATCAGTACTTATTTTCCACAGGAAAAGATTCAAGAGTCATGCCTAGAATAACCTTCATCCGAAGATTGTGAATCAATAGCAAAGAGGCATTGCAAAAATTGCCCAGCACCTGCCACATTGAAAGCGGCTCAACTCTATTTCTTTACTTTCATGGTTAGCATCACGGAGCACCCAGACACCAAAATAGGATTAAGTGCTGTTGTGCTTAGCACTACGCGCCAACACGTGGCTCCCATCCTAAGGAGCTTGCGCTGGGTCAGCCCCGTCCTGGCACCCCGGGCAGGCAGGGCAGTAGAGGCTGAGCTGCACCGGGCTGAATGACCAAATGCGTTTCTTGGTCTCAGCTAGCACTTAGAGTGCTCGCTGCTTTGATTAACAAGGCACATACCACAATTTCCACTGAATTTGTATTTAAAAAATAACTCTGCTCATTTAACACTTCTCAGTTGGAATACAGAAAAGAATTTGTGAAAGTTTTCTGTTTTCTCCCCCTGCTGAGGCTGTGCTCTGGTTGGTTGGGGTTTTTTTTGTTTTTTTTTTTTTTTCTAAATGTTTCAAGCAACTTGCAACAATGTGTCACAAGTTTTATGTTGACAGAGCTCCAAAACCACCACTCCAACTCTGTGCTAATTCATGTCATAACTCCATATATAATAGAATCTGCTATTTCTGAACATATGCACTACGTAAAAGTACCAAGCAGCTTGAAGAACTTTACATGAGCAACAAGCTAAAACATATTGAAAGGAGGAGTAGTTACGGATATCCTGCCTTCCAGGATCCGACCCACAGATGTGCTTTTCTTAGCTGTTAAGTTTCCAACTTCACCTAGATAGTCATATTCATTAGCACCAACACCCACGTCACTCAGCCTTTAAGACAGATAGCAAGTTTCTCTAAGGCAATTAGAAATTAATATCAAGGAAATACATTTTATGTTAGCAAAATAAGGACAAGTACCCACAACAGGACAAAACCTCCTTGCCCTTCAGATAAACAAGCAACTAAAGCAATTAGACATGTATTTTAAGGCACAACATTCAAGGATTTACACACTTGTACCACAAGTGACAGCTGCAGGGGACTAAAAACAGTGTCTGTCCCCCAAAGCATACTGCTTGAGCACAACCACAAATGCAGCAGACAGACACGAAAACCCAGCATCAAAGAGCAGAGCTAGGTAAATTCAGTAACAGAAACACATTAGTCCCCGTCTGGAGAGTTGTTTGCCACATCTCAGAATATCTGCATCCTATTATCTGAAACTTGATATAGGAAGAGGCAATTAGATTCTGCTAGAAGTTTCTTTGGCTACCTTAGCAGTGGTGTATTATCCCCTATCCTTTTATCAGCAACACTTTGCACCTTTGGGGAGTCAAATGTTTATATGACTGAAATAACTTGAGAATTACTTCAATAAGATCAAAATACACTGATATAGATACTGTGTTTCTTCTGACATAAAAGTGCCCCGTGACTGCGCAATCGCATACTCATTCTGCTGCCTTGTTTGTCACAGCATTTTCTTGAAATACACATTACAGCAAGTCAAATTTAAGTCTAAAACATAATAGCAATTTATATATGAACTACCTTTCAATAGGAAGGCTTTTCTCATTTTGTAGCTAAAGCACCGTTACAATTAGAAACTGTAAGACCCAAGACTACCAGGATAATGCCCTATTTCACTCTGCTTCCTACACAGCACGTAACCAGACCTACAGAATGCAACAAATGAAGACAAGGTTATTACATCGACACGCATCTGTTTATAATAGATACAGTTTGACCCAGACCAAATTCTTTACAACATAAACACAGCCCCTAAAAAATAAAAGCAAATAGGGTTTTGTGTAAAATACAGTATGTTTACGTTTACAAAAAGTAAATGAGCTAGCCACACATGCAGTGTTGCAAGAAGCAAACTCCAGCTGAGTCTCATCATCATTTCCTGTCCTTGGTGAACATGCTAGTGATTTCTGCCCAAAACCATTCAGTGCACACACAGGCACACTCGTACAAAAAGCGCATCTCCATTCCCTAAAATTCCCTCCACCTTTTCTGCGTGCAAACCCAGATATTATACAAAATGATGAAAGGACATAAATGGGCCTAACGTGGTATGTGGGGAGAGGGATATCAGAGTAAAGAAAAAGAAAATAAAGAAACATGAGTGCTACAGTTTTGAAAACTGACTAAGCTAAATAATTTCTACTGTGGCTTCTAATCTATTGGGAGTACAGACTATGGAGTGTTACTTGAGTTTTTTTAAAAAATAACCATTTTCAGTAATAAAAAAGCAAAGCTCATGGAAATTAAAACTGTTGTTACCCTTGGCTTTACAGAAAAAAACATCCATGAAAACACTTGCTTTAAATCCCCAAACTGGACTTACAAGCTCTGTTGAAATTGAGTGAAACATTCTGAACTCTATGATTAATCACTGAAAGTCAAGGGATGAAGCAACAACCAACTGTTCCCTGCATCCTTTTGAAGAAAGCGGCCAGAAACGCTGCTACCATCATTAGAGGCCTAGGACAAAAACGTACAGCAGGCAAATTACCTTACAAGGAAGAAAATTTATTAAAACATCCTTTTCTCTACCTATTCCAGACACCCTCATAGTAAAAATAAATCAGCAAGTGTCAGTGAAGAATACTTCACCGTCAGTGAACCGTACCAAACGGTTTTCAAGCAATGGAGCATTTAAATGCTCATACTGACAAATTTGTCCTCAAATGGAAGTTAAATCAACCTGGAAACTGAAGCAGCTAGATTTAATTAACCTATTTTCTTTAAGGTGTGGGCAAGAAGGAGAAAAAAAAAATAATGGTGACATTTTTTTATTTTACAGGAGCACAGAGAACCAGGGATTTAGGCGAGAGTGACGGCTTCGCACACAGTTGCACGCTAGCAGCCAGCCGGCCGGACCCCCCGCAGCGGGCAGCCGGCGGGGGAGCTGCCCTGCCCGGCGTTCCGCGGCCCGCCGGCACTTCGCTCCGCCTCGGTGCCGCACGGCGCACACCGGGCGCTAACCGAGCGACCGGCAGCTGCCGGCAGCACCCTCCCGGGGCAGGGAACGGTGCTGAAGTTGGCCGCCCCCGGGAACCGCCGCGCGGGGCTGCAGCAGCGGCGCCGGGCACCCCGCGGGCGGTGACCGGAGCGGGGCTCGGCGGGGCAGGCGGGGGCCGAGGCGCTGCGCCGCCAACAGCCTCCCGGCCAGCGGCCCCCGGGGCTCCCGTCGCGCCCGGGCCGGGAACGGCGCTTTTCCTGTGGTAAAAAGCCACTTTTCCCGCGTGGCGAGTTCGCCGGCGGCCGCCGCCGCGGACCCCCTCCCCTCCCCGGCGGCGGTTCAGCGAGGGACCACGACGGCCGCCGGCCCACCCGGGGGCCCCGCCCCGCCCCGCCGCTGCCCCGTCCCTACGGCGCGGCAGGGAAGCGGCCCCACGGCCGCCGGCCCTGCCCGGACACCCACCTGAGCTCCTCACCTGCCGCCGGCCGAGCTACCGCCCCCCGGGCGCCCCCGCCATGGCCCCCCGAGCAGCGGCGCCCCGCTGCCGGCAGGGCGGAGGGAGGAAGGAGACGGGCAGGAGCGGCGACCGCGACCGCACAGAGCCGCTCTACCTGCGCCGGCCCGGGCGGGGGCGCGCGGAGCGACACCTCTGCTCGCTTCGGCTTCTGGGGAGCGTCCGTCCACGAGCGGCACCGGGGGCGGAGCCGCCGCGCTCGACTGGCAGCGGCGCTGGCCAACGAGAAGCGCCCGCTCGCACCCCCGCTCCCGCGCCAAGAAGGCGCTGCTCCCGCCCGCCTCCCCGGCCGTTGGGGCGGGGGAAGGGGGTGTTTCCATGACGTCACGGGCAGCGCCCGGCGGACAGGTGGGGAGCGGTCCCTGAGGGGACGCGGGGACAGGAGCCCCGGGCTAAGCCGGAGCTGAGCCCGCGAGCCGCCCTTAAGCATCGGGGGCAGGGCAGGGCAGGGCGCCCGGGGGAGGGGGCGAGGCGCGGAGCTAATCCCACGCCGGCCCTGAGGCAGCCCCGGGGCCGGGGGAGCGGTGGCCCCCTCGGGAGCCCCGTCCTGAGGGCGCGGCCTGCCTCGTCGCCGGGGTGAGGGGCGGGCGGGCGGCCGCGGCAGGGGGGGCTTGTCGGGGCGTCGCCGCGCACCCAGCGGCCTGAGGGGACCGACGACCGGAGAGCGCTCCCCGCGCCCACCCTGCCTGCCGCCGCGGGGGGGCTCCTCCGGTGGGAGAGAAACCCCCTCCCGCCTCCCCCCGCCCCGCCCCGGCATCCTAAATTTAGCGCTTTCCTCCGAGTCTTATTTAAGAAGAAACAACTTGAATGACTAATTAGATCCAAGCCGTTAGAAGCGCTCTGGACTGCTTCCACGAACCCTTTAATGCGTGCGCTAAAGATTTCCAAAATGATTTCTGCTTGCAAGGATGTAGACGGGATGTGACCTGGCACCCGCTTCACGCCGTTTTTTGTTTCACAAAGTGCGATTTAATCCACACTCAGGAGAAAGGGCGAGGAGTGGGAAGAAAGACCCTGATTTCCCTACTCAGCCTCGTGTGCCCCAAACTGATCAGCTGCTTTTCGATTCTATTCAGAACTTGGTGCTTCCCTCAGCTGGAGCGATTATGGGAAACAGAAGCACTTTTCTTCATTTGTACTGTTGGCACTGCGTTAGAACAGAAGCACTTGGAAAAGCAAGCCCAAGTGCCATCCCAAAAGGTAGGGAGGGTGCTCATGGATGGGCACTTGTGGTAGCATAACCCGCGAGTAGTACCTTGCACTTTGAATGAAACCTTACAAGGACATGAAAGTACCACAAAGTTAACACATTTAGTAAGAATGTTATGCAGCAGAAGCTTCCCAAACGATATACACCAAAGCAACCCAAACACCTTCAATGCTACTTTCCGAGCTGGTCTCTGGGCTAAGACAGCAGAGAGGGCTTTTCTGTTGCCTCTGCTGCTCACTGTAGCTATACGGCCTGATGATATCTTGTGAAGATGCTGCCTACACAATGAAAACCTGAGCAATGATGTTTTGGTCAGCATCAAGCAACAAAGTCAATGAAAAGCAACAGAAGCAGTTTTAGTTTTGATTGTATTGTTTAATCTAGCTTCAAGTTGCTGCTGTATGGGAATCCAGGCATTGACAGAGTATTTATCAGCTTGCAAAAAAATGGAATTCAACAATAGCATATAGCGGTTCCTCAGATTTCAGGTTTTATAAGTTTGGGTTTATAAATAGAAGTTTTAGGGTGAAATTAGCACTGTCCTTTTAAAGAGCACAAGTGTTGAACTAAAGGCACCAAATAGCCTGCAACAGCAAACCAGTTAAGGAAAAATTAGGCAACTGGAATATGTTGATGTTACACATTTCTAGTGATCACATGATATAATAACATACTGTTAGGTAACAGTATGTTTCGTATGCATGTGCAGCCTATTCCAGCTCCCACTGAAGCCAAATACAGACCACCTCGTGATTTAGAAAGGAACTGGGTGTCTCCCCGAGGATGTATGATCTCCAGGCCCTGCAACAAAAAGGAAATTAACAGAACAAAAATAAAATTCTCTTTCAGTCCAAAATCTCCATCTTTAGTACTGGCCACTGAACTGTTTGAGGTTCCTGAAATACTTAGGACATTTACTGTTCATTACAGCAAAAAACAGGGACTGAGCACATCTCCAGGCTGTATTGAATTATTTCCCTGGAGTTACATCAGGAAGAAGTTTGAGCTTTCTATGGATTTAGGGCTTTGTTTCCTTTCCCTTTGTTCTGCCTTTCTGCTAAACAGAAATAATGAAAAGATATTGGAGTGCTTTCTTTTCTGGGGCTAAAGAAGAGTTTAGAAAGAAATTAATAGGCAGCCTTTTGAGACTAAGATCATTCTTTCTGTTAGAAAATCAACACACAGAGTAGTGAATCTGTTAACTGAGATGGCAAAATACAAGATGGTTGTACACATCAGAGTAAATGTATATGCAGAAAGCCTCTGTCTGAATATAGATTTCTGGTTTTCCTTCTTAACAGATTTGTCAACTCAAACCCATCTGGTTTATAATAGTAAAAGGAACGTGGTTAAGAGTGTTCCTCAGCACCATGCACTTAACCTTCAATTTATCCTTGGTCTTCAGTTTTTCTGTTCTGATTGATGGAGCTTCATGACATTGTAATCTTTCCAGAGCTATTAAGAAGAACTCCATTCTGCATAATTCAACAGGTATTTTTTAATTCAGTTTCCCTTTGATCTAATAGAATACAGATTTAAATTACATGGCCTGAATTAAAACTCTACCACTATGTGTGTCTTTTTAGCTTGCTCTTTCCTGTGGTTTTGTAAAGACTGTTCACAATTAAGTTCCCCAGTACTGCAATGAAAGGGATTGTCTTTTGATTTCCAGCTTTTTTTTTTCCTAATTATTAGGTGAAAATAATTACTGCATTTCTACTGAACTCACAGATGTGCAATGATGTTTCATGTTTAAGCAATCTTACTCTCATGTGAGTGAACAAACTTCCATACCATGTATACAGACCAGAGAAAGAAAGGCTGATTGTAAGATGTAAGTTATGTCCTGTGGTTTGAGCTGAACAACTAAGACAAGTAAGACTTGTGAAGAGCTTCTACATTTACAGCAGAGGAATATAAGTACCCTTGTGGCTGAGGTGTGAGCAGCAGGAGAGTTGTGTACATTGCAAAGTTATTGTATTAATCTGTCTTTCTCTTCTGATGACTGTGCACATATATATTCAGTCCTGGGCACTAGTTCCCTGTCTTGAAACTCAGCATCATCTTTCCTTGTGTACCAAAATAAATCTGTCCTTGATAGCTTTCCTCTTTCCTCCAGCCTTCCCCATCATGTTATTTCTGTCCTTCTGCCAGTTTGTTGTGGTTTGTTTTTTTTTTAATATTATTCTCAGACACTGCTGAGAAGCTTTCTATCCCATTGACAAATGTTGCTGCTGTCCTGTTGCATTTACAGGCTGGTATTATGCAAACTACTGGCACTACCTTTGCTGTGTTGTTCTTGCTGGTACTTCTGAATGCTTCCCTATCTCCCTAACCTGTCCAGGCTTTTTTTCACATGACCGTAGTCACTGTGTCTTCTTCATGGCTTGTCTGACTTCCCAGCCAGAATTAGCCTTGTTAAATTAGCTTTGGAGCCCTTCTGAATACATCTGAGGTACCAGGTTTACCTCTGAAGTGCCTCATGCTGTAAGGTCCATACGAAAGCATCTTACATGTGTTGCAAAATTCATTAATTGTTGTAAATACTTTTAGCAGTCTTGATTCTGCCCCTCATTTGTATGGTGATTGGAACTCTACAGTTGTGGGGGAAAGACATGCTGTCACATCAGCCTTTATTCTTCTGTTTACAAACCTCTTAACTGGCTATAGTTTACTTATTCAGATGAGGGCAGAGAAAGCAGGAGGTCTTAGTCTCTCTGTGTTGGCAAAGCAGATGTGTGGCCTGAGGTTAGTCAAAATGGGAAGGCAAAAACTGACAAGGAATGAACATCCACCAGCCTGGCACTCGGCAAGGAATTACCCCTGTGTACTGTACTACAGTGGAAAAAGCAAGCAAACATTCCATTCCGCATACCCAAATTGCTCTTCAAGAGAGTCCCTGTGCCAAATAGGCAAAAGAAGTTTGCTCTGGCCCAAGACTTACAAAGCTGGAGTAGGATAAACCAGGCAACAAACATTAACAAGACGCACAGATTCACTGTGGCTGCCATGACTGTGCGTAGTGTTTACCTGCTGGGTAACATGACACATGATAGCTTTACAGTCTCTTTCCACAGCATTGCTAATCCAACCTGGAAGGTGCCAGTGGACAGCAAAGAAATAGAGAAGGCATGTAACACCATTTCTTTTAAAAAACACACAAAGCTGACAACGCAGACTCTGAAGAACCCTGTCTTTTGTGTGTGTGTGTGTTTGTGCAGCACCTTCCACAACAAGACCTGTGGACTTGGAAGTAGCTGAATTCCTAACAGTAACATTCATTGCTAGTACTTTTCTTGCTGTTAATTTAATTTTCCATTTAGCTCCAGGGAAATGGAGAGGGCCCAGTTGTGTTTGGTCTAGCTCCCAGGCTTACTGCATTTGAGAGCCAGCTTGTGAATGTCAAGTGGTCACTGTGTGGTGAATGAGAAAATCTGACATCCAGACTGCTGGAGAAACAGGGAGTTAAGAATCACTAAGCTTCTGCTTCACACAGATGAGGACGTGCTTCAAGCAGTAATTTTAATACTGACTTGGAAATGAGAGGCAACTCCAAGGTTTTCAAGATAAAATTATTCTGATTTTTTTAAAATAGTAGCATTTTCCTTTAAGAAGAAAAGCTAAACAAACTGGCAATTGAAGATTCTGGATTTGTCAGTCTTCTGCTGGTTTCATACATGCCAGATGCTGTTTTATAACATTTATCCTCCCCCTCATTGGTGACTATTACTCATTCTTCCAAGTATTCTAGGATTTTAGTATTTATATAAAATGCAGTCAGATGGAAGAAAACAGTCCTATTTTTTCCATATTACTTAAGACAGAAAGTATCAGAGTACATAGAAATTTACCGTATTCAGAAAGCGTGTTTAGAGAGATGTGATACAGGCCTCTGCAGAATCTGGCATCCAGATGCAGTTCAACTGGCAGGCAGCAGTACAGCTATTAGGAAACAGCGTAATTCACTGCACTGTGGGCCAGATTATCCTTCCTACTCATGCAAGCCTGGTTATTCGGGTTGCTAGTGGGGGGTTCTCTCTGGAGTAGGAGAGACAGAAACCTCCTGTGGGGCACAAAGGATTAGCAGATACTCCACGCCCACAGGTGTTTTGTCTTTCTAAAGTCTTAGGTACTTGCAGATGGAAGACTTAACGTATTGACCATTGCAACTGAAGTTTCTACTTCACTGGGCTCTGGGTGAGGCACAGGCATACCTCTTTTGTTATTCTTTCTCTGTAACTACTGCACATAGCGTGGGGCACTTCAAGTCCAGAGGTTAGGCTCCTGCTCTCCTTTTCTCAGAGGAACTACACACAGATTCTTTAATCTTTGAAGATTCTCGTGTTTTCTGCAGTGAGACTAGCATCCCAATTTCTCTTGTTAGTGCTACCTTTGCTATTCGTTTCTTTTGAATGCGCACAATAGGAAAAATGTGGAAACATTAATGCACAAAAACTGCTGACGTCAAGTTATTTCATTCTTTCGGGACCATGAAAGCAAAAGCTAAGATAGGGCACTGAATATATATCTGGAAGGCCATGGGATAGATGCCTTTGTGTTTCACTTCAAAGTAAAAATAAATCATAATTGTTCAAACCTTGTAAATTATACCTACAAGGCACATTTCCTGCCAGCATGGACAAAGCTTTCCATTGTGTGAACTCCGTAAAGTTGCCAGTGCTTCATTGACTCAGCAAGGGTCAATAATGGCAGTAACGAGCATGACCCTGACAATGTCTGCAAGTCTAGCTACAGACATTAAACTTGTTAGCAAACAGATATTCCTCACTGGTGTCAGAAAGAAAGAAGAGAGGATCAGATCTCCTCACACTCACTTGAAAGTTAGGCTTCTGGCCTCCGACCAAAGAGCTGTTCCAGAGCCTTCCTGCTCCAGTGATCAGACAGTCTCCTAGCTCTCAGACTAGGCATAGTTTCAGCCAGTTTGGCCTATTGATACTTTGCACCCCCAGACCTGCACCTCAGTAAAAAACTAATGTACCAGACCCATCCACTGCCACAGCTCTTAGCTACATGTACTTAGATAAGAACTTCACTAGAGGAGAGTAGAAAGCATGCCTGTTGCTGGTGTAATTAACTGTTCATTTTGCATCAGGAGATTTCCAACAGAGGAACTGTTCTGTCTGACTGCCAAGTTGCAGCAGGGAAAAGCTAAGCTAGGTGGGTTGAGTTCTGCTGATGTACAGTAGTAGCCTCTCCTCTTTCTGTACCACAGCCATTAGTGTCATGGCCTGAGTTTTGAAACAATTCAGAAGCATACTAGTATGGCTTACTTTCCATTTTCAATGCTGCCAGCAGACCTTATTTGACAGAAAAATATATCTTCCCACACATCATAACCCTGACTCCATACAAAACAAGTCAGTAAGTCCAGACAGATTTGCTTTTTTTTTTTTTTTCCTATTTTTTTGCCAGAGGCTAGCAATGGTTCCAGGCAGAAGGGATGTCCAAGAAATTAAATCTTTGCCTTTATTCAAAGTAATGTTACAGTTCCAGGCAGCTGCATTGGACCAGATCTAGAGCTGTTGAAATCAATGGAAAAATCATCCTTCAAGTTCAACACGCTTTGGGGTCAGGTGCCTCGCCTAACAGTTCAAAATGTTGAGTGGCTGGAATTTTCCCTTGCATCTCAAGACATTGACAAGAATCCAGGCAGCTGTTGGCAGGACAACCACATCCCTCCACTGTTGCCCTGTGATAACTGAGGCAAGACAGGCTACCTAGTCTATTGCTCAATGCACCCTTTCACACTTGCTGTTTTTCTGCGGGTTTACTGCTGAGGAATGGCTCTCTGTGGTTAAGAAAATTTTGACAATGCTAAAGCAACGAAAACCTTTAATTAAACTCAAAGGTGATTGCTGAGAAAGAAAAGAACAAAAGCATTTATGGCATTAGTGCACATTGACTGACTGACTGACAAAGTAAAATAGAGGAAAAGCAAACCTCCCATGCAGCCTGCCTTGGGCAAACACAGCTATAGAGGTCACTAGCAAAAGTCGTGAAAGGAAGTTTATTTACCTGTAGCCCAGGTATAGCCAGTTTATCACCGTCACCTCAGTCCAGTCAGTTGCTGATCAGGCAAGTAGTAACTCAGCACAAACTCAATTAACAGTGCCCCCAACCACGATGGAGGTGTGCAGCTGCCTTTCCACTTTCCTGCCTCCAGAAAAGGTGTGGAAAAGGGATGTCTGTACAAGGTTTTAAAGCCAGCCACTTTTAAAATCTCCTTTTGAATACAAATAGACACAGATTTACCAGCTGTTAAAATTTTTATTTTTATAAGCTGCTATTTTGTAATGGAAGTAAAAAACCCACCAAAACAACTGTTCAAATTTAAGCAAATACTAAAGCAAAAATTTTGAGGTCATTGGTCTGTACACATTTGTAGGAACCAAGAGCAAAGAGGTGTATTTTAAAGTAATTAAAAAGGGAAAGTCCTCCACTCGTAACCAAAGAAGAAAACTATTTGGCAGGGACATAGAGCTGTTTATGTACATTCATTTTCACCCTAGTTAGTACAATGGAATGGCAGGAAATAACTACCTTGTGGGGAATTCAGGGGTTTATCTTGCTTTTTAGAAGTAATAAAGGCAAAAGACTCCTGGAGACTTCTTTGAAAATATGAAATTAAATCACATTACATAACTGGAAGCTGGTGATATATGAATGTCTAGTAAGAACTAAAGTAAGAAGCAGCTGAATTCAGGAAACCCCAGCGTACAAAATGAAAAATGCACTTTGAATTAAATGGGCTTGTTTATCTGACCTCAAAGAGCTAAGGCAATGTGTTATGGCAAACATTTACTTTGCAAGGAGAAAATGAAAAACATAGTATTCACTCTTTAAAGTGGAACTCACGTTGATTTTAGGAATCATACAGGTTATAGAATTTTAGCTCAGTGCTGAGGTAAAGAATTAAATTTTTGTTAGAAAATGCATTTCTGAGGCAGCTGGAGGACTATTATAGGCTGAAAGCAAACAGTCATAACACTGGGAGAAAAGCAAGCAAATATGCCTTCCACGCACTGGCTTCGATAAACCAAAATAAAGACACTTGCTAATGGTAGAAAAAAACATTTATTTTCTAAGACATAAACATTATTTCAATATTAAAATAATGGCTGATGAAGAATGAGGGGTTGCAATTAATTCAGAGCCTTGAAACACTGTCAAGGAAAGTCTTTTTTGAAGAGGCTGTAAAGGAGCTTGAGAATCAGAGGTGAAAGGCAAAGTTATGTCATGAGTTAAAAATTAGCTGAGAGAGAGGCTATGAAGAGCTAGAATAAATTACTACCTCTTAAAATGGAAAAAAGGTTAATAGCAGGATGCCCCCAGGACCCTGGCTAGAGCCAGTGTTCTGTATATTATGCAGTCTTGGGAGGATGAATGGGCTGATAGTAAAATTGGCTTATGATACAGATTATTTGGGTTTGGCATAATTTGTGAGGATTATGAAGAATACCAGATGGATCTAATAAAGCTACTGTAAATGTTTGGAAGCAATATAATTGTAAATGAAATGCCAACAGAGAAAGTTCAATATAAGCCTTGTTGGAAGGAACATAGGCTGTGGCACACTTGGGTGCAGTGGGCTGTGAATGAACTGTAACCTCCAAGGACAGCTCTAAGCAGAACTGGCAAGAAGACCATTAAAAAAAATGCCAGTAAAACTGCCAGTGTGACTGCTGTCATCTCGAGATTCTTTGCAAGTATGATCTGACTTTGCTAAATAATTTCAACAAGAAAAGACCCATAAATGGTTGAGAGCCATATTCAAAAAAGTGAAGAAATAACTGGAGCAATTGGCAAAGATGCAGCAGAACCAGTTCCTCTTCCTCCTCTGTGAGGGAGATGCTATCTCATGGGGGAATTCCAGAGCTACCACAGCACAAGCTGTGCCAAAGGGTGTGGGTTGAGGGATTTCATTTACTTAGAGAAAAAAAAAAAAAAGAGAATGAATGCCTAACCTTGGCAGTGATTAAACTATTCCCAAGAAGATGCAGTGCTTTAATGCCTCTAGCTGATCCAGTATGTTTTATTAGTTGTATGCCAAAAAAACACCTTAATTCCTTTCAGTTATCCCAGAAAATGCTTCAGGCAGGTTATCCCACTTCATGCTTGCTTACTGAAGAGACAGGAACAGTAATGTTGGAGGGTTAGATTGTATTTTCTTCTTCTTTTAAGCAAAGCCTTTCTCTAAGGCTGAACGGAGTATCTGTGTCAAATGAACCAGTGTTTGCCAGTGGTTTGTTTTGGCAAGGAGAAGATAGACTTCAATCTTAATTGTAACCAATTTTTGTTTAAATTGTCCATTTTAGGCATCAAATCAATTTGTGGTGCTCAAGATGCAAATGCATGTTGACAGCTCACCCCAAGACATCTGCTGAGTGCTCAGCAGATGTTGAAAAGTGAATGAAGTATTAACATTCATAAGAAGAAAATGAAAGGTAATAAACAAAATAATATGATACTATGCAGTGTTCTTCTGGTCTTCACTTTGTCAGTTAACAAAAGGCTGCTCCAGAGCAGGTCTGAAACTTAAAGGCATTTTTCAAAGACGATACTGCTTTCATGTGCAGCTTTTTGCATTTCCACTCCCTCATTTCATCTACCTCTTTTCTCATTTGTTCCTTTACTAGACTCACATGTACCACAAGTGCAGATCCAAACATTCCCTCTACTATTTTACTTCTATTTTTCCCCCTTTTCCTCTCTCACCTCCTCAGGTGGTTATCCTGTCACTTCTGTATGTATTTGAGATTGAGAATAACCTGAATTTGAAAAGGACCTTGTTTAGCTGATCCATGCTAAAAATCTCTATGCCTTCAATTCTTGAAATCTCACACCTAAAAGAAAGAAAATGATCCTGATGTAACGAGCTGACACTTTCACAAATCATGACTGTCATCATAAAAGTTCCCCAGTGTCATTGTGAGGTGTACATTCAGTATACACTCCCAAAAAGAAGAACAGCAAAGTGACACAGACAACGTGGGGGGGAAAACGGAGTGTGCTGCTTGGGCTTCTGTGCTCTCAAAGTAGCTCAGGGAGAAGGTGCTCAGAAAGGTGGCTGTCATTTTCATCCAGCAAATGTAGGCTGAATGGCAATGACATCTTCAAACTGCCAGCTGAAAAGATCTGAGTCATTCAGGTGAGATTTCTGAATATAAATGGTAAAAAAAAATTCAGAGTAAGAAACTCCAGAGGGAAAGACGAGACAGTATTTCACAGGTAGCAGAACTAATGAAGTCTGATATCCTGCAGGTTTGTTTCTCTACATGTTTCCTACAAAGGTCCACTCAATAACCCCAGTCTTCCCTTCATCTTTTCCAGTACACTTACATGTCCCTAAGCTCTCCTACAGTAGTCTCACCTCACTCCCGGTACTCTTATTACCATGCAGGGACGAGGCAAGATGTGCTGTAGCTGAATTAGAGCTCTGCACCTGGTCAATTAGTAGCACAGACTAATGGGCCAGCCTGTTTTCACTCAAAAGAACAATGACTTGATTTTTCTTCCCTTTTCTGCATCATGAAGGAAACAATAGGCTTTTTCTACCTAACCACAGATTTTTTACGTGATTTACAGGAACTTTGCAAATTTGCCAAGTCTTCCTGAAGTCGGTCTGCAGGTTTATAGTTATTAGAACTAAATTGACGTATGGGTGAGCAAACAACTTGGCTGAGTAGGCATTGTTTCCTTAAGAAAAAAAGACTAAAAATAGTTTTCTCGTGTGAATGCTCAACACTCTGGGGCCTCTTTTCACAATGAATAAACTTAAGTAATTTTCAGTCATTTTAAAAAGAAGTAAAACCTAGCTATGTGATCCAGCTGAAATAACTTAGTAAATGGAAATTAGCTCCTAGAAATATAAAAGAAGAAAAAGGCAAGAGTCTCTAATGAAAGCTGGGTTGAAGCATTGCAAGTGTGGAACAGACTTTTGATAAAACACTGCCATCCTAGACACCAGATCCAGTCATTATTGTCTTTTTTAGCCTGTATGAAATACAGGTAAGCGAGGTTTAGTTTATATTAATCCATCCAAAACAATGACAGTCTCCTCCTGGTTAGGTGGGGGAGAATTAACTAGGTGGCCTGGAAACACTGCTTTCATGGGCTCCACGTGAGCCAGGTTAAGTCTGGAAGTAATACACCCATGTTCCTATGGGGATGTGCTCTAGGAGTTAGAGCTTATGAGAGTTTGGAGATCCTTGTACTGCAGAGTTGCCTACTATTAAATCTCTTGTATGTGCTGATGCCAAGTTTTACCAGTGTTTTCATTAACTTTGTTATTGTCTTGTCCGTCTTATCCTAACAGCTCCCTCACTCGGCAGGATTGTGACCCTGACTCTGGCCCAGAAACCTCAGGGTGGCCTTCATGGACCCATGCCAGGGAAGACAGAAATGACCAAGTTATTTCCAACTACATTCTTTCTTCCAGTAAAGCCCAGGTAGGATTCAGCAGTGTTTCTCCAGCCAGATATACTTTAAAATCTAGTTGTCCTCAAGCATTCACCCCAAGCCCTTTAATCCCAGTGCCAGCTAATGCAGTGGGTGAAGAATGTGGAAGACATCTGTCCTGCCTATCCTAAGTAAAAAAATGGCTTAAATTGTGAAAGCTAACAGGGACAGATAGTTGGATGTATGTGTGGCAGGGTGAAGGTCTGAAGCTGAACTTCTGAACTATCAAGCAGAAGCCTGCTACTTACTAATTGCAACTGGTACAGGCTGGTACTAGATTTTGTTAACACCTGGACTAAACAGAAGTGGCACATCCCAAATCCTGTAATTAATGAAGAGATGAGACAGAACCACCAATTACGAGACTGATCATGTGCATTGTGCTTCTGCACACTGGCTGTTCAGACTGGGGAAAATGGGGTCCTGGAATTCTGGAAAGAAGAGCTGGTGAAAAAATTAAGGGTTTCTGAAAAGATGTGGTCTCAATAAAAAGAAAAGATGTGGTCTCAATAAAAAGAAGATTGCCTGGAAAAAGGAAGATGAACGTTCTTGGCTAGAGGAAAGGTCCTGAAAGTAGGGTAAGATCCTAGAGACCAGAGGGCTGCATGTAGGTGAGTGCCAGGGGATGGCCTTCCTGGATGGACAGTGATGGCCCTGCTGAGAAAGGAAGTTGAGACCTGGTGGATGTAACACTGGGGTGGTAGTGGGCGTGAGTGAGTGTGTGAAGTAATTAAGAAGGATAAAAGTTCTAACCTTGTTGGTTGACAAGTAACCCCCAGTTCCCAGATCCACTGTCATTTACTCTGTCTTGTCCATGACACTGCCTTTTTTAGGGTAGTCTGCATTTCCTGGGCTAGAGAAGGTGTTGGCCATGTGACTTTTTTGTACACTTCTTTGGTTTTGTGATACAAAAGATTAAAAAGAACATTGTCATACAATTACTCTTTTCCTCCAAAGATTTCTTGGCTGATCCAAAAGCGACCTTTCAGTGGGAGAGCAACATTGATGCTTTTGACCAGGAAAGTAGGCACCTGAATAAGGATAATGTGGTATAAAAGGTAAACACTGGTCTGGTTCAAAAAACTGCAGGTATTCTAAATATTTGTGCATGGGAAGGGCCTCTTCCAGATGTAATAAGAGCTAATATGGAAACTCAGCAATATTAAGAAGTCTACAAACTGTTAAAATGTGTGCAATTAAAAACAGTTTATCAGGAATACAATAGATTTACAATGCAACAAAATCTATTAGTGTGTGGCCAAGTCATAGTCGTACTTTTCAAACAAATTGCCCACATCTAACAGTGACACGCCTTTGAGTGACTAAGCTCAAGTGTTTTTCGTGGTGTGAAGCGAACCACTGGAGATTTGGCATGACATCTTACATCCTACTGTGTGTTAAGCTCATCTAGAGAATAAGCACTAGTCTTGTATTAGCAACCTGCTTCTCCTTTCTCCTCTGTCTCCACAATAAATTCTTGACAATTCTTTCTGATGGTCAGATATTTGTTGCATGAGCATGTTAAGCTGTCCATGTGGACATAGCCTTTTGTGACTGTTTTCAACAAAGTTGTGTAAGCAGAGCTGAGAAAAGTTGGAGATCTCTAGTTCCTTGGTTACAAAGAGCCACTTTCTTTGGCAGCACAATACTTTGTGGCAGCTCAGGGCAAGCATTTCCTTCTGACAGCACTCCAGAGATGTAATCATAAAAGTTGCAAACCATTATCTTCTCAGAGAGTTTCTGAAACTTACTGGTAAGGGGAGCAAGACAAAGTAGCAAGGATTCTGGCTGTGGTCTAAGTCTTGCGAGGAAAAGGAGGGTGTCACTAATTTGGCAGGCCATTTCCATTTCTCATTTTACTGCTAGATCTTCATATTCCTAGATTAGGACAATAATAAATAATGGTCATCTTATTTTCTGCAGAGTAAACTTGTGCCTTTTTAAATGTTTTGGACCATTTTTACCGACTGCCCGTTGCCTGTCTACAAATAATGTTGTTGTAGCATCTTTCAGCTTGGTGAAATGAATATCGTACAATGCCTTTGGTCTGCTCTCTGAAATTGGGCTTTCCAGCTGCCAGTAGGCACAGCGCTTCTTCCTTTTACACATCCTGTAAAGTTCCACGATACTTTATATCAGATCACGTACGTGAATAACGTGGATCCTGGAAGGCTGAGGGTAATTATCCCAAGTCTTTTCACTTTGTCATATCCCACCACTTTCTTGGAGACTCAAAGAAATATTATTGCTGTTGCCATTTGTCTTAGGACTTCTGTAAAGCTCAAGTTTTGTAAGAACATAATACTGAACTACAAAAGGTTACACGGTTACCTTGACAAAGGGAACAGCAATCAGATCTATTGCAAATGCTATTCTTGGAAGTAAGTAACAGATCTAGACTTAGTCTCTGGTTAGTACAAACTCTGAACTAGGCATGCCGCCAAGTGAAAAAAATCTCTATTCACCGAGGAAGTGGCTAATAACTCTATGGTGGACTGCTAGTAACTTTTACACAAGCACTGTACGAGTGGAATCTGGTTTATTGCATAATAGCAGTTCTTTCAAGGTCACAGCTTGATAAGGCCTATTCACATTTGCAGAACACCCACACTAAGCACATCAGAAAGCCAAGAGTAGGAGAAGGTGCTAAGCACCACACTTCGGGTAAGTTCTGCTTATATCAGCTGGCTGTGTAGCAACTTCTGCTTCTAATTCGTACAGATCGCTGCACTGAAAGAGAGAACCACTGCTGACAGAAGCACACATGCACTTCAGAGCTCGGGCTCTTCCATTTGCTGCAGTTATTGGGCAGCTGTTCCCTGGCTAGGAAACACTATTTTTTTCCATGCTAAAATGTCAAGCTACTGTGGAAGTTTGTGCCTGCCTCTCTACTCATTGTGGACGAGGGGTCTGATACAAAAGCAGAGCTATGGCAATTGGGACTGAAGAGGGAAAAAACATATTCTGTTAGGAGTAAAGCCAGTTAAGCCTGATGTCTTACAAATGTATTTTCTGTGTCCTGAGCACTAATCCATATATGTAATCCAACTCTCACCTATGTTTCTTGCAACACCACAATTGCCATGTCCCCAATCTCCACCTCTGCTAAATCCTCCTCACCTCAAGCTCCTCTTACAGTCCCTTGATCTGTTCATACAACATCCAAAGACCTACTTATGTCCCTTGTTTACAGCCTTCAGGCTTCCTGCTGAGCACAAGCAAGCACAGGGTATGAAGAGCTACAGGCACAGTCACTGGTTAACCAGCTGCTGTCAGAGAGAAATCTCAGCTGAGTTCCCCCTGCTGCTTCCTCTTTCTTGCCCCCATCCAACCACCTGTCAGGTCTTCACTCCTCAGAGATCTCTGCCCAGCAACATGTTCAAAACTCTTTGACAGAGACTTTGTTTCCTTAAGACACAAAAGTGAAAAAGAAAAAAACAAACCAACATGCTCTTTCTTTCCCTCTCTAAGAAGAATAATCCACTAAGAGTGTGCACACTTAGCATCCTTATACACTGGAGAGGGAGAACCGACAGCAGTGAGAACCTGGCCAAGCACTAGAGGTGCATGGTACTCCAAATAACAGAAGACCTAGAAATCTAGGGAAAAAACCTCAGGTTCAGCTCTGTTTTTCTTCTTAGCCAAGGCCAAAGCATCACTTACGCCCAGAGGTTTGCGTGAGATGCAAAGCATGAGTAGGACAACATTCCTGCTGCCAGCCTGGATTCCAGGGAGGATTGTGACTCTGCTGCAGCACCACCACTGCTCTGCAGTAGGAGAGGTGTGGGGTGACATCCAAACCATTACTCATGTCCTTCTGTCTGCAGACAAGTGATGATGGCGGTCCCTGGCAGCTCTCCCGGGCCACTGAGCCCAGAAAGCTCATCATGTCTGAGTGGGGAAACTGTGCACTTCTGAAATTCTGAGTCTTCCCTACCTAGCCTCCCCTGAGCTGCAGATGTCATCTGAAAGGCCACAGACATCTCAACTCTACCAACATTAACAATTCTGAGCAAATTCTGGTCTTCCAGTATTCCTGTGGTCTACATCTGCATGATCAGTGGCAATGCAGGTGATAATTGGATCATTCATTGTAGGAAACCTGAGTTAGCTATGTAAAATAATCTTGACAGGATACTTCATTCAATAATAAATGAAAAATGAGTCTTGCTTCCCAACACTATCCTAATAATAGCCCTTACACTAGCAGCTCAGTAGGGCTTTGCACAAACACTTTTGTCCTGCTAATTTCAGGATAGAAGTAGTATAAGTGTGAAACTCAGCTGGCAACTGTGAAAACCAAGTACTAGTCCCAATCCCAGCCATCAGATGTACATCAAGGGTGGAACAGCACACACAATCTCATTGCTGGGAGAGATCACTAGCCATATTGCTAGTATCAGGGAGGAAGAAAATGCAATAAAGATGATTCATACTTATAATATTTTCCCATGTAAGCATGTGGGAGTACTCTTAGCCTTTCACCATAACCTAAATTTAAAGAAAAGAAACAACTTGTTTCCAGTTCAGTAACAGAAGCATATGCCATTTTATATTAGCCTGAGAAATGAGGGAGGACACAGTACAATGTAATTCACTTCTTTGATGCTCCATATTTTGCAAATTCATTCTATTTACATGCTATATTAAGCCATTTGAAGAGCTGCTGTAAGCCAGACGCAGCAAATAAATGAAAGTAGAAGAATGTGTTTGGAGGGTCATAAGAAGAAAAGGCCACATCTTATCAGACTTCTGACTAATAAATACAGCATAGCTATGATGAGATATTTCTAAACTGTCATAAAATCTTTTGACTTACAGAAAAACAGAAAAGATGAACAAGATTCTCAAGTGAAGATTGATATGAATAACTGGATTTAATGACCTGACTTTCTTAAATAGCAACAAACAAGTAGATAAGGTCTTGTTTCAAGACACATTTCTATCCATAGATAATACCCTAGGAAGCTAGCCCACCAAGGTATGATTTTCTCCACAAAATGATGTCTGAAGCAGATTTTAGGTGTCTCTTTCTTTATTGAGCACTGCCTATGATCTTTTGGAAGATGTCAAGGGAGCCCAACCAATCTACACAAACCAGAGATCTGGCTGTGAGAAGCTATAAACAGAAGCTGTGGTGTAGGAGACTCCTGGTACGAAGTTAGGGATGACTGGCAGGATGGGATTACAACTTCTAACAGCACCTTGAATATGGAACCTGTAACCTCTTTTTTTCTGAAGATATGTTGGCTTTTTTTAAAACAATACTCCAGAATTTAACCTGGGAAAAGAAGCAGCTGTGCTAGCAAGAAGAGGAAAAAAATAAAAGGATTCTTTCAATATTCCTCTCTGTCCATTGCTCAAGGGCATAAAATTACAAATCGTAAAGTGTCAGTCACAGCAATCATATTTCCTGGCCATTCAGATCTCTCTCTCTCATTCTTTCTCTCCCCCCTCCTCTTCCCCGTTGCCACTGCCCCCATCCCCTCCCCCCCCCCCCCCAACTCCATGTGAGTTGCAGCCAAGAGTGCAACTACAGAAACCTAAGTTTAGAACATTTGTTTCTGAGGATGTGCTGCTGTCAGAAGAACTCCACTGAAAGAACAGCTTAGAAGGACACATTTCTCCTTATACGATGTATTTTTGCCATTTTATACCTTATTACCAAATACAAGGGTTCAAGCTATTGCACATCTAGCAAGCTGGTGGAGATGAGCCAATTTTTACTGCTTGGAATCCTGGCTCTATTTCCACATTCCTGTCCACCCACTTGTTCTGTATTGTTCCACAAAACCACCTCATGCCTGGGTTATTTATTTTCAAATGTGTTACATTTCTCTCTAATTACCATGAGAGAGTAGATGGGCTTGCTAGTTCTATGTGAATTATGCTAATTGTAGCATCATCTAAATAATTTCAGAAAAAATTATCAGCTCTGAATAAAGAACACAGTGAATAAAGGAGTAAAACATGACCATGAAGTAAGTAGTCCTGATAACTCAGGAATGTGAGTCAAGTGTTTCAGAAATTTTGAAGATTTGGGAAAATCAGTTTCTGGCACTGTACAAAAAAAAATAAAATTAAAACACCCTCCAGGCTCCTTGCTAATACAGTTGAATGCAATTTGTTTCTTTATATAGCTTGCAGCATACAAAACTTTGCAGAGAGTCAGCTGATGAAAGAGATGACTCAGTGACTTAAAGAAGGAAAGAGGATTGGGTACACGTGGGGTAGCAGGTGTGATGCAGCAGTCCTTTGCTGTAGGATACTGCAAAAGTGCTAAACAAAGGAGCCTTAGGGTTTGTCTGCAAGGGGACACTCGGTAAGTTAAGCCAATTCATCTGACCATGGGAAATCAACATGCATTAAAGCCCCAAATGAGTGTCCTCATTTAGGATTAAAGTGGTCCTAATGTGACTAAAGTGGTCCTTAATCCTTAAGGGATTTAGTCCTTAGTGAAAGAGTGCTCTGAATTGATTCAAAGACATTTTGTAGGATGAAATCTTCACCATACAGGTTTCTCCCTTTTTAAGTTACAATAACTGACTTTTCTACTTCTTGACTCACCATAGCATTGCTGATTTTCCCCATGAAACACAGCCTTAATTTGAGATAAGAGCATTCGGAATAACAGGACAAAATGAGTCTTGGGCACACTGCAGCCAAACACTGTATTGGGAGCACTGAAAACTGCATCATATCATTGAGAGAACAGGTAAAACCAGAGCAAAAGCACTAACCAAACGTGCCCCGAGATAAAAATTTCCAGGCGAAAGCCCAGAGGTAGCCGCCCTAGACCAACAGCACGCACGCTACTGTTCCCAGAGTAAACCACCTCTGCTAACGTAAGAATCACCTCGCCTTTTAGCTGGGGTAAGAATTTCCAGCCAGGGCGGATTTGCCTTAGTTCAAGAAATTGTGTCATGTTCTTTAGCGTGGAAAATGGGGAGTAGGAGGTAGTTAGGGTTTTCCAGAAGTATCTCATCTACGTGTTCATAGGTCAGGGTTAGCTATAGAGCAGTTGTGATGCCCTTTCTGGGGAGAAAGCGGTGCCTGCCAGAGTCATTTCCCCACCTCATGATACAAAATATGCGATGGTACTTCTAGATGAGGAGAATTATGCTCCTCCCGATTTCCCCCTGCAAATCCATCTCTGCGAGGCCTAAGAAGATAAACCCAGAAGAAGGCAGGACATACTGATCTCCAGGGCATACCCGGCTTTCAGCCTTCTGCACTCGGCTTCAGGATGGGATGTCAGCACCAAATGCGTCAGCTTGTGCAGAGCAGTACCCATCTGCTAGAGTTTGGATGTAGCTCAGGTTAATTTTACACAGACCCAGCAGCTGTTCCAGACTAGCAGCTTCCTTATGGACAGGCAGCAAATTGAGATAAGCATAATTAAGTAGGAAAATGTCAATACCATCTCAGCTCCCAAGGACACTGGCAGCAGGGAGAGTATGAGGATTATTCCTGATACTTGCACACCTACTTCACTCTTGTTTTAAAATCTTGCATTGAGGAAGATAAAAAAAATATATATATATTTTCTAATGAGGAAAGCCAAAGATGAAGAAGAAACCATGCAGGTTGCATCAGTCTTTGAATCTTTTGTCATGCTTACCTAATCTTGTAACACGCACTCACCCGCAGTTTGCGACTGTCTATGGTCTACTTCTGCTATCAGTTACAGCAAATGTCCATTCTGACTTCTGCATAAGCTTAAGTGTGGGGAGAAATTTCCTCTCAGCTTCATTCATGTTGAAGAATTAGGCCCCAGGCTCTGCGGATCAGGTGTGCTGGCCTCCTCTAACAGATGCGTGCAGCAGAGTCCTGACAGTGCTCTTACTCTTATATCCATATATAATGACTTCTAAGTGAAAGATACTTGTGTGGCAAGCGCTGGGCTAATTTCAGTGGTGACACAGGCCAGATAAATGAACGGGGCTAGCACAATCTTGTCTCTGAATAGCAATAAATAGTTAAACACAGTTTGAAGTGCTGAGACCAACTACTACTGTCTGCTGAGTCCTAGGACAGACAGACAATCCAGGCCAAACACTGAAGAACAGATTCATTATGTGTAGGGGAATACAACATCTGCTGATATTTCCAGTGCACAGTGGGGCTTATCAACCACAAATGGCAGATTTGGGGGGATGCTCTGCATCTTGGCTGTCTTACATGATGTGGAATATCCCTGGACAAATCTAACCATACAAATATGGAAACTTCCTTCAGTCATGCTATAGCTTGCTGGTGTGACAATCAGGCCCAGAGGGATGTGAAACAACAGGTAGGAAGCTATATGTGTGTACGTGCCTGTGTATATGAGGAAGACACATAGAGGGAAGGAAAACAAACTTGATTTTCTCTGTATCGAGATAAATTTGTCTGGTCTAGCAGCAGTGAGACGGGAATCCTTATTGATGCACTTATCTGATCATCCCAGCAGCTGAAGCCCATCTGAAAAGAGTCTCTAGAAGAACAGACAGCGTGGTCTTTCCCTGGGGAGTTGTTGAGAAACTAGCTGTGTTTCTGCAAAGACAAAACAAGTGGACACAGCAGAGTGAAAATGCAGGAGATACAGATGAGGCTTGTGCTGCTGCAGCACTCCTTGCACCCAGATTAAGTCCACAGCCTGTGAAATCTAATGAGCTGGCATTAGCATTCAGCCCCTTTAAGGCACAGCTTCCTAATCCAGGTGTTCCGGAGGTGTGCAGTCTTACCTGCTCAAGGAGAGGGAGAGGGTGAAGAAGAGAAATGAAAATGGGATGTGAGGAAGGAGAATGCAGAAAGGACAGGCGGGAGGAAGAACAGCAAGTTTCATCTGTAAACTAAAGCCAGTGGAGATGATGCTGCTTCCTATGAATCTTTCTTTTTCTTAGTGGAATTAGGATGACAAAAGCCTATCTCTCATGGAAAAGGAAACGGGGCCCCCATTTTGTTTTAGAACATTTCAGCAAAAGGTAAAAGTAGTGTCATGTTTGTAAAGCTGGACTCCAACTGTCGACTTGGTACTTTCAGCATCAGTATCAAAGTGCAAATCCAAAGGGTACTAGTTAGAATGGCTAACCTCCTCTTTTATTTTTCTCAACAATAAGGTCTGCTTTCAGATTTTTTGGAGGAATCACTTTGATTTCTTGTTAATGCGCTGTTCACCAAACATGATCTCAACACAGATTTTAGACAGCATATTCTTTACAAACTAAATTCTTTCTTTTTTGCCTTTAGCTTTTTTTTTTTACTTAAAAAAAAATAATTCACAGAGCAAGCAGAGTATGACTTCTGCTGCTGAAGACACCTTGGAGTGTAGTCCACAAATATACAAGCTTTGCCCTTTGCAAGGGCACTCTGCCCAGTGCAGTGCAAAATCGCTCTAAGGAGGGCTCAGAATCTGGGTCAGAATCTTGCAACAAACAGCTTCAAGAATAAATCACAACGATTTTCATCTCATTATGGTTTTGATCATCCTTTAAGCAGCAAATGTCTGAAACACTTGTTCTGCAGAGGACATCCGTGAAGGTTAAGCAGAGCTATGTACATCCTGGACAATGAGTTTATGAGACACAGGAATGAAGACATTACCCTCTTTCTGAACTGCCTGTTATATGTCTGTGTCTAACCATTAATTGCTGTTGTCTAGAGGAAAGTGATTTACCTCAAGATGAATGTTACGGTCTGTGATCAGCAAGATATTGCTCAGTGTTAAATTATATTTTCAAGTTTATTTCTGCACTGCAAAACTTGCAGTATCACAGTCATACAATGCCAAAAAGGATTTCTTGTCATTTGGCTAAAGGGAAGTGAGTGCTCCCCAGTAAACAGCTTCAGTACTGAGTCCACTGACAGTACATTCAACACACAGGCCTTGTGCTGTTTGAATCGTACCTCAAACATAGTTAAATATACAGTCTTGCTCATGCAGCCTTCTTTTATTTGCCTGTAGTTCTAATAAGCTAAGCATTAATGCCGATGTTTAATGCTGCACTCACTCAATGTGAAATTTGGCACAATATTCCTCTCTCAGGACAGGCAGAGCCTGGCGTAACAACAGATTTCCAGCAATCAAGGAGAAAGATTATATGCTATCCTACTGCATTAGGCCTAGCTAATCCCACGAGCTTTCTGAACAATATGTGGAGGTGCAGCGGATCTTCTGCTGATGCTTTTATAATGCAGCTTTTTAGAAGAACTGAGTCCTGATGACAAGAGAACGGAGCGAAATCGATAGCACTGCTCCTGGTGCTGGGTGAAGCACTGGCTGTAACGCCTGCAGAGCCTCCCCCGGCATCTCCAGGCATCAGAGATGCTGCTCTGCCTCGGCCCCCGCACAGCCAGTTCCCTTCGAAAGGAGGGGCAGGATCCTGCTCTGCTCAGGCTGGAGAACGAAACAAATCAATACCCAGATCAATGTTCCCAGTCAGCCGCTACCACTCACCTGCATCTCCTCTCATGGAGGAGTTTGCTGAGGAGCCAAAGGTGCAAAGGTCTCTCAGCCTCTTTGTGTCACTCATGGCTGACCGAAGGCTGTGGGACATCACGCATGGATTGCTAACGGGCAGACTCGCCTGATGAATCACGGGGGAAGCGGTCAGTTCCTACAGGAACACTGCCCACGTCTCCAAGCCAGACTGTGCTACCTGGCTGTGACGCCTGACCTAGTGCTAAATGAGTAGAGGCATCCCAGCAAGTTTCTCAGCGGGAGAAATTGGCTGTCACACAGTACTCTGCTAATGCAGCTCATCTCTTTGATAGCAATTAGTCTGGAAACCTTTACAGCATGCTGCAGTGTGCAGCACAGGTACTCCTAACCCTTAGAGTGAAGAGCCGGAGCAAGCGCAGAGCAGAAGAGAATAGGAGGAGCACCCACTTCTGCTGTCACCCTGCAGTATGGAAACATTACTTCCTCGAGGAGTTTTTACTTGGTTGCTGAAGCATCCTTTTAACCAGGCCTTCTCCTAAGCACAAATTAAAAAAATAAACTGTTCAGAAAGGAAAATGCTGTTGTCAAGAAGCCAGTAAAGTGCCTGCCATGTGAGGCATGAGATTTTCTGTAAAACTCCATTTCCCGTTGAAATGAATCCCGTGCTTCAGATGTTCCTAGACATGTACTTATTATCAGAGGATAGAAACTGTCTATATATTTACATACAAGCAACATTTTGGCTATCACTGAACTGTGGGGCAATATTATTAAAAGGAACATAAACAGCTTGGGTAGTAATTTTCCCCACTCCATATTTCCAAAAGAACTTCAATCAAAAGATGACAGTATAGGACTATCAATTTCAGCAATGAAAGTTGCCTTCAAGAATTGCTATTATTTTATGAGTTTGCATGTAAGGCTTAGCTCAACGAGTTATTTAGTGCTACTAGAGATACTCTTTGCTCTGAAATTCCTCTGAAGGAAAGGGGATCATAGGTAATCTCTTTCTTCTATGTGAAAACAAAGTAAAGAAAATAAAGGATTCATATCTTTATGAACAAATAAGGTACAAAGCTCAAAACCATATGAAAAAGAGCATAATTGGCTTGGGCATTTTGGGAAGTGTGATTTCAATTGAGTAATTTAGAATTGTTTCAATGTACGTATATGTCCTCCTGTTTATATATGTTCTAATTACTAATGAAGTAACTACATAATTAATAATATGAAGCTTCTCCATAGTTTTCAGTTGTTACCTCTTGGTTATTGCACAGAATGAGACCACAGGCATGTGAAAATGCTCAGCTGAGGAGCTGATCAGAGTGAAGATTAGACCCCACTCCTGCAGCTGCTGCCTGTGGAGGCACAGGGCTTCGCTATTGTGATACTGCTTTTTGCTGTGAGATTACTTTTTTGAATTTTTATGGACTTTCAGCTGCACGAGTGCAAGATCAGTTAGCTTTTCAGAATGAAAAGAAAAAGGCTGGTGTAGACGGTATTCAAATGAGCAGAATCTAGGGAGGAAAACAAGCTATTAGTCAGTCACTCATAGGGCAGAATGCTGGATGGGCCAAACAATAAAGCAAAGCAAATAACATCCTAGTCCTGCTCCAACTCTTATTTTGTGTTTCTCCAGCATTATCATCTTTTTACGTCCCGGTGAATTTTCTGTAATCGTCTTCATTTCTCACACTTTCCACGGAAATTCCTCAGTCCTTTTAAATTGCACTTATTTTCCTCCTTCCTAAAGTCGCCTGCTTTACTTACAACTTAGTCTCCCTTCAGCACTGTGTCCCCAGTAAATGTCGTCAGGTCTGCCTCCCTAATTTCCGTGTGATCACTTCACCAGCTTTCCTTCCCCTTGACTATCTCCAGCCCTTTTGCTGTCTTCTTCCTGAGGAGTGGGAGTCTTGGGGACCTTTCTCCCATGAATTCTTTTCACTTTCCCCTCAGCCCCTTCCACGTTTCCCTTACTCCTTTCCGCAACTGAGATTTCATTCTTTTATTTCAGTGCCTGTGCATTTCTCCATCTAAATGCTTGACACGGAGCACACCAACTCCCTCAATCATTGGTACTTTACTTTCCACACCCTCGCCAAATGTGAATTATGTAGCTGATTTTTCAGTGGCTTGAGGAAACCTTGGTGACATTGCAGCTTGGTCAGGTGTGCCAAAGCCCACTTTCAGTAACTGGCAGCAAGGGCAGACACAGGCAACCAGTGTCAGTAGGCAGCAAGAGAGAATAGCTCCTTGCATTGCCAGGCAGTTGGTTAGTGCTACAGGATGGTCTGTAGTGACTGAGGAAGAGAATGCCATTTCTACAATACAAGCTTTTGTGCATGTATGTGTTGTTGTTTAATGGCCGTTATTGTTGAAAACATTGGTAGAAAATTAGATGTAAGCAACAAAGCATTTGAGGACCAAACATCATGCATTTCCAGTTCCCACTGTTAACTGATGTAGTGCCCTATTCCTTCCCTCAAGGGCTTGCTGATTTCTTGTCCCCACTCTTTTCACCGTGACAAGCTGAAGAGCAAGCTTAATTTTAGCTTGACTTTATTTACTTTCCTGTTTTGTTCTCAAATTTCTTTAAACTTCATTTTTCATTCCTTTTAGTATGACATAACGATGCCCAGCTCCATTACAGAGGAGGCTATTGGCTCTGTTGGCATGTGGTGACAGCAGATGAAGCTTGCATGACTTCTCTAACTGCCTGGGAGAGAAATCTGCTTTACGACAGCTGCTCCCAGGCCTGGGCACAGTGAAGGCAGGTCCTGCTGGATCTGCAGCACCTCAGGCACTGCAGCTGCCGAGAAGCTCTCCTGGTTTCCAGAAACCCCCTGGGTGCTCTTAGCTATGATGAGGTGTGCTTGGTCTCTGCAGCCACACACAGCCAGTTAGGATGTGGGAACAGCCTGTCTGCCTTTCCTCTCCTTTCCCAGTCCCTGGAGGTGGAGGAAGGCTTGTATTACGTGGTTATGTTCCCTTTCTGCCTGTCAAGTGCCTTACCTGTATGTCCTTCTGTCTGAAGAGGCAGATCTGAAAACATTGCCTTGTGGCAAGGCTGGGCAGGGACATGAAACCGGCTGCCCCTTGTGCTTTTCTGCAGGATTTGAGTTCAGATTACTGGTCCACTTTGGATTCATGGACATTCTGTCTTTGCCCTCTCTGCTCTGAAGATCATGCACTCTACCTGCATCTAAATACTCTCCGTTTTGCCCATCTTAGGCCCAAATTCTTTCCTCTCTCCCCACTGCTTTTCAGCAGCCTACATTTATGCTGTGCCTTACATTTATGCATCATTTGTGTCACTGTAAAACAGAAAAGAATCAAGGCTTACAATTGTAAACAAGAAATCCCCAGAGACAGAATAGCATTCATACCCACTGATTTTTTTTCCTGTAAGTAAAAGATAATTGAAAAAGTCTAATTGAAATTGATCCTGATTTTCTGAAACATTGAATCATGCTGTCCTACATCAAAATTATAGCAGCTATTCATGTAACAACCATGAGATAGATGAGAAAAAATTTGGTTGTCAAAACAGCCAAGAAATATTATCAATACTGTTTTGCTGGCTCAGGAAACAATAGCAGTCTTTGAGCTGCAGAGTGGTATATTCTTATTCAGATAGGTGGCTTGCAGAAATCCAAGAAATCTGTTCTGCTGTTACCAGAATGGATGTCACAAAAGCTAAATCTCAGTGTGGCACTAGCAGTGTTAGCAGCCTAGGAGAGGACTCACTGCTGCCTTGATAGAAATAAAGAGATCATCAACAAGTCCAGACAGGGCTGCAGAAAGGACTAATGAGAATTACATAGGTTTTGTGCATAGAGGTGAGGACAGAGGAGAAGCAGAAGGAAACAACTCAACCCCCCAGTCCCAAAATTGAGTCAACCCTAAGCAAAACTATAAAAGCCATGAAGGAGCAAAATTTAGAATGTTTCTTTTTCTACTATGACGAAAAAAGAAAAGTATAAAAGGCAATCGTTTTAGAAAGATACTGGGCAACATAATTAGCTAGGAGACATGCCTCTAGTTTAAATTATATATGAGCATTAGTATACAATAAACATTCTGCAAAATGTATTTTTAAAATGAAAAACATGAGTGCAAGAACAGTGCTGTAATCTTAAATGCTTTTAGACCTGCTGCCCTAAACTAGCTGTCAATGCGTATTAGTTTAAATATTCAAAAAGTTGTCATTCACTGAAATGTGCCAAAGTAGAGCTTGCCTTCCCATAAATGATAACATTTAATACTGTTAATGAAGTCATGTTCTGCTAATGCATTCAATATTTTTCTTGGAGCAAGAACCACAGCTTTCAGGATTTCAGCCTACAGTTGTGGTGCCATCCTTTTTGATTTTCATAGTGGCTTCTAAATTGTAGAGTAGCCATTAAATTTAACAGCAATGAGAGTTTAGAAAGATAGTGATACTGTATGCTGGAGATGATTACTAAAGCCTTTGTTACTTGAGTGCTTAGAAATAGAGAAGCACTGTAATGTCTAAATCCCATAAAAGCTGATTATTTTCCTCCTGAGCTTCAGACACAGATCGAGAAAATGCATATGAATAGTAGGAAAGGAGCTGCAAAAACAGGATTGCTGAAAACATTGTCCTTGGGCTAGATATCTTTATCCAACATCCTATTTAACTGTTCTGGATTGCTAGGGACAATTACTTAAAAAAAATAAAAATCACTCAGTGCACTGAATCTGTAATTATTGTTGTAGGAACTTACATGGTACAGACTTTTAACCTCTTGTTATCTGTACATAAACTGTGAAGCAATGAGAGAATATAGAACATACACACACACACACATATATATATATATATATGAGGTAGTCATCAATGAGCAAACAGCAGAGCAATAGACAAGGCTTTGTTCAGAAAGAATAGACAAACTACTTTTCCAGAAGGAGCTGGAGGGTGTGTGTGTGTGTGTGTGTGTGTGTTCATCATCCTTTCACTGTAGACAAGCTCCTTCCGAATAGAGTATTTAATGCTGGATAAATGAAAGATGAAGAGTTGATCCCTCCAGGACATAAAACTGGGATTCCGGGTAAAGCATGTCTATGTCTTTTTAACCAAAGCTGTTGCTTCAGTCATTAAATTTGCTCTTCTCATTAAGGTAACTGCAGCAAAACATTCTCTTCTTCTTAATTACTGGACTGCCTCTCCTGTGTCTTCTGTAACATGGAATTCAAAGAAGGAATAGCAATAGTGGCCTCTGAGCTTTTCGGAGGCAAGCTTTGAAACTAAAGAGAAATAATCCAGGAAAGGACATACCATCAAAATGCAATCAAAGCAAAACAACTGAAGTCCAGAGCTGAAAAACAAAATCACAGACCTTCAGAGCTGATGTACATATACACCAGCCTTGCAAGCCCCTACTGAGATGCTTTAATACAGCGGTCTACACACAACTTTCCCAGCTAATATAACGCCTAGAAGAGGTTTCTCATTTTGATCATGGTGACAGGGGACTAAAACCAAGGCCAATACGGAGAGTAAATCCACTCCAAGTTTGGATGTAGGAGCCAAACTTCAGGCAGACATGTGTGAGACATATGGCCACATTAATTTCTACTTGACACCTGCAATTTTTTAAGACCTTGGTTTTCCTGAGACTAACAAGAAATGAACAGTTAAGCTCATGCCTCTGGCATGCTTTTTGTACACCCAGTGTGGACTTACTGCATTTTCTGTGATTAGACACCTATTGGCAGGTTCACACTCTCATATATCCATTAAAGTGTAAGAGAAAAAACCTAGCATTTCTGAACTAACCGAAGTCTATTCAATACTTACAAATTGCTTGTAGCACTAATTGCTACAAAGTTTGGCAAGACAGAAAGACTCCACCTCCTTGCACATTTCAAACAAATGCATATTTGCCCACAGTTAGAAAGTTAAAGCATTTAATTTTACAATTGTGAGTGGATACCACTCCTAGAGGAGTGAAAACTCTGCTTCTATTAATCAAATAAAACCTCTGCACCACTTTAAACTTGCAAAGAAACAGTTTCAGAGACAGGCGTGAGAGCCTGCAAACTCAGACTGGTTCTACCTCCTGAAAATACACCTTTACTGAAAAAGAAGGGCTTAGGCAACAAAATAACAGGCATTCCTTTAAAAGGTGGCTTCACAACAAGGGAGAAGGTCTCCTTCCTCTGTGGCTGGAAAGAAACGGTACGTATGAACAAGTCACAGGAGAAAGAGAAAGCACTACCCATATGGACCACATCCACAGCTATAGAAAGAGTGGTCAGAGTTCACTTGCTCCTCTCTTTCCTCTTCCACCCTCCATGTGTGTGAGAGACAAGGGTCTCAGTTAAACAAAAAAAAAAAATGAACAAGCTATTGAGTTCATGTAGGAACTCCCTTAAAAATAGCTTTAAAACAAGCGTCTGCTAGCTGAAGGTTCTAGTAGTCACCACAGCCATGTATTTGATTCTCTGGAGACACGTGGCTGTAACAGCTGAAGACAGCAAAAGAAAGCAGGGTGGGTCAACAGAGGATCAAGCATTTTAGAATTTCATTAGTATTTTCTTGTTCTAATAAGAAACTTCCAAATTAAGGATTCTCACTGTGCAGGTATAAAGCTTTTGTTTAGGCTTATGCACCTGTGCTACTGAAAGTTAAGAAAATTTCCTCTGAAACCTCTTGATGTTGAGTGCTGTCATAAAATGCACACTTGATATTTACTACTGTTTTCAGTGAAGTTACAAGTTCTCAAATTACATTAGGTCCATAAATGAAAAGAAGGTGAGCATATGATGCACCAATAAATTGAACTTCTGCAGATAAAGTAATAAGAAATACCTACCCAATATTTGAAGTCACTCAAAGTCACCTTCAAGCAGTCAGAGAAATAGCAAAAAAAGCAAAGCCCTTGTGATTATATTGTTCTGTTCTTCTCCCATGAGGAAGGGACTAGCTGGGACATTCAAATGACCCTCTCAAATAAAACCTACTACTTCTTGCAAAACAAACAAACAACCCAGAAAAACTCATCCCGCTGAACTTAGAAGATCTTCCAGAAAATGAAGAGCCCAACTCTTCTGGTAAAACAAACAAGAGTGATTGGATTGCCCAAGAAAGACCTGAAGAATTCAAGAGACTAGCTTGTTCCAGAGAGCATCCTGTGCTGCACTTTAAAGAAGAACCAAAATCTGTAACCCTAAGGTTAGAAAGAAAGGATGTTTGGAAATTGTAACACAGTAGAAAGGAAATCACACCCACCTTGCAAGATCAGTGGAGACTGTCCCCCTGTTTGAAGAAGTCAAACATGCCCAAGATCTGGTGGAGGTTACTGCTGTAGCTATGCAGGAAAAGGAGCTGCAGTGAGGGGCAGCAGAGGCACTAATGGTGACGGGCAGTGGGAAGGTCAAGATTAAAGATAACTCTGGGTGGCAAGACATCTCTCAGCACACTAGCCCAAACTGGAAACTCTCCCAGACTGAACCCCTGCATCACAGTGGACAAACTGGTAACAGTTTCTGTCTCTTCCTCCATCCCCTTTTGTAACCACAGTAGGAGTGGGCATAGACTGGCCGTGATTAGATCACAAAAACGGGACTGGGAAGGGCTTCCCAGAGCCATAGCAGAACCCCAGCTGCCAGGCACCAAACGGTTGTGGCTGCACGGTTTGTGATGGTGCTGTCTCTGGGCTGCGGTGTGAAACCCTTGGAGGGCACTACCCCAGCTCACTGCAGGCAGCGGGCGAAGCCTTTGCTTGTGACTTCCCTCTCCTGCTCTCCTGGTGAGAGCATCAGTGCTATGTATGACACCGATTTGCCTGGTATGAGAAAAACAAACCCAACTGCTTTACCAAAGGAATATTTTTCTTAAAATCTTGAAATAATGAAAAAAGGTTATAGGAAACTATTTCCTGGGAGAAAAACATCAATTTGCTACCTGATCAGTCTGAGCATCAGGCTGCACTATCTAGAAAATGAAAATTGGTGTTAAAGAGCCAGACAGTTAAGAGAGCCAGACAGATGGCACTGTAGCAGATGTGGATTCACTGGGCTTTGGATCTTTTTATCTTAACTTGTTGATGACTTCCTTGATAACTTGTCTTCCAACTGAATTCTGGATTGGCACAGAGCAGCTCAGAGAACTATCATAGAAAATAATCTGTAATGTAAATGTAATTTAGGCCATGCTCTCCATCAATGCTTTTCGTCTATCCTGGCTAAGGAACAAAGGCTGTTTTTCATGCTGACTCTACTGCGTGACTACTCTCTGCTGTTCTAGAGCCCTTCTTGTGTCCCTTTTGTCTATATTATATTCACCATAGCTACTGGCCTGTGCTTTTCAGGTAAGGTCTGAAACTGGAGCAAAATTTAAACCTATGCCATCAACTGCAGTGTAACTCAAGCATATTGCATAAGTGGGGATGTTAGGCTCTAGTGTTACAGAAGGATCAGAGCTTACAGCCCTGCAAAACATCATTTGATATGTGCACTGAGTAAACATCACACCATTTCTCAGCTGGCTGATTTGCTAATGTGGAACATATATCACTAAAATCAGTGGAGGGAGTACAGACTGCTGGAGCCAGGTAGCCTCAATTGGATGACTTCACAGAACTGAAGCAAAATTAAAGGCATCCAACCAAAGGGATATTCACTGAACACACACAGAGTTGCCAAACCTTCAGCTGAAGGTAGGCAAGTTTGGTTTTTGTTGCTTCTAGGTTTCCACTGCTTTTGCTTTCATACTGCAATACCTGGCTCACCAGGTTAAAGCACAGGCACAGTCTTTGTAACTGCTGAACACGTAATGAGAATATGTAATATTTCATGCAGTACTAACCTTGTTTCACTTCTGCCTTGTTTCCCCTTTCTTTGCTTCATTTGTGCCATCTTGATTTCTATCCTGTAACCCTGTTCATCTGTAGAAGACTCTCTATATTATTGACAGATTTTCTGGTGTGGCAGTACCTTTCAACTACAAAGCTCTTCCCTTCGATTGCTTCTTTCTATGCAGGGTTTCTTTCTGATGTGTCCTTGCACGGTAGAAAAGAGAGATGTCATCTAAGAGAATACAGAGTGACAGCAAACACACATATGAGCGAAATTTTTAATGTCTGATCACATTGGGCCTGGTAAGAGTTAGGCACTGAAAAACAAGCTTAACTTGCAACATCCATGTAGACCACGGATTGATATGAAGAAAGGCAACAGGGTAATTTGAAGAGTTGCAAAGGCTTTGTGCTCGGGCATGTGCCAGGAAATCCATACTGATAGTTAAATTAACATTGATATCCCCACAAGCAATGTCCCAGGTAAGTAAAATTCTGACTCAGTGTTGCAAATGTTAGATTTCCTAGGACCGTAAGTAGTAACAATGCTGGTATTCAGTTATAATTGCATTATAAAACTTACCATGGTTTGCAGAGTAATTTGAGTTTATCATCAAACGCCATCCATAAAACATATTTAAAGTGCATTTTTACTAACAAAGGTCATCGTGTTCCTACCTAACTGCAAGTGGAAAAACTACATTACAGTCTGTATATCCATCTCGAGTACAATACTTCAACTGATGGTATCAGTGAGCTCCACAGTAGGAACAAAGCCAGAGTATGCATTAGAGATTGCCACTTTTGATTAAGATTCTTTGAGTAGTCAGAAAGAAACATTTTGCTTTCTAAATAATCTTATACCATTTGAATAGGTTGAAATTTAACAGAGGCTATTTCAAACTTGGGCTAGCCTGATAAAATATGAAACGTTAATTAGTTTAAGAATTCAGAAGACCTTAAATTTATTGCAGACATATAAATGCATTCAGCTGTACTAATCACCTCCGGCGCTTTTTGCTGGGCACTTGCAGTAAAACTGCTTTTTGTACAAATGAACTTTGTCTTTCAGACAGTCCCAGGTTTGCTCAAACTTACCTTCCAGTGCACGTCATTTTTTCCTCCAGCTTTTTAGTACATGTGCTCCCCCTCCTGTTCATTTACTGTAAGCAATAACCGGCTCCGCGCCAGTTAGAGTAGTTTCTCAGCACTTCCCATGATTGCTTTTTGGAAGCCTGTTCTGAGGCTCATAAGACTGTTTCTCAGGTATCCATATGAAGGACACAGTCCTTGTCTAATACATAAGAATATCTGGGTCCAAAACAGTGGTGTATACAAAATAGTTAAATAGAACATCAATGTGTGAGGGATAGCTTAAAAAAACCCATACCCTTTTCAGTGAATTTTAAAAAAAATATTTTAACCTACGGAAAAGGCAATGAAATAAGTAAAGTAATTACCTGGAAACTTTAAAAAATAGTCTACTACAGAGTTAAGAGATGTGTAAATTAAAGAGTACATTTGAACAGTGAAGTAAAAGAAGCTGCCTGCAGTTCATCCAATACGAAAGAAGTGTAACAGTAACCTGTAAAATGAGGAAGAGAAAGACCAGATGGGTAAGCTAACCAGTGATAATTTGTATATGAGAATTAGAATTAAAATCATTTACTATGGCAAAAATCTGTGAAATTGAAAATGTGGTACCTTTCCTTTAAAAATAGTGCTGGAAGAACTCCACAACCAGTATCAATAGCAGGTAGAGTGACAGAATAATTGGACATAAAATGACAGAGTCCAAGAGGAAACACGGTAAGATAGGGAGAAGTCTGATTTCCATTTCTCTCTGTTCTCCATACAATGAATCAGCAGCGGAAGGAGAAATGTGAGAAATGCTTTCAGGGAATGGTTACAGTCAGCATAGGCACATTCCTGCAATGAAACATGGGTAAGAGGAGGCTACCAATGACATGTAGGTGACACCAGAATTTTTAAAATTCAGTGTATGTGGTGCATTTTTCCAGCTTCTCTAGAAGCACTACACATCAGGGAATGATGAATCATCACGCTGCATCTCACAGTAAAAAATAAACCAAACCCTGAGACAGTGCAGGTAAAAGCCACGTAAAACTCTACCTGCTTTAGTTAGCTCTACTAAAAAATCTGAATTAAAAAAGATCAATAAAAGGCAATGTCATATAGATTAAGAACCATCAGCTGTTTTAAGAAGAAATTGTCACCGGTCACAACTGAATGGGGACATCAGCAGTGAATTTCTGCAGATTACTGTAGGGATGCAAACACTGCTTGATGTTTCCATCAACAGCTTTTGTGTGCTGATGACCAAAAGCCAGGCAGTGCGGTAAGGCAGGGACAGCACAGTCTTACATACAAAAATACGGTCTAACACATAGAGAATGAGGAAGGGGAAGATGCGCCTGGAGCGTGGGTGATTCTGAAAGGAACAAGGCAGGGGTTCACGCAGGGCTTCACATTGCCTGAGCAAGCAGTGGTGAAGTGTTAGTAACATGTAGAACCAGCAGAGTAATGACTTCCGATCTTCACTGCCAGGTTTATTTTTATGCAAGTCTGTTTAAAATTAAATGCATAAACAACCTGGAAAGAACACACCTTCTCTCCCGCTCCAGGGTGTGTTGTTTTGAACACTATGCTATAGTTAGCTCCTCCGTTGCCAATTTTCTTTCCGGCTCTCCTTTTGTATAATGACAGCTCCAACAGAGGTACAGAGCATCTTCTTCAAAGCATACACATTCAGCTTGGTGGTTAATGCAGCCTTCTGGAAATCTGGGAACGTGAATCTGGATCTTGTCACAGAAACAAATGTCATCCACATCTCTTACCTCCTGTGAGACCTCTAATCAGAAACGAATTATTGAAAAGGTGACAATAGTGGTTTTTGTATTTCAAATCAAAAGAATGATCCTGGAAAAAACCATGCAAGTACTTACATGCGAGCTCTGAATCATGAGCAGATGGTAGTAAATACCTGGAGTCCTTAGCCATTGTAGCACTGGAAAGGGCCAGGATTTCACACCCTTCCCCAGGGTTAACACTTCCTACAGCTAGCTCTGGGCTGCTCATCTCCCACAATAAAATGTTTGCAGGACATCAGTTTGAAACGGCTCAACTCATCCTATATGCAGTAACACAGAGACTTCTATTGGCTTTGGCCCTGGAAGAGTTTTTAGGATGCGTTTTAGATAAAGGCAAATGACAAGGCTTATTACAGAGGTAAATGTGCGCACTTCAATGGCCATTGATATACACGAGAGTAGAATATTTAATAGTTCTTAACTATTAGCTGTTTAATTTCTGTTCTCCCCCATAAGAGAAGCATAATGCATCACATTTGTTTTGGATCACCAATACTGTATTTTACACAAAAAAGGAAAGCATTCCATACAAGACGAGATTTATTAAAAGGAACAGATCTTTAACTGAAGCGATTCTCTAAAATTGCACAAACAGCTATGAATGGAATTTTCCCAAACTAAGCTGTTTGTAGAGTGATTACGCTCAAGTTGTTACTCTAAATAAAACAAGAGCTTCTGTGTCACTAAATTTCAATGGGGCGCATAAATAATAACTTCTACCATTTTAAAAGTACCCTACCTATTCCACTTTGGGTTTGAAAAGTCGCACTGTGAAAAGGTGTACTTTTGAATTTTACCTTTTTTCCAGTCATTTTTGATATTGACATCATTATTGACAATGTTTAGGCATTTGCATGAGTACACATGAAAACATTACAAGATCAGTTTTAAAGACATGCCACATCAAATTTGTAAACTAGTAGCCAAGAACCATTTTTATGGGATGGTGCAATGTTAGGCAATGGTGCCTTGATTCCAATTTGGAACTGTAAAGGAACTACAGAAATACCAAGTGTCTAGATTGGTATCATTATCGGAAAGGAAAACCACTAAACTTGCTACTTTGTAAAACAAAGGCAAACCCCATTCCTCCTACGCTACAAATCAAAGAACTAAAGCTTGATTCCAGAACTAATCCGGACGCCTTCCCCCAGCCTCCAAAAGACCCAACTCAGGCACTTGCATTAACATTTCTCTCAACAAGTGATAATCTAACCTCCTTCCATTTTAACATTCTTGCCTCACCAATTCACTTGTAGAAATACTATAGCATTGTGTTTGTCCAGTGGTAAGCAGTTGCTAAGTTATCTACTACAACAAATCGTTGTTGTCTAGGGCTGTATACAGACGAAAATACAAAATTTTAAAGGTAAGAAGGGTCTTTTCCCTAAAACATAAGCAAGGATGCATGCCTAGTCTAGAATTAAGAAGTTCAATTTTCTCCATCTTCAGTGGTATGTATAAGCTGCACTTGCTGTTGTGCCAAGGTCTTCGAGGTACAGACAGGTAGAATAAGCCAAGCTAAATTGTGTCCCCTACTCACTTGGGCCAAAGAATCACACTGCTTTCTCCTGAAGGTTTTCTGATGATGGATAACTTGCATTTTTTGTAGATTGTTGCCTGTGCAGAAATAAATGCCACCTTACTGCAAAATTCTGTTCTCCAGTCCGTTTCTTCTCCGGCTCAACTAGGGAAGAAAAGCAGCTTGGAGATCACAGTCTTCTTCCAACTCACAGAAGTGCTGACAGAACAGAAAGTGTCACAACTCCCTCCATGCAATCCACTTTCATTTCAGAATCATTTCAGAATACTGTAGGGCTGGGTAAGGTTACATTCTGTACATACAACTGCTCTACCAGGATTTTGGCACAGTGAAAATCGGGTTCTGCACAGCCGTAAGGGTGCTATAACAAACATCACTTCTGAAAACTGGAACACTAATAGACTACTACAATTTGAAGGTATCTCTTAACAAGCTTTTAGTAAAGACGCTGCTGTTGGTTAACATTAAGCCTTTCTGTTTGGAAGAAATACTGCTTGCACATCTAGGTTTTTTTAAAAAAAAAGTTAATAAACACAACATACAGGGTAACCACCATTGAGACAAGTTGTTAGTAATCTTAACGCTTTCCACTTACTGTGAATAACAGCCCTTTGCAACTCAAGTCATTAAGCACGCTATTCTATTGACATGACTCAAACTCAGCCAATTCAACACCACTACAGCTTTCAAACTACAAGTTTTCTCCTCTGTCTCTCTCAGGAAGTACAGCAAAAGTGCCGTTGAAGAGAACACCAGTGGAAAAGCTCAGCTTTGCCAATTCTAGTCCTAAATACTTTCTAGCTTTGCCATATTCATGCTTCTCACACCAACTCCATTAGCATCTACTTTTATTTTTCCCCACACTAAGCTTTTGCTCGCTTTGTATCCTAATGATGTAAAGCTGGACTCCCAACTTTTCTCTATGTTCTCACTTAATTTCAGACACATACAGCAAACAAGACTTTTAATTTTTTTTTTAATTTACAGTTTTGATTGCTCCAAGTTATGCTTTACTGCTAGTACACAGTAAATACATTCATCTGAACAATTCACTTAGTATGAAAAAATGCAGTTAAAACATCAAAAAGTCTGCTTTACACTGTGTGAAACAGAACCTTGGAAGTAATGACATCGGCTGCAGCCAGGCACAGAAGAAGACTGTTTCCCTTTAGTCTACCAGTGCACTCATTTCTGTACCCCTTCATCTGAAATGGCCTGTAACAGTAGGTTTCAGGTGAATGCTTCTGCTGAATTAAGATTTAATAATCCTCAGCTTGATCTTCAGCACTTTTATTTCCAGAATAGAATGTTCTTCTGTTCTATTCATTACACTAAAGATGGCTGTTTTCAGAAGATTTACTGAACAAAGGGTTTCAATAATATATCAAAGCTGAAGATGTTTCTGAAGGGGAGTTATACTCTACTAGTGCATGCAGCTGTCAAGAGTCTTGGATAAATTAGGTAACATGCTTCCCCTAGATTAAAAAAACAACAACAAAAAAGTGGCGGGGCACAACTGCCATTTTACAAATAGTACTTAAGTCAGATGAAATGCATTCTTACTGCAAGCTTTCAATTAATATATAACACCTAGTACTGATTAAATTTAGAAAAATATTATCTTGGGGTTTTGGTGGAGGGAGTTTTGGTTTTGTTTTTGAGTTTGGTTTTTTTTTAAGTTTTTGTTGTTTTGTTCGTGTTTTTAAAAATCTTTAAAGTAATGCAACTGAAGATGTATGGTGGAAGATGCCAAAAACCACCCTGTTTTTAAACCTGAAAGAGTTGGGCTGTCAAAGCTATTATGCTGTTGACAATTACTCGTTTGATTATTTATATAATTCTTTTAAACAATGAAGAGGCAGGAAATTTTTATTTTTTTTTTAATTCTACCACCAAGAATGACTGAACATTATAGTAATTTTTAAATCAATGCAATTACATAGTTTCCATGAAGTTAACGGCTGCCAAACAAGCGTGTACTCTAGTGACCCACTGTGAGCAGTGTTATCTGATGGGCGAGACAGATTTTAAGTTTAGACACAGTACATGTAAAAATAGAAAGTTTAAAAACCGATCTCATCACAGACATTTCCATTGCCATCTCCTTTCTGAAATAAATAAGGCAGCAGATCACTTTTACTTTGAAGTGGCATCTTTGAGGTATGCTATTAAGTCTGCTCTCTCAGACTTCTTCTTAATACCCGCAAAAATCATCTTTGTTCCTGGGATATACTTCTTCGGGTTTTCCAAATACTCCATCAGAGTATCTTCACCCCAGGTGATACCTAAAAAAAAAAAAAAAAAAAAAAGGGTAGTTGGCAACTTTACAATAACACACACGTTTATATTCTTGTCTTCTATGTTATTTTATGTTTTGGCCGATTTCAGTACTGCTAGAACTATCACTGAGAACAGAGTAATTTTGTACTTAGTAACCTGGAAGAGCAGCTTTAAAGTTTACCTTTATTCTTATTAGCATCCGTGTAAGAGAAGCCCTCAGCTTGTCCAGTTTTGCGTCCAAACAGGCCATTCAGGTTGGGTCCAGTCTTATGTTTGCCTCCCTTTTCAACGGTATGGCACTGGGAACACTTCTGGACAAAGATCTTCTTGCCCTTCTCAATATCTCCCATTTTCAGTACTAGACCAAGAACACATGCAGAGGTCAGTATCACAATTTCAAGGTCACCTAATCAACAGAAACTTTAAAAGCATCCCGTTTATAAAACCTTATACGTGGCCCATCAGTCTAGTAATTCTCCAGCACACCTTCCATCCACAAGCTCCCGGGTTTCAAGGTTAGCACATAATTGTTAAATTACATAAAAGGCATCAAGGTGATAAACATTGACGGTCTTGTCATTCCCTCAGGCAAAGTAATCGCCCCACTGCATTTGGAGCGTACAGAGATAACTTCTGAAGAGTAAGTTGAACACAACACCCACGAACATAGCTTGTGTGTCTGTAACAGCAAGGCTTCCTAGCCGTGACTTTGTGTAAAATCGCAATTATGTAAACGGACAGGGCCGTCTGCATGTTCTTCCCTCTCCGGCCGAGGCGCGGCCCGGCCCGCTCCCGCCGGCGGCACCGCTCCCGGCCCGGGCTGCGGCGAGCGCGACCCAGGGCAACGGCACCGGCCGTGCCTTGCCCCGCGCAGGCTGACCTTGAGGCGCGGGACGGGCTGCGGCGCGGGGGCCCCTCCGGGCAAGCGGCGCCGCCCCGGCGCGACCCCGCAGCGGTGCCCGGCGCACTCACCCCGCAAGGGCGCGCGGGCCCGGCCGCGCCACCCCCGACCGCAGCGGCCGCCGGCGGAGCTCTGACAGGCCGGGTCCCCGCCACCACTCCGGCCCCCCGGCCGCAGACCCCCACGGTAGGACCACTAGGCCCCGCGGTGACCTTCCGCCGCAACCCGGCGCCTCCGCAGGCCGCGACCCCGGGCTCCCCCGCCCCGGCCCGCGGAGGCGGGAATGGCGCTCCCGGAACAGACGAGGGCATCGCCCGCCCCATCCCGTCCCGCACCCCTCCGGCCCGGCTGCCCCACCGCCCCGCTCCGAGCCAACGGTCCCCCCGGACCACGGCGCCGGGCCCGGGGACAGGGCCAGGCCGCACGCGCAGCTGCTGCCCGCACCTGCCTGGCCGGCCGCCCCGCTGACGCTGCGCCCACGGCGGTGACCGCAGCCCCGCTAACTCCCACACTGTCCGGCGTCTGAGCCCAAGGACACGCCGTACTCCGCCCTATGTAAGCCGGTGTTGGCGCAACCTAGCTACGGAGGTTCTCGACCCGCCTCTTCCGACGTGACAACCAATCAAGTGCGGCCGGTGGACCGCTGATTGGTGATGCCTCCTGTCCGTCACGATGACGTCACTGCGCTGGCGGCTAGCGGGGTAGGTTGCGACGGCGGGCCCCCTGCTTCCTCCCCCTCCCTGCGGAAGGGCGTCAGACGTAACTCTAGTACGTACGGAACGACGGGGCGCGTGGGAGCGTTCCGGGCGCATGCGCAAGGCGGAAGGCGAGGCAAGGGTCGCGCGCCGCCGCGGGCGGGTGGCGACCTCAGCGGGCGGGCTCGGGCGGCCGCGTGGCGGCGCGGTGGGCGGGGCCCGTGCGCGTGCCGTAGGCGGGAGCCGGCGCCCGCCCCTCCCCCCCCCCGCCCCCCCCTCCTCCCCTGCTCCCCGGCGGCCGCTGCCGCCCGCGCTTTTTGGCACCTTCGAGGGGTGAGGGAAGGAGCGGTGAGGCGAACCTGAGGGACGTGCCGGCTGTTCTAACAGCTTCCCCAAGGGAGCCCAGGGGGTGGAGAGCGGGAAGTGCCTTAGGTAGCGAGGGGGCGGCCACAGCCCGCCGGGCTGGACAAGGGCCAGCCGGGACCCCTCGCCTGTGGCCACCATATGCTGCTGGAGGGGGAGCAGGTGCGCGGTTGAAGCCTACATCTCATGTGGCATCCGAAAATCTTGCAGTTTTGAAGAAGGTGAGAGTATTACAGGACTGACCGCCACAAGAAAAGAAGATACCCCAGGCATCTTCCCAGCTGGCTAGATAGCGTTGTGGTGCCTGAAGAGGATGTGCTGGTATCCATACATTGTGGACTTCTAAACAGAATTCAAATAATGAATTTCAGATGTGACCCCAACTCGCTCTCCTTGGCCAGGAAGAAAAGCTGTTAAAAAAAAAACTAAAAAAGCCTAGTGTAATAACATCCAGTGATCAAAACACAGTGATAACAAGAGGTGAACTGTTTGCCTTAACTGTAGACATTAAAACTGAGAATTTACCACTATCTGGCACTGGAAAAGGTTTTTCCTGTGTGTGCTTTTATGCTGTGCTGGAACTGGTGTAAGTTGCTCCAGTGATTGCCCTGTGAGGCAGTGCTCATCTGAAGTGCCAACGAAGCAAGAAGAAATGAGGACAGGGTAAAAATATAACAAAAGTTCCACTGATGGTAGAATTTTGCAGACAATTCATAAGAATATTCAGCAAAACATCACTTCCAGGTTTGGAGAGTACGTTGTTTTCCAGCGCTTGTGGTGTCTAGAGCATGAGAGACATGTTTGTGCAGTTTCTAACATTTCATCAGAAGGTGTATACAAAATATTAATATAGTTGTAAACTTTAACAGTTAACACTGTAATCTTTTTGGCAGTACACTTACCACAATAAAACTAATTTGCATATAATATACAGCTAAATTCATATACCTTACGGGTAGTGAGGTAATACATGTGCAATGGAACCACTTTAAACTTGCATCATGACCTCCTGTTGCCCAACTCAAATCTCAAATCATGTCAGACTCCTGGAATTACGAGGTTGACTGGAAAAATACTAGTTTAGAAGCTAAAGGCATTCTCTGTTCCTTTTATTTGCCATTTGGTTTTGAATCTTCATGGTGCACTTTGCTCATGTTTTTAGATTTTTTACCATGATTGTAGGGAATGTAATTTTGTTCAGTAAGGCTTCTGTGTCTTACATGATTTCAGGAGCCAGATGTATGTAACTTACTATCACAAGACTCATAAGACTGCTGGTTTCTCTTTATCTTTAAAAGAGGAAGGAGCTGAGAGTACCTTTTAAGCTGTGTTAAGAAATTACAGTAGTAGAAATTCTTAAGCTTCTTTAAGTGCTTAATGTGGACTGATGGCCGCTCACGCCCATCCAAAGGTTCTCCCTTTCGTCACAGAATGCAGGCTTCCAGCATATGTAATTCTCATTTTCTGTTGGGTTTTGCCATGTAAATATGTACGTTCCATACTGAACCTTGCATGTTGAACTTCATGGTTAACCATTCTCATGCATGTGGAGGGACACTGTATTACAAATGTTACTTTAATTCTTCTCCAGGAAGCTGTTTTTGAAAACCACACCTTAATTCAAGACAGTTGAATCGGTTTTGCTAAACATTTGAAATAAGGAAGTAATACTCTCAGGGAAAATACTGAACCTGTGAGGTTTTCAGCACTAAAGATTAGTGTACTAGAAATCAGTCTGTGAAATGAACTGTTGTCTTCTCTGCTTTACACCTGACCATGCAGATGTCTGCAGCAGTCATGATGTAATACCCTTTCATGAAGGTGTAAATGATACAAATGGAGTGTTGATGGGTTTGCATACCTGTATGGTTAGTGGAAGCAGAGGTTCTGCCTAATATAAACATATACGAGTTTAGAAGGTGTTTTCACCAGTAAGAAGAGGTATCTCAAATGGAGAGAACTTACTTATTTAAGCCCATTTTGGTATAAGTACATGTGAATCTGGAGCAACACAGTGGTAAGAACTGGTCTGTAAGTAAAGTGGAAGGTGCAGGAAGGGGGGTTGTTCAAGGTGCCCAGTGTTTTATTTTTTGAAACATTCTGTGGTGGGACAATTTCTTCTAAATACAGCGTCTGTAGTGTATGTTATGTGTGAATCCCGCACACGTATGATTTCCTCTGTAGGACAGAGTATGTTGTGGCACTTCCAGAGGCAATGCTGAAGGCAAGGTCAGGGCTTTTCTGGCTTTGTGGATTCGAATTGCTTGAGCAGGCTAAAATGACTCAGGGCGTATTTCAATGCACTATTACTTTGCTGCATGTATTAACATTAATTAGACTGCCTCGGTATGGTTTGCCTAGAAGGTTTGTATTTTAGCCTTTCAGTTATTCACTGTGGTTACACCTGAAATGCCTTTGTCTCTTTACTACCTCAGACTATTACACACTGGAACAATAGTTATTCTGCAATCAGAATTATTGCTGTATAATTCTGTCCTGAAGGAAGGAAAAATGAACCCAACATGTGACATCTAATACTAAAGGAAAAATGGCAAAAAAGCCAAACACTTCTCTTTAAGAGGTACACTGCAGATAAAAGAAGAACGATGGCCTTACGGGCCTAGACTAGAACTCAGGAGAACATCAGTTTTTTTCTCAGTTCAGTGGTGAACGTTTTGTTTGGTCTTTGGTGGATACCTTAGAACCCATTCCTTGCGTTGATATCATCAGGGACTAGGTGCTTCAGTACCTTGGCCTCTTTTCATCCTCTTACATCATGGAAGCAGGCCAAGCCCGAGGTGTTGCTAGTTATCAGCATTGGTGAGTCTGTGATTTGTGCTGCAGTCACGGGGGGGGTGAGCTGGTTTTAAGAATATGATCTGAGTCGTAAATCTTACCTCATCACAAAACAGTACTGACTAATTTGCACAATTAGGATTTCTGAATTGTACTGAGGCTGTTCAGAATACTTGCTTTTTTTAAAAAAAAAATCTTTGCCTTTGAAATTGTTTGGGAGAGTGGTCGATCTCTCCATAGTTTTTTCAAAGCCTGGTTTATCAGCATGAAAGAGAAGTTCTGGGCTGGGCTTCAAAAATTCTTGATGCTAGGATCCTTCAAACATATACTGTAGTGGAAAACATATGCTTTGAGGGTTACTTTTCAACACTGTTAGAGTGCAAGTCCTGTTATTCGGAATATACTGATAGCTTTATGCTTATCATGCCTTTTACAAGGCATTTGGATGGAAGACAGCAACCTGCTCACCCAAACAGGTGAGGAACAAAGATGGAAAACATTATAGAATGAAGAGTCTCTAAAGAGTCTAAATGTGCCTGTTGAGTCTAAGAGTCTGAAAATAGTGTGCCTCTGAATAGAGTGTCTCTAATCTTTGCAGCTTGCTGTGTTTTATACAATCTTAAGACAGAGAGGGCAAATCAGAGAACTATGGAATGGGTTGGGTTGGAAGTGACCTTAAAGATCATCTAGTTCCAGCCCCCCTGCCCTGAACAGGGGCACCTTCCACTAGATCAGGTTGCTCAAAGCTCTGTTCAAACTGGCCTTGAACACTGCCAGGGATGGGGCTTCCCAAGCACACATCCCAGTGTGCTACTGCTTGGAACAGCTGGAAAGGTGGAGTCTCTGAGATGTGGCAGTTGCTGAGGGTCACTACGTATTAGGCTCCTTCTTAAGACAAAGCTAAATTTGTGCATAGCATCTGCTTTTTTGTAACATTTTTATCAAAGAAGTCTTGGTTTTATTTTGAGCTCTGTTTATAGTAATTTCATGTGGCAGCGTATTTAAGCTTTTTGCAGTTGTCTCAGACAACATTGTTATTTTTTTAAAAGAAGTATTGTATTGACTTGACTATCTGGATTGCATTCAATACTTATTTTCTGTTATCAAACAGATAAAGGCTATTCTCAAATTAAAAAGAACTACTACTGTATTGTCTCATACCTTTGTTATAAAGATAAAGTATTTGGGAGTTGGACGTAGAAATATTTTCTGCACACTCCCAGGGTGCAGAGTGGCAGTTGAAGGATTTGATGTTAGCAGATGGAGGCAGAACTTAACGAGTTCTTTCTGTATCTGCTGTTCCTGTGGTTTTGGAGAGTTTTGTAGGGCTGTGGATGCAACTGCTTGGCACTGGGGGAGATAAGGGATATTCTGCTATGAGAGGTTTCAGGTGAACAGTGAGGCTGAGAATTGCCTGGCCAGAATATTGCTGTAGACTCCAGGTAGGCACAGGGTGAGGCATTGCTGCTCACCATTGCAGTAAACTGTCAAAAAATTGACAGGTAACACAGGTAGAGACACCAGCTAATCCACCCAGAGTGCAAAGCAGAGCAGGCAGCTGGAAGATTGCCGTAATATTTCATAGCTGAATCAATCACACAACCATTATAATGCCACAACTTACTGAGTGATAAATTTACTGATGAGTTTAACAGGTGTGAAAATACCAAAGTACTTTGATGCTGTGGATTTACGTCACAGGTGTGGAGATTTATTTGGGAGCCATTTATTTTATGATGAAGTATTCCCAAGACTGTTGTAGGTAGAGGTCTCTGACATTCCTAGCATCTGGCTTGTGGGGAGCTGGGTAGATTAAGAAGATCCAGGGTTCAGAAGTTACTCTTGGTCAACTTAGACACAGACCTCTAGGAGGAGAACGTTGACTCAATGCCTGTCTTTTCCATGTTGAGGTACTGGACTGGCCTGCTCAAGCATTTGTTTTAGTACCTGCCTGTAGACCGATAGATGGCTAGTTATCTGTAGACTCACAGAAGAGTATGATGAGGCTTTGGAACCTCAGTATAAGGTAGAAGTGTGGGATACAACTTCTCTGCAATCAGTTCATGGTTTGAGGCAAGTAGCACAACAGGAGCACCTTGTTTGGATGCGTGTAGGGGAACCGTGAGTATGAAACATGAATGCATAAAGTCAGGTAATTTGCAGTGAAACATGGAATAGCTGCCAAATACAAGAGTTGTCCTAGGACAAGGCTACATCAGCTTCTGTTTTACTATCAGAAAACTCACCCTGAGTCTTTATAAATCAGTTCCCATAGAGAAAGTAGGCTAAAAAGATAGGTGATTCAAGATAGTAATTTAAAAAAAGAACATTTTTTGACTCAAGGCCAAAGTTCATTAACTCACAAGGACATTCACATTTGAAAGATTCAGGACCTAGCGATTTGTCAGAAGTTCAGTTTTTATTAAAACCGTAATTTTGTTGCTTTTGGAAAAGAATTTTAAAATTAAAGGCTTAAGAACTGAAAGGCAAATAAAAGGTTATCTTTTCATTAAGTCTGTTATGTTTTTAACTTTAAAGCTAGTCTTATGCTGTTATGGAGTCTGCCACAGTTTGCTGGAAAACTTAAAATAATAGAGGTATAATACATGTCCTTGAGCATTGTCTGAGAGTCTGATTCCATCTGAGAACAAAACATCTTACAAGAACAGTAATTGCTACTGGCCTCAATCTATATTCTTAGGTGGCAAGTCATTGGCCAAAGCTATCACGCTTCCAATTTTTTAGAAAAGGATTTTTCTTTCTGATGAATCAAATGGAAGAATTTCAGCCTTATCCTGTTTGAAGGGGATGACAGTTGATTACATTGATAATACATTTGCCTTGTGTATCTGTGCAAGCCAAAGATTACTGTCCTCTGATTTACATTTGTCAGCTGGGACATCATCTTCTGAATAATCTAAGCTGTAGAGTAAGAAGTACTTCTGCAGCAGCTTAAATGAAGATATTGTCAAATTAGTCTCCAAAGAATCAACTGAGCCCTGAGAAAAGCTCCAAATTAAGACTCCTTCTGTAAGGAGATTTGTATGGTTGGGTCTCTGTATGTAATGTTGGCATGCTAATCTAATGTGATCTACTAAAGCGTACAGTTCTTGTATTTAAGCTGTAGACCAGACAGGAGGACCTTTCATGAAATAAGAGCAGTAGCATGGCCCCACAATTCAGGTGAGAGTCTTAAAAAAAAAAAAAGCTATGCTTTCCTTAGGATTTTCAAAGGAGAAACCATTTATAACATCAGTAGAAAGAACGTCATAAACTGCTAAATTTAGCTCTTTTCTCCCATAGGAATAAAATTTGTGTGCTATGGCAGGCTTGGTGCTGTTAAGTGTATATCCAGTTCTCTGCAGAGCTAAGAGCAGGATAAGCTGTTGAATGTGAAGCCTGACCAAGTCATGCAACATGTTCATGATTCATAGATGTACAAGCTGTCTTCTTCACTGAGAGGAAATTGCTGCTGCAGGTGGTAGCACCCATGGGATGTTTCTGTCATTGGAGGGGTGGGATTCCTGCTGAGATTTTATGCTAGTTTTGCTGCCTGTTGTGTCAAGTTTTCAAGACTTGTAACCCAGTAATCACCTGGCTGGCAGTTTTAGAATCAGGTTTTAATTATTCCAGCTTCACTGTCTGCTTGGTCTTACGTATGACTGTAGGAACGTGTCAAGTGTTGTATTGGAGCAAATCAGTGGTTTAGCATTGTTTCTGACAATGATCAATGCTGGATGCTTTGCAGACACTAAAAACTGCCCAGGATGAGCTTATTATCCTAAAACATGAAGTCTCAGGGCACTGAGAACACTTGATCCAAACTACTAGCATTGCAGATGTTTTTCTTATGCTCCTAGGATATGTCTCCAAGCTTTTTTAATGATACCAAGCTCTTTGCCTTCATCATGTTCCAAGCAGGAAACTAAGCAAGTAAATTAGAGTGTACTTTCTAAGTTTCTTCTTTTGTCTGGTAAATTTGACCAAACAAAAAGTCCCACTGCTTTTTCATTTGAGGGCTTACAAATACATGATACAAATGACTGATGAAACTTGTCTATAGTAAATGTGTTATATACTCATTGTTAAATTGTAGTAAGTTGTAGTTTATAGGGTTGGGGAGGTTCTTGGATTTTGTTTGTTTGTGTGTATGGTTTCTTGGGTTTTTTTTTTTTGTGTGTGTGTTGTTGTTTGTTTTTCTTTTCCTAGAAAGAACAAGTTCAGTTTTCACATATCTTTCTTGGGGTGTAACTAATCACATTTTTAATAATTGTTGCTCTTTTCCAGACTTTTTTTTGCTTTTAGTCACTTATGAAATGTGCTGAACAAAATTAAATGCAAGATACACAAGGATTATGAAATAGCATAATATTTTCCTTTCTCTGCAGTTTAACATTGCCTTTAGCACCACTCAGGAGATTAGAGCAAAAGGCAGGAGTCTGTACTTACTTTGAAATCATTTGTCCAGGAGGTAACAAATATTTTAAAACTCATTTGTGTCTGAGTTGTCTTCAACAATTCTTTGCAGTGTTTCTTCATAATTCACTTTCATATTTAATCTGTTGTTATGCTGGACAGTAACTTTTGTACCAAATCCTGTAGTCTCCTGTGCTCTTCTTCTATCCTAATACATCTATCAATCATCTCTGTTTTAAGGACTAAAAGTATGATTGTTTCTGAGATGTGTAAAGGTGGGATAGAAAATGAGTATCCTCTCCTAACGGAAAGTAAGCTCTGACTCCTGTCACGTAATTTTCCTTATATTCTCTTGGTAGCCACTGAGCCCTTTGTACTCTGAATGCTTGCACAGACAATAGTGCACTGCTGGGGCATTGTGTCCTGACTGGCCTCCTGAAGATCTCACACATGAATAAAGTAATCAGGGGTTTACGTTTCTGCCATGGTTCTTTGCTGGTATCTCTCCTTGTAAAGTCCAGTGGATAGTGCCTAGCTTGAAGCATGGTTCTGTTTGAGCTGTATATTCAGTGTATGATCCTGGCAGTCTTCTGAATTCTGGCAATTTGCTTGAAGGGAGAGGGAAATATGTATCTGACCTCTTAATAGGACAGCTGAGAAGACTGCAATGAAAAAAAATCTCAATGAAAAATACAATGGCATTTTGCTCCCTCCTCAGGTCCTCTCTGGGAAACAATTGAATAATCTCATTTAATTAAGCAGTTAAAAAAACCCAATGAATGCCAATGTGCTGGTTTTGTTTCTGTAATCCTCGCTTGGCTACAGCTCCTTACGATATTCATTGAACCAATATTAGCTATGTTCCTGAATTCTGGGTAGCAGAGATATTAATCTGTCAGCACACAGAAAGTAGCAATTTAAGTTTATTCTTTGTGTTCTTTTTGCAAAGCCAATTGCTAATCCATGAGAGAGCTTTCCAATAAAGTTTCTTTTGTTGCTTTGTTAGTTTCAAAATGCTTTACAAAAATGATTTAAGGTGTTTAAATACATCGCATTTGGGGACTTTTTTGTTTGGTTGGTTTTTGTTCACATGCTTCAGGAATCCTAAACAGCTAAGTAAGCACAACACAGCAGCAGAGCTGTTCTGTCCATACTTCTTGTTCTTAACTATTTTTATAAGCACCAAGTTAATGCCCACTATTAATCCTTAGCTACTATATTGACCACTTGCAGCCATCTAGGGCTAATTCCTAACAGATTACGTTTTCTGTAATTACATGTTTCCTTCTTCATTCTAAAGCACCTTCAAAGCCCTGCAAGGATTGCTAAATCCCATTCTCTCTCTGCCAGTCTTCACTGCAGTTTAAATACAGTCTTTGTGGCCTTTCCAGTTCTCTTAAACATTCCTGTCTTAGACAATGAGTCAAAAAGGAAAGAGAGAAGTCTGAAATACAAGCCATAATAGGTCTGATGTAGGAACGTTGGCTTGGGGAGGCTGCAGTCAGCTTTAGAAGATTGACACCTTGGGAATGTGCTGTGCACAAAGAGATTCCACAGCTCATGAGTATCATGTTTGTCCCTGTGTATGTGTGGTAGGGCTGACATAACTGGCATTTGACTCCCTGCAGGTTAGCAGAGGATCCTTTTGACCTGGAAGCTTGGTGCTTGCGAGGGTCTGCAAAGAGCCTTATTGGGCCAGTAACTGTGATTCCCAGCTGTTGCTGACAACTGTGTCATAGCTCTTTTCATAAACCAGTCGGGACCATTCTGAAGCAGCCTGTTTTCTGATCCTCTCATCTATTGAGGCACTATTCCTGAACCTCTCTGCTGTGACCATTAAAAATCATCTTGTGATTCCCAGCCTAAGTTCATTCCCAGTCAGATTGTAATGCTCATTTGTGAATCCATTTGGCCTTTAATGAACCAGCTCTTTCTGTAACCAGTGTTTAAACTACCAATGTGTTTCTCCAGAAAATTCATGTTTTCACAGCATTTAGACCAAGGCAAGCTCTTCTAGTCTTCTCAAACAGCACGTGTCCTGGGCTGCCCTAACTGCTCTTCTCTTTACTGTTTGAAATTATTGTGGCTTTCTGGGAAAGGACTAGAGAACAAACCAGACCGTTTGTATTGAGCTACTTGATATTTGTTACTCTATTTTTAAAGGACGAAGGAATCTGTCAGTTAAAGAAATAAAAAGCATGGAAATGATGGATTTTGTGTCTCTTTCCCTCAGTCATGTTATCTCTGAGGTCTTTTGTCTCTCCTGTTTCATGGAATCATAAAAAACATTTTTGTGCTGCTGTCTTAGAGAAGGAATGCTGCAGCTCCGACAGTGCTGTTTGGTGCCAAGGAACCTCACAGCTAGGGGATCCATTCAGGGAGTACTTACTGTCTTGGCCTGTCCTCTGGTCTCCATGCAGGCTGACTTGATGCCAAAGCTTGTGCAACAAAATTCTACTTTCCTGACTTTTCACATCCAGTGCTAAGCCTGTCTGACTTAGACTAACTGGGTTTTCCTGTATTATATTACGATCCAAATGTTTGGGCTTGAAATCTTCTTATGAAAGGGAATATGCAGATTTTGGAAGGAATTAAAAGTTCAGGCCTTCCTGAAAGCTGCCCCCTGTACAATGCTTCTGTTTACAATGTGTCAGTGATTTTGTGAAGTTTGTTTTTTGGTGGCCTTGTGTCCAGATGATGAACTTTCTGATAGCATGTCTGAGACAGAGTGGCCTGCTTTTGGCTCACATCCCATTTCTGGTCTGTGCTTTCTGTCTCTTTATGCTCCTGACCTAGACTGGCCACTGGTTTTATTTTACTTAGCATTGTGCCTGAGTAGCTAGCTGGCTACGATAGTAGGAACCCTGAATAAAGGCAGGGGCATCTGAACTGGAGGAGTACTGTTCTTGCAGAATTGATTCACAGGGATATTGACTGTTGACCTTGAAGTAAACATGCAGTGTGACCTTCAAGAGGTCTCACTTGTGAGATACTAGGCAGAAATTTTCCTTTCTCTATAGAGGAAGTACCAGGATTTACACAGTCATCTAAGTTTCCTATTTTAGCAGAGACTGCTTATTTTATCAGACAACTGCTTGACACTAGTGAAATGGCTCAGTTAGGGGTCTCCCGGGCAAAGTGAAGCAGCCCAGATACTTGGTTTTGGTGTTTGGTTTTTTTTTAATCCAATAGAAAAAAAGCAGGACATTTTGGGGACTTTTTATCCACGGCCGTTTTTGGACTGTAACTAAGAAAATGACAGCATCTTACTGAGTTCCCTTGCTTATTGTATGTCTGTTGAGTTTGAACCCTGAAGCGCTGTAAAGCCAGCGGAGCAGGAATCCATTCCTTCTGTTTTCCCTGCAGAATTGCTTAGTCAGTTACAGTCAATTAGACCTGTGTATGTACTCTGCATGACAAAGTGCAGGTGTCACTGAATGGTTTAAGCTATTACAGGTAAGGATGTGTTAGCAAAACGCAGCTCAACTTGACTTGCTATGTTTACGTATCATGTTATGCTTCATTTGCACGAGCAGCATTTAATACAAATAGTATCTTTTCACTTTTATACAGATCACACAGAATATAAAAATTGTTGAAGGAAATAGACATAGAGTTTTCTGATACAGTTTTATATATTCTTTAGAGTAAGTCTTTGTGTTAAAATAGAATCTGATAATGTTACTGTTTACCCTTAAGGAAGAAGGGCAAATCACTCACATAAACGGAGGAGAATGAAATCACAGAAACTCTGCCAAACTTAAACTGGTATAGTTAGTCAGGAGGCAATAGTCTGCAATGGTAATAGGTCACTTATCAAATGCACGATGTGCAATAAAGACAGTAAGTTGATGAGCTCAATGGGGTTGTCCTAATTAATACCATCTGAACATCTAGCCAATATGTTTCAGTCTCTGCAGTGCTGCACCATTCACAAGAGAGCTGCCAAGTCATTTTATGGAGACTGTTACTCATGTTACTTATCAAGGCAAAAGGTCGTTTTGTGTTGTCATGTGTTGGTGGCAACTTTAAATGATGAGATAAAACATAAGCAGATAATCACAATAACTTTTTCCACTGAAAACCTCAAACAAGTTGTTAATCCATTACAGAAGTTCTGTCAAGTAGCTGATTTAGCTGTCAGGACTGGTTTAGTGTACTGAACTTTTGCCTCTGATTTAGAGTGAGCTTTGCCCTGCACTTAAGGATTACCACAGGGAAGGCTTAATTCTGCTAGCTGAATCTGGTAATAGTCTTGCCAGTATTACTTGTGGTGGAAGCATGAGATTCTTAGTAAATGCAGTACTTACTAGTTCCATGTCTTCAACTAGTTCTCCAGTTAATCTGCCAGTCACTTTCATGTAATAGTTATCCAGGCTAAGGGGATTCATAGGACCTCTTCCGTAATGGAGACATACTTTATTGTCACATGTTTTTATTGGTTAGGAAAATCAGAAGTAATGCACAGTCCTGCTGAAAAACTTCAAACAATTTAAAGTTTGTGTGGCCTTTGTTACTAAATGGCAAAAAATAAATTTCTTTGAGAAATGTAGGGGCTAACACTTTGTGGTCTTTCATTTCTATCCTAAATGCTTACCTGTGAAGTCCTGACTGTATGTTGTGATCCCCAGAGCCCTTTCAGAGTTTCATAGTGTGTTGGTTGTTCTTGGAGAGAGGTTATGCTTTAGTTCTTTAAAAGTGGAGTTGGGACCCACTATCTTTGGTGGATTTGCATAGTATATTTGACCCTTTTCTTCAGCAAACTTAGGAAGCTGAAGTATAAGAAGAAATAGTTAAGGTATAAGCCAAATATGTGTGCTGGATGGAAAAGACTATTTTAAAGGTTTCAAATAACAGGTGTCATGTCACCTCCCCTCCCCAGTTATCTGTTTCGTAAATGCTAATAAAAGTAAAAATGTGGTGGAAAAATGTCTTCAGTACAGTATTACTAATCAAGTGGAAGATTCAACAAATACATAATTCAGCTGAACTCAATTCAGATAACTTGGAATCAAGTTCTCCATGGTAGCCACACATGGTAGGCAGAACATTACATGGTATATAAATTTTCTCTGGTAGTCACAACTATAGACTGCCTTAAAATGAACTGCTGCTTAATATTTCCCTTGCCACATCCACGAGACCATGTGTCTGCAAAGGCTTTATCTTTCTTTGTTCACTGTTATTTTTTCCTACACTATTCATGACCTTTATCTGTCATCAAACTTGCTACATCCCTTTGGGAAGAGAACTAATGTTTAGCCATGCCAAAGTATAGTAGAAACGTGAACAAATTCATGAACAAATTCACTCCTCTGTTCTGGGACCAGCTCGGTGTCCATCATTACACTGGGGAAGGCATGGCTGGAGTCAAAGACCATCCGCAAAGAGGAGGTCTGTTTTCTTGAAGACATGGAAATAGAGACACCAGCGTATCAGTGTGTTGGCTGGACTTGTGGAGAGGTAAGGAGGAGGAAAGGTCTACTGCTGCCCAAACCATTTCTTTGAAGGGCTGCAGAGCATAATCTCAGCTTCTGAATTAAACCGCCCCCTCCCCCAAATGTATGGTCAGCAGCTACTACTGCTTCTTCTTGTTATTATTTCCAGAGCTACTTGGCTAGGCCTATGAGAGCTAGTTAGTACTTAAAGGACTTAAGTCACAGGACAGCCTGCTAGATTCTGATCTTGTTTATATATTGCTGAGGTGGCTGAAAACTGTCTCTGAAGCTTTTCATTCTTTGTATGTGTGATGTCTAATTCATGGCCTGCAAGTGTTTGGAACAGTACAGGAGCCCTGTGTAAAAATGTCTCCCAAGAAGGAGGTTCAAAGAAGTTTAATTTAAAAAAAAAAAAAAGAAAAAAAAAAGAGAAAAAAAAGAAAAAAAAAAAGAAAAAGAAGAGCATTTTGCTCTTTTCTGTATGAACTATGTACTCATACGGAGTATGTGTGTCCTGGGCAGAGCACAGTCTTCTTCAGGACTCAGAGGGAATACCGATAACTTTGTACCTCTATGGATTACCTGCAGGGGAAATATGTAATGTGTTCTAATGGAATACCATGGATCAGAATGACAGATAGGTCTGCATTTTAGGCTGTAGGTGTATGTTCACTGTAAAGACAGCTGTGCTGGTGGAAGAGGTTCTTTCTGTGAGCTGCTGCTAATGTTGCTTCTGCATTGCAAGGCTGACCTCATGGATCTGCAGACAGAACTCATCTTCACTCTTTTGGTACAAAACAAGAAGGCTTAGATCAGATCACCCATTTAAGCAGCATAAGTTACCCAGCTGTCTTTTTGAAAGCGCTCAATGTGATTATCTGCACCACCAGATCTGCAAAACTGGTTGTCTCAGGCAGAGAGGTGGTGACAAGCAGCTGAGTGCTTGATCTTACACCAGATAAAACTGCCTCTGCAGAAGGCAATCTGCCTGTGGCCAGTTGCAGGAGCTCTGGATTGATTCACACACCAGCAGGGAAGATTCTTACTGCATTTTCTGTGCATGATTTTTACAAACAGCAACAACAAACAATAAAGCTTGGTGAATTGTGAAGCTGGCTCTGAACTTGTAATGTCACCATCAGAGGAACAGTTGAGTGCTACTAGATGTCTTACAAAAATGAAGCTGCAGTGCATGCTTGGAAAGCTTAATTTCCAACCCTGGTTCTATCACTGCTTTTATCTCCAGTCTTTCTGCCTCCGTTTCCCTATTTACCTCAGAATGATGCTTTCAGCATTAGCTATGTAATGACTGCTCTGAGTTTTGTAAAGGTGAGCTGCTGAAAGGCACAAAGCTTTTAAAAACAACCTTCTGGTGGTAAAAGTCACCTGAGCATAGTCTGGGTTATCTGTACTTAACCGGAGATTTCTCCTCCAGTCGTTGAGAACTGAAGTGTCCTGATCTCAGAGGAAGTCAAACTGTATGGAGGGAACAGCAAATGAAGTTAAAGTATTTTTTAAGTGCCAGTGGTAGCTGCCCCCTTAGCTTGTAATTCTGAACCTGCTAAGCTTTGCTGGAAATAGGTCTTGGCCTCTGGTGATCCTCCTGTTGTGCATAAATAGGCTTTGTAAGTCCACCTCCACACGATTAGTGTTTCTTAAATTGACCAATGATCAATGAAAACTGACTAACAATGACTACTCCTAGCCTTATATATTCTGTGGAAAGATTTTGGGTTTGGATGGAGAAGTAGTCTACTAAAAATGACTTGTGTACCCAATTATATACATAACTATACAGCGCTGTGCCGATGACTGGGAATGGCAGCTAATTAATACAAATTGACTTTGTACTTAACATTGTCAGCTTTTACTCTACTGAAAAGCTTCTTACCCATGCCAGTGCACACTTTTTCTGTTTCACACAGTTATTGCCAAACCCTTCCTGGCAAGCACTGCCATGGCACATAGGTGCTGGCTTTCTCCTGTCTCAAATTCCCCATAACCCTGTGTGGTCAGCAGCTGCCAAGGACTCCTTATCAGTTCATGCAGGTGATCTTTAAAGTCTTCCAAAATGAAATACCTGTCAAAATCCCAATGTAGTAGAATGCCTCCAGGGAAAAGCAGAATAAGAACAAAAAAATCATGTCCTTTTCCTCCAATATATTATGTAAAACACTCTCAGGGTAAAATGCTGCTGGGGTTAAAACAAACACCTCATGATGGCTTACATGGTGTTCTGTAAAAATTTAATGTCTAGGGCTTCATCTCAGCCTTCATAAGGGATAGAAAGAGTTGCTTTTTCTCCCTGGGCCTCGTTCTACTATCTGTGTAGTGTTAAAATATTTTAAATAATTCAGTGTGCATTTCAGGGGTACTTCTGTTGTCCTCAGCAAAGGTGTGGCAGGCATGACTTTGGCCCCAAAATGGCTAGTTTTTGGTCCCACTGGTGCACTTTTTTCCTTTTTCTTCCAGTGTTTTGGACTGTGAAGAATTATTTTTCTGCCAGAAGATATCAGATACAGTAAATGTTTCATCTTGCTTTTGTGGGGATCAGCAGCTATGTTAATAGCTCTGTTGCCTTCTGAGGCTACAAGGTGGTCATGAGTCAGGTTTATTCATCATTCTCAGTGCTGAGGTATCCTCCATGGAGGCTCTTAATTTAAGCCGATATGCTTAGCTTGACCACTGGTGTATTCAGATTCTAGCTCTGTTAAACTTCAGTAGAAGACAGTTATGACTTCAGTAGTGTTTCTAAGTTTCAAGAATAAATGGTAAATCAGCGGAGTTCTCTTACCTCTGGTCTTCCTCAGAGCAACCACATCAAAAGCTTTGGTAGGGATACTGGGATGGAAAGGCTGACGACTGCTTGCATTGATCCCAGTGCCTCGATCCTCAAGTTCGGGAGCATGGCATACTTAGAGATGTGTGTCTGGTAGGGATGAGAGGCAGGAAATGGCAGGCACAGTGGTCTTGGGTTGTTTTGAATTGTCAAGAAGGACAGAAAGAAAATTTCTTTATTTCACATTTCACAGAGTTTTATCATTAAATATAACACTTTGCAAGAACTGGGAGAGATGTGAGAATCAGAAAGGCAGTATCTTAGTTCTTTAATCTCCTCTTGCTTGTGTCCTGCAAATAATTCACAATCGTAATTCCCTTGCAGCTTTTGTACATAATTGGTCATACCAATTCACATTTACTTTTATAAGGCTTAAGGGTAAAAAAATGTGGGCTTCTGGTTCTTGCACAGCTCCAATTAATAGTAAGTGAGTTTGTGCTTGTGAAATCAAAATTTGCCTGTAAGAAGACATTTATTTCTGGGAAGAAGGAGAATAAAGCTCAACTGGAGAGTTTTATGGGATACTGAGAAATGAGATTTTATGGAGTGCCCACATACCATTAATACCACATGTCATGTTTTTCATGATAGAATAATTTAAAAAGTTATTAAAAACAGAGGAATCTTGAAATCTGAGGAAAATGAAAGCAGCAGTTTATCATAGTAAAAGAGACTAGCACCCCGTTTAGATTCTTCTAAACTTTACCACAGCTGTATACAGCAGTTTACTGAGAGCACTTTTCCCCAATGGCTGTATAAAGCAAAGTCACAAACTTACACAGCAGCGAAATCAATTCCATTCCTGAGCATGATATAACAAGATGTATTAGCAAGCTGGGCTTTTCCAAGGCTTCTCCCTGATAAATCTGCTTTATGCATACTCTAGATCCCTTAGCTGTGCTTGGTAGATGCTCGCAAACACTTTAATTCACGTTAGGTAAAAAGGCCATGAACAACATGGCCAAGAAAAAACAATTAGCACATAGGCAAGTCAGCAAGATCAGTATTTGTTAGGAGAGCGGGTGTGCTAGGCAAATACTGATAACTGGCTAAAGCTATCGTTACGTGCTTCGTTCATGAGAGAGGTTTTTTGTGTCATAGTGTTACTGTTGCTTATTGCCAAAGACCCTGCAATGTGCAATTACAGCTATAAGAGAAACAACTTGCCTTTTTATTTCATCAAGGAAAAATAAGATAGAACGTAGGTGAAATGGACTTAGGCCAAACTGTCTGGTGGTGTGTGGAGCCTATATTAGGGAAGAAAAACAATGTTACCTGAAGTGACTCATGTTCATTTGCACCTCCCATACTTTATCTGAATCAGTGCAATCAATATACATTAGGGAGAAATCATTGTGCAAACAATGCAGACAATATTCTTACTGATGCCACTCATTACATGAGGAAAGTTTTGTGTTGCCAGATGCCAAAGACTGAAAAGCCACTAGGAACAAGTGATGGGTAGAATGTCTTTTTAAAAGGAGTGAGGAAATATCCAGCCTCTTACACTTTTGTGTAAAAAGCTCTATATTAATTAACAATAGTATGTGCTAGTAAAAATAAATCCTTTTATCAGTAATGTAAACCAAAAAACATATTATGTTTATACTTGCAGAGAAAACTTATTCCATGCTGATAAATCATTTATATTTTACCATGGAGACTATTGTATGCTTCAAATACATTAAGAAAAAAATCAAAAGAAAACACTAACTTTAAAGGGCAAGAATTTCATCACTGAGTCTAGCCAAGAGTCTCTTGGCAATTGTGCCAAGTCAGAAAAATATCTAAGATTTAAAAAATAATTAATTTGCATAATGGTTCTTTGTGATATAATGAAAAAAATTAAAACGTCTGAAATACAGTATTACAGGACTATTCTAAGTGGTTCACCTGGAGCTCCAAAATCTCATGTGTTTCATGAGACAGGCTTGCTTACCAGTTCTTGTTTGAAAGGGTCTTTACCGTATGTGGGTAGGAGAGGTTGTCTGATGATAGTCTTTTTTTAGGCTTTGTTATTTGTACAGTGATCACACAAAGGTCCTTGATCCTTCAAGCCATGTACCAAAATCTTCATATTGCTAAACCCCCTTGTTTTTCCCAGTGATGAGAGGGACCTCCAGATTCATTCCCAAGCTGGAGATGGTGATAACTTCTCAGGGCTCCTCCACTTAGTTTGAGGACTAAGCCATGTGGGATGTTTAATAAGCCCCATGGGGACTCCATAATTTCAGCCTTAGCAGTTCCCATGGGAACTCTCTTCCTCCCACAGCTGGGGATCACTCTAGCCTGGGTTAGGACCTAGCCACGGCATGGGAGCTGCACCCAAGCTGTCTTCAAGTCACCTGTGACTCAAGAGCTGCAACTTGGCCATTCCATCATTTAATTAGTCTCTGTAAAAATAGGTGTTGCACAGTTACAAAGAGGGAATATGCCTCCTTGCTCAAATAATTTAAATACAGTCCTGTGCTTATTTCTTTCCATGAGTGTTTTGAAGATAAACTTCAAGTGCCAGTTCAATTTTGTTCACACATTCTGATACAACATACAGAAGTCATGCTTTCCATTGTGAAATCTGTGCTGTGATGCTATAGGACTCGGTGCAATCAACATGTGTGATTATCTCACAAATTACCATGCCAGCATAACTCATGCCTTAGATGAGCCGAACAAAAGGTCTATTTTTAATCAGTGATACTACAAAGATAATAGGACTTAAACCAAGTCTTGGATTCTGCTAACCATTTGTATATTGTTACATTTGTGATGACATGGGGTTCTGATTCAACCTTTGTGTCTGTCTTGAAAATCAAGGTTTTTACAGAAATAGCCATACTTATGGAACAGCAATCTTTAAAAGTTTATTCCACAGATACTTCTAACTAATTTTCCATTTGTACAGTTAGAACTGGTGCTGTATGTCTACTGGTGCTGTAGACATGAAGGAGAATACTTCCTTATAGTGTTTCTTTTCCATTTGCCATTTCCATTCACACTGTTACAATGTGAATTGTTAACATACTTCATTGCATTTACTGGCCATATTCCTGATACAAATATGCATGAATAAGGACAGTCAGTCTGCTTTGTGCTCTGGCATGGCAGAACTACTTAAGTAGTTCTTAAGAGAACTTTTTGTTGAATTTGTAGAGCACTTTTCATTATAATACCTAAACTTAAAGCAGCAATAAAGTAAGGATGAACATGCGTTTTCATGACTCTACTATGATTTAGAGAAGCTTTGTGAGTTCAGGTTGTAACAGCCAGCAAAGCTTTGCATTTTCAAAGGTGGACAGTTGTTTAGAGTGTTCCTTCTATTTTTAAAACTTAAACTGGACAATCAAGCCTGAAGCCACCCAGAATGGGTGTCAGTATAGAAAGGTAGAGCTCTGGCTGGAAAGAAAGAAAGGAATAGCAGCTTTTTCAAATTTGGCACTGAGATGCTTTTTCTGGAGTTCTTGTAGACGTTTGCTGAAGTCTGCCAGTATCACACAAGAAGCAGTCGCTCAGTATTATGTTATCTGCACCTTTATGTTCAGTCCACAGAGGATATGGAGACTATAAGTCTCTTGAAAAGAAGTCAGACTCAAGCTGGAGTGACTTACCCACCCAGTTTGGAAAGCTCCAGAAAAAAATCCAGGGAGCGGTCCAGATGGACACCATCCTATTTCCCTAGCCATGAGTGCACTGTCGGCACTCTTCAAACACTTTTTGATAAAATAGGCATAAGCCAAGTTTCACGTGAGAGTATTCTTAGGGACACGGTGGCTTCACCTGCAGTAGTTCTGCAGCTCCCCTCCTGATGCAGTGGAGAGCACTAGGTGCAGAGACACACTTGTTCAGTAATGCTAATGAAAGACACATTGGAACCGGTGTAACCTTTCCTGAGGACTCACACTTACCACTGTTTTTCTATTCTCTGAGATGTGGTAGGAGCCTCTGAAGATCTGTTTCTTCTCTCAGCTGTGGTGTTGGCCTGAAAGTGATGCAGTGTGGGAAGCCTTGTGACCATCAGCTTCTTTTCTAGATCAGGCCAGAGAATTTTTGTGCTATTCTTTCCTGTTAATTTCCCACGTACTCAGTAAATTAAGAGAATAAGATGTATGACTCTTGCCAGTTTTAACAAGAAGGAAATTATGACTGGGGAATAAAACATTTCACATGTGTAAATTGGCTTTCTCTGGAGCCTTTTACTCGTAAAAGGGAGGCAATCACTTATCTTGCCTAACCTTAAAACCCGCTTGGTCAGGGAACCACCAGCGATCAAGGAGGTGGGGGACAGACAGAGGAATGTAAGTGCTGTGTGGCATAATAAACAGTGAAAGCAGTTTAAAACCCACATGGAAAAAAGCCAGTTTTCATTCAGTCTGTGCTGTCACTAAACCCACTGAAAACCCCGTTGGTGTGACTTATTTGTGGAAGGACAGCTGCAAACGCTCTAGCCTGATGTATTGTGTGTGTATAACTAGGGTTCTTGGCAATGGCTGAAGGGTGTTTCTCAAGGCCTTCCATGATTTTTGCAGTTTTGTTTGACACGAACTTGAGGGACTTACTACACCTTCAGAAGGGAGGAGGCAACTACTTTTCTCCAGTACCTTTGACAAGGAGGGCATATGTGTGTGTCCCACTGCTAATGCACTTACAAAAGCACATCTGCTCAAACCCAGTGATTGATTCACTCTAGTGCAAAACTGCACGAGGATATGTAGTATGCATGCTTAAGGCAAAAGCATAGTTGTTCCGTGAAAGTGTACAGAGTTATTGCAAATACCTGGTAATTAATTTCCCACAAAAGACAGTAATGGCTGAAAGGAGCCCTCACAGGCTATAAGGTAAATAAACTGAGTGTCAATAGCTCCCAGGCAGGCCTGCAGAGCACCGCTCAGAGGGCATTTTTCAGGAAAGGTTCCATGTGGCTGTCACTGCTTAATAGCCCCTGACAACAGGAAGAATATTTTCTCTGAAAGACCTTGGACTGTGAACATGGAAGATTTTATTTTGTGTGTGTGTTTCACTTTTTGTTTTAAAGGATATATATGCTTTCCTTCAATTAAAAGTCATTTGAAGACTGAGAAAATGCAACCTTATAGGAAAAGAAAATGCTCGAACTAAGACAAAGCATAGATCATTAAATATTTTTAGAGACACAGCATGTTTCAGGTTAAGATGTGAGTGCTTTTGAAATAATGGAGAAAAAAGTACATTAGTGTGCTGTTGATCAAATATTCAGAGTCCAAGTTGTGTACTTTTCAGTATGTATGGGGGCAGAGTTTGATATACTCCTGTATAAAACCTCCTTCCTCCTTGTACAGCTAGCACAAGGGCATAAACTCACAGCAGTCCCTGGTTCCTTCCTCTTAAGGAAGCAAATCCCCAGAAACAGGCTGTGATCTCTGCCTCAGCCTGTGTACATGGATGATCCATTTTGGTGAGCAACAGGCATGAGGAATGCTCTTGCTGTCAAGTGGATGAGTCCCATAGCATCCATAACCAAGAAACATTTGATATTGGCCAACATAGGAATTACTGAAAACACATCAGGCCTCCTACCCCATGTGAAGTGCAGTTTTTAATTTTACTCCACTATTTGTCTGTGTTTCTGCTCTTTCAGGGATACCAATATAAATGTCACGTAACAGGACACTTACTTGACTAGCCAGTTGCAGTAGACCAAATTGTTCCCCAGCACCATTCTACTGCAGTCAGTGGAGTTTTCTGGGGGATGAATTAGGTAATAGAACAGAACCACCCAGCTTGACTGTGCAACATGAAAGTGCCCACTTTGCATGGATATTGCTTTTAAAACAACCTTAGAAGTGTTCCATTGTTTTACAAAAATACACAGGCCAGTTCTTGTCACTTAGTGCTTAGGAAACTTGTAGGAAGAAGCTTGCAGGGAAACTTGCTACTTCCTTGTAGCTTGTAATCAAATTCTGCAGAAGAAGCACAGCCAATGTCTCCAATGTGCATTGCTGGTCAAAAGCCATGAGCTGTCCCAGTAAAAAGGAGTTTTGGCTTGTACATTCTTGTAGGTGATCACACTCACTTCTGCTTGTGCTGCAAGCTGTAATGAGGCAATAAAGAGAGAAGCCTGCAAAAAGCAGTGGATTACAAAGAGCAGGGTTGCAGGTTTCCTCGTGTAGCTTCTGTGGCCTGTTTACAGTTAGCTCACCTGCTTTTCTAGAATGTCTGAGTTTACACGAAATGGGGACAAGTACTTCACGTGCAGGGAGGCTAAAGGGAGAGTGGTGGGCTCAAACAATGTCCCTCACAGCCCTATAAAGATAACTGAGAAATTGTCGCAGAATTATTCTCAGGTTTCTAATATGCTCAAGTTAGCAATGCTAATATAAGAGTTGTAACTTGTTCATTTTTTACTTAGGAAGAATTTATATTTAACACTTCAAACTACGTTAATCTAAAATCTCAGTAGTTTGATCAAATTTAAGCGTTTTGCTGGTGCCATCAAGTGGCAAAACGTTGGACTGCAGAACTCCATCAGCAGCCAAATTCACTCAGTCTGCTCTTTTGAACAGCAGCAGCGAGGAAAATAATCTTTGCCAAGACTTCTCCAAAAATACATACACACACACACGTATATGCACACACCAGAAGAATGGAGTGAAATACACATGGTGTTCAGTTTAATCAGTTAAAACCAGTAGAAAGGCTACTATTTTTGAGTATTACAAATTGATAAATGTGGACAACCTGTAAAGTAAACTCAAGAGACCTTTGTTGAAGAGATACTGAATGGGAGGGGCACAAAGCTGTACTCTGAATTTCTATCCCAGCTGTGTTTGCTCTCCTTTGTTACTAGCTAATCCTTTTTACAGAACATGGCCCTTCAGATTTCCTATCATATCTGCAGTTCATATCATATGTGTGTAATATCACCAGAGTGGAATGAATATTCAGTTTGCTGTTATATTCACTAAATTCACAATTTGGTTAATGCACAACTTAAACTTACAGTTCATCATTCATACGCACATCACTTTTTTCAGCTGTGACATCATAGTATTGCTCAGTGGGAAGGCCTCTGTGCAAAGAGAAAGCATAAATAGAGCTAATGCTCTATTTGCTTATAAAAATCCAAATAATTTGATATGGTTTTGTCTTGATTTCTCATATAACTCTTAATATCCAAACTCATAGATGCTGCCAGTGTGGAAATCTGTCCTGGGTTCTGAAATCTAAGTCATGCATGGCTGCATTTTGAGAGGCGCAGAGCACCCATGACTGAATCCAAAGCTCCTGAGAACACTGAGCATTTCTACCTGTGAAAGCTTGGCCTTCACAACCCCTCACCATACACACCTAACACTTGGTAGGAGCTGTGGCAATGCCTTGAATCGGTGCGGTTTCTAACTTTTGACCCTATAAGTAGTTATTTCTATATTATAGGGATCACTTTCAGCTCTTTCTGGTGCCAAAAAGCTCCCAGAATCCAGCCAAACTGCATGGTACTTATCACTGGGAAGAATCTGAAGAGAAGACACCACTATGCCTGTGTTTGAGTTTGAACAATGGAAAACAAAGCAATTGTTAGTATGGGACATCAGGAAAAAAAAAAGTAACCCCAACCCCAAAAAGCCCTGACTCAGAAGGCATACCCCAGAGCTCTTCCCCTTAGCTGTTGTCTAGACAGATCTCTTCTTTTACAACAGCTTTCTGAAAAAGATGAGCAGTGACTTCTTTTTTATGCCTATGGGATTTGTGGTTAGTGTAAATTAGACCAGTAGTGACATTTTTAAGGTCAGGAAGGATGCTTGGGACAATAGCCAACAGTAAATAATTACCAAATGATGGGCAAAAAATAAATATGGAAATTTAGAACTTTTAAGTGTTTCAGCAAAACACTGTGTGGAGATTTGTGGGTACCAGTATATTCCCACATTAATATTTAGGGCATTGTGAAAAGAGTAGAAGCTTAAACTGCCTGTTTCTGGAATGCAGATATTTGCACATCTCGGTCTAACCTGTTAGCTGTCTGTTGCAATTCTTGTTAAAAGCACTTCACTTAAACATTTTGACTGTGAGACATATATGTCTAGCCTGCGTTGGCCAAGGGTCTATACCACTACCATAAGGTTGATGTCCTTTGACAAATGTACATGGAGACTTATCCTTTGCCCTGTTGTCTTCTGGCATACAGGTAGTGCAGCTCCTCCATGCGTCCTTTCTGCTCTGCAAGGAAGCTTGCAGCAGTGAAGGGATTCCCTGAACTCTTTGTATCTGAAAGAAAAAAAACAAACCCAAAGTGACCTTTATTGGCAGCAACAGTGATGGGTACTTGAAATCTTTTAAACAACGGCAACTTGGCTTTATTTTCTTGGCTGAATTACTCAGCCTTATTTTCTGGGTAATGCTATTATGGTGAACTGCCACTAGGAGAGGGAAGTACAATGGTGATTGGCAATTGTTTAATGAAGGTTGAATCAAGTCTATTGCGTTTTGATCGGTGGGAGGAAGAAAGAAGGTGATAGATAGATGCAGCATTTACATCTTACAGTGTAATTGCATTTCAGTTGCCAGCATGTAGATACCTGCACTGTCCCTTCAGTACTACGTAAGTGGCATATGGACAGTGAATATATGCAATGGCACAGATGGAAGCCTTAGCATCTAATTCGCACTGATTTCAGAATTTGTTATTTGTGCCTTTGCAAACCTCCCCTCTCTATCTCTAGAGAGGGGTGAGAAATGTTACTGTTTAGTAGCTGTAATTCACACTGAATGCAAGCTGCATCAGGCACTTCACATGGAGTGCTGGTGGCTGAGGTTATTCAGTACATTTCCATACATCCATGTCATTTGGAATCAAGCAGTTTACTTTGTTTGGATGCGTGTTCACCTCTACAAAGTTTTGGTTTACAGTGTTGTAAATATGGACACCAAACTCACAGAAACTTTAAAGCTTCCTTTTCTTTTGGGTGGCAGCAGTTTTCCAGTCAGGAGAACATATGCACAACCAACCATCTTCTTCTTAAGCAGATAAGTCCTGGGAGGAGCAGGTAATGGACTCAATGATGCTTCCAACTTCAGATATTCTAGGACTTATAACTATATAAGAGCCAAAGTGAGTGATTAAATCTCACTCTGTTGTCCAGGATTTTCTGAAAACCTTGTCAAGGAAGTAATGAATTGTTGTGGTATGTGATGGGGGTGGTCACCCTCAGGATATTTTATTGGGGTGCAGTCTTCATTCCTGTGAAACCAGGGAGTGATGTTTAGGTGAATGGATTGGGAACCAGCAGCTGGGTCTGTGTTTGTTGTCAGCCCTCCCATCACCGAGTGGCCCTGATTCTTGGTTTAGATAGACCTCATCTTTACTACCATCTTTTTCTGATATTGGGTGTTTCCTTACTGATGAGTGAAGCAGCTGGACATGGTTGCAGACCAGTAGGAGTGCCTTTGTTGACTGTGGTCTAGCCGCTTGTCCTGGTTTCAGCTGGGATAATTTTCAGAATAGCTGGTGTAGTGCTGTGTTTCAGCTTTGGTGAGAGAACAATGTTGATAACACAGAGATGGTTTTAGTTGTTGCTAGGTAATGTTTATACGAAGGCAAGGACTTTTCAGTTTCTCAGGCCCTGCCAGCAAGAAGGCTGGAGGGGCACAAGAAATTGGGAGGGGGCACAGCCAGGACAGCTGGCCCAAACTAGCCAAGGGGGTATTCCATACCATTTTACCACTTTACCTTAGACAGAAAAGAGAAGTGTTGCACACAAAGGTATGATGATCTCTTCAGCCCAAACAGCACTTTGTTAAGCTTAAAATGTTTCAAAGTCTCCTTCTTACAAAGACAGATTTATAGCTGATATTGATCCAGTGATATGAAGATCTCAAGGACACAGAAAAAAAGTGTCTCTGCCCAGAGAATATCGAAAGAGGGCTAGAGTGAACAGAGTTTTAAAGAGCACATCATGAACAATCCTTAAGAGTCTCAGCAATGTAGAAAATGACTTAGCAGAGACTATTACCATTTCTGACTTCCACAATTGTAGATGTATTCTGAAGCTTGACAACTAACTTCTAGCTTTCTGGCTCTTTTGTTCTGACAAAAAAAAAATAAAAGCACTAATGTTCGTTCTGGGTTCAGAACATCAGTTTGCTAGTGCCTCCTTTATTTTTAAAAAGTTACATTTTTCCCTTCACCTTCGTTTTGTTGAGGGGAGCTCAAGCCAGAGTGTATGAATACAGTGTCTTGTATTGTGAGGTTGTGAAGGGCTCCAGTAACTGATTTGATCACTGCATGAAGCCAACACATCTGAGAGGACATGTGCCAGCAGCTTCCAGAAGGTCTGTTGAAAGAGTTCTTAAAGGGATAGGATTAGGACCTGCCTCTGTATGACTTCACGTGGGGTGAATTCACACTGACATTTTAATTTGGATCAGGAGTGCACTTTGACATAAATCTCCCAATGGTCTCTATTTTGCAGTGCCTTGGTCTTGGAATGCTTTTCGGATGAAATCAAGTGAAAGACGTACTCCAGGAATGCACCAGAAGGGCACCACAGCCACAAATGGATCCTTAGTCGCTGGGATCACACTAGAGGTAATCCAAAATAAAGACCACCTGAAATGCATTTTTTCTGGATCTCAGATCCTCTGCACCAACTGTTTCACTGTACACATCATCTCCTGTAGTCCACAATACTTGCCAACGCAGACATAGTCACCGAGCAACATACTGACTTAGAATTCAGTGAATTTTTTGGGGGGTGGGAATGGTTGAACTTTTTAAAATTAACTCATGCTCAATAAGCATATAAATAACTACATACATCAACTTAGTATATCAATGCTGAATCTGACTATCTGATCATAGGGTAAAATCCTTAGGGTACTTTCTTTGTGTGTGTATATATATATATATAAAAGACAATAATGTAATAAAATCTATGAATGCACTATTTTTAAAAGCTGAGAACAACTGTGTTCTATGGATTTATTTGCTTGTAATTATGTGACTAGAAAAAACTGCACCATTTTAAAAAATGTATGATATTGTAAAACATGCAGCCACCTTCTTTTCAGATATAAATCTGTGAGTCCATGTGAGTGTGTGTTTACATCTGCAGAAAAATGTAGCTCACTGCCAGTGTTACAGTGCAGATTTTCCTGTTCACAGAGGGAAGAATGTTATGACCTGGCCATGCTTATTTCTTTTTTGTGTTTAAGAGTTGGGTTTAACATAGTTGGCATCTGAAAAATACTTTGCTGGTACGTTCAGAACCTGACATGGCAGCCTGAGCTTAATTTTTCCTTTAGCTGGGTAACATGTGTAGCCAACATGAATCTTTCCTGTACATTCACTAAAATATAGATTAGGCCTATAATTCAGTAAACTTTCAAGTGTTAATAGTTAAAATAGTTCAGATGGCAATGCACCCATATTCCTGTAATGCAATGAATAGAACAAAAAATTGCCTCAGGGAAGATATGTTAAGTGGGAGGCATCAAGACACAGTTTGATAAGTGTGATAATCCAATAATATCAAAATACTTTGACTGGAATTCACATGTTGGATATGAGACATTACAAATAACAGAAGTTAGTAGTGGTTAGTAAACCAAAAGGCTGTCAGTAAGATGGAAAATCAGAATTGATTTTGCTAACCAAAGAGATAAAATCTCACATAAAGGAACACTGGAGGACTTGAGGCTAACTCTGGAATCTGTCATGTGTGTAAAAAATAGAAATTTAGATTAAAAAAAAACCTTATCATGAGTACTAAGCAACATGGAGGTTCAGCTTTCCAGAACTTTAAAAACTGCAGGAATCCTGCCATATCCTGCCCCCTAGCTAACAGTATAATTTGGCTGTAAAATACAGTAAAAAAATATACTGGTTCCTGAAACTTCGTGATTACACCTAGATGACTACAAAAGCAAAATGCAGGCTGCCGGTAATTTTAAATTTTAATTTTGAAGTTTATCTCAGTAATTCTAGGTCAACCTGTGATCTAGAAAAAAAAAGTTCAAAACAGGACTAGATCACAGATAACATGATAAATGACGGTGATCAGTTTGTGAAATATGCTCATTTTTTTCCAAATTACAAATACAATATACATGTTGATTTTATTCTTTATGAAAATTATTTCAGGAGATTTTGAGCCCTAAAGCCACAGTATAACATATTTTAGCAGTCCTCTTTTCAGTTGTAATCAACATATTTCCCAGGGAACTGACAGACTATTACACAAAGTAGAAAACCTTTTGTTTCATTAAAACAAAAAGAAAAAATTGTGTCTTTCCAGAAAAACATATCCATTAGAAAATACTTTTTCTAACAGTAAACGGATATGAGATACCGTTAATGGAATCATTTACCTTTACCAGTTCTGTTCTTACCTGTCTTATGAGACAGTTAGATGAGGAGGAATTTGAAGTGGAATTAATTAATACCTCATTGGACTCAAAGGTTCTTGATAGAATTTCAGTTCCCTCAATTTCTCTATAGTAGTGGGGCAGGTCATGCAGCAGCTTCTAGGGGAAGATATAGGGATAAAACACCAATCAAAGGTTTTGTTAGTGTATCTGGGTGATAAGGAAGAAACATAGATGAGTTCTGCCTAATTCTGGTGAGTGTCAACAGGAAACAATGGTTGCTTTTACTACTGCTACTGGTTATCTGTACCAGGTTAAAAAATAAAACAAACAAACAAGACGTGGATTAAAGAAGTGTGATACTGTTGCTTTGTGTTACTGATGAACGGAAGCTAGAAATAAGCTTTCAAGTAATGGGAGGAGGAAGCTTGGACTTGAACTCAGAAAGTCTCATGTGAAAGTCTCACCTGGTAAATTCAGATTCACTGTACAGTTCCAGTCCCGCTCTGAAAAGGGTGATATTAAACCCAGCATACTTTTACCAGAAAACAATTTTTTCTTTAATTGCCATGATTTTTTGCCTTTCTACCTCTGTGCTGAGGGGAAATGCTTTAGTCCTCAGTTCACTTGATTGCAATTGTATTTCAGCACTGGTTGATTAGCTCTTTGTGAGGAGAGGTGCTATATTATATAAAACTCTCTGCTCTCTAGAACGCTATGCAGGCATTTATATCTGAACAAGTTGCCTCTGTTCTGAGCTGCACTGTTGTGCAAGGGAAAAGCACCAGGACTTGTACTTTCTACGTAGTGAAGCTCTGGTTCACAGCATCAAGAGTCTTCTCTCAAAAAACACCAGCAGTTTCTTAGATTAAGTCTTTGAAAAAACACTACTGCTTCCCCCATATCCACTAGGAGCCAGCAGAGCATTCCCTTATGTCTGTGCCCTGCTGCTTCTGGGATAACGCTTGGGTTTCCTGAGAAAGCCCTCAGGAGCCTATATGCTCTGTGACGAGCCCAGCAGAGGTGTGTAATAACATTTAGCAGAACTTCACAGGTACAAAGGGAAGCACTGAATTCACTCTGCTCTCTGCAAGCTGCGACAAGGCTCCTTTTAACTAAAAACAATGGCTTATCACATGGGAAAGGCTGAGAGGCCTTTGTTTTACCTCCTGACAATTTGAGTTTTACCTTAAGGCCGCTTCTGCATTGCTCTGCACTTAATGGTCTGCCAGCTTTTGGATATGTCTTACAGCTGCAAGAGGAGTCTGAGGAAAGTCTCAAGGAGAAAGGACCAATATATGTTCATCTCACTGGTACATGTTGGGTATTGTGACTTTGGCAAAACTTTGACAAAAAAGATATTTTGATTAAGCCCTAGCTTACTAGCATTCTTCTAGTATTCTTCTCTAGCATACGCCAGTGAAACACAAAAGATTTTGCTTTGCTTTGTTAAAACAGGAAACTAATTTGAAAATATTTGGAATATGTTATTCTTCTAGGATGTCTGGGGGTTTGGGCCATGTGTATTGTAAGAAAAGTAGCTGACGTAGCATGTTCGAGGGAAAAAATTCAAATGAATTCTGTCATGCTGGCAGTTGCTAGAGTGTTGGGTGGTCTGCTATGGTATCTACATGAGCACTATGGGAATCTTACACAGATGACTCAGATTCAAGTACTACTGGCTTGCAAAGAGAAAAATGTTCAGAGTTGTTGATTCACAATCTGCAAGCGGGCAAGAAACAGAAGCCAGACTATCCTTCCAGCAAGACTGCTGTGGTTCTGTAATGTAGGACCTTTAAGATCACCAAGTCCAACTGTTATCCTAACACTGCCAAGTCCACCACTAAACCATGTGTCCTAAGCACCACATCTACCCATATTTTAAATATTTCTGGAGATGGTGACTCAACGACTTCCCTGGGCAGCCTGTTACAATGCTTGACAACCCTTTTGGGGAAGAATTTTTTCCTAATACCTAGTCTAAACCTCCTGTGGCATAACTGAGGCCATTTCCTGTTGTCCTATCACTTGCTACTTGGGAGAAGAGACTGACACCCACCTCGTTACAGCCTCCTTTCAAGTCATTGTAGGCAGCAATAAGGTCTCCCCTGAGCCTCCTTTTCTCCAGGCTAAACAAACCCCATTTCCTCAGCTGCTCCTCATAAGACTTGCTCTCTAGATCCTTCACCAGTTTTTGGACGTGCTCCAGCACCTCAGTGTTTTCCTTGTAGTGAGTGGCCCGAAAACTGAGTCCACACTGGTCAGACTCTAGCAGAATTTTCTTTCTATCCAGTTTTATTAACCTTTGTGGGAAATATTTTTCTGGCTGCCAGAATTACAGCTGAGGCCTGTGACTAGTAACTTTTTTGCCCTTCTCTGTTGCATATATAGGGAGATGCCATGGTTCATAGCTTCTCTTTGCAGCTCCGTGATGGCAGCTGCTTGCTGAGGCAGGGATTTACACCACCAATTTTACTTCACCAGTCTCCTGGCATTTCAACCATCATCCATAGCACCAGATTGCATTCAGCTCCAAATCCACAATGTACATGCAGACTTAGAGCCATCTGCAGCCTTACTCATCATACCAACACCAGCCCCACTGATAGGTAGAGTATGTAGCCCATAGCCCCTCATCAAAAAGGTTTGGAACACGTACGTCCCATGTCCCTGCAGCTGCACTAGTGCAAAGCCACCACACAAATCCTAAAACCTGCCTGTGGCTCCAGAGACATCGTTACTTGCACAGCATTTCCAGGTGGCTGGCTTGGGAACCTGAAATTCCCAGCCCTTGACACCTTACCTTTAGCAGCAGGATGCAGGGTCAAGGCATCCCTGTGAACAATGCTGTCTGGACGCACCCAATGCATGCAGAAGGACACCCACATTCTGTCCAGTTCTCTTCCCTGGCAAACTGTCCCAATTCCTTGGCAGAAGAAGCCGAGGGAGTTAGAGCTCAGTGAGGCTGCTCAGCCTAGAGGGCTAGCCGTAGGACAGGGTAAGATAATGGCGAAAGATGATGACGTGAGGTGGAACCAGGTGCTGGCAGGACCAAAGTCCTCAAGTTCTTACTGATACAGCGGAAATCACCCACAAAGGAAATCACTAGTTTCCAGGATGTTGTTGCTCCAAAGCAGGAAATATGATCATTCACATTTCAGCCCCAGAGCTTTCAGAAATCCACAGCTAAGAGACTGATCTTACTATAAGCCTTTTGATGGGGAAAAGCTTCCAGTGGGAGAAGGCAGGAAGGTATAGGAGAATTATACATACATGTTCTGAGGAATGATATATAAGTAAAAGTTAATTTCTAAATGTAACTTTCAAATATTGTGTTTACTGAACCCCAAAGAGATATTATTCCAAAACAGAACACCGTATCTGGGGAGTAGCCCATCTCATCCCAAGCTTTATTGTCTGTCTGTCTCCAGAAAAAAAGATTAATAGAAAACTGTGTAGGGCAGAACTATGAACTAAGCCTGTTTTCTTTCAGTGCAGTGCTCTGTGAGTATGCTTTGGCCTGTGCTCTGGTAGTATTTAACATCACAGTGAGAGGGTGTTGGGGATCTTTTGGGGTGATACGTGGAAATAGGCAGCTGATGATGTCAGCAGATTGTTACTTAGTGCACGAGCAGGAAGGATGCTAGAGCATACCTGAGGGCTGGGATCCAATATACAAGTAGGTAATGTGCTATTTTACCTGTCCTGAATAAAGCAGTAAATATAGCCACAAGCCAAGCCAAAAGCTTTTTAGAAATTTTTTACAGAAAATTTGATTAGAAAGAATTGTGTAAAGTCATGTGGGTGTCAGTTCAATTCTTAACAAATTGGCTGAGCCTAGAACATTTCAAGTAAGGCAGGCAGCACAGCAGCAGGACGTCTGTGAATTGCTGCTTCTTATTCTCATTCTCGGAGATACTGTTCTTCTTTGCTTAAATCTTGTGTGGGATTTTCACACCATCCCTCAAAACAGTTGGACCTGGCCACTGGTGGAGTTTGGATTCTGGTTAATTGGCTTGCTGGGTGTTTCTGCCTTCCTGTGTTTGACAGATGTGGTCATAGATTTTGATCTGTTTTACTTTTTTCTGCTGACCTTTTCTTTTCTCTCAATGTGGTTTTTGTTTGAGTTGAATTGGCATCAAAATAAATGGATGTGTTTGAAAAGAGTGCTTTTGTTCTGTTGTTTCTTTCAGCAGATAGGGCAAAATTAGCTGGAGGTCTTACTTTTCTTGGAAAAGCAGTGTGAAGAAAGCTGGAAGCAAGTCTTTTGGCAAGTGATAATACATAAATAGCTTTTCTGAATACCTATTAAATGCACTGTCATGTTATTATTATCCAGTAGAGCTGGTAATTTGTTTGTTATGATTTTGGACCACTGGTTTGTTTTTAACATGGATGGCTTGGCCGTCACATTAAAGTGAATTATACTTTAATGTTTGTGCCATGTACAAGTGATATAGCTGTATCAGTAATTCCCAGAGTTCACGAATTTAATATATTCTGAAAAAAAAAATATTTTCAGTGTTTCTTTTTCATGCTTCATTTTAGTTTAGAGCTAAATGTATGGGAAGGCTCAGCAGAAACTTTTCCTTCATTTCATTAATTACTCAGCTGTTGAAAAACTCTGTTATTTCCTTCCAGAAAAATACTATGGAAGATTTAGAGTTGTGGTTTAAGATACTATGGCCATGACCTGCCTTTGTTGTTATTATAGAGGGTGTGCTGACTGGAGGAAAAAGGCTTAGGACATTACTTCTACCCTCTAAATCTTTTCACACAGGAGGTCACTCCACATGTGAATCTATCAGTACTTAACTTGGATGTATCTTTGCCATCTGTATCTCCAGGTTGGTGACTTTCTTCTAATTGGGAGGAGTAAGGTCCCTGATACCTCTCTGTATAGCTCCCTTACCAGGTTACAGTGACTGTTCCATGACAAAGGGTCAGGGAAAGATGGATATCACAAAATTAGGGAATCACAGAATGGTTGAGGTTGGAAGAGACCTCTGGAAGTCATCTGGTCCAACCCTGCTCAGGCAGGGCCACCTAAAGCTGGCTGCCTAGGACCGTGCTGCCAAGGAGGGAGACTTCATAGCCTTTTTGGGCAACCTGTGCTAGTGCTCAGTCACTCTCACAATCAAAAGTGCTTCTTTATGTTCCTGTGGACCCTTCCATGTTTCAGTTGGTGCACAGTGCCTCTGGTCCTGTCATTGGGCACCACTGAAAAGAGCCTAGCTCCATCTTCTTTGTGATGTCCCTTCAGATCTTTGTACACACTGATGAGATCCCCTCTGAGTGAGCCTTTTCTTCTTGAGGCTGAACAGTCCCAGCTCTCTCAGCCTTTCATCATATGAGAGATGTTCTATACCCTTCATCATCTTAGTGGCCTTTCTCTGGACTCTCCAGTAGCTCCATCTCTCCCTTGTGTTGGGGAGCCCAGAACTGGACACAGTACTCCAGGTGCATCCTCACCAGTGCTGAATAGGGAGGAAGAAGGATGATTTCCCTCAGCTTGCTGGCACACTCCTCGTGAGCTCCACACTACCATTGGCCTTTACGGTGAGGGTGTGTTGTTGGCTCATGTCCAAGTTGGTGTCCATGAGGATGCCCTTGTCCTTTTCTGTAAAGCTGCTTTCCACCCAGTCAGCCCCCAGCATGTACTGGTGCCTGGAGTTGTTCCTCCTCACATGCAAGGCTTTGCACTTAACTTCGCTGAACTACATGAGTTCCTGTCAATCCATTTCTCCAGCCTGTTGAGGTCCCTTCGGGTGGCATCATGACCCTCTGGTGTATCAGCCACTCCTCCCATTTTTCTATGATCAGCAAACTTGCTGATGATGCACTCTGCCCCATCATCCAGATCATTAATGAAGATGCTGAACAGGACTGGGCCCAGTATTGACCCCTAGGGTACGCTGTTCTTTACTGGCCTTCAGCTAGACTTTGTACCACTGATCATCATCCTCTGCGCCAGCCATTCAGCCAGTTTTCAGTTTCCTCATCCAGACCAGAACTCATCAGCTTCTACATGAGGATTTTATAGGAAACAGTGTCAAAAGCATTACTGCAGTCAAGGTAGACAATATTCATTGCTCTCTCCTCGCTTACTAAGTCAGTCATGTCATTGTAGAATGTCGTGAGGTTGGTCAAGCATGACTTCCCCTTGGTGAATCCACGCTGACTACTCCCAATCGCCTTCTTGTCCTTCATGTGCTTGGAAGTGGTTTCCAGGATGAGCTGTTCCATCACCTTCCCAGGGATGGAGGTGAGGCTGACCACCCTGTAGTTCCTTGGGTCCTCCTTCCTGCCCTTTTTGAAGATACAGATGGCATTTGTTTCCTTCCTGTCCTCAGACACCTCTCACAGTTGCCACGATTGTTCAGGGTTTAGAGTTGCCCTGAGATGTTATCAACAGTCATCCCATCAGGGCCCATAGACTTGTGTAGGTGTGTTCAAAAGGCTTTTCCGTGACTGCTAAGTAAAGTATTCTTGGACTTTTGGTACCATCTTGTGTCATAAAGAATATAAAGAATAAGCTTACTACAACCAGTTCTACTTTGGAAATGCTGTGGAAGTCAGAAGGCAAAAGCAAAAATGAGGTAGCATTAAGAAGCATGATCATTTAAGAATTCTTCCCAGACTATTCAGGACACCCAAGAAGAGGTAACCTCAATGCAACCCTAAAAATGACAATTACAAGCTGACAACTTTACTAAGCTGTCTACTCAAGCATTTAAAGATGCCTTGCAGTGAGTTCCCCCTGTAGGCTTTCCATTTCTAACCCTCCACGGCTTTTCTTAAGAGCTTGCCCACAGTTTTCCTCTCTTATCCCAGTGCCCTATTGACTGCTTGCTCCTACAGTCCCACAGCCAAGGGCTGTTGAAGATGTGCCCGTGCTGTGGCAGTTATGTGGGAAGTGGGATAAGGAAAACTACCCCTTTTGCTAGGGCAAAGGGAGGAAGGAGCCCTGCAACAAGGCACCTCACGTTGGAAGCATAATCTGCCGCCTTCAGCAAAATATTCAGCTCTCAGGGAATAAAATCACTTGATGGCTCTGACAGACAGATAAAATAGTCATTTGTGTTTGGCTCTGGTAGACATGTGATGTCAAATCAGAACTTTTTTAACCTTCCTGTTGACTAATGCAGAAAAGATGAGGATTTGCAGAGGCAGCTATTAAACCAGTACCCCCCTATGCTGAAACTGAATAAGCTTCAGGTGGTGTAATGTGATACAGCCAGTAGAAACAGGAAATAGAAAGATCTCTTCTAACTGATTAAAGCTGTATTTCTGTTACCTACATGGTGGTGGGCTGATAGAAAGAAGGTGAGGCCAGCTCAGCTGAATAGGGAGAAAAGTAATTTCTCTAATTCATATTTTTCCTCTAATTGTAGTGGAGAAAATAGAGGAATGTCAGCATTTCAGGGAAGAGGACTGAGATGTCATTCTCTGGATTTCTCAAGGATTTTGATAGCCATGATGTTATGAGAACTACATATGCATTTGGATCCAAAAAGAGCCAAAGCAAGCTGTTTATTGAAGTAAGAAATTATACATTTTCCTATCCTTAAGATGATGACAGCAGTGCTAGAGAGCTTAATACACATTTCAAGAAATGCTCTTTTCAGGCTTTATGTCAAATGCCATTGTGTTTGGTTGTTTTTTTTTTTTTATTTATTTACTTGTTCTAGGAATAGTTATTTGAAGATGGAAATTTGAATATGACCAGACTTTGTTAATGTTGACAGTTCATGAGATAGTTAGCTTTACAAAAGCTTTCTCGTTTGCATTTTCTTAACTCTTCCAGCAGCTTCTTATGGCAATTTACAGCCCAAATTCTGTAATACGGGATTCTCCCCAAAATCAGCTTTACAAGGAACGTTCTTTCTGCCCTCTCGTGGCCACAGACCAGTTTTGCAGCGACGGGAATTTCAGACTTGCATTGCATTTCCATAATCCCAAATATTTTGCTTTTACCTTAGAGAAAAGATAAAATTTTGTATCTCCGAGCTAGTGCTTCAGTATACAATGTATTTATATCTTTCATTTGAGTACAGCATGTGACTCTTTATCAAATTAATTATACACAATTTTCTTAGCTTTACATCATAACTCGGAATGCAAAGATATGACTTGCATGTTAGAAGAAACAGGAAAGGATAATTTGTTTTCTAGTCACTAAAATAATTTTAGTTCAAGGGCCTGTGCCTCACTTCTGGCCTGTTCACACTGAAAAATGTTGCGTAAATGCATGTGGCAGCTTCTTCACACCCTCAGTGATTCTTTAACTTATCTACATGTTAAATTGCACTCAGTTTCCATGCCACGTCAATCAATCAATCAATACATGGATTCCAGTGGTTACTGTAGATTTACCCCAGACTTGAGAGCACAATTAGGCCACAATGCCAATTTATATTTTACGAACATCCAATACAGTTTAAAGGTTACCATGTATCACTTGTATGAATAATGCAGTCAAATACAGGCTTAGAGAGGGTAGTATTGTTACAGTTAAGCTTCTGCTTTTAACAGTTTCTGACGGTCCAGTATGCAAAGACTGAATAGGTATACATGCATACACAGTGGTGTTTCTGGTGCTTGTTAGCTAGTGAGTATCTGAACAAGAAATTCTGTAGCAGACATGTGAAAGCATATAATAAAACAGTGATTTAAGAGAACAGTATTATACAAAACAAGAATAGATTATTCACTGTCGAGATAATACTAACAAATGAGAATATTTTGCTGTTATATGTTGGAAAACAGGGAGGGGGAAAAGCCTTTACTTTATACATTACCTGCAAACTTTTTGCTATGTGCTCCTTTTCATAGTCAGCCCAAGTTACCATATTCTCATCTCTGATTTCTGGAGAATCACCACTGCATAGGCACAGCCTGTGCTGCTGTTGTGCCAGTGCCAAACTGCACCATCTGCACTTAACAGGAGAGGGAAATAAGACCCAGAGAATTTATCACCAGTTATACATTTGAGATAGGGGTGGGCTCTACAATCCTCTAGGCCACCCCTGGGTATTCATAAATTCATATGCAGTGTAAATATGTGTAAGAATACACTTGTTAAGAAATGTCTTGAAATACAGAACTTCAAGAAGCATATGGTGGTGGCTGAGTAGGCACAGGAAGTACCTTCTGAAGACAATCTGCTCTTTTCCCCTCCCTTACTCTTTCTACACAAGGCTGACACTTCTAGTTCAAGAGCAATTCAGAATCACCTGCATTTGCACTTCTTTCAAGATTTCATAAGCCATATGTGATCCCAGTATAACTACACTATAGGTACCCTGCTGTACCTTCACTGGTATTTGATTTCTTCACAGGCATCTAAATTAAACCTGTGACTTTTCTTTCATAGCTGCCAAAATAAATCATCTGCTGAATTAGGCTTACCATTTCATTTGAAATGTCTCTTGAAGGAGATGCAAACTTGGAGCTCTCATAATTGATGATGGTCTCTAAGGACAAGTAGGTACTTGGTCAGATAGGTAACCACACTCAAAGACAAGCTCAGCACCCAATGTATGCTTTTTTTTCTTAGCTTGAGCCTCTCTCTTCAACAGCAGGGTTCAAAGAAAGTTTGTCTCCATTCCTTTACAAATAAAATTCTCCATATTGGCCATATAATATAGTTAGTACTAAATACTTTTATTACCCCAAGATGCAGATGTATTTTATGTACCCACATAGTTGAGCAGGTAAGAGAAGCAGCTGATTTTAAAAAGTTCCTTTCTGTTCTTCACAAATTCATGCAAATAGGCCAGCTGAGTCCTGCTGGGAATGAACAGCACATGGAGCTCATCAGACCTTACTGGTTCTGTTCAGGATTGTATTGGGTTTGTGTGGCAAAGTTGTTTGGTTGTTGGGGTTGTTTTGGTTTTGCTTTTTGGGGGGGGGGGGGGGGGGGGGGGGTGTCGGGCTGCAGTGGTGGCTTCTGTGAGAAGCTGCTAGAAGCTTCCCCTGTGTCCAATAGAGTCAATGCCAGCAGGCTTCAAGACAAACCCAGTGCTGGCCAAGGCTGAGTAGTACATCTGTGATAACATATTTAAGGAGGGGGCGGGGGAAACACCTCTGCAATTGCAACTGAAGAGAGGAGTGAGAATATGTGAGAGCAAGAGCTCTGCAGACACCAGGGTCAGTGAAGAAGGACGGGGAGGAGGTGCTCCTGGTGTCAGAGCAGGGCTTCCCCTGCAGCCCCTGGTGAAGACCCCTGTGAGGCAGGCTGTCCTCCTGCAGCTCATGGAGGTCCATGGTGGAGCAGATACCCAGCTGCAGCCCATGGAGGACCCGCACCAGAGCACGTGGAGGTGCCCAAAGGAGGCTGTGATCTGTGGGAAGCTGTGCTGGAGCAGGCTCCCGGCAGGACCCATGGAAAGAGAGAAGCCCACACTGGAGCAGGTTTTCTGGCAGGACTTGTGACCCCACAGGGCACCCATGCTGGAGCAGTCCTTCCTTGAAGGGCTGCACCCCATGGAAGGGACCCACGCTGGAACAGTTTAAGAACTGCAGCCTGTGGGAAGGACTTATGTTGAAGAAGTCCATGGAGGACTGTCTCCTGTGGGAGGGACCCCAGGCTGGAGCAGAGGAAGAGTATGAGGAGCCCTCCCCCTGGGGGGGAAGGAGCAGCAGAGACCACAGGTGATGAGCTGACAGCAGCCCCCTTCCCTCTGCTGCTGTGGGGGAGGCGGCGGAGGATTCGGGAATGAAGGCCAGAAAGAAGGGAGGGGTGGGGAAGGTGTTTCAAGATTTCTTTTTTATTTCTCATTACCCTACCCTGATTTGATTGGCAATAAATTGAACTAATTTCCCTGAGCTGAGTCTGTTTTGCCCGTGATAGTAATTGCTGAGTGACCTCCCTGCCCTTATCTCAACCCACAAGCTTTTCGTTGTATTTTCCCTCCCCTGTCCAGCTGAGGAGGGAAGTGGTAGAGCAGCTTTGGTGGGCAGCTGGTGTCCAGCCAGGGTCAACCCACCACAAGCATCTCCACGAATTGTAAATCTATTTTCTTGCAACTGAAAATGTTAGTATAAAGCTCCTCAGATAGTAAGATGAACTATTTTATACTTTGAATCTTAGTGATACAAAGTAATTTAGGTGCTTTAGCAGCTAAAGGTCAAAACTCAAGCAAAGTTTTGAGTTAGGATATGCCTAATAGTTGCCTCTGATTTTGAACCATTGCTCATCTATCACTTGATATATCTGTCACAGTTTATGCCCAAATGTGGTATTTGCAAAGACAGGTATGGTGACTTTTCTGTGGGGGTGGTGAGGCACGGGGACAGGCTGCCCAGAGAAGCTGTGGATGCCCCATCCCTGGGAGTGTTCAAGGGAATGTTGGATGGGGCTTTGAGAAACTTGGTCTAATGGAAGGTGTCCTGCCCATGGCAGGGGGGCTGGAACTAGATGATCTTTAAGGTCCCTTCCAACCCAAACCATTCTGATTCTATTCTATGACTTAATGTGCCCTGCAATATACATATTGCATTGTGCATGTCTGTGCATCTGTGCTATGGTATGCGATATATGAAGTTTAGCTCCTGTTTCTAATGTTTAACCATTTCTTTCATTATGGCTGAGTTATCAAATATATGTGAGAAGAAAGGAGAATAAATGTTTTGCAATAGGTAGAACGTGAAGCTGTAATTGAAAGGATTGAAAAAACACCTTAATGGTTATTGGTTGCCTCTAGATATATATGCAAGACCAACCCTCTAGGTACATCTGAATTGCAGGAATTCTGAGAGAATTCTGAAAGAGGGAAGTTTCTGATACACGCTTTGCTTTCAACTCTGTTGAACCATAAACTAACTTCTATTTGTTTTCTGGCTTATGCATAGTGTGTTGTGAGAGACCAAGTAGCTGGTTATCATGCTAAGGACAATAAACATAGTAATTGAAAGTGTGGTAGAAGTCACTTGTTAAGAACATCAGACCTGAGCTGAATATATTTAAGTGCAAAAGCTTCAAAACAAGAACAGGTGTCCTAAATATGACAAAATAGGGGGAAAGAGCTAAGTGGTCAGCAAGTTCCAGAAGATGGGAACAGCTAAGGGCTTCTAACTACCTGCACCATTATTGCTATTGACTAGGAGGCCTTCTGCTGTGACAAGTGACCTACACTTGGTGAGGGACCTGGGGTCAGAGTTATAAAAGTGTATAAGGAAATAGAAATAAAGATTCCTTTGTGAAGTAACAGTTTTGTCTTACCTTTGCATCTCCCAAGCTTGAAGAATCATAGAATCACAAAACGTCTGGGTTGGAAGGGTCCTCTGGGTTCATCTGATCCAAACTCCTGTTGAAAGCAGGACCATAAAAGAAATAATTATCTGCTGAGGTGCTGCTGTGTGAGACAAAGCAATACTTAGATGCCTCTGAAAATATGGGATGTAGCAAAATGAATTTTTCTGTGCAGGGTGTTTCTGATCTATGTCTTAATCACCTGACTCCTTTTTTAAGACTTGCAAACAATAGAAAAAACCTTCTGGTTTTCCTTTTACTTTATGCACTATCAGCAGGTTGGAGGATGGTCATAAAGGGAAGGAATGAACTTGGGTAGCATTTAATACCTTCTGTTTTTAGAAAACTATTATAACCATGTAATTTTCTTATAATAAAAGTACAACTGTAGACTGCAAAATATATGGGCTTTCAGAAAATCCATATCTAGAATACCATCTGTAAGAGAAACCCATTTTTTTCTGGTTTTTACCAACATTTTAATTGGATGTTGTTCCAGGTAAGGCCATGGGACTGAACTTCTGGCTAATCACTTCACAGGATCCACATACATAGTTATGAAAAGAAGAAAAAATGTATTTTACACTCTCCATCATTCTTGAGATAAAATACACATAAGGATGCCTTAAGCCTTTTTTTCCCTTCCTAACAGCACAGATTTTTCTCATCCATATTCCATGCTACAAAAGATCTGAGTGTTACTGGCTGAGGCCCTTCTATATCTTATGTCATCAGGAGAGCAGCACAAGGGCGAATTGGGTATCTATGGGTATCCATGCATTTGTGCTAGATTTACTTAGTGGATTTACTTAGCTAGATTACTTTAGTGGATGTCACTAATGAAAACATTTCCGATTCCTGCTAATGAGTATTCTTCAAGAGAGGGCAATTTAAAAAATGTTCTCTTTAGGGTTTGCAAATTTCTAGAAAGAAAATGCAAAAGGCAGTTGCAATAGAGGTTGAATTGAATCTAAGACTGACAGATTTCAAATGCCAGATGACCGAGGCTTTGGCTCTTTCTGAGAGTAGAACAACAGTGGCTCTCTACATTCCATTATATCTGTCCAAATGATATATTGAAATCAACAACATGATGACCCCTCAGACTTATAAATTAATCAGTAGATTGTCAGCTGTCTTCTCTATAAGCTTAAGTCAGAATCCAAAATAAGCCTGGTGTTGCTTTTGCACAGAGGCTTTAATAACAGACATAAATATTACAAGTGTGGCAAGAAAGGATGAGAGCTCCTGAACCCTACTAGAATTCATGCTGGTAAGCCTCAATAGTCTCTCACTTAATTTACTTGAGTCCTTTCCTTGCTTTTTCCCAACTCGTGAATAATATCTGTATATGTATAATAAATAACCTGATGAGTGATAGCTATAGCAATGTATGTTGCCTGTTGTGCCCCTTCTCCTCTCATTGCACTACCCAGTGATTGTTTTCTTGGCTCACATGCTCTCAAGCCAAACAGAAATTTTGCACAGCATAGCATAATTCCTCCTGTATGTACTTTTCACCTAGCTCTTCCTCTGCTGAGGGAAAATAAATCAACAGCCATCTGCTGCATCCGTGCTGTGAAGCTTGCAATAAGAGGGCAACCTAATTGTACTTACTGCTTGGCCAATGTTTGGGCTTCTGCTTTCCTCCCATAACAGCCATCATTAATGCCAATTGACGTGTTACCCTTTCCCTGTTGCTAGGTGATATGTGCCTTAAAAAAAGGAGCTTCTATTGCTGCTCAGGGATTCTCACAAATCTTGTTTGCTCTTGGTTCACATGATGTGCAGTGAGTTTTGCAGGACCAGAACACAACTCAAAGTTCAGGACATTTCCTTCTGCTGTTCGTTTGACTGTAAATCATTTAAAGATAGATCCCAATTTTCCTGACTAAAAACAAAGAATGACAGGTAGCAGGCAATGACAAGGCTTCTACTTCATAGGCTGGGTCTTGGACTTCCCCCCCACAATTTGTTGACCTGTGTCCTTCAGCGTAGACTTGGCTGCAGTACCCAAGTGTTCTGCTGCAAAACTTGTCAAAACCAGCACGTGTTAGGTAAAGTGTTTTCTGAGACTCAGAAGCAAGCCCAAAGACTGATTTGGAACTCTTACTTTCAAAAGGTGCAATCTTTGTAATTTCTTTAGATGTCCCTATCTGTGATATTTCAAGTCTGAGTGAGTAAGAGAGACTAGATATTCTAGGACTATGGTCTCACTACTTTGGATCAAATTAGATGCACCAGCCACAGGTTGAATGCTATTGCGTTTCAAGTAGCCTCATTAACTTCACAGAGGAATGGCAACTCAGGCTCTGTTCCAGTTATGAATTTATCTGATAAAAAGAATCGATTTGATTAGGTTTTTTTCCAGGTTCCTCTAAAGATATGTGGAATGTAAGGATATCTGGTGACTGGTTATTTAGCGTAAAAGGCTAAGACAAGAGACAGGAGAAGTAATAAATTAAACTCTCGGATAGCCAAACCCCAAGGAAGAGGAGATAACAAGACAGTAACAAAGAGCAGAACTCTTAGATCAGTGATTGATGGGACCTAAAAGGAACCACTCAACGCCTTGAGGAGGTTCAGCCAGAGCTCTGCATCTGGTTATCATGGATCTCATGGGAAGACACAAACTTACAATGGAATATTTGAGAGGGCTTGTGGGATCACATAAAACTTATTATGGGATGTTTGAAAGGATGTGGGAAAGTGCTAAACTTATTTTGGGATGTTTAGAGGAGAGCCAAAGACAGTCAAAGGGAGGGATCAAGACAGATGGGGGAAGAACAAGCATGGGAAAATGGAAAAGAGGGGGATAAAAGAGGTCAGCGGCATGCAGTCAAGCTGCTGTCAGTATTTTTTGTCAGGCTATGCCCTGTGTCTGATCATCACAGTGTGCCTTGTCTTCTTGTTAAACTCAATAATGGAATGTTTTCCTGTGTGTGTGCTCTGTTCCGCATGCACGTGTGTGTGTATGATCTGCTAGCAAATTTCAAGCCAGACTAGCTGGTGAGCAGAGTGAGTGGTCTGAATATCAGCAGCTGGGGATAGAGACTGAGGGTTGAAGGGACCTGCAGGTCTGAGAGCTAGCAACCGGAGAGATCGATTGTCTGGATACCAGCTATTGAACAGACTGAGCATGTAACAGCTGCTGCTGAAGGGACCCGTTTGTGTGTGTGATTCTGTTAGAATTTAGTGCTGGACTAGCTAATGAGCAGCAGAAGAGGTGTGGGAGCCAGCTAGCAGAGAGACTATAGGTTGGGACAGTGGAGGGACCAAGGGTCTGAGAGCCAGCTGCTGGAGAGGCCACAGGTCTGGAACAGCTGCTGGAGGGATCTGTTTGCATGTGTTTGGGTGGGAGACATGCTAGCCAGTGTTCAGTTTGATTAGCCTGTGAGTGAGAAGAGGATCAGCCCATTTGTATGTTTATGTCAGTCATCTTGGTGTGTATGGGGAGACTCTAAAGCTGCTGCTCTCTTCTCTGTTGGTAGCCTGCTGTGGCTGTATAGTGTGTGTATGTATGTGTGGTGTGTTTTTGCGGGATGCTTAGCCCGACCATTGGTCAGACATGGTGTCAAGGCAATGCAGCATCTGAGGACCAGAAGAAAGAATCCTTTAGATCCCATAGTCCACTAGATTTGGTTTCCCTGTAACAGGTGTGAATTCAGCTTCTTTTCAAAGAATATTGAAAACTTTTGGAGAAAGCCTAACCACACAATATTCTACTTAGAAGGGAATGGTTTTCGAAAGAAATGTGAAATGGAAATATGGGCTTATAATGGAGTAGCCACTTCTGCATGTGTATCTGGTAGCTGTAATGTCACATTAACAGAGGAGTCGGGACACCTGCAGGGCAGATCTTGTAGGACATTAGGGAGGGCATTATTTCAGATACAAAACCCAAGATAATTGCATTACGATATGACTTTGGTTAGATGTTACTCCTCTGTGGGGATCCAGGATGCTAGGTTTTATTTGTGGCAAATTCTTGACAAGTTGCCTTTCAGATTTATGTCTAACATGACTCATAAACAACAGGAAAAGCGCTTTCTCTACCTTTTACTTGATTTTCTTTAGCTGTGTCTGACACAAAAGGTACCAGTGCTTTTGAACCTGCTGCTGTTTGTTATTCATATCATAGGCTTATTTTTATTTGTAGCATGCTTCTTTATTCATACCACGCTTCTTTTAATTTTGCTTAAAGTGCTTTCAATTATACAGCCATTGTTCTGAAATTAGGTTTACAACCAACAGGACATGTCACGCAGAACTAGATAGAATTTATACTGCACTGCCACTAAAGTAAGCTACTACAGTAGTCACTACAAATATCATTGCCTTATACATCAAGGATTTGTACAGAATAAATACATTATTCATAACATGAGGACAGATTTGTATTTCAGTTCTCATGTTTCCTTTTCAAGACCTTTAGTTTTGAAAACACGTTGCAGCTTTTCCAGGTCTTTCAGATTCTGTCTTCATGATTTCATTCCAGTATTAACGTAACTGGTGGAATTCATATTCCTGAAAATATCAGACAAATAAAACAAGATCTGTTATAATGAGGTGAGACAGTGAGAAAGGAATGAAAGGAATCAAATTAAACAGGAAAGAACCTTGGCTTCTGTTACATCAGTTATCTTTCCTGGCCTGAACTTCTACTTTACGCGTGTCAGATGCAAGTTGGGTGTAGACAACTGAAACTTGGTTATAAGACAAATGGACAGTTCAGATAAAGCAGCAGATATGATAAGAAGATTGTTATTGAGAAGCTGGCTTAGTTTGTTCTTAATAATAGGCAGGAAATATTTTTCCTATATTGAAAAAAATTCTGAGATGTTAAAAAACATTTTTCATCTTAACTTGGAACAAAAAATAAAAATCTCAAGCATTGTCTCAGTAAGACAATCTGGAAAAAAACCACGTTCAGATTAGAAAAAATGCAGCATTTAAAAATTCAGCTTGGAATGTTGTCTTTTTTTTTTTTTAACTTCGATTTGCATAAATTTAGAAAATGGAAGAGTAACTTTTTAGGTAATTTTGTTTCATTATTTAATAGTGCTGAAATGGGATATTTTAATGATTTTGAACCATTTTCATCAGAGCTTTAAACTTTTCAAAATGAAACCTGATCTAAAAAAAGTGTTGTCAAACCTAATCTTGTCATGAACGTTTTCAGCTTTGGCTATTTGACATCTTCTTATTAGAAAAGATTTCATAAAGTGGTTCTCTACTAGCTCTTGTGTTGAGACTTTTTGATTTGACGGACTGCAGATCTTTCTTTTGACAAATTGGACTCGAAATGCTTAGGGAAAATATCCCTTGAGGAAGTCTGGTATTTGATCATCGCTTACCTATGATTTAATGTGCATTTTAATCTATGGCTTGAACGCTTGCATAGTATTACCTGGTTCAGATTCCTGAACATCTTGAGACAGATTGACAGACAGTGACTTCCCAAATCGCTGTGGGAAATTCAGAAGTGATTGACTGGAACTCTTAACAAGTGGAGATCTCCCAAGCCTGTGTGATACCTTTAGAACATGCCTAGGTATGTTCTCTCCAAAAGCTCTCCCAAATCTCAGAGGCAAATTAGCAATTGGTTTAATGCTTCTTTCTTCTGGATAATTTCTTCCAAACCTAAGAGGTAAATTAGCAACTGAATTTGGCATCTTGTTTACTGTAGGAGAGTTCATTTTAATCATATTTTTTGATCCCCAGTCCTTCATTTCTTCAAAATTGAGACTCCTTTGCTTTTCTTCCAAGGTATTATCTTTAATCTAAAGAAAAATAATTTTAAAAAAGATACTATCATTTTATAGGGCATTACTCCAGCTACCAATCACACAAAGTATTCATTTCCATATCTCCTTAGAAAACTGCTGGCTGACGCTCTTTTTTGGATATCTAATGCTTTTTAGCTGTATTTGCTAAACTCCATTGTAATGTGAGCTACTTCGTATGGATTATTTCATATGCAGACGTTGTCCTGCTCAATTTTTCAGTACACTGGCCACAAGAGCACATATCTGTATCAGTATCCACAACTGTTCAAATGGTGTCAGTAGGAAATATTTCTGGGCTTAGGTGTCGGTACCTGTGCCATCAGTTAAGTGTGGACACGAGTCATTGTCAGGTCCCCATTTGCTAATATCAAGTGAAGTTGTCTGGGGAGGGGGGGGAAGATGCTGACTGTATTTAGTGACTTGACACAGACCCAGCCTCTTACTTATCTGGTTGGGATGAACAGGAGGATGGGCCAAGTTTCTTCCTAAGCACTGAGCGGATGCTTTTGACCCTGTATTCTGCTGGGCTAACAGTCACAGGGATTAATGGGAAGGGTCAGGTCCATAACATGCCTGTTCTGGCCTTGCAGCATAGAGACTTAAAGCGCTCTGAGCTTTAAGTTGCTCTGGTCCTCTACTAGTACACAAGATGCATTAGGAGCTTCTGGGCTCCCAATTCTTGCGCAGCCAGCACAAGATCTATTTTCTGTGTCTATGCTGGCATACAACGAAGAACTAAGCCTAGTATATTGCCTGTCTCATGATGTAAAGGGCAGCTGTGTCCTGAAAAATAGCTGTATCAACATGACCCTTTCTTATGTAGCAGTGTTCCTTCCCTGGGCATATTAAAAATCACGTATTTTTGAGACAAAAATAAGTTTCCAAGCCTCAACAGCAAATATGTACAAATACAGTTTTTAATTTCAGTTAAAGACACAAATGCTACTAGTCCTAATTTCAGTTCCTTGCCCCTATTTGGTAACTTCCCCAGGAGCTTCTCCAGCTACTCGAAGAGAAGGGGAATGAACCATTCTAGTTCATACTCCATGATTAAAAAATTAAATAAATTATCCAACTGATTGCACCTGCACACCCCTTCTGAAATATATAAAAGACAGTGAGATGAAGACCAGACCATTTTGCTAGTATAATTAAAGTTGTATTTTGGTTTGAGGGATCTTTATTACACCAATGATGATGAGTCAAAAAGAGAGGTTGGCTCTCATTTCCCAGGGAGTATTTACAGGGCAGACAAGAAAAATAATACAGATGAGCTGTGCAAATTTAAATTGGCATCTATTGAGACACAATAAATGTGTAACCCTGCAAAGATATTTTTATAGTCAATTTCCAGAGTAGAATTTTAAGACCATTAACTATATTAGATTTAAAATGTTCTCAGTTTATCATTATTCGTTGAGTATTACAAGCATGCCTTTATTAATTTTCTATTAATAATGTATCTGTTATATTGTGTGCATAAAATGCCCGACAGGAACGTGAATTGAGGCCCCACTGTGTAAGTAAGAAACATTTCAGAGGAAGTCTCAACCTAATTGCAAGGCTGTATTGCAAGAAAATTGAAACATGAATTGATTTGCACAGTATGTGTGTCGAAGCAAATGAATTTCCTGAAAATTCTTTCAACAAGCTTTTTTCATTCTGCTAGTGCCGTAATGCTGAATACTGTGCAATGAGGTTAGGAGAGCCTTTGCCAAGAAATTCAAAGTGCTCAGGATCTAACCCACAGTTCCCCAAAATAATGTCACAGTAATATAGATCTTACCTCGTAATATTTACCATCATCGTCTTCTCTGCTCTGCAGACTGGACTTCATCGGTTCATCTAGGCACATGCTATTTGATGTTAGAAAGACCACTATAGGTAAAGCAAATAGGATAAACTTCTTGGTTGAGATGACTTTCATTTTTCTCAAATTAAGCTTGCTTAGAGAGCTCAGAATCTGTACGGAAAATAAAACTGCCATCATTTTATATGATCAGAAAACAAAAAGATTTTGTTCCCTATGACATCAAAAGCTTCCATTCTTAATATTAATTAGGGAAGTAATTTGAATATATTTGAAAAATGTTGGGAATTTCTTTTGTGAACATTTTTAACCAACATAGCTTCTTGTTAGGGACACACTGACTTTACAAATATTTTCTTCTGGTGAAATATTTCTTAATTAGCTAAGTTTGAGAACCATGACAGTAGCATACAACAGCCACAATGTTGCATCACCAGCAGACAAAACCACCCTGTTTCTTTCTTTTGTATCAGTGTCCTCAGAAGGACTATGAAAGAAAGCTTTCCCCATGTATGTATTCCTCTGCTTAAACGGTCCTTTTGCACCATACAATGATTGTTTGTTATGTACAGCTAGGGACATTTGGCCCATTAAAATCAAATGCTGAATATTGAAGTTGTTGATCAGGTCATAAGAGATGTTATGCATCAGTGAGATCTATTGACGTACATAGTGTCTATGCTCTAAACTGAGCGTGTTCATTTGCATTCAGAGTGAATTAAGAACATGCTTTTAAAACCCTGCCCATCAGCTAAGTTTTTAGAAATTTCAAAGGTTATGTTACATCTATATTCTTAAGGCCAAATTTCCAACAGCAGTTTTTAAAAAGACATCTGCCTTTTTGCTGCACATGGTGAAAGCCCTGGACTGCCCGTCTATGTTCTGTTCCAGAAGGGGATTCAGGCTCACTCTAATTGTGCCCTTAAAGTGCACATTTAATTAGTTGCTAGACAGGCTGGTGAGCCAGGCTGCTGTAAAAAAAAAAAAAGCATATTGTGTTGTTCTTCCATTTTTTATTCTTAAATTCTCGAAATTATTGCCTAAATCTCATATGTTAATACTTAAAATCAGATGGATAAGGAGAAAATGTGATTCCTTATGTTAAATACTCATACTGGAAAACTGGGCTTTAGACAAGTTATTTTGCAATTCAATACCAGGGTTGAAAAATGTCCGTTTGTCGCAGCACTGGCATTGTTGTTCTGACAGAACATGTTTTATCCTGTGGGCAACATGGATAGTATGGACTGTTTATCTGTTGGCAGTATGTTACTATGTTTGCTACACTGTGAAGCTGAGGAGTTTGCAAGTAACCACATTTTGGAATTAAGTTGGCTTTTTTTAGGGTTTTGCAGCTGTGTGACATGCATGGAGTCATTTCTGCCTTAGATTCACAACAACTGAGAACTTGAAGGCCTTAAGCAGCTTTGTATTAGAGCTAACAAAATACTCAGACCTCCTTCTGGGCTCATGAGAACCGCAGATTGTGTGTTGGAAACTGCTCTGACATGACTGCTACTCTAACTCGACCAAGATAACAGGAAACCCTGAATGTATCATCTAAATTGTTTACTAGAGCCACTAGCCAAGGTATATTTGCCACTAGAGTGAAAAAAGAAAACTGAATTCCACTGAATGATCTGCCTGGAAGAATTAACAACTTACCCTTTCCCTCTCCCACACTTTAATCCTTATCCAATAGCAGGAGGAGCAGCAAATCCCTGTTTTCCAACTGCTGTTCCTGTCTCTCCCAACTCCTGTAATTACTGGGAATCATCTAGGGTAGGAGGATGCTGTGTTGTGGGTGTCTCCTTGAAAGGGACACAGGTAAGCAGTTTCAGAGGGAATCTGAACCTTCTTGAGAGGATGACATGAAGGCACCTGTGGAGATATTGCACAGTGCCTGCTACCAGACTCATACTTTTTAGTGAATTTCTGGCATGTTGCTATGGGAGAGTGGCAAACAGTGAACTAGTCAGGCAGTGTATGATTTTGCTTGGAAACTCCTGTGAAATGTCGCTTTTTTAGCCCGGCTCCAAAGCCAGCCCACCTGTCATCATTGTGAATCATTTACATAACTGTAAATAGTGTACCTGCCCTGGGAGGTGCTTTTCCGTGAGCTCTCCAAACCACAGGGAAGGAGTTCAGGGATCAGGAGTAAACCTGTCTCCGAGATAAGGACTGCTACACTTTTGGACATCAAAGGATTGGTTTGCTGTGCTAACCTATCCTCTGGTGGGGCTCAGACTAAGGGGTCAACCAGGTGAGAGTGCTGACTTAGGAACCAGATGTAGTGGTAACATCTGGAAGCACAGCTATGTGGGGGGAGCTGGGCAGGGGGTGCGGAGTGGTGTCTACCCAAATGGCTTGCTACTGGTACTTAAGGGGAACCTGCTCGGCACAGTATGTGTGAGGAAGCACCTGCCTTCCCAGGGGAGAGAAATCCCGTGGGCAGAGCTGGAAGTGAAAAGGGAACAGTTTCTCTCAGGTGACCTTCCCCAGGTGGAAAGGGTGCAAAAGGTTCTGCTCACTTTTTATGTGGCAGAAGACCATTAGATTGTTAAGATGGATGAGAATAGTATTAGTAAGCTATATTAGGAGCCCCTGTGAGAAAAGAATGCATTTTAATCAGTCACCGGCTTTTGTGTGCCGCTTTCCCTCGTAGCACACATTATTTACATTAATTTTCTCTTTGTTTGCTGTGTGTAAACCTTCTGGCCTTGGCTGACAGCAGAAAAGGTTGGGTTCAAAGATCTGGCGCTTCTTTCAGAAAACTGCTGGAAAAAGTGACGTATGATGGGAATAAGCACAATTCTGCACAGTCTCAAGGGGCAGTGCTTCCTCTTGGTATTCTCTGAGACTATTCCACAAGATGCTGGTTTAAAGTGGGATCTGGTAGATGGGAGGGAAAAGATAGACCAGTAGTGATTCAGAAAGGGTGGTTGTATGTGCATACATAAACGTATGTAGGAAATAAGAAAGCTTCATTTGTTCTCAGAATGCTTTGGTATTAGCCCTCCTCTCAGAGCAGGTGACTATTTTTTTTTAAAAAATAATAAATATTCTTGGTAGGGAAATGGAGTTTTGGGGTCACCAAAATTTTGGCGCGTGCAAATTTGGGCCAAATTCTTTGGAAAACAGAGTGACTGAAAGGAGGATGTCAATGGAGAAAACCTCTAAAGGGAACCCATGTCCTCTTAGTGCTCTGGCAGATCAGGGCAGCAGTTGTCTCTTTCCAGTGAGGGCAGAGTGTGGGTTCCTGACTCTCTGGAGCCTCATATCAGAGGGCTTCCATCTGTGGGAAAGATGGATTTTCCAGGTTTCTTTTGTTTGTGGTGACAATAAAGGCAATAATGAATGCATTTCATGCCCTAATATCTATCTAACATTTACCATTGGGCTTTCCTTTTACCTAGCTGCTGGTTTATGAACCTCTCTTGATCAATGGTCTTTCAATTAACTGTGTGAAGATATCTGCTTTCTAATTTAAAGAACTGGCAAGAACGAAAAACTCTCCTGCACTGTTTGGCAGAAATACAAGTTCTGTTTTCCCTAGACAGAATAGGTAAATGTATTGCTGTTGCCTAAGCCACATCAGGATTTCTTGACATTCATTTTGTCTCCCATGTATGTTGATTTTCTAATCAACATAAAGTGAAGGTTTCAGCTGTTTTGCGTGCCAGGCAGTCAGAGACTTGTACGTCCCTGTACTTTCTTATGGGTTAATTTGCCTTTGATGGCGCTACAGCAGGAACTCCTTGGAAATTTCAAGTCAAGCAGATACAATGATTGCTCATTATCTTTCCTGAGGAAGACCTTGTCAGACCCTAGTGTTTAGGTACCAGAATAGGTAATGTGAACACTCTTCATCAATGTGACTGCAAATTCTGCTGTGTTTAGACAGCAAATTGCAGCAGCTGAGGCATCCTGGCACGATTAATTACAATTATTTCTTTGGGGAGGGAAGACATATTTGTTGGTGGCAACAGTGTTGGGAAAGAGTTCTTGAATTACTCCAGCTAGATCCACTAGGATTAGCAGACCCTAGGGTTAAAGGGTCTGATTAAGGCATATGGAGGGGATCGGGCTCTGAGTATTGTTCAAAACAACTTTTGAGTTCCTAACATCTTGTCCGACACTTGTTTTGTCTTGCTATCTTACCTCACTCATTAGCCAAGCTATTCAGAAGACATGACCATAACTGAACTTCTATTTTGAAAATTCCCCAGTTAAATACGAATGAGCCCTCCCATCCACATGTGAAACAAGCCTCACAAGCAGGGGTAATTTTAAGTTTTCCTACAGGTGCATGCTACAAACTAGAACAAGGTAGTGCTTGCTGCTTTTTTTTCTTTTTTAGTGTAGGTAGGCACAGGAAAGAGCATTTAGTGGTACAACAGTAAGGTGGATCTGATCTGTGATGAGTTACCGCAGTGACTTGATGTATGTATAGCTACTTAAAAAATTTGACATTAAAATGTAATTAGTAGTAATGGTAAGAGTAGCTCAATTTCATAAGCAACTCAATGCACTGTAAGTTATTTGATTCCAGTGAAAGTTTTAATATTGCTCTTTCTTTATTAAGAATATACTGATAAATCCTTATCCATTATTAACAACATACTGTATGAAAATTGCATGTTATATGACTCATGCCACCAATGAGCATCTGTGCATTTCCATAATGATAAATCATTCATAATATATTCATTTTGCCATTATGTATTATATGACCTATTCTGTGGCTCGTTTTGAAGTAAGATTTTTAAATGTATAATTTTTTCATGGGCAAGCAATTCTGTTCATTTTTCACCCATTCCTATGGTGTGCAGTGGGTTGTGCTAGCTTTGCTTTGTTGTGCTTTGGTTCTGGTGCACAATCCAAGGTGTATTTGCTTCTAGTATTATATGGGTCTAAGAAGATAGTCAAACCTTCAGTGCACTCAGTGTCCTGACATTGTATATGGATTATGGATGTAGGCCTGGTGTCCCTCTCATACTGACAACAGATATTCCAGTGATCAGTAGAACCGGTGAAGCTTGTTTTCCCATGACTTTTTGGTGGAAGAATAAAAGACAGTGTGTGTTCTCTGAGGTCCGGTAAGGATTAACCTTACTGTAGGATCCCTGCATGAGCAGAGTGATCTGTCCTCTCTTGCCATGCCTGTTACCATGAAGCACAATTTCAGTGAGATTTCTCCCTGCCAAATTCAACTGAACTTGGCTCCTAGACTTCAAAGTTATCAAGGGTGATTGGCAGGCACACACTTATGCACAGAGAAACAGATTTGCTCCATTTCATTAGGAAACCAATACTAAATCAGGAATGACTCTGCTGAAATACTACAGGTATAAAGCCTCAACATCTGTACAATTACTGTGGGCACCATAATAATTTCCGTCTTTATTAATGAGGCATTAGTTCAGCTTTTGGGATTTTGCAGAAGAATAAGGGAATTTATGATGAAAGCCCCCTTTTTTTGCATACTATAGTTTGGTAAGGAAAAACAACCTTTATGAAACAGCCCTCTCTGATATGCAGAATCAGACCTTCAGTTTTAAAGCAGATTTTCATCTGCACGTAGCTCTGAACTTTCCTGTTAGCTGGGTAGTAGTAAACAAAGGGCAAATGCATGCAAATATCAAAATACAAATAATCTTATTTTAAGGTTAACCCCTATGAAGCAGTCTGCAGTGTTAGAAGTATTTTCCCTCTTTATTAGCTGACTCCAGGATATGAATATGTAATGTCACCTATTAATAGGTTTTTTTTTCTTTTTTCCCTGAGCTTTTGGAGCAGCAGAACAGCATGAGAGACAGAAAACAATGAGAGGCTTGAGTTATTATGGTAACAAGCTGAAAATGACTTTATCTTCTTGGTAAATAAGGTGTGAACAATAATTCCAGATTAGACACGTTCTTAAATTATAAATTTGTGTTAGTAATAAAATAAACATGTTTTCAATAGCATTTGGTATATAAATAGATTCTTCTTTTTTTACTAACTACTCTGCAGAGTGTAACACTGTACTTACCAATCTTCTACAGTGTGTAGCAACTCTAGCCCATTTTTGTCTATTAAAAATTAAACCCTTTTACCATACATTATTAAAAGTGCTTTGGTTGGCTGCAAATCAAGAAAGACTTCATAAAGTCTTAGAGGAACAAGAAATCTGATTAAATCTAGAGTCCACAGGCAGCAATGGAAAGTGCAGGAGAAAAAAATACAATATTAAATTATGTCTTTAAAATTCCTTCAGGACTTTAAAAAATCATTAGCAGCTTTTATTCAAGTTAACTATTAACCAAGGGGACTCTTAATAGAATCATTATTCTCTGTTCCCCCTTCAGTTTGGAACCTGGGTTAGTTATAGATACAGATACCTTCATTCCTTGCTCTCCCCTTTTTCAGAGTGATTTTTTTCTAGAAATATTGTGCTCACTTAATAGTTCCCCTGTGCCTTGTATATAAACACTGAGGAGCATGAAGATTACAGGATTTATTAGCTGAATTGTGGATTGCAGGGTCTGATTTTCAATTTAGGAAAAAATGTAAGCAACTTAGGACAGGGAAGAAATTAAAAGGAAAACACCTATGTTTCTTGGAGGGAGAAAGGGGCTGCAAGCATTTTACTGACAGAGCTGGAGCGGCAGGTCCAGCTTATTTGAAATAAAGCTTCTGTCTCTTTTTCTAAATGTAGTGTTTTAAAGGAAAAAGGAGAGAAAAAAATCTGTTCTTTTCATCCTTGCTGTTTTACAACAGTGATGCTAGACAGTATCCTGGAATGCAAAGTAGCATTTCACTGGGAAGTGCTGAACTTTGCAGGTGGTGGTGGAGGAGCTGACTGTGCCATCAACTGACCTTGAGCTGAGTGTTAGCCACGAGGTCTGTAACATATCTCGAGGTCTGTAACATATCTTTGCATTGTGGAAAAGTAGCAGGGAATGTAAAGCAGCACAGCCACCACCCTGGGGCCATGGTCCATGACTGGGAGTTATTTTTGCTGCTTGCGTAGAAATAATTAGGCACAATCCTAGCTCAGAAGGTCCCCATCCCACCACCATGAGCGTGGGGAGAGGCAGGGTGGATTTCTGCCTCACTTCAGGCATGCATCCCCCTGCATCAGGGTCAGGGCTGTGCTCACCTCTGACAAACAGGCCACCGAGAGGCAGCTTGCCACTCCTTTCCAGCTCCAGAGGCCTGCTAGCTCCTGTTGCTGTTGCCCAAATAAGCTGGAGCCAGAAAAAGGTTTGACAGACTTCTCTGCTGTCGTCTCACCTGAAAGAAAGGAGGACCTGCCAGAAGGCAGGAAGCCACTGAGCAAACCTCCTGCTACGGCCACCTCACAGGTCAAGAGCTGGTCGGCTGGTTGAAGTAGGGCTTGGGAAGAGAGGTACCAACTTGACTGAAAACAGGCAAGATTAACAATGCAGACAATTGTCTGATCATTGCAGATTTTATGCAGATTTGTTTGAAATGCAGTATTAAATATTGCTTGAGGTAGCATGCTAGTCTAGCTGGACAGCTTGGCTGCTTTAGCACTGGAATTTTTATGTTCTTGTGAGAAAAGGATCACTCTTCACTGCTTTCTCTCTCTCTCAGCTTATTATTTTTTTAAATTGTCTGTGCATCCCTGTTAATCTGAAATATAGAGGACAGATTCTTGTGAAGATCTGATCCCTGTGGTGTGGCCATGAGATCAGAAGGTTTCTAATGGGAATGGTAAGATGCAAGGAAGTACTGGCGCCCGTGCACTGCCTGTTCTGCAGCTCCTCTGTCATACCTCAGGGCAGCTGAATGGGGAAAGCCCATGAAGAAATATAAAGAAAAGGCACTGAGAGGACAAATCTATCACCTGATTGGGACATACCATTTTCAAGTGAAAGAATCTAGAGAAAAAAACCCTAGGATTACTCAAGTTTAATTGCTGTGCTGATTTGGGGCACATACATACTGAAACAGCTATGTGCAACCATACTCTTTTTTGAAAGAGAACATTTCAAAACTGTTTCACAGTGTGTCCCGATTTTATGAGTAAAGAACATTTATTGATCCCGCTAGGAGTTACCAGTAGTGCCCAACATTTCTGGGGTGGGCTGGCAATGGCCTGGAAGAGTCGCTTTCTAACTCTTCATGTATTGGCTTGGGCATCAGATAAACATGTCCTGGAGGAAGTTCTAATATGACACTGTTTGTCAAAATCCTTATCAGATGCCAAGTCAGTTCATTTGCTACTCGGTTCCCTGAACCTTGCACAGATTTTCTTAGAGGCAAAATGAAGGAGTTTTAGTCCCAATAACAAAGAGCTCTGGTGGCAGTTTCTGCGTTGTAAGGGAAATGCTAGGAGCAATGAGTTGTGTGTGGTGCTTGTGAAGGAAGAGAGTAAGAGGCAGAAAGAGCAGAAGAGCAAACCTGAATAGTCTGTGCAGTGTCAATCCAAAGCTCTGTTCCTTGCTCTGTAAAGTGTAGGAACTAAGTACATTTCGAGTTATAGGGCTGTAATTCCACTGCTGGATTGTGGTGACTGTATAAGGCCAGTTGAGCTTTGCTCTTATAGTTTATGATATCACCACAATCCCCTGGTGGATTTACAGCCCTGTAATTTTTTACAGTAGTGAGCTGTTTATTTTTCTATTTACAACGGTAATCACTGGAGATATTGATAACAGTCACCTAGTTCTATCATATGGTTCCCTATACTCTTATATTTGTTTTTGTAGAAAAAATTAAAATCGTTCTTTAGGAGCAGGCTGCCAAAGGCTGGGGGGAGGGGGGGAAAAGCTCCTTTTCTGCCTCTCTTTGTCTCTTTAAAGACTGTTTAATTTAGCAGCTATTTGTCCAGACATAGGAGGGCATAATGACTATCAATTTCATATCTCTGTATGACAAACAGCTGTATGACTCCCACTTTCACATATTTTCTTTTCTCTTTCTTGCCCCCCTGCTGTATATTAATTTCTCAATTAAAGTTCATCTTACCAGGCTGTCACACAGGCTGTCGCCGTAATAGAAGGCTGAGGGGAGGTCAGTGTGGTACATCACAGGTGGACACCAGGCCTGAGCAAGAGGCAGATCTTGGGCTTGATCCCACCCTAACACCATGCCATGGATTTTGGTTCAGAACAGATGGACTTAACCGTTAATTTCATTAGTTATGAGTGTGGCAGGGAGGTAATCGCAGCACAAGGATATGAGCACAGTAGGTAGCTAATTTAAGTGTCATGTGCTAGGCTGCTGTAGTGTCACAGCAGTATTCTGCTCCACAGGTAACTGTGCCAATTAGTGCAAATAAATAAATATAAACGTCTAACAATCATCTCAGCTGGACTGATTGTACCCCGAGCACTGAAAGCAGAGTCATCACAACTTGGCAGCTGTGCTGAGGAGCAACTTAGGAGAGTTAAAAGCATTTGAAATAGAGAGGTAATGGATACCCAGAAGCTTTTGATTTTGATGGAAGTAACAGGCCTTGACATTTAGAAAAACTCAGTGTCTCTACTAACATCTTTCAGTACAACTTTCAGTGATTTAACTACAGGTTAAAAGGTATGTCTGTGGCCAAGAAGAACCAAACCACTGTCTCCACACACAGACTAATGGGCATATAATAGACATGTCTGCAGGACTGTGATATTAGATGAACGCAAATTATTGGAAAGGAGTTTTATTATAAATACTGAGCTATCTCCAATTCTAATCCAGAAAATCACCAGTGCAGAGTCATAGGATCAGTCACATGTGGGGAAATTTTTGTTTCTTTTTGTTGTAAACAATAAGGTGTTGGATGTGACACATGATAATCATTCTGTCTTACTCTTCAGTCTGCAATGTGAAGAAATATGATAAAAAAAAATATCTGTCTTGGTATCTTCTTTGGCAATACTCCTAAGACAGAAAATTTGTTTAAGAAAAAAGCCCACACACCCTCTTCCTTGACGCTATATCTACTGATTTAGGTCATAAGTTGGTATTTTCAGAGTGTATTTTTAATTAAGCTATACCTAAACCCCTAAGTTGCCTAGATGTTAACAAGTGGGTTTAGCTAGTGCCTTCCTAAGCACTGGTAAATGCAATACTGCAATTTCACGTGAAGCATTGTCAGGCTTTTGTGTGCTCTATCTAGGTTAGGCCATGGTAGTGCTTAAAACAGCTCAACATTTTCTAAATTTTACTTATGTGCAGACCTTAATTATTGGTAAAATATCTAAATTAGGCTATTACGTTGTTTGGTTATCATTCTTCCTTTGGGCGTACAGTGCTGTATGCGAATAAAACAAAACATAAAAGCAACTCCAAAGGATTTATTCAGCACTGTTTCAATTTAACCACACGGGGGCATGAGATATTTATTTAAGAGAGCTTTTTTAGGCATATGATGGGAAATACATGATAGAAAGCCTTACTGGTAAACAGGGATAAGAATTGTCACTTGCTCTTTTAGCTCTTTGTTTGCAATCAAAAATAGTTGGCAAATTATTGTTGCAAATGACATTAAGCTAAAATATAATAACAAACAAAAATATAGTGTGGATAGGAAAGAATATCAAAACAGATTTTAAATATCCCCATTAGTTAACCTGGCCTCTAAATATATTTTTATGATGCTATTTTGGTTCCTCTGTAAACAAAGTCTGAAATCTTCCATATAGTCCTGCACATCTGACTTAAATAACCTGAACATTTAAATTAAATGAGGAGGCTGCTCTGAAATATAGCAACCTAGATCTGGAGTAAATCCATTTCATTAATTGCCTAGATGACATTAATTTTTGTCATTCACTTGCAAGATGAATAATATGCTCTATACATTTTGGCCCTGATCCAGCAAAGCATATAAAGTCATAGTTAATGATGTTAAGTGCTTGAGTAGTTCTCCTTGAGCACATGCCTTAAGCTGAGTACATATTGAAGTACATTCCAACACAGAGAAAGTGGCACAATCAAACCTTTAATTAGTTTTAAAATGGAATTCAAAATGCAATGCAATTCTTTGCACTTTACATTGAGAAAAACCGCATGCTTTGAGACTCCCTTGGGACAGAGATGACTAAACCTATTTATCCACTTTGGTTTCCAAAGGGAATGAATGCTCATTGTTTTCTGCTGCTGTTCTCCCCTAAATTTAGAAATTTATTTTGCTCAGTCAACTGGTTTGTTTACAGGGGAATATTGATATGAATATTTCCAAGTCTGTTATTTTATGGACTTTTTTATTTATAAGATAATTCATGCATTTTATTGATACTTAAGAGGCTGGAATATTTTTACTTCTGCTTCTGTAATTTTAAATCAGAGCAAAAATGAGCAGCAGTAACACCATCTAAACAAGTGTTCACAGTATCTGAAAGCTTGTTTCTTTTCAAAATAAGCTGAAAATCAGGATTTTGTACTGCACATTCCTGATCCAAATACCTTATGCTCACACAGCTCAAAGGAACCATAAATTTAGGTCTTGTATTTTGAGCCATTGTGTGCTTTCCACTCTGCAGTCTTCTGGCATGTGCCTTTGGCATACTGATCTCTGTCCAAGCAAGATCGCTGCACACAGGTGAATTCTAAGTCATGGAAGGAACACTGTGCTCCTTTTCCTCTCAGCGAGGAGAAGCAGAGAAAAACATCTTTGAATTCAATCCATACTTCACCAAAACTTGGAGTACTTTGTCTTTGGTAGAAACCCATCTTTGTGGTAAATAGATTTCTACAGGGAGTCTAAATAATGGCCAGAGTCATAGAAGGCACAGGCAAAACTATTTCTGAACATAATATAGTTGTACAGCACAGCAGAATTCATTCTTGAACTAGCAGACTACATCAGTTAGGAACCTTTTCCTAAGCTACAAAACCTTCTTATTTCAGTGCCTAGGCTTAGATCCATTTTGTTTGCTCCAACAATTTAATCTTGACATCATGCATTTTTAAGTGCTCTGTGAAAGCTTGCCTGAAAATCCTTCAAAACAAATGCTAAAATAACTCGAGACTGTTGATCCACTTGTATAACAAAGAAACTCACATGTCCCTTGACTGTGCTTTCACTCAGAATTAAAACACAAGCATATGCAAGGAATTACGACAAGTAAACAGAGGATCGGTCCGTGTTGCAGCCTTACCCTGGCAAAATGCCCACTGACACTAAGTGTGCGTGTGCACTCTCTGTCACAAAACAAAGCCTGTAGTATGTTTGACTGCATTTCTTTTATGTTCCCTAGTATGTCTGTTCCTTGCTAACAATGAAGCACTTGAGTGTATTAATCTCTAAAGCTATCAGCTCATCTATATGCTTTCTAAAATGGATGAGGCAATGAACATGGTGTCAGATACCGTTTTCCGGTAAGTTTTTCTGATCCACTAATGCATCAAATATATTTGAATTTACTATTCATATAACTTTTTATGGAATGCTATTAAGTCAATTTGGTTGATAACCACCGTAAACTTTTTAGTAAGTTATAGTACAATGAGGTCACTATTCCTGGATGTGGTTTGCTGTATCATACACTACTTGCTGATGCCATGACATCCTTGTATGAAGGAGGAGAGCACAGTTATTTGGTTTGGTTTGTTGCGTTTTGTTGTTTGTTTGTTTTTAAAAGATTGCTTTTTCTTAAATGGAAAACTTGTTAGGGCGAATGATTTAATATTGCTCTTCCTCAAAAGCAATGGAATCTTGGGAAAGGATAAAATGGCCCATCTAAGTTGGCTACCACCTTCTTGACTTCATATTGTTTTTAAACAAAACATCTGACATTCTCCAGCTGGGTTGTTATTTTGTGCTTCTTGACAAAGTAATTCAAAATTTGCTGAAAAGCAAGCTGAATGGAAGAAGGATATTTTTATTTTTTTTTTTCTCCATAGACATCTGGAGCTTTCTTTCAAAGCTGATGTGATCTTTCATCTGGACAAGAAAGGCTTTGATCCAAACTCTGAGATCCCCCTATCTCCCAGTTAATTGGTGTTAGTGAGGTAGGTTTGACAGTCCCTAATGCAGTCTCTGGAATGCCTTACTGTGTTAAGACCTGTCTATTGTGGCTCAGTCAGCTCAAAGACATCAGCTTTCTCTCGTTTGAGTTCTGTCCCACTGGGGATGGTTACAGGTTTTATTTGCTTTCATTATTTTCTCTTGTAAAACCATTGAATGCCAAAGAAGAAAAACACTTTTGAAACTGAGCAAAAACAATCTCTTACAGACATTCCTGTAAGCTTTGGTTTTCACAAAAACTCACAGATAAGAGAGGGAGAACGGGGGATTGCATTAAAAAGTGAGCTCTTCATTTTTTAAGATCTTACCCACTTTTGGGGGTGATCATGTCTGTTTTCCTGTAATATATTTATTAATTGAAGAAATAGAAGCAAGTATCTTTGCTCCTACCATGTGTGTATCATTTATACACTGTGCATATTAAAGTATTAGTCTCTTAAAAAATGCTCACTTTTAAATCCAAATAGCGTGATTAATTTAAACAAAATCTGTGCCTGTCCTTCATAGTAGGACACAGCAGAATAGAGGAAGTCTTTGTCTTCTCCACTGTGTAGTGGCTGGCATCGAGGGTAGTAATTTGGCAGAGATCTTCCTGCGTGGGGCTTTTTCTCAAGCTCCTGTGGTAACGTAGACTGTACACAGCGAACGAACAGGGCCCTCACAGTTACACTATCATCAGAATGAGAGACGAGACAGGAAAGAAGTACATAAAAATAATTTCCTTTTCTGCTTTGGGAGCACTGCAAAAACCCTTGTCACTTCCCCATCAGGGCACACTGCAGCTCCACATTCCCATACCTAGACTTCAAGGAATAGTACACCTGAAGACCAAAAAGCATATAGCACTTACAGTTTTCGGGGTGAGTAGTCCAAGTTGCTATAGCTGAAAAACTTGAAGCTTTGTAATCCATCCCTTTTCCAATGGAACTAATCACTTTTTTTCTCTCATATAGTCCAACAATTACAATTATCCAGTTAAACTTCATATTTTAAAAATCATGTGCCTAAAAACATATCAGTTTTTTTCTACAACAGTGATTTAGTCTCATAAAATACATTGCGCTTTTGCTTAGACCTGCCCACTTCTTTATCTTTACAACTACAACAAAGCTACAGCTTCACCAGAAAATGCAATCATTTTATTAGTCTGTGAGATAGTGGGAGTCAACACCTCCTGATGGGGAAACACAGGTGAAAAGGATTCTTGAGTAGGTGGTTCGATTAGATACTATCAGAACATGCAGCTGTCATATTCCTGAGGATCTGTAGGCAATGATGATTTGCCAGCTATTCTTTAAAGTGCAGGAAACTATGCAATAGACAACAACTCTTACCATTTATGTATTATGCTGAGCTGTTGCAGTATTGCTTTGGCTGCTGGCAGACAGTTCCACTAACGAAAAGCTGTCGACCAGTTCCATTACTGAGAAGTTTCTGACTCCATATTAACTCAACATTACAGAACTACCTTTTGGAAAGCATGTAGGATCTTTGTTGTGTGCTTATTGTCTATTAAGCTAGGGGGTAAACTTACTCATGGCCCTGACATCTGATCATGAGGGCATATATGAATTTCAATACTGATAATATTAAAAATGAAAGTAGATTCCTTGTCCACTAGACATAAAAAAACACAAAGCAAAAATCATTATTAGCCGATCTGTTTGAGAAACTATGTGACAGCTATAACCCCACAGCTGTTATTGATCTTGGCAGTTAGAGGTTTAATATTGATTAGAAACTGATATACCACTGACATACACATATCCATTTCTCTCAGGATATATGCCTCATCTTTTTTCTCTAGGTTCATCTCCAGAGCAAAGATCTCAGAGTTCAATGAGCTACTCAATAGCAAGTTCTGCATCCCACAGCTTTTCTTTAGTGCAGCTTCTTCCAAAAAGTTGATGGAAAGGCAGCGCCTTTGCACTACAGTCAACATATATACCTGCAGAGTATAATGCTTGACCATAAGGAGGAAGCTCAGGTTTGGGGGACAAAAGGAAGAAAATTTAAATGAAGATGTAAAAATCATTTTTCAAGGTGGAAACCCCCCCCCACCCACCATTGTAAATAATAAGAAGAGAAGCCAGCATGTAAATGGAGACACTGACTTACAATTGCTTTTGCTAATCAGGGCCAAGATAAAAGATTGTTAAAAGAGCTAGTCCTCTGCTCATCAAGGAAGAGATACTTAGGGATCAAAACTCTTCTCACCAGTAATGCTGGCATGCCCAAGTTTAAACTGTGACAAATCCATCAGTGAACATTGAGATTGTTCAACTGTGGGTGACTTGCAGGTGTTGAGGGATGTGGAGAGACACATAAATCCATTGGCTAAATGCCTGGGTGAGAAGGTCAGTTAGCCCATGCTGAGATCCGTGGTTCTGTGCCTGAAGCAGCTTGGAGAGCTTGGCCTGCCCTGGTCTGATCCAATGCCTACATTGAGACCTTCTGCCTCCTGTGGGATCTGCCTTCTGGTTTCTCTGTATGTGAGATCTGCAGCCTCCAAGCTGCCATTTACGTGCTGTTCCAAGGGCTTCCTGGCTTTTAGAAACAGCCTCGGACTACCATTTTTACCAGTCACAGTTGCAGAAATTAAGGACTTGAGGATCTTTACTCTAGTTCTCCAGTTGTGAGTAGCTGCTCTAGAGTCTGAAGAAGAAAACATACGTAACCAAGTGCATTAAGCAGCTACCATGTAGTGATTGCCACTCATTCTGGACTGGGGATTTTGTTTGTTCAACTGTTTTTAAAGGGTGCAGTGATTTCTTTAGCACAGCAGTGTTTAATTTTTCCATTGGCTGACTTCTTTGGGGAAGTGTAACGAATGTAGTTATCATTCTCTGGCATCCTGAGACAAGCGCCTGGCTGTTTCCTTATCACTATTGGAACCTGAGATCAATGGGAAATTTGGGCCAGTTGTTAAGTTACATACATAAGCTCAAAATCTCCTACATGAGCTTAGGGTTTTCCACATGTTTAAGCACCTAGGGTTGATTCAAAGTGACTTTGATGGAATAACCAGGCTTTATGCATTAGGCATGAAAGGCATTTGAATAAATTCCAGTTCAGTATTTAGGTCTGGCATTTTCAAGATTTACTCCTAGCTTACTTCCTTTCAAGAAAATTGGGACTGTGTTTTATCCAGCTTTTCAAGCATTTCCAGAGAAATACCTTTGGAGAAAAGAAATCTGGCTAAAGAATGTACTTGCTTTCTTTACTTATTCACAGTTTCAGCAACAAACCCAAGACAGCTTTTTATTTTTAACCTCTTCAGGGCTGGATATGTCAGAAAGTTCAGTCACTGCCCAGAGTTTCATTTACTTCTCTCTAACATTTTTTACTGGCATAGATGTAATCTCAATAGAGTATCTGGGGAGACCGACATGCAGAGGGAAGTAACATCTATTGTTTACTTGTACTATATGTTGTGATAATCTGTGAAGCCCTAATGGAGTTGTAACTCTGAACATGCTGATCAGAAGCATTAGGGAAATTAACATAAAGCTCTATTAATGGCTTAAGGGAATCTGACTAAACAAACAAGGCCACACTGAGCAATAAATGTGAGTCTCAGACTGCATGACTTTCCTCATAACTACTCTAATTAATTGCTACAAAAGATTAATTTTATAATAGAGCATGGATATCAAAGGGAATAGCTTAGTAATTTAAGTGTTATGTGTCTCCCTGGGAGATGCAGGTTCAGTTCCTCATGCAGCTGTTGTCAGCTTTCCAAAATATAATAGCTTAAATGAATTTCTGTATTTTACTGCTAGAGTTTCTATGGAATAAAGACCTATTCTATGCAATAGAAAAAAGTCAGTGGCAGGGTTGCTGTTTCAGTGGAAGCAGAAGTATGTCCACAAACATTAAAACCAAATTCTGCCTTGAAACTATCTTCACATTTTCTCATACGTTTAAAAAAACATCGTCACACACAAAATACCCTTGCCAAACCCTGCTTTCCAGCTGTACGTGGTGACATGAGCATGAGCTCTGTACAACTCCTTTACAAACTCACAAGTTGGATGTATAATTAGAGGAAACTGATTGCAATGGTTTCTGAATCAAGATGTGGCAGAACTGTGGTGTGTGTGTGCTTGGAAATGCAGCAGAGCAGGATCCTAGCTAGGCTAATAAAATTCCTTGTGAAATATGTTAGAGGAGATGACTCTAATAGACTGCCTTTGCACAACCTCTCCTTTGGTCACTAGTTCAATTCTGCCCTGGTCCAGAAAAGAAAGGTGGGCTGGGGTTCCCTGGAGGAGTCTGAACCCATTGAGCACTTTCTCTTTGGACTGAACCAAAGGACTTCCACAACACTTTTTTTTACATGCTGCATTGCTGCTCATATCAACCTGGATATAGGGGTCCAAACTGGAACTTTCAGGTTAGAGAACAGAGCAGTTTTCTGAGGGCTCAGGCACATGGGATGGGGCTCGTACCAGGTAACACTATTTGCTTCCAGTCTAGTTGTCTGTCTGAGGTGATCGACTTGGCTCCCTTCGTAATCAGGAGAGAAAAATATGCACTTTTCAGGTGTAATTCCTCTGACTTCAAGACTTGCGCTTTAGGAGAAGGTGTTTGGCACCTGGACTCTCTCAGCAGAAACTCTACTTTTGGTATATGAATCCCAATGGCAGTCATTCTGTTGCTTTAAATAGTTGCCAGTATTGCCTTTCAGTGCCACAACTGAGCCAGTGGTATCTACATGAATAGTTTTAGCGACAGCAAATATAAGACAACATGACTTTGATTAGTCCCAGTGAAGGGGGTGAAGCCAAGTCACATGATTTTATATTTGCAAGGCCACGCACATAGGAAGTGTGCTGACAGCTCAGCTGATGTGCGATACCCTAACTGTACATCTGAGCCCGAAGGGTCATCAGCCAGGCTTGCTAATCACTTCAGTGAAGAACTGTCAAGCAGTATAATGTCCCTCTACTTGTAGATCTTGGCTGAAGCTTTTCTTATTTGGTGGCTGGCCTGATCTTTCCTCTCCAAAAACTTGTGAATGGAATCCAATAATTATTCTTCGTTTATTTTGACAAGTGTTTCCATTGCTTCCCCCTCACTTAATATTTATCTACATGAGCCAAGTTGGAGGCTTATGTTTTAAAGAAAATGAATGGTAAAATAAGACTCTGCATTCAGAATTAGGAACCTAACTAGGTGACCTGATTTTCAAAAATACTAATTGTCCAGAAAAGGCTTCCAGTTCTAGAGACCATTAAAAAAAATTTAGCTTTATAACTATTATTACAATTATTATTTATGGTATGCGTTGCAGTAGTACCCTGGCAACGGACAAAGACCCATTGTGCAAGGCACCGTATGACCACAGAGATGAGAGTTACATGGATTAAAATTCCAACTGCCTGTTCCATGGTGGAAACAAACTCAGAATATGCACACATCACACAACCACCCCCCACTTTGGAAAATGTCTGTGAGCTATTCAGATGTCCTGCTTTTAAAATGAGTCAGGCAACCAGTAGCCTTCACAGGGCAGAAGAGCCAAGAAGCTCTATCCGGTCCACCCCATCATTTCTGAGACCCCTCTGGACACTGGTTAGAGTAATCTCTGTTGCTCTCCATCCATGGGCATGTCACACAGTCGCTCAGTATAAGCCCAGCCAGCTTTCTCCATGCAGCACTAATGGCTTTGGCTGAAGTGACAGGCCCTCTTATTTGTGCCTGTTTCTGTGCCTTTCATGCCTGATCAAAAATGTTTACAAAGGTGCAGTCAGGTTATGAAGGTAGGGGGAGCAGAAGAAACAAAATCCAGTTTTGTTTGGAAACAGTTTCAGAGCTTAATTGGTAAGGAGGGGGGTGGGAAGGGGGGCTGAACAGGTGGTGTATTATTCTGCCAGGAATCTTCAAAAGAGAGGGAGTGCGTATTGTTGGTTTGCTGCAGAATGAAAAATGAGAAGTTCAACAGTACCTGGATACTTAAGAGCAGGTGAGCTGCCGAAGTAAGGTCAGAGTTACACATACATATACACTCAAAAAAAATCTGCATAGGAGAAAAATAAATTTTCCTTTTTGCCCACAACGGGACAGATCCCAGCTCTGCATCGCAGATTTAGATGGTTTCATATTCATTACATTAGCAGTAGCCACATTTAGCAGTGATTCCCAAAGGAGCAGGAAAATTATGGCCTCGAAGAAAGCTGCCACATTTCAAACTCTCCAGCTGTGCCTTGCCACCATTGCTACATTCCACTGCCAAATGCAGTAATTTATGAATTTGTCTTTTTTATCTGCAAAAAATGTTAATTTACAGAATGAAGAGAAGAATTGGAAAAAGAGTAACATGCTTAGAAAAGGAATGCCTGCATTTTCTTTTAACTGCTTTGTAACTATTTCTCCAATGCTGTAAATGTTATTTGTGTTCATAAGATCATTATAATTTTGCATTAGATGCTTAAAAGAAAGCAGGGGTGCCAGCAAATAGAGCATCCCAGCTTAGAAAGTATTCTAAAGAGATGGTAGCCCAGCAAGACTACTACAGAGTTTGAGTAAATAGAGAATGAATTATGAATAGTAATGATTTTTTTGGTTTATTTAAGTACTGAGTATGTGCCATAAACGAATAATAGATATCGCAGTTGTTTCAAAAAAGCTATTTTATGTTGCACTGGATGGAAGTCTGTACGTATACATCTGTTCCAGCAGGTCAAACTAGGATCCATACTTTTTTTTTGTGTGTGAAATTACTAGAGTTAAGCCAATTCCTTGGAAGCTCTCTGACACCAAAAGGGAAGAAGAGTTTTTTCCATGTTAAGTATTTGTCCCTCCCTCAGCATTGTGACTGAAAGCAACATTCAGAGCTGTCTTTGGGGCCACTGAAAAAGCCGACTTCTGCAGACTGAAAAACATGTGTATAATAGTCATAGTCGTGGTTTGATTCTGTTTCGCAGTGTTTCTGTTTTCAGTAAAAGGGAAACAAATTACAGTGCATACAGTTTTGGATTTTATGGAGTTTCCTAAGGTAGGAGATTATAAGCACAGCTTCCCATAAAAGTGCCTGTACTTTGCCAGACACCAGCTTCACAGAGTCCAAGAGCAGCTCTGCCAAGGCTTTCTTACATTACAGGTTAATAAGTAAGTTCAGCGCTATCACTGAGGTGCAGAATAAGCCCTTTCTAATTCAAAGAGGTTTGCTACTGTAGTGTTGAAAGGAATGAAGGAACGAAAATCCTGCTCAAGTGAGAGTAGTTCACATCTAGGAATATGTGCCAGCAGATCAGCAGGTAGAGCTGTATTAAAGCCTTTACGTGCTCCTTTGTGAAATCAGGCATTTATAATGTTGACTAATTCTGGTATCTTCCCCCTGGTGCTCAATGATTCCTAATTTTATGGGCTACTTAATGAAGCAAAATTCTCCATTAGTTTTTAAAAGGTCTCTACATTTTAAGGCCTGGTGCTGTCTTTTCAAAATGATGCCTGCCTGGACCAAAGGCTTTCACTCTGTTGACAACGAAGGCAAGGAACTCATAGAAGGAAATTCTCATCTCAGACCTCCAGGAAGAAAAGGTACGTGTTGCACCTTGCTGGTGGAAAGGAAACTGTGTGGGGTGAAAAAATAGCTCTTTGTGGAGACTCTGCCCATCCTGTTCTGCACAAAGGCAATGCAGGTTAACAGCGAGAAGAGACAGGATCCTTCCTGTGATCTCTGTCCTGACACCCCAGCCCCTGGGTTGAGAGGAGCCAGCATGCTGTCTCTGCTGCTTAGCAAGCAGGTGGCATCTATGAGCAAGGACCTCAAGTGCCTTTGTGGACAGGCAGAAGGTGTTTTGTTGTGAGTCAAGGGGAAGGCTGGCATTGTGGCCTCACAGGGCTTAGTCAACACTGAATTCTCTAAATATCTCCTAGGTTCCCTGTCCGGTAACGAAGGGAACAAAACAGATGTGGTTTTGTGTCCTCCCTCAGCAAGTCATTCCAGTATCTCATTGATCCTTCTTGTTGAACATGTTTCCCTTTATTTCACATCAGGGTTTCTTCTGTTCGCTTTGTGTTATTCCTTTTCCTTGCTCCCGTACTGAAAATAACGATCTCCTGGCCTTCCAAGTTTGTTCACTGCTAGTATTTAGGGACTGTGAACCAAAGTCTACTTAAAGTCTTTCATAACGCGCCTGATTTTGGTCACAGTATGTAGGATTTACACCAGTGTAAATGAAATCAGTACATGACCCATGACAGCTACTCCTTAGTGGTCTTTTCTCTAGGCTGTGTAAATTAATTTTTCTTGAGTCTCCTCTCAGGATCGCATAAATTATGCAGCAAAAGCCTGTAATTCACTGCTAGGAAAGCAGCAGTAACTCCCGCTCTACCACTTTCCTGCCAAAATTATGGGAGAATAGCTGGTGATCTCAGCTCACATTTGCATGGCATGAACAAGAACAAGACAGAAAAATGATGGCTTGGGTGGCACAAAAGGCATGTACCCATCGTTGCCACTGCCTTTCTTCCAAGGTGGGGAAATGCATTGGAGAGCAAAAGAAGCATTGTCTGTGCACTCTTGCTTCTTGGTCCCTTAATGTGTGAAGGGAAGAATATTAATGTCACATAGAAATTGTGTGCTGATGATTGCACGAAATATTGTGCTCGATGTTCCTGGTTGCTGAAATTACATCATCAAGGCTTCTTTTTCTCCTTCTTCTTCTTTGATTCAAGAGTTCTCTGTGTAAATATTAACTATAGCTATCAAGAGGCAGAGGAGAGTTTCAAGAGACCTGGCCATCTGATGTCAAACCTTTAAATCATAATGTTTCTTCTTACACTGTGTTCTAAAGGGTATGCCTGCCCTCGCCTCACACTCTTGATGCCTGGTGGAAGCCTAAAAATCCACAAGGCTCGTCTTGTGTACTTGTAGACTGCTCAGCAGCCATGCATCAGCCGCCCCCTCAGAAGAGCTGAAGTGGCTCAGGTGTCAAAGAGCAGAGCTTGAGAGACAAGAAGCCCTGCAAACCTGCTACCTATTTCACAGCAGCAGTGTCACTCCATAGGTTGCTGAATGAGGTGGCAAAAGTGAAGAAGGTGGCAGATGACTGTGTTGGCTGATGTGCTGCCTGTTGTGTTGAAGTCAGACCAACACAGCTGGCTGAAGATGCTCCTGGCTTCTAGCACAAATCCAGTAATTCCTTGCATTATGCAGGTGGAGGTTACAGCAGCCTGGATTTTCCAGTTGTTTTGGCAACTGCTCAGATCCATTTCTATTTGGTAATGTATTGTTATGCTTTTGAAATACATTTAGTCTTCTTTATTGGATTCCCAATGTAAAAGTATTATTATAAGACCCCTTATATTTGGCAACAACTGAAGGTTTTCATGTTGAGATTCAGCCCTTACTCTGCTGAACTGTGAGAGTGAGTTACTACCTTGTAAGTGACTCACAGGTATTTATTATCCTGTGTATAAAGGTTAGGTTTTAACGTTCTGTGTGATATATGGACATGGCTCAAGATCAGGCAGTCTTGAATGATAGATCTTAAATTATGATTCAGTGGAAGAGGAAAGAAATAAGAAATCACAACTTTTGTTAAACAAGCCTGAAAAAACACTTGCATATATGTGAGCTGGTGGTGGAAACCTGCCAATTCCAGAGGCTGGTTTGCTAAGCCGTAGTATTGTGGCTCATGGACCCCAGCTCAGAGAACTGAAAAGAAATTTTTAAAAGCCAGATTCATATCTATGCTTGCTTTCTGCTAAAGTCTCTTGCAGTGGAAAGATGCAGTGTTAATAGATAGCAGGGCAGGCAGCAGACCCTAAAAGGAGAATCCCTAAATAACTTTCTGACTGTGTCTTGGCATTCCCGTGTCTGCAGGGGATCTGTAGGTGACTTTACCTACACCTGTGCAACAGAGTTGTCCTCAAGCATCTTGGTGTGCCTCGCTTTTAGGCATGGTTCTGTTGCGTGTGTCAGTAACTGGGGTGCCGTCGGGAGTCTTCCTGAAAATGCACACCCTGTGGTACAATTTTCAAGAAATGCTCAGATCCCGGGCCACGATTCAGAAGGATGTTGGGGTGGCAGAAGGGCAGCAGTGGCACTTCTCCGCTCTCCTCTTCCTGCTTTCCCGTGGGAGACAGGGCAGTGGTTACAAGAGGTGCACGAGAAGTGTGGCTTTCAAGGGTAGAGGCAGGACTAGAGCATAACACATCTCTGGTACTCTACCAGGTTGGCAGTCCCTGTGAGGAGCTCTGCCAGCAGTGTAATTCAAAACAGTCCAGGACACTGTAAGGATAAAAAAGGTGACAACAGCTCAAAGCTGCCTTCTTGTCTTTCCCCCTGAGCTGCTCTAAGACAGAGTTTCATGCAACTGAAGATTGGGCAACAGGCAGGCCTTATCTTTTTAAAATATTTTACACAACCAACCTACTTCACCCTTAAAAGGCTCTAGAAATATAAGGAATTTTATGTGGGTTTGTATCTGACGAGCAGTACATCCAGAATTCTGCTATTCTATACATCAGTTTTTGATGTTGGCCTCAATTAGCTCAAGACCTGCTCAGTAAGTTGCAGGTTTGGGTGTCAGCACCAACATGCCCTGGCTTTGTTCAGAAATTAAAGACCTAAGAGATATTGGTTACAAATAGCTGTTGTGGGTTTGACTATCTGGAATAAAACGTGGAACTGGAGGAGAATGTAATCCATGAGCTGTTTGAACCTGCAGCTTTTTGTGTCCTCATGTCTTTTGTTACCTGGGAACAGGAATGTTATGTGGTTATTTATGCCAGGGCAGTGATAAAGTACAGAAGCGCATAATAGATCTAAGCTTGGGCAAAATTTTGCTGAATTTGGGAGCTGGGGCTTAGGTGGGAGACTGAGTGGCAATGATTTTAGTGACTTTCAGCTCATAATGTATGTTTCTGCCACTGCACTTTCTCTGTCCTTTCAGTAGCAGTGGGGTTAGTCTGCATTCATACTGCCATGTGGGAGAATAGTGTTTCATGCAATTCTGTCTACTGTTGGGAAAGTATATTCTTTAGAAAAATAATAAGGTAATTAAATGTGGGATCAGCATTTGACTGGAATAGTCCAAGACCTGTTATTCTTATTAATAGAAAAAATCCTACTTACTCTGTCATGCATATGGAAATATGCCTTTCTTTTAAACTGGAGAAGGAAATTACAGTAATGATACTGATTATTTAGACAGGGAAATGTTAGCTGCTTATAGAAAATGGAGGCTTCCTGTCCTTTTCACTTTGGATACATTTTACAGATGTGGCCCTTGTTGATTTTAGTCTCAAATATTATTATTTAGATTTGATTTATGGTTATGATACTTCTGAGACAGTAAAAAAATCAGAACTGAAAGTTATTAAAAAGTAATTTCTTACTGGTCCTTAAATAAAATAATTTTTTTGTAAGTAACATAGAAATTATATATAACGTAAGAATTACTTTTTTTCCAGTTGGCTAAGTTACCTTTTTATAGCTATGACTGCTGTATACTGTTTCAAATCAGTGTCTTTCATCTAAATAGACATTTCTTACATCTCATCCTTATCTAGCTGACTTAGGTCAAATTCTTCATTTTGACTAAGTGAATAATTGTGTTTTAGATTGATGATTGTGCACCCAGTTTACAAAAAACCTCTACTGTTTCTCCCAAATAAGTCTGAGAATTCGAAATAAGAAAGTGTTCAAAATAGCCCCAGAATGTCAAAATCAGACTACATTTGGTGAAAACAAAACATGGGCATTCCTGAGTCCCGACATTTTTATTTTTCTTTTAAATCAAATGGAATCAATTTTTTTTTCTGAATCCACTTGAATGGCATCTTCCAAATCTTATTTAGCATTTCATCAGAGCTGTAGTGTGGATTTCCATGAGTGAGGCCATACCTGTCATTATATACTGGAGGCATCTGACTCCCTTGATGCCGATCATTAGATGGGGAGGTTGCACAGGAAAGATAAATTAGTAAAGGAGTCCAGCCTACAGAGCGAAGTAGGAATACGGAAAACCCAAATGACAACTCAGATCAAGCACTGTAGCAATCAGCTAAGCCCCCATTAATTTAAACTGATCCAAAATAACATATTTTCTTTTGATTGGAAAAAAACAACCCTACAACATTCCATGTAAACTCCTTTAGCCAAATTACACTCTTTGCTTGCATTTTCCTTTCAAAATGTTGCTGAAATTAAAAAAAAATTAAAAATTGACCTAATTGCTATCTTTCTTCTCCCAGATTCCAAGTGAATGGATAACACTCATTCACTTCTAGTAGCAACCTTATGGCCCTGATCTGATGGTCCTGATTTTTTTTTAAAAAGTAATCCATATAGCTACACTGACAGCTCTATTTAGTCTATAAAAGTTAGTGAACATATATACTCTGCCTAGATTTACGAGAGGTCAAAAAGCCCCAAGTAGCTAAGATTTCTGTGCTTATGAGTGGTGGAACATAGTGCGGCCGTAGGCAGCCGGCTGTGTCAGGGCCAGCCTGGCTGGTGTCTGTCTGTATGGGCTCGGGCCAGCATTGCACCAAGCAGATCTTACACCAGAGGTGGTCTTTGCTTGGCATAGGGCACTGAGGGCTGGGAAATGCCCTTCCGCCCCTGCTGCTAACCCTAGTCCTATTGCAGAACCTGCCTCATTATTTATTCATTGGCATCAAAAGTGTTTCTCTGCAGTGTGAAATGCATAATGGAGACAGCCTGAAAAGTAAATAGCTTTCTGCACTTGCTGGTATGCCTAGGCAACATCATTAGGTCATGCTTAAAGAATTTGTTCATTGCAATCTATTATGTAAAGCAGAGAAATGTTTGAGTCAGCTGGTTATAAAGGGGTTTGGAGTCATCAGAAATATATTCTCTCTTCATTATTATTCACAGAAACTAAAAATTATTTTGAAAAAACCCGACCAAAATAATTCAAAATGAACTGCAGCTCTTTTATAGAAGCCAAGCTTCCAGAAACCCTTTTTTTCTTCCATGTGTCTCAGGTTTTAAGACTGTTGCATTAACTGAGAAATGAAATCCCAAGCCTTAGCTGTGCTCTCATTTTATTAGTGTCATACAGTGATAATCTCACAAGGACCCTAATAAGTACATGAGAAAAAAAAAATCAGCTAAATGGGGGATCTGAAAATGTTCTAGCCCAGTGCTATTACATAGGTCTTACTCTTTTTTTCTGCCTGTTCTGTAATAGAATGTTTTGCAAATTCTTCTCTCAGCAGGTTTTGAACATGAACTTGCATTACTATTCTTACAAAATAATAAACAGCTTTGGGCTATAAAATCTCTCAAATTGTTTTTCACAGAAGGGATTTGCATGCTGACTCATTCCTACTATATTTATAACCTATTGCCAAACCACTGCAACTGCAGGATTTCTAATAAAGCTATGGAAATTACATGCATTGGGATGGGAGTTGAATACATTTACATTTGTAGTATTTTACCATTTCAAAATTTATGGCAGATTACCTTGTTTGTGCATGTCTGGACTTTAATGGTTATTTTTTATAGCAGAAAATAGTAGTTTATGGTGGTATTCCCAGTAGAAGGTTTTTATGAATCCACCATATGGAGTATTACATAAAACTAAACTTGTATCAGCAGTGATTTTATGTAAAGTAAGACAGTGAACATTACCAAGAATTAGTGATTACAGAAAATGTCAGAAAACTTGAAATTTTATGAATGTGATTTTTTTCCCCCAATTATTTTTAATCTACATTAATAGCAGTCCAATTCTCTGCTTTTTTGTGCAGGAAAAACCTTCATTGTCTGCAACAAATCTAGGGCATGTCGAGCAAATAACATTTACTGCAGCTGACCTCTCCCCACCACCTCCCTTTAAGGTACCTTTCGTGGAGTTGTGATGTTTGACACAACAGGGAGATGTGGTGATTTTTGCAGGAGAAGACTAAGAAAATCTGGAAAGTCTTCCCTTTTTTTCAAACACATATCTCTGTCAGTTCTATATTGTAATCACAGCTACTTTCTTCAGTGTGGTAGGAGACAGTCTTTTACCAATGCCTTCCTATAAATGGAAGGAATAGACTTCTGCTAGCGGGAATTGCAGACAGGAAAAGTATCAGAATTCCATAGGAGAACATGAAGATGAGCAAGGCTATTCTCATGGAAATATGTATTTGCCTAAGTGTTGACGTCAGGAGACTCTACACAGCTTTCTCAAAGAGCACCTCGTGGAATTTGGAGTCATTCAGCCAGCAAAAAGAAATGTGCCATGAAAAGTAGGTAACCAGTCACACCGAGAGAGCAGCAGATGGTGCATCCGTGAAGCAATTGTCACCACCAAGAGCCTGGCATGTTCTGCAGGCTGAAATGTATCTGCCTCATTAATGAAGTAAGCACTTGGGTAGGGAATGTCTATGAAAATCTATATATGCTTGCAAATAAGTTGTGAACAGGGTGTGAGGTTTATATCTGGGATTTAAAGAAGAAGATGGAAAGAGGATAGGAGGAAGAGCCAGCTGTAGATATCTAATCCTGCTTCTTTTGCTGGTCCCAGTCCTGGCAGAAACTCCTGGGCAGCTCAAAGCAGGTTTTGACCCCAAGGCACATTGCATTAGGCATGGTGACCCAGGTAACCTCTGCTTCTCTACACTTTCCCAATCCCCATATGGCAGCTCGCTCATTACACCAAACTGCTTTAGGAAGGAGGGCATAAGGCCAGCTCTTCCTAGTGGGGGAAATTCACACCTAAAGGGAACTGTGAGTTTTCTAGCAGTAAAAAAGGGCAAAATCTTGAAGAACAATCCAGCCTGGATAGGACTGTATAACCTTTTCTGTAGAGTGGCACTGAAAGCTACCATATGGGTTTGCTATATAGCTTTAGGGTAATTCATGTGAACAGTGCAGTTTCCTCTTCTTGCTCCTTTCCCCACAGAAATCCTTCTTGCTTGATAGAGTCTTGAAATCAGAGAGGATTTCAGATCAGGCTGGCACGTGTGTATGTAGATATATCCTGGGTGGCTGTCAACTTTGGAAACATTTCAAGGCTGAGCAGGGCCATTTTATCATCTTGCCTGACTTTTTTAGAAGCCTGGTGCCTTTAAAACTTCCTGCTTATACTTATGGAAAGAGTTCTGTGTGAGAGAGAGCTCACCCAGCCCTTCACCCTGGGAGAAATCCTCAGCTAGAGTATGGGCTCAGAGACACAGGGTGCTACCGTCACTGTTCCCACCAGCCAAGATGCTGCCTCTTGGCCTCTCTACTTACGTGACTCACACTCTCTTTGCTTTTTCATTAGCTGATGTATCATAGTCTTACAGCTGTCTTCTCTTGATCTAAATTGCACACTAATACTGTACATTATTGATTAAATGAGTCTACAAATGTCTTTTTAATACTGTATGGGTTGATCAGTCTTCTCAGTTAATGTACAGCACCTCCAGTGGGCTTTAAACCTAGTGAAGCAGCTTTTTACCACACCTTACTGGGAAAGAAAAGAACGCATGAGAGGTTATCCTCACACACATGCTGAGGTATGTGTTTTGGCAGTGAGGAGTTATTAATGATTTCACTTGATATGCTAAAAAGCTCCCTGTGTTCACAAGTCTGGATTTTGATAATCACAATTGCTGATCTAACTCTTTGCAACTAAAACAATTCATGGGACTTTGCTGTTATGTACTCCAGTGGCAAAGCTGCACTGTAATAGTTGAGCTAGTTTAGCAATTAATTTTGCTTTTTCTGTGAGCTTTTTTGGAGGAGAAGTTTCAAAGCTTTTCTTAACCTTTTTTTTTTTCCTTCTTAAAAATGTTTATATACACTGAACTTAATAACTAAGTTTCCCAGGTATGACATGTGATGGTAAAAATAGTAGTATTCTGTCTGTTTCAAGTGATTCTTTGCATTATAAACATATAATATAAACAGCATTCAGGAATTACTCTAGTTTCTGTCTCAACTACTTAATTATTCTAATTTTCCTTTTGCTTTCATTTCATAAATCTTATTTCCTTTCTGTCACCTTCCATGATTCAATCTATATGTAAGTATTGGCCCATTTGTAACATAGTAGGGAAAACATGTTTGTGTTTTTGGGTAGGTGTGATGTTTATCTGGTTTCATAGAATTATAGAAAATTGGGCTGAAAGGGCCTGAAGACATCACCTAAATCTACCCCATTCTATTTTAAACAAGGAGACAAAAAAGAGGTTTTATATGCACATATTTCCTGAAATACGAACTTTACCTCAGACTTGCATGCCTAAGGCATTGCAGAAATAAAAGCAGCTCTAGTTCAAAGGAAGAGGGCTTGTGCAGGTAATTGTTATTTCTGTGTGTGCTGCTCGTGATGGGCTTGGCCACAGAGGCACAGCCAAAATCAACCCAAAGCATTTACCCTCCTTTGTCATTATTCAGATGGACATCTTGCATTACCACCGGGGGAAAAAAACAAACAAACCTCTAAACAAACTGGGTCAGTATGGGTACATTTAGTCAGTACAAAGCATTGAAAGGCAATTAAATGGTTTCAATTTTTAAATGATTACGCTGAGAGGTGGCAGTTGCCCAGTGACTGGTGTACAAGCCTCTTGGTGCTTTCCTTTGGGATGCTGGATATAGCTTTGTGGTGTTTACAAAAACAATGGAGAAACAAACATTGAGAAAGAGAAGAAGCCTCAAGACAGAGCAGCAGGTCTGAATTAAATGAGATGGTAGCAGCTAGACTGGAGAGACTGGGGAATTGCACAGCAGCAGGAATAATGCTGAGGAGGTAGTTGGTTGCTGCCCTGGCTCCTGGGTGATAGGCAGCTCCAGAATCCACTTAAGTCTTAAAAGATCAAGATTTTACTTACACTTCAGTAAAGCAGCTTCTCCCAGGTTATCAGACATTTAGCTCTTTGTCAAATCCTTTGAGCCATACATTAGCAATGAAAGAGTGATATTGCCACTATTGTCCCTGATGATTCAGCAAGGAGCAATACATGATAGCCTTTCTAACAAGGCTGTTATTCAGACATATCGGCGTCTGCAATCTAACTGCTCACTGGTTCAGAGTGTTAATGCTCTGCATATTGTGCTTAATAGAATTTTAAATTATTTTGATTAAAGTGTCAAGGGATGAGGATTTAAGATTGATCAAAGCTACTTGCTTGTGCCGTGGCAGTTGTTAACCAGCCACTTCCAGAATGTTATTACACAGGCTTAAGTGATATAACATTCAGACATGAGAAATACAAGGAAATATTTCTCCTCATTTCATACTGGGGGACTGAGAGGGCAAGGAGGAAACTAAGGAGATATATATTTCATAAACAGTGACTACTTGGGGTCCCAGTTCTTCTTTAATGGAAGTCGATGAGACCTTTGCTGTTGCCTTCTACTCAATGGCAATTCAGCCATGGATGAGCAATGACAAAAATCCAGTATGGAAAGTCTTCAAATCTTTGGGCAGAGACTGTAAACATTAAAATGCAGTTAGATAGTGGAGGAAATAAATAACGGAGACTTGTCTGGCTGTGAAAACAGGTATCTGGAAATAGAGTCAGCACTAAGTTCTTGCTTTGAAGCTCACTTGGTGGCCACAGAGGTCTTATGTGATGGATGTTTAATTATGGCAACAACGAATGAGTAGGACGTTCCCGTCATGTATAGCCTTCAGCTAAACCAAAGTACTTCAGTGTGCGTGTAACTTCAAGTATGCAAATAAATCCACTGAAGCTAATGTAAGGAGAACTTTTTGCAATTCTTAAATAAGTACATGTGCTTCAGGACATCCTCTGAGTGGAACCTTAGAGTACACTTTGTCCAAATCATTGTCTCAGCTAGGGCATTTGTTAATGTTTGGACCTGAATCAGAGTCCAGTGGCCTGGACTGCTAGTCTCTTCCTTGCTAAGAAACTTCTTGCTACTCAGATTCAAGAGACATGAGCAACGCAGTGAAGCCATAATCTATTCTAGTCCTATTCAAGGTGATGCAGTGTTCTCTGCTTCACTTCTAAAATGAAGAGTAACACTCTGTACAGCTCTTCCTATGAAATGTCATTAACAGATAATTGCTTAAAATCTCAATAAAATTTACATCCACATTTGTAAATGACCATATGGCACTTTATGGTAGAATATCCTGGGCCAGACTGGTTGGTATGCTCTAGCTACCCATGTTGCTTCAACAATGCAAAGCAGTCATAAACTCACCGTAAGTGGCTAGTTAACTCAGGTCTGCAGCCACCCTGACTGCACTTCTCTAGCCACCTCTTGCACTAGATAGTAGGTTGTATAAGCAAGTGCTTTGTTGAAATTACAAACTTGCTGTGAAATAATGTTGTCCTCTACTTGGTATAACCTAAATAATTACAGTTCTTGAAGCTGCTGCTGACTAGAATTATTCCAATGGAAGCAAATGTTTTAATTGCTGTTCTGTTCAGCGAATAAGTGTGAACTATAATAATAGTCAAAGACAATTTACCTAAAATAGGATTAAATTAGCTCAGTGATAACCAGACTATTTATTGTTCACTGATTAAATCTCAGAATAAAATCAGAATAATAGCTGGTGTTACGAAAATTGTCTAATAGATTAAACTAAAGAATATAGAAGATCCAGAAGCTGAAAATTAAAATATATGGTGAAAGTCCATCTTAGCAGCTCTCAGTTTGTGTCAGTTGGTACAACCATATCTGTAGTCTGTTGCACAATATGGAGAGAGCAGGAAAACACATTTCAAGTACAGCTGTGTTTTCCTATAGTCCCTTTCTTAATAGTTCCTCAAAGCATTCTTTCAGAGAAACAACAAATGGAAGTACTTCATTTCAGTCTACAAAAAAATGTATCTACCTGTTGTTGCATGATACAGACTCTCTGCTTATGCACGCCCCTGCAGCCGTGGAACAAAGTCTGGTGGGCTGAAGGCATCTGATGTATGAGTTCCATCCTGTTTCCAGTGGGGAAGTCCAGGACTGCAGCCATTTAGCAGACAAATGAATATACAGAACCATTAAAACATATTAAATACTCATGTATGTGTTTAACTGCAAGTACATGACTAATCTTTTTGACTCCAGAGGCAGTAAGGCATACATCTTAAGCAGGTACTTAAGAATTTTGTTGAATGAAGATCATAGAACATCATTTCCTAACACTAGCATGTTAGATGGTGTAATTGTCATGGGGATTATCACTCTCGTGGAGAGCAGGAGAGCAGGGCTGCAGTCACACTGCCCCCCTTGTGCACACTAACTGTATTCACTGTGTAGCAGCATGCCCTCCATGACCTGTTTGGACCACCTATAGGCACCTGTGGGAGATACCCTAAAGGAAATATATGATGACTCTTGTGAGTTGTCAAAGTTGACCTGATGCTGGGAATGAGAAGTGCTTGACTAAATGCAAATTGGAAGGGGGGGTGGGGGGGTGGGTGGGGAAGGAATTCGGAGCTGAGGGACCCTGCAGGTAGAAGCAATACTGAAGTTTTTATGCTGTATTCCACAGTAAGGAGGAACTACCATCCCTGCGCCGTCCGTGCGCTGCGCTGTCGGGGGGCAGTCAGTGAGCACCAGGCAGTATTGCTGCTGCTGGATCAATACGTACTGCTGCTATTGAACGCACTCAAATACTTTGCAAAACAGGGCAGATCTGCAAGTACCAGCTTGAATCAGTGGAAGTATTGATTGCCTGTCATTCCTGGCATAACCAGGGAGCTAACGCTGCCAAGGCAGAGAACTTTGCTAGGGAGAAGTTACATAGTAATTTACGGAGAACCTTTACACTGTGACGAGAAGGATTTCTCATAGAGACAAAAGGCAAAGACCTGGATCTCATTGTGAAACTCCATTCCTTTTACTTCTGTTTCCATCTAAATGAAATAGGGGGACCCATTTGCAGCCAACGAAATTAGCTAAAAGCTACTCACCTAAAGACAGAGTTTTCAATGAAATCGAATCCATATATTACCTCATAGGAACAGTTTTCCAAAGTTAATTTCCAGGTTAATAGGCTGTTATTGCCATTTTCAAATAAAGCAATTAAAAGTAATATTCTTATATTACTGATAAGGAGGATCCCACTGCATTGGATTGTCAGCTTATTTTGTTCAATGTTCTTAGTCAAAGAGTTTCTAGTACAAATTATTTTGGGGAAAGGTGGGAGAAGTCTGCTCATAGGAAAAAAACCACCCTACCTCTCTGAAGTAAAAGGTATATTTTTTATTAAATGTTGAAGTAATAAACTCTACTTCCTAACTTGTGCAATGTGTAAAAAGTATTTTCTGTCTAAATATACTTCTATCAGTTTTTTTTAACTGAAAAGCAGAGGTAAAATGAGGTGTTAATTACACACCAGACATGTTTTACCGTAGATGTTAAATGCTCTCCTTGGAGCATGTGTAATATGTTGAACTGTAATCTTTTCCACAAAATCTTTTTGTTGAAACTCCCAGAAAATTTCCGGTTCTTTACTGCAAGAAGATCTACACCATAGGGGCAAAAATATGATATAGGAGAAACAATATCATTTCTCAAGGGGAATTATCATAACATATGAACTAGAAAACATTACTTTCCCCTTGTAAAATGGCATGACTGTAACATATGTCCGGCTCCAATTAGAAACTGTCTTTTTTAGATTATCATCATGTCAGCCTGCACTTGTGAAAGCAGTTTTGACAGATCTGGGGCAAATTTAAAAGCAAAGGAGACAGCTGGCCTTAGAATTTATAAGCAGGCATTAATTTTGCAGAAAGGATATTTTTTGTCTGTTTGAAGAAGACAAAGAGCTAAGCAAAGCCCCCTTATTTGTGCCACTTGGCGGATAAGCGCCGATGTGTTTCACAACAGTAAAATAACTGTACTTAGCTACTTTGAGGGACCTACAAGACAAAAGCAATGTGAAGTTTCTGACTTTACATTCTTTCTGTCCGATGAAATCTCCAATTTTACTGTTTCTCTAAAGTGGTAGATCTAGTGGAAGAAGAGCTTGCTATTGTCACTGGCCTGGAAAAGTTTTACTGAACAGGGTGAGTTGATTTCAGCTGCGGTTGGCCATCAGTCACAGGCCACACAGGGAATCCTGACCTGGGAATGGACCTCATGGTGATGAGATCCTGATGTTTCTGTGTCTTCATGGATCTACAGCACAGATTTGGAGTACAGGAAGAGGGAGTTGGTTCCTGACATTCCTGTTCACAGGCCTCCAGGCAGGGTTTGGATTTATGGGAAACACTGCCTCAGCATCCCCCATGCCAGCAAACCTTTTCATCCCTGAGAAAGCACCTGTGGCTCATGTTTAATCCTGAAGACCTGTGAAAGTTTTGACATGTGCCTAAATAATGCTTCACTTTGAAAGGTAGAAAAAATGACCTTGTAGTGCAGCCTTCCCAGTCACTGGCATGTATTCATCAAGTGGCGCAACATAAATAAGAAAGTGGCAAAGGTCTCTTTGTTGATTTCAATTATTCTAGGATATGAAATCCTTGATAAAATTAATCCTCTGGGATCTGATTCAAAGACTCAGATGTGAAATACGCCTGTCTTCAGAGGATTCTGGGTCCAGCCCATGCCAAGCAAAAATAACAAAGCCAGACTAAGCCCTGCTGATTTAAAGCACATGCTAAGTTGCTCAGTGGTACTAGGGAGGGACCACAGGGGAGTGGACTTCCCAGCCCTAGTAAAGTTGTGTTTGAAGTGCCCAGGGAACTTTGGGGTTGTGCTGTACGCAAGTAGGTGTCATTCCTTCACCCCCAAAGGCCAGCTCAAGACCAGTGCTCTTCTCAGCTCTCAATCAAACGTGCTTTGACAGTGTAAACTGTAGGTTTCGTTGGGTAGGGCCTTGCCAGAGGGATGGGACAGTGCTGAGCAGGATTTAGACTGGCTTCTGCTCTGCAAAGAGCCTCAAAAGTGCATGAGGAGTACTTCTCCCTGTCAGCAAGTGACACTTCGTCTTTCAGATTAAAGTTTTTAATTAAAATGGGCATTTCTGGCCCGAATATTGGCAGCCACAGGACTGCTGAAATGTGACATCATTTATGACTCCAGTAGTAAGGAGTTCACTGTCCATGATCGTAAAACAGATTTCAGTCTTGATTTGATATCGATTTAACAGTCAGCATAAGTTTGCCCTTTAATATTAAACAAAATATGTCAGGCTGAAGCATTAATGGTTTTCTTCCTCTGGGTTTCTCTGTGGATATTTCCTCCAGTTCTTCTAAGCAGTGATGCCTGGCAGAGAGTGGTCTTCAGACCTCTGTAACACCACTTTTCTGGAGCAGCCATTCCTGTTACCCCACAGGGCCCCATATGGTGCAGTCCCCTTCACCGCTCTTGTGCCCCTGACACAGATGAAGGCCATTTCTGCGAGAAGTCTTCTGTTACAGTAATTGCCAAAGATCGGTGAATCCAGTCTTCATTTCTTCCTGCAGGCACACTGCTAGTTTCTAGCCCTGTGCTCAACCCTCCCTCCCCAGCTATCCCTGTTCTAATGACTTTAGTCTATTCTTGCAAGTCTCATTTATTTTCTTGCTTCTTTTTGACACGGGTGATACAACACATGACCTCTGATTTGTCTGTCTCCTGCCCCCATGTTTCTGATATTCATTAAGGAGATGTTCACTTTTCCAGCTCTGCTTTTCCCCTTAGCGAGGGGAACCCAGAGACGCACATCAATGTCTCTTTTAATGGAAATTTCTTACTCCCATATCTGAATTTAATTTCCAGTGTTTTTCTTCCTAGCTTTAGCTGTAATTCTCCTACCATCTTTTGTCCTTCTGTTTAAAAAGTGTCCAAAACCATGTGATAGGTGTTGTTCTTTGGGACATCAGGAGGGACCTGGTCTTTTTAGGAAAACAGTCAGTCCCATGAGAACTCCAGAATTACACTTGAGATGACTCTCCTGATGTCAAGCGAGGTCAGTTTTGACAACCTACTGCTATTGTGAGCTAAAATATCCTTTTAGCATATACAAGATTTTTCTCTCAGTGCCACCTCCAAGCCTAAATCCTTAGCATTAAAGATAGAGGTACCACTGTGACTGTGACCTGACACAGAACTTGAATACCCCCTTTCTGTACCATTCTCTGAGAGGCTGTTCTGGGAGAGCTGAGGAGGGAAGGATCGTTTCTTTTAATTGTGAGATGTGGCAGTTTGGAAAATCTGTTTTCATGTTGTATTGTGAAGTTGTTGGGATGGGGAGACTCCTGGGACATGTGATGCACTTTGAATGCTTTTTGGTTTAGTTTTTCATTGAGTATTAGGGCTGATGAAAATACAAGATAATATTACGGTACATTTATAATATAAATGAAAGTAAATAGATACTTCAGCAAATTGCTTGTCTACTTAAACGTATTTTGCCCTTGCATATGTCCATCCTTGCTACAATTTTCTTTTGTTTACAACAGTGAACTAGGATTAATTTGATCAGACACTTTAAATTCAGGCCTGGTTAGGAGTGCTGGCTTTCTGAACACAAAAATATAGTTGTCTCTGGGTCAGCCTACAGAATCTTATGGGTGAGAGATGTGTAAACTCCACTTTGGTCCTCTGCTTATTCTCTTTTTAAAGTCATAGATGGAAGCAGCTGTTTTGTGGTATTTTCCTGCCACATGTGTAACATCTTGGAAGTGAAGCTGACTTTAGGTAAAAGCTTTGTGAAATTTTCATTGATTTTCTATGGTTGGGTTGGAAAACATGGAAGTGGCAAAGAAACAATATGATCAGAAATAGACAGGAACTACTAGTTTGTAAAATTATTTCTACTTTAATTCGCCCTACTGTTATAATAATATACATTATATATATATATATATATAAAATTATATAATATATATAAAATATACAGAACAATCCCAGTTGGTGATTGCAGTACAGGGGCTTTGACGCCAGTCGACAGTGTGTTCACCAGCTGTGGCTTGAGACCTTTGTCTGCTCACCACTTTTGGTGGCATGTGCTCATGCACTTGTTCATGCTCCTTGCTCACGTCCAGCCCATAGTCACTGCTGTTGGAGCTGGGGGCCAAGAAAGGCAAATTTCACTCACAAATTTCATTTCAGACAAGACGGAAATCCAGAAGCATTAGGCTTCTGGGTTTAGATCCTGGTGCCCTGAAGTGGTACCTTACCCCCACTCTCTGTAAGCAAACCAGGCATTATTTGATTGTTCCACATCATCTACATATTCCCCAGCTGGTGAATAAGTTTAATTTTGTCCTGTGACTACCCGAAAGTGATTTGGGAAAGCATAGCCCAATACTGATATTCCCGTCATCTTGGACTGATGACAGCCCATGATTTACATGCAGCAATATGGTTCTGAGGGATCTCAGAACTGGTTGAAAATAAAGGTTTAATGATTGAATTATATATTCTCTCTCTGTGATAGAAAATAATATAAAACAACTGACTCGGCTATCAGACAGATTACATAAGCCCAAGTTAAGTGGTAGAATAAAAATGAGTGATATTCCTCCTTGACTTAAATACAGCACTAAGTAGTATGCCCTTGAATTCAACATAAAGCAATTTCCTCCTCTTTGGTAACAGCTAGGGGGCATTCCGAATGCAAATAGAGTCAGGTTTGCATTTTTAATATTTCTTATATACATAATTCACTGCCTCAGTTTAGAAACGTTATTGCCACCTCTTTTGTGCATTTAAATTATTTTGCACCTCTGAACTTTCATATTAACTTTAATGTCAGCTTTTAAAACGCATTTTGTACTGGCAAGCTTGTGCTTATAGATCTTGAAATTCACAGATAGCACGAATGCACACCCAGGCACAAATACACTGTACTGTTTAACCTGTGTCATTTGCCTGGGACATGGGGGTTTTTACTAACCGCACACATGGTTATACCAAAGCCCTGAAAATCAATAGGTAACAAATGGGAGCAAACCAAGAGCAGCCAGGATTAGAAAATCACATTTGTGTGCAGTCTACATACATAACTCACAGGCATAGCGAAAATTCTAGCTGATCAATAGGAAACAATGCTTTTTCTAAGTAGCTTTCAAAAGAATACAAATTACAGATGGAAGAAGATATCCACGATGGGAGGAAATCCATCCTCGTGCTAATGTGGGATTAATTCATGCATTGCATAAAGTCAGGAAGCATGAGATGATTCTGAGCAAGCTTTACTTCATTGCATGTTTCAGGAGAGAGAAGTGGTGGTGACCATCTCCTGTGGCCGTGAATGCACTTGAGAAATTATTCACTCCAGAGGAAATGGAGCTAAAGATTTACAGCATCTTGCTTGATTTGTCAAACTTCCTCAGTTGCAGGCTGACGTTGTCAACTGCTTGAAACCATAGATCTCAGGGAGGTGGCTAGGTGATGGCCTTGCTCATGTCTACTCAAACTGTTCGTGAAGGCACAGCTCTATCTGCCTCTTACTGGCTCCATGCAGGAAATGGTGCCAGAAACATCTTCTCTGTTGGTCCCACCCCTCCTTCAGCCCATCAGAGCAGGCGGGCAGGGACCCAGGTGTTCTCCTTCTGTGGGGAGAGACAGCTTTCCCGTGAGACAGCCTGAGACAGGGAGTGAATGGGGTCGTCTCATCTGCTCCACCCCATCCCTACCAGACCAGTGTGATCACACAGGGAAAATATATGGCAGCTCGTAGCAAGTGTTTCCCTGGATGCCTCTCCTGAGGGTGGCAAAACTGAACCTGGACTGAGTCAGCAACAGTGTTTTGAGTGCTGACAACTGTACAGTTTGCGTGACAGATACTGGGGTCATAAACTGTGCTTTCTAACTATGAGAGGCTATATATATATATAAAAGATATATCCAGGTTCTCTGCTGTTTTGATTCTACTGATGGTTTCTCAAAGCAAATTCAGTCTGGAGGCTGAAAATCAAGACTGCTGCCTTCTGCGTCACAGTTGATAATAGATGTCCTGCTTCTAACTTTAATTTCCCATTAGTTTACAGCAGCATAAGCCCAGTGGGATGATGGAAAATCCACCCCAGCTTGCACAGATTTTGTGTACTTCACGTAGGTTGCTGTAGCTCTGAAAAGCCAATGCAGGGGCTATAATAGGGACGACAGCTACAGGGATGCTGGCAAAAGCCTGGAAGTGTTTCCTGGATGCAGATGAGTGCCATGTACCAAAGCTGGTGACTGCTGTTACTGAAAGGGAGATTGCTTCTGGGCTGATTCTGTGCTGGCTGTGAGCAGCTTAGAACCCAGTTCTGTATCTCTTCCACTAAATGGGTGGTGGCATCAGTCTCCAGTTTGATTTCTCTCCTCTCATCTGAAATAATTATTACTGATGAAGTTATAGTAGGAAACAAATTAGTTCAGATTTTACACTGATGTTACTAGTGGCATTGTGAGAGAGAAAAAACATGCTTTGACTTGTGGACTGGAAAGCTGTGAGAAGCAACTAAGATGATGAGGACAGGGCTCTGTAAAGCTGGTCTAGCTGAGAACAGAACCTGGGACATGTATGAAAATGCATTGTGTGTCGTGAGTGCACAAGGCTCCCAGCAGTGCCCACTGCAGCACTTGGGGAGCCACAGCCGGAGCAAGGCAAAGAGCTCAGGCTGCACTCGGGGATCCACCTGAGAAGCAGCTGGGGTTGCCCACGTTGCCATCCTGCTGCAGTGCATTACTGTCTTTGAAGTGGGGTGTTGTAACTGGCCCTGCAATTGCTCCAGATACATTTTCAGGTAAAGGAAAATACGTTTATTTTGATCACCCCAAGGACCCCTCTCAACTGACTGTGCCTGAAGCTATTCATCCTATTTGATGCAAGAGGTAGGGCAGCTAACTTTGTAATTGCAGCACCTCTTTTACAAATGAATACCTGACTGGAACCTAATGTTTTGGTTTGCTGGACAAACCAAATGAAGAAAAATAATTCAATTTGGATTGAATCAATGGTTACTATTAGTTCTTTAAATGGCAAAACAAATATCCTCCTTCAACCTCTGCCCTAATAACATGGATTCATTTAACACAAAACATCCAACCTGAGATGCAAAAAGAAAAAAACAAACAAAATAGAAGTATTTCATTTTGTGGGCCTTGTAAGAGAAAGCCTTGGGCTAGATTCACGCTGACTACCTAGTAGTCTAGTGGTTAGGACACTCACCTAAAATGGGGAATCTGGATTAAGATCTACTCCTCTCTCTGAAGGCAGTCATAGTCCCCTGTCCTCAAGAAAATCCTTCGCTACCTGCAGCATTATAGGACATGGAGATAAGGCTGTATGTCATTAGGGGTGCGGGGGGTGGGGGTGGGAAGTGGGCATGACAGGTCTCTTTAGTTGATGCTGCTCTCTTTGAATAAGTTGTTGAAAACAGGATCCATATCTTTCACCTTCAGGTGAATATCCTACTTGTCAACCCAGAGAGTTTTTTACTAATACATTTGGAGGAACATCTTTCAGCATATGCACTGTATAAGAACAGAATTGCTCAGCTAGATTCATATGGAAATTTGGACAAATCGCTCAGCTTCCTTGTTGGAATGGAATTAGTTAAAAACGCTTCACTCTGCTTTACCGGAGTTTTGAGGATTAATTACTAGTATGGGCAATATTCAATGCAAACTTTTCTGTACCAGTGCATTCTTATTATTTAGTGATTTCTTTTGTAAAGTAGCTTGTAACGTAGCATATGTATCTGGTTGTACTAATAGCCACTGTGTTAAGCCACAGAAAATCTGTATTTGTGCCAGATGTTAAGTCCCCCTGTGCCCATGTCTCCTTATTTCCCTCTGCTCTAGAAAAAGCTGGAATTCTTCAAAGAGTGACCTCCTAAGGCACCATCTCTCATCTTATTTATTTCTCGATTCTGCTGTCGTTCATTACATTAAAGGTTATTTTTTTAATGAAACACTGTGGGTAGGGAGAAATAACTTTTACCTTCTGTTCTAATTGATGAATGATGTGTGAACTAATCAGAGAGCTTTGCTATAGCCACCATTAAAGCAACAGATGTATGTGGCTCAGGAGAGATTTGTTGAACAGCTTCAACCTTTAAGTGCAGAGGATAAATGGGTGGTGACATCATTATACCTTGACAAATAGAAATTATACCATTCTCTTTTTTTCATTACTGATGGGTGATTTATTTCTATGGCTTTCATTTTCATAAGATCCATTCATTGTCTCTAAAGTTAAAACCTTTAAAAACTGCAATATGTGACTAAAGTGATTATAACAATTTCCACATGATCTGCAGTATGTTGTCTTCTGAACTTTTCTCCTGAAAGCTACTTTTTAATAGAACAATAGTATTATGCGCAGTATGGTAAGTCAAAAAGAAACATTTGAATTTCATAGTTGGGTTCATTTTTCAACCAGCCACAAAACCAGCATATAAGGAGTCAGAGGACACTTGATGTGGTTATATGGCATCTCCATCAGTTGCTGGAGGATTTTATTTCTGCAATGAACTTGAAGCCTTAGGAGAGGGTTGTTCTGCACAGCAGTTCTGTGCCATAATAAACAAGCAAATGGTCCCATCTCACCCATATCCCCCCAGTAGATGTTGAGCTCTTGCCTTGTTTGATTGCATTTCTCATATAGTCACTGAGATGGATCAGAATTTCCCTGAAAATTTCAGTTATTACCAAAGATTGCGTTTTTTCCACTTTTACTGCAGCTTACAAATCAGAAACTAAAAATAAAATGTGCATCTGTTTGGATAATCTATTTCCCCAGAACAGATTAAAATGACAGAATAAATCTTGGAAGTTCTTGGAAGAGCTTTGAATGAATTACAGCAAGAGATGAAAACAAGGTGAGTTTTGCTTGGCTAGGACCTAAATGAGGGAATTAAGCTGATGCTGTGTCAGGGTGAAGTTTGCAAGATAAAATAGGGGTCACTAGCTTGTACTACAGAAGTATAAAGAGCAGATTAAAGGTGACATTTCTGCCAGAAGGCCTTTATATAAACTGGGGAAAGCATGAGATCAAGGTTAGTTAGAAAAGAAAGAAAGTCAGGAAGACAAAATTGATATAGAAGATCTCATGGGTGCTGGCAGGGTTTCCCTGCCCTTGGCCACAGCTCGGGGAGCAAGGGACAAATAAGTGCTCATCCTTGTACCCTGGAGAGGGGGCAGGCAAGACATGGGTAAGACGGGCTGGCAAGGTCTCTCTCTGCTGCTTCAGGTTCCAGGCAGGAGATTTTAGGCCAAAACTTTCCTATATAAGAAACCCTTAGAAAAAGAGACCATGAATATGTGATCTGCTCCCCAGAAAAGTTGAAAAGTTGATGAGCTAATCCCAGCATGCAACACATTTTGAGAGGATACATGGCCCAGCAAAAACCAGGTGGTTGCCCCTGCTAATGATGCCACCAGCATCACTGCTGCTCCTGCAAGGAGTGGTAACTAGAAAATAACAGTGCAGTACTCCTGGTTTGGGGTTGCTCTGCTGAAGTTTAGTTTAAGTAAGTATGTATGTCTATGTATGGTTTTAGGAGTCAAATCTTAGTGTTCCTCTTGCTGTCATCCAGCTGCCTTTAAAATGGTAAATTATCCTAAGTGAAATAAAATGAATGAAGATGCAGTCTAATGTGAATAGAGAACGTTTATGTGGTGTCACTAAACAATACCAAATACAACTACATCCACTTTGGAAAAAGCTGACTTAGCTTCACCAGAAGCAATGCATTTTCTTCAGGAATGGCAATGAAAAAAAATGGGGCATTTTTACAAAAGAACTGGGAGCAGATGATCATTCACATCCCTTCTGGCCCTAAAATCTATGAATCTAGGAATTGATGCCTCATTTAACAATCTAAGTCATTAAAAACACACTTTCATTTTGATGTAATCACATTTCTTGGAAAGGTGGCTACTATCTGCTAAGATGATATACCAGATCATCAGTGTTTTATTGAAATTCGAGAACAGGTTTGTTACCAGAATTCTTTTTATGAATTCCACAAGCTCATTAGAACTCCAAAGTATAGAAACCACACAGTGTTATAACATAAAGATGACATAAATCAATGGGCATCAAAGCAGCTCCTTGTGTGACCCACTTTCCCTATAAAAGCAAGGAAGGCATGAAGCACTTAGAAAGTGAGAGGTACGTCAGAGAATAATGGTCACATATATACATCTGAATAACACATACAAAAAGAATTTGGGGGGGGGAATAGAGGTGCTAAGCATTAGTTAGTACTTTTAAATCATCTTAGACATATTTCAAAATACTTCTCAATGTTTTCTGAATACTGGGACCACTCCAATCATACAGTGTTCTAACTGGAGGTCACATCCTTACCCTCCAAACAACAAGGAGACCTTGGGGCACAGCTGGGTTTCAGACGAGGGTGTTTCCTAACCTTATGGCACTGTGCTGGGCCAGATTATTCTATTATATCCTCTTGCATGTTGCTCTAAAAACCTCAGGAACAACTTAAAGAGATGCTGCTCAATTCCTATTTACTAGAAACGTATCTTGACATCAGAAAACGTAGGCAAGCACTGCCTTTAATTTTGTCTCTTTCAGTGCCTAACCCAAGGGAGGGGGTCTGATTCAGTTTGAATTTCTTGATGGTGCTGTAGAACATGACCAATTAAACACATCTGATGAGCCTCCTTGTGAGCTCTGGTGTTGGTACGGCAAACCAGCATTTATGTTCGCATGCGTGAGGCTGTATTGGCACAAACTGTTCTTCACAGGGGCACTTCTGGGTAAGTAACAAGCTCAACCAGAGATGATGAATAAAGGAAGAAAGTAATTTTTTATACTGAATGAGTGCAAGGTAGGAAGGACTAAGGCAAATGAAACAATTTGCTTGAAAAAGTGGGTTCAGTAGAAACTTCTGGTTTTGATGAGCTGTCTCTCCAAAGAACTGGATGTGCTTTAACAGTATCATTTCTGATTTATCTGCTGTTGCCAGATAAATTTTCTTCTGAGGGGAAGAGCAGAATTCTCTTTATTTAATGTACCATGTCTGGAATGTGGACTAGATTCAGCTACATGTCACTTATAATTATTTATGTAACTTATTAATCACTGGGCTGTCACTCAACTGTTTCTAAAACACAAAAGAACACTTGGAGCCTGAAAAATTACATTTTTCCTCCTCTGCACCTCCCCAAAGGTCCCTTTGCACTTCTGAGGAGACCTCCATTTACATGAAAATCTGTTGCCCAGTCTAAGTAACAAGGAACTCTGTAATGATAATTTAAAGAACATGCTTGTACTTTGTGCTTGGGAATTGAATTATTTGCTTTAAGGTGCTGTAAAACTTTCCTTTCAACTTTTCTGGCCAATGTCCTTGGCTCATGGCTTAGTTTTTTTCCCAAAGAGGTCAAGGATAAAGTCCCCCTCTTGCCTGCTCAGCAACCTGTTTTCCCCATACTCAATACTTGGAAAACCACAGCATCTCTGAGATCGCTACCTGTGGATCGTGCCTGCTTGAAACTGGCCAATGCATTCAAAAATTAAGATGCTTATACATAGACACGCACACACCTGCGCACGCTCCGGTTTCACACCTCTGGTTTCACACCTCTCGTTTCTCTCATATTCCCTTCTGTGATGAGTTCATCTGTGTGGTTTTGTGCAGCTCACTCTTGAGCTCCAGTGCAGGATAGCTCACAGCTTGTCTTTCAGGAGAAGGTACCGTGCCAGTTCACAGAGACCAGCATCTGGGATTGTAAATGGTACACAGAAGAGCAATGGCTCCATTCAGCTGAATTACATTTAAAATTTGATTATGAATGGCATCTTTGAGGCAGGCTATTCATCATTTGATGTTCTACTTGGGTCTCAGTGTCTTGAAGCTTCATACAGGCAATTTATTAAACAGCTTTAGCCAGACCAGGAGGTGACTCAGTGAGCCAGTGAAAGCTAGTGGCTGGCACCCACCCCTGGCTGTGGCATTCCTGTGTTACTGCCTCAGGCTGCAGTGTATCAGCATGCTGCTTGTCCTTTTGGTGCCTCAGTTTAGCCAGCAGTGTAATGGTTATACCGGTATTTACCTGCCTTCTCACCCACTTGGTGAACTGACTAGCAACATGTTTTCAGTCTTTGCATGAAAGGCTCCACATTAATCCATGCCACAATTTGTTTTGTTTGCTTCTGCCATTAAAATTACTTGTTTCCCCCAAAGATCTGCCATCTGTCACTATTCACCTTTTACATTTTTATACTCCACAGTTGAGCAAACATCAATGCCTGAGTAATCCTATTTCCCATTATCAGTCCTTGGAAGTGCCCTGAGGTCAGGGCAGTTGTGAAGTCTCGCTCCTGACTGGCTTCCCTGAGACCCCAGGGCTCACCCTGCAGCCTTGTCCTCATTGCAACTAATAACATCGAGGGGGTTTCATCGTAGGGCTTTCCCAGTCTTAAAAAAATATTTAGTTCTGTTTTCCCTGCGTCGCCATAACCTGCAGGAAGTAACACAGAACTGTAGGAGGGAGAGGCAAAGAGACAAGACATTGCCTGGGTGGATGCGGGCAGCAAAGGGGGACTGCTCTGTGCTCCCTGCATGGGTAGCGATACTGTGGTATCGTTGGGTATCTCTGTCTGCACTTGGCAAAGAAAAGGGGGACACCCTGGGTGATGCCTGTGCTGTACAGCTGTGAGATGCAACCCACTGTCTGAGTAGCCAGTTGCAAATGATTTTTGTGTTTTCATAATCTTTGTGATTAATATCCTGTCAAAGTCTCATCAAAAGTTATTAGTCCCTCCATAAACCGGTACTTCAATATGTAAACTTGCCTTGTAATTAATTTTATGAGCTATGCCCCTGGCACCATGGAGCTCTTATTTCATTTTAGGAGCATAATTGATTAGGCTTCCTGTAGCTATGATGTAGACCAAGGATGTCGCCACCAAACAAGGAGTAATTTGTGACAGCTCTTTTGTGAGGAGATATCCACTGTTTGCCAGCCTTGGACATACATAAGGCAAAGTAAAATATTTTGTATTGCTACTGCCGTGCCCTGCTTGAAGTTAAAAAAAAAAAAAAAGGGAAAACCAAAGAGACTATCTAATTATACAGACAAATTAGTAAGGTTAATTAGTATATATTTGTACAGCAGCTTTTATTCTCTGCTGTAAATGTTTTTCCTTCTCCACTGAATTCCTTTGAAGATGTTTGCCTCACTATAGCATCAAATGACATTCCCATTCGGGCAGCTAGGTTTTTGCATTGCTAGAATTTCCCTCTGTTTCAATTGTATCAGATACTTTTCCCTACTTTCTGCAACTGTTATGGCACAATAAAATCTCCCTTTCTGATGTGCCTTTCAGTTGTTATAGAGTCCATCTTGATACCAGTGGTTTAGTAATAGGTTTTCCCTTCTTTTCTCTCCCTGTTTAATATTTGAGTGAATGTTACCTGAAAGAAATATGTTGGACACTCAGACTGTATTAGCCTAATTTATGGCTAGCATCAATGAGGCAATATTTCCTGTGGATAAAGTCAAAAGGGCTTTGTTTTTTATTAATTAAAAATAGGCTCATATAGGACAATGCATGTAAGTAGTAAAGACATAATGTGTATGTCTGGCCATAAAGAAAAGGAATGGGTTTATTCAAAGACCGCTGATGATAGCGGGAGTCTAGCCTTGACCCTGACAACAGGGAAGGGGGGCAGGGAAAGTGTTATTTTGTTCTTTTCATATCCTGCTTATGCTAGCTGGAGAAGGGAGCTAAATGTCCAAGAGAGGCAAGTCCGAGGTTGCTGCAGCCCCTTAAAGCCTGTAAGTGCAAGGCTGAAACTAAAAGTGTCTGGTGCTCGCTCCCTCTCCAGGGGAAGCTATGTGTGGCTGAATTCAAAAGGAGCTCTGTCTGAAATAAAAAGAAAGCAAAACCTCAAAAACCAGATGGCTTAAAAATGAAACTAAGAGAATTTCAGAGGGAGAGTCAGAAGAAATGAGAAATGCTTCCCTCCAAAACTGCAACAGAATGATAAATTACTTTTGCCTTTCCGAAGGCAAGCTAGAAAACCTCTGCTCACCTCTATTATCTACTTCTGGTCTCTGAAGATACATTACCATATTAATTCATTGTGTTATACAATTCGAGCAACTAAATGAGTTTACCTCATGCCCTCTTAATAGCATTTTCTTTTAATGCTAACTTTAAGTGATACATTTTAGGGGATACTTGAAGCAGAATGCATCATGAAAATTTATTTAAACTCAATTTTCTTTACAAATTATGACTTATCCCTTCCTGATGAACCAAGTATAGAAAAACCACACAGCCTGTCTGTGGGTGAAACCTCTCAGCGTTGGGACTGCTGCCATCTCCTGACTAACCTGAGGTTTTACTGGGGCAAAAAAGTAGCTGCCGTGTCTCAGGAGGTCAAAAGAGACTGGTTTTGTAAAAGGGCAACCACGGCATCACAGAGCAAATTAGATGTGTGGTGAATTAGGATGGTTACATCTGCAGCCCATCAGGATGGGGTGGTGGTGCTGTGCCACACATACTCGGTGTGTGCCGGGGCACTGCGAGGGCTGCATCGTCAGGGGGCTCGCCGGGCAGCAGGCTGCTGCGCATGGGGCTTTGGCCAAAGGCCAGCCTGCAGTGTGAAACATCGGGAAGTGTTTTCCAAGCATTGAGATTCTAGGAAAGAAGATCAGAAATGGGTCAACTCAATTTTTAGACAGCATGGTTCCTATCAGGACAGGAATTTTATGTCCTGTGGCTGAGGTACCGACAGGGGCTCTCCACCCATGCATCGGCATTTTTTTTTTTTTTTTTTTTTTTTTTTTTTTAAATACTAAACTATTAGCTATTTACAGTGACTGGTAGAAATAGCATTAACTTCCTGCCAACTGGAAATCAGTTCCTATTTGACCTTCTGATATGTACTAACCACCTTTCAACTTTAAAGAGGATTTCATCTCATCTTTGTGGCATTGACATAAATTGGTAAATAGAAAGTATCTTCATTTGACATTTTCCACTGTAAGTACATGATCAGCAGAGTCTTACGTTCAGTGATTTTAATTTAATAGGTTTATCCCTGTGCTAGAGATGGTATTCATTTAAACTGACCTTGCTTTATTTGAATTATTGCTCAGATTTGCACAAGTACAAATGACCTAATCTTCCAAAATACGTTTTCTGATCGACATAAGCAAACAGTCTGAAGAAGCAATTATGTAAAAGAAATGCTTTTAGGCAACAAATGGATCTATAAATAAACAAGTACTTCCTAATCACAGGCTAAAAAAGTGTGCCATTTTTTCTTTTTTAATTTAAAAAAAATAGTTAAATTCGATGAATTTTAATGTTCCTGAAAGTGAGGGGCCAAGAGTACTTTGGGAAACTGAGTACAGTGAAAGCAAAAGCTGCACCAGCTTTTTGCCAAAGTTCAGCCAGCATAGCTGCATCTGACCAGTACCAGCTCTGACTTCCCAAGTCTCCACAGATGAACACAAAATTATATAGAAAAACCTGGCCATTTTTAAATTTGTAACCTGTAGGAGAGAAGGGGATTTTTTTTACAAATCAGACGGTTGGGTTTTTTTCCCCCAAACTGAAAGGCAATGCAAATATATACCACCCTAAGCACCTTTGTGTCTCTTCTACTTTTTCCATTGCTGATGACCTGGGACCCCATTATTTACTTGGATTTATGCACTTTTTACTAAATAAAGGAAGGATGTGGGGAAATATATGTTAAAAATTGTGTCCAAAGGGGAACTTTTATCCACCCTTGGTATTTGGGGGAAAAAGTAATTGTTAACAGTTGGAAAGGTATTACTGGGACATGTACTGTGGTTGTGTCAGTGGGCATGAGAAGAAAAGCAGTAGGTGAAGCTTGGTACTGGAAAGATCAGTGTAGACAAATGATTTTCTCACAATGAATAAATCAAGACTACTTATCTAAAGATGATGGATAGATACACAGTCGTACCTTGCTATGAGCAGAGTCTTAAGTCTAGGAAGAAGGTGGGTGAAAAGCACAAGTCAGTTGACATGAGAAGGAGAAATACTGCTAAAGGAACAGAGGAAGAGCAGAATGACAGAAATAAAAGCAGGTTAGAGATATCCATCTGTGGAAAGAAGATGAAGAGATGCATTAATGGAGAGTGTATGATGTCGGGGAGATGAGAGGAAAAGAAAGAATCTTTTAAAACCCCAAGGAAATGCAGGAGGGCAGAAATGCCAAAACTGAACATGAACCCAAACTTCACCTACCAACTCCTCCGAAAACCTGTGCCTGCTCTGCTCTGGCTTGTTTGCAGAAGCACAGCTTGGGCTGTATCTCAGGCACGGAGGTGACCCCCAGGTATGAGGGACTGGCACCGGGGTCCTGTGGAAAGATGATGAAGGAAAGATAGTTTTGCTAGGGGAGAGGGGATGTGTGTGTCAGGTTTAAGAGGAGTTCTTGCAGTCCCAAGGAGAATCAAACAACTGCTGAAAAAAAAAGAACAACCAAAAAGTCATGAGATATTGCCCTGTGCTGCTCAGAAGAAGTGTGCAGGAGTGAGTCAGTCTCCTTATTCCTGGCACTTTGTAATGTTAATGACACTTCTTTGGCTGAAGAGAAATCAGAACTAGAAAGAAGTTCTGCAGGTATCAGTTGTCCTTCCTGTGCCGCTGGTGAAAACCAGGAGCTGCTCCACTGAAGGGAAGTGGTTCTCACCAAAATAAACCAATTAATCGAACAGAAAATCTCAAGTTTGGATCTGGGGTCATGTGCTGCTCAACTGTGTTTCTGTGGAAGGGTGTAAAAAGCTGCAAGAGCTGATATTTTATGAAGGCAGAAAATTGACCTTATATCCTTAAGCTGACGACTCTTTACCTGTCAAAACTTTGTAAGTCTTTTCCAGTGACCATTCCCAGCATTCTGGTTTTCAAGTGAATTCCCTCATGGTTCTTGTCTGCATCAAAATGTTTTGGGGTACATCCAGTTAAGGTGTTGGTTTTTGTTCACAGGGTGTGCATGCCTCTACTTTTTCCATAGGGAAACACAAGAACAGGCAAAAGAATTTGAGGGATTTCATTAATACAGAAGAAGCTGAAAGAAGATGATATGTGTTTTCTCTCTTCCACCCATGCTAAGAGAAAAGCTCAATTTGGAGATACATCTCTTTAGGATTTAGTCTTAAATACACCTATTTGCTTTGCTTAAGAGTTTAAGTCAAACTTTAAGTCAGGCACAAGACTAAACAAAAATCACAAATATATAAAATCAATAAATCAAACAAAACCTACAATTTTGAATGTAATTGCTGGATATCTTTCCTATTGCATACCATAAGATGTTTCCTAGATGATACAGCTGCGTTTAACGTCACTCCCTTTCCAGAAGTTAACCTCTGCTCTGTCCCTGTTTGAAACCCAGTGACTGTATTTTCGTGGAATGATCCCATCATAACACCACTCTAGGTCTTAAATACCCTCTCTAAGTCTCAAATCCCTCTTTGCTTCCCACTGTCATTTTAAAGCTGGTTTCATGCTTTCTCTGCATACCTGTGCAGCCTCAGCAGCTCAGACCTCACACCTCCGTTGACGTCTGGAGCTGGACTATAGGTAGAAACTCAAATGCTGTTTGCAGTCATCCTGCTGGTTGACTGCCAGTGTCCTGAGCTGGGCTCTCTCCTTTACAGGAGGTGACACAACTGCTTCCAAATTAAAGGTGCAAGGCAGCACTTACACGCAGATTTTGTGAATGTCATGATCCTTGGTGTGCTGCTGGCTCCCTGTAAGGCAGTACATGGCACGTGGCTAGGATGGCTGACAAGTAACAAGTTGCTCTGTCTAGAGGTACTCATAAATACAGACTTTTTTCTCTCATGGTTTCCTTTGTCCCAGGAGGATGTATGGATTATCAGGAGGATACATCTTCCCAAGTCTGTAGCTCTTTAGGTACCTAGAACCAAGAATATCTTTCCACATGCCCCTTGATATTCTTCCAATGTGTGCAGGTTAGCAGAACACCATAACCCTGATAAAAGACTCCAGGAGAGGAGACTTTTCACCTTGATCATGCTGCAGCTGCTGTAGGGGAAGTGCAAAAGGAACTGTCCAGGTCCTAAGCAATGTATTTACTGTGTAAATGAAAAGCATGTCTCTGTGAGGATTAGGGGTGAACACGGTGCCAGCTCGGAGGGCATGCGTCCCCAAGCAGGCAGGCTGGGCAGGTTCCTTGCCGGTGGCACCACAGTCCCCCAAGAAGGAGGAGACGTTTGCCACATCTCCAGGTGACCACCTACACAATGTGGGCAGAAGAGCTTTGTTGACATAAATCAGCACATCATTTATGTTCTTTGTGGCAATGTCATTCTAACTTCGATGCATAAGATGAGAAGAACAAATTCAGTGTCCCTGGAGAAACAAGTGCCTTTGAGATATACAAATAAGACAGTTATTTACAAATCCCTCTCTGGTGGAGGAGAGGGAGACAGTGCTAGGCACAGCAGAGGCAGTATGTTAAGCAAATCTTTAAGCTTTGTCTCTAAGATATGTTCTGCCCTTTCTAAATAAGTATGCTTGTACCTTAGAAAGAAAAAAAGTCAAAGTGTGAATACTTGCAGGAGAGACACAACATGAAATTCTAGGTTATGCTCATTTCCTCAGACTTCTTAGTTTCTCAGATACCTCTCCTTTGCATAGTTCAGACCATGGAAGATGTTTCCATAGTGACAAATGGAAGTTTATTTACTGGGCAGCAGGGAATGACAATGTCAGCAAATGACATTTCTGTTCCCTTTTTTTTTTTTTCCTTTTTTCTTTTTTTTAAGGGAGATGTGCTTTAGTTAATGACACTGGCAGCAGCGGCAGCAGTTTTTTTCAGATATCCTTTCCAGCCCCACTTCGAGTGTGTGTGCATGCAAGAGGCAAAATTAGACAGCGGTTACTGTGGCTGTGATTCTCCGATCAGCCCTCTGAAGCCTCTTGCTCTGTTTGGTATGCACATAGTTTCTTGCAAACAGCACTGCCTGTGAAGCGTCAAGGAGATTTCAGGCTTTACTCATGGGAAAGGACCTAAATATTACTTGCATTAGGTGCCTGGCCTTTTCTTCAACCCTCCCACACATCTGTTCTTGTTGACAGCTCTACTACATTGTCCATAAAAAATGATCTGATAGCTAAAACTCTGTAGTTGATACTGCTCTGGTAAAAGTAAATAAATAAATAAACTTAGTATTTGCAGTAGGCTGTGGGAAGTAGGAAGGAGGCTTCTGAGAGAAGAGACCAGGGTCTGAAATAGAAACAGAGTTTTGGCAGGTTGATTAGTTCATGGGTTTTATACCTGTTGAAACTCTTCCTCAGGCTCCATAAAAGGTATTTGCTTTGTAACAACCACAGGCTTTTGCTGAAATGAATGAACAACAAATTGAATGCCAGTCTGAAACCCTCTGCAGCCTCTCAGGGTTTCACAGAACCACATAATGGTCAAGGTTGAAAGGGAGCTCCAGAGTTCATCTAGTCCAACTCCCTGCTAAAACAGGTTCACCTAGGCTGCACAGGATCACACCCAGCTTTTGAACATCTCCAGAGCAGGACACTCCACAACCTCTCTGGGCTCTGCTGAGTGAAAGTGGAAGGTGGTAGATCCATTAATTGCTCCTTCTCACATCTGTCTCTGTAGAAAAATAGTGTAGAACTCTCCTCTCCTAGCCCTGGACAGCTACCGTGCTGGGGCTGGCTTCACCTTGCCACCCATGTTCCTTTGGTGGGCAGTGAAGTGGGGACTGTGCTTCCCAGTAGGATTCAGGAGGGGTGTAAAATTATTGCCAGGGATGTAAGGTTTTTTGGGTTGATCCTTTCCTCCTCCTACCTTATGTGCTTGAACCAGAGCTGGCTGGTATCTGCCTGTGTCTGTCACAACAGTGGAAGACAAACAGCTGCACGCAGTGTTAGCAACCTGGAGAAAGAAGCTGACAATGGTCAGTGACAGACTGGAGACAATGGTTGACTTGAACTTTCAAGAGCAGTGAGTAGGTAAACTGCTGGTTTGCTTTGCCTCACACAATGTCCTGAAAGTACTGTAACATCTTGAAATTGTATTACTGGATGACTACAGAACCATGAGTATCCAGGGGAAGAGTTACATAAAAACTAAATGAATGTATGGCTGCAGGAAAAAAAAAAATCAATAACAAAATAATTACACCCACCCCTCAAAAAACCCCAAACAACTCAAGCAAACAAACTCCATTAGCTCAGGAACAATAGTGTACTGGTTTTGAAAGGGCTATAGTCAAATTTCTTCACAGTAGCTTGTATGGTACTTTGATTTGGATTTGTGATGGAAAAAAGTGTTGATAACACAGGGATGTTTTAGCTGTTGATGAGCGGTGCTTACACAGCGTCAAGGCCTTTTCTGTTTCTCATGCTGCCCCCCCGGTGAACAGGCTGGGCGTGCACAAGAAGCTGGGAGGGGACACAGCCAGGACAAATGACCCCAGGTGACCAAAGGAATATTCAATACCATATGGCATCATGCTGAGCATATAAAGCTGGGGGCGTGGGGTGTGTGCACTAACAAAGACACACTAAAATGGTACCTGTGTTTTTCAGACTTAACTGATTTTTTCAGCAAAAGCAGAATCCAGACTCCAGTCAAAGTATAATACAAAACTACACCAGCTGAAACACAGTCAGCACTTTCCTACAGCTTTTTATAGTCAGGCATATATGTGCATGTATATGCATATACATATATATATATATATATATATATATATACACACACACAGTTACAGAGAGAGGAAGAGATTGGTCTCTCTATAACTGATCAAAGAATCAGTACTTCATTTGAGCTTGGAGATGTTTCGTTCTTGCAGCTTGTTGGGTTTTGGTTGCTTTTTTCCCCCAAAGTGTTCTGTTATAGACCTGTTCTCATATTTCTTCATCCACCCATCTACCCACTAGACCTTAGACCCTGGTCTAGAGTTTCCTGGTTCCACACAAATTTGCAAAAAAGCTAACCCAGAGAATGTTAAATACAGAGGCATGTTTATAGGCCATAGCAAAGGTACACAAAAGAATTTGTTCTCTCCTTTAAGACACCATAACCCTGATTATGCTCTGTTTCCAGCTGCCAGTGAATTTAATTATGGAGATTTGATCCTTACATCTTGAAAATATATTTGGTGGGATTTTTTTCTCCCTTTCTGTCTGTTCGGTCAGGCCCACCTAAAGCTGGCACATCTCTACAGTCACAGAGATGTAAAACAAAACTCTCACTATTGCATGAAAAAAAAAATGTGGAGTCCTATTCATGTAAGCTCCTTCAAAACTATTTGTGTGCTTTAGCAAGGAAGTCTTCAGACTAATGTCAGATGTATCCCTGGGATGGCTATTACATTCCCCCTGTCACAGGATCAAAAGAGTCTGTGTAGTTGCCTTTGGCCCTGAGACAAAAAACCTTGTGGCATGGTGTCAAGAAAAGGAGGAGAGAATAACAAGGAGAATGAAGAAATTACTTCGCCAAGCTAGAAAATGTGAAGTTGGAGCCAAGCCAAAGCCAGCCCTGAGACATAATTTGAGCTGCAGAAAGCCCTGGTGCAGCTGACCCATTCGGTGGTGCACAGTGGTGCCAGCCCAGGAAAGCTTGCCCCCTCCCTCCAGCTCCCCCAGCCCCATCCACCCCCACTCAGGGCAGGGACGCCAGGTATCAGCCCCAAGCCAGACTGGAAGCCAAAATGGGAAAAGAAAAACATGTGGGAGAATTCAGGGGGGTATTTGATTGAATTTGAATGACTCTGACAAGTGGCGGGGTGTCAGGGCGTTCAGTGCATTTGAAGTAAAGAGCAGGTACTTGATTTTGAGGTGTGGGATGTGGGACCGAGCATGGTCAGCGGGTGAGCTGGTAAGGAGAAGCTCTGGTGTAACCCTGCTCTTTGTGAAAGGCAATGCTACCAGACGGGGAAGCTTTGGATATCACTGCTCACCATAGCATTCTTCAGCTTCCCCCTCCCACAAAAAAAGACATGCCTCTTGGAGATTGGGGATTTATGGGGGAATTATGTATTCCCACACAGTGTTTTTTAAGGGTCTGGTCCAAAGCCCTTGGAAGTCTTTCAGTTGACTGCAATGGTCAATGGCTCCAGCTCACAGTGTCTTTTATATGACTTTACCAAGAACTTCATAATAACGTGCTGACACCTCACAGCATCCCTCTGAGGTTGGGCTTCACAAGGAAAATGCTGTCCCAGCTCATTTGTTTTGATGACTAGTTCACATTGGTTTTCATGCCAAAAAAGGAAGAAACTATCTGTAAATCCAAGTTCTGTGGCTCCATATAAAGCTAGAAAAAAACCCAGATTTGAGAAATTGGTCCTCTTGTTCCTCCCACAACAAACCTGCAAGATCATTCCTCTGCTATTATTTGATCATCCCTGGTGGATCACATGCAGGCAAGGCCAGCCTCAACATAGAAAGACAAAGCGGGGAAAAGAGGTGGTGGGGGGTGTCACAACAGGAGGGAGGAGTGGAAGGCAGCCTGAGGACAGGCTGGCACTAGAAAGACCAAGAGAGGACCATGAAATGGACCTCCCTGTAGGATAGTTGCCTGTCTGATAGGAATTAGGATGGTACAGAAACAAATACTGCATGGACTAACTGGACTAGACATCTGAAAAATACCCGCTCCCATCTAAGTAACAACCTCAGTACTCATTACAAAGGCTTGTGTTTTGTGGCAGAAGATTTTACTGGTGGCAGAGTTGAGATGGAGGAACGCTCAGGAAAGCCTCTTGCCCTTACCAAGTGCCTACGGCCTATGCAGTCTGAGGAACCAGCACTACACTTTCTCTGTGACTGAGACATTGCAGTTCTTGATCCATAGAGATTATGGTTTCACATTCTGGCCATTTATTTAGACCTAAAACTGGACATGGAAATGCCATACTAAATAGGTAAGTGTTCTACAGGAATATTCTCACAAGGGGAAATGAGAAGGGGAAAACATGTCTCTCTACAGTATACAAGCTTTCTTTCACCTCTTCCTGGGTTCCAGCAGGCAAAACTTAAGTCTTTCACGTGGCTCTGAGATTTTTCTGTTGCTGTATATTCCCAGATTCAAAATTTGTCCAAAATGAATCTTAGGAAATTAAAACCTTTAGCAGCACAATGGCTAGCACTAGCTGCAGAGAGAGGATTCTACTGGAGGCTGCCATTCATGCTGGATTATGTGCCTGCAGCAAAATAAGAGAGCTCTCCCCACGCAGACAGTTCTGTCATCAATCAAAACAGAAAAGTTTTTTCTTAACCTGCATGGCCTGATGAGGTAAAGTCCTTGGAAAGATAATGACTAAGATTGGTAGGATTGGGCAAAATCATACTCTTTCATAGCCTTTCAATCTGCCGCTTTGGACAGGAAACTACAAACGGCTGATTCAGTTTAAAGATGGCTTTTATTCTGTGCAAACATCTGAAAGATGACCATCTGTCGCTTTTCTTGCATCCTCACCCGGTGACCCCAAATTCTAACACTGCTTGCTCTTCACTGGGAAAAATAGGAATTTCAAGGTTCAAGATCCAAATGTGGCTCCAGTTTCTATGCTGACAGGATTTTTTCTTTCCAGTAGGCTGATGAGAAAGATCCTTCAGAAGCCATCTGTGTGAACAGAAGAATACACATGCTGTTAGGTGCTTTCCTTTTACGTATCAGAAAAGGTGGTGTTGAAGGACCTGGGGTATTTCAGAGTTTCTCTCTCTCAATATAATAGACTTTTAGTAGCATGCGCTTTTGGTAGACGCAGGCTGCAATATACATGATGCACAACTGTCACTTGTTACTGGAATTGCCCTTTGATATGTTAGCAGACCTGTGACCCTTCTGAAAACATTAATTTGCACAGCAGCTCCTGGCTTAGATAGCCAACAGGAGGGGTTGAAATGAACAACATTTGCATGATCAGTCTTTAAAACAGGAAGTTTGACAGTAAATCATGGCAAGGTAGTGTGCATGTGCCTGAGCTTGGATCCTTAGAAAAAGCAAAACACCAAGAGGTCTGTCAAACAACTTTAAGATCATAAGCTTTTTTCAAATGCATTTCCAATAAGTGTCCAGTCTGCAGCATGGAGCACGCTGCTGTAGCAATCATTTAAAATTCTGCTAAATCATTCTGTGACTCTAACCAATATTAATAGCTTTTAGGCTGGCTGGCAATCTCACTCCGATAGGAAGCCTTGCACAGGCTTCCAGACCATTTATGTGTGTGGGTGAGTGAGAGAGAGCACCGCAGATTTAATTTAGTGCCCTTGGTGGCTTTCAGTAGAATGTATATATATAAATCACTTGTGAGTTCTGGTTTGGGGGGTGGGGTTATTCTGGAGTACAGGAAAATCAAATGATACTCATAAAGATGAAAGTTGTCTTGATTTCATTTGCTGATTTTAGACAGCAAATTGTTTCTTACCCATCCTTGCATAATTGGTAAATGTACTGAAATGGGCTATTTGAGTTTCAGCGGAATCTCTGGGCAATCACACAATAACTGGAGTTCAGAATGTGCCCTGTAGGTACGATTGCTAATCACATTGCTCAGATAATTTCTGTCTGGGTGAAACACATTCTATTTCGAAGCTGGCATCTTGCAACGAGGAGGCAGGGCCAACTTTAGCTGTGTCTGGCATGGGGTCCCTAAGCAGATGAGAGGCTGTAGCGCAGCTCTGAAAATGTGAGCCATTGACTCAGCTGCAGGGAGCAAGAAATGGGAGTAAATTGTGTGAGATGAATGGCACTCAGTAGGTCTGTAGGCAACATTACTCTGCAGATGAGAGTCACTTCATCAGACATTAGGCTTTGAATATTGCACTTTAATTTGGTTGAGTAGTGGCTCTCTGTTGCCCTCAGAGGGCAATTTATCCTATCTGATGCTAAAGGCTTGCATTGCCAGAACAGGAGTCATCTCCTTATCTGCAGATAACTCACCTTCTGCAGGTGCCTTTGAGAATGGACGCAGCCTGGCTCAGACTTGCGCACTGAACTCCTAGGTGATCACGGCTAGGATCAGAGGTGTCATGCCGGGGGCTGAGTTTGATCCAAGAAGTTCCAGGGCAGAACAGTTTGGTTATGAGAAACTAAATCTGGAGTGGAGATGAAGCTATGGGAGTCTGTGCTGGTGCAGCTGAAAGTAGACTGTGCCCATATTACAACCGTGGGGGCAATTTAGTGATTCTTTTTATCTCACATCTACAGAAAGCGAGGAAGAACTGCGTTAAACAAGTGAAAACAGTGCAAGGAAGCTCAGGGACTAGCGAGCACTGGGAGTGTCCTGTGCTTGGAGTGGTGTTACTGGTACCCACAGCCTGTGGGCAGAGCTGCCTGGGTGGCACTGCTGGCAGAGGAGCATCTGCCCTTTTGTCCTTCTAACCCAGGCACACAGTGCTGTGTTTGAGCAGTTCTGCTGAAAATAAGGGAAAAAACAATCACCCAGCCACAGCTGGTGCCTCTCTCCTCCTCTCCCACATAGCTGCTGTTGCCATGGCAGCAGTCCTTGCTGTTGGAGGATGCTCTGGAGGGCCTCCTCCTCCTCCTTGCCTGCTGTTCCCACTGCCCCAGGAGCATCAGGCTGCTCCTGTGGAGTCAGGGGCAGGATCCTCACTGCCTGCCCTGGGGAGCACTTGGTGTCCCCTCGCCCAGCAGCCTCTGCAGTGGCTTTGGCCATTTTGCTGGCCATTGGCAGCACCACACAACAGCAGCACAATGGCCTGCTCTTACTGTACCAGGTGCAAAGTTACTTCCCAGTTGCTTCTTGGTCCAGTCCTGTGTGTGTGATTGCTAAACACGTTCTTGCACTTAGCCTATATAAAAGCATTTTGCAGGGTGGCAGCATTTCTTTGACCCTTTCAACAGCAGAAAACAAGTTTTCTATTCCTCTCAGTGTGATGATGTTGAAATCTGCCTGCCTTTGACCATGTTTGTGCCTTCATCAGCCAGTCAGAGTCAGTAAGGACTGTACACTTAATTCTTCCAGTTCTTCCTCAAGACCGCACTGACTGTTTTCTGTTTGAATTGCTAAGCTGTACTACTAAATTTGGGAGTCCTGACAACTCTCAAACACCAACAGGCACATACAGGAAATCTTTGTTGGGGTCTTGTTTGCAGAATTCAGAGTATGTGGGGTGGATGGATCTTGTGGACCAGCCAACCCGTGCCCTGCTTGATGTTAAGCAAGGCCAAACAAAGTATGTTCAGGGTATTTCCGCAATTCACTTCCAAATTTTCTCACTTCTTTTATAACTTCTTTTCACTTCTTTTCTAGCTAGCTGAAGGCCTGGATCAGACATAAAGTTAAGTTTTAAGCAGGGTTATGGTTGTGGCTACCCAAGGCCTTGAGGGGTTGTTATGGCAGGCAAGCATCCTGGTGTAGGTATTGTCTTCTTACTCCTTTATATTATGGGTGGTTCTTATGCATAGGGGATGAGAAAAGGGTGACCTAAAAGTCCTGATGGCAGCTGTACAGCAAGAGAAGATTTCTCCATACAGGAGAAATTCTCAGATTTCTTGTCTTCATTATTTGTTCTCTCTGTGTCCCCATGGAAATTTTCAGCTTTGATTCAAAAAGAATAATTATAAGAGTTGATGTTATAAACTTTGACTTAGTTTTAAAAAAAAAATAATAATTGAAAAATATTTCCCTGTTTGAATCCAGACTAAAACTAGACTGTCCATTCTTTGGGAAATTCATACAAAAAAAAAACAACCTCAAAAAATTTATGAAATTCCCCTCAGTGTGAAATTCCCCTCAGTAGGGATTTTCATAAAGGAAACAATTATAAAATTATCAAAAATGTCTCACTTCAAGGCTTTCAGAAGGAAACATCACTGGGGGAGTTCAAACACTGATATCCACAAGGCACCTCTTCCTCCGCTTCTTACTGTGGGATCCAGTTCTGCCCTTGGATCCCGGCAGCCCTGTGAGTCCTGCTCGATGACCTGTGGCCAAAAGGGCTTTTGAGCTCAGGGTTCCCGTCTGGGAAACCTGAAGCTTTTCAGCCCCCAGAATTTTGGTGATTGCTAAGTTTAGCAGAGAGAGGAGGGGAGAGGGTGAGCTGGCAGGAAAGCCAGCAGCTCTCTGCGGGAGCCCCTGCAAGGCAAATGGAAATCACCATCTCTTTTCCTGAACAGGCAGTTTTCAATAAAAAATTGTTTTGAAAGATTTTTTCTGCCCAGCTCTTCCCTGTGGGCTTTTGGTGCCTGTTCTCCATGCCCCTACCCTTCCCTGTGGCCTGGCATCCTGCCCAGCCCAAGTCCCTGAGAGACGGCAGGGTCCCCTGCATTGCAACAGGCCGGGAAGGTGATCCTGCGGGCAGAAATGGGACAAGCAACGGAGAGCTAATGGGAAGCGGGAGCCTGGGCTTACGGGATACCTACCCTGCAGCACCCAGGAGTCACTACATCAGCACTTCCAGCTAAAACAATTCTGGTTACTGGACAGGGACGTTGCCTAAAGGTTCCATTTCTTTGAATGGCAAAAACTTTTCAGTTCTGGAATAATTGCTGGGTTTTTGGGTTTTGTTTTTGTTTTTTTTTTCCCCAAATCCATCTCTTTCTCAAGGGAAGTGAGATATTTTTCATTACTATATTCATGGAGCTGAGAACTGGAATGTCAAAAAGAAAACCAAAACTTTTTGGATTAAAATCGGGTTAAAATGACCAGGTGGAGATGGACTGGATATAGGTTTTACAAAAGAGATAGTGCATCTTTAAAGAAAACCTCTGTGTTTGTCTCAGCCAAGGTTGTATCTCAATAATACTGTCTTCACATTGAAGCTTAATAGGATTTCTGCTGCCAGCTTCAAATGGAAATAAACCATATTGGTGCAAGCCATACCTAGCATTAACACTTCTTTTTTTTATAGTGGGCTCTCCCTTAGTGCCGCTACATCAATTTAGTAAAGAACGCACTGCAAACTAGTCATCATTTAATAGGAAACCCAGAAGTGTTCAGAGATGGCTTAAGCCAGAAACTTTTGTTGCTGTTGCTGACAGTGTCATCTTTAAAAGGAAAGAAAGATCGCATAAGGAAATGCCTGTGATCAGTTAGCATTGTGCCACAGTTCTCACGATAGTGTTTGAACCCTGATGTTGTCCAGAAAATCTGGTGGTTCCAGTCTATGTTATTCTGCATACCATGCTGCATGCTGTAAGGGAGTGTTTTTACCCCAGAAATAGAAAGGATGATAGCGGCCCAAATGGTGCTGGTATATCCCAGCCTCTGTCAGGCAGGAGCAATTGGTTGATTCTTGAAGGAATTATTCTGAATGTTTCTAATGTACTCCATGTTCTGTGGATAGGCAGTGTTGGAAAGTACTATTAAAACTACTACGTCCTAAAGTACACGTTCTCTCATGGTCGACATGACACTAACGGTATTGTGGTGCACTTGAGAAGAATCAACAGCTTTATTAAAAATATGCTGATCTTGGGAATGGCTAACCTAAATGGCAGGCTAGATATAAATTAAATTAATTGATCATACAAATGAACCATTTTATGAATAATATTAAAATGAGCATGATACCAGCCAAATTAAAGAATAACTCATTTCAAGTGATATTTATAATTCTGAAGCAGAAGTGCTGGTGACTTTATTGTTATTATTAGAATACTTCCGGCAGTACTTCTGCTCTGGAGGGGAAAAAAGGGGGAAGCAGTCCATCGTATTATAGGTAGTTAAGAAATTTCCTACTTTTTTATCAGCCATCTTGAACTGCGAATTTAGTTCTGTCTGGGAAAAAAGACTGGAATAGGTCCTATCAGCTGGCAAGCAATAAGAAGGAAAAGACTTTTAGTAGCCTAGCAAAAAGCAAAATCATGACTTCAAAGAAAAGAAACTCACTCATAAAGTCACAGCTAAGGCAGGATGCTCACGCACAAGTGTGGAAGCAGAGGAGGTCTCAGGCAAATCACCCAAGGGAGAAGGAAGTAAGTCTATAAAAGTATTAACATCAAGTATTCTCTTCGGGATCAGCCTTTCAAGCAGTTGCATTTTAAAATAATAATAGTTAAAACCTGGCTCATAAAAATTAGCCCTCCTGCTTGTGAACACAATTTTAAGACCTAACTGATTTCTTTTGTTTGCTTAACTTTGTTCTATTAATTGGTTGCTAATGATCTGCTAAAGTGAATAACAAGCCACTTGATGAGAATAAAGTGCGTTTTCAGACCTGTAAACCATTAGACATCATTTAGCCACTACAATCAAGTCGACCTAGGCAGATTACACTGGAGTATTGAACATGCAGGTGTTTGAGAGCAATGCCTGGGCTGCAGGTAATAGCATTACTCTGCATAATAAGTAAACCTTTTGCAGGAATCCAGTCCAATACCTTGGAAGGGGCAATGTGATGGGTTAGGAGATCAGACAGGGAAGGGAAAAATGGGACTTAGTACAAATGTTTAGTTTTTCAGCTGAAATGTCTTGCTCTGATGATGCTGAACAACACCGGACATGGCAAAAGTTCTGTTCTGAGCCCCTGAACTGTGATTTAGGTTTTAGACATGACCATTAATTATTGAAACTCAGAAGGCTGCAAAAACATCTTGATTCATTGGCAAACTGACAAACATATGGTGTATTTTGCAAACCTCTAGGTTTCTGTTCAGAGGAGGAGAACATTAATTGCATACAAATTCTTCTGGGAGTTCTGAAACCAGCCATCGTTAACATTGTTAGACATTGTATCTGGGAAGCGCAGTGCATTTTAAAATCCAAGTTAAAAATTCAGAGCTTTTGTAAAACTTTTGAGAAGGAAAGTGCTGAAGTGTAGTAAAATCAAAGAAGAGCGTAAAAGTATCTGGTGCTCTTCGGTATCTGGTGTTGGTGTTGGTCTGGATGGTAGGTTAATATCTGTCTTGGTAGGTTAATGTTTATCCACATTTGGAAACTGGCATTAGAATCTGTTCAGTGTTGCCTGTGGCCTCCTACCAATTCTGCTTTGGCTATTTGGTTGCCAGTCTGACATCTGAAATCCTCTAAACATCAAAACACCAAGTCTAGATACACTGAACACAGAATTTAGCCAACACTGGCCACGGGCCTTATATGAAAGAAATCGTCCTGTGATTATTGACGCAATCCAGAAGGTCTTACCAGAGAATGCTGCAACACATTGTGTAGAAAATAAATTACCTTCTTTTTCACCTAGGTTGTGGTATGGTGGCTGTTCTTCACCTGATGAAGCAGCATGCTATCCAGCCACCTCTCTGGCGAATGCATAGATACAGCACTACAGATAGACATGGAGGGTCAAGATCCTACGGACTGTTTTGACCAGGGGCTGTAGGATCATTGTGCCTGGTGACCTACCCAGCAGGTTTGCCATACTTGCATTAAAGAAGCTAGTAGAGTACTCACCACAGCCCATAACTTGCAGGGCACGTCAGTTGCAGAACGACTTCAAAATCTGGAGTGATGAGGGTTGTGATGTCCCCGACTTAAAGGAAAGTCCAGCTGGGTGGCCTGTGAGCTCGTCCTGTAGCCCCAGCACGCAGAGGAGAGATTAGCTCTCTGTAGGAAGGCTCTGGGACACAGCACAGAAAAATCCTGGGCCATGCCGTGGCACAAAGGACCCGTCCCATTCCCCAGGTCATTCCCCCACATCAACCCGTGTTATTACTTTCACATTTTAAATGCCTCCAGCGACTCCTCTCTTTAAGAAGGGTTAAATTCCTTATCATCTAGCTACTTGTGCTTAGCCCTAAGGATTTCCCTGGTAAAGGCTATCACTGCTCTTTGCAAGCCTCTTATGTCAGTGTCAGTGGTCAAACTCCAGAAGCAAAGCAAATCTCATTGTACTTAAATGTGCACCCTCGAGAACACAAAGAGCACTTTGAAGATGCGACTGCTGGGTGGATTTCCTTGCTTTCATCTTCCACCTCACATTCTTTATGTGTGTAAAATAGTTTAAAACTGAGCCCCAGTGTGCTTATAAAATGCCAGGTCATTGGCAATAGTGGCACTCATTTGCTGTGGTTAATTTAGTACTAATAAGCTGAAAGTGTTCTGTGGGGATTCTTCTACATGGAACATAAACTCCTTTTCTCTCACTTAAGAACACTTTCCTATAAAATGATTGCAACCTAGTAGTTTTCCTCCTCATTTTAGTAACCAGTTTCAGCCTATATTAGTGCTATTTCCCCCAGCAGCTTTTGCTGTAAGCTCTATTTCAAGGCACTGAATCAATGATTACATGATATGCAGTCCATCGAACCTTCCATCCTGGGAACGCTGTGTGTAATACAGCCTTTAATATCCTAGTGCCACAGTAAAAGTAGAATTTACTGCAATAGGCTACATTCAGTGCTCAGGCCCTTTTTGGTTTTTAGTTTTCCTTCTTTTCATCCAGGTACCTTAAAGCAGGTGGGACATCTTCTCAGGTGCCTTTCAGAAGTGCTGAGTCTGCACATGGGTTTCCTGACCCTCTGCAAATGCAATAGCAGCAGCGAAAAGGAGGTTTCACACCCTCCTAAAGTCATTATTCACTCAGCTCTGAAGACTGCATTCTGCATATATTGATCACACTGGTCACTGCATCTCTTTTGTTTTTTTCCTGTTCCTGTCCCTGTATCCAGTTGATTTCCCATATTCATGCTCCTTTTGCTCTTTGCTCCTTTTTCTTTCCCTGTGGTTCTGATGCTTCACATTGTATTAAGTCACTCTCCCATCCATGTTACTATGAATGTCTTTCAAGAATGCCACCTATGCTAATCCTACGCTGATTTGCTGAAATCTGTAAGACAATAATCTAAACAGAACTGTAAACAAAACCCAGACAGGTATAAATGAATGCAATTCATTCCCTATGTCTTTCTGGTACCCTGTTTGCACAAGGTGTTACTCTCTCCTCTTAGCAAGTCATGCGGCTGGTACAACTTCATATATACTGTTGACACTGCATGTGTTTTCACCAACTGCTGATCAGATCTTCCTGGTCATACATTGTGTATATGTGAAGTCACAGTTCAACGGGGCTAAAACCTCTGGTTTGGTGGAATTATTATTAATAATCCAGTGTAAAGCTTTTCAGCAATGAAGTTACCTTGTCTGATCTCTCTTTTACAGCATAAGTGGGGTCTCTTGTCTGCTTATACTCCAAGAAGAGAACTATATAATTCCCTGATAAAATGACTCTTGTAATTTTATCACCAATAAATTGACTGTGTGACATTAACTCTGCACACATTCTGTGTGGCCATAAATAATCACTACTTCCACGTGGAAAGTGAAGGAAGTACCATCCTCCTGGAAGGATATGCATTGCTATGAATTTTTTAAAAAATACATTAATTTTATATTAATTAAACTAGTATTTTAGCAATAACATCATTGTCCTTAGGTTTTCCTCAGCAGTAATCAGATTCTCTCATAGTGATAAACTGCCCGGCCTTCGGCCTCATAGCTTACCCACTTGGGAACTGAATTATTGCTTCATAAAACAGAGGGTTGATTATATAATCACTTAATTAAATGCTGTACTCAGTCATTGCCGAGCTATTCCTGAAATGCATTTGGCATCTGTACTCACTAGGCAAATTTAAACATTGGAAGAGTTGTTTTTTTCAGATGTGCTTCTTTAAAGGTTATTATATGCAGTGTTCCTTTGTCTGTGTGGTCTGGTTGTTTTCCATGTGTCAGGCTCACTCTTAATCACAGGAGATGAAATGTTCTTTGTGTTCCGATCTGACTTGCAGATTGCAGTCACATTCTTGCTGTTATCATTTTGGAAATGTTCTTCTCGCTTCTATTTGCAAAAGCACTCAGAGGTAAAGAGCCCACAGTCACCTATTGGCAACTCACTTCTGAGCAGCTCTTCAGGACCTCACCAGTGACCACTGAAATTACTGTAATGAGCTGTGCATCAGACCTTGGAAAGGAAAAATCCAGCGTTAGTCACAGCCCCAGGTGAATCCCCCCTGCAGACAAGCACCAGAGAGATGCCAGATGTGCATGCTGCAGCCAGCCAGCACCCAGACCTGGCTCTGTATGTGACTTTCCAGTTCCTACGGGAAAAATACCAATGCCAGCATGCTTTTGTAGGGTAGAGCCCAGCTGATGCAGGTCCCAAGACCACAGGGACCTGGGGTCACATATCCCCTTGTCATCCCCTGCAGCCTTGCCCAGAGCTTCACCCGGACAAGCTGCATGGTTTCACCCATGGGCTTAGTGACAGGGAGGGTAAGTAAAACAGTGGCCACGAGACTACACTTTTAAATTGCATGAACATGCATAAACTAAGAAGTGAAACGCAGATCTGTGAGGACAAAAAGCTGAACATACTTGCATATGAAACTTCTCAGTTTCCTTGCTTTACCTGGAGATTTCTTCAAGCCTTAGATGATAGACACAGTGCAGAATTCATTGACAAACTGTCTCTGCTTCAGTATTTCCATCTTCCTCTCTGTTTCTTCCTCCACCACACTCAGGAGTTGCCCCTTACATTTAAATATGGTTTCATCACAGGTTAGCGTGACCGCATGCCCTGGCCATATGGTACAGATGCACAACTGTAGCAGAGCTGGACAGTGGACAAGGAGAGCCATCAGCAATCAATACTCCTTGCAGGGAAGTCCCATAGTCTTACCAGGATCGGCTCAGTTGTTCATTTTCCCTAAGGCCTCTCCCTAAACACATATGTCAGTTCTTTCTCTCCTACCAGGAGAGAGAAGGTGCTCAACTTGTCAACATTCATAAGACATTCTGCTCTGTCCTTTCCCAGCTTGGGTTTTGCCCTGTGTTGCCTATGGGTTGAGCGGCACGAACCAGGCAATCTTACCTCTTTTCTTTATCACTGTCCCACTTCTGTGTATATAACTCCAGGGTCTGATTCAGTCTCCTGCCAGCTTAATAAGACTCTTTCTGTTAACATTCATGGAAGCAAGATCCGATCAGAGCAAAGAAATAGAGCAGAAAGCACAAACTGACTTCAACTTCATTAGTTTTACTGGTATACAAAGTGAATGCAAGAGCCTTTGCTTTTTCTGTTCCCATCCTTCTCAGAAACAGGGGTATCTAGGACAGAAAAGCAGTAATATCATTTATTCTGAAACAAAACCAGAATTTCCTTTCACATGTTCATTTTACTCAACAATAGGCAGATACAGCCGCAGAAATAGCATGATCTCATTGCTGAATTAGACTCAGTATCCTTCTCTCTCTATTTCTTAATTTAAATAATTTCTCTAGATTGTAAGACTGTGACCAAGAGGACAGACTCCCTTTTCATTAAGCTGAATCAGCCATGTTTTGGCTAAGCATTGTATATTTTCAAATACATTTTCCCCTTGATCTTGTTTAATTATTTCCATAGGATTAACTAATTTCTATTGCGTGTCACTTTCCTCTGCAGGAAGCTTTATGTTGGATAGTATGTCTTCTCTTATTATGCATTTGCTTGGAATATAAAATGCTTTTCAATCAGATCTTTGCATTTCTAACAACATCTTCTGTATTGCAGCAGGTGCTTTCCCTAGCGGTTACTTATATGGACTCTAATGGCATGTCATCTGTCTATACAGCTACTTCACTGCCAAATACGTAATAGAGGAATTTTCTACTAGTAGAAGCTTCTGGTAATTTTGGTTCTTTAAAGGCTGAGTCTTTTAATGTATTTTTACATAGCTCATTTCACTGGGCTTAAATAAATTGAATTAGGAATGTTTAAAAAGTCCTTCTGGAAGCCTGATTTTATTTTGAATCAAACCCCTTCCTTTCCCTCACCTTGGCTTCATCAGAGAGTTAAGAACTATGTTGGGGTTTTTTCTGTCCTATTTGTTAAACTTTCATAGATCGAGAGGCAGGAGGTTAAAACAAAATAAAATCACTACTTTTTCAGCAAATTGGTAAACCATGAAACTCTTAACTGTGGGCTGTTGTAGAGGCCAGGAGTACAGACAGGTTCAAACCAGAACTAAACAGATGTCTGAGGAATTGATCCGATGGTGGCTTTTTAGTACAGGTGATGTAGGTACAGCCTCTGGTTGGGTAAGTCCCCGGTGCCCTGCTGGCTGATAGCTGGGGGCAGGGGGAGGGTGGGCTGGGATAGCCTGCCCCTGCTCTGGGACTTGGGCTCTGTGAGCCTCTGCAGCCCGTGCTGTGGGACACAGCCCTGGGCTGGGTGCTGACTCAATATAACTCAGGATCCTTGAGGATGCTGACTCAATATATCCCAAGGTTAGGGAGCAGTCTAAGAAAACTAATGCCTAGAAAAATACTTGGAGAAGTGTACAGTGGCACATACAGGAGGTGCTTCGTGGACTCCAGGTTTCTGTTCTGCCAGAAAAATGCTGCTGCCTTGGCGGAGTGAGCATGCTGTTGAACGAAAGCAGGGGTCTGGTCTGCTCCCCACCAACCAAACCCAGGTGCAGTATTGAGGGCATTGCTATCCAAGAAGAACGAACGCTGTGTCTGCCATTGGACCACTTCTTTCTCTCGTTGACTTGAGTTTTATTAATTTCAGGATGTAAACTTACTGGTCCTTCAGTTAATCAAAGCAGTGAGATGATCATTGTGGCAACGCTGAGGTCATGGACCTGCAACAGTTTATTTGTATGACCGGAGGCAATGAGACAACTGCTCGTGCTCTGCAGTGTAAAATCCATTTCCTCATCAGCAAACAAAGGTCTACAGGTCCTTGAAACTCCAGAGTGATCTTGTTAAGAATATTGTTGCTTTTTGTCCTGTTTCCATAAATGAGGAGATTACTTTTTTCTCTGTTGGGATTGCTTTCTTCTCATCCTGAAAAGTGCCACAAAAGACAACAACAAAAAAAAGCAAGCAGAGTTTTCTAGGGAGGATGGGATTAAGGCTGTGGGAGGAACAGAAATAACAAAAGAACAGAACTGTGAGTGCCTGTATCCGTCTATAACATCTTCTGTATAATAAAGGAGTGAAGGATTCTATTTGTGATGTGACATCAGCAACGACTATGGCCCTCTTTCACCTCTTTGCTCTGTTGCCAGATCTCCTGCTATGCCCAGTAAAACACTTATAAAATAGATTTGGCCTCTACACGGGATATAAGCTGCTGCAGGTAACTTCACAAACAGGAAAAACAAACGTGAGTTCTCAGTAGCACCAAGTATGCTCTTTTTAAGCCACGTGTGATAGAGGAATAAATATTTTTATTTTTATGTACAGTGGGACTTAAAACTAGAACTGCTGGGGGGAAAAAGATATGCTTGGTCCATCCAGGGCACCGCCATCTCTCTCCCTATCTCCCTGTATAGCTCCCAGAGTTCTGAAGCTGCTCACACACATTTTATTCTTCCAAGGCCAGCAGTTGCTTGTGACCAGTTATACATCAGTCCTCTGTGAAGCAGTGCCCATGAGAATCCATAGCTAGTGGGTTCAGGGAAATACGGAAGGACATGGAAAAGTAAAGACTTTGGGGCATAATATAGGCCCCAGATACATTAACATCGGAAGACTGGGAAAAGGCACGCTGTGGGCAAGGCTTGGGTTTGATGATGCTCTTCTGCTGCCAGGCTGATTTCAGCTGGGATGAACTTCCTACTGCTTGAAATTTGTGCTTACGTACAGGCTTTTTACTCAAAATCAGCGTGTAAGGAGCTCAGGCTGAGGCTTTTAACAATAAAACCAAGTGATAGGTATAAAGATATTTGCTTTATTAATTTTTCACCAAAGCTTTTAACTTTTCTGCTCTGGATCTGCCCTGTTTCGTACCCTTATAACTCCACTTGGTCTTAATGGAATTAAATAAACAGAAGGTGTTTCAGAAAAATATTTTTAGAATAAAATTGTTCTACCACTTCACTGTTATCTCTTGGGACAGTGGCTTCTAAATATTTTACTAGCTGTAACACAACGTGACAGGACAGTTACTGTAAAACAAAGATTCCTCATAGATCAGAGACAGAAGTTCTTGCTGGATGGACCACAAGGACCAGCTGGATGTTGTCACTCACCTGCATTTACAATTTTAGCTTATAATGACTTTTATTTCCGATGTGTGGTATTACCTATTAAAAAAACCCAAGGCGAAACAAAAAATATGGGTGTAATCCACTGTAATAGGGGAAGAAAGACAATTCTAAAAACACCCAGACGGTGGAGCTACTTCATTGCTGGTGACAGTACAGCGCTGCACAAGTTTTGCTTCACAAGCTCTGCAGGAAAGAATCGGCAACAGCATAGAAAAGTCTGCAAATGCCTCTGCCGCCACATCCCAGATCTTGTCTTTCCTGACAGAAGAGTATAAGTCAGTGTGCACAACTTTCTGCAAGTCTTTCCCAGGCAAAAGTTTTGACTCTTCAGTGTATGTTCTCTCCCCTGCCCAGAAAAAATACTATTTACCTCTTCTTTTACTAGCAGCTCTTTAATATGTGCAGTACATAGTGGTAAGCAATTTATTGCACATTCTGTAATGGCAACATCAACATGGCATCAGAACTTTCCACAACAGCAGCTTTTAAAATTTTTGGTCCAAAGAGGATGTTATACAGATCCATGAAAATATGTATTTGGATTATGCTTTTAAATGCACCATATTAGGATGTTTTTGAGGGGAAATCTTTCCTCAGAATAATTTTATTTAAAAATAATTTTATTAAAAACAACAATGAGGAAATGGCAAGTTGGATACTTTCACTGTGAATTCCCTCAGGTTTAGTCTTCAAAAGCCCAGCTACTAGTGTCGGCTTGTAAATGTGCAGTGCACATACCACCATGAATTATAGGCTCTGCTCCCACCATGGAGAGTTAACTGCAGACGTTCCTAGTGAACCAGGAAGAGATTAAATCCTTAGGACATCACTGGTCGAGGCAGGCTGTCCACGTGGTCCAAATGTCCACTAGCTGAGTGGACCCACTAGCTGGGTGCAGCCTTTTTACTAGGTGCTTTAAACACTTGTGAAGCAAACAGAGGAGCAAAGCCAACTTTTATTAGGGCTGAGTGGTGAGGAGCTGGGTGCAGGTGAGCAAGCCCCTGTGAGCACACAGCCCTCCCACTCCTAGCGTGCCAGGATGTCCTGCCAGCAAGGGCCGTACCAGCTGCCCGCTGGGGCTGGCAGTGACTTTTCTGGGATGAACAGGAAAATTGGGCCATTTTCCCTTCCTCGTTGACCTGTCAGGAAGGTCCTCTCCTGTTCATCAGGAGCAGAGGATGGGGAGCCATCTATCCAGCCGCTGTCCCTCCACTCCTGTCCTGAGAGGCATATCCTCTGTGCTTGGATGGGGTGGAGGCAAACACCATATCATGGGGTTTTCCAGAGGACCAGCTGAGATATCACATCACTGGGGCAGCTCCCTGGGGGCAGCAGGAAAGCCTGGGGTACCTGCTGATGTCATCTTTAGCTGTTATTAGGATTTATATACTCATTTAGTGGACTACCCTCAGCTGGCTCCAGCTGGACAGGAGATATGAGCTTTTCGTCTCCAGGTCACCTCACAGCTGTTGGATGGGCCTATGGTGTATGTGACATGAGTGATGGTCTAAGGAGACATAGGTCCGCATTACATGCACACATACATACCCATAAAAGCCCATGCAATTAGTGCTAATTGCAATCCCCTTGGAAATAACCGCCGAGCCGCCGGGGACTAAACAGCCATACAGGCAAGGCCAAACTGCTGTACAGCTCTCTTAATAAAACGTGGGTATTTGGCTTGAAAAATACATTTTGGAACTCTCGAACTGAAAAGGTTAAGCCTGCCCTGGAGCCAATTTCATGTCTTCCTTTAGTATCAGCATTTGGAGAATCAAACAATTGGGTAAAGGAGGATGGAGTAATTTCCAGTGAGTTTATAGGACAGATGAACTAAAAGCCATCTACCTGCCCCTCAGGCTCCCTGCAGATATTAGTGCCAATTAAAAAAGCAACAACACACCAAAACCAAAGAAACAAGCAAAAAACCCTAAGCAATCTACTATAGTCTAGTGGTAGATATCTGGGGACAGAGAGGGTAAACTGTATATTAACTTTTAAAATGCCATGCCTTAAAGTGGCTTCTCTATATTTATTTCTAGGCTGTATTTTTCCACTGCATGATGAAGCAGCCAAAGCCATCAGGCTGTTTTCTTTCCACCTCCAATCTCATCATGGTCAGGCTCCACAACTCCTCTCTGCTCACGTTCCTGAAGCTTCCCTGCTCCCTTCAGCCCAGAAAAGCACCCTTCATTTTGAAGGCATCATGGCCAATTTGTAAGTATTTTGCTGCTGCTGAGTGCTAGGAGAAACTAGGTCTTGCAATCTTCTGCTCAGCACAACAGGCATTCTGCCCCACTCTTGGTACATTGCAGCAGGTGTATTTTCTTGGGCATTGCTTTGTTGACCAAACATACCTGCTGCTCACCTGGAGCAGGAGCAAACACCCACTGCCATCCCTGTGACTCCTCACCAGCTCCAGCAAGGCTTGGCCTCGATTCCCCTTAGAGAGAGGCAAAACGGGTCTTACACATGGAACTGCACCGAGCTGACTGGTGGTGCCTGGGTTCAAACCCTCCCACCAATCCTTGGCTTTATTGTGCCTCTGTACAAGAGGGACTGCATGAAATACAGACACTCACAGCATCATTCCTCTATAGATACCCGCTGGGGACTCCTGAGTCCTGTGTTCTATTTGCTGCCCCTCTGTTGCCTGACAGCACGCCTTGGTCAGGTCACTTAATTTTGCAGCACCTTTAATGCCCCTCCTATTTCATACCAGCGTCAGGTATAGCAGCGCATAGTCTTTTGCTGCATACGTTGTGCTCCTAAAGCATCTGACACAACTGCACACCAGTATCAGGGGAGCTTCTTACTACTACTTTTACATATACGTATTTTTTTTTATTATTATTACATTTGATATTGTTTCCGTTTCCATTATGTTACTTTTCAAAGAAAATTGAAATATATTTGAAAGTAATACCATTAGTACCAGGAACTAACAATCCTACACAATGTTACATACAGATGTAGTTATGAAATTTCCTTAGTTCATGTAAGGTGAAGGTTAATTTTAGAATGCAGTAAGAGTACCAGAGCCATTAAAACAGTATGGAAAAATGTTACCAGATGAGAAATTGTTCAAAGTAAATTAAACCCATGATTTCAGCTGTGTCTTTCTGGACCACTTTGATACTAGACTATATTTCTCTTGCCTGTATTCCTGCCAGAGATTTTCATAGCAATCATGCTCATTTCCAAGGAAATCATTCCTTCGTAGGTTAACAATAAGGACTCTTTCTCAAGGAATGTGAAGGTACTTTGTGAAAGCAAAATACATCTGATCCTCTGAAAAAAAACCAAATCCCCTTCAGTTTTCTTTTGTGTTGGTATAACTACTGATAATCCACTATGTTATAACGTTAATACAAACACAGTACGCTACATTATTCTGACACTTCTGGATGTGTTTCTTCATTCCCTTCTGAGCTTTATTATGCCACTGTCAAATTAGCTACTGGTAGGAAGTTTTATGACTTGCGTGGCAAAGGATGTGGTGCCACAGAGATGAACAAAGAATAGGTCAGCTACAAGATAATCTATCTTTCCCCCTCTGGACCACACGCCCCCTTCCTCCTCTTCTCGGTTAACTTTGAGGCTCTGCTGCAAAGCAGAGCGCTGCTGCAAGACTCAGGGTTGCATTAATACTGTACTGGGTACCTTCCCACACCCTCGTCCTTGCAAGGATACTCCTGATGTGACTGTCATTTGCTGGCTCTGATTTAGCACAGTCAGTGTGTATGAAATAGTGAAAAATGAAGCTGGCTTCATGTGAAAAATGAAGCTAACTTTGTGTTCCACCTTTGTTTTTCAAGAGCACTACCACTGATTTAAAAAGGATGGGTAGATGCTTTTTGAAACCAGGGTCCAGGCTCATCTGACACATGTTCTTGTTACTGGGAGAAAAAGAAAAGCTGGGGGGGGTTTATCACTTCTATAGAAATGATCAACATCCCATATTTTTCTGCAATATTAAGCATGTTTGTTAAACAGTATCCACTGCAAAACCTTGTCTTAGGACACAGTTTTTATTCCAGTACAGAGCCCAGGCACTTTGCCTGAGCAAGGCAGATTTTCATCTCTGGAAGTCTTCCCTTGCCTCCCCTGAGCAGCAACAGCAGCAGCAACTTTCTAGAAGAGGCTGTGCCTTTCCTTAAATCTTCTCCTGGAGCACAGTTTAGAGGGGCAGCCACCTTTCCCAGCTGCTTTGGCCTCTCACAGAGGGTAGGGCATGTTTTATAGGGTAAGACATAAAGCAAAGCAAAAGCTGACAGTGTACTTGAGGGGTAAGACAGGCAAGCACAGGCTCGCGTCACGGGATGTAAGGTGGGATACTTTGCTTGATGATTTTTAGTGTGTTTGTCTTATTGAGTTGAAAGTACTTTAAACACAGAGGTATAGAGTAGCCTTGTCAAGTATTGGCCAAATACACTCATGAAAACTTCCAGCATGTAAGAAGCACTTCTAACTAGTCAGCAAAAAGTACCTGTGTCCTGTAATACCTTCCTTCCTGCCTCTCCTCTGTTTACATATATCAACAAGTAACCTGCGTGGGAAAAGCAACCAAGTATATCCATGCAATAATTACAGTCACATTAACCGTTATCAGTGAATGTGCACAAACGCGAACAGCTAACTGAACCCTGCCCCCTCGTGCTTGCCTGGAGTTGCCGGGACGGCAGCGTTTCACATCCTATGCAGGACAGTTCAGCGAAGCAGGAAGGATTTGACTCTCCACCACTTTCCAGCCATAGACAGGTTTTGACCATGGAATTAACTAGTTCGTTTTCTCTATTTTCTCCTCACTGTGCTCTGCCAAAATGCAATCAGACAAAGACACTGCACACAGAGCCCGCTCCCTGCCAGGGGGCACTTCTGAGGAGACAGACAGCATGTATTGAGGTTGCTTCAGGAGTTAAGACACTAATGATGATTTCAAGGGAAACATGTTACGTTTAAAAAAGTTATGTGCTGCATTGAATCCATCGGTTTGCATGTGCTCAGTTATTCCCCCGGTGGCTTAAGCTTTAGCAGTTATTGCCTGCATTATTTTATCAAATTAAATTTCATCAGAGGGAGGAAAGTGAGGAGGGGGGTATAACGAGATTACAAGTCCTTGTTCTCCCCTTTTCCGTAACTTTTTGGCTGTAATGACATCATTCCCAATTCAGGCAATACCCATCCCACTGTCTTTTGCCTGAGGCCCCGGTTTTGCAGCAGCTCCAGGGCTGATGCTCCCAGGAAGGGGGTTGGGAGCGGTGCAGGCAGTGGGGATCGATAGCTGCCATCATCAGGCACTGGGGGTAACCTTCCTGGTGACAGGTGATGGAAAGCAAAGAGCTGTCACTCAGTGACCAGGATGTGGCTAACTTTAAATGGCATTACAGAGTTTCTGTGGTTTTCAGCTACAGCAACTTCAATAGGTTACTGAGACTGAGTCCTGAATAAAATGACAGGAAGACTGAAAATTAGGTTTCATCTCAAAAGATGTGGAGAATTTGCTGAGCGCATGAAACTCTCACTTACTTTATTCCTGCAGAGTGACAAAGAAGTCCTCATAGGCTCAGGTTTCAAATTGGCTGAAATAACAGTATTTGGCAAATAAAAAATCTGGGTAGACAAATGGCAAACATAAAAAAAAAATCACACACTGGAACTAACTATTTGATTCCTCACGTCTTATTGATTCTGTATACAAAAAGGATGGAAAATCCAATGTACAGCCAGGTCTCAAGGACATCAGACCCTGGACCAGCAGTGGCAGTACAGGCAGTTCCTGTGCAAACCTGATCTTGCATGGAGCTGGAAAAGAGTATGGAGAATAGTGTTCACTATACAGAAATATCATTGGATCTTCTTACAAATCATACTCACTTTGGCTTGCACTGTCATGAAAAGGTATGTTCACAAAAATACAAAATTTCTCAGTAAAACAAAGAGGGTGTTCAAGGATTAACAAGAGAATTACTTTGTTCAGTGGCAGCTGAGAAACAGCAAGGCAAATGTGTACAGGGAAGACTGGGTCAAGGACCGCCTTGTTTTCCTCTTTATACTGCAGGTTTCTAGTTTATGATTCATATGCATTATTGTAAACACAAAGAATTTATGTATTCATAGAACAGAAACAGGCACATGCTCAATTTTTTTAGAACATGACAATTTAAAAGTGCAGTTCCAGTTTGTACTTATACCAAAGAAAATCTGAACTAACACTCCAGAAATGTGAAAGAAAATCCAAACTTGAGATACTTAACTTATTGGGCATTCTAATATCCTATGACCTTATGCAAAAAGCTTAATAATTCTTATTATTAAAAATTTATGCAAACACTAAAAAAGTATATGCCGTTACTCTATCTGGGCTGTTAAGTTCATGATGAAAAGAAAATCTTTATTCTCAGCATACAGTCAGTTGCTAGCTGCCTGCATTTAGGTAGAAATATATTATTGCCAACTGCCCAGTGAAAAACTTAACAAGAATTGTGAAGGATTTAAAAAGAATGAAACTCAGTGCTCTAATGAAGTCTGTCTTAGGTCAGCTGCTTGTAAAAGCTACAGAACATAATAGGGAATAATCTGTTTGTAACTTTTCTGGACCTAGAACTGCACGGTCAGATTGTAATTCACAATTAAATTTCATGTAGTCTCTCAAAGGCCTTTAGAGGAGCTTGAAGATTTTATTAAATTCCAGAAGATTTAGCTGTCAGAGAAAATGGAATTGCCTAGTATACAGTCTAGTACTCCTATGTATATTGGAATCACCTTTCCATTGCTGATGGCATCTTCAGTCTCCTGACTTTTGGACATATTTAGCACTTCATTTTCATCCATCCCAAACTCTGTTCCTAATAAGCAAGTTCAACAGTATCTGTGCATATGGATTAGATAGACTGAATTTCTCTTCTTTAACACCCAATCCAACATCTATTAAAGAAAGCAGAGGGATGTCCACTGATTTCACAGGCAGCTAAATCAGTTGCAAATCAAGATAAAATTGGTGCAAGTGGGAAATAGTTTTGCAGACTCAGATTTATCAAAGCACTCAGAGCTGCAGGAACTAAGTCAGTGCCTGAGTCCCTTTCTGAATAGGCATTTTGGACCCAGGTCCTCAGTAGTATTTAATCTCCCAAAGTATTTTGAGTGTCTGGGACCTTTCCGAAGGCAAAGAAGTTGCCCACAGGGTAAAACGGTACTTACTATCACAGATAGAATTTTCTCCCTGCTTATGGGTTATCCTTTAGCCTTCAGCAGGATGCCAGAACCTTCCTAAATGAAGGAAATTTAGCATATATCTAGAAAACAAATCCTGGCTATTGTTGCTCTCTCCAGCATGGCCCTGCCCAAGCTGACTTCTCAAGGAAACTGTAAGTACACCGTGCTACATGTTACTCATACAATGTTTAAAGTCATCTGCACAATTACTTCCTATGAACATTTTCACACCTTTTCTAAAATTAACTGGAGGCCAGTTCTTTGTATATTAATATTCCATGAAAATACACATGCTTGGAAAATCAGTGGAGCTATGTGGGATACAGTTTTGCTTCTGTCCTAACACTGGGACAGTCTAATGGTTACACAAATAGTTACCTTGGAGAACTGTGTGAAACAGAAGTGAAAGCAGATGGGAAGTATGACTCAGCTCCTCTCTGCTCCACGCCCACCACATCTCTGAATTACTGTTTTCACCTAGAAGTGCTTTCGATCTGAAGTGCATCCATAAAGACAGGACAGACGCCTTCATTAATATTCCCTCCCCCATGAGCAAGGGTTCTAAGCAGCCTTTCTGTCAGTAGTGGCATGGGCAGAGCCAGTAGTGGATCGGAGCATGGGAGACTTTTTCACAGATGAAGTTGTACATGGATTCCTCACCATCCTCCTGTGGCTGTATTCTGCTCAGTCCCTTCAGCAGAGATCTACAGAACTAATTTGGAAACCAGAGCAATACCTACAATTTGTATCTCTAAATCAGAATAGGTTAAGGTCCGTACACGCTCCATTAGCAGTATTTTTCTTTGCGTTGCACAAAGAGATGGATTCCATTCCAATGCCAATGTTAGTCCTCACCAGTTTCTGTCTCCAAAGACTGTGGTGTCAGTGAGGGCAAAAGCAGGCTTTATATTTGGTTGCAGACTTAGATTTGGCCACAGCCTTGGCATTGCTTTGGAGCTGCACAAGGACTAGACTCATCCCTACAGCAGGCAGCAGAGTGGTACTGCCCAGCTAGCAAGAGAGCAAGAGGAGTGTCTCACTGTCCTGAAACTGGAAAGAGGGTCCTGTTCCAGCTGCCATTATCTTGGGTACCAGAGAAATATCAATACAGAAGACTGTTGTCTGCTTTGGCAGTGTCAGTCAGCATGACACCCCCTACACATTCATCTGTTCTGTGCAAGCCGAGGCCTATTCAGAAAAGAATTGGGGGACCAGATTAGATGCTCCTGTCCTCCAGTGCAAAGCAAAATGCATGTTCCCTTGAAAACCAAGTGCTAAATCTGTTTTTTCCCAGTTTGTTTTCCTAAAGCTGGAGATATTTCCCTGGTCATGCAGTCTCAGCCCAAGACAGAAGGGCTGTTCCCATCACGTAACAGATCCATACCTTCTTTTTCATTCTGCTCTGTGCCCATCCTGTTTATCTCTTCTGAACTGCATATTGTTTCCACTTTAACAGCTCCTGCCAGCTGTTTTCTTTTGGTACCTTTTATTGCAGATAGAATTTCAAGGGCTTCCAGGGGTAAGCTGCTGAAAGCACTGCAGCTCTCGGACTCACTTCAAAGCAACTTTCATCATTTTTCACGCGCTCTTTTTAGGACTCTTCTTCTGTTCTTTCCCCAAAACAGATTCTCTCAAAGATCACACTGGGAGATAGCACTATTTATGGCACTTCAGCGGGAGACATCATGTTTTTTGTCTGATTTGGACACATCCACTGTCCTGTAAAGGTTAACAACAGAGAGATTTCCTCCCCCTCTCCCTTGTGGTTTGTTGTTGGTAGGATTTTTTCTAGAGGAATGGGTAGGAGGGAAGGTTACTGCTGGAATTTAGCTGCCAGAAGCCTGAGGGTCAACTTTAATTTAGTTGAACCTCCCATCATTAAAGAGATTGTAGCTTCTGCACTGGACCAGGCAGAGTCATCTGTGGGAGGCCCTGGCTTCACACCAAGACTAATTGTGGCTGAATTATTCTTACAAGCTGCGAGGTTTTGTGGCTGAACTTAGAGAAGAGATAGCCCATCAGTTTCACAATTATCCGAGGGTGGAGAACAGGAGGGAAAAGAAAATTCCTGCCTAACCCATGCCCTCGATGAGCAGCCTGCTGTCCTCCCCAGGCCATGAGTGCAGGGCAGGGCCTGATATCGTGAAGAACTGGAGGTGATGTCCTGAAATGTGGTGGGGAAATAAGGGCAGTAAGTCTTGAAAATAAAGGGTTGATGCTTATGTTGGATGAGAAAGGCCAGATCCAGCCATGACCCTGTGAATTCAGGGCAGGTACATTCCTCCAACAGGTATGCTTTCAGGAAAACCAAATACAAATGAGGAAGTGTTGGAAGAGCAGCTTATACTGTTGTATGAATCTTCTTGAGCGGCATATCACAGGTTGAGCCACTCAAGTCAAAAACAGAGAAGAAGAACAAGGCACTACCTAGAGGTTTGTCTATTTAAATCCTGGCTCTTCTGCTTGACAAGTTTTCAAAACCCACCTGACCAAGGTCCTGACCAACCTAAACTGTGAAGCTGGTCCTACCTTGAACAGGAGGTTGGACAAGGTGACCTTCAGCAGCCCCTTTCACCCCAAACTTATCTGTGATCCTGTGAGGACATAAATTTCCTAGAAACCCCATTTAAACCAATGAAATTATTCTTGAAGAACAGAAGATGTTAAAAAGGATGAGGACTCATTTCCACTGTTTTCTTTGTGGATAGGTGTCTATTGCAAGTCTGCCTTCCCTCTCCTCTCCAAACCACCTGTAACACCACCAAAAAAGAGAGACTAAGGCTGGCTTGGCATGCTGGTGATGGCTAGCACACCATAAACCATGAGCACAGTACAGAAGGTGACAATAGCAGTGAACGGTCAAAATGCTCAGCCCTGCTCTCCCATTGTGCACCCAGCGTCTGACAAGGCATTGTTAGCTGAGACCACAGTCCCACACCTCTCTCTTCAATAAGCACGGCTCAAAGTATGACAGGAAATATGCCCCTCCGCTGCCTGCAAAGCCAAGGATAGATTTCGGTATTTTGTGACGCAAAACACTGCAAAGGACACAGCATTCAGTCAGGACCTGGGGCCAAGACTGAGGCAGAACTTCCTGGGCGCTGTTGCTCGCTGGTGGGCAGGAGGGGCCATTCGTGACTGCTACTACTTCTCTGCTCTGAGTTAACAGTTACAGAACTACATAGCTGCCCCCACCAGGTGCAAAGAGGTCCTGGGTGAGCTTTGCCCCATACCTCGGCACCTGAAGCCATGATTGCCCGATCACCCATCTTTCAGTCTTGTATCTTAATCCTTAAATAAATAAATAAATAAGCAACCTCTATTTATCCCTCCTTGACCATTATTCAAACAAATGAGCTTAACAATTACAGAATATCGTGTTGTTATAGCTACCAAATGTTCCTGAATGATATTGCCCACACACCCAAGTGGAAGACTGCCAAACATATCATAGATATTTTTTCCTTAAGCATAGAAGGCTGAAGGGCATATTCAAGTCAGTAGCTGGATTTGTGCCTTTAGAGCACTTTCTTCAGGTCATTTGAAAAGCAAAGGCAAATCTTTTCCTGAATTATAGCTTCAAAGGGTGAGGTAGAAACTTAAGCTGAACTTGAGACATTTGAGATGGTCTCCTGGCTGTTTGGCTGGCATAGGAAGGTGATGTGATCTGATGTGATAAAGGAGATTAATTTTACAGGAAATCCAGCTTGCTTCATGGATATGGAACTCCTGGGCTGTATTTGAAGCCTTCTGCTGAGTTCCTTGTGACCTCAGTTAGTCTCTCTCTAGAGCAGCTACACCACTGGGAATACTGTCTTACAACCTGTTTGGTAAAGCACTTAAAATTTTTCACCTCTAAATCTCAAACTCCAAAGAGTTTTTATGGTCATTAGTAAAAGACTGAGAACTGCATCATTTTGAGATTTTTTGTTACAGAAACAGAAATTTTTTATATAAACAAAAAATGTGGGTTCACAGTGAACCCACAATTTACTGGCCTTTATCTGCTTCAGAAACAATGATGAACCTTTGCAGAAAAATGCTTTCTTGCTTTATAATCCCTGCGTAATATATAGGATATAGATTACTGCAACTCTTTTCTTGCATAAATAAACAGCTGTAGGCAAAATATTACACAAAAATTGATGAAACTCGCGGAAGCTATAAGCAGATATTACAACTAATGGAGACTTTTCCCAAGGAAAGGCAGAAGAAGTATCATACTGGCAAATCTATCACATCATTGGACTATGAAAGTTGTAAGAAATACTCTAGGCTACATTACTGTATTAAAAGAGGAGGCCTGTGGCAACTGTAGAGACTACAAGAGCTTGTAGCCTCAGGCTTACTCTGATTGCAAAGAAAAATGATCTTGTCTTCAATTTCTCAAGATACAAACCAAATGCTTTACAAATTGGTCACATTCCATTTAACTCATATTAATCTACATTGTGTTGCCTGGGGGTCAAAACCATGTTTTTGTTGTATTTTTCTGTTTTCCCTCTAGACTACATCTCTTTTTTTGCCTGTAAAATATGCTGAAAGCTGTACAAAAGACATTCACAAATACACTTCTCACTACCAGTGTGCTCCATATAGTAATGCCTACACAATCATGCTAATGTGCTTTGCTTCAAGTTCATGTGAACCAAGCCTGTGTATCAGCTATATTAGCACTGTAAGTGACTTTGGTCAAGGAAAGAAATTATATTGGACATAGTTTGCTTTTTCTGACTCAAAAGATACAGAGATCCTTTAATTGCAAAAACAAGCTCATTAACTGTGGTGTATAGAGTCAGTACCAAGACTCTTAATGCAGACCGTGTATGGTCCTGTAATTCAGCCTCCAAGGAACAGCCTTTAGGAGTGGAAGGTGAGCACTTTTCCTCTAACTAGCTTCCCTGTGAAGTATGCAAAGGATTGACTGAACACTGAATTAAATTTTCAGACTATTAAGAAAGGCTTTAAGCCATTTAAAGATTAAACTAGGCATATTTTGTATGCTTGGAGAAAAAAAAAAAACTTGCTCTCCTTCATGCCAGTGAAAATAGAGAGAACCTCCTAAACTTGTCTTTTGGCCTATAAATAGTTGATACAAGGAGGTCATCTCCTATGCCCTGACTGAGGAACATGTTGCTTCTTGCTATACCAGCTGGGATGTCTCTCCAGCACGGTCAGGGCAGCGTGGCTGGGACATGTCTTTGTAGTGAAAAGCTGAGCATGGAGTAGAGATATGTGGAGATACCCGCAGCTCACTAGCGCGGCTTTACCCAGAAACACGCAGTTTAACCGTACATGGAATTGCCTGCCTCAGACTTGGTGTCCTCATGTTTTCAGGTCCCCTCTGTGATTTCCAGCCTTAAGAAGACTCTGGCTCGTGCAGACTTGTTTCCAGCCACAATACTTAGAGGCTGCACTAGCTTAGACCATCCCTGTCAGAGGTCCTCCACATGCCAAAGATTGGTCCTGGTGTTGTCCTTCCTCAGCCGCCCTTTCCAAGCCTCTGCAACCTGGTGATATTAGATCACTGTTTGGTACTGCAGGGGGAAGGATTTCCATGGAGGTGGAGTGCAGTTAGGGCTCACCTGCCTGAGAGCAGCCCTGCTGACGTGCAAGCATCCCCTGGGGGCTCCAGGGGGTGAAAGGATGGCTTCCCTGGAGGGCTGTGAAACCCATTCACCTGGATAACCGCCCCACGAAATGGACAGTTCATGGACAGGCTCTAGTTTGGCCTTTGAGGGGCATGTTCTTTCTCATCCTATTGCTTCCAGGCACACAATCACAAACCCATGAGTAAGCCTCCCCTGGCACAGCTCGTGGGCTCACGTACAGCTCGGTGCGGAGGTGTGTACCCACGTGAGATTGACTGGGGAGGGCACTGTGTGCGGAGGTGAAGCAGAGTGGTCTGCAAGGACCCAGCGCTCCTGGGATGACCTGCTAGATGCAAACATACCACTGAAACTTCATAGTCATTGTTATGGGGTTTTTATTTCAGACAAAAAATCGACCCAAGGAGCTCACAAAACAATCTGAAATTATGTATGGATTCACCACACCTTCACCCTCTCCTGCAAACACCAGCTTGACAGAGTCCCCAGCCGTCTCCGTGCACACTGGTACAAGGTGGGGGAGAACCAGGCTTGTCATCTGCACTCTCAGTCCCCTGATGCAACAAGACACATTTGCCTTTAACCCAGGCAAAGGTTTCACCTGCTCCCACTGCTTCTTGATAAAAGAGTCAGGGCATGAAACCATCGCCATGGATATGAACAGATGCAGAGAGGAGAATGGGAACAACAGCAAACATTATGTTCCTCCCAGAGCGGTGCACCCGACGCTGCCCGTGCCACATCTGTGTTTTTGAAGGGAAATGTCATAACATTGCTAATCAATAAGAAGAGTGACGGGACCATTTGTCAAGAGCGAGCCAGCACTGCAGCTGTTGTAGTCATCCTCTCTGCGACGAGGAGCGGCGGGAAGGACCCGATGGCTGGCCTGCGGCAGCCGCCCCACGCTCGCGGGTAGCCCCTGTGCGAGGGCAGCTGCGGGCAGCTCGCTAGGGCGCTGCGCCAGCCTTGCCGCAGTTGGGCTGAGCGAGTGGGCAAAAAGCCTGCCAGGAAGTATAGAGTTTCGAACAAAAGAGACCAGACACCCTGCAAGGGAGAGCCGGTCCTGGGTGTCGGAGGAGGCTGTTGACCTTTAATCCTGAGACCGCTGTTGCATATGCATCATGTTTGAACTGCAGATGTTCCTCACTGCTCTGCCGGTCAGGACAACAAGCGGCTGATCTTACAGGGGAGGAGGCAGGGCACAGAGAGAACTTAATGAAGACTTTAAAGCTGTGGGTTGCAATTAAAATGGCCTGGTGGTGTAAGCGTAGGGGGGGTCGCTAAGCTCCTGCAGCTGCTCTGCCTGCAGTAATGGCTGAGAGCTAATGTCCGTGCTGATAGGCACGGCTGTCCTCCACAATGAGAGCAGTCGTGCATGCCGGGGGGCTGTTGGCAGAGGTGACAAAACTGAGCTGCCCTTTCCCACCCCATCAAAATAATTCTTAAATTAGGAAATTTATCTTAATCTGGTGGCCTATCTGTGGGCTGCACTGCCACGAATTAATGCTTTACCACTTTCCCCTAGACAGCTCTGGCCAATAAAGAGAAAATAAATAAATATCGATGTAGTGAGGCACAGGGAAACAGCTCTTATTTTTCAGACCATAACCTGCTTTTTCATAGGCAGAGTTTGGCCCTCAACATGGTCCCCACAAGGAAAGAGACGCGCCTCTTGTAAAACAGAGATCTGCTTCTCTGTTCCCAAAACGGCCAATTAAAATAAAATCCACATGTAACTTATGGTGTCTGTACCCAACTGTCAGGATGCCTACAGGCTTAAAATGATACAGGCTTGAGCTTGGATGAGAGTTCTGAACTACAGCCACCAAGGTGTGAGCATAATATTGATCCCACATGAGGTTCCTGAGTTCAAGTGAATGCTGTTTGACAGCGAGGACCAGGATCCTCACCTACTGTCCCCTTAGCAGCAGCTGATGCCACATGAAGGTTGTCTCCTGATGCTCAGGTTCAGACCATGGTGCTGGAGCTCAGTGAAGTACAGCCAAACCCTTTGTTTTGTAACCGAAGCTTCTTCTTAGTGAAAAGTGCCATTTTTTCTCTTATTCACAGTGTTTTGAAAAAAAAATAAATTGTCAGTTCTGGCAGTATTTTGTTTCCAGAACATCTTGTCCCAAAACAAAGCATTCCCATAAGGTTGAAGTGGCCCATGTGAACATTTCTGGAATGAAATCTTTTCAGTTTTCATTTGGAAATGATTTTTTTCCCACATGCAATTCATTGTTATTATTTTCACACAAAAACACATCGACAAGCTTTCAAAGGCAAACTTGGACAAAAATGCTTTGATTTCATAGTGGTAGAAAGTTTTGATTGACCTGAAGTAACATTTTATCAGACCTCCATTTCACACAGAATTCCACTTACACACAAATGTTTCCGTTTTGTTTGGGAACCAGGAAGAACATTTCCACACATGGAAAGATCTGGTTTACCTTGATCTTAAGAGTCCTTCCTGGAGCTGGTTCTCCCTGCCTGGTTCTCTAGAAGCAGGCAAGGTTTTGGCACTGCTCGCTGCAGCACACATCACTGGATTTCATCCCCTTGCAAAATCACTAATATTGCCCTCACAGTCTTCACCAAGGGCGAATTCATTAAAGCCAGGAGGTGTGATCAGAATGCATGAAGTGCTAGAGAAATGGCCAGGCTTGAGAGATAATTCGTCAAAGTATTTGTCATTTCTCATCTTTTTAAATATGCTGCAGATCTTCAGGCACCTGAATTCTGGCCCGGCGGTCCAAGAAGTGGTCATATAAAGAGATGAAATTTTGAAGAAAAGGGGGAGGTCACAAAGGTTGAATTCATTTTAAGGAATGATACAGCTTTCATAGCAATATATCTACTGCCTGTAATTCATAACTCAGGTTGCCATAATTGTCACGTATCCCTTTTTGTTTCTGTGGTTCCAGTTCAGTGAAGAATTGCAGCATATGCTTTGATTGACAGGGCAGATGGTAACATTGATTGCCATTAATGTAAACCTATTATTTAATATATCTGTTAGATTTATTATTTATTGTTGAGTAGTAGTGACTATAAAGTTTAATTGACCTTTCTTGCCAATAAATAAATTGTTGCTGGTTTCAGTGTAGGGATTTTACTTTTAGCTCCCAACAAAAAGCTGAAGGAAACCTCCTAAACACACTGCTTCCTCTTCCCTTTCCTCTTTCATCTCCTTAAGCCTGTTCTTATGGACAGCGTCCTGGAAGAAAAAAATATCCAGAGGTGGAATGAGCACCTCTATGTAGGCATAGGTCAGGGTTTACGTCAATGAAAGAAATAGGGTTTAAATTGGCCACGTGGTAAATTCTGCCTCTTGAAGTCCTGACATCAGCGGAATTGGGATTTTATGCCAGAGCAACACAGGCTCAGTTTCCGTCTTACTTGCACTGGGCTTTGAAACTTCACTCATGCTTCAAGCAGGTGGAAGAGACAGAGGAAACAGGCTGAAAAGATGAAAAAATGGGAAACGTAAATCTAGAAAAATTGATCACGAATACATTTGGAATAAGCTTGCCTCTCTTTATGTACAGTTGGGTGGTAAAAAGAGAATACGCTTGGCAGATTTACGTGTTAGCAGGAGTACATGACTGACAGACACCAGAGCCCAGCAGAGGCTCAGTGAGGGCTTCGAGGGACAGCCGGCTGCACTCCGCCAGGGCGGGCTGGCGTGGCTCCTGACTGCTTCTGAACGGCTTGCTTCCTCTCGGTTTTCTCGTCTCCCTGATTTAAGACTATCACCTGACAGATTTTTATTTTCCCTCTAAGCACTTCAGGCCAAAGCCATTAGAGAGCAGAAAGAGAAAACTTGGTTTGGTTATCTGAACCTTTTTGTTTAGCTGACTCTGGAGGTAAGTCCATCCAACCAGAGAAAAAGAAGTCTGTTTTTCAAAACTGTGAATTCATTGAAGGAACTCGTATGTAAGAAAACCAGTGAAACTGAACAAAATGTACATTTTGCTGGTTTTCTTATGTTGTTGGAAGCATCTACAGCTAAGACACTATATTTTCGTTTGAGTTGGTGGTTTTTTTTTTTTGCATCTGACTTCTTAACTATGCACCTCAGATTTTCTAAGGGCTGGAGTTTGCAAAACAACCCGTTGTAGCTGGGTAGGTAGGAGAAGTAATGAAAAGCCTGTGAACAGGCATACACAGCATGTGCCGTGCTACCATAAGATTATGTGCTCCTCTGGGCAGAATTCCTTAGCTTTTTGCTCTGCCACACGTCTGGCACAGTTCTGATTGCTTGAGAAATAACAAATTAACATACATTACACATGCAGACCGAAGACACAAACAGCATGAGAAAAGCCAAACTGGGCAGTGGGATTTTCCTTTTTTTTGCAATGATCGCCACACAAGTGCAGAGCAGAACCATAATTTCCCCTTTTCTTGTCCTATTCAGTGGAAGCAATCAAAATTGAGAATGACTTCACTGAAGGTGATGTCAGGTAACCAGTGACTGTACAGTAATCAGAACAACACATCTTCTATGTGCTGTGGAACAACTATATGAGGTGAGATCAGAGGGGTGCTTCAAAAGTCGTATTTTGGGGAGCTGGAATAGAGAGTTCTTGTTGCACCGAATCCTGGCTGTAGCCGTGACTGCTCCTTCAGAAACCCCTGGCTTTCCACCAGCCAGCCAGAGGACACTCCTTGATACTCCGAGCCCAAAGAGAGGAAAGCCCTGACATGTTAATATGCAAAGCCCTTCCAGAGGTGAGAACGGAATTGTCACCTTTCACAGTGCAGTTGCAGTGCCGGTTCTGGTAACAGTGTAAGGCAGATAGGCAGGTATTGTAGCTACACCGGCGTTATTGTGGGAACCTGGCTGTGATGGGCAGCAGGGGGGCAGGGAGGATGGACGTGTAACCCACTTAGAGCTCCATGCAGCGACTCCGTTCCCATGGCAGACTTCATGCTGTGTTTTCCCATCCAGCTAATGGCAGTGGAAAGGAAATGTGGGCAGTAACGGGCTGGTGGTCTTGGGATGGGTTAGAGTCTCTTTTCTGTGGTATTTCTTCAAAATTCTTTTCGATGTTATTGCAATAATTTTTCTCCATCTTTTCTGTGGACTGGGAATAATTTATCCAAAATGTTGCTATAACCTAATTAAGCAGGTCTGGGTAAGTTTGGGAACCCCTTTCCTGTATGCAGTATTGCAGGCTAAGTCCCTCATCTTAGCCTATTTGTAGAAAATCTTATTTGCCCTTTTGCCTTGTTTACAAACTGAAGTGATACCAGTCTGGTTTATGTGGACCCGGAAGGCCTCCTGCTGTTGCAGATCAAAAATAACAAATCTATTCCTCTGCCAGAAATGACTCATTGCCTAATATGCCTTAACACACACGCACTATATTCTTTTGCCACTAGAGTCTGGGTGGAGGTGGTTGTGTCTAGCTTCAGATTAGGGCTGTCTCCTTTCATCATATTAGCTTTGATGCATTGAGGTGTTCCTAGGACAACTCGTCTCTTCTTTAACATCATATTATCCACAAAAAGGCGCTCTGCTAAACAGAAATGCCAAGGGAGCCAAATTAGAGAGGGAAACTTCAAGATTGTTTGGAAAGGTATGGAGCAAACTGGCCTTGATCCACTAAGGCAGGAAAGCATTGTCGGAACTTGAAGCACACAAGTATTTGATTTCAGTGGGACTATGCAAGCCTGTAACACACATGTATATGTGAAGGCTGGTTCTCAGAAATTGTAACAACAAAAATTCTTCTGTAATATCCTTTTCTTCAGGCTACCTACCAGTATCTCCGTTTATTAAATCACTCCTCACTGTTCTGGCAAGCGACATTATGTACAGCCTAAGCCCCAGAATCTTCAGTCTGTGTCTGACTTGAAAGTATGTCTTTTTCTGTGCTCAGCTCCACTTCATCTCTAGAGATCCATTCTTTTTGTTTGCTTTTTTTCTTTTTCTGTACTTCTTTCTGGGAGCAGCTCTGAGACTTGCAGAAACAATGCCCCAACACAACAGAATTCCTGTAAAAATCAGATTTTTCCACCTTGCCACAGCACACCATTTTGCAAAATGGGCTACAAATATTTATATTAGAACTTTTTATTTTAGTTTATAGTAATGGGGAGAAGGGAAGAAGACATTGAAAGACCAAGCAGTTTCTAGGAACAGCCTTTTCCGACAAGTCAGCTGGTTTGAAAGTAATGGGACTGCTGACCTCATGCCATTTACTTGTGTGCCTGAATCTACCACTATATCTCATTAATGCTGCACTAAAACTCATGAAACACTTTAACATCCTTACACCTGTCTTTCACTGTTTTACGCGGCTGAGGAGCAGCTCAGTATCTTGCTGCTGTATGATAGCAAATATCACTCAGGATAGATATAAGTTGTCAGAGGGTAACTGAATTAACTTCCATCTGTCCCTCTGATGTGACTGGGCAGTCTTTAGGACAACACTGAATTTAGTTCTGTGTTCAGAACATTATCCAGTGAAGAGCTGCCGGGGGAGAGGTTGTATCGCAGGCACACAGGGATACCCTGCAGCCATAGCAGTGGGCATCAGCATCCCAAAACCCATTTTCCCTGTCGTAGCATAACGTAACAGCTAAAATCAGGCCCACTAGCTCTGGCAGTTCTTTGGCAAGGAATTTTCTTGCCTTCTCTCTCTAGAAGGCCTTTCAGACAAGACAGCCTAATGCTCTCAGTCAACATGTGAGCAACTTATTCGACCAATCCCTAATCACCCAAAAGCACTATACAATTGCTAAAAAGCTCCAAAAAATATTTCCCAAGTTTTCTGAGATGGGTTTCAGGACAAATAACTTGTTGAAACTGTCTTTCCCTTTTTCTGGCAGACTCAGCTCAACCATGCGTCCTAACAGAGATATTAGACTAATCACCAGATCCTGGGAACTGAAATCTCCCTCTTCCAAATACAGCCATCCCTATTTGCCTACCAGCCTTTTCTCTTACACAGGATTCTTAGCTGGAAATAATTGGCATCCTGCACAACTTCTGCTTGCTGCAGCTTTTAACCCTGAACCTTCCTGATCAGACTTTGAGAAGGATTCATCTCATCACCACTCCAAGTAGTATTTAAAATCAGCAAATGCATATTTAATTTCCAGAGAAGGGCAAGGGTGCGGGTTCTAGGTCATGATTTTTTTGTGCTGTAGATCCTCTTATGTGTTCAGAGTTGTGTGAATCCAGCATGACCTGTGTATGGGCTTCTTAAGGAGAGATATTAGAAGCTCGGGGCTCCAACAGGCCTTGATCAATTCACTTTATAAAGGATTAATCCAATCAGGCACTGCAGCAGCAAAAACACAGGAATATATGCTGTCAGTGAACAGGACAGAAAAACCATAAAATCCATCCTGGTAGCAGAAATATCGCCAATGCTGCTGATAGGCAAGAAAATCGATGCAGAATAATGCTGAGCACTATATTACTCCTGCTTTAGGTAGCAGCCATGTCACTGAGCTACCTTCTCCCCATCAGGAGTGAATGTGGAAGGGGTGTGGGGGGAAGGAGGGGAACATAGCGATGGAGGGGCTTGAACGTGTCTGTCTTCTGCATGCAAGGTCTGCAGGTCTACTCTCCTGAGACTCAGCCTATGCTCTCCATATGCTTCAGACTAACAGGTATGGACATAGGCACCTAGTTAGTAGTGCTGCTCTTCAGGCAAGCTTTTCTAGTCTGGAGAAACAGATTCAATTATTCTTCTCCACCAAACTGTCTCAGGCTGTCTCAGCTTTCAGCTACTGAAGTGTTTCTTCTTTGAATGTACATTCCTTGAGGTGGTGCTTTATTTGGCTTGTAAATGATCACAGAAAGTACAAATTCATAAAGTAGTAACAGTAAGTGTTTTGTCTTCTGTGTTGAGATTTCTCTTTTTACTGGCACACTGGATGATGAGCTGAGCATCATGCTAGCATCATACGTTTGACTTTTCAGCTTGACTAACTAGGTACCTCTTTAGAGCCGTATCAAGTGGAGGTGACTGTCAAGACGAGTCTGAAGCAAAGCTCAGATGGATATGTTTGCAACTGTGAAAAAATATATCTGCCACAGCATCCCCCAGAGAGTAAAGCACAAAAAAAATTTGCTTTGTGAAGATACAATTGTGTATGAAACACCCATCCCAAACCTTGTGGCTCCCCTACCTCTGAGAATGTGCAGATCTCCAGTGTAACAATTAGGTTTCAGGAGTTGCTTGTGCAGTAGCTATTTGCACAGGAATGTTCCAGAATGAAGTGCTGGACAGATACATAGGAAACCAACACATAATAAACGGGAGATGCATTTATGTGGTGGTTTGTCTATATGTAAACCCTTCTTTTGCCAAGAACTCCTGTGGCAACAGGCACCAAACAGAGATGAAGCAAGATGCTGCAGCGCGAGAGTACCTGGCGTTGTTATGGGGCCCTGTAGGACTAATCGCATGTCTTGTACCTTCCGTGTTGCAAACAGCTCACAGGCAGGACTCATACAATATCCTTCCTTATTCTTACAGTTTGGACTCATAGGTGCACAGGAGGGAGCACACACTGGCTCCACGGGGCAGGGAGATGGGGTCAGCCCTTGCATCAGGAGAGGGGGCTCAAGGTGTCCGCAGCTTTAGAGACACACCTGGGAGGCAGATTTCTCTGAGAACTTTGGGGTGTAGCTGCAAACGTGACTACCTGCTGGGCCAGCCAAGAGCACTGCATCCCAGCACAGTCCTGCCTCTGGGCTGCTGGTGGGCACGTGTGGACAGGGACATCCCTTCTGTCATTCAGGCTTGCTCTCATCTCACGCATGAAACCTGGGACAATGCAAGGACCTTGTCAGCCAGTCTCCTGAGGACAGGTTTGATTTCAGGGGAATCTGGAGTAGCAGCCAGAACACAGCGATTTCCTATTGCATTCCTACAATGAAATTACTCAGCGTTTCGTGTCCTCCTGCTGATTAAAAGACAACTTTTTGCACTTTTATTTATATTTTCATAAGTTTTTATTTGCAATACCAGTTGCATTTAGCTTGCCTCATCATTATCATCAGCTTTATTATTCTGAGTTAAGGGAAATCCCTGAGTTAAGGGGAAATAGCTGTTTGCCCTCTCTATTCTCACACCTGGGTTGTTAAGGGAAACAAAGCCTTACATTTGAAAATAGGCTGTGCCCTTCTGAAATGTGATGAAATAATCAGTCCAAAAATGGAAAAATAAATAATTCAGTGATAAAAGAGTAGTCAGTCACAAAGTCTGCAAAACAGAGATGGTACTAGTACTCACTTAAATTAGGAAAGTATTCCTTGTGTCCAATAAAAAACAGTAGACGAAGAAAAGAGTGTCACACTTTCACAGATATATTTCACAAAGTGTGTTTTTGTTCCTAAAGTTTTTGGATAAAGTTTGAACTCACAGCTCTGATGAACTGCCCTTATGTTCCCAAAGGCAGAACTTCTTTTTCCCTTGAGGGAAACAAAAAGTCAACAGAAGACATTATTGAACCATTAGATCAATGCCCAGATCTAGCTACGCTTTGAAAAAGGAAAGTATGACAGCAAAACTAGCCTTTAAAGATCCCTGTTTAAAAATTTTCAGCTGTAACAGGATAAGAATATAGGTAATAGTATGAAAAGATTTCAATAGAGAGAAAAGAATCAAATGTCTGACGGAAAAATTCCTGTTAAAAATAATCACGGAAAGATTACTAGGATACACACCAATTTGAAAGGCAAAATAAATTCTTACTCTATTAAACTGGGCTTTTATAATAATTCACTGCTTCTGGATTTGCAGAAATATTTCTGTATACTTCAAATCCCCTGCTATTCATTGTCTTCTATGCTTGATGAAAATTGAAAAGACTATATAAACCTATGAATGGGGATGTTTGTGTGTATTTCTTATTTCTCATTTCACTCTATGTTGGTGACTTGTATAATCAGGATATTTCATCTGATTATTTTTTTCCCAGTCAGTACAATAAGTACATTTCAAATCAAGTTTGGTATGCACTTCCTGATTTTTCTTTTGGAGGTCATTCAAAGACAATATCGACATTGTCATCTAATTTCATTCTTTGAGGAGAATCTATTTGGTTTGAGCCAACAGCGATCTCCCACTAAGGTACAATAGAGAAGAACATTGTCCTACTGTGTTTAAAGCTGTGTTCAGGGCAGCAGTTCCATTTGGCAAAGGATTTTGAGACTTTGACCTTTATCTTCCACTCAAATTGCAATTGCCTCCTCCCCCACGCCTGAATGTGTGAGTTGCCTTTGAAATAAGAGAAAAGCAAAACAAAACAATGTTTCCAGGTAGATTAATAACCTTATTTTCGTTTTTCCTTTTCTTGGGACGTAGTTAGTGCTGGATGAGAGTTTTGTGGAGCTGATGAATGTTCGTGATGAAGCACTGGCTCGTGAGAGGAAGCAATGTCCCAGACAGGTGTCGCTGGGCGAGGACCTCCATTATGAGCTCTACTTGCCTGGTTTCCTACCAGCTTATTGACACGGCTGAGGATAGACTGAGTCTTCCCATTCCCTTAGGGCGGTGTTACTTTTCAGACTGACTCTGATCAGCAAATTGCAGAGTTTCTGTGCTCTGCAGCTTCCTTCAGTCCAGGACAGGAGCCCTCAGGGCTCATCCTCCTTTTTGAAACTCCAGGGAAGCTGCTTTGGCGCTTCAGCTGAGTGTCTGGACACTGTTAAATCCTTGGCTTGTGCTAGAGCTATCAGGTCTCCCAGGGTCTCTGCCTGAGTTTCCTCCAGACGGAGGTGAGAAGGAACAGGGAGCCTGCAAGCCCTGGATACTGGGCGAGTGAGTCAGCTGCCTTAGGGAATGCATTCTCTCAGGTGTGCCTGCTTTCTGGATATATGTAACAAAATGTCTGAATTATACCTAAATGAAACCCTGCCTGATTTTCCACAGGTAAATTGAAAGACTGTATCTGTCATGCTGAAAGAGCTTCCCTTTTTACCCCAAAGTGGCTGTATTTATCATGGAATGGACATTGTGACTTTTGATTACTGATATTTATAACGTAAAGCTCACATTTTAAAAAAAATTTGCTTTTTTTTTTTTTTTTTTTTTTAATTGAGACATCAAAAAAGCTCATGTAAAATATTGAATAAGTAGTGAAAAAATTTTCCCACTTCTCTTCCAGAACCTTATTTTGGCCAAGTCAGATCAGTTTTGCAAAAGATTTTGTATTTGATGAAACTGCACATTCTGAGGGAATTACAGTCTGCCAGAGTTTTGGGGTCCAGCTTGAACTGCAGCTCTGACAGCCGCAGAAGGGCTGAGCTGGGCAAAATGCCATCAGTGGAAAATCCCACAGATTTCTGTTTCTTCCGCGGGAATCATCTGGACCGTGTAAGGAAAACGGAGCTCACTTTGTATCCAAGTCTCGGGGTTTGATTTACCTCTACACAACCCTTACGAATGTCTTTGGAGCTGTGTGGGTTTAAGTCGGTCCGGCAGGACACAGATCATTCTGGCCCCTGCCCAGGAAAGCATTTAAGCACATGCTTAATGAAACTATGCCATTAGTCCCCTCGTGGGCTGCACAGCCCAGGCAGCTGAATGGGACTTTTCTGCAGCGTCTGGTCCTGGGGAGCACATCTGGGGAACACATTCGGCCGCGTGAACTGTTACAGTTGGTGCAGGTAGGGCTGCAGTGCAGTCTCGGTCGGGGTTGTCTCTAATGATGTACAAGTATATCATCGAGCATAATGGGGCCACGACCTACCCTAATAACTACACACACACACACAGAGCCTGCACAAGAAGAACGTTGTTTTGAGTTGTGGTGTAAAAGCACACAGAAATAACTCGTGGCATACCCTGACTGAAGTTACTTAATCCACTGCCAGAGAGAGGGCGGAGGAGGTGTAGTGTGATGGGGTAATTCATCTTCAGCCAGGGCAAATGAAGCACTAGTACTAGGAATCAGTCTGCCTTGAGAAAGCTAAGAAAAGCTTTTCTTTGCCCTTTTTTCATAAGCAACTAAGAATGTTAATCCATTTGTGAATTATACCATGTTTTGTCCAGAAGAATGTCAGATAAGTCATTGTATTGCATAATATGCTCTATTTACCATACCACTTACAGGCTGTACCACTTAGAGGCTTTTCCAACCTCAGATTACTAGGCAGACATAGGCTGCAGCTGGCAATGTCCTTTTCTCTCTGAGATTATGGTCTTCTAATAAAAAACTACATTGCTACTTTGCCCCCAGCTGCAGCAACACAGATAAAACGAAAGGTCAAGTCACAGTGATCCTGTTCAGATCTAAAATTAATGAACACCAAATTCACAACAAGTTCTTAATCCAAAGACTTTTCAGAGTGGAAGGGTTTTTTTAATGTCACAATGATATCACTTGTGTCCCTGAAGCACCAAGAACTCAGCCATGGGCCCGTGGGTCACTGAGGCCCTCCTGGCTCCTCATTGTCACATGCACCAAGGGAGAGCACAGGCTCTCTGATGAAGGAGCTTGCCTGGAAAATGGGCAATTGGCAGGTAGGAGCTGATGCCAGGAGCTCACTGGAGGCAAGTGGTAACCTGTGGATACCACTCCAAGGAGTGGTCATGACCTGCTTGGGCAGGAGAGTCATCTGAGTTATAATGTCCTTACAATCAGATAATGCTAGTTACCATTCAGAGATGCTCTCACTGCTCACTAATATACACAGCCCAAACAACCCTCCAATGCTTTGCTTTGTATACAGCCTCCTGTTTGCTGGGAAGCAGCAATTTGAAATGTCGCTAAACCAGAACGAGATGTTGTGCCTTTTGCATTGTTATATGGGCTTGGCAATGCAATGAACAGGGTCACCAGAATAATATTTGGGAGGGTATGGAGACCTACTGTCCTAAACGCCTACTGTGGCATAACAGCACTCTCGGCATTTGCAATCATTGAGCCAGAACCTGGAAGCTCCATGCTAGTAAAACTGAAATCTAGGGAACAGGATGAAAGAATTAGAAGACTCACTACTTTTTCAGTTTGACTTCAACAGGAGACGCAGGTGCCCCCTTACTCTCCCAGGATCCATCCCATTTTGTTTTAATACTCAGTAGATGGCTTGCAGAGTTAGGGTTGTCATCTTGGCTGTTACAAAGAAATGTCAGCAGAGAGTCTGTGAGAAATGCCCTGTTAGCTCACCGAGTCCCAGACCCAGCTGCTTGGAAATGGCTGGAGACATTTTTAGCTTTTGAAATTAATAATTTGAAAATGATGCTCTCCCTGCTAGTAATGACTTCATTCTGTCTTCAGAAGTAAAAGAAACTGTTCAAAACAGCAGTTGCTACATCAAAGTAGGTCTCATTAAGTGATATTGTAATGCACAAGCACAGGTACTGGTGTCACGGATGCTATTTTACAACTACTTAACTGCAGAAGTAATGATACAGCAGAAGGTGGGAGCGCACATTAGCAGTGATCTTTATTCTGCTTGATGTTCTCAGGCTATATCAGATTTTCTTTTTGTTGTACATTTGCTGCAATGTACTACATTAAATCTCAGGAGTAGAAATTAGGAGCAGCTACTGTCACATGCATAAAATGTAGAACAGATTTATTTTTTACAAGGACAAGTTTCTAAAAAGAATATTATGCCATGCTTACAAAAATGTGGTAGGCTCTCAAACCAGATTCAAGACAACCTCTTCAGTAAAGCGCTGGTTACGAGAAGAACTTGAGGTTGCTGGGTTTTTTTCTTAATTCCCTTAAATTAAGAGGTAGTGTTGAAAAGAGTGTTTCACATTTAACACATTCTTTGTGCAGATACAGTTACTCCTTGCCAGTGCACTGTATTAAAGACATAGTTTTATAATGAGATGTGAAGCAAAGGGAAAGACATTCGCAGAGGTTATGGGAAGAAGACCTGGAAGGCTCACATGGAATTTCAGATCCACATCAAACACTGCAAGCAATAGAAAGTTCTCTATGCATATTTCACAAACAGCCAGTAGCTCCCGTTTTCCAGTGCCCTGGGTTACGTTTTAATCCAAAGGCATAACACTCTCACTGTTTAAATAGATGATCAATCAGAAAGGCCATTCTTGGGTTCACTTGCACTCCACATAGCCATGGTCAGCCACCCAGTACCTTTGACCTGACCTTTGAACGGAAAAATGCAAAGACAGCAACAGCCGGGTTTAGAAAGAAAAGCATCTAACAAAAAGGCAGAGAAACATTTTCATAACAATAGGAACTGTTTCATAAAATGCTGACTACAAGCTAGACGTAGAAATTTGCCTGTTACGGGATGAAACTGTTCAAAGAGTTAGTCAAATTCAAGGAAAGTTTTAATATGTAGTAGTTGCTGAAAGCAAAAGCTTGCAGGGGTTAACTTGCAGCCATGGAAAAATTATTAGATTAATGACTCTGGCGTTTAATAGAGACTGTCTTTCTGTTGTGAATATGCTAGGATATTGCCTTTGCCATTTTTAAAGGCACTGTTCTTGATCTGAAATTGAAAATACTACATACACACGGCACAGAAATATGGAGGTAACTCAGTCAGTCACATACTGGCCAGCTTTTCTTAAATCAGCGCTTTGAAATGAATGTCTTTCATATCTGGCGTGTGTTTGTTATTTGTGTGATTTTCTAGAGGTATTGTGATTAAAATACCTGTTTGCCAATTGCCTCATTTGTCTTGGTTTATCAGATTACAAGATTAAATTACAGTCTTCCAACCTTTAAGGGAGTTTGGAGGTAATTCACTTCTCTCTCCCTCTCTCTCACTGAGATTACATTAATTTCTAATGCTGTGAATAAACTTTAAATTTATTTCATGGAAAAGCAATCAAGCTGCTGTTCGCAAATGAAATATCTAGGAAATTATACAGTAGATGTTTTCAGTCATATGGGTCTTGGTATGGATTTGGAAACTAGTACATCTTTTTGTGTGTGCTATCTTTATGAACCTACTAATTCTACAAATAATTAAACTATCAGCTTGCTGAAAATGAGGGCCAGAATTCCATCTATCCTGTAAGAAGGGAATTCAGCTGAAAGTTCAATAGGGCACATTTCTTGCAATGCTGAAACATTAATTTGTATTTCTTAGCCCAGTTTCTGCTAAGCATATGATGATACAGTCTTGATTATATGTAAGTGGTTTGTACACCTGGAATCTCAAAAAAAAAAAAAAAAAAAGCACATGTGGCAGCGCCATCACCTTTACCAGCCACTTTTGAGTATTCATTCCTCTTCCTTGAACAAAAAGAGAAATCAGCGTTATAGAAACTATATTTTTATTCCTCCCCATCTGCACACTTTTGCCCCTGCCTGCCTCTTGGCCCAGGGTCTGGGTGGCAGGGGGGCAGGAGGGAGGCGAGATGCTTTGCTCCCAGCCCATGCCCGGCAGCATCGCCACCACCTGCCATGTGAGGCCACTTCCCTGGGCACCCCAACGAGGACAGAGTGGGGACAGCGACGTGCAACCCATGGCCCCCTCCTCTCCATACCAGCACCCTGTCGAGGTTGCCCCTGCAGCATCTGGCCACGGGGTGTCCCTGGGTGGTGGTCCTCTGCAATGCCTCCCAGGGTGTCCCTCGTGCCTTCCCACAGCATCAGGAGCTGCCTGTGGGGCAGCAGTGTCCGAGCTGCGTGGGGATGACAAATCACCCGGGCACCTGCGCATCTGTGGGAGCCCCCACACGAGGTGCAGTGCCCACCTGTGCACCAGAGCAGGAGCAAAATCCCGGCAGCCCCAGCGAGCAGTAGGGCAACACACCTTCGTTTTGTGGTCTGCATGCTCAGAAAGTCTCTGACGACCCTGTCCAAACAGTCCCGTCGAACAAAAATGTAAACAACTTCACACAGGAGGTCTTCTTAAAAAATGCCTTTCATTTCTAGAAGGGGAAAGATTTGGGATCTGGGCTGTGCTGATTTAACATGCTGACCTTTTATCTTGAGAGGCCACCGATGTTTGAAGACAGCCCAGTTCTTGAATGAAATTACTTTGGGTGGTCCTGATCTGCTTAGGAAAGAATTTTTTGTTGTGCTGAAAATAAGGGCATGAGAGTGCACAGACATAAACACTGAATTGAGTCTCTCTACAGAGGGAAGGAGGGGGCCTTAGGCCAAAACAGAGGTGCATTAATGACCTTATATCAACCAAAAGAAATTATTAAGTACCCGTGAGTTATTTGCTATTTATGAGATTGTCATGTATGGTTCTATTGATTTAATGTAATAGAAAATGCACAGCATGATAAAATAAGGTGTTAACATCCTTTTATCAGCCAAAAGTAATTTTCAAGCATGAATATATTGTGAGTGTATGAAATTGAAACTCACAGACAAATTCTAAGAAAATTACTCTGATTATTGGTAATTTCAAATAAAAACAAGAATAATGATGTGTTTTATGTCTGTGCCTGGAAAGCTCCCCCCACCAGAAACTTTTCAGTACCATGGGCTTGTAACGGGTAGGAAATAAGAAACTTGGCAGTAAACCCCCGCCTTTCCTTTTCTCATATCCAGCTCTCCAGAAAGAGGGAGTATTTAGGAAATAGGAACTTTTGGGACACGGTTCAGATCTTTGTGCAGCCCACACCACCTTTCCCTGTTGTCAGATATTGGGGGTTCTTGTGTCTCCTTGCCCCCTTTTGCCATGATGAATCTGCAAAGCAATAGCGCCCGATCACATTACTTTCTGTTACCATATGTTACTTAAAAAACCAAATTTTAGAAAACCTGAGCTGTACAGCAAGCCTGCTGGCTTCTCAACCCGCTTTGACATATGCAGGAGAAGATTTAAAGCTGTCAGGTTGTTGGATGGTTGCCATGGGATCACAGAGTGGGGAGAGGGGGAGAGAAATCCCCGGGCAAGATGCAGATGGATGGATGGCGGCAGTGGCCGGGCTGACCTGGTTCTCAGTGTCCCCAACTGAGAAAGCAGCCCTAAAGATTTTGTTTAATATTATTACCTTTAAGCCTTATTTGCCTTGACATTTTAGGCAACTTAGATTAGGAAATCGGTGTAGGATATTAGTCTAAATCAACATGCGGACAAACACCTGAAGCAGCTGAGCTGCTGTCTGAACTCTCTGCCTGGCCAGAGCAAGTGGAACTCGTTACCCTGGGGTGAATACACAATGCAATACACGTGGGAGCTGTACATGCGTGCCCTTGCCATGTCTGCTTTCTATTTGGCTGAACACACATGAAACTGTCACCGCTGCTCCTGCTTTGGTTGACCTCTGTGCTATTTGAACTATTTGTCTTGCTGGTTGGAAATTTTCTGAGCAAAATAGACTAATTGGCCTTGATTAACAAGCATCTGGTGTGAGTACAAATGGTTATTTGAGCAATAATGAGAAAGAACATGGGGAAGCGAGTTAGCAGCCTAATTTCTGGCAATTGATCTGTTCCCCATCCCCAGGCTGCTGAATGCCTTTTTCTGGCGAGGTGGGGGAGGTGTTTCTTCACAAGCAGCCTGTAATCTGGCTTTTTTAAACCAAACTGCTTGGCATGCTTTCCCATCACTCTGCCTTGCAAACTGGGGTCTGCAGCCCAGCCCTTAATGGTATGCCCAGTGTGAGGACACGTGAAATGACTCTGTCATTTGCAGCTGTGCTTTTCAGAGAAAATTATAAGTATTGCGAAAGAAGGAAGTTTTCCCCTTATCTTTGCACCTGATTTTAAGTTTGCAGAGTGGCTGTTCTTAAATAATGCCTAAAACACATGTGCCTTGGATGCTTAAAGGTTGGTACTTAGGATTATATTAAGTAAAGAAGCTTTCTGAAACTTCCAGCTACAGATAACGTGGCGCGGGTCCAAAAATATATTTCTTACTTCCTTTAGCCGAGCAGGTTACTTCCCATTCCTTCAGGGGGGAAATAGCTTTCTTTTCTTAGAGATACACATCAAAGATGTTTTTTAATTTTTCCAATGGTGCAACTGTCTATGTTCTTTCTGGGGGAAGACAAGCCTTTGCACTGCCTTAAGATTATATCAAAATGTCAGCAGGTATGATATGGAAGAAGTGTAATCTTTGCATTAAACCTGGTAATATGTCCAGCTAGTATATGTATATGAAACAGCTCACCTTGTTCATACAGTGTGGTCACGGGATGAAGATTCGTACCGAGAGGCTTACCAGTATAGGCATATAGGTGCTAGCTGGCTGCATTACCCCTCCTCTCAACAACAGAGGCATGGAAAGATAAACTTGAGAAATTTCTAGTATTTTGTCCAGTGGAGCACACAAAATTCTGAGGTCTTTTTCAAAAATGCTGGCCTTTTAAAAAAGGGGATGATGATTTGATTTCTTGAGGAAAGCCAAAATTGAAAACTTTAAAACTTGGCATTGATGAGAAAAAATGAAGTTTTTCTGAACTGTCAGCATTTCAGAGCTGAAGCACATCTCCCTGAGCAGCACTGATTTCAATGTTCTCTCTCTCATAGACTCATACCTTTCATTACGAGCCAGCAGACCCATTATGGGTCTGAATTACATTTTTGTAGCTGCACAGGTTTGCTTTTTTATTCTGTTTTTCATCCAGTGTAGGCTTTTGCAATGTGCAGTTTTAGCACTGTTAATAAACACATTTTGCATTTCTGTTTGGCTTACATAAAAATATAGATAAGCAGCCAGTTTGAGGTGCTATGTGGGAGACGCTGCTATGGAGGAGAAATAGTGAAGTCAAAGCTTCAGCAACTACCATATATCACCCTTGAAATACTAAAAGATACTGATTTTATCATAATCACTGAAAATAATAATAATAAAAAGAAACACCTCAAAAAAAAAGCTGTTCCTCAAATATCTGATGGATCTCAAGTTAAAATGTTCAGGCTCAGCATACCAGCAATAAGGTTGCACTGGGGATTAGATTGGCACAAAGCAGTGTGCACTGGCATGCATTTCTATAGGTACACATTTTGGAAAAACGTATGCAGAAATTGCTCTGTATGAAATTCCAGTAACTGGAAGTGAAAGCAGATTTTCATCCCACTCTCCAAATTTTTGCAAAATTAAAACAAGTCCAGCTGCATGGAATAAGCACAGATATGCGTTACTCCTGTGGATGCTAACCATGGTGCATATCTTTGTTGAAGCATTTCTTTAATTGCTGCTTTGAACGCATCAGGAATGGCAACTAGTTTGTATCAGGAAGCAGATAAATGTGGAGGTTGCCAGCATCCCTGTGAGCACTGGAGGGTACCCACTGTGCTGTGCACTTGCACAGAGGAGTGACTCATCTGGAACATCTGCCTTGGCACAGAACAGCCGTCGCTTCATGTTGGTAAGCCAGCCTGAGGTGAGCTCTTTAATGTGTGCTAATTTGATAGGGAGTTAAGGGCTCTCGGTTTCTTTGTGCTACAGCATTATAAATCTTTCCGTTCTGCTGCCGCCCCTGTACTCTACGGAAGAAGCTGACAAGTAGCAGTTGCAGTGCCGCACGATGATAACCTCAAGTATAAAATTGCCACGATAACATTTAGTCATGGTAGGCCTTCAAGAGACAAAAATGTGCTTCTGTGTTTGGGAGATTGCCAGCTGTGGCAGGCAGAACTGTCAAGATAAAATATCTAAGGAATGAGGTGTTTAGAAGAGGGTATGGGATATCCATCTTTCACTAAGATACATTAGGAAGCCATTAAGGAAGAGGTAAAGAAGTTTATAGTAGGATTTGCTGGAGACAAAAACGTGTAAACCCTACCATTGAAGGCTGATAATTGACAGAGCAGCACATCTGCAGCAGCTGAAAGATGCCTTTCTAAACAGCAATTCACCAAAGGGGTGGAAGGGCTGGGAACCGAACTAAATGGATCGCTTCAGGAGCAAGCATTCCGGGCCCTTTCATCCACTCTGCTTGTACCAGGCAAACAGGAACATTAAGGCTTTTCAAAGAGAAAAACCTGTCTCTCGAAATTCCTTTTCAAAAGACCTGAGGGGAAATTTGGAGGGTGTTTTGCAGTCGGTTGGAAAACCAGGGGAGATCAGCGGCTTCCAGCTGGTAACTGCCCAGAAGCAGAGTATGGACTTTTGTATGCGTAAAACTTTCCTCAGCTTCCTTCCCTACCCCTCGTGGACATGATACATGAATTTATGTATTTGTGTGTAATTAATTTGCTTAGCTATACATATATGTACATGTGTAATACAATGTGGCAGAGTGCACGGCCTCCTTTATAGAGCAGAGACTGATGCAGATAACAGAGCTTTGCCCCTCCAGCTCCAGTCTCCCTGTGTTCTCTTCCTTCCCATGTCTGTTAGCTGTGCAAGCCCCACACCACCCTCCTGTCAGCCCACAGATCTGCAGCCATCACATTTGACTTTCATTCTTTCCTTTAACCTTAAATCCCAAGTGTAACGCAGTCCTAGCAAATTCGGAAATAGAAGGAGCAAAGTAAAAAAAAATGCAAGTAGTGACAAAAATCTGCTGGCTTTCAGTAGGGAACACCTTTGTTTCTGTCGTGATCCTACAGCACTGACTTCCTCAGGGGAGTCAAAAGAAGGGGAGGTTTCTGTCTTCCCTGACTCCAAAATTCACTCCCATCTTTGATCAAGAATATTCCCATCCAGAATAAACACATTCAGGACCACGTGTTTGCCTGGACAGGGTTGAAGTAGATAACTTTGAAGCTTTTGTTACCTAAAGGCTGAAACAGACCCTAAAGTTTTCTTGAGTAAAAGGAAAAAAAAATAATAAACACGTATGTATTCAAGCCTCACTCTGGTAATCACCATTGTGTTTTCCTATACAGCTGAAAAACTCAGTATGACTTAATCACCTGAGCTATCCATTTTCTCCCATTATTAAAAGTAATGGCTCACAAGTCTAAAATGCAGGGAATTATTTGTAATGGAGATTGTCTGAGACCAAGAAACCAGAATCATAGCTTAGGGAGCTGACCTTGTTTATCCATGCCTGAAATGCAATGAAATTTAAATGACAGCAGGCCGAAATTTATTTTTACATTCATGTGTTCTTGGAGTTAATTATTTTTCCAGCATTAACTTCCTGTCATGTTACCTTTTTTTGGCATCAGCTGGAGCTGTGATTAAGAAAATATTCTTATTTATAAATATCCTTTGTGATTACAAAGGAGTGACATAGCATTTTCATTTTTGACCTTGTGATTTTAATTTAATTTTAGATTTTTTAGGAGACCCAACTATCTGATGAATGTCTTTCAAGCAGCAAATGGTTCATCACTCCAATTTTGTGCTAAGATATCACCATGCTGATGACTTTCCATCTATTTAATTGACTGTATTTTTCATCTTCAGGATGTTCACTGGGACAAATCCTCAGCTGAGACAGCTAGAGCCCTCCCAGCCTGCATCAGCTGAAGATACGGTTCTGCCCGAACAATGCAGCTCGGCACATTTTGCTTTAATATGAAGGATCATCCAATGCCAGTGGCACCAGGGAAGAAATGTTAGGCAAAGAGGGGTCTCGGAGGGGTAGGATTTGCTTTCTTTTCTTCGAGGCAGGGAAAGGCTCCATTTGGATTCAGCATATCACCGCATCTTCTAACTACTGAAATGCTGCAGGGCTTCCTGGAAGAATTACAACATGAAAGCAAAAGCACAGGTTAAGGTTTGCAGTAACCAGTAATTGCCTGATAAAACAGCAGCAAACTTGGTTAGCTACGGCAGTTTGCGGGGCCACAGCTAGTGAGAGAGGTCAATGTCAAACTCAGCAAGAGGGAATGACTTGCAATGGGCAGAGCCAGGAGAGCAGCCATCAGCAAGTTCAGCAAGAGGGAGAAACACCACTAGAGATGGGTAACAAGCACATTTAGCAGAAACAGAGGTTGACACCTTCCTTCCCAGCAGCAGAAGAATGTCTGTCTCAATTTTGGATAGTCCCAGGCACCAGCCACTCTGTTCTGCAGTGCAGGGCACCCCTCCCACTGGTGGGAATCGCCTGCGGCAGCCGGCAGTGGTGGCAGGCAGGTGGGGAAGGAAGATCAGGGGCTGGTTTCCTTTGCAAGCCTCCCAGCAGCAGGGAAGCCCTGTCCTGGCTAAGACTTTCCAAGGGCTGCTCACCCTGGTGTGTCCAGGCTTCCCAAACTGACGTTATTGTCCTCTTCCCTCCTCCCACACAGCAACCCCCCCCCTCCCCCTCTGATACAGATCTCTCAGTTAAACCCATTTGCTTAACTGACTGCTTGGGACCAGAGGCACACATCCAGTCTCCAAGAGTACTATGCAGGGACCTGAGATAGGGTGGATGCTGGTTTTTTTTATTTATTTTGAGGAAGGATCCCTGAAAAATTGAACCCCAGCTTGCTGTTGTGCACTAAAAGGACTGCAGAGTGATGCACGGCCTGTGAAATAACTGCATGGCATGAAGAGATATTTTAGAAGGAAGGAGCTTTGGCCAGCACTCTTTAGAAAACTATATTTACAGTCATGAGACCAAGGCCAGGTCTATACAGAGCCAGAGTAAGCAGTTGCTCAGCTGTGGGAGGAAGTGAGCCCATGTCCCACTGTCTCCCTCACCGCTGCCGGAGGGCTGGAGAGCTGTTGCTGCAGCCACCACAGCCAGGAGAGCATTTGGGATGTGTGAGGGAGCAGCTGCTGCTGGCGCAGAGGTGTGGAGAGAGGGAGCCAGCACCTCCTGGCACCCTGGTGATGTCCCCCGCGCCTCCCATCCCAGCTGGAGGCAGCAGCAAGAAGCCTCAGCCCCCACGGCTCGTGCTGGGCACTCAGCCCAGCTGTGCTGGTACTTCTCCCCTTCCTTCTCCTTGAGTGGAGGTGGCCCATGTTCAGGCTTGGTGTGGCTGAAAAATCTTGAACCTGCTTTGCAGGCCTGATCCTGTGTGCTCCGGAGGGGTCCATTCCTGCACGAGGAGGAGCAGCGCAGGCAGCATGCACCCTCCCTGCTGGCGTGAGCTGTGTTGTGGAATCAAGGGAAGCTACACCAACTGACCGTCCTGCAGAAACAAACTGAGGCACCGTCGTTTTGGGGAGCAAAGGCTGGCTGTCCCTGCCACCGCCTGTGCGCGTGAGTGACTGCAACAGATTTCAGCTGCAGGGCTCTTGATCCCCACCACTCTGGACCGAAGCAGAAGCAAAGGGAAAGAGCCAGCTCACCACTGGGAGCTACAGAAACGGCTCTGCTCCAAGTGAGTGGTGAGCTCTGGAGGGTGGGATAGGCTAGCATGGGCTTCACACTGAACGGCAACGTCACCTTTCTTGAAAATGGCCCTGAATTTCCCCCCTCGATCTGATGGACAGGAATGACTGCCACACAGTGAAGTCCACCAGCTTGGTGCTTAGCCCGGGACAGTCCTCGGGGGACAAATGCCCAGGCTGTGTAATTGGAGATCCTTTGTAGTCCTTGAGCAGAAGCAGCCAAGGATTAAAGATCCTAAACTGCATACATGGAGGATGCACAGGAGGAGCACTTGGCTTTGGGACCCACTTCTGTAGGAAGAGACCAGTTCATCTGGGATGGCTTCCACCTCAGCGGCAGCAGAAGCAATCTTCCCTGGGTGCAGTCTGTTTAACCTGGACAGGCAGGCACTAAATTAAGAACAAAAAGAGGGGACAAATGAACATTCATTTAGCACAAAAATTAATATGTCAAGAACAAAATTAATCAAGACACCCAGGGACATTAGGAGAATAAATTCTTTAATTGCTTGTACACTAGTGCCAGGGGTCTAGGCAATAAGAGAAGGAACTGGAAATGTTCTTTTATGAGCATCTATTCAACTTCAAGATGGCCCTAATGAAACTGGGGTGGGGGGTGGGGGGAGTGGGGGAAGGGATTTTACTTGATCAGAATGTTAAAACCATCAGTTACAATCCGTTTAGGAAGGGTCAGGTTGTGAAAAGCGGCATTACAGGTTCTGAATCACTGACAGCTCAGCAGCAAAGGATCATCAATGTCTATGGATCAGTGACAAAATGAGATATGAAGTATAAATTGCAATCTAATCAATATCCTGCACTGAGAGAAACAGTATCACCACTGGAGAAATCACTCTGAGAGACAGAGGCTGAAAGTTTTTTGCTGTAAACACCGTGACAGTCTTAGAATTTATAAAAACCTCTCAAGTCAATGTCTTTTCTTTTGCAGGGGATAATTCTATTTTAGATATAATTTGGGGAGAAAAAGAGGTATTGATCACCGAACTGGTATGGCATAATAATAATAGCATCTAACCTACTTGGGTCTTGTCTAAACTAGACCTCTCAGCTCCTTCTACAGGCAATGGGTGGAGCTAGGTATCTCCTGGAGATGATTTATCCCATCCTAACAGAGGTATGCACACTACAAGGGATGAATTCCAAAGCTCTCTTAGACCAGCTATCAGCAGAGCCCTCCAACTTGTTGGGCATACCCAGTCTTCAGGAGGCAAAATCTGAAGGAGGCAAACCCCATTCAACCAGACCCCAGTGCCTGTTGCTAGTGGGATTTTGTCAGGATATGGTTTATATCCTGCAAGAGAGAACAGAATATCTTTAGTGACCATTTGGCCTCTTTCTTTCAGCTGAAAGGGAACTTTAGTCCCTTTCTTTACGTAAGTGAGAGTGACAGATGATAGTTATAGTAGCTAAAGTAAACAGCATCCCCAAGAGCTCAAAAAACGTGTAAATCACACTATTTTTTCTCAAAACTCATTTTTTAAGAATGCAATATTCTTGTGTTAAGAAGACAATTTAAGAATAACACATTTTTTGTAGCTCTCTGGAAATACTTTTTTTTTCTATCAGTAAAGACAATTTTGTCAGGTTTTTGTTGGTTTTGGTTTGGGTTTTTTTTTTACTTTCTACAAAATCCCAGACCTCTTCTCTGTGCTCTGATGCTTTACTGACAAAGTAGTGCATTTTTTCCAGGAATAGCAGAAATAAGAAGAGCAGTTGAAGTGAGAAGTTACATGTCACGGTAGCTTTCGGTTCTCTGGTTTTGGCATTTGTCAAAGCCTCTTAGCCAGGGAAAGTAACCACATATAGGAGGGACTGCCAGGTGGCACGTGCCTCTCGGAGAGCCTCGCGATCTTCCCCCTTCTTACTGGGGGTATCTGAGAGCAAAGTGAGAAGGGTTAAGGCTCCTCTGTTCTGTGATGCCGTTTAGACACCGTTTTGCCCCCCTGGTTCAAGCCAGTCAGCAGCAGGATGACAGGGAGGCTGGTGTCACGCAGGGCGGCAGGAGAAGCAGAGGAGCACCAAGCTGAGGTTCATGCTGTGTGTATATGCCATCTTGCTGACGCAGATCAGCTGCTCCCTAGGCTTGGTCCTGGGAGAAAAGACAACATTCAGGCACAGTGGACTCTCAAATGGATGCTTAATTTTCCATCCCTTTTCTTCTTTACATGTTTAATTATCTGCCGTTCCACAAGTCTGCTTTGTTTTTGCTTGCTTTAAGAGAAACAGGAAACAAACATAAAACTGTGTAATTGGTATAAAAGGGGGAAAAATTGTATTTACTTCTCATTAAACTCTTGTTTGTTTTGAGCACTGAAATAACAGAGCCCTTTTATAGATGGGGCAACAGATCTGCACATCCGCAGACCCTCAAACCCTCAAAAAGAATTAAGATTTTATTTTTGCGGCGGGGGAAAAATTCAAACATGCACCTGGTTCTCCACTTATCTGATGAGCCAAAGCAAGGCACACTTGTCTTTCCATCTGGACTTTCATCTCGCCTTTCATCTGGACATTTCAATTTCCCTTTGAAGTTGAGTCTGTGTCTTTTGATTTGTAGTGTTTGAACAGGAACGCCACTGTTGTATCAAATGATTTCAGGGAGGGAACAGCACAGCGCTTGGGCTTACCATCAGTTCAATAATAGCAACATCACTCACATATAACTTTGTTTCGCTGGCTGATATTAAGAAAAATGGTTGCTTGCAGAATGATGCACAAGTCTGTCAAATATACACACACATGCCCTTTAGACTGAAAATGATTTTGTTTTATAACACCAATTCGATGATACAAAGTTCATAAATTTGTATTAGGAATGTGATTGCATCATTCCAATCCTGTGGTGTGAAATCACAAGAGGAAAAAACCCAATTACTGCAAAAAACACTGGAAGTTCTGCGTAAAAATCAATGGCAGGATATGACCCATAGTTTGAAAACTTTAAGCATGTAAAAAGGACTTAAATCTTTATGATGAAGATTATGGTTCTGGCCTCTAAAATAATAGCAAGTATTAACTGCACCATCTCAACAGTTTTACGAGACAATAATCTGGTTCTGAAGTGGATAAACTACGAGGTCGAAGACTGGGCAGTTTATCTCAATGAGAGACCTGGAATATTGCCCAGTAAACCAGAAGGATCAGTAGTATTACCAGCTGACCGTAATAAGCAATATATATTAAACTGAAATTTTAAGTAATTCAGCCATGGGAAAGGTAGCTATAATCATTTGAGTAGCCAGGAGGAGAGGCTTCTGGTGTTGGACTCAAAACTGGAACAACATTGAATTTGTAAATATCTAGTAGGCAAGAGGACGCACCAGACAGCTGATTTATTTGAGTTCGCTATAATGCCCCAAGTTTGTCTTAGCATGCAGAAAATATTGCAGGGGGAGGTGATGGATATATTCCATTTCAATAGAGGATTAGAGGCCATGAAAGGAAACAAGTAAATGATACCTATGTGACTAATTTTCTTTGTCATGCTGTAGACAACACACTGCTTTTTTTTCCCCCTCTGGGTAACACCCTGCCTCGTGTCCTGCAGCAAGCAGGATTCAATCACTGAAATGATTTCAACCAAAATTCCCAAGGAAAGAGAAGCCTTAAAACTGAGTATGAGGTAGCAAGTGGTTATGGTCTATGTGATAAGTTTCTTATAACATTTCTCTTTTGTGGCTTGAAAATATAGCAGATATTGAAAAATAAAAGAAGACTGTAGGAGTGGCAGAACAAAACTTCTTGAATGTGGACTTCATAAGAATTTTTACTCGCTGCTAGGTTCTGCCTTTGTGTTTATTTACCTGCAGACATGTTCGTTACATAAGGAATGTAGTAAAAATAAGTTTAATAAAGAGGAGCAGTAAAATTCCTGAGGATGCTGGAAGTGCAGCAATAATCCGAACCACAAAACCTTCTGAATGCGTGAGAAGGGCCGTGAGTTCTCTTTCCAGCACGTTGAAATAAAACAGCCCTATTTTATTGCATGAGGAGAATAACATATAAAATGGATTAATGTTGCTCTTCAACTTAAAGAAAATGATGAGGCACTGAAACAAAAGGGGACAGAACCTGATTCTACCCATGCTATATAACTCTTATTCTGAAGAGTTGGGGTTTGGCTTTGTTTAAGTGGAGAAATGACATTTTCACCATGTCCTTGGCTGAAGTCAGTAAACAGGCGTCAGAGTAATGAATAGCGAAGGATCAGGATCCCCCTCTCCATCTCCAGCACACTCTGCAGATGCTGCCATGCCATCAGGGGTCCTGGGCACAGCCCTGCGGAATCCGTGTTTCCTTCCCCTGCAAAGATCCACAATTAAATGCGCTCTTATTGTTTGTTACATAAAGTTACACACCGAGAAGCGTTTTGAGCAAGCTTCCCATTCTCTCTGAGCCGGGAAGAGCTGCCGCATTCCGGCAGCCGCTACTCACGCGTGGGGGAAGCGGGTACACACAGCAATGCCTCTTCTCAGCTGTGCTGCAGAGCCCTGAAGGCAAACTGGGATGATGGTTTCCAGCATTAATAGCATCACTCGTGTACGAGTAGGAGAAACGAGGTGTGGAGCAGCAGTACAGCTCTCTTTTGCCATGCCTACTAAATAGCTCCAGTGGTGGATTAAATGCTTATCATGAAATAAATAAATAAATAAATAAAGAGACCTTGCTGCTTTCTGTGACGGTTCGTTCCAGGTAACTTATTACCAGGGGCACCTGCTAGCATAGGCATTCTTGGGCATAAATGTGGATAATTAAGCCTGATACCAGCCCACCTCGTTATGAGTTTGTTAGGGTATCTATTATTTTCTCCATTAATGTCAGTGGGAGTCCCATCTGCACGTGGAGAGGAGAGCAGACCCTGGCTTGAGTCTACTGCTTGGCAAGTCTCCAGTTAAGTTAAACTTCAGAATTTGTCTACAGACTGATAGGCGACAACACATTTGACAATGACCAGTTTCAGCTTCAGAGTGAAGCTGAAGTTGTACAGCTGCATTCCCGGCATAGAAAGAGCAGCTCACATGTGAAAAATATTTTAGCTGCAATAATAGGAGCTACTTACATTAAAGCATCCTGAAAGCCTTATAGGAAACCCTTCCTCTAATGTTAGCAAGATGATTTATATATGTATCTGCAATGCGTCCCTAAGTTCTCTTTTCAGGAATCAAAGTGTACTAAAGTTTCACATTCCCAAGCTCCTTTTATTTCAACATGAAAGTGATTAAAGATGTTTATCTGAGCTAGAGAACCTTAAGACGGTACTGCTTTCATTGTAGGAACAATTAAATCGATCCCAAGGGGACCTCAACCACACAAGAGAAGTATTTGAGAACTCTCCATTAACCCACTTGCCATTTTCTAAGCAGGAGCCCCTAATGCATAAACAAATAGCATAAGTGTGACAGGAAATACAGCTGATGGAACAAGATTTGCTAGAGGAACCACTTTCCCAATTTTAATGACTGTGCAGGACTTCATAAGAAAGCCTTCCTTTCCTCCCCTTCTCATGATAAAGAGCAGGTATTCAGCTGCTTTGCTTTAATATGAAACATGGTTTGGTGCAAATTAAAGACACTGGTTTTGCCCTCAGAAAAAAAAAATACTTGCAGCTAAATTATTTGTTGTGCATATCACATTTCAAGAACAGAATTAATTTTGGCCATAATAGTCAAAAGGCCAAATCTTACCCACCGACCAGGGTTTTTGGAGGAAAGTCATAGCTCCACTTCATAGAAGGAATCAAGGTTTTCTGTGCTGGATTGACAAACAAATGATATATTAATGAAAGAAAGGTTGAGATGACAAGTGCTAAACCTCATTTTAGAAATCCGCATGCCCAAGGCCTCTCTCCATGGCACAACAGCTATCTCACTGCCTGCCACTCTGGGCTCTGACAGCCAGATGTATGATTGTCTGCTGCTGTTTTCTTCTCCTGTTTCCAGGGTTTATGGAGGGACACAGGGGAGAGGCCAAGCACAAAGCTGAAACCCACGTACTGCACTAAAATGGACAGTCGAAAGAGCCTTGCAATGAGCTGGCAAGCAAAGAGCCAGCAGAGGATGTATTGCTGAGAAAGAGCAGCAGCCCTGGGACTGCTGCAGCCCAGAGGCTCGATTTGTAATCGCTCTGCTGCCTGAGTGTCAAAACCATTTGGCCCTCCAGGGTTTACAGAGTGATAAACAACTCTGTTTTGTCATTTCATGCCAAATTCATTGTATTTCTGCAGCGGAGGCTATAACTAATATGTAGTTAAAGGAGATCGAGACACTGTGGTCTCTTGAGTTGGCGGCAGGAGTGATTTGGAGAGCAGCTAGCTCAGCTGGGTGGGATGGTGCACTGCGACCTCTCCAGCTGCAAAGGGAACAGGGCTAATGGGTTCTCTGGGAAGCCTCTGGAAGTTAGAGCTGTAAAGACTGTGAAACTTAGGTGGATTTAAGCAAAGGAATATTGAGGCGCTCACTTTATCACACAGCCATTGCCAGGAACACGAAAACCAAGAAACCAAATGTGAAGAAGTGCTTGGACAATATGGACTTCTCTGAAAGCTGGTACAAGGGGTGCAATAAAGTGAAAATCACTGCGCCAGTCTGAAAGTCAAGGTCCTATTTGCAAAGGCTACCAGAATTAGAAATGAGACAAGCAGCAGGTTGTTGTACCATTTGTGGTGGTCACTACAGGACAGCCCAGCTGATGAAAGGTTTCCAGGGCTCAGCTTCTTGAAGATGCATCAGTCTCTACTGTTCTAACACAGTCACTGAGGCTGATGTCCACTTCATGGGATTTTACCAGATTTCCAGAACAAGATGACTGCCTAATTTCTACTGCGTTCAAATTGTAACCACTTCCCGGAGAGCTGAATGTCTGTCTTACACTGGTGTTCGTGTAAATCCCACCACTGACATGTCTGCATAGTTGGAAAGGAGATTTTACTAGTTCGTCATCCCTTGATACACCAATATGGTGACTGCTATTGACGTCTGGGAAGCTGGCCCCATGCTACTGTCTCATTCCATGGGCATCGCTGAACAGGGGGAAGCATACCCGACCTGTCCCAGCCACTGCTGCCCACCGTTTTTCAGTAAGATCTTGCCAGGCTCATAGGCTTGATAGTTTCTATTTTCACACGTAGGAATGTGTTCCCTTCATCGGGTTTTTCCAAAGCTCTTACAGCTGTAGTTTGTTTCCTAACTCTAATCTCACAGTGGTGTCTGTAATGTTATGTTTAGAAAATAATGACATGGGATTCATCTGTTACTGTATTGGTCCTAATTATTATGCATGGAAGAAACTGAATGCTTCTCACCATAGGATAAGAAATTTTGCTGCTGCTCAATGTAGCATGATACTAACATTTACTGTTTTGGGTGCAAAGGGTAATCCCTATATTCACCAGACATTCATTTATACTCTTTTATAAAGCATTACAACAAATCGGTCAGTAGGCTAAACTCCAAAAGGGCCACAGGCTTTGAACAAGTATAATTCACTTGCATTTCAGGGACTCCAAGATTTGCCCCAGTGTGACTAGCAGCAAATGAAATCAGCTCCCCATCCAAGCCGCTCACTGTGTCGGTAATAAAGACAAATACATTTGATCAGATTCCCAGCTGGATCAATAGCAATTTGAGTGGCTGGGAGATCTCACCCACCTTCTTACTGTGAGCCCAATTTCCATGGGGATTGCAGTCCAGCCTCCTTCAAGTATGTACAGGTTTGTGTGCCCAAAAATCTTGCTTCTTCATGCATGTGGGTAGCAAAATCACAGGCTCCAAAATTAATCATTGAAAAGTTATTGAGATTACTTAAGCCAAATTTTCACAAGGGCTAAGCAGATACAATTCCCAGCAAACCAGTATTGTTGCAGCCCTTTGAGCCACATAAAGTAAAATTGCTGCTGACCTGTGAGCAAAGGCTGTATCTGTACCAGTATGTTAGCTTGGCATGCAAACTCAGGCTAGAGCCCAAACTCCGATTATCCACACAGCCTGTGGGCTGGCAATTACGCTTGCTCTAGCCACAAGTGGATAAATTGGCTTTTCAGGCAGGAAAACACCATCGCTGGGGACGGTGGGTTTGCCTTTGAACTCTGTCTTTACAGGCAGCACAACCGCAATTGCCTCAATTGCAAATTTGAACACAACTTCCCCCAAAAATGTGGACATGAACTCAGGGTCCAAAACTATGCTTAGCAACTCTGTGTTCCTAGTCTCCTGTACACAGCAGAAACTCTTCCAATTAGCTGTAGTATCAGTCTCGGGTAAAATAAAAGACCCAAAACCCTGTCAGACAACAGCGATCACAGAGGTATAGGGGGGGTTGTTTCTTTACATAAATTTTCACTGGCTAGTTTGTTGGATGGAGGGAAAGGAGAAAAGAGAGACTTTCTCAAGTATCATAAACCACATTATAATTGCAGTGTCATTGCTTTAGCTGGAAAAAAAATAAGGAATCTTAGGAAAGTGTATAGAACAAGCTAACATCTGACATAGATCCACAAATTCCTCAAAACAGAACTTCAGAAAAGTTTTTTCCGTGCCTTAACATTTGGTGATTCAGCAGATAAAACCGATTCGGAAAACCCCAGGAATTCAAGGTACTGGTCAGATGTGCACTGCTCCTCTCCTCTGTTAGCTACGCCTCCTTTGGTTTGGCCGGCATGATACAAAATGCATAAATGAATTAGAAAATCCCATAAAATATCTGTAATCAGCTTGACATAAGAGTATGATTTAACATTTTTGTGTCTATCAGATAACAGAACGGAGCCCAATCCTGACTGGACCCTCTGTCCTATTGGGATGCAAGTGAGCATTAACAATCAATAGTCATTGCAGCATCCTTCTGACAGACAGCCTTGCTCCCAGAAAATATCTACAAGCCATGTCTCTTGGCTTGGAATAGATTTTTCCATCTTTTAATCTGACTTCAGAGCTAGAGGCTCTATGCTTTCTAAACTTCCATAGATGCACAAGTGTCCCTGCTGTGGGCCCGTGTGTCCAGGTTAAGCTGAGGTTTTATGACAGCACATTAGTAATGGCAATCAAAAGAGGCGATTATCCCACTGCATTCAGCACTGGTGCAGTCTCACCTTGAGTACTGTGTGCCACTCGGGGCCCCACACTTGAAGAAGGATATGAAGGTCCTTGAATGTACCCATAGGAGGGCAACAAAGCCCGTGAAAGGAATGTCCTATGAGGAGCAGCTAAGGAACTTAAGTTTGCCTAGTTTGGAGAAAAGGAGGCTGACAGGAGACCTCACCACTTTCTACAGCTTCCTGAGGAGCATAAGTTGATCTCTTCTCCCTGGGATCCACTGATAGCACGTGTGGGAATGGTTCAGAGCTGCATCAGAGGAGGTTTGGACGTTAGGAAGCATTTCTTTACTGAGAGGGTAGCTTGAACACTTGAACAGGAGGTGGTCGATGTCCCAAGTCTGTCAGTGTTTAAGAGGCATTTGGACAACACCCTTAATAAGTGCTTTAACTTGGTCACTCTAAACTGGTCAGGCTGTTGGACTAGATCGTTGTAGGTCCCTTCCAACTGAAATAGTCTAGCCCAATCTAGAATAGAGGATGAAAGTCAGTTTCCCATTTCGATCCAGGAGCTCAGACATAATCACAGCGGTGTTTTCCATTGAACATAGGAACAGCGAACCCCAAACGTTGCCGCAATTCACCTTCCTCTTCCCAAATGTTCTTTCCCTTGACCAGAGAAAAATTCTCCTAAGAGAGCTCTTTTGAGTTTTGGATTTGCTTTCCCATCTTGGCAGATGCCAGGTATAAGTAGGCGGAGTCACAGTCTTAAAAAGAAAACCTATCTTGCCCTTCAAACACTGATGGTTCAACATCCAGAAACGCTGTATGAATAAACAAGTGATCCATGAAGGAAACTGGAGCGTATGCAAGACGATGTTCACTTCTGTTTGCCTCTGCCCTGGACCTTACATGGTTCTCAGCTTTGGTGCCAGCAAGTATGAGACAGCTTTTGTCCTCATATGAAAGAAATAAAATTATTTTGTTGAGTTGAAGAAGAAGAGATGAGCAGATTTATGCAAACACAAGTCTCCTTTATGAAAAAGTAACGGAGGCCTCTGAGGACCACTTCAGCTTGCTTCCACAACAGGGTGAACACATCCATACAAGCTGGGATGCCTTGAAGGCTTAGGTTTGGTTTTTTGTCAGCATGCGCATCAGGCTCATATTAAGGGAAATGGCACTTCACAAGTGAGCACTGGCACAGGCTGCATGGCTGTTCCAGCACTCTGAGCTGCCCTCGATCCCACTCCCTGCCAGGGTACAGAAAGGGGACAGCCTCGCGGAGCAAAGCTGCCCAAATTCTTCTTTTTGGTGTGCCACGGGATCGGTTCATCAAAAAGACAAGGGGGTGGCAGAAGGTCAGCTATGCAGCTCTGGCCACGCTGCCGGCATGCTGCTGTTTCATGCCTGCTCTGTTGGCGGGTGGCAAGTAGGCACCTGGCAATTTTTAATAATATAAAAACAGTGCTGTAAAATATATAATAATACTATTGTAACTATATAAACATAATATTTATTATTTTATTTTTCTAAAGTATCGACAAAATGTCAACATTACACTAAGCTTTCAGGAAATACTTAAACTAAATTTTCAACCGGCTTGCTGGAGAAGGAGACCGAGGGATTTCTGCTGTCATCTACAGGTCACAATACAAATAGAAAATACGTGTGTTTTCTCCAGATGTTTTTGGTGCCTGTGGTTCAATTGCTTTGTTTTCCAGCTGGGTATTTTGAAGACTGTCATCATTTGTTAATCTAAAAAGCTAGAATAACCTGCCCCTGTCACCACCACTGTCACTGGCATTTTGATGTGTCAATGTTGTATGCCGCAGATGATTGTCCTTAAGAGACAGTTGTAGTTTTACTCTCTTCTGAATGCAAGCTACTCCAAGGACATCTTTATGAAATGGTGCTTAACCGAAATTGTTCCCAAGTGATGCTCCATCTAGAACAAAAACACCTTTAAACACTTTCTTTGAAAGTTTTTCAGTGTCCAGCTTTTCCCAAGCTTCCTATTAAAATCTTTACCTGAAAGGGACGAATTGCTCAGCCCATATTCTGGCTGCTATAACATACAGATCAGTGTTTACATCTCCACTTGCACTGAGTCTAATTTATAATTTAACACTGTTGAGACCCGTCTGACAATGTAAACATGGTATATTGATGACCTGCAAAAAAGAGAAACTGTCTTCTATGCCAAGTGACTGTGCCTCTGTTTATGTTGGAAATGCATTATTAAAGAATGTGTGTGGTCAAGCTATAACCTTTCTAGTACGGAGGTATCCATTTTACTCTGGGTCATTTCTTTGTTTCTCCTCACATAGTCTCCTAATCCAACAACTGATCAAGTTTCAGCCTTTCACTTCAACTCCCCCAATTAAGATGGTGTGATACACAATGTGAAAGCCTTTCTGGGCTCTATGAACCACCTGTGGCGTGCCTGCTACTCGACAACTGAATTAGGCTAATTCCAGGAGCAAATATAATACCCAGTAGTGCTTAGCAACTTGTTATCAAACCAGCAATTTATTGTCATTCCAGCCTCTGTAAAACAAAAAGTCTGGATCGTTTATTTTTCCATTAAAATCAACATGACAACTGCCTGAAGACATAATGTCGGTCACATTTGAACTTCTAGGTAGAAATAGCAATGCGGGAAGTTAAGATGCTATCTCAGTCCTGGCAAGATCATCCCCTTCTCTGTGCTTGGCCCTGGGTTGCTTGTTCTTCTAAGCAGCCGTGGCAGTCGGTGGGCTCCATAATGAGTGCTCACTCCCATCGCCTGAGTGAAAGTTGTAGCAATCTTTGGCCACTAAATATACATAAGGGACCTCCTAAGTAACCTTTTTCCTTTTATCATCTTCAGAAGGTGTATTTATGGTGTGATGACCCGTCCCAAATGCTCAGGAGAAAGGAGATGCTATGGTACTAGCACTAAAAACTAGGATCGGAATGTCGAGAATAGCAACCTAAGAGCCTTTGGCAGCATTATGCCGTCACTAGGCTGGTGAGGAATTCTTTATCCTGTCTTGGGAATCTCATGCAATGAACTGTCCTGCAAAACAAGCAGAACACCCTTTGCTTCCTGAAAATGCACAAAACATCCCATTTGACCATTCTTGCCAAGCTGAGGTTTCTGAAATGCCAGTGTGTTGGTGGAAACATGAGGAAGCGTTATCCTGCAAGTATTCCTAAGAGAACCTTCCAGATGTTTCACCATCAGTAGAAACAGCTAGTCCTTGTTTTTCTGAAGAGACCCACCAGCTGACTGAGAGGAAAGAGTGAGGGGAAGAGGGAACTGGTGTCCTCCCCTGCAGCTGCTGGGGTCGCCTCGTTTCTCATTAGAAATAGCGACATGTCACTGTGCTTCAGGAGGTTGGCAGCTGCCTGCAGTATCAATGGTGCATGATGACCACTCCTGTCCTACGTTATATAATTCAGTATTTCAATGCACATATTTTATAGCAAAAAGGGATTTTTTTTAAAGGAAGCCCAAGTTATACCAAGAGACGTGGTGTGAGGAGCACCCAGCCATGCATAAGCAGAGCCATCAGTTTGTTTGCCCAACTCCTCTCTTGCACATGGTCCACTTTGTTCAGTTACGCCACAAAGAGGCTTCAGTTAACAGCTCTGAACCACAGAAATTATGCATATTTCTGCACTTCTTATTTTTTAAGAAAAGCCTACATTTTCACAGATCTACCCTTTGATATAAACAAGATTACAAGGAGAGGAACGATCGTTGTCAGTTTTGCAATTGCATTTGCAAGCAATAGCAATGTAGGCAATTAATGCAAAAGCACTTTTTCTGTGTGTGCATGCAAGCAGTAAGCGTATTTAATTCTTCTGATACAAAGATAACAAGCCAACAGTGAACTCACCTTACTAGCATATACCCAGGTTCCCAGGCAGCTGAATTAGCAGCAACCTATTCAGCAGTAAGGGTATCTTTTTGGCGAAGCCACAAAATAACTGCATCCTGGTTTTGTTGTTGTTTACTCTGTGTGACATCTAGTGACTCAGATGAGCCATTTTTTATTCCTTTGTAGACATGAGAGTGAATTTCACAGTATGTTATCACAGAGCTCCTCACAGACAGTGCTGACAAATAGCTATGTGGACAACCCATTCAGGCTGTAGCGCTATCCATCAGCAATGACAGTAGCTGGCAAACCAGCGCTGTTTATATCAATTTGTTATTTTCTAGGAAGTTACCCAGCTTCATTATTATTGGGGGAGATAAAACTAAGATGAGAGGCCAAGACCTTCATTTGGTTCTTAATGCACTCCCATTGCTTTGATGTATTACAGAGAACAAAATTGACCGATGTGGTAGCTCATTACGCAGGGAAAGCCACACGCTAACGTAGCATATTTTCTTTACCAACAGTTCTGCAACAACTAACAGTGTCTAGGAAGGATCCAGGGCCAGCTATTTAAAATATACCCTCCCTACTTGGTCCTGAAAAAAATCCTTGGGGTTTGTGACATGCCTTAGTCTTTAGGTGCAGAAAATTCTGTAAGACAATGTGTCTTAAAAACGAAAAACATTCTAACATCCCTTGTGAGCCAAAGCTTTTCACTGATTTTTGTGGTGTTCCTCAGTGCCACTATCACAGCACTTCTTCAGGACATTCTTCCCAGTTCTCAGTGATATCTGAGCCACAAATCCTTCCCATCTCTTGCACAGTAGGTGGAAACCATAATTGCTTCACCAGAGATGGGGAACATGAGTTACAGAGAGGCTAAGTGACTCTCCTGGGGACCCATGAGACCAAAACTTGTTTCTGGAAAACCCAAGATTAGAAGATTGAATCCAGATTCTGACCTGAGTTATGCTCTGGCTTGTGGGGGGTTGTAACTCAGAGCATAATTTATTTGTTATTTGTATGTCTCATCACTCACACGGTACTACTAGCAAAAGAAGCTACCAGCCTGTGACAGGAGCTGGAGCCCAAGCAGACAGGGGTCTGCAGCTGGGTAGGAAGGAGAGATGGTTGGGGTGTCTGGGGGATATTCAGAGGACTGCAGTCGCTCGCAGCAGCAGTGCACAGAGATCCATTCATGGGCTGTTTACGCTGTACATAAAACGGCAGTTATATTGCATAAAAAGGCCCCAGGCTATTAAAACTAAAGTTAACAGCAGCCATTTCAGATTTAGCCGTCAAAACCCATGTTATGCCCATCATGTACATCTGTTGTTAGACTACTGGTGTTACTCTCTTCCAGCCATGATGGGTGACAGATCAATAAGCAAAGATGGTATCTGGTTCTCGGGGAGTTTCCTGGTGTACGTGTGGACTCATCTTTGGCTTACAACCCCTCAAAAGCAAAAGGCTCTTTTCACTCATTAGATCCCTATCGTGGAATACTGCACTTGGAGTCCTTGGAGGTGTGGTTTATCTTACCTGCCTTTGGACTTGGAGACAACTGGGACAACATTTAGAAACACAGTCTGTGAGTCCTTTGTCCTCCTTTAGCTGTCTGCCGTAGGGTGCATTGAGTCTGATGAATCCCAGCTCATTTCATTTTATCTGTATTCAGTGTCTCACCATTTGATAGCCAGATCCAGGATTCGACTTCACGGATGTTATAAATAATGTCATATTGTCACTAACAACCAGAAATACACTAGAGCCTTGAGTTTGTCTCTGATCCCAAAGTCACCCTCCCTGGCAAACTAAAATCCTAAAATCCTTCATCCACTACCGTCTCAAAGAGGGGAGAGCAGCCTATTAAATCACACACATCACTCCCTGATGGCATGGATGTTTCTCAGACCCTTACATTCATGCTGGGACTTGCTCTGTACCTGATTATTTGTAGGAGACAAGAAGCTCCGACTACAAGGTGAGACAGCGGCAAACACGCACAGGTGCTGCTTCTTCTCTCAGCTGTAATTAGGCAGCTTTCCTAATGTGAGGACAGAACCATCCTTCAAGCTGTAAAATATTTGTCTTTCATTGTCTGTCACCCTCTGACTTTTAGTTAAAGAGATGCTCCCATTCCTGGAACATGCACATAGCTAGGATCAATATCATAATCCTGTCTGACAGCTACTCGAAAACTCCTTTGTGTTGATTAAGTTTTGGCAGCTGAACAGAGCTGCCACTGCATTTTCTTTTAATACTGAGTAAGCGATAGGCTTGACAAGAAGTTAAAAAAGAAAAGAAAATTCTCTTAAAAACAAAAACCAATTAGCCCTTTCGTTACTCCGCTGAAGTGGAACGGATACTTCAGCTGCCGGTGGTGGCACAGGCAGAAACCTGCTCCCAGTCCCCTGCCACCCTCCAAGGACAGATGGATGAACGGTAGCGGCTGGCTTAAAGATGTCTTCATCTGTTCTGTTAGGAAGAAAAACAGGGGTTTGGCACCAGCTTTTAAAGAAAATAGAAGGTGCTAAATTCACTAAACTTTATTGGTTCAAATGTGCAATAATGATAGTTTAATGGCAGGAAAGAGGCAGATAATTAGAAGTGAGTAGCTCTGATTGCCCTTGTACACTGCTCCAGATAGCTTCTCAACACTCCTGAATCCTTGTTTGCTTTGTCTGAAGCTGAAATCCCACAAGGTCTGGATGTTACCAGCTGTCTAGCTAACTAACTGCCAGCACTTTCCCTGAATGCAAGCTATCAGCTTCCACAACATCAGCCTCCTCCCTTGAGCTCTTCCTCACTGTCTCTCCCTGTGTGATTGCCTTTATCTATTGCTTGCAGGAGCTTCTTCTAATCATATTGCTTCTTGCCTCCGAGGGTCAAACACAAGACCATTGCTACCTACACAAATGGGGAAAACTGTCACCTTCGCTAGACTGATAAGCATTTGGCAGGCAGGACACTGTGAAGTAGAAGAGCAAACAGCCAGCAATCTGCAAACACCATAAATATGTTACAATCTCAGCAGGAAGATGGGCACTATATGTACCAAGAGGCCTTTGTTTAATGAGCTGTCAGAAAGCAGGCATGAAATTATGTTTGAAAACATGTGCAAGCTGCATAGACAGAGCCGGGGCACTAAAAAACCTCTTTGCCTTTTCTGTGGATGTTTGGAATGTCTTATCAGTTTGAGAACTGTCATGCGATGAGAGCTATCATTAGCAAGGTAATAGCGTTTGAAAGCCACTGATTTTTCTCTCTCAGCTCCATTTTGTGACCTAAATGAGTAGAGAAAAACTTAATGCTTCTTTTCCGCATAATTTTTTGTCCTGAAAACACAGCCAGAAAACCCAAAGTGAGCATACTGGTAGGAGATAAATCAAAATCATTGTAAATCACAAAGGACTAACTGTGGAAGTCAAGAATACTGTTGCTAATCCTGCGTAGAATGTGTTTGTATTACCCTAATGCACCTCTCGCCACTCATTTATTTCAATCACACGCACAAAAAGCATCGCAGTGCAGGTGACTGCTATGTGTGATGGCTGCAGGAGGGCTACCAGAGGTCAGGGCAACAGTCTGCAATTCACTGATAGTCAATAGTGGTAAAACTCTGTGAAAAATATAATCGTTGAAGTATATTATCAGTGTTAGGGTCACTTTGGATAGGTGTAATAGGGTGTACAACAAAACAGAGCTTCCATTGCTGTTAAATCATGCAGAACAAGTTGCTAAAGATTTAAAACAAATCCTCAAGCATCCTTCAGGGTCACAAAGCTCTTTATTTCTAAGATAAATTGAATGGTTTTCTCCATGCTTACGCATCTGTGTTTTCTTTGCTTTAAAGAAAACATTTTGCTGATTCTTTGGCTGCTTGAGCATTTGTCGTCCATCCCAGAGCTGAAAGGAGACTGTGAACACTGAACTGAATCAATGTCAGTCAGGGAGGTATCAGTTCTCAAAGATGGTTTCTTTTTCCTTCCTTTCTTTTCTTTTTAAAGATATGGATCAAAATCCAAAGCTTCTCAGCTGGAGCATGTGGAGCCCAGATCCAGTCCGTCCTTGTTCTTCTGAAACCCAGAAAAACAAACTAAGCTTTGGGAAAAAAACCAACAAACAAAACCAAAAACCACCAAACAACCAAAAAACAACAAAAAGGGGACCGCCTTTATGGGGTCCCAGTTTTGTCACAACATGAACCAGTCAGATCACCAGCAGTGTAGTTTCACTGATGTTAAAAAATATATATGAAAGAAAAGGAACAATTGAAAAACTGTATTTTTTAGGAGTTTTACAAAGGAAAATGTGATATATAAAAAAAGATAATATTTTGAAGATGGGATTTACTCTCTTTGGATTTTGCCTGTTCACTAATTAAAACTGAAAAAAAGATTAAATGTTGGTCAACAGGCAAACAAATAAATGTTTCTGCCATGAAATGCCTCTTGGAGTGTCGTAACATTTGTATGGGGGATGCATTTATCTGCTTATCTATGTGTCCCATGATCTGCCCACCCCTTGTTGCTGAGCCTCCCCACTGCACCATGAAAGATGTAGCCTGGCAGGGAACCGTATTCTTAAAGGATAATGCAGCTGTAACCCCCCTGCACTTCACCTGTCACAACCTGAGTGCTTCCAGAGAGGAGGATTCAAGCCATAAATCTCTGGGTTTGGATTTTTCCCTTAACAGTCAAATATTTCCACGGGGAAATGTTTAGTGTTTTCCAAGCAGTTTTTTCAATGTTAATGCTTTGCCAGTGTAAAGCAGATGAGGACAATAGAACAACAGATAAACCTCTCTTCTGCTGCTTTCTATTTGGTGATCTGCAATAGGTCAAGTTCTTCAAACCTGTTTCATTTTACCCCCACTAATACGCTTTAGCTTAGCACATAAGCCTACTAAAGCAGTATTTGATTGTACTAAAAGCATGGATACTACAGAAACCAAAAATATCCTGTTAATTCATACAAGAAACTGTTTTGTTGACTTTGAATAGATCATATACCACATCCAGGCAATCCTTTGGTGCTGTGGTCTTCGCAATGATGCAAGTTTTCATAAAAGACCACACAATTGCTTTCCTCGTCCCGAGAGGGTGTCTGGCTTCCAAAGAGATTATCTAGTTTGAATCAGTTAGGTGCTGAACTGCGAGGAGATGGGCTAACAACTCTCAGGACCAAAGGAAAAGTGAAGACCTTTCCGTTGTGCAGTTTTTGGAATTGAAGCATTTTACTTTGGTTCATAAGGTGTTCTTTTTTCAGTTTTTCTTCTCTCCATGCCATCTTTGCTATTGTGTTGAATATAATAATTAACGCATTGCATTTTGCTGAATTTAGCCTTTTTCTCTACCTTTCAAAACTCATTTTGCAGGGTGTTAAAAGGAAAAAATAAACCTGTAATCTGCCACAGGTATATAGAGAAGGATATTTAAATACTCTCCATTTTTGCAAATGCCTAACCATAAAATACTGAATTAAGAATCCTCAGGCAAGCCTACCAGGAACAGGATTTAAGCCAGGAACAAGAGGTAGGTACTGAACTTAAGAGTTCAGTCCCTAAAGAAGAAAAGAAGTGCTCATATTTAGTTAAACTGGTGTAGCTGGTAGTAGAATAATACTTGAGAACTGGATTTAGAGAAAGGATTTCCAAGACTGGAACATTACTGATAAATACCCTAAAAGAGCTAACACAAAGTATGGAGACCAATACTTCAGTGAAAGGCTCAAGGAGATCAGCCTGTGGTGTCTCTCCAAAACAACACTGAGAAGTGTTTTGAATATCTCCAACAGGGAGTAAATGCCTGGTACAAAAAAAATCCCAAACCAAACCAACAAAAAAACCAACAACCTTTTGGTATAGGGAAAGAAGGTGTAATGGGAAACTGTAGCTGGAAACACAAAAGGCAAAGAAATTCAGAGGAGAGACTAGGGCTTGCTAAGGGCCTCGATGCTGAGGCAGCAGTTCTGCATGATATCTATGCTCCCCATTTGTCTCCTCGGTGATGGTCATAGCCTCTGAATAACGGAGAATAACTACCAACCAATGCCTCAGAAATCTGCCCACTTCCCATCAATCTTGTGCAGAGAGTGTTTCAACAAGCTGAACCTCAACTAATGGATTATACATCTCGACTAATTAGAGATTACCCATTGTGGGCAAGTCAAAAAAGAGCTGAATGTCACTAGCATTTTTAAAATCACTTGCACTTACAGTTACTCCGTGTTCCTTATCAGGTAGCAGGCTAATGACACCATGTTTCTTTCTTTGTGGTCTCTACCTAGCTTTCATACATAATCCAGAGGATGGCAAGAGAGGACCAAATGGGACCCTTGTCCTTTCTTTGAGTAAAGCAGGTAGGCAAAGCCAAGCAAATTCCCATAGATTTGTTTGAGCTTCTTCATTCAGGAAAAAGACACAGCTGCCCAGAGTGATCCCATCTACCCCATGGGCTGGCCAAGGTGTTGTCACCAGCTGGAGACTGTCCAACCTGCTTGAAGTTGTGGCACTGTGGGGCTGATGCACTTCCCTTCCACCCCACGCCACGGGACCTCTTTCAGCCAGGCAGGACCAGAAGCAGAAAGCTTAGCCATGAACAAAAGAGAGGAAAAAAGAGGAAACGATCAGGAATTTTAGGGATTGTACATCACGTGGCACGGCAAGTATTAACGATTGCATTTAGGCCTATTTTAGGTGCCGCGTGCTGGTCCGTAACCTCACCTGGACGGCACTAGGAGTGGTGAACTGGGACCTTTTCAGTCACTAACTTCTCCCACCGGAGAAGGGAAAGCACAGCAAAGGTGTTTCAGTCCATGGAAAACGGCACATTCCCATGAAGGCACAGACCCGTACCCTGAGGCTTGAAATCCCACTTAAGCCTGTTTTCTTAGTCAGTGGAAAGGTAGGCGCCTTTGAAGGCCTCTGAAGAGCAATTCAAGAGCCTGAAAAAAGTGCTGAGAGGGGAGCCAAGGGTGCAGGGGCTTCGGCTGAGGGAGCTTTCCATCCTCGCTCGGTGTGAGGTATTAACCACCTCTGCCAGGCGCGGGGCCAGGCTCCCCCTCCCGCCGCTCTCCGCGAGGCAGCAGCTCCGCAGAGCAGGTAATGCGGTAGGAAAGGCCACCGGGAGCCTCGGCTGGCTGGGACCATGCATTTCCCCTACCCTGCTTTGACAGAATTGGCCAGGGTTGGAGGCATCTTTCATTTCCCAGTTCTGTTTTTGCTGCAGAAGACACAGCTTCTTTCTATTTTTCTAGACTGGCTGATCCCAGCGTGCTCCAAATCCATAAAGGAAAATAGGAAATGATTTTCTTAGTCCCTGAATTGACCCGTGGGTCTGTCGATCCTGCTAGGCTCGGCAGTTTCTCTGCTGGCTTGAGGAGCGCATGTTTATGCACCTGGGATCATGCAGCTTGAATTATTCTTTTAAACATTTTCATAGAGAGTGGCAGTGTAACAGAAATCACTAAACAAAATGTACATTGTGTGTGACAGTTAGCAATGGGCCGGTTCACAGATTGTTAAGGGCTATTGAAAGTCACGCTTATGTTTTTCTTCTTTAACATTTTTCAAGGACAATTTGATTGCATTTCCCAGAAAGGTTAATATAAACAATCTGCTCCCCTCATTTTTATGAGAAGCATTTAAAAGTAAAACGTCCTGCTGTTATTTCACTATTGCCTATGTTATTGATGGCTGAGGATTCCCAAATAGGTTCTGAATTTTTGCAGCTTTGCACATTTCTGGAAGGATTACTCAAAAGTCCACTGTCTCATTCTTCATCCACAGCAGTGCTGAGAAAGACACGAGTTTCTTCAGTGTTTCTTTGAACACGGAAGGGCGGGATTCATCCCCTGAACTCTATAGCCATATGAAGGACAGGCATCACCTCTGAACTGGTCATTTAAATGGCCTCTACAGCCACCGGAGGGGCAGAGAAGCAACTCCAGGCACCAGTTAGGCTCACCTCTCTTAGGCGCCAATCTCTGACATAAGATATTTGCCCTTTGGAAGTGGGTGTCTTTCCCCACCAAAAATAAAGTCAGTCAAAGCAGTTCACTCAGACTGAGCCACCCCTGTCCTGTCCTGGTTTGCTCCCTGGCTCTGCCTCACAGATCGGGTCAGTAGGACCCCCTCCGCTGTCATCGTCTCCATGGGTGACCACCTGGCTCCAGTGCTTACTCATGTACTCTGCACTTATTAAAAATAAAAAGAAAAAAAGAAAAAAATAAAAAGAAAAAGAAAACTAAGGTGGAAATATCCCCTTCAAAGAGTAATTCCTGAATGCTAGTCATGAGTATTCTCAGGCCAAATTTGCAAGGTCGGTGTAAGTCTAGAACCACAGACATGTTTTCCATCTCGTCAGTATCTTTGGTTAACCTTTCAGGTTAAACATTGATATTCAGTTTATTTGGATGCTTTGAGCAGGAGCTTGGACTAGGTTATCTCTAGAGGCCCCTATGATTTTCACATAATCAAATGACCTTGCAACGTACCACCTACCCACAAGTTACTCAACACGTTCAACTGAATGCCCAAGTTGGATGTTATATTGGTTTTGTTCTATTTAACTGCATATGCTTTTTTTTCATCTACAGCTTTGAAAATAGAGCTCAAATAGATAAAAATGTTCCCTTTCCCTAGTCAAGCGTACAGCCTGCCCCGTGCTTTTCTCACTCATAAAAATAACCCGGACGTGTTGCGTTAGACTGCACTGGCTGTATTTTCAGAACACGTTCAGGTCTGTGTCCTGGCTGCTGGCCAAACTGGGGACCTACCCTGACAGCGAAAACATCTGATATGAGGTCAGTAGCAAACCTGTCACCAGCCCGAGTGGGGCTAGGCTCTGGGGTATTTTTTCGTACACACGTGCCATAAAACTACCCACCTTTCTGTCACAGAATCAGCACAGGTATGCCTCAGCTTCTGTCAGAAATAGCTGCACAGCAGCTTGGCAGCTCCTAGCACTGACAAAGTGGTTATACCCCTGAGAAGTACACAGATTCCAGAGCAACACAAAATGATTCCAGAGCTCCACAACATAATGTTTTAAGCTCTACTTAAGCCTAGCAAATTGCTGTATTTTAGAACCAATGCTACTTTAAATGGACTGATTCATAAGGCATATATCTGTGACAAAGTCAGGACTACTTCCTCTCAGGTCAGGCCAAGTGCGGCCAGATTTTGCTCTCAGACCCACATATGCATTTCCCATTTCCTTGCTTTTACCTGTCCTTTGCATTCAAACAGATGCATACAGCAGTTTCATTGAGATTTGCTGGGGCATGTTTGATTTCACTACTGTGGCCACTGGTGCATAAAAAATATTTTGCCAGTTTCCATTAGATACTTGCTGGCTGCAGGCACTCAAATGCAATCGATCACTTTACATTAAAAATTACAGTATGTGCAGGAATGTGTGTGTGCTCATACGTGGAAGGATGCCTGATTGTGTATTTAACAGTGACCTTTTTTAGGAAAAAATAATGCTCGTGAAGCTAAAAAAAAACCCAAATCAAACCACTCAATCACTACCACTGTGTTAAAGCAGCATTTACTATGTCTCCAAGACAAAAAGAAAATACAATAAAAATCAAGTCAAAAAACCCCAGGGTGTTGAATTAACTAGGCAGATGGGAGCCAAAAGCACTCCCTGTGTACAGCATGAGTGATGGTGCCATGGCCCACCAGCCTGCTGTGACAGATCCCAAGGGGACAGATCCCACGAGGGGTGGCATCAGGGAGCACCCTGTGTGGATGTGTGAGACAGTGTGAAGGGAACAGCAGGTTTTGCAGCAATTCTTCATCAGGTGATAATGCTGCTCTGGATCTTTCCCTGGCAGGTCTGATTTTGCAACATATTCGCTCCAGTGTTGTAGGTGAAACTCTGGGCACAAGCTGTGAAGCAGAGCTACCAAACCAGCACGAGCCATTTCCTACATGCCACCATCCCACCTTGCAGCTCAGCCTCCCATCGGCGTTTCTGCGCAGGTTAGACGTTCACAGCTGGAGGCTGACCTTAGGGTGGGATTAGCTCATCTTCAGTCTCCCTGCTGCCCCCTGCCCTAGGCTTCCCACCTTATCTCCCTCATCTCTGCTCTCCACAGCTGCCACCTTGGTGGTGGGAGGAGGAGGAGTGTGTGGAGAAGGCACTCGGGCAGCAGTGCAAGTGCCCAGTCCTCGGAAGACATCCCTCCCCCAGCCCCTCCCAGATGTCTTCTTGCACCTTCCAGTGGGATCTCTCACATCTGGAAGCTGCTCCTCCTCCATGTCTTCCTGTATGCAAACACATCCATACAGAGATATATTTTACATACTCGATACTTGTAGGTGTGCACGTTATAGAAACGTTTGCTCTTAGGAGCTCGGGGCATCTTTGGCAGTTGTTGGCAGAAGCAGGTTAGAGAAAGTTCCCATTAAAACCTTTCTAAAAAGGACGTGCCGGACCAGTCATTCAAGCCCTAAAATTTACAGATGTGATTAATGGTTTCTCATGCTTCCAATGTTTTGGTGTGTGGCTTGAGACACATCGTAAAAATCTAGTTTTCTGAGCAGCGGTGGTGTCAGTGCTCGCTAAGAATTAAGCTCCTAGAAGAAGCAAACCCAAAATTAACAGACATTTTCCAAAATATAACTCTTCAACATTTGTAGAGCTTTCAAGTGGACAAACGGAAGATCTTACTTTATGCTGAGGAGATCATAGCCCACATACTGGTGAGAAACTCAAATACATCTCGGTAAACATTCCCTATATAAGCAACATTTTCCAGAGTCTTTCATTCACTGTATAAAAGCCCACTACAAGACAGCTAACATAACTAAAATATACTCCCAGCTTCCCAAGATTTACTCACAAATCACCTGGTTAAAAAAGCACTCTCCAAGTATACTTCACAAAGTTTTCCATTTTGCCCTCCCAGGCAGCCTAGCAGCATCACTGGCAATAAATAATGCTGCAAAGGAAATTCTGTGTCAACTAGGAGGGTTAAAAAAAATGACTGAAGAAAATGTACAGAGAAGTACAATTTATTGCCCCTTAGCATCTGCTTTTATCTGTATCCTTTTAAAGAACAAATTAACAAGTCCTGCACATCTCCATATGTTTCTTTCTGTGGAGTATCAATGTTGTGAAGGTACACGTTCATTCAGTCCATAATAACAAACACGTACGTTTGTTATACACTGGAGATGTGAGGATTGTATGCTGATGATAGTTTTATAATATGATAAATCACTGCAAGAAAAAAGAAATATTTTAAATGCTATAGGAGGATTTTTTTTTTCTTTTTTCTCTACAGAAAGCAGCCCAGATTCCAGTGTTTCATGTATATTCTTCAGGTCATAAAAACAGCTGCTTTAAAAATGTAGATGATCCCCATATGCTTAATGAAATCACCCTTCGAAGGTCAGTAATGAATTTACTTTGTTTTTTAACAGTTGTAAAATTACATTTTAGTGTCAAAACCAGAATGAAAGTGACCTTTATTCAGAATAAAGCTTTTTTTTCCCCCCTTAGAAATAGCATGTGTACTTATGTACATATGTATATAAAAGACTTTGGCAATTCAGCTATAAATCCACTCAAATCTTTGAACTAAGTTCTCAATAAACATAGGGAATACTAAAATCTGATTTGTATTTAGGATGCAAAAATACAGTATTGAAAAAACATGTATTTTCCCCTAAATTAATGGTGAACGTATTTAAGCCAAATAAAACTTACAGTGTAGGGTTGTTTTTTCCTAAAAATATCTTCACTTTATGTTTAAAATCTAGTACTGGTATAATTTCTATACTAACAAGAGGGGAAAACAATAATAATATGCTTAACCAGGATTTTATATTCAATTCAATTGTCTTAAGATCAAAGTTTTGTTGAAACATGGCTATAAACGGCTTATCTTATGGCAGAAGAAAATACATATCTGTGTTTAAAAATGTAGATTATGTCTGCCAGAACCACAGCTCAGAATAGCTGGCAAAGTTAATGGGATTATATTGAATTATGCCAGTTCAGGATCCACATCTGAACAGAAAGTGCTGGGGGAGGGGGGGGGAGGGGGGAAGATCATTTACTTGAGCCAGACACCAGCAACAACTGCAGAGACAACATTTTCCCAATTGCGAGGGGGGACTTTAATCAACTGCGACCTGTTTATGGTGTTTTGTTAACACCCGTTAATCCTGTTCGGTGCTTTTAGGCACTTAAGCATAATTCTGTAAGACTATTAACATATGAAATTAATATACAGTGGCAGTGCCAATACAAATCAAGCAGAAAGCAATATTAAGGCCACCAAACTTATGAGAAGGCTTCAAAAATCATAGGACTGGATAAAAACCCACACAATTCTGCATTTCTTCCATTTGTCTCCCGGTTTCTGAGGCTTAACAGGACACTCAACTTTTCTTTTCTTTTTTTTTTTTTTTTCTAAAAATAAAGTTTAGAAATGGGGGGAGTGTGTTCATTTGTTTTTTCCGTAATGAAATCTGCCATCCTCAACAATCAGATCCTTCCAAGAGCATGATAATTAAGAGGAAAAATAGCACATGTTGACAATAATTGCTTGTAGATACCCCGAATCACTTTGAGTTCTGTGACGAGGCTGTTGAATATGAAATGAAAGCCAGCAAATTATTTTTATTATGGAGAAGGAAATCAGCCATGCTCACAAAAGGTATCATAAGTGCTAAGTAAAGTTTGATCACGCGCTCATTGGAAACCATAGCAATGTCTTCCCTCATTAATGATCCAGCAACAGGAGCTACTTTAGCAGCTCTAGGAATGATATGCTTCAAGCTTAAAACACGTGAGGCTTTTATTAATGCAGATGAGTAAAGAATACCATGAGAACATTAGCCTGATACTTTGCTTCTTTAACTTCCTAAAACATGGAGCTTTGAACCCCCCTTGTCCTCTGGGACTGCCAGTCTGCCCTCCTGCGCTCACGCCTGCTGCAAGCATGCACATCTGGAAGCAGATGTTTAGGATCCCTTAAAACTGGGGGTGTGTGGCACTGGGAGAGGGCAACTGGGATCCTGCAAGAGTGTGCCCAAAGACAGGCAGAGGCTTGTGCGCACACTGCCTGCCTGTGCTGGGGGGTTAACTGGGACGGCCACCGAGGAGACAGCTCAGAGAGGTAGCAGCTCCTCCCTTTCGGGTGTCCTCAGGATCAGGCAGCCCAGTGGGCCCAGAATAAAAAAAATACTTGGCAGCCCCAAACAGAGGCAAACTTCATTAGAAGGGGGACTATCTTTAATTAAGTCACATTTTAACACTGCAAATAAACCCAAACAAAACGAAGAAAACATTCAGGCTTACAAGAGCTTCTGCATGCCTGACAGAAAGGTAACAGCCTTGTAGTACAAGTTGGAAAAGGTTCTGTTAACTGATTATTTTTGAGAAAAAAGGGTGGTGTTTCTACCTCTCCCTACACAGTCCACATTTTATAGCATCGTGACTACAATATGGTACATAACATGCTGTACATTTAAAATACGAGGCTCCTGCAGAACAGGAAAGCATCACACAGTGGGGAACAGGGAGTTTTTATGCACATCCCAGAGGCAATGGCTGGCCTGGGGGGACTGGCCACACCTGAGCATATAGGTGCATGGTTTTCACCCAGGTGTTGTCCTGCAAACACAGCAAGTTGTCCCGTACATAAGGAGACAAGGGAGTTTCCAGCTACAACGCACTTCTTGCCCCTGCTCTACTTTTCCCTGTGATATTGAGGCACCCAGGGAAGCGATGGACTCTTTACACCCAGCTGACTTCAAAACAGTTTCTATCTCAGATTACCAGAGTCTGCAGAATTCAGCTGTTTTGAGAGCAGTCAGAGGTCACTGCAAATCAGCAGGCTTTGAAAAGTAACCTGTCAAGGCATCCACTTCTCATGGGTTACCACATCTATCCAAACATATCCATACACAAAATGGATGACGTCTCCTGCTGCCCTTTCAAATGGTTTAGTGTAAGACCTCTCTGTTTTCTCAGCCTTTGTACTGCTCTGATACACAGGGCCAGGCAGCAGCTCCAATTAAAAGAGCAGGGGGAAAAAAAGAGCGGGTAGATCTTCCAGATGGCTTTGAAGAGGCATCAATCTGCTACAGAGATTCATGAGACCCCAGACAAGTACTTAGATAAGCCGAGACTATGCAAGAAGGCTGAAATCACAGCCTTACATCAAACCCAAATGTTTTATTCCATGTATTAATTACCACAGCAATCTGGCTGACTGGAAAAAAGTGAAAGCGTAAATTTAAACTAAAGAAAGTCAAGGACAATACTAGTAAGTTTTAATACTTTCTCATTGTTCCTATTGTATGCTAGTTCATCTTAACTTCATTATCCCCTTAACATCACCCAGCAAGTGTGCGCTTGTACACACACACGTAAGTGTGGTCTGTCCAGGAGAAAGGCAGGTGAAGGGCACAAGCCAATGTGCGTCACCATTGCCTGCAGCACTTAAACAGCTGCACAGCCTCCTCCCTATAACGGCTGCATCCTCTCCTGCCCGATCAGCCGGTGCCAAGGCAGGGATGTCTCTTTTGGCACTGCGTTTTGCAGGTTAGACCCCTAGCAGACTGCGAAAACAATAGCATCCTACATCAGCATCTTTAGAGACGGCTATTCTCGCCATGACCATGGATAGGCTAGACTGAAAGTTTATGAAATTCCTCTGCACAGGACAAGTGATTTCTTACGCTCCTGTGAGGACATTAAAAAAAAAAAAAAAATGTTGCTCTGTACAACCACACATACCAGATTGTGCATTTCCATACATATGTATTACGTAGTGCAAATGCAGACAAACTGATGTGTTTGGACAGACAGCAGATTCCAAACACCTCTCTCTATGCAGAGCTAGATACACAGCTTTTGAATACGTGGCCCTCCCAGTGACTTTGCCTGCTGGAATGACATGGTGTTGGGGCACACACTCCCCGCTGTAAGGGCTCAGTGGCTTTAGGAGAGCATCGCATGGCTCGCCCCACCTGAGCATCGCATTTCCCGCAGGCAGTTACACCAACAGGAGAAAATCTTCCACTCAGGAACAGCACAGATATTTTGAGGCCATCAACACTGGTCAGTGAAAACATGAACAGGGGATGTCAGGGCAGAAGGGAGGAATCCGCAGACCTCGGCACTTCCCAAGCCATGTCTGCACCCGCTGCTTCAGTGAGCAGCCGGGGGAAAGAAGCAGCAACCGCACGAGCAGTGGGAGCCCGAGGGGCCATGCCTGTCCCTGGGTTACCCTCGGGGAGCTCGGGGGGCGGAGGAGGCTGATGCTGTGCTCCCCCCATGCTGAGGCGATTTCCCCACTCCATGCAGGCTGCTGCAGCCGCCAGGGAGTTCCTGCTCCGGCGGTGAGGGCAAGGGGTGAAGGGGGCTGGTTGCTTTTGCAAACACGGTTAACCAAATGTTGATATTATGCTTAGCCGTTGTCTCCTTGTCACTAGTCACTTGCAGTTATAGGTCCAGATGTTAAAAATGCCATCATGAGGTTGGAGCTGAGTTCAGTTCATTGCATAAATATGGGAGACTTGTTTCATTTGAGACATCCCAGGCTCTCCAGCCTACCCTCAGGAACACCACAGGTCTCTCACAGGTCCTGTGCTGTATCTGCCAGCCCACTGTGGACATCCTATTTTCCACAGAGCACTTCAAATGGCCCCGGGGATCTTTGCTTCAGCAAATTATCTGAGTTCACAACGTCCTCCTCTTGTCAGCTATGTCCCACTGTGGTGGAGTGGTTGCCTAGGCACAACAAAACTCGAAGGGAAAAACAGTGATTTTATTGCAAGATACGAATGGAAAGAGTATGATTCCCCTGGAAAGTATGCCATTATACCACCTTGGATTTATAGCCAGTGCCTGAACTACAGGTGAGAAAGTTGTCCACTATCAACCCACTGAAAGATGGGCATCTCCCATCAGGATATTCTGGCTCAGATACTCTAAAATATTTCTTTCTTTTTACCGATACCTTTGTAAAAAAATGAGATTCCAGATTATAAGAACGAGAATAGGTGACCTCCTTTTAGGCAAGAACATAGATTATGTACTGTTTATTGCAGAGTAATTTAAAACTACTGAAGAAATTTAGTAATTTAAAATCACATTAGGAAAAAATATTTTCCCAGGACCCAAATTAGACCTGAAGGAAAATACTTATTTTTGGCACATCAAGGAGTGCCCTGTAGCTCTCGTTAAAGCCAGTTTTAGGTTCTCGTCTAAGAAAAATTAGTTGGAGGAAATGAATAAACTGACAAATATGGATGTGTTAAGGAAAGAAATGGTCATGCTTAACCATGTTAAATCCAAGTTAGTTGGATTTTATGACTTTATCTAAGGGGTGAGTTATTCCAGATGAAATCTCATCAAAGGCAATCATTTCCTGGAAAAAGTAACAGAACGAAAGTTTCCCTGTGAGGATGGAGCTTCATGATGAGTTGAAAAAGAAAATCTCCAATCTGACCAAACTAATCTACTGGACATCAGGCTGAAACCTCAAGTCCTCCAGTTCCACTTTGGTCCGTGTAGGCTCGAAGTGTCCTTATAGAGCTATGAGGCTCACTCCTTGGCTGTCTAATCTTTTGTCTGAATAGTGGAAGAGTTTGGATCAGCCACCAAGAGCCCAACACGTCCCCTGTAGCTGAAAGTTGGTTTCCCAGCTCTACCCTCGGGGACACTCTGGTTTACAGTGCTACCCCTCAGACACCCATGGCTATTCAAGAGACTGAGACACAGTCCTATGAAGGACATCCATGACCATCACTGTTTGTCTTAAATGCCACAAAATATAAGGAACCATACCAATATTATTACAAGAAATGAAACCGTTAGATATAAAGAGCAGTGAGAATCCATTCATGGTACATATACAGGTTCCCTAAATTCATACAGGCTACAGAGGGAACCTTCTCCCAGGTCCTGTTCCCAAGCTAGGACCAGGGGAGGCTGCCTCCAAAAGGCCAACGCTGACAGCCACACTGACACTTCAGCACTGACAGGGTTTCGGTATTTCCAGACAGGCCGTTTCCATCCCAGGCTAACAGTGTCTGAGGATTAAAGAGACCTAGATAGACTTCCCACGTGTGCTGCTCCACGGGGCTTTGAGGCTGAAATAAGGGGATCAGGGTCAGTGTGCACCTGTGTCAAGGTACGCAGGACTGTAGCTGTTTCGTATCTTTGAAGACAAATCTGTTTCCCTTTGTTTTTCCATCTTCTTGCCTAATCACCCATCTGTGAGAAGGGAGATACCATGAAGATACAAGCAACAGAGTGAAAATTACGGCCTGTGTTACTCAAGAAGTCAGGCGGTGATCTAGTAGCTCCTCCTGGCCCTGAAATTTGGAGTCTCTGCTGACTGGCACCAGCAATCCACTTGCTGGAGAAGCCTGTGGGCCCAGGCAGTTGGCCCATCTTTCACACCATCATGCACTAACTGGCAGCAAGGAAGGTATGCATCAGCATCCACTGGATCATGTGTTTTAATACAAGTTCAGAGTAATCCTGGTAGCAGGGATGCCATCAGCCCATCTCACTCACCATCAAAACTGAAACAAGAGACCAACTTTATGCCATTGTGCCTGGTCAGTGCACAGGTCAGTGAAGTTAGGTCAGTGAAGGTTCCTAATTTTTTGGATGAAAAGTCATCTTCCATAACAAGTTGAAGGTACAAATGCTCGTATGTACCTATGCAAGATTCAGCCTGACAGGAAATCCATCAAGTTATCTGATAGCTTATTATCAGCCCAAAATTATGAATATCACGTTTTGCAGGCATTAAGTGATGCTAAACTGAATGCAATCCCTTTTCTCAGGGAAATATGTGCAGCATGGGAAATTTCCTGAGCAGGATCACAGTGGGTGCGACGGCCAACCTTGCCCCCTCATAATCCTCTGTGTAAGGTCCCTGTCAGTGGGGCACGGCATTTTGACTGTTATTCTGTATTTCATACAAATTAAATTAGAGCTGCCTTCAGGCTAGCCTCTGACTTGCACGGATGGTTAGCTTTCTAGCCAGTACTAGGGTAACAGAAAACACAACGGTGATCTAAACAAAGAAATAATCCTAATCAGTCAATGAATTTCTTTACAAAGTGTGTACAACGCTTCTCCCCCCTGCCCCGTATACTTTCGGTACTCTAAAGGAAAGGCCAAAAGGGAGTAATAAAACCACCCTCAGGTCCTAAGAAATTGGCTCATAAAATAACTACAGTAACAATGTCAATTATTAGCTTTACAGTACAAGATAAATATAAATGGACCATATTCCCCAAACTAGCAAAATATGGGGAATCAATCTCAATAAAAAGAACTGTTAGGGTAAGCTATTTGGGAAGCAGATACAAGCCCTGCCTGGCTTAGGAACATTATCCTTCCCTTCTCCGTAGTGATTAATGTCTTCTGCTGCCAGATGACACTGAACTTTGCGGCAAGTGAAGCTTGGAGGGAGGTATTTGTAACGCCTGTCTGTAAACTCCAGAAGCATTACGACTTCTGTGGAGGATAAATGCACAAATCTCTGTATTTCTGCTAGAACACAGACTCTGCTAAAATAGAAATCAAACATATTTACAAGACAGTGAATTATGATAGAAACCTGAACAGGCATTTCTCAAAGGAGCTGGCATCATCCTCTGCTGGGAGTGCCACACTCAGAAAGCTGATCTTCAAACCCATTGTGGGAAGTGCAGATGTTATCACAGCACAAAAGTGTGAGAATTCTGATTTTTTTTCCCATTTTTTTTCCTCTGGGAAAATTACAATGGCTTTTTTTTATTTTCTCTTTTCTTTTACTTTGGAACAGGGCTAATGGGCACATTTTTTGAAGGGGGAGGTAATGGTGGAGTTATATCAAAGCTGGTTTTATTGCAGGTCAACTCGTCATTGCTCTGTGCTTGCTTGGGCTGCTATGGCACCTCGCCCGTCTTGTCACTCCGTCACGCCATCCCTTTACTTGCATCCCCAGCCAGACTAGTTCTCGCTTGCCGGCTGTAGTCTCCTTTCTGCTGGATCTGCTGCGGAGCAGCTTCAAAGAGGACTAGCCAGAGTGCACGATGGGACACAAATATCCACCGGGAGACCTGTTGAAAGATGACATGAGTAACCTCATTTCTTGCTCTTTATGGCACAGTGAAAAGCCCGTAAGCTTCTGCTTGAGTTCACGTCCCAGTTAGAATTTTCTAATCACTTCAGGGTGATATCATGAGTAAAAAATGCATGAGTGAATGAAATTAAATTGAAGGCTAGGCTGTTCCTTGCAGCATTACATTACTGGAGAAGGAGAGGGAACACAGAGAGGCTTTTCTTTTACTGCTTGTGGTATCCTTATTTCTCAAGACAGGAAGGTCAGCTTTTCCACAGCATCCTGCTATGCTGCTCTCTTTCAAGGCATTAAAATACACCGATAGCAGTGTGCCCTCTGGGCCTGTCTGGTGAGCTCTTCCTTGGCTCCCAAGGTCCTTGGAACAGAGATATCCATCAGCCAACATCCCAGCACTGCGTGGAAATGGTCACCACAGGCTCGACTTGAACAGTTCATTGCCCAGTGCAGCTATTAAAACCCAGTTTGTTAAACTGTATGACTAGAAAAATGCTTTAACATGTCAGTTGTTCTAATTTTTCAGGGGCGAAGGAGGAATATGTTTTAAAGAAGTTACATAAAGCACAAAAGAAGACCTGACTTTAACCAGATGGCTCTTCAGTCTCAGGCAATTGTTATGATCAAGACAGTACATTTCTGAGGCACCTCAAGGACAATTTCTGTTCCAAGCACAATGAAATTATGTAGAAACAGAAGGCACTATCCATGGCAGGTGAGGTTCACAACTCTTTTGCGTCATTACTAAGATCACTAAATGTAATGCTATGCTGACTTAAGGAAAGTATAACGATGACAATTATGATTTAAGAACATAACCCTAATTACATTAAAATAAAATAATAATAATAATAATAACATTAACGAAGAGCCACTGCTGAAGAGCACTTTTCATTCAGAACCAATTTTCCTGTTCTGGGCAAAAGTCCATCCTAATCACATTTAGAGTCAATACATTACTCCTTTGACTTCAGGCAAAGGCACTTCAGTTCTTGACAGCTTCTGCAGATGCTCTGCACTTCTGCAAAAAAGCCTTTTGGTGTTTGGATAGGGTGGTTTGCAGAAGGGTTTCATGTCACAGCTATTAGGTAAAGTACAAATTGCCTCAGTGGAAAATGCAGTCATCCTCTACAGCAATGTAGTTCTGCACTTTATGCATGAAATGTATCTCTAACTTGATCTGGAATAGTCAGTGGCTTGAGGGAGTGCTCTGTATGTGGGAGAAGCTTTCCATTTTCTGTGCTGCATTTTTAAAGCTCTGCAGACATTTTGCCTCAGGGCTCTGGCATATGACGTGGGTTTGAGGCTTCAACTACTTAGAGCAAGGCTAAACAAAGTCACCAGCATCTCCCCTTGAGAAGAAAGCTCTGATCAGACCCACAATCTAGTACATGCCTTTTCCATGAACTAACAGTCTCGAAAAAGCAGCTACAGGGGAAAACAAAAGGCTTCATCTTGTCTACAGCAGCAGCCTGTGCAGCCTGTGGGGCTGAGGCAGACCACCAGATGGGGCAGACTTTGGTGTGTCCTTGCAAGCACTCCTGGTCCTGCTGGAGAGTAAGTTTATTCAGAGTACATCACTAAGTACTGTCACATGCTGGTCACAGCATGTCTGTATGTCTCAGCTCCACAGGTCACACCAACCAACAAGGCTGAGAGGTTTCTGAATGAGTTTCTCCTCTCTGTTCTGTCAGATTTGCCCCTTCATGTTCCTTTCTTTTATCAAGATCAAGAATGTTTCATTAAGATCTTGCATTAGCATCAAGACTAGTATCTTGCATGTTTCCTCTGGTTCCAGCTATGGAAACAAAGTGATGGACCTTGGCAAAGTGGCCCCAAAGATCAATGTCGTAGGCACTGGAACCTCAGCCAGAACTGAAGAGACCTGACCCATGTTATGAAAATGCCAGCTCTTGAAATATATGAAAGTATATTTGCTAACGCACAAGCTGCTTTCCAAATCAGGCAAGCCAGGTCCTGCTCCCAGTGCACAGAGACAAAAGAGAGTCTGGAGTCTCAGGATACAACACTTCTGAGAAAAACAGGAGGAATAGTGCAGGGAGTTCATATCTGTGACTGATCACTCAATTATTTTGGTAACGAACCTCACACAGAAGATAATCAATACAAACTTCAGTCCATATTCATAGCACCCATCCTAGAAAACAACTTTTCATAAAAAAAACTAAAGTTAGAATTCTTTTTGGTAAGAACACTCTTTGAAGGTACCAAAGCTAATGCTGAGACATGGCTGTACCATGACTTCATTTTTTGTGTTGTGTGGGTAAATTACTCTTTCTACTTTGGAACACAGATTTATTCGTTAAATATCTTCATATCCATTCAAGTCACACACCACCCCAAGGCTCTTAAACATAACAAATATTTACAATTTAAGTCACATCCCACAAGCTAGATTATACTGCTTTTGTGCCTAAGCATGAACTAGAAGAGACCAAAATACTCTTATGAAAGAAAAGTTATAGGGATGCAGAGAAGATCCTGAATTTTTAGAAGTTTACAAAGAAAAAAGACTGAAAGTGGAAAAACATCTTGTCGATATAGTAGCCAAGTTAAACCAGACGCTGCAAGGGTAACTTACCATTCGAAATCCCAGAGGTGGTTCTATTTACCAAGGAAGGGATGGAAGGGGTAAGGGAAATTAATATTAATTGGGTTTATTTAGCTTGGCCATTGGCCACAAAGTTCAGATAAAGTGCATTTCCCAGCCAACTCCTGTACATGTAAAATTTCACCAAGTCAGATATAAGTACAAAGCTGTACAAAGGAGCAGTTTCCGTGCTTCTTTTGGCCATATTAGATGCTTTCATAGTGCAAACATACCTGTAAGAAATATAACAATCCTGCCATTGGCCATCCAAAATTAAAACCACAAACAGGGCACTGACTCCCTTTCTCTGTAACTATATGTAACTGTAACTCTGTAAGCAAAAGAAAATTCTCCAGAGACCTTAATACAGCAGAATCAAGCTTCTTTTCAGTACAGTGCTTTTGGAAATCTTCTATGACTGCTGGGGGATGAGGGCGTAAAGGTGAAGTGGAATCCTGTGAGCAGGGAACTCACTGGGGCTTCCTTCGGACTCATGAATTGTCGCTGGGCTTGTGCACATTTCCTGTGGTCAGTCAGACCAAGCTGGGCTGGCTCCCACGAGACATTCTAGACCATGAGAAAACTAGGCTGAAATCTTGACCTCTCGGCATGGCATATGAGACAGCGAATTTGGTATGGCAGAAGGATGGGATGGGATGGGATGGGATGGGATGGGATGGGATGGGATGGGATGGGATGGGTGCTCATGATTCCATTGACCTTGTAGCTGGCATCAGTGCCCTGTCCACTGTATTAGTGCTCTCTAAACAAAAGATGAATAACTTCTCTCTCAACCTTGTGTTGTAGACTATTTACTAAGCTATGTGCTGCCAGAAGGGTACAGCTTTGGGGGAGCTGCTTATTTTTATCATAGTTTTCAGAACATATAGAGCAGTGACTCATGCTGAAACTTTCTTTCCTTCTCTTTAAATTGGTTTCTTCTCACTTTTATGGAACAGAATTTATTTGGCACTTTAAAAAAAAATGCAAAAATGTCTCCATGCTGGTGCCCTCATTACACTGCACTGTGTTATCTCCTGACTTCATTTTTCCATGTCTGTTCTTGAAGCACAGTGCCAGTGGGAAGCTGCACTCGTGACATAAAAGGCTTTTTAGGGGTGAAAAAGCCCCTGCGTAAGAGAACAAACTGCTGTTTGTTGTCTGAGAGCACTCTTGAGAAAACTTTGGCAAGAAACTTGCTCAGAGAGCAAGAGAAGAGGAGGTCAAGCTGGAGGAACATCCGAGCAGTAGTGGAATGCATGGGGTGAAGTTACATCTCTGGCAAGCTGGGCTTTGGCACAGAGCTGTGGAACGTTCACCCGTGACAGCTTCTCTGCCTGTCACCTACTGTAGGAACCTTTTTCCTGTGCCATTTCCTGAAAAGGAACAACCCAGCTGCCTCATTTACTCAGTGAACACATTTGGCATCTGAAGAGGTTGGATGACAAAGCTTCCCTAGCTGCTTCAGCTCAGGCAAGGGCATTTGGCTGCCGGTCCACCCCCGCTCCACATGGCCTTCTGCTAGCCTGCTTGTTGATCTGGCCAGTGGCGGTGTTATGTTTCAGATTGTTGGAGCCATGACTCACGATTTCCTTTCAAAAGGGAGGAAAAAAAGGAAAACAAACCCCAGAAAGCTTGCTTTTCTTGTACTTGATATGCAAGTACTAAGCTGCCCTTTCCCAGGAAAGGGATCTTGATCCAGTTTTTGGTCAACAAATGGCCAGATAACAAAATGTCATGGTAGCTGGCAACGTCTGGCAGCTTTGCGGGTACCATCAGCTACCCGCTGGCTTGCAGAGGCACCTTTGGCTGAAACCAGCCCATGGAGCTGGTTTGCAAAACATTTTCCACCCAAAGCTTACCTAAAACTTTCCCAACATGCAGCCACCGTCTTCAAAGCAGGAAGGGAGAAAGCAGAGGCTTAAACTGAAGTTCCTGTGCCCTTGGTTGGATGTCTGAGTATCCGTATGACTTTCCAAGCAGACTGAATTCACCATGTTTCCAGATCCAGCGAGACCTGCTCGGTCCCAAGAAGCCCATCTGTCAATCCAGGGACTCGAGTGATGGCTGGAGCAGAGGGAGACGTCTTGCTGGCCATCTCCTGGAAATGATGTGAGGGCTGTAACCTGGGGAAGGTGGCTAGCCCAGGCCAAAACTAGGGAATGGATCATGACTAAGATGACTCCTGCTGAGGCAGGATGCAGAGGACCTGGTGGAAATCACTGCCTGTCAGCATTTGCCATAGTAGCTGTCAGCTGTCCCAAGGCCTGTACTGAAAGGCAGTGGGCTTACAGCAGTGTCCCTCTGCAGTGCCACTGAAACCTCATTCCTCTTCCAGCTCCGTCCTCCCTTCACCTCACTGTGGCTCTGCTCCTCGGCGCACAACGCACTCACACTGCAGGTGTGAGTGGGAACACGGCACTGGGATGGCATCCTCATCTCAGCAGGGGCACAAGGAGGAAAGCTTGAGAGGCATCACTGACCATGGAAGGCAGGGCAGAAAAGCACAACGGTTTTAGACATCTCGGTCTAATTGCAGATACCCAGGCGCGTGAGGTACAGACCACATCAGCGTACTCATTTCACAGGGGGACAAGGTAATGCTGATGAGACGTAGCTGTGCCCAAGACGTGGAGTGAGGGTACAAGGTGAGAGTCCGAGTGAACCCAGCTCCATCCCATGCTGCAGCCACCACGGATGACATGGGAAATGGGGACTCTTGTTGCCTAGACTTTTCTGTGACCAGAAAATGGCAATCTGCAGCAGTACCAGCCTGGCACCTTTCACCCCTGCTAACTCCTCACCTTCAGCAAGAAATACAAGCACATGCTCATTACTAAAATTAGTAACTGAAACCAATTGGACGGACTATCCATGTGCTTCTAGTTAGGCATGATTTCCTCAAAGTATCTCAGGCAACACTTGCTGGAAATGTGCTTCACACTAGGAAAGAAAATGTCTGGACCAACATATACCCAGAAGGCAAACTGCTGCACGCTAATCCTAGCCTGCATGCTTCCTCCTGCCTATTGAAAAAGTGTTATTGAAAGCACAGGGTTCAATAAGTTGTCTGTGACCCACACATTGCTTAGTATTTTACCCTGAGATCATAGCCACAAAATGAGCGTGAGGGGAAAAAAAAAAAAAATGGAAAGGAAAAGAAAGGGATTCTGCATCCCCCTGCACTCATCCAAATCTTTGCCAACATCTCCAAAGAGGGGAGTTTGTTAAACAGAGATTTAAGTTACTAGTAAATTGGCTTGGAGAAAAATAGAGGATCTTCTGTTCAGTATGTGGACAATGTTCTGTAGGGTGCCGTAACAGAGTGGAGATTTCAGGGGCACTGCCTGGGGAGTTAAAGAAAAGGAAAGCTGCGATCTCTTCACTGAGCCTCCGAGTGAGTCAGTAGAAGCATTTATTACTCCTACGTATACACTGCTCGTAAGTAGTTCATCTTTCTCCCTCTGCCTGTTTATCTGTCTCTTTTACTGTCCCTAATGAAGAACCCAATGCTATCAAGTCTGAATTACAGACACTTTATGTTTCTAACATTTATTCTGCTGATCTCCCTTCTTTTCTGGTACTTTTGGCTGTTGAGATGCATTTGACCTGCTGTTGGGAGGAGATACAGCTGCTAACTGCATTCTTCACTCCATCTGTTTTCACCGATTGGTATAACTCCACTAATATCAGTGAAACAACACTCATATCGAGCTGGTATTACATAGTTTAGAATCGGGACTATAAACTCTGGACAATTTGGATTTTTGTAATTAATTGAAAATCCACCACCCCAGTTTTCCCATGCCACTTCAAAGTCTGCCAGAAAGTGCTAAGCATTATGTAGGCATAATTTCTTGGGCAGATAGGAAACTGCCTATAGAAGCATTTGGCGCAGGTTTGCAAGCAAGCAGTGCACTTTGGTATCATCTTTGCACTAAAAGAGACAGGGGGGATCTGAAAAAACATGTTTCTGGAGGTTCTCTGGGTGCTCAACCCTGATGGGAGTGTTCCCATGACAGGAGACGCTTTGTGGAGCCAGCAGTAAATGATCCACAAGTTTCTTCAAAGTCAGCAGGACCCCACAGGGCAGTGTCTGTCCCTTCCTGGATGGCGGCTGTCTTGCTTCCCTCAGTTTTATGGGTTCTAATCTGTTTCCATCCCTTTCTTTATTTTATGGTTGTGACTGATAAGATAAATTAGTCTCTTTTTTCAAAGCGTCACAGTTTAGAGAGCACACGGCTGTCAACTGGAGCCCACTGTTCTGTAGACTTGTCCACTCCTTGACCTCACGTAGCATAAAATAGAAACTAGAATTATTTTAGGTCTTGAAAACACACATGCATCCCCATCAGACATTCCTTCAGAGACTCATGTAAGATCAGAGCGATTGTTTTTTTGCTCAGCATCCCACCCCCCATGGTGCTCGCTCGCTGTGGCCTGTGTGCATATCGCCAGCATATGTGCACGCACACGGAAATGTGGTGAGGGGCAGGTAATTAGCCTTTCTGGAGGGGACATGCCTTTCTCCTGAGAGCAAAACAGGAGAGGTCTGAGGACGGGAGGAGAGCAGATGTAAGCTATCAAGGAGGAAAGCTCGCAGACAGGACACACGGGCTAACATCTGACCAGCCTGAAGCTGGAGAAACTGGTACTTGCTTCATCTGAGAATACCAAGCTGCCAAAGACAACTGATGGATCAACTGAGCTTTCATTAATGGAAAACTTTTCAAATCAGACAGACTATCTGAATAGCTGTCTGAGACAGGATTTCTGTTGTATGCACTGTTCTGCTCTACTTGTGCCGTGTAAGAGCACAAACATGGCCCTCCCCAGGGTGCTTTGGTGGGGTTTGGGGATGCAGGAGCATGAAGGGGATGAAGGTTTACTGGGCATTTGCAGGGCAAACCCAGAGCACAGCTCACAGCCCTTCCAAACACGCTCACCCCAAGCTGCAGTCTCGTCACACAGAGATGGTCCTGAACGATGGTCGGCAGGTTTTTTGCAAGCCCATTCACCCATTCCTAATGAAAACGATAAGTGGAGGACAGTAGTTTTCTGTACAACACAACCATTCCTCTCCCTTTTCCCCCACCGGGTTAGTGCTTGTGCTGACTGTTGAAAAATCAGTCATTAACAGCCAGGAAATGACTTTGCCATCAATCAGAATATTGCTCAGCCATGTTTCAGCTTTTTTTCCCCTTTCTCTGCGTAATTATTCTCATCCTTTGCTGATTACAGTTTATAATAGCTATAATTCTCTCAAAATCAATCATTACTTGACTTAACCACAGGGTTACCAGTAGAAACATGAAGGAACACAGATATCCTGGACTGTTTTTAAATTATTATTCGTATTTAACAACACACAAGCTTTTAGGTAGATCACATTTAACCTTCCTCTTGGCAGTATTAAGCAGCAATTATTTTATTTTTTATTTTTTGTAAGTCATGAAGTGTTTGATTACATGGCTGTTCCAGCCACACCAGGTGTTTTGATGACATGTTACTAGCATGTTATTTTACCATGAAATCTCAGTGGTTGTCCTAAATTAAACTACCATAAAAGGATAAATATGTCTTGTTTGCCAACACAGACTCTGTCATGAAAGTAAAACCCAAGTACCTGATTTTTTAATTAGGATTATAGGTAAACACAGTTAAATCAAAGGTTGGCTCCCAGTTCTGTAAGGCAAATTTTGAGTACACTAAATTAGAAGTAACATTAGATTTTAAAATCACATTTTTCCTGAACAGAGTGGAAATTTGTAGCCTACTGCACACAATCATATTCCTACTACAGCTGAACAATGGGTTTCTGTTATTCCACTTGCACTGTGTGTTAACTTGACACCACTTTGCCTGTAATCGTTTTCTCTCGCCTATATATTCAGTTAGTTTCCCTTACTGATTATGTGGGTTTCTCATGCAGGAAAAAGAAATATTTGAAAATTGAATGAAATAATTAGATGGAATAACCAAAACTGGAAGCTGGACTGAAGAGCAGGTATAGAGTCTTAATTGACTTTTAAGGTAAAGTAAAGCCTTAGTTTAAAATAGACTTTTCTTTTTTTTTTTTAATTTGGGTAAGGAAAAGTAATTTATGAGATTATAGCATTTGATAGGGAATAGGAACTAAGGCAAGTGTTTTGAGCCTCCTCTGTATAAGGGCATGACATAGCAAAACACAAAGGAAGCCAATTTCCACACACAGTATTATGATCCTACAATTCCATATATATCCTTGCACAAAACCTATTCAGACATTTTTTGTGAACTATTTACATGTCAATTTCCATGTCCAATGGCCATATTGTACGTCTGGCTCCTCTTTATTTACCAACTTGCAACCAGCAGTTTATTATTGTTAATTTTGACCTTATGAATGGGACATCTACACTTTTTGCTTACAAGGGCAAACCTGGTGGAAAACTCACAGCAGTTAACATGCAAATATGTTATAATCATAAATTGTGCCCTTTATAACTATCTGCACAATGGAAATCAACTGCTATAGTGTGTCAAGATAGCGTACATGCATTACTCGAGATAGTTCTCCAGTCTCAGATTGTGAATAGCAAATTCTGATATTAAATAGCTATACTGGGACTAATGTTCCCATGTATCACCTCAGATTTGTTCATAGGATTGGTAGGAGATTTTGGAACAAGAAGTGAATAGAAGAGTTCCTCTTTTATCCGCTCTTTCTTTATAATCACATGATTTTGCATTTCACTGAAACCACCGTCTCCTCTCAGCTGCATCAAACATGGGTGCAGCAGGGAAGCGTCTGTCAGAGACCGTTTAGTCAAAAGATAACACAAGACCACATTTCTTTGGCAGATGTATCACCTCTGGTCTAGCCATAAGTAAAAAGTCACTTGGACTGTGTAGCCCATCCAGTAAAACGCTTTTTCTCAGCCTGGTCTGAATTCTGGTCAGGTCACTGCGGGGCTTCCTATGGACCCCAGAGGCCCTCGGTGCCAGAGAAGAGGACGGTACCACAAGCCTTGCCTCTCGCAAGGAGCTCTGACACAGCCCAGGGGTCTCTCGGTCGCATGAGAAACGGTTTGTAGGCTCAGGGCCCCAGGGCCCATTATTTCAAAGTCACGCAGCCACCGTGTAGCTGCACGAAGCACCTCCTGCCGTGTCTGTGCCTTTCAAGAAACAAAGCTGTGTTGTGAACTGTTGGCGATGTTAATAGCTTTCTTTCCTCTAGAGATTTGCTCCTGCTTTGGCCCCAAATATTTCAAGATAGCTGAAGCTGGCAGTAAGAGCCATGGGAAGAAAAAAGCGATGCATGTTAATTTCTGGTTTAGACATGATGAGAATTTCATTCTCTTCATTAAAATTCCCCAGTGCTGATGGGATACTCCTCTGATTCATGGACTATACCTTGTAACACTCCTCCGTGAGAGATTATATATGCAGCTTGAGGTCTTTAAACAGTTTTGCTTTCCTCTCCTTCCAAATGCTTCAGTTCTCATTCTCCTGATACATAATGTGCTCTCCTTCCAGTTAGATGGTTGCACGTTTGTGCAGGAATTTCAGGGCATGCTTTTAAATTTCCTATAAAAAGACCGAAGTTACCACAAAAGGCAGCATCACGTTTACTCATCGTGAAATGGAGACACACAGTGAAAGGTTTGCAGAGAAACCTGCTACTAGTAAACAGAAAAATAAAATGCAAAAGCAAACTGTGATTTAGACCGACATGGGATGGGTTGGGGCAGCATGGAAGAGCATCTGTGTACTCTGCAGAAGAAATAATCCCATCTAGTCATCCTGAAGGAATGCCTGAGGAGAACAGAGGGGCTCAGTCACTGGGTACCCAGATCAGTTGTTAAATGCCTATTAAAAATATCCCATCTGCGGGAAGCTATAGTGTTTTGCCACTCATAAACAACAGCTATATATGCTTATGCTATCTTTGCTTAGACAAAGAGTGGAAAACTTGCATTTAACATGAGCAAAACTAAAATCCTGGTAACAGAGCACTGTGTGGTCTCTCCTTAACCTGCTTAATCAACTTACACCATAGCAACTACTTTCCAAACACACAAATAGAGCTCTTCGATGTCTGTAGATAGGGGATACAAAGGCAGCAAGGATTCAGAGTAACAGTCTACAGAGATTAATGTTGCCTCCCACCCTGCAAAGAGTATTTTTATTCTGCTTTGATTTTTAAGATAAACATGGAAGACAAACATGCAGTACTTTTTCCACTGAGAAGCCTTTTCAGGAGCACTGCATTCCCTGTGTCATGAAATGCACTTCTCAAAATGTAAGCAGATGACACTGGGGTGGTGTGAAGCAGGAAACAGACACTGATGAAAATGAGGATCAGACTCGTTTTCTAGTGAAAAGGCAATACGCTGCAAGTACAAGTAGACGACCCACTGACCAGTTTTTTTGACTTTAACAATCTGAAACCAAACACCATTCATCCAAGGAAAATAAGAAGACCCACTATAGTGAACAAAATAAGAAAGCCACTGCGGTCAACTGAATGGGGAACTGGCATCAACATAAGAGTGCTTAATAGCACACCAGTGCAAGGGTTGCGCTAAAAGTCCTCAAGAGAGAGGTTAGGTCAACAGAGCAGAAAGGAAGGGTAGATAGGTTGCTGTAAGGACAACTCCCAAATGTACATGAAAGAAGTTCGAGGTTGGGTGTGTATTTCCAGTGTCTGAGCACTTACCAAATATTTTAAAACAGAGGACCAGCTCACCAGTAGACACAGACAAGTGAAGTTCTGCTGAACGGTTCTGGTGAAAATTTTATGTGTTCATTTTGAAATGAGCATGCTTCATTATAGCAACCCTGCTGCCATGAGTGTGGTGGAGTGTCAGCCCTCACCACCAGCTTTTCCCAGGGAATAGAGCTGTCTGAAGAAACCACATTTGTCCTTAGAAGTCACCTGAAGTCTTCCAAAGAGCAGCATGGAGACCTGTATCTGGACAGTATGTTCATAGGGAAGAATCATGCAGCTTGTGGAGCAACGGGATGAGGTATGAAGAGTAATATTGATTAATTTTGTACCAGACAGAACTGGTACACATTTTCACACAATTTCATTGCTAGGTATAAGGAAGAGCAAAGCTCAGCAAACTGGGAGGTCAGCATTGTTCAAATCACCATGCAAGATGAGTAGTAATCACAGCCCCATAGTAACCTCATTGATTCACATTGCATAGCATCACCATGAGCAGATCCCGTGGGGTGCCCTTTTCCCCTGCTTTCTGCCTTTCCAGGAGACATTGTTCATCTTAGATGAGCATGACCTATTTGACTTACTACAAAGAATAACCAAATACACCTCTCAGTCCACCATTCTCTTTCACCACCTCCACTGTCACTGTATACTCTGCATTTTAAGAAAAATACACATCACACTGAGGTTTAAAATGCCATGTTGTATCTCACTGTGATGAACTCCATCAGTGCTGAGAGAAAGCTGACTCTTTCAGACTTTTCAAACTGAGAAGCTATGCTGAGAGCCTGAGAGGCCAAGCCGAGGAGCTTGGTTATCAGTGTACAAAGCTGTCATCATATGGAGCGGTATCACTGAATGATAGGGCAAGCCTGTGAAAACAGATAGTTTCCCTAAGAACCCTACCTAAAAAAATTACAAATCCGTGGAGGCAATCACACCGCATTATTCTTTAAGTCACCTATTTAAATTCACTTCTTTTTTTCAAACTACCCTAGGGTGCTGCATGTGTTTTCAAGTTTAGCTATAGAGTGAGAGTATTTTCGTGCCAAGTACTACAGACCACACAGAAGAAGCTGCAATTAATGGCATTTCAGTGTTCTGCATTGCTGATCTACTTAACAATCCATTTTCGAGGACATTTTAAAAGTTGTTTAGCTGACTGCCAAAAATGAGGATCATTAAAAATAGATTCGCAGCTGTTGGGGAAAGCTGAGATATAATTTTCTCTTCATTATGCCTTATTGCAGATGTTATTGATTTAGTCTCACTGCATTTCAGTGGGCAATATCAATTCACGCTGTCTTTGACTTTGGAAACTGGGAAGTCCATTTATTCTTATTTTTAGAGCTCACAGTATAGAAGGAGGGAAAATAACCATGAAGTAAATCTGGAAGAAAGCCTCTTTGTGTGGCAGAACCATTGTGTAGGTGATCGGAGCTGATAAGCTCATCAAATCATCCTTACACAGTGAGCCTCAGTTTGCACCAGAATGTGTATGAAACATGACCTGAAACTAGTATGTGAATCTTACATGAGAAGGGTCTACAGTCTTAGACCAGATACTACAGATCAGAGACAACAAAGAAAAGTGAGGATGTGATCATATGCTATGTTCACGATGCTACTGCTTTTTGTTATTATTAATACACTATTTTCAGTGCAAATTGGCACTATTCAGAATAGTAATTTACAGAGAAATATCCCTAAACATACGATATCATTGCCAAACACAGAAGAAAGTAATTTTTTGTTCATTTGTTCAAAGGAATTCAAGGAACTTCCATTTACTGAGAGTTCTCACACATAGCTGCAGAAATTGGGTCTGTGTGCATATAGGGATATATACATTTGTGTGTATGTATACATAGGATCGAATGCTGCTCTTTATGGCACGTGTGAAGATTCAACTCACTGTTATAATCAGCTTAATCAGGAGCAGAAGACTAAATTCTCTGGCATTTGATCACTAGGGTAGGAAGTCTTCAAGAGTTTCTCCAACAGAAATTGCATAGTTAATTCCTGGAACTTTAATAAAATGTGTATGTAAAAGTGCAAAGAACAAGGAGTAAAAAGAAACATGGTAATAATAGCATAACCACTGAATTACACGTTAAATAAACCTCTTAGTCACTCATTCTGAACAAGCGCTGGTGTCACACTTTTAACGTTGCCCTTTCAGATAGAGAAAAATCTGCAAATACCCCTCCTCTGCCCAGCCAGTTACTTGAAACAGTTGTGCCTCTTAACACCCTCATACTGACTTTGGCAAGCCTCCTCACTCAAGCCAGGCTTTAATGTTTTGTAGCCATTTTCAATTGAGTGAAAGACAGCTAATGCTGCAGCCCCCTTCTTTATTGTGCTGAAGAGGACCCACACATGACCAGTGTGTGGGTTGGGAAAGCAGCTGTGGCTTTGTTCGCCAGCACTCACTTCCCACATACAGTACTACGCCGGGATGAATGAACCCACCACAGACAATTGTCACCCACGGCATTTCTAAGGAGCTCTTTGTCTGCTTCCATTGCTTAATCCAACAGACTTCCTAGGCTAAAGTTAGCTCTGTGCATACTGCTGATCTTCACCTTAGGAGTGTTCATCTCAGAAACTGTGCTGTGGGACAGTCCTGCTGCTTCCCCTAAGTACAGATCAACCTGCAGCAAAGGGACAGGCATTTTGCAGTGAAGAACACCTGACTTTAGTAATTCTGTAAAATGTAATTTTTCTCCAGAACTGCTGAGAATGCTTAACATTTCACAACCTCCAAAAGGCCTTCATAAAGGGCCGGGGACTGTAAATCCCACACTAGTATTGGCAAGCCTTCAACTATAGTGGGTCTATGCATGTAACTGCACGCAAATACAAGTAGAGAATTTCACAGATTGCCTCATAGTGTCTTAAAAGGAACCCAAAGCTCTTTACGGACCACAGTATATCTCACACCCACAGACTTTACATATTGAAGCCTGATTTGGGAGCATCTCAGAAGAGTAGAGGTCTGAATGATCCCTTGTGGCACTGAACCTTTTGCTGCTACTGAGACTAGTAATCCAAACCCCATGCTTTGCTAATTTAATTCTTTCTGCAACAGAGTAGAGTACACATGCTGAACTTAAAGCGTAGAAGCTTTGAAAGGAAGGACAATTCCTGCACTTGGGTGTATGGCTTTGCTGCTTCAGGCTTTGGCCAACCAGTCTGCGTTAGGGCTACGTATGGCCTCAGGAGATGCTGTGAGCTGACATAACTCGCTTTGAACAAAAGAGAACTGCACTTTTCTTCCTCAGTGGTCCCATTGCTTGCCATGTGCTGGTGCTGATGCTCATCGGACCAAAACCTGCATGACAGAGAGGTGGAAAGGCATGGTCAGGGGAGGAGGACAGGTAGGCAGAAATGGATAGAAAAGGAGAAAGGCCTCTTGCCTTCCATAGGTGTGAATCTTTCACTGGACTTGGTTGTCCTTTGAACTGACGCTGACATGTGACTGTCATCAATGGACAGACATGGAGACAACTGAACATCAGGATCAGCCCTTTCAGCATTTTTTCAACTAAATACATGAATTCTGACCTAATCCCCACATCTTTAAGAAGAAACTCATTTGTTTTATCCAAGACATATAAATGTGTACCAGAGAAGAGAAGTATAGAGCTATACTGTGTTTTCAGGGGTATAGATCCTATTGGGCAGCACAACCTGCTCCCCTGTGCTTTGGCCAGGAACCTCAGCTGTCTCAAAGAATGTGGGCATGGTCCTTGCTTGTTGGATGACACATAAAGGATCAAAACAGCACTTAAAAACATGAGCTGCTTTTGCTTTATCTTGTAGCTCAAGGCTGTAAGCACGTCTCTTCTGCAGATTGGCAGGCAGCTGAGTTGGCCTTTGCTATGTGTCATCTTTCTAAACCTCAACAGACAGTAGTAAAGGGCTGTACTCATTAGTCCTCACTCTGACTTTGGCCCATAAGCCCAAGTGTGTTTGCCATCTACTATTATTTACTGCTTTCTTCACTTGCCTTTCACCATTACTCTAAGCATATGAACATCACCAGTGATACTGCAGCATAGGCTGTGGCCATTTTTTTAGGTCCTTATTTGACTGTTGAATCTTGCCCTAGTCACTTGGGCATGTATGCCTAAATGTGTGGCTCTTGGGAGCTTTTTGCAAGCATTTCCTAAGTGTTCCTCTGCACTGCCTGGCATTATTCAGGTGGATCACATGGACTTTCTCTTCAGGGAAGTGCCTGAGGTTCTCAGACCCATCCATCTTTGAGTGCAGTTGCTGTTGGATCTCTGGAGGCTCCACTGCGGTTTTCTCACACTGTCAGGCAGAGCTGCATCCCTACTTCTTTTGCTTGATGGACAATATCTTGACTCTTCTGACTCCCAGCTTCCCATTGTTTTGCAGGTACTCTGTGCTCACATTCCCATTCAAAGCTGAACCAGTTTTGAACTCTGCTAAGGAATTCTGTGGTCCGTTGCCCAAGTATAGAGTCATGACAGCCACACCTTGCCAAGGGCACTTCAGTGTCTTATTCTCAGTCCTTGCCTGAGTGTCCTTCATCCAGCGTTACTCTTGCTTGGAAATGGAGTAAGAAATCAGTATGGCTGACAGCATGATGGTCATTCAGGATCAGGTTCCTATCTCATGATGCAGGCAAGCAGCTCCTTTTGTGTTCTTCTGGTTCCTCTGCACATACTGCAGTGTCCCAAACCTGCCCTTCTTTGGGCAGTCATGCCATGCCACTGGATCTTCTTTTTGTTTGTCTGTCTTTTCCTTGTGTGAGAAGTATGGACACACCACACAGAAGACCCTTCTCTCTGACATTTGGACAACTACAGTTGCAGGTGTATACAGACAAACTAGTCCCTTGCAGGTCATTAAACAGCTGACGGAAAGAAATAATTTTAAAACACAATGAGCTTGGTCAGAGAAGTACTTTAAAATAGAGAAAATAATGACATACAGTTCACTGACAATATTGATTACATCTTCAGTGACTAAAATGAGAGCCCTGCATCTGGACATGGAGTTCAATGAGATGATCCCTCTCATGACACCACCTCTGAAACTGCCTGCCACTTTTAAAAAAAACCCTCACCTTGTGTTCTCATCCCTCAGCAGATAGGACTGACTCATCTGCTGCTCTATTTGTAGTTGATGATTGTCCCGGTCCAAAATGACTAAGGATTTTACCGCCTCCAGTACCCTGCTGTGTTTGATGCTTGATTTGACTGTCTAACACTACCTTTGAGAAAGGCTTTTAGGCAGGTTGATAGATTGTGTCTTTTATTGCATAAAAGATATGTGAAGCCTCAGTACAAACAACAGGCAACGTCATTTTCTCTCGTTCCAGTCTATGTTGGAATGCAGTCCACAATGGCTTATTCACCACGCTGCTTGTTGTCAGAAGGCATGTTTTGCTAACAGCCAAAGGCAAGCTGGCAAAAATGTTGCCATCAAAGAAGCACAAGGAACGGATCATTCTCAGCCCAGACGTTTCCCCTTCATGTACTCACATTGTCTCTACTTACAAACACTACAGGCTGATGGCTTCAGAGCAGTGATGCTACTAGATTTCCTGAGTATTACCCTTCACCTCGTGTTGCTCCACAGAGCAGCAATGTATTATGTATGGTATGTGCCTGGCTTAGGCAATCTTTACTCTTTCGGATGCCCACCTGGGGGCTCTGACTAACCCCACCATGTGGCAGCTGCCTTACAGCTTTGCAGTACTCTGCTGCACGTGCACAGCATCTGGACATTTCCAGCAATGGAGGCATTTCCTGATGAATGAACCTGAGTGTCTCTGAGAAAGAGAACAGAGCTCAGCAGAGATCGCCTGATGCCCAGATGAGCTGGTCTCAGTCTCCTCTGCTGCATGTAGTCTGTCGGTGGTCTCATATCCCTTACCAGTTATCACAGCTTGGTATCATAAGTCCAGTTGGCCTCTTGCTCAGGTTTCCCTTTCTCCACTGGTACTATTTTCATCCATGAAAGACAGCTGATGCTGGACCTGCTAAGATCCTGCTTGTGCCCACTAACTGCCACAGGTGGAGTTGGTCTCCTGTGACCAGATAGGACCGGGCGGGGACTTTTTCACTGCTGTGCTCAGTACACTAGGATGAGCACACCAACAGCTCACTTCCCACAACTGTGTTATTTGAACACCCCAAACAAGTGTTGGAGGATCTAATGACTCTTCCTCTCCAGAGCCTGGCCAGTTCCAGCTCACTGGAGCTTGACATTGCAGCTGATCCCCATCCAGCTGGCACCCAAGTGGTCTCTGAGCTCTATGGGGTCTGGATGGTGGGCAGCCTTCTCCTCTGCAGTCCCATGAAAGTCACGGTGCAGAGCTCCTGCTCTGCAGTGGATGTCTGTTTGCCTGTCTAGTCACTGTCTGAGTTGCTGCTTTTTTATTTCCTGAAAGAAGAGTTGCTTTGGAGTATGAAATGGTCCTGCTTCTCTCACCTCACATATGACAGTCCTTAGACAAGGCCAGTGTGACTCCATCCTGCCTGCGGTGAGGCTGTACATCCACCTGGTGTCTAAACAGCTAACTGATGTTCTGGTTTGACTCCCTGGACCCTGGGCAGTGTCTCCCTTTCTCCCTGAATGCAGCTCTCATGTCTGCCTGTCGGGCAAGGTACCTCAGCAGATCTCTCACTGCAGTTTTGCTCCTTTCCCTGGGTAAATAAGCTAACCTCTGGTTGTAGGAAATCTTTCTCAAAGATCAGCTACTTTTACTGCAGAAATACCATGTAGAAATACTGGTCCATAAGCAATGGTTTGCCTAACCTTCTGATTTCAGTCGCAAGACGGCATTTCAGCCCTGCACATACCCACTCCCTCAGCTGTCCTGCCCTCAGGTGAAAGCAGGATCTCCCCAGCTACTCAGCCTGGGGTCACCGTGGTTGTCAGATCTTCCTCCCCCAGGGTTTGCAACCGTATCTCACTTCTTGTCCTTGCCTTTTGCTTATACTTTTTCATGTCTCATCACCCTTTGCAAGCACATTAGGTGTCATACGTTTGCACATCCATTGTTTCCATGCTTCTGAAACATTTCTTAACCCGGAAATGCTGCTTTTTCTCTGCCCAGAGGACCAAAATTTGCCTTTGCTATTTATGCAGAGCGCAGTTCAGAGGAGCTCCAGCAGGACCGCTGCTAGCACTGAGCCCAGGAGCCGGGTTAGTCTGGCCCACGAGTCTCCCAGAGAGTTTCTTTCTCCAGAGCCAGTTCCAGGGTCCGTCCAGCTGTTGCCCACGCAGCGCGTGTCCTGATGACCGGGCCGCATCCCTGACCCGTTGGGGCTGCTCTGGCCTTAGCTACAGTGATTTTCCCTCCCTGTCTGCAAGCTTATTTACTTCTCTCGTTCCCCGTAATTAAAGTGGCAGCAATCCTGTTTAATTCCTGCCACACAAATCCATGCTTCTCGGTCAGAAGGACAGTGCTTCTGAACATCAGCTCAAATTAAAACTGAAGTCTTGTTGATGTCTCTTTCAGAAGCGTGGAGCCACGACAGCTACAAAGATTAAGCTGATTAACTAAGAAAAATTAAAAATACCGCTGCGGCTCGCAATAAGCCCCCGCGGCGGAGGCGGGCCGACCGTAGGGCAGAGACCGCCACCGGCAGCCGGCACCGGCGGCACGGGGATCCCGCCCGGCGGCAGGGGCAGCCCGCGGCCCAGCGCGGCAGCTGCGGCAGCGGCCTGGTGCTGCCACCTGGCGGCGGCCCGGCGCCCGGCGGCGGCTGCGCGGAGCCACCGCCCCCCGGTGGCGGCACGGAGGCCGCGCGGGCCGGCACGGCACGGCACGGCAGGGCGCGGGGGGGCGCGGCGGAGCGCGGCGAGGCGGGCAGGGACGCTGGCTGCGGGGAACGCGTCCTCCTGCGTTAGCGATAGTGACCCACCCAGGTGTGGGGCTAGGAAGGGTTTCTGTGGCTTCCCGCCGCCTTATGTGTGTGTTTGCGTCGTCCCTTGCCGCAGCGCTCTCGGCCCCCTGCGGGGGACTGACCGTAACAACCGCGTCCGGCACGGCCGCAGCGCGCCGGCAGGGCAGGGCACCGGCAGCGCCGGGCACAGGCAGGGCAGGGTGCAGACAGTGCAGGGCGCAGGCAGGGCAGGGCGCAGGCAGGGCAGGGCGCAGGCAGGGCAGGGCACAGTGCAGGGTGCAGGCAGGGCAGGGCGCAGGCCGTGCTGGGAGCAGACAGTGCAGGGTGCAGGCAGGGCAGGGCGCAGGCAGGGCAGGGCACAGTACAGGGTGCAGGCAGGGCAGGGCGCAGGCCGTGCTGGGAGCAGGCAGGGCAGGGCGCAGTCAGGGCACAGTGCAGGGTGCAGGCAGGGCAGGGCGCAGGCAGGGCAGGGTGCAGGCAGGGCACAGTGCAGGGTGCAGGCAGGGCAGGGCACAGGCAGGGCAGGGTGCAGGCAGGGCACAGTACAGGGTGCAGGCAGGGCAGGGCGCAGGCAGGGCACAGTGCAGGGTGCAGGCAGTGCTGGGCGCAGGCAGGGCACAGTGCAGGGAGTAGGCCGTGCTGGGCGCAGGCAGCACCAAGCACACACCGTGCAGGCTGCAGCTGCTGTCGCACCTCGCACTCCCGGTGCACTCACAGCCGCTCGCCCACCGCCCCGCTGCTGGCAGCAGGTACGGAAGCGCCTCAAAGCCCATGAGCCGACAGCCCAATTGCTTTAAGGCCGGCGAGGTGTGCTCAGAGCAGGCCTGGGACAAGGGAACCCTGACATGACACACTTTTGCAAGAGAAGCACCATCCCCTGGCACCTCAAGGGATGTCTGGGGACCCGCTGGGCTGCCCCATTCCTCCTGGGCAGGGCCAGGTATGGCCTGTTACCCGGCCTCTCCCAGTCGGCCGAGCAGGCAAATCCTGCCTTCACACCAGTGGTGCAGCAGCTTTACGGAGCCCTGGCTGCAGTCCAGCCTCTTCATTAATTACATTCAGGTAAAGCATCTGCTTAAAAAAGTAGGTATTGTCTGTAGCCTGAGTTCTGTTGGGACACAGCTTACCTCAAATGCTGACAAGCAATGACAACCCCTATTATATACGCATTACGACACCAGTAGTAAAAGTGACCAGTAAATCAGCACATGCAAGACAGGACCACTGAGGTACAGAGTAACTGGCTAGGAGTTAGGCTGAAAAAAAACCCAACCCTAAGCCTGGCTCAGGCCTCAGGCCAATTTGTGTTCCAAACCTTTTATTATTTTTGCAAATATAAACACAATAATTGTATCAGCATGGAAAGGAAGCTCCATTTAGTTCCCCTCCACACGAGAAAGCTTCTTCCTTGGGCTGGAATTAATAAGTACATCATAAACCCTGCCTTCCCCTTTCCCCCTTTGCCCCCCAAATCCCTCAGCCTTCTGAGGCAGCACTGATCAAGCGGGGGTCTCAAAATGCTTTACAAAGGTGGGCAGGTGAATTATTGCCCCCTTTGCCTGCAGATGAAGCTACAGGTCTGGCAGAGAGCCCCTTTGGAAGTCAGGGGAAAGCAAGAGGTAGAGACATGAGACATTTCAAGATGGTGAAGGCTCTTGGTGCTCAGGGCTCACTGGTGAGGGGGAGGAGGAAGCAGCATGGCAAGAGAGAGGGGGAGGATGGAGGTAAGAGAGTAGGGTGCGATCAAGTGTTTATGAGTCGCCCCATGCCACCAGAGCTGGCTGCCTCAGGCCTGTGTGACATTCATCTTCCCGAGCCTCCCGCAGGGAAGCAGCATCTCCATTTTCCTGACAGGGTAACAGAGGGTGGCAAGTGATTGACCAGGGTCATGAAATCAGCCCATGGCTGGGCTGGAAATTGAACTCTGGCCACAAGAGCAAGGTAGATAAGGAAAAGAGGAAAGGCAAGGGGAAGACCATCCAAGAAGTTGTGGCTTTTAATGGTGAAAAAGCACTGACACCCTTGGGGCCACCTTTAAACAGCATGAGATTCTGCCTTTGGCCAAAAATACCAGTTGAAAATACTGGCATTCTTATTTCACTGCAAAGAGATTTGTGGACAGGACTTGGTCTCTAAACCACACCAAAAAACACACAGGAAAACCAAAATCAACTGTAAGTTTACCGGGCAAGAAAAGTATTGACCCAAATCACCACCACATGGCACATGGGATGTCATGTGTACAATGGTATCATCATGATTTCGTAAGTGTTTGGGCCCATTCAGCATAAATGCAGATGACCTTACACATTTTTAATGTGTGGCTGACTCCACTGGGGCAGGTTGGACAGAAGAAACAGCCATAGGGTAATAGGGAGTAGCACTGGGTGCAGTCCTCACCTCCTGAATCCTGAGCCCCACACACTTCTGCACGTGTGGCTGAGGGCAGAAAAGCCCTTCCCAGCCCGCTGTAGCAGAAACAACTGACACTTCTGCAGGTGCCGTGACTGCTCAACTATTCAGTCCGAAGGTTACTGCAGCCTGGACATGCATGGGTGCAGCACCGGCAGCACACAGCATGGTCCTTCGAGGAGCGAGCTGCCACCAGCCTCGGAAGAATGGATTGGGTTTAGAGTATAAAGCTAGGTAAAAGGATGAGAAAGGTGCGTTCCTCAGGGTCTGCCAGCAAGGTGGGGAGTCCTGCTGCAAATGGTACCGTAGCACAAAGTGAGAGGCTGTCCTGGTGGTGACAGAGACCGTTTCCCATTTTCTCAGCAGCCCAGGTTTTTTCTGGATTTAAATTGTTTGGGTGCTGTTAATGTGTCTCTCAGCAGAGCTGGGCTCTATCCCCAGAGACTTTGTCACAGAGACATTTGCAGCTCCAGCACAGCTAGAGAGCAGTTGCCTGTTGGGACAAGAGGCCAAGTGTCTGCCACTCCAGAGGAAGGCAAGGAACCAGGGCAGCCACCAGATGAGATGAGACGTCACTGGGGACACTGCAAAAGGCAGTGAAGAGTCTTTTTCTTACAAACTACAGTTTATTTTTCAAAGGTTTGGGCTACTCCAGCCGCTGCAGCTGGGAGGGCCCTTGCCCTTGATCAGACCCGTGACATGCAATTCTCCAGTTGGTTTGGTGGTACCTCACAAATCCTCTACAGCTCCCCCCTCCCCACACACACACCCCTCCCCTCCAGCTTACTGATTTGGAAAGGCTTCAGCAAGCTTACTTCATTTTTTAATTTTTTTTCCTGGAAAATAAAAAGCATCTGCCCACTCATCACAGATTGGATATTCTTGTAAGTCAGAGACCCTGCAAGCTGCTCATACAAACATTCGCAGTGACACTAAGATGAAAGGAGCCACATCTGGCTCACTCTGCAGCCTCTTGTTTAAACAGCAGCACACAAGTCATACACTTTAGTTACAAAATAGTAATGTGCTTGTAATTTGCAGGAGGTGAACCCAAGAAGCTATAATTAGAAAGAGAGATTCTGGAAATGCAATGAGGAAATATTAATACATTTCAAAAAGTAATCCAAAGCCTCCAGCTCCAGAGAGATGTGTTGTCTAAAGCATTGCGTTAGCCAGTTTTTCTCTCTTAATCCAATAGGACTGCATCTCTGGAGCAATTCTTTGTGAACAGTTAGCCTCCTTGACCATAAATCTTAGCCATTTGACACCCAAGTTATTAAATTATATTTGTGTTGCTATATCATAACATGATGCTTAGCCATGTATCATGCCCCCAAGGATAGCACAGAACTGGCAACTGGTAAAACAAAGCTCCTTCTTCCACACCCTCTTTAAAGCTGAGGGAATCAGTGTAACCTGCTGGCAGAGCTGGCCTGCATTTGGATTTGTGTTTGATTTCACTTAGAAGTAGACCACGTTACATATGCTTGTTGCCTAGGTCATTAAAATACAACTATTTTTACAAGGAAAGACAAATTGCCAGCACTAGCACACAGTCATTTCTTATTACAATTCTTAATTGGGATTTCAGAGGAGTCATAAATGTTGTGTCATGAGTAATAAAATGTTGGGGACTGAACAGAAGTGAGAAAAATAATCATGGCACTGAATTATTTAAGGTTTAAATTCCACTGCATAGTCCTGGGAGGGTCTTCAGAAGCAAGCTCTCTTCCAGTGTGGATGGAGGGATGTCTCATTCAAACACCATATGGATGCTGTCTGACAGCTCCTATCGGTTGATTGTATGCTAAGGACCAGCTGTGGCTGCCTAGCAGTTTCTGCTTGCTGAGTGACCCCTGGGGTGTAGCACACGTGGCAGCTGGAAATCAGAAAATTCACCTCAAGTAGGGCAGTGCTCTTTATGGCGAGTTACATGTTAGTGATTTGCCTTTTGATATCGGAGATGAATAAAACCATCACATCTTGCCTCAAATTGTACTGTGGCTTCTTCTTCTGGTTGCTCCCAGTTGCTCTCACACCTTGTGCTTCATTTGTGGCTGAGGATGTTTGGGATCCCCAGGAGCTGGCGGTCTTCATGGTTAGCAGTGACATTTCCAGATTCACTTTTGGCTGTGGTGCCAGTGTGTGTGTGGCCACAGATGTTTTACGACTGCTGCAGACACCTCCAAAGGACTCTTCACAAAAAAAAGCTCCTGCCAGGTGTCCTTCTGCCCCTGTAAGAGGGAATGTGGCAGTTCCTGACACCCAACAGGGGCCAGCTGCACCCAACAGTTCTTACATCACTTTCTCATTGCTCCAGCTTTTTGCATGCGAAGTCCTTGCAAAGTAGTTTCTCTAACAACTTCAAAATCTGTACTAATCTTGTAACAGAGCCTTCCCCATTACTATAATGTTTTTCTAGTTATCAATTCTTCTGTCTTCTATCAAAGCCTATTATGAGAAAATTAGAAATACATTATTACCAGAAAAGCCATTCTCTAAACTGCACAGACATTTATAACCTGACATAATCTCTTAAAATCTGAATTGTTTGCAATGAAACAGACTTTTTTTTTCTTCATGAAGATGTCAGGGAATTTCAATTTCAGCTAATTCTTGCAACCCTAATGAGTTTCCTTCTCTAAGGAACTGGCAATGGTCTTTATGCTATAATAGTTCCAGGAACAATTGGAAACTACTTGGATAATAACATAAGGTTTTTTAGATCAATATCACTTTTGTAATGTGAAACTTTTGCCAGATCTGAGTATCTAAGCTGTTCTCTTCTTTTATTTTTCTCTTCTTTTTATGAGGATTTCCCTGAAAAGTTCTTGTGCACTGAGAAAGCTTGATACAATTATGCACACCAAGAGGCAACAAGCAAGAAGTTAATGGACAAAGTCCATAATATGATACCTAGAAAATTCTAGTATTGTGGCATTGTAGGGATGATTTCCAAATAGGAGACTACTTCTTTTATGCATTTTGTACGCTTTACTTTGTATGCTGCAAGGACTGCACGCCCAGTGAGTCAGATGAGAAGTAAATATGTCTTTTGAACACACGAGCGACATCCCCTTCTGTTCACATTAATCAGTTTATATATTAAGAGTTGTTTTATGTGTGTAGATTGCAGCTTGCATTGACAAAATATGCTTTTTTTGCTGGCAAGTTAGGTGGACTGAACTGTACTACCCCCGGGAAGATAAACCTTAACTCAGGTGGCAAGTACATGCCTGACCCAAAAGTTGCACCAATCACTGGGAAGTTTCTAGACTTCAAGGGGCTTTGTGTTTGGTCAAGGAAGGAGGGTACACGATGGCTGTTACGAAGCTTACACTACCTGTCTCCAGATAACTATTTCTGAGTTCATTTCTTGTTTTCCACATCAGCTCTTATATTTTTTTCTTTCCTTTGCAGAAATGCCAAGCTCCTGTTCATTTCAGGATTTCCAGGGCTCTGGAGTCAGTTCCCTGGGTGATACTATAACATGCTCCTGGCATTTCAACCATATGCTATACTTCTCCGGAGTAAAACTACTCAAGGTGTACATCCATCTGAAAGCTTGAGGGTTTTCATTGAACTGCTGTGAAACTAGAGGATACCCTGGGTGGTTTTCAGACGTCTCTATTCTGTTAGATTTATCAGTCTGGCACTGGGCATTTTGGCCCTACCCCACCCCCACCCACCTCCCCCCTCTTTTTTTATTTTATTTCTTTTTGTAATGTCTTTGGGCAAGGTCTTTTTACTTGGTTCTAGAGTCAGTCAAGTGTGACTTTTTTAGCACTACAAAGTAGCTGTTGAGTGACTTCAAGATGAGTATCATTACTTGCCCCACCACTAAGATGTGCATTGAGATTAACAAATTCCTGCTGTGCCTACGGTCTGGGCTCTGCGATCACCTTGGGCCAGCACGTCGGTGCCTGTCACGGCTGTTGTTTTAATTCTGCTTCTTTCTGTGCTATTTTGCACCCACTTTTTTGTTGTTCTTCCTATTCATTCCATCTGCTCTTAACACTGCTGTAACGTTGCTGTTTCCTAACGTCACTTTTAAACGCGAGCCAAAAAATTGCAATTTCCAGCTCAGCACCTGCTCAAAACGTTAAGCTCCCCCCATCTAATTGCACTTTAAACCAAAAAACACTAGACAAAAGTAGCAAGCGTTCTCTGACTGCCTGAGGTTTCCAGATCAGGGTTCATTCCAGTGCAGTGGGGTCCAGGAGGGCTCATGTCTACGTCTACATGAAGGAGCTTTAGGGCTGTTGGGTTTGTCTCCGCACCAAGAGTGACAAACAGCGAAGGACTGTGGCTCCTGCTCTGCTCCAGTACAGCCTGTTCCTTGTCTGTGAGGCTGAGGGGGTGGAGAGGCCTGTCCACTTTACTGCACCATCTGCTAGGTTCAGCCAAATCGCTTAATCTTAACCAATTTCAAAGGGAATGAGGTCAAAACTTCAGAGGTGACCTTAACTCTTCATAAAATATTTGCTGTCTCAGATGTTATGAAGAAAAGGTTGTTTCAGAGGAGTGGGGATGACTTGCCAGGATTCCTCCTGACACTGAAATGCACTTCCTTCTCCCTCCGCAAATACCAGAAAGCTCATCACTCCTCTGCCCCTGGCAGCAGCAGCAGCACACCCTTGTGACCTCCCCTAGCTTCCTCAGCACCGCAGCTTCCATGACACCCCATGTGTCTGGGTTGCGTGCCCACCTTCTGACCCATATCTCACCTCCTGCGTCCCCAGGACGCATCTTTGTACACTGAGACAGCTTTACTTTCCCAGGCATTTTTCACTGCCATACATTCTAGAAGTAGCTGGGACTCCCTTTAGCCGTCCCACCTAGACCCCTCTGGTGTGGGACCCATTTGGGACCTATTTAGAGCTATCCCTCAGCCAGTCCTTCCCTGCTTAGCCTTCTCCAGACATATATTGAAAGTGCCATTAACTGGCCCGCAAACTAGCACAAGGTTTTCTCTAGATGGGACTCTTCCTTTTCTGTAGGTCAGATGTGCACTCTCACAAAAGATTGCTCTGTATTTACAGGTAAAGAAACACTGCTTTTTTACGCACAATACAGAGAGTCCTTGACTTTAACGTTTGCCCAGAGCTCTTCAGGTTTGTCATACAGTTAAAATGAGAATCCAGAGGACTTTGGAGGACCTTTTTCTTTCGTGTCTCTGGTCATGAGCAGAAAGCACGGACACATATACAGCAAGAGGACAATAGCCTTTGAGAACAGAGTATGTTGCTAGAAACGTCTTTCTTTTAAGTTTCCTCACCTGGATCCTGCCTTTCAGCGGTGGCTTCTCCCAGGTATGAATTTCCCCCAGCTGGAGGCTGGGAAAGCGCAATGTTTCTATCTGCTGCTGGCCCATGACAGGCAGGACTCAGCCAGCTGGGGTTTCATCTAGATGCCGAGCGAGGAGGCAGCAGGCCAGTAAGGGCTCTGAAGGGGAAGGAGCACCGGATCACACAGACCTCTGACCTCCCTTCAGAAAGAGATGTGAAATATTTTTATGTTCCTATTTCTTTTGGGGGGGAGGACAGTGCCTAAGAACCAGGTAGATCAGACACAAAAACCAGCATACAACTGTGCTCCACTTGTGTGAGAACAAGAGGACACCACGTGCTGTTTTAGCACTAGACCCTGGCCTGAAACACAGCTGAGGAGAACAAAGGATATCAGCAGAAAACCTGGGGACACAAACGGCTGGTTTTCATTACCCTCTTCGCTATTCTGCTTAGCACAGGCTGGTTCAAAACTAGGTGTTGACCTGCCAGGATTCTCTGCCCTTAAAACATTTTTTTAACTGTTTGCCCCTTCCATTTGCCAGGAATGATGGCAGGATATCAAATGCCTGAAAGTTTGTCATTTTTTTTTCCACGGTCTAACAAAAGGCACTGCCTTTTCCTCTGAGCCTTGCTTCACTCTGAAACTGAAGAAATGCTGCTTCCTAATGAATCAGTTCTTAATGTCCTTAAATCACTGTCTCACAGGGGTAAGAGGGCTTTAAAAACTCCATCAAAGAAACAGTCTTCTTTGATGAAGCCCTAGATATGCAAGCAGGGTTCTCTTCAGGAATTGTTAGTCCTTGGTGGCCTTTCTTGAGCTTGCTTAGGGTTTTTAACAGAGAATACGAATGCCATGTAGGCTGTATGAAAGGAGAATTGAGGATGACTTGGCATTTCTATTTAGACAAGTGTGTGGGTTTAGATACTTGGAGACAGATCAGTTGCCACCAGAGAGGGGATGTTAGGTCTGGAAAGAGTGGTGTCTTACAAAAGGGAACAAAGCTTGTTGCAAGTGAAGAGACATGGTGGAGTCTAACAAAAAGGTCAAAGTTTGCTACGTACTAGGCTTTGGCTGCTTTTTGGCCAGAGGCTGCTGCTTAACAAGATTTTTCCAGTTTACATGATTTTTACTTTCTACTGGGACATCTCAGCTCCCGCAGGAGTGGAGGAGTACAAAAGTCATTGGATTTGCATCAAGCCCTACAAGCCCAAGTCAGAAGAGAGTCCAGAGCGCTGCTGCCACCAAGATCCTCTGATGTTCAGTGCAACAACAGAAGAGACAGAGTACCATTCCCACAGGGGAGCTGGGCTCTTTGCCTGTGGCACACCCCATCTTTCCCAGACAAGCTCTCATGAATGCCATACAACATCAACATGAACACAAAGCCCATTGACTCCATCCCCTCTGGCACAGAGCCTTGTGCCAGGCCCCCCACAGTTGCTCTGATTGTGCAGAGTGAGTGAGATCACTGTGTTGAATTTTAAGGAATGGCCAGCAGATGGGAACAATCAGATAAAGCCAGTAACCATCACAGGGGAGGAAAAAAATCTAATTAAATTCTCCTGAGAAACATGGGAGCTAAGACAGACCTTTCTGGTGCTGTCCAGCCACTGCTTCAAATCTTCACCTGAAGGAACGAAGCAACCGCACAGCCCATCTGCACGAATGCGCTATCGCAGCAGTCATGTGAAGGCAGCTGGGAGAGGGACGTCCTTCTACCATTAGAAATACAAGAGTACCTGGAGGTGATCTGGCAAGCAGCTACCTCGGATGTCTCCTGGAAAGCCAGGGCGTATGCCTGAAAGGTCAGTGAAGTACAACAAGCCTGTAGAGCAGGGCTGCTGGTTTTGGTCAGGCTGACAAAGGAGAAGCAGGGAGTGGTCACAGAGAGCAAAGCTTTGTTGTGTTTTGGAGGACAGGAGCAAGGCCAGCATCCTGAAGGGGGTTTTAGCCTTGCCTCTCTTGCTTTGAGAAAGCATGGCATGGGAGCACCACAGTGCCAGGGGGAGGGGGAGGCAGTGAGGGTGGTAAGACCTCCTCATGGGCCCTGGGAAGTCTGTGTCCACTGTTTTTCTGAGGTTGTAAACAGACCTTGGTGTAAATGAAGATGTTGGTGCCAGTGCTGTAAGCTCTTTGAGACAGGGACCATCATTTTGTCTGGTGTTTATGCAGCCCCTATTACTGCAACCGCCTGGCCAGTAATTGGATCTCTTCTACACAACTGCACTAGTAAATGCTCTGGTTATTATTAGTAAGGTAACAATAAACACTAATAGCAACCATTTCAATTCCAGTCAAGATAAAAAAAGACAGTGGGACCCATGGTTCCTATTTGCTGCCGTGGAGTAATGTTCATTTCTAGCCACTATTTCTTTTCTCTTCTCAAATGCAACTTCATTTAAAAGAGGATGACTTTGATTACTCGAGGGCCTTTATTCTGTCTGTGCCTGACACCTGCAGAAGCCTCCTGTGCCGCTGTAGCGATGTTACTGTTGAAGTGACTTCGTGCTTTTGCAGGCTGCAGCTCCAGACCCGGGTTTCTCGCAGAGCACCCTGTCCCCATGAGCAGCTGCGCAGAGGGGCACTGCCACAGCTGCACACAGCAAACACAGCCAGTGCAGGGGGAAACTGTCCTCTTCTGCGCAGTGAGGGCAGCTCACCACTCCGAAAGACCTTAAAAACATGCCCTGACTCAGGACAAACAAAAAAAGGGTTGTTCTGGGGGCGTCTGAGGCATGAGCATCTCCTCCAAACTGAAGTGCTTAAATAGCAATGAGAGTCTTCAGTCCCAAATCCCAAAGCAATTTATGTCACCATTAGCTATACACAAGGCCTTTAAAAGGAGCAATGCAAAGGTTGGCTGCTGGTTCTCAGGCTGACGCAGAAGTTCATCCTCAGTAAATGGTGGCGTGCCCTACAGGAGAGGTTACCGTCATTATCATGACCATCACTTTTTAGCTGTGACAGAATGAGACAAATGACTTGAGTGATCTAACCCAACAGACTCATGGCATCCATAAGGGAATATAGCAGCAAGCAACACCTAAGGACCTAAAGACGCAACTTGCAAAAAACAAAAGAGCTGGAATTTGAAATGGTCTTTGCCTAACTAATATATTGCATCTGTGACACTTTGTTCTGGTACTAATTTCCTGGCAACACTCAACACACACAACTCCTGTTCCCTGGCAATAACTAACAATAATACCTGTGCCTTCGCAGATGGTTCGGTGGTGTATATATCTTCCTAGAAGCAAGTAATTTGTTTTTGCAATGGGATGTATTTGCCAGAGATTTTCAACTGTCAAAACAACCCCCTTCCTAGCTCATGATCTCACTGCTGTGTACCCATTAGGCTCCTGTCCAGCCCAGAAAGACCATGGTGACATTCATTCCTGAGTGCTGGCCTATGCTCTCATGATGAAGCACTAAGTTTAATTTGGCTTTCAGAGAGAAGCAGTCAGCTTGGAGGAGGTTAGCACCAGAAATGTTTATATCAGCTCTTTCTGTGAACTAATGCAAAAACAGGGCTGGCTGGGTCAGGATTTGGCAGCTGGGATGAAGATGAGGGTGCAGAACATAGGGTGCTTTTTTTTTTGTCCTTTTACATACATCTACGAAGTAAGTGAGGTGGTTACTCTGCTGGGGTTCTTCCTCTTGGGAGAGGGAGGTAAGGAAACTGTAGCTCGTCATCTGTTAGGTTTGTGAGAGTATGTACTCTCCGGCTTCAGCTTGTGCAGCAGGAGCAAAGTCTCTCGGGGTGACATTACAGCATGTGGAGATGTGGGACAGCATCGTCACCAGGCCAGTGCCTGGCATTCCGCAAACAAGCTGCACCCCCAGGGCTGTGTGTGCTGGCAGGGCAGAGGGGACTGGCAGCATAACCCATTTTTGAGAGGATTTTATACAAAACCCCACCAAAACAGACCTTGCCATTCTATTCCCACCATTGGCTTCATCTCCACTGGGGTTTTTTTTGATAAAAGGGTTGATCTGGAAAAACCACATCTCCGTTAAACCTGGAACAATTTTTCGTTTGGGTCGGTCTCCCAGTAGAAAAGTGGGGTTTGGGAAAGGCAAGGAAAAGAAAATGTTTTGAAATGGTCAAAGTACCCCACCTCTGTGATTTCTGAACAATGAATTAATTTTGTGTTTCAAAATAGTATTTCTTGTTTGGAAAATGTATGCATAGAAAAAGAGCTTTATCTTAAAAAATAACATCATTAAAATTAAGTACTTAGAAGTAACCAAACATGGGGTTTATTAACCCATCTTAATTAAAGAAGTATCTTTTTCTGTCCATTATCATGTTGCAGGATTTTTTTTTTCTGGTTTTGAGTTTTAGTGCTGATTTAGGAAGGGCAGGGGAAAATGTCAAAATCCCTGTGAATATTTTCACAAGGGCTGGGGAGAACATTTTCCCACACAGCTCTACGATCAAACCCTTCAGATGCCAACAGATTAGTGATTAGGCTTTCCTGCCCTTGTCTCGGAATGACCATGTTGCAGAGCACTTGGGGACAGAGCAAAAGGCACCTCTCACCATGCTGTTAATGATGTTTTTACACACACAGAGCAAGTACGTTCCCAAGATAGGTCTTAAGTGAAAGACTCCAAAATAAAGAAAAAAAGTGGCATTAGTAACCTCTGGTTTTCAACCTCTGTGATTTATGTCTTCAGATATCATGAAACTGGCTTTAAAATTGCATGAATAAAAAAATGGATTACTTTAAAAAAAAAAAAATATTTAACTTGCTTTCTTACTTATTTTCCCAATTACATGGTAATTTTCAAGCTTTTCAAGTAGGCCAGCCAGCACCAGCCATTTGGCCCTTTGCGTGTGAAAGCTGAGTGTCTCATGGAGGGTAGTGCCAAGAGCTCAAGGAGTCGGAGTAGACAGGGCTGCAAAGGTGTGCCTGCAGGAGGGGCTGCGGGGGGGCTCCGTACCCACTACTCTTCACCATTTAGACACTGAACAGCTCTCTGAAGTCTAGCGCCCATAAACAGGCAGTCTTCTCAAAGGTGGTACCTTTGGGTGGCTCTCAGAAGTACCCACACCTGAAGACAGAAGAGCAAGAATACCTGCAGCAAAGGATGCTGCTTGCAAGGGCAGTGTTCCCAGCTTTTGCCTACATCCCTTCTCACCCATTTTTTAAAAGTATGACAAAGAATCTTTGACCATAATAGGTCTGATGTTAGTGAAAAATAGGTGACAACAATGAATTCCAAGCCAGGTGTTTGTTCTGGGTTTTATCATGAGAGAGTGGAAGAAAGACTCACTCAGCTCTAATCAAACAATAAAAAAAAAGGAGAAAAAAAAAAAAGAGGAAAGAGACAAGCCTGGGACTCTGCACCTCTGTCTTGTCTCAGCCATTTCATCTTCAGTCATAAGAGACCAGAGCTGCAGGGACCCTTATGGGAACCTTGGTGATTTTAGTGGTGTTCCCTGTATAAACACTAGATCAGAGCATGATCCTTCCCTGCAGTAAAGCTGGCTTATAGCAGTAACGAGTGAATCTCACAGGCATTTTGACCATTTTGACCAGCACTCCACTCCTATTTCTGTTCACAAAACACTAGCCTGTGACCTTCTTCAAGGCTGTCTCAGGGCCGGGTGGTCTAAAGGATCAGATCTTCCTTCCCTTTCTGTTACAGACCAGAAGATATTCTAACAGCCTCCCATGTGCTAGGATGAAGGGCAGCTGACACAGAAAGTATGGAACCACGGGAAGAAGTGAAGCCATCGCTTTTGCAAATCAACACACTGTTTTGCAGTTTGCTGAGGCTTGCTATCATTGTTTCTGTGACAGCGTCCTTTGTCTTTTCAGCCTTCATGGAGAGAAAAAGAAAAGAACAAAAAATGTGGTAGTTGCTGTTTAGAAAAAAGCTACAATTTACTGTAATGGAGCATGGTCACTCAGCTTCATTTTTAATTAAGTTCCAGATCCAGGAAATCCATTCATCACAATTCTGGAATGCTGGAAAACTCACTGAGGAACTACAAAGGGCAGGTAAAGCAAAAGCATTTAAAATAGTTGCAGATGACCTGATAAGAGGCTCAAAGAAACAGTTAAATTTGTGTGCAGATAACTCAACCACAGTATCTGGAATGTATAAACATAGCACTTTTTTTTTCTTCTTTTTTTTTTCCTGTCCTTAAAATTTGATCCAAGTCTGGGAGTTAAAAAGTCCCATTTTGTGTAATCAGGTTCTGGTTGAACATGATTGCTGAATTATTTTAAATTGAAGACACATGTCTGGTTGTTGAGTTCTGTATATTATTCCAGGATGGTGTCCATTAGGTCTTATCCACAGGGGCTATCTTCATTCCTTATGCATCAGGATTAGCAAACGGTGAATCATGAATATGGAGACAGTGAAAAGAATGTGGTACTAGTTAAAGGGTGATTTTGGAAATTATCTTGCATGCATTATTCAAAACTTTTCAGTCTCTCTTGCATAGAGTCCCTACGGCTGTTTAAAAGTGTTATTTTAAAAAACGCTTGTACAAGGCATTTGCATTCTTTCATTTTGAGTCTTGAATTTAGCAATGAACCAACGTTTGCCTTAACCCCTTGTCAGTCCTAAAGCATTCTCAAGAGTATGAGATGCTCATCTGACAGTTGCATTGCCATATGCTGTCCTTCTATAATAGATCTGCCCCTGACCTCTGTGTTTTCATATTGCTTCTTTTACTGGCAGATGAACCATTACATAAATTGAAACATATTTTCATGGATATTCCCAGTGGTAAGAGAGTATTGCCTCATTAGCTCCATGGGGAAAACAGTGTAAACCCAAAGCTGAGTAACTCACCTATCCATATGGTAGGTGAGAAGAAACAGCCTTGTAGCGTACGCCATAGGCAGTGATGCCTCTTGTATTAGTGGAAGATCCAAGTTCTGAGGTTGTGTTTTTCTCTCCTGTGCTGTCCAAATGTTTCTGTAGCTTCCTGGCAGCTTCTAAGGGACTGGACTGGGTGCACTTAAGGTCCCTTGCAGCCATCTACCACAGATCAATCACTGCAGGATGCTCTACCCACATCTTTTTTTCTACTGCGTTTCCCCACACAGAACTCCTGCAGGGAGGATCTCTCACAGTTTTCTGTCCACCAGAACTTTTTAATTAAAATGGCTCTTTTCTTTTCTTTTTTTTTTTTTAAATCAAAACAAAATCGTCAAAAAGAAAACTGTCCCTGTCATTCACATATTTCAGTTTTCCCATGTTCATAACAACTGTAATGGGAATCTTATCCATCCCTTAATCAAAACTATTTGAGAAATCACATCACCCAACTTCTTCACAAGGGAAAACACTTTTGTCAGTATGTGGAAGACTTGATGACAGAGTCAACAGTGATTCTGATATAACATTTCACAAAAATTGAAAGGCGTCCCAAAAGCTTGCAGAGGTGAAGTGGCCACAAAACTGAATACCTAGACTCTGCAAAATGTGTTGCTCAGTTTTCAGTCCAGGAACAAACAGAGTTCATTGTGCAGATGGACTTTCTGATTCCATCGTGATGGTATCTCCATACACCACCTCCCTCCCTCCTTCCCTCGCTGCTTAGGCAGGGCAAATCTGCTGGGTTTTAAATCTTTTTCCAGCCAGGAGAAGTTCTGAAAGGAGGAAAACAGCTGGGAAACACATCCATGCCTCCTGCAAAGGTATGCGCCTTAAATATTACTGCGAGGCAGTGATATTTAAGGTGCACTGCAGCATCATTTTCCAAAAATCTCTCACTCTTTTAAATAACACACAACCTATTGTTCTGAGCTGAGCAAAGGTGGAGCTGGCAGCTGACGTGTCTGAGGTCATTCGATAAATGGGTGTAATGAAGTAGTCATGGCTAATATGTGTTATAAGCTTAATATGAACCTGAAAATCCCACAGAGGAGACATAATATCTTTTAAAAATGATACTGCAGTAATGATTCTAAATCCTACAGCTTACAATAGCGTTTAACGGGTCTGAGCTACTATCATGATATTATTTTAGGGATTTTCATTAAGTAGATACTTACATTAAAATTACATTAAAGTAGATAGTTGCCAGACTTTGCTGATTCCTTACTAAGAAACACACAGCAGACACTTGTGAAACCACTTCCCTCTGCCACATACAAATGGGTCATTTACAATATGGCTGGAGATGACAGCTTTAATTAGATTTCTTTCTAGGAGCTCATTCTGGCAGCTAACCTTGGGCTGGAAAGAATGTGGCACTCACTTGCATACTGCTTAGGACAAGGATGCAGGAACAGCCTTTTTTTTTCTGCTGTAGATATAACAGCAGGTAAATTTCATCTTGTCTCTGCAAGTTAGGAAGATGGGGCCCAGAGGTACAAAGTGCCTTGGACAACACTAGCAGCCTTATACAGGTAGAAACAGGGTAAAAGCAGAGTCACAGGCCATGACCCAGTCTGCCCTGGTCGGCTGTCTCTTCAGCTCTTGTCTTCCCCTATTGCATTGCTTTGGCATGCTGCTGAGCACCCAGCACTACTAGATGTGCTTCGCAGCAAGATCTGGGAAAGCAGCTTTCCCTGGACCTCTACCACAAGACTTCGATGCATAATTTCTCTCCGTTGTGCTACCCCAGTGAATCTCTGCATTACTGTCACTCTCTAAAGCTGACTCTGCCCGTTGGTAAGCTGGGTGAGCCCCCAAGCTCTCCTCCCTGCCAGCCTGCTCTCTTGCCAGGACACCTCCCAAAAGACCCGCGTTGCCTCCTGCACCAGCCTTAATCCTTGAAGTCACAGGGCCATCCTATACTAAAAAAAACCAAACCAAGAAACAATTATCTCATTATCAAGTATTGCTTAAACAAGAGCTTATTCCAATAGGTAAACAGGAAGGGGGGAAACTACAATTTATTACGTTAGGTTCCTGCGTTAATAGTGTTTCATATTGATTGTTATAGACGAGTATTTACACAGGGTCCAAATGAACAGATTGACTCAAGATGAATTAGTTTAGGGGCCCAGATCTGTCAAGTTCAATGCCTAAAATTTAAACATGAGACAAACAAATGAAGAGGAACATGAATAAACAGGGCACATATCCCAGTTTCATCAACAGGACCATACAGAAAGTCTCTTCATGAAGGCTTGGAACGGAACAAAGGAGTCTTGTCTCGCTATGGGATGAGGCTATTGGAAGGGCAAGTGGTGGCACTTCCACGGTCCAGCCAGGGTGTGACCCTTCCTGCCCAAACACAATCCATCCCCTGTGCTCCTTGCGTATGGGTGGACAAGAGAAGGAGTTTCATGTATATTTATATTTTCTTACAGATATATATATATTTATATGAATGCGTGTGTGCGCATGCGTGTGTGTATGTGTATATCCACATATACAAATATACAGTACAACTATAGGATTTAGCTAAGCTGGATTCTGCAGCTGCTTTGTTTGGAAAACTGTCGCCGCAGATCCATCTGCACTGACATGTTTAGAGTGAAATATTATTCTGCACCATAAAAACACTGAAAATTGCCTCTTTGAAGCGAATTTACCCTTTGCCAGGCTGTATGGCATGCAACATTGTAGAATGGAATTATACCTCTTTCATTAAAAACACGCAAAACTCATAAGCCCTAACAATTGGATGGGAACTGTTTATTCACATGATTTTTAGCATCGCTCTTGCCAAGGAAGTAAAAAATCTGATCAACACCAAGCACATGCCTTTGCCATCTTAATGTTTTCTGTCTTGTATTTATGCTTCCTATACATATTCTATGGATGTTTTCTTTTTTGCTCTTACAAGTTTTCATCTCAGCTAATTCCTGCCTTGCGAACAAGTGACATCATTTCATCATACTACCAGCACATATATTTTTTCATCTGGGAGTGACATCCAAATCTCTTTAAAAGGAGCAGGAGCTGGATGATGCTGGCTGCATTCAGACCACCCTCTTGCATTGCTGCTAAGGTGCAGCTCCTTCCCTCTCTTGATTTTTTTTGGCCTGGCAGTCGTGGCCAGGGAGCTCACCTTAGGTGCCACAGCAAGAATCTGAGGTTGAGCAACTGGAGCCAACAGTCTCAGTGCAGCCCTATGATGCTTCTTTTTCCTTGAAAACTTCCTTAGCCAAGATTGTCCTCACTTCTCCTGTCTTCCCAACTGTCACCTGGTCACAAACAACACCACAAAAAAGCAGGATTTCAGAAAATCTCTCCCTGCTCAAACTCAGGCACATGCACTCCTTGTATTTGTCTGTGATGTTTCTTATTCCTGAGTAAGCCAGTGTATCCCTGATGCTGCTCATCAGACGGGCAGGCAGAAGAGGACTTTTCAGGACAGATAGACTGTTGTTCTCACTATAACACCCCCTACAGTGAGACGGGGACAGTTCTGGCCCCTCAGGACACCTAAACCCCATGAGGACTTGCAGGCAATGTCTGGTTGACAGTGCTGGTCACAAAACACCGCTGCCTGTATTATTGAATTGTTAGTGCAATTCCCATTCAAGTATCACTTTCACATACAATTCCTGGGCACGGTCCTGGGACCATTCTGAAAAAGCAGATTAAATGTAGCCACCTTTTTTTGAGCACAAAATAGATCCACTTTCCTTCCCAGCTCTCGGTGTCGTTGAGCGCTGCTAAGCACATCAAATCTGCCAGGATGCACTAAGCTCTGCAGTGCCATGGCCTTCATTTCCTCTGGGCCTTAACATATCCCCTCACCAACAGTCAGAAAAGGTGGAAAAACAATTTCAAGAAATCATCAACTTAGTGATAGCTTTAGTAAGTGCAGTACCAGCTGGGTTTGGGACATTTTACATATCCCTGTATGGCTTGAGCTGAAAACGTACAACTGTGCCTTAGATGTGAGCTCGCTGTGATAACACACAGCATAGGTGATAGCACACGTATCTGTGTGGAAGGTAGGAATAAGTACTGCTTACAGAAAAAAAGGATTTCTAGGATTCATATATACATATTTATACTTATGCTGTTCAGGAAGACAATGAAGTTGCTAATTATCTCAATAATACACTTAGCTTCTGAAACATTGTCATCTGTGGAGATGTTCTCTTGTTTTATAGACTATGTAAACCACGAGTTCCTGCTCCTACTGTTTGTTGTTCCTGCTCTTTTGGTGGGAAACAAGGGCAGGTTTCCATACCCACTCAGGTCAGGCAGAATGACAGGAGGACAGGAAACACAGAGAGATGAATTAGAGAGGAATTCAGTAAACAAACCAGGATCTATGATACTTGCAGAAAATTTTTAAAATTCCTGCATTGTTCCATTTTTGTCGGTCAATTACGTCACAGACTTCCTAAGTTAAGAAGGTTCATGTCTACCAGCAGCTCATTACCATCTCTGTAAGCAACTCTCATACGCTAGGTAGCAGAGCAGTGTGAAAAGTCACATCCCAAGGTTATTCTGTTCAGCAGAAATCCTTCTCATCATCTGGCTGTGTTTCACTGAGCTCTACAGAATAAGGGCAGTGAGAATAAAATGTAGCAGAGCCATACAGCAGCTCTCGCCCTGTGAAGCCCCCGGAGAATTAGTGCAGTAGGACAGTGCAGAAGTGGTTTGGAGCTTTTCTCTTTCAAGCAGCAAAGGTCTTAGCTGAAGTGCATTGAAATCAAAAACCCAACAGCAATGTCCTGCTTGTGCTCCTGCAGATGACTGCAGGTTGCACATCTTGCCTGTGGGTCTCCTCCCTTAAGTATAGGAAATTTTTCTAGTCCCCCATTTTGGGAACTCCATATGCTGCTAACAATAAGAACTAGCTGTGGAGAATGAACGTGCGTGTTTTGTCTGAAGTCTAAAATCATTTAATGAGCACTGGAGAATCCTGCAGTAATCTAAACAGGATCTGACTTTGTGCATGCTGAAGACCCTGTAGGAAATCCGAGAATACATTGTCCATCTTCCCTCACATCCCATAAACACAAGTCCAAATTAGTAAGGTCAGGCCCATAAAGAAACATTTTGACTGTGCAGATAGATACAAGAGGAAAACTCCTTACTGCTAGCTGACTTAACTATGCTGAGAAAAAAAAAAAAAAAAAAAAAAAAAAAAAAAAAAAAAAAAAAACCCAGAGGGGAAAAAATCCCATCAAACATTTGATAAACAATGAAACCAGCAAAAGGATGCCTTTTGCCAGTATAAATTAAGTCATCCCAAGAGGTGGTCTAAATATGCAAGCAAAAAAATCCTTTTGCCAGTATAAGCTGCATCTCTACAGGGGGGCTTTGCTGCTTGTGCTGGCAAAGCTTTTACAGTGAAAACCAGGGTCGCTGATACTGCCTTGTAAGCACAACTGATAAAAAATAACATGCAATTATCATTCCTTTCGTCTGTCTGCAGTGGTCATTTCCACCCGTCAGCTGGACAGTGGCAAGCAGCCTATACACAGGTCAGGATTCGGGTGGCAATGGGGTGCGGTGGCTGATGGGCAGAGCATGGTAAAAGAGCGTGAAAATCCCAAATGGAGAATGCAATGATAAACCAGTGGTCATGCTGAGCAGTCAGCCAGGTGGTGTTTAACAGGATATGCGTAGTTGAGCTCATTCATAAAAACACTTCAGCTGTAAATGTGTCAGTGTAGCTAAAGTAATGCCGTCCATGGGTGATATGGTTACTCCTTCCTGAAAACACTGCAAATGTTCTCATCTGAGGGGCAGAATTTCTTTGACTGACCTGAATAAATTGATGTAAAAACCCTGTTTGATCAACCATAAAGCTGTTACATTCAAGTTACCAGGCTGCTGGGTTGGAAAGTCTAATCCTCCATTGCTTTTCCCTTGTATAGCCATACCCCTAGCAATACATGAAGCCATGTACCTGGCTAAGGATGTCAGGGGCTGTTCTTGGTCCAGCACAACTGGCCTGCAGAGGTGACCGTGCACATCTAAAGCCAGGTCGGATTTTGTAAAGCAGAATCCTCACATCTCTGCATAACCTAGACAAGCTTAAAAAGGAAAAAAAATATATTGCTCTTTTAAGAAAACACCCCTATTTTCCCTGCGCAAGATGAGACCTGTCCTATAGACCTGATCCTCTAACTTTTGGGGAGAATCTTGCTTAGACTCTGCAAAAAGAACCAGCTGAATATACAGACAAAGTGCAGATTTGAGCCCAGGTCTAGACCAGCATATACCAGTGACTTCACATGATGTCATTGCAAGGAGGTGTTGTGAAAGTCATGGCATTAACAGAGTCTAGGTAGCTTAATATTTGAAGATACGGTTCCTCTGGCGCTGGGCTGGACAGGAGTCAGGACAGCACATTCTGCTTACCAGGGGCATCGCCACAGGGCAATGCACATGAGCAAATGTTCAGCAGGCTGCCTCCCCCTAGGGAAAAATATCCGTTGAAGCAAAGACAAGTACTTTCTCTTGAACATTCAAAAAAAGTAGTAACAAACTAAAAGGCATTCCCGCTCCCACTGAACTTGGCTAGGTTGGGTGGGTGAGTTGAGCCAGGACAGAATCCAGCCGAGTGACACCGAGGAAGAGGAGAACATGATGAGAGCACAGAAACAAAGCTGCAGGCTCCTCATATACCAGCTGAGGAAAAGGTGGTGGCAGTATCAGGCACGTTTCTTTGTCGGCATAACAAAGAGAGGTGAGCCGTGTCTGCATCAGGTGATAATATTCAGTTGCAACCAATATATTTACCATATTTCAGTTTCCATGCAGGAAATGATTAATTGTGATGATGCCTAGCAATTATATAGCATGTTGCCTCTTCAGAGCCTTACTCATACGATAAGCAGGTGTGAGCAATTTGCCATTGTAGTGGGTGTCTGTAGCTAGAGCCATTCTTCTTTACTGTTAGAGCTGAAATGGGTTGCCTGCATACATTAAACGGCGCAGTACTAATCACATCTCCCTTTTTTACTCAGGTTTGGTTGATGACCCATAAGAACCATCTGTACATTTGAGATTTAGAGTGTGAAAGCCAGGGATTGTGGGTGATGCGTTAGCGTTTTTGGATGTCCTCCATATTTTGTGTAGACAAGGGGGTCCCCATGGCTGCTCTGTAAATGCCAGCGCCACTGCTCTACATCTTGTACCCTTGGGCTCTACTTCATACTCCCCAGAGCATACCTGGGAAGCTCCACAGTGCACACCTGCGAGGCTGGTTGGGCTGCCTCTTTGGAGAAACCAAGGAGAGCACAACCCATCATAACCTAAATAAGTGGGCACCACAGTCTTGTCTCAGCTTTTGCTCTGCCCCCACCCCAGACGCCTGTGTGCCCCTGCAAAGGAACAGCTGTTCCTTGCCACAGCACCTTGTGCCCAGGAGCGTTATGGTGATGGAGCAGGGGGGTCCCGCTGGGGCCCTCCAGCAGAGCAGCCCACAAAAGCGGCAGAAGGAGCACACCAACAGCCTTGTGCCACTGCCTTGTCAAAGGAGAGCACTTCTGGGAACACTGACCCACAGCTGAAAAAATCCTCAAGGGGATGATATTAGACTACTTTTATTTTATAAAATAAACAGAACAACAATAGATTCATGCAGAAGCTGATGTTTGGAAAAATGAGTCTCAAATGCAGATGCAATTTTTGCCTCATCTCTGCCTGCCTGCACCTCTGCTTACTGGCTTGCAGTATGGAAGAAATGGTTTCTGAGATACAGCTTCAAATTTCATCTTCATGGTAGCAAATATTTGCCCCCAGAGATTGGAAGATCAATCCACCGATACATGGAAAATACCAACCCTTCCTCTAAAAACACTCATGGCACAAAAAAATTAAACCTAGAAGGGAAAGAAAGATCGAGCAGATCCCTATTCCTTCTAAATTTAAAATGTAGGGAATAGTGTCTTAAACTTGGGCCATATACGTCAGAGCTAAGGGAAGGTGGTTTAGATGTCTCTAGCTTACTGTCCATTAGCTGCAGGCTGTGGCCTTGAAGAATTAGGAGCAACAGAAGCAGAACATACATATGAAAGATATTTCAGTCCCATGTAATTAAAAGCCCTATTACCATGTAATCTCCCTTCCAAGGAAATATACAGTAGCTCCTGTATATTTATATATATATATATATATATATAGGCCACATCAGGGTGTCTAAACAGTCTAATGCAATGAGGCGTCCCCGGGTTTTGAACGACCCCCTGTGTTTCTCCCCTTCACTGAGTGCCATCTCTGTGTGGCTCCACTCGCCCGAATGCCTGCGATCAGAAAAAAAAATGCGTGAGAAAACTGCCACTGTCTTATATATGTTGGTGTATATAACACCACCGTGCCCATGTTATACACCTGCATTTACCATTAGTTGCTCTTTTAATAATAAATTATTGAAGACATATATCCTTTAATGTTTACCTAAAGAGGGAACAGCTAAGAAAAGCTGCATACACGGAATCCAAGAAGGGGATATTTCTTTCCTACTATAAACAGAACTGATTATAAAACCAGAATGCAAACTGAGCTACTTGCCCTTCAGTTTTGTATGAGGTTACATTTCTTTGCAAGACTCTAATTTCTTCAGTTTTTTAACTGCATTCCAACCCAGGGAGATATAAACCAAAGCAAACAAAGTACCCCCCAAAGGAGTCTCTCCCCCTTAAGCGGGACTTCTATTTTTAATTCTCTACAGCTTTTAAAACATTTGAATGGGAAGCCTCCATCAGTCTTTGGTGGAAAAAAATTCCTGCTGGTCTCTCAGGGCATCCACTCCAGATAATCTCAACTGGCAGCTCGATATAAGACCGATATCTCTTCTCAGAGGGGTTCCTTGCGGTTGTTTTTCGGCACATTCTGCCTTTGCGAAGAGATCCTTTAAACGTTCATATTTTCCTCCTTCAGAGATGAATTAGGAAAAAGAAAAGAAGGGTAAAAAAAGGAAAAAAAAGTGTTGACCTTCTTGCTTGTTGGCAGTGAATCTTTCACACTTTGCTGGTGCCTTTCTCCAAAGTCGGCTCTCAGCGAGACACTGCACTGGCTTTGCTCTGGCCGACAGCAGGAACGCAAGCAAGCAGTCGTTCCCGTCATGTCTCCTGGAACCCTTGCTCGCTGTGTCCCAAAAAACCTGGACCCTTCTCCATGCTGACGCTGGTGGGACTGAGCAGGAAGCAGGAGAGCTCTTACAGCCATCACAAACATGAAACAGAAGAAAACTGCAAAAATTTGAAAAAGGATTTTGTATTTCCAACAGCAGAGGAACAGAGTGGGAAAAATATTAAAACGTGTGCATTGTGCCTGAAGTATTTACAGTAAGGCTCCTTTAAAAAGCTTAAACCTAAGCGATTTATCTGTCCTTCCAAGAATTTCAAAGCAAGAATTACCTCCCCATGCTCCCCAAGGAAGGAACCAATTGCTTATCAAGAATGAAAACGTGACTGAAATGTGATAGCAGAAAACCAAAGAAATCTCTAATAAATTACAAATTCTTTCTTGAACCTACAGAGTGCAGTCCACTTGGAGTCTGGTTTAATCTGTTGCCATAAATAAATCTATTGAGGGAATGTTCCATAAGCTTTATCAGACAGCAAAATTCTGCAAGTCACATCACTGCACGCCGTGTGATGCCTCTGGCAGATTCAACCTGGTTAATATTTATGCTGCAATCACCAGTGACTCCTTGAAACCTTAAAGGCAATATCTCCACAAAAAAAGCCCCAGAGCTCCTGCAGATGGGCTATCATCATAAATTCACCCCAAAGTGGAAACTCAAATAACAGATGTGTGTTTATAAACACAGAAAATAAAGTCAATTACTAGATATTCTTTCCAAATGCTTAGACCTGCAAGGTATCCTCGCACACAAAAGTCCATATTCGCACTTCCCCGCACCAAGAGCTTTCCTGCTTACCTGGGAATTGGGATTGCAATTGCTATTATCAAGGGGCAAATTCTTGACTGGATCTTGCCCTGTGGAATGATGTCGGAGTGATTAACACCACCGTTTGCCTCCCTCTAGCAACAGTTGTTTCCCCTTCCCAGACAAAGAGAGCACGGAGGCATGTGGGAAGGTTGTGTAGGATGTGGCAGCTGTTAACAAAAACTTAACTTTTTAGAGGCCACCTATCTACCTGGAAATGTGCCAAAAGGCAGATCAGGGGTTAAGAGATTCCTCCCACCTTATCTCTTGCACACTCTTATCTGCCCAACAGCCCGTAATAAATCAGAGAAATACTTCTTCCATCTGGCTCACTCTAAATTCCTCACTTCCACATGATTTGGGAACATTTTCCTGACCTTTTCTGAATTCTCTGATATTGCACAGAGCAAGAGGTTGGAAGAAGTGCACCAGGGAGATTAGGCAAGTATAAAATATGCCTGCAACGGAGTGAAGTTGTCAGCAGTGCATCACTCCTGGGACGTTCTCCTGGTCTTTGCTATCTGCTGTTTCTTCTGCCTTTGGAAGGATGTGTCCAAGGCAGCAGTCCATGAGGAAGGCCTGGTGTGGATCCATCACAGAAGGGTTGGCATGTGAAAATGTAAGGCTAAACACTAGAGAGCCCAGAAACTGCCTCGTGCACTCCCAGGGCCCTTCTGACGTCTGTATATGATTACGAAGAAGTGTGGAAGAGCGATGGAACAGGCAGCTGGCACATCGGTCATCTTCAGTAGCAAATGTCCCACATATTTGTCCTTTTCATTACAACTGGCCCTTGATGTTGAGGTGAGAGGTTGTAGGAAAAAAAGGCAAAACTATTGCTCCCGTTTTCCAGTGTTTTAATTACATTACAGCATCTTTCAGCTTTCTACTCCATCTTTCCCTCCCACCCTCCTCACCAAGTCCATCCCCTGAGGCTGAGCCGCCACCCCCCTTCAGGCCACTACTCGGCATCCTGATCTCGGTCCCCTTCTTCTCTCAGGAATCTTACAAGGGCCATATGAATTGTCTGTGGCAGTAGCAAGGGATTAGAGACATCTAACCAAAGAATCCCTCCAGGCTATGTATTTTCATAAAGGTTCAGCTTCTCCACCACAATCAGGAAAGGCTCAGGGTTAACCACCTCCTTTTAGGTCCCATCTCCACCCACCAAGCTGTCCTGCACCTCTCCTCAGTACACCTCAAGGTGCAGTTGCTCAAAAGGCATCCGTCACACAGAGCAATCATTTTGTTTTGTCCCAGGATTGCCCAAAATGGCAAGTTAGAGACTGAGAGAGACCTGGGCAGGTTTTCGGTGTTTAACGTAAGCCTCTTCTGCGTAGTGGGGCTGTGTTATCCAGCAGTGCAAACCCAGTCTAGGAGATGGGGTTCTCTGACGGTGCTTACCTAAATGCAGTCCTACTGCTGCTTCTTGCTTATATCATTGCCCGCACAAGACTCTTCCTACTTAATATGCATAACTTGAAAAATACAGGGTTTGGTTTTTTTCTTTCTTCTGCCCCAAATATTTATTTTCATGGGAAAAGTAGAATATGCACATATACTAACTCTCATGCTGTAATAACAACATTTTTGCCTACCCAAATGGTGATACAATCCCAAGTGTTTGGGTTCGCGTACACACAATGAATGCACATGTGTTTGCCTTTGTGGTATAATAATAGCTAAGTACAATACTGGCATATGCATTAATAAAAATAGTGAGACAAATTATTTGGTGGTATAACTGTGTTGGCTTCACTCAAGTTACCCCTGCACTGAATCTAGCCCCATATTTCTGTTTCATATATATTTTAAAAATAAAAAAAAACCCCACCACTTTATGGTTTTCAAGGCAGATGTCTTTCACCTCAATAAATATGACATGAGAGAGTATAACCTAGAAGGAAGAGATATCTACCACTAGCTAATTTTTTTTTTTTTGGGGGGGAGAGGAGGAAAAGAAAACCAACCCTATACCTACATATGGTATTTAATATATACCTCTAATGGAATGAGCTTCATAATTTATTCTGGGGTTTACCTTTTCATGAACTCTATCTTGTTCCTGCTCATGAAAGATTTTCTGGTGCTTCAGATATATTAAAAGCACATCATCTCTGTCTCCCTCCTCTTGTTTCTGTGTATTCACATATTGATATATTTTGCTGGTGCACATGGCATAGTAATAGCAGTAATACTCTTTGCTTCTGCTCTGCTTTTTGTCTCAGGATCTCATGCCAAGAGTTATAAAGCGAAGAGCCTGAAGTTAGAGTTTTATATTCACACTGAGGCCCCTAAATTACAGCCCGAATTTTCGAGGTGCGGACTTCAAACAGAACTGGTGGTTTGCAATACCGCTTCTTAGGGCACTTAGGGCCAGGGTAGAGGTTTAGTGCGCTCGCGTATAATGGTGATCTGTGAAGGCCTCGTGGCTGTGCCTCCTTCTGCATCGCCATGCCAGTCCACCTTTGGAAGTGCAAGTTTGGGCCAGCTGGAAGCAGACCACATCACCAGAGGGATGGCAGACGGCGCTCCTGGAAGCCACCGCAGGGAATGGGGAGCAGGCAGCAAAGCCGAACTCCCAATTCTGTTACACACCCTTCTTCGAGCACTGTGGAAACATCACACATCAGAGCTGGGATTTCCAGGCATTTCCAAATACTTGTCTCATGTTTAGGCACATTTTTACTAGCCAAACCTTTTGTGCAGAGCACCTTATGCCAACAAAAGACCTCTTTTGCTGGCCTGCTTGAACCATGTTACTCTCACCCCTGCTATGAAATACAGCCTTTTTGATCACAAAAATCCTACAGCTCTCCTTAGCATCCCATCGACAGTCAGAGTGAGCAAAGACTTCCCGCAGCAGCACCGTTCACTGCCCTGCTGGCACCCCTGCAGAGGGGTGGTGGGACCAGCGTGGGAAGAAGGGCCACGCTGCTCACGCCGGGACAGGACGGGTGTCTGCAACCTGCCAGGGTTTATTTTTGTTTTCTTAACTGAAACAGCACTGTTGGTATAAAACATGTGCTAAACCAGGCCCAAATCTTCTAAGAAAATCCCAGCTCACATAGCCCTTATTTTATTCAGCCTTCCATCTCATGTTACAGTTAATGGGAATAGCATGTGATTCTCAAAAGACAAACTTTTGCCCGACTTCTTTTGTGCATACATTTCCCCCAAATTTCTACATTTGTATTACATTCTTTTGTTTTATTATTTTTAAATTATTTCTATCGTTTAATGGCAATTTGTCCTGTTTACCCAACAACCTCAGCAAAGGAAAACGGAGAATGCATAGCCAAAAGAGTACCATGGTTGCTTATCTCATTGCACAAATATTGTTTTTTTAGGAAAGTGTGGTTCAGATGGAGTAACTTATTCTGCCAACCTTCTCTCCCCATTTTTCTGTTTTCCTTTTCATCTCAGTTTTTCCCTGCTCTACACTTTGCATACTTTATTGAGAAAGCAAACATACTTTGCAGTCCAAAGAATGGATAGGATGTGTTCATATGAGAAAACTTCAGAGCGTGTGTAGTTTATTTTTTGTGTAATTGATTTTGTAGTAGATAGAAGCCATGGTATAAACTAACATGATAATGGTTTTGATCAGTTTCCAATGCTTAATTACAAGTCTGCTATAACTAATTTCCTTAGTGTGCTTGCAGCTGCTATGCTTTTGTCATTGGCTTATTTTTCTTTGAAAATCTGAAAGGCATTGAGTTTTTCTGTGAAAGTCGTCTGCCCTGATTGACTCCTGCAGACACCTCATTAGCACAGTCATTCTGCAAAGTTGCATAGCTGTTTCAAACCTTGCATTCAAATAATTTCTTTTTTTTTTCTTGCTGTTTTGAAACATTATGGAATATCTGGCTCATTAGAGCATCAGACCAGTCAGCTTTGCAATACAAAAAGCCTTGTGGGAAGAGCAGCAGAATTTACTGGACTAGCTACACCACTCATTTGTAAAAACTGCGTATTTTGAAAGAAAGCACTAGGTGATGTTGGGATATTTGTTTGGTTGGGTTTTTTTCACAAAGATAATTGAGATGTCTCCTTTAACAGTGTATTTTAATATGAAAAACTACCTAGTGAAATCTTCACGTCAAAAATGTATTTACATATTTAGCTTTTGCGGGTTTTTTTGGTAGCTTTGTAGCTTTTCAACAGCTATGCTAATATATTGCAAGGTATAAAGGGTTGTGGTATCCCACCAAGCTCCTGAGGAACGCTGGGTTGGAAGCAGAAGCTGGGGGGCTAATCTGACAATCTTAACTTCCCCCCAGACTGACAGATCTGCAATTCTCTGTAAGAGACAGAGATGAAATGGATGTCTGGTTGGTGTCTTTGGACCCCTCTCCCGTGGCAGAGCAGTGCAAAACTCAACCTGCTCTCACAGCGTGGGTTGTGGATGAAGGGTCAGACTGGGTGAACTACATACAGTGGTAGGACTGGGTAGAATATGGTCTATAGTTGTTTCCCCAAAACTTGTTCTTAATATCATCCTGATCTTTGTCTTAGCACACAGTGACCCATCCCTTATTTATTCTGATGAAACCTAATTTGGGCTTATTCTCCTCTGGATCTGGATGTGCAGCTCTCATTAATGTCAGCCGCTCCTTAGTAAATCTTCAGGCACTTGAAATAACACAGTCAAATGAGGAGAATTAAGGCTGCTTGATGGGTTTAAGAGCCACCAGTCCTTATTTTAGAAGAGGCAGCTATGTCAGAGATGGGGGAGTAACATATATCTCTAGCTCTTAATGTTAATGAAGACAACATTTTATATCAATGATTACATGCAAATGCAAATGTATGTAGATTGTTTACTTAGACATTTTGTACATCCATCTCTGCATTCCTCCTCCTCCCCCTATCTTTTCACCCAGGAAGAGGTACTATTGTTATTCTAGTCATCTTTCTCTTGATTTTATTATCTAACAGAGCCATAAAAATGACAAGAAAATGGATTTTTCAGACAACAGTCTCCTGTTCCTGGTGTAATTTCACGTTGAGCTACAGATATTGACAACATCAGACAGTTTATTTATTTTTCCTTTAATTGTATACCACAGCCCTGTTTTTAGTGAGGTGCTCACCACTACATAATTAAGCAAGTGTTTCAAGCATCTGACTGTTGTTAGATGCTGGATGGGGGAAGGATTGCAAGCGTGGGGCAGCTGCTGCTGGAGATGCTGCGCTGGGGTGAGCGTGGCCCTCGTGGGTGCGGACGGAGTGGCTGTGCGGTGCTCAGAGGGGCACAGGGAGTAAAGAAGAGATGTGAAGGGGTGGTGGAGATCAGCCCCCGTCATCAGACAAAGCCATCGGGCAACGTGCCTGCATGGGGGGTTCACGTACTGGAGAGAGCCAGCGTAAGGGGTTTAGGGGGGTCTTGCAGGTTTGGGCTGAGGTTGGGGATTTGCTCAGATCCTCACGCAGCCCCTCATGATAAGCCTGATCCAGCTGAAATGCAGGTAAAAGCTGAGAGCCAAGTGTGCTACCTCACAACCGCCCGCATGACTGAAGAGTCAGAGGGAAACAGATAAATTACCCTTACTGTTTCAGTGCTCAAACTATTTTGGTGGGGTTGTTTTTTTTTAAAAAGGATAAAAATGCATCTCATGCTAGTAAACAAAAAAAACCCCTAATTATGTAGCTGTATCCCTCCAAAATGCACCAAAGCAAGCGCCCAGTGGTATGGCACATTCATAATTATTTGGCCTTTTCTGTGGAAGGTTGTGACTAATATTTCTGTTCTGCACAAGGGGATTGGAATACATCAGGCTCCATGGTTTTGTCTCCCCAGGGCAGCTCTGCAAATCCCAGCATAAATCAAAATAGCTAGCGGCAAGCATCAGCGAGCCGGTTCGCCTGGTGTCTGCTGAAGCACTGCCCCAAGCAGGATGGGACCAGGCTGGGGAAGGAGGCAGCTGGGGACACTTTCTGGGACGACATGACATGGCCGGGTGCTGCCAGATGCCACATTTGTCAGGGTGAGGGCACAGCAAAAGGGGGCAAAAGGAGGAGAAGAAAAGTCCTGCTCGAAGAATAACTGAGAAGCACCTCTCCTCAGGGAAAAATGTTTCTTAAATAATAAATATTTTGATTGATTTGGAGTAATATTTACACGTGTGGACAGAATATTCCTCCTGAAAAGAAGATACTCTTAATTGAAACAATATTCCTTGTATCACTATCCTCAAATTCAGAGCTTACTTTAGCTTAGGGATAAAATCAGCTTGAGCGATGGGAAGGACAGCCATCTTCCTGATGCTTTTTTCAACAGCTACCTCTCATCTCTCAGAATTGTTTGTTTTATTAAGAAAGCCTGCAGCCTGAACCCAATTTACGGGAAGCCCAAAGCTGTGGGATGCAGTCACTTTCATAAGGCTATTTATTTTTTTAGCAACTGACAATAAAAAAAAGTGCCAGTCTGTTCCATATGCAAAGCAAAGGATTAACCAGGAGAGGAACACTAATAAATTTCTTTCCTTCAGAAAGAGCCAGCAGAGCTGTGGCTTCAGTTTGATTTAGCCAAACACCGTTGCCCATTGCTTCAAAATACCCTGCACCCCAAACGGCTGGTATCACAAGGAGCATCGTTTGCAGGGAAAATCACATGCACAATCATATCTACAACTGGCATGCGTAATTACTGCGCGTTCTCTCCAGAAGGGATTATTCTGTAGCAATAATTATGTCAAAAACATGCCCCAAAGAATAATATTTCAGACAACTGCAGCCATCAAACAACTACACTGTATAATTACGTTATTTTTCCCCTCTGAAAGCTCTCACTCATATTTGTATCTTGCCTGCCTAAGACCTCCTCCAAGGGAAGCACCAGATTGCTGCTGACGATAGGGCATATATCACAGCGGGGCTGGCTGGGTCCTCGCAGCAGCCCTGGCAGCTCTGGCTCGGATGCGGAGCTATGCTCGGACTTTGCCCCGAGCAAAAGATGCCACCTCTAATACACAGAACTGTCACGAATTTGCTTTTTTGTCATAAATGAAGCATGGGTCTGTGCTTTAATTTTCCTCACTGCCCTCTGTCAGGTAATAACCATAAATATTGTCCTGAATCATTAAGTCACAACCTGAAATGTGATCCTGGCCAGTTCCCAATCAGACAGCCATCTGGAAGATGAAAGAAGTCTATTTTCGTTTTAGAATGATCCAGACTCTAATTTGTAGTAACAGTCTTAACAGGCTGTTTCGGAGACATTAACCAGAGACTGGTCACAGTTGCTCAAGGAGGGGGCATTGTATATTCTGCCTAAAGAATGTGTCGCAGGCAAAATACCCTGTCACTGCTTTGAGCCTGCAGGGTCTGTGGCTTTTTATTCCGGCACTGTGTTTCTAAATGGGCACAGGTTATGCATGCAGGGTGACTGGAAATATAGAGCATCATAAAAAATGCCAACACGTTTGTGGGAGACAGAAAATAAGTGTTTCCACAAAGCTAACAGCGGTACCACAGGTCGTATAAATGCCTCCTATCTTAGGGTTAATTCCAAGCTGAAAGCAAATATTTTTTCTTTATATAAAAATGTATTTATACGCACATATATCTTATGATTTTCTGGCTACTGAAAAAAGTGTTTCCACCATCAAAGTGCTTTTTTATTGCAACAGCAAAATAATTTTTGCTCTGTTAAAAGCAAAGAAAAAAACTAATGAAGTGATTATGCGGTTGAGCAAGAGCACTGTCAATCAAGAGCGTCTCATTACGTACCTGAAGCTGCTGCCCCTCCTGCCCCATGCTACCTTTCGTTAGGGAAGGACATCAAAGCCCAGCTGGCCTGTGATTGCACAGAAAGAACGCAGCAGTTAAAATGGGAAGCATGTGCACCGGCTCTCCCCACCAAGGCTCAGGAATGCTGCGCTTCTCCGCTCCCCCGACAGCTGCAGTCTCGGGGGTCCCTGTGCAAACCCCGCAAGGGCTTGTTTTTCCCACTTGTGGAATTAGGATAACGCAGTGGTCTGGGAGCACGGTGGAACCATTCGCATATGCGTGCCGGTCTGTGACTAGTGTTGCTAGGCTTAAAATTAAGCCAAATTAGATTTTTTTCGGTACAAAATATTAAAAAGCTACAGGCTTAATTCTGAAAGGCAGGTAACTTTGTCATAACTTTCTTCCCATTCACTTCCAAAGAGGAGTTGAGAGGTGTCTCCCTCATTCCTAAACAGTGATGAAAGCACAGGACTCAGCGCGACCTCATTCTCCCTCCCTTGCTCCTGGCAGACCTGCCAATTAAAGATGGACGCAGAGGCACAGAAATACAAGTGCATCTAACCGCAAACATCTCTCGAGCACAACTTCAGAGGGGTGATACTTTGGCTGAGTCTTCTGTTTTCCTTGATGTTTTATCATCCTGGGTTATGTTTTCTTTAAAGCTTACAGAAAGCATTTGCTATAACAGATGTGTGTATGTGAATGAGCTTAGCCCAGAGATTTGGAAATGACCACACGAGGCTCTCTTACAGGTAGAGATAACTGAATTAGCATCCTGCTGAATAAGCCTTTCTATTTTTCTGAAATGCTATGAGTTAGAAATGGTGCAGAGAGAAGATAAGGAGCAAAATAGATGCTGTTTGCCTGCATCTCTGCCCTGCAGATGTACGCTAACACAGGGCTATTTTCTAGCAGGTAGGACTCAAGTGTGTCTTGCACAAGGAGAAAAGGGAAGGAAAGATAAGGCTTTCATCTTCTGAATGTTGCTGCTGAGGAAGAACTATACCCCGGTGTATGTCCTGCATCCTGAAAACCAGCTTCAGCCCCTGTGAGGATGCCAGTCCTGGCTTGGGTTACTCTGTGAAGCCTTTGTGCCTTTTGAGGTGGCATTTCCCTTGTGCACACCAATGTGTGTGTGTGTGTCCCCTACATATTTCCTACCAGACTGCTGAATTATCGGTGTTTTCACCTAAGCTTCACCATGGCAGGAAGCAAAAGACACTCTGGGTGCGTTTGCTCCACGCCTCACTGCATGAGGCTTGCGCAGCTATTATTTGCATCCTGGCAAAGCATCAGCTGGTACCAGTAGTCTCTGGTGCTCAGAGATGCATGTGGCGAATGGATATCTCCATTCTGGACCTGATACATAAATAGGCAAAACAGCAGCGTAGCAGGAGAAAGGAAATTACCACCCAAGTTCTCACTCTCTGGATTAGAAATTGATGGAAGATTGAAATCCTGGATGTCCTGGCACCAGAAGAGTTGTCCATCCTGACCTCCACAGGGCTCACATTCAACTTTAGAGACGAAGAAGTCCATAGAATAGCCAGACTTGGACCCTTATTTCTATGACCAAGAGACTGTTTTCCCTTCCCTATTGCAAAGTATCTGAGTAGCAGCCACCAAAAAACAGCAGGAGCACAAAGCACTGAAAGCTTTGCCAGTGTTGTCTTTCCGAAAATATGTAAAGGGAGCTTTTTATTCATTCTTTTTTAAATGTGAAAGCATACAAGCTATACTATTACAGTGCAATCGACCAAAAATAAACTCACAAGCATGTTCTGGCATATCATACCATGTCTAGTGAAAAACGTCCGCCACAGCCCTTTGAAATTGTTTGTTAAATTTTTATTTTGCTTTTTTAAAAGTCACATAATTTGGACAAAGCACAGTTGTGATAATAGGGAGCATGCTGGGTCTTTCTACATTCCACGGCTGTAATAATGAAGCCATTAAATTACTAGGTCAGAGGCCCCAATTCGCAAAGAAATAATACCAGTTTATTATTTCTAATCTTATTAAGTTAGAAAATTGTCTCGAGATGTAACGTCAACCTGTAATGGCTGAAGTATTGATTATATTAACCCAATGCTCATGGATAATTCAAAGAGCCTGATTTCATCTAATTTCTGTAATTTTTAAAACAGTCCAGCCCAATTTTTTATGGCAAACTAATCTAGAATTATTTCTATAAATAATGAAAACGTATTATAGGATTTGTTAAGAGTAAGCCAATAAAACATTTTGTGTGATGGCTAGCAGAGTGGGGTTTAAATCCCTTTCTTCTTTATCTTTCTTGAATCGTGAATCTTCTTTTTTTCTTTTTTCCCCTCCTTTTTTAATCTTCCATTGTCTCTTTTGGAAATATATACCCACATATTTCAGAAATATCCATGGACTTGCTTTGTGCACCTTTTAACTGAAATTGATGAGTCCTTTGAAGGTTTTACATAGATAAATACAGCAAACAGTATCATTTCAGCTCTGCCAAATTTGAATCTTCCCCAGTTTTGTACAATAGCTACGCTAGCAAGGGAGACAGTGTAAATTTCCAGAAACTCCAGCGTCGCTTGGTTCCCGGAGCAAATTTTTGCGTTACTTTAATTTGCCTTGAAGTTTTTAAGAAATATATAGTAGTGTAATGTGTGTGCACAAGTGATGCACAAATACTTGCAAGCACACCTGGATGAGGTCCAAGGCCCATTAAGCTCAATGGGAATCCTTCCATTACTTCACTGAGCTTCAGATCAAGCCCTAGGGGGGCTGGTTGGTTTTAAATATACATTTTTAAAGTTTTTTTTCCTGATCTTCCCCACTGACCTCTCTCTGCACCACTTCCCCATTTTCCATCCAGAAATCCCAGCTTGAGCAAAGCTGTGTTTGGGGATTTTTCTGTGCCTGCTTTTCTGCCTCCATCCCTGCGGCTTTCCTATCAAAGCACTACATGCATTAAGAAAATTAATGTGACTTAAGTTACTGAACCAACCTGAAGGTTAGTTCACTCAAAAATATTTCCTATAAGGATATTTATTAGCTCAGAAGACATGTGTGGGCAGAGCATGTTATTTAGTGACCTGTAATGCCCAAATAATGATCACAATAAATCAGTACTCATTACTATGTAAGGGAGGTCTGGATCGAGTGACTCAATAGGTAATGAGGTCTAATTTAGTGCCATGGTATTACTTTACAGAGTATTTGGGGCAGGGGCCGGGGGGGTGGGAAGCAGGGGCTGAAGGAGGTCTAATTACCTCCGATTTCTCATGTGATGATGAGCCTCTAACTTTGGCCGGTTGCTTCAGTGGGGTGTTAGAGGTCAGGCCTTTAATTACTGTTGGCTGCATTTGGCTACATTAAGTGAATAAATATTTAAGGTCTCCACCTCTAACGCTGGGTTAAATGGAGCAAGACTGGGGCTAAAATCAATATAAGGGGATATGGAGAGGGGGAAAAAAGGGCATTGAGGTATAAGATAAAGATCAGAAGTCCTCCCTCGTGAGTGGGTGAGGGGCGCGTTTGGGCAACGGGGGGCAGTGCCATGACTTGCAGGCAGCAAACCCCAGGACCTCAGGGACCAGTACAGCCCATAGCTCCCAGGCTCAAGGGCCCCAGCACCTTGGTTTTCAGCCTTTACCTTGTGCTGAGACCCCAGAGGCATTACTCCTGCTCTCCTACAGCCCACCACTGGGGTGGAACTGTTCCCTCTGGCACTGGTGGATGTCCCTTGGTCATCCACCGCAAAGAAAAGATGTGCTGAGGGATGACACAGAAGGGGGGCTCCCCAAGTTCCCCCTTTTCATCTCCACCAGCTGTTGAGGTAGCCTGGGGCTACCAGACCCCAGGGGCAAGCTCCTTTATAATGTACATACGCATCCCAAGAGCGAGCTAGTCCTCACACAAGTGCATCTTCTGCAACGTGTTCTCTCCCTGCCTCCAAGTTTTTAAGTCGTGTGTGGAGGTTAGCTGTGTGTCAACTACTAAAATCAGCAGTGGGCATGAGGTGCTGAGCTTGCCGCTGTCAGGGTCCCTAGATGAAGTTCTTCAGAGCTGAAATCCTTTAAAGGTTCATTACTCCATCTTCTGGAATAGCCTTGAGTGATTCCTATTCCGGGACTTCCCAATCTGGAAGCAAAGCTGAACTCTCCTAAGTTGTGAGTATTTGAGTTTCAGGGATACACAGTGCTTCCAGCGGCATGTGTGATCCAAACCCCAGGAGCCAGGCTCTGGGCTCAGCCTATCTCCTCAGTACAACAGTTCAGGAAAAGAATGGTATATTCTTTAGCACGGATAGAGCCAAATTGTCATCCATAGAAATGCATACTCCTTCTGGTGGAAAGGAGATTGTGCCAGCTCATCTGCAAGCCTCTGCTTATACCCGGTACGTCTGGATGTTAGGAAATGATGAGGCTTATGGGAGACATCAATACAAATCCTGCCTGGAAGATCCAAATGGAAAGTAAAACATTTTTTATACACTCTAATACCCAAAGGAGCAAAGAAGAATTTTCAGAAATTATTCTACATCCCAGATTTCCCTCTTTTTTCCCCATCTTTGTCTCTCCAGCCAGACAGTGAGAAGTGGGGAACTGCTCAGTAACTTCAGTTCCACTCTGCTTCAAGACCGAGCCTCATTAGATTAGATGACTTTGACCAGATGCAACAGAAAATCCCTATTTAAGGAGTGTGGAAAGGGCTGTGGAAAATAAAGGAAGAGAAAAAAGGCAAGAGACAGCTGAAAAGTCCTGAAAGTAACATGACATGTGAAAAAGTTAGCGAGAGTAAACCATAAGAGCTATGTAGCAGCACCCATGCTATGTAGCAGCGTACTGGACAATACCATGTTCCTGCTTATTTTAGAGCAGGAAAGAGCCATTTCTTTGCAGTGGGCATCATTTCAGATGAGAGGGAGAGCAGAGGCTGGGCTGCCTGTCTGTGAGCTCTCCCATCACCTGCTGTGGCTACTGTGCAGGTTAATACTGTGTGCTGCACAGGCAGGCTCCAACCAATGTGCTCTTCAAGCCTTGTCCAAGGAACACCACTACACCTATTTTAAAATCCCCAAGGAAGGGCTTGCTACTTAGCAACTGTCCTCTGATTTTCCAAAAAAATGAGATCTGTGCAATGATGCACAATACAAGAGCGTCTGTGTGTCACTACCTTCTCTCTCCCTTCCCTCCATGAACTTAGCAACTGATTGTAACTAAATTTGACAGAGCAGTAGGGATGTCAAAGATGCGAAATTCTGCAAATTTCATTAAATAGCCAGCCATGTAGAGGAGGCAGATCCCAGTGGTTCGCATGCTGGCAGAAAGGCTGCTGAGTGAGCTTGGCCACACAAAGTCACAGGTACTAGACATGAGCAAATCCACACGGAGAACATTAGTATGAATTCCCCACCATAGCTAGAGAAAAGCCTCCTAGCTTATTGGGTGGCAAAGACTCCAAACACAAACTACAGAGCCACTGGAAACCAGATTTCATGGATCTTAACTATTTAGTTTTAGTAGTTTATTTTCACGCGTGTGAAAGGGACTCTACAAAGCAAATGACAACATCCTAGAGAGATTGAGGCACCAAGCAGACTCCAGGACTGCAGATAATATACAGAGGATTTTTATTCTAGCTCCTTTTCCATTCCCTTCCTTGGCCTTCAAGTCCTCCCTCTGCTCTTTTGCAGGTTATCTGAGTACTGAAAATTCGCAAAGGTTGCAAGTTATAGGGAGGCCATGTGTCTGATAATGCGGTGTTATTTTTGGCTTGCTCTCCTTCATGTTTTCGTTTCTGAATAGGAAGGGACTCCTTTGTTCTAGGTGTGGGTACAGGCTGAAGTGAAATACCTGAAGGTCTGGATGTCTCTTTGACGTGTCCAGTCAGCATGGATTTCTTAATGTCTGGAGGCCTTTGACACAGCAATCCATTATTTCTTGGTTTAATTCTTTATGCACGGCTTTTCATATTGATTACCTAACATCATTAGTTTTGGTCATTCCATACAAGAGACAATGGAAAGATCAATTTTAACCATATGAGCTAAAGGAACTTGCTCTTAAAGCATCCAGGGACTGGAATCATTTATCTTCTGCTCTCTGAATCATAAATCTTTTACAAGTGCAGCATTAGATTCATTGTTTGCTACAGCCACATGTGATGTAGTCGGGGATCATTGTAAAAGTGTCCTACATTGCAGTGTGAGGCTGTACCCATAAAGCATATTAATGTACAGTATTGTCATGGAAATTGTCATGAGCTGCTGCAGAGACCACGGTTCTCACATGAGCTGTGCAAATCATCCAACTGTTCTTAATTTGGTGGTTGAACTGGAAAGAGAGAATTTGTTTCTTCTAGATCTAGAACAGAAAATATTTCCTTTCTCAACTAATCAAAAAATGTTTTGCATCCAAGAAAATATATTTCCCAGGCGTTTTTTAGTAAAAGCAAAGGGAATTTGGAAAGGAGGAGCTACCTTCACAAAGGGATTTCAGTGACATTTGGAGAACTGGGCAGAAAATAGGAGGTAGTCCATTTGCATGCAATAACTATGCAAATAACCGTGGATGAGGCTCTCAGGCAAAATACAGCAGTGCACTGTCCAGGCCCATGTCTGCCTGTTTGGGACCTAGGAAAGAAGGGGAAGTGCTGAGCTACAGGGTCTCTCAACCACATCTGTAAAAACTGTATTGCTTTTCAGGAAAATTTATACAAATACAAGAGGAAGGGTTTGAGCCATGACCTCTCATACCATAAGCCCCAACTACCTGGGGACAGATGGAGGAGTGGAAAGACAAGATACCTCTGAACTTCTGCTCAGAGCCTGTGCTGAAGCTTTCCAAACAAACCATTTATCTTCCTTGTGTAACAAACTAGCAGTGTCCAAACTCTCACAGATAGTGCAGCAAGAGAAGACTGGGACAAGCTGTAGGCGAAAAGTTCAAGCCTTGATGACCTGAGTTAATGGAGCTCTTTCATGGCATCGTTGCTGCGGTTAGGGCTTGTCACTGGGAGGAGACACTATCAAAACCAATGGGCCGATCTAATAAAGGGATATTTCTGCACTGGCTACTTCTAACCAAGATCAATAGAGCTGCACACAAAAAAAAAAAAAAAAAAAAAAAAAAACCGAGAGGAAAGGTATTTTTATTTTTGTTGACCTAAGAAATAGCAATATGGACATCTATGTGCATACATGAGGGTTCTGACCTCTCCAAGGCATCTGATCCAGTTTTCCCATCTCAAGAGATGTGAGTCAGGTTGCTCCAAATTAGCATACAAACTTGAGCTTTTGGGTAGTTTGCCAAACAAATGGATGAGCTGGAACTTTAGTGATATTTCATATTCAGGTTTTGTTAATAATAAAATTGGGAGAGGGATCTAAAAAGTACTATTTTTTTCCCCCACCTCATTGGAAAGGAACTGTTCATTTAAAAAAAATATTAACATTTTCAAACAAGAGTTTAACCCCTTCCCCAAGAGTTTCAAAGAAGACATTTTATCCTTCCCCAAATTTTAACTGTTCTACTTGAGGACTTTTGGGAATTTGCTGTCACAGATCTCCAGACTGAAGTGCTGAGGAATATAACGGAAAAACAACAGGACCGATCTCCTTCAAAGGCCTCTAAATGTTTTCTTCATTACAGAGTAGTAATGTTGATAGTTCCACCACTCTCACAAAAGACCTGTTAGTAATTTAGAGGTTTTAGATATTCTGGCCAGTGTTCAGCTGGTGGTATTCAATGGAGCTTCAAATTCCCTTCAGGAGACCTGTGCTGAGTCACAAAAATTGAAGACCTAGGAGGCAATGAGAGCACAGCGTGGATAAAGTGGTGAGAAAAATAACAGGAAAGCCTCAAAGCCTTTCCTGTATCTTGGAGTACGATACTTAAGAATGTAACTTCAGACTTACCCCCAGCTGAACGTATTTTCATTTCCTTCTTTCAATGCTCCCAAGACAGTGACTGATAAATAGATAAGTGCAATGCTGAGAAAAAAGACAAGCAAAGTGAAGGGCTGAGATCACCTAGACAAGCCTCCCGCTCCGGACGGTGGGCGGTACAGAAAACTCACGCACGCAGTAGTTGCATGGAGTGAACTAACAGAGGAGCTAGGAGAGGGTGTGTAAGGTGGCATTACACGATCAGAGATATCACCAGTGTGTCTGTGAGCACCCTCTAAAGCAACAGTATGCAGTGAAGGGTTTTGCCTGGGAAATGCTGCTCTTTGCCCTCAGGAAGCTCAGCCGCCGTTGCAGAGGTGATGGCAGTGGCAGACGATACCTTACTCAGCCCCAGTAGCAATGTGATTACAAGATGGAGGTTTGGTGCAAAGCAGCAAGTACATGAAGGGCAGAGCCTGTGCAACCTACACCTGAAGCAGATAATAAACTGGCTCTGAGGGAGAACATTTTATTCCAGCACGGCTCAAGATGATGTATGAAGGCACCAAAGATTACAGTCAGTGATGTCCAGGGAGTGATTTGAAGTTTATGGTTAACCCTAACATTGCTTTTGTTTATAGAGACTATTGCTAGAATAATCTTACCTTGTGTAGCTTTTATGGAAACAAAAATTATCAGGCTACATCTTTTATAGTACAGAGGGTGACATGGGTTTGATTTACACTTCATTACAGACCAGTCCTACAAACGTTGTTCAGGTGCATAGTTCTTTGTTTCCTGGTGAAATTCACAAAGGAAATGAGATGGGTTTGAGCCTGTGCATACGGCTGGGTAGCCTGTGTCGGACTCACCTCGCACCTCTGGTGTTTGTGCATTCTTTGGCATCAAAACCTTTTGCTCAGAAAACTCCCTCCAGGAACAGGTTGGTTCCTCTGTGTTACAGCTCTTACACATCAGGGTGGTGTTGACCTTACAGCCTCTCCTTAAAAATGGAAAGAGTGATACATTTTTTCCACCCTTGAGTCACTCACACAACCGTCACAACGGGCCTTGGAAATACGGGGAGTGAGACAGATCAACCACAGCCACACCACCAAAACGGGGTGACAGAGAGCACAGAATGGAGCATATTCTGCATAGTGCTGGACCCCGTGGTTTGAGCCTGGACACACTCCGATAAGCTGGTCCTGGGGTTTTTGCCAGGTACAGGCCTGCATACCCCACCTCAGTGAAGTCCTGAGAAGCGCAATATAGCTGTAAGGAATAATTAGATTTAGAACCTGCTGTGTAGATGGGAAGCTTCTGAGGTGAGCTTCAGGCCTTGCAGAGTCCAAAGGATTTCCAGGGAAGTCCATTCCCAGATTAGCCCATCTATCTAACTGTCAACACTTTTGAAGAAGCATCCAAAAAACCTGTGTGAAATCATAATATTGAGCTGCAGTGAGGACTACAGCAACAGTAAATCCCATAAAGGAAAAAAAAATATCACTTTTACCTTTCAAGGAAAATCATTAATTACCACGCATCTGTTCAGAGCAAGGGGGAAAAAAAAAAAAAGGAAAAAAAAAAGAAAGACAATCTGTATTTTACAAAGAAATTTTGCCAACTTCTTAGCAAAAACAGCTCTCCAGAATGAAATGGCAGTTTCCCTGCTGTGAAAAATATCCCTTTGGTTTTCCACAAGCCTTTTCAAGACAAAAGTTGAAATTATTGTTTAGATCCTTTTTTTTAATGAAAAACTGTAAAAAATATTTTTTCCATCTGGTTTACTGGAGGTGAGAATTTGTAGCTACACACATCTCTTCTGTGGCTACTCAAGGAGTCAGATGGAGAACATTTGGCTGCCTCGCTTTACTGTTGATGCTGCCCCCATCACTACAGCCATTCTGGCAGCTGCCAGTGCAGGGGAGACAACTGTCTGTCAGCACTGTTTGCTGCGGGGTGGTATTGTAGCATCATCTTTTGCCATGCAGCCTGTCTCTGTGCTTTACAGGGGATACTGCCACGTTGCTGCACATCACCCACCAGCCCGGCCAGCCCATGTGCACATGTAGCATCTGCTCCAGGCACGCCACCATTACTTGCTGGGGGCCACCTCCGAGGGGACCATTTGGGATATCCAGACCTCCCGGATAGACCAGAACCAGCCTAACACCTTAATAATGGTACATGTTATTTGCATCACAGCAATGTGAGATGATCGTGGAAGAAGTAGCTCCCAACACCGAAGAACAGGCACAGGGATGAGGTGCTCTGGGTGCCAGGAGCTCTTTCTGCCTGGAGCAGTAGGTGGGATCACCTACCATCAACCTTGTCATTGTTGGCCTTGCAGGGAAAACACGTTTGTGGAGGAGGTGCTGGAAAATTCTAGTCCTGACTGGACCTGTAGCATCACTGGCAAACAGAAGTGAAGCACCAGAGCTGAACTTTTTACTGTACCATGTTGCAGAGCTGTTAAACCCCTTTACTATGGCCTGGAGGCACACAGATTGTTACTAATCCTCTTTACTGTTTCACGTATTTAGAAAGCTACCCTGCCTTCATGGTACCTGGCATGTGCCGTGGCTGCTAGGGTTTGATATCTCTGGAGTAACCATGATATTTTGTTTAATATGAATTCACCTGAGGAAGTGCAGGGTCTGGATGCTCGTGGGAGCCTGGACACACTCTGATAAGCTGATGGGAAACAACCTGCCCTGGGAGCAAGCGCGTGGTAAAATGTCAGTACCGCATCCCTGAAAGCCAAGGTGTTCTCTGAATTCTTCCAAAGCTGATGCTACTTAGCGTAAAGTTTCCATCATTCCTGGTTCATGGCCCTTGGACTCACCTCTGTGAGGTGGGCATGGCAGACGTATATGTGGGCACAGCTACACGCCCATGTTTCTGTTTGGGTGTTGGTGGATGGTTGGGGGCCAAGAAGACGGGAGAAGTTCACTTTCAGAGTTGCTTAAGTATTCATAAAGTTGGGATCAAGAAGAAAAATAATCCTTTAGCAAGGAATCCTGGAATTAACCGAAGAAAGTTTCAAGTCTGGTTATGAAAAGCACAGGAGGCGACCGTTTCTGGTTGCTGTTAGCATGCAGCAAATTGAGGTATTGTAGTTTTATCTGTTACCAGAAAAGCCCTCTACTTTTTCTTTTTTTTTTTTTTAAAAAAAAAAAAAGTAGGAGCCCCACCGTCTCATTTTTAACAAGGACCAGCTGAAAAATGAAGGCAAGCAGCACACAGACCATCTTATGTCTGCCAATTCATTTCCTGGCCCTGAAAGAAAAAAAAAAAAAAAAGGAAAAAAAAAAAGAGAAAAAAAAATCCTCTTGTTTCCTCTCATGCAGGCCAAACATGGCAAAGCACCAGGGGAATTCTGAATGGAATCAATTGCACTTGTTACTAACTGAGTTTTCTTTTATTCTTATATTACCAAGGCCTGGATATTCAGCTGCAAGCAATTACAATGAAGAGTTACTGAGTAATGGTTTCCAGATTGCTCCATGATGGGGCATTAATTGAAAGGGACAATTTAAGAGCTTAGGCCATGTAAATGCATTTCTTATTCTGTCAGATCGAGAAATTTCTGCCTAGAAGAGGCTGAAATGCTCAGAACTGATAAAGACTTAATAGTAGCCACTTAAGTGAACATTTGGAAAAGGGATTTTATGTTTAAGGAATCAAGAATAATTAAAATAGAGAGTCAGGGTTTTATTAGGAGTCAGAATGTGAATGTTAGCAGCAGCCTGGTAAGGCTTCTTGGAGTTACACCGAATTTACACGGGGGAAGATGACAGGAGGGTTTGGCTCCTTATCTCACTGTCTGATCTCACTTTAGTCCTTGACTCTCCTGAGTGAAAGGCCCTTTTGAGTCCCAAAGAATCAAAGGCAAAATTCCCTATAAAGTTAGCAGGATGAGTTCAGGAGGATAATATTGCATTGCTGGATATCTGCCCTTTTCTAAATGCCAGTTAAGAGAAAGTACTTCCATATTGGGGAGCTGATTCCTAATCTAACAATCGGCTTCAAGTATAACAGTGGATAAATGAGATCTTTTAATTCTACTTTAGCCAAACACCAATAAAAAATACTATTGGAATACACTACTAAAATCTGGGGTAGTTTATTACAATGAAGGGATGAAACCTCGGAATTTGCAAGCTGTCCAAGCAATACTATTTTCAGTATGATATAATGGATGTTTCACAGTTTTTTTATAAATATTTCTCTGCACTTAACTATGAAATCAAACATTTTTTTTTTCTTCAATTGATATTTTAGTGCCTTAGTAATTGCTACAGATAATACAAATGAAAGATACATTTTACCCTACATTAGTGAGCCTTCCTAGCTTTTTTGTGAATTCATATTAAACAAAAAATGACTACTAATCAAGAGAAATTTTTCCTTTCCTAAAACATTGAGTCAGCTATTGGAATGATTCTGGGAAGAAGGAGAGGGAAGGGAGTTTATGTCTCAGGCTTCTACCATTATCTAGCTTGAACAGATGGAAGCTCAGTCACTTGTGAGTAAATCACTGGAATGAAGATGGACATCACTGAAATGGTGGTCAGTCATTTGCTCGATCCTACGTGAAGAGCAGCCCCCCCTGAAGCAAGTCACAGCCTGCTGGAAAGCTATTACTAAGATGCCTGGGGTTGAAAATATAAACACCTTCAGAGTGGGTGGTCAGCTCGGGTCAGGCTTAGGGTTGATTCACAGGCACTAAATTAATCTGTAAAAAGGGACGCTGCTAGACTGCAGTCTGGGGGGGAGGGAAGGGTGGTGTGTGCCAGTTATCAGGCCCTTACAAATGATCAGGCCAGGCAAGAGTCTGCGTTTCACCATCTGATGCAAAAGCAAACCACACATGAGGGCAGAAGTAAAAACTGGTCCTGCTCAACTGCGTAGCAAACCCCCGCGGGCTACCCTGGAGCATCTCCTTCCTGAGCCCTCTGCCCCTCCGCCGCCCCGTGCCACCACTCACCTTGTCCTCCCAGTTGCAGGGAGAGACATGGCTCAGGGTGGGCAGGGAAGTCCCACCAACCTGGGGGCACCTGTGGAGACAGCGGCCAGCCATGTGGGACCCTGGAGGGCCAGCACTGTCCCTCCCCCTTGCAGTCCTGGGACCTTGGTCATGCAGCTGGTGGTTGCCAGCTGGTTGCTCTTCTCAGACTAGCCTCAATATGTAATTCAAAACTGGATTGAGATAGCATCCGATCCAACTTTGGACCTGGCATGGTAAAATGTTCAGAGGATGCTCCAGAAGAAAGGCCTTGCATGCGCAAAGTGTGGCAATCACATGCTCTAAATCATGCAGACTCCTGGCAGGGGCCAGGGCTGGCTGTAGATGCAGCCGAAACAGGAGATACCCAATAAAATAGCCATGGTTTCCCTGCATGATTGGCTTGTGCCAGCTGCTGGAAGAGCAGAGAGGGACAGGGAGGGATGGCTAAGTGGTTACTGCCAGGCGCACAGGAGAAGTAAACCATTTACTTGCCAGAAATGGAAATTAACCCCCCTATAAGTCTACTGATCACTCAGCCTGGCTGTCCCACCCCTGGACCTCCATCCCAGCTCCACTGCTTCCCTGACTCCTCCCAACGCCTCATCCCCGGGATGGCAGAACCCACGGCTGCCTGCAGTGCTGGGAAGACCTGAGCAAGTGCTGTGGGAGATGCATGCAGAAGCCCTGTGAAAGGGCAGTGAGGTAGATGAAAAAAAAAGCCAGTGCACCCCATTCCCCGATGCATCCAGGTCCCTGCACCATGGCGTGCACCGAGGAGGCACCCTGGGGACAGGTATCTGCACATCGGGGCATTTGGGCTCCTCTGTCTCTCCCCCCATTACTGGCAGCCCCTGGCTCAGCAGAGGCGCAGAGACCCACACTGAGAAACCACAGAAGCTGTGGAGAAACATCTGGGAAATGCAGGACGGAGCCAGGGTGGCCTTCCTTGGGGTCAAAAGGAAAAGGCACTGTGATTAATCAAATATATCTTGATTCAATTAATACCTGGAGAAGAAGAGGTGTGCGGTGCTACTTCACAGAAGCCACAGGAAAGCAGGCTACTGCAAAATAGGAAATTTAGGAAAGGCTTTCCCCATTCCCCTCCAAAGCAGGTATTTATGGTCAGTAGGAGGGCTTCTCTTTCAATCAGTGCCATTGCTTTCTTCATTGACTAATAAACTTACACCTGGAATTGCTCCGGTCTACAACTAGTCCGAAATTCATCCGGCAAACCAACACATACAGAAAATAAATTAAAATATTTTTTTCTGCTTTATTATTAAAAGCAGAAAGAAACATTATTTGGGAATAAATAACAGAATCATTAAAAATAGCTTGTGGGAGACTAGAGGTCTGGGCAGAGGGTGGCTGTTCATGTTTATCAGTTTAGGTTTCCTCCCTCCACAAGTCCAACTCTGCTTTGAAATGTAACAGGTCATTAAGGAATTTGTAGTTACAAAGTACAGACACTTGCTCCTGACAGTAAGCATGGCCACTTCTGTTAACAGAGCGAAACCATAACCACTCCTTCCACCTTGCCCCTACTCCAAAACAGCAAAAATCCTGATTAACAGCCAGGATAAATATGGCAGCCAACCAAAACACTATCCAACATGAAGTTTGGTCAAGCTATAAAACTGCCAGCAAAAAACCCAGAAGCAAAGCCTGACACTGAATTTTAAGTTTAGAATAATAGTCGAACCCAAAGAAATATGAATCTGATAACCGCTAAGGAAGGAGTCTGGGATTTTCATTAGTGACTTGCATGGAAGGGGTGGGTTTGCTGGTGGGAGGTGGGATGCGTAACAGCACAGTGGTGAAATGTAAAAGGGGGCAGAATGGTTCAAATTCTGAGAAGGAAACAGGAGGGGGGTAGTGTATTTGTTTTAAGAGGCAATTTTACATGAAGTCACACAAGTGGTTGAAAGACTCACTGTTGTTGCAAGTTCTAGGCTGGCCTGCTCTGATACGGCATAGAAGTTCTTCTGTTTGTGTAAGGAGAATGGGTGTGTGCTCAGCACCCACAGTAATTGATGGGCTGTACACAAAGTCATTTTTCCCTCAACTCCTGATTTATTTCTTTTTTTTTGAGGAAAAGCCTGTGACCCTGTCATATAATTGAAAGTCAAATGCCTCAAGGTAAATCAAATAATGAGAAGGATATTTCCTTTGCTTTAAAAAATTCACTCGCAAAAAAAAAAACAAACAAACAAACAAAAAACAAACAAACAAAAAAAAACCAAAAAAAAACACCAAAAAAAGACCCACAACCTCAAGCTTCCAAAAACTTGGAGGTGGTTTACTTGTTTTTCTCTGGCTGAAAAGATCATTGCATAGCTGGCCCTTGTGCATTTTGACTCTGTGACACTCAGGTTTTAGTCATGCTTAGCCTATCTGAGAAATAATAGTAGTAATAAAGCAGTTATTATATAACAACGGCAGATTTAACCACAAGCAGACAGGACATTGCCTCACAGCCTCTTCTCTGTAATGAGCATCGGTTATTTTGGTTGCTATTTTCTGCTCTGCAAAGGGTTTGAAAGCACTTACACATAACTCCTGGCAGCAGTCCCACTCCTTAAATGATATTTCCAACATAGCCAAATACATATTGCTCAACTAGGAAGGATTAAACTGTTGATAGTCTACCTGCTGCATGTATGTGTATATGTGTGTAGATGGAAGTGCAGATGTTAATTTTTTATGCATCTGTATATTTCATATGGTCATAATGCGCCAGTGATAGGGAGTGTGATTGTTATCTGTGATTTTTGCAGTGAACCAGAGAAGTCCTCTCTTCTTTGTGTTACACAGCATCGTGCCAGACTGTTTATGCACAATTTCCTAAAGCCCTAAAACTCAGCTCTGGTGTTTAAAGGCCAAAGCAAAAGCTGCTTTTAGTGGAAAGAAGCTGACAAAATCTTTTTATTAAGGTTCTTTAGCTATATTTTGAGGGTCCATTTAAAAACAAAATCCATTCACACTTAATTAGTGAAATTTTTACTTGAAGAAAAAAGGGCAAAAGAGTAATATAATGTATAAAGGAAAAAAATTGAAGTTTGGGGGGAGGGGTGTGATTTATATTTTATGTAGTTTTCTTCATAAAACTAGACCTCACTGGATGCTTAGGAAGAGCAAACTGGAAACAAGGTATGTATGTTCAATAAGATGCTGCATGCATTTGTGCTGATACACAGTGGGTTTGTGCAGCTTCAAGGAGCCACTAGCTCCCTCTCACCTCAGAAATCCTCAAAGGCAGTTGAAAGCAGATGCCCAGTTTTCTGAAGATGCCGTTATTCGATGATAGGGTGCTAGATAACAGTACCTGTTGAGCCTCCGTTTGCCCCGGTGTCTGTTCTGTAAGCGCAGGGGTAACGCACAAGAGGCAATTGGTTCTGAGCAATCAAAACCGCATCGGCTACTATATTGGATTTATTAACCTCTGAAGGTTCAGAGGTCTCTGTGTAACCCCTCATGGTACTCACTCATGCTAAATAATTCCATTTTTATAGAAAATCTATGAGAACCTTTTCTAAGCATTTTCAAAGCTATCCTATAGAGTTTAACAAAGTTCCACTGTGGACTGCTCCACACTAGTTTACAGATCCTACTCATCCTCTGCTCAATGTCAGACTATTTTTCAGTAAAGGGGTAGACAGTGGTTTCTGTGTCAATACAGTTTCCTAGTGGACTTTTCACAGATTTACAGATGCAACAGGAATTTAAACTGTAGAAGATGCTACTGCAGTGCTGCTGACAAAAGAGCAACACTCCTGGAAAAGTGAGAAATGGAGGGAAAAGTGGAATATGTCCCAGGTTTGTCTCCAAGGTGTCATCTGGCACCATACTTCTCCCCTAGCCTGACACAGAGTACAGGGAAGACAAACGAAATCGTGGGAGCCGTATCATGATGTTATACTACCATGATCCCCTATCCAACTCTGCTCTCAAGCCCACAGATACTCTGCAGGAATGATGTTTTTTCCTAGAACATCTGGCTCTCACTGAAGGCTTTTGAAGCAGAGCTGTGACAAATACGCTATTGACACTGGCAGCTACAGAGATGTGAGCATGTTTCTGTCAGAGGGCTGCTGGAGATGATCAGCATGATAAATCGTTTCTCATTATCCCAAAAAAGAAAGACTTTAGGTAAATGCTCTGTTCTTTCATATCAATAAGGAAAAGGCATCAGCATGAAAGGACTACTAATATCAAGGACCAGTAAAAGTAAAATAACAATTACGGTAAAAATATACATGTCTGTCCGGTCATGCTTTAGCAGTGAGCGCCAGCAGGCATGGTCGAGACTGGGAACCATGCAGGAGGTGCCTGTAGCTAAACCACGTCTTCCTTAACAGCTATGGAACATCTTCAAGATGCAGATGTTCATCATCATTCTGTAAGGGTTAGGTGAGAGTAAATCCAAAGATTCGCAGAAATCTTTTCAACCACACGAGAACATTTTCCCACACCATCATCTGTTCAGCTAGGCTGTTTGATCTGGGTGAAATTACCCCTTTTTGTTTCAGGGACAAAAGTTAAGAATGGTATTTTTATTTTTAAAGCAGTTTGGAAAATACATCCGCTAGTATATACAACGGCAGGCAGCAGGGGCACTAAGTATATGAACAGTGAGTGAACAGCTTTCTCGGAAAACATCTGTGGATGACAGACATTCCACCCCCACCTCCCCCACCCCCAAAAACTTGACACTTGGATGGCTACTTATCAAATATAACCCAAAACAGCTGCAACCAGATAGACTGAGCCAAACACGAGCTTCTGCTGAACCTACTGGAAACTGTGTCACCTGACAATCGCCTGACTGAAGATCATTTTACAGGGCGGGCTACCAGCCCGGGTACACTCACACACCAGCTACCTGGGGGCCAACCCCTGCAAAAGGTACAGCGTAGAGGAATGAAGCTGGGTTAATTAGCATTGATAATATACAGCTGTGGGCTGGCTTCAGGGGCGGTGGGTTGGCTAATGTAGATAAGGTGCAGGTGTGGCTGGTTAAGTTAATTGGTTGAGAGCTGATGAAGAGGGAGCAGCCGAGAAAGAAGCAGAGGGAGAAGGAAGAGAGGAGTGGGCCCTGGATGAGATGAGGAGAAGACAGCAGAGGGACTGTATGCTGGTATGAGATGGTAAAGGGCCATGTTGCAGCCAGCTAGTTTGGAGAGTGCTGTGACAATTGTACAGCATCTGATATTCCCACCAAAACCTCTATGGCACCAGGGTTTACAAGGATTATTAGCAACGCCTTCCCCTGACCTTAAGATGGGACTTCACATGCATTCGGACCTTCGCTGTCATATGCAGGTATGGAGCTGTGAGCAGACCCCAAGGCCATGTGTAAGGAGGCAGGGCTCTGCCGGGTGCTCCTGCAGGTAATTTGCAGACTGGGTCTTGTTTACCAGCTCCCCACCTGCACCAGGGGCTGTGTGTGGGGAAGCACCGCTGGAAGGGGATGGCAGAAGCTCCTCTCACCTCCCTGTCCCCTGTGGGGAAACGAATGTCTTGGGTGTTGGGAATGAGTGTCTTGTGTGTGGGTCATCTTGCAGTTCCGTGACTTGTGCTTGGCCTTGGAGCTCTTGTGCTCTGTGGAAATGCGCAACAGAAGCCTACAACATCCCATATTCCCCCTTAAATCAGATAATCCACCAAAAAAACATTAGTTGGATCATTCAGAGGCAGCTAGAAAGGCTAGTGAGTGCTGGGGTCTGATCCTGCTCCCCTCACAGTGCCCAGAGACCCACAGTGGGCTATATTAAATAACACCGTGACAGAAAAGTCTACTTCCACGTTTCTGCCCAGCTGCAGTAACCAGGACTGTATCTATCCAGACACAATAGTGTCCTTCCACAGCACACACCTCTGCTTTCAGAGATCACGCATCTTCAGGCAACCCAAGCACAGTGTATTCAGAAAGCAGAGCGGTGGGTGCAGAATTTAACCCCCCTTGACAGACTATGCAGAGCTTCCTGGGATGCCTTTATAACAATTAGCTGTGGTTCAAGCTTCTTATTACTTGTTTTGGTCCCCCTCAGAAGCATTTTTGAATGATTGACCAGAATATGTTCAACTGCCATTGATCCTGACTGTTAGATGGAGGAAAAGTCACACAGATGTTTACTCTACACACGTCTGTAAATCCACCTGCCCTTGATATTTCACTCATTGACCAAAACCAATAGTGCATTGAGGTTCTCCCTTTCTCTCTTGCCTCTATTTTCTATTTTCTTACTAAAAAGCACGTCTTGTATCTCATAGACACACCTGTATACGTTGGTGATACTGCTTTGTAGAAATATTCCTGCACTGTGCTATTTCTTGACGATGCATACTTGCAGTACAGTCCTTACATAGCCCTCTAGACCCTACCAGTCTTCCAGCTGAAGGAACTGCAGCCCCTAAATTGTAACATTTAGGACAGGCCTCATGTCACACGTGAATTTCAGTCTCCTGCAAGTACAGTGCTGAATTTAAACTTTTGCCCTGCAAAACCTCAGCTTTCATGATGTTTTGCATTGCAAATCTTCCGCCAGAAAACCCAAATTCAATCATGTATTTTAGTAGGTGATGACACAACTTGAGCAATATAACTTTCCAACATGAAAATATTGAAATAAAATAATAATAAAAAAGCTTTCTATTGTACTTTATTCCTCTCATGGAGAAAAACACACTAGAGCTTTTCTCACCCTGTTCTTTCCGAAACTGTTGGTTGGTATCATATGGGCTACAGATTTATCAAACTCTGTCAAGTGTTTTCTTTGTTTTTAAATAATAAAGAAGCACTTTTTCAGCAGCTGAACTTGTGAAAGACCTAGTGAAAGTTTATGAGAGATAAAAAATTGTGTGCAAGGATGTTGACAAAATTACTCCACACAAAATCTCAGATGTCTACTACTGGACTTTGATGTTTACTAATGCATAGACATACACAAGACCCCAGCGGGGTACCCAGGGGTGCGAAGTACCCGTAGGCCAGAATCAATAAGGATCCACAGCTCTTAGAGTGTTTTGGATCACCCAGGTACTTTTTGATAGGGAAAAATAATGATTGTTATTATAAATAGATAAAAATGGTTGGCATGGCTTCTTCTAATAGTGTAAGATCTATAACATCCAGTGTGCAATCCAGGCATGCCCATACTTAATCTTTCTTTAGAAGATACTTGTGCAGACAAGCTTTACAAATATTTTTTTAAAAAATCCTAAACCGCACCGGAAACTTCTTCCAAACACAGGCATTCTTATGCTGTACCTCTCCGTTAAGATCAGGGATGAGCCTTCCAAACTGAGATCTCCCTTATGGAAATTTCATTTTGCGAAAGATTAAGACCATACCAAAACTCTTCAGGGTCTTTATATCTCTACAGGAGAACTGAAGCCCACGAGGTCAGTCTGGCCCTCCAGCTGTTTTCAAGAATTATATCATCTATCATCCAGGGAAAGGAAAAGATACCATGTGACTAAAATGCACCCGTTCTACTGCAAATGGAAATACCAAGACTGGGATCAGTGCGTGCTCAAGCTGTAAGCCCTCCTTGCACAAGATGTTTGCCAAGGACCTGCAAAGAGTGGACCGCCAAGTGCAAACTTAAGTCTGTTTTGTCAGCATGTGTGAAGCAAGACCTAAATATAGCAGATAAAATGTTCTTCATGAAAGACTCACTATGCTGTGATTACAGATCACCTCGCTCCAAGCATTAAACCAAGAGAGCACCGGGGACTGTTTTGCTCATGCTTTACCCAATCTGCTCAACTGACACAGAATTTGCAAAATACACTTTTCAGTCTTGACATGCCAACAAAGCACTTTTAATTTTGGCTCCAGTTCAAACCCGGTGCTAGTTATCTGATACTTTGCATGGAGTCATCATATTTTCTTCCTCACACACACTTTTCATTCCTGCATAAGCTTTAACTAACCTCTTCATAAATCTGGGAGTTTGGCGAGCTTTCTGTTTTAAACCTTGAAGTCTGCAGGTTGTTTGACAAGTGCTCTACACTTGACAGCACCTTTTTAAGTTTGACAGCTTCAGCTTCCAAAGATACAGCACTAAACCACTGAATTCACTTGGTTTCTTCCATTCAGTTCAAGATCATTTTACCAAGCTTGGCAAAAGCATCTGAGAAATAAATTTACCAGGAGACACATGCAAGTCAAGCAATTCACATTCTGCAGCTTATTTACTAGTTAGCCCTGAACAGTAGCCAGCTAACTTCTACCTAATCCCTAATAAGGTGGTTTTTTCTCCCTCCCATCAAAAATCCAGCACTCTGACCTTAATACGAAGTGATGGATTAATGTTACACATGCTGTTCTTAAACCTCAGTCACCCTCTGCTATGACAGCAGGATTAGAAGGGAAAGCATGGACTGAAGGTACCCAGCATATTCAGTGATTTAATTGTCTGAGCTTCTGGTGTGCAGGCTTAACTTTAGCTTAAATAATGTCTTTTTCCCATCAAAAGAGGTCTGTTTGAAATTAATTCCTTTCACTGAAGCCCCAAGTAGAACACTCAGTTTTTAAGATACTTTGTGCACGAAGGAGATCTTTGTTTGCCTTAATGATCCCCAAACATTAATCTGGAGCTGTTTGCTGTGGCCACTTTCTGCATCTTGTTTTGGAGATGTCTTGATCAATTAGTGCAATGTCACAGTTACACGTAGTTATTGTATCTCCAGCTGCAAGCTGTTAATAATAAACTTACCCACAGGACAAACCTGCCATATGGTTGATGGTCAAGCAAGGCTAAAATATGCATTAGGAAAAAAATGCAACTGTCAACATGAAGCTGGATATGGCTTATTGGATTTGATGAGGGCATCTGACAGCAATGTTTCTTTTAGCAACATTCTGTATTGTAGGTCAGGAATCTGCCTACTGTGGAATATTTGTCATAGGAAGACAAGAAAAGAAAAAACAAGGAAACATCTGTGAAATGGAGAATACAGGGTAGGTTAGTGGTGGCTGATTTTTTTTCTAAGAAGGGAGGGAGGAGGGAGTGTTGATCTGAGGGGGTTTTGTAAAAATGATTTGCTAAAGAAAGCCTTGTTCAAATTTTTTTTTCACAATCAAGGGAGATCAGCTGCACATGATGAGAAAACAAAACATAATTTTCCTTGCAGATATAAAGAAACTGGACTGTCACATAAAACATGAGTTATAGAGGAAAATACCCAAAGTCTATCTGGTGGTAGTTATATTCTCAGATTATAGCTTCTTTGTGCTTGGAAAAAAGCTCAGCATTTGGGTATTTTTTGTAACTTTTGACATCTATTCTAGCCACTCAATGAGTAGCACCTGGCACCGGTTTCTTGCCTCATTGATAACATCAGTGCAGCAAATACTTCCTTTAGCTTGATAAAAGCCGAAGGTACCCCAGCTAGGTTTGCCTTTAGACATGTTAGACATGTCTAATCAGACAGGTAGAACATTAGACATTAGGTCAAAGAATGACATGAAAGTAAAAGCAAGCGCTCCTGTCTATTTCGTGGAGGCCTTCAGGTCCTTCCCCCTTGCCTCATCAAAGGTCACCCCCCAGTAACTGCACTTCATTTATGAACTGGAGGGTATGCAAACAGTTTCATTCCATATTACTGTCACTTTCATCAATGGGAGCAGAAACCAAACTAATTGCTATTCTAAGAGCAATTGTGCAGGGAAGACCTTATTAAAAGTCCCAGACTCCTGTTTACACGCAGTAAGGCTTGATTTGATTAGTTGGTAATTAGAAGCACACTGTTAATTATGCAATTTGAAAGGGATAGCTGGGAGTCACAGTTCCCAGGAGAATTCTCTAATATATGGGAAAGCATTAATTTTTATTAGACTTTGCTATCAAGACCTTGTTCTTGCAAACGCTTCTGCAGGGCTCAACTTCGACAGGTTGTCACTGGTCCCTCTGACTTTCATGAGTCATTCCCAACCTCATGATCTGCATGCATCTTTGACAGGACTGGGCTGGAGGTACCAAAAATCACTTCCCAACTCCTAGTTGCTTCTCCAGATTTTCCAAATATATTTCTCACAGAGATGATTTCTCCATGATACGGCAAACGTAAAAAATAAGGGTAATCCTTCTGGGTAGTTTCGAAACACTGGGCCTTTGCTGTGCATACCACTAGATAAACAGGACTGCTTTGATGCTAACCTCAGAACTTGGTCTAAAACTGATGATATTAAAACACTTTTCTTCTAAACATATCCCCACTTTGCATTAGGGTGTCTCTCTCCACTTAATTCAGGCTGATATTCAAGCCAGGCCAGGTATTCAGCCTACTGTCTTCTGGGATGAAGGGATACTGTGTGTTCAAAAACAGTTTATTTTTTTATTGCAGACTTACTGTGAGGAGCTTGGTAATAAAAAACATAAACTGTTGGTTTTTTTCTGGGCTTAAAAATATTTTTGGTGGAAACGAAGAGTCTAGATGAATCCAGGCCCTTTCTTTTTCTTTTCACAGCTTAAAAAATGTAGAGGCAAAATTAAGACTGTGGACTTAAACCAATTTTGAACCCATGTGCCACCAGCTGTTTTTATGGGTTATTCCTGAATGACCTATATGTTAGCACATTTTTTTCTTCCAGCTCATAGATTTGTACCGTGGCATAAACAGCAAAGAAAGTTCCCCATTAAAAAGACAAGGGAAGCAACCAATAAGAAAGGCCTCAGAGTCAGAGTTCAAAAAGAAGAAACAAAATGTTCGGTAGATGGAGAAAAACAAATCTTTTGAATTAAAATCAAGGGGATAGTGAGGACTGAGAGGAGAACAGAACATGACAAGATTGTGTGAGCCAAACATACCTGAAGCCAGTGGAGTGCTAAGAACAGGGAATTAGCCCTAGTTTATGTTACACAATTTTTTTTTCTTGCTATTTCCAACAGAAGAAACATGCTTACTTTGATCACAGAAAGTTAATTAAATACACCAATTCTTGGTAGCATATTTATGAACCATCACTTACATTAACAACAGCTTCATGTATATACACAGTAACTCATTTGTAAATCGCTGCTTGCTTGTTGTTGCTCCATATTTTTTCATTATTTCATCCTACCTGCTTTGTCTGAAGGGAAAGTGTGTCTGTAACACATCTGATCTTCGTGATAGCCCTAATTTAGGTGTTACGCATATATGTTTTCTGTGGCTTTCTGGGCCACCCATCTATTAAATGTCCTGCCACTTGGCTGTTTTACATGATGTCAGCTCATGATCTGGCTTTTTTTACTCTGTCACCAAATCCTGACTTCTTAAAACATTAAATAAAATGTTTCTTTCAGGGTTAATTATTTCGGACTGTGACAGAAACCAGCACCCATAAAGTCTGTTGACATAAAAAGAGTAGATGTGAAAATAAAAATGTATGCACGTCTACACTGAGCTCCTGAGCTAATGCATTGAGTTTTGAATCTTGACAGAAACTTGGCCTCCATCAGTCTTGACTCTGTTTAAGTGACAGGATGGCTGGCAGCACTCACCAGTGCTTGCAGGATGTACTAATATTTACAAGCAAGAGAAGGTCTCTGGCTTTGTTGAAATAACACCACTTTCTTAATTTGACTGCTGCTCCATAGCAGACCTTAACAAACAGCTACCAAGGGAGAAGGTAAAGGACCGAGCTTTCATCAAACGCTAATGTTTACCTTAAACTGAAAAAGTCACAATTATATTAAACAGATTTCTGAGGGCAAAGTATAAATAATGATATCATTCTTCTGGAATATCATGCTCGGGATGACAATGTAAACACTAAGGAGTTCCAAAAGCAAAATGCAAAAGGGAAAAAATATTATATTGGACAAGATTTCTTCACAATAAACGAGAAAAAAATGCTTGCAAGTTGCCTGTCCGGTACTAAGCTGCACAATGCATGCGTTGTATGGGTATGGGTGGGGGAGAAGTGAAACGTATCTGGCATTTCCTTTCGACGAGTTGTTAAGACAGGAGCAATTGCAAAGTTTAAATTAGGTTTCAACTTTGTGTCCGAAGTCAGCTGAAGCTTCAGAGCAATTTAACCTCACACTTCCATTCCTGCTTAATCTTTGAAATAAGCACATAAAATACACAGGATTAATGTAATTGCTTTACACTGATAACATTTCTATTCCTCTGAAAGGATGGCAGTATTGCTTGGTGGAATGCTGTGGGATTTACTGTGATATACTACTGGCTGTGTTTCTATATACGTCTGTACTGACTAGGTTAGTAATATATACAGTAAATGTAAATTATGCATTGCTGTGTGTAAGTTATATAAGTTATCACATATAAAGAATTTGCATGACCTCAGTCAACCAAATGACTCTCAATTTATAAAGCAATTGCTCTCTCCACAGCCCTGTGCAGTGAAGAAAGAAAAAGAAGGGAAACAAAGACTGCGGAGAATGTGTGGGTTTGCCCAGGATCTTACAGTAAAACAACAGCACCATGCTCAGGTACATCTGGACTATAGGAAATACATGGACTACTGCAAATTACGTCTGGGTGCAAGCCAGCTCTGCCAAAATTCAAAAAGACATTGCCTGTGATGTTAATAGGCCAGCTTAATTTTGTACCCCCCAGTCCCTGCACACACAGGACCATTGAAGTCACTGGAATTCCCTCCACTGAAACCAGTGTGAATTTGGCCTTTTGTGTCTGAAGGGCAATTTTACACTGAGAGCATTTGATTTTGATACACATTAAGATGGAAAAAAATCTGTGAAGGGGTACTTTTGCATTGATATATACCAACAGAAAATGAGAGTAGGATAACAAACCAACAAAAACCCTACTCACAGTGTCTGGAAGGTTCCAGCATGCTGTATATAACTAGAAATGTGTACTGCTAAATAAAATAATCACAGAAGTCTTCAGCTGCCATTTATAGCAAAATAGGTAAAAAGGCCTTTTGCTTTTCTGTGTGGGGAAATCAGACAGAGGAAGGGGCACAGCCCAGGCAGGGGAAGCGGGTGGTGCTGTACTGTGGGGCACTGTCCCAAACGCCCCCAGTGAGGACCCGGGGAGCAGCACAATGTCAATGGGTACCTTGTCTTCCACATTTCCACTCACAGCCAGGCAGCAAGACTCCTCCCAGTTATGCGTAGCTAGAAGTTTGGATCTTTTATCCTAGTGATCAGGTGTTAATGCTTTCTCTGCTGGGAAAAAAATAATCTTAAAATGGAAAAGAAGTGGTCTCAGGTGTTGAGCTGTTCAGCTAAACATGGTGAAATACACAGCCTAAGGAATGAAATAATGAAGCTATCACTGCTGCTGGGGGTGAGATTCACAAGTTATTAGTCTCACTGGGTGTTGCCAGCTATGATTTACTGAAGTTTCATCCTCTGGATGGAGATGTTTTAGATCCCAACTTTTTAGTGCCATATAATATGCCACTATAACCTTTGGCATGTATACTTAACACTATCTGCTTATTTCCTTGTTCACTTTATCAGTTTTCAGACACCGTAAGTCTAATTTTCATCCCAGTATTTTTTTCTATTTTACTCTGATAATAGCTTCAATGCAAATTGCCATGAAACTGTGAAATCTGTTAAACCTTTGGAAAACCACCCCCAGAGAAGTCTTGGACATTCCATTGTATGAGCATTTAAAAAGACTAGTTGTGGGTAGTCAGAGGAGAGAGTATTGAGACACCTAAACAAGTGAATGTGGCACAGATGCTGCATACAGGGATGGAGACATGACCGTAGCAAAATACCACCTCGTACATTGGCTGAACCGTATCACCAGGACCTCTGAAAAGCAGGTCATTTTCAAGCAGGCATGATGAATTCAGATGTTTAAGTCTTTTATCTTTGAAGCTGTGAATCAGTACAGTGAGAAGAGTATGACCTTCACAGAAGTTTGTGGTGCATTCACTTTTAAGATCTTGACCATCGCTTTGGATGGCCTCTTGAATGCGTTGTCACTCACACATCTCCCTAACACCCAACAGCTTTTTTATTTCTGAAATTGCTCTAATTTCTTCCCTTTCCTGTGAATGGAAATGAGGGTCCTGAATGGGAGTCAGAGTTTTCTTTATGTTTCCCTCGTGGTATTTTCAAGCAGACTTTTTTTCTTGCATCTTATCTGGGGTCACCATAGTGAGCTTTTGCTGCTTTCCAGGACAGTTTTCATAAACGCTATTGGGGCATGAACTTAAAAAGGGCTTTAAACACCTGGTCTTTCAGCAGTCTTTTTCTCTGTACTTCTAGCTCTTTCTGTCATAGGATTACAGCAACTGTAGCTGTGAAAAAGACTCACTTTTTCCCTTCTGCTTTTTGTAGTGTAATTTCAAGCCAAATCCTGTGACACTGTGAAGCATCTACAGTTCCTATGGATTTCAGTGTAGAAATACATTCTCGGTATTTCTTAGTATTTCAGAGTTGATTTTAACAACTTGGAAGTTTGCAGACTAGGAATTAATATTCAGCGTGCTCCTAGCCTAACGCAGCCTTGGAACCAAAAAGGCTCTTCATGTTTGTATGACTTTTTTGTAAGTTTTCATTATGAGAATGATTAGGAAACTAAAACCTAACTTAAACGGCCCCACACAGTACACGGTTTTGAAGCTTGACTTCTTCTATGAAATCAAGAAGAAGGAATTGTGTGAGCATAAACCATAGCCAGTAAATTTGCTTAACTGGCACCAGCACCCTGGCAAGACTGCCTTTCAGATGCAAAACATTTCAGTTAGAGAATAATGCCTCATCAAAGTCCGGGACTTTGTATGATGTTACTGTAAAATGTGGCTCTTCCTTATGAAATATCTTTTCTCTAGCTACAGTTACAGAAGTGCCATCTTGGTTTAAGCACCATTGTTATAAATTATTAAAAAGCTGACATGATTTCCTTGAGGGTTACCCTGAGGGCACAGCTGTTCCCATACTTTGGGTTGTTTTGCTGTACATTAGGACATAAAGCTATAGCACCTTTCAGCCCAAGGCACCCCATACGTGCCATCAGCACTGTTGTGTCTACGTAGAAATGGCACTGCAGTGACAGCAGGACAGTGCAAGCTGTCGTCAGTGACTGTTCTTAGATCAAGCCATTAAGTGCCCCCATAGAACTGGGGTCTTTAAAAGCATGTGATGGAAAGTGCAAGTGTTAATCTTAAAAAATTGTTCTTAAGATTAAAATTTGTAAAATTACATCTTGTAAAACTTTATTAAGTTAATACTGTAACAAAGTGATGGTTTTATATGTGCTTCTTCTAAATGCACAGTTACTTCAAAAGTGAAAAAACTAGGACTATCCACACACACACACACACACTTTTTGTCCTTAGCAAAGACCAAAGGTTACCTTTCCTTTTCATCCTCAACATTTGACTTGCAGTCAGGAAGGAAAAACAATTTTAAAATCCCTTGAGGAAAAAAGCAAGGAGCATAGATTTCAATTTTATTGCTGTTAAACCTTTTATGCCCAAAACTGAAGTATTTGAGTGTTCATAGAGCTCTATGTTTCATGATATTGATTGGATAGCTAGATCTCTCTTTATAGAAACATTGTTTTATTGGTTAAAACATTGAATTGCAAAAATCATTCATTTTTGAGTGATCAAAATATGTAATTCTTCATTCTAATAAAATGTTGAATACTGGCTGCAATACACTTTATAGTAGTAGTGCCTCTGGTAGGATCTGACAATCCAAACTTGTTTTCGTAGATGTCCTGGAGTCAAGGTTAATGCACCAGAGCCGTAACCAGTGTGTAATACCAGCTGACACAATACGATAATCTTGTAGCAGCAGCACAGGACTGTAGCAGCAGAGAGATTGCTCTTCCAAGCTACGAATACCGCCTGTACTTCACAGAAGGCTTCCCTACATACCAGTCTAGTTTCCAACCAAGGTATTATTGGAAAGGAAAAAAAAAAAAAAGGTATGATTAAAACAGAAAAAAAAAAAGTATCTTTCCCCAAAATAATTGGCAGTAAAACAGAAGATATAAGTCCTTATAATGATCCTCCTAAAGAAATTGAAAATTTTTCACTGGAGACTTTTTCTTCCCCATCTATAATATCCCCCTTCCTGCAATGCCCATCCCAAGCTTGACATCGTGTGACGTGACTGCTGGTTCCTGTCTACTCATCACCACCAGCATTGTACTTGCAACTGGTTCATATTTGACAATAGGATTTGTTTTACTCTCATTTTACTGGCATACCTTGACAAAAGTCTTGGATTTTCATCTAATTGAAAAGAGACACTTATCTTTAAGCTTGTGCACAATGTAAAGACAGATTTCTTTCTCCAAAGGTGTCTGCTACAAAAATGGCCACTCTAATAATACGCTTTGCTAAATTACTCTTCTGTTTTCAGCCCACTGTAAGGTCCTTGGTTTTATTAATCTGATGCCCATCTCCACAGTGTCAGAGCTATCCATTCAACATTCCAGTAAGAAATTTCTTCTCTTTACTACACTTTCTTGCTGCCCCTTACCTGGGACATAAAATCAGTTAGCTGGAAAAGGTTGTAAAAAAGAGTGACATTTTGCAACAACCCTTCCTAAAAGTGGCCAAGTTTGTGCTTTCTCACGTTTTGCAGGGAATCAATTCAGAAAGTTTGGAGCCACCATTGAGAAAATTCTTCCCCCAGCAACCAGACTCTGCAGAGCTGGAGATGCCAGGTTCAATGAGCACAGGCGGCTGAGTGGGCTCTCCTTTGCTTGTCCGTAGGGAGTCCCACCTGCCTTGTCTTAAAGCTGACGGGAGGGTTTCTGTGCCATGTCATATGGCAGATTCATTACAGGATTGAGAATTTCAGGAAAAGATAAGCTTCAGCCAGAAAGAACATTCATTTCAGTATGACAGGGAAAGTAACAAGACTCCAGAATAGAATGGTCATTTAAGACAAAATAAAAACCACAGGTTTTGTTTAAGTGAGTTTTGTCTTTAAGAAGTAAATACTTTAGGTAACATCAACTTTAGCGTTGTTAAATCAGGAGGATATCTTCAGTTTCCTTCTAACAGTCAGGATGCCTGTCCTAAAAGTTCACTGCTTGAGTTGTCCAGTGTTGCTTTGGAAGAGTCAGAGTGGTTGAAAAAAACGGACCATTTCTCCAAATCGTAAGTCTTGTTTTGTTTCAAAGCTGAAAATAATATTATTTAAAAAAAAAAAAAAAACAAAACACACAAACAAACAAACAAAACCACACACAGGAAAAAAAAAGAAGAAAAAGAAAAGAAGAAAAAGCAAAGAGATGAAAGAAAGACCTTGCCAAGGCATCTTTGATAATAATATCTTCCTTAGAGATGCATGATAAAGGGATTTCCTAAATTTCCTCAGCAAAACTGTTTGCTTTTCATCTATCACTAACCTCTAGAGTTGTCTGCAGAACTGCAATTAAAACAAAATTTTGACAAAGTTTTTGAGAGGATGGGGTTATTTTTTCCTTTATTCCAATTGATTCTTGCAGGCAGAAGAGTTTATTAATAGGTTATTTGCAGTTATAGCTTCCTAGTTATTTGGAGAAGGAAAATATCAACAAAAACATAGGAGCATTTTGCATATAGAATGGGAAGTCAGATTTTGCCTAGTTTGTTTACAGATTATTTCCCCAAAAACTGAAGGTGAGGGGATTCCCAGTAGGTAGGCTGGGAGGAAGGTTTAGACTAGAAGAAGTCCTGACCTGCCCCTCCTCTCCCTCGCTGCAGATCCATCTTTGGGGCACACTTTGCAGGGCAGGATTTGCTCTCTGCATCAAACGCCTCTACTGAGTTGCAATTTTGTGTGGAAAAAACCTGGTGTGGAAAGGTGTCAGCTATCTTCCAGGAGCTGCCTCCCACAAAGCTCTTTGATCTGCCTTCACAGTCCTTACCTACTTACAGGTTAATCACTCCTAACAAATATTAATGAAACAGGAAAAGAAATGCTTGCTGCCTTGTATCTAAACCAGTGTAGCCAGCAGGACCAGGGCAGTGACTGTCCCCCTGTACTGGGCACTGGTGATGCTGCACCTTGAATCTTGGGTTCAGCTTTGGGCCCCTCACCGCAGGAGGGACGTCAAGGTGATGGAGCATGTCCAGAGCAGGACAGCAAAGCTGGTGACGGGGCTGGAGCACAAGTCGTGTGAGGAGCAGCTGAGGGAACTGGGGGTGTTTAGTCCAGAGAAAAGGAGGCTCAGGGTGGTCCTTATCACTCTCTACAACTGAAAGGAGGTTGTGTTGAGGTGGGTGTCCCTCTCTTCTCCCAGGTAACAAGTGATAGGAAGTGATGAAACAACCTCAAGTTGCACCAGGGGAGGTTCAGATTGGATATTAGGGAAAATTTCTTCCCTGAAAGGGTTCTCAAGCACTAGAACAGGCTGCCCAGGGAAGTGCTTGAGTAACCTTCCCTGGAGATATTTAAAAGATATTTCGATGTGGCCCTTAGGGACATGATTTAGTGGTAGATTTGCAGTGCTAAGGTTTACAGTTGGACTTGATGATATTAAAGGTGTTTTCCAACCGAAGTGATTCTGTGATTCTGTGATTCTGTATTTGTATCACTACCCAGCATTTGATATTACCATCTCACCAGCAACTGCTTTGTCACTATACAGGAAAGCAAGAAAGGAGAGCTGGCACAGTGTCCTAGCACAAGAGTAAGTGGCCACTGCACCAGTTACAATATGCTGTTCCAGATGGGAGACTGGTTAACTTAATAGCAGGCATCTGGAGGAAAGCTAAGTAACAGAGATGTTAATTATTGCTAAACTTAATAGCACAAACTGAGGTGAAAACAATTGCAGTCATTCAAATTCAGCAGTAAACAGTTTAGTCCAGGAATAGGATATTATATGAAAGGGTCTCTTTCAATGGCACCAGAGTTACACCAATAAATGTGAAGCTGTGGCTGTAGCAATGAAAGAAATACAAAAACACCAGTGAGCAACACTGCCTGTGGATGATTGGCAGGGGTCATTGACTGACCAGCACGCATCTTGTTCTAGGATTGGAGATCATACGTGCCCCTTCTCATACGTTTCCTAAACCATAACATTCTGTTAGTAAATGCAAGGGAAGATGATAAACTGGACACAGGTCACACTGTGCTTGTTAAGACTCCTGGCTGCAATGCTTCCACCTTTGCTCTGTGTGCGTGACTGTGAGATGCCAGAGATCTATTTGATATCAAAGGTGAGGCGGACAGGCTTCTCTTGGCCTCCCTACATGCTTTGTCTCCTCTCGCTTCAACATACAGTGTTGAAAGAGTTACTCTGCCAGCAGCCAGGTTCAGCTGACGGCAGGATGAATGTGCACACTGCTGCCTTCAGCTGCCCGTTCAGCACTCTGCTACTTCTCCAGCTGCCAGCTTCCACTTCAGCTTCTCCTCAGCTTGCTTCGGCTACTTAACGAGAAGACAGTCTGTGTCTTTGGTTGTAAGAATTTTGGGGAGCGGACAAATGCTTCCTGAGTCTTCATACAGCACCGATCATCAGAGGAACTCATGCTGGTTTCATGCGCTGTTTTTCATACCACTGCAAACAAACAAGAAATACCTTGATAAATGCCCTAAGTAAACATCCGAGAGTACTGACAAGGACTGGGACCCTCATCCTCTCCATCTGTATCTTAGCTCTCTCTATCAGTGTCTTCACTGCCAATTCACGACAGAGGAAATCCAAGAGCTTGGACCTTAGGAAACCCAAGTCTGCCCCAGGTTTTCTCAGCAAGCCTTGTGGGAGGTTGGCTCCCCGGTGCTTTGCCCAGAGGCAGTAAAATGCACTATTCCCTTTGCTCACCAGGGAACATAATGGGCAGGGGGGGATGGAAACTCCATCAGAAGACCCGCCAGGGTTTATTCTAGAACAGCCTCCAGACTGGATTTTGCTTTGCCTTCACAACCAGAATATTTATTTCAGGGAACAGGAAAGGGATTGAGGCCACACACTAAAATTTATGGGTTTGCCAAGGAGCAGAAAATTGTTGCCGTCCTTTTGGTGATTTAACCTGCATGGTACATGCCATTAAATCACAGAGGGACGAATCAAAAAGCAGCCTCTTCCCTGACATGTTTGGAAAGCTGAAATTCATACTGCTCCTCTGCAGCCCCTCTGTTCCCGTTAGCCACTAGCTGAACCCCAGCACCCCGTGTTTCCTCTGAGCCCATCTCTACCGAGGACCTTTGCAATAGCAGAGCAGCATCTGCTGAGGCAGATGTGTGCTCAGAGGTTGAGGAGCACCTGCGGAAAGAGATAACAACTTCTCACAACGTTTTCCTCTCACAACAGGCAAAAAGAGGCCAGTCTGCATTTGGCAAGTAATAACTTTTAAAGCTAAATAAAACCTGCAGACCTCCACCGCCTGAAAGCCATGGGAACTGCAGCACTATGAGCCACCTAGTAAATATACGAGCTGTCAGAGTCAGTGAACAGTAAGATATGAGTGAACTCTGTGCAGGCTGATGAACCAAAATTCTTAATGCATGCCTACTAAGATGTAAAAACTGGTTTATTTCTGGTGCCTGCCCATGCTATTGGCTCTGTCAAAGAAACACATAAAATGTTGCCTCCATAAATCTTGACAAATCCACAGGATAATCTACTCATACACGTAACCAAATGAAGCTTAGAAAAATACTGCTACCAAAGCTCACACTGGAATGATAGACTTTACGATGTTATGAATGGAAACATCAGGAACATTGGGCTTGAGACAACCAGAGATCAATAAATATGAAAAGTAGATCATAATCTATGCAAACTATACTTAGCCTCTTCGTATCAATAACAATAACATATTTTTACCCTTTTTTGTTATCAGTGAAACATTTTTTCCCTGTAGCTGGGTGTTTTAATGTATAGATGATGCATTCTTTTCTAGGTTGTTGTTTAAAGTGTCGCCTTCTGATGGTTCATTTTAGCTCTAAAACCCTGAAAAAGTTTTACTTCCAGCTCTCAGGTAAGTTTCAAGGTTGGGGATTTTTTGTTACTCAAATTCAAAATCTGTATCTAGCACGAGTTTGATTGCAAGTATTCGCTCAAGAAGAATGTAAAATATACTGGACTATTTTTAATTCCAAGGCACTTCTGTTTGTAATTGTCTATCAGTGATCTTCACTCGATTGAGGACACATAAACCACTGAAGAATCTGTCAAGATGGAACAAATCTGTTTTGGTATTTGTTGTAGGAGAGGAAGCCTATTATTAAAAGCATCTACAAATTCCTTCTAGAAGACCCCATTTTCAATGGCTTAAATCCTCAGTAAACTATAACCAATTAAGCTGAAACCCTCTGTGTCAGGTTCACATTCAGGTTTGTGTTTATGCAGGAGTTTTATACACAACAGTTTGGCCACCCTGCAAATAAAGCCATCAAAAAGAGCTTGTACCAGAACATTAAAAGCCTCCAAAAATCCTTTCTGTGAGAAGCTATTGCTCACTTAACTTTGGAGTAGGAGACAAGCATGTCAGTCTCTTCCCCCTCTTGAGATGCACCTTTTGAATGTCCTGTGAAATTTTCTGCAAATTTGGTACACAGTGAGACTTTAAATGATTGCCAATCATGTCTGCTTAGGACAGAGCTAATGATCGGTGGCAAAAACTGCAAAATATGTGTGTCCTTGCTAAGCCTGCTGCATCTATCCAGCTCAGCATGGAGCTGGATACCCCCTCCAGAGCCAGCCGGGAAGGGTGAGCAGAGGTGGCCTGGTCCCACCGAGGGGGTGGCACTGAGCTGTGGTAGGGGCTGGCAGAGGGGGGGCCAGGGCCATGGCAGGCGCTGAGCCTGGCACAGGCACCTCAAAAGCAGGGAGCAAGAGACCTGCAGGAATGAAACAAAGCAAGGAGTAGTAGGGCAGAGAGACTCAGAGAGGAACACCAGCGCATCGGGTCTGGAGGGAATGGGTGGATGGGGCCAGCTCCAGCCAGAGCTGAAACGGATCCAAGGAGTCCTCCGCCTCTGCATTCCTCTGCTGTCAGCAAATACCTGTGAAAGCCATTAGCAAAGTGCAATTTTTTCAGGCGCTTCCCAACTTTAAAGTGATTGAATTTGCAACTTTAATATTCTTTCAGTACAGCTATGCTGTGTAACACATGCCAACGTAGCCCGTTGGTACGTACACATATGATGTACAGATGTACACACACAAGTTTTGTATTTGAAATGCTACTAAAGCAGAAAGAGCAGCCATAACTATCTAAACTATTTACTTATGTGTCTCTGATCACACGGACATTCTGGGAAGATCAGAATTTAAAAAAACAAGATAAGGACAAATAAAATGGCATGATTTCTTTTCCATACAAAGATGTAACATTTTTGAAGAGCACTGTGGCACAACTATAGGAGTGCATCTCAGACCACAGGTAATCAGTCTCCCAATGATACCGATCTCAGAAGAGGGCTTTTATAGCTCATCAGCTCCAAGAACTAACTGTTGAATGTAAAAATCCCTGGTTCTGCAGCCCACGCTTCTGTATTTCCAAAGCCTGAGGGGTGCATGGGATTAATTTTAAAATAAAGGCAATGGATCAGTAGGTCCAGCCATTCACAGAAAGACAAGTGATGCAATACCTTTAAAAATCAAACATATGGCTGGACTCAACAAGCCCCAGAAAAAACAATGGTTATTTTCTTAACTTAAAATATATGCTCTTACCAGCTATCTTGCAAAGCACAATTTAAAGGACCCAAATTGAGATTTTGCTCAAAAATAGGCTTACAGAAAGCAAAGATCAATAGAAGAACTTCAGACGTTCATTTTAAACTTAAATTGAAAACCATATTGTTTGAATTTACAAGAATTCATTACCATTTTTTGAACCCAAACAGCAGAGCACACAACAAATAGGAAGTGAAACTACTGGTCAAGTCACTGTAACCGAGCTAACAACACAGAAAACCAATATGCTTGGCATTAAGATGCAGCAAAGATGCTCCTGAAAGACAATGTTTATGTGTAAATCTTAACGGCGTCGGACCCTTTTAATAACTACGGAGCTGGAATAATAATGTGCAGTTCTTAATATTTGCCAGGTAAGTCTTGATCCAAAGACATTTTCTAACCTAGATGAACCCCAAGGTCACTCACTTCCAGGCCAAGGGGAAGGAGTGATTTGTGGGTATGTGGATGGCCACTGTCACTGGAAGCAACTGACTGCCACCGAAACCAGGTGAAACCCTGAAGGGTTGGCAGTCGGGACCAGCTAACTGGGCTTCCTTGGTGGCCACTGTGACAGTGAAGCAGATGCTGCTCAGTGTCCCGGTGTTGGGCAGGGTCTGGGGAGCCAAGCCCTGTGGCACCGCACCCCCACTTCACTGGAATCCCAGCCAGTTCCTGGAGCTGGGTAAGCAGCAGTGCCTAAGGAGGAATAATGCTTCCAATTAATTTAACCTGTATTTTTGATGGCAGCTTCTCAGGGTTTTGATTCAACATCACAGCTCATAGACTTTGCTTGGGTTTTCATTTTCGGTTCAAGTCCGTTTTGTGACAAATAGAGAAATATTTTGCTAAATGATTTCTGGAAAGTGAGCTGTATTGATTAATCATTCCTAGTCCTAATTTAACACTTCTCCTCCATGATCAGATTGATGAGTCTAATTCACATTACAAGGAGGCATAATTGTGAGCCTGACTATTTCAGAGAAAGCAACCCACTAAAGCAAAGTTTGAATAAACAGGATTACAGCATTTTAAAGCATTTTAAATCTTCCTTTTCGGGTCTCATAACACTACCCTTCAGCAACATACCTAAAAATATTAAAGCTACTATAAAATTTATTAGCTGGGAACAGAGTATAAATGTGTTCCTTCTCTTACTGTGTATAACCCTGCTACTCCCGTGCTTGTTAACAAACAGTGTCTGATCCCATATAAAATGTGCTCGATACATTATTACATTGTTGATTGTAATTTTTGTCAGCACCTGTGTGACTAGCATTGCATAATCACTTGTGTGCCTGATTCCTAGCTGAGAAGAATGTAGTCAGATCTGTATATGTTTTATTTAATTGCCTCTGTGCCTGGGCACTGTTAAATGGCTTGAGGAAACCTGATCTATTGATGTCTCGTCCCCTGTAAAATCCATCACTTCCGATGCAAATGGTTGAGCATGTGAACTTAATTCACTTGCCATCAGTTATGCTGAGAGTAAAATGTGGTTGGTAGGCTATGAACACCAAAAGAATATAAATGCAACCAGAGGAAATTCTGTTTGAAGTTTAAGGGCATCTTCATGAGAAATTTTTATGTTGTTCACACAGGGGCAATTAATAAATCCAACATAAAAAACTTATTTTTAGAAATATCAAAACAAGTAACCCTTAGTTAATAGCTGAAAATAAATGGCAGTCCTTCTATGCATTTTACTTGATTCAATCAGCTGCTGAATCTTCATTTAAAAATGCCTAGGACAGGAAATAGCAATCCATTCCCACCTCGTTACTGCCCAACTGGGCCACAGTCCACCAGTGATCTAGAAGCAGTTGTAGAGGGAAGACTTCAAGTGCTCAGGAGGATGTTGTGGAAAATACTTTAAGTCTTACAGAATAGCTTAAAACAATATTGAATAATTTCTGTCAGCTTCTAAAAACAATCCTGAGTAAAAACAGAAAATTCCGCAGAATTGCAAGAATGTCTTTAATAATGACCTATAGTTTTGTAAGTGCTATATTATTTTACATCTATGGAAAAATAAGTCTCTGAGACTTATTTAAAGATTCTTACAGAACATGAAGGAAGAAAGCAATTGCCTAAGACCCTGGAAAGAAAAACTATAACATTCTGGTTATTACCTACTAAACTATTGTAATAAGGTAAGACAAGGAGAGATTTATTGATCCGCCCATAAACATTTTTGTCCCTAAACTTGGCAAACCACTGGTTTCTTCACCATTGCAGAAGATCATGTTTTGAATTAGCCCCTTAGAAATGTCTATCTACCGCTCTGAATCTACCTGGATTTCATAAAAAAACTTGCACACCCTTGTTGGTCATCTTAGCAGCTCTGAAAATAGGGACAAAGATTTTTACCAAGCACATAATCACAAAAATAAAAAGGGCGTAACTCCGTTTTCATCAGTATGCAATGGCAAGGCTCCTATAACCTTTCAAGACCAACTAGATCCATACAGGCTGGCAACACCAGCCATCAAAAGCTTCTGTTTCAAATTCTGCTTCCTTCGCCAGCAGTGAACCTTGGTCCTTTTTCAACTACTTCTAAAGATAAAACAGCATTTACTTTTTAAAGGCATAGCTGGGCCCTGCTGGGGATTTTCAAAAGGAGTCACCAGTTGTGTGTCTACCTTCAGGTAATGCAGACAGTCTCTTGAAATGAAGAGGATGAAAAGGCAGCTAAGCCTCCTATGAAGTGACACATACTCTGTTTTCCACAAGTTCCCAGAACATGGTCCCCAGCAAAACTTGAAAAGCAACCCCAAATTCTCTAGGAAGAAGTCTATCATGGAATTCTGGCAGACTCCATTACAACCACATTGAAGAGAAGTATTTTTAACATCTGGAATATTGGAAATGATATATATCAAAATGTTGCTTTTCACTAGAATTACACAACAAGAAATCAAGTGGGTTTTCGTGGTCAGAAAAATTATAGAATTCCTTCCCACAGTTCAGCTCAAACTGCAGATTCCTTTTAAGAAAAGAAAGTTAATTTGGGTACAGCTGTGATACAACTGTATCAAGGGTTCACTGTGTACAATAACCTATGTCATCTGCTTTGGCTATTGGAAAATTTGTTAGCAATTGTGAAGCTGACCTTCTTGTGAAAAGCCTCAGCTTCTCCAGTGTAAAACCATAGAATTTGTCTTTTTGTTCTGCTCCAGATGAAAACATCAAGATATTTGGCAATGGCATTTCCAGAATCGCAAAATTGTCATATAAAAGATTAGTTTTTAAAACCCATGAAAGGCCCTATGTCTGCTGGCTTATATATCAGCTTCTGGCTGAAAAGTGACTTTGCATATTCCTCAGAGGGAAGAATTTTTGCCAGAAACTTAACATTGTGAATGAGTTTGTCATGAAACTTTAACCAAGTGTTGCTAATGATCACCTTGAGTATATAAACAGCTTTACTGGGTTTTACAGTCCTGCATCCTTTTTTTTTTTCCTTCTTTTTATTGTGTTTATCACAGTTATTTCTCACTTCGCTGGTCTGTTTGTTGGTGGTAACGACAGGACAATGCTCTGCTTTGTAGAATACATCTTCAAAAAACACTGAAAGCTAATGTTTGATGGCTGAAATTAAAAACAGGGATGTATCAGGTATCCTAAAAGAAATTCCTGGGTCATTCCTGGGATGTTCTATGAAAAGAAAAAGAAGAAAAAAGTATCACCATCTTGGAAATTATGTACCACAACTTAAACACGTATCTACAGGAGTCAAAGGAATGGAACAGGATAATCTCCAGAAAGACTAACTACACAAAGACATGTCACAGTTCTTGGCTGAGAGTTAATGCAAGGAACAGCCATTAATGTGATATCCATCAGTGCAAGGTAAGAACAAAACCCATGCTCATATTGAGTTAAAAGGTGGCTAGCAGATCCAGCTTTGGAGAACCATTTTCTGACCCTACATCAATCAGCTGTCCCTTCTCTATTGTCTGTTCTTTCATCCTAATGCATCCAACGAAAAGCCCAGCTTCCCCTATCAAGTCTTATCTCCTTATTACTTCCTGAAGTTTCCCGGTGGTGTTGCCTTCTCTCTCGTCTGAAGTACACCTGATGCTTGTATCCACACAAAGTGCAACATCATTCTAAGCTTTCTTCATAAGCTTTCTTCTTGTAGGAGCTTGCAAGAGCAGCAGTAGGGGTTTATACCTAGGATGTCCCTAGCCTCTTGTGTATGACTAGCAGACTCAGGTACCTGCATGCAGTTAGTGTATGGAGAGCAAAAGGCTCTTTCATCAACTTCTTCATCTTGCAGATAGCTCAAAGAACGATTCTCTCCAGTCTGCTGCAAATATTGCTGTGTTTTCTGGAGAGATGTTCCATTTATCTTAGATAAAGCAGCAACAGGAAGTGCTGCTAAGTCTTAATATTTTTTTTCAGCTATTTCACAGTATTTCAGATTGCTCTAAGATCCTCAGTTGCTGGAAACCATCGATCAGTACAGAATGGGCCTGTCAGAGGGCAGCACCTGCTGGAAGGCAAGTGAGCACACCCACACAGGACCTACAAAAGCAAAGCAAGCAGAACAGAGTTCTTGGCTCCTGTGAGAGGTGCAGTAAGCAGACAGAAGAATAAGCCCTCAGAAACCGGTCTGCTGTCCCAGCATACCAGTCCGTGAATTATCGTGATAATGCAGTTTGAAAGCCAGCACCCCTGAACTAACAGCTTCGCCTCCATTCAGGTATTTGCGTACAATACCCTCCCTTCAGGTATTTACAAACATTGATAAAATTTGAAGTCAGCAGGACTACTCAGACTAGTACACGCTAGACTCGATAGAAAATAAAGGCAGAGTTGGGCCCTCAATGTGCAGTACTGGCGGTGGTTAGCGATGCTCGGTGAACCTCTGCACTGCCACGTGCCCACGTGCATCTTCCCTGAGGCAGCAGCATCAGGGGGGCTAGGCTTCAGAAAGACCACCTATGGTTTTTGTGCCCCTGATGTGAAAGTGAGTGGGGATACCATAATTTTGTGCTTATCATCAGAAATCTTCAGAGCTAGGATCCCTCTAACTTCTTCATTACTGCCAGGGCTATTGCAAATTTTCTGTCAACCCCCTGCCCTCCTAATATTGGATTGTTCCTTCAGGTAATTGATTGAGACCTGCATTGCCTTGCATGATTCGCAATCTCTGTAACATCTTTTTCTCTGTTGTTTGTGATGGTTTTGCTGTGTTTGTGATGGTTGCAGCCTTACTGTGATCTCTCAGGTCACTGCAGACCGTTGCCTGCTCTCTCCATGTGCTATTTCCATGGTATGCTGGTGGTGTTTGTTTAACTTCGTCTAGCAGAAGTGGCTCAGTCCACAGCTGCTAGAATCCTATGATCGTGTTTTTCTCCTAAAGCCATGTGTCACCTAGGTAGACTCTAGTAACCTCTAGACTGTCACAAATGTGTTGCATTTCCCAGTGAGCTGCCACTGGTGCCAAGCACAACCCGACCAGTAGGCAGGGGAAATAGTTTCTTTTGCACATATAAGGTGTTAAATCTGAACAAACATGTTCTGTGTTTCTTCTAAGGAGAATGCCAGAACCCTGCTGAGGCATCACATGTAAAAAAATATTTGGTTTCAGTCAGGTCTCCACTAAGAAGTAATGGAATATGATCCTTCTGCGCATCAAATTTCTTCCATTGGGCTTATATTTAAGCAAGGGAATGCGTCCTTTTTTGCAGCTTGGCCAGTGTCTGGGGGTTTTGCTTGTGGCTGTGAGATCAAAAGCCAAATGCAAAAGGAACTTGTCTTCATACTTGAGCTGTGAAAAGTTTGTCATCTCTCAGCTCCTCATTTTCTGAGTTTCTGTCACCTTTAAAAGACAGGCTTCAGCTTTTCCTCAGGAAACGTCTCTGCTTCTTCAGGGGACTGGGTGCTTTTTGCTGAGATCAAAAATTAGGTATGCTTTTACCTGATTGATGGATGCATCTTATCTTGCCATAATTAAATATGGTGCAGGTGTCTTTTCTTCCTGATTGTGCTGTATCAATACATTCAGCCAACATACTGCCACTCCACATAGAAAAGATGACTGCTCTAAGTCTTATATTCTACTTTCTGTTGGCTTCACTGACAAAGGAGCACCGAAGGAATGATTATATCACTAGCACCAAGCCAGATCATGTTCCCGTGTCCAGCTCCAACTAAACAAGAAGACCTTTTGTTTGCACTTGATGGTCCATTCATTTTCGGTTATGATACTGTACTCAAGGCAGTAGCCCTGCTGTCACTTGGTTTCATATGCAGATTCCTTATTTCCTCCATGCTTTGCCTTGTGCTTCTTGCCAGAGCTCATGCAGACCAACACGCACTCTGGATAACTTTGCCTTACTTAATGCTTTTCTACTTCAAATCTTCTGCCTCACATTATTCTTCCTTCTTTATCATCTCCAGAGTGCATGCACCATCTGCTCCTCGCTGGCCTCATTTTAGGCCTGGGGGAGGTTTTTGTTTGTACACATAACTTATCTCTGAAGCTTGCAGAGAAGCTTGAATGGAGGGGAGGCTGAAGGTGCTCAGAACTCATCACCACTGTGAACCAGCTCTGCTGCCTGATGCCTCTCTGCTGTGACTCTGCTCCTTCAGCTTTTCCCCCTCACTGCCCTGGCCTGAGGGAACAAACAGCCCTTAAGGAGGATTCGACAGGGGGAAGAAAGTAAAAATCCCTCCTGGCTCTACACCTGCAGTGCACTTCACCATGTGCAAAAGCAGAGACAGGAGGAGAGCAAGGTAGCGCAGGTGGCCATCATCAGCAAAACTCCCCAAAACCTTCTCTGATGCTTAGTTTCCAAAGGATGAGCTGCAGTTCTACTCTGAAGTTGAAGAGCTCATCACCGTGTGTTATTTAGGCAGTGGTGAGTGGGCCTGACAGCAGTCATCAGTTTTTCAGTACACACATTTGCAAGTGTAGTATAGTTCCCCATTTAACTGCCTACTGCTGCTCACCCCAATGGAAGAACACAGGAATCCATGATCATGCCAAAACCGTATTGAAATATAGATCTAAAAATACATAACAAGCAAGCTTCCAAAAGGTAAACCCACAGCTTAAAATCATTAAGAAAAATTGTACAAAACCTGATATTTAACTCAACAAAAAGAGATCAGCAACTAGCAGCCCTTTGTGAGGGCCCATCATCCCACACAGGTCAGTAACTCTTTCATCCTGAGAGCTTCACATACAGCAGGTGACTTTAATCCCTGTAACACAGCAGAACAATATGTACCAAGGAATTTAGCCCCTGGCAAAGAGCCTTTCTATTAGCAGGAGACTATTCATCAAAGCAGCATGTGTGGTCCACAAGTGGGTCTACTCGTTATCCCCCTAATTCCTGCCGGGAGTCCTTGCGCGGGGGACTGTGTTTGCTGAGCTCGCTACCAGCTGCAAACGGGTAAGCACGATACTGCGCCCACCCCCTGCAAAACCACCAGCCCCTCGTCCTGCAGACCATGCAAGGACAGGAGGGAGCCCAGCCGGGCAGGCAGTGCGTGTGATATGGCACTCAGCAATTTTGGAGGCGATGTCCTTTGGCCTTCAGCTTCCCGAGGGTGCGCTCCACCTCCAGCCCACAGCAGCGGGCACAGCATGGAGAGGCTGCTTCGCCAGACTGCAAATCCTTTCACAACCCTGCAAAGGCAGAGAAGCAAGTGTTGTCTCGGCAGCACAAAGCTTGCAACTGGGAAAGAGTTGGAGGAGAGAGAAAGAAATGAAATAAAATCTGTGGTCGGGAAATAAATACAAACTTGTGTCAGACAAAGGTGACACATTTCCCTACTGCTATACCACTATAACTCGAGGCACCTCTCCAGTATCTGTATTCCGTCTTGGTAATGGATGGCAGCCAGAGTAAAGGCTTGTGCCTAAGGAGGTTCCTGCCCATTGCAGCTCTGCTTTGGGAAGCTCCTGCATCCCTGCTCCCACCTGTAAAACAAGGTACCTGGGATCTTCTCTGTAGAGCACTCTGGGCTTGGCTGATGAAAAGTACTTTATCAGGCATCGTTCCTATGAAATGCTTTCTGTCTGTCATGACACAAAACAAGATGTTCACGCAGCGAATTTTTCTTCTGAGTCAATTTACCAGTCTTTCAACATTTATAATACAAGATGCAGGGAATGTACTACCATAACTCTGAATTTTGGTCCCTTAGTGGGATTTACGCTCACGACTGCAGTAAATGAAGCCCAGTTCATCCACTGCCTGTAAAGACTCACTCAGTGTAAGTTTGAAAAAACTCTGTAGTTTGAGAATTGCAGTTTTTCCTGTCTAAAGTAGAAAAAAAAAAGCCAACTAAAAGCCTGTGTCATATGTTTGATACAACATTTGGAATTCAGTTTTGCTTTTATCTTTTTTTTAACAAACTTTATTTTAATTTTCTTCTTAGATAGTGAATTTTTTGGAGAGAGAATTAGAAAGCACATAGTGACACTTTTGGGTTTTTTATCTCCTGAACTGGCATATGGTTCTTTTCTACTAAGGTTTCACACCTCTGGCTGAGATATAATCTGTTTGCTAAGAGAATAGGGTTTTATCAGGTTGTGAAAAGTTTCTTACAAAAAGAAAAACCAGTGTATTTTGATAGTTTGCTAAACATCTGGAACTTTTTCTTTTCTAAATTCATTAAGACTCTACTCTCCAAATGGACTGAAGGCATCAGCAGTCTCTGAAGCAATGGGCAGGGCGATGTGGTTTGTGCTGTAACCAAAGAGTTTAGAAACCACAGTGGCGTTTCTGAAATAATAGAGATAAAAGGGAAAGCAGTGCTAAACCACTAATGCATCCAGACCCAGCAGGCTCCCAACAGGAATTTTCATTTCGGTTTTGATGGGACTTGGTCAGGTTGCACAGGCTAGTGCCGGTCCCCACTGCCCCCCGTGCCTGGCAATATTTGCTCAAAGAATATGGTCAGGCTGGGGACACAAAGTGGAGAACAGAAGTCACAAACCTGATGAAAAGCTCAGGTGTGTTGTGGGGACCCAGCAGAGAGGGAGAAAAAAGCAGCAGAATTTCAGAGAAAACAAATTTCAGATCCAAAACCAGTTATGTTTCATCATTCTTAGTGAAAGAAAACCAAACAAATCAATTCTGGTTTGGGTCTCCAAGCTTTTTCAAGTCAATTGTTTCTCGATGAAACAGTTATTGTGAAATTATACATAAAAAAAAAAAAAATCATTCTGAAAATGTCAAAGTAAAATATTTTGGTTTTTAAAAACTTGGCAGCAATTTGTTATTCTCATAAGAAGCACTCATTGAGTATGCATTGGGGCATGCATTGTTATTTTGTTTTTCTCATGGCTAAAACTTTTCTTCCTTTCCATCTTTGGGGGGTACTTACTGCTTCAGTGCTCCATAAGCTTTTCTCAAAACCAGCCAGATTTCTCAACAGAGGAAGGATCTTCTCTTTGCAACTCCCTCACAATTTTTTAATCCCTAGGACAATGTACCAGTGACAAGTTTTATTTCTGCTCACAAAGAACATTGGCCAATGAGTAAATATTGCGACTTTAGAATTCATTTTAATAATTCTTTCAATGTTTATGGTTCAAAATGAAGTATCAGTAGCTAAATTTTATATGACAACATTGATCATACTGCAGAGGTTTAGGTAAACATGCTGTGTATTTACAAAAGCTTGCTATTTGTTAAAAATCAAGCACACAATCAAGTTATATAGGTTTAATGAGCTCGTTGTTGGCTGAGAGGAGGTTTAAATGAACTGCAGTTTAGATAGATATATCTGACTGCATTTGCCACGGGCTGAGAGGGCTTATGAAGAGAGGTACAGCAGCTCTGCCACTGCGTAGGAACCCACCATGCTTGCTGCACACCTCAGCTCCCACCACAGCCTACTAGGCTCTTCAAAAACCAATTAGTTTTTCTTACCTGTTTGGTCACCAGGCTGAATGTGACCTATGTCGGTGCAATGACATGATGTTGCTATCATTAAACTCCAAGTGCCCTACAACACACACACTGAAGAGACCTGCAGAAAGGTTTGGTGGAACAGATGCGCACCAGCTCTGCCACTGGGTGCTGAAACCACTGTGTGGTCACGCCCCCCTCCAGTGGCATTGTTTCACAACCACAAATCATCAGGCACACTAACACCATGAAGCCCCATGAAGTGTTTTTTGGTTGATTTTTTTGTTGGTTTTTTTTTTCAAACCCAGTTTCTGCCCAAAGCAGCTTTGCTTTTCTTGCAGAATTCATGCGTGCCTGCTGGCCACTGAAATAGGGCTGTCCCACCTGGAGGGATCACAGCTTGGGGTAATGCTTGGTTCTCTAACAGTGATGCTGCACTGCTCAACTAGAGGTCCAGGGTAGGTCACAGCAAAATTTTGTATCAGACTGGTGAGCAAATGTTACATAAGCCATCCTCACTGGTAAGATGAGCTGCACCCTCCCGTCAGTCACAGCAGACACGCTGGCACACTCCATGGACTTGGAATCACCCTGATGACGATAGCCTTGAATCAGAGCAGAAACAGGTTTGTGCAATAGTACCAAGGTCCTTGGGCTGTCTGCACTGCCTGATCCATTGCGATGATGGCAAACTTTAAATTCTGAGTCATCACTTCAGTGGCTATTGGAAGATTAACACCAGTTTTCAAAGAGGAGGAACAGGAGACCTCAGCAGCTAACGCAGCTGGCAAACCATAAGACAGCAAATTCTGTTTTGTTGTTGCCAGAGATAACTGAAATATATGTTTACATATTGGTCCCAGTTGATAAAGGTCTAATCACTTCAGAGAAAGATAGGATGCATAATTATTACTAAAAATAACATAAGTGCTTCTCTGTTTTTGTTGCTTAATGCTCAGATTTTGTATAGCACTGCCCAAATACAGGTGACCTTACATTGTAATATAACTTCATAGTTACCCATTTCTTACCTTCTCTTGATTTGAACCAGAAAATGGCACTTTTTAGTATGAAATATGAAATAAATTGCTGCAAGCAAGTAAAAATTGTCCCAAATCCTGAGGAGAAAGTGTACATTTCCATAATGGCTACAGGATTCGGAATGCTGTGGCACTTTGTTGCATGTATCTTGGAAGGGAACTAGTAATCATGTGCTTTGTCCTAGTGCTTGAAATAAATTACTTGCTTAAATTGCTAAGCAAGATGACCCATCTGTTGGCCCATGCATGTTCAGATTCTCAGTGGGTTTATTATTCCAAATAATGACTGCCATATGCAACAGTAAACAGTTCTTTTAAAATTGACTGAAAGATCCTGTGCTACTTTTGAAGGCAATTTACAAAAGTTATTCATGTTCCCTTCAAGAACCTGCCATTCAACTAAACTTGTAGAAAGTTATCCTGACTGGTTTATCCCGACGAAGGCAGAGACAAAACTATAGCAGAAGTCTGGATTGGATCAGATTTGCTTTTCATGAATGGAGAAAACTAAAAATTATGAATTATATAGTTCTGCAGCCCCAAACAACACCAAACACGTTCCCGTTTATTTGTTTATTTGCATTGCTAAAGCAGCTATCATATAATCAAGTCACAGGAGCAATCAGTATCTTTAAGTATGTATTACAGAGTATATCTAAGCTGACAGCAGCCACAATAATACTTCTCAAGCCGCCAAAGGAAAAAAAAAAAAGACTCTCAATCCAAATTCACCTTCCTCTTCAGAAAATGCCTGAATTAGTAGCTGAACTTTATAATGCTTCTTAATGGTCATCAAATTGTGCTCCTGTCAGACCCAGGAAGGCAGAGCATCCCAGGCGCGCGGGCTCTCCCTGAACACACTGTCCCAGGGGTCCCCAGAGGCACAAACCAGGAGACTGCCAGCATGAGCATCAATGTGGGTATCCAGCGCCAGGGCAGAAGGCAAGGGTAGCAGCAGGACCTGAGTCAGCATGGAGACATGCTGCTTGTTGTCAGCATGCCCAGAATGAAGGGATCGTGGCACAGGGAAATTTGTCTAGATAGGGGAGCAGTTTCCCTGTTGACAAATTAACGAGTGCAGCTAGAGGTGAACATCAGCCTACACAGGAGGTGAGTATCGTCAGGTTATTCCTTGGGCAGCTTCTTCTGCCTCTTGGTCACTTATAAAGTCTCTGTTCAAGTTAAAGCTTTCAGAGGCACTGCACTGAGCAAGCACAGTGCAAAAAGGTCGACTTCAGGGAGGGAGATACCGGTGGGGGGTAAGCCCACACTGCCCACCACACTGGTTTGCAGGTACCCGCAGCTCACGGTGCTAGGTGGGACTAAACAAAACCAGACTTACCATCCAGTACTGTGCATGCCTTTACAGGTTAAAGCATGTGCCTGTGGATTGGATTTGATCACCTCCCTTTGTTTTATTATTCTTTATTGCTGAATTTCTGTTAAATCCCACTGGTTCCCATCCTCTAACCTTTCCCTGTTAGGGAAGGGCTGAAAGCCAGACTTCCACAAGCAGTCCTCCGATACATCTACTTAATAAATAAATAAATGGCAAGGCTCCTTTTCGTAACTTCCCTTGCCTTTAATTTAGACCATCCCCGTTTCATCTCCAGGCTGAACACACATTCAATTCATACAAGGCCCATAAACCATGTTAAGACCACAGAGTATCCATGATTTGTTCATGATGTTAGCAGTGACTCACCACGGCCAGATTACAGATGTTAAATTGCTGATGGATGGCCCACATCCAGCACGTGGTATTCAGCTGAAGTATTAATCATGTGTGGAAAGATCTTTCTTTTTTCTTTTGGTCCCTGTGAATAATGAAACCTCTAATACAGTATATTGTACTTTACAAGCTCACTGAAATGAACTCCTTTCTAAAAAGAGAAAAGGATAACACTATTAAAGCAGTCGAATGCTGTACATGACATGATGACATATTAGGACTTTCTGGATAGCTAAATGAATACACTTGTTTTTTGTTGATTTATGCCAACGGGATGGGTCTTTCTTTAAAAAGCTTTTTCCCAGGAAGTGAAGTTTTCTTGTTTCCCTCTTTTTTTGTTGGAAACTACTAACTTGTTGAGTGCCATATTGGTTTGATAGACAGTTGTTCATAAAAAATGCAAAAGAAAAGCTTGTCAAGGAGCAGGAAAGAATGTCTAAGTGCAGATTTGGGTAAGAAAGAACTCATCTGAAGTTGGAAATAATGTTTTCTCTGGGCATGATGGCAGAGGTCTATCTTTTTCAGAGGTACCGAACAACAGTCAAGTGTGGGAATTTTCCACACTATTTCTTGGGTTTGAGTTTTCTTTTCCTTTTCTTCTGACATGAGTATTTTCATTGGTAAAAGGATAGCAAGTTGTACAGGACAGCATACATCAGCTGCCTGTGATAAGAATGTCCAAATGACCCAATCACCAGTCCCACATGACTTCGGGAAGAGTCTTTCCATACACTTTTGTGCATTGAACAGCTGGTTTCTTTAGTAACACATTCTTGACTGGCTTTGTTGCCAAGTCACCCTGCATTAATAACAAGGAAATATGTTGGGGAGGAAAAAAAAACCACCAACAACCAAGCCAAAAACCCCAACACCACAAAAATGCACAAAAAAACCACTATGAAGTAGATGGGAGAGAAAAATCAAGTGCCCTGTGTAACTGGAAACACTACATACCAGAATCACTAACTCCCTCTTCCAACCCAGACACAAAACTTGCTTGTAAAAAGACAAGATAACAAATGTCCAGGTGAGCACCATCACTCTGTAGAAGATTAACCTGACTAATTTGCCCAGCTTCTTAGGTTTTGCTAACTTCACTGGTGTACCAGTTTAGCTCAGTGATAATTCGCTTAGAGAGCTCTAACATGCACGCTTGGTGAGCCTGACCTGTCCAAAACCACACAGAGACACACCAAACCGAGTACTTTAGCGCAGGTCTCCGAAGTTTACCACAATGGGCTGAAATCTATTTCACCTTTCCTCACTGAGTTAAATCACAGTGGGGAAAAAAATACGGCTTTTCTGTTGAGGTTTTTTTTTTTTTCCAAAATGGCAAACTATGACAATTTTAGCCTGCTCTGTTCAGCCTGGCATTTCTGGTCCAAGGCAGGACTTACGTGCTCCCAGACCTTGTTTCAGGAAAGCATTCATAATTCCAAAAACGTATCAGCACGTGCTTAAATGAATACAATGAGAGTACCCCAGAAAAGCTAAACGTTTTGTGAAGTGCTTTCCTGAAGCGGAGTGTAGAAGAAAGGCAAGTAATGGATGTTATCCTCCTCCACGCATGGGGCAGTGGGCAACACCTTTGGTGATGAACTCAGAAGTGGTGAAGGGTCCAGAGTCCATCTGGCTCCACGAAACATGCAAGGCTTGGAATAAGCTTATGTTTGCTGATGTGTTATATTTATTACAGTGGAATTAACTAGTGCACATTTTGACAATTGATTTAGCTGAAGGTATCTAGCCAGAAGTGTAGGAAAATGGTTTTGTATGTGAAGAGCACAGAGCTGACATTTTCCCACCTTTCACTATAAAACCAACGATCTCTGAACCTGCTCTCGGTAGCCTGGGGTTTGCTTTCAAACAATGCTGATATTATGCAGAAGTGCTCTGTCATGCAATGGATCACTGCCAAGAGGACAGATGAGGAAAGCTGTCACCCGTTTTTTACTTCTAGATTCAGACATGTCTTCTCTGATGACTGCTTTTTCTTTTCTTTTTTTTTTAGTTTCTCATCAATGTTCATACTTACAACCTCTTTTAGCTTAGCTGAACTAGAGAACTACTTCTTCTACATCATACCACCTTGTCTTTTGCTTAATAACTTCCTTCTTCAGGTAGCCCATTTGAAGCTCACAGAACTCTGTTAACTGGACACATCATTTGGAGCAAAAATCTGCCTGTGAAGTGGATGGGTGAATATATGTAAGAACTCAAGACACCTTGATGCAGGACACCACTATGTAGCGGGTCTCCAGAAATGACCACAGGCTTCCAAAAAAGTATGAAACTCCAAAACCAAAGTGTCTCATATGTATTATGGCTCTTCTTAAAGTGTGACCAAAGGCAATAATGTATTAAAAATAAACATATCTCAGAGCAGGGAAGCAGTCAAGAAAAACAACCAACAGTCAGTTTCTTCCTGAAAGGCTGAAGAAATAAAATAAGGTCCTTCTTAGGCACTGCAGCCGTGTAAGAAGCAAGGATGACAGTAATTAAAAAAAATGGAGGCTTAGAAATATTTTTCTATGCTGTTGAAAAAAACGCCATTAATGCAAACCATACAGTATGCTCTGCTCCTCAATACAAGAAAAGCAGATGGTTTTGATATGGCCATGACTGTCCCTTCAGAAGGCAATTTCAGAAGGGAAGCGAAGGGTTGCCGGTTCATTCAGCGCCAAGGCCAATGGACATTTCTGTAATGGCATCACGGATAAGTAGGGACAGTCCCTGGGGAGTCAGAGGCAGCTGAAATGACATCCTGCTAGCTGTAGATGCTGAGGGAATGAAACACCTGGGAAAATATTTGGCCTCAAGGCTGCTGCTATTTTGGAAGATGTGGACTTACTTTTGCAGAGAAAGGAAGTAATTAAAACAGGCGTATGTGGAACGACTGAAGATAGCACTGCACATCTCTCCCGATAGGCATGGCTAGCTATAAATACTTCTCCTATGCTCTGTGTGCCATAGCATGAGATGATAACTGATACACTCAGAAAGGGATGTCAAGAGGGGGATGGGGACTGGAAACTCCATTTCAGGCGCCAAGACAATTTTCTTGAGAAAGGAAATCTGAAACCAGCGGAGGGTCGAACGCACCTCACGCAGAGGGACTGCTGTGGGCTTTGGCCTGCACACCTCTTACACCCACTGCAGTCCTCAAGACACCATTTAGAGGGGGCTTGAACCTGGAACAAACCGGCATGGGGTCAATATCACCCTAGTTTAATTAATCACTACTGCATTAGAAGCAATAACCGGGGAATAATGATAGTTGGGCCATATGAAGCAGCTGCAAAGTTTCTTAGCAACTTTAAGAATGACCCTTCAACCCTTTCTCATTACTCATTACTCATATGATTAATGCTTATCCATGTGAATAGTCTCATTGATTTAACCCACACTACTTGCATGAGTAAAGGCTTCAGAATCATAGAAATATAGAATTATACTCTTCCCCAGTTATTTCAAATCCAGATTTAGTTAACTGCAGTGATTAACTCAATAGACCTTGCCCCGCAGAGGCTTTCCAGGATCCGCTCTGTAACTAGGGGGATCTACTCAACTAAAAGAACAGTATCAACAACCACAGTGCAACCTGTCCTAGTCCCACCTGTATCAATTGAAGTTGTTTGAACTTATTTTACAGTTGTATGTTCATAAGCAATCTTTAAAAGCAGGCTCTGCTTTAATGAAAGGACAAAAAGAAAAAAAAAAAAAAAGCTGAGCAAAATATGAAAGACACTAAAAGTGTCTAAAAAGAAAGTCTTTTTAAAGTTTCAATCAAAAAGCAATTTTGCAAAGCTGCTTTTATTTTATGACCTTTTCAAACCATTTTCACAAGTCTAGTAAGTAGCTACGGATAGCAAAGTGCTTATTTTTCCCTGGAACAACAGTGTGATACTATTCCACTCAGTGTGGTCTGTATTTTTGACATATGCAACAAGCCCAGACAACTTTCCCAGTATCATTATTCACTGGGAATCTCTAGCCTGTCTCTTGTTCCATCCCTAAGTAACCTCCATCTATCATTTTCAACAAATTTTCTGCAACTCCTTATGAATCACTTTGCTGCTGTCTTAGAGAAAATCCCTTTTATTACAAGGAGCTGCTTCTCTGAATGGGTGAGGTAAGCTAAGAGAATGTTCTTGTGGTAATGACTTCATACAGGTTTTCATCATGGAATCACCACAGATATTATAATCCATATTTCAATTAAAACTATAAGGTATTTTTTAAGTGACACATACTGGGGGACTTTCATTAAATGCTCCGGAATGTGCCTGCTATTAACACCTCTTCATTGGGTTTGCATTAGATATACAAATCATATCTCTGCAGTTAAAAATAGTGTGTTCCAGGCAGAGTGCTGGGCAGACCCAATTCGGCAATGCTAGCAAGTGATTTATGGTCCATTTCAGATAACATTTCAGCTTCCATAAATAAGGATATGAACTTCTTTACACCACCAAGCTAAGCCCATGGCCTTATTCTCTGTCTGTATATTAACACTCAATTTTAGGTGGCAGGTGGCATTTTTTTCTTTACTGCTGTGTCTTTACTACTGTGTTTTCTTGCTTTACTGTGTCAAAGAAGTTGCTCATCTCCAGGTTTACAACACATCCAGAAGAAAACAATGAATACGCGCAGTGGAAGAAGCTCTGCTTAAATTATATTCATAATTACCAGTATTGTACCTCAACTCTGGATCTTTTCATTACCTCCTCCATTTCTCAAATTAAGCTAATGTCTGTCTCGCGTGTTCTTTGGACATCTTTGCATACCAGTGCTCACACATGAACAACTTTCCCATTGCTGGGAGCCTTTTTATCAATCCCTTTCTGCACCAAGGAGGCACAGATACTGGTGACAGCATCGGTCCTACCGTGAGCTGCTCACACACTTTGCTGGGTCAGTTTCTCTTCCTGGTACGTTACTGTCTGATACAGAATTACTAGTATTTGTTACTTAACTTCAACCAAGCATTTCTGGTCTTCTTCTGGTTTGTCCCAGATCAAAACATCACCCATATAAAATGCTCTTAGTCCACATCGTTAAAATGTGTTGTATTCTCAGCAGAGCACCTCAGGTACCCCAAAAACCCTCTATGGAAATTGTGTTTCTCAAAGGGTGCATTAAATTTACATAAACAAATGTTCTCAGTTTTAATGGACTGTATGATCATAGAATTATGTCTTTCAAACAGAAATTACATAATTAAAGAGCGAAACACTGAGTCAATGCAGTATTGGCACTCATATGGAAAGGACTCCGCACTGAGCTTAGATTTACCACACCTGCCTCAGTGTTAACAACACACCCATTCTGCAGTTGTCTCTGCTGGTTTCCAGTGTCCAAAAAGTTCAGCTGTCTAAAGGTGCACTCCCAACACCACACTTCTCCCAGCACTGCATTTTTCCAGCACGACTAAGACTGCTCCTATAGCATTGCCCTTTTGGTCCCTCAGCCTCCCAGACACTCCCTTTACTGCAATTCAGAGGTTCATTTACTCAAAGCAAAACAATAACAGTGAGCTGTTCTGATGGAAAGTCTTTCTACTTCCTCCTTTCCACAAAACTAGCAATAAACAAAGCCAAAATTTGACATTTTCAATTTGCATGTTAAACTTTTCTCCAAGCTCCTACTGACTTGGGGTGGCTTGGAGCAGAGCCAAACAGATGTGAGGATGTAGTTCATCTGGGAAGGGAAACTAGAGTATAATTTGGCAATTCTTCTGGGAGGAAAAGGCATGCCAAAGGGAGCCAAGCCTCTGAAGAAGTAAAATATACGTTGCTTACCTCTTCTCCCACTATTACAGCAGTAAAGTGATATACCTTTATTAATATTTATTGCCACTGAGCAGCATATGATAATTTATAGAAATTACTGGCACCAGAAGAAAGGAGGTGAGCAAGAAGGGGATGGGCAAGAGGGATGGGTGAAGTTGAGTAAGCTGTTCCAGCCAGCAATGATAGTGGGTTTGGCTAACCACTCTGAAAAGCTGCTACAACCAAAGAAGCAGAAATTGCTCTGAGAACAGGTTCTCAGCTGAAAGTTTCCAGTGCAAGAAAGTCCTAAACACAAATTAACCAGGCTAACTCAGTATGAGGTGGACACTGTCAAGTTTGCTTTCCACCAGATTCACAAAGTAACTTCCAGAACCAAAAGAAAAATCACGAGCCCAGCAACTGGCCCCATTTCCCAGCTATGAGAGCAAAGGGAGCTCAGAGGTGTCTGCATGCGGTACAGATGGGTGCCCAGCACAGGAGCAGAACAGCTGTGGAAGGACTTAAGGGGGGCACTGAAACCTGCCCCAAAGCAGTACAAGACACCATCAAAGGTTTTCAGTCTTCACAGCCAGTGATGGAGCTTAAAAGCCAGCAAAAACACTTGCCTATAGCTTACGTATTTCACTCTCCAGTGAAACCAGTGACAGGTCTCTTCTCATTAGCTGAACTCTGGATTTATCAGGAGCAGACATCTGCTGCCACCGTCTACTGGGACCACCCATCAGCAGCAGAAAATGCCTCCATGCCCTCAGTGAATATGAGGAGGTCGGGGGTCACTTGCTCCTACCAGTTGACTAAAAGTGCCTCTATAGAGCCTGGATAAAAGGTCATTTTAAGATACTGCGCAATTCACTGGCAGGGCACAGCGCAGGGCAGGACAAAGGCAGCAGAAGGAGCCAGCCTCATTCCAGCCCTGCTCCGACTTCAGAAGTCATCAGGTTCCCTATGATAACAATTTAAAACATAAGCCTCTTATCAGCCACACATTGTATTACAGACAGAAATGCAAACACAGATATTTTCCCCCTTCCAAAAATAGCTTCTTCTTTTTTTCTTTTTAGAAAATTACAATATGAGGAAAAAAAACCCATTTTGTTTTTCTGCATGCTTTACATCTTTCTGGCTCCGGAGAAACTGGTAGCAGCTGGTTTAATTTCCTCAGTTTCCCGTGTCAAAGGTTCAAACACAGTTGTAGATACTCTTTATGAGTGAAATGTTCTCCTGCTCTTTGGATCAAAAAAATTTAAACAAAGTCAGATGACTCCATTTCAAGTGTGCTGGGAAAGCCTGGATCAACTCTTTATAGATGCGTTTCTCCTCACATTTACAAGCAGTGCTCTGCAATGAGATCTCTACAGTGAAATATCTGTCTTTTCCATGGACGTCCAATTTTCTTCCTTTGGTTAACTCTCGCTACGCAGTTCAAAGCAAACTAAGCCTTTGCCAAAGCTCCAGGAAAGCCCAATACAAAATCTAGACTGGATTTACTTTTCAATTGCCCTGAAATCTTCTTCATTGTCAAATAAAGACCAAGTAAAAGTAGAAAAAAAAAAGAATGATCAGAAGAGAGAGGCAGTAGAGAATGAATTAGATAGAGAAACCATTGAGAAAGATGAAAAAAATCATGGGGAAAAACAGATGTCAAGGGTAGACCTCTTGGTGTGGGCAATGAAGACTCACAAAAGAATCTGCTCATAAAGAGGCTCTGACAGCCCAGAAATGTCTCCCAGCAGCAGCTGTCAGGAGGGGGAGGACAAGCCCTGTTCCCCTCCTCCAGAAGAGACGATAGTTCCCCATTGTGAGAGTAGGTGCTAATTATTATTTCCTTTCTAGGACCAAGGGAGGCTTTTAAATCTATCCAAACGCATCAGTAAAATAAGCTGTGACAAGATATACATATATACATATCTATTTGGCAAGATGGACCAGTATGGGAGTCTCCCTATTGTGGTTGAGAGGCAAAATCGAAAACAAGTGTCAGTGGGAAAGTTTAGTGCTTCTAGCAGGGGGGCGCGTCTGGTGGTTATCCACGTGGGGGGTTCAGGCAGTGGGACCACAGGGTGTGTGACTGCAAGGTATACGCTAAGCTGCATTTCTAGCAGTTTGCAGATAATGTACGGGAAGGCTCTTGGGTTTTCCCTGCGTGCATCAAGTGCAAAGGTTCACGTTTTTGTTCAGCCGTACACCAACAGTGGAAACCAACACTGGTCACTGGGGGAGCCTTTTCACTTCAGCAGGTGGAGGTGCTGACTCCACTTCCCGCAGGCAAGCCAGACCTCATTTTGCTGACTAAAGAAGATGCCACTTAAATTAAAACTTGTGTAACCATATGTTTCAAAACTGTGGGTCATATTTTATACAAGAACGACTGCGACAGGCTGTGTATTTGTGCTGATTTGCTGTATTTCCACAGTGCCCTGCTGAATAAAGCTATCAAACTTTATCCTGTTTTTAAGTTAAAAAAATAACTAAGAAACCTACGTGTCAGAAAGATTCCTTACATGAACTAGGTATAACAGTAAAAAAAGACACAGCTTCGATATTAATGACATTTTTCTATAATGTTGATGGATCAATTTATAATGTGTGATTGTATGCAGTTCAACCATACCACTGAACCTCACAGCATATTGCTTGAACGCTGCGTTTCACTTATGCCTGGGCTTTGAACGACGTGTAACACAATACAGCAGAACAAATCAAACAACAGAGTGGCCCAGCTCTGAGTCCATCACACCATCATATACAGTAAGGGGTCATCCAGCATAGCAGATGGGGTTCAACAGATAGATATGTATAAATTAAATACATAGAAAATGAAAATTTTGTCAGTTTTGACAGTCGGTGCTGGTCAACATGGAGCTGAGAGCTGTTGCTGTGAAAGCATGAGGCTCTGCCACCAAGACCCACATCTGCAGAACAAGTGCAGCTGTCATAAATCTCAGTGGGAAGTGCTGAAGTGGGTGCTGCTTGGGTCAATGGGCTGCCTGAAACCCAGGAGAAGCATTTTGTTTTCAAGGAGGTGTGAGGAGCATGTGGAGCAGGAGAAGCATAAGGAAAGGTGAACAAAGACACCAGTGTGAGTCTGCCTGGACTTCTTGAAGGGCTGGGGCAAAACAAAGTCTTTAGTCATTTTCAGCAGTTTATCTGGAAGGGAGTTCCCCGTCAGCACCCGGGAAATGAAGGGAAACGATGCACAAGGAAACCGGCAGTGCCCCAGAGGAAGAATGAGGCTAGGCACTGCCTTCAGGAAGTTTCCTGTTCTGTTTCTCTCAAATATCCTGAGAAAGAACCATGACATATTTGAGTAGTGAACAAAATCTGCACTCGTTTTCCCTGTCTGCCCTGAGGAAGCTAACTGTGGGCAGTATCACCACATGGGCTGGGAATGATTATGTTATAGGCATGGTGTAAACCAGAGGGACCTGCTCATAGCTGCTTCAGGTGCTCTGGTAGAAGTAAGAGCCACAGCGCCAGTGTCCCAGCAATGCAGGAAAAGGCACTAAAATGGAGCAAGTACAGCCTCAGGGTCGGGTTTAAAGCAGCTTGAAGGTTCACCAGATGGACAGTCTCACAACCTGGCCATGAGCCACCTGTGGGAGGCGCGGGGGACATCCTTTACCCCATGACAAGATCCATGTCCAGGACTCAGCCTCCAGCTGTCTTGGAGATGGTGTAGGCAGGCATGACTCCATCAGTAACACAGCTGGGACATTCATGGCTCCCCACGGTCATGTGAATGTTCGAGACACAGCTCCCAGCTAAACTCTGGGATGAAATAACATTTTAATCACACTGGGGACCGGAGGCAAAACCATGTTGTTAACACGATTCTCAGATTACTGACACCTCACTTTAGGTGTAGCCTAAATGGCCGTCGCTGAAGTATTTACCAGACTGCTGGGTTTTAGCAGACTCCTAGGGACCCACAGCCCACCGCTAAGGAGTTCGCAAAAGGTACCTAGGAAACACAAGCCCCACTCTTTGGGAGTGCGTGGGTTGTATAAGGATCCACAGGTCTTTGCGCAGTTCTGCTCTGCCAGTCTCCCTTCAGCATCTCTGGGCTTGGAGGCTGTCCTCACTCCTCGGCACCTCCAGTGAAGGAAAGAGCTCATCCCATGCCCTCACACCCAAAGCACCTAAACCCTCTGATTTGCTGCCACAAGGAAAAAAGTCACAGAGACGCACATAAGAATGAGGGGATTCTTAGAATAAAAAGAGCTTCTGAGGCTTTATCATCCGTCACAGACACGTTTTTAGGGAGAACATCAAGGCTTTTAGTTGAAGCCATACACTAACTGCCAAATAACAGAGTAAGTCTTCTTTTATCTATTCAGATGTGACATTTCTTCTACCCTTCTCTGCAGCACCTGGTGACACACGAGCGTGTGGTCATGGTCACACCGGCTCTGAACTAGACTGGTGTTATCCGGTATAGTAAGTCCTTAATGACAAAGTAGAGTCAATGCCATGAGCAGGATTCCTATTTAAGAGCTATCGACCCAAGTTCTTGTGAGGTAGCTCACTAAAGCTTCCAGCTCTTGCCCCACCAGAAACAGAGCACAGACCTTGGGAGTCTGATGTCGAGACTATGCCTACACCAGCTGTCTGTGATTTGGTCTCCTCTCACCCACCACCCGATAGCAGGAAAAAACATCCCCTTAGAAAGACAGTTTTGACTTAAGAAGTTTGTGTAATTCTATGTCAGGTGAAGTTTCTTTGACAACATCTGGCAATGTTGCAGAATTTCTACACTCCGCTGAGATTTAGAAGAGCATATGGCTTCCACTACAGCAAAACAAATCACTCCTTGAACAAAAAGCTCTGAAAAGGAGTGGGAAAAGGAAGATGAAAGTTTCAAGTCTGTTTGTAAATTATGCATTATCCGTGCCTGTAATGCCCAGAGGAGCCATAAATTTAGAGGTTTCAACAGAAAAGCCTATAGCTGACACCTTACATTCGTAAAACTCATTATTATCCCTGGAGTGAAAATGAAGGGGGAAAAACAGTGAATAAATAATTGAAAAGATAAGAATATTTCATCATTTCCTTTTTCTCTTTGTCAGCTTTTCGCTGCAGTTTCAAGATCAATATGGGATCCACATCAGCTGTGGTCTTAAACATGAAAAGTGTCCAGTATTTTTCTAGTGAATTTGATTGCAAAATCAAAACACTTCAGTTAATCTTACACATACAGATCACAAAAATGGGAACTTCAAATCTAAGAAGTTTTCACTTTCAACATTCAGCTCTGCATCTGTCACAGATACCAATTCTGTAAAACTGGGCTGTCATTTTATTTTTGGTGCAGCTCAAAACGAGAAAAGTGCTTTCTAAACCACTCTTCCGTGAGTTTTCTTTTCTCACAAGAAAGACTGGTTTAGAAAGCAGACATTGGCCTTTAGGAAATTTGTAGACTATTCTTTATGATCCAGAGGTTCTAGAGTATTTTAAAACATTTTCTGTAATCTATTTTTTTTTTATAAAGTCATTTTATTCTTTTTCACCTCTTTGGCCTTTCTATATATAGCCCAAAATCTATAGAAGGTTTATTCTCAGAAGCCCATGTGACATTGGACGCAGTATAACAAGGAAAACAGGAATGAGTGAGTCATGCAGAGCAATTTTGTCCAAGGATTAGATGCAAATAACTCTGGAAAAAAGGTGCTTTTTGTCACCCTTTCTACAGGAACACTGAGGCCTAGCATAACACAGTGTTGCACTTTTCTGCTTTTCCCTCATTTCACTTTAAAACACACATTAAACATCAAGAACTAGATCCCCTCTCTCCCTCGTGACTAGATGCAAATACCCCCTTTCCCTTCCTTTTTTTCTCCAGCATAAAGAACATAGAGAACAGAAAGGAAATAAAAAGACTGCAGTCTCTTTCTTCATTATTGAAAGTCACGGATTTTAACTCAGTTTCATCACTAAAGGGTGACCAGCCCAGGGGATCTCTGCCGCTGGCAGCTGCCGAGGCAGGCTGCACCCCACCTTCATGTCCTCCCTGCTTTGGCTCACCCCTGCTGCACTCCACCACCACATCTTCCAGAGGTTTTGGCCCCACAGGCAGGCTGCAGGCTCACACTTCGATCAGCTCCATGTTTGACGGCCAAACCCAGGCCTCACTGCCAGGAAACACAGGCTGGATCTGGCCTAGCGCCAAGGAAGCCTTTTCCTCAAAGGACAGCTAGGACCTTCAGTTGTGCCGTGTGTCTCAGGGAATAAGAGCCGAGTATTTGAGCTGGGGCACAGAAATCAGTGGGATGGCTTTGAAAAGTGCTGCCTCCCTGGCAGATCTCCTTGTGTGGAAGGCAATACCCAAGCCTTAGAAATAAATCCATGCAAAGTGACGCGCGGGTCTGCAGATCCAGGTGAGACTCACCTCCCAGGCATCACCAGTGATGGGCAGGAGAGGCCCCTGCCACGCAGGAGGAGACCAGATACCCACGTGTGACCGACGGCAGCAGTCCTTGCTCCGCTGTGCTCTGAGAAGTCACCTACCCTCTCCTCGGGGCGCAAGTCACTTCTCTAAACAATTCTTGGCAAGGCAGAATTAGGCGTCTTACGGCCCACTGTTCCCTTCCACTTTATTTGTCCTGGAGGAACTTATGAGGCCAACTTTGACATCTTCCCTGGGGCCAAAACCACCGTGCAGATGGAGCAGAGCAAGGGGGCTGACCACAGCACCAGCTTTCCCCCGCGGACCACCGCTGCCAGCTAGGGTGCCTCTTCCCACAGACCCCAGCCCTGGTCCCCAAGCCCTCCTTCCTTCGCTCTGCTCACCCGAGACCCCTGCCCGACGCACGCCACAGAGCCGAGGCTCAGCTCTCACGGATGCTATTGACTAGTTGTAAAACCGCCATGCGCAAATGAACAACATGACACTTAGGGCTGCTCGTTTTCCTGCCAGTCAAAAGGAGTCCACAGGAAAGCACTCTGAGTAGTTTTACAGACAGGAATGCCCCATGGAAAATTATACATAAACACTGGAGATTGGCAATACAGTGCAGAGCAGTGTTCCCACGTAACTTCATTTAGATTGCACTGAGCTGGTATATTTTTGTATGTCTTGAAGAAAAACATCTTTCTCATTTGCAGAAGATAAATTTAAAACATCAGTGGTATGCTAGTGCCCAGGGCTCTTTATGCTTCAGTTTTTACTATTCTACTCCATGAGTCATAAGTTAGAGCATTTACCCCATAGGAACTTGTATTCCCTGGGCTACTCATTCAGATTGGCAGGTTTTGCAAACCAGCATGTAGTCCATAAGAGGCCAAAATTAAAAAAGGGAAAGGTGACACAAAGAGACACCCCCCCCTAGTAAAATAAACAATGGCAGTGGAAAGCTCTATTTATTGAGGCAAGAATGGGTCTTTGCAAAGGAAGAGTGACTTCATGGACTGAGCTGCAAGGAACAGAGGAGGCCGCTGAATCTGCTCCTGCATGTTGGGAGTTGACTTGAAGTCACGCTGATGGTGCAAGCTGCCTCGCTGTGCTGCCCAGCCTATGATCACTCCCAAGCTGTCCTTCTTCTGAAAAGCCAGGACACTGACCGAGTCCTGCCAGACATCAAGACCTGCCTGGGCATTGCATCTTGCTAACCAGCAACCTGCATGCCCAAGTCAAGGGCCCATGCACCTGGAGTATTGTGTGTGTGCCGTAACGAAAGCAGTCACCTACTGTAGGCTTAAGCCCAGCGACAGAGGTGGTTCCCAGCTGGCACCTAGGTACCCTCAGGGCTGATGGAAATAACAGGAAGCACAACCCATGTCACGTCTGGTTGCAAAATGGTTACTGAGCTTTGGTTTCTTAATGGAGCTGGGCAGATCAAGTCTAAAACAGAGCCACATCATGCCCAGTCCTTCATCGTAAGGAAAGGGCTCTGCAGTGGGAACACAGAGCAGATGCTGCCCCTACTCTTGCGCTCCACCAGCTCCTAGCAAAGGAGTGGGGTGTAGCCCAACACCCCCTTCAAAAGGAATATTAACAGCCTCACACCATTGTTTGTCCCAGCTGGTACAAAAGGTATATCCTACCCAATGGTTTTCAGTCTGTGATCTGAGGACCCCTGGGAGATTCCAGGTCCAGGGAAGAGAATGAAAGAAAATAAGTTCATAAATATTAGATAGCGGTCTACAGATGTAATGTTTTTTAAAGAGTTCACAGTTTTGCTGGAGAACGGCTAAGGAAGGATACATGAATCATAAAAGGGTGGAAAATTACTGCGCTAGCTTTCAAAACACAAGATCATTGGTGCAGAAAACTGCATTTCTTTCTTTATGGAGGCATAGGTACGTATGACATCATATAAACATCATGTTTAACAATAGCTAGATGTATCCAGATGGCTACATCAACTCATAATAATAGCAGTTCCCAGGAAACATTGTTGTGGATTATTACTGAGTTCAAAGGTTCACAATGCGTTTTAGATTGTGCCAGTAGAAGAAATTGCTTGTTTCACAGGCACAGATGAAGGGCCCTTTTTGATCCCACAAAATCCAGGACTGTTATCTTCCTTCATATGCTCTAGATGCTATTAAACAACTCAGATTTATTTATTTTTTTTCTCTGCAGAAAGGTTTTTCATGGGAAAAGTCTGATGTACCATAGCAGTGGAGGACTTTCCATTCCCGCAAGATTCAGGCAATGATACACTCTGGTGTAGCTGTTCACCTTGCTCACGGTTACTTAGCACAAATTATCCTTCAGATATTAACAGGACCCCCTCAGCAAGAACTGGCTCATCCACATCTCCAAGAAGTTTCTTTGGGGTGCACCACTGGAACTGATGGTGCACCCAGCAAGGTGGGGTGGGTGCCTCGCACCTCCAAAATGATGCCACAGCACCAAGCTCAGGGGAAAGGAGTGTTTCTTCCACACTTTGCTATATTTGACCGAACGGGTGAAAAACCATGCTGATACTAACTCTTCTAGAAAGGCATTTTGTTGCACAACAAACAGTCGCCAAAAAAACATGTACTCTTAGTCAGAAAAGTTGACATCTAGAGGTTTGACTAGAAGCCAGGTGTGCAAGGTTAGGAGTCACTCCAGTTAAGGAGTTTAAATGTACAGTATAGCTAATTTTCAGGTACAAGGTCAAAGTTTCCTACACCGGCCCCTATTGCTGTTCTAACCATTAACTGAAAGGTCCAATTAAGGCTATTTATATGTCTAGGTACTTAATTGTGCCTTCAAATCAAGTAGTTAGACACTGAGGTCACTTAAATTGCACCTATAATTATTTGTGCCCGAAAAAGAGTGGGAACAGACAAAGAGCCCTTGGTGGGCCAGGCCAGCTCCCAGGCACCTGCAGAGGCAGCCCAAGAGCATTAGGATACCCCGTAATTCCCATTTTCCTCTCAAGTCTGATGTCCCAGAGGTACAGCTGCCACTTATTCCGAAGGCAAAAGGAAGCCTGCCAGCCTGCAGGAAGGCAGTGGGGCTGGTGCGGTAGGGTCCGGCCACCACATCCAACTGTGCTCAAGCAGGTGGAGGGGGATCTGGTGTTCAAAGGATGCCCTTTGAGGCTGCGGAAGGTGTGCCCTCCAAGCTCTCCATTTTCATGGCTGTTTTCTTAACGTGTGACAGAAGGTGCCAGTTTAGTATACTGCTGTAATGCTCAACAGCAAGGGTCAAGAGCAGCATCAGAAGAACTGGGGCAAACTTAATGAAAAAAGCTTGAATATCTTGAAAGAATATTGATTGCTATGTGGGTCCAGGCGCAGCAAGAGGCCCCAGGAAGGACATCAGGTGGGGGGGAGTGTAAATCACTCAGGAGAAGAAGATGCCACCTCATGGTCTGCAAGACCTCCAATAGGGAAATGTCAAAAAAGATGCAAAAAGCAAAAGCTAGAAGCATCTACCAACAGCAGCCGGGCTTGCAACCCACGTTACCTGAAACTGAAACCCAGCCCTGGCCCCTGGGCCCCCAGCCTCCTGCCCCTTCCCACCATTGCTCCAAGGTTCAGCCTCTTCCCTTGCCCACAGGGGATCTGAAGCTGTCACCTGCAAGCAGCAGGAAAAGCTACACATCCCTTCCCTGGAGCAAGCAAGATCCCACATCCACCAGCAGGGATTCACCTCCCAGGTCCCCAGGAGGACAAGCAGCAACACCTGTTTGAAATTAAATGCCTGGATTAAAAGCAGGACCTCCAAGTTTACTGCTTGAAATTGCCATACTGCAGATGAGGGTCTTTCCTCCCCCAGCCGCCATCCCTTTTAGGGGTAATATAAGATTCTTTACAAGAAAGGGCTTTTGAAACTTTCCATTCCCCTTTAACAATAACCAGAAAAAGTTTGTAGCACGTTAGGGCTTAACTTAAGGAAATGAATGAAAGAAGGATCTCCCGTTCATTGGGCTCTTGTCCTGGTCTCTCATTTTCTAGGCATTATTTTGCAAACAGGAACACCTGCTCTTTTTCCCCTCTGTGGTTAGCAGGGGCACACACACATACAAACCCTTCTGGGCATAAAAGTACAAATTTTGAATAACTTCTCCCTAAAATGTATCCACCCACACATACATCACCCATCAGTTGCGCAGCAGTAGATCGTGCTGGGTGAAGACAAGGCCAACTGTGTTTAAGAGTGCGTGCGTGTGACTACGACTATTCGCTTGTCCAGGTTCACAGATCTTTGTCAAGCAAACATCAGTGCACGAACATTTAAAACCAGGCAGCAATACCTTGTTAAAAAATATTTTGTAGTGTCTCTTGAAACCGGAAGGACACTCACAGGGAAATTTTAGGGCTTGCATTCAGTGTTGGTAACAAGGAGTGGGGAATATTGGATGTGTAAGGATCCGGCACCGTTGGACAGCTGTTACTGCTGGCACATGTGTCACTGAGACACAGCCCTTCAGCAAAATGACAGCTATTCCAGTAGGAGCCCCAGGAATGCACTTTATTTGAATGAACAGCTTCACTTTCTAGTTAAAGTCACAGTTAATAAATGGCAAGAAGTGCTTCTCAGCATGGGAACATTCAGGCACAGCCTGAACAAATGGGGTGCAGATTTTTTAAGGGTTTATTTTCATTCCCATTATAATATATGTCTCAGCTTGTAAATGCTTTTATGCCAACAGTAAAAATTTCCATTTATATGGGTTGAATTGAGCCTTTGCAATTCAGTGGCAGTCCAGCCACTTTTAAGCAGATGTTGATATGGCTTGAAACTTATTTAGCTGAGTGAGTGACAAGCTGCTACAGTCCAATGATTTTCCATGACTGAGCATGCAGACAGGATAGATAGGCATCCAAACTGATACATCATTCATTCCTATCAATAGAATGATATTTTTCTTGCCTGCATGTGCAGGGGATCGTATCATAAATACTTAAAAACATAGAATAGCAGATCTGCATGCAAAGGAAATTCTGTTTAGTTCATTGTACATTATGGAACTGGGGGAAAAAAAACCACAAACAAACAAACAATAAAAGGACCAAGGACACTAACCAGCCTGGGAAGATCTCGGTGCATTCTGAGAGTGCAGAAATACCGTTTCCCACATTTTGCAGCCCATGATGCAGGCTAACCTGGGCAGTGTGGCTGGGTTTTGTTTCAGCTATCAGCTAAGGCACTGTTAAAGGAACCTTTCTTTACAGAAAGGTTTTCAATACGCATAAAGGGCCAAGCCTTCCCTCAGATCAGCTGAACCCCAACGGGGCTGTCTGATCCTTCTCTGTGAAACAAGGACAGCTTATGTTCAGCAATTACATTCCTGTCCGTGCGCAGACAAGAGGCCACTGCCTTTGTCAGCCAGTGCTCCTCAGGCTTCTCTTGCCTTTCAGTGGGGACGATGACCTTTCTGACCACATCAAGATGCACCAACGCCATGTGCTCCACACGGGGCCCAGTGTGCGGCACAGCTCTTTTTTCTAAGCATCGCTGGAAGAGGAGCCAGTCTGTCTCCACTGATCCAGCCTGAGGACAGTGATGGACTGCCCTCTGGGCCTAATTACTCCTCCACATAGAGGATAAATAATCTACATGACAACAGGCTCCATTCACTCATGCCCTCCCACACCTCCCTCCACCCACAGCTTAGCCTTGAGTGACGGATGGAGCAAGAGCCTGTGCTTGGAACATGGAACGGGCTCCCCTCTTATGGACTTGCGTTGGCCACCTCAGCCCCCCTGCAACATCTTCCTTTTGGGGCAAAGCAGGTACCTTACTAATTCAGTTACTCTGTGAAGCAGCTTGGTTCCCAGAGAACTTAACTCCGGTCCTTCTAAACAAATGCAGACAGCTTTCTGGGGCCAAATGCAAAGGACTTCAACTCACCATCCTTTTCAGGACTGTCCTGTGTGTCTTAGCAGGATGAGCTCAGGTTATTTTCCACTTACAGTAATTCTCAACTAAATTACACAGGGGCATCTAGGCAGTTTTCTAAAACTTTATCTTTCTCTGATCTTTTCCTTCGACTGTGAAAGGGAACAAGTCAAGACCAGGTAGAGGTGACTTCTTACACACCTTTAGATTCCTGCCAGGGCTCTGTACCCTGCTGACTGTTAGTTCTGGTGTTGTTCTAGTTCAGTGAAAGGAAACCACTCTATTTATCCTAGAACATACCCACTGACTTGAAAATTTATTGTAAAAGCTGCCAACACTGTGAATCTCTCCTGTCAGCATATCACTCAGGTGCTGTTCTTAAGACTTTGTCCAAGCAAGCCCTGTATTTCAGAGTTTAACCCATTAGATAACTAGAACAGGTAGTTTTCTATGTCAGTAACATTTTATATAGCCACAGTTATCAGCATCCACGAAAGACACCTTTCTAGAATCAGCTGAAACTCCAAAAGAGTCCTTGCTCAGGGCAGGTCACAGTCCCACAGACAGATAGAGCTCCCTTGCTCTGAGCAAATACAAGGGAAATCTGTTGGGGCATAGGGGAGAAGATGGAGGGAATGCATTTTGCTGCACCATTTAAGAAATGCTGACATGATAGGCTCTGCCTAAACTAGGGAATGACAAACTGTGAGAGACCGCTGGCTTTCCGTGACTTTGCAGACAGGCAGACAGGCAGGATGGGAAACAAGATGCTACTGCCATGCAGCATCCTTCCCGGGGAAGGGGCTGCCTTCGCCAGCTCTGCTGGGCCTGGCATCAGACCACGGGTACACAAAACTAGAGGGGAACCACAGCAGTGCTGTGGGGGATATACACCCACTTTATTACAGATGGAAAGCCAGCATATTCAAGTGCATCAGGAGTCCAGCTGCCACAGTAACACAGAACTACATTGTGTGCAGAACTGCAGCTCACCATCTCTGTAAAAACAGGCAAGAGGCATTCTCGATGAGATCTGATAAGAACAGGAGCTGTTTGTTTAAATCTACTCCCTTGCAGGAAATAAAAAAAAAAAATGAAATAGCAAACCCTTGAAATGCAAGTAGAGGATCATTATTCTCATTAGAGCAACAGTGAGCACTACTCATAATGTGTAGTGAAACACTGGCGCTTGAGTGAATAGGACCAACTGTTCAGCCCCTGAACAAATTGCACATCAGTCTTAACCTAATAGGTAAGATTAATGGAATGTCATATAATGCGGGAAACTCAAAAAATTAAGGTAATTCGGCAGAAAAGGCTTGGAATCATAGTCCACCTAAATGCATTTCACCCAGAGGATTACTGTCTCCAGTGTTTTATTTAAGATTTATATTAATTTGAACGCCGAGCCTTACACAGATCCATCCTGTGCTTAAAGGCTGGCTTTCTGCTAGAAATGCTTACTGTGAAACCTTTACTGAAAGTTTGCCCAAACTTCTCACAGCCGATTGCAAAGCAGAGCATCTGGGAGCTCGGGGTGCTGTGCTTCACCCGTGTTTGTGACTGGCTGACTTTTTGGCTCCAGCACCTGGATTTGTCAGGGCCTCTTCGCTGCTGCTGGGAATGTGCCCCAGCCAAGCCCGGCTGCTCTCCCTATCATCCCTCTGACAGATTAAAACACAACAGGGTCTGTTGGATGACTGACACATTCCTCCTCTGTCTGACTCTGAAAGGACTTCATTTAACAGCCCTGGAGTTGAGCTTTTGACTGACAGATTGCGAAGGGGAAAAGTCATTCAGTTCCATTAAGCTCAGTAACTGCTGTAGAACAAAACACCTTTAAAAAAAGGGGATGAAAAAAGAGCTGCGGAGAGCTGGGGCAGGAGCTTTAGGGAGAAAAAAGGGGATTCTTTTCAGGTTCAAAGACAATCTTTCCCTTTGCTTTCTGTCCATCAGTGAGGGCAGCATTCCCAGAGGGAATACAGTCCGGCGCTCATTGGTGCCATTCAGCTGCCAGTCTCCCTGACAGGGAGACCAAAGGGCCTCATGTTGCGCTGCGGAAACTGTCTGTCAGGCAATCAGCAGCTGCCATGACATCATCTGCCCTGCTTTTCTGGGACTATTATAGGAAACGGGGTCCAGGAGCACCGCTCCAGAGCGCTATTCATATTTTCCTTTTGCCCCCTAAACCAAAATTTCTTTATAAAAGGAAGCACGGTCTCAGTTCCACAGCAGGGTTTGCAGAACTAACTCCGTGCCAAAGGGTAAGGACTGCGTGGCTTCAAACCAGTCCTGCTCCACTTGGAATATATCAGGCCAAAGTTACGCAGCCCCTTGGCTATTTCTTATTGTAAACTGGGTTTTATTTTAAGAAATACTCCAAGTGAAATAGCAATTATAATCCTCTCTCTCTCTCTCTCTCTTTCTCTTTCTTCAGCCCTGAAAGCCTGTCTCACTTGAATCTCTCTGCTCTTGCTGTAACACTAAAGCTTTCATAGGATTGTTATTCCTACACTCACATATGTGCCTGGACACACACAGATGCATACGTATGGAAGCCAGGTTCTGGCTGCCATATTTACATTGCCAGTGCAGTAGCTGAGGCTGCATCCTTCACTAGCCAAAGTGCTGCAAAAATAAATTATTAATCCTGATAACGGTGGGAGAGAAGTTAAGCACGAAACACAAACAAGCTACCGGCTGCAAGTGTGAAATCTGTCGATAAGCAGGGCTGGACATGTTGCAGTCAAGGACACACTGCTTGGGCTGTCCCCCCCCTGTGCTGTCACAGACCATCAAGGACCAGTAGGCTTTGGTGGGGCAGGACCAATACTGGGAAACTTTACTCTTTCTGGTCCTCCAAGTCCTTATCTGTAAGAGCAATAGAAATAACATACAGTTGACTGTAAGCTAAATTAATTTGTGACTTTACAGCACACTGTGTGCACTCAGATGAAAACCCCAGGGACCTAAAATCATTTTGCCTGACTAATCCCTGCCTGCAAATCGATGTGGACTGGTCCTGCCTGGCAGTGCTGGCACAAACAGGATGCTGGAGACTCATCCCCTCTGTGTGATGCTCACAGCTGCTGTCCTCACATTTGCAGGGGTCAGCTTAGCAGGCTGACTCCTGCTCCTGTGCTGGGAGACCAGCCTGCTGAAAAGGGAGCATCAGTGCCATCAAAAAGAAAGCGTGAAATGAGAGAGAGCCCTTGAATGGCGCCTCCGGGTCTCACACCACACCCAGGGCAGGGCTGAGGCATCACAGGCAAAATCTGGTCTTGAGGAATGGCTGCAGGACTGCCCCGCTCTGCTGAACGGTCACAGCTTTTTTCTATTCCTTTTCTTGGCTGGCTGGTCGGTCAGTTGTTTGGTCAGTTGATTGTAGGCAGGCATTAGTACAGGCACTAGCATTAAGGCCAAGCTACACAAAAGGATAATAGCTCAGCTCCATATGGAATTGTGCACGGGCTTGTTCCCCTGCCAAGGCCCTGCTGCATGAGCAATTTCTGGCTGTTAAGTCCTCTGTCTTGTTTCAGTAAGGGATTATTGCAAATCTTCACACATTCCACATGGACCTTATGAGACAGTTAGTCAGATCCTGGATGGACTTGCATGCAAAGGTATCCTGCTGCTGCTAGGGTCAGAATGTCTCCCTTCTTTTATTATTATTTGTATTTTTACAGCCCTGCCAAAGGTCTGCAAGTCTTGAGCAGCTACCATTTCAAGCCCCTCCAGCAAGCTGTAGTCTGATACTCCAGCTATGTTTGCTCTGTACATTCAGGCATTATTCTTTCTCACCTGGCAGTGAACCATGCAAATTAAGACAGTCTCCAAGCACACACACACAAAACCCCATGGAAACCAGAGCTGCCAGATTTTAACATCAGAAGCATGCAAAGGGAGAGGGGCAATGATCACTCAGGCTTCCCTCTTCTCTGTGCCCTTTTCTTCGCAGCAAGTAAGACAAATGCCATGATGTTCATATAAAAAAAACCATGATGTTTGCTTTTCTGATGTTCATATCAAGAAGGTGGTGCTGGTGCAGTCGGAAGCACTAGTAAAACCTTTGTGAGAAGATCTCCAGATCAGATCTGTTAAGGTAGCCTCCAATGTTTTTCAACATGCACATTTTTAACTAACTTGGAGCAGACACTGACAAAAAGTAGACTCACTGTTAGGGCTGAAAAGCAGCAAACATGATTTATGTGATTATACCATTTTTGTGGACACCAGAAGGCATCACAGAAGCTACGGAAACATCAAAGATCCCAGTCTTCTTGTGACTGTTTGCACCAGCATGGCAGAGAAGAGTGAAACAGAGTGGCATGGGCCAACAGGAACAGTGCTACATAAAACCAACGGGCAAAGCCATACACGGGGTGCAGCAGCAGCAGCAGAGGAGACCTTTACCCAGCTGTACATCTGAATTTCTGCTCTTAGTAGAATGGAAGAGGTTGCTCACCGCCCTGAGGGCCCAGAGTCCATCTCAGAGTTTGAAAATATGGAGAGATTCTCTTGGATGAAGCCTCCTTCTGCTTTGAGAGTGAATGAGAAATGAGATTGGATGTGAACAGAGACAGATGAAAGTAGGACACCGTATATCCATGACTCCAGCTGTCTTACCAACCCACATTGTATAAAAATATAGGTCTAGATCCTCAAAGGTGTACGTCCTGCACAGGTTCCTAACTGCCAGTCAGTAAACATAAAAATGGTGTTTAAATGCCTTTGCAGGTCAGGATCTTAGAAGTCCTGTGACAGTCTTCTATAGCAGGCAACCTCAAAAAAACTATCTTATATGTCCTTTTAATACTAAATTGATACCGGGTCAAATCTTTTTCCTTTGCCAGTGTCCCTGAGGTAAACAACAAAGTTGCTGTTTCAATACTTTCCTGGTTTTAAGTACACTTTAAACATGCCCTCTTCTAGGTTAAAAAATGGCCTTGTGTGCAGTGCATTTCATTTTCAGATCATTCTGGAATGCTTTTAGCAGGTCCTTTGCCAAAAACACTCAGCTTTCTTATTTCTGTGGATAATAGGAGCTTACAGCTTTTATAGCAATTTACTTTTTTTTGTTCAAACTTTATACGAGTTGTGAGACCTAAGGTGGGGTCCTGTACATAACCTCAGTCCAAAATACTCCTTAAAGAAAAAGAGTTTCTCTCTCCTTCTAATGGCAGACCTGAACCTCCTGAAAAGAAGTCAAGATGAGTGTGGCTTTACACTGCTCCCCAGCCAGCTCTTCTGGATAGGGAATGTCTACCTAAAAGCTCATATAATTCTTAACACCACTGCAACACTGTCTATTCAAGAGCCTGAAGTGCCATGGTACCCTGATAACGACGTCCCAGTTAATTACAGCCTGTCCATGGTGGGTACATGGAGCAGCAAAAGGAAGGGGGAAGGAACCTGAGGAGTTTTGGTGGGTCCCATGGTCCTAACAAAATAACAGGTGGCAGTGGCAAAATTAAGGCCACAGCAGTGGTAGGAGCTGAACTGTTTGTCTCTTTGTGTTTCACCCTGGTTTATTTCCCTAATACAGTATCTATTTTAAGATGACGAGGGCTTCAGATATTCAGAACCAGAGAAATGAGGCCATGAGAAATGAAGCTAATGTATAGGTTCAGATAACCATTTACAAGTACTTCGAAATACTAGACTTCACCTCTGTATCCTCGTTTTGTCCTAGGATTCCTCATCTCACCTACACTAATCTGAGCTTCATGAACAGGGTCAACTTTAGAATAGCGTGGTCCACCACAGAACATCAGTGCTTGCTTTTGAGCTGTAGCTCAAAAGAACTGCAGTTTTGTTTAGCATTCCTAAAAACTCACGGATACCAGTGCTTCCTTCTCTGCAAAAGCTTCCCTGATCCGAAATATATGAATATGTTCTACGTACCGGATAAGTATTCCTTCACTGTTTAAGACTGCCCCATCTCCATCCCACACCCCCTCTGACACTCACCAAGCAGACGGCAGCAACATGGGTAGCCCCTGCTCAGTGGCCAGTAGGCTGCTGTCAGGCTGAATGAATCTGTTTGCTTTTCCATCTGTGGGGGCACTCATTTGGCCTTATCTCCTCTATCCAGATGCTGATTTTCCCCAGCTTTGTAGGAAGCTGATAATCTCCGAGCCTTTTACCTTCTGTCAAATTTAGTTGAAAATGGCCTGTGGACTCAGAAGTTATTAGGAGGAAAACCAACATGAAATGCAATCACATTCGCTTCATTTTTTGCTAACTCGTTTCTGTAGGAAGCACAGCCTGCTAGGGAATGGACTCCAAGTGTTGCCTTCTGTATTTATTTTGACAATGAAAATACCAACATCAGCCACGAGACACACAAAGGTGAAAGTCCTGGTGAACAACAGCAGAACAGCCCAAGCTTCCTGCCCTCAGCTGGCCACCACTGCTAAACCTGCCGACCTGAGAACAGATGTGTTTGCAATTCGGTGAGCAGGAAATGATGAACAAGCAAAAAACTTGTGCTCTGAGGATTGATGAATACCCAGCCTGTTCATAGGTGTCTGGTTGTCACAGCTTCTCATCTCCCTTGTCTGCTTTTAGGATCCAGTTGTTCAACTCTTCCTCCTGCATTACGCAAAAAAATCTCCCTAAAGTCAGAGTGATTAATGCCGGGAGCAGAGATTACTCCTTTAATTCTGAAGTATCAGCACGGCTGTAAGTGCAGAACAAGGCCAAGGACAGGGCAAGGGCGAGCTGTGCTGTGTCCCCCCCGTTAGTCTGGATCCAGTCATGGAAATGGAAAGCCATCAGCTGTGGTAAGAAATTTAAGGAGTACAGAAGCTGTAACTGAGCACAGGAAAAAGGGTGCCCTGAAAGGCTGCTTCTTTCCCTGTGTCAGCACTGAAACAGGGACGTGATCACCGCAAACAAATTTACATTCTTCCCTTGAACACGTTTGGGGAATAGGCATTACTTTTCTAAGGGAAGGAAGAAAACCTCAAGTAAATAATGTCAGTTTTTATTTACTTCAGATTTGAATCTCCATCAATTATTTAATATTTGCAAGGCAACCTTATGTAATTAATCTGTCACGGAAGACTGTTTACTCTTTACCCGTAACATTAAACTCTCAGTGACATATACCCAAGCCCTTGGAGATCCAGCCAGCTAAAGGGTTTGGAAATCTTGATTTATTTTTACATGCTGCAAACAAATCTATTTAATTAGAAAAACATGTCTGAAATCTTAGTTAACATGAAATCAAGTTGTTTTTTGTAAAAATAAATTATTCAAAAAGTGCTTGGGAAAACGTCTAGCACTTGGATAAAAATTAGGGTGAGCTATACTGTTCGTATTGCCACAATACCAATAGACGCTAGCGGTGTGTGATAGGAACCCCATATGCTAGCTGATGGATGGCTTACAAGTCAAATGTGTGATCCAAAAGACAGCCCTTGAACCAAAGCACAAAAAAATGCAAAGCAGAAGACACCGGCTGCCTACAAACAGGCAAAGAGCACAGTACAGCAGATCATTAGGACAACAGCAAGTACCGCGCCGCAGTGTGCCAGAGGGACGGATCAGCTCACCTTGGGGAAGTCCCACATTCCCGTACTCGTGGGACCCCTTGTGCTTGCAGCACTGTAGACCCCCTAGAAACCACCCACATATTTCTCTTTTGAGCATTTGCACATAAACCGTAATAATTGTTACTTTCCTACTTTAAATGCCCAGGCTTCAGGTGTGTTCATCGATTCATGGTCTATGCGATTCATCGATCGTATCGATGCCCAGGATTTTGGGGATGCAAGATCTCAGATATGCCAATGGGATATTCCAATCACACATGAGTATCCCCCCTCTATGACATGCACCTAATGAGAGATAATGAAAGCCTCTGATCAGTTGCCAGTATCACACACTAAGAAGTTTTACATTTCTTTAGCTTATCCAGAAAACGCAACTGCAATGGTTACTATGGTTACTATGATGCTGTTCGGCTCTGCATCTGTGTTTTGATTTGCGCTCAGCTTCTTTCATGTGACACATCTAAATTATGTTTTATGCCATAATAAATTACACCTTTCAGTTTTTAAATATATGTGGGTCTGTGATAGGAGGCACTTTTTTTCTTCCTGCTTTAACTATCCCTTATTTAACGTGACCACTACAGCTAGTCCCCCAGCTATCACCTTGGATTCTACATTTTGGGTTGGTTCCTAAGACGGCAGCCAACATTCTGAACGTTAATTGCTCTTTTTAATTTTCCTCCTGACTTTTCTCCCTTGAGATAGATAAACTAATAAATGAACAGATAGAAAAAGCTGTTTTGAATGGAAGGGTGATTCTGTACCCTTGTTGAAGTAGACGCCAATTTGCTTTTCTCAGTATCCAGGTTTTTTTCCAATATTAAAGCCTATTAAATGCAAGTGGAAGAAAGCTGACCTTCCTCACAACAAGGCATGCAAGTGCACATGAAGTTAGACCTCTGTTTATTTTTCAGCTGAACATATTTATTTTTTTTAAAATTTAGGGTCTGCGGATACTGCTACTCACAAGAAGAACCTAATTTCTGATCCACAATGAGCTGCATGTTATAAAGCCCGGCACGACACATTGTTTAATAGCTTGACATAAGATTAGCCCTGTCACAAAGGCAATGGCCTACAGGTTTGTGCAAACTGAATTTTCTAAATGAAAGTAGTAGTTTTATGCCTTTATTAATAATAAAGGCATAAATCCTGCTTGTGTGAGCACTTCTGTTGATTTGAAGGGGGTATGCAAAGAAGTTAGGAATAGGTCCAAGAAATTAAGGAATGAAGAAGTGCAAGCAAATTTTCTGACACCATTTCATTAATTATTCGACCAGAATAGAGAAGGGGTAAAGGTTCTAAGGTTCCTAAAATCTAGAAAATAATCTAGATAGGTTTGCTTCTGGCAGCAGACAAAGAAGGTCCTTTCACATTTAAGAATATACTTCTCTACAAATCTCAAAGGACAGAGAATCCTTGGTCCAGTGAAAGCTGTAAGCACGTGCATAACTTTTGCACATATGAATGGTTCCATTCACTTTATTAGGCTTGGACAGGGTAAATCACAGTCTTAAAGATAAACATGTATTTATGTGCTTTCTGGACTTAAATGGCATCTCTATTTATCCAATACTTACATTTCCGCTTCCCTTTTTCCAATGTCCCTTTATAGCACAGGAATAAGGGACAGAGTTATGGCTGACTTAACAGGAGCTTTAACATTACGTTTTGTGACATCTGAGAATTTTTTCATCACAGACTTTAATTAATATAAGGAGTTAATTTTTCTGCTGAGTAGATAACAGCTAGGTGTTATACACCATCATTTATTTACTCACTGAAGAAGATAACTTTTGGATGTTCCTTGAGTTTTTAATTCTTGCAAGAGTTCAGGTCATTTTGCTAGCAGTGATACACCACCACAACCCAGTGTCACCTGTATGGAAATCAGGCACCCTCGGAACCCCAGCTCACATCTCCACACCACAGTGGAAGGCATGCAGGAATAGTCACTCACTTTGTTTTTCCCTGGTTAAAATAGTTGTTTCTCTCTGCTTTCAAGCATGATATGGAATTATTAACATTCAGATAACTGTGCAGAGACCAGAACCCAAGGCCAATTAGAGAAGGATGATGTAAGGCTAGCAATTTACAATTACCATAACACCTGTGACATTTATAAATATTACCTCACAAAATTCCTGTGTCCTTAGGTAAATCCTTAGATTTCACTCTTGTAAAATGGATCACATATGTTCCCTGCTTCTGTGGCTTGACAAACATATTTATATAAAGCAAACCACTTTAAAATAGTTTGGTATTTAAAACATTTGAAAAACAGGCCTTTTCCAAATATTTTACTGCTGTAATTAAGAATCAGCAGAAGCTACCACACTTATGGTTAACTAAAGGGTCTGCCTAAGCACCATGAAATACATGACAACCCAGCACAGGGAGATGAAATCCTACAATGTAAGTAAGGGACTGGGATTTAAGCGATGCATAAATGTATAAGTGCCATCTCTATATTAAAACAGAATTTTTATCCTTATCTTTTGTTTAGATTATTAATACCTACAATATTAACAATGTTCTTGGTCTTTATTAATGGTAATAATAATGATAGATGGTTTTCTGATGGTATCGGATTCACCAGATCAGGCAGTTGCAGTCTATCAGCTCCTGCAGCCCCCGTGAGCTTTGGTTTCTAAATATTTCCAACATTTATTGACTGGAAGACTGTTAACTGAAATTACTGTTTCTACAAGCAGGATGTGAAATAGCTTTGCAGCAGCAGAAAATAGTGTTCACCCTGTTCTTTCAGCCCTGCATGGGTGGAGGAATATTCAGGAAGTCATGCAAAAACTCAAGATGTCCAAGGTATTTGCTTGTATGACAGCTACGGCATCTTACAAAAACACCTCCTCTCAGGTTTTTGTCCCCATCATTCAACTGACAGATGGTAAACTGACCCCAGGAAAGTCCCCTGGACCATTTCCTTCCCAAATATAGAAGGTGAACTACAATATGAAGATGGTGGCAACTAATAGCTGGGAAACAAGAAATTCATAAAATGTTACGGTTGTTTCACAAACAGACACCAGTGGTGGTAATGCTATTTTAAAATCTTCATCTTATTGCCAGCCACTTCTCCAGAACTGTAGCAATATAAGGATTATCAGTCACACTGGGGCTATTTCTTCAATTACACTGGCACAGTAAGATGCAAATGCAGGTCATGATGCTATCAAGCCCAGCTCTGGTTGTTAATAATAACATAGATATCCCTGATTTGTCCTGTGTTAATTACTGAATGAGGAATCACTGACATGCAGACTGCATGATGGGGCTAAACTCAGAGATGACATTTATTCTTTGAATATTTTTTTTATATTAAAAAACAAGTGAGAGTAAAAGTGACTATCAAACTCAGTTAAATTCCACTGTTTATTTCAATGAGACGACATCTACATGAAACAATGACCTTGCCTCTGACTTTCGTTGCACCAACATAATCCCTAAAAGACCACCATGTGAACCCAAGGGAACTGTTCAAAATTTACACTAATACAAAGTGGAACTTGAACCTGTCCAATCAGCTTCAACAGTAATTGCATCTCTCTCCCTCTTTCCCAATCATTCTTCTTCTGTCTGTCTTGTCTGCAACCTCTACCTGAAATGTCTTCCATGTCTGTCTTGTCCTTTTCACCCATCTACCTCCACTTGGGATGAAAAAAATAGGTATGAGTAATCATACCATCCCATAATATGATATATTGACAGGTTATTTCCTCCTGCCATACTTGGGTAAAAATCACATGCCAGTCCCAGTTTATCTTTCTGGATTCAGTTTCAGATGAAACACCGATCATTTTGATGTTTCCACAAATATTTATGTCAAAGATAAAAGTCTCATCTGATCACCTATAGACTTAATTAAGATGCACAGACATGTAACATGGTTCAGTCAGAAGACAGAAGTATTTTCATAAATATCCTAAATTCATAAAAAATCCTAAATGTAACCAATTCTTATTTGTGGGGTCAATTTCCATGTTTAGGCCTTTGAGGACCTCCTCTCCCAAAGTTGCTATTTTTCCTTCATCAGGGAAAGACTGCCTCCAGTTACCTCCTTGTGACCTAAAACTCGCAGGTGGGAGGGCTTACAGACAGGTGATTCTTGATAATGAAATATTTTACAAGTGTTTTTTAGGTTGTAATATCATCCAGAATACCTTGGTTCTTATCACGAAATAGCAACACGGAGATGAAAGACTTCTTAGACGTCAAATACCCCAGAAAGTAAGCGACTTTCTTTTTTGTGATGAAATACTATGAAGTGGGAATGGCAGCGCGATACCCTTGGAGGAAGGCAGAGTCAAGCCAAAAGGACAAAAAGTCAATAAATTACAGAAGCAAAGTGAATATATGGACACAAGGATTTCAGCTGTGTAAATCACGGCAGCTCTAACAGCACCGTGCTGACTTATTCTTTCTGTGAGCCTCACCAGTTACGCGGTGCTGGCTCATGTGCAGGCTGCACAAAGGAAATGAAAACGTGGTGAAGTTACCAGCCAGCACCGTGTTACCCTGCCCCTGGCCACCGTGTCGGTTGCCAAATCTGCAACCTCATCCTGGGGTATGAAATGAGAAGAATGGTGTCAGTCCTCAAGAGACAGGAGCTGCAGCGGTGGTGGGAATGAAATAAGGAGCGCCGGGGTGACAAGGTTTGCCTTCTCCCCATCTCCGCCCATCCCTGGCACTCGCAGGCAGAGTCAGCTTCAGATTTATGGGGACCTCGGGCAGAGGTTAAGGCATGGGCCCTTCTCCCTTTCCATGTATTAGATGACTTTCAGAGCTACCCAATTTAGTGCGGCATGACCCTCTGCCCATGTCCTGGCCCCTTGGGCAATTATTCCGAGCATTCACCCCCAAAGATAGTTGTCTCCACAGGGTCTACAGCAGAAATTCACCTGTTCCAATCCAAAAACCTGCTGATACCTGGCTTTATTTCTCGCACTAGCAGAAGTCTCCTTGTCTTCTTCAATACCTCCAACTATTTTGCTGCTTCTCCCCTGTTTTACTCCTGGAGATGCAGGAATACCAAGGCTTAAAATCAGAAATAGCAGAGATCAAAAAGAGCCCTCAGATCATCTCACCACCCTCCTGATTGTTCCCCAGGGTACCTTCCCCAAATTTGTTCAGTCCTGTTCCCTATGACTTTACTAATAGGGCTTTCAGCGGCTTCCTTCAGTAGACAGCGCCACAGTATTATATTTCTGAAACCTGACAATGACTATTATTGTGCCTAAAGGGGGAAAATTAGGATTTTTGCTTTTCAGTAATTTTCTCCTCCATTACTAGAAACTCTAGCCCTAAATTTCAGTTGACCCTCTAGGTCACTGTTAATCAACCTTATGTATCATTTGAAACTCCAAGGCATGCTCTTCATCTTTCTAGTCTAGTGTTTTAAAGGCCAGAAGTGGGGTTTGTTTTTTTTAAATAAACACAGTAAATAGAGCACAGGGGAACATGATATGAGGATATCATATTCTTGACTAGTACCACTGGTCACTGTCAAACACTGCCAAAGAATTACCTGAGCCTGAGCTTAGAAGCCAGGGAATGGGGATCCAAGAGGATTCTTGGGAGTTAATGAGAAATCATGTAGCAATATTGCAAGAAATACTAAATAGGTACATAACAAATGAAGCCAGTTCTGCACTCTCTCATTCCTTTTACAGGTTCTTTGGGCAGGAAGTGCGCTTATCCATCTAGTACAGAGATCTCCTCTCCATTTAAGTTTACTAAGTGCCGCGCAGTTCAGAACACATAACTACTATTAAGCAAGATCCATTTAAGTTTTGCCTAAGTAGAATATACATCCCTTCCTTCTCATCTCCCCACAGTGCCATGCCTTCCGTGTTGAGTTGTCCCCCAGATTCCCTTCCTCACTGGGATATCTAGAGAGCTTTGTTCACCCCGAGCCTTCAAATACTTCACTTGCTTTCTTACACCGCATTTCAAGGGTGTGTCATAAGGTTGATGTTAAGGGGCTGAGGATTTCCCTCAGCCCCATGACCCACCAGGCTAATTACTAGCCCATCACATGACAGGAGTTCATACGCAGTGCCTGAGATGGCCATTGTCACAACAAACAGGGACAAAGCATGAAGACTATGTACCCTGTGCCCTCTCCTCCCACCCAGCCAGACTTTTCAGAGTGTTGTCCCAGGGCCCTGCCCTGCATATCCCTTGAATGTGGATAGGTAACACGTCTGAAGAGTCTATCGTTTCTTCTGCAGAAGAAACACATTTCTAATGGCTGTATCTATAAAACAAGGAGCCCCCTGGACTAACACGGAGTGGCTTCGAAGTGTCTTAACAGTATTATTCACAGTTCTCATACCTTAGCCCTCAGCTTTGTAGTGGCAGAGCAGGCTGCCCTGTTCTTGTTTACGCTGCTATAAATCCAGTGACCAGCTTTTTGCATGTTCTGAATACATTTAATCAATGATCAGCACTGTGGCAGGAGGGAAGAAAAAAAGGTTTCTCATCGCCCTATCGAATGTCTGAGTCTGAAATATATTCCAAAGGCATGCCTCAAAGCCTTCCATTCCAATACCTGGACAAAGACATGGACACCTGAAAATAATACAGGATCAGATGAGGGGTGCACATCTGGCCAGAGATTCAGGGCGTGATAATTTTCACTGATGCATGAGTTTCGGCTCTTACCCCAGGCAACTGATCTCCCAACAGCTAACCATGAAAATTGGTCACATATGTCTTCTGAACTCTTCCACTCCCGCAATTTGACAGGGTCCTGTGCACAAACATCTCCCCTGACCCTTTTTAGCTTGCCTAACAAATATTTTATCCACATGATAGAGGGTGACCAAACAATTTAGGGCAGTTTAGGATAGGATTTGGTGGAAAATAGGAAATGTAATGTAATCATATTAAGAAAGGGAGAATTTTAACAAGACGATGAGAGGAGAGACTTCTTTGCAGGCCTTATGACACTAGCTTTAACTTAAAACCGAGATGATGTTCAAACTGTAGGGAACAAACCTGCCCTGGGCATAGCCGTCATTCCTGTCTCCAATCTGTAAAACTTTATAGTATGCCACAAAGGCAAACAAAACAGTACAAATTGAACAACCAGTACTGTAAGAAGCTAAGTTCTTCTGGGGCAGTGGTATAAGCCTTCTCATAAAGGCCAAATCAAAGCCAGACTTGAGGTCAAGAGGAACCGAAGGTCAGTTTGGACATACCTTTCAGCAATCCGATCCTTTTTCAGCAAGAAGATGTCCCTGCCCACAATGATCTTTAAAGACCCAACTCATTCTGTGATTTCGTATCTTTCTTAGATGATACTTCACATCTTTCAGGAGCTAGGTTGGTCCAAAAACAGCAAGCAATTTATTAGCAGCTGTGTGCTGCTGTGTTGTTCATATTATTATTCTTCACTGTAATAATTCTGTTAGCAAAACTGCAGAAAAGAGGTATCTTAACTCAACTGTTTCTGCATAAAAAATTAAGACAGGAAGACCATCTTTTTATCAACACAATAAGAAATGATAATTTTTTTTAAAAAAAAACACACACAAAAAAGAAAGTTAAAGTTATTTTATATTATGCAGGAGTTGAGAAAGATGACCTGAGCACAGTGAGCAGTGTGGCTAGGCTGAGCTCACGGGAGGAGCCTGGGAAAGCTTCTTTCCTTGGTGGCATCCCATCCCATGCACTATTCCCACCACCCTCAAGCCACCATCACTACTTCCACAGACCCATTTTCCCTTTTAACAGAGAAGGGTCATGTGCAGAAAGAGACCGCTGCCCACTCTTGAGAATGGGATCTATATGATTAGATAGTCTCCCTCCTGGCGTAATAAATCATGCTGTCCTACACTGTTCGCTATTGCTGAATACTTCCAGTGTTCAATATTTCAAATACTTCTGTTGGTCAAAGCCCATACTGATTTTCTGGAAGTAGTTTCATTCACATTATACTTGTACAAAAACATGATTTATTTTAAACGTCAGGAGTAAATTATAGTTTTACAGATTTTGTAGAAGGCTTTTCTTCCTGACAAAATAAATTATTCTTCCCCCAGAATTACCAGGTTTCCTCAGGTCTTGGTTTTCCTCCTCTTTATTTAGAAAGCCACACATATATGAGTACACTAAATATTTATGAATATAATTTATGAGCCCAGTTGTCTGTTTCTTGCCAAAAGTAAGAAGTTGGCCTGTGTGTGGTCTGAAAAATCCTAACTATGACCAGACTGAAACCATGGAGGTGACGGCAGCTTCACATTCATTGGGGAAAATGTCCAAAAATTCTGTATACAACATAAAAAATATGTCCTAAATAATAAGGAAACATACATGATCTCTAAATAACCAGGCTGTTAATTCAAAATAAAAGGCAATAAGGGAAGTTAGGCACAAGACATTTGTCAGCAACATTACAAAGGACATAAAAACTGGAAAAAAAAGTGTACTGTTTTCCTGGCTGAACTGACTTATTTTGCTTTGGTGCATTTGCTTAATGGTTTCCTTGTTATCTTTAAACCAGATGATTTGGGCTTCCACTCAAAAATGAAGAGAGCCTCTCCATCGAGCGTATGAGAAGCTGGATCAGGCCTCGAGACAGGACACAACACACTCAGGTGACCTCCCAGCACTGTTCCAAAACAGCCTCCCATTGCATTCAGGGAGAAAATCCTGCCTCCTCCGATGCCTGGCACAGCCCCTCAGGTGTTGCCCCGATTTCTGGAGAATGACAAGCAGTAAGTCTTTCATCATGGCAGATCATCCTAAATAGCGAGTTTCATTCTCCACAAGCAAAAATACTTTTTACCCTAGGAAAATACAGTATAATGGGGAACAAGTCACTATTATCTGCTCTTCACAATAGGAAAGAACATCGGGTGTTACAAAAACAAAGGTCTGCACAGGTCCTTGTTATTCTCTTAGATTTATCAGGTTAGAATTCCTCCCAGCCAATTTTTTGACATGAGTGAAGCCAAGAACCAAAGATACTTCTAAAAATAAGTGAAAACCAAAATAAAACATTTGGGTTTGAAATTCAAAATAATCATCCCTTAAGGTTTAACATGATGAGTGGAGCCAAAGAGACAGTGATAAGGAATGGGCTTTTCTGAAGCAATTGTTATCTACTTCCAACGGGATGTCAAATGGGAGAAATGCACTCAGGCATCACAGTCCCCTGCTTCACATTTGCTAGCTTTGCTCATCTTGAATTGGGGAGTTCCTGCTTTCTTGCCTCTAGTGTACAATTTACAATGTAGCTCAAATATTTATAACTAGGTTGCTTTTCATGTTCCCCTAGGTGCTGCGTGTTAGCCTGTTTTATGAGATTTAGGTAAAGTGCAGCATATCCTATAAATGTGAAGTTTGAAATCCACCGGGACTTATCAAATATCACTTTGAGGATTCAGAAACTTTGCTAGATAGCAACATTCTGTGCCACCACATATTGTACCCCTAATTAAGGGAACTTTCCTGTTTGTACAGCGGTTAAAGAAAATTGCTGACCATAGATCTGCAGCTAATCCTGTGTTCTGTAAAAATGCAAATAATTTTCTGAATAAGGTGTGTGTTTGAAAGCTCCCAAAGTAAAGAAAGAGGTCTCTAGGCATTGAGTACTTGCCCATATGAACAAGGAACACCTTCAGGTCCGACTGTGATACTGTACGGATCTGTGGCTACTGTAAATGGACAACCTTCACAGGCCGTTAGTTTTGGTTTTGTTAACCCACAGAATTAAACCCATGGGTACATTTAGAAGGTTTCTATCAGTCTGATCTTCCAATGACCCCTCATTCTGCTTACAGGAATCCAAATATTTCCAGGGTGGATACATAATCAATTAGTTATTTCATATGCAATTTATCTTAATGGAAATTCAAACATACATCACAACCTTCTCAAGCACCATTCTTTACCTTTCGGAGATGTCTTGAGGTAGAGGGTCCTTAATGAGTTTTATAGAGCACTCACATGTAGTGTGTGCTGCTAGAAGACAAGAAGAGCTCCTTAATTAGTTCTGTAAGAGAGAAGCTAATGTAGCACCATCTTTACAGGTTTTCAGATCAGCACTTTCCTCCTTATTTTTTTGTGGGTTGAAGCATGCCAGTCAGCTGGCCTAGCCGTGCCATCCTAATTTCTCAGTCATTTGACAGTGCTCGGAGTTGATAGGGATGGGGTTTAATATAGATAATAATTTATTTTTAAACCTACTCCAGGCTTTCATTTTCATTACATACAAGACCTAGTAAGTCTATGATCTCTGGGTAGTCCAAACCTTTGCTATGAGGAAAGCAATGCTCTAAGGAAATGCCTGAGAAAGAATGTGCAGATTTAACTGAAAAGACTCAGGAAAAAACCCAGAGAAGCTCCAACATAAGCAACTTTACATTTGCAGCTATTTGCTTCTGATGTTTTCCCTTCCTCTGGCCAGTCTCAATTAAATTTTTAAGTTTGTTTGGCTTTTAAGTGGACTGTATAAGCATTGGATCTGATTCATTGCAAAATATCACGAAGTTCATAGATGACCGTCCTCTCTCATATTTGATGTGGTATTTCTGTGGCATATGTTGTATTGGCATTCACGTGCAGGCTGGAGCAAAAGGATGCCGTGAAGCTTCATCACCCTCTGGATAACAAAGGCAGGGAAAAGGGAAGCAAAATGTTCCTGGGTGCTCGGGGCATAAGCACCTCTTGCTGTTTCTCCCCATCGTTGTTTCTCCTTCAGAGCAAGCTACAGCAGGGACCTGGGGCAGGCAGATCTCTCCAGCTGAACAGAGCGGTCTGTGCCAGTCCTCCAGACCACACCTATGTCTGTTCATAAGGTAAAACATCCCAACAGCAACCCAAAGGTAGCTGGTGGGTAGGAGAGCTGGGACAGGTCTCCTTCATACAGGCAGATGGAGACCCTGCAGGACCAGCACCTTCGTCTCCTGATCTCAGTGTGTCAGCCTTGAGCCTGACAGACAACCTGCAGTATAAGCAGAGGACACGGGTCACGAGTTCATACTGAGTATAAGCGTATATACAGACCCTCTTCTATGCCTCACCCTACTCCGCAGTTCGACTCAAAGCCTGGGTTGATCCCTCAGCTCTGAAACCCTAGCAATAGCCACAAGTCACACTCTGTACAGTTTTATATCATCTTTCACTCAAAGATCTTAAACCAATTTGCTGGCATTAATTAAGCTTCATGAACTCCTCTGGGAGTTAAATAAATATTGTTCTACGCATTTTATACCAGAGCTTAAGAGAGTTTTTCTAAGTGCTCGTTCCTGCTGACCTACGCAAGAGCAGCAGTCGGTATGAATATGCTGACATCCTGAAATGCTGTTTCTTGCAGGTAAGCCTCAGTTCAGTTTTCTACTAAAGTAACATATGGAAAAACATACACTTAACCATGCACAGTGTGATTTAAATATGTTGCATACTCGAGGGCATACATGAAATAAGACATGTCAACCAGGCTGTTTCAGGCTTTGTAAGACAGCCAATACATTTGCAAGTAAGGTAGACTTTGGACATTATTACAACATTCATTTCAAATATCATGAAAACTAATCAATGCTAGTTTAGCTTTGAGACACTGGGCAATGCTGGACAATTTGTTAGCCTTTTAACTGACAATTGTGTGAATGGTTTCTGATTTTCCCACAGAATTCCTTTAAAGCAGTCCATGCCCAGTCAGTTGAGCTGATGCTGTGCATTGTTATGGAGATGATCTAAGTTTCACTCCTGCATTAATCTGCCATACTTTAGAGATGGGGCTGTTGGAGTCTCTTTACTTATTCCTGTAAAACACAGGTGATATTTTTGGCATTGCTGCAAGACAATCTGTCTACATCGCTAAGCCTCCTATCCAGTCATGAAATGAAGCATTTTCTTTTTTTCCTTGAACACCACAGAAGTTGCTGAGGTTTCAGTTCTGACTACTACGAACTCATAATTTTGTCATTGGCTTTACTAGGACCAGGATTTCCCCTAGACTGAAGGTATCCCATTGACAGTCAGTGTACCCTTGGGCATAGATGGACCACTTCTAAGGCAGCATACGAAAAGCCAATCTGTCATGCGTAGGCCTTAATTCTCTCTGCAGACACCCTGGAAAACCATCACAGATCCATAGTCAGAAAAATGTTGAATGCCATTTCCCTTAGCCACTGAGAAAGCTGGGTTCAATAACAAGCTTTGTGTCAGCACTGCTCAGTTAGGGGCTATACTGAGGTCTCTTGACAACATTAAAAGCGTGTTTCTTATATAAGTCTGAACTGTGGTCCCATCTGCGGGTGTCCTGACTTGGTGGACATTTTGCCTCTATGTTTAACAGCACATAACATCACCTGCACATTGAGCAGCACAGTCTAGAGGGCAGGAGTGGACAGCATCACCCTGGCCCCGATTTTCACTCTGCTTATGCTCAAGCTACAGTCTCTCTTTCTTTTTCTGCATTTGCCTTAACCTTGAAATGTCACAAGCCCTCTGCATAGCTGTGCGATGCTCGGGGATTTTGTCAGTGCTAAGATATGCAGGAAATCTCCCGCAACAGAATTAGTAAGGTTTGAGTGTAGACTTGCCAACTACCCTAGGTTTAGCTCCAAAAAGCCACAGTTTTGGGTTATTTTAGGCTTCAGGCAACACCACAGCTTCAGGCATAAGCCAAAAAACCGCAAGTTCTAAACAGAAAGAGGAACCTGCAGAGCTGTTTTGAAAGTGCTCCTGCCACAACAGCAAAGGCCCCTAGATACAGCCATCTGCCTCTTTTTTTTTTTTTTTTTTTTTTTTTCCTTTCCCCTTTGCTACACTTCCTCTCCCAGATGTTTTTCATCATCTAAGGTAGCAATTCAGGCATTTGAGTAACTGATCCGAAGGAGTGTGCTGCATGTGATTAGCATCAAGTCACCAAAGAACAAAGAAATGCAATTAATCCCTGCTTAAATAAAAAACAGATTAGATCAGATTAAACATATTAGCAATGGGCAAACCTCAGATGCTTTGGATAGTGGGTTTGGACTGGAAAATTGTTTGGGAGTGCCAGTATAACCCAGATCCTATCCAAAATTTCTGCTGCTTCCATCCAAGAAGGCTGGAAAGCACAAGGAGAGCTCTCCTGTATGAAAATTTGCACTTCTGCTGTCCAATTCAGTCGGAAAAAAACCAGACACTCTCATGGTATGTTGACTCCTGGCACCAACACCTCTGATCCTGCTCAGAACAAGAATATATTGAGGGCAGAGTTGGCTACTTACTAAGTAAGGGTTTAGTTAAAAGGACTTGCTATAGTTAAACAGATTTCAGGGTTGATTTTTTTTGTTAGTTTGTTAGGGTTTTTTATGGGTTGAATTGGTTTCTAGGTTTTATGGTAGAAACTATGATCACCATTCTGTTATGCCATTGATATCCTTGATGTTGCATATGCATTGAACCCTCCTTCACAAAAATAAGTTCCATTTGTTGAATGGGCGTTAGGTTGTCAGTATTCGGATCTCAACATTTTTGTCAACACCAGAAACAGAAACATTTTGACCAATCCATAAAAGTGATTGTAAATAGTAGTGAAAGACTTTTCCCTAGCAGCTTGCAGATCTGTCCTGACCTGTCACCAGGAGCGGGCTTCAGCTCATCTCTAAGGGTTTAGGAATTTAAACATAAAAATTTCAAATATACCAATATCTGAGTTTGAATATATGGATTTTGTGTGCAGGTTTCTGTTCCTCAGTTGCAGATTTGTCAGGATTTTGTATGTCATTGGTCCCAGAGACGGTCAGACACACAGCTGGCAGCTCAGTCAGTCCACAGTGGGTTTTTCCTGCAAGCTTCTTTACTTCTCTCCCAGTTGTGGGTTGAGCCTCCTAATGTGGGCACAAGCACCCTGTGAGCAGAGGTGGAAATACATACTTCTTCCTGCCCAGGTTAAGACATCCCTACAAAATCCCGGAGCTATTCTAGTGCATCAGCATTTGCCTTAAGCTTCAAATGTCACAAGTGCTCTGCGCAGCTGCGCGGTGCTTAGGGGTCTTGTCAATGCCAAGACACACAGCCACAACATTGCAGGATCTGCACCAATACTTGCAAAGTGGGACTTAAGCTCTTAAGCAACATCTCCTAAGATTTCTTGGGTTCGTCAGAACCAATCTTCTTTATCGCTTACAAATTTCTACTATATCTACCTGTAAAACAGAGCTCCAGAATGAACTTTATACCGATTTAAAAAAAAAAATCTGTTAATTTAAAAAAAACTAATTTAAAAAGCCTTTCTGGGAAGACAGGACAGATAAGTGGATGGCTGGACAGATGTTTACCACACTTCTTGGAAGAACTATATTTAGTGCAGTTCCTTCCTGAAACAAGCATCTAAAATTTTCTTTTACATCCAATCCAATGAAGATTAAAAATGGGGGAAAAAAACCCACTGTCATTGGAAAGAAAAAAAAATCCCTCAGTGCCAGAATCATGAACTGGATTCAGAAATTTCTATATAAGAATGGTCACTCCAGAAAACATATTTTTAGTGAAATGGCAAGTAGAGGCTGTTGGGCATTAGAAGTACGTATGTGCATCACAATGTAATCGCTTCCCACATCCATGACTATTTTCAAAGTCATTAGTTTGAGGGGGTGAGATCAGAGGCAGCCTGAGCCCTCCTGTTAGACTGGTCCATCTGACCTCTGGGAAGCAGTCGTTCAATACACACCATAATTTGCTCTCAGACTGGACTGGAGTCACCACTAAATCAGACATATGGGGCCAGATCCTTAGCTGGTGTGAAGTAAAGTAGCTCCACAGAAGTCAGCTTATGGCAGTTGAAGATCTGATCTGTAGTGTTAAGTACACTGGTAAAGTTTCAGCTGTCGGGCAAAAGTGATTTCTCACCTGTTTTCCAAACATTTATTATTCATGGCTGGATTTCAACTCCTTTCCTCACAGTGGCTAGCACGTTCCTCAAGAAAGAGACCTACTGAGATCTCTGGTATACGTGGAAAATAGAAAAAGGGCTCAACAGGAGGGGAGCAGGATCATCAGTGCTAAAAATCAAATGCCTCAGAGCTCTCAAATCCTAGCCTTTTTACAAACTAAACAAAAATCCCTCTCGTGCCTGAAACCTATCCTCAGAAACTTTTAAAAATATGGTTTGTCAAACATTTCTTATTTTACTTCTAATGAAATGCTAATAAAAATGTGGAACAATAATTTAGTTGTGATGCTGCACTCAAAGAGTGAGAATACTTGGTAGCTGTGTGTTCAAGATGAATTGCTGGGAAATGCCTTTAAAATCTGTCCTGTCCTTTACCTGTTCAGATTTATACCACCTCAGATGTTAACAGCCCTTAGGTGACTTCTTAATGCCAAATGTAAATACAAAAACAAGAAGAAAATATTCCTCGTGCATTCATACTTACCTTTCTTGGCAGAAGGCCACTTCTGTCACTCAGGGCTCAGACTGTTCTCCTTTTAATTTGGCATCAATTCCATGGCTGCTGTTAATAGTAGTATTGGTGTTGGAAGTAAGCCAGACACCATACTTTTCTAACCAATTTGTTCAATAAAAGGGATTATTTTGTTAGTTAATCTGTCACTTCTTAAAAAGAGAAATCTTTAATAGCATTTTTTACAAATATTCTTGGTTTACATCTTATGTTTTCCCATTACCCTGTGTCAATACCAAAGCTTCTACAGGAGCTAATTAAGTTTTGATACATTCACAGAAAAATGACCATTCAACATTGAGCAGATTCTTTATTTTGACACTCTTTTTTTTCCTCCAGATGTTAAAAAATGTGACTGTTTCAACTCTGGGTTGATATTTTTTTGTCTTACTGCTACAGTCCTTTCCCCCAACAATGCATCAGCCTTTTCTGTGTAAATATGGCACAAGACACAGCAAAACTGACAAAGCTGGCTTCTCTACAGTGTGCATGTCCCTGCTCTGCAGTAACTCCAGTTCTTTGCCTTCACCCTCACCACCATTCTGCCTTCCCTTCTTCCCTCCCCTTCCCTCCCTTCCTTCCTGGGCTTCACGCCATGCCCGTGATGAGTGCCATCAGCTCCCTCCTCCTTCCCCTCGCTAAAGCCTGAGCAAATGGCTGGCTCCAGATGAGGCGCATGTGGCTGAGCAGCCCATACAGGTGCAGGTTTGTTGAGCTGGAACACTGAACAAGACTAAATGTTTGAACACACCCTATGGATTTTCTTTCCTGAACTGTTTTTCCTTCTTTGCACATCTATCAGTTTTCAGACATTTAAGAGCTCATGTCTGAGAGCGAGTCTGCTCTGTCTAGAGACGTTAAGAATGGCCAGCAGGTTCAGCAGTTACTGCAGGTGACCTGGCAGATGAGCAGTTGAACAGGCTGGGGTGTCACCTTCTCTTAAAGAGGAGCTGGAGAACACAGGGCAGAGAACAAAACGTGAAGTTCTTCGTAAGTAAGTCTAAATAAAAACGTTCACACACAAAAGTCAAATTGATAAAGTATGTTGTATTTTAACAAAAATCCTACAAACAAACAAAGAGTTACCACAGAAGTATTCATTATTTCCTGTGCTGGACTGCAAGAGAAATAGAGCCAGACCGTATGACAAACACGGCTTATTGATTGACAGTCTGGTTCTGCCTTTAATACAGCTTAAATCAGAAGCAGGGTAAACGGGGCTGCAAGACAGTGTTGGACACAGACTGGGTAATCCTATTTGGCCCTGGATACCGCCCCTTCAGCAGGGCAATCTTCAATAGCTACTGTTCCCTGCCCATACAGATTCAGGTGGTTAAAGTGCATTTCTGCAGCGTATCTGGGTCTTGGATATTTTCTAAGCGGAACGTGGGCAACTTTCTGGAGCTCAGCTTAACCACTTTTATTTTCTTTAGCTGTAATCAGCCGTACGCCAACAGCCTGGTTTGGTGGGCACTCCCTGCGCCAGGTGAGCCCACAGCCCAGGGCAGTGTGACAGGGGCTCAGCCCTGTGCCTGCCGCTGGGGCACCATCCTGCCCGGCTGCTGTCCTCATGCACCCAGAGGAACCGCCGGCAGCTGCCTGCTGCCCGCTGCCCTCACACCCCTCTGGGCAAGAAGGGCTGTGCAGGAGGAGAAGGCACCGGTGCCCAGACCACTGCCTACTCTGCACTCGCTATGCCTGCAGGAGCTGCGCCACGATGATGGCAACACCAAGCTCTACTCCGAGCAGCGTAGCCTGGCCAGCCACATCAGCGTAGTGCCGTGCCCAGCTGATGTTCCCCCAGAAGCCCGCCTGCCTGAAAGCTGCTCCTTCTCTGGAGCTGCAAGAGTCCCGCCGGGCTGGCTATATAACTTGGCCTGCTGAAAATTTAAACCAAAGGCTATTTCCTCCCACGTTTAGGAGTATAAACTTTATATCTGACATCTCTTAACTCAGGGAAAGGCTTTATACAAACATGTGTTTGGTGTCTTCTGGTTTCTTTCTCAACTAAACCCTTTAGAAAGTGTACACACACTTCATAATGATACAAGCAACATTTTCCGACCACTGCATACTGGAGGAGGGCTTGGCATAGCGTTTAATTCCAGCTTCAGACTCCGCATTCAAATCCCTTGCACACAGCGAGGCTGAAGCCTGGACTCCATACTTGCTGCTCCTGCTGACATGTGCCTGGACTCCAAAGGTGAAGGTTGTTTATGAGCCCCAAATCTTGCACCTGGTCTCCTGCACCGCCAGCCATGTCCCAGTACAGCCCTCCAGCCTGGCTGGAAGAGATCCTCTGCTCTCTGCATTCTTTGGAAAGCATCCCTTGTTTAACAAAACTCAAACATTTTATTAACTAAGCTCACATGGAGGCTCTGCAGTTTTTAAATGAACAACACTAGCCATTTATGACCAAGCAGTGCAAACCTTACAGCACTCAACATTGTGTGAAGTCCCAGAGGCAACGCTCTGTGCTATCCATGAGGAACACCATGATCCAGGGCTGCGCTACACGTGGCATTGCTCACCTGTCCATTTCCAAACGGACTGGGGTTACCAGACTGGTCTCCACGAACCTTCTCTCTAGAAAACATACTTGCCTCATGACTTGAAATAACAAATTGACAGAGCTTCTCTTAAAGGTTTCAGGGGGATCTCTGTTTCTGAAAAATATATAAATATATAATAAAAACAGAAACATCAGTGAGCAATTTACTGGAACTGGAGACTCAGCTGTTTTCTAATCTGTAAGTAGACTACAGAAGCCATTTCTTTGAAGGCCTTTGTGTTTTACACACCGTGTACCAATTTGTGCCCATTTATGTGCTTACACTGCAGACACCTGGAGTGCCCCAGAAAGGATAGAGCACCAGCAAGGAGCAGAGACTTGGGGTGAATTCTAAGTTTCTGCACACATGGAAGGGCACTGCAACCATATTTGGCAATAAATATCCCAACTAGGTTACCGAAATTCCTGGTAGTCAGCTTTCAAGATAGACAAGCAGCTCTCAAGAGAAGTGGTCTTATGCTACCTATTTACCAGAAAGGAGTAGAGCCCGTTGCAGTGGGGTAAGGTAGAAAGAAGTAGCCTGAAGAAATCCCTCGAGCCCGAGTAACCTGCCCAAGAACAAGAGATGCATGTCTTGTAAAAACTGGTCCTGGAACTTGTGTCACTTCACACGCTGCAGGTAGCCAAACACTGCTAGGCAACTGCAACCACAAAAAAATCAAATTACAGCTAGCTGGAGGATTTATAGGAAATCTAGTTTGCTAAGTGGCTTCTAATGAGCTTTGAGGGTCTAAGAGATTGCCTCTGTCCTGAGCTTGACAACAAGCTTGTGGACAAGGAGCTGCAAACCTCAACAGGATCACCAGCCTGACAGCAGCTCAGACTATCACTATCATAAAAAAAGGAGTTTAGGAGCCACTGCTGGTGGTGACAGAGCCACATAAATTTTGAAATTAATGCCTTGGAAACAGACAGGTCCTTCCCGAGAGATTAGGGAGCACAAAAGGATGCAAGAATACAAAGTTCAAACTGTTTTGTCCAAACCCCAGAAGTCTTATATATCAGCACAGAAATGCTATCGACACAAATAGGTGTACTAGCACTTTTTCTCAACCCTAAAAAAAATCAAACACTGGTGTTGCATAATAACAAGCATCCCCTTTGCCGTCTTCATCCTCAGCTGCTCCCTCAGGTTTGCTCTTTTACCTGCACTGACAAAGACCCCACAGCTAGGCTCCTGGGCACCATTCCCCACCTCAGCCCTGCTAAGTAGCACCTTACTCCGTCCAGGACCGGCCCACAGTCACTGCCAGCTGCATGCTGATGGACCAGCCCCAAACATCTCAGAGGTGCCCTAGCAGCCTTGGTTTAAGTCCCGTTTCTCCACTCTTCCTCCCATCCTACCAGCTGCTTTCCAGATGCTGGTGCTTTAGCCCCTTCCCTGCCTTGCAGAGTTTTAAAACCTTGTTAACGATGGGGGTTTTATCTGTACTATGTGTTGATAAAACTCCTTTGCAACATAGGCCCGATTTTACACTCTCTGTATTTCTTGTGTACGCAAAGATCTGAAGTGAGGGTATGGAACAGCCTGATCTGTACAAGTCTGATAGCTGGGGGAGGAATCTGGTATAAACAATTCCCTTCTGAATATAAAACTTGACAGAAATATTTTTCAAGAGAAATCTGCAGAGCTCCTTAGGCAACTTTAGATGTACCAAGCAATGCCATACCCATGGGTGAACGCTGCAGGTGCAGGGTTTGTCTCGCATTTAATGGAAGCCTTAAAAATTGCTCCTAAATAGGCAGAGGTTTGTACACTACACGTAGGTATGGCTGCAGCAAAGCTCTATCAGACACACAAAATTAATCCATCTCACTTTCTGAAGACTGCTGCGGTCAGCCCCAGTATCCTGCCTTAGACAATGGGTCTAGCTGTTTATACTTAGAAGCATGAAGTGCTCCAAGCAGAACTGAAGGGAAATGCTTGAGGTTCTGAGTCTCTCTCCAACCTTTGAGACCATTAAAAAAAAAAGTAAAATAAAATAAATTTTAAAATAAAATAATACAATACAATACAATAAAGTTTTAGGCAAATATCCCACAACAAGCTCAAGGTAGAAGCACACATGGCACAGTATTCCAACTTGGAGGTCTCTATCCTCACATAACACTAAATAGCTTTAGCATTAAGTACTTCTAATTTATTATCATTTGTAAGCATCTGGACAACCTGGCAACTGTGGCAGGGTTGGGATTTGAATCACAGGGTAATAAAATCTATAGTGAAACCTGTAAACCACACAGATGAACTCAGATGGGGCTATTAGTTAATGTGCGCCATTGATATGTTAGCTTCAACCCCACATTGGCCACACGGTGAAGGTGTTGAGATGAAAGTGCCGAGAGCTGGCAAGCCGCTTTCAAACAAACTCTCTGAGAGATGTTTACAGGAGACAAGCACGTATCATTGCACCAACAGAGCAATTGCACCAACAGAGGTGTCAGCAAGCCACAGCAGCAGAGCACACTTCCAGTCTTCACACTTTCCCTCCAAGGGTGCAGCTCCTCCTGCCTTAAGGTCTTGGCTTTCACTTCCTTGCAGAGGGGCCCAAGAGTTTTACTTTTCTGATCCTGTGCCCTGGCTTCAGCATCTTTGCATTTCTTTGCTTTTCCAGTGAATCCCAAAAAAAACCCCTGAACTGCCTTTGGCAGCCCTGCATGGGGCAGGCATTTGTAGCGAGAAGACTGTTTTCCAAAGTAAGCCAAACTGTAACCTTTGACGAGGGATATGGTCCTTTTGCAAGGTCCTTTGTCTGGACTAGAAAAGACTATGCACATACCTGAACCATCGGTATCATATATTGCTTTGACCTAAACCAGGCAGGAGTCCATCCCCTCTCTGCATGGGCAGCAGAATTTTTATGAAACACCCTGACACCTCTCAGGTTTCTAAACTTTGGTGTTTTTCATACTAGCTACCTCCTGCCAGCAGTCATTAAAAGTCCTTCCCAGGCCCTGGTTGTCCGTAGCACTTCCCAAGTCACTGCTCATGTGTTGGCAGTTGGGACAGCTCCATTCTCCTCAGCTGGGACTGGCCGCGTAGAAGCAGCACCTCCACCTTGTCGTCTGCTCCCAGGGAAGAAACTCAGCCCTGCTTCCCCAGAAGGCCACAATAACAAGAGAAAAGAAGAAAAAAATAGAGCAGCTAGACTTCTCAAATAGACTTTTCAAAAATGTATCTCAAAAGGCTGATTTTTACATTCCTTCCATGCCTCCTCTCCCTTCCTTTCTCCCTTCCTTCTTTCTCTTGGCTTATTTCTTTCATTTTTCATTACTTTTTTCTTTCCTTCATTATTTATTTTTCTCCAGCTTTCTCTCAAAAAACAGCAGAAGAGAGGAAATGCAAGAGACAGAAAAGAACAAAAGAAAGAAAACTGAACATGAAAATCTAAATGGTAAACAATGAAACTTTACCAGGTTGTAGGGAAAGTGGTTGAAAATCCTGAACTGCTTTGTCAATATTTTTTAAAACTGACTATTTAAAAAAAAAAAAAAAAAGGTCTTTTGGTCTTTTTGGTCTTTTCTACTTTAAATAATCTGTATCTATTTTAGAAGATACGGACATTTGGTAGAAAATTTTTAGTTCAAATCCAGAATCTGAGAAGGCTTGTACAGCATCTCCCTTCTCTTACAAAGGTTTAAATACAATAGATCTGGATAATTTGTGATGCTAACAACTAGTTTGTAATTTACTTAGGGAAGATTTCTTTTTAGTGGATTGATAATTTTTAACAGCCCTGATAGAAGACTGACCTGATTTGTGGGCAAATTAGACAGTTGTTGCCCTGGGCACCAGAATACTTCTCTTAGGTTGATGAGCTGACAAAACAGCTGGAGTAGACCACTCTATGTACCCAGGGAGAGGGTAGCATTGGATATTTCTCCCACAGAGGCAAAAAATAGCTAAGCCAGTTCGGTACAGATGTGAATGATTTTCAGGTTTTTTTACTGTTTTTTAATAGCAAAAAGGTGATCCTTAATCTAAAAACTTGCTAAGAAGATAGTGAAAAAGCATTTTAAAAAATCATATTTTTTTAGTTGTTTTAGAAGGAAACTTCGTGTTTCTTGATTTTCCGATGAGATTAATTTTGGGCTTCTGGCTTCCAACCAGTAGTGTGAGCACGTGGCCCTCTCCAAGCTTTGCCCAGCGTCTCGTGAGCAAAGCATCACCAGTTGCCCCAGGAAAGCAAAAGCTGGTGCAGTAAATTATGCTCTTCTCAATGCCAGAAAGTGTAAAAGGTCACTTCCAGCTGTCAGGGATCAAAGTTTCAAAACTGTTCTCCATCTGCACATCCATCTAGCCAGCACCCATCAGGGGAGTAATCATCATTCACATTTTGGGTCATCAATTGTTATGTCTTATTTTGAGAGCTATGCTAGTATCCAACACTATAAAAAACTACATGCCTGCCTCAAAGAGTGCTGATCTCAAGAAGGAAGAGTCTGAGTGATGACTGCAGACTGGTACGAAGGCAAAGACAGGATTTAGCCCATGTAGAGATCACCAGATTCATTTGGCAGGGTTGTGCCTCGGCTACACAAGCTGAGATTTCAGGGTTAAACAAGGCATGAAAAGAGAAATTTGCAAGTATTTTTTGCAGCATTTTGGTAGCTGGGTGAGGTTTGTTGACTGTCCCAGGCAGAAATGCAATGACCTAGAAACTCTGGGACTGTGAGGAAGGAAAGCCTTCCTGGCATGTAGTGGGCAGAAGTGAAAGCCAGAGAGGGTGAGCTGCCCTTGGACAAATATACCATGAAGAAGGGGCATGACCAAAAATGTGAATGAGGGGCATGACCAAAAATGTGAATGATGATGAGTCAGGACACAAAATATCTTGCTTTCATTTAAGCCCAAGTTTAAGAAAAGGGCTATGAGGTTCTGGAGATGCCATCATTACAATGGAAGCATAAAACCAGGATCTGAATCACTTTCAATAAAGATTTTCTGGCTCTTTTTTACAGACATTCTGGCGTCAGGGCTTTTAACCCAGGCATGCTGGTCAAACTCCAGTTTAGGTCTCCATATGCTACTTTCCTACAATTCACCCCATCATTACACCTAAAGCACTTGCTCCTAGATATACTGTTGAGTAGCCACCGTGGCAGCACACAACCTCAAATCAGTATCAAACAGTAAGCACTAAACCTGCTCTACAGCTCTGGTTCTGTACGTGTCTCTCTCAGTCAGGACCCATCCAGATAGCTACATGCATGCAAATTATTTCAGATTATCAAAGGTACCATCACAAGCACAACACCCCTCTGTGTATCCATCCGCAGTTATAGCCATTCACTTACACATTATATATAGCAAGATACCATGACAGCCCAGCATAAAAAGAGCTACCTGGTTCCTGCCCTCACAGCCATTATCAAGGTAAGATTGCAGCTGGGGAAGGGGAGAAAGTGTAAAAGAAGATACTAAGGGAAAAGACACCTCCCTTTGCCTTGCATAGGGCTGAAGCTAAAATGGCCTTGAGAGGTTATTACCCAGTAGTTCAAGTTGATTTGTTCTGCCTGTGAGTTTTGATTTGGAAATACAGCAAGCCTGAGGAAAGGGATATGAAGTGACCTGTAGCTGGGACTTATATTTTTCCTTCCCAGTGGATGTCCCTGCACACCTGCTTGCAGCGTAATAGCGCAATAAATTGAGTGCATATCTATATCCACAAAGGGTCAAACTCTGCTCGGAATTACACCCATGTAAATCCCCAATAACTCCACTGGCCTCACTGGAGTTATTTGGCACAGATTTACACTTGTATAACTGAGAGCTGTTTTTAAGCTACAGTCTGAAAAGTGTTTCACCTTCAGGGTAAAAAAAATGCTGCTAATGTCAGTTGTTGTTACATTTAAAATAACCAGAAGGAATTTCACCTGGATGAGATCCATCCACAACCCATGACATTCGCATGAACCTTTTTCCCTTACTTCTGCTGTGCATGGAAAGATGTCAAATTTTAATTCACAGTGCATCCATGCCTTTTGTTTTGGAAGGACTACTACGCCTCAGATCAATCATTAGTAAAAGGTGTCTATATTGAGAACACATTTGTCTCTCAGATGCTACAGGATGTTCCAAGCCAGGTTGCCTTTGAAGCCAGGCAGCGCTTTTATTATCAAAGCGTAAAAAATAGCTTGCATTCATGACATCAAATGCAGCCAGCACACGACGCTGAGACTCCAGTTACATCACGTAAATCCAGAAGAGCTCTAGCCACTTAGGCTCCCATTACTGCGATGCAGCTGGCCTCAGCGTGGGTCCTGTGGCTCAGGGGCTGCTGCACTGCCAAGAGGCAGCGCACAAACCGCACCGGTCACCCCTTGGGTACAGGGCAAGCTGCCACACCGGGACCCACAGGCACGCAGGTAAAAAGGAAAGGCGTAAGGATCAAAAAATATAGGCTGTCAGTTGTGACCTTTTGCATCCATCAATCCCAAATTGAGCTGAATTCCTTTAAAATACCTGAGCCATCAGTGATGATGTCAGAAGGCTTCTGGCTCTAGGGATTCAGAGAATAATTTTCCCAAGGTCTCCCCACCTCCTTCTGGCTCCATGTTGGAGATAGAGAGGGGATGATCTGACAGACATTCCTGCCAAACAGCTAAATTGCATTACGATACAGCAGAAAAGTATGTGAGTTTGCTTTGCGACCCTATTAGAGCTTACAGTTAACCACAGACCAGCTTTAGTTAGAAATACAAACTTTGTTCTTTGAATAACCTCAGCTTGAACTGGGTCCTGGAAGGACTATCTTTGAGTTAAGGTAATACAAAGCAATAAAGCTTCCTGAGAACAGAAGACTGCCAAAGTTTAAGTGGTATATTTTATGATCTGGATTATTGTCCATTGGGGGACTCAGATGAAAACACAGACTCATTTCATTTAGGTCTCTAGTTGTGATTTGAACCATGATTCAAATTTCTAATAAAAATACCCAGAGAAAAGCTAGTGCTTTATCCACTACATACCAAGCCTTGCTGGTCCTTTTCTAAAAAATCACAGTAATCCAAGGTCAAAGAATACATATGCAACAACTTGAATATTCCACAGAATTTTAGCTTCTACCATTTTATCTCTTGCAATAGCACAAACCACATAGAAAGTGATGTACGGTGGGGGATATCAGATATGATAACAATTATGCAAATCATCTGCAACAACAAGAATGAGAAGAAAAGTGTTTTGGGTATCTCTGTAGGAAGGCAGCATTGCCACAAATGATTTTGCGCAATAAATCTTCAATATTTCTTGGGCTCATCCTGGGAAGCAGTCAGTACAGTGAGCATATTCCATTCTGTCACAAAAGTACCCATACAAAGATATGTACCAAGCAGATCAGCATCTGCATCTTGGGAAGACAGTCATATTAACAACTGATCAAAAGTATGTTTATCATTTTCTTCTCAAGGGAACAAGATTCAAAGGACCTGGTTTCTGTAAGAAGCATGGGAACAAGAAAAATCTCTAAATAAAAATTGACTACAACCAGCTACATTCTCTCATTCAAGAAGACAAATGGCCTGACTTTTCTGAAATGTCATTAGTCAAACTCAGTTTTTAAATATTCAATTCAGAAGGAAAAAAAAAACAACTTTAAATGAGAGCCCAATCTCTACAGAGTACTAAATAACAAAACTCTACTAAAATGTTTTCTCTCAATTAGTCCTATTTTTAAAAATCTAAACCATAGGCTATATCTGAGTCAGGATAAGGCAAATAACTATTTTTTTTTCTTGGGGCAAGAGGAAAATGGTCCATAGAAGTTAGGTCTGTCTTTACACTTAGCCTAAACAGAAATGTAGCAGAGCATCTATATTGTCCTAAACAAGAATCAGAGGTAGCCTGAAATACAGAAATACTCAGAAATACAGTGCAGAAAAACCACAGAACAGAGAAGCAGAAGCTCCTTGTCTCGACACAGCACCTTACAATGCAAGAGGGAGAAGAACTGATTCTCCCATAAATGTTTGGATTTCTATCAGTATGCCATCGACATGAATCCGTGTCAGCTTACACATGATGGCCTGTGTTTATGGTCACTTTACTGGTGATGGGTAAAAATTTTTTCTCTCATTCTCTGAGAAAGTAAGTCATCTCAAAGATGTTCTCACTCCAGGCAGAAGACAACTTCCTCTCTTCTCCCTCTTTCCATGCTTGTGAGTAATGCTGTGACGGATACTCTCCCAGAATCACAACATCTCAGATTTGGTGTCCTGCTTGAGGACATTCTCAGTTATCTGTATGAAGTGGAACTGCCTGGATGGGAGACACCAGGAAACATTCTTTCCCAAATGCTTGAGCTATGGGACCCCCAACATCTCTAAGGTGCCAAAAAAGCCCTCAGGGTTCCTGGGTGCTCTGGCACCCAGTTTCTCTCACATTTTGTCCAGAAATTCTGGTCTGAACCTGAAGTCTCTCTCTCAGCGACAGTTTAGCCAAAACAGGAACATATCTGCAAATCATCATTGTCCATCCCAAAATGCACTGTCAAAAAAATACCAGACTTATTGTGCCTGAGGTTTGTTACCCAGCACTTACTGTTTCGTTTCACTGTCATGACTGGAAAACTGACACTTCAGAAACAGTGAGAAGTACACAGTATAAGAAATGGTATTCCAGTGAAAGTTTTAGCTAACCCATAATTTGTGCATCTATACCAAATGCATGGAACCTACAGTTCACAGAGAAATGCCCTGAGATCTGCATCAACAATTGGTGTGATACCAAAAATTGAGAAAAAAATTGACTCAGCAATATCAGTATACTCACTAATTTTTTCCTAAAGGTATCTGTAATCTATTCTTCAGCTAATGCTTCTGGCTGCTTGGATAGCTCAGGCAGGCTGGGAACCTAAAAGACATATGAAGATAGGAGACATATGAAGGACCTTAAAGATGAGCATTTGGATTTCCCCCCATCTTTGAATCACACTCACTACTGCATCTGGATTAATAAGGATTAAATTAATCCGTTCTACCAAAAAGACAAGGAGATAGTTCTGTGTGGGACACAGGAGGCATGAAGTGAAAAATCCGCTTGTACATCTTGAATATGAGCTGCGTTATCTCAAAGTGACTCCTTTTTGTGCAGATTTGTGGCCACTGGGCCTGCGTGAGCACAGAAATTCATTTTTCATGATTGGTACTTAACATTCTCCCATCTTCATTACCTTACCCAGTAAGGAAGCAAAGTCAGATTATGTGATCAATCAGAAATAATAAATAGTAAAGAGCTTACGAGCAAACCTCTAATCTGAAAATTATTGATTTGAACTTTCCGGCAAAACCTTATGAATACTGAATACAACCATGGCTAATAGGACTGGTTGGTTCATGGAGGATTCTCTCAAGCTGCATGTTTTATTAATACATGTATGAATAAAAATTTCTCTATAAAAATATATTAAAACAGTCGGATTTATAAAAGTCAAACAAATCCTCCATTTTTCTGTTCACAACCTCTCTAAATCCCTTTGCAGAAGATCTCAGACCTCAACTGCATTCCTCAAGGATTTATAGGGCACCAGAGGAACAGCAATCAGCTCCAAATGAATATGTGCATTCAGAAGTATACGGAGGCTTTTCCAGCTTTTCAGGTACTTCACTCAGATTAATCTTCCTGAAGGCACTGGATGTATTTGCAAGAGCAATTTTAGCCAGTGCTCCACTCTGCCACTTTTCAGCACATCCATTGTGTCCCATTGATGGGAATAACCGCCATGTAACCAGAGGTAAAAGGAAGAGTGGTTGGAATATTGGAGGCAACCCACAAAATCAGGCAAAAAAATGCCAAGTACTTAAGAAGATTTATTCCTCCTGGAATAATATGAGCTAAGACTGTGGATCAGATTCTGATCTCAGTTACCATGGTGCTAATATGAAGTACCGGCACTGATTTCAGCAGAGCCACCCTGGATTTATGGTCTGGTTCAAAGATTGCCACTGATTTACACTGACTTACTAACAGCTGGTTATTCCAGCGTAAGAATTTAGCCTAGAAAAAGATAACAATGCTTTTATCAACACTGCAAATATGAAATGCTTTGTATTAGCTTTCATAATGCTTATCCAAGGTTTACTGTTTTCTCCTTTCTGCTTGTTTAATCCATGTTTATGTCCTACTCTGATTTTAATTATATATACAGAGAAGCAAATTTTATTCACCCTTCTATGCTCCATTTCCCGTAACGTTTGTAAGATATGAACACTAAGAAAAATGCTACAAGAAACGTCTGAAAAAGCGGTACAGCACAAATGCATCACTACAGAATAAACATTAGACCACGAACTACTCTTCTTTCTTCTTTGCATTCCACCCTGTGTTTTATCTGTGCTAAGTTTTTATTCATATTGCTTTACCACGTTTTGTTATTCTCTGGTAAGGAGTGAAAATGTCTTCAGACACAGGTGCTTAGGAAAAAAACCATGGCTAGTATGTTGTCAAGATTTGCCTTGCTAAGTAAAAATGACATTATTATTGTACAACAGGTTTGTAGTTGAAATTTACATAAATAATAGGATGAGCTGGATGCACCTGTTTTCAAAACAGTTCAGTATGAGCTAGATTAGTGGGATATGATTTATTTGGGTCAGTAGAAATACATCTTCCCAGTTGTCCTAGAGATCTGAAAAGTAAATATGGCAACTGCTGTATTTTGCACTACAGGTTCTGAAGAAAGCTCTGCACTCTCCTGAAACAATGCTTTAAAAAGGAAAAGGCTGCGAGGATCATTCTTGCTTTTCCCTCTTCTGTCTCTCTAGGTAGAGGCCTCATCAGATGCTTTCAGTATTATTTGCAGCCATAAGAAGAGATGGTCAAGCATCTTTCTTGTGGCAAATTTTCACAAGTAGAAAGAAAAAAGAACATAGGTCAGGTTTTTTCCTTTTACAAAAAAAAAAAAAAAAAATCCAACAGCTTCTCCCTCTAAAAAAAAAAAAACAAAAGGTTTTGTTTCTCACACAAATGTTTTGGCTTGTCTGATTTTTATTTCTCCTTCTGGACAAAAGTGTTGAAACTTTCCCAAAAAAAGAAAGTTTTCAGAGAAACTTCCACTGAGGTCAAAACCAAGTTTCCTGGTGAAAATCACATTGGCCAGCTATAATTGTCAGTGAGGTTGGGAGCAGAACTGGAAGGAAATGGTGAAGCAGCCAGCAATGGTGAGTGCTCTGAAAGAGCAGTATGGGATATGGCAGGGGCAGGTTGTGCTGGTCAGGGCCGTTGCATACATTGGCTATACATCGGGTGCTCAAGCTGTGCCCTCCCCATGCTTCCCCTCACCCATGCTTCCCCTCACCCCTGCTAATGGTGGGATTTCAGCCTGAGATGAATCATGCTCGTACGTTCAAGGAGGAGTGGCTGTGAGCTTTTGGCTGGTCTAGCAACCTTGGCAAGGGGTTAGCAAGACCTTAAGGTGGCTTTTGAAACAACCTATCATGGAGTAGTATTACCAAAGAAGAACTAGTTGTCACTGCAGAAAACTGTTTTACATGGATGCCAGAGAAAAATTAGATAGCATGGCAGGTATGATGAACATAGTATGAATATTCAGACCAGGAAGCCTCAGAATGGGGAGGTACAGCAGGAGGGAAGCACAGCTGCTTCCACATTGTTTGACCATAGCATATACTATACCCTGCATTAAGTGGTATTTGGAGGGGCGGGGAGGGGGGGCAGCATAATAGCTCTTTCATTTCAGTTCCTTCATATGCCAGACCCGAGACACAGAAATATGGCTAACATTATGCCTCTGCATGACCAAATAAACAGACAGTTTCTTGCATGGTTTGGCCAGCCAGAGCTTGGACTCCACCCCCACCAAAATAGACCTTCCTCACCCAAGAAAAATCTAGAAAATGGAAGTGCTTTTAAAACCCCACATACTAAGTATACCTTTTTTAATGTTATAGGCTGCTGCCTTTTTCCACACAACACATGGTAAGGATTATATTTAAATAAAGATTTAACACTCATAAATGGTTTCTTTTAATATTGCTGTAAAGTAATGGTTCTTTTATGGGAAAATTTAAATGTAATTCCCTATGTACAGCCGTGCCAGACAGTATGGTATCACTTTATGCAGCCATAAGCAAAGAGGCACATTGACCAACAGTGCCTGTGAGCAGAGTGTGGATTTTATTAGCCCAATATGAGCTGATGACCCATGAGCAGAGTCAGCTTTTGCATCTTGTAAAGTCAACCGTCGTAAAGGTACCACCACGTGTGGACAGCAAGCGGCTTCCAGCCCGGAGCAGCTGAGCACAGCCTCCCGGCTCGGGCAGTTCCTCCGCAGCTTGCAAGGGTTTCTCCCAACAGGACCACCTGTTCAGGCTTCACCTTTGCTGGCAGGGACGTGGCTAGGCTAACCTTGCACACACTACTGAAGAGCTCGTGTCAAACCCTTTATTTCCTGATTACCACGTCCCTCCCCGTGCATCTGCCCAGCTGAGCCAGCGTCAGACTCCCTGTGGCCCTGGGCAGACAGTCAGGCTTGTCCCTCCCATCCCCACACAGGAGCTTGCGTCGCTGCCTGACACAGCCCAGCACATGCGACCAAACACGAGGCTGTTTCAGATTAAAACTAAAAGAGTCGAGTTCCCAGCCCAGGGTATTACATGGCACAGATAGTCACAGCTCCTTCCAGCCTCACAAGAAGAAACATTTGGTGACTTTTCAGAAGTCGACATGAACTTTTTTCCAGAACTCGTTGCTGGGGTGGGTGATTCCTGCCCAGTTTAAAAACATTCTTGCCTAACAAAAAGGGCAGGATTTTTTTGCTGCCTCATTTTTGCAACACTGTATTCCTTGCACCAGTGAGATTACTGTCACTCTTGATATAATCATCTGTGGGAAACTATAGACAGGGCTGGGATGGGCCTAATTGTCCTAAAACAATGGTCTCCCCCCTTGTAAAGTGTCATGTCATGATTCTGCTGCCACAAGACCTCATACTAGATGACATCTAAGTAATTATTTATGCATTTTCCTGACATTATTTCCTTCCTCTTTTTGAAAGAATCTTAGTTTCTGATGCTCAGAATACTGCAAATACTTTACAAACTATCTCATAATAAACATCATGCCCACCCCTAGCCACTGGATGCTTTCCCATGCTCTTCTACATTCCACGATAGGCAAGCTCCTGCCAAAACAAACCTTGGCGGATCAATCACTCCAGTGGAATGAGGGATGAGAAAATGTTATTCAAACCCTGCTGCAGTGCAGCCACTTGGCAGGTCTTATTGCCATCTATGCAACATATGAAAAGAAACCCTTTATTTAATCCAGCCAATTTCTCACCAGCCTACTGAAAGGCATCCCAAACCGTTCCTGGGTCTTGATTCAGCAAATCATCTCAGCACATTTCAGAAAAGATGTGACCATGAAATATTTTGGCTGCATTAAAAATGCGCACCCACATTGTTTGTTGTGTGCCTCACATTGGCTTGGGAGATGGCCAGGCAGAAATTTCCAGAGAGAGCTGGCTTGGGGAGTAACCAGCCAGGACCACATTTTCAAGGGCAATTCTGGACCAAGCAAAAAGACCGAGTGAGCAGCAACGCTTTTCAGCAGGACTGCTCAACTCAGTTTCATTCATTCATTAAATAAATCTCAGACATTTCTATACCTTTTACTCCCAAAAGGAGATGGCCAGAAGTAGCACACCCCATTGCAGAGCACTAAAATCCAAGTAGGACTCTTTTTTTCCTGCCTTTTGTCACACAGGGGAAAGAAGCGACCCAAAATTCTCAGTGTAGGGATTTATTCCAGAAAATGTGACCTTTTTCTTTTCCCTCTTGAACAGGTCACTTAGCATCCTCTGGTTGATTAGTTTTGTTTTGAGTCTTGCTTTTAGTTTGGTGTCAATTTGAATATTTTCTTTGTGCTTCACAAAGACTTTGAACACAAGAACAGCATCTCATTCAACTTTAAAGCTGCAGTTCCCTTCCCCTTTTCAACTGCGAAGCATGCTATGATTTACAGTGACACATATTTGGAAAACCGGGCCAAGGCTTTTTTAACTGGATGCTCCTAAAACCCTGTTTAAATTTATACAGCGGAATGCTGGGGCAGTGAGAACTTCTTAAAATCAGGATTTATTTAAGAGACTGAAGAGAAACTCAGGAGCTTAACTTTATGCCCTGGTGTTGGAAATCTTAGCCCAGATTTACATTTTAATTCATCTGTCAGCACAAGCTCTGGGTAATGCAGAATTTCGCTCTTTCTTTCCCCCCCACCTGCTCATGAAACCTCAACTCGCAATTCCATCTCCTTTTCATTAGGAGCCTGGCACTTGTCAAAGGACTAGAGCTGCATGGAACTGTCCCTGTGAAAGCTGAAACCAGAAGAAAGTGCCTGGGCTTTCGGGTTTCACTGCAGAGCCAGAAAGTCAAGTTCATTTTGCTGCTATTCAGCATGTCTCAGGAGCCAAGGCGAAGCTTTCTGTGAAATTGTGCTCAATTTAAAATGAATGTGGACGGAGGTGGTAACAGGGAGTAGGCGCAGGCAATTCTAGTTTCCTGGGTAGTCTCAAAGCTTAGCATAAAAATGCAGAAAGCTCTGATACAGCTAAACTGCAAACTGGAAAAGGTTTTATGTATTAGCACTTTGAACTGCACCGAGAAAAGAAGTGGAAATAAAACCAAAATGTTGAACTACACTAAATATTTTCATGGGAGAAGGCAGTTGTCTTCTGTCTTGGTTAGACATGCATACAGCCCTCCTGCACATTGCACATCTCTGCTTTACCTTTGTTGGGGGGAAAAAATCCCTTATACATGTGAGAACGCTGTGGAATTCATCTGTGTGAAATGCCAGAGATCAACTCATAAAACCTACTCTAAATAAAACGAACTCCATGCCTTCTTTAGCTCTGGCACCAGAATTGCCTCCTAAGCCTCAGGAAATTCTGGCTCCCTTCATCAAAGGGTTAAAAGCCACCATGCTGGGAATAATACACATTCTGCTCTTTCCTTTTCATACTCCCTGATGGTTAATGACATCCAGTCCCATCTGGATACCAAGCATCATGAACAAACATATCCCCCAAAGAATGTTACCCAGATAATTGTCTTTGATGAAAACCAATTGCATGATGTGCACATTACAGGCCTTTTTAAGCCAGTCACTCATTTCTGGAGATTGAGGTTCTAGTGATCTGAAGACAAGTGGATATAATATAAATGCACTTAATAATGCAACACTTATGCTACAGCATCACTGGTGTTTTCTACCTTTCTTCAGTATTTCAATGGGTGCTATGCTTTACAAGGCACACATTCAGAGTCCTTGCACAATAACGTGATCTTAAGCACAGTTTTAGACAACAACCCACCCATTGCTGATGGCACAGGACAAAAAGCGGTGGAGTGGAGGACATGGGGACAGCTGGGCTGGAGCTGAGCTCCACAAGTCTTCGTTTCTGCCTCATTTCACTCTGTGGCAGCTGACAAACTCACAGGCTAGGCTTCTTGAAGTGACCTAAAGAAATCAGGTACCCAAATTAGGAAGAAATTTAATTTCCAGTCAGCCCACGGGGTCTCTGATATTTTTGCATTTTCCACGATGGCGTCTAGACAGATAAGTATTTCTACATCTTTTCTGAGTTCTCCTCCTTGATCAAAATACAAATGCAAGCAAAACCCCATCCTTAAACAGACCAACTCCCTTGTCCCTGTTTTCCCTCTTCTGTTTCTCTTCTCCATTCCTCCTTAGCTTTGATAGTTCAGGCAGCCTTAATCATACCAAGATGGGTTGAAGGACTCAAAGACCAAAAGCGTTATTTTTCTAAGCAAAGCTTCAAACATCACCCTAGATCTCCTCCTCACAGGCCATTTTTGCTGGTCTTGCTTGTCTGCAAGAACAGTTAATGAGTATTTTGTGAATGGACTGCTATTCTTTTTCTTTCTTTACTAAGGTTTGCATGCTTCTTGTGGTATTCTGGACATGAAAAAGCTCTATGCTAGATCATTATTTGGTTATGAAAAGTACCCACCCTGTGTCTCCAGGCTGTGTCCTATTTGCTTGCTAAGGAAATGCTAGTCTGCTTTTAGCCCCCCAGTGAGGTTCATGTTAAGACCAAGAAAACCAGTCTTCCAGAAGAACCAGCTAGCTTACTTTTAAAATAGCCATCGGGTGGTGTGCCATTTTAGAAGTGACATTGTTCTCTTCGTATTTGGGAAAAAATCCCTGTAAATGAAGTAATTCAAAATATCAGGAAAATAACATAGCTTTCCACATATGTATAGCTCTAATTACAATAAGGAAATTTTGATCCAGAATATGAGTATAGTCTGTGATTTCATCAATGAGATTCAAATCTGTCATGTAGCATGACTCACTTGGTTCTCTCTGCATTGTGTTATCTCTGCCCCCAATGACCACATCCCTAGCCTGTCCCCTGCTGCCCTGAGACAGCACAGTGCCAAGAGATTCTTGGACTTCACTGCAAGTTCTTATAATGCCCATGTGGACTTGGTGACAGCAATTATGTCCACACAGAAGACCCGAAAATAAATAATGTTCAACAGATCAAGCTGAGTAACAAACATGCATTAGCCAGTGACCAAAAGCAACAGCTAAAAGTAAAGGCTATCAGAACATCAAAACCTGACAGTGATCAACTAGATGAGGTTTTGCTTTTCAGGCCACTAGATACAGAAGGGGGTTTTGCCTTCCCGTCATTTCCCAGAGCCAGGTGTAGGAGGGCATTTCATGGAGGAACCGAGGGCTGTATCCCATTGTGAGGCTGTTAAGGGAAGAGACTGAAAAAACAGGGTTTCAGCACACTGATAAATGGGAAGCAGTAAGAGAAAAGCCAGTAACTGCTCATAACACTCTGAAGACTTGTTGAATGACGATACATTGAGGCCAATATCAGCGTTACACTGCTGAAGGCCCTGGGAAGCAGATGGTTGATTTTCATTACTACTTGAACTAGACAAGTGCTACCCTTCCTCTCTTTTTTCTCCCAACATCCATTCCTGCTCAGGAGCCTCAGACTTGATTGCTCTTCTCTGGAATAAAGGAGCACGGTCCCTGGAGCGCAGGCTAGTATTCTGTTCGAAAGGGCAAATTTTCTCTGCTTGTCAGGACCATGGCCTCAGAGCTGAGGCAGGACTGGAAAAAAACTGCAGGGAATATGGGCAGAGAGTGCAAAGAGTTGGCAAACACCAGGCAGTATCAGAGCTCTATCTTTGGCTTTGGCTCCCATCGAAACACCTGGACATCTGCAAAGATTTCCACTGCAAAGTAAATCAACTCCTGCAATAACCCACAGGTTTGGGGAGGAGGTGAGAATTCCTGAAAGAGTTTGAAGAGAGATTTCTTTTTTGGAAAGATGTGGTGCACAAGGTGGGTGAGTTGTCTCATAATACCTTGCACTGGCTCAAAGCTGAAGGCAACTAGGAGCCAGGAGAATGACTCCAGTTCTTGTTTGTTTCTGTATCTGCTCCTCCAGTTAAAATGTCTTTCCAACAAACAGCCTTGTTAGTAACCCTTGTGATGCCACCACTGAGGCAGGCAGTGAGATGGGGAGAAAGGCAGGACTCAGGCAGATAAGCTAGAGAAAACCCTGAAGGAAGAAATTGTAGGGCAGGACACAGAAAGCAGAGGCATCATTTTTCTCTGTGGTTATAAACTCGAAAGGAGGAAAGATCCACTTACAGTTTACAGCTCTCAGGTATACCCTCCTGAGCAGTACGACAGAGAGGCATAAGGAGCTAGACTGACACAGCAGCACCTTTCCTCGACCTGGGCATCAGCTATTTGAAAACCTGACCAAAGATGGTCTGTCCATGACTCATGTTTGATTTGACTGTCTTTCGGAAAAAAAAGTGTCTGGATCTTCACTGAAGCCTTTTCCTCAAGATTTCCACATGCTGAGTAGTTTTCAGAGGGCTGGTTCAGAAGGCTGTGGTTGAATGTTGATGTGCCACAGCCCTGCCTTTGTGCAACTCACTACAGAGGACCACTGTAACATGTTCACAGACCAGCCAGAGCTTTGAGGTTGGGTCTGGCTGAGGTCCATCTGTTTACTCTGTCCACCCTGGTCTCTTCTAGAAGGTCTCTGGGACCACAGTGAAGTACCAGTCTTGGCTGTGGGTCAGGCAGGTGAACAGCAGAGTTTAACAGACAGGCCAAGTCTCGGTAGGCAGAACAGAAAAATGGAATAACCAGGATGGGGCTGGGCCAACACACTGCCATGGTTTGGGTGTTAGGAAACACTCCACTTAATATATTACGGAGCAGGAAGTCTCACACATCAACAGCCTTTCTCTAAATGCTCTAAATTCTTGAAGGGTCTTGAAAGGCAGATAGATGGTACCAGTTCACTAAGCCATAGTGTGAGAGGGAGGGAATGGCAAACACTGACTATGAGTGCTGGGGCATATCTTCCCAAAATTGCTACAGGATTTCTGACAGCTAAAAAAAACCCCTTGGTTTCCTAGTGTCCTTCAAAAGATCTCCATGAAGCAGATAGTATGTTACTCTGTTTATCCGTACTGGCAAGATGAGTCACTGATCTTACCCTACTAGAATCTGTAGAAAACCAATATCCTGTTGTAAAGCTTCAGCCTTATGCTTCTCTTTTAATATAAGCTGTCATTACTGAATCGCTGTATTACCCAGATCTGTTTTACATGAGACCTTGGCAAGACAGTGTCAGCTGTGCTTAATAAACAAGGTCTGCATTTATTGATTCAACAATATTGTAAAGGGTAAAGTGTCATCTACTGTTACTAGAACATCAAACCTGCACATCAGATGCAAGACAACCATCAATCACTAAAGGACTGTATTACCTGCTCACACAGAAGAAAAAGCGGCATGTAAAATTGCCATGAAGAATCCAGCTCCCAAGCTTTGAGCGAGAAATGGATTTCCTCTGTGACCCATCTTCCATCCCCCAAGCTGGAATGATGTCACATCCCTGTGCTTACTTCATGACAGTATCTAGTGTAGACTGGCTGTCCAATTCTGCCTTGGCCACACTTCCCTGGGACACCCCTCTCCATCCCAGAGCCACTGAATGAAGCAGCTGTTGCAGTAAATTGGCCCTCCCCATTCTGCTTCTGTGCAGAGGTCACTGGGGTGCTTCTCATAGGATTTACTTTCTATCTTTTTTCAGCAATTCATGGTGAATTTCACTTGAAATAACACTGGTCCAGTTTTCCTGAAGAATAGATCAGCTGGGCAAACCATAGCTTTTCCCTCAATTAGCTGAACAATAATAGTGGGAGAGAGAAATTATGCCCGTTGTGAGAGGCCTGTGGCTTGAAAATATGATAAATGCTGCAATTACAGGCATCTTCAAAGGCGTTTGTATCGGCACACTGGCCAAGTAGGCTCCACCTTGGGTCCTGAACGGAACAGAGATTAAGACCCTGTGGAAATGATGGCAAGAGAACTAAGAACTCTGATATACATCAGAGGGCAGGGGGTAATTAGCACCAAACAGCTCCCGGTGCCTTATATTATAGTATATCTATATATTATATATATACTAACTAGTTGGACCGCTTTTCATTACAAAGGTAAAGGCCTTTCAATATTGTTACATACCCAACCACCAACAGGTTTTATCTTTTGCTTAAGGACACTGTATTTTGGGCAGAAGTCTCTATGGCATCAAGGAAGCAAGACAAGAGAGCTGGTGGGCAATTTCTTGGTATCCAGGATGTTTTATGCAAAGCATTTCAGTCTGCACTCATGTCCTTCCAAGCCAAGGTTCTGGCAGCCTCTGCCTCGATTCCTCGGGATGTTCCTGGAATATAAGGCCTTTATCTCCATCTCCAGACTTGCCCAGAAAGTCCATCTACAGGCAAGGTATAGACAAGCCCGGGACAATCCATGAAGATGAATGCCAAGGCAAGAATATGTACCATAGGCTCACATCAGCCCCCCATAACCTGATAATCAATCCACAGTGAATATCCTGGAAACACCTTTGAACAAAGATGCTGAAGAATATGGGAAACTCCCAGCTTGGAAGAGGGTACAATTTCCCCAAAAAACTTTGGTTTGGGTCTGATTCAAGCCACAGGTGGCATTCTGCGCACACACACATACAAATCCCCATGAAACAGAAATGTCACTTTTTTGGCCAGGTCTCCCAGAGAGGTAAATCATAAGTAAAATACCACTTAAGCTAGACACGGAGCCCTCCTGCAACACCAGAAAGGCAGCTTGGCTTGGAACTCCATGTGTACCCTACCCTGGTCTCTTTGGGGAAGAATCTCATTTGTCCTTACATTCCTGACCTACACCATTATAGACCTCAGCCTGCTTCTTTTGCAGAGACCTTTTAAAGGGTCTGAGTTAAATTGTCCAGAGATGTCAACAAGTTGTGAGAGGCAGGCTCACACTGGCAGTAATTGCCAGAGGGCAATGATCAATGGGGGTCTTTTGTTAGCGTTCCAGGATCACTATTGACTCAGGAAGGAAGTGCCCCCACGGTTTAGGCTGAGCTCAAACGGACAGGCAGCCTTGCCCTTGGCTGCTCACAAGCCACTAACCTACACTTATCTCATTAATTATTCCTGTCCAAATGGCAGGGATCGTTATGATACAAAATCAGCTGAGGAAGAAGAGGTCACAGCAAACACAGAGGCTCCATTTACCAGTCCAGGACACGCATTCTTTCTCTTATTTGCATCCGGACTATTGTTTGACACCAGTGCTGTTCCTTTGACAAACAGGTAACAACACATGACAGCCACATCAGCTCTCTGGGGGAAAAAAAGAAAATGATAGAGCTGACATTTTTCCACTTATAGAAGTAAACCTACAAGGCACAGCAACCTTGCTAATTGCATAGATGGGGAGAGGGGAACAGTCTTCACATTCCAGTGCACCCGGATTGCCTTGATCCTCACATACTCCTATTCCAAACTATGGCCAGAGCCATCAATGGTTTACAAGACGCTTGATGCACAATCCCATTGCTTCAAAAGTATAGTTTGTGCAAGGGAATTTATAGGAAGGAAAGACATTTGACAGGAATAAAAGACATTTGAGGGATGAGGGTTTCTGGATGGAAGGATGGAGTCTCCTATTAAAGTCACCTTACACTGCCGAGGGATAAATCACTCCCTTGAACATATTGCAGCCTGTTGTAAAGTCAGATGATTAGTATGACTGAGAATCAAACCATGCCCTGTTCTTACCCCTCACTGTGTTATTTTTCTCCCTTGCGCTGAATTGTTCAAGCCACAGCATTTTAAATTGAGCTCCAATTTAAGAAAGAGAAGAATATACAAAAGGAGCAGTATATTCCAAACACACCCTTCCCTTCAAGCTTGGTGCTCCCCAGCCACTTCAGAAAGAGGAAAATGATGCACCCCTGAGGAAACCTTACAAATGGTCACTTGCAAAGTGAATTTTGCCACGTGTACCCAGCTGGGAAAAGAAAACTCCCCAGCACCTCTGCTCAACACCCTGAGCCCCGGGTGGGGAATGCATTTGCAGAGCAGTTGCTGTGCCCCAGCCTGTCCTGCTAACGAACCAGGGAACAGCAGCCAGCCTGAGGAGCTTCAAAATATAAAGGAAGCCCCCCCGCCAGGAAGCCATTTCCTTCTCTAAGCTGCGTTTGTGCAGAAGGTTTTTTTCCTCCCCTTCTGCCCTCAGGGGGGGGATAGAATATGAAAAGAAGGAACTTTCAACATCTGCTCTAGATTTTTATTTTCTTAACTCCACTGATTATTTTTTTTTTTTCAAGATTCTTATCCAGTGCCTACAGCTTAAGCGGTCCCTATTTTCCTGACAAGCAGCTATCAGACCTGGTAGTGTCTGTCAAACAGGAACACCAGCAGCCTTTGATGGGAGCATTTGCAGTAGGGAAGACCCAGCACTTACAGACTGGGTTTATGCCAGACTCCACTGCACCAAAAGCCGTCTGCAGTTTTCTTCAACAGCCCCAAAACGTGACTGGGCAGAGATTTAAATGGCTCTTGGCTACAGCAGTCTCCAACAGCAATCAGGTGGGAGATGGCAGAAGAAGAGGTGATGATCACATGCTCTGAGGAGCTGCACCGGTTTTCAAACACTCCCCACTCTGTGCTCTCCTAGCGAGCAGGTAAGGGAGTTTAGTAGCTGTCACTGTACTGCTACAGCATCGGTTTAAAAACACTGGCTAGGGCCCTTATTAGCCTACTAAAAATGGTCCCATTTACAAGAGGCACACATGGGACCTTGCCATCCTCCCCGGTCAGGGCTAGTGCTGGCCAAACCCCGTTATTTCTGTTTAAGAGAAACCCATTCTCCCTCCACAGCTCCCCAGGGAGCTGGCTGTGCAAGAGCTGAAGGAAAAATCACCACAGCCAAGACCAGCAGCTTTTGTTCAGGGCACAAGGGAATCGGGGATTCACAGCGTTATTAATAGTACTGCAAAGCACTCGTGTTCAGCAAGAGATGATCCCTCTCACAGCCAGAGAGAGCACCACACCAGGTAACACCAAAGGGAAGCAGGGATGGGAAGTGGATGGCACTTCCCTTGGACTATGGATGGTTTCTGCCACCCCAGCTGCCACACTGCCCCATGGTTGTCGTTGGAGTCCAACTCAGTCAGTCTCTCACAGGGCACCAACTGTTGAAGCGCAAACAAACTAGGAGGCTGCAACAAGACTTTTACCATTGGTCAGATTCTACTGTCCGTGCTGTTTCTCTTTCCTTCAGAGGTCAGACCACACTGCCCCTCCTCCATCCAACCCCCTCTCCCACCATCCTCAGGGCTATTTAACTGCTTAGCAGGAATGAGCTACAGCTACACATCATCCATGTCAATCCACCTACTGCCAATGAGGCAAGGCCACAGCTGCATGTTATCAACGCTAGTCAACCCACTGCCTGCATTCTTCTACACCCTACCAAGATCTTGACATTGTCCGTTTCCATAGGCTGTGAGTGGTATCACCGATCTCAACAGAGAGGGTAAACAGCCACCTCTGGAGAGCATTTCAAATGGATAGCGGCTAAAGGGCCAAGTTGTATGGAATCAGATCCACAGAAATCATATTAATAGCTATATGACAGCTGGGGCAGCCATGGCGCGTAGTGGGGCAGCCACGTTGACTGTCAGGGCAGCCACAGCAAGCAGCAGGGCGGCCATATTGTCTTCAGGGCAGCCCCGGTGGCCTGGCCAGCTCCTCTACCCTGGCAGAGCGCAGCCAGAGGAACAGGGCCCCTGTCACAGCTGGGCAAGCAGTGGCCCCCCACCGAAGCGCTGTCAGCGAGTGGCCACTTCCCTGTCAGCAAGAGCCCAGCGGCGGGAGGGGACAAGAACTCGCCCATGCCTCCAAAGCCGTGCTATGCTACACCCTGCGCACCACTGCGCCTGTTTATATAAAGCCATTTTTTGTTTTGCTTTCCAGAAAGAACACTGCCAATCGTTGGAGGCAGACGTGTTTATCAAGACATGTATCTTGAAGCCTGACATGAGATCTGCGGCCTCTGGTGCAGCTGAAAAACAGTCTGTCAACACCTTGGAGGGAGCGAGCCGGCGGGGCCGCGGGGGACCGGCCCAGCCCCAGGCCCTGCCAAAAGCTACAAGAGAAGGGAAAGTCAAACTCAAGCCGAACAAACCTTTTCCATCCACTCTGTTCAGTATCTGGCGGGAGCGTCCAAACCACAAATCGGCCAGTTCTTACGTGAAAGGAGAAGACGCTTTTTTATTGCTATTTTTTAAACTCCACCACCATTTGGAGAACTGCTCTGCCCATAAGCCTGTGAATATATCACTATATTAGGCCTGAAAGTTTATGTCAGAGGGATGTTGAAGTCCTACCACGCTGAAGACTGCCCACTTAGGAAATAAAACACCCTCTGAGGGATCACTGCACTTGATCAGCCTGAATAAAAAAACACCGAGGGGCAGAGTAAATCCTTCAAGCAGAGACCTGCCAGGAAGAGGGTGAGTCACAGGTTAAAGAGACTTTTTGTTAATGCTTTCAGATTCTGTCTGCTGCTCCCGAACTGCCACGACAGGGAGGACGGTTTCTGGGGGAGTGGAGGATCACGGAAACCCCCATGACAAGATGGAGTCGCCCACCACCCCTGGGGCGCCGGTGCAGTCTGCATGCTATGGCAGGGTCTTCCTCCTCCTTTTCCAGAAGCACCAGGTCCAGAAGCAAGAAGGAGAAAGACAGGTAATTTGCAGGAAAATAATTTCACGGACCCAGGGAAGGAAGGAGAAAAAGAAGGAAGAAAGGAAAAATAAAGAAAGAAAACTTGCTTTCCAGTGAAAGGCAGTTCCTCTGAGTTGCGTGGAAAATGTTGTCCAAATCTGTGCAAAATTCCACTAGACATATTTCTTATCTGGTAATCATCAGTCAATTACATTCACACTCAGCTAAACTTCCAGAGGCAGAGCAATCTCCAAATCACCTCTTTCAAGAATCACTCTTTCTTCTCCACACCTCTTCACCCCAGCACCTTCTCATCCCTCCTCCCTCCTGAGCCTCTGCAGCTTGCACTGGGCATAGTGCCTGAACAGGGCCATTGCAGCCCTCCTGTGGGACACACACAGCCAGCATTCCAGGAGACTCATGTCCTTGAAGCCTGCAAAAGTGACATATAGCTGGAGAAAAAAAGACACGCACGAAAATGCCACAATTTGCACAATTATTTACCTAGGAGAAGATTGGGGTTGTATGCAGACAGGTACTGTCCCAACCCCCATGCATTTTTCGACATCCATGAAGACAGATTCCAGGATGGAAAAGCTAACTTCTCAACCCACTGGAAAGACCCCTTTCATTCAAAGCACGTCAACCTCCCTCCTTGTGGTTCATTAACAGTCCCTGGACTATGCTTCTTACACTTAGCGTAAGGCAATTTTTTATGTGCCCTCAATTATTGTTCCTCTTCTTTGAAGTTTCCTGTTGCTCCTTAGATTGTGACATGGGTACAACAATAAGCAAATCCTAATTTTTCCATGTTCATGGGCACACAGAAGAAGCTAGGCATCAATGACAGCATTCATTCCCATGTACCATCCAAGAGCTGAAACTTAAAATCTTGACACCGAACAAATTTGTTTATAACTCCACAGTTTGTCATGATGAGAGGGGCTTCCCACCTTCAAAAATAAGGATCTGCCTCTTGCTCTGGTTTTCCATTTAGTATGTAGGAAAAGTACAGCAACAGGACCATATTATAAAAAAATACATTAAAACTTTTTTCCAGAGTTTATCCAGAAACTACCCAAACACTGTACATAAGCTTCTATGAGATGCTTTATGTTGGCAAACAGATAAAGAACACAGTAGAACAGATTTCCCAAATGGGCTCAGTCAGCACCATTCCTTCGACTTCATTCACATAGTGCCCGTCTGGTTTGAGATATCTAAGCCACAGGCACCATGATGAGGAGTCAAATTAGATCCTGCAATTCCTATTTATATTTCCTGTAATAGGAATCTTAGCTGGAACTGCTGCATCTTGTTGCTTCCTGAAGTATGAGTAATTATTGGGGATGTCAGGAAAAAGTCTTTTGGGATACAGTCATGCACTTACCTACTTTGGCACACCGAGCACACCTTTGCAGGGAGCCTAGCTCATTTTTCTGACTACCAAAACAATGAATGTCTGCTTTTCAGGATGGTATTTTGTGCATGTAGATGACAGCACAGACAAAATGTCAGAACGGTCATTTTATGTGAGTGGTGGAGAATGAGGCTTACAATGTCCAGACTAAAAGATGTTACACTTTGGAAAGATCACATCATGGCCAATAGACAAAACGATCAAAACTGCTTATCAGCTGTGCTTGGAATAAGGCCAGAGCACCTCTGGAGCAGAAGCCTTTCTTTGCCCATAGATCACATCACTCGCGCTATCAGCCACTCTGCTGCAAGCTCACAGGGAGGCTTGCCATGATCCCTCTGCATCCACAAAGCAATGCCGCAAGGCCCAGCGGAGGAGGAGGATGAGAAAGCATTTGAGCTCCTTTGCCGAGTGTTTCCTGTTTCATTTGTTTCTTTGTTTTGAAAAAGAGAAGAAAGAATCTGTCTCGAATGTCATGTATAGAGACTCTGGCTCTGAAACTGCTGCAGTGCTCCTATTCAGCTCCAAGCATCCCAGCGCTCAATGGCCTTTTATCTCCCGATCACTGACATGACAGGAACTGCGGTTACCATGTCACTGGCAGCTATGAGGGATCAGGACCTTCAGCCACAGGTTATGGACTCAATACATATTCACAGAGTCCGCTGAGCTCCATGATCGCTCAGACCCTGCAATACAACACTGGGAACGCATCTACCCTCTCCAGCATGGCATTTACATTATACAGCATGCATGAAATCTAAACATTTGACCTATTTTTACAGTGTTAGAAGAAACAATTTAAATTTCCACTCATTTATTTTATGAGTGTTCAGTGAGCTACAGTTTTGCAAGAACAGTGTGAAATCACTGACAAATTAATTGGGTCTCTTTTACCTGCCCTGGCATAAAACTCACTGTTGAAATGACTCACATCATTTTTTTCTGAGGTTTTTTTATTCTTGGGTTGACTATTTGAGCTCGTCACTTCCTTGCATTTGGTTAAGTCATCTGGTGGTGGTGCTCCCCAGTCGGAGCTTATGAACAAGTTGCTGATGAAAGTGCCAACAGAAAGCAACTGGGCAAATTTGCCTTTTGCAGCCATTTGGGGCCCCAAAACTCCATCACATGAGTAATGTGGAAGAGAACTCAAAGAGAACTCAAGCTGCACAAAGTGGACAGGTTAGAAAATTCAGCTAAAAATCCACAGCAAATATACTCCACTGCGTACCCCTTGCCTGCTTTGTGTTAAAAGCTCTCTTCTGAATTAAAAGCAGATATTTTCCCAAGAGTTTGCAACCCCTCCACAATCGCTTCTGCATCCAGACAACGGTAAGAGGAGCCCTCAGCTTTTCCAGCATTGTCTTACTGTTTTCTGCAAGGAAAGTTATGTAAAAACCTTCCCAAGCCAGCTACAATCATTTCAAAAATTTGTCCTGGTATTCTTCAAGCTGTAGAAACGTTTTTAACAAGATTATTTCCCTTGCTAAGGCTAAAGGAATCGGGGCATGGGTGTGGAAACATGGCAAGTTTTTCTTTGGAGGAATTCAGCTTTTAGTAAATCCAAATTTTCACCAGCTTGCCCCCTGTATTCAATAAACCCATTGTCTCGGCGGCAAACCGGCCAGCCGACCCCGCCTGAAGACAAAAACCGGGGCGCCGGGCCCCGCGGCAGCGGCCGTCGGAGGGGCCGCCCTGCGCCGCCGCCCGCCCGCAGCCCGAGCCCGCCCGCGCCGCCCGTCTCTCCGCGGTGTCTGCTGCCCCCTGGCGGCCGCCCGGACACCGACACCACCGCCGCCGCGGCCACCGCGGGGGCTGCATACGCGCGTGCGCGTGAGTATATATACCGCGTGTGTGCGCATGCAGAGACGTGTGCATGCACATACGTTTTACATTTTACATATGCGCACATTCATGTGTACAGGTAAATATACACACTTCTATACATACACGCATATATGTATATGTATGGGGTGGGGGGGTCTATATATGTGTGTGTCTATATATAAAAGACATCACGTGTCTCTGAACTAGAAATCCCACCACCCCAAACGGCCCCTGCGCTTTTCATAAATTTGGGGACATACCTCGTAAGATTTGGGGACAGCATTTAATGACACTGCATATGCTCTCTAATCAGGGACAAAAAAGCCACTACCTAGTACTAGAGAGGCCCACACCCCAAGCTGAGCAAAGACATCTGCTGTGTGGAAGGCTACAGTCTGGGTCACAGCAACAACTGCAACCCAAGATGTGGGGAGTTTTTGAAAAAACATTGTTGGCTGGAGGGGTGGTGGTTGGTTGGTTGGTTGGTGTTCGTTTTACAGCCTCCCCCCACTGCCACCACCCCAAATCACTTTCCCCAGTTGAATTTGCAGGTGTGATACTGTAGGAAAGATGCCACATTGTACTTTGTCCTGCTCCATCACCCCCAGCATGGATCTGTCTGTTTTCCAACCAGCATTCTTGTGCAGTCCCTTCTTAACTTCATGGACAGGGAAAAGCTGAGGGCTGAGGGGGGATTTCAGGGTTTTACCATTGTAGGCAGAGAGCCAATGCTATAGAAATAACCTATGCCATAAAAAGTCACAACTTTCAGACTCTGTATGAAAATAAAACAGACAAGTAAACCGCAGGCTCAGTATTCAAAACCCAGAGGGTACAAATCGGTCCGACTAAAATCAAAAGAAATGGTTGTGCAAGAGCAAGCCAGAAATGAGGTGGGATGCTGGAGAAGGGCTGGGAGAGGCCTGGGGACAGAGGATTAGTGAGGGGAGGGGAGAAAATAAGTGGGAAGGCCAGGGGCCTGGGTTTAGCAGTGACCCTAAGGAGCTCATCAGGGACCACATGCATTTCACCGCAGGGCCTGTTTGACTCCAGGAAGAGTCCCTGGGAATGACCAGCACACCAGGAAAAGAGAGAAGGGGGAACCAGTTTTGCACAGGGTCAATTATTTCCGATTATTTCAGTATGGGAGAGGGGATTCTTTCTGAGCCCTGCGGGTATTCAGGCTTGTGCGCTGAAGTGTAGCGTTTGTTTCTCCTTGTTACCATAGCAGATATCTTCCCTGGACTGCAAAGCCATCTCTATTTCCCTGAGCCCTCCCCAGCTCAAGGCCCCTTTCACTTCTCACCAAACTATGCAGTCATTTCTTCAGGGAGTGAATTCCAGTGAGTTATTCTCTAGGGAACGTTCCTTATTCAGAGAGAAACCACAAGCCAGGGAGATTTGGGAGGGGAGAGAGAGAAAAAAAGATCAGGCTTGTTTAGAAGCAGCAGCTAACAGCTGGGAGATCTTTCAGTTGGTTTATATTTCTAACTCTGTTTGGCTCTTGCTTTACAGCCTCGAATGAAAACAAATCAGGATTGTTTCCTCCTTCTTGGAATGTCTGTTTAGGATTTTAAAGGGCGGGGGAGCACTCCACATGGGTTCTCAGGATTCACTGCTTTCCCAACACCCGCAGCCTCTTTACCCCCCACTAACCTTTCCTGCGCACACGCGTGTGCACGCACACACGCAGCCTCGCTCTCTTCCAGCTACAAAATAGAGACGTTCATTAAATTGCTCTGTCAGTGGTTGCAAAAGTGGCTTTTCGCCCTTCTCTTAGAAAGGGAAACATTTTTCATGTGTTGGGTCACTGCAGGGTAAACTGTCGTGGGCCATCACACAAAGATTTTAATTTTTTTTCCAAGTCACAGAAGCAGAATATTCCCCCCCAAAAAAAGAGAAAAATTATTTTCCTTGCTACATACGAACACCACATTTATTCTTTCACGGGATTATTTCTAAATGCCGAGCACAGAATTCAAGGACTCTTCCACATACAGGAGCACTTGCAGTCCGTCGCAGTGCAGCTCCGAGAGGCACCCACGGACACGGCCTGTCCCTGTACCCTTGTGCATTATTTGCCACGTCGGGGAGAGGCACAGCGAAATGTGCCTTAGCCCAGCTCAAAGCTGTTTAAATTGCAAACTACACGCAGCGGCCTCAGCTTGCCGCCTCTGCTAAACCGAACTTAAAACAGCTGAACGAAGGGACTGCGAGTTCCCCGGGAGGAAAAAAACGCAAACGGTGCTAAAGCAGGGTAACAGCGGGGCAGGGAGCGGCGGCGGGGGGACGGGGCTCGCTGGCACAGTCCCGGGGCTTGGGGACACGGGGAGGAGAGGAAGCCGCTCGAGTGAGCCCATCGGCCCGGGGACGTTCTTTAGAGGATAACTTGCTTTTTTTACACGTAAAATTACACGCATAAAACACAACCCCCTACCCGTGTGTGTGTATGTCTCTTTGCACTCACGGGGGGTACGCGGGCATGCGGACCCTGACAGCAGCCGAGGCTCCTCTATAAGCGCCGGCTGCGCAGGGCTGCGGAGAGCTCGGGGCCGGACCCCGCACCCTGCCCCGCACCGGGACGAACGGGGTGGCCCCGATCCGGGCCCGCCTGCTGGGCGCGTGTGTGCCTGCCTGGCGTGTGACGGTGCTCCAGGGGGTGCCCACAGCCCTGCGACCCCCGGCCGAGGTGGCCCCGGGCATCCCCGAAGCGCAGCGGCGGCTCTAGCGTGCTCAGCCCGGGAGGGGAGAGCCGCTCCGCAGCGGCCCCGGGAAGAACAGCCCGGAGCGGAGCGCTGCGCTCCCGTCCCTGCCCGGGGAAGAAGGGAACCCCCCGCCGGAGCCCGTTTTCTTTGTCTAATTAACTTTAATAAAATGTCGCTGCCCCTGGCCAAGGAAAGGGAACTCGCTGTACGCAGAACTCGGGGCGGGGAGGACAGTGAGGCTCCCCGGGTGCCCCGGGGCTTCGTCGCCGATTTTAGTGTCAGTTTTTGTCCCCGGGCAGACACGCGGAAACTGCGGAAACTCAAAAAATAAAAAGCCAAGCGGCGCAGCTGGCTGCCCGTCCGGTCTCCCCGCTGCCCGCCTGGCCGCCGCGGCCCGTGGGTGTTTCCAACTTGCCCAGCAGCGCGGGGCAGCCCCGAGCGCCAAGGCCCGGTTGCAGGGTCCCGCTGCGGAGCCCCGTCCCTGCACCGCGGCCGCCGCCGCCTGCTCCGGCCGCTCCGCACCGCTGCAGCACTCCCTGCGACCACGGGAGGGCGCCCGCTGCCACTGCCCCCCGCCTCGCCACCCGTATTTGCATAGTCAGCGTGGATTGGTTGACGCCCTTCGTGCGTCATCACTGACGTCAAAGGCTCGCCGGCCAATGGCTGGCCGGGCGCCCCGCCATTGGCTGTCTGCGGGGACGTCAATCAGGCGACATTTGCATGCCGGGCGCGCCGCCGCGGGGCGGGTGGTAGCGTGGGGCGCCGTGGGAGCAGGACGGCGGGGGGTCGGGGGAGAGGCGCTGCCGTCTGCCCGTCACACGGAGTCGCTGCACGTAATAACGACACCATCCGCTGCCGCCTCCCCAGCGCTGTGTGTCGCCCTGCGGAGCCTCAGCTCTCTGTTCTCACGCGTAACCGTGCCAAGTAATGGCGGCTGCCAGGCAGGCGCGTACGAGTTGCGTGGGCAAAAAGCGTTCAGAACCGAATAACCCAGCGCTGAAATACACGTGCGTGTGCGTGCGCGTGTGGTGCTACGTGGTGGCTAAAGCCGGCTCCTCCGGCAGCAGGAGAAAGAGGCGAAGCCGCGGGTCCCCCCACCGCCCCGGCCGCGGCTGGCCCGCTGGCACAGCACGTTCCCCTCCCGCCTCCCCGCGGGCTGTGAGCCGGGGCCGCGGGAGCTCCCGCCCCGCGCCCGGGCCTCTCCCCACAGAGTAAACGCGAGGGAGAGAGACGGCGTTAGCAGCGCTCCGCCGGAGAGAGTTCCTCCGTGCGGGGCAGCGCCGAGCGCGGCTTCTGCAGCGGGAAAAAACGACACGGGGACGCCGCTCGTTTGCTCCGAGCCGGCTCCCGCCGCCCACCGCGCCCGCTCCGCTCCCCGGAGCCGCGGCGCGGGCGGGACAGCACGCGCCACCGCCGGGCGCTGTCCGTCACCCCTCCGGCCGGTGACGTCACCGCCGTCGAGCACCAATCAGCGGCCGCGCTGGGGGCGCGCGGGGCTGGTGGTTTACGCGCTTCGGGACGCGCCTGCGAGAAGGAGCCGAAAGAGCTGCGGCGTGTGGCGGGGGGACGCGGGGGGACGCGGGCAGTCCTGCCAGCCCCGCGCCCCCTGCTCCGCGCAGACGCGCCCCGGTATTTTGAAGAGCAGAAATAAGAGGCGGCCGCTCCGCGGGGGGCCCGCAGCGAAACGGTTTTGGCGGCCTCCAAGAGCCCGCCGGGCTGCCCCGCCGCCGGGCGTGGGGTGCTACGCGGCTGCCTCAGCGGGGCGGTGTTTTATGCACGTTGCCCAAAAAATAACCAAAAAAACACACACACACAAAAAACAACTCCAGGCGCCTCCTGACTTTCACTGCCCTTACTTAGTGCGGAAATAGAGGCCGCAGCAGCCCCCAAGGGGGGGGTGGATGACGTCACAAGGGAGGGGCCGTGTCGTCACAGGTGGGGGGACCGGGGACTGGAGCTCAGGGTCCCCCCGCGGCAGCACCGGCACCCCGGCTGCCGCCGGGTGTTGAATTTCCGCGGCGGCGGCGAGCCGATGCTTTAATTGCCCGAAGCAGCCCTATTTTCCGTCCCCCCCCTCTTTTTTATTTTTTTCTTGCAAATAAAGTAAACACAAGAGGGCGTTTCGACCCTTTGATCCCCGCTCTGTACAGTAAGGAAAACAAACCGTGAACTTCAAAAGGGCTGGAGGCAATTCTGGGGTTAATTTCCCTTCCTAAACGGCTTAACACGGCAATAAATCATAATTTCCCTCCCATCCAGGCAAGCGCTAATCGGAGGAATATGTACGAAAAGCGCCCTTCACCGGTGGCAGCTTCAGAGACCGCGGAGGCTGTAATCTGACGGATCAAACTTGGTGCGGGAGATAATTGTAATTTAACAGGTTTAATAAATCTTTGCAGGAGACGGCTGCGCGGGGCCGGGGCGGGGGTGCCCGACGGTAATGTGGGTACCGTGAAAATTCGCTTCCTCGCAAGAACTGCATTAAAGTAAACCTAACACCGAAATGTTGTCTGGCATCTGTCTTGAAAAGGTTACAGCGTGTTAAAGATTTGGAAAGCTCCATAAAGCAGTAAAGATTATGAAGTACAGCTTAAAGGTTTATCAAATGACTTCCGTGCCGGGACAGCCCTTAAAACGAAGGCAAAACCTGAAGCCTGTGATCTTTGCAGCCTTAGCCCATAAATGTGTTTGAGGAGGGATTTTGTTTTCTGCCGCGTTATAGTATCGCTTCTCTAACACGTAATTTAAATCTACTTTTCAGGAGTCGATATCTGGTAGTAAAACTAATACCGGGCAATTAGACACGGGGCTTTAAAGTCGCGCCGGGGTAGGTGCAGTACGAAGGGGCACACACGCAAAACCAGGCGGCGAGCCTGGTGCTGGGGAGCGGGGAAACGTCCCCTAAACCCGGCTGCCCCGAGCCTAGGAGCGGGGGAAGCCAGCCCGTGCTGGGACTGGCACCGGGACGAAGGGGCGCGGCAGCTCGGGGAGTCCCCGGGGCGGCGGGACGGGGCGGGGGGGGGCGGCCAGCGGCGGGGCCGGGAGCGGCGGAGGCGCCTCCGGGCTCTCCCCGCGCTGGTTTCCGTCCAGGGCTGCCCCGCCGCTCCCTGCACACGCACACAGCGGCTCTGAATCACACGGGGTTTTTAAGGGGGCTCTTTGATCTGGCCAAGTGTCAGAGTCCCAAAAGCCGGGACTCAAATAACACATCGTTACGGCAAACAAATTTCTGCAGTCAGCTTTATGGCTTTATTGTCTATGGCACGAATAAACTCGGGGAATTAGCAGGTTAAGGAAAAAAAAAAAGGCAGAAAGCTCGCCTGAAATAAAGTACACATCTGTTTCCAGGAGAAAATATGGTAAAAAAAACCACACAGACAAAACCTGGCGCAGTCGCCACTGGCTGTACCGACAGGAGAAAGCACCGTCTGTCATCTCTTAAGTGGCCCTTTAGTGGACATTTGCATTTACAATCGGTATTTTAATCAGTCGTTTCATAATAATCCATGTTATGCATATTTTGTAATACACACAAACCCCCCAAAAAACCTGAGTGTGTGTATATAATCATATGTTCACAATTCCTTCTGCATGCACAAGCAGGCGCACTTAAAGCATAGACTGCCATAAAATTTAAATAGGGGTAGATTTTTATGGGCTTGTGTATTAATAGTCTTTAATGAAATAAAGCTTACTGTGTATGTGTGTGGTTGGCATGCATATGGCTATACTCACCGTCCAGTTTTCAATTTGTTAGGTAAACCAGTGCAGGTAGTACTAAAGGGGGCATATACACACACCCTTTAACACGTACTGATATATCCGTATACGTCTGTGTTTGTGTGCGCACGTACTCAGATCTAGTTTCCGACCTGGGAGAATAATATATCATCTCTGATATTTCAACAAGTAAGGGTTTTTATGTCTTAAATATATCGTGGGCCAGACTACACAACTGGAAATAATGGATTTTATACGAGATATAAAAGAAAAATCCATCTTTTTTTTTTTTCCTTGAAAATTCTTTAGAAGTTTGGAAAACAAAATCCCGGAGATTTGCGAGGGCGATAAATCGTTCCGCTCCCTGCTTGCGCACACGCTGGTATGTGCCCGCCCGCACCGCTCCCCACGCACACGCGTGCTCCCCTTTGGGTCGGGATAACCCCAGACCCGTGAAGGGACACCGGTGGGTGCTGAGCGGTGCCATTGAGGAGCTTCCCGTCCGCAGGCTTCGTTTTCCCCAGGTTTCGCGTACATACCTAATTTCTAGCGATTTTAAAGATAAATATTTAACGTGTGCTTTTATACTTTAAATACGGATACGTGTGTACATTTACGCGTTTTATACGGCAAGAAACGGAGATAAACTGGTTACAGCCTCGGCTCCGGGGGACCGCGGCGGACCCCCCGAGGCCGGTCTGTGGCGTCGGCTGCAGTGCCCCCCGCCAGGTACCGCGGCGCGGAGGGGCGCGGAGCGGCCGCGAGTGGAGGCGGCAGCCGCGGGAGGGGCCGGGGGGGGAGGAGGGAGAGAGGCAGCCCCGGCACGGGCTGGGGGGCCGGCTGCCCCTCAGCGGGGGGCCCCGAGGCTTTATTCCCTACTGTAGCCTCCAGCTTCCAAGCCCTTTAATAACTCCAAATATTTACCCTCTAGAGAAACGCTTTATGCGGCTGCATGAAGGCCGGTAACCTTTGACAGGAGCCGTCACACAACACTCCTCCGTAATGGACCACAGTGCGCGTACAACTAATTTATTGTGCTAAAAGTTATTGCAGGGGCTACGGGAGGGGGTCTCCGGACTACAAATAAGCGTTTTGCCACTGAGCGGAAAACGCCGCCCCTGGGTCAGCCGGGCAAAGCCACGGGGTATCCGATTCGACCCCATCATCCATCCCATGTGATGCCGCTTTCATGCTTTAGGGGGGAGAGGGGGAAATACAACCAAAAAAATGCATAACTGCCGGATACTGCAACGCGATCCACGGTAACACGCCGGGCAATGTCTCGCCCGCTTGTGTGACAAAGGGGAGCGCTCCCCGGAGAGTCCCTCGGCAGGAAATCGTTCCCGATCAAACGGGGAGAAGCGGGAGCACCCCCACAGCCCTGGCTAGCGCCAGGGCCACTGGGAGCCCCGCGCCGGAACCGGGGCTGGCCAAATCGAACCCGAGCCCCGGCCGAGAGCAGCCCGGGAGTCTTTTAAAACTGGCGGCCAGTGCGGGCTAATAAGGGGGAACATTTCAAGCAGCACCAGCGGCCCGACAGCGGCACCCGTGGGGGCATTGCGGAGGAAGCCCGGTGGGATATTACCCTGTTTGTTTTCCCTTTGATCCGTAGGAAATAGGTCCTGCACTGCGTGACCCATTAAACTAATAAGATTATAAAGATCAGCAAGAGGGGATGGGGTTGCTAATGGTTCCCATCTGGCCCAGATTTCGGCGTTATTAAAAACGGCGAGGCAGCGGGCTTGGGTTACAGCGCCGAGGCGAAAGCGGAGAGAGCGGGGAGCCGGGACCACACATCACACCAATTAGCGCGGCGGGCGGAAGGGCCCGGGGAGCCGGAGAGGCGCGGGACGCCATAAACCACGGCGAGACATTTACGGCGTGTGCCCTGCCGCGGCGGCCAGCACCGCCCCGCCCCGCCCCGCCTCTCCCCGCCCCGCCCCGTCCCTCCCCTCCTCTCCCCGCCTCTCCCCGCCCCGCCCCGCCCCTCTTCTCCCCGCCCCTCCCCTCCCCTCCTCTCTCCTCATGCATATGCGAGCGGCAGCGCCTCTATGCAAATCACCGCCCTGGCACCGCCTCGGGCGGGGCGCGCGGTGGGCAGGGAGGCGGGGCCGGGCCCTGATTTCAATAGCCCCGCCCGGAGCGTGACACATCCGGGGCGCTCCTCCAATGAAAGCGGCCGCGGTCTCGGGTTGCTCCCGTGCCTGCCCCCCGCCCTCCCCGCCTCTCCATGGAACGCCCGCCGGCCACGCCGTCCAGCCAATCGCAGCGCCGAATACAAATGAACAGGGGGCGGTGCGCGCACCGCCGCCGCGGATTGGACGCGCAGCGCCGCCGCCGGGCGGCCCCGCCAAACGGGGCGGAGGCAGCTCGCTATTGGCGGGCGGCGGGGGCGTGTCTGCCCAGCGGCGGGGCGGGGCGGGTGACGTCGCACGAGGCGTTGCAGACCGGCGGCCAGGCGGAGCGCGAGGCGGGGCGGGGCGGAGCGGGGCGGGGCGGGGCGGGGCGGGGCGGGGCGGGCTCTGCGCTCCGCCCGCTGCCCTCCCCGGCGGTCCCTGCCGGGCTGCCGGCCCTGCACCTCCCATCGCGGGGGGGGATGCCCCTCTGCAGCCGCCTGTGTGCTGCCGTCCGGGCCCGCGGACCCGTCCGGGCCCCGACCTCCCACGGGCGCTGCGAGGCCCCGCTGGCCCCCGGGCCCCGCTGGCCGCCCTGAGCGGGGATGCGCTGCAGCAGCCCGCGCCGCGCGGCGTGTTTAAAGAAAAGACGGGGGGAACGGACAGCAAAGCGTGGAGCGGGGGCGTCCTGGCGGCGGGGACGGGGGGAGCGGCGCTGCCGCCCCTGCTCGGAGCCGCCTCAGCGCCCGGCCGTTCCGCAGCCACCGGGCCCGGTTGGCAGCCCTGGGGGGCGGCCTGAGCGGGGAAAGCCGCTCGAGGCGGGGAGAGCAGCGGGCAGGCTGAGGCGGGACGGGCAGGCTGCGAAACACGGACCCCGACGGGGCGAGGCCGGCGGGTTGCCCTTGCCTGGTGCCATCTCGCTTCGCGTGCGACGCGGAAAAACCCGCGTAGATCCCGCCCTCGCGCCTCAGCCGACTCGCCGTTAGCGACGGGGCGCCCCGCGCGCAGCAGCCGCGCCCCATCTGTAGCGGGCGCGCCCGGGGCCCCCGGCGGCGGCAGGATGCGGCGCACGGTGCTGGAGCGGTTTGCTCTCGGCGGTCCTGTGCTTTTTAAGTGCCCAGACTTCACCTCGCCGTAAGTGAAGCGATTGCCTATAGTGATTTAAGTCACCGTCTTGCCGTAGCGATTATCTCGGCATTTTCGTTAAAGTCACCTTCACAAATCTCTTGGCTGTCGAGGAAGTGATAAAGGCACCGTTTGAAGTGTTTGTTTTTAATAACTGCTTAATAATAAAGAACATCCAAAATATATGTATATGTGTGTGTTTACGAATAAACCATTTTTTCCTTTTTCCCTCCTTTTTCCCTCCTTTTTCCCTCCTTTTTCCCTCCTTTTTCCCTCCTTTTTCCCTCCTTTTTCCCTCCTTTTTCCCTCCTTTTTCCCTCCTTTTCCCCTCCTTTTCCCCTCCTTTTTTCCCCCCTCCTTTTTTCCCCCCTCCTTTTTTCCCCCCTCCTTTTCCCCCCCTCCTTTTCCCCCCCTCCGTTTCCCCCCCTCCGTTTCCCCCCCTCCGTTTCCCCCTCTCCGTTTTCTTTGTTCCTACTTTTTCCTCCTTTGTCCTTTTTCTTTTTCCTTTGTCCTTTTTCCTTTTTTTCTTTTCTTTTTCTGTTTTTTTTTCTTTTCGTTTTGTTCCTTACCATGGACACTGTACTTCACGAATTGTTCTTCGCTGTATTTCTTACCTATGCACGAACTGATGTCTGACATAAAAAAATCGGGGAAATAATGTAATGTAAGGGTGTAACTGTGCCTTCGGAACTTACCACAGAGCCGGCCAAGCAAATGCACAAATGACATCTAAATCTCTCACAACGGCAGCCGAATTTCTCTGTACAGTATTCTATGTACTGCACGTTGCAGTTTGTATGCGAGGGTGGTTCATAATGTACTGCGCTCTATCCATGAAGGCTTTTTGCAATATTTATTCTAAACATCAAGTAAAAAAAAACTTGCCGTGTATTCCCTTAAGCATCCCGACAGCCCGAGAGCCGGGGTTTCAGGCGGAGAGGCAAGTTTGGGCTCTGATCCTCTAACTAACGGAGTGAGTGCTTGCTATTTATCAGGGCTTATTGGACAAATTGTTCATAACTTCTGCAAAAATAGGGACAAAGTCCCTATTTAAGGATCAAGCAAATAAAAAAGGAAAAATCTAATGAAAATTAAATCTAAAGAAAATTCAAGGAAGCTACACAAGATGCTCAGTATGGCTCATTTTCAGGGGTCAGACTTGGGCAGAAGAGTGGTAGAAGTACACCCAGTCCACTGTTGTAGGATGCGGTATTGAAAGCCTGGTCGTGCTGAAGTTCACTGCATTAGTATATTTGGTGTATAAATTTTTTTCAGTGCCTGAGAGAGGGAAGAGGAAGTCTGCAATTTATATCTTTCTGTGTTTGACACCATGCCTTCAGGGGAATTATTTTAAAATTTAAAATATGTGTTTATTTTAGATCAAATACATGAAATGCTTTTTTTTTTTTCTACATTGTTAAAACTTTTATATACTGTTTTCCAGTGTTTCAGTTGCTCAGGTAATTTAATAAGGGGACTGTGCATGTTTGCCATATTGTTGCTGACATAAATGACACGGTGAACCACTAAGAACAGACATAAAAGCTAGCTGAATGGTTATAGTACACACACGACAGGACTAAGTTCTAGCTTAACTGTATATTTTTCTAATCATTATCTGCTTCTTGTTGTTTACAGATACTTTAAAATATACAAATAATTCATTGGCTGTTCTTGTAAGAGCATTACAGATTCCTCCTGTGGAAGCAGAGGAAGTAACACAACTGAATCAGTTTGGTTCTTTACCTGACCTAAATTGGCACAGGTAGGAACATTTCCCACTTTCCCACTAGCTGAGAATCTGTGATATCAATAGGTTTATAGACTATTAAGGTCCTGGGATTTCATTGACTTGAACTCCAAAGGGAGTTTTGATGGATAAAGAGAAAGGATTATGCCCATGGGGAAAAAAAGAAAGCCTATTGCTGAACAACTGGTGTCAGATTATTTTTATTGCGTCTTAAATCCTGCTTTAATTTTGCTTTCTAAATTACTTCTGAGATACAGATCATCAACGTGCCTGGAACTCAGTGGTACAAGATGCTACAGATCCAAATAGCTGAGTAAGACTTTTAAAAGGATTATGTAGTTGTATGGATAATAAAAAGCAAATTCCTGGTAATACAGGCATGTATAAGTGATATAAATACTTACACATCAGGGTGTAAGATAAGGACTAGACTCACACCTCTGGAAATTGTGCTTCCTGGTGCAGTTTTTTTCATAACTGGTTGTCATGAAGTTACTTGTGCCTTACTTTGAGTCACCTGGGATTGATATCTGTCTGAAGCAGAACACTGAGATATATAAACCACTTTTATTTTTGCCAATGCCTATATATATTTTCATTTTTGAATATCATAAATCATCATATTTCCTGCTTCATTCAAGATCTGTTCCCCATTAAAATAAACTGGAGTCTTTCCAGCGACTCTGACAGACACTGGATTATGCCATAAAGGAATCATGCACAATATTTCATGCAATGCCGAAGAATGAAGCATAGAACCTGATTAGATCTGTTTTTCTTGGTGTTAGTTATTGTGATTTGAGCAACTGCTGCATAACATGACTTTTGGCAGCTGATGTCTCTTCTGATGTATGTAAGAGAAACAGATTTGTTCTTCCACACTTACTTATTTCATCCCAGTATGTTATACAGGTAGCTACTCACAGAAAGAAAGAGTAGATCAGTTACCTATACAGGGAAATCATAATTACTACCTATTGCAACAGAGATTCAAGAGTGGTTTACACCTGGGACTGTACTGCCTAGTGGTGAAGACAGGATAGCAAATAAGACCAACCAGGTGTGTGACTTTGTCTCAGTTTACAGGTCTGTAGATGCTAAGTTAGTGTGCTTCACACAAGCAAGTTCAGGAACCTGTTTGCGATGCTCCGAGTCACCGTTGAAAGCCAAGCATTGTGTAGAAACAGTAACAAGAACATGAGCAGAAAGTGCAGCACCTGCCAAAAACACTCGGCTTGTGGATGTAAATAAAAAGTATCAGGGATAATTCACAGATGCATCAGGAGATTGATTTTCTCTGTACCAAGCACAAGCTGAAGTCCTTAAAGGAAATAGAGAGAGTGCTTTCCAGCCACAGGAGAAAAGAGCTCATGCAAAGCACACTGTAGTAACTGCTCACTGAAGTTTTTCTTGAGTATTTTTCATGGCATAAAAACATCTGCTGTTTGAGCAAGTTGGACCCTTGAAACTCATTTGTTATTTTGATTTTTTCCAAGCCACATCTGAGCTTCTGAAACCCAGTACAGAAATCTTTCTCTTCTGCTGAACTAGACGTATATTAAAATTTGGTGGTGTAAGTGCAGATTGTCCCAAAGCAGGCTAAGGAATTTTTCCCACTTATAGATCATTATAATTCTGCGTTCCCTTGCTGCCGCCCTAGATCTTTTTGATTTTGAATTTGAATTTGAATTATTCACTCACAGTAAAGTTCATCGCATTTGTGTCTCCTGACTGTTCACTGCGAACCTCATGTCATACCCTGAAGTAATGAAAACCTGTTCCATAAAGCTTGCCTTGCCTTTTTGGGGAATAATAATAATAAAAAATAAATTTAAAAAAAAAAAAAAAGGTATGTGTGTATGTGGCTTTACAAATGTGAGTGCCATCCTGGATACTTGTGGACCACAGAGCAAAAAGACCAGGGTTATGTGATAAAATGGTTAAGATGCTCAAAACTCTGTCAGTGCCCAAGGTCTCAGGTGAGTTTGTCCGACAGCATGAGCTTCCCCTCCAGAGTCCTATCTGAATTCCAGAGCCTGCTCTGAGCAATGAAGACAGGTTGACAGCTCTCACCCCACAGAGCAAGACATGTTACTGCCCGTGCAGGAAAGCAGGGCACTGCAGTAACGTTTTACTCTGCCGCAGCAGCGCTGGGGGACTGCAGCAACACAGGAACCGAGCCCTGAAGCGCTGCTTCCCTCCTTTGCTTCCATCACATGGCAGGAAACCCGCATAAATAAATGGGAAACGGGGTAAGGGAAGCAACAGGAATGAACGGCATCTTAGAGACATGAGCTGCTTTAGCTCAGGTTATCCCTCTCTCCGAACACAAGGTGACCTTACCTTTCTTGGCCAGGTCTATAGTTCAAATACACAGTTACCTAAATGCTTCAGTCTTTTCCAGTGCTAAACAGCTTTGTGCAACCTGTTTTGGTCACTCAGCACCTTTTCTTGTCAGTAAGCCAAAATACCCATTCCATGGGTTTTTTTAACCGTCAGAAATCCTGTTCAATACCAACACACAAAATGATAACAAAGGGGAAAATCTCATTCTCCTTCACCAGCCCAAACACATGCAGCAACTGCAGAGGCACAGGGGAACTGGTGCATTTCTGATGCATAGTCAGGAGCACGTATAATGTTCAGTCTTCTCCTATGGATGCAGAAAAGGCTTGGGGTTTTGCCACTTAAATGGATGTCCCCATACATCTCTCATCCCCTGTTCCCATGCAACAAGTGGCATAAAGCTCTGGGACTGCTGTGCTAATTGCACAGGGAGTGGGAGAAAACACAGCCCTAGGGAAACTGGGTGATCTGGTGGTGCCCACATTCTGCTTCCTCCAAGCCTTGGACAGTCGTCTGTTGCTTTTCTCCACCCAAACCCCTGCCCTCACTCCCCCACCTTCCCAGCTCAGAGCCAGGGGTGCCAGGAGGGCTCAGGCTGGCTCTGGGGTGGTAGGACCCGTAGCATTGCCAGTCTAAAACAGAAAGGACCAAATTTTCCTGTAGAAAAGATGGCATGAAGTGCACATTTGAGGCCAGCTGGTCTCTCCCTTGCCATAACATAACTGTTCTTTCCTTGTTCCCCAGAGCTTTACTAGTACATAATTTCCAGATTATCACTTCCATCTTGTGAATATGGAGATGCTGCTGTAGTAGAGTTCATCCTCAGGAGAAAATATTATGCATTTCAAATTGCTCTCCTTGTCTTTTCCCTGCAGATATATTTTGTACTAACAGGGACTGCAATCTTCAGCAAAAGCCCAGGAACAACATGGTGAACTATAATAATTATTGGACATGTTAGGTCTATTGTGGAAATAAATCTGCTGTGAACCAACATTTTCCCTCATATGTTTCACAGCAAGACAGTAACCCTTCTGCTGTCAATGAATTAATTTGCTAAAAGAAGCTGGAGTTCACAGATAAATCTTGAGATTATTTCTCATTTACATTTTAGCTTAGCATTTATGTGCACTTCTATTTGTGTGATACTCCTGGGGACAATCCAGGAAAGAATATGAATCATCTAATATATAAAAATCAGACTACAATAGAAGGAGGGGGGGGGGGGGGAAGCAACCTTTTATGTTTTTAAAAAAGTTTGAATTCTTTGGAATAATCTTTGTGATTACTTTAATTACCTAGCACTGTATGCATCATATTCCAGAGTCGGTTTTGCAGCTGTCTGATGCTGGAGCATACCTGAAGAAAGCTTTTGGTGTTGCCACTTGTTCAGAGTGCATGTCATCTCAAGGTCTGCTGCCAGTGTGGCTTGTGTGATATTGTGGCTCAGATATGGATTGCTTTTTTCTTATTATTTATGGGGAAGAAACCAGGTCAGAAGCATAACTGAAAGCAAGACCAGTGTACCTCCTATTTCCTGTAGAATCCCCAGAGCTCTAGTTTGAAGCCATTGCTGTTCTTAATTAATGATTTGCCAGCTGCCTGCACTAATTTTATATGCAGAGCCATTGTGCTCAGGCGCCTGCTTTAGAGTCCTGTGAGTGAGACACTGCAATTACAAAACCAGCGTCGCACTTACATGTTCATTTGTTATTTTGAATGTGGCCTGCTCACAGATAATTTCCCTTTAGCTTTTCAGATTGGAAGGCTGACTGAAGAAGTTTGGCAGCAGCGGAGACCTACTTTGGGACCTTTTAGATACTCTCAGTTTAAATCTTTGCTTGATTTAGGGTGGTAATACATCAGGACAAAGGCAAAGAGGCCTTCTGTTGATTCTCATTTTGGAGATATACGTCAGTTTAAAAACAAAGTGAAAACGCTGGGCACTATGATATGCTATCCACATAGATTCTTGCAGAAAACATAATTTCTGTGTGTGTTTGTTGCTGCTTCACTGCCCTGGATGCCTACACTCAGCTGCAATGCATGCATGGCTTTGCTTGCCTCCTTCCATTACCCTTTCATAAACCTTTTCCTGAAGGTTTGGGAAACCAGAGGGTTGCAGTAACAGAATTCCCACCAGTTTCGTTTTGCTGTAGCAGTCCTGCAGTTACAATTGGCTAAAGGTTGGGTCAGGAGTTTTTTCCCATTCTCTCCTTTGAGGGCTTGTGTCAATGTGGGCTGTTAAGCAGCTGTGGCATTTCTGCCAGAAATGGCAATATTTCAGCAGCAGCTGACTGCACACACATTATACAGTTCACAGAGTGGGACCCCACTACTCTGGAACTGATTCATCTGTATGCCTGGGCGCCCTGGTTTTGACTGGGATAGAGTTAATTTTCTTCCCTGTAGCTGGTATTGTGCTGGGCTTTGGATGTAGGATGAGAACACTGCTGATAACACACGGACGTCTCAGTTGTTGCTGGGAGGAGACACAGCTGGGACAGCTGCGCCAAACTGGCCAAAGGCATATTCCATACTATATGACGTCGTGCTCCGTATATAAACTGTGGGGAAAGGTGGCCAGGGGCCCCTGCTCAGGAACTGGCTGGGCACTGGTCAGCAGGCAGTGAGCAACTGCATTGTGCATCACTTGTTTTCTTGTTTTGTATATTCTAATTCGATGATGATGATGATTCCGTCCTTTTCTGTGTTTATTGCAATCCATGTCTTTTACTTTTTTGTTTGATTTTCTCCCCCATCCCACTGGGCCGGGGTAGTGAGTGAATGGCTGTGTGGTGTTTAGCTGCCTGCCAGGTTAAAACACAGCTGTCCTTTTTTGGTGTCCAACATGGGGTCCAAAGAGCTGTGATAATGACAGATCTGACCACAATGTACTAAAACAAATTTGTTATAAGTGTTCATTACATTCATTTTATAGTCGCTGCTCACAATGTTGATTTATTTGCGCTCAGAGTTGTGCTTGCTCTCAGAGTTGCATTATGGAACACCTCACTTGCTGCACATGTTCCCTGTTGTGCTTCTTATCACATCGGGGGGCTGGGTTAAGGTTATCATTTTATTGTACTTTGTAATACTGGCTTATGATATGACAAAATTGCTGGTCGTGAGATTAATCTGGTATCTTTACTCAATATCACCATCAGCTCTGTTCAGGAACCATCTCTTTGAAACTATTCATAATTACACTCTTTACCTTTTCTCCTTGGAGAGCCAATCTATGGGGGAGAAGGGGTGGACACTTTTCCCTACTCCTTCACCCTCTCTTTCTCCTTTATCTTTCCCTTCCTCTCCAGGCTAGTTAAATAGCTCTTGAGAATTTTGAGCATTTTGGGGATGTTCAAACTGGCATGTTCCTGTTGATATGTCTCCTACACCTGAATGTGCTTCAGGTCTTGTTTAAATTTAAACAACTATTTAAGAATATGACCCAGAGATGTGGCCTGAGGCTGGATAGTTATGAGTGGCAGAGTATGTGGGTAGTATGGGCAAGTACCTAGGACAATGGTACCTCTGGTGTTTTGGAACTTCACCCTTGAGCAGGTGCAGAATCCTCAAAAACTAGGAAAATATCTGGAATAAGTCATCCTGGCAATTCCAGAGGGACACAAATCACTGCAATGTGCTGGGGTCTGGCCCATGCCTACTGAGCCCTGGTCAACACTACTCAGCACCCTCAAAGGGAGGAGAAGGCCTCTGGATCTGTTGACAAAGTGACAGGAGCTGCAGCTGAACCCAGGAACTGACCTGTACCAGTATCAGACGCCCCTATACACAAGAAGCAATGTTGGAAATGGAAGTCAACTCATCTAGTAGAGGTAGAAACTCTTCTTTTAGTAAGGGAGGAAGTGGGCAAGGCAGACCAGTGTGAAGCAGGGCCATCACGAGAACAGGAGGAGGAAGAGGCAGAACCCATACATGAGGCTGTGACCACCTGATCCCTATCCCTCAGTGAGCTGTGAGATATGCAAAAAGATTTCAGATGTCTTCCAGGTGAGCACATTGTCACCCTTGCTGCTCCGATGGTGGCATGACAGGGCCAGTAGCCAGGACAGAGAAGCCAAACAGCTGGGATCCCTTTCTAGCGAAGGGGACACTGACAAAGTGCTTGAAAAAGTGGCACAAGTCCTCAGCCTCTGGAGGTGACTCCTGTCAAGCCCAAAGGAAAGGTATCCCTACAAGAAAAACGTTATATGTCACCCAGGTGAGCGGACCACCATGGAGACAGGTATCCAGTACCTGAGGGAATTAGCCCTGCTAGAGGTGATTTACGATGACCTGAACAACAAGCAGTTATCCGAAGACCCAGATGAAGTCAAGTGCACACAACCCATGTGGAGGAAGTTTATATGGAGCGCACCATCATCATATGCCAACTCATTAGCAGCAATGACCTGGAAAGACAGGGAGGGACAAATGGTGGATCAATCGGCTGGCCAACACCAGCAATACAAAGAATCTCAGGCTCCTTAAGGGCCTGCATCTCAGCTGTGAAGAAAATCTCCGAAAAACTGTCCCAGGAGTTCCATCAATTCAAAGACAATGGTATGTCCTACTCCCCACCTGTACAGACCAGCATCTCAACTATTAGGAGTAAGTGTTCCTCTGCTCAAGAGTAAATAAGGTACACACCGTGGGGCACCTTCTGGTTTTATCTGTGTGACTACGAAGAGGACATGATGAAGTGGGGTGGAAAATCTACCTCAACCCTAGAGGCATGAGTATGTAAGTTGCAAGAAAAAACAATCACAAAAGGTTTTTTTTTCAGGAAATTGCTGCTTCAGTTTCCAGTGGACAGTTCCCCAGACAGAGCAGAAGGGCTGATCTTATTTCTGATTTTAATAAAGGGGATTCTGATTCATATTTAGAAGAAGTGAGCAATGAATACTATGACCAGGACTAGATGGGCCGTGCCCCCAGCCAGGTGGAGGAAGGGGACAACCAGGTTTCTCGGACTGTGTGGATTCAACGGGCTGGCACATCAGACCCACGGGAGTATAAGGCTTTAGTGGACACCAGTGGACACGCTGGTGCCATCAAGCTGTAACGGGGCAGAACGCTCCCGTATTTCTGCAGTGACAGGGGTATCCCAACAGCTAGGTGTATGGGAGGCTGAAGTGAGCCCAACTGGGAATGAGTGGCAAACCCACCCTGTTGTGACTGGCCTCGAGGCTCCGTGCATCCTTGGCACAGACTGTCTCAGGACAGGGTATTTCAAGGATCCCAAAGGGTACCGGTGGGGTTTTGGTATAGCTGCCTTGGAGATGGAGGACCTTGCTGTCTACCTTGCCCAGTCTCTTGGAGGACGCTTCTGTTGTGGGGTTGCTGAAGGTCGAAGAACAACGGGTGCCGATCACTACCACAGTGGTGCACTGGCAGCAACCCAGACTCCCTGATTCCCATCCATAAGCTGACTCATCGGCTGGAGAGCCAAGGAGCAATCAGCAGGACTCGCTCACCCTTTAACAGTCCCGCACGGCCAGTGCAAAAGTCTAACAGAGGATGGGGACTAACAGCAGACTATCGCGGCATGAATGAAGTCGCACCACTGCTGAGTGCTGCCGTGCTGGACATGCTAGAACTGAAATATCAACTGGAGCCAAAGGCAACCAGGTGGTCTCCACCACTGCTATTGCTAACGTGTTCTTCTCAGTCCCTTCGCTAGCAGAGCGCAGGCCACAGTTGACTTTCACTTGGAGGAGCAGCCAGTACATCTGGACTCACCTGCCCCAGGGACAGGAATGGAACCCTGCTGTCTGCCATGGGCTGGCCCATGCTGCATGGGAACGGGGTGAACCTAACACCTGCAATACCTTGATAATATCATCATATAGGGTAATAATATAGAAGAAGGTTTTGAGAAAGGGAAGAAAAGAACCCAAATCCTTCTGAAAGCTGGTTTTGCCATAAAACAATGTAAGATGAAGAGACCGGCAAGGAGATCCGGTTTTTAAGGAATAAAATGGCTAGATGGATGTCATCAGATCCCAACGGATGGGATCAACAAAGTAACAGCCATGTTTCCACCAACCTGTAAAAAGGAAACACAAGCTTTCTTAGGTGTTGTGGGTTTTTGGAGAATGCACATTCCAAATTACAGTCTGATTGTAAGCCCTCTTTATCAAGTTACCCAGAAGAAGAACAATTTCACATGGGGTCCTGACCAATGACAAGCCTTTGAACAAATTAAACAGCAAATAGTTCATGCAGTAGCCCTTGGGCCAGTCAGGACAAGATGTAAAAAATGTGCTCTACACCACAGCTGGGGAGAATGGCTCTACCTGGAGCCTCTGGCAGAAAGCATCAGGGAGATTCAAGGCTGACGTTTAGAGTTTTGGAGTTGGGAATACAGAGGATCTGAGGCCCACCGTACCCCAACTGAAAAAGAAATATTGACAGCATGTGAATGGTTTCACACTGCTTCAGAAGTGATTGGTACTGAAGCACAGCTCCTCCTGGGCCCCCGACTGCCTGTGCTGGATGTTGAAAGGGAGGGTCCTCTCTACACACCATGGGGTAGGTGGGTTGCACTGATCACACAACAGGCTTGCATAGGAAACCTCAGTTGTCCAGGATTCCTGGAAATGATCATGGACTAGCCAGAAGGCAAAAATTTCAGAATGTTATCAGAGGAGGAAGTGACGTGTGCTGAAGAGTCCCCTCTACAAGGAGCTACCAGAAAATTAAAACCGCTGTGCCCCACTGATGGGACCTGTCGTATTGTATGAAAACATCAAAGATGGAAAGCTTCTGTGTGAAGTCCCACATGACAAGTCACAGAAACTGCCAAAGGACAAGATGAATCGGGTCAGTTTGCAGAGGTGAAAGCTATCCAGCTGGCTTTAGCTGAACAAGAAGAATGTCCAATACTTCATCTCTGTACTGACTCATGGATGGTGGCAAATGCTCTATGGGGCTGACTACAGCAATGGAATCAGACCAATTGGCAGCGCAGGCTAAACCCATCCGGGCTGCTGAACTATGGCAAGATATTGCTGCTTGGGTAGAGGACCTGGTTATAAAAGTACATCACGTACATCTACACAAGAGCTGGGCCACCAAAGAACACCAAAACAACGAGCAGGTAGATCAGGCTGCTAGGATTGAAGTGGCTCGTGTTAATCTGGACTGGTGACACAAGGGCGTATTAATTATAGCCCAATGGGCCCATGACACCTTAGGCCACCAAGGAAGAGATGCAACATATTAGATGGCCTTGTGATCAAGGGTGGACTTGACCATGGACACTAGTGAGTGAATGGCTGTGTGATGTTTAGCTGCCTGCCAGGTTAAAACACACACTGGATTATTGTCTGGGTTAATCCTGACCTCCTGCTGATTCTATTTCCTCTACAAAGTCTATAATTTTCATGCCTACTCCTTGAAGTTATTGTTTAACTTGTGTATTATTTCCTGCAGCCAAAATACTTTTTTTTTTTTTTTTTTTTTTTTTGGAGGGGCGAGGCATGAGTTCATCTAAAACATCTACAGAATTATTCTTTTTAAAAAAGAGCAATAGTTTGACATGAAATTGAAAATAAAGCAATGTTACAGTCATTCCATTTTTAAGCAATCCCAGTAGTGATATGGTCCCAATGCACTTGAGTTAGCAAGGTGTCATCGTATTTCAGTTTAAAACATGGCTGGGTTTGTCTCACTGCAGTAAACGGCAAAATTTCTTGGAGGCCAGGTAATGGTGTAATCATCTGGAGTCTTTTGAAATAGGCTGTGCTATACAAATGTTGAATTACCGCAATAACAAAAGATTTGGGTCAGCTGGTGGGTTTATAGGTATATCTATAGCACAGGAGTGATTTAAAGAATTACAGGTTCCCTCCAAAACCAGACCGTGCTTATTTCTATATTGCTTTTACACTCTCCTGATTCAGCAGCCTGCAGCTCCCGCTGTCCTCAGATTTGGTCAAATGCCTTTCAAATAAGCACCTTCAAATACTTGACTGTATGTTGAATTATTAAGAGCACAAAGTGAAGTAAAGAAAGATTCTTAGATACCAGTGGGCACAAAATATGCCAGAGAGTTTCTCTTCTCCTCCCCCCGCCCCCTCCCATCCCAAACAATCCTTTTCAATATTGAAGAGTTTTGAGAACAATCCAATCCACGAGGTCAAGATAGGGTCAGATTTCCTGACCTGCTTGCCCCCACCTCTTGATAATCTAGAAATGAAAATCAATTCTTGTCTTTGAGCTCGTGAGGAGCTCATAATTACTTTAGACTAAAGCACCGAGTGCCTGCTTTTTCTGCCACCTTTCAATTCTTGGAGATGGGGATGTCATTTTTCAAGTCGAGTGCACTGTCAGGATTAGATTGCGTGGTAACCAAGTAGAAAGATTTCTGCTCAGAATGAGATTTCTTCTCATCGGCTGTGCCTCTTACTCAGGTCCAACTTCTTTTTTTTTTTCACTATTATCTATAGGTATATCATACTATGCTTCAAGCAGCTTATCTATGGAAAACAATTTTTTTCTTAAGGCCAAAATTGAGCCTCTTTTATAGGAGCTGGAATGAGATTAATAGAAACTGAGGCTAAATTTCATTCTTGATCTTCCGTTTACTTTACACTTTCTGCCACAAATCATACCAGTCAAATGTGGGTAGAATTACACCTCAATTTTTTTTAAACTGTAGCTTTTTAGCCACCTAATCTACAACATGGTATCTTTTCAAATATGACAGAACATTTTGAGGCCATTGTGGATTGCTGAGAATTGCTGTCCCATAAATGAGTCTGTAGGAGGCTGTGCAGTGCCAGCTGTCCGATGGGGCTGACCCAGCATGGTGGGCTCCGACAGGCAGGTCACTGCTCCAGTGGTCAGGAAAATGGGGCTGGAAATCTGGTCCCACCAAACTTCCAGTTAGGGGAGGAGGGGACTTGCTTAGGACCAGACTCCCTTCTGATGAGATGTCCTGTGTGAGCCTGAAACCTCAAATCTTTACCACTTTATCTGCATAAATTTCTAAAATGGAGAAAAAAGAGGGATCCAGCTTTTTTATCTGAAGGATAGGACCTTTCAGATCAAAAAAGATTTTTATCTGAAGAGGACCATGTGAGGTAAGTTCAACGGAAGAGCGATGTATCACTTGTTTTTCAGCTGAGCCTTTTCCTTTTTACACCTCGTGAGAGTGTGTATATCTGTTTTCAGATGTCCTGATTAAAAACGTGTTTGTGATACTGACAAGGATTTGACTTTTAGAATTTGTGTCCCTTATGCCTAATATAATGGTTGTTAGCTAAAGAAAGGTCACCCTCAGGCCACCCTCACCTTTAGGGAAGAAGACCATTTTTATGTAGCCTTTGTTCCTGGGATTTTGAGAAGTTCTTCTGCTGAACAACTCCAGAATTTCTGATAGTACAAGCATCCTACCTACCCACATTAAAATTAGAGAGAATACAGCTCTTGCCCCACTACTCTTCTGCTGATAAGATTTGTGGTTTGGCCAGAAGAGCCATTTAGAAGACAAAAGAAACCATAACTAAGACAGTGATTTATTGCTAGAATGATTTTTTTAAATACATAGATAGTGAATGAACATTTTTATATCTGTTTTTACCTGATTTGGCAACTGAGAGTTTCAGTAAGGACAGCTGGCAAGAATTACAGTAAAATAAAACCTAAATAATTAATTCTGTCAGCAAATGAGGGTACAAGATCAATAGCTAAGAATAGTCTCAGAGTTAGGGGAAAAAAAGAGAAGGAGGATGAAAGACAATCCTTGCTTTAGCTCCTGCCAGGATGAAAAAAGTAAGCAAGATTAAAGTAAAAGAAGACTTGTTTTGTTTGAGCTCCATGCTGGCTCTTGGTTCTTGTTTTCAGAGACTGTCGCAGCAGATAAACTCACAGAGAAAATGTACTGTGAAACCACAGAAAGTTTGAGGTGCTGATGGCTCAGTGGTGTCAATCTTTCTTTCCCGACAAGGAAAAGCAAACCAGGAGGACACCTTTCACAAAGCAAAGCCCGTTCCTCTACTGATACCAGCTGGTCCCAGCAAGTTGCATCAGGTAATGGCAGCCGAGTCTGTCTTCCACCTTTCTCCTCTCTTCACGGATTCATCTTTTCTTTTTTCCAATGTCCAGATGGCACAGCCTTACTAATGTTGATGAAAAGAAGCTTGAAACCAAAGGCCCATCTTCACCTTTCTTAATGTCAGTGAGAATTGCACCCACTGATTTTGAATTTTCCAATTTGAATTTCACTGGCTGATCCTAATAATTAGCTTTGCTCTTCAATGGGGAGTGGAATAATACATATTTAAATCGGGTAGGACCCAACGACATAAGTTTTATTGAGGTACAAGCTTTGCTCAGAACTACAACTGTCTCTTCCCAATACTAATGTATAAAAAAAAAAACAAAGAGAATTTTTCGATTCAATGTGATCAGAAAAAACAAAATCCTCAGCTTGCAGCCCTGTGCTTATTACATTGTCCCCGTAAGGCAAATTCTGGTTTCTTGGGCAGATTGGCAACATCCTGAAGTTTTAATGTATTTATTGTATCTCAGCACTTGTTAAAATGTAGGTGTAATTCTGAACAACCCCTGGCTACTAATTGAGTTTGTGTTCCTAGAGAAAATAGTTTTCAGCTCAGTATCATTTTTTCCTTGCCTCTTGCCTTCTTTGTGCAGGAAAGTCTGAGGTTCTCAGATGGGTTTGGAAACAGAAAGAGCAGAGGTGCTAACCGAAGACTTTCCTTCTGTTTCTCAAATAGAAATTTAAAAAAAAAAAAAAAAAAAAAAAAAAGAAAGCAAGAAAAAGAAAAACATTTTCTGACCAAATGTAATTTGAGAGCTGGTGACTTTTTCTTCATTTCTGTGTTTTGCTTTTGATAATTACACCATATCCCTATAATATATTCTACACTGAATTATTGATATGCACTTTCAACCTCAGCCCCTGAGTCCCACTGTTTTTTCTGACTCAGAATAATAAACACACTTCCCTCTTTAACGTGCCCCTTGAGAAATGACTAAATACAAATATTTATCACTGCCTTCCTCGCCTCTATGCGTCGTCCTAGCTGTGGGTGTTGAACCTCAATTTTTCCCCATTATTTCTCACTCCTGTGTGTTGTGTGGAGCTAAGTGAGCTCTGGCTGGGCCCTGCTGGTAGGACTGGGGTGGCTCCAGATGCCGGGTGGCCCTGAGGTCCCTGCTCAGCCTGTGCATGAAAGGCTGGGCAGAAGGACATGTTGCTTTCAGAGTCTGCAGGTTGGGGAGGAAGGAGATTTCCTCCTGTAATTTATGGGAAATGGGGTCTGTGAGAGCTGGTAATACACATGCTCCTTGGGCACCCCATTTTTGCAATCCTTTAGAACTTCTACCAAAGCAGCACGCTTTAATTTGGCGACGCAGATTTCCAGTTTATATCATGCTTTTCTAAACCAGCTTTCCAAATGCTGGTGATTTTAATGTCCCCAATGTCCAACCTCAGCCACCTGAGGAAGTCCAAGCAGTGCTCTTGCAGCCAGACAGGGCAACCCAAACAGCTTTTTTTTTTTCCCCTTGGCATTTCTTTTTGACTTGCAAAGCCACTTCAAAGGCAGCAAATGCTTCAGACCTTTAGCACACTCAGGGCTCTATTAACTTGCATGGCCGCTGGATGTTGATGTAGATCCAAATCACCTCAAAAATGAAGCCGCCTATCTGTAGATCTTCACCCAACAGGAACAATATTTACTTCTTTATTCCTTACTTAATGCACACAGCATTATGTATTATATGCATAGCATGAACGGTAGATAAATCTAGGTTCTGGTTTTGACATGCAATGGTGTTGCTAATAAAAGAAAAATGTTTCAGACAACTTTTGTATAAATCATGGTTATTTCTGTAGAAGATTAAACAATAGTTTGGTCCCTCAGGATATTCATGAACAGATGAAACATTAACCACTGGGTCTTAAATGTTTTATAAATCTGCAGTACATTCCTGCAATGGAGAAATAAAAACCATGATTTATAAGTCAGCAGTCCAGGGAGGGTTAGTTACTTTTGCAGAGACAGGCTGCACACTAGGTAGGGCTGGTACATTTTGCTTATCAAAATCTGGGATAGTCTCAGAGGAGTTGCATTTGTGCAGTGAGTTGCAGGTCATTGTGCACGAGGGGTAATTTGTACAGTAAATACATGAATTATTTGCTCGTGTGCAATAGCTGCATCTCTGGACTTGCAGGATCCAGGTTGATGGACAGCAGTGGATGCAGTGAAAATCCGAGGAAGACCATTTCTCATAAACTCTTCATGCAAGATTTTTAATGCAAGTATAATATGGGGTATCCTTTATAATACAGACTATCTGGCAATTCTAGAACGGGGTCAGATCACAGCGTGCCTTGAACATGTAGCAGAGAATTTCTGCATTGGCCAGGAGAAGGCCAAAAGTTCACCTTGGGCCCAAACGCAATTTCCCACCTCTGGCAAGGCGGAGAGTAGGTCTGAGGGAGGTTAAATCCCACTGCACATCACGGCACAAGCTTTTGATCCTCCCCAATAACTGCAGGTTCAATCAATTGTGTATTTAAGGGCACATGAGAGTATGGGGTCAATCCCTTTTTAATCCACATGATATGGACAATTTAGCCACCCCTGCTTGCCTTGGCTCCTCATTGCTGTGATGTGCTGGTGCCCAAATGGTTAGGATAGTGATATCAGTGTCTATATGTCTCAGCATATAAATATTTGGCTTTATATATATATATATAATATATAAAAATTATAAATATTTATATATAAATATAAAAAAGGTGTCTCAGCATCACAGTTAGCTCTGCATAGGTATAACTTCAGCTGCAGGCATTATTTGACCTTGTCTTTTCAAAATATGCACAACTGCAAATCCCTTTCGCTTGCTGTGGGTCTTCAGAAATGACAAGAAAACCAGTGACCCTCCAAGGGAACTTCTTTCATATCATTGTAAATTCTGAGCAATGTGGCTATTTGCGGCACACTGTATTCAGTGCCACACACTTCTTTAATGCAATAGGAAGGAATATGGTTCGCTGGTGAAACTGAGGCATACAGGTCAGACTGAAGGGAGATAGCCAGAAAGTGTGATTTTTGTCCAAAGGGCACACTGGAGTTTGTGTTACCTGGTTTTCAGTAAAAACTGGAAGATGCTTTTGCTGGGGGGACAGAGGGGTTCCCTGGCTGTGAGGTCCATGGATCAGGTCCGTCTGTTCTGAGTGTGAGACCTTCCAGTGTCCCTGCCTGCAGAAAGGCCACCCTGCCAGCCTGCCCATGGGATTACTGTGAGGTCCTTGGGGCTCCTTTGAGGCAACACAGGCTTTAGCAGCAACGTGCGGTGCTGGCAAATTTCCAGTTAGCTGGGTGGCTGTGTGTGACCTGCTTCCGGAAAGGTATGTGAGACCTGTCCTTACACCCACGTGTCCCTGTTTAGTCGCTGGGGTACTACCCAGCAGGAGGGCTTCAGCGTTGATGATGAAGGCTCAGAGGTCAGCATCTGAAGATGCCTGCAGGCACACAGTGGGATTTTTTTTTTTTTTTTTTTTTTAAAAAGGTGTGTCACCACCAAATACCGACTGCTTGCAGTGACTTGGCTGTGCTCAGGATCCTTGGAAACCTTCCCAATCATTCTGCAGCTGAATCACGAAGCTGGCTCCTTCCTCCGTGGGCCGTCAACAAGTGCTGACGGCGCGTCACAGCTTCCCGGGGCCCCGTTCGCCTTGTCGCAGCGGGTGAGCGAGGGTCCCGGTCCCCGTCCACCTCCCGCTGCAGTCCCGAACTGCGCCAGCAGGGGGCACTCCGCGACCGCGGGTGGTGCGGGTGTCTGCACCTGCGCCGTTCAGCCCCTCGGTGGCTGGCGTGAAAGGAATCAACCCGTGGGTGCCTATAGGTGCGGGTGCCTATAGGTGCGGGTGCCTATAGGTGCGGGTGCCTATAGGTGCGGGTGTCTGCACCTGCGCCATTCAGCCCCTCGGTGGCTGGCGTGAGGAATAAACCCGTGGGTGCCTATAGGTGCGGGTGCCTATAGGTGTGGGTGCCTGCACCATACCTGTACATGGGTGTAGCCACATGTGTGCACATAGCTCTGCATACAGGTGTCACCGTCAACGCAGGCGCATTATTCCCGCTCCTTCCCCACGGCAGAACTAAACATACCAAGCCCATTGGTGTTGCCCAGCCCCACCGGGCACCCCCAAAGCAGAGGGGGAGGATTGAAGGCCACATAGTGCTTGTGCAAAAATGAAAAGAGAAGTGCAAATTAAATATGTGTTTCTAAAAACCAATCCCAGCTTGATACCATAGGACGTAATTGGAATAGTTTAAAAGGCTGAGGCCCAAGCCTTAGGAACACAGGCTACGTGCTGTAATTGCACAGAGCTTATTTGTTTTAGCTAGCAATGTCAGTTAGGAATCAAGAGCTGCTTTTCAAAATACCAAGCAGTTGGGATTGTTCAGCTGTGCGTGCTTTCCCTGACTTGCCATGTTCTTTCTAAGATGCCTCTTTTAGGTTTTGGGAAATCAAGATGCTACCAACCATCATATGCTGTCACTTACACAGCACTTAAACCTGGTCATTTACAAACCAATAGTAATTTATAATTAATTAAACATCAAGGCCTGGCAGTCCATTTCTGCTCCACACCCGGTGATATTGATCTGTGTACTTCTGAGAGTTAAATAACTTCATTCCTGTGCTGCTGGCTGATGGATAACAGAAGGCTACAGCTAACATTTTTTGTTTCCACAAGACATTATTGTTCAGGAACATCATAATTTAGTGATACAGCATATTGTCTCACTGGGCAGTCATCTCAAGTTTGGCCTGGAATATTTGTGGGCTTTTGTTTTTTTTAATAAAGGCACAAATTAATTTGAAATCCCAATCTTTTCAGGGTATTGAGCCAAAGCCTGCTCTTAGCTACGGGCAAGCAACCAGTGCCAGGCAGGCAAAGATACTATTTCAGATTTAATCTAATATAAAACAAAGCTTCGGCCTCGTAAAGAAGCCTTTAAAATGACATGTATTTTCTGTGTGTGTTGTGCAGCCACCACAGAGCTAGTCATTGCATTGGTAACGCCACAGCCTAAAGTGGCTGTTTCCATTATTTCAGGGCTTAGCACTGAAATGCAGATGCTGAGGGAGCAACCCAGAAACTCCAACCACAGTATTTGTTTCAACTTTAATCTGAAAAAAAAAAAAAAAAAAAGAAAAGAAAAAAATAAATTCTCATTCTGATATAGAAAGAGGCTTTTACGTGATGCTGTACATTCACATAAATAGATTTTGAAGCTAGCAGGCCAAAGCATTGGCATCTCACCTGTGCCAGGCTTTCTCCAAGCCCTGTGGGCATCTGGAAAGTAGTGCCTTCAGGGGCGTTTGTGTTACTCTGGGCTGGAGAAGGAAAACAAAGGGTAGGAAGGGAAGAAGGAAAAGGCTAGTCACACTGGAGCTTTAGCTCTGCCGCAGAGCTGCTAGAGTTGAGAAATTGTGCTCAGGGACCCTGAGAAAGGCAAAATGAGCCAAAACCATGACAGTTGTTCATTTTCATGTTTATACATTCCTCAAGAGATGGCTGGAATTGCCAACCGCTGGACATGCCGCCCAAGTGCAGCGAGCCAGGTGTTAACCCCATGTTCCTTGGCACGGGGTTATAGTGAGCGTTTTGCTCCTTCTCATCACCGAAATGCCGAACGGCTGTCTGGAGGCAGCAACGGCTGGGTGGCAGAGCTGCCATCGTGCTCACTGCCACAGCCAGCATCGCTCAGAGCTCCCCGCCTGCCTGCTCGACAGCCCATCCAGAAACTTAAAAACCATTTGGAGATCCCACCTCTCACTGCCTGCCCAGGCTGAGATTTGACATGCCTCAGACACAGCACAGCAGGGGTATTTTTATGTGGCCTCACCTTTAACCGTGCAGTCAAATGCTTCCTGCTCGTGTCTGTGAGTTGAGAGCATCTCCATCACCTCTGGACCATTACGGCTGCTGCCAGGCCTCTGTCCCCAGGAAGGAGCTGTGGGAACAGCAGTCCACTATTCACATGTGGGAAATCGTCTTCAAGAAGTGTCCTCTTTCCTGCATTTCCCTTTCCAGAGGAGCCAGAGATGGGTATCAGCAGATCAGAGAGGGTTTGTGCCCAGAAAGGGGCACGACACGCTGGCCTCTGGAGGCTGGCGTTGTTGTTCATCCTAGTTTTGTCACGTGTGATTCACTAAAGCAAGGACAGAGCCCAGAAGCATCTGAACGCTCTTCGCTTGTGAAAAAATATAACAAAGCCTCAGCTGGCTGGCTGTGAAGGGCACAGAAATTGCCCTCTGGTAAACTCTTCCTTTCCCTTCATTTCTTGCCAAAGAAGTTGTGGAAGTCCCATCCCTGGCAGTGTTCAAGGGCAGGACAGATGGGTCTTTGAGCAACCTGATCTAGTGATAGATGTCCCTGCCCACAGCAGTGGGGTTGCACTAGGTGATCTTTAAAGGTCCCTTCCAACCCAAACAATTCTCTGATTCTATGAAAACCATTTCACGTAGGCCCATTGCATTTTCACTGGCTTAAATTTTCCTGGCACTATTGCCCCTTGGGGCACCGCTCAAGATATCTTGTATGATAAGAAGGTGGTCAGCACCTTAACAGATGATTCCCACCTCCATGGATAGAAAGACTTCTCTGTCAGGGGCTGGAAGGAAACATTAAACCTAACTCAGTGACTTTCCAGATTTCTCCCTGCTGTGAGAGCAGTGTCAAGAAAATCTGCTGGTAAACTTCACTGGATGTATTTTAGAGTCCTGACAGTGTTGGGAAGTATCAAGGAAGGAATTCTGTTCCCATACCAGTGTCATCCCTTTCCATGTCTGCCACAACTATCCAGGTGCTTAATTTTTATTATTTTGTGTGTGTGTGTATGTGTGTGTGTAGGCTGTTGGTCTTCTAGGAACTACATCAAAACAAGTTAATTAATTTCAGAGGTTGAATAGTCTGGTGATCAAGCAGTGATGGGTCAGGTCCCACAGTGCTGCCACCTTTATGGGTTTCCATTACTGTTTTCTGAAATGTACACTGTGAACGGTAGGTAGCTTTTCTTTTAAAAGTAACATTTTTGTTATAAGAAGAGGGCCCACAAGGTGGCTCAGGTGGAAAAGAAACGGAGAGGTTTTGATCCCTGGCTGGCATATATAGGCCTGCAACAGGGAAGTGCTCTGGAGCAGCCACGTGAGACTGTCCCAAAAGACCTGTTGATTTGGATTCAGATAATGATGAAGAGGTGTGGAGTATCAAATCAGTGGCAATCAGTGCTGAGGGGACCTCTTTGCATGCCCGTTTGAGAGACCGAGGGCTGAGACACAACAGCCTCCTCGTGATCCAGATCTAAGGGCCCTGTCCTTCTGACTTGCCCACAGGTACCTTCTCCAAAAATTAAAAGTACTCAAGTAAGACTGAAAAGCAGGTATTTTCCAGCGTTTTCTTTTGAGTCGGTCAAGGAAGTTTCTGTTGAGCCAACAGTTGCCTCTTGTGTTTGGCAAATCCTTTCCAAAGCCTGTGAAGTAATTTATATTATTACAACTATAATTTCAAATGGAGAAGCACAGAATCATAGAATCATAGGATCATAGAATGGTTTGGGTTGGAAGGCACCTTAAAGATCCAACCCTCCTGCCATGGATACCTTCCACCAGACCAGGTTGCTCAAAGCCCCATCCAACCTGACCTTGAACACTTCCAGGGATGGGGCATCCACAGCTGCTTTGGGCAACCTGTCCCAGTGTCTCACCACTCTCATATCCTCCTTGTATCTAATCTAAATCTACCCTCTTTCAGTTTAAAGCCATTACCCCTTGTCCTATCACTACCTGCCCTTGTCAAAAGTCCCTCTCCAGCTTTCTTGTAGGCCCCCTTTAGGTACTGGAAGGCTGCTATAAGGTGTCCCTGGAACCTTCTCTTCTCCAGGCTGAACAACCCCAACTCTCTCAGCCTGTCTTCATAGGAGAGGTGCTCCAGCCTCTGATCATCTTCATGGCCCTCCTCCAGACCTGCTCCAACAGGTCCATGTCCTTCTTACGTTGGGGGTCCCAGAGCTGAATGCAGCACTGCAGATGGGGTCGCATGAGAGCAGAGTAGAGGGGGAGAACCACCTCCCTCCGCCTGCTGGCCATGCTTCCTTTGATGCAGCCCAGGATATGGTGGGCTTTCTGGGCTGCAAATGCCCATTGCTGGGTCATGTTGAGCTTCCCCTCAACCAACACCCCCATCTGCGTGGCTAACATACTGCTCATGGCAATAATTCATTATCCTGCAGTTCATAATGTATCCTTAGCCATGAAGTATTGTTTTTGCTCTCTGAGTGGATGATGGGACATTTAACAGTTGAATGATGAGCAGAGAACAACATGTAAGCCTGCTGATATAAGTCCTGGGTAATTCATGATTTCCAGGCCATCATTTATTTCTCCTCGAATCATCTGAGTAGTCACAAAACACAAGCAAGCCAACCTATCTGTAGCCCACATTAAATGCAAGTCAGTGCCAGCAGACACGTGGCATTCATAGCATGGGGTTCTTCCTCATCCCAGTCTGATCTATCACCTCAGCTAGTTTCTGTGCCAAAGGTATTCTATTCCCAAATGTCAAGTTCAGAATGTGACAGTCATTTCTACATCAACTCCACTGAAGATTTCAAGGAGTAAGAAGCAATCAAAATAATATATATGGTATCAGAGAGAGATGGCAGGGTTTGAACTGCCTGACTAGGGTAGATTAGGAGTACGGCAGTTACCTGAGGGTTTTGCTTTGTGCTTGTGTAGAACAGTTGCCCAATAGATTGCTACCCTCTTTGCTAAAAAGTGTTGGTTGAAAGGTTACCAGATGGATGGTTTGGTAAAGTGAGACTAGTCCTTTGCTAGCGAAGAATTGACACTTTTGTTCTCTGATCCATATGACTCCAACTCCCACACGCAAAGCCTTTCAGCTGACGCACCATGGAGCCTTGCGTAACTTCTCGGAGACAAATGTGAACGGTCCAGGCAACAGCCTTTCTGCTTTAAAAGCCTTGTTACATGTCTGAGCAGTTCTGCTCAAAAGCATGCGGAGGAGAGCACTGCCTGTCTTCTTATAGCTACCAGTGACAAGTTTCTTCTGAAGCAGTAGAGTAGTGATTCTTGCTTGACATGGGATAACAATTTCTCAAATCTGCTGAAAAGAGTGATAACACATAAAGTCTCAAAGTTTATGGAGTCATTTCCAGTGATGCATTTTGGAAATAAAAGTTTCTCTAAATTCTAGAAGGAAACAAGCATCTCTGCCCGTTGTGCTCATCCTATTCAGCACTTGTCACTGGAAAAGCCAACACCAGAACCAGGCAATTTTTTCACATCTGAAGCGCAGACAGTGGGAGTGATGCCTCACTGGGATGCGTTGTTGCCACGGGTTTGTTCTCAGGCCCTCATCCCCACTGTGAGGATGGTCTCACAGTCAACTGCCTTCCTCGGCTTGTCTCAAAATGCGAAGAAGCAAGTTAACGAAAGCTAGCACCCAGCCCTGGAGCTCCCCTCACTAACAAATGGGCTTGCTCAGTGCTTTTAGGGATGCCTCCTTAAAAATATTCTGAAGCGCTGGCCTTCAGCTCTCACATGTGCACCAAGACATTTCTTGTCAGTACGACAGGGAAGAGAGGGGGTTTTGGTGACAAACTACTGCCACAGATACACCAAGACCCAAGAACCCAGCATATTTTCACGCTGGCACGTCTTTAGTATCTCCCTTGACTCTTCCCCTCCTCTTCAAATGCTGAGGACATTATCAAAGAGGTTCAGCAGCTGCCAATCTGGCAGGAATCCTGATTAAAGTCTTTTGACATCAAGCCTTCACCACCGAACGTGGTGGTGGCTGAGGGCCATGGTTCACCTCTGTTGGCCCCAGGACTGCTGCTGTGACACCCTCGGTCCCAGTCCTGCCTCTGCTCCTGTGGGGCTCTGCCAGCACCCCAGGAGTGCCTCAGACGTGCTCTCCATCCACTTCTCCTCCCTCGCAACAGAAAACGTTAACTATTCTACCTCGTGCTACCAGTCATTACTTTTTCGTTACTGATTGGCTTTAGGGGGTCATTACTACCTCTTGATTTTATAACCATGCTGGTTAACAAAGCTAGACACAAAAACTGGTCACTTGCATTATAAAACTGTATTGTTTCAGGGATTGCCTCAAACCAAAATCCTATGCCAAATGCATCTAGATAAGATTAGGTAGTTTTGCCTAATATTTTCTAGGCAGTATTTCTGTAAGAGCAACAGTATGAGATACTGAGGATGCTGAGATCTGATAAATGACCAAAATAAGGGTGACTTAGAAATTACCTTTTCCACAGATGGAAGAAATCAATCAAATTTGACTTATCTCAAAACCCAAGTTCCTATTAGATACATACAAAAGCAAGGCCCTCCATATGAAGACAGTAACTGTCCTTGATAGCCATGGAGTTTACCTGAATTGAATTTTGGGGAAAAGAAGACTTTACAGAATATGTGTATGTTTTAATTAAAATGATCTGGATTAGCTCCAGGCACCGATGATGTGTGGTGAGAGCTTTCATCTCTGTGAAGACTGACAACCTAGCTGGGGGAAACCTTCTCCCAAAATATTTTTCCTCTGCCTTAGCACTACCTTTTTATGATTACATATTATACCCAAGCCTCGCCCCCAGCCCTGTTGCATCCTCGAGGCTCCTGGCCCTGTGGGCTGGGGAAGGGCGCCCACCATGCCAGGTTATACCCAATGCATGATATCATTATGGCTGCTCATCTCTCCCTCTGAAGAGATGGGGGGCAGTAACACTTTGCCAAAGCCGTATGAAAACTGAATTTCCACAGCTAGTCTCAAAAAAGCAGCAGTGGATCAAAAGCCTGGTGGGGAAGGAGCACCAGGGAGTCTTCCTGCAAAGGAAGACAGTAGCACGAGCTTGAGGCAGGGTCTCCACTGCTATTTTTTGCCTTGGAGCTGTGGAAAGAAACTGGCCTCATCCCTCCACAAGAGGAAGGTCCCCAGCAGGGAAAGGAAGCCACTGACACCCCCAAGGAAACCAGTAACAGCTACAGCAGTAACTCCCTAGAGCTGAACCTGGCTGTATGCATCAACCTGATGTGCCCCATTTATGGGGTGGCCAAAGGGGGCTGCACACCCAGAAAGGGGCATATGCAGCAATAACTCCATCAGATACTGCCCCAGCCTTCGGTGACCTGTGGTCGAGGGTGATTGTGTCCCCAGCTTGTGGCCAAGCATCCAAACTGGTCTGCCAGCAGCTGGAGATCATTGGTCCCTGGGGAGGCTTTCAGACCTGCTGGTGTCTAAAAATACCAAATGTTATACCAAAAACCAGACAAAAATAAAACTATATTTGATGCGAGATGCTTAATTACAGGCATTCATCAGTTACGAATCTTGTGGCAGTTGAGGATCTAACCCTTTGCATGCAGAAAGGGTCATGTTCAGTCTTAAATATTTACAAAGCTTCCAGGCCATGGTTAAAAGTTGTAAGTGCCACACCTGAGGCATAAACAAATTGAATCATATTTCACATCTCCTGAAATTTAACACCATTTCCAGTTAACTGATCACTGACTGAGGTCTCAGGATATTCTGGGCATATTCACTCCACTTTTTATAGAATGCAGCATTTTTTTTCACTTTTTTACATCATTTGAGACAGGGTTGCTCTTCATGTTCCCATGCAGACTTTGTTTAGACAGTCCATAGATTTAAGACATGCTTTTTGCTCAAAAAAGATGTGCTCTGAGCTCTTTGGTGAGTGCCAGGGGGTTTGACCTGATGGGCATGTTCCCACAACACAGGAGGAAAGAGTTAACACAGAGCCACTTGCCAACCTGGAACACAGGAGATGATGGATCAGTGTCCTAAATCAGCATGCATGATCGCAATCACATAAACAATGTATGAGTGGGATGATGGATTATACCATTTGCAGTATGTGAAAGGTTGCTTCATTTTTTTCCTTCCCCAAAACTGAGGGTTAGCAGTAAAACAGTCATAAGTTAAAGCATTGCATTAGCTCTTCTTAAGAAGAATATTAAAATCTTAAATACAAAGTGTCATGGGTAGTATAGACACCACTACGTGTTTTTAGCTAAGAAATTGTAAGCAAAAGAAAAAAGTATAGTTAGTTAACGTTTCTTCCAGGAATTTCTTTCTTTTTTGTTAAATATTACCACTTATTAATCGTATCTAGGCAATTCCTAGCTTAATGGTACATTCAAAGTAGATTATTTGAAATTTAATTTGGAATTCATTCAAATTCAGTTCTCTTATACCATAGAAAAGTTTTCAGTCTCAGAAGGGCTGATCTTTAGATTAAATGCTTTACTCTCTGGAGGAAAACCAATAGCCTATATATGCAAGAATGCAGTTGAAATACTGGCCCTCCAAAAGGATTTCTCAGTTGTTTGTTTTTTTTTTTTTTCCGTATTTCTAGAGTTTCCTTGGAAAATATGCTGTCTGACCTCCTGAGGGAGCAAAGCATCTTCTCCACGAATTAGGTTGGAGAGCTTGGGAGGAAAGCAGCCATTTGCTCCGACATCGTGCTCTGTGGGTTGCTAATTTGAGTTTCTGTGAAATGGAACCAGCTTCAAGTGCCTCAAACGACTCCTATCAAGCGCCGACATTTCCAGATAAGGAGAACATTAGCTCCTGCGTTGTCTTCCTCTGCAGCTTCAGTAGGCTGGTTCTTAGCCCTCTGCTCTACAGTATCACTGCATATTTACTCTAGCTTTTGTTTTCAATGCCAAGTGGCTAGAATTACTGGGAGGTTTTCTACACTGTGGGGAAGAACATGATTTTTTGTGAGACAGAAGCAGCTCGGCAGAAGAAATGGGAAAATGTAATTTCCATAGCTCTTGAGATGAGGAATAGCAAGCGTTACGAGGGTAATTTAATGGGGCAAAATCCCCTCAGGTATTTGAAATCCTCAAGAGGCTATTGAAAGAAGGAAATTAATTCAAGAACGTCTTGCCAGTCAGGTTATTGATATCAGGAGTGGGTTTTGCTAAGGGCTGCGTGGGAGGGAGATGTCTGGTGGTGTTCACAGCTACGCGATGTGGGCATGGCTGCGTGGTTGGCATCCAGTACTCTCACTTTCTGCTGGATCCTGACGAATATCATGGCCTTTGTAGCTACTTCTGTACTGAAGGACAGGTCTGGCCCTTGTCCCACTGATGCTCCAGCCCAGCTGAACCAGGGCACTGCTCCTGCCTGTCCATATGCCCTGCCTCCTGGCCTGTGGGACAAGCCGGGATGCACAGAAATAGTGCCATAACCACAAGTTTCACATTTTTTGTTATGACTTGTTGAAGGACCTCGCCCAGCCTCTGCTAGTGCTGGCAGAGGGAAGCAGCAAGAAGGCTGACAAAGGCCACCCTAGCCTCACCTCATTCATCCCCGAGAGGCTTTGCTGGGCTGTTCAGGGAGAGAAATGCACCTGCGGTCCTACTTCACTGTCGGCAATAAAGTCACACCTGCAATTAAGTTCCCTTGTTGTAACAAAAATGCAGTCCCAAAGCACCCTATCAAGTGCCTTCTCTCAATTAATGTGAGAAGTGACATTTCATCACTTGTGTAATGAGCTTAATATCATCGAATGTTCACTTAATACAGTTATTAGTGGCTGACCACGAAATAAAGCCAGGCTGAAAGGGATTAGTGGCTTTAATGCCAAGGATAACGGGGTTGGAAAATGGTTCTTTTATTTTTCACTGAGTTCATTATTATTGCTATTATCTGTATTGCCAGTGTTATTGCTACAGCAACATTAGGATGCCTTCGTTACTTACCACTACACAAGTACATGCCCAAAAAGCGACCTTTGCCACAGGCGGTTTGTGACCTGCAGGGGAACACGCAGTACTAGCCTGCTGGTACCGCTGCTGCAGGACTATGGTACTGCTTAGGAGTCTTCTAGATCTTTTAAAAAAGATTGTTGTTGCTGTTGTTGTTGTTATTGCTTGCCAGCAGGGACGGGACTCTTCTCTGTTCAACAAATACCCAGCAACTAAAGAACTGAAAATGAATGACATGGAGTTCCAGAGCAGATTAAAAGAATTAACAGTAACGACCATCCAGTCCTGGGAACTGTCTTCTGAGCTTTGAGCTTCAGCTGACCTCCCTTTTACAAACAGTTTATTCTGTTCATCAGTCTTTGCTGTTTTTATAAGGCAAAAAAATAAGCAATCCTCCCCCAAAGTAGAATCATGTTATTACATATATATGGAGCTCTTGAGGATGAGCACATTTATCTTTTTCTGGTTTAGTTTTGAAAATACATCGGTCACTTCGCCGCTGTTCCTCCCCTATTCCTGTTAGGATGACTGCCAGCTCTGCACAGAATGCTGCACGTTGGCCGCACTGGGGCAGAATTAATTTTCGAAGGTGCACAGCGTCGGGACACGTGAGCAAGGGCCCTGCTGCGGTTATATCGTTCACTCACAATGTATTTTTTTTTTTCTGGTTTGAGCTGCCTCGACAGCAAAAGCAATTTGAACAGCGGTTTGCTACTGTGCTAGGATCAGTTTCATCACGTTTGGCATCGCGAGGGACACTGGTTGTCCAGGGTGAGCCTTAGTGCCTTATGCAAAACCAACTGAGCAGCTGCCGTGGCGTCACTCGCTGCAGCGCATTGCTGCCCAGCCTTCCCCAGCAAACAGAAGCAGCCGGATTCCTCCCAGCACTGAGGAAAGAAATTTTTCTCTACATCTGATGTCTTTCACTTCTCCTGCTCTTAGTTATAAACATTCTAGTGTACGAGCTCAGATGAATAATGCTCACACTACAAATAACTAAACCTGAGGAGCTCTGTATTTAAAGGTGAAGAATCATTTCTTTTGGAATTGAAAGTGTTTTTTTTTTTTTTTTTTGTTTAGCAGCTTTCAAATATGAATGAAATTCTTCCGTCAAAGAATTGCAATGCTGGGGTTGTGGTCTCATTTTTAAACCTGGAAACTCAGGTACATATTTCTATCCAGCGTAGGTTTAAGACAACATTAAATACTTTTTAAAAAAAGGGGGCAGGGGGCAAGGAGCCCTGTACCTATGGACATGAATATATATCATGTCAGCAAAACCTTTCTAACCGATCATTCTGCTTTCAAGTGATCTCATCTATGTGGGGATTTTTTTGTCTTCTGTGCAACTCCACCGTTAAGAAACTTACATGATTGCACAGTTCAAATCCACACAGGGAACGTGAGATTTTATTGTTCCTCTTTTGTGAGGCTATGGTTAGTAATGACTTCAGTAACGCCTCATAACCCATTTGTAGTCTAATATCTCCTTGAAGTAGACAGACAAGTTCAAGTCTTCTTTTTACAAAATAACTCATCAATATGTCTCTTCTTGGCAGAGCTGTACTGATTTAAATCCAAGAATAAGGAATTAAATAAACATAGGAAATACTGGGTTTGAGTAACTGAATGAAGACTTGGGATACACTGCAGACACCTATTTGTTTTGAAAGTGCTGAAGCGAAAAGAAAACCTGGATTTTGGCTCTGTTCTCCCATAAAATAATTTTAAAAAGCAATACTAAGAAAATTGTAAGACCTCCCAGTGATAAATATCTCTGGCATATTGAAGGTTTTATTCATCAGGGACAGTATGACATAGAAACCCACAAATTCAGGATTATTGGTTGAGATCTTGCCCACGGCCACGCTCAGGATCGTCTTGTTACTGCAGCTACCTTTTAAAGCTACTGCAGTTACCTTCTAAATTTGCTCCTGCCAAACTGCTGCAAGCCAAACCCAGTCACTTCGCATCTGGCTGCTACCTGCCACCATTCCTTTCCTTTCCAGCTAGGAAGCCCCTTAACCCCTGTGGTGCCTGCTTTATTTTTTTTTTCTTTGGTGTTCACATTTAAATAGGTCACTTTAAAAACTTCTGTACTGTTGAATGGGACCGCGAGCATTGAAAAGCAAAAACCTTAACAACTTTAAATATGCTACAACATAGCAGCTGCCTCTTTGCTTGTGATGCTTAAAAAGATGCATATCACTAGTTTTGCAGCTCCTCGTGCAAATTCAAATGCTTTCAAAGGTGCCTTTTTCCTAGACATAGCCATTGCACAGTCACCAGCTCCACAAACTGGTAGCTGGCTCCTGTAGGCACGTGGCACCTTGGTGCTTCAGCAAAGTGAGAGGAGCAGAGCCTTCGGAAGGGAGGCCCAGTGCAGCAATAGATTTGGCACTCCGGTAAAGAACAGGAAAAAAAAAAAAAAGATCAAACAAGTTCTATTGGGGAGAAGGCTGGATCATGTTAGTTATGAGCCTACATAAACATTTAGGATTATGCATGATGATCAATACACAATGGACGGTCCATGTTGTCAGGGTGCAGCCCCACTCACTGCCTACGCTGTGTGTCCCCCCCAAAAAATTGGTTTTTGTTATCTGAGAACAGGTAGGCATGTAATTTAGCTCCAGATTTTGCTGTACAGCACTTGCATTAAATGCTTTAAAGAGTACATTTACGACATTCATCTCCCTGTTTATATTCAACCTGCATATCACGTATTTGTCAATTTAAGAAGCAGTACTTTCCAGTTCATTTGGGTGAGCATGAAGAATGAGTTACACCAAGCTTCAGACAATGCTGGCTCATGAATAGGCATGAAACTTTTCACACCTATGGATTAAAGCCAAAGCTGCTTTTCTGTTTGAATACATCAGCACTTTGTTCTCACTACCACCTAAACCACTGGGCTCCATTTTTGACAGTTTTATCTCAAAGAACTGCCTAGCACCTCTGGTTGAGATGCATTTTGTGCTCTTCGCCAGCATGTGCCATAACCGTGTCTTTGTTAACAAATGCCTTCAGCTCCTCATGCTCTTAAGATCTGGATCCCGTGAATACTTGGCATCTTCACAGTCTTGCTTGGCAATTGACAATTCAGACAGACGTGTCAGACACGAACTTCCTCACCTACTCCTCTGTTCTCAGAGGCTTTGCACCATCTCCCTGCACGCCAGATCCCCAACCATCACACCTCCTCCCCACATCCATGCTGCCCCAGCTTCTCACCCACTTGTTTTGGCCGAACAAAACCCAAACACCCTTTACTCTATATCCAGCAGTTATTTCCAAAGCTGCTCAGAGGCTCTCTACTCGTCTCCTGTTGTCCCCCATCCTATCATTTAGGATATTCATGCAACAGCGGTATAGCCCTTACCCTGAAAAAAGCTACTAGATTGGGCCAAACAGACATATCAATATTCTCTCCAGAACTAGTTATGTTGGATGCACCACAGCCTAACTCCCAAACTCTGGTACTCCAAGCATGGGACAATGTTTAGCTGCCTGCCTTTCACCCCAGCACATCCTTTACGTGTTTATTTTTATACATTTAACTTTTACTCCCTATTTGATGAAATGTTTGCACAATTAAACAAAACTCCAACCTACTAAATGGCAAATTAATTCTTTTGGGTTTCCCCACTTCTGCAGTGGTTCACAGTACTAAACTTTCCTCCTGACTGCTTTTTCTAAGCAGCACAAGTTATGAAAAGTTTCCCTATGCTTGTGAAAACATCCCTTAAATCTTCCACAGTTTTTTTTATCCCTTTTCCTTAAGGGAATACATTGCCCTGGACTAGATGGCTCTTTTGCTGCAAGCGTTCGCTGCTCACCAGGAATTCCCCAAGCTGGCAGCACTGCCATTCCTTCACCCAGTGCTACACACAGGTATTCCTCCTCCACTGCCTGCAACTACTCTGCTATGACATGCATTGTAATCAAATAATACTTAAAAAAACCCATACGTATTAGGTGTCTGCAGTGAATTATTTTTTGACTATGCAAAATCTGTTCAAAACAGCCATTCTGTACACCACACACTTGGAAAATCTTCATAAACATCAAAATCCAAAAGCCATACTCTTTACGTACATATAAAAATGCATGTTTATGTGCATATATTTAGATAATCACATATAATTTAACTTTTTTCCTCCTAAAAAAAGTTTCTGAAGCAAAATAAACAGCATTAATTTGCCAAAGTATGATCCAACAGCAACTCCCCTCACAAATGCTTTTTATTCTTAGCGTAAGGAAACAAATTCAGTCTGGAGACTATAAAATCCATTTGTAGTTCGAAGTATTTTATTAGGTTTCTTTTCACATTTAGTATCTTTGAATGTGGCCAAGTACAATACTTTGTTAAAAGCTTTACATAGCTAGCAATACCTCTACTGCTTGGTCCTATACACTGAAACAGTGACTGTCGCCACTATTTACCTGCATACATCAGAAGTGAGCTTAATGCTGTTATATAAAGCTTTTTATACTTTTTATGGTTTTATAAAGCATTTTACCGTTACCCTAAAAAAATAAGCTGTTCACTTAACGTGATTTAAGCACAAAGATTTCAAAGTATTGAGACAAAGATCAATATGGGCCTGCAATATATGCTTCTCACGCTTTCACTCGCCTTCATGCTGCGAACTACACAGGGCAAGCGGGCCATATAATGCTGAAGACAGTATCTACTCTATATGTACTATGAGCTACATTGCCCAAACCCTCGTTTCCTTTACAGGCAACTGCTAAAGTTTGCCTTTACATCTTCCCATTTGCTTGCTTGACCCCAATTATAATTGAACTTAACACCACAATCTAAACGGTATGGTTCAGACAAGTGAACTGTACTGAACAAGAATGTAATCCAGACCTGGATGCTTAACGTTAAGCCAAGAACACACAATTTGAATAATGAAATATTTTAAATACAAGATTTGGTTTTCATTGTATTTTTATTCTGGCTGCTTAATCAAACTCACATGGCAAGTACTGCACTTAATGAAACTACAAAATTAGTATTTCCCACCAGCCTGTCCATAAACCCACAAGTGAACATAAGTTGAACAGGTTAGTTTAAAATATTGTTGAAAAGGCCTTTTATGAGAGAAGTACCCTCTTGCAGGCTTGAGCCTGCTTCTCTTCTCTGCTTTCCCAGGAGTGATCCAGAGCGACGGCAGCTCCCCTTGACCACCCAGCCTTGCCCCTGTACACTATCCCCAGCTTTTCAGTTCCACCTCAGCTTTGGCTGGCTGAGAACACATCAGGGTGGGAATCAAAGTTGTCATCATCCACATATTTCCTCAGTCACTTACAGTGCTGTTGCCTGAAACTTTTACCTTGGAGGACTTGCGAGCCTTCCCTTTTTTTTTTTTTTTTTTTTGACTTTACTGGTATTGAGTGTTTACTGTGCATGGGTTAAGTACAGCTCCGCTTTCTTGGCAGTGCTCTCTTGCATCTCCGGCTTCTCTCTGAAGATGACAATTCTATTTTAGCAACAACTGTTCATGTACCGTGGGTCCTCATTCGTTTAGCTTAGTTAACCATTTCTGAAATAATGGATTTATATTGTATGACAACAGCCCTAAGAATCCAGAATTTGAAGTCCATTTTTATTTTCAAATTAACACACAGCATAAATTAAAAGGCCACAGTACGTAACTATAGTATTTTATGAACTATGTTTCAGGTACTTACTAAAGCATCTCAAGGGGCACTAGCTCCTTCCACAGAGTGTAATTATACATAAGGCTCCCAAATTAGTTTGGTCAACGTAGTCTGGCAGTTTAACATCTTGGGAAGTGCTTACCAAATTGCAATCAGATGGACATCAAAGTTTACAGCAGAACATAAAGCTTGCTCCTCGGGCAAACTGCACGGCCTCTTCCACCCACCACCCTCTGCCGTTACCTCTCCCCCTTTCTGCTTCTCTCTCCAGCTGTATCTAAATCTTCTTCTTCCTGGTCCCTCAAGCCATACCTACAGGTGAGCACAGTACATCGGGCAGCGGCAGCAAAGCAAGTATTGTCCATCATATCTGCTCTTCAAGGCAAGGACTCCAACTTTACCTTTAACGACTAGTGTGAGATGCACCTTTTCTCCATGGCTTGCTCCATGCCATCAGCTTCTTGCCTTAACTTCGTGGGGGATGTAGGGATGCAACTCTAAAGACTAAACATGAGCAACCTTGAGGAGTCCGCGCAGCCAAGCAGATATTCCTTATCATTATTTAAAGCCTTCATGCCTAACAGTACTCAATGAAGGGAAAACACCAACGGCTCCATTCGCCTTCAACTGCAGCAAACCCTCACCTCATCAACACTTCTGCCCCGGCATGGTCCTTCGCTCCCGTAAGGAAGGGTGATGTGACATGCCCTGCTGGGACTCTCCCCAGTTTCCCCCGCCAAAGGAGCAAGAGGGCAAGGTGCAAGCCTCACAGGCACTGCGCAGTTTGGTTCAGCGCTGCAATGACACCACGAATATTTTTGTCAGTCTATTAACGTCACTACACTGGGAAAGCTTCACACAAAAGAAATCTCTGAGCTTCAGTCGCTTCCTCTTTTGGGCCCAGCCACGACTGAAGAGCAAAACCCACTACTCTTCAAGGATTTAAGTCACTCAGGAAAGTGAGAATTCCTCTGCATTAAACACACATTTAATCCCATACTTTGCTACTTACGAAGGTTAAAGCAAGAGTGTACTAATTCTGATGGGATTCAACTTTTTTTTTTTAAACACTCAAGCCTCAACTCAAGCTAATTAACACACTTGAGTCAAAAGCGATCGCTACGTGCTTTACATTACATTTATTCAAATCAGTATTGATCTTCTGTAACCCTTCTCCCCCTCTGCTTTACAAATGAAAGGATTATTTATGTGACAATAAGCAGCAATGGAAAAAAACCTGTGGGATAGGGAGAAGACGGAAGGAAAGGAAAAACAGTCTTCTGGCCATAAAGTCAGGAAAAGAATCACAGAATGGTTGAGGTTGGAAGGGATCTCCAGAGATCATCTGGTCCAACTCCATGCTCAAGAACAGCCACCTACAGAAGGTTGCCCGGGACAATCTCATACAGTGTTTGAATATCTTCAAGGATGCAGACGCAACCTTCCTAGGCAACCTGTGCCCATGCCTAGTCACTCTCACAGTGAAAAAGTGTTTCCTGATGTTCAGAGCACCTCCTCTGTTTCCGTTTGTGAAAGAAGAAACTAGAGGATGAGAGCCAACTGCTTTATCTATGGTTATTTCCCCAAACTAAGACCATCCTTTCTCTGCCTCTTCCAAGGAATCACCACCTGAAGACACTGTTAGTGAGGCACAATTCTGGGACATGCTAATGGGAGCTGGGAGTCAGCAGGGCAAGAGTGACAGCACTCACTGCAACTGGGCTTGTTGTCTAGATACAAATTTAAGACACCCCCAAGACACCCAGCTGTCAAAATGTGGCATATTAAACATACTAAACAAAACACAAAACATTTTGCTTGCCTAAATGGGACTACTCACACAACTTAAGCTATGCTGTTGTCATTATTTTGAGTCTGTCATACTGTTAATGATGTTCCCACAACTAGTGCTCCTGCAAGTTACCACAAAATACATTATGGATTTTATTGTGCAAGTGGGTCAGCATTCAGTATTGAGACTTTTATAAAAAGTCTACTTTTTTTTTTTACTACATTTTACTACTGCTGAAGAACATTCACAGGTGCCCTGCAAGAGACCAAGTGTGGGTGCAAGAATGTCGTTTCCAAAACCTGAAAGGTAAAAACCATCAGACAGGGTACAAACTGCCATTGCACCAAAAGGTGGTATTGCTTCACAGCCCAACTGAAATCAAAATGAAGTGACAATCATTCATCAATAGTCTAACACTGTTTTTTCATAAAGCTCAGGACTCTGTATGCTCATTTCAGAAAGTTTTTATAGGTATGTACTTAATTCAGCACGTAATTATTGTTGTGCTGGCTATATGAAGCCAAGTTTCAGCTCCCTCATCCTGCAGTTAATTAGAATGATGATGCAGTACACCACCTCCAATATATTAAGTACAGGCTCAACCGTACCAAGCTATTTTCAATACCATTAGCACCAGTATTCCAGAAAATAAAACCTGGTCATTGCAAAGGTTATTTCCAGAGTACAGTAAGTACAACGGGCATGGGGTTGAGTTCCTAGCCTGTCGCACAAAGCAAGAAAATAGCTTTATTTGAGTGGCATTTGCCAAGTTTTTATAACTTCCACTTCCCTCCCAAAATAAAATAGAAAATAAACTTGGGACAGTTTAGCAGTTCCAGTTTTCACTCGTAAGAATCCACCTATTCAATGTCCTGTTTCTACCAAGACCAGGTTCACACCTCCTCTGGCTCCAACTACAAGGCAAATCCTTCGCTGCATGGTGCCATTAACCCACCTCAATTACTGCAACTCTGATTCCCATTCCGCAACCGACAGGTACGTGTGGCCTTGTGTTGGTAACTCAAGTATCCTACAAAGTATTTCCATCCCACTGTCCCAAGATTTAGAGAAAAGACCATTGCTACTACCGAAAGCCCAACAAACAAGACTCCAGAAGCCACTGCTCCGGGTGGGCTTTCAGGGCATGTCACTCTACATGGATCCAGAGAATTTTCTTGAACATAGCTGCCCAGGCAGCAGATAAATATAAATATCCCAGGGTTTTTTTGGAGTCAGCTCATGACTTCCAATACAAATAAAGTATTTCATTGGACTCTATGGTCTATTTATAAATTTTATCATACAGTTGCTAGAAGTCAGCAAGTCTATTTCTGTTTCTAGTAAAACAGCACAAGTTAGTTCCATGAAAGCACACGTGAAAGACTTGTCATTTTCATCTCTTCAGAGCATTTTTAGATTACAGGTACAAGAGTTAGATTTCTGCTTAAAACTTCACCAGCTCAAAATCACATCTCTGGAAGCTAAAGTAAGCACGTTCCTCAATTCTGTCAGGTTCAGTGGCATCCTGAGATTAACCAGCAATAGGCTGTGCAGCTTGCCTCTACTTTATATTCCCCGCGCTCTTAATTATTCTCCCATTAAAAAAACTAAAGTGGCTGCCACTGAACATGCACACTCTTAGAGTTTAAGGAGATCCTGACCTAGAAAAGACAAAAGCACGTGAGATATCACCTTTTATACTTCTAACATGTCCCTTTAAATTCTGAGTTCAAACTTCAGCACCTATGTACAGAGTTCAAGTATTTCCATACAGCTGGATCAACACATGCAGGGAGTCTGGGCCATGCTCAGATCCACTCAGTCTCAACCTTCAGAGTACTCGACAGCAAACTCCTTTCCTGTTCTCCAGCTTGCAGAACAATAAATAGGTTTGTATCATTTCCTTTGCCCCTTCAGATAACAGACTCTTACTGTTTTGGAAATTCATGTAATTTACTCAGCATGCTCATTTGCCACTCTTCCAATGAGCAAAGGACTGTAATTGGAATAGACTCTCTAAAGCATCAAAAAGCACCAAAAAATAAAGCAGCAGAGTTTAGAGTATGTCTCCAGTGATGTACTGCCTAACAGGGAAGCAGAAGACGCCAAGGAGTCATGGGAAAATAAGTTGTATCAATGCAGTTATACAGTTTGTCATTCAGACTTTGTTAAATAGCATCACCAATTCTTTTTCTGTTTCCAATTCTTGCACCACCTTTATCACCCACTACTCTTAAAAGGTTAGTCAGAGCTCTTCATCTTCCCAGTCAAGGCCCCAAGCACCACTACGCACCTCAACCTCGCTTCAGAAGTCTTAGACTGCAATGAAGTGAGAAAGTTCAAATGCCAGGGGACTATTAGATCACATACAGTTCAGTGTAAGAAGAAAGCACAAAATCGGAAGCACTGAGCTCTTTTCTAGTCCCACCTGAAGGCCACGTGATTTCCTGTATCAAAGCAGAAGTGTCACCAAAAGGTCACTATTCAAGTATTACTTGTAGGACAGGAGGTACAACATGCTGCAGCCATGTGGCAAGGACAAGTGAGGGCTATCAGGAGGCCAAGCGTTACTCACCTTGCCTTCAGGGCTGGTCAGCTGGACCACCAGGAAGCTAAAGCATATGGAAAACTGGCTCCAGCTGAGATGTGTTAAAAGAAAGCCAACTAACTCTTTATTCCCACTGTAGCTAGACTTCGGTTTGCTATCTGCCATCACATTCAGTCTAGTGCAAAAGAATTCTGCCCAGAGTAGGGGAGTGGGATCCTGAATTTATACTGAAATAAGCTAAGATCCAAACATGTTACACTTAGCCTAAAAAAAGTAAGCGTTTGCTCCAGTCTGTGGGTTTCCAGAACTGTAAGAATCTATGTAGTTTTAACCACCAAACCTGAGCATCTAAGAAGCTTTTATGAGATCTGCAGCACCCCCTCCCCCCAAGGGATATTTAGTACAAAAATTGGAAACTGCAATTTGCATTGCATATCCTGCTAGGCAGGAACCACCCCTAAATTAAATACAGTGGGACTTTAGCCCTGACAGTACAAGGTGTTTCCCTATAACTGCACTGATTAAACAGTTGCAGACACCAGACTTCCAAATCCTTTTTAGCAGACATCACACTGCACAACATAAAGCGGCAGGCAATTGGCCAAAAATGGTTAGCAAAAAGGATTCCTTAAACATCCAGCATCCAAATATAGCCCTAGCTGGTCACATGGGCTGCCATACAGTAAGTGCTCCTCACTTTACCTACCCTTTGATTAAACCGTTTGAGCTAGAAAGCACATACTTAGAATAGCATTTCAGTTTCCAGCCCAATTCCATGAACTGTACATTTTTTCTGTGCCTTCCATGTTCAGATTAGCAGAAAGGAAAAGTTGATTTACGTTTCTAGCAAGCCCAAAGGGGATCATTAACTACAAAAGGCTAACAGAATATATGAGACCTCTAACATGTATGTGTATACACACACATTTATGTGCAAGAGCAGAATATCTGCCATATAATGCAGCTGCTGTGAAAGTACTTGCTAACAAACTCTACAGCTCGTAACAGATTTTTCATTTTAAATAAATTGCTATACCTTACTCCACCTGACCTCTAGCAATTCCTGTTTTTCAGATTACTCTCATTATGATGAAATCTGATCAGCTGACTATGTCCACCTCACAAGAACTTCACAGCTTAGTTTACACATCAAGAAATTCTGTGAAACTTCTGAGGAGAGCCAGGCTGGCTTCTGTACCGTTGCCAGATTCCAACTTAAACTGAAAAAAGTTGAGTTTGCTCCTTTCTTTCTCAGCCCTGAAAGCCATTGCCCATGTTGAGCACGGTGCAGGTGTCAAATAAGGTTATATTATAAAACTTTGCAACTGCACTAACACACATGGGTGCCACTTACCCCTCCAAAGCCTCCCCCCCTGCACCAGCCAGGATGAAGCCTCGCAGTACTCGCGTAAACCTCGTGATTTTTGAAGATGCAGAGGCTTGAATTTAAGTCGTAGCTATTACTCAGGAGAAGTTGGAGGTTCGAGGCTCCTGAAGAGGAAAACAGCTCAGTGCCACAAGGCAAGGCCTGAACACCGAATCAGCACACTTGCGTGCTGTGTATTACAACAGGGTTCTATAGCTCAGGTTTTTGCTAAGAGCACAAAGCCTTTCATCCAACTCCAGCCCCTAGTTAAGCTACTACTGTAGTACACAGGCACAGCACAGTTCGGAGCAGCGAGGAGCGTATTCACATACCCACCACCGATGCAGCTGCACCGAGCACCAGTTCGTTTCGCATTTATGCCGGCAGCCTGGCCAGCCTGACCGCGCTGAAGTAGCCCTCGGGTACCCAGATGTCGTGCTATTTTTACCCTGGAAAAGAAAAAAAAGACCAAACCCAAAAAACAACCCCCAGAACGAACCAACCCAACAAAACTTCAGAGCGGGAGGCCACGACGGCAGAGCTTTATTGCGAGGTGCGGCTGCGGCGCCCGGTGGGCCTGGGCCGGCCGCCCCGGCGGGGCACCCGCAGTGACGTGTCCACCTGAGGCTCCGGGGCCGCCGCCGCCGCCGGAGACAAAGTTCTGTAGTGCACTGACTGCTATCGTACCCAGAGTCGGAGTGTCACAGAACTTTGCTTCCGGAGGCTCCAGTCCTCCTCCGGTACCGGCACCGGGGCCGTCGGCCAGCACAAGTTTCCCTGCCTGGGGAGGGAAGGCGCACACGGTTAGAGGCGGGGAAGGCGGCCCCCTCCTCCCCCCCGGCGGCTCGCCCGCCGCCCGGCCAGGGGCGGAAGGATACGGAGGGTGTTTTTTTTTAATGAATAAACCCCTCGAAACACCACCCTCACCACCCCCCCCCCCGGGAGCTAACGGGCCGCCCTGCGCTAGTCGCAGCCGAACGGCTGCCCGGAGCGCTGCCGGCTCCCGCTGACAGCCCCGCCGCCGCGGCCCTGAAGCGGCCCCGGCCCCGCCTGGCAGCGCCCGGCATCCCGCCGCGGCCCCGCAGCCCCCCGCGGCGGGGAGCCCAGCGGCGCCCCCCCCCCCCCCCCAACACCCTGCCCCGCCCGCCTTCCCCCTCGGTCCCCGCCGCCCGGCGCAACAGGTCCGGTCCGGTCCGCCCCGCCGCGGCGGCGGCCTCGTCTCGTCCGGCCGCGTCCCGTCGGGCGGCAGCGGCCGCTCGCGCCCGCCCCGCCGCGCCGCGCGCCGCTCCATCTTGACTTTTGCCGACGTGGAAATTTTGGGTTCGGGGACGAGCCGCGCTCTTATTGGCCGGCGGCGGGCGGGGTCGGAGGTCACGGCTGCTGTCGCCGCTCCGCGCCAAGCCGCCTCGCAGGCGGCCCCGCCCCGCCGCCCGCCACGCCCACCCGCCCACCCGAGGGGCGGGGCCGGGCCGCGGGGCCCGGTGGCCGTTGCGGCCGTTGGCGGCGGGGGGGAGGGGGCGCTGAGGCGGCGGGCGGGCGCCGGGGAAGGGGCGGTGGCGCCTCGGTCCCCGATGCAGCTCGGCCTCGACCTCGGCGTGGGGTGTGGGGTGGGCAGGGGTGCCCTCGAGACCGCTGGGGTGCGGCCGCGGCGCCGGTCCTCGGTGCGCCTCGGCGGCGGCGGCGGCTCCGCGGCACTCCCGCCCCGGCCGGCGCGCAGCCACGGCTTGGGGACGGCGAAGCTACGCTCCCGCAGCGGCGGCCGCGGCCGCGCGTAGGCCGGGTCCTGCCCTCGCCCGGGGCGCTCAGCCCCGTCCTCGGCAGGCACCGCCGGCGACACCTGCGAGGCCGCGGCGGCAGGCAGGCTCCGGGCGCGCCTCCCGGGGCCCCGGCGGCGGGAGCTCGGTGCCAGCCGGCGGCGGAGGTGCCGGCCCTGCGCGCTGGCGGGGCTGGGGGCGGGCGCTCTCGCTCTGCCGGCCCCGGGCTCCGCTCCCGCAGTCCCTTCAGGGAGCCCGGTGTGCCCCGGGAGGGCAGCCCGGCCTGCGGCAGGTGCGAGCAGGCGGGAGCCGCGATGTGTCTCATTCCCGCTTCGAATTGGAAGGACCTTGGGAAGAACGTGACAGCTTTTCCTGAGGAGCCTGTCCCCGCTCCCCGAGAGAAAGGCCGGGGGATCCGTTACTCTCTGGAGAAACGGCCGGGAGGTCCGTTTCTCCGTCTGGAGAGGGTGTTTCCCGCTCTCCTCTCCAGAAGGTGTCGAGGCTTGGCTAGTTCCATGTGGATCTCAAAATACGCTGTAGTACAAACCCAACTAAATAAAGCTTAAAACCAGTAATTTCTGCAACTTTCTATCTCTTGCACTGAATTACAGTCATTAAAGTTAAACGTATCTCGCTGCTTAGCTTGTTCCCTGGGCTCAGACGGAGCAGCTAACGCAGGTGACAGCTTGAAGAGCTGATGCAGGATTAAGCCTGTAGCCGTGTAGGCCTCAGCCGAGAAAATGCTGCTGTGCTTGAGGCACTGCTTGAGCAGTCCCAGAGGAACCATCAGTCTATACGAGCTACGTGTGGCTGAACGTGACGTGCCTCCTCGTGTGGGCCCTGTCCCGCTGTGGCATTGCTGCACGGGTGAACTCCAGCGCTGGTGTGGTCCGTGTTGCAGGATCACGGTGATCTATGTTAGTCCAAACCTGTGGCTGTCGTTTCGGTATCTGAAAAGGAAATAAATTGAAAAACACTTTGAAAATTTTTTTTTTTTTTAGTTCACATATATATTTTTTTTTCCAATTTAATGACTTTCAATTCCGACTTTAAAACCTAGTGTTTGGGGAAGGAGCACCTCAGAAGAATCTCTTACCTTTAAATACTTACATTTTGTCTCCTCTTCCTTAGCCTCTTCTTTAGCTTCTTTGTCTGCAGAATCAGAAATGGCAAGTCTTCCCTGAGCCTCTCTGCTCTGTTTACAAAGCATGTACCCCCCTCGCTGTCTGCACCTTCCCTGCGCCGGTCGGTTTGCAGCCCCGTTCCGTTTTGCTGCAGTTCCCCACGTGTGGTGTTATTTCCCATCTTGCTGTTCCCACTGTAGTCCTGCTCCCTCAGCGTACACCCCATCTTCCAGGCCGCGGAGCTGGCCTCAGCTATGCCATTGCCACTTGGCTGTGTGTACAGGAATACCGATTTTACAGTGTGTGCGCTCTGTAAAAAAATCAATGTTTCAGTAGATTGAGCAGAGCGTGCGGCAGTGTAATGGAGCACAGCCTGCTAATGTAACATGCAGGGGTCCTCATTCAGAGATTGAGGTCAGTCAGAAAATGGAAATGTGTTTTCTTATTTTATTGTCTGTTTCAGATTTAATATAGGTGTTTATGTTCTAGTGTTTAACTTACATCAGGGCACACAGTTACTTTAAAGTCATAGCCAACAGAATGTCACATATCGCAGGCAACTTACACAAAAAAGCATGCCTCAGGCATACAGTCCATTATTTAGAGCTTAATAAACCCGCTCTTTCCCTTATCCATCATATGTCTATCAAACAGCAGTTGGGAGGAAAAAATAATTTTTGTTTCTGCAAATAAAAACTCATTTTCTGTTTGGTGCGAACTCGAGTTCTCATTATGTAATGAAACATGCAGTGCTTTAATGAACTTTGATATAGCAGTACATATCAATGAGTATCATAAAATAAGTGTAAGTCAAAAGCATGAGGGAGGAGAAATAACCAATGTGTGGCACAAAAACAGAGTAAAAACTCCCATTGATTTTAATGGACCTGGGACTTCAGCCAGAATGTTCTCCATGATACATTATCTGCTTTTTAAACGGTTGCATCATGCCTTAAAATTTAGCAAAAGTGCTTCTTGAAATGACATATGAAGCCGCTACATTCTCAGGCTCAGAGTCAAGATTAGCGTAAGCTAACTATTGTTTCACAGCTCTGGAGAGGCTTGATGCAGCTTTATCTTTATTTAATAATTTTATCTTCTGGTTTTGTTGGAGGCTATTTCTCATCTGCCAAAAACTCTCGCTATAGCAGTGAGTACAGATCTATACAATGGGCAGAGGAGCGAGTATTATGTTTGTGAACGTTACGATGCTTTGTCCTGAATAACATGCATTTAGAAATGCTGTGGGGGCTCTCATGTTCAGTAAAAAGCAAAGGTACTTATTTCTGTCATTCGCCTTATTAGCTGGAGACTTTGATTTGGCAGTTGTGGCTGGGGAGGCATGCAGGACTGGAGCAGTAATGTCTTCTTCCAGTTACAGCTCTGGTTTAGGACATGACTCATGGAGAAGGCTTCCAAATGTAAAATACCGCTACCTACAGTGTGTACTATACTGGGATTTCTCAAAAGTCAGTCGATTTTCTTCAGTCACAGTCACTGAACACTGATTTCCAATGCGCTTGTATGTTTCACTGTTTTGAAGAAGTATTTATTTTAGTTTACCACTTGCTGGGCACCCATGTACTTACCACTCTTAAAAGCATACCTCCAGACATGCGATAAGTCCTAATGTATTTTAGGCATAGTTTGAAAAATAGTAGTGTAATAACATAGAATGTAAAATATATTGAAAACACTATGGTATACTTTTATTTAATTCTATAATGTTTTCCGGAGTATGCTAAATTGCAATAAAAGTATTATTCCAATTTAAATTATAAAGTGAAACTCATAGCTGAAGATTGAGGAATAATAATTAGGCTTGCATTTTACTTTTAAGAACCCATCTGCTTTGGCAGCATGCTTCCAACTGAGAAGGTTCAAGAACATGGTTACTATGCAAGACAGGCAAAAGCACATGATACAGAGGACCAAGCTGTGACTTTTTGTGAAATAAGCATGAACAGTATTTCACAGAATGGTAGCCTTAACTTAAAAGAAAGAAAAAAAAAGGGGGGGAGAGTTTTATGATAGAATATAGAAATCACTTTTCTGAACTAACGACTCTGCTTTCCAAGGGTCCTTCTCTGCCAACTTTATGAAATAGTATTTTTGTTTGTTTTGATTGGTTTTTTTTTTCCATTTTGAAACAATTCATACGTTATAAGATCTAATATTTAAATCTAATTTGAGACTGGAGTTATGCAGGATGGAAAATTAATTGTCTCATTAGTTGGAGAATTTTATGGTATTCATACAATAAGGAAAGATTCAGTCATAAGCATCAATCAGTATTATAGAATGTTTTAAAACAAATGTAAACAATTTGTATTATGAAAATTTGTAGCACTACTTACTGATTAAAAAAACGATACATATAAACTCAATGGCATATAATTCTAATTCTTAGTTGGTTATTATCTGAGATTGCTCTTGATTAAATATGATTTGTGTTATATCTATGTAATTCTGTACTTCATGACTATAATAAATATGCATTATAACTGCATTATAATGTCCTAATTGTGAAATTGCCATTGAGTAAGTTAAGGTTGGGAGACTGTAACGCACGATTTTGCCAAAATGTTATACTGCCTAGTGCTTAAATTTCCTTGCATCTTAGAGTCATAAAATTAATTGCTAAAGTTAATAAATAGTGATAGATAGCCTAAGCAAGTCAGTGGTAAGTCAGAAAAGAATCCAGCTTTTCCAGGTTCCCACTGTCTCTTTAAAAAGCAGACAAAGCTGATGCCTCTTTCTGTAATTGTAGAGGTAAGTGATTGATACAAATATAATTTTGGTAGAATTATGAACATCACAAAATAAGGCAAAATCAAGTGTCAAATCAAAACTTCAGGATACAGGGACACAATGTATCAAACTTTCATTTGAATCCAGTGGAAAACTTTCTACTGACTTTAATAAAATTTTTATCAATTCATAACGTGCTGTCATCAAGTGTATGAATAGCTCCATGAGTTAAGTAACTAATGCTCGTAACATCTTATAATTTAGAAATTTGCAGAATCAACCCTAAATGTCTCCTAAAAAACCCACAAAGATTCAAGACTCCATATAAGTTTATAGATTCCCAAACAGAATGACTTTGTCATCTGCATTTTTAAAAAGATATGAATGGATCTGCAAGTGATCACTGCTGGGTTAGTGTAACAGTATCTGCAAAAAATTAGTGTTTTGGAAAACAATAGAAATTTCAAAACGTGCTTTTGTTGTGCATTAAAATGAAGTTAGGACCTTCCTGAGAAAGTGCCAGAACAGGCATAAAAAGACAGAACCCAGTGAGAATGCTGCCTTTTATCCTGTCTGAAGCTGTTCGGCTTTGCATCGCTGGCCCAGGACGAGACGAACATGCTGAATCAATGGGATTTGAACCTCTCTTGCCCATATCCTCCGGGGAAAGCCTGAGCATTGAGCAGCCATCTATTTTGAGGAAAAGAAGGGAAAGTTTGTCTTTCATTTTTTTGTCCAGAAATTCACTTCTGAATTTGAGAAGCCTTCTTACTGGAACAAATACTTTCCCACAAAAAGGTTCCGTTTCAGCAAGTCAGCATTTTTGGATACAAACAAATATGTTGTGGGAAAATTCCCACCAAGCTTTACTTCGGAGTCCTTCAGAAAAAATCATGCAAGGGAGAATTATTGGAATGGCGTTTACAAAGGGATACAGATATGATAGGATACAGAGTCCAAATAAAGTGACATGGTGGTATCTAGGACAAAGAGTTGAAGGAATTTAACCTTTCATTTTTAGGGCAGTAGAAATCCCTGATACAAGAAAATCAGCCAGAGATAAACAAACAACCAAATTCTGTACTTCATTACTATAGGAACTATAGTCCATATATACCACATAGTCCATATATACCACAAGCCATGATTTAATAAGTTTATAATAACTTTGATGGAGATTGTGCTGAAGCTTGTCGGCAGACTCTGCAGGACCAGGACTGGGATTGACGTAACAGGCCCAACTTGCTTGAAGGATGTGTCCTAGAAATGGAAACTAAGGGTCATGCTGCTCAAACTGGTGAACAGCTACTTATGTAAGTAGTCTCACTGCATTCAAACCTGGCCTAGAAAGGCACTTAGCAATCTCCTGGCTGCAGCAATGTGAAAAGAAGGCAAAAAAAATAGAGTAAGAGCTATGCAGGCTTCTTACAGAAACGGCCGGGGTAGTTACGAGTCACCTATTTCTTCCATCTGTCCTGCACTGGCAGTTCCAAATAAACCAGTTGCTTTCACAGTGATGGAGAGAAGCACTTGCATAGACCATCCCTGTGGTGAAAGCTGTAGAGCCTTAGACCAACACCGCCGTTTCTCCAGTGGGCAAGTGTCTGTGGCCTCAGTATTTGCTTGTAACTTTTTCTCAAGCCCAGCAAATCACAAATGGTGACCTTCAAGGCTGAGGGAAAGAATTAATGTGGCAAAACTTAATGAATAAATGTCAGTAATGCAACTGGCAACCACAGACTAGCTAAGAGTGCAAAGAACACTAAAAAAAGTCACCCGCTCCTCCCCCCCCCCACATTTTCTTTGAGCCTTTTTAATAAAGAGGCAAAAGTGGTGTCATTTGCAGATACTAGTCTTGTAGGGAAATTTAGTAAGCATTTGGGAAAGGAAAACTCTTCTTACATACTGAATAATGGAAGAAGATAGAAGGTGGTGGAAAAAACATGTGTGACAGTCATGTTGTGTGACAGTTTTTCTTACCCTCCTCCAAACCATTTGCTTGACAAATCCCTTCTTTTTTTATTTTATTTTTTCTTACTGTTTAGGGTGTTACAGGCAGCTCATCCCTCAAGGCACAAGCACAAATACTAATTAAAACTTACTTGCTAAGTATCCAAAGCAATAGAATCCTAGGTAGTAAGTACTATTTACAGATATTTTAAAAAATAACATTTGACTTAGAAATATGCAGTGAACACTTACTTGATAAAAATCAGAACAACTCTACCACATAGTTTCATTTCTATTATCTACATCAAAGCATGAATTTGGGGAAGATATGGTTAATCAAGGTAAAAAACCTGAATCTCTAGTAGAAAAGCCCTTTCCTCGGTCTTAAATACTACATCACAAATCGTGAAACATTCCTATGACACAGGATCACTTGATTACGAATGACCTGGACTAATGGAAAGGCTTAGGTAGCTCAGGGATGGGAGATCTGCTACGCTTCCCAGTGAATCCCGGAGCTGTGGGCTTTTCTGTGTCATTCCAGTTCTAGCTCCCTCGGAGACTCGCTGTGATGAACACTCAGCAGCTTCGGTATTAATCCAGGAAGCAGCCTGGCTACTCCAGAAGGTACCCAGCTCCATCATCATACTTCAAACATCAGCTTCTGTCTCAGAGGTAACAGGCTGGGTATGATGACTCGGAATTCCACTGAAATAAGCATCATACACCCAGCCTTCGGAGGCCACCTGTATCTCCTTCAGAACACCATGGCTTTCCGTAGCAGCCTTTAAAGAGGAAGTGCACTCATCACACCTCCTGGGAATTTCTGAAGAATAAAGTTCAAAAGTTTCTGCTTCCACTATTTCCTTATTCTAAAGAAGAAAAAGTATCTTCGTCCTGTCCAAATCTTGAAGAGATAAAACAAAGTTTAGCACCTGAGGTTCAGAACAATCACTTGGGCTTTCACTTCTGCTCAGGTCTGATTTATGGCTTTCACCTTGCAGGACACATAATTCAAATCACCATCTGCTAGGTCCGCAGGAAGAATCTTCAGGCCAAACCATTATGGCAACTCATTACTCCTCTGGCTTGCTCCACAAGGAAACATCAGCGAATGCCAACATTTTGCAACTGCAAGGGGAAATGGATATTCACATCTACCATTGCTTTCATAATTGGTTGAACAGGGAAAAAACAATCTTACCAGGAAATCCTCGCAAGTCTGAACTACATCTATCGGCCTTGTTTGCTTGCCAGTTCTTCTGATGAACCACAGGAAATTCGTTCCAACTCCAGCACAGATTGTTCAGAGGAGACAAGATAGGCTCATTAGCACTGTAACCTACAGGCACTAGGCATACACACAAAACGTTCAGCCTTTGGATGGGGTAGTGCAGATGCAACTAAATGGGCTTGCCTGACGCCATTGTATTATGTATTCTTATTTATGTTGATCGTATAACACTGGCTGTGGCTCCTTATCAATGCACATGCCACCTCAGTAGAGCAGGCTGTTAGAACCCAAGCTCAGGTGCCTGAGAAACCTGGATAGTGCAGGTTCCCCTGCATGCAACTTCCCAAAGAACTGTATTTCTTTTGTGCTGGAGGGTAAATAACTCTTCAGTAAAAACATTAATTGCTGCAGTGATCAGTTATTAATAGAGTCACTTGAAAGGGCGGTGGAATTGCTCACAAGGCTTCCTAGGCATAGTAAGCCACAATTATGTATATAAAAAAGGTATGTCTTTTTTTGAAAATGGTATGATTTTGGCAAAGCTAGATGTACAAGACACCATAACATGAATTTAAATAAATTATTGGAATAACTGAAGAGTATATGTAAAATAAAACACCTCAGAAAGTAAATGAGGTATATTCCACAGGTCTGAAGGTTTCTGTTCTCTCCAGCTAAATTCCTTATCATGAAATGGAAAATTTACCTAGATGTATGTTTGTTGTCTATAAAACTTTTAGCAAATTTATATATGCCCCACTCAGCTGCTTTCAAATAAAGGCATTAGAAGCTAACTAAAAGTTGTGGGGTTTTTTTCTCATTAAAACTCCCAGGAAGATTTCTGTTAACTTTACCAGCTGAAGGGGGAAAACTTTATAAAGTTCCCTTTTGAAACAGATTGCCTGGAATCCTATACTGTAAAAAAAAAAATGTTGCTCTGCAGATCCCACCACAGCACTCTCCAAAGTTTATGAGTTTAGGAATAGCCTGTCAAAATTCTGAAACATATGGGGGTCCTAATCATGAGCAGCCTGTTCCAGCTAGAATCGTGTTTCCTACATTGCAGGACAGCAGTGGGAAAAGTGCTTCATTTGCACCTCACAGAAATGTGCTTTTCCTCCCCGATTTCTCAGCCAAATGCAATAGGACACTTCCTCTGGCCCTCAGCCACGGCCCTCAGCAAGGGCTGATGGAGAAGAGCAAGAAGCAAAGCCAGGACTAGCAAAGAGCTATTGATTTGTGAATGAAAGAGAACATTTTCTGAAATGAAAAAATCAGCTAGTCACAATAACTCTAGGACGAATCTAACTTTGGTGACTACAAGTAAAAAAGGACGGGCAACTTAAACTGACACTGATCTTGCCAGCATTCCAAGGGTAATATTTTCATTATGATAAAATATTCTTTAACAGTCTCTCTGGTGAATTGGGCACAAACATGCTTTTCTCCTGCATTGGTACCGCCTATCTTCCTGTTACACATATTTTTATACTATTAAAAAAATATTTGTTCAGGCAATGCAAACAAACCCCCCCCCCCCCCATGTGTTTATGTTTCTTTGCCATTTATGTTATAATGTAGTGTGAGAGCAGCGAGACAGCTGAGAATTCTGTCTCAAACAATTTTTCTTGTCTTTTTTTCAGTCTCCGCTCAGCAAAGCAATTATAAAAATTTCCCAAAATGTTAATAAGCATGTAGGACCTGGTTACAAGTGCTACACACCCCTTCCCAACAAACACACAGGCAGAGGAGCATAAATACATACATACATAGATACAAACAAGCTTATGTAGGTGGACAGACAAATATGTTTTGTTCACAGAAATATTTTTCTGTATAATAATATGGAATAATCAACACAAAATTGCATATATATATGTGTATATGTAACTTCTTTAGATGTTTTTAAACTTTGGTTCCCAAAAGTCAACAGGTGAAAAGATGAGATTACAAATAACCCCTGTGGATTCTCATCCTGCATAAATTTCCATGGTTTTCTTTGCCCATCTTAATCAGGCAATAATTTGTCTCATTAACATTCTTTCTAGTGGGGAAATAGTTTGTGTCCCTTTCAACACTGCTCCAACAATATATAGTAGTATTACATGACAAAATGTATTGGTAGCAGTCATATGGCTACTAGTTGTTATTTTAAAGCATCGACAGTGCATTCACTGGCTGCATAAAAGACAGAGCCTCTGACTAAAGTCCTGTAGAATCTCTGTGAAGATTTATATGATTTTTTTCCTGCAGCTTATGATGTGGCAGAATGACCAGTTTATGATGTGGGTGGAACTTTGTTCAACACATGAAAATGCCTCCGCTCTCCAGATTATGTTCTCCTGTGATAGACAGTAACGCTTTCTGCCCTCCATATGGCCACCATGTGCCAGCAGACACCCAATTGGTATGTGGGTTAAATGTAAAATAACCACCAGAGCCCCTGAGCCAATAATTACAAAGCTCCTTTTGATATGGTTAGTGTGTCATTATCTGTACTGTGCAATAATAAAACAGCTCATGTTGTCCCTCTCTTCTCCTTCGGTAGCTGGGGAGCTTAGTGCAAAACTACCACACACAATTGATGTTCATGAAATGCTTTTAGGAACTGTCATAGCAGCAGCAAAAAGCACACCAAGTTCCCAGTTCTAATTAGATGTTAGCTTGAATAAAATGCTGGAGGGGAAAAACCCAGGCTTATTCTGTGCATTCACTGAAGGCGTACCGCTTGCATCCTGCTCTGAGTTGCCCATCTCTCTGGGTTAGATCAGGGCTTCTCTGATGTTTAAGTCCCTCTGTCCATTTAAAGCCTAAATTCTCAAATTTTAGCACTCAGTACTTGTGCCTACAAGGAACACATGGCTCTGTAAACAGAGCTAGTTTCCCACTTCTAGCCAGGTGCACTTTAAGGCTTGGATGTGAGGTATTTTACAATTTTGGCCTTGCCACAAGTATTTAAAAAACTAGTCCTTGTGCTTTTACCCAACATCTGAGATAGACTGAGATCAAGAAGCTAATGGTTTCTGGACATGCCTAGCTAAAGGCTTACAGACAGTTAATTCTTAGTAAAGAGTTCATGACTATTGCTTTGCTTTGGTGCAATAGTTCCCAAGATTTTTACAAGGTTTTTTTGTAGACTTCAGATTTTTGAGAAGGTGAATTTGGTGGGAGGGTTTTGTTGAACAGGGAGTGCTTATACTGGCTTTTCTCTTACACCTGGTAAATTTGGATTATTACTGGTTATAGTTCATAATGATATTTTCTGTGGGATTATGACTGACCTCCTGTGTTAAATGAAAACAAATAGGACTTCTCACTCATTTGTCTTCTGAACATGTAGTTCAGAACATTCTAGCTGTCTGGTCCAGGATGGGCTTCCTACTCATCTCCTTGCAACATCTATAAAGCAATAGATGAGCACAGATCTGTCTTTATCTGAAAATGCACAAACATTCCAAATAATTAGGAATGGAGAAATTGGTATACTTATAAAATCCATTTAGAAAGTAACCCACACAAACCACAAACAGGCTTTTCAGTTTTGTTGCCTGTTTGTCATTTGTAACAACTGGCAGGACTTCTGATGAGCTTTATAATCTTCCTCCTTATAGTGAACAAATTATATTATGATGTTATTAATTATAGTGTATTAATTATTAATTACGGTGAATTAAATAATAAAGAAAAGTATGCCTAGGGTATACAAAGGAAAGCTTTGTGTATATATAAATGTGGACAGGGACAGGGCACCAAGGGATCTGCTGTTAATGCTCTGTAATGGGTCATCATTATTTCGATGCTTTTGGTGTTACTGTCTGATCGAGGACTGACACCTGAGGCAAGTGAAAGACATCTTGGTGGCAGCTTCTGCAGCTGTGATTTCCCACCTAGGCTGCATATTGCCTGCTCTGTGAAACCAGCAACGTGAGCCTTCATTGAGAACCATGTCACACATCACGAGAGGCTGCAGCTCCTTCTCACGTTTGTACGAACGATTTCAGCTCAGCTTTAATCTTTATTAAGACTGTCAGGAAACACACAGGCAAAAAAAAATCTTTCTGATTTACATTGGTAATTTGCACTTAATTGCAGTTGTATTTGTGACTAAAATGCTAGCCATATTATTTCTATCCTTTTCTTTTTGTTTTTCCCAATCTGTTATAAACTAGTCATTGGTTTCCTGACCCAGACAGCTCCCACGGGTATCAAACACCCTCTAAGTACTCGATTTTTGCACTGGCTTTCTGATTTGGCTGACAGACATGCAAAATCACACACAGGCAAACTGCTCCAAACCAGGCTGGCAGAGACTGAAAGCTGTTACTATCTGGAGTCTGTCCAGACGTAGATGGGAATTACAGTAATTTTGGAGTCTCAGTCAAGTTCCTGGCTGACCAGTATCTACATCACAAAGCCACCACTATACCCTTTGCTTGGCAGCAATTAGTATTTTCTTAACAATCTCCATAGGGAAACTGTTAGCAAAAAGCACAAGAAAGACCAGGAGACAGAGTGATATGGCAAACAGCTGAATATCCAAAATAGCTATAGGCAAATATCAGTAAAATGTTGAATAAACAGGAAAACTCAAAGTCTTCATATGCATGAAACCATGACATAATATGTGCCATGAGGTCCTGATGGGGCAAATCTGGGACCTGGAACAGGGACATAGACACAGCTTTTTCCAGAAGAATAGACAGGACATGGCATTTAGACACGTACGCTTGCTGTCCGCTTCAGGGAGAGCTAAGAAGATGGTGTCTTGGCTGCCTTTGGGTGGAAATGAGGAAAGAAAAGAAGGAGATGGATGTCTTGTTGTAGGTCTTTTGGAGCAGACTAGATCATGAGAAAGAAGAAATACATGAGGCTTTTTTCACTTGAGCAACTCACGGAGATGTTCAGGAGTGGGCCTCACCCCTGCAAGGCACTTCCAATAGCACACTAGCTATTGGACTGTATTTTATATATATATAGTCCAATATATATATTGGACTATAATAACACAAAAGCTACAGAGAAAGATAACAGGCAGTTGTCAGGGTCTTGGAATAGACTGTGGACAGGTTTTTCCTCAAAAGGCGGGGGATGAGGAAGGATGGTATTTGGGGACACAGATAAACTGGATTTGATTCAGCTAATAATGAGGGGTTTCTTGAGAAGGTGGAAGGCAGTCTGGGGGAAAGCAATTACGAAGTGACAGACCGCTATTTTTGAAAAAGCCTCACTATTAAGGATGAAATACAAAAGAACAGGTTTCTAAGAATTCGTAAGCTGGGGTGGAGGCCTCTTGAGAAGGTAATTGAAAGGATAAAGGAGTAGGAGACCACTGGCAGATACTGAAAAAATACATATTAAAGGTTCTACAATAAGCTGTTCAGGTACAAAGGAAAGAGAAAGCACAACTGCAGGTTGAGGTGGTACTCTAAGGCATTCTTTAGGCACGTGGAAATCAAAGCCTCATAGAAATCCTGGAAAACCAGGACACCTCTCCATGACTGACTATATAATATGGAAGGATAAAGCAAAATGTTTGAGCACACAAGGAGTTACAAATAGCGGGAGGCATAAAAGGCAACCAGAAAATGTTACCAGAACCTAAGGTGGCAAAAGAAGTACAGCTATATAACAGGGAGAGCAAATAACAGACAGCAAGAAAGAGGCCAAAATGGTAAATCCCTTTGCTGTTTCAGTCTTCACTAAAGAAGTTAGTTGTGACCAATACCTAATAAAATTAGTTTAAACAAAAGAACAAGGGAGCAGGCCAGAGCAGAGAGGGAACAGTTAGAAATGCTTATCTAAATTGAAATGCTTATCTAAATTAGTGATACTTGAGGCCTGACCACATTCACCCAGAAGTACTGGAGGGACTAGTCACAGCAGTGACCTCTGAGCCATTAGCAGTTGCCTGGGAGTATGCACAGAGTGGACCTGAGGGACAATTGGGGAATAAATATAATATAATAAAGAAATATAATACCTGTCTGTTAAAAAGGGAAAATGAATTATAGGACAGGCAACCTGTCTTTGAAACCCACAAAAGGACTCCAACAACTCAGTTTACAACATACTTACAAGCACTTGGAGGATAAGAAGGTGTTAAGAAGTAAAACAAAATCACACCAAGTCAGTTTGATTTCCTTTTTTCCCCAGGAAACGCACATTCATAGCACTCAATAGGCTGTATCTTTATTTTAGCGAGAGTTCTGGCATGGCCCCTTATGACATTCTTACAAACAATCTGGACACTAACTGAAAATTTTACCTGGTTAAGTGCAGGAAAAATTGCTGTCTAAAAGGGGGTACACAAAAATTGCAGACACTCAGTTACGGGACACACACACTGGTTAATTTAAATGAGATCTCATTGGAAGATCTTCTGTATGGTTTCTGCTTGATTTGCATGATATGGGTGGTGGAACAGGGAATACACCTATAACATTTGCAGATGACAATGAGGAATAGGGAGGGGAGACCTTTCCAGGTGCTTCAGAAACCAGGATCTGAATTCAAAATAGTTTTCAATCCAAATGAAACAAATGAGACAGAGTTCAGTAAAAACATATCTAAAGCATTACACTTGGCAAGGGGAAATCTAGTGAACATTTATAAATAAATGCAATAAATGCAATATTTTAGAAGTACTGCAGAAAAAAAAGAAACTTGAAGTTATGGTAGATTTCAAACTCAATTAATTAATAACATGGTGCTGTTACAAAAAATGTAAGTCTTACTTTGGAAGTGAATTCAGAGCTAGATCATGTGTAAAAAGAGAGGGTTAGGAAGTTTCAGCAGAGGTCCTGTTCCCAGCTCCAGGCATACTTATAAAGACAGGCAAATGAGAGAGAATCCAGAAGGAATCAATAATAGCGGTAAGAATGTTTGAAGAAAGATGGCAGAGACTGAGCTGCCTTCTTCCAGAGGGGAATGACAAGGGGCATGACAGCAGGCTTCAGTGTGCAAGTTTGTCGCAAAGAAGGTGGTGGTCCGTTGGCAGTTGGTAGGACAAAAAGAAATTCGTTTCAAAGCAGATTTGGATCTGATAGTGAGGACAAAACCCTACCTATGAATCCGCTTGGTGAACTCATTAATAAGGGCTGTGGAGTCTTCCCTCCCTGGAAAAAGGATTGCATTTTGAACGCGTATGGCAGAGGGAAGTCTACAAGAAAACAATCTAATGTAAACCAAATTTTCTTTCAGGTCCACCATCCCAGCCTGTCTTCCCCTGACAAATGGAAGGATTACTGGTAGCCTGCTTCACATGTTTACATAGCACTATAATTACCATTACCTACAGACTCACTGGGTTCTGATTTGTCCTCCACTGAATGATTGGTATCCTAGTAACACTTTCTTTGATTATTTTTTTTTTAATATAAGTTATTTTTATCTTTGCATCATTTGTCAAACTGCACACAGTAGCAAAGGCTGAGGACCTTTCATGCCGTGTAGTCTGTGCCCTAACATGACAGACAGCCTTCGTTATGCTCCTCAGGAGCTCTTGGATCATACAGCTTGTTATGCCGGTTCAGAGCAGTCACTTCAGCCAGCTTTCCTTCTCTGCAGTGACTACTGCCTTCCCAGTATCCCCTTAATGAACAAAGAAAACAGAAACAAGGAAGATCCCTTCAGATCAATTTTGCTCCCTTTCCAAATCAATTTTGCTCCCTCGCCCTGTACTCATTACAATTTGGCCAGCACAAACAATATGGGTCTTAATTAGAAAACGATCATTAGACAAAGAGCATGGTGATTTCTCCCCCCACCCCCCATGGTATAGCAAAAGCTACCATTTCCAAGGTCTGTGACTCCCTAACCCACCTTTGTCTTCAGGAAAGAGGAACACTGATCCTGCAGCATCCCTAAATCCCCTCCAAATACCACTTTGCAGAAGTTCTTACGTTAAGAATTTGCTGCCTGGAGCTTTGGCTTGGGAGGTTGCCCCCAGGACTGTCACATGTCCTTGGATAGAGGCCAGTGACTATACCAGCTACCGTTACCACTTAATTGTGGTGATTGATATCTTCTCTATTAATAGGCTGCATGGGAGTTAAGTTCAGTTGAAATCTGCCCCTGGCTGAAGGGAAAGGTGGCTACAGGAGTGCAGGAATTACTGGAATGTGAGGTGACAGCCAAGATTTACCAGACGAAACAAGATGCAAGACGAGTGGAACTGCTCAAGCCGTTATCTTTGCTGTGTTTCCCAGCTCCTACCTTCCCTTGTGGATGGTCAAGGTTGTTTTATGTCCCCCAAAAACATTCTGCTACCCCATCTTCCCATTTTTACCTGAGTCATAACATCACTGCATGGCTAAGGAAATCAAGCAGTGAGGTCTGCAGGCTGGACCTTGAGTGCAAGCGTCACGTGGGAGGAGTGGAACGACTCTCTTGTCGCTAGCTGACTATGGAGCCGGACGCTCGCCTGCAGTTTCTGCTCGTCTTCACCTACCTTAAGCAAGCTGTAGCCTGTATCATTTCCTAGGGAAGGTCTTATTGCTTCAGCACCAGATCTGCTTCCCTGCTACTTCACCCAGGCATGACGAGACAAATCCAGGATCTTCACTGGCTGCCATGAGTGAACGGACTAGTACGTACAGTTATCTTTGTCCTTTCTTGAGGTCTCTCACAAACATGAGCTGGAGAGAAAGCCTGCTTACAACCTGTGCTCTCTGTGGTGGTACCGTTAACCTGTCCTGAGCTCAGCTGGTCTACCTCAATATCTTCCATTGGATTTTGATTAGTACAGAATCTCCAGAATTAAATTCTGGCCATACCCTGGGCTAGAGGTTCATGGCTCCTTGAAAGTCACAGAAGTGAGAACGGCTGTTAGACCAAGCATGTCCGATGAGTATGCTGCGGAGCCACTGACAACTGCATCATTAAAAGCACATGTTTCCTAGGTTATAGATAGAGCTAGTTTCTGCCTATGTAAGTTCCTTAATTATAGCTGGTTTGAAGAGATGTTTAGGACCAACACTATTAATACATGGGTAAATTATAACCTGTTGTATGAATGTCTAACCACAAACAGCGTTGCCCAAAATATCGAGGCAATTCCTCTTTTCTGTGGATAACATCAAAACAGGAATTAAAATGTGATGGAAAAGACACTCACAAGTTTCAGTCATGAATACTGCCACATTCCAGAGATCTCATATTTGTTGCTTGATACTGTATCTCGAGTAAGACACTGAAAGTAGACTCTCCAGACTTTTCCAGGAGTCATCTCTGTTGTGCTGTCTCTGAAGTTTTTATACCATTTCGTGTAGCAGCATGTTAACAGAGATTGAGCACTGGCACTTACACTACCTCCACTTTAAATGCGTTCTTTTTTAATACAGGACTAAATAAGTGTGAGTGCAAGACAGACATCAACAAAAGACTTGAAAGAAATGGAAGCTATACAGATAGATGGCAAAGAAAGAACAAAGAGTGGGGAAAAAATAATCTTATCCTGCCCACATTGTGTCTTACAAACTGAATTTCTGTTTGCTACCTCAGCAAAACTTCTGAGTAGCTATATCATTATCCATGTCATCATTATTCATTTGTCTGCAGCATAACCATGGTGAATAATGGCAGCACCAGAAGAAAAATGCCATTAAAGTCAGTAGTCTCATTGTGCACTTATTTAGCTGTTCTACACAAAAGATAAGATAGTCCCTGCTCAAAAAGCTGTGTTCCTGCTTTGCAGACAGTAATAAAACCACACAAAATCACAAAAGGGATTGCAGTCTCAAAACTTCAGTAGCAGACCCCTAAAACTGGTTCAGTGCAGTGAACTGGGTTACCTGTTAACGTACTCCCCAGCTGGGATCCTGCACATGGTGCTTGGAAACATCCAACCTCAGGGCCGATACATCCCAGTACAGCTGCCATCGTGCTCCTATCCACAATTACTTTGCTGAACCAGAAGAGGAGGGTAAAGAAAACAAAGCAAAACAGAAGCTATAAAATTAACTTTACAGAGTCCCTGAAAATGCCCTGCCTCTACTGTAGTAAAAAAAAAAAAAACCAAAACAAACAAAAAAAAGCCAAAAAACCCCCACCTTGTCCTTAGCTTAGAAAATGAAAACAAAATGGGAGAGTGTGATAGTGCTGTTGTGGTACAGGAAAATGACTTGCTCTTATAAATGTGCTGCACCAGGTTATTATGCTTAGTTAATTTATCTTTTACTTTGCTGTAGGTAAGGACACTTGCTTATTTCTTTTTTGTTTTGTTGTGGTTTTTTTTTTTCATCAGAAAATAGTCATCCACTTTATCAAATTGTAGAATATGAAAGCCAGATGCCTCACATACTCTTTTAACTGTGTTTCCCTGCACTTAAACATTATCATTTTTATTTAATCAAGACAAGAACATTTCCTAATCTTTCTTTTGGCCCCTAAACAAAGACAAAGTTTGGCTCAAACGATAGAGGATTTATCAATTGTTAGAGCCACATAATCAATAATTTTCAAAGGGAAGATGTTGGTGTCTGGACACTTGCCAAGCACCGCTCTCTGGGAAGGAGGAAGTTTGTAGAAGTCTTTGAGGGGTGGAGTGCACATCTGTCTTTGCACTAAGGACAACTGGTGAATAATAATTCAATCCAATATTTTTATTTTGTCATCAGTATTTAAAGAAAAAAGTCTGCTTAGGGTGAAATTGTGACCCTTGTCACACCAGTGGTGAAACTCCTGTCAGCTTCATTTGGATCAGGGCTTCACCCGCGGTGTATCACAAGAATGAATTACCTCTTAATCTGCTGTTTCCTGCAAGCTGCTTAGACAAAACGATTCAGTTAATTATAATTTTTTATAATAATTAATTTTGATAATGAGTAATAATTATTCAGTTAATGTGTATTCTTAACATAGGGATATCAGAGACTGAAACCTGCAATGGGAGAATGAAAACAGGAGAGAAACTTGACTTCCAATTAGATGTAAGAAAAGTCATGAATGAAATAATCTTACTGAATGGTGATATACTACTGCTGATGCCTGTGTGACTTACTTTCAACAGAAGAAGCAACAGAAAAATTGCAAACAAGCAAAGCCCAAGTACTTTCCACTTCAAGTGCAGCTGTGGGTTATGATACAATGATCCCGATTATCTCTAGTATTCCAAAGGCAAAGTGTACTTAGAGTCTGGTGCAAGTTTTGCTTTTACTGAGTTACACCTGGAGTCTAGTGTCTGCAAAGCTGTAGCCGAGGAAGGAACCAAAGGTGCAAAAATATATCCTGTTCCCAGTTCTTTGTTAACTGTGCAGTGTAATCTGATTACAGGAGGGTGAAAATGTTTACATGACGTGGCATCATGAGAGGAGACATAATTTACACTAGCAGAGGCATTCCCTGACACTAAATAGCTATGTGCATTTTGATCCTGGGCACCACCAAGGGAGGGACATGACTGTCTAAAAAGGAGGCTGAAAGGGGTAATGGGGTTAGCTGAACTTGAATTCCCAGAAAAATCTTGGAACTATTTGTAAGCAGCTTGAATAAAACAATGAGATAAATAATGCCTGACACTGATTTGTTAAGGACAAATTGCACTAAAGCAGTTACATTTTTTGAATAGGTAGTAGACCGTGTGAATAGGGCGAAAGAATAGCTGCCGTATGTCGTGACTTTAGTAAAACTTTGGACATTTTTTAAATGGGCAAGCTAAGTAAATATAAAGAAATGAACTTGCCAAAGAGTAGGGACACAACTGGACAGAAAACTACTTGTGAAGTATTTATTAAGTCTTCAAAGGGTCTGTCTTAAGGCACTTTTCATTATTTTTATTTGTAAGGTGGAAAAACGTGCATGTGTTAATATTATAGATGCAAACCCAGACAGCTGGATGAAAAGGATCTTGGCAAACTGAAGAAATGACCTAGAAATAAGATGCAACCCAATATGAAGATTTTACAGTTAGGCAAGAGTGATTAACTGCACAAAGAAAGAATAAGGAGTAACTGGGAAGGGAAGAGTTGTGCAGAAGAGGATCTGGGGCTTGTTACAGATCACAGGTTGAATAGAAGTCAACAAGGTCACACTGTTATGAAAAAGGCAAATATCACCGGGGGATGAATAAAGAGACTTACTGTCTGTGGGACATTTGAAGCAATCTTGCACTTTACCAGCATTGATAAAACCTCAGCTGGAGGCCTGTGTCCAGTTTTAGGAAATCAGTTTCAAAAAAATTATAGACCAATAAGGATGAGTTTTCTTTAGAGGTCTTAAAATTGGGGATGTTTCATCTAGGTAAAAGAAAACTGAGGAACAAGCTAACAGTCTTGAAGTATTTTACAGATGACTACAAAAGGGAATGGGATGGTCTATTTCTCATGTTCACGTACGACAGAAGATGGAATAATGAGCTTAAAAGGAAGAAAGAATTAAGCTAAACATTAGAAAAAACCTTTTTTGTAACTCTAAGGGTAGCGAAGTGCTTAACTCTACCACTGGAAGCCTTTTAAGACGTACTTATGCAAACCACTGAGGCACAGGTACACCAGATGCTGTCTTAGGACAGGGGTAAGAACTGGATGATTTTCACAGGTCCCTTTTATAAGCCTTATTATCGGTGATGCTGTGTTCATTTGGAAAGCTGGAGTTATTGAGACAATGTATATTATCAATAAATTTTAACACAATTCAAATATTTTATACCCATATGAAAACCCCGTGTTCCAACATCTGGTTTTGTAATAGCTGCCATAATAAATTTTACCTGCCAGTTAAGAGATCACACACATTTCCCCTTGCCATACAAAGTAGCATTTTTTCATTATTATTTTTCAAGGCTCCATTTAGAGCTGTGTCTTCCGAAACAAGGTCACTTCCTAACACCTGCAGACGCTTTCATTTTTCTCACAACTCTGAAGAAACACCATTGAAACCCATTTAGTTTGGGTATGACAGAAAAAGCTAGAGAGCTTTGCCTCCTACTTTAAGCAGGCAGTGACTCATTTTCTGGGGATACATACACCAGTAATACCATAGCAGGCAGTGGAGAGAAGGACCTTTAGATTATCTAAGCCATCCCTTGCTAAGGCAGGGCTGTTCTTTACAGAGCATTTTATAGCAGGTTTAGATTGCTACATATAATGGTTGCATATGGCTGGAGGGCAACATTAGCTTGACACGCAGGGTGATAGGAGCAGCCCTTTTATGTTTTACGGGTTGCCTGTCATGCTGTTGCTCTTCCATAGTTCTTTGAACACAGTATATAAAGTACATATGCCAAAAAGAAGCTATGTAGTCATTCCAAAAAAGCAAGGGGAAGGGCAGGAAGGAAATACCTGCCTGTTAGATACATCAGATAAAAATCACTTCATTAATAGTGTGTTCAAAGGCTAAAGGGGAAGGATGTTTGCAGCCAGCTATCTCTGAACTCTTGAAAAGCAACTCACAGAAATGCATTGGTATAATTGGAAGTGAGGATCCTCTCTGCCAGCACTCCAGATGATGGATCTGTCTCGCTTCCCACATCAGTTTCAAACAGAGATAAGTCAGTGTCTGGAGATAATCCTGATTTCCTTCTCTGTGGAGTAAGAATCTGGACCATTCTTCCTTTTTAGGTCTTGCAGACCTAGTGATTGTCTACCAGTACCTACTAGCTACTCAGAAACATGAGAGTGTAGGGTCATGTCAGCTGTTAATTTGTTTCACGTTTCACAGTCTGCAATGGAAGAAAAGGAGCACTTACAGCATAAGAGACTTTTTTCTTTACCTGTCTTTATACACAGGTACTGGGCCATCTTCAAACCATTACAGCTGCCTACCATAGCCGCCACCACTGCCGCAGGAGCCAAGTTCAAGGAAGCAGCAGATGAGGCAAACCCTAGGTACCCCTGCCAGGCTTGGCTTCCCTGCCCAGGTTGGTTGAGTGTCATCCTATGTCCTTGCCTTCGTCAGCTCCACAAGCACAGCTCCTGAGGCGCTTTCTACAGGAGCTATGGGTCCTTCCTGCTATGGTATCAGTGAGGGGTGACACGGATGTCACCCACCAACAGCAGCAGCCCAGGAAGCTCCTGTGTCTCCCTTCACCACTGCTGCTTGCTGCAGGTCTTGTGCTACATCCTCCCTGCAGCACTACAGCTGCTCCTGAAACTGGACAGGGTTAAAAACAACCTTTTCTGTTGCTGAGTTACTTTTAACTCGGATCAGTTCCCCAGTCCAGGTCGTCATGCAGCTACACAAATAGTTGTGCCAGGATGTGCCGGCATATTTACTGGGTGGAAACAAATGGCTGGAGGAGGGAAGGAGAAAGCCTGATCATGGGGAGAAGCTACCAGGAGCCTTCTCAGAGCTTCTGAACAGCCAAGGGTGTGCGTCCTCAGCCAGGGTCTTCAGCCAGAGCGGGACCTGAAAGGCTTTGTGCTGTGTGGTGAAGACACCCAGACAGCATCCAAGGTGCAGCGTTTTGTATTGCTGGTTTGCGGTTCAGGAAAGCTGGATGGCAGAACCTCTAAAGCTGTAGGGAAGTTGGACAAAGTACCTTTGTCACCAGCTTTGTCAACTCATTGCTCATGTGGTGCATGTTGGTTTCATAGAAAGCTGGTAATAATGCCAGTTTACAGTACGATTTTGTGAGCTTTATAGAGTAGGTGTATAACTGATACCCTCTCTCTATATGTATGTATATATATAATATCACCTGCTAGAAGCTGCAACTCATGTTTAAGTGTATGAACAGTTTAGACTATGTGAAAATTGAATCGTCTCACTGGCTGATTAAGTATGAGCTGGCCACAGGAGAGCTTACTCTTTAGGCTTGCAGGCTGAAGCAAGGCTGCCATGGGTAGTTGCTCGAGTAGTCTGGAGCAGGGCTTGTGAGCCAGCCCAGGTGGCAAGTGGAAGACTCTGAGACTAGGTTAGTAGTAAATAAGGACCAGGAAGTATGATGCAAAGTAACAGAGGGAGAGAAACCATCAGCTGCTTGCGTATGTGTGGGAGTTAGTCGCTGCAAACCAGGTCATCAGCCCTTAGAGCTGGTACAGCAGCAGGGAAACTACTGCCCAGAAGAGGAGACCCAAGCCATGAAGAGCCCAGCAGCGGCAGGAGTGGCCTGCTCCCAGGCCAGCCTTCCTCAGACCCCAGGGCAGCCCCCAGAAATCAGGGTGCTGTTGGGAGCCACCAGCCCCAGTCCTGACAGCAAAGATACCTCGTGTCTGCTGAGTAAACCACAATAAGCGGCTGCCAAGACACCCAGATATCACACTCTGACTGGAATCATGTTTCACACCTGCCCTACCTACAGCCTTTTGTTTCCGATCTCATAACCAAAACTCTTGCCTGAATTCTTGCCAAATAAACCATTGCTGCCTTCTGCCATTAAGGCTGTCCGGTGTTGCAAAGTGAGATGAAAAAAAAATGCTGCTACAGAAGTACCAGAGTCAAATAAAGGGATGTTACATCACCCCAAAGGGACTGCATCCCAAGGCACGTACACAGGGCCAGGCGCTTCTCCTTACTGCATGCTGCGTTTTGGAAAGAAGTTTCCACTGCCAAGCATGCTCTTTATCTCACACCATTTCTTTCTACTGCAGAAAAATGAAATGCCATCCATAACTGCAGGCAAATCCCCAAACTTCCAAGAAGCAAACTCTGAAAAATGTGATCTAAACAGCAACTGGAACTTGAAATTATATTTCGGATGAGGTCTTACTGGAAACTTGTCTTCTTGGAAGTGAGTCCGTGGCAGCCTCATAAATAAGCCTTGCAAATTTCTCACCTTTCTGAAAGATGACTAGCAAGGAAGTGGTAAATAGATGGGTTTTGTATTTATTACATATTTTAAAGTAAAATTTTAAAAGTTTAAATTTTCAGTTTAAATTGTGTTTTCAGGTGCTCATAACAAAGTCCCATCTGAACCTTCAAGAGGATCTGCATGCACAGGAGGTATCCTTCAGACAGGTCTCAGAAGCCCATGATAAAGCATCTCTCAAAATCTTGCTGCTCAGGGGTGCCAGAATGAACCCTTAGCAAGCTCAACTGTTTTCCTGACTTCTTCTGCTCCAGAAGTCGCTCCAGTGTATCAGGATGCTATAATCAGCACGATAGCAATTGACACAGTGGGGACCATATTGCTAATCTCGCCATTATGCAGAATACATGTGTTCTGTGGAGTATTTTCTGCTTTGAATCAGGATGTTTGGGACTTCAGATCAAATGTTCTTACTGAGAGAGTCAGCCAGCTAATCTCCATGCCAGGAAATGAAGCCATCTGATGTCCCGAGGTGAAGCTATAAGAGGGTGTATGAGTCCAGAACAACTTGAAATCTGTTTTCTAAATAAATCCTCACTGGTTTGGAGTCTTTGAGTAGCATGGATAGAGTCTCTATTTTCTACCACAGTCAGTATTGCCTTCTTTTTATTTCCAGATCTTATCAAGGGGGCAAATACAGAATCTACCACTTACAGATACAATTTTACAGATTTTTATCTTTCTAAGGCAGTTTGCAAAAAATTCTGAATGCTCTCTGAAGGCAAGAGAATTAACACTTCATACTGGCATGCTGCAATTTGCTATTCTACCTGTGGATCTTGTGTATTGCAATACTGGAAATAAAGATCCTGGACACTGAGAAAAGCACGTACTGTTTGTTTGGCTCTAGGGATAAACTGTTATCGGCAATGACATTAACCTTAAACAAATTAAAACTTTCAGCTAAAGATTTATTTGTCTGGTCAGTACAATAGATCTCTACCCTCCCATCTTCTGGAGAATGAGGGAGGTCCAAAAGTAGAAACCCTTTCCTCTCATTTTTGAAGATGTATCTACTGCCTTGAAGCTTGCTTCTGGAAAAAAAGTACCTCCCTAAGACAAGTAAGAGCTCAGGACCTGCTGGTGTAGACAGCTTGTGCTTCCCAGGGCAACAGAGTGGGGGTGATACCCAGAAACCATGCAATTTCCAAATGGAGAGGTGTGAGGGAAAGATTTATATGACTTTGTATGCAAATGTGAGGTGTCAGTTGACAAAGTGAGCTTTTATTCTATAAAATCTCTAAGTTGTTCTCCAAATGATTCAAGCAGTGTGTTCCAGGACCAGAAAGACCACTGAGGCCGTTGTTTATATGGTTATATTTAGAAGCTACTTCTCATTTAACTGCAGCCAGAAAACTTCAGTTTATCATCTGAGTCTGTCATCTAGGATCCCAGTCACGGTCCAGAGGTACCTATATTCCTCCACTGACGACATAGGACCTAACATGATTATCTTAGGTGAAGACACACGAGTTGATCAAATCTGATTGCTGCTGGTGCCAAAAGGGGAAGAAGATCCTGTTCCCTCTTCCCTCTTAGTTCTGCCATGGACTCCAGATTCCATGTCAGCTCACCTTGGGCTCCAGCAGATCCCTGCGTAGTCCTGCTCAACTCAGGATCCCAGGAGAAAACTAAAGGCATCACAAAACTGTGCACAGCTGTCTGCCACTTTTGTGAGCTGAACTGGTCCGGTGGAGAGCCCAGTGAGTTGCAGAGCCAGTCCTCTGATGTTACACCACCACAATAAGACGATAGAGATATGTGAGAGCAATGAGGTCACCTGCCTGTAGTTTTTCATAGGAAGCTTGGATAGTTTTGGAGGAGTCTGGACAGTTTAAAGAAGCAGGATGTAGAATCCCCATCATGTGGAGCTGCTTGGAGTCTACAAGGGAATTTCTGTGCGCAGGAGCCAGTTGCTCAGGTAAAGATGCTGGGGAAAGATGCTGATGTCTCAAGCCATTTTTGTTGGTTTGTAGAAGGGCTCAGAGGACAGTGAGTCTGCATACCTGGCTTGCACGGGCACAGACACTGAAGAGTTAACTTTGTTGAGAGCTGAACATATACTGAGGACTTCTGGTGATACCAGAATACAGTCTCTGCAATTAAGAGATCCAGTTAAGGACCAAGGAAACAGGAAACCTTCTGCAGTCTCCACTACCAAAGCTGAATCTGCAGAATGTGGGGACGAGGCATCTCAGCAACGAGGGGCACCAACAATGAGGTCAGGTCACCTCTACTCACTCCATACACAATCTGTGGGTTTATGTACGCAGCAGCACGTGAGTGCCAGCAGCACCGTTCTGGTGTCTCAAACCAGCTTTATCTAGAGAAATTGGGAGGATTTATGGACTCTGTACTGCAAAGGGCATGGAAAGGAAGACCTCTGTCTTTTTTGATTTTGATGGTTACACTTTTTCTTCCCTTTATCACTAGAAGTTTTGCCAGAGCACAGAATGAATTTCACCATCAAAACACTAGACAGCTGTGTAAAAGAAGAAGTATTTTTCCAAAAAGGAAGCTCAAATGTTTCTGCCCAAGGCAATTCAGGATCAAAAGGATGCATTGATTTCTCAAATAAAAGCATTTTCAAATGTGAGTCCCTTACTCTCTGGAGTTTTTAGAAAATGATTTGCAGATGGCATATCTCTCCATGGTGTGACTTCTTCTTCCAGACCCAGTGAGCTTTTAGTATGTCCACAGCTTAGAGGCAAGGCGGCTTGAAGATTTACATTCTGCCTTAGTAAATGATCATATTGCGGGGAGTACCTCCTAGGTAAATAACAGCAGTTTCCTTATAAAACGATCAAAGGAAATGCTAACAAAACCCTGCCACCGGCACAACACAAAGTGCCCATTTATCAGCTATCTGCAATTATTTACACAAGAAGGTCCTGCAGAGCCCGAAGAGGCACACGGTGCCAGCTGTGACGAAGGACCACATACACATGGAGCTGAGGGGCAGTGAGGGGAGCCCAACCTCTGTCTCCCCTGTACACAAACCTCCGTGAATGGTGTTGGTGCAGTTCTGGGGCTGCTGCTCAATGAAAAGGTCTTTTTCAAGTGCACTGTTCCATACAGATCAATAGCAAAACACACGGATTTGGCAAAACATTCAGAGAAATGCCTTTCAGAAATACAGGCAAAATCTTTACATCCTAACTACAGCTTCCAGATGTATCTCAGAGCACCTAGAAATTACTACTAAGATGAAAATCATATTTCTTTACTGGGCTTTATGTCCTGTCTTTGTCAGCTGTGTTCTCACCATGATTTATGTACATAACTTTTGCTCAGTTTAGCGAGTGAAAGCTATGAGTGTGAAAAGATAAGATATATAATCCTTGAGGTTAACCATGACCAAGTCTGGTCAAGTGTAGAACTAAGTTTGTTTTTAAAAAAGTTGTTAAATAATAATAAATTGTCTCAAAAGCTGTATCTTTGCCTTAATGCCTTATGAAAAGGCACTCTAAAATTTTTATTATTTGTGCATGCATATTAAATGACTGCAAGTAACATGCACAAACATACACATGCAGTGGTTGGAGCAGTTCAGTACATGGCAGTACAGCATAAAGAAATATTTAATAGCAACAGGTTGTAGACAGCATGTCTTGAAGCGTGCTGCATCACATTTTGGGATGCTGGCTCAGTACTAATGTACCAGGAGGAGGGCAGCCTGTTGAACAAACAGCAAGACCTCTGCATGGAAACTGGGGGTTTCGCTCTGGGTCTCCCTCCAAATACTAACTTTCTGTTGTGCATTTCTGTGAAACAAGGTTGCAGTCTTGAGGGCAGCATGACATCTGGGTGTATACACTTCAGACAGCTCCAGCAAGAATATATGACAGTGCTTTTGGGAAAGAATGTGGGTTTTTTTCATTTCAGTGTGAAACCCCTTATCAATGTGCTAGCATGTGTGGAGTCTCAGGAGACTGTTTGGCAGGAGAAGTATATGGAAAAAAGTTACATTATATCGTTTTGAGAAGGGAAATCTATGATAGGTGGGTTAGGAATAAATATCTAAACAGTAAGTCACTATAATGATTAAAATAAAACCTAGCAATACTGTCTCGGTGCACAGGAGTAGTAAGGACCCAGTGTAGTTAGCAGCCAGGTGCCCACTGACTTCATGAATTCTGAATCAGGACCGCTTTTGGAATGAAAGGGGAGTTGTAACTGGATAAGCCAGAAAAAAATGTGTTGGCAGAAAATTCTTTTCACCATCAGTAATTAATTTGTTGACAGATATTATGTAGAACAGGACACGGGCATTGCCTGCATCAATGATTTAACCGAAAATTACAACATATACCTTTCAGAAGATTATATGATGAAAATAAACATCTACCACGAGAACAAAAGCATCTCTGAGCTCCACAATCATTATGCTTCAAAGGAGACTTATACTAAGAAAATTTACAGCTGAAAATTTCATGGCTGTGCTTTTGTAGACTCAGTCTTAACCAAGAATAACATAAGCCCTGCTGTATTTAGAAAAACAGCTTTAGAGTAGCAAAACAAAATAATTAGCAGGCTAGTTTCTCCACCACATAAGACAGCTGCAAAGATTTATAGACTAAATCTGCAGGCTGGGTATTTTTTAATTTAAACTACAGTTACCAACGAAAGGGAAGCGTTTCAGCAAAAGAGAAAATAATTTGAGTTTATATTTGAAAAAACAATTTGGAGTTTATAGAAAGAAGTAACTTTGAAAAATGACCTGGGGGTTGTAACTATACACGATTGTTCTTATAGGAACTTGCAGTTGGAAAGTGGCTGGACTAACCTGTTTCTCATGAATGCAAATTCTTCACTGACGCAGTGGAACGGGCTTGTATAATGTCCGTGCTGGAAGGGGCTGGGCAGCAGCAACCCCATAGCTGGCTTTGCTTGCTGAAGGAACAGGAGCCTGGCAAATGTGTAAGCAAAGCTAAAACCCCTGACTGATCAAATGTCCCTTTCGTATCCAAGGCAGGGAGTGAAGTGCAGAGATCAGGAAAGCCAGAAACTGTAGCTGCAGCAGTGAAGCAACTCTACGACTTAGGGGAAGTGGGCTGGTCTCGTTTTACCGTTGTCTTCTGCTGGGTTTTCTGTTTCTGTAGACAAGATGCAGTGGAAGTACAGGAAAAAGCAAAACGATATATCACTTTACCTATTATGCTTCTTTTATTTGGGTGTTTCATCTTTTCTTATTTGACAAGTGAAGTGCAGAAAAGCGGTCCTTCTTGCTCCACTTTTAAAATCTAGTTAACCCATCTTCTATTACATCTGACAGACACTTGGTTTCAGAAGAGTTTGCTCTTCCAATCATATGCCGCTGAGGTGGACTTGAGCTCATATGCAGTATCTTACACTCCCAGTTTTTGCTTCTCTATAGTGAGCTCAAGGGAGTCAGTCCTGAAATCAAGTACGTCTCTGAACCTGCTTTCCTATGATCTCTATGATAATCAGTGGTCGCTCCCCAATAAAGGTATGTTTGTTTATCATTACTAATGCAAACAGCACAATTCAGGGCCACCTTGTTATAAAGCCTACAGCCTCTGTAGACATTTAGTTTACCTTACTAAAGAAGATCCTTTTCAGTCAACCATGCCTGACAATGTTGAAGTTAATTTTAGCCACTTGCTATTTCCATAAATCTATGGATTAGGTTCTAAATTGTGGGTTCTGTCCCAGCAGTCTTGAAGAAAATCGAGAAATGTTTTATTTCTAGAGCTTAAATAAAACTTACCTCAATAGCATTTTGTATTGTAACTTCATAGTCAATTATCATCATTCTTACTTGAAGTTAGGCATTCCCAGCCTGTATTTATGATCAAGGATGCTTCAGAATAATGTATATAAATTGAGTTTTATTGATCATTGAACATCTGCTGGCACTTAAGTATGTGGACACATAAGCATGAACATAAGCTTTGCAAGTCTGCATTTTTTATGCTTATAAAATTATAATTTATAATCAAGTACACTGTGTTATGTTTTATCACCTTCATAAAGTAATGTAAGCAGGGGCTTGGATGACAAGATTGCAAAGACTTAGCATTTTATGATTTATGGAAGAAAAATTTCATTATTTTCCCTTACATCTGACACCATTTAATCGCATTTTGCCTGCTGTGGTAGAGATGTGCCAAACTGTGATTATCACAAATGAAGCTGGAAGCGCTATAAAACGCTGTTTTCTTATGGCACATCCATTGTCAAAGGTGGTGAGCAAATGGCTTTGTCCAGCTTTCTGATCACACGGTTTTGACCCATCCTTTCCAATACCGACTAATCTAGAACACATGTCTATGCTGATGCAGACCCTTTTTATAGTATGTGCACTTCACACACAACCGTCACGGATCCTCAAACCCTTTTGTGTGAGTACAGCTTGAGCAAGGAGTTGGGAGGGGGGAAAGGGTAGCACTGGAAAGAAATAAAACAACATGACGTGCATCCCTTACAGGCGTAGGTTCAAGAAAGGTCTCTGCACATGAGGTGGGTGCTGGGAAATTATGTTCTTGTATGAAAATGTGGGTCGTAGGAACAGAAAGCAACTCAGAAGAAAGAGCCTTTGTCTCATTTCCCAGAGTTATCAAGCCTTTTTCACGTGGCCCCATGTGATAACATTTTCTCTGTACTTCCAAAGTCAAACGTGAGCTAAGCCAAACACGCTAGCAGCGTGTCCAGGCATGGAAGCAGTAATGTTGGCCCCTCTGAGTTAACAGTCCTGCTCCTCTGCTGGCGTAGGTCCGACCAGCTCCAGGTTCCAGCAAGAGGGCTCCTGAACCATCAAACACAGGTTTTGCTAGGTAAGGATTACCTCGAAGGTCAAGACCTACTGGAAGATGTGACTGAAGGCTTTGAGAATATCAGTTTGACAGGGGTCTGGGGTATCTGAAGTGAAGAAAGAACAGATTCGTGTTCAAGACAGATCTGGTAAAAAATAGTGGCCTGTAACGAGTATCACACTTAGCTGGCTAAACCAGACTTTAAAACACTTGGGTAAGATGATTTTTCATGGATAACAATTAATGATCCTCGATCCTTGATTTTTAGGATGTGAAATAACTGTGACAACCTACTACATACTGTTGCCCATGTTTTTAATGAGACATTCAGGCTTTAATTGCTATCATGACAATGCTGGTAATTTTCCAGGATATTTTTCCCTCACACCTTCTCTTTCTTACCCCCACGTCTCCAGTGCCTAATCACTATTGCTCGAGAGCAGTGCTGCAGATTTAAATACTATAGATCAAAGACACTAAGGTGCTGGATTGTGTCCAAAGAAAGGCAGCGAAGCTGGTGAAGAGCTGGTCTGGAGCACAGGTCTTATGAGGAGCAGCTGGTAGAACCGGAGTTGTTTAGCCCAGAGAAAAGGAGGCTCGGGGGAGACCTTATCACTCTCTACAACTGCCTGAAAGGATGCTGTAGCGAGGTGTGTGCTGGTGTCATTTCCCAAGTAACAAGTGATATCAGGAAAAATCTCTTCACTGAAAGCATTGTCAAGCACTGGAACAGGCTGCCTGGGGAAGTGGTGGAGTCACCATCTCTGGAGGTATTTAAAAGAGGTGTAGGTGTGAAGCTTAGGGACATGGTTTGGTGGAGGACTTGGTGGTGTTAGGTTCATAGCTGGGCTTGGTGATCTTATAATTCTTTTCCAACTTAAATTATTCTGTGATTCTAAGATAAAGCAGTTAAACACAGCTTCTTGATTCCTGCACAGCCAGCTCCTACACCAAGGTTAGGAACTGTGTCACTGAATGGTCTCACTAGAGGGCAGCCAATAAAACCTCTAGTAATAAAACTGCAGGGGCTGAATGTCTCTCTCTCTCTCTCTTTTTTTTTTTTTTTTTCCTCCTCTGAGTGTGATGGAATATAAAATTTGGCCTCCTGGAATTGCTGCCAGCAACTTTTTCTCTGGGGCTTTGTGTCTGTTTTTTCCATGTAGAGCTGTAGAGGAGGATCCACTCACTGTTTTATCTCCATGAGACTGCACAGGTCTGATGGAGCTGGAAAATCTTTGTGAGGTTTTGAAAAAGAACAGCGTTGAGACAGCACGTGGTGTAGAACAGGATGGGTGCTACTTTCCTACCCTTGCATCTTTTCCTTGAGTCCCTAAAGGAAACATCGCAACTTACAACAAAATAGCGTGATAATGTAGCGTATTCTAAGCCATTTACCATAAAGCTGCTTCTTAAGTAGTTATAGGTAGAAGAATTATAGAGGAATGAATGCAGGTTAATTAACATTGATAATATACAGCTGTGGGCTGGCTTCAGGGGCGGTGGGCTGGCTGATGTGGAGAAGGTGCAGCTGTGGCTGGTTCTGTTAAGTAGTCAAATAGCTCTAAGGGGGATGAAGAGAGACCTGGAAAAAGCAGAAGGAGGAGAGACAAGGAGAAGGATGCAGCAGATGCAAAAAGCAGGGTGGACTGGCCTGAAGGGGATGAAGAAACAGCATGGACAGTAGAACTCCTTATTGAAGTTAACCTGGTATGTGATGGTAAAAGCCTTGTTGTAGCAGGCTAGTTTTGAGAGTGCTGTGACAGTTACAGAGGTTCAAATGTATCACAGTGGGTTTTGGTTTGGTTTTTTTCTGTAGCCCTTGTAATAAATTGCAGTCTTAAGTGCCTCAAGGTCTTCTCGTCTCTGGTTTCATATATGCTTCCCAGTACCTGTCCTATCCTGTAACACCAAAAAAATATCCTGTATGCTTTCTGGAGAAATGCAAGAACAAGATCTCAAGAGCTTCCAAGATAAATACATTCTCTGAATTCCATACATTCATCTTGTAGGTTTTATTAGACCAAAAATTTGCTTACAAGGTTTTGTGTGGTTCTGAGCTGAGATATATTTTCTGTCCCTTTAGAAGTGTCTTTATTTACTTGATCATATATTGCACTGCTATGTAAAAAAAAAAAAAAAAAAAGCATATGTTTTCCCCAGTCTTTGTGTACCAGGAACAATGCCTATCAAAAGTAGTCCTTTAAAGCATAAACTGTCTCAGAAATAAATACCACTTGATGTTTATAAAGTACATTCCTCTGGCTGTGGCTGCTAAACACTCTGCTCGATGCAGGCGTTCATGTTTTAAGTAATTCTGATTTCCCCTAAGGCGACTAGATGTGTCGGGACCTACTGTAAAGTCCTAAATCTGATCCTGTCTTATATTACATATTCAAAGCTCCCATTTTCTTCAAAGGAAATAATGGACAAAAAATGCTAAGCTGGAATTTGATAGGTAAAGGTTTATCAGAAAAATCTCGTTGATGAAATTTAATTAATTATAAAAGTTTCCATTTCCCATCAACACAGTAAACATTATCTGTTTTTCAGTACAGATATAGCTGAGTGAGCAATGAAACACAGAATTTCTGCTTTTGTGTTTGCATAACAGCTGCACTTAGTTTGCAGTTTCACCAGAAATCTTAATTACCCAAACATAGTTAACATTTTTTGTTTATGAGGGTAGTAACTTAAGTCTGTTTCTTAATCAATTAAGAATGCTGGATCCTTTTTGGAGGTGGGGTGTGTGTGGTGCACACACAATTCTTACAAAATTGATTGTGACTGTGATTACAACAGTCCTGCAATACTGGCTCTGCTCCCTGTTTGGGTGATCTGATCTCATTCATCAGCCTGAAGATACTATCAAAACAGTAGTTTATGGAGCAGGGACAATCAGAAATTTAATGTTGTATTGTTTTCTGCCTCCTCTGCACCCAACAGACTTTGCTCAAACCATGCCTTTCAGACCAAGAAATGGTAAGATGCATTGGTTGGGAGAGGAGTTTAATCCATTCTTACTCATTCACACAAAATAATTGAATGCACATGCAGAGTCTGGTTTTAAGGGGTACAGTCAGGCCCTTATCTGATTCACCTAAAGGTCTCCTTGATAGGGAATTGGCAATGAATTTCAAAAACCTCCTTGCTGCCTTGCGTCAAGCAGTTTTCCACCCTGAGGCAGGACTGAGTCAGAGGCAGAGTTAAGATCGTTAAGAACTACATAGTGTGATACTTTTGGCTCATTTAAAAGATCTTGAAAAGTTGAGGTTAATAACTTGCCGATTTTACAATATACTTGTAAATCTTTAGATTTTTACTAGCTGTATTTTTCATCTGCTATATGGGAGACTTTATCATATGTTTGCTAGAAAGCAGAATGTAAGGGACTGCTGTTTGCATTTAATTATTTTTGTTCTTAAAAAAAGGATAATGCAGAGGTCACCAAAATCTCCACCGTTCCTCCAGCTGTGACTGGCAGTAGCCCAGCAGGGTACCACTAAGGAGGTTTAAAACCCCAGCAGTCTGCCTGGCTCCATCCCTCAGCTGCCCAACCATGTGGAACTTATTCGTTACTTTTAGGACCAGCTGCAGTTACAAATTTGGGGATTATTTTTTTACCAATTATTATGGTCACAGTAATATTGCACTATGTTACCGTAGCAATAGCAGTTGTCCTTAGTCATGCCCAGTCCTTCCTTCTGTTTTCTTGACCTCGTCTTGCTAAGGCATGAGAGCCCTATGGGGAATGGCACCCCATGCCAAGGGAATCCTCCCCAGTGTCTGAGGGTCCCTTTCACACAACCAGGGCGGGGAGTTTCTGCACAGCCTACAGCTCAAAACAGTCTGCCCTATTGCCCTCGTGTAGGAAAAATTATTTCATATAAACAGACCAGAACTCGAGCTAAAATCTCCACGTGCATTCAGGCTGTTTGGGTTTCCATGGGAAAGGTTGGGTCCCTACTGCATCCAGGATTAGGCTCAACTTTGTACAAGCTCAAGTCTTACACCAGCTACCTCCGTGCATCCGACGAACAGAGCCTCCCTGCCCCAGCCACCCTGTTGATGCTGGGTGTGAACCCTTCTCTCCCATGCAGACCCAGATTTGGGCTTCCACCTGACTTGGTGCCCAGGACCAGTTTGTCCATGCATGCCCTCTTAAAGCAAGTCAGTGACCAGAATTAAAAACAAAGCACAAAAGCCTTGACTCTGAAGGTCTGTGTATGGCAATGTTGACAGACGTCCTCAGAAAAGGGACCTTATGTGCTCAGCTGGAGCACAGGGTGACGCTACCTCCTAGGCAGGAGAAGGAATGGCGCTTTGCTAAGCATGTTTCATTAACTCAGAACACACGCTTCCATTTTTTTGTAAACCATATGGATGCGTTTTATGTTTTTATTATGCCTCATGTGGCTGGGGCCACCATAAACGCTTGCTATGCATCTTTGCATATTTTAGTTTCCTGAAGCAATTTTCTCTTGTGTTTCAGTTAAGTACGAGCTCCACAAAACACGTTATTAATGACAGACGTGGGTTGCCTTGTGCGCTATGATGTGTTCCCTCTGCACATTCACTTAAATGCCTGTTGTGAAACAGTCATACATACAGTGGTATTTCATCTATAAACTGTCTGAAATATAAGCCTTTAAAATTAAACATTTATTAAAGCTTAAATTCTGTGAAGAAAATGCTCAGGCTTGGGAACAGTATTTTCCGTACCCAGTAGGTGCTTCACAACATGCTAAAGACCTGTTCATTTCTTTGGGAATGCTTACATACGTTCAGTTGATCTTGCACTGAAACAATTTGCTATGTCACAGTAAACAAACATCCTCTCGTAGCCCTGAGGTAGGCACTAAAAATCCCAGTGATGAGGGTCTGCTCCACCTTATGCCAATAAAATAGCCTGCCGACTCCTACCAACCACCAGTGACAACTGGACTGACACCCCCAACTCACTGGTCCAGAAACCTTTGAATCCCTAAAAAAAATGCTTATTTTAAGCCAAGTTCACTTTCATGTTGGCTTTAAGCAAATAATACGTAGGCGAAAGGTTTTGCAATTTTTTACTGATTTGTTTGTTACAAATTTCCAAACCATTGTTTTCAGTAGTGGTCTGTATTACTTTCCAAATATTTATGCTCATCTGCATTGGCAAAATGATAACAGAGTGAGAATGCAGGATACAATCATAATATGAAGATTAGTAATCAAATTCAGAGATGTGATGTTATTTTCAGGTGTGCCTAAAGGTAAACTTTTCCTTTTTGCTAGTTGGCCAAAAATACCCACTTATAATTAAGATAGAGTGGCTCAGTGGTTAGTAATTTCATTAACCAGTAATTCTTGAACAGACAGTAGGAAAAGATGCAAACTGGTGAAGAATTAAGTTGGGGAAGGACTAAAGGCAGTGCAGCGCAGCCTCCTCATCGCTTCTCACTATACTAAGTAATCTCCTTCACTGCAAAGTGACTGCTCTGATCGGAATACATTTTCCTCAGGCAAAATTGATGATACAAAGGTGGAAAGAAGTAAAGAACCTGGCTCAAGAAACTTTTAAAAGCCTGCCAGTCTAAAGCAATAGGGGAATCATCCTATGCTGTGACTATGTCCTCACAGACCATTTAATTATACTCCGACATGAATAAAGCTGCTGTCGCAAATGCTGTCTGTAACAAAGCAGATGTATATCACTGCGGCACATTTTAAAGCAACCGCAGATTATTGTTCATTTATTTGTGTTAGATTATTGACACTAGGTTATGGTGCTGTGAGTGTCTCTGATGCAGCAGAGCAAACTAAATCTATGGAGCTGGCACCCGCAAGTGCCTAAATTAAGTACCAAGTCTGGAAGTTCCCGAGATGTTCAGTGGAAGGAGGGCGTGAAGCAGCACATTTAAGCTAGGTTCCTGCCCTCGTTCAGCTTGGTAGACAATTAAATCCATCAATTAAGCAGAGACTAGCCTTCTGACATTAGTGCTCACGCTGGGTGAGGAAGGTCCTCCACACACCCACCCTGAACAGCTTACAGACCAAAAGTGAGAGTGGCTGTGGGCAGAGTTGGACATCAGAGTGGGAGCCGGCTGTTGCCAAGACAGATTTTAGACTTCAAAAAGATACCTGGACACTGTGTCTTTGTGAGGCTCCTTTCCACCAGCCAATCCAGCTATCACTGCCAAATCTGAGTTACAAAGCCCATGCCCTAGTCTGGTGATACTTTGCTTTTTCCCCGTTTTCACCTCCTGCTCGCATCTCCTTCAGCCCCAGCCAGGGAGGGACCAGGAAGCAGCTGTGGAGGAGGCTGAGGTGGTGGCTTTTGAGGGGTTCACAAGGTTCAAGCAAGATTGTCCTTTCCATAGCAGAGATCTGGCACATCGTGCACAGCATCCTTGCGCCAAGAAGCAAGACGTGCCAGAGGCTCCATGAATACCAGGCACTGCATAAACTGGTCGGCCACCCACGGTACCCAGCTCTGTCAAACTGAGAGAAATCATAGCTAAAGGGCAACAGGAAAACCCACCGCAATAAAACACCAGCAATGAGCAAGTGCTGCCTGCTGCCCCTGAGCATCCCCATGTCAGCTGCTTCCCTCACCCCATGGCTCAGAGTCCTCCAAGGGACCCCCTTGGCCTTGGTGGCCCTACATCAGTGGTGGCCATGGCAAGAGGGAGAGCTGGTGAGGAGCTGGGCCATGCCTCTTGCCCCCCAGTGTTACGGGGCTCCCCCCCAGGCCACAGAGAACCATCTGATGAGAAGGGAAGTGTCAGTGACTATAAAAATGGAACATGGATGTCATGCTCTGGTTTTGCTGTTTCGAGACAGGCAAGCCACCTGCAGCTGTATCCCCTCTAGAGAGCGCGTACCCGTCTCGCTTCCTGCTCCTGTGCCCCAGATGCAGAGCAGGCGAGCGCATCCCTAGTGAAAACCTGTAATGCAGCACAGGTTGTGCCCAGATCCTTCAGACTCTCTGGGAGATCCCATCATTTTAAGCAAGTCTCCTACGCTCGTCACAAGGTCAAGGTGCCAGCCTAGAGTACAGAGACTGCAATAAGGTGACACATGTTGGCACAGCAGTGTTTGAACATCCCATCACAAGATGTGTGCTGGAGCAGTCAAAGCTCAGGTGTGACTGTGGACTGCAGGAATGGCATGGAGAAGCAGGACGCTTTGTTCAAGGTCTTTGCCCCGTGCAGGAGGTGTTGCAGCAGACCTAGGCGGGGTGTTCCCACTGGCAGCCTTATAGAGTACAGCTTTTCTACCCAGGCTGATGGCTTACCCGCTTCTCTGCTACCCTGTAAACCTGGGTTTGGGTGGGCAAACTCCAGTAAAGTTGGGGGAGTTATCCTATGGTTCGAAAAGGGTAACACAACAGGACCAGCGTTTGGCATTATGACCCCCTGTCCTGGTTTCGGCTGAGATAGAGTTAATTTTCTTTCTAGCAGCTGGTATGCTGCTGTGGTCTTGGATTTAATATGAGAATAATGTTGATAACACACTGATGTTTTAGCTGTTGCTAAGTCGTGCTTGCTCAAGTCAAGGACCTTTCAGCTTCCCATGCTCTGCCAGTGAGCAGGTGCACAAGCAGCTGGGGGGGAGCACAGCCAGGACAGCTGATCCGAACTAGCCAAAGGGATATTCCATACCATAGAACATCATGCTCCATATATAAACTGGGGGGAGTTGTCTGGGGACTGCTGATCACTGCTCGGGGACTGGTTGGGCATTGGTCAGTGGGTGGTGAGCAATTGTATTGTGCATCACTGGTCTCCCCTGGGTTTTATTTCTCTCTTTTTTTTTTCCATCACCCTTTTCATTACTATTATTACTATATATATATTATTTTTTTTTATTTCAATTACTAATCTGCTCTTATCTTGACCCATGGGTTTTACCTTCTTTCTGATTCTCCTCCCCATCCCACCGAGGGCAGGGGGGAGAGTGAGCAAGCGGCTGCATGGTACTTTGCTGCCAGCTGGGCAGTTGCTATTTTCACTTGATAGGACTTTGGTCACTGTAAGGCACATAAAGTCAGAACCACAAAAACAGGCGGACTTGGGTACTGGGTATTACCTTGGACTTCTTGTTTCTTATCAAAGAAATAGATTGTGGCTTTGCCAAGAAACCGGTGCCCTTTAGGCAGTTCTCACCTCCCTCAGAAAAGCAGACAAGCCAGCTTTGAACGAAGCTAGGTATGCTGTAGCCCACATACATTGAAGCTAGAAGTAAGAGGCTTCAATGGTTTTGGTTCCTCTGCCATACAGGAAACAAAGCTTTGCATACCTATGCTTCACCCAAGTGTTTCGGGGTTATTTTTGTCTCCAGCGTTAGACCCTGAGATAAGAAGCCAATTGATTTACATGCTCTGAAGCACGTAGGTGCATTTCAGTGCTTGACTAAAACCTACGAGCACTCTAGTGACAACAGCAACTAAATAATGCAACAATTCAAAGTTGTTTAAAATAGCCCTGATTTTCGGGGGTGGGGAAGATAATTTTTAATGTGTTCCAGGCAGATACCTGGAAGTGAGGTAGGAGAAGTCACAAGTGAGATGGTGAGATGGACTGCTAATATAGAAAGCAGAGAAACATATTTTTAAGAATTGTTTAGTTTTCCAGTGAGGGTTGCAATAAAGGAACAGAAAATGGAACAAATACTTTTTTTTTTTTTTTTTTTTAACAAGTCACCTCTCCTAGGGTTTCTCCACCTGCTGTACAGCAATAAAGCTGTCAGTGTTTAAGGTACTTATTTTTGGAGCAGACAGATTTTTCAAGGTTTTACTTTGTACATTTTCGTTTCACTTGCAAAGCAATCTGAAGAAAGTCACCAGCTGGAAAACCAAAACCCCTCCATACGGGATGCAGGAGACTTCAATGTTGCATAGTAGCATTGCTATGGATCAGATAGTCAAAGGTTTCATCAGAGCCCAGATCCTCCCTTCTGTTTTGCTCTTGCCTTTTTAGAGTTTAATAATGCTTTGGGTCTCGCCTGCAATTGTTTGCTGTTTTCTAGTGTTGGAAACAAGAGTGGCATGTCCTGGAATGGCATTGATGCTAACACTGCTCTGTTCTGAGCCAGAAACAACACTGAAATGAAACTAAAATCTGCCTCTTTCCTCTTTTTTTAACTAGTCTAGCCATGCTGTTGCTTTCAAAACTTCATTTCTTTATTTTAGTCATCTGATGGACAAAGAAACACTCCCCTTGAAAAGGAAACACCGTCATGTTTCACTCCCTGGTCTCTCATGTTCAGGGCTGTTTTCCAAGTATTTCTAGCAAAAGTAACAAAAGTTTGCAGGATCCTAGCAGGATCCATAGCTGCCATAAAAACCAAAGGGTAGTCTTTTCTCAAAGCCACACAGATGCTAAAAAAATGTACAGGCACAGGAGAGATTTCCAATATGCATTTTGTGACAGACCCAGATATTATGTGTTCAAAGCCTAAGAAGTGTTTTTTTAGACAAATTTTTCTGCTGGAAATAGCAGCATGCCCGTTTGCCCTCCATGTACATATGATTGTGTTGGCATCTCTGGCTTTCTGCAGAGTCTGAACCTGCAATTAAGGAATTTATTCCAGGTTAGAAAAGAAGAACAAAGTTTCCAAGGATACAGCCTACCTGAGAGTCTTCTGAGCCTGTGTGATCAAGGCAGGTTGAGTGGAGCTGGTGCCGAGGGATAAAAATCATTAGATCCCAATTCAATATCCAGCATCGCCGTTGGACCTGGAATTTCTGTGAACTGGTGAGAGATCCCCCATGCATGGAGGCTGCAGTATCTGAATTTGTCTCAGAGAGGTGGAACAGGCTGGCAAACTATGAATTGTTGAACCTTTAACTATCAGGGTATCAGAGTTCAGTAATAAACAGAGCGCCATTTCTGTGTCTGAAAGAAATACAGATGAGCTAGTGCTCTTGCTGAGCTGTCACTGCTGTTCCTTCCCAGGGAAACAGGTGGCTTTACAGAAATGGTAGCTGTGCTAAAAACAAAGGAAAAGTTAGGGAACTGGGAAAAGAGAATGATATGACAAGAGTAGAAAAATATAAAGCAAAAATGTAGCAGCTTTAGCAAAACCATTACAGTACCTTAGTAGTTAGACGTGAAAGACTAAGATGAACCACAATGGGCTGTTTTTTTCATTTTCCTTGCACCTACATACATATTTATGTCTACAAACTGAGTACAAAAGAAGCATAAAACATTCCCTTTCTGAGCTGATAGTGTTTTACATTCATTTAGCCTGGGTCTCTGTGACTCCACAGGTTTAGGGGCGAAAAATAGCAAGAGCAGAGTCTGAACACAATACAGTGATACGTGGCATGTGCAAAGGTAGGTGGTGATAGATGTAGATCACATGTGGTTAGAGTCCAAAGAGAAAAGGGCAAAAGCAAAACAGGATACAATAAAAGGTAGAAACGAGGGAAAAGGGGAAATAAATGAGACCCAAGGAGTAATTTCCAGTGAGAAATACTTTCAGGAAAACTGTGATCTCGTGGGCAAATTCCAAACAAAATTAAGTGAAAGATCTTGGATAAATTATTCATTATCCACCAAGCTCTAGGTAGAACACACCTACACGTGTGCCAGGGTTGAGGGGAACTCTTCTAGCTTATATAAGCAGTTTTGATCTGCTCCTGAACTGCTGTAGTGGATTGCCAAAGTAAAAACATGTTGCCTCCAGACTTTACTCAAACTGGAGCTTTATTAGGATGTTTATCTCAACAAATGGTTTTGAGGGTAATTCCCTCGTGCCAAAAAATGCACGGATGAGAATTCTTCCCGTAACAAAGGATTATGGCATCCCATAGGTTGAATTGCTAATTGCAGCTATGTATTTCTTGATGACAGATTACGACATTAAAATAATTTTCTAGATGTACAACTCAAGAAAAAGAAATTTTAAAATCACAATTAACGATTGCAGTACTTCAGAGCCTGCCAGGAGAACTGGATGCCTCAGGATGTATTCAGATAGCACTGATTCAGTAGTGGCACATAAAATCCATCTGTCCAAAGACTCCATAAGACAAATTTATCATTTAAGTCCGTCATTTTGAAGATCATATTCCAAAAACCATTGCTAAACTCATATTTAATTGATAGTCTTATCTGGCAGCAGAGTTAGCAATAGACTCTCTAGGCAGAGTTTGAGTCAATCAATTGCTGTGAGATTTGGTGCCCCGTTCTGTTGATGCCTGGAAGTTTCTTTTTTGCACAGAGGGGATTGTCTTTGAGACCATTAATCTGGTACTTCTCACTATTATACCTGCACGTGGAGAACCACATGCACTTACAAAAAGAGGTGTTAAGCATTTGCATTTACTTGAGCGGTATATGCAAGTAAAGTAGTTGCAATCAGACACTTTATTTGCTCTCCAAAACGTGGCCTTAATTCCTGTAGGAAACAAACAAACCAAAAAAAGATTCTAGACAAAAAGTGGGACTCAGAGACTTATGTCTCTGCCTTCTGTCGTGCTCCTGTCACGGTTATTGTCAGGATTATGGATATGCTGGCAGATGACGCAGAAGCAAAGCATATTAAATGTTGCTGGCACTCATGAATAACAATGGGTTAACTAAAACACAGTGTGTGGCGTAGCCTGATTTCTGTCGGGGTGTGGAGGTACGGGGCTTGGAGCCATGGTAAAGCAGCCCGGAGAAGTCCTTGCTCAAGGCTCAGGCTTGAACCTGGCCCATTCATAAGGAGGTATTTGGTGGTGGAGCTAGAAAACCAAACGTGGCTGGGTCTGATGGTGGCAACGATACTTTTGTGCTTTAACTGTCTTAGTTACTAGGTTCCAATGAGCGTTTGAGCTTGACCAGTTTCATATTCAGTTCAGGTCATAAGGCTGCAGGTGAAAAGAAAGGAATTACGGCATTAACGAAGGAAGTGTCAGTGAAGAGACTCCTCCAGGAGTGACATGAAACTCTGAGAAGCTTTGGAAAGAGACTCTCAACTTATGACCTGTGCAGTCAGGTTTTAAATAATTTAATATTAAAATTGAAATACTGTTTTACCAGCGCAAAGATTTCAGCCTTGAGAATCCCTGCACTTACAGAACTGAATCCAATGTGGGGAGGCTGTGCCATGGTACAGGGAGAGTTAAAGAAACAGAAATTCTCCATGTAAACAAGGGAGAGCAGCTCCATTTTCCCTCAAATCCAACGGTGTGCATCCAGGCCTTGCATTAAGAATAATATATATACCTGCTTAACTTTAAGAATGAGCACTCTCCTCAAAATCTGTGCCCTAAGGCTCAGCCTCCTTTTTCATGCAAGTGAGATACCCCCGCCTTTTACTGTATAAGCCATGAAAAGATGATGATACATTCTTTTTTTTCTCTCATTGCTTACCCATATGTTTGTATAGCAATCACCTTTGCATCTAAGAGATGCTCTTATTTTAGGGGTCTTAAACAGAAAACCAAAATCATCTTGTGTCTGCATCTTTCTGATACAGTTGGATGTGAAAGGTTTTCTTTAAGTTACTGAAAGAGAAATGTTCTTTGCTTGCCTTCTACATTAATGTTTTTTGAATAATTGATTCCCTTCTGGGGAAATGAAGCAGAACATTTTCCTTTACATGCTGATCACTTCTGAAGCAAGATATAAGATCTGATGGACCGAAACTCCTTTTAGGTCTGTATGACAAGGGCTGATCCCTTTAATTAATTAATTCCTAGTAACAAATAGCAGCCCCTCAGGCACAACATTTATTGGAATAAACCAATGTTTATTTTGCTTTGCGGAGGAAGTGCAGAAACCACCTATGAAGAAAAACCTAAGACATTGATAGAAGATTTTGAAAGGTATGCATAATTTAAGAATTACAGTAATTTACATGCCTCCTATTCTTAGATTTCTTTCAAGTCTGGGGTGTGTTTAGTAGATTTGGCTCTTAAATGATAATACGTGTGAATTAGCTATTCATTCCTGTATCTAGATCTTTGCAAATCGTAACACATTTATGGAAAGCAATCTTCTTCCATTTTCTAATTGCTGAGCTCGAGGGGGTTTTTTGCTTCTGGAGATTGCACTGGTAGATTTTAAACAGTGGTTTCAGTTTGCCTATCCAAAAGCAAAATTACAGCTGAAATTTCAGAATAGAATTTGAAAACATTTTCTTCTTGGCTTGTATTCTCCTAGTTCTGCATTCCTGGACATGAAAACATCCCATCACAAAGGCATAGGAAGCAAGATCCCTGCCCCAAGAAGAAGATAATTTAATCCAAATATAGAGGATAAGAACAAAAAGATCAAGGGAAGAGTGGTGGCAGATAGTGCCCGAGGGCACACTGAGAGAAGTCTAAGTGGAAGGAAGACATCTGAAGAGAGTTTTGAAAGCAAAGAAGGAATTATCTTAATGAAGGGGTGGCTGATCCAAGTGCAAAATATTGCTTGAGAGTACATAGGACTCAAGGAGGGGAGGAAAGGCAAAGAAAACATCAGGCAAGGATTAGGTGAGGGCTATGCCTCATCCCCATTAGAAGAGGTTTGTTAATGTAATTTATGCCAATAAAAAGCATGTGCTGGCAAAAGTTATTTTTTTCATGAATACGTCAGTTCAGGAAGTGATGAACAAGCACTTTTATATATATATGTGTGTGTGTATATATATGTGTATGTATACACACACACACACACACACACACGTATCTACAGAACCTTTTTGTCAAAAAAAGATCACAATGACAACAAGCAAACCTACTGCAATGCTAAAGAGCTAGGAGATTTCCTGCACAAACCTGGCCAAAAGTATGACACAGAGAACAGAGCAGTGGATGGGAAATAGTCAGGACACCTTGCACTGTCTGAAAGACCTTTTCTTCCACGCAGAAATGTAGGCAGCCAGAGAATGAGCATCCCTGAGTGATTGGAATCCAACATAAAAAGGAAGGGAACCAAGGATGGGGTGAATTACATGATCATCAGAGGGGCAAGAGAGAAAAGGAATTCAGCTATGAAGCCTGTGGTCCAAACTCTTGTGTATGTCAAGTTCAAACCTTCATCAGACTAATATGGGCTCTGATGATTTAATTTATGCTAAAAAAACCCCTTTTGATTCTGAGCACTGTATAGTTTCAGATAAAAAAAGAGCTGTATATATTGAAAGAAGGCCATTAGCTCTTCCATTTGAAGAATGTGTAACAATTTCAGCCCACTTGTGTTTACAAAACAAATGTGCTACCTTTCACGCTGGGTTTGGTGTCTTGTTTAATTTTTGGTGTGCCCTAATTATAATTATCCCTGCCCTTACAAAATTAATCTTTTTCAGCTCTCCTCCTGCTTCACCTCCTTTTCAGTAAAAATAATGTAAATTACCTCATTTAGCTTCTGCTGATGCTTAGAACACTGAAGTTTATTTGAACAACAATGATTCACCGATAGATAACTAATAATACTGGCTAATTTGGTAGCCAGTAATTTTGTAAGGAATTGTATAGATTTGTATTACACTTTTATCTACCAGTACTGATCAAGAATGGCAGCAGTCAGCACAGCTCAGGAACTAAGAGTATTTTAAAATTAGAAATCAGACCTAACGTTTTGGGCTAGACATTGTAGTAACCTAAATTCAAAAGCAAATCCCTGTCTCAAGTAGTTTATACTATAGATTATACCCATGACAGCAACTGTAGAACAGGAGATTATGACTTATCTTCGTGAAGCCACTTTTCCTTTTTACAAATCACTCTTTCTGGAACACTATCATCAAATAAGAGCATTATTTATTTATACAGCTCCCAAAAGTATGTTAAGCATTTGAGTGAAGAAGCAGGCAGGACGCAGAAGAGCAGCATTTTTTAGCCTGACAGAACCAAGACTTTGCACATCAACTGTTAATTTTCCCTTTTTTGTTGGCAGTTCATGTAGCACAGAACTCTGTTCCTTATGTCTTGGCAGTAAAGATTCTAGATGCTGTTTTAAAGGTACAGAGCATGATACAGTACACCAATTCAAAAATATTAACAGCTTCTTCCAGAGGGCATTTTCCAGTGTTTTATTTGAAAGAAACTCAAGTCAAGAGCATTCTCTTTAATGAAAGAAAAAAGCTCAGAAATTACATTCACAGATCTTGTCCTGTAAATCTGTCTGCCAATGCTGTTTTTTTTTTACTGGCAAACCATTAAAGCATTTCCTTGACATGAATTTATTTATCTATTTGTAAATAAAAATGGAGCAACAGATATATATTTCATTTTGAAATTGTACCACATGGTTCCATAATTAATCGGACTCAACTTCTCTATGATTTCATTTGTTCCTTTTGATGTAGAAGGATGTCAGAGCTTACAGAAAGTTAATCACTGACACGGAGGCATAGATGTTATACAGCAGAGCGCATCATTTCCCTGTTTGTGCTGAACGTGAATCCCCGTGCCAGGAGAAACTTGAATAATGCCCCAGATCCCTCATACCTTCAAGCAAAGGTGTGCATTGGTTTGAGTGGAAATATAATGCATTAAATCATCTGTGTGTGTTATCTCAGGGATGAATTTGACCCCTTCACCCTTTAGAAACTCCAAAGACAGGGAAACCACGGGGGCCAGGGATGCCAGATGGCACTTGCCTTGGTGGGGAGAGACAGACTGGATTTATCCTCAGCACCCCGAGCCTCCTCCCAGCAGGTCCCTGGAGAAGTGCTCACACTCATGGCTCAGCCTTATGCTGAGTTTCGATGTCTTCACTTTGGGCTCCTTATCTAAGCCTTGGCATCCAGATCCCAGAGCCAGCTTAGGCAAGTTGTAGGCAGCAGAGACCAAAACTCGGCTCCAGAACGTGACGCAGCTGCTGCTGAGCTGTGGGGATGTCTGACTTGCCTCCATCCACCCCTGGGAGTGCTGGTGCTCTGGCTCCCAGAGGTGCCCAGGCAGCCTGGGCTGGAACTCCTGCCTTGCCCCAGCTCACAGGCTCACAACCCACCTCTCCCAAGTCTGATCCACCTTGTCCGTGTATGCAGACACGTATCGACAAGGCTGAGCTAGAGCAGGAGCTGTCATCCCTCTTTTGCATGCAACCTAAATAACCTATAGATTTCCCTTCTTGGCCCAAAGGGGTTCAAATTCTCATCTTTTATAGCCAAAAGGGTACCAGGCTACCGGCGGGGCTGGATGCTTTTTTCAGCCTTTCTCTGGATGAAGCCAGGCAGCACAACAGGCACAGCACCCACGCTGGTCATGCATTTTGCGTTGAATGGAAGTATGGATGCCACCAGCACCTGCATCCTGAACACAAAAATCCTTCCTCCCTGTTGAGCACTCCTACCACCGGATGAGAGCATCTGGGTCCCCCATAAACTTGTAATATCTTTCTGCCCACACGGCGCGCTGCACGAGGTGGGAAATGAAGCCTCTGTGGTGGAAAAAGGTCTGAAATTCACGGCTGCTCCGAGTGAATGTTTTAACCAAGCAGACCATGAAATGAAAGGTAAACAGCAGAGCTCTGCTTTGACTAAAACACACACACAAAAAAAAAAAAAAAAAAAAGGGGGGGAGGGGAGAAGGAAGAAGAAAAGAAAAAAAATAATTATATTCACTTCCTTTATGGAGATTTCAGGCTGAGGTTGCGAAGCGGGTGGCAGTGTGTGACACCCCTTTGAGACAAGCACTTGAGATGTGACATCCCCAAACTCAGCAGGAATAGCCTGGGGGAGGGAAGGAAGGGCAAGATCCCTAACTTAGAGTGAGTGGACCCTGTTCCTAAAATTATGGGCTGAGTAAGAACGAGAATTTTGGGGCAGGGGGCCAAAAGCAGCTCTGGGCTTTGCAGCCCGCAGGAGGAGTGCAGAGAAGGGGCAGGGAGGCTTCTCAGCGTTTTGGGAGAGGACTTAGCACTGTGGCCTTCCTCCAATGCTCCTTGTGCAGAGAAAGCTCCATACAAGCACCGTGCCCCTTCCAGCAGGGATTTTTGCCAGATTCCTCTGCTAAAGGCTGGCGTAATCTAGGACTGCAACTCCCAGCAGTCTGTGAGTTATTTTTTTCCCTCTGGCAGCTGGAAGAAAAGGAGAGGTTAAGCCACTGCTTGTGGAACTCCCACCACTGATTCTTACCAGCACACCTGGATGCAAAAAAGGATTTTTCTTTCCCCACAGGCTTCTTCTCCCATGCCTGCCCCCCAGAACCACCACTTCTCCTCTGACTCCGTCGTTAAAAAGAAGTTATTACTGAAACTGGGAATGCTTCTCCGCAGAAGTTCCCTCCATTCTGTTGTGGTTTAACCCCAGCCCCATATTAGCTACTACGAAGAAAATTAACTCTATCCCAGCCAAAACCATCACGTAATCTTAAAGGGCAAGACCAGCTCGGAATAGGGGCAATGCGATGCATTTTGTTTTAAAGCTTGCCTGTGGAGAGGAACAGGATCTGACATCCCCAGAGTAGCATCTTTGGATGTGTAAGTAGTGAATGTACTGAAAGAATAGGCAGGTGACGCAGGAGGATCATGAAGACCTCTGTTAAATCGCTTGGGGAGCTCTTGCAGTGCAAGGCAGCAACTCAAATGTGCCTTAGTTATTTTTTTATATAGTTATTATTTTATTTATTTATATTATATATATAAATATATATTATTTTTGTTATTTTACCTGTTACCAATTGCAAAGTCACAGAAAATACTGAAGTCATAGATAATGAAAGTACCAAGGCTTAATACGGTGTTCTTCAAGGTTGCTGTGAATTGCTTACGAAGCCAGGACTGTCCCATCTGATAGAGAGGAGCAGATGTTCTCTGTATCTTGCTGGCACACACAGATGTGGTTCTGCTCATCAGGTACATTTAAACTGGTGCTCTCCGATTAGTATGAAATGTTTGCAGGTCCTTCGTTGGTAATTTGTGATTTATTTAAGTGATGTATTTAAGATGTAAGAGAACATAGCTATAATGATATGGCTAAAACAAACACAAGTATGGCAACTATGTAATGCTGAATTAAGGTAGACGTTTATCAAATATTTTAATTTGCCTTACAGAAAAGTTCTGGGTTTTACCTGCTGGAAGATGTCATGCCTTTGCTAGATACCAGATCTCATCAATCCATGCTCCAATAACTGTAACTTCAGTCACCGTCACTGAAAGATGGCAGATGACCTGTCTCCCAGTAAAGAAATGACATTGGGTGACAGTGGAAAGACCCTTATTGCTAAAAATTAATTATTTTGCAAAGTATATTACAAGGTATCACATCCTGCAGTGGTCAGAACCGAAGCATCATCTGTGGTTTGAACTTGGTTTGGGTTCTATCACCTTTCAGGACTTCCCTGCACTGCTGTGCCAGTGCTGAACTCTGCCATGGCCCTGAGGTCCCCCAGCTGTCCCCAGGGAGATGCCTATGCCCAGGGCTGGGGCTGCCCTGGTGTGTCCTGCTCCCTGGCTGGAGTGGTGGGACAGGGCCAGCCTGCAAGGTCCTGCCCTGCCACCCCAGGGGAGCTCCTGTGGTCCTAGACCCCAGGATTTATTGTACCGATTAGTTTAATAAAGAATGAAAAAAAATTACAGCTGGTAAAGTAAATGAGCTAGGAGTGTTTTCCAATGCATTATCCTGACTATATATATATGTGTGTGTGTGTGTGTGTATGTATATTTGCTTGCTGAATTTTTTCTGGTTTACAGTGAGAAAAAAAACCCCAATTTGCAGCAGTTTTCGGTTACTTGTGCCAATTAGCCTGTTTCTAGAAAAGCCATCACTATAACAAAGGGATGCATAAAGGCAAACTAAGCTGGCTTTTGCTGACAAACTGCACAGAACTGGGGAAATCTACCGAGGTAATGGCTGGCTGCGGGTGCTCCAGCTTGGCCTCAGCTCCAGCAGTGCTGATGCGCTGGTGCCAAGGGAGGCTGGGGAGCTGAGGCTTTGTTTCTCCCCTCCCTGTCTTGCTCCCTGCTAAGCCCAGAGTCCTCCTAAACATCCCGCCTGTCAGGGTCTCGACTGACAAACAGACTGATGAGAAATGTAGCCCTCAGGCAGATATTCCCAAACCAGCAGCATGGCAAATGCTCGTAAACAATGTTTGTTACAGCAAAGCTGCTTCCCAGCCATTTCTCAGAAAACACCAAGTATCTCACAAATGCAAACAAGACACTTGCAGGGTGAGTGATTCTCCTTCCCTCCACTGTCCTGTATACTTTGGCTATGCTGAAACTGTAAAGCAGAGACATAAAAATCCTCCCAGTCCCTCCTTGGCAGTCACCTATTCCATTGCCAATTAAGAATAACCTGACCAATAAAGGCACATAAAAAGCAGCAACGTCTGCTACCAAATAGGTCAGACTTACGTATATCCCAAGATACTTATTTCTGATTGCAGCTTGCAGCCTGCTGGGTTGTCTCTCTTAAAACCTCTTGTTCCTTATAGCCTATACCAGGACCACCATGGGGCACGATCTGTCATATATGTTATTTATTATGTTTGTACAGAGCCCAGTAGAGTGGAGCCTGTGTGTTGGCAGCCTTTGTTCCTGTACAAAAGGGTAAATAAAATGTTGCGCTGTCTTGGAATTCAAATGGGAATCAGAGCATCGTTACACCGCTGCCCAAACCGCCGGTTCTGTGTGCAGAGAGGTGTGGGGACAGGCGAGAGGGTAGATCTGAAGTATGGACGAGCTTACGCGAAGCTTGCGACTGGGAGAGGTCTGTAGGAGCATGGCCAGCATGACAAAAGCAAACAAGGCATGTTTTTTACTGTTTCTCCAAACGCAGATCATATGATATAAGGGACAATTAATAAAATGGTCAGATAGCAGATTGCCCCGAGCAGCATATGAGGATTTGTGGAGATCTAAAGGGCAAATGGGTTCAAAAGGGAACGTGATGAATCCATAGGAAATAGACCCAGGGACAGCTGATAAACCTGACAGCCCAGATACAGCCTCTGGCAAGGGAAGAGCTGGTGCTGTGCATTTCCAGAAGCTGGAAGGGCTCAGCAGAGGAAGGATCCTGCCCTGCTCCTCACGCTTTTTTGATCAGCGCTGGAAATCAGTAGGTATAATGAATGATGTAGCTCCTGTTCACAGGCTGCAGTCATCCAAACACTAAATAACAATAGCTGAAAGTCCATTTACTATTAAAAATAGCAGTGAAAATGTGAAGTACGTCTTTCTTTTGTCCAAGCTCTGGAGGGACACATCCTTGCAGAACCTACTGCAGGAAGCTTCACCTAGAGGCAAGTGCTGCTGTGACACCTAGGTGATTGCTATGAGCAAAGCCTCTGAAATCCATCGCTGCTTGGGAGTAGTGCTGAAGGTTTTCAGACCCTGCTCTGTGACATACAACTGTTTCCTGCACCACCAAAGAAATCTTACACTTCCTTTTGTGTGTGAATTTTCACAGAAATTGTAAGCTATTTCTTAGACAGATGGAGTGCTTGAGTCAGCCCTTCTATCGCTTTCTTTAATAGCAAAATGGATTTGTTGGGATTTTTCAGGAAGAGGGAGGAATAATTTTGATAGCTCTTCCATGAGCTCTCCTGCATCGCCGATTAAAAGGACCAGAATGACATCCAATAAAAAACCAGCAAAACTGCCCATTCTAGATCAAGAAGTGTATTTCTGACTCTAGCTGTGTGGACAGTTGTTTAGAATTTAGATATTACATTAAAAAAAAATCTGTACAATACCATATATAAATGCAATTTATAAATAGACACATTTGGGGAAGTGTCTTTACTCCTCATTTATCCAGGCCATGTGGACTGGTGTGATGATAAACTCAGTACATGCACATTCAGGATCTCTGGTTAGGCTAAATATTTGCCTGATTCAGCATAGCATGCTTTAATAATGTAATTCAATTCTTCCTCATTTTTAATGTTATTTCAGCCTGTTAACATAATTTGGTGGGCTATTACAGTTGTTACAGCTGCTAGTTTTGCCCTTAATACTGATTTCACTTATGACCTCAGTCAGAACTAGATTTAAAGTTTGAGATGATGTAAGTAAATAAGGATTATTAGATTTATTTGTATGGCAATTTAAATAAGAAACTGCCTGGCTTAGAATAAACGGTAAATGAAAAATGCATGTGATTTATAGACCTGTCCATTTCAAAGATTTATACGTAGAGTAGGATGATTAAGTAAGAGACAGACCTGATTATATGAAATATGTAATTTTTATAATGCAATATTGGAAGCAAGCTGCTAAACAGCACCAGCATAACAATGATTGCCCAAACAGCTTTTATTACGATATTACTGTACAGCTGGTATGCAGTCATGTAAACACAAGCAGCAGGCCTCCAACCATTTCTATTCCTTGACAATTAGTAGATGGTGTTATGTTCTCATGAAAAGCTTCTTCCTCTCTCAGTGACTGCAGAACCATGTTCTGTAAGCAGGCTGTGAGACTGGAGTGGCCTCCAGGCTTTGTCTACCCCTCCCCTTTAAGGGTGTTGCAAGGCATCTCTGATGCTTTGCTATGAAAATTTGTTCAAGCACTTCCAAGGCCGCATGCCAGGATTACTGATCTTCTTCCATTAAAATCAGAAATGCATAGAGATTTCTGAGATCTGGCAGAAGCAATCATACCTCTCCTTCAGGAACTAAGGCCCAGATGCTTTGTCACAGAAACAATGGGATCAGCAAAAATCCTTCCACTCTTCCACTACATACCAGAAAGAACAAGTTCTTCAGTTCTTCCTTTGCTCTCCATCAAGCTTAAAGAGAAAGAAAAAAAAAAAAATATTTCTTTCATGGGTTTTAAGGCTGGAAGAAGCCTTATTTATTGCCATTATTTAGTCTCCTACCTGTATAATGCAAGCTGCAGACCTCCGTTCAGCAGTTCCAGCCACCTTCTTTAGCTCAAGGCTGGAAGAAGTCCTGAAGCTCACCATTAATACAGCAAAACGTCTTTGTGAATAACATCGGTGAAGGGTGCTTTAACCTCCCTCATGTCAGAGTATTGCAACCACCTGCTGTGTCTCCTAAGGCACTATCTGCTCATGTAATCAAAAACCAGCAATACTGCTTGTGGTTATTGTGGCATTTTTGTGCATGCAGATGTGGAAGTTTAAAAACCATGTGGGAAACATATATACACTGTGTATAGGAGCACTAGGCTATGCCATTCCACATGAATTAATACACTTTTTATGAGAAAGCTTAATAAATGTGTTCCAAACCAGGGGGTCTTCTATAACATAATTTGCATGAAACAGAATTGACCCAGAAAATTTTAATCTAAATCCCAATCTGATTTGTATAAAGTAATTTAATTTCCTCCCTAGTAGTTACGTGGATTTTATCAATTATACCAATTAAATTGTCAAGCAGATTTATTGACCAGTCATCTACAAGACACTTTCTTTGATGCACTATTCTGGTATCATCAACCGGTCATGCAAGTCTAGCTTTAGTTTTCAGTGTCATTATGTGTAGCTGAATACCCAAAAGAGGAGGTTCTAATAAACGAGTGGTATGAGCCAAGTTTTGAAATGAGGATGGAAAGCTCCTTCTTTTGAATTGCAGACAAAAAATTACAGGTAATGGCAGATGCAATCAATTTAGATGCTTAGCCATCCTATGTGCAAAACACACAGTTGATTTCTGACCTCAGAGCCTGGACCTCAGTTAGAGATCTCCATGCTAATAGCTGTTATCTAAATGTAATCATTCTTGCATAAATGCACATCCAGTTAATTTTAAATACAAAACCTGAGGCATAAATTTCAAGGTTGGGTTTGAAATTGGCAACCTATGTTTTTCAGTGTGTTGGATTTTTCTCTGTTGCCTGGGTTCTAGACGAGTGGCAAATCTTCCGAAATAACTTCATTATCCATCTTGAATAATTTCATTATTCAAATAAATTCTAGTTTGCCAGAACAGATTACTAGAATCAGACATCTTCCATTGAGTGAGTCACAGTGTGACTTCCAATTTCTTTGTAATCTTTTCCTAATTTCCGTCTAGAAGTTAGCCAAGAAAATGAGAATAATACTGGACAAGCAGTCAAGAAGTTACAGATCTTTGTAGTCCAGGAAAAAAACAGAAATACGTAGTTGCTAAGTAAGGAGATTGCTGTGGAGCAGATTCAAAAGTCTAAAGAAAAAGAGCAAATGCCAATAATGAACCTGATGCCCACTGCAGTGTTGTAGTCCCCAGGCACGATGGCACGCAGCCCCCTCTGCCATCAGGGGTTCGGAGAATATCCACCATAGCCTGTAGCATGCTTGGTCTCCTAGAATATTCTTCTAGAACTAAGTTTTTTTAGAAATATTAGGCACCCAGCATGAACAGGAGAAGACAGCGTCATCTACCATCAACAAAACTAAGTCCTGTGGTGTTGGTTGCAGGGAACCAGAAACCTGGTGGTAGGTGTTATCTCCAGTTACAACTAAACCTAAGATTTTGCTTTCCACCATTGACGTAGGAGGTCTGAATTTTTGGTTCGTATCACTGCAGTGCTTAAACTCAGTCTTAAAATATTTTGAGAAGTTTGTAAAAAGCAATAAATGCCATGAGATGGTAAACAGAGCTGACATGTAAAAGACAAATACCTTTTGGAAAGAAAATAACTTGTTGAAGCATTGAAGAGCCACTTGGATTATTTCAGAAATAACTTGGCGGCATGCACAATCTCAGTATTTTTGGTAAGCATGGCTGTGAATGTGTGCTTTAGCCAACAGCTCTGCATTGCTCTAGTGAATGATGGCATGAAAGATACTTCATGATGAACACGAAAGATAAATAACAGCTGGCTATGTCAGTGCCAGAAACGGACCACACGTGCCTCCTTAGCTGCTTGATGGCTCAGGACTGTTTCTCTGTCATGTTTACCCTTTCCCATTCCATATCCGTGGTCCCTCCTTTTTCTCTCCAAACTCCCCAACATTTCTTCAGCCTTTATGTACATTTGAAATATAAAGAATAAGGGAACCAAAAGGTCAATACAAAAGCAAACAGTGTGGGAGAAAATTCTTATTTGAACAGGTAGCAGGTTGCTGATGGTTATGAAAACAGTCCACAGGAGTTCAGGGCAGCAGATACAGCTCTGGCCAGGACTGTGCCGAAGGCAACAGCACAGATGTTGAGCTGCATTAAAGCCACTCTAAGCAGGTTTGGAAATAGAAGAAAAACTTGATCCCAGGCACCTGGTTTCCCTTCACGGGACTTCACCCCCAGTCTGGTCTCCGACGTAGGGTAGCTGTTTTACTCAGGAAGCACCTGAAGGTGATGCTGATGGGCAGAAGTGCACAGGACAGTGAGAAGTCACACTTGTGCCAAAACCGAAGAAGGCAAGCCACTGTAACACGTATAGTCTGTATGAATCCCTCCACTTTGCCATCTGCTTTGCGTAGCCGGAGCAGCACAAAGCTGAAGAAGTTGCCTTTGGACCTGCACTGGGGCACGATGCAGATATGGTATTGTGGAATTACTGATTGTCTTCATCCCATCTAGGAACCCTTTGAGTATTTCAGGTTGCAGAAACTTTAAGTTGCAGACAGGCACTGACTACAGCTCCCTTGTTCCCAAGGCAGATTTCTCACCATGAGTAAGGCAGCAATGTTTCTGCTGGTTGGTTTTGTGATGCTTTCCCATTAAAGTTCAGGGGCAGAGAGCCAAAGCATACATGCCAAAATGTAGGGAGCAACTGAGCATTTGTCAGGCAGAAATCCAGGCTTTGCAGCAGGGACAACGGAATCAAAAGTGTCATTAACCTAGCTGGAGGGTGCCCTGCCAGAAAAATAATACTTTTCATTCTGAAGATGACACTGTAACACCCTGAATCTTAAGGAATATTATTTTTTAGCTACAGCAATTGAATAGTCTGAGTTTGATTTCTGGCCTTCAGTGTTTAACCTAGCTGTAATTACCTAGGACTGTGATTTAGGGAGGCAGTATTTCATTCCTTCCTCCCTATCTAAGAGTAGCTTAAAAAAAATATGTATTATTTAAAGTGGAGTCAAGAACGTACATCCGAATGACCTGAGGAGCAGATATGGCAAAGAAGAACAAACCATTATTAAATGAACACTTACATCAGATGCAGGTCAGCATCTGACACCACGGGAGGAGGGAAGCAAGGTCAGAAGCAAGCTCAGGAGCAAGGTCCTTCTCTTGGCCGTGAGACCCTACTCCAGAAAGACTGGCAGGTCTCAGAGTTCGGTCCCAAACAAAGTGGTGTGAGGGATATGAGTTGGCAGCAACTGATGTCTCCCGCTCTGCTGGCTCCTTTTGGCCATGAACATGGGCGATGCTGCCCTGTGGGCTGCCGAGCCGGCAGCACCTTGGTGGGTTACGCAGCAGGTGCCTGTACTCCCTGCACCGACCCACAGACCCATGAGGGATGGTTTGTTTTTTTCATTGCCTCCTGCAATGAAAAAGCAACAGCTCTGCCATTCAGACATTTAAAAACATCCCTTACCAAGTGACCAAAACAAGGCTCCAGGTTCAGAATGGTGTCAAATGTTCCCTAATATCTCCTTGCTTTAAAGACTTTAAAGAAGAAGAAGGATTTTTAGAAGTGCTTAAGAAAGTGGTGGTTCTAATTTAATTATGGGATTAAAATTCAGCTTTATACTCAGGCATACCTTTTACTCTATTAGCTTTGTGGGTTCAATACACACCAAGACAGAAGAGAGCGATTCAGCCAACATAGCATTTGCACATAAATGCAAATAGCAGCCTCCAACACTAGCAGACGCTGGGTGCTTTGCTGGTTCTTCAAATATTATTGTTATTGCTATTGTTAACATCCTTGTTGGTATTTTAGCAATAGCAACCATATTAAGGGTTTTGAAAGAGATGAGGTGCAGGATCCCAGCAGATATAAGAGATTTTAGCTTTTTATTTAGGCATGCATAGCTGGTGTCTTCCAACATGCTCATCACTTGAGGAAATTGGTGCAGAAGATGTTTTGCAAAAGGTTTTCAATCTGACAGTGGTGAATTGTTTTGTGTAAGTCATCCCAACCATAAAATGTGCCATGGGAGAAGACAAGCAGATACTCAAAAGAGACCGATACTGATGCTGAAAACATCAACAAAACAGAAAAAAGAGATGTTTACCCAAACAGTGTCCAGGTAAACAGAGCGTTAGCAATGCCTCTGTTTGCAAACTGCTTCCAAGAGAAAAAGCAGTATGGCACACATACAGCTTCGACATATGTTTGCAGACTGAAGGTACAGCCATTAAGAAGGTGGCAGCTGTTGTACTAATCTGGATCAATACGACATTTTCTACCTTTTCCACCCTTTCTCTGGAAGCATCCCAAAGCCAAACAGGTTGGGTACAGCGCATTGTTGGCACATAGCAACCTAGCGTGAGAGATCCATGAGTTATACAGATTTAAGATACCAGAAAGGAAAAAGAGATAGAAAGAGATTTAGGAACCTTTAGAATGTTTTAAAGATACAGTTACAAAAAATTGTAAGCATCAATAGGCACTGAAGTAAGTTTCAAAAATTGCTCAGGCAACTAGAAATAACACAAATGCAGCTTGAGTAAGAAACATCAGAGCTGAAATCTTTTTCCAGGCATGACAAAATATGTTCTGACAAGTGTGGATTCCTAAATGTGTAAGAACCAATCTTTTTACCTGGCATAGGCCTCTGCTAAAGAGAAACTCCCACATTCCAGCTGAAATCTCCAGCCTAACTTAAACTCCTGTATTTTCTGAATCATTTAAGACTGAGGTGAGTTTCAGAGCTACTTCCCTGAGCTCTTTGTGTCCCAGCATATGCACCTGAGTCAAACCATATTTGTTATTTGTTATTTAGCTCCACTGTGAACTCCATCGCCGGATGGACACTACCTTTCTAAATGCTGTGGCTGCAAAATACAATGCAATCTCCCCTTTCACCTTGCACTCTCTTGCCTTTCTATCCTGAACTATTACAGTCTCAGTGACAAACTCTTCCTGGCATACCACTGCATCAATAATGAAAAAGAAATGAAATGCATAAAGGATTTGTTTCTTCCAAGGGCTTTAGATGTACAGCTTGAAACACATCTTGAAAGCACCAAGTGTTCTGTCTTTCCTATTTTCTTCTACTTTGGTAGTTAGTGGCCAACACTAGTGCAGCACTTCAGGCTATCAAGATTATCAGGATGCTGACTGCCTCCAAGAAGTCAGGACCTCTTATCGCATCACACTTCCTTGGATCCCTACCATGCCACTACCATGGCAGTGACAGCTAGCTTCAACAAAAAAGAAATGGAAATGTATTCCTTTCACCTGGTCAGTGCTAACCAGGTGTAGTAAGCAATGACTTGTCCTCTTCCCCTCCTGACTCCCAAACAAAAGCAACTCATTCCTGCCACCTCTGATTATTTTCTGCATTTCAGTATATCTTGTTCTGGTTGAGATTGTTTAGAGGGTTTCTTGCTGGGATTTCCCCCCACCCCTCATCTTCTTTTCCTTTGGCTTTCAGCTAGTGTCCCTGCTGAGTTTTTTGTTGTTGTCTTTTGGGCTTGGGTGTTGGTTAGGGGTTTTTTTTTGTATGAAAGGATCAATCACTTCTTATCACTCTCTCCAGGAAGAAGGCAAGTATTCCTCAGGTCACAACTGTTGTTTCCACTAGCCCTGCGCTCCAAGTATGTCTCTGTACGTGTGTGCCATCTTCTCCTTTGGCACATGCTGTCATGGCTGCGTTGGTAGGAGGAATTCCTGCTGAGCCATGGCCTCAGCTGGTCCCCAGCTACTGTCTGAAGAAGGAAGAAGGCATTAAGGCACAGATTTTCAAAAAAGCACGTAGGTGCCTAACACCCATCTGTACAGGGCCACTACAAACTGTCCTTGTACTGAGATCAGTCAATGCAATGAGAAGATGCCCACGGAAGGACAAAGGGGGGATTTTCCTGAGCTAAGGCTGCTGGGCCAGGGCAAATGACCTCCCATATGGAGGATGGAGAGGGAGTTCTCCTACCCAGGCACACCTCAAAGCAGGTGATACCGGACTTTGGAAGTCGGCTGTGTTTTGAACTGTGTCTCACAAGGAGGGAAAGCGATACCTTCCTGGTTTTAAAGGAATTGATATTATTTTATGTTCTCCAGATGGTTGAAAGAAATGCACTAAGTAGGTGGGCAAGGGCATGGGTCAAAAGAGAAGACCTGAGCCCACCAATTTTCTGTGGGAGCCTCCTGTGCATACGCAGAGCGCCAGCAAGAGGCGGGCAGTTTGGGTAGGGGTTTGGAGTAGAGTCGGCAGCTTGTTTAAGTTGTCAGGATGAATCTGGGGCATAGGTTGCAAAAAGCAAGTGATTTGCAGCTTCACATCACTTCTTGTTGCATGCTTAGCTAGTTGATTCTGTAAATGGGTGTCTCAATGGCCAGGGGATAGAGCTTTGTACTTTTTCAGTATCTGGAACATAAGGTCTTTGTGTATGGAGACATAATTGACTTCTCATCCTGAGTGTGTGTGTATCTCTCTCTCTCTCTCTCCATATATATATATTTATTTTATATATATATATATATTTATATATATATATATATATATCTCCCTTGCAAGAATACTGGGAGATGAAGCCTGAAAGCATGTGTATGTCACAGACCTATTTTGGAGGATTTCATGAGCCACTCTCCTGTGATCTGTTGTCCAACGCTATAAACCATGGTCTCAGCAGCACTAACGCAGCTATTTCAGAACCTTGCCAAAGGATTTTTAGTAAGAGCTTAGTAAGATACGTAATCCATCCAGGTATTTACACAGTGATTTCACTGGTGTAGTATCTGTGTATCTGACATGAAGGAGAGCTGGTTCGAGCCATGGGATAAAAGTGTGATGTGTAGAAAAGTGGGTCCCAGGTGTGTGCTCAGATGGTGCCGTTTGATTCAGAATATGCCAAATCTTGCCACTACAAGTTAATTGTCTTTTTCTCCTTTCTGCCCATGCAAACACCTTTAATTAATTATTTTTTTCCAAAGCACAGAGGAAAAATTTGACCAAAATTAACACTGCTAGGACTTACATATAGAAGGATTCACAAGAGAATGGTTAAAACTAATACCAATTTTAGGATCTCTTATGCCAGAAGATGTGTGAAAGTAAAATTAGAACAGGGGCACCCATTAGGAAAATATGAAGAATGTTGCTACTTTGGTCACTATCAGGGCGACAGACTAATGGGGTGGTAAGAAACCAGTCAGATAACAAAGTGGGAAAATGATTACAGTCTAAAACTAGGTGACGAATTCTTGACGTTCATACATTTGTGACTGACAGTACCTGCCTGCTCCGAATAAGGGTCTGAACTGAACATTTGTATTAGCTGCTGCAAGGATTTCTACTCGAACACTTGGCCTCCACCATAAACACTGTATGGTAAAGAGCCTGTCCTGCCTTTTCCATACTGGCATGAAGCACAAAGGCATGCTGGGGAGCAATGCACCCATCTGACACGGCAGAATCGATACCAAGAAATTGAGTAACATATTTATTAAAGCTGATGTTCTGATGTTAATGCTTCTCTGAGAGAAGATTATCTATGAATTGCTTACCTCAATTAAAAGTATGGTTCACAAGAAAGGGGTTTATAAATTGAAATAATCAGAAATGATGCATGAAATGTCACATGCAAGAAATTTTGCTGATGTGTTATTAAACAGAATAAATTATTATCAGAATTTAGCAATGAGGAAAAACTAAACAGCTATTTACTAGATTCACTGAATGTAAGGCTAGCAGAGTACTTGAAACTATTGAGAGATTTTTCTGGAATAAATTACTACAGATGCATTTAGGAGCTGTAAACGGCTGAGATGTAATCTAAGCTCACCTGCAGCTCCATACACGGACACATATGCACTCTTTGTTCTCTAGGAATTCAGACCAGGAATCTGGTAAAAACACTGTGGAGCTTACCCAGGCTGCATGCCCAGCTCTCTCTTGTGCAGAGATGAGTCTGGGGGACCATATGCCATAGAGACCAACTGTCCTTTACATTCGAGTGACTCAGGAGAAACTGAGAAGTTACTGTATTGCAAATTGAGCTAAGAAAGGAGGAGGAAGCCTTCATTTTTACATCATAATATTTTTCGCAGACTCTGATCAAGATTTTAATCAGACCTAGGGAAGTCAGGTGCCTTTTCTCTGATCAGTGAGCTGCCAGAGCAGGGCAAGTGATAGAAAATGTCACGTTTGCTGTTGTGCTGAACTTGATTGAGAGGTTTGGGGAAATCTCTTGTTTAAGAAGTTCATTTTAGAAGCGTTCACGCTACAACATCATCTATGTAGTGGTCTTTGCATTATGTATTAGTAAACAGGCACAGAAATAATAGTGACTTTGCACATCAGGATGAGGGGCTGACTGCCTTCGTACATGGCTTTGAATAGTGAATGCTGTGCCACTTATCTAAAGGATGACGCGCCTATGTTTAGTTAAAGTCGGGAGATGTCCAAGGACCCTTATTGCCACATGACGGATGCACAGACTGCTAAGTCCTTGGGTTGGTTATCTTTAAAAAGGGACATTTTGTCTTAGGTTCCTGTTGTACATGCAACGTGGTGAAGATGGAGACTTTAAACGTGACCGCTAAGGAATAGAGTCTGCATAGAGACAACTCCTCAAGGACATTGTCCAGGCACAAGACATGTTAATGTTGTTAACTTGAAGATATACTAGGTCCTTGAATGGAATGTGCTGATTGTCCAGGCACAAGATATGTTAATGTTGTTAACTTGAAGATGTGCTGGGGTCCTTGAATGGAATGTGCTGATTGTCCAGGTGTGAGATATGTTAATGAGTTCCTTGAAAGTTGATGAATAGACATGAGTGACTTGTATAAGGAGGGGGCTGAGGGGTTCCCTCGGTGGGTGTGCATGACTTTGGTGGAGCCATCCCCCATGCACCCAGCGCTGCCAATAAAGGATACTTAGTCACTAAGAAAATTTGACTTCCTTCTGTAAATCAATTTGGCGACCCAGATGGGACACCTCTCTGCCGGGCTGTAGGACCCGCTGGGGACAGGACTCCCTAGGGTACCCCTGGGATTTCCCAGAGGGACTCCTTGACTCAACGGATCACTGCTGAGGCAGACAAGGACCCCATTGCTGTGACGGTATCCTTTTTGCTGGTTTGTTTGTTTGGTAGACCGGTCATTTGGAACTGCCCATAAGTCAGAAGACAAAAGTTAACTTCTGCAGGGTGGTGTATACTTTTGTGGCTAGCACCTTAAGTGTACTTTTGGTTTTGCTGGCATTCAATTGCCGTTTGGAGCCTGGCAAGTTCGCCTGTAGGGCTCGTTTGGTACCGTCTTGCTTATTACGGTTTTCTGACTTACTGGGTGTGGAATTTGACTCTTGATTATTGTTATCGTGATTTTGGCTATATTCTTGGTAATAATAGTGGGTTCTTGGTGTTGCTGTAGAAAGGTGCCTGCGTGCTGTATTTTGTAAGTGTTAAGTGTGTTCTGTTAGTGTGAAGTGGGAAAATGGGAGGAAAACAAAGTGGTGGGATTTTAAAGAAAAGCCCTTTAGGATGTGTTTTGAGTCATTGGAAGGATATTGGAGGATCCGCTGGTGGAAATGTGAATAGGAAAACATTGATAAAATATTGTAATCAATGGTGGCCGCTTTATAAGCTGGAATGTGGAGAAAAGTGGCCTTTTAATTAATAATTATAAGGTTATTAATAGTTGTTATACTCATTTATGCTGGAAATGTAAGAACATTTCTGTATTAAGTATATTATAAATGTTGGTATGTCGTTATTGTCTTGAACAACCGAGCGGGGAATGTGAACCTCTATACGTTTTAAAGTGTATATGGTGTAAAGAATTATTATATGTATGGTGGGGACAAGAAATTGAATGCCCTTACTGTAAGGTTTGGATGCCTTGGGATAAGAGAGAGAGCTGTAAGTGAAATTAGAGTGGTCTGCTGTAAGTGAAAGTAGAGTCGTCTGTGGCTGGGATAGCGATTGAGGTAACAAAGTGGTGGAACAGTAAGAAAGAGTCCGTTGGGATGTGTTTTAAGTCACTGGAAGGAAATGGGGGGGCAGCCTGGGGGAAGCGTGAATAAGAGAACTTTGGTTAAGTACTGTAATCGGTGGTGGGCCCTGTATAAGTTAGGGGATGGAGAGACATGGCCCTTAAATGGGACACTGAATTATAATGTTTTGTTACAGTTAATGTTATTCTTGAGGCGAGAAGAAAATGAGATCAAGTAATGTGTGCTGATATGTTTGTGTGAGATTAAAACCACTTGATCTTTGATTATGGCTCTAGAAAAAGATATAAAAAAACCTGAGACCTAAACTAGAAAGATGTTCTTGTTGAAATATTTGTGAAAAAAAAAAAAAAAAAAAAAAAGAGAGAGCCCAGGTTGTGCTTCCTTCTGTAGAGCAACCAGAATGAAACACGTTATAAGATAAAAACTTGTACTAATGTATGTAAGATCTGAAGCAGGGGGGTGTGGGGGGTGTGGGGTGGAGAATCAAAGACCCTGTGAAAGTGTTAAAGTATTGGGGTGAGTTTGTACAAACCCCCGTACCCCCTCGAAGGTGCATGCTGGACGCCTGGCAGGGTGTTTGCTGTTTGCCTGCGAGTGCACGATATGTAAGAACACAGACTTAGAGCAACAAGGAGCAGATTTGCGTTCAGGGTAAGAAAGAGTTAAAACAGAAGTGCTGTTGCAGAGGCAGGCCTGTGTAACCTGCAGAGCAGGAAGAGCATCTCCTGCTCCAATCCTTCTGATGGTGAGGAGGAGGGGGTTGCTGTTGCTGACAATTGAGCAGAAGGACCTGACAAAGTCACCCCAATTGCTGCAGCATTTGCAGCACAACAGGACCGGTAACGGCCCCTTTAGGGCAAGGCAATGGGTCTGAGGAGAATAAAGGTGAATCTTTGATGGGGAAATTTAGATGTTTGAAAGTTGGTTGTGAATAGGACTGGATAAAGGTTCGAGTTGATTTTTACTAGGTAATCGTGATGTAGAAAAGTTAATAGAAGGAAAAGGAGACGTGTACAGAAGGTAAGAGAAGAAGAGCTGTAACTAGTAGAGGAGACAAAGCAGAGAGAGGAAGAGTATCAGGCAGAAGTGAATGAACATATTGTAGGGAAAGTGGACACTGGAAGCGAGATTGCCCTAAGCTAAAGAACCAGCAAGGGGTTCTGGTGAACTAGGGACTAGGAAAAAATGAGGTGGAATTTTTAGTGAATACAAAACCAACTTATTTGGTGTTAAACTTCAGTGAAAAGAATTTGTTACAGTTGTGGGAGCTGCTGGCCACCAGGAAAACATCCTGAAACCTTTAAAGTCCAAACTAGGTCCTTGAATGGAATGTGCTAATTGTCCAGACACAAGATATGTTAATGTTGTTAACTTGAAGATGTGCTGGGGTCCTTGAATGGAATGTGCTGATTGTCCAGGTGTGAGATATGTTAATGAGTTCCCGGAAAGCTGATGAATAGACATGAGTGACTTGTATAAGGAGGGGGCTGAGAGGTTCCCTCGGTGGGTGTGCATGACTTTGGTGGAGCCATCCCCCATGCACCCAGCGCTGCCAATAAAGGATACTTAATCATTAAGAAATTTTAACTTTGTTCTTTAAATCAACTTGCAAAACAGCCACAGTGTTAACTGGGAGGGGGAACCTGAGCTCTCTGACACCAACACCTTCTCTATGGGATGCTGCTAACTGAGCATACCCTTATTCGCCACTGTTTGGGGGCAGGATTTTAAAGTCCTGAATACTGGAGGCCAGATTCCTGAACAGATCCCTAAATCCACCATCGTAAAATATCTCCAGTTGAAGGTAGCTGCGCTAGCCTGGCAGAGCTTTCAGTGCCTCGAGTGGCCCGTGCACACTGCTGAGGCTTAAGGACCACGACTCAAAACTCAGCTCAGATGAAAAACAAAACAGCCGAAAGCAACTGCAACAGCACGGAGCTTCGGTACCCTGTTAACCATTTGAACCTCACCACCTTGTAAAGGAAAAGACAAAGCGATTAAATAGTCTGTTTAACGCACGTTGCTGTATTAGCCTACAGTGGCCGAGAGGCTCTTGTCTCCCTTGAGGGCTCGGCTGAGCTGAAGGAAACACGACGCTGGTTTCTAGTAGTGAGATGTGCCCCAACATCCCCCAGGGCCTCCTCCCCCACCGTACCCCCCCACACCTTCGAAACCTCCGCTCCCTTCTCCATCCCTTGCAAGCAGTTCTATAGGCTATATTCAATTGTATATTTTCCTATCACTGGAAGGCTTGAGCTACACGCTTAAAAATGACATGGAAAGATTTCGATTGTGCTGCAACCAAAAAAAAAAAAAAAAAAGAAAAGAAAAAGAAGAAAATGGTTAACACCAATGAATAGTGCAGAATGTAAGGACTTGTTGTGGTGGGTGTCTGTCTTGGCATTTGTGCCATGAATCAGAACATGTAAATGTAGTCGCTTTAGACATATTTATTTTTGCAACAGCAAAATCAACATTGCTACTCTAGTTATACTTCTACTTAAGCCAAAGATCTTAGTGCACCATGGGGGAAAAAAGCTGGCAGGGGAAGCCTCTATCAGATTCCAGTTCATTTGGATTTTTGAAAGAAAACTGTTATTTTACTGGAATTCAAGAAACAAGGTGCAGGCAGACGCTAGGAGTGTTGTAAGGCAGCCGTTGCACGGTATCACGCTGGATGTAATGAAAAAAAGGAAATGTCATCCGTGATAAGAGAGAAATGAGAAACTGCGCCCATTACACACGGAGTTATCACTGAAGAAGTGATGCTCCAGGGTCTGCCCGAGCAGCCTTACGCCTTGCAAATGCCCAAACAAGTCTGAAACGCTCAGATAAGCAGAAGTGATGAGAAGTGATAAAAGGCCTTTGAGAGTGATATGGAGAAATAGTGCAAAATAGGGACAATAAACATCGATTGTGATTGTATATGTCTGCTCAAGGAGTGTAGGTATGATGATTAGTCACATAACCATATAGTTTTAAGGAAATGCCTACTCTTCTTCCTCTAACAAAGGGGCTATTTATAAAAAGGATGAGAAACATTCCAATGTTATCTAGAGATCTCCTCGCTAAAGAAAATCAGATGATCGACAAGGACATGAATTAGCTGCAAACTTGCAAGACCACCACATTCCAGGAAAAGGACTGATAAGCTAATTAACATACGAAGTGAGAGTATGTTTAGGTTTAGGTAACGAATATGTATAGGCGTTAATTGAATATGCATTTGGTTTATTGTATAAATATGAAATGGTTCGTCACTTCGGGCATGCACGCTTGCGGAGGAGCGATCCCCTGTGCATCTGCGCGCAACAAACATACCTGCTTTATAACTTTCGAGTTATAGAGTCTAATTCCGCACGTCAAGAGGAGCCAGAGAACGGACCGGGGAAAGGTACCTCCAGCACGTGCGAGAGTTCGGGTGGCGCTGAGCAGACGTGCGGTGGAAAATGCAGTTCGGTCGGTGGGAAGGCAAAGGCATCGGAGAGGTGTTTAGACACCAGTCCGACTAATTAAAACCTGTACCTTGTGGGGGATTTTTACTTGGAGATTCAAAAAACCGGGAGGAGAAAAAAAATGTTTACTACCGGCGGCAGGTGGGGAATCTCTTTGCATTTTTAAATACAAATATTTTTTTTCCCCTTCCCTCCCCCGCTACCGTTCTTTCTTGACTCTCCTCCTTTTATCTCTAGCTCGCTCCAGCAGCCGGTGGCCGCCGCCCCTCAGGGCACGCCGGAGCCCCCGGACCCTCCGGACCCAGGTGAGCGTCCGGCCCCGCGGGGCGGCGCTGGGCGGGGCGCGGGGAGCCGGGGGGTGTCCGCGGCCCCGACCCCGGCCCCGGGCCGCCCTGGCGCCGCCTCCCGCCCGGGGGAAGGGCCGGCGCGGCGGGGGGCCGGCTCGGAGGGGCGGGTCTGTGCCGGGCTGCGGGAGCCGGGGCGGCCGCCCGCCCCCCTGCACGCCCCAGCACCGTACGGGGCGCGTCGGTTGCGGGGAGCAGCGGGCTCGCCGCCGGCAGCCATGGTTCGGTCACCCCCCGCGCCTCCCCGGGCTCCGCCGGCAGCCGGACCTGCCCTGCCGGGTGCCCGCCCCGCCCGGGAGAGCCGCCCCCCGCCCTGCCGCGGCAGGAGGACGGGCAGGCGGCGGCCCCACGGCGGAGGTAAGGGCGGCGGGACGGCCCCGGGGCGGCGTAGGGGCTGCCCCGGGCGGCGGCGGGTGCCGGGCCTGCCCCGCCGAGCGAGGGGGGGCGGGTGGGGGGGCGAGCTGTGGGACGCGGAGGGGGGCGCTGCGCTGAGCCAGACGCGGCCCCCGCCCAGCGGCACGGTGAGGGGCCGCCCCGGGGCCGTGCGCGCCTCCTTCCCGCGGCCGGGAGGGGCTCCCGGGCAGCCCGGCCGGCCCCACGGCGCTTGGTGCCGGAGGTAGCGCCGCGCAGCCTGTGCTGACGGAGCGACGGCCGGCGGCTCCCCCGGCTCCTGCGGCGCTGCCCCGGCCCACGCGTGGCCCCGGCGCCGCTCGCCCCCGGCCAGCCAGGGTCGCTAGAACGGCGCTGGCGCTTCTGCTCGGCGCGTCCTGCGGAGCCGCCGCCGTTTTCTGGATGCGGGCGCAGGGGCGGCTCGGGGAGATGCCGTACGGCAGCGGGCGGGCAGCGCCGCCGCGGGGCACCGCCGTGAGGGGCGAGCTGCGCCTGGGGCCGGTAACCACGCGTGTCGGGAGCGTCGCTTAACGTCCTGGGGGCCTTACTGTGCCGGGGCCGACCCCCCAGCCTCGCCGCATCTGCTCTGTTACCGGGCTGGCACCTTGAACAACACGCCCGGGTAGCGGGGAGCCGGCGGCGGTGGCCGGTTTCCCAGCTTTGGCCACGCACCGAGCGGTCCGTACCGTGTGTGCCCAGCCGCGCAGACCCTCGTCCCACGGGAGAGCCGTGTGCGGCTTTGGCTCAGGAAGATGAGCTGGGCCACACGGCTGCAGGGGCTGGTGGGCACAGGGTTTCATTTTCCCCGAGCAGTTTATGATCCGAGACTTCTGTGGTACCTTGTGCAGATACAAAAGGTGCAGCAACCCCAGGGTGGGGGGTTGTGACTCTGACGTTCAGTACGTTTTGAAATATCGAGTGGAACTACCAGCATTTTTCAAGTTGGTTTTGAACTTTTACAAATAGCAGGTTCTTATCATGAATTAACAGACCAGCATCAACTGGTAATTGTTAAATTTGTCTTGCATGGTAGGTTCTTTTTTTCTTCCTTTTCTTTTTCTCCTTTTCTCCTCCCCTCCCCTCCCCCATGTGTTAGCTTGGTTATTTTTGTAAAGTAGTTGGAAAACTAGTTTCAACACCCTAATTGTAAGGGATCACCCCTTTCTATGGAGAGAAGGTGATTCATTTCTTTGCTAAATGTAGGTCTGCACCTCTTGCTTAAGCACATGGTTTTTAAGTGAAAGAATGATTGGAGCAGGATAAGGCAATGAATGTTCAGTTCTTGACCTAAAATGTAAATGGACTTCTAAGTGAAAGCCCCCCATGCGTGTTCCACCAGACTTATTTTGAAGTGTGTGACAGGTCCAAAACATGAAACACTAAGGAAAAAGTTGTGTTTTAAAGGTGACCTCTGTAGGTCTGAGTAAGTCTACTTGTGCTGTCAAAATGTTATTGTAACAGTATAATGGATTTCAAACTGGTTTAGCTGATTCATAACCTTTGTTTTGCCTTTTGCAAAATTGACCTGAGATATTTAAAGTTACTCTTAACCATGCTGTATCAGGACGAAGAGCCTGTTTAAACAGATGAAAAGTGATTGTTTTGTTCTGCTTGGTATTGTGTGGAGTTCTGAAAAGTTAGCAGTTGGATTCATCCACCCCTGGAATAATTTTATTTATTGGGCCCCAGTCCCTGCTGAGAACATTGCAGGCAACACAGTGCAAGCTGTGGATCCTCATCCTTTGGGAACTGCTATTTAAAACCGCTCTGGAGGACAACTGCAGATGAAAAAGAAAACTAATTCAGTGCCTGAAGCATGCTAAACTGCATGGAGCACCTGGCTTATTTTTTCTGTTCTGTGCTAAAATGAGAGAGAGTGCTGTTTAGGACAGCCTGGGCACTTCATCTTTGACGATGAGTAGAGCAAACAGGTGGGTTCCTACTTTCAGCTTGCTGCCTAACATTCTGGGATCAGCCCTAACCTTTGTATTCACTATGTTCCCAGCAAACTGTTTCATTCATTCTGTTTCTGTAATCACATGTAAGTTTGCAGATGAAATGTAAGCCCCGCAGTATTTTGCTGCCTTGGTAATACCCCCCCTAAAAATATATTTATTCTGAAATCATCTTTTAGTGGAGAAAACAATCATGTGGTCTCAGAGTCTGGCTACCCATTTTCTTAGGTGGATGTGTGTAACAGGACCAAGGATAAAGAGTGCTTGTACCCCAGTGGACACTGCAGGTGAGAGTTTTCTGTTCTGAATCCTGTCCATAACTCACTGTCCTGCATTACCTACAGCAGGTCGTAGCTGGTGCTTGGTAGAAGATGTGTAGGTTTGGTTCGCACGGATGTTTAAGATTGAGACTAAGGTTCTAGGGTTCCTGCCTAGGAACCATGAGTTACATCTTTAAAGAAAAAGCAGTGAACTTTTGCTTTGAATAGCCAGGAAAATATGCATCAGTTCATGCAAGGAAACAGAGTAATTTCTGTAGTAATGAAAGCCAATTCAGGTCCTGGCCTTTGCAGAATGCTCCAAGATTTTAGGGTCCAGTGGGTATGTTTGCTAAGGAAATAGATAAAAAGCGTAAGAGTGAACCTTGTCTTTTCTTCGGGGTAATAATTTATCATGGTACTTTGTTTTCAGGTACAACACTATTTATCCACCACCTAGTCTTCCTCTTCACGGTTTGCTGAAAAAAGAGATTGCAGTCTTGTTTTTTTAAGAAGTAATTCATAACGGGAGCACCACTGACTCCTTAATATTCAGCACCTATTTGAGTGCTGACATTCACTGTTGAAAACATGGTTGCCTAAACTTCTTTTTGGCCTCATCAAACCTACTCACGTAAGTAGGTCACATAGAATAGGCCATATGTGAGTGGGTCACACTGACTTGACTTACACAGGTGAAGTGAGGCATGTCTGCTTTTTTTTTTTTTTTCCCCTCACTGACATGTGGAATTAACTCTATAACTCAGTATAGATTATAAAGCTGGTATGTTTAATTCACCGGCGGGCATCAGGGTAGATAAATGCCCTGACTTCTTTGTGCACATGTGATTTAAAGTATACATTCATACATCCTCAACAGATGCCCTATTTAAATATATATATATAGAGAGAGAGAATCGGTTGGGTTAGGATAGTCTACTGAGAAGTCATTATCATAAGTTTCCTCCCATTTGCGCTTGCGCGCTGTCTCCATGATGGTCATGGTGGTGGTTGAGGATGAAGGCTTAGCAGTCTCCCTCGCTCTGAACTTTTCACCTTCACTCTTCGCACAAACTCAGTCGTGTCTCCAGTTTTTTCCAAACCATAAACCAGGACAGATCCAGTTTTCCTATCTCAAGGCACAGATGTACATACTGGTGTCGTTTTATCGGCACACAGAGCGTCCCAGGTCCACCTTATCAGTATGAAGGGCCTCGGGACTGGGATAATTTGCAAAGTCATACTGTGAAGCTCCACGCTTCATTTGCGAAGTCACACTACAAAACTCCTTTTTGCACGTACAATGAGAATTTTAATTATTCTAAGTTTTCCATATCCTATTAATCTAGTTATTGCTAAGCTTTCTATCACCACTGTGCTTGTAAGGTGTTGTTGGATTGCTCAAGGAATGCATTTTAAGGAAAAGACTAAACTGAGACACTGTGGTGGGTAAATTTAAAGTTTTAAGCATGGAGAAAGAAGAAGGAAATAAAAAAGGAAAAAAGACATAGAGGTGTTACATTGGTAGGGAAGAGAGAGAAGCCAACCCGCAGGCACGTAACCTGGGATGCAGCTCATGCCCCAGTCTAACTGCATTTTCCTTAGGCTTCTCACTGTAACCCTGCCCCGACAATGCTTCCAAAAGCTGTTACGTTGAGCCATAAATCCATATGCAAAATGGATGAGGCACATTTTCCAAAGCACCTTAAAAAACCGCGTGTGGGGAAATGGGAGGCCTCAGTGCTGCAGGATGTGGCATCACCCCTATGTATATGGTAATATTATTCACAAATAGAGAAAGTCTCAAGAGGCTTGTCATAAAACAAGTTCTTAGCTGGAGTTCTTGCAAGGGTTCAGAGCTGGCCTACTTGATTCAATAGTTTTCTTTCCCTTTTCTCTCTGATTATCATGATTTCTGTGTGTGCATGTGTGTGTGTGTATACGTGTAGACATTTGAAGAAAGGGAGTATAAAAATTGGATGCGTTCTTTGTCTTTCATGGAATATACGTGGGGATTTATTTAGATTAGCAGCAATGGGCTATGTATCTGTTCAGGTTTTTTTTATCTGTGGCCTGAATCTTACAGTAAAAATGTTCTTATTTTCCAAATCGCATGAACGCCCAAGCACTGATGCTGCCCAGTACCTGAATGAGAGCAGTAGTTGCTGTGCTGGGTCATTGTGCCATTACATGAGACATGCTCCAGCTTGCGGGGGGGGGGGGGGCAGGGAAGGAAAGCACTGCTCCCACTCAAACCAAGTACGTTTGCTGTATTTATTTGGATGTATTACATTCTCTATGATGATTTTGAAGCCTTTCCAAAGAACTGAATTCCTGTGCTCGATTAAAGAACACCTGCTCTAATTAATAATTAACATCCTAACATTGCTGCTGTTTATGAATTATGGAAGTTAAGGAAGAAGATGCACAGTGGGTGATCTGTATTGTTTGTACCGTACGTGTGTTTGTGTGTGCTCTATGTCTGTGCTTAGAAAGGGCAGTTTGGGGCAGGTTATGTGAAACCTCATACAAGCACAGTTCTTGGAACGCTGCTAGAGGCAGACTTTCACAGTATTAAAGCACTGGAGGGGGTGAATCTGTCCAGGACTTTGGGCACTGTTTGAAGTATTTACACTGAGTGTTTATGATTTTTTTTTTTTTTTTTTTCTTGGTGAGTGTCAAAAATTTGGTAAAGCGAAGGTAAGTAGAAACCAGGTAGGCTTTTCTCCAGCCCGTTTAAGAGCAGTCCCACTAAGCTGTATGCTTAACTTACAGAACGTATTTCAATTTTTTTTTTTTAACACATTGAGCACTAGGGCATGGCGATATTGCTACGGAGGGACATCTGCAAATAGTTCAATGGGTTGGGTCTCTGCTCACGGATGACTTATCTGTTAGCCAGAACTCACCTAGGTTTAGTAAGAAGGTGCATGAAGGACCGTGTGGTGTTTCAGGGAGAGGTGGGCTAAGAGAATAACCTCAGACATTTGAGGTACGTGTTGTCTTGAAAGACTGGGATTTTAATTTTTGTTACGGTGTGCTGTGGGATGTACAAGGGTTTGAAAAAGCTGCATCAAATGAGTGGCCAAGAAGTGTGTAGAGGGAGTCAAGCGGGGAAGGGCTGACCTACACCAGCATTATCCTGCTCCCTGGAGAGCGGGGAAGGTATTCCCAGCGTAGGGTGTGCGTGAGAAGTGTATGTGAGAGGTAATGAGGGGAATATCAGGCATAAAGAAGAAAGAATTAAAGAGTGCGGTAAATGTGGAAAACAGAAGAGTTTACATACAGTGGCAGACGCAAGGTAAAGATGCTCAATCCCAGAGGAGCTGAAGTATCAGGCTGTGGATTTTACCCGTGAGTTGGCAGGCGTTTGGGATCGCCATGGGGCTGGTAGCTTGAGCAAGCCGGGAGCTGGGTACTTGAGAAGGTGTTTGCCTGGCAGGGCTCAAAAGGAAGACGTCTGGAACGGAGTTGTGGATGAAGTTTCATCAGAAAGGGTGAGCCCTGCGTCCTGCCGTGTTTATTTAGCGGCTACATCGTACCAGTGAGGACATACTACCAACCTAGCCTGGGTAAGGGGAGAGAAAGAGAGGAGTCTCTTACAGAACCCAAATGTCACGTAGTTTAATGACAAAATAGACATGTAGGGACAGCAGAGGCATAGGAAAGAGGTCTCCCCCCCGTTCCCCCCACCCTCCACTCAATCTGGAAGAGTGATTGAATAAATTTAATAACCTTCAACAGATTTACTGTCAGAGATGTTGCATTCTTTCGGATGAAATTAATTTCTGGTGCAAAACACTAGCATGGGACCAAATGGCTGGAGTGTAAAACTCTTTGGTTTATGATTTAGAAGTGGTTTTAAAAGTTCATTTTGAAGGGGATATTGAGTCGTCTTCAGCATGTCTGCTTTTTTTTGATTTTTTTTTTTTTAATTTTTTTGGATTTTGAGATTTGATGTCTCAATTGAAATTAGCGATACTGTTTGTGTCTGCTTCGACTTGTACCTGTTTCTGCCTTCGTCTGGGAAGGTGGTTGGTGTTAGTTCTGTGTTTATGCTGAACGTGCAGAGAGTATGTGTGTTTTGTAATAGCTCACATAGCTGAGCCACACTGTGTAAAGCCCTAGCACTTTTGTTTCAGAACCGCATGTGGTTAGAGGTGCTAACAACTCTCTGCAACAGGAGCGCCTTTAACCGTGTGCGGTTGGTGGCAGCCCAGATGGTATTATTAGGATTTAGATGTGTCGTGGACATTTGGCAGGTGCCACATTTGGAGTCACAGTTATCTACAATTTGATTTACTCAATTGCGTTGCTTAATTAGCATGGTTTAGTGTGATTTTTTTTTTTTTAAGCGTAGCCTTTTATAACATAACAGTTACTTTGTTATTTGGTGTTTCCATCTGCCATTCCACCCTCCATGCTTTCTAAACCCTGACTACATTTCAAATAATAAAGTACTCTTCCTGTGTTTTCAGGATATTTTAGGGCTCATTATGAATATAGAGAAACAGCAAAAAATGTTTTGCTTTTAACTCAGATTAGGTAGATAGCAATTGGTAAGATTAATTATTATAATTTAAATTATCATATTATCATCTACACAGGCAAAGAGCAACATCAGTAACCTTAGAGCTATATGATAATAGCTATGCATAATTAGATTTAATTACTAATTGTATGTAATTCTACACAGTAATAAAGTGAAACTACTGGTGATGTTACTAAAAGTTGTATTTCTTTTGCCTAGTGTCTACAGGTGTGGGACAATTTTTTGGAAATGCTACTTAATGATTCCAAACATAGCAAAGATCACCAGGCCTGTGCTGCATCTTTTCAGCTAGTAGCAAGGAGAGGGCCAGTTCTGCAAAGAAGTGCAGTTAATAAAGGAGAAGGGACACAAGTCTGCAGAAAAGCATCTTAAAGGTTAATAATGACAGTAGTGGAACAATTTAAAGCTTGACAACTAAAAGAGAATGTAATGTAGGACAATTAGAAGACAGCATGTGAACAGGATACACCAGTAATCGGCACAAAACGTGATGTCCTTTTGCAAATAGTCGTGGCCGTATATACCTTTGCTCTGGCACTGGGATATTCATAGAGGTAACTTGGAGTCTGACTGCAGTGAAACAGAGCTTTTCCAGGGGCAGGTACCCCTGACTGTTGGTGCTGTCTGTGCACCCAGGCAGAACACCCTGTCTGCTCAGTTCTGCTGCGGTGAGATGTTGCTGCTATTAACTCCAGAGCTAGTTCCAGTGTCTCCATGCACTTGTAGCCCTGAGCTGTGTAGTTTTAGCCCTGTTTGACAAATGCATGCTGATTGACAGCTGAAAACAGCTCACTTATGCTTTCTGCTGCTCCTGGAGAGGGGTCTTGTTCACCCATCCAATGCATCGTGGTGGACCTATTTGTATTTTGATATCATTACAGGTTTTGCTCCCTACGTGTTGTTTTATGGACAACAAATAATACGTGAGTGTGGGGTGCAAAGGGAGGAGTTATGTGGAGGGATAGTTTGTACGGTGCACCCAATTCATGCTGAGAACAATACTCCAATGTATTTAATTGGAAACTGAAGGCTCTATTTTTAACATAGAAGAAAACTCTGGAAACCTGCCAGAGCAGGCAGCATCCTTTCAATTAAGCGTAGTCCAGGCCACCCACCTGAAAATCGTACTTTCTCTTACCCTCCACATTGATTCTTGGATCACCTTAAGTAGCAGCTTTGTTAGAAATTACTATTTTTCATATTCCAAAGACTGACAAACCGAAGCTGTAGTTGACCTGTGGTAAGTTGTACGTTAGGGAATGGGCAGATGCACGGCTTGAGCCCAGCTCTCCAGCCGACAGGGCTGGTGGGTAATTTGGTAAACCAGACTTAGTGTCAGATTGCGTTCTGTAGCCCAACTGAAACTACTAGATGGCAGAAGCAAGACTACAATTTGAGCTACTTGAGGATTTATTTTTTCATTATTTTTCGTGGGAGTGTTAGTGTAAACCTCCTGCCTTGTGCTTGCACAGAAATCCTTCCAAATGCAAACGGAAGGTTGTCTTCAGGTAGGGTTTCATGTGGAAGCAGCCTGCTGTGGGAGGTGTGAACTTCCACAGCCTCCAGCGGTAGGAGTGTAAAGACTGCAGCAGTAAATGGGGTTGGTGGTAATCTGCAATCAGCAAAAATCAGTCTTTTTCTCTGTACAGAGACCAACCACATGTGATCTTGATCTAGCTCTTGGGCTTGTAGTGATATGGTATTACTCAATTACTGTTTCTTCTGTTATTAATGCAAAATAAGCAACAGGACAGAAACACTAAGTGTGGCAGTGCTGTACGGAGTAAGTGGTATTTACACCTAATGCCTTTTGTCATTACATATGTATTCAGATTGCAAAATTAAGCTGTATTTAAGAAATGCCTTATTCAAAAACATGATATGGCTGTTTCTGGAGGAGTTTTCCTCCTGTTTCCTCCTGTTCTTCCCAAAGCAGTAGCCCAGCAGTCAATCCCAAGTGATGCGTAGGCATAGAAAGAAGCATTCAGTTGTTGAACAGTATTTTTCAGCTGTTCTTCATCACTGGGAAAGACTAACAAGCTGGTGGGAAGTGTAATGTCGGAGAGTAACTCTTTAACAGCATAATCCAGGGGATTTTTCTTTAAAGCCAAAACTGAGAAACTGAGGGGAAAAGGTTCTGGTTGTGTTGTGTGATTTCTGCATAGAGTGTTTCACTGAAATGATCCTCTACATAGAAATTGGTGCTGTGAGCAATCTTGCTTGTACTGTATCTGTACCACCACTGGTGTGAAAAGCTGGTCACAGGGTTGTGCTTCTTCAGAAACTGCCCTGGCAGTGGTGAAACTTTTTTTTTTTTTTTAAAAAAAAGGATGGGTAACTTATTGCAGTAATAGTCAGTGTGAGCAGGCATGAGCATATTTTAATACCATCTGCTGGAGGAAGAGATGGTCGTGGTGAGACTAACACGGTGCAGCATTATTAAGCTCATTCAGTAAGGATGGTACATTCACTTTGGTAAACTGCAGTGAACGGTCGTGCTCACAGACGTGAAACCCTGCCTCCCTCCCGTCCCCACTGGCACCTCCATTCGCAACAGCAGGAGCTTTGTGCAAAGGTCAGAGGAGGTCTCTGACCTCCATGCTGTTCTTAAGCCAAAGGCTCGTTAGGCGTGTGGTCCTGTAGTGCAGTTGGTAGCTCTCAGCCTGGAAGCTAAGGGTACCAAGGACACTGTCTATGGCTTCACAGAGAAGATAGTCAAATACATTAATTTTTCTTAAAAAGATACATAAAAATCAAGGCAGACTCCAGATACATCCAATGATTAATGTTAGGATTTATCCCCCATCTCTTTAGTGGTCAACAGCTCTATATATCGATAGGGAAAGACCTGAGAAGTTAGTTGTCTGTGGCTTCCTGGGGAAACCAAAGCCACGACAGTCTTCACAAATTTCTACGATCTTCAGGAGCATTTAGTTTCTCTTCGGAATGGACCTGTCCAGTCAGGCATGTCAGAAATTCAGTTGTCCTCACGGTGGTGCTGGGAAGGACCATCTCCACCGTAGACTTCAGCAGACGAGCATTGTGTGCAGGCAGTTTTCCACCGTAAGCAAGTGGAACTGTGGAGTGTTGAATGATCTCTAGGACACGCTGTGAAATCTTCACAAAGTTTCCACAAGCTTTTCTCTTCCCTGGCACTAAAATAGGTTTGTACACCTGGCGATTTTAATAGGAGCCATCGGGTTGTCACTCGTATACTTTCTGTATTCAAAACCAGTGCTTTCAGTTGTTTTTTCAAAGCATCACGTTATAGATACCATATTTCTTAACTGGTTCCTGCATTTGCCTCTTCATCAGCCACTAGAGTAATGAATTTGCTGCATTATTCAGAGCTGAGTACTGTCTCAGCACCAGCAGCTTTCCAGGCCACTCAGCTAAAGAGGAGCTGCTTGAAGTCTTTAATAGCAGTTATCCTTGACTTCTTATCCACTTTTTTACGATTATGATGATGGATTTTATTATTTAGGATGATGATAGATCATATTCATTGGACAAGTATTAGGTTGGTTCTTTGTCAAATTATAGATGAGCCCTGATCTTGCGAATGTGTAATTATGGGACTAACCATGCCTGTGAGTAGGTCCACTGCACTCACTTAAGTGTTTGCAAATAGCTAGTTACCATGTTCTCGGTGTCCCATAACGAAATTCCCTCTCCTGCTGTTTTACGACATAGAGGAAAACTGGTTTGGGGTGTGTGTGTTTAGAAAAGTAATTTTTTCTTATATTTGGCAATAACAAGTCATATGATCATTGCCAACTGCAGCTGACAAAGAAGACACAATGAATTGGAAAGTCATTTTTAATAACTAGAAACCATTAGGCATCATTGAAGGAAAGCACCTCTTGTATCAGAGTGACAGATGAGTGCCCTGTATATCTATTTCTTGTTAGAAATGCCTGTTTATAAAAAAGTTCCCTTCCAATCCTTGAAAAGAAAGTACAGAAAAATGGAAAGCCAACAAATAAATTAAAAATAAAATTTATGTTCATAATTTAAAGAGTAAATGTTAATAGAATTAATCAAAATGAAATCAATTTATTTTCAAATTGTATTTAATTTTACTCCAGAGTTTTGTTTTTAAACCCTCTTACATTTTAGTTTTAATGTATTTTGTATGAAGCAATAATTTTTTAAAAATCTCTTGCACATTTTGGTGATGTTACAGGTGAAGCTTTTATATAGTTTATGTTTTCATGTAAAACCTGAAAAATAAATTTTTTATTTTTAGAACAGGACACTAACTTAGAACATTTGCTGCTGTTGAGAGCTTGTCTTTCCTGCTCCTGCCATAGCATTTAACTGGGAGTATATGAAACTAATGTAATGCAGCCACTTGGTTTTCTGGCTGCCATTCCACTGAGTTTCTCGTTTTAATCACTCAGGCTTGCCCTATAAAAGATGAAATATCAAAAGTTTTTTAAAATGTAAATATGCAAAGTCCTTTAGCAGTGATTCCTTCTTCCTTCAGCCCTATAATAAAAATACAAAAAGTCTGCTGATAGGACTATACTTGAAAAATGTTTCTGAGACCACTAAATCGGAACAGTTTCACTGATGGAGATTGAAAAAAAAAAATTTTTTTCACCCACTCCATCATGTGGATATATTGTAACTGGGTAATGACTGCATGAAGTGATGCAGAAACAGAGCTGCTGTTACCGTACCTGTTAAGGTGATGGTTTTCCTTTAGCGAGGGATTTTGCTAACTGGCCATGTGTAAGTGCCTGTTTTAAGATTCCACCCCAGAGTATATATTTGGCTTGACTATGTTGTGAAATGACATCTATAGGACACTGATAGCACAAACTTTCCATAAAATCACATCTTCATGTGTCTGTCTGAGAAAAAATTTCTCTGCTGATGGGTTCAGTGCCTGGGCACCAGAAGGGGAGGTGGTGTCTGCACTCTTGAAAGGACACCAGTCTCATTTGGACCCCAAAGTCTACACAGAGTCAGTTCATCCGCATGAATGAACCGTTCAGCGTATATTTTATTTGAAATGCTATAGCTGTAGAAAAAAAGAGAAAAAAGTGCGTTTTCAAGAGTAATTTTGGCAACGTGTTTTATTTGTGTCTTCAGGATGTTGACCTGAAAGCATGTCAGGAAGCTTTGGATCACTGCTGTCCACGCCAAGGAGATGATCAGCTGGAACTGCAAGAGAAGGAGGAAGAAGACATAAATCAAGTAAATAATGGAAAAAAGGAAAGAAGGGAAGACTGAAAAGGAAGTGAGGAAGGCTATAGGTCTTATATAGAGGTAACATAGGGATAGAGAGTGGTGAAAGAAAGGGGCGAATGGTGTTGAAAGGAATATCTGATTTCCTTTTTTCATTTGGAGTGTACACCTGGTACATCTTGAAAATTGCTTCCTCCTCTAGTATAGTTTATGTAGTTAAAATGGTGTAAGGTTTACAGAAGTGACTTGCAACTAACTATTTTTCAATTTGTTTTTATTTTCTCCATTGTGAAGATGTTGTGTTTGTGGGCACAGATTTTTTTTTTTTTTGCCTACAGATGCTAGAGATGTGGATGCTAAATTATGCTGCTTTCACCATTTATGTAAAGCTTGATGTTCAGGTGCAGATTTACATTTGGGAGACTGGATTGTTCAGATCTTAACATGTGTATTGTAACTAGAAGGCAGAGAAATAATCTTAATGGTGTTAAAGCAAAACAGGTACACTTTGGGTTTTGTTCTCTCTGAAATCTACAATGAAAAGAACATCTAATCTTCTTGAGACCTTGTGAGAAATGACAACACCGATCCGGGTTTCTCATTAGCTCGTCTGTTTGCCACTGCCCTGGCAGATAGGCTTTGAAAAAATACTTGATTTTTACACAGTTTTGGGTAGATGCAACCTCAGAGAGGAGGAAAGCCACAATCCCATTGTTGTGGGGCAGAGCAGAGATGCTCCTGCCATGGGGTTACTCCTCATTCTAGCGACGTGACATCTCCCCTCGGGATGAAGGCTTGATAGCAGGGTCAGCAGCGGTATTTGACTGAGCTGTGCTCTGTTTTCTCTTGGACTTTGATTTTTACTTCCTTTTGGTTAAAATAACTGTGCTTTACAAAGTGTTTTTGTTTCTTCTGTCACAGAGAAACCACAACCATCTATATTCCCTTCTCAGAGGGCTATTTACAGCTTCTGTCATCGCAGATGGAAAACTTGCTAGAGGTAAATGAGAAAACACATGTATTACTAATAGATTGGAATACAGTCGGTGATTACTGGATAATGACTAACTCTGTTTTATCTAATAAAAAACCACCCAGGGAATATATCAGCAAATCAATGCAGTAAAACTTACCTGAAGACATTAAGGATACTACTATCTACCTTTTACAGCCGCTTTCATTGGCTCTATGTGAAAAATTTTCCCCAGTAACTTGTCTGGATTTGAAAGCTACAGAGTCCTGCTTTTCCTGTGACCTGGTCTTCAAAGTCAGATGCAGCCACTGGACAACTTGATTAGTTCAACTAGTAATTCTCTTGCTGAAACCAAATGCCAATTCATATTTATACAGCAGCTCTTGGTGTGTTTCTCTAGAGCAACTATCAGCCATTAAGCATTTGTGGTGAAAGATTGCTGTTGCCATAAATACTGGGTCAAGTGCTTAGACGTGTACTACCCTCAAGAAGAACAGACCCATCTTTGCTGCAAATCAGGTCAGTCAGCATTAGCAGCAAACCCATTTTTTTTCTTCTTTTTTTATCCTCTGGGCTTCTGATACTATCGTTTACTTTCTAGGTGATCATCTTCACAAAAAACAATTGTTATCTTAATTGGAGTCTCCCTCCTCTCCCACAGCTCGTAGCTGCAGTCATTAACCATGAAGCTACTCCCTACATTCCTTTTTTGCAATAGTCCAAGTGCATCTTGCATGCACTTCCCATTGCAGGAGCCTGCCAGGATCATTAGTGTTTTCCGAATAACTTCATGGTTATCTTTGAAACACCTAGTTTTGGGAATTTCTAGGTTGGATAGTGCCTCCTAGCCCATAAATAAGCCTCCTCCTCTGTTCAGCTTTGGTAGAAGATTGCACGCTAAGGTTCAGAAATTCAACTGTTTAGTTTTCTCTGTTCCTTTCATAATTTGAAAGGAATTTGGCTGTAGCTTTTATGTAGCTATAACAATACACGGTTGCATATTTTATGTAAGACTATTAATGCACTGCCATCTTGTGACAACCTATCTGGTGAAAATGGATTGCTTGTTTCTTCCAGGTAACAATTCTTTACAGTGGGGGGGATTTTTTTTAATAGTTTAATTGTTAAGAATATTTATTTTCAAGGGCTTAATTGAAAATACCAGCTTTATCTCACAGGCTACAGGTGGTCTAGTATAAGGTAACTTCCTAGGAGAAATAAGGCAAGACTTTTTTTTCAGTTACCTGAGCTCCCAGTAAGCACAGTAGAGAACTTAAGACATTCTGGTCATTATGGTACGTCATTCCTTTCCTGTGGAAAATGCTTTTTACATTGTCTGTTCAATGAACAGCAGTCAGAAAAGCCCTTTCCTGCATCAGTGTAGGGATGCTTAGCTATGGAGGAATCATATCATATGCTTCCTACTTGATCTATTTACATTCCCAAGCTTTTATGACTACTTTGCTTGTCTTCAAGTGCTCTGACATAATCTTGGGCAGTGGCTTTGTACTTCTAGGACCCAGCAAGTATATAACCCAGGCCCACAAAAGGTGGGCCTTGATGCTGCTGCAGCACTTGTTTGTTGTCTGGACTTCAGGGCTGAGGCATCATACAGCAGCTTTATTTTTGTAAAAGAAAAATTGAAGAGTAATTTAAAAGTCAAAAGACATCCACAGAAGGTGTGATCTGGGGGGGGGGATGTTTACTCCAAACTGATTAGTAAAGAGTTGAGAGTTGAAATCGGAACGCGATAGACCTGAGTTCAGAAGGAGCTAAGCCAGCGCGGCAGCTCACAGCCCCGAAGGCTTTATAAACTGTGAAAGAAAAGCAGTGAGACTGTGACAGTATGATCTTAACATTCCTGCCCTCCTCCCCTCTTTTCTTACACCGCTGTTCCCACTGGCTAACTCCTGAAGGTGAGCTATTTCTCTTCTTTACAAGGTTAATTTTATAACTGTTCAGCACCTTGAACCAGGTCACCCTGGAATTGATTGATTATCAGCACCACAGCCAGGGAAGGCTCAGGACTGCTTCTCCTAGGAGGACCTTTTCTTAGACCAGATCGTTGTAACACGTAGGCTGTAGTTTGATGTACACTTAGCAACAGTCCCATTTCTACTTCTCAATACTCATCCGTCCCACACTGTCCTTTGTGAGTCCTCCTCCCGTCCCTCCAGTCACTTTTCTCCTGCACCCTTCCTGCTTCCTCTTGCCAACATGGGTTATGCTTTGTACAAATGGGAAACAATATTCAGGATAGCTAGAAGAAGAGTTTAACATGCAAAATTTTGACTCTATTAAAGTCAAATAGTGGAATATTAAAAAACAAATTGATCAAGACTGTGTAAGTGAGGGATGTAGAGGCATTAATTTTATAAAAGATCCCTTTTTTTCCCCTCGTCATCTTTTAGGTGGATTTACTGGAAGATATGCAAGTTGCTACTTCTAGTAGAAGCCAAGACCCATCATCCTCACACCACAATATAAGTTTCATCCAGACACATCACCAGTGTTTCAGTCCTCGTGATGCCACGATACTAAGTACAGACTACCCCACTCAATCAAATTCAGAAACACATTTACAAAGGCAAGAGTCTTTTCCTCAGTCAACCACTAATATCACAAATCCAGAATCATTACTTCATGGGTCGGATCTGACAGGGCTGTTTTCAGTTGATGACATCAGAAACCTAATAACCCCTGATGGTAATTTTGATGAAATTAAATTCATGGTTTTGGCTTTGGAGGAAGGCTTTCATCCTAGAGAAGTTTCTCAGCTCTTTGAAGAAGCTGGCTCAGATTCAGGACTGTCTTTGAATTCGAATCATAGCACCACCTCTTACTCAGTCTGTAGTGAAGGTGCTTCTGGGTACAGCAGTGATGTTAAATCTGCTTCTTCACATGGCTTAGGAGCTGTTGGTAGCCATTGCCAAGAACACACTAAATATGGCCACGTGGAATATCCAGGTGATTCAGAGTGTTCTGGAGAAGCGACACTTGAGCAGTTTCTTCATACCCACACTTATAATCAGCTGCCAGGTCAACCAGCATCCACTCCAGAGCATCATCAACAGATGCAGATGAAGAAACCAAACAAAGTAAAGGGTAAGTGCCACAATTCTACTGATACAAACCTTAGCAGCGACGAATGCCATGCAGAAGCTCTGAGAATACCGTTTTCAGATGATGAAATTGTGAGCATGCCTATGGACTCTTTCAAAACCTTGCTAGCAAAGAACCACCTGACAGATACTCAGGTATTACTTCTACGTGACATCAGACGAAGAGGAAAAAACAAGGTCGCAGTTCAAAATTGTCGTAAACGCAAACTGAATGCAATTCTTAGCTTGGAAGAAGATGTGTGTAACCTTCAGACACAAAAGGAAAGCCTTAAAAAGGAGCACTCTCAGTGCAGCAGATCAATCAGGCAGATGAAGCAAAAATTAAACAACTTGTACCGTGACATTTGCAGTAGATTGAGGGACAACCAGGGTAGACCTGTTAACCCACGCCAATATGTCATTTGTTGCCATAGTGATAGCAGTGTTTTCATAATGCCCAAACACTTTGTCACATCAAAACAGAAACAAGACAACAAAAAAGAGCAGAAACAAAAATAAGATGGCTGAAGATCTATTAGGTTTTATTTTCCTGAAAGCATAACAATATTTACGTGAAGACCAGAGGTCATTGACTACAATAATACACACAGAAAAGACTACATTTGAGAAGACTGGATGTTCAAGGGTCTAGCAAACCCAACTGACTGATCTGTTAGAAGGGCTACCAGCTGAGGCTTCCAGAATGATGAAATCTCTTTTAATTAGAATTAAAGGAGCTAGGCCATTGGTGTAAGCGTAGTTATATAGACCTGTGTAAAACTAGGAATTCTGGCGATGGGGGAAGGAGGAGAGCATTAATGGGGGAAAAAAGCAAGCTTTAGATCAAAGATACACGTAGAAGAAAAATGTGGTTTCAGTACCTGATACTTCATACACGAAGTGACCTTATTTTATTCTTTTTTAGCACTGAAAGAAAAACTGTAGCGCAATTTAATCTTCACCTTAAATTCACTGTGGGTTTATGTATTCCTAAGAGATACTCTGTGCTTTGCATTTGTTCAGAGCTGTTCTGCTTTTCCTAGTTTCCCTTTGAGGAGAGAGGCTGAGGAAGCAATTGCATTTTTGCTTATTGCTTTCACCATCATGGCTCCAAGCAAACATAACATGCTGGTTAATTTTACACTCGTATGGAACATCTGCAAATAGATTCTGAAAAACAACTTGTATCTGATTCAGTATTTTCTTACCTTCATCCTCTGCAACTGAATCATTCTCAGCTTTTCTTCCATGAAAGTGAGTAATGGTGAATGAGTTCCCCGTCGTTTCCTGGTCTGTGATACATTTATTTGTGTACCTTCCCTCTTCTCCCCATTTGGATACATTCCTGGAAAAGTACTGAAGTTTTTGCTTTTAACTTTTTAAAACTGGTATTTTTAAAGTATCTTCAATGTTGTGGATTATTTTTTTTGTCTCCCTAAACCTTTAAAGTAAATTAAACTGAAGCAAATTGCTATTTATCTGTACTTGTGATAATGAGGTTACACTCCAACAGTGGCTTGGAATGAAGAGATGAACTTTTAGTTTTGACATTTATTTTTACTATGAAGAAGATGACATTTTATTCACTCTCATGCTTATTCACAACACCTTATCCTTTTCTATTTTACAACCTGAAAAGGGTCTGGAAAAAAAGATGGCCTAAAAAGGCATGTAGTGAATTATAAGGAATGTTAGAAGTATACTAGTTCATAAGATAGTAAAAGAATTACTAACAACTAGATAGCAAGAAATACTTTTTATATCTTTTATCAACAAAACCCATTAAAAGAAAATCTCATTGATTATGGGATGATGACAACATAGCAACTTGATGATCAGGTATGTCAGAAAAAGCACTTGCACCAAACACAGGAAAACTACACATACATGCAATACAAGTTTAAATGCCAAATTATCCCTTTTGAAGAAATAAACTATGCCACTAGCATGTAAATAATGTTTGTTTGCTCTTGTGTGCACAGCACCTGGTAGCATCGAGTGGTTATTTTTCTAAAAAGAGCGCACTGCCTCAGAACGCACTGAATTACCGATAATGAAAAGAGCCAGTTTGAACAGTTTCCTCTGCATTTTATATTAAAAGATTTCTTTAAAAAAACACATGCATCTTACCAGTTTTGCCACAGCCTCAAACTGATAGAGTAAATTCATAGTGGAAACTTTCACTATAGTGAGGCCCTGAAATTTCTTGCTGTTGGTTGAGCATCAGTGTGAAGCATCTCCATCCTAACTGGTATTCACAAGGCATTTATTTAATTGCTAGCTCATCAACCAAAACATGCCACAGGTAACGGGTACATAAAATTAATTGTGACCTTTCTTTCTAGTTCCAGGAAAAATAAAATAGTATGTTTGAGTGAGCACAATTCTCATCTTTTAATTAAGTGACATAAACATTTTAAAGTGCATGCAGGTAGCCTTTGCAGGACCAGGTCTAAGTGGCCCACGTGCACACATTCTGACAAGATAGGCCTATAACTGATAAAACCAGAAGCCCAAGTATTTCTGTTTTAGAGTCTCACAAGTTTCTACAGTCCTATGAAGGAGGGGAGAAAAAAATATATATTCTTTTTTAAAATTAAAAATGGTTAAACCTCCTGATGCCCACTCATTTAGTAGTATTAGAGAGCAAGTTCTGGGGATTCTGCATACGAAAGCCAGCTACTAGTGGAGTAAAATATACACCCAACTGAGGAACAGTTGCATGGTTACATTTTGGCACCTGCTGAAAATAGGGAACCACGCTGAACTCTTTCAAGCAATCCCAATAGGAAGTAGCATGCTCCAGCTGAAGCATAGAAAGCAGAGACATGGGCCCCAACCCCATCCCCTTACCTGTGTATCTGCACATTGGAAAGTTATCACAAACTGCCCTCTGCCAATTACACTCATTATTGTTCAACAACTGTATTTCTACGAAGAAATTTACATATGGATCACAGTTTCTGAGAACACAACTAGCAACTGCACCCCTAGCAACCCTCTCGCGTGAATTTTGGGTGGACTGTGAGTAGTGCCAATGATACAGAGCATCAGGGCTGGATACACTACGTAATTTTCTTAAAACCTTCAGCTACCCACCCACAGAAAAGACAAAAAACTGTAGGCAGAATTCAGGATGATGTCCTGTTTTTTCCATTTTAGTAGACCACCATTCAATTTCACCTAAAAACTGCCGACACTTTTGGAAGTGTCTTCCCTTTCTGTGACTAGCCTGTTTGAAACCCATGCCCAAAAAACCCCCAACCAACTCCAAACATTGCCTTATCTTGCTTACACCTCATTTTCATGACCTTGTAGTGTTAAAAGTTAGGCTAGACAGATAAGAGGTTTTATAGCAAGACTTCCTCCCAAGACAAAGGGTTCCAGAAGCTACTTTTAATATGCTTCACGCAACGGCCTTGGACTGCATTTTTAGCTACATACAAAAATAAGACACTGTGCAGGAGTTGAGCAGCGATTCAGGAAAAGCATTAAATAAAACTTTTAACTGAAATGATTGTAAAAGAGGGGAAACCCCTGACTACAGTCAATCTTGGGTTTCTTACTGGTAGATCTAACTTTCAAGGAACTGAAAGCCCAAGCGTGCAAACCGGGAACTAGCATTGTGTAAAAAGACACAACATGGTATCAGACTTACTAGGGCTGCATCCTACCTCACTTGAATACTCAACATGGAGAAAAAGCATCTCCCTGAAGTAGGAACAATGAAAAAACACTTTTAAGACTTGCGACACTGCTACAAAACTGCAAAGCCGAGGACTGTAGATGTAGCTGTTCCTACGGCATCACAAAATGGAAATACCAATGTGGGAGCTCTCATTAAAGTATCGTTCCCATGGTAAAGCTATTAAGTAGTCTGTAACACTTGAGTGGTAAACTGAATGAGAAGAGGTTATCTGCAAGAGATTAGGAAAGGTTGAGTAAAAAGGCGAAACAGTGGGTGGCAAGGAAATCACAAAGCATACACATTAACTTTCCCGTTACTGCCAGCAATGCCACGCATTGGCACTGCGGAACAGCATCAGCACTTCGACCCATACCTCTTCTAGAGAAGCATCCATTAGAAACAAACCCAAGTTTACTACTTTAAACCAGCCCTCCCCTCCCCGCAGAGGCAACGCGTACTGCTGTGCAACTCCACTTTCGAATGACCACCAACAGTCCTGCACTGCAGCGCAGCTTTAGCTTTGCGTTCGCTTTATTCAGTAGAGCTGGCTTTTTACAGAAGCTAAAGTGTACAAGTGAAAACCATTCCTGCTCAAGAGCTTACAATCTAGTTTAAATGGGTAACTGGAGTAAGACACTTCAAAGGACAAAGCAACTTCATCAGTATCAGTTTGTCTGTTTTAACAGCTTATTTGCCCCAAAATACACACACTACATATGTATCTCATGGAGCCACCAGTATGGTTCCAACATCTCGAGGACAGAGCAGGCAGAGGCCTATAAATAAGGCAACAGGACACTCGACACCAGGTTTAGTGCAGTACTGTTTATTAAATAAACCAAACTGAGATGACACGTGTAGCCATGTGAAATCTTATTACTGTAGCATACCTCGTGAAAGCATGCAGCAACTCGATAGCTGCTACAACAGCTACTAAGACTCCATTAACCGCATCAGCCATTGATTTTCATGCAAGAATGCCCAGGAACAGACCAAGAAAGACCAGACCAAATAAAAGCGAGGTGGGCAGGAATCATGTGTTGGCAAGATCTTGGGGGAAACAGCAATTTTCTGGGACTTGCCCAGTCACCTTGTTCATACAATGGAGCAGCATGGGAGGTCACACGAGCTAGTTCATAAACTACATGGTCCCCAAACACTGGCGGGGAAGTAAAAACACTGTTTCTTACTTCATCGCACTGTCGGGCAAGTCACACAGCCATTTAAACACCGTTTACTTTTACTGTTGATAAGGAAACCTGTTCTTGCTTCATGAACCGAGTAACTTCTAAAAACACTGAAAACTTCTGCTGCAACGCAAACCAACACTAGCTGCAATCAAGAACCGTTAAAAGGGACAGGGTGACTTCTAGTAAAACAATCGTTACACAGGCAAACCCTTCCGTTACACTGCGATGCGTTCCTACCGTATCACTGTGTACGAGTGAGAAGAAAAGGTGGCATCTCCCTTACTGGGGGGGGAAGAGGGAAGTAACAGCAGTATTATGGGATTCCACTTGCATCACAAACCTGAATCACTACAGCTACAGCAGGGAATGTGCTGCTCCAGTATGTTCTCAGCAAATCGTCCTCTTTCACAAATGCGGTCAAGCTGCCAAAACAAACTCGGCTGACAGCCCCTTCAAAACTCGGATCTATGGGGTTTGGGGGGTGCTTTTTCTTCCCCAGAAGTAGCATGATTTCATCCCCAAGGTAGTATGTACATTCATCGTCAAACCAGAAGAATGCAGTCTCCTTCCCTACACGTGACAATGTTAAATTCCTGCAAGTTTTACAGTATTGAGAGCAATTTTTCACATTTCCCTTAACACTTTCAGCACCTGAAGCGTAAGTAGTAGAAGTGGATGAGACTCAACTTGCATTGTAAGTAACGCAGACAACACAAAGTCTGAGCAGCCAGAACCCTAGTACTGACCTCTCTTCGCCATTTCATAAACGCAAGTCACACATTGTAGTTTGCTCCCATACCAGTTACCAACAAGCTGGTTGTCTTCCACATTCTTCACTCAGTTTATAAAGTGTTTGCTGGGGGCAAGCTGGGCCTAGTACCAACAACCTCATCCTCGGTTCTTAGTACACTCAAACATCCTGACCAGCAATGCCACCGTTACTTTCAAAACAAAGTCTGCAGAGAGACATAAAAACCAACTACTTAGAAATAAAGTATACATTGCCTACAAACTGACGACCAGTAATTAACCACATGCTGGTTTTTATTTCAAGTTGCTGGCTTTCAGTGTTCAGTTGACTTAAAACAATGATTTCCCTCACTGAATTCATCAGTGAACACTGCGATTGTCACTTGCCTCAATTCTTAGGCACATAGCAAGAAAGAAAAGTCATGGAAGTTCAACAGTAAGACAACAGGAAACTTACTCAAATACTCCTACCTTTCAAGACTTCAAATACCCAGTAGCTGAGTTTTTGCGTACTGCTGTCCCCTATACACTCCCCTCCCCCATCACCAGCGTATCAAAATTAAAACCACCTAATTATGGGAAATATAATGAAATTAATTCAAATAGGTTTTAAACTTTGTTGCAAAACTGCTGAAAGTATCTCAAACAGAAAAAAAGAACAATTACTCCTTTTTGAAGTGTGTTATGTCATGAATGTGGACTTGACAACTGTAAAGAAAAACTTCCATCAACTAAATCTAAGTTACAGGAAAGAAGGCAAATTCCTTATCATCTGGTCAACTCATTCTGCTGGAAAGAAGAAAGTAAAGCAGATTGTGCATCTTCAGTTTTCTGCTTCCATTGCAGCCCACTGGTTACCTATGCAAATACTTCAAAGTGCAACTTAAGAAACAGAAAAAAAATTCGTATGTGAATCCTTAAATAGTATTTTTGAATTATATAACGTTAAAGACATAATGATTCTGCCAAAGCAAGCATATAAATTTCAAGTTCAGAATAAACTGTGTATGTAGGTACCAGAGTAAAATAGTACAGACTGAAGATAGCTTCCCTCAGATACATTCCCAGCTGAAGCTTTCCCAAGCTCACACTTGCAGTTTGGTTTGGTGGTGGCTTTTTTGTTTGGGTTTGGGTTTTGTTGGGTTCCCCCCCCCCCCCCAACATGCATCTATCAGCAGTACAGTTCTGGTACGTTCCATTCAGTCTTTCTCTCTTGATGCTAAAAGCTCTTTACAGGTAAAAAGGATAAAACTATTGTCCTATCACATTTTGACAAACTGTCTGAAGCGGTTAGTTTCATTAACAGGAAAGGAGGAGGTATTTTTATAAAAGTAATATAAAACACAGCCAAAAAGCTATTTTAAAGCAATTGTGTCCAACAGCAAAAAGATCAGCACTTTTAATTTGTAGCACTGTTTCTCCCAACAGAGAACAGATGCCTACGGACAGAGATACAAGTTCTGTGAATACACTTGCCAAGTTGACTTTTTTGTTTTAAATTCACCTCAAAACTTAATGTTTCAAATCATGAAAGGGTCTAAAAGCTGCACATAAACATTATTTAATGTTAGACACACACTAAGGTTTTTTATTAAGCATTACACTAGAACTACTTTGGTATAAAAATACTTTATTTTAAAGCTATGAAAGTTATAAAAATATGTAGTTAAACTTTCTACTCACAGAATGTTTGCTATTTTAACATTAGTGATTTGTTTCTCCTAAGGAATCTGAATTTTATTCGAAAGGTTTACAAGACATTATTACTATAATTTAAAAAACCCAGCATTACAGGGAGCTGTACTAATTGTGATGTTTTATCAGTATTCATTTAACCTCTAGATTTTTAATGAAGGCAGCAAAAACAACTATTTTCTGATGATACAGAATTTCTTATTTCTTGAAGCGTTTCTGTGGTTGACCACTTCTTCATTAGTTACCTGCAGCATGGCACCTTCCTGCCAAAGAAAAAAAAAGTGTATCTGAAGAAGTTTATCACATATGTCTAAACCAAATTACCAATAGGGGAACTTCAGCCATTTTTTTTTTTTTTTTTTTTTTTTAAGTATAAGCAGTTCACTGGTGTGTCTAACACAAAAGGAACAGGACTTTTGTTAGCTGAGTCCACATTCTTCAGTGGGTAGCCTTTTAAAGGCAACGGAACTTTGAAATTAGGGCTTATTTTTGGTTGCTTTTTTTTTTGTGGGTTTTGTTGATTTTTATTTGAAAACCAAATCTAGCAGAGTATGCCACCCTTACTCTGAATAACTCATTACTTGGATGAATTTTCATTAATTTGAGGTGCAAACATTCAATGCAGTGAGAGTAAGGCTGACTGAATTTGGCACTAAGGTTTATTAGCTGCAAGAACTATAAAAAATGGTGGAAACCTCGACATTCTAGCCAAATTCCAATTTACGTAATTACAGTATACACTTATGAAATACCACCTGCAGTTTCATTTGAAGTTTTCACTTCCCCTCCTAAAGAACTGCTTATGCAGTTGTTAAAAGAATGGACGACACATTCCTTCACAGAGGCAGATGTATTCTGTGGTGAAATTTTTTTCCTTACACGTAAACAGTCTACAGTTACTTGGGAACCTTCAGGATGAAACATGTTATATAAAATAGATTACAGTAGACAAGACACACAACAACATAGTTCATTTTCAACAGCACAGAACTACCTTCATTGCATTACCTTGCAACCACCATAATGCATAGACTCCCAAGAAAAAATAAAATGTTGCAGGATGCAAAAATAAAGTTGTATGATTTAATTAACTTGTGACCTACCATTTTAACTACCAACACCAGGGATGGAACCCTTGCAAAGCTTTACTAATGGACACTTGCAGGTCTCATTTGTTCAACTGTAGCAGTGTACAGTGGCAGCAGTCTATGCTTGTCCAGGGTTCATATCATAGCTAGATTCCAGTAGGAAAAAAATATGTTAAGTAGCTGAAATTAACAAAAATTTGTTTGTAAAAAATTTAATAATACAAGAAAAACAGGATTCACAAATTTCTTTTCAATTGGTAATTGTTAATTCATTGCTATGTTAAACTACATAACGATAATTGCTATACTGAAAGAATACTGTCATACAATATTAATTTCTTGGTTTTGGAACATTAAGAAAGGAAAAGTAAATAAGATCTTACCTAAAGAAGTTTAACTGAAGCTTAGAACTATTTTGCTCTACACCCTCAGCCTTCGTTGGCATCCTTATAAACTATTGTGGTTAAAGCTTTGCAGAAATACAGCGCAGCTTTTTAAGACTGGCTGAACTTAGTGACGTTTTCAAGACTTCTCTTGTACTAGACCTGTGTCCCTGGAAGAGTACCTCGCTGGGGATATTTCCTTTCCTTGCCATTGAAGAAGCAGCATCTAAAAGATCTAAAAAGGTGTTTCTCCTTGCAGAGATATCCCTTAAGTTATCTAGATACTTTAAACCTGATCATTTACAAACAACATACTTTTCTTCTGACCAGCATTTAATTTTACACGTACAACAATAGCTTTATATTATTTGTGGGACCTTATACTACCCACTCCTTGCCTTATTTTACAGTATTAAAAAAAAAATCTAAAATTACACAATATTTCCTTTAGAATTATTTTATTAAATCATAAATGTACAACAGCTTCTTAACTCTACACACGCACTTAAATTTTTAAAAGGAAAACGTTATGTCTTATTACACCATGATCCTGGCTAATAGCTTTTCAAAACTTTGAGAAAAATCTTAAAAAAGGTTTCACATGTCACCTGAAACTTACAAATTTAACATTATCAAAGGAATGCTTCTACACTTACAAAGACCACTAGAAAGAAACAACAATTAAAAAGCTAAGAAACTGTCTCAAAGGCATTTTTACAATCCTTCCTCCACAGTAAGGTAATGTTATTAAATAATCCAAATCCATTCACAAAATGGCTCTCTGCATCTGCTCTGGTGTCTTCTGCCATATCACTGCATATTTATGCATGACTGAGATAAGTGTTTCCTTAACATTGTTATTTCGATAACCTGAAGCTGTTCTGTTACCTCTGGGCTCTCATCCTCTCCTATTTATACAGTGAAGCCTGTTTCAACAGAAGTAAAGAGTAAAAAAATAGGTTATGAAATTATTCATCTAACCATTTTTTAAAGGAAAGATAATATGATCCTAAAAAGCTTTTAACTCCTGCAGCTACTCTCAAGAATCACTGCAATTTTAACACTTATAAACATACTTACCCATGGCATGCTTGCAGAAACTCAGTAACGGCTCCTCCCTCCATATCCACCACTTCCTCCACTGCCCCCTGGACCATAGTTTCCTGCAATTGCAGAGAAACAAGAAGCAGAACAGTTTCATCAGTAAACTTTTTAAATCTAGGAATGCTTTTGATTCTGTATGAAGATTAACATTTGCTTTACTTCCAGAGATGGCACATACAACAAAGATTTTAACATTTTGGTGTCCTAGTCTAAGTAACTTCCAAAAACCGCCACAAGAAGTACATGCTGAAATCTTAGAAGATTCAACAGTGTTACACATAATTTGATGCACTGTACCATCTTGAGCCTCCAAGGGCTGACTTTACTTGCAGGCTAAGCCTTACAAGAAAGGGCTTCGTGTTTCAATTTTGTGAGTTCTACTCGACGTATTAAATTACATTTAGACAACAGGAAGTGTCAGGAAAAAATAACGCTACAAGAGGGGGAAAAAGATGAAATTCCAGCAAGTTTAGTGGACTTTTAACTAGACTGCCTACAAATGGAGTAAGCCAATAGCAAAGAACATTAAAAACTTGGCCAAAATCTTTACAAACTGGAAACTGCAAAACATTTCCTAATATTCTGGGGAAAAAAGTTAGGATCTTGTCATATATAATTTCACCTTTACAGTCTTAAGATAAGAAATTGTAGCCGAATTGCAGAAAGAGCAGGAGCACTACAGTCCATTCTGTTGCTGAAGTTACCCAATTTCTACACATCTACCTCAGAACCACGGAATGGTTTGGATTAGAAGAGCCCTTTAAAGGTCATCTAGTTCCAGCCCCCCTGCCATGAGCAGGACACCTTCCACTAGACCAGGCTGCTCAAAGCCCCATCCAGCCTGGCCTTGAACACTGCCAGGGATGGGGCATCCACAACTTCTCTGGGCAGCCTGTTCCAGTGCCACCACTCTCACGAAGAATTTCCTCCCTCTACCTAATCTTGACCTACCCTCTTTTAGTACAAAACAGTTACCCCGTGGTCCTATCTTCCCTACCACCCTCCCAGAAGACGGAAGCCCACCCACTCTAACTCCAAGACAGGCCAGAACATATACAATACCTCCACCATATGGTCCCCCCATGTTCCTGCTGCCACCAAAATTTCCACTCTTCATTGGACCGTAATTTGAAGGTTGTTGGTTGTAGTTTCCAAAATCATTATAGTTTCCACTTCCGTAATTGCCTGCATTATTAATGCAAAAGTGGAGAAATACCTAGGTGAGCTACAACGCATACAGGACTCACAAAGTTATCTCATTATCAGAATGTTAAAAGTACAAAATCACACAGATATTCCAATAGTGTGTGCAACAAACTGCTTTTTCATGCTTTTTGGAAAACAAGAGCTTCCTTAGATAACATTTGCACACACACATCCCAGTCTTGGATGACTTGCACTCATTTACAACTAAAACGCTAGGTAATTTCAAGCGAGTAGGTTACCTCCTCCATAGTTGTCATAACCACCTCCATAGCCTCCACCCTGGTTGCCATATCCAGGTCCTCCTCCACCATATCCTCCTCTTCCTCCTCCATAACCAGGACTGCCACCAAAGTTGCCACCTATGACAATACAATCCTTTTTAAAATAAACTTTTCCATGTAGAAGGCAACCAAATTCTAGAGACTAAGAGAATACTTTTCAGTCTAGAAGTCTACAGGGGAAGAAAGGGGTAGTTTTGTAAAGAACTTTTTATGAACACTGTTTTTAGAGGCACATGCTAACTCCCACCCTAACTGAACTGTGACCAAAACCCATTAGTCAGACCGCCTAAAAACCTCAATCAAAAGGCTTAATTAAAATCTTGATTTTTCAGGAAATCCAAGAAACAGAATAGGGCACAGTTGCCCAAGAAATAACCACAGAATTTGCAATATAAAGGTTTAACAGGAGCCAACAACCATGTGTGCTTCTTAAAAAAAACAAAATGGCTGTGGAAATTATGTATTTTCTACAAATGACAAGTGAATGTAAAAATGAAAAACGAATGAGGGAGTAACAACCACCACCACCAAGTAAACTAACCTCCAGGTCCTCCACCATATCCATTATATCCATCACCAAATCCACGGCCACTTCCATAGCCATCTATTGGAGAAAAAATCCAAAGAAGTTCAATTCACCTCTAGCAAACTAACTGAATTTGCAAATCCCTATGACTTTAAGGATAACTACCTCAAGACATTATTTATTAAGTACGCATAGATTTGAATTTAGAAAAATATATGTGAATAACACATCCAATCACTGCTTAACATCTCCATTTTATTGCACTAGTAAGGTACCCCGTTTTAATTTTGCACATAGCCCTTCCACTGTAAAGGTCTGGCAAGCGATGCATAGAATTACAGAGGAGAAATCTCTGAATTCCTTAAAAGAATTAAGTTGATTTTGGCTTTTAATAAAATCCTTATTTTTTTAAAAAAGAAAGAAAATAAATTCTATTTTATGGACTATCCACATAATCCATTTGTATACTACAGAAGAGGTCTGCAAGTTATTTTTCCCCAAAATTCTCATAAATGCAGCTGTAGCAGTTAAATTAAACAGCAGTATCTTACAAAGTTCCCTAGAACCAGAACGACAGTATAAATAAGGTAACAAAAAATATGCTACAAACATGCCTGTCTTACCAGCTCCCCCTCTGAAATTGCTGCCAGGTCCTGGACCAAAGTTGCCACCACCTCCACGAGCATCACCAAAACCGAAGTTTCCTGTAAGAATTTAACATTTATAAGCAGTGAGATCACAGAAAGCAAACAGAACCAGCCAACAAACAAAAAGCCAACAACAAACCACTAACCATTACATGTACATACCTCCTCTCCCACTCCTAGAATTTTGAACTTCCTGCATTTCCTGTCTAGAGAGAGCTTTCCTTACTTCTGCATTATGGCCATTGATGGTGTGATACTTCTGCACTGTAAACATATCAGATAAGATACCATCAGCATTTAAGTACTGATCTGGCAACAAGAAAGAATAGCAGGCTTCCAAAAGGAATTTCCCAAATAATACATATTGTACATCATTTAAGAACACCCCAAACATATCATTTTTAAGCAAAGAAGCCAGTACTTATTTTAAGTACATGTTCCCATGCAATTCACAGGAACTATGACATAGCAAATACTCATGCACATACCTAATCTCATTATCCCCTTAGTTTAAGCTTTACACAATTACCCTGACTGCTAAATTTAATACTATCAAATGAAAGCGTCAAATGAAGCTTACTTACATACAATTTTATCCACAGGATCATGGTCATCAAATGTAACAAATCCAAACCCTCTCTTTTTACCAGACTGTCTGTCAGTAATAATTTCAATAGTGTCAATTTTTCCGTATTCCTCAAAATAGTCACGAAGGTGGTGTTCTTCAGTGTCCTCTTTAATGCCACCAACAAATAGTTTTTTCACAGTAACATGAGCACCAGGTTTTCCAGATTCCTGTTAAAAGAATCCTTTGAATTATCACCAAGAAAAATTTCACAAATCACTGTATTTTGGCAGTACTTCAGGAATGGAATACTAAGATTTTTCAAGCACCCTCTTACAATGCATGTCCCTGCAACCTTGCTTGGCAGGTCTTCTGGGAGGCAAATAACATGGGGCAATTAGGAGGTTTTTTCCTCTCTCCCTTTACATCAAAGCCTTAGAAGCACTTGAAGATGATGATACAGGTAGAAAGGCTATGAAATGCATAGAAGTAAGTAAAAAGCCTTTAAACAGATTTAGACAAAACATAAAATCAACTGTTTGAAAGAACTGCCTAGTATTTAATAACTAAGTAATTTAGTAGCTAGAGCACAATTTTTGTAACAAAGACTTAGCAGCTTCCTCCGCCGATTTCCTCAAAAGCAGTGAAACCCACATTCCACTCCTATCAACAACAAAGGTCCTTCAACCTCAGCATATCCACACCTATGCATTTTAACTGCTATTCAAAATATGAAGACAACTCCACATTCATGTTTTTTTTTTACACTTTGAGCATGATATCCAAGCTGCTGCACTAGGCAAGAATGATTCATCCTAAAGCTTAGCAACAGCTTTGTGTGTACAAAAGTATGCATGTATGCTGCTTTAATTACCTTTTCCCAAACGCTAGCCAACCCTGCATTCTGCAGGGAACAGAAGAAAACCGGGATGGCTAAAAGAGGTACTAGCGGTTAAGATTTCTATTTCCCTTGACTTCTGGGACAACTCATTCAATTCGTTTGTCAGTCCAAATGCACTAAATACCTGGGGTCCTTGAACTGGTAAACCCTCCAAGAACTCCCACAATGTGGTAAACAGAAACTACATCTGCACTTGCTCCTCAAGTACCTTTGTGCCACAGTACCCTGGCTGCAAAGTTTACAAGTGTAGTGCATCCCTGTGCACACATCTAATTTCTACCCTGAAGTTTAAAACCATGTATGCCTGGGGCTAAAACCAGTCGCCCTAAGATGATTTTGTATACCACCACTAGAAAAAAAGTTTCCCTACTACATTCTCTGTTTTTATTCACTTCAAGTTACACACCTTTTAAGACTATCATGGAATAGTCAGGAGAGGCTGACAAGAGTTTACAATTTGAGGTTTAGCAACAGTAGCTGTTCTGGACAAGAGTTAGATGGAATTTGCCTAATTACAGGCATTCAACATGTTTTTAATAACAATATTTTCAGACCCCAGTTGTGTCCCTTGCACACACAATTCCACAACCAGAGTAACTTAGTAATTCACTGTAATAAGGAACATTTCTGTAAGTGTCACATAACAGACCTAAAATGTAGGAAACAATGCCCCAACTACATCCTTTTAACTAGAGAATTTAAACCCAGGCAGTTTCGAACAAGAACAAAGCAGAACTGTCCAACCAAAACAAGAGATGCCTTTTTCAAAGCATGAAAAGTATCTGCTTTCAAAGTCATACTTACCTCTCTAGCCACAGCTCTCTTAGGCTCAACCACCCTTCCATCAATCGTGTGAGGTCTTGCAGCCATGGCTGCATCAACTTCAGCCATGGAGGAGAATGTTACAAAACCAAAACCCCTTGATCTTTTGCTTGCAGGATCCCTCATTACCTAAAAACAATAAACACATTTTAACCATTTCTATCTGTCACCTAAGGTTAACAATAGCAATATTTACAGGAGACATGTAAATTTAACTTATATTTTACTCAAATTGATCTCAAAATACTATATTATAATGAAGTAGTAGGCTATGCTGGTTAAGTACATGAATGGCACTACTTGGCATCACAGAAATTCAAGCCATTGTTGTCACTTGGTGTTATGAAATAGCATTTACTGCTCCCAAAACAAAATCAGTGGAAGAACTTCTGCAGGAGTCACTGTCCCTGGAGGTACTTAAAAGGCACACAGATGTGGTGCTTAGGGGCATGTTTCAGTGGTGGACTTGGCAGTGTTAGGTATGAATGAACAGCTGGACTTGATCTTGAGGGTCTTTTCCAACCTAAATGACTCTCTGAAAACATCACACAGAAAGACATCATTTTCCAGCTTTACTGAGGCTTACCAGTGTATCAGCTTTCTGCCAAAGGTTACACAGATACAATAGTGCTCTCTGTAGGCACTCTCTAATGCATTTCAGCCAATGACAGCCAAGCTAAACTGTTGAAAACAGTTAATCTGTAAGATTTTATAGGAAACTGTGAATGCTCAAGAGTTCTTGCAAGGAAAAGTCTGTGCATATGCTTCAATGGACTGAATCAGGTTTAAATCAACCAACTGTACACTTAAGAAAATTTAATACTCCATCTTTTCATTAAGTTATCCGAAAAACTCCGCATGTTTACAACTTCTAAACATTCTATGCCATTATTGTGCATGAGTATGCCAAACTTACCACACAATCTGTAAGCTTTCCCCATTGCTCATAGTAACTCCTCAAGCTTTCCTCTGTTGTTTCAAAGCTTAAGCCACCAATAAACAGTTTGCGAAACTGCTCCTTTTCCCTCTGTCACAGAAAAGATTACATTAACATAACTAACAATATCCCCTTCCGCACCAGCATAATTAGACCCTAAGTAACATTTTCTGAATTGTTAAAAACTTGCAGTAAGACACATTTTTCAAAATTAGGCTTGTCTCTTTAAATGTTCTACCACTATTCAAGTAATTACGCAATTCTATGGGTCCACTTTTATGACACAGATTTTAGTAATGTGCTTCTTTCCATCTCTCCCTCCAAACATCAAGAACAAGGGATCACACTCAAAGATTTCCAGAATATTCCTCTTTGTAAGATATGCTTTTTAAAGAAAAGGAAAATAAAAACAAATCAAAAAGTTCTCATTACAGATAACATGTATTCATTCATACTGTCTGATGCTATTCCAGATGACATTTATTTTTTAAAAACCATTCTGGCTCAAATTGTTGTACATAAATACTATGATGCTATTTATCCAAGGCATTAAACATAATGATATATGAATATATAGCTAAAGATGTTCTAAAATGGGTCACTGATTCAAGTTTTCTCATTAATTATTAAAATAATGAAAGCTGGAGCATCTGTGAAATCAATCTGGGATCCTGCACCATTGGAATTAGCAGTAAACCTACCCATCCTCAACAGCAGCAATACCAAAACTAAGTAGATTCCCTGTAAGTTGGAAATGAGAATACTATGTACTTCCATATGTATCCACTAATATAAACTATGCTTTCAGTAAGACTTAGTTCTATTACCTTCCAGAGAAATTACCACTGCGCTTGTTCAGCAGCAATTTCTGCTGTGATGACAAGTACATCGTTCAAAAAAAACCACAGGACCACTAATAAGGTACTACATTTACTGGTTTGCATGCGGTATTATACCAAAGCAGGAAGGACAACCTTCCAACCTCTACCAGTTAAAAACACTTTCGTACTAACTTTTTATACTAAGCAGGGATCATAATTGCCATTTTCTACACAGAGTAGTATCACTGGATCATACATTTCACAATTTCCTGTCAAAAAGCAATGATTTAAAAAATGTACTAAAAGGTAGTCCTCTTCCACAAAATTTAAATTTCAGAATGTTGTCTGAAAAAGATCTGTCCTGCTAGGGACAACAGAACTCAAATGCAATGATTACTTCAGCTTTATACTGTTAACTAATTGTAAAAAAACAAGAAAATCTGCTTGGGTGTTTGGTTTGGTGTTTTCTTCAGGGTGGTATTTATCTTAAAACACCGAATTGTTAGCTATAACTGACAAACGCAACATGAACAACTATGCACTGGACATTAAGATAAATGTAAAAGGAAATTACGATGAACAATAACAAACAATGCGATTTGAAAAATAAGCAAAATAGTTCCGTGTAAATGCTTTAAAAAGTATTAAGCCAATCTGCATGTAGACCAACGCGTCTTCTGAGTTTGTCCAAGGCAGGCCTGGATCTAGATGCACGTAACAGTTAAGACAATTACTGCAGTTAGTACTGAACCAGTTTTTGTTCAAAATACATCACTATTACCAGCCTAAGATACTGCAGCCTGACAAGGAAGTCAAACATTAGAACACCCCCCCCAATAAATATAGTATTTGAGAACAATCAGTCTCTTAAAAAAACACTTGGCACTTGCTGTTGGATCTCTCATTTTTTCTTCCAAGGAATACAGAGGAAGCCAGTGCTGTCTTCTCCTTATACAGACAAGGAAAATAAGACATAAGAGTTTAAAAGCAGCAAACTCATGTGAAGTTTCCTTTCACCTCATCTCTTAAAAGGAATAAAGGAAAGGATGCTGCATACTAGACAAACTAAAAAGTTGTATGCTGCAAGCCATACTATCATTTAAAATCTCAGTAGGGTAGCCAGGTCGTCACTTTAAGAGACGATACTGCTGAAACAAAAATCCTCCCCTCAAATTACTTCTGTTCTGTTGCTTGAAAATTAAGGACTACTTGCTACAGTTTCATAGACCCACAAAAGACACTTTTTCCTATACAACTGATTGTCATGTACACAAATTTAAATTCTTATTATGAGAATCAAGCAAATTTAGTAGGCAGGCAGCATTTTTCCAGTGAGCCTTAGGTTTACCTTTGAAATCAGTTACAAATATGTAAATGAAAATCAAGAATGGGATCTTATTAGTTCTAACAACTGCATTTGTTTTTTAAAGGACACACATACCACACATTACTAATAAACATTAAGCAGAGCTCTGACCATCTGAAGTTTATGCTGAAGCTGTAAAATGTATGATAGATTCTCCAGTCCCTCTGAGAATCTCGATGAAAATCCTCATTTGGTAGAAACACCCCCCCCCACACACACAGAACCCACTCCTGCCAAGGCTCACAATATAAAAGCTGGAAGAAAAACCTCTCTCAAGATTTCCATAGTACACTCTCTAGCAGGAATGGAGTGTGATAGGAAATATTTATGAACTGTGTAGAATCTTCATCAGTGCTTATTTTAAGTCTTCTTTCACAGGCTTAAAGCAGCACTTCAAAGGACTGCAAAACATATAGCCTTTGCTGGAAAATTCATGGTCAGAGCAAGGAAATGTGTTTAATATAGCAATAATGCATGCACAAATACTCTGAAGTTGACCGCTGGCTTCTGCAGAGTTGAGAAGGCGAGTAACAAAAATGGTTAACAGACACAAGCGAGAAGGATCTCTGAACTTCCATGGCTAGGCCTGCCAAACGCAAAGCTGGGTTTACTGCTCCCAAACTAGAAACCTACCGCTCGCCCTCTTTCCGCCGCTCCAAGCGCCCAGTTAGGCCCTATACGCTCGACGGGGCTTTTGCAATCCAACAGCCTGGTTCTCCCCCTCCCCCGCCCCCGCCGTTATCAGGAGCGGAGCGGTGCCCGCGCCGGCTCCGCCATGTGGCGGCTATCAGGAAAACAGGGGCCCCCGCAGCTAGAAGCGGAAAATGGCGCCCAGAAGCAGCCGTCACCTCCAGGGGCAGCGATGCGGCGGGAGGGAAAGCGCTGCTGGAAGCACCGACCCCAGATAGGGCAGAGGAAATAATTAACACCCGGGCCCTCGGGCTAAACACAAACCAAGCGCTGCAAACCGCTCCCAGCGTGCAGCTACACACACGGTACCAGGAAAAGCTTTGCAAGCGCTCTTCTCCGCCCCCGCAGCCCCTAGCCGACTACAGCTGCCTGCCTGCCCACCTCGCAGCCCCTACTGCCCTCCCGCCTCACTCGCTTTCCCGCCCTCGGAGCGATCCTCAGAGCCTCACGCATTGGGGAGTCTCGGCGCCGCCATTTTACCCCTCCCCCTCGCCACCGCCATTACTAGCAGCGCCACACCGGCCGGTCAGCACCTCGCAGGGCAAAGGCGACTCCCCCCCCGCCGGATCGCGGACTGACAGACCTCCATGGTCCTGCGGCCCCCTCCTCCAGCACCACCTTAACTGCAGCTCGGCCAACGGGTACGTCAAGTGATTTAAAAACGCGCCACCCGCCATGCACGGCTACTGCAGCTTCCGCCTCCCCTCTCGGCTGCGCGCTAGCCCCAACCACCTCTTCCAGAACCTTCCTCCCCGCTAACGCTTCCTCTGCGGGAAGACATCGGCCCCCTACCCGCGGCGCAACGACCGGGACCCAGCGGCGGCACCCAGACCTGCGCCAACGAGGGCTCAAGCCTGCTCGTAACACCCAGACCCGAAAAAAATTTACTCCCTACGCACAAACGCGCCACCCTCCGTAAAAGCAAACTCTGAATTTTCCCTTTTCACGTACCATATTCTTCATGGTTTACGTATTCCTGCTTGAGAGTACCGTACAACTGGTCAGTAATGGCTGCCTTAACTGTTACGTAATTTGAAATTCAGCTCCACGTAGTGCTAGCGCCCTCCTTCTCCAGCCCCGGCTCGCTTCCAAGGTTTTCGTTTAAAAAAAAAAAACAACAAACCAACAAACAACCGCCCTCGATTCTGGAGCTTAAATATCTCCAAAGCGGCAGCAGTTTGGTATAACGTCCCTACGTGTTTTTATCACGTAATAAAAAGTCATCAACTCCGTTAGTAATGGCTGTCTCCGAAATGAGCCGAAGGAGCCGTCGTCGTCGACCTTATCCGCTTCGACAGTCGCCGGAAAAAGCCGAAAGGGGAATGGAAGCCCATTCGACTCGCTTCGGCAATTTCCGGAATTTGCCGAAGCGGAGAAGAATGGCGCTCGGGATCTGCTCGGCAATTTCCGGAGAAAAAGGCGCAGCAGGCATCGACTATCTAGCCCGTTCGGCAATTTCCGACAACGAAAGAGACACGCAATACGTGCCCGAGCGGAGCCGAACCAGCCCCGAGAACGACTGGCACAGTGCCGTTTTTTCCGGAAATTGCCGAACGGCTCCGAAGGCGCAACGGTCAAAGCGAGGGGTTATAATTAACCGAAGGCGGCCTCGTATCGCCCCCCCCAACCTTTCACCGGCCACCTGTGGTACTGGCACGGTGCGGAGCGCCCCCCCGAAATCTCCCCCAGTCACTGGCAGCTGGGCGGCTTCTTTCCCCCTCCGCCCGGGCAGGGGAAAGCGGTAACTACCTAAATTTTGGCGCCAGCGCCGACACAGCGCGGGGGCCCGGGAGCCAGCGGAGGGAGGCGGACCCCGCCGCAGCCTGCTCCGCTCACACCGCGTGCGCCGCCCGCTGCGGCTCTCGGCTCTGATCTTCCTTCCTTCCCCCCCCCCCCTCCTTCCCCCCCCCCCCCTTCGGCCGGCCCCGCACGCACCGCGACAAAGGGTGAGTGCTGCCGCCCCGCGCGCCAGGGAAATGGCGATGGGGCTGCTCCTTTCTTCCCGCCCCCTCCCCCCCCCGCCCCAGCTCTCAGGGAAAGCCAGCGTAGGTCCACCCGCGGTTCCTCGCCCAGAGCGTAAGCCTCCCAGTCAACTCCAAGCCCTCTTCCCCACTAATAAAGAGTTTTCGAGCTCCCCCGCTTTCCGAGCCCGCTTCCCTCCCCCCGCGCCCTCGCTAACGACTAGGCCTCCCCGCCGCAACGCGGGAAATGGCCGCGTTCCAAACGGCCCCCTCAGCCGCGCCGCATCGAGCTTCAAAAGCACACCAGCGCTTCCTGCCTACCCTCCCCGCTCCCGGGGCTCGCCGGGGCCGCTCTCCCGCATCGACTGAGGGCCCCGCGCCGCGGCGGGCGGCGTCCGCTCTGGCCCAACGCGCCCTCATGGCGGCGGCCATCATGGCGGCTGCAGTTACCGGGCGCCGCGGGCCCGTTCCCCCGCCCGCCGCCCCCAGCTCACCCAGTCGCTTTCTCTGTCGCCGCGAGGCATCTTCCTTCTTTTGGACGCCTGACGCGGTCCTGCGCTAGCCCCCCGTTGGAGAGACGTCTTGGCCCCCCTCCTGTGCTGGCGGCGACGACGGTAGGAGGTTGCAGCTCGCGCGTAGGCGGCGTCGTGCGCTCTGCCCCGTCAGCCGCCGGCGCGCAGTGCTCGGCCAGCCCAGCCCCGCCAGCCGCCGCGCCCGCCCTGCGCCGCGCTGCCGCCCAGCCGCTCCCCACCCCCTCCCTCTCTCCCTCCCTTCCCCCACCCCCCGCCTCAGCCCCCCTCAGATGTCGCTGTTGCCGCCGCTGCTCAGTGCGCGCAGGGCGAGAGTGAGGAGGAGACGGGAGACCCGAGCGGCTGGGCACCATTGAAGTCTGTATCCTTCTCTCTCTCCCTCTTTCTCTTGCTGCAGCCGCCTCCTTTCCCCCCCCCCCCCACCTCCCCTTCCCTCTGCGCCCCGCGCAGCGCTGCGCGGGCCGCGTCTGCGGGCCGCCGCGGGAGGAAGCGGGGCGCAGCCCGCCTGCACCCCCCCCCCTTCAATACCCCGCCGCTTCCTTGGCGGCGGGGGGTGACGGGCGGCGCCGGCTGCCGGGGGGCCGCGGCCCGCACGGGAGAGGGTGGGCGGGTGGGCCCCGGAGCCAGCGGGCTTCGCCGCGGGAAGGGAGGGCTGCGCTGGGGGCGGGGGCAGCGGCACCCGCGCGGCGGCGGACGCGCTCGGGAGACAAAGCCAGCCCGCTGCCGCCGAGCGGCGGCCTCCGCCACCGGGCGTCCCTGCTCCAGGAGGCGGCGGCGGCGTGTGCCGGGGCCGGGGGAAACGTGGCGGGGTGGGGGAGGCGGCGGGGGCGCGGCGCGCAGGGCCCGCCGGGCGGCGGGGGCTTGCCCGGGGCGGGAGCGGCAGGCCGCCTCCCTCGGGCCCCCGCGCTGGGGCGGTGGGCCGGCCCCACGCCCCCCCGGGGCAGTCCCGTTAGCTCGCCCGGGGCGGCCCCGCCGGCCTCACGTGCGCCCACCGCAGGCCCGAGGCGCAGCCTCCCCCAGCAGGCCTCCGCGGGGCTGCCCTTGTTTTCCGGCGGGGGTGGCACGGGGGTTTCGTTGCTCTTATTATTGTTTCTTTCTCCCTTTATCCTGCTTTTCCGACGGGGACGAGAGAAGCCCCTCTGCACTGGGGCCCTAGCTCCTGCCCTTCTCCCACCTCACCTACCCACCGCCTATGGGAATGCCAAACCCCACTTGGTGTCAGGGGAGAGTTGGGCGGGATTGCCGAGACGGGGAGGTTTTCTGGCCTTGGAAGGACTTTCTCTTTTGCCTTGCAGAGGCATATGGGGAATTCTAACAGTTCTATAGTTTGCGGTGGGGCGGGGACAATACATGCCTAAGGAGGTGCTCAGTTTGAGAAATGACATGAGAAAGGGGGTGGATTGTGTTCAACATAATTTGCTTAGGTTAAATGTGTAGCGTGTACAGCCTAGTCGAGTTAATATTGCTCTAGGACTTTAACTCTTGCAAACTTCAGAATCAGAAGGCAACGTTATAGTTGCATTAAGATAAATATTTGCTGTTTATAAGCATTTACTATGATGTAAGGGTAATGGGAGACTCATTATTACACCACAGAGCTGTAGCTGCTCCCCACCAGATTCACAGTTAATATACCTAGGTATACCTCAATTAACTGCTAGAATCTGAACTCCTGTTCTATTGGGTGTAAGGAAATAAGCATCCCTGATGGTCCTCCCCCTTTTCCCTAGAAACGTTGCTATGCCTTAGAAGGCCTTGGGAAAAACCTTTTTTGACCCTATATACCACTTTGTCAGTATTGTTTATCCCGGCTAGCATAATGGTGCATTACTGGGTTATGCCAGACAAAGTAGTAGCCTACTTTTTGTTCTGGATTTAATCCATGTTAGAAATATTATATGCAGTGAATACATGGGGGTTGGAACAAGGACCATGTTTGTATTGGGATGCCTTTCTTTGAGTAATGTAAACTTCCTTTTAATTGTCATGCATTTTTCTAGTAAAAGCTCTGCAAGTCTGCAATAAAAATGGCCTCCAATAAAACTACATTGGTAAGTTCATGCACACCTAAAGTATATAAGGATTTAATCAACATATTTTTCTTCAAACTTATAACTTGGCATCTCCATTTAAAAGATACATCCACATCTCCCCTCCCCAGCATTATTCTGACCAAAATTTCAGATCCAGAAAGTAAGGCTACTAGAAAGGACATTGGCTTTGGCTTTAATAAATCTGCCATTTCTAAAGAGACTTGTTGGGAAAAAAAACTACATTAAAGGACTCCACACTATTTCGTCTGTTCTACAGTAGAAAACACTAAGGATTTTTTTATCCTACTTTCAGTATACAGCGTAATTCATCATATATGTAAAAAATAAAATCCAAATCATGTATCCATTTAATTTCTCCCAGTGTATTTGGGGAACACTAATTGCCTGAGGAAAGGCAGTCTCTACAGATGAAACATAACATTATTGGGAAATCATGTGGCATAGTTAAGATGCCTTTTGAAATTATTTTTAACAAACAATGGTTTCTTTCAATTTCATAGGAGCAGAGATTATCTGATGTCAGCCCCTCCTCGACCATTTTAATGATGTATTCATGGATCTCGAGTCCTGTAAAGCTTTGCTTGGCATTAAAATAGGGACTTCTAAGGGCAGATGGTGGCTGGTTACTGTTCAGCTAATAATGACACATAGTTTTATGTAAGGCAGAACTGAAGTATAGCATGAGATGCATCTGAGGTTGAGGTGGGAAAGAAAGCAAAAATACACTTATTCAATTCAGAATTTGGATAGCAGAACAACTGGTCTATAATGCACTCAAAAGGCCTGTTCTTAAAGTTAGTGAAATGATTGCTGGTTGACCCATATCAAGATAAATTTAGTATTAACTCCTGGCTTAGGAGTGCAATGGAGTGCTTCCTTTACATTGTACAGTAACAAACTATTTAAAAATATTTGACCAAGGTGAATGTCTGAACTTTCTGTTAGTAATTGATTGCCCGCGTTTCCCTAATTTGAGGAAGAGAAGGGGTTAGCCAGCCTGGGGAGGGGATGCCTCAGGGAGAGGAAAGAATCTGTGAATGCAGTATTTTTAATCTTTTGATGTTGTTGAGAATTTTGCTGCACAGGTCAGGAAAATCAGTTATGGTTCCCATGGGAACCATAACTAATTCTGTTTCATTATGTATTTGCATGCAAAATCTAAATGTATTAAGGAATAGCAAAGCTCTGGAACTGTAATTCCGATTTTGTTACCTCTTGTATGTTAAAACACTTCACCACAGTGTCACATCAGTTGTTTTAATCTTGCCCCTCGAAGAAAGAGTGATCCACAGATCTGCAGCTGTCACATGTGACTTCTGAATGCAGGAAAGGAAGTGAGCCACAGATGAGCATTCAGTGGTCAAATGCCCAGGTTGCAGTTTATAACATGCAGCCTTAGAGAATGGAGCTTCAGGGGTCTAGTGGACCTTTAGTACCCTTTAACTTCGGTCAGGTACCAAATTCACTTGTGGGCTGAGATTTACATTGGCTTGTGTAATCTCAGAATGTACAGGTTATTAACAAATGTTCAGTAGTATTTCTGCAGGCTCTACAATAAAGCATTATTTTAATAGGTTGGAAAGGCTCAAGAGTTTGGAAAGCAGTTCTGATGCACGCAAGACATAATTAAACGCTAATATTTAAACCAGAAAGCAACATATTCTCAATTTTGTTAATTCTTCCTGCACTTCAAGAAAAAATACAGACCCCCATGACATTAATTTTCTTCTGTGGAAGATTATATAGATACTTAAGTCTTAGAAAGTAAAAAAAAATAATTGTTGCTGTGATACAGAAATCCAAAACATTTATCTTGTGGTGACAAGAATTAGTGAAGCCGAAAAGAGTACCGGAAAACAATCTTTCATTCAATCAAATAATTTTAGTCCAACAGAGAACACAGATGGAGATGTTCCCCACTTGTATCCTGCTTGCCTCATCACCAGTAATATAATGTCATTACTACAGTTTAGTGAGTCTTTTTTTTTTTTTTTTCCCTCTGCTTTTTTTGTTGTTTTCCTCATCGTGTGCCCCTTTCTCTTTTTCACACTTCCATTGCTTGAAAGAAACTGCCTTCATAGAAGCCTTGGACATCTTCATGTTTTTATTTTCCTTCAATTTCAGTCTTACATTCTTTTTCTTGTGGAGGCAAAAAAAGCCAGTGTGCTTAAGTTGACACTTTTCAGACAGGAATACTGTGGTCAAAACAGACCTGGGATATGCAGGCAGCTAAAATCTAATTGGAAATACATGCTCAGTTTTAGATAATCACTCTTCAATGCTTCCAAATCCAAACCAATGTCACAGAAGATACAATCATATACAGCAACTTGCTGTTTGAAAGGGAAACTTGAAGTTTTCCTCCTCTTTGTTTTGCACCTTCAATTTGTGGGTTGCTAACCAGAGTAAAACTATTTTGGGATAGAGGGAAAAATCAATTATAAAAAAGGGGCACAAAGACAGGGCTTTGGAAAGAAAGAATCAGCTTCAGATCTTCAGTTTACAGAAAGAAGGCAGTTTTCCTTGTGTCTAACACATACTGTTTTTTTACCTTTCACCACATCAGGACAAAATTCTAGAAGGTCTAAAAATTTGTCAGTTTCAGAATGGTTTTGCAGTATTCTCAAACTAACACCAATGAATTCTAGAGAAAGGCCCGCAAGCAAGTAGAGGTGCCCTGTGATTTTTGCTTGTGTGTTTTCTGTTCTATAGGAAGTGCATTATGAGGAATTAGTTCTGTCTACCTTGATTTAGGGTGCTGCATGACTATTATGTTTTAGGAGCTTAATACTGCCTCCATTAGTTTATGACTGCCACTTTAACAATTTCCTTATAAGGTGCAGTCCAAAATGGCAAGCAAACTGCTTTTGGTCTGCTGGTGCTCCAGAAATGTTACACAACAACATGATGGGCTTGTTACAACCTTTTGAAGATTACAAACAAGGAAATTCTGAAATGTGTCCTTCTATTACTATTTAATTGTGCCTTATTAAACTGGGAATGCCTTGAGGATGATGTGGATGTAATATTTATTTTTAAGATCTTAGAATATTATTTGAAGTATAAAATATAAACTTAAAACATAAAGTTTTTTAAGTTAGCAAAATTTCATTTACGTGTTAAGTGCTGTACTTTTAAGTGTAGCTGTCTTAATTTTTTGCACCTTTGTGACACCTGTTTGAATGTAAGTAACATTGGTGCGTGGCTAAGAATGAGAAGGGACTGCAGTAACAGAATGGTCCTAGCATGCTTCCTGTTCAATAGTTATGGGTTATTGTTGAGTATTTTGGTTATTGTAGCAATACATCATAAACTTTGCTTCCATCAGCTTCTCCTTTTTTGGTTTGATTTGGGTTTGATTTTTTTTTTTTTTTGTTGTTTGGGTTTGGTTTTTTTCGTTTGTTTGTTTTGGTTGGTTGGGTTTGTTGTTTGGTTTTTTTTTTGTTTTGGAAAAGGTAGTAACCACCTTGTTGAGTACCATCCCTTTTCTATTTTATGCATTTTCACAGTTCCCTTATTACTTTCCTTTACTTCTGCTGTATGCTGTTTCTTGCCTTCTGCCTTTTCACGGGCATAGAGTTAACTTTTAGAAGCTTCATAAGTTTTTGAGCATGTAGCACTGAGAATTAAATTAATAAGGGAAGTAGAGGCAGTGAGTGTATGGACAAAAATATTTCACCTTTTTAAAAACTGGTGTTGAGTTTCTCATTAAGCACCTGAAAAAAACCAAAACATTTAACATGTCTTGCTCAGGTTACCTGACCACATGCACTAATGTAAAAAGGAGGCTGAGCTTCTGGTTTTAATGTGAATAAGTACATGATTCTTCGCTGTTTACTGAGCAAAGTTGGATTTGGCCAGTGAAGTAACTGTGTAAAGCAGAAGAATGAATAATGTTGTTCTGAATTTCTTTTCTAGCACAAAATGGGAAAGAAACAGAATGGCAAAGGTAAAAAGGTTGAAGAGGCAGAGCCTGAAGAATTTGTTGTGGAGAAAGTTCTGGACAGACGTGTTGTAAATGGAAAGGTGGAATACTACTTGAAGTGGAAAGGATTTACAGAGTAAGGCGTTACCTTTTTTTTTTTTTTCTGATAGAATGCTAAATACTAACCATTTATTTGAAATAACTGTGCAGAGAGGAGATTGGATGATGTGGATACATTTTAAAGAACCTCAAGGGAAGGGCATCCATAAATGCATATTCAAGTCAGGCACTAAAGTATGAAAACAAAATAGAAGATACGCAGTTCAGTGTTTGTGCTATATACAGTGTTCCAAAGGTTTAACAGTTCCTTAGTGATTGTTCTTCTGCCACTGTTCTTTGATTCAGTTTGTGTAAATATGTAGCAAGGTAAACTAGACTGACAGTTGTCAGTTGTTACATGTGTGGTGGAATGAATGTTACTTCTGAGTAAGAAATTTTGCAGGGATTTAAACTGTAGGCAGCTCTTAAGTGTGAATTTGAAGCAGATAGTTTGCTTATTACTCACTTTTCGGAACTGGTCTCAAATTAAATGAATTTGCATGAGGAGTTCTGTGGCATGGTCACCTTCATCAGGCATACCTGAAAGGTAGGTAGCTTTTGAATCTCTTTCCCAGGACTTGTGGAGGCACAAGAAAACCTTACAGTTTACTTAAAAAGTTGATTGATAAAGAAGGCACGTATTTGTGCCTCCTCCCTCCCTTCTGTGACACTGGCAGACTGCTTTACTAGCTGAAAAAAGGGGATGCACCTAGCATTTGAATATAAGTAGTTACATATGCAGTGATATTATTGCTGGATTCCGCCCAAAGTGATTGCACTGCAACACTGCGTTCTAGCACCTGAAATTTGTGTAGTGATAAGTGCATAAACGCAATGTGTTTAGTATTTGAGGGTCTGTTTTGAAGTTGTGAAAATACGTTCTAGTAACTGAAAATAATTTGTAGGCATCCTGCTTGTGCAGTATGCTGTGGCAGTATTTGTGCATGAGGACTTCTGATGAGGTGCTTAGTTATTGTAGGGAACACTTACGGACTTGTTAAAATTTTAGTTCACAAAATGCGCTTACTGGAATATTTGCAATGCCCAGCTCTGGACGTGGAACCTTTGTCTCCTCCTGTAGTCAACTGAAGGAGGAAGAAAGTTCTAGGTATAGTTGAACTCAGTGCTCAGAGGCAGCTTTTTGAGAGTATTCCTCGTATAGAGAAGCCTAGACATATACACTCTTTGTAGTGAGTGTTGTGTACGTTCTGTTCTCCGTAAGTCTTGGGTGTTCATACCATATAGGGAGTCAGTTTAAATGGACAGGTAGGTTTTGGTAGGGTGGGGATTGCTTGTTTTAACTCTTGGGATCCCACATAGGTCACAGGAGTTCACACAGCTGCTTATTCTGCATTTTCAGTTTCAGAACATTGTTTTCCAACAATAGCAGAGCATACTTCATTCAGTCATCAAATGCAGTACGTGAAGGTTACTAAAGATGGCAAGATAAGCATCCTTAGGTTTAAGAAACCTGCCTTATATAATGAGAAAAATTACCTTGCTTAAGGTGAGCCGTGTGGATAGTTTTACATTTTTATTCTTAATTTTACATAAATATGTGTTTCAGTGCTGACAACACATGGGAACCTGAAGAAAACTTAGATTGTCCGGAGCTAATCGAAGCTTTTCTGAACTCTCAGAAAGCTGGTAAAGAGAAAACAGATGGTGCCAAAAGAAAATCTTTGTCAGATAGCGAATCTGATGATAGTAAATCAAAGAAAAAGCGTGATTCTGTAAGTATATATTCATGTACTAAGCTTTTTTTTTTCCTGTGTCTCTTCCCCACCTCTCTATCCCCATCCCCTCAAAAATCCTATTGTGGCTTTGAGAATGAGACCAAACACGAGTTTAAAACTGTAAAAATTGCACAGCATCTGGAACTGTGGTTTGAAAAGGGTAATCCATGGTATTTAATAAGACTGTCCAAATAGTTGGAAAAAGATGATTGATTGACATGATGACTAAAAGTTTTTGTGTTGTCCCATGATGCTTACTGAATGAATAATTGAAATTAAGACTGGTTAAGAGTTCTTAATGAATGATATTAAGTGGTCAGTTTGTATTAAAGCAGAGGGTTCCTGAATAAACATGAAACAAAGATGAAGTTCTGGTTTGGCTTTCATGTTTAGTATATGATCTTGAATAGGTGAGTGGCAAGATGGCAAAATGCAAAAACCAGGCAGTTACTTGGATTAAGACCAGATATGATGGAGAGGAAGTAGAAAGGGTGACTGAAGAAAGCATACTTTTTTTTTTTAAAGGTCTGGGTTTCTCCTACAATTTAAATTAAAAATTTTTGACAAATGTAATGCTGATAAGTATAAAATAATGGATGTATAATACTGTGTTCATTTGTCTCTGTAAACTTTCAAACTAGCAATTTGAAAACTAAATTGGTTGGCAAAGTCAGTGCTTTACCGAAGACAGCTGTTAGATGTGTGGTTACTGTCAAAATTAAGTTGGGAGGCATCAGAAGGAACAGTTGATGAATAATACAAAGAATATTTTAGTTTCTGTATAAAGTCTGGTGTGTGGCTTCATCTGGTACAGTAGTGGCCACTGTTTCAAAAAGAATATTGTGAAGCTAGAGGAACTATTACAGGAAATAGTGATACTCCTTCCCACCAATGGGATCTCAGGCAGCCGGGAAGAGTTGAGGTATTCCCCAGGGACGGTTTCACAGATGGTTTAAGCCAACCCAGGGCTGTTGTTTTGCTGAAAAGGATGTGTCTTTCCCACTTCCAGAATGCATTTTTGCTTTGCTGCTTTTGTTGTTTTTGCTGGCCATGCTTGTGTGTTTATGTTCTATAATGATTTTAGACCACTTGTTTCACCTATTGAGTTTTCAGAAATAAACGCTAGAAACATTGGTGTAAAATCCTTCATTATTACTCTACATCTAGATGATTTGGCCTGAAGATCAGTCATGAAAAAAGTAATGTAATCTCTGGACAATAATATGTAACGATAGCTTTTGTAATTATGTAACGCTATACTTTTTTGTTCTAATACACACATATATGTATGTACAGGAATATGTGTATCTAGCAGTAATGCCAGAATAGAATTTCATCTTAAACTAGATAACGGTCTTCTAACTTACTTAATAGGTTGATAAACCAAGAGGGTTTGCAAGGGGTCTTGATCCTGAGCGGATAATTGGGGCTACGGATAGCAGTGGAGAGCTTATGTTTCTCATGAAATGGTAAGTCTTATATCCACAGTTCATGTGTCCATATTAAGGGAGGGCAGACAGTTGCACTTAGGCTAATGAGACGACTTAATTTCAGAAGACAGAGAAGCTGGTAGCCTGCTTACTAACCTTGTATTGTTAGAAAAACAAGGCTTCTATAATCAGTTAGTACTTCATCCTTATTGCTTCAAAACTCGATCAGTTTCTGTAGCTTCGGTTTTAGAGAAGTAGAAATTTGAAAGGTAAATTCTCATAAAATATGGAAAAATTGACATTTGTATGGAAAAGCTGGATCTTTATATGGATCTTTATAATGTTCTTGCTGAGGGAATGGCAGGCAGAAATCCAGCCTTACATGTTTCAATAAGCATAAGTCAGTTGCTGCATAGCCAACCATTTAACCAACCATAGTGCCAGCTGTTCTGGGTGCAGCCAAGTGGAATTGGAAGCAACTAGTGGAGGAAGCTGAGGCTGAGGTGAAGAATAAACAATATGAAGGAGAGGTTTATTGTTGTGGGCTAGTAAGAGGTGAAATTGATGGGGAGAGGGTTGTGTTATTGGGAGAGCAGGTGAAGAGTGGCTTCGTTAGCTACAGTGTTGACAGAGGACTTCTTGCCTGTGAGCAAGCAGGATAAACTCGGTACTTTTCCCAGTGTTGAGAATACAAGAGATTGAATTAACGTTTGCTGGGGGTCAGATTTCTTATGGTGGTAGGATGAGAAGAAAGGTGGCTTTCCACAGCCTTTAAGAAGGGCACAAATTTCTGAATGGAGAGAAAAATGATTTGTCATGTGATATGCCTGGACTGCTAAAGATTAGTGCTTTGGAAAATTCTGCCTCCCTTCTGGCTTTTCAAATTCTCTATAAATTTTATGTGAAACTTGGAAGAGTTGCAAAATACAGATTGTGACTATTTGAATTTCTGTAGAGATAATTGGAAAAATCAAACACAAAGGAAACGTACAAAAATAAACTGGTTTTTTTGTTAGTTCAGTTGCAGTTGATTCATTTTTCATAATTGATTGTAGGCAACAAACACAGATGTGAATACGTATGCGCAGAACTGACTTGTAAAGACAGCATATGCTTTAAAATGGAATTTGAAGCATGCCGGACTGGAATGATTATCACCCCAAGACAGCATCAAGAATAGTAGTATGAAATAAAGCAAGTTACTTGCATAAATAGTAAATACAATTTGGATCTAAGTACCGCCTCTTAAGACTGATGCTGTTGATATTAAGAAGTCTCGCTTTGAAGTTTTGATTATGCTTTGAAAGACAAAATCAGCAAAGTTTTACTTCTTCTGTTACATACAGCAATAGGTAACTGTATAAATGGTTCCCTTTGAGAATAGCATTTTCCTTTCAAACAGAAATGTGGAGAGGAAAGGAAAGATGCAGCTATGAAACCTCGCCATTAGCATGGAAATTCTTGGTAGCTATAGCAAAAGGTATACTGAAAACTGATTTCTAGCTGATGTTCTTTTCAGAACTTATGACCTACCAAGAGCTGCTAAATGTACTGAATTATTACACATTTTCATAAGTCTCACTCTCTTCTACATCAGGAAAGACTCTGATGAGGCAGATCTGGTGCTGGCCAAAGAAGCAAACGTGAAGTGTCCTCAGATTGTAATTGCTTTTTATGAAGAGCGACTAACTTGGCATTCATGCCCAGAAGATGAAGCACAATAATTGTTTGCATTGCTTTTTTATATATATGAATATTAAAACCTGAAATTTGATTTGTTAGCCATGTGAGAAACATACATTCTAACAAGAATTAAATTTGATATTTTTTTGAAGTAGTATGTTTTGCATCAACAGCAAGTAAATAAAAGCTTTCTGCAACTTGTTTCATTTATCACAAGAGAGCATTTGATACTACTACTTCCTCCATATTAGGTAAAAGCTTTTATAAAATGTTCATAAACTTCCATAGTTATTACAGAATCATAATGAATGTTTAAACAAACTCACAGATGTTTTGTAGTCTTCTATACTATTGATGTGCATGTATCTTCTTTACCCAAGCCCCTAGCCCTTTAAACCTGTAGAGTTATTCTTTTTAGTATTTGGGATCACTTGGTCTCGAGAAGACCAAGTGACAACTAACTTTGTAGTAATTTGAATGTTATCAGACTGTATATTGTTTACTTTATTGTAAATACTGGTGAACAGTGGTCAATAAAATAGTTTTATATTCTTCCTTTATACTGACAGGCTGTGACTCTTTTGAAATGGTATGCTATTTCTGAACTTTTGATATGTTAAGCTCTCAATTTGTAATATATTTAAGTTAGGGTTTTTTGGGGGTAGATTGATCAATTAATATTACCCCATTGCTACTGTGTAATCACAATACCAGACAAATACCAGGCTTTGATTCTTTGTATTTTTTTGGTGAGCAGTGTCCAAGGCACAGGTTTTTTTTAGTCAGGGAGGGCCTGTGAAATGAACGTGCTTTTGGTACATAAGTCACAGATGGCAACCATACTGCTTAGGTGTGGCTGTTGGTCACAAGGCCAAGTGGCCCCTGCAGGTGTACTATGAAATATTTGACATGTGTTGACAGTATCAGCCTTTGCTTTAATTTCAGGTCTTAATACAAGCTATAGTGTAACTAGCGGTGGTTTGGATGGAATTATTCTTCAGGGCATCACCTGAAGAATACTTGCATAACTGCCTTTAAAGTGGAATATTTTCATGAAGATGCTTAAGTCATATACTTTAAACAAAATAATTTGTTTCTGTTTCAGATTGAATTTTAAAATGAGTCCTATACTCAGCTGCTTGGAGAATGTCTTCAGAAGGGCAGTAGTAAGGGGTAGGGAACTCAGGAGGAAGAAAGTTGCTTTTTTTCCATTCCTCTTTTCACTTGCTTCCATCTTTACACCTTCTTTTATTTGTGTTTTGACTACCATGGTCTAGCTTGCCTTGAGCTGTGCCTCTCCATATGTCAATGGCCATGCTTGTTTCAGAATTCTCCTGAAGAGTTTTGACTAAAAAAAGAAAATAATCCTGTAATACACTACTGTCAGTGTCATAGAATCACAGAATGGTTTAGGTTGGAAGGGACCTTAAAAGATCATCTAGTTCCAACCCCCCTGCCATGGGCAGGGACACCTTCCACCAGACCAGGTTGCTCCAAGCCCTGTCCAACCTGGCCTTGAACACTGCCAGGGATGGGGCATCCACAGCTTCTCTGGGCAACTTGTTACAGTGTCTCGTCACCCTCACAATGAAGAATTTCTTCCTAATAGCCATTGTAAATCTACCCTCTTTCAATTTAAAGCCATCACCCCTTGTGCTATCACTGCATGCCTGTCCTCTCCAGCTTTCTTGTAGGCCCCCTTTAGGTACTGGAAGGCTGCTGTAAGGTCTCCCCGGAGCCTTCTCCAGGCTGAACAACCCCAGCTCTCCCAGCCTGTCTTCATAGGAGAGGTGCTCCAGCCTCTGATCATCTTTGTGCCCCTCCTCTGGACTCGCAGAGTCCTAGATACCTTGAGACAGTTAAGGTCGCCCAGCTATGTTTTCTTAGAAGGTGAAAAAAAGATGGGTAGGCCTGGAAACCCTCGTATGGTGTGCTGAGGAGCAAATGAAAGAATTTAGTCTGTGCTTGGTGTTTTTTCAATACTGTTTTACAAATCAGTACTGTAACTTTTCTCAGTAGCTTCAAAAGCCATTTATATTATGAATCAAAACTTGTAATTGTAAAAAAAATTACAGTTAAACATTGCATTGGCTAAACTGATGATAAATTACCTTTTTACATGTAACAGCTTTGTCGAGTTGAGATTTTTTTTATTACTGGGTTTGGGCAGAATTCAGTCACCGTCCATTTGTGGCTCTAGGAAAAACCTGATACGCCTGTTAGCGTGTGGGTTCCCTTGCACCAGGTAATGATAATTTCAGAGCTTAGTTAGCTTCTCTTGCCTGTTCCTTAGGCACGTGACTCCAGCTTTGTCATATGGGTAAGCCTGCTGCAGAGTTCATGGCTTAATCCTTTGGGGCCTATGATAGAAATCTACGGATAGATAGATATACATCTAGTATATAGGATTCTGAAATCCTTGGGTTTTTTAACCAGTAGTTTGAGAAATGCACGGGCTAAACAAGGATTCCAAAGCGGTTTACTTTCTCCTGCCTGCTTCTTCAGTATAGAGTGCTTTTTAAAGTCTTAAAACTGTTATTCTGCAGTTTGTGTTTTATTGTCTGAAACTGCATTTTCTATGCTTTGTTTCAAGTGTGGATGTGAAGTTTATATGAAGTTGTTGATTTGAAGTGATACAGGTTAAACGGTTGATTTAAATTATTGGTTATTGTAAGTGGTAGACAGTTTTTTGTTGAAAGGTTGATTCTCCTCAATTGTTAACCCTTAAAGTACAGATTTGCAACTAGATACAGCTTTTACATTATATTTGGTTCTCCCTTCTGTCTATTTATAAATATGCACTGTATTCACATTAAACAGCTTTACAGCTTGTTAGGCAATTATTTAGATTTCTGATTTTTTACATTATGATGGTAGAAATGCTGACTGGTACTTGTTTCCTTTTTCTCCTCACTTTGTGTCAAACTCCATTTTGATAGTAATGAAATGCAACACTTTAAAGTTACAAGTTATGTAAAATGCTGAATGTGCTGCATACGTATGCAAAAGTTAACAAATGTTATTAATTAAAAATTAACTGATGAAATAAATGAGATATCTTCTGTAGTTAGTGAGTTGTGCGGAGGTTTCTCATCATTGTCCTTTCTTATACCGAACAAATAGGTTTTGCTGTCCTTTCATGATCACTCTATTGGTGCTGCTGTCCTGAAAAAAACAAACGAACACTACCCCCACCCCCCCCAGTTCTGCTTCTACAATCCTACCCCTCACCCTGGCTGAAGAAAATACGCTTGAGTTAAGGGTAACCAGATAGTGCTAGGTTATGCAAAATACAAATCATGATCAGTTATGGCATCATCCTCTCAAAGCCTGGTTCTTACTTCTTTGCTAGGAAAAAATAAAACTCTTAATTTGTTCATTAGTATTGAATTAATTGCAAGTTAATTAAAGTAATTGCTGTTAAATGGAATAAAACAATTCTTAGTAACTGCAAAAAACTATGGCGTTGCAAGTGAATTTTATCAGTTCAGTACAAATGGATTCTGTGTGCTCTGTGGTAACTCTAGTTTTACAGTCCAGTTCTCTTTAAAACTGATAGTTTCTTAACAATAGGTTACAGCACTTTTAGGACTCAACATATGTTGCCATCATTTCAAATGTAACTAGAAGTAAATATTTCCTTTAACTGCAAATTATTATTTGTCTTATTTATGTGCCTGAATTAGGCTCTTGCACTATAAAAGATTGTCCTTTCTTGTTCTAGCAGCTTTCTCCAACATCCTTGGCGTTTTCCTTACCTTGGTCTCCTTCTCTTTCTGTTTGGAATGTCTTCTCAAAATGCCACCTTTTTTTCAACTGTTGAATTTAGCTGCTTATGTTAAGGCACATCTCCACTGCTGACAGAGGCCTCTGAACTTGGACTAGCAGCCCAGCCGGATGCCCCCAGACTTGTTTCCCAGGTGCCTCCCGCAAAATGAAAAGCCTTACTGCACATACTTCCTGCACCTTACAAGCTGAAGTGCAGCGCCGTGGAAGTAACAGCTGTATGGTGCCTGGACCAGAACACTGCGGGGCCAAACAGAGCCCCGTTTTTCCCTGTGATAGATGAAGCTGTGTCTCCACTAGCTCAAGGAGTTGTGCTTTGTTTTGCAGAGCGAACACGCCGACGGGCTGTTGGGGGGTTTATCTGACTCAGGTGTATACCTTTCAAGGGTAGTTTCTGACTAATAGTGTTTTGCTGTTCTCCCAGCCTTTGGCTGAGACAATGCTTGAGCTGGCATAGAAGTGTTTGGTAGTACCTTTATCTTAGCAGGACCTGGAAAGAGTTGCAGAAGCTTTGAGCTTCACTCCTGCTCCTTCTTGTTGGGACATTCCCAGCTGTCAGCAACGTCAGATCCTTTTGAAGTTCAAATGGAAAACTACCATCTCCCCAAATCCCTTTCAGGGACCACTATGAAAGCACTCTGGGTTCTCATGTCAAATAAATGATAGATGGTTTAAGCATCATTTAAAAAAAAAAAAAGCAGCACTTGCCCTAGAAAAGAGCCTGTAATTGATCCAGCCCCATGGAAGCAGGAATGGTGCTTTTCTTCCTCGTAAAGTACTGTGGGATTTACTAACATGGTGAGAGAACTGGGTATGATGCCCAGGGCTCCAGATGGGAGCTCATAGTCTTACGTCTGAAGATGCTAGCATTGATAGCATGGCGTCTGAGAATGCAGTAGCCTTTTGCGATGGATTTTCTGACTAGATAATGGTTTTAGTCAATGGTCAAGTACTTACACTCATTGCAGTGTCTGCAAAATTAATCTGGTGAAAAGAGAGTCCTCCTGGGTGTGGTATTGGATGGCAGGGCTTGGTGTGTTTCCTTCGCTGGATGTACAAATCTCTCAGATTTGCCAGACCAGCAGAGGTATCATTGGTTTCTACATCTAATTCCTCCTTCCCAAAAACGGTTTTCTTAGGTGCACTGCTCTGTGCAGGGTTCCTTCCCATTTGAAATCCATGTGTTTTTTTGCTTCAAAATTTGTCAAAAAACACTGGGCCTTGTTGCCTGACTTGGTATAAGCAGGGTCATCAGGAAGTTGCCTCTATAAAGAAAAGACATGTTAAAGAAACTTGGAATCATAGAATCACAGAATCAGTTAGGTTCGAAAAGACCCTTAAGATCAAGTCCAACTATTAACTACAAAGCCCACCACTAAACCATGTCCCTAAGTGCCACATCTACACCTCTTTTAAATACCTCCAGGGATGGTGACTCCACCACCTCCCTGGGCAGCCCAGTGCTTGAGGACGCTTTCGGGGAAGAAATTTTCCCTAATATCCAATCTGAACCTCCCCTGGTGCAACTTGAGGCCATTTTGTCTCTTCCTATCACTTGTTACCTGGGAGAAGTGACGGACACTCACCTCACTACAGCCTCCTCTCAGGCAGTTGTAGAGGGCAGTAAGGTCCCCCCCGAGCCTCCTTTTTTCCAGGCTAAACAACCCCGGTTCCCTGAGCCGCTCCTCGTAAAACTTGTGCTCCAGACCCTTCGCCAGCCTCGTTGCTCTTTAGACACACACGGTCCGGCACCTCAGTGCATTCCTTGTAGGCAGGGACCCAGAACTGAACGCAGGATTCAAGGGGCAGGCTCACCAGTGCTGAGTACGGGGATACGGTCACTTCCCTAGTCGTGCTGGCCACGCTGTTTCTGATACAAGCCGGGATGCTGTTGGCCACCTGGGCACACCGTCGGTTCATATTCAGCCGATTGTCAACCCACACTCCCAGGTCTTTTTTCACCAGCTATCTTCCCAGCCGCTCTTCCCCAGGCCTGTAGTGTTGCATGGGGTTGTTGCGACCAAAGTGCGGGACCCGGCACTGAGCCTTGTTGAATCTCATACAGTTGGTCTTGGCTCATCGGTCGAGCCTGTCCAGATGCCCCTGTAGAGCCTTCCTGCCCTCCAGCAGATCAACATCCGACTTGGCGTCATCTGAAAACTTACTGAGGGTGCAATCGATCCCCTTGCCCAGATCACTGATGAAGATATTAAACAGAACTGGTTCCAGTACTGAGCCCAGGGGAACACCGCTTGTGACTAGCCACCAACTGGATTGAACTCCATTCCCCACCACCCTTTTGACTCGGCCAGCCAGCCAGGTTTTAACCCAGTGAAGAGTATGCCCATCCAAGCCATGAGCAGCCAGTTTCTCCAGGAGAATGCTGTGGGAGATGACATCCAAGGCTTTGCCGAAGTCTAGGCAGACAACATCCACAGCCTTTCCCTTATCCCTGAGCAGGTCACCTTGTCATAGGAGATCAGGTTAGTCAAGCGGGACCTCTTTTCATAAACCCATGCTGACTGGGCCCGATCACCTGGTTGTCCTGTATGTGCTTGTGTGATGGTACTCGGGACGATCCGTTCCACAACCTTTCCCAGCACCACGGGCAGACTGACAGGGCTGCAGTTCCCTGGATCCTTCCAGCCCTTCCTGTAAACGGGCATTTATCACATTGGCTAACCTCCAGTCAACTAGGACCTCCCCAGTTAGCCAGGACTGATGATGAATGATGGACAGTGGCTCAGTGAGCACTTCTGCCAGCTCTCCCAATACCCTTGGGTGGATCCCATTTGGCCCCACAGGCTTGTGTGTGTCTAAGTGGTGTGGCTGGTCGCTGACCATTTCTCCTTGGATTGTGGGGGCTTCATTCTTCTCTGTGTCCCTGTCTGCCAGCTCAGGGGCTGGGTACCCCGAGAACAACTGGTCTTACTGTTAAAGACTGAGACAAAGAAGGCATTAAGTACCTCAGCCTTTTCTTCATCCTTTGGCACTATGTTTCTCATCACATCCAATAAAGGATGGAGGTTCTCCTTAAGCCCTCCTTTTGCTGTGAAGGTATTTATAGAAACATTTTTTACGGTTTTTTACTGGAGTAGCCAAATTAGGTTCTAGCTGGGCTTTGGCCCTTCTGATTTTCTCCCTGCATAGCCTCATGACATCCTTGTAGACCTCCTGAGTTGCCTGCCCCTTCTTCCAAAGGCCATAAACTAATTTTTTCCTGAGTTCCAGCCAAAGCTCTCTGTTCAGCCAGGCCAGTCTTCTTCCCCACCAGCTCATCTTTTGGCACGTGGGCATGGCCTGCTCCTGTGCCTGTAAGATTTCCTTCTTGAAGACTGTCCAGCCTCCCTGGACTCCTTTTGCCCTTCAGGACTGCCTCCCAAAGGACTCTGTCAACCAGGCCCCTAAACAGACCCTCTGGAAGGCCAAGGTGGTGGTTCTGCTGAGCCCCCTCCTCCGAGAATCAAAACCCCTTATCATTTCATGATCACTGTGCCCAAGACAGCCTCAGCCATCCCATCACCCACAAGTCCTTCTCTGTTCGCAGCCAGGTCCAGTGGGGCACCTTCCCTAGTTGGCTCACTTACTAACCTGCCTAAGATACAAATGCGCCAATTCTGCTTAATTTTGTCCAAGGAATTCTTACAAAATAATCCTAAAGATAGTTCTAATCTCAAGATAGGATGTGGAGACTTTATACAATGTAGTATCACAAGATTGTAAGTGGAGCACCATTGTCCATCCAGAGCAAAGATGAATTATGTCTCTTTGGATGGAAGGTGAGCAAATCTCCACCCTGTTCCCAACTTGAAGGTATTTTGAATTCCAGAACTGAGGTTATTTGTTCGCACATCTGAAGGCGCATGTCTGCTCTGGGAAATCATAATGAAAAGAAGACAGAGGTAATTTTCTTCTTCTTCTTCTCAATCATTTCTAGATTAAATGCTTTCAGTCAGAAACTCTTTCATCTAATGCCTCTGCTGTGTACTGCGGCACTGAGCCACTGCCTTTCCTTCTCCCATCACCTTCATTAGGCTGAAAGTTTTTCTTGGGCCTGAGATCCAAGACTTAGAACTGGTTTAATCTGGTATAGCTCTTTATTTGTAGGAGTTTTTACAGACTGGAAGAGAACCTTGGTTATGCTTCTCATGATTTTTATTTTTATTCTTAAGTATTAGCTAACCTGCTCCTAATGAAACAGATCTATGTTTCATTCATGCTTAGTAGGAGATGTGTTCCTTTGTTTTGTTTTCTGCAGTGGTTTGATTCTTTGTGGGGATGTATATAGGGGCAGCTGTTCACAGACGGAACATGTATATTGAAGCAAATTGATGCTCTGCATGAACATTTGTCAGTGGAGCACTGCTTTTCAGGCTTAACTTCTGAAATTGTTTCTCACAGTATTTCTACCTGAAGGGAGAAGAACAAGGAGAAGTCTCACCGGAGCACACCTGCAAATCACAGCTCAGCTTTTCACTCTCAGCAGATTTAAAACAAGAGTTTATACTTTCTGCATGTTTACCCAAGCTGAAACTTCAGACCTTCCAAGGCACGCTTGCTTCAGTTTGATCCCTTTGAGATGCTTCATAGGACACATTCTCTTGTAGGTGAATTAGTTTCTCTCTGATCAGTATTGGGTTTAGCCACTGCACGCAGAATTCCTCCAAGCAGGAAGGTCTAATAAGGAGCACCATAAGAGACTGGTCATAATGTATTTAAATGCCAACAGGCTTGTGGTTTTCCTTCAATGCCATGATATTTCAGAGCTGATATGCTTAAAGCTTTTGTTTTAGTACTTGCTGTAGAGATTTTTGGTGGAAGTATATAGGCAGAGGAAATATTTGTATCCCAACTTCTCACCAGCTTGACAGCTAAAAATAGTGAATGATAACAATCACAATGGGGATAATTTGTAGTAATTTAATTCATTATCTTCATATATCAGTGCATGGCATCAGTGTAACACAGATGTTGACAGTAATGTTGGGAGGTGGTTTGCATGGTCAGGAAAACAGATGATACCTGAAAAGCTTACTGAAATGTAGCCTGTGCCACAGAAACCTCTGCAAGTCCCTGCTTCTGATACCTGTGGTGTGGGTCTGTGGGTAACTAGGACAGTGACAGGAGCTCTAGCAGCTCCTGGGGTGTTACAGGCTGTGAAGACTGCTCGTTCTGTAAAGAGACCATTGGTACAGGGCTGACATTGGGGCCCATGAATGGGCACACCAGCCAGTGCCAAAGGACACCAGTCCTTTGCCCAGCACAGCAAAACTCATCTGTACTGCCCTTTACCGGGCACACAATGAGTTTCTCTTAACACAGAGATTTCAGTCTGTTGCCTCCTTTCCTCCATGGCCTGGTCCTTCTCACAGCTGAGGAGGTCACTGTTTTTTGATCCTTCCCTTCTAGAGTCCATCCTTTTGGTACCAGCCCAGGACATCGTGTGAATCAGCAACAAGCTGTCCCTTCACGGCTTCCCCTGTTCCCCGCCTTTGCTTATGAACAGCTCTTGCCACAGCACTGCTGCTGCTGCAGTTCCCTCGGTTTGTCTCCCTTTGCCTTGGCTGCAGCTCTGGCATTTTGAACTGGTGTCCTCGGCACATGCTCTCCATAGCACTTACCGGGACTGCGGTCATGTAGGGCTTATTTGTGCTAACATAGGGAGTAGGTATAGATACTGAGATATATAGATGTAGATGTAGATAGATGAGGTAGAGATAGAGATGGAGATAGAGATAGAGAGAAAGATGGAGAGAGATAGAGATAGAGATGGAGATGGAGATGGAGATGGAGATGGAGATAGAGACAGAGATAGAGACAGAGACACAGAGATAGAGATATATGTGTGTGTGTGTATTATTTTTTCCTGGTTGTTCCTGAAGGTGATTACGCTCACTTTGTGCCAGGAGTGGGCAGAGGCAGCAGCATTTTCTACTGCTGTTTTCAGTGTGAATAATGGCGTTTTGCCTAAAAGAACAGTTTGTTAAAACTCCTCATTTCAGATAGGAACTCAGCTGGGGCTCCATTTTGCAACCTACAGCAACATCTCCAATAACGACCTCGGTGACTTTCCCTTTTCCCCTGACAGACCATTCAAGAAATAAGCCTTATGGGAGAGAGACCAACAGTCATTCTGCATTTCAAGGATGTGAACAAACTTGCTGAGGTGATTTGTTATCACTCTCTAAAAGTTTACCCTTTTTATGGTACCCTTAAAGCGATATTGAGCTAAGGGTTTTTAAATTATTCTACACAAGTGAGTCAGTTACTTGTTTTTCGTGAGTGTTGCAGCAAAAACCTGCTCAGTCCCTGCAGCTTAAACCAAATTGGGATCAAAGCACTTTACTGATCTGACACCAACATGGAATTAAGCAGCAATCAATGAAGTGTTGCATTCAGGTAGTAATACAACAGGTAACCCCCCGAACTAGACACATTAATGTTAACGAACATCAGCAAATTTCTAAACACCTTCTGTGAAAAACACAAAAGAGATTTCTTAAATGCTACAAGCCTTTTGCATAGGAAAGGCAAGAATCGTGCAAAGGCCAGGTGAAAACTCACCTGTACCACTGTGGGCATGTCTCATTACTCGGGTTCAAGAAAGATAAATTCTGTCCAGGATGAAGGCAACCAAAGCAGTTGATTAGAGGCATGTAGAGCCCACAGAGGACAACTAGAAGGAGCAAGACAAAGGCTGGGAGGGCTGCCATCACTTTCAAGAAAGATAGCAAAGGTGAAGGCCAAAGGAGGAAAAGAGCTATTGAAGTGCAAGTGAAATACAGTCAAGAGCACAAAACAATTCAGGACTTCTTTCCAAGAAGACCTCACCATAAGCAGTGTAGTAGCAAATGTCACTTGGTGCACTGATAAGGAATGGTGAGGAAATCCTGCATGATCTCTTCGTCAGATCCAGAACCCTTTCTTTCACCTCTGGCATCGCCACAATGAAATGAATGTATATTATAAATGCCTTTATTTACATAGTCTGAATGTGCAGATTAATTCACAGGGACATTCAGCAGCTGTGACCAGTTCATGGCTGCCAAGGGCAGGGACAGCCCCCTGGGCCTCCTGGGGGGGCTTGATCTTTGAGCCTCACTGGTGTCAGAGATGTCATCTTGTGCTATCCTGTGGAAACCCAGCCAAACTGGAAGAACACAGAAGATTTTCAGAAACTGCAGTTCACACATGCTTTTTGCAAATTTGTTCAGGTGCTCCAACTATCTAGAGACAATCCACAACTTTCACTCTCAGCAGAAGGTACAGGCCTCCTCCCCACAAAGTGACAGAGTCAGGGCCTAGGTTGAGACATGATTCCCCATTCAATCCTTTCTGCCAGTGCAGGGCTGGGAATAAATGTCATCAAAAAATTCCTTAGCATGGACTCCTAGGGAAAGGAGGTAGGCAGAAAAATTTTAGAATAGAATAGAATAGAATAGAACAGAACAGAACAGAACAGAATAGAACAGAATGGAATTAGAATAGAATAGAACAGAACAGAATAGAATAGAATAGAACAGAACAGAATAGAATTAGAATAGAATAGAATAGAATAGAACAGAATAGAATAGAATAGAACAGAATAGAACAGAACAGAACAGAATAGAACAGAATGGAATTAGAATAGAATAGAATAGAACAGAATAGAATAGAACAGAACAGAACAGAATAGAACAGAATGGAATTAGAATAGAATAGAACAGAACAGAATAGAATAGAATAGAATAGAATAGAACAGAACAGAACAGAACAGAATAGAATTAGAATAGAATAGAACAGAATAGAATAGAATAGAATAGAATAGAATAGAATAGAATAGAATAGAATAGAATAGAATAGAACAGAATAGAATAGCATAGGATAGGATAGAATAGAATAGAATAGAACAGAACAGAACAGAATAGAATTAGAATAGAATAGAATAGAATAGAATAGAATAGAATAGAATAGAACAGAATAGAATAGCATAGGATAGGATAGAATAGAATAGAATAGAACAGAACAGAACAGAATAGAATTAGAATAGAATAGAATAGGATAGCATAGGATAGAATAGAATAGAACAGAACAGAATAGAATTAGAATTAGAATAGAATAGGGTAGGATAGGATAGGATAGAGTAGGATAGAGTAGAATAGAGTAGGAATAGAATAGAATAGAATACAATTAGAATATAATAGAATAGAACAGAATAGGATAGGATAGAATAGAATAGAATAGAATAGAATAGAATAGAATAGAATAGAATAGAATAGAATAGAATAGAATAGAATAGAATAGAATAGAATAGAATAGAATAGAATAGAATAGAATAGAATAGAATAGAATAGAATAGAATAGAATAGAATAGAATAGAATAGAATAGAATAGAATAGAATAGAATAGAATAGAATAGGATAGAATAGGATAGGAATAGTTCAGTTGGAAGACACCTACAACGATCATCAAGTCCAGCTGCCTGATCACTGCAGGGGGGCCAGCCAAAAGTTAAAGCATGATATTAAGGGTATTCTCTAAAAGCCTCTTAAACACTGACAGGCATGGGGCATCCTTCACCTCTCTAGGAAGCCTATTCCAGTGGTTGACCAGACTCTTGGTAAAGAAATGCTTCCTAATGTCTAGTCTAAACCTCTCCCAGTGCAGCTTTGAACCATTCTCATGTGTCCTATCTCTGGATCCCAGGCAGAAGGGATCAGCACCTCCCTGTCCACTTCCCCTCCTCGGGAAGCTGTAGGAGCCATGAGGTCACCCCTCGTAGGACATTCCTCCCAGCCCTTTCACCAGCTTGGTTGCCCTCCTCTGGACACTTCGAGGACCTTCACATCCTTCTTAAACTGTGGGGCCCAGAACCGCACACAAGACCCCAGGTGAGGCCGCACCGGCGCTGAATACAGCAGGATGGTCACCTCTCTGGACCGGCTGGTTCTGCGGTGTTTGATGCCCCCCAGGGCGCGGGTTGCCCCCCTGGCTGCCAGGGCACGCTGCTGGCTCACACTGAGCCTGCTGCAACCAGCACCCACCCATCCCGCTCTGCAGGGCTGCTCTCCAGCCGCTCCTCTCCCCAGTTATACTTGTGCCCAGATTTACTCCATCCCAGGTGCAGAATTCAGCATTTCTTCTTGTTAAATTTCATGCCACTGATGATTGCCCAGCGCTTCAATCTATCTAGATCCCTCTGCAAGGCCTCTTGTCCTTTGAAAGAGTCGACAACAACGCCCAGTTTGGTATCATCAGCAAACTTGCAAATGGTGCATTCAACTCCTGCATCCAGATCATTGATAAAAAGACTGAACAGAGCTGGCCCTAGAACGGAGCCCTGAGGAGCACCGCTGGTGGCTGGTTGCCAGCCAGATGTAGCCCCATTCACTACAACTCTTTGAGCTCTGCCATTCAGCTAGTTCCTCAACCAGCACAACATCTACCTGCTCGCCTCAGAGCTGGACAACAAGTCCAGAAGGATGCTGTGAGGAACAGTACCAAAAGACTTACTAGAACCCAGAAAACCTATATCCACCACCATCCATCCCTTTACTTACTAGGTGGGTGACCGTATCACAGAAAGCTATCAAATCAGTTAAACAGGACTTTCCCTTTGTGAACCCATGTTGACTGTGCCTGATGATCACGGTCTTTAGATGTCTTTCAATAGCACGCAGCATGATCTTCTCCATAGTTTTTCCAGGTACTGAATCAGTTTTGCAGATAGACTTGCACATCAGGTCTACACCTCCATAGTAAAGGAGCTATTATAATGAATTATGTGAGGTCTAATGATCCTACCAGACCCCGCAGATCACTGCACTGTAATTCAGGACTTCGTGTTCAGTAAATTGTTTGCCATCGCTTGAAACAGTTGGCCTGAGACTGGGAAACTGCAGATAAGCAGCCAGCCCATTGCTCTAACTGCAGTATAAAATCCAGCAAAGAAATAGGTCAGTGCAACTCTACAGATGAGGAAATAAAAGGGAAAAGGTACTGCAAAGATACGCCTCAGACACATGTAAAGGTGAATAAAGAGGACTTGCTTCTTTGAGAAATTAGGAATTACAAATTTTAATTTTCAGTATCATTCTTAAGTGATGTCTGTCCTAATAGACTAAGCTGCGAATTCCCAAGTATTCTGTAACTGATGCCAGAAAGTCAGTGTTTTTCTCTTCACTTTATGACATAAAAAAGCTAGTTTAAACTAGATAACTACAGTTAAATCCAAATAAACCAGAGGAAAATACTGAGAAATACATAAATGCACTTCTCAGCTACAGGCCACACTAGCACTTACTATTACAGTATTGATTTGTATTATCTTTTGCTGTCCCATGGGGAATAAGAATTTCTCCTTAGTGTGCACATGCTATGGTCAGCATCTAAAAACATACCTCGTTTTTGTGGACAATCCATTTCAGAAGAAGCTCAGAGAATTATACCAATCAAGATAAACACAGTTACGGAGGCTACTATAAAGGAACCAATAAGTTTGCACAACTTGGACAACATGAGACTGCTAAATGTATATTTTTTTTCTTCCACTGTGTAAAATTCAAAGGCTGCTTGAACTTCTTTCCCCACCTTTCAAAACACCAATCAAAAAGCAGGCAATGAATTCTGACTTTGGTTTTCCCAGAACTGCAAAAGGCTGTGCTAAATGTATTGGGAAGGTTAAGAACTGAAAAGCCATTTGCTCTTTCTGTCATCAAGCACCACGAGTAGCCTGGACAAGATGCAACATTTCTGTTGGACAAAAGTCAGCCGAAACTGTGTGCAGGGAGCACGCTGCCCATCACCGGAGAAATGTTTGTGTCTTTCCAGTGTTAATAATAATAGTATTAATGATCCAGGTGAAGGTGCTTTTGCTTTTATAGAATAATACCTGGTAGTCCTTAGATAAAAAGCAGAATTCGTGGGCTTCCCTTTGAAAGTCTGTTGTTTCTCTTAATTGCCACTGACTCACAGGTGCCATGCCTGTCAGTATTCTGTGCATCACTGCTTAGAAAATGTACGTTACCCCCTCAATTTAGAAAAAAAACTAGTTCAATCTATCTTTTTGAACGAGTTGTTGAGCTGGTTTTACTCCTTCAGGGGTAGCTGAAGATACAGTTGCTAGGTTTAAGCATTTAAACACGTTGTTAGATGTAACACGTAATTAAGATATCTCGTGTGCAGTGGCTTTTATTTCAAATGCTGTGGCTAAACCTACAAGCTCGAAACAAATCGCCGTAGGCAACAGCGGTGGTGATTCAGTAGGTGGCACCCCAGCCTGGGAGTCACGGGGCTGCCTGCACCCAACCCGCCAGTGCACTGGCTGGTGCCTGGGGGGTGATGTTTGTGTTCTCCCACGTAACTGCAAATAGTTCATAGCCAGTGTGCAATGCTGCAATGACGTACCTTCAGACTGCCCCTTTGGGTGCAGTTTACAACCTATCCGAATACAAAGGATCGGGGTCAAATTAACAACGTACTGTTTTTCCACGGTCAGTGCTCCGCAGTGACTTTGCTGCTAACACTCTAGGTGCTGCTTACACAGCACTGTGCACCATCGTTCTGAAATGACCACTATCCTAACCACTAATACTGAATAGATCTTCAGTCACATTGGCCCTCGTCTTGGTGGATGACTTTGAAGAGTTGGAAGATGCCACCAGCCTGGCCACTGCGACTTAATGTGGTCAGCGTTGGAGAAGGGCGATCATGAATGCAGCACTTTCCGTACGGCTGTCTCCTTGTGATGCTCTGCTTGGGATGAGCTCGTCCCGAGAACGGAAAGGCGAGCAGTGGCCGAAGAATTTCAGAGGTGAACAGCGGCTTCCCTCGAGATGGCTCCAGGCATTGGCAACTTCCTTGAGGAATCTAATTGTGCTTATTGCTTTCTGGTGACTAATCTATTTGCTGCCAGTAGACCAGCAGTTGGAGCTGCTGTCATGAAGATCAGTGCCTCCGTTAAGAGGATGTTGTGTTCATTTAGAGGGAATGTGGGCCTGGGGAATAAAGGTTGTAATACAAATCTGTAACGTTAACTGCTTAAGTATGGTTCAAGGTTTGAATAGAGTCTTTGCTTTTCTTTATCCCACGGCAGACATGCAAGATGTATGTTGAGGTTTGCAAATGTATTTTTAGGATGAACAAGGATAAAGTTCAAAAAGTTTAAACTTCAAGTGAATAGATATGTCAGATAACATTAATTAGAATATTAAAATGCCTTACCAAAGATGTGGTAAAGGACTCTCAACCTGCCAGTAGTTCTGATGAAAAAGAATAGCTTCTCAGGCTGATTTGGGGACTGTCATGGTTACCTTCCTGCTTGTGATTTCGTGGCTGCTAGTCACACTGGTGATGACATGATGTCCTAAAAATCTGACTTACTGTTTGCTTCCTTGGCTTCCAAATGGTTTTACTGAACACTTGGACAGGAGGCAGAAGCTGTTTAACTTCATACAGGACAGTTGTGGAGTAGCAGTATGGAACAGATGTGGATGACTGGAGACTACCTGTACGTAGCCATGTGGACAGTTTTCTTGTTGTGCACATGTGCAAGAGCAACAGAAGAACCACAGCAAATCCTGGTAAATATACATTTGGGAAACTTCCTCACCAGTTGGAAGTGTTGCCTCTGAAAAATGTGAATATTTCAGATCAGTTAAAAGATTACGCATTGATAAATCGCTATCTTTCCAAGAAAGTTGTGCTAAAATAGCCCTTGAAACAACGCCTGCTGAAATGTTCCTGTTCCTTTTGCAATAACATCGGTAAATGCTGGGCTAGACTTACAGAGCTGACCTGCTGAGGCAAGGCTGAGGATGCAGCACTGCGGCTGAAGAAAAACAATGCAAATAAATGAAAGCACTTTATTCATGTGGATAGAATGATTATAGTGGGGATGTCAAGTGGAAAGAACAGACATGGAACAGTTGCATTTCTTTACAAAATTGCGAGAAATGTACATCAATATAATCGCAGGCTTGATTCCTAGTTCCTCATGCTTTCTCATGATGAATATTAAGTGCTTTCAAAATAACAGATGCTGTATTTTGAAAAAGAGGCGATTTGATTTGATCGGCAGTGTTTGCAAAGGCAAAACTGAAGTTTAAGGCAATACTAAACCTTCAGTTAGTAGAGGACAGTGTACATAAAGCCAACACCACTGGAGCAGATCTCAAAGACACAATTACAAACTTAAGAGATACTCTCTTTAGTGGAGAACTGAAGTTCAAACAATTGAAGGCCTCCTGCTCTTCCTTCTCATCCTCCTCATTACTTGCCATCTGAAGCTGCTCAATTACAGCTGCTACAGACTGCTCACTGCCTCTGTCTATTTTGAATATGCACAAAAATGGAACCAATGTCATCTTTTTGTGTCTGACCCAGTCATATCTCACTATTAAGACAACTCAGCAGGCTCTCACTTAAAATTTGCATGCCTTTTTCCTGTACCTAGTGAGAAATGAAGTTGCTGAGACTGGTCTGAGTGGAGTTCAGAATATCAAGGCCCAGACTGCTGAAGAGATGAAGAACATGCTCTGAAAAGGCAGGTGAGAGTTACAGGTAAGGGGGAGTTGCTTATGTACTCCCTTGAAACCTCAGTTCTAACTGTTCCCCTGATACCACACAACAGATCAGTGTAATCGGTGTAACTGCACCAGCAAGCCCAGCTACTACGCTGTCAGTGCACAGGGGCAAAATGCTTTTTAAAATTGTTTTATTTCATTTAAGTAATACAAAAACTTTCTGAGAAAGTAAATAAATTACTGCAAAAAGTCTTTTGGTGTCTTGCTTAACTGTGCTAATGAAGTGAGGGAGGGCAGCACAGTACAGCATGGAAATACTATTTGAAATCACAGCAAGTGCATGGTAGAGTCCCACGTCACAAACCCAGCTAAGGCGGGTGGCATTACAAACATCCCTATCAATATTGCTATACCAACAAATCCTGAGGTCAGACCAGTGAGTTTTGTCACAATTTAATGACAAAATTCTTAATACTCCTGCCGCCGTGGAAGTTACACTAGTATCTGACACCGGTGATGACAAGGTAATTAAAAAATGCACCCAAATGTTTTAGAATTTGTAGTCAGAAAGAGGGAATCAAGCCACAGGAGGAAACTAAAGAGTCACTCAAATGCCTGAAAGCGTGTCTAATTAAGTAACACACATTTCAGATAGTCCCTAGCCTTAGCTTTTTTAGCCATGTAATATAATGAATAAACCTCATATGAAGTCATTAAAGGCAGGCAAAGCAATGAGCTACGCCATAGGGCTTGTCTACACAGGAAAGAGCTCAGCACAGCCATTGCAGAGTATCTGTTCTGCAACAGCTCCCCGAGGGAATGCTTTTTTGCAATAAATATGAATTTGTGTGGTTTAGCTTAATACACAGGAGAAGTGAACTATGTTAAAAGCAAAGGCATCCATCATGGAGAATAAGAACATCTGCTTGAGGAACTGGTATACCATAGCTGCTGGGCTTTGAATTTTGCACTTCAGATTGTTTCACAGTAACCACCTTCTATAGATCAATCCACTGCTCCTTCATTGTAAATGTGCAAAATGAAGGAAATGGAACAATAGACTGCATGGTTTCATGATGAGGTAATAGTTAGCCAGAAGCTGCTTGTGGTGCTGAGCTGCAACTCACACATGTAGGCTCACAAAGTCCAGGCAGCCAACTGCAAAGAAGCAACAATGCTCCAGTACCACTCACACCCTACAACGTGTTTCTGTGGCCATAAATGGCCTTGCAGATGTTTATGAGACAATGAAGAAGCTGTTTCAAATATACTAGTGCACAGAACCTAACTTACATTGTAACTTCAGATATTACACAGGCGTGACTGCTTATTCCATGTAGACTTCGGAATGAGTCTGGAAAAAAATAGCAGCGTTTCTCTGCTGTAACGCCTTTAAGGTCACAGGTAGGTTCCTCTAAGAGGGACAGAATACATGGGCAACAGGGAGGGCAAAGCCTGTCTGGTGTAGCTGGGCCAGGCAGCAGGAGGTACCTAATCCACTTGACTTAGTGTGGAAAGAACTAAGCAAGTTGCCCTAAAACACAGTGTCAAGAGGGGATTCTGAACACCGGATGGTTTTGCTTGCCCATCTCCTCCATGTAACAAGCCAGCTGGTTCAGTAGATTTCATCCACATGTACTTGTAAACTTTATTCACAACAACGAGGTATTGATATAATTAAAAGTGACAGCCGCTGGCATGTTACATGCTGCACTAGAGGCTGTCTGTGTATGGCAGTCATACCACCGCACGAGAGGAGCACCGTTCTAACTATACAGGTGTGTCTTGAAATAATAAAACTTTGTCAAGGAGTTCATTAAATTGGCATTAGAAGGGTATATAGACAGGCTTGTGCCTGTGCTAGGGAAGAGAGTAGGTTATGCTGATGTATGATAGCTTTAAATCAGCCTAATACATTAGTACTGGGAATTGTACCAGTATGTTTATGCTGGTAAAAGCATTACCCGCCCTAAACGGCACCTACACCGGCACAAACCCTGGATGTAACCAGGTCACAGGGACAAGGAGGGGATGGCAGGCAAAGCCCTGCAAGGGACCAAGCTCCCTCGTGGGAGCCACCCACCGGCACAACCTCGGAGTGCTGGGAAAGCAACGTGATAGCATTTAACTTACATCGTTCTTGTTTCCTGCTAAATGAGATTGTACGATGTGCCATTTACATGAACCGACAGCAGTGTCGGTGAAACTTGGGTGATGCACGGTAACTTGTTCAGCTGCCACATCTTCGGCACAGGCATGAACCCTAACCCTTTGCTATCAAAGTACTGAGGGGAAATGTTCGTTCAGTGTGGAATTAGAACAAATGCATGCTCTCCGGCTGTTTTAGGAAAAAGGGTCCCTTCCCCAGTAACACAACCACTGCCAGTAATGCCAGACCCTGTAAATCTTGGTCTTTCCAAAACTGCTTCTCCTAATAGCATCTCTGCTCTTCTTGAGCTTCTGACTCCATTGGTAGCTCACCCTGACGCAGCTTCACTTAAAATACTCACCACCAGTTCGACCCCTCCCATCCAAGCTCATCTCAGACAAAGGGTACAGATCCAAACGCCTTTCAAAATGACTGATTCCTCCCAGCCTCTCCACTGTCCCCACCTGGTTCCCATTGCTGGTACCCTTGTTTCTGCCTGAGGGCGACCAGAAGTTACCTTAGCAGGCTGTTGCACAGTCACTGTCTACAAGTCAACTGCAGAAGTCACCTCATGGGGTCAGACCCACCGGCCCCTTAGGCGTGGGTACTGTCAGCAGTAGCAGCAAGTGTCTGAGGCTTCGGGAGAGTGAGAACAGCGGGGTCATCTGCCAAAGGGAACAGATGCTCATTTGGAAACACACATGTACAACTTGCTGAAAGTGGTGCTCCCTCTAAAGTGTATAAAGAGTGGCTAATTTTTTCATGGTTTGTTTTTTTTTTCCAGATGTGGAATAAATGGCACATGAGAATTTATCATGGGTTTCTTTGCATCAAAAGAAAAAAAAAAACCACACAGAAGAGAAATACAGGAAAAGGTATTTACTAATGAGAGTATTTGGACTGAGACTATCACAAACCTCTTTTTATGCCACCTCTTTTTATGAATGTCTCAGGACAGCGGTGGGGAGTAGACAGCAGACTGCCTAGGCACGGCCTTTTGCATGACATGCACATTTTCTGTGCTAACAGAATCACGGCTCACGGCCAAGCCTCTGCAAGAAAAACCTACCATTTCATTGCCGGTCTGACCCGCCTCCTACTTGAAGGTACAGAATTACCCTCGGCCGCCTTCCCAGAGACTGGAGGCACAGGTGTGTTCAGAGGACAAATTAAATCCTAGGCAATCTGAATTATCTGAAGGAGATGTTTGTATCTGCGTCGACTACAGAGAGCTGAGGGACAAGTAAGTCTGCCGTGTAGGTAGGGAAAATCGGGCACAGCCAGCTCCCTGGCCTTTGTGCCTTGCGTCCCAGTACAAAGGGCGAGAAATAGGAAGGGCAACCAGGAGATACAGAAATAAACACTCAGCTGGAATCTCTTTCAAGAACAATATTGTTCTGGTATAATATTTTACAAGAAACCAGCACACGAACAGTAAGAAATTGCAGGTGGAAAAACAGTGTCTCAGGCTTTTCCGCTCAACCACTGCTTTATGCTATTATTATCTTCTCAAATTTGAGGGCTGTGTATTTCATTACTTTAACATTTGCCCTGGATGCTGATTCTAATTTGTCAGTCTGGTGGGTCTGTGCAAATAAACATTGTTACTCTATGTCACTTTATTAAACCTGACTGAAAGAAACAAAACTAAACGGAACAAGCTGTCTAGGAAAAAAGGAAACAACAAGGACCTTTGAAGAAGCAACATCAGAGGAGAGAAGGGAGAGGAAACTCTGTATTTCTTTGCTTCTACCAAACATGTAAAGGAGGAGTCCCTTTAAAAATATTCCTGTTTGTTTCATCCTTGTTTATTTTTACCGCAGAAAATCATGCAAGTCTTGCAGGTTGGCCAGACAACTCTTTGCAGCACTGAGTGTGTGGCAGTGGGTCATAGCTCCTTCTGATGGTTTTCAGTTTTCAATAAGGCATTTGGCTTCTGCTTGAGTTGAAAAGATGGCATAGAGATTTCATTAACAGTTCTTTTCTTCTTAATTGATCGTTTTCTTCTTTTTCGCACTGAAAAAACTGAGGCCTTCCATTTTAGCTTGTCTTCAGATCAGATGTAATACAGGAAACTGGAATTACTTACAGGGAGAAAAGCAAAAAAAAAGAAACAAAATAAACAGTCTTTTTTTATATTACATGCAAATCCAAATAATCCTCTCCCTCCCACAGTCTGACCCAATTTTGCTCAGGCAGACTTTGTTTTTCTAAGCCAGGCAACTTTGAGACTGTAGACTTAGGAGATACTACTGAATATGGGAGCACAGCACTTGCAAAATAAAGTTTTAAAGCTACTGCGTTCACAGTGCTACGATGGCAGTGTACTGACAACTCGCCTGTTCTAACCAAATCTCCTCCCTTAGCCACGCTCACACAAACAAATAAACCAAAGCCAAGTTGCATTCCTCCAGCAATTTTAGATAACAGAACATCAATCTGTCCCAGCTGCTTCAGGGAATGCCCTGCTCACAGGTAAGAGAATTTAAATATGTTCAACCCCTTATTGTTATACATACCTGGGAAAGGGATAAAAATTGTTGGCAGGACAGCAGCAAATGCGTTGATTTTGTGCTTTCTTGCAAACAAGCTACAACAAAATCACTGCTTGCCAAACGTAATGTGACATCATGGATGAGGGACAACCGTTTCCCACCACAGAGCACAAACCAGCAAGGGGAAATCTTTGCAGTGTTCCTTCCTTTCTTCTCTTTTCTTAATCCTTACACCTTCCACAACATGAAAGGATCGAGCAACTTTTAGAACTGCAACCAGTGACACGACTCCTGTCACTACTTATTGGTGCTTCCTAAGAGTAATGCCTAAGAATCCCACCACAGCCTAATGCTGCACGATTCCCTCCCCTCTTTAGCTACAAAACCAAAACTATAGGAGAGTCTTAAAAACATATTTCTTTTTATTTTGTGTCCATAATATGCCATGTATGATTGTTCTTTAACTCTAGTTCTCCGGTTTGAAGAAGTGTAGCTTGCAAATTTAAGGATCTTCCTTTGAATCTACTATTTTTCATAATTGTGATCAAGCAATCAGGATCCAGATAGTCCTGTTGCATTTTCTGGATGCAGAGTTTTATTTCAGTCTAATGAACTAGTTGAAGGATTATAAAAATGTGGTAACAGAACCGGTACTTTAATCACTGTGCGACTTAGGCTATGTCTGTGTTAGCAGGCAGCGGGATGCAACAGGAAAAGCTCTGCAGTGCAAACCAGCTTGCACAGAGGACCCAGCCTTGACCCTCCGTGTGCTCTGGGGGGTTTGTTCCAGGCTGGCTCCATCAGAGGTTGGAATGCAGCTTTTGGTTACGTTTCAGGTAACACTAAATTTCTTCTGTGTCTTCTGGAGCTGCTCCACAAACTGAACCGAAGAGCAGGAAGGGAGGGCAACCAGAGGTCTGCTTCAAAAAATAGACATACATCATCTGAAACAAAAATGCTAAAGTAAATGAAGGCACACTTAAGTTTGCGTTTCTGAGTCAATGGACAGTGACAGGTGTGGGAGATTTGATCTGAACTAGGTCAAACCAATGTCAAGATAGAATAATAATAATTTATTTCAGTGGAAATTTGAAGAGCGTGTGGAATAGTCGTGTGTCATCCCTGCCCCCCCCTTTTTTTTTTTTGGCTAAAACGTGGAGAAAATATTTTATAGAGAGTCAATAGCTCCCTGAAATGCAATTAGTTTAACACAGCACTGAGATGTAAACTCCTGGAGCAGAGAAAGAAGCTTCCTTAGACCAGCAGGTCAGCTGGCGCCAGCAGCGGGCCCCATCATTCACACCAGCACTACAGCTGCACCCCGAGAAAGGGCCACAAAAAAACCTTCATGCAGAAGCATTCCTGGACATCACGTGTCCTGGTTTCAGCTGGGATAGAGTTAATTTTTTTCTTGGTAGCTGGTGCAGTGCTGTGGTTTGGATTTGGCGTGAGAGCACACTGATGGTGCTGGTTGTTGCCTGCAAATGTTTGTGCCAAGCCAAGGACCTGCCAGCGAATGGGCTGGGGGGGATGACACAACCAGAACAGGTGACCTGAACTAGCCAAAGGGATATTCCATACCACATGATGTCATGCTGAGCATATATAAGCTGGGGGAAGAAGCAGCAAGGTGGGGGATGTTCAAAGTTTTTCCTGAGTAACTGCTACGTATGACGGAGCCCGGCTTTCCTGGGGGTGGCTGAGCACCTGCCTGCTGTGGGAAACAGTGAACGAATTCCTTGTCTTTCTTTGCTTGCATGGGTGGCTTTTGCTTTACCTATTAAACTGTCTTTATCTCAACCCCACAGGTTTTCTCACTTTTACTCTTCTATCTCCCCCATCCCACTGTGGGGGGAGCGAGAGAGTGGCTGCGTGGGGCTTAGTCGCCTGCCGGGGTTAAACCACATCATCATGTCAGGACACAATGCTGCTGGTGTGAAAAAAGCTGGACAGAAATAGTATGAGAATTTCACAGAAAATGCACAGGAATTTCCTTTATGCAAATTCTCAACTGGCAACAGAACTGAACTGGCAACACCAGTTTTCTAAAACTCCCTCTCACCTCTGATTTCTAGCGCTTTCCTCAGGATATTAATCCCCTTTTTCCAGTCCTTCGGTCTTTTTCCCCTCCCTGTTTTTCTTCTGCTTCCTCAGTTTTTTCGGTTGTTTTCCTAGGATGCCATATTTTACATTTTATCATTTAGCAGTGGCAATAATCCTGGATTTTGCTGTTGAGCTGACAGCTATTTCCCCTGCAGCGGGTCTGGTGGTAGATGCTCTAAGCAGTAACCAACAGGTCCCTCTGGATCTCTCACTGAGCAGCGTTATATAGCTCAAGGCAAACTGGGAGTCTGGTTTGCTGGCAAAAGGAAGAAGGAAACAGAGTTAGAGCATACAGCTCCCGTCATCCGTGAATAAATGGAGAGCAGAACATGAAATGGAAAACATCAGTGAAGATGACTGAGACTAGGAAAATTTTGTCTAGGCTAGCAAAAACTGGGTGCATTGACCAAACTAGGCTACAGAAACAGAAACCCACTCTTTTAAGGAAATTCATCAAGGAGGTCTGGGACAGATCTTTCACTTGTACCGCAAAATGTGGATATTGTGGTGATTGGCCTCTGTTCCTTTTGATGTACGCTTTCGTGTAAAAGTAGGAAGGAAGAAAATTTCTGTAGGAGCATCATTCACATTCTGCTGCTCACCGCAGACAGTCATCTTAGTAAGGTCTGATGTCTTCCAATTTCCATTCTTTCCTGCAATATACCTGCACACCGTGTCCTTACGAAAGGTGGTAATTCAGTATGACACTGAAGTGGGACAGAACAAAAGAGGTCTGGTAAACGAATTAAGGATTGAAATCCTACAAATAAGCAGTTTGGAAGTTTGAACAGACCTTCTCCAAAAGAAAAACTTGTTCCCTGTTGTAATTGTTCTTTCCTTTTTCATTAAGAACACTTGCCTGTACAGCCTGTTTGTTGAATTTAACTGTATCTAATTATGGTTTTTTTGTTGGCAACACTGTGTGGCTCAGAGGTTGCACTGTTTCACATTTAAGCAGAGATAACTAAGATTCACAGATCTCATTGATAACAATTTTTATTATGCTAGATTATAAAAACAAAAATCTGATTTCTGAAAATGAGTTTATACTGGCAGTCCCACAGAGAGCTACTTAATTGCCAGTTAGCTTCACTCTTCCTTTCCACTCCCATCTTCTCCTACGCCGGCCTGCCTTTGTGGATCCTTTCTCAGACAGGACGGCTGCTCAGCACGGCACCGGACAGGAACAGCCAAAAAGGCGATGCCCAGCCTTGGTGTTTCCACCACCTTCCCACCAAAATTGCTTCCACAGGACAAATGCCAGCAGCTGTTTTGAGCCCCCATCTGCGCTCACAGGGTCTCCCTGCCAGTGATGTTGAACCACCATCACCAAAAGTGGCAAATATTTGGGGAAAAAAAGTCTGATGTAGACACCTAACATAGCAGCCCTGTAATTCTCTGTACTTTGTTACGAGGAATCAATAGTTGTTCATATTATTCTCTACCTGTCCCTGTAGTATTTTGCTTAAGAGCTTGTCAGATTAAAGTTTTGGGGCACACAAGACAAATTAATGACAATTATTTTCTTTCAGAATTTTTATCCTAGAGATCCCTTCATATTTTAATATCTTGGGGGAAAAATGAGCCCACAATTTACATAAAAAGACTAAGAAAAGAAAAGCTTCTAGGCTTTTCAGTATTTAGAAATGAAGTAAATATGTGTAATAGCATTGAAATTATTTTTCCTTTTTAAAATAGAAGTTGCTTGGATTATTTGGTGATTCTTTATCAGTATATAAGTTAAGTTCAATCAAGCTCTTCAGAAGCAGCAGCAGCAGCAGAAGCAGAAACTTACTTCTTGTTGTAACAGAGAATTTACCATTTCCCTTCCACCCTCGTTAGTGGATATTTCCAAAGGCTCTTTTGTTTATTCCTCTTAAGACAATTTCAGCACACAAGAACAGCCAGAACTGATAACCCCTGAGCTGGTTCAGCTCCTTTTCAGAAGCCAGATTCCAAACCCCAGGAATCTGAGGTTCCAGGGATGTGGCATAAAATTTACTGTGCCATTCCCAAGAGGACCCCGGAGCGCGGGCACACAGCATTCATCATGTATTTCAAATCCCTCTTGGAACTTTTAACAACAAAGATGTGATTTAGCTAAAATAGGAAACCAGAACCAAAACCCAACGAAAACCAGTAAGGAAACAAAAAAAAATTATAGTATTTTGGGTTCCTGAGAAATATCAAGTAAAGCTGGACATAAACCTTCAGGAGGGGTTTTATTCATTCTTAAACGTGTATATATATAATAATTAGTTGAATTTATCAATCGTTATTGCTCTCTTTTTTCCTTTTTTTTCCCCCTTCTTAACTAGAAGGCTCCTAAAAACAGCTGGCGCCAAGGAGAGCCGCCTGCCGCACCTCCCAGTTTCCCGAATGCAGGTGGCGGACACGGCGCTCACACAAGACGCAGCCGCCGGCTGAGCCCGGCCCGGCCCGGCCCGGCCCGGCCCCTCCCCGCCCCGCCCCGCCCCGCCCCCCCTCCCCGCCCCGCCCCCCCTCCCCGCCCCGCCCCCCCCTCCCCGCCCCGCCCCCCCTCCCCCCAGCAGCGAGACCCGGGCCGCCCCCCTGCGCTGCCGAGTGCCCCGGGGCCGGGGGCGGGGCCGGGGGCGGTGCCGGGGCGGGCGCGGTGTAGGGGCGGGGCCGGGGCGGAGCTGGAGAGTGCGGCCCCGCCCACTGCTGGTGACGCGCCGGCGCCTGCGGGCCTATGGGTGGCGGCGGGAGCGGCGGGCCGTGCGCGGCGGCGGCGAGCGGTGAGTGGGGCGGCGGCGATGGCGATGCGTCGCGGTGGGCGGCAGCGATGGCGATGCGTCGCGGTGGGCGGCAGCCCCGCCTGCATCGCGGGGGGGCGCCGGCCCGGCGGCTGGTGCGGGGTTGCTCGGGCGGTGTGCGTGCGGCCGCCTGCGCGGCGGGGGGGTGCGAGCCGCCGTCCTCCTCCGGTCCGCGGGTGCCGGCGAGGCGCTACCGGAGCGCGTTAGACTAGCGCGGCGGCGGCTCGGGAAGGCCGGGTACGAGCAGCCAGCGCCGCCGCGGAGCTGCCGGCTGCGAAGGGCTCGGTTCCGCCTGGCCTTTGGGAGCGTGTTCATTCTCCTCATCCTTGCCGTCGGGCCGCGCTGTGCCGCACGGCGGTGCGAGTGGCTGCGCGTAGTAATGATTAACGCCCGGCAGTAACGCCTCGGTTGAATTACCGCTCCTGCTTTGTGCCGCCGCTTTCCGAAGTGACTCCATCACCTTCGGCAGCTGTGGGCTTTCCGTAGAAGCACGAAGGCTCTGCGTGTGTGTACATCGTGGTGTTAGCCTGCGTTGTATAAGCATGTGCCGTACTGTGGACAATAATATATAGGTATATAATGTACATCATATAGCAACATTATTTTGCGTTAAATACACCGTATTTGTTGTACCTTTTTGTTAGTCAGGAGGCGGTCTCGTTATTAACTTTAAATTCTGTGTGTTACTCAAATAAGTGGGCTGAGTGCTTTGAGGCGCACGTGAAGGAAGGCGATGAAAATGCAGCAGGCGATGGAAGCAAACCAGCGGATGGAGCAGAGGGCTGCGGGCAGGTTCTGGGCCAGCCCTGGGCTGGGTCAGGCAGCAGCAGGCGGGAGCCGCCCCCACGACACCCGCGATGCCCACGTTGGCTTGCTGTCTCGCACCCACGTGCTGGGGCTGCCCTGGAGAGACGTGCAGTCACCATCGGATCAGGGCACCGGGGTGTTGTCACAGCCCCTCCGAGGATGGGGCCATGCGAGAGGAATGTTGCCCAGTCCTGCTAGCGGTGGTGGGAAGGCGAAGGCAGGTGGAGGTGTGGAGCCAAGCTGCTGAGGGTGGCGGTCCAACCCGCTCTGAAGGTCCCACCAGGCACGTGCCCACATCACCCGTCGTCTAGGGAAAAGGGCGCTTGGGTCTTCATTACCTGCTCAGCTTCTCACGTTGACAGTAAATAGCTCAAGTGAGGAGAATGCAGCCTTCCCATTGCTGCTAGGGAAAACTGAAACTAAAAGTAATACAAGGCAGAACTTTCCTGGATGATGCAAAACGGGAATTCCTGAATGATGCAAAACTGAAATTCCCTTAGAAAAATGGAAACACCAATGTTTTCTCTGTGTACAAGAGGAAAATAATATTTATGTCTACTTCAGCCTAGGGTATTATTTATAATGCTTGAAATTCAGAAGTCTCTTGTTTATAATTTATATTTTATATTGAAACTAAGAAGTATTTACCTTTTAGTGAATTTCATTGTAAAGATCTTGCATTGGTACACCATGCTTATGTTCATACAAATACTTTTCAGTACCATCTTTATTATACTAAGTTTTATCTGCTAAGTAATTATATTTAAGTTGGGTTTTTTTTTAGAAAAAGGAGAAAAATGTTCTGAAAATATTACTGCCAAGGTACTAACAACATACTTTCTTAAATGCCATAGTCTAGTTAGAAGATAGTAGCACCTAAAAGCCTCATTCAGTTACTTGGGCCCCGTGGTGGGAGCAATGCAAATACAGACAGAAAGGCAATCCTTGGTCCCAGCAGAGAAGTTAAGAATTAGAAAACGTGATGCCATTTCTGACCACAGACAGGAGTAGTTGTTTAGTAAAGTACCTCCAAATGTTCATGCAAGTGGAAAATATATTATAAATTATATTGGTGTCAAGGTTCCTATTTCATTTATGTCTCTCTAGCTTAAATGCCGTTAACTGTTATCAGCTGAGCTACTGGAATTAAAGTTTTGTACTTCTCTACCACTGTAAAACAGCAGTTGCCAGCTTGCAGATCGTCTTCCCTAAAATTAGCTGTTTTGTGATAGAATCTGCTGCAGGAGTTCTTATATTTGAATAAGATAGTGGTTTATTGAATGGTGCAATTTTTAAAAATGTTTTATTACGATTTGGTTTTAGTGGTACAGACAGTCAGGGATGTTTATGGTACAGTCAGTCAGGGATAGCCCGGTAGAAAGCTGGAACAGCATCACTTCACCGTGTTACTGTGTTTTGTGAAATATTGCCTAGATCCTACCTTAGCAGACTTCCAGTTTTCTGGTTTGCCCTTGTTCCCTGCCTTGCAGGCAGAGCTAGGTAAACGTTGCCTTTAACCTTCAAGGTGTCTCCCTTTCATCTTTCAATACGCTTGGAAGTTGTTTTCAGCTATGCTTTTTTGTGTTAACTCCTGAAGAGCAACTGTTCTCAAGGCAGCACCTTTAACCACCCCTGGTGTACCTGCTTAAGCTAATACTATGATCATTGCATGCCCATAGCACTGCGATGCTTTTGGCGTAGATGCAGCGTTGGGGTCGGACATGAGTGGTGCCCTGCTGTGCTGCAGGCTCCCGGTGTCCTGGGACTTCCCTTCCCCAGCACGGTGCTGTACGGAGCAAAAGCCACCGGGGATTTGGGTCAGACCGAGTAATTCTCAGACATAAGAGGAGGTGGAGCATTAAATCAAGCCAGCACTGGGTAAGCATGTGATGTGACCTCTTCGACTGTCACCGTCGAGCCAGGACCCCGTGATGTGAATGATGCCAGGTAGTAGCACTAAACAGATGAGGACTGGAACACAATAAGGGCGAAAGCTACGTTCCCAGAATTTTTTAGAACTTACGCTGCTGCTGCACGTGGGTCTTTTACAGAATAGTTTTTTTCCATTCAGAAAGGGTCGTGGCAGTCATTGTTCTGAAGATTTCTGCATCCTGTTCCTGCTTAAGCAGCCCTAGAGCACCTTTCCTTGATTCTTCCCTCCTTGCTCCCCCTGTCTAAAGAGCACTGTTGCATTTGGCCCAAGGGGCTGCATTCGCTGGTACCAAATGCACTTGCTTCGGTATGGTGTTCCCATCTGCCTGCCCTTCTGCTGGTCCTGTGGAGTGAAAGATGCTGTGAAGGGTATCCAGGCAAGGTTGGGCTCCTCTGACCATAAAGAGGCCGAATCAGCCTGGTGGCCCCATTTTAGTCAATTTTTCCTCAGTACTTTTCCTAATTGTCATCATTTCAGACAACTGCAGCTTTCTCTGCTTTTATCACACAATTTTGTAATTTCTCCATATGAAAGAAGGAAACATATCTCTGGTAGGCCGGTTGGGTTTTTGTGGCTTTTAAAAACAGCAAAAACCACACTAATAAGTCCCAAAGTAAAAGGGTAGTGAATGTTTGCTTAGCAGCATGGGCTGCTAGAGGTTTTGCTTGCTTCCTGGGAGCAGGTAGGTAGGATAGGACACGTGACAAATTGTGTGTGTCATATCTCCACAGTGTATCACATGGATCTTCATTCCATGCATATGTTATCTAGTATGCATAAGCTTTTGGCTTTTGTAAGCAGAGAAGTAAAAGAAATCTGGTGTATTTAGGGTATTCTGATTTTTTTTTTCTTTCATCTTGTTAAACATTTTGCATCTTTTTATTATCTCAAAAAAATAACTCTGCAAAATTTTTGTTCTGATACTAAACATAGAGGAAAGCACAGCTATGTGTCCTACAAAAATTTCCTTACTACTTGGCAGGATAACTCTTGGGATAGAGAAGCAAATCATGCTGCGTAATTATAGGGAACTACAAATGCAAGTATGGTGTGTAGTGTTTGGCTCTGGATCTTTGTAGCATTCCTTGCTAAATCTCTACACAGTACTTAACAATAGAAACACCTTTCATAAGCATTCTTCCCCAGCTTGGAGGAAAAAAAAACCCCAACAACCAACCCGAAAGAATCCTTGATTAATCAATATGGTTACAAAACATTCATGTTTTGCGTGTATATAGACATTGAAGAACAGGGTAGTAAAATTCAAAGCTTGTTGTGTTGCTTTGGCGGCTGCAGGAATGGTCCCTCCACTCCCAGAAAGCAGCCTGCCGTCCTGATCTCCTTGTCAGCAGAAGCTCTAACTCAATCACACCCTTGGTCAACAGCTCTCTGTTCTTCTAAAATCTGGGGGAGGGCAAGAACAGAGAGGCTGCAGAGAGAGCTTGGAGCTGAAACCCCTCGCAACAGCCCTGGCACGGGCTGACCCTCATGGTGGGGCATGCTGCGGATGGAGTGGGGTCTCCCGGGCACTGCAGGTCGCGACAGAGTGCTGCCTGTGCAGCGTCCGTCAGCTTGGGCACGGCTCTGCTGCTTGGGTGTGGGTAGCTGGGGCCTTTCGTGAGGGTTCTCCAAGAGGACTCAAGACACCTGTATGAGGCTGGCATCCTGACTGGTGACCTACAGCTGATCCACCCTCTTCTTTGGCAGCAGCTGAAGAGTAAGTAGGACACCTGGTGAGCATCCACAAAGACACTGAACATTTCTGTTCAGCTATCGGAATCCTACTTGTCCTGATCTCCGCAGAGCAGCGGGATCAGTGGGACGTTTAATGGAACACAATCCAATAACGTAATCGCAGATAGCCCTGCGTTTCCCACAGTGGTGCTCCGGTGATCCTCTTCTCATGGAGGACTTCTCTTCTCGAGGTCTGTTTAGTGATATGTCTTCATAGAATCCTAAAAAAGCCTCACGGCTTCTGGTCCCAGAAACTAGTTTCCTTTTGGACACGGCTGGGCATGTTTTCCACAGAGTGTGCACTGAAGGAGCTGGTAGCCCACGCTGTCTCCAGCCTCTTTGCTGGCCTGGTACCCACTCCCTGCTACACTCCCTCCTTCAGTGCTTAGAGGACAGTCACGTAAATAATACACAGTCTACATCCTTGTTTTCTTCTGTTTTGCTGATAGCCTGCAGTTACACAGGGTGTATCTTGGGATTAGCGCCGTGCAGGTGTTGCTCAGGGGCTCTGCACACCAGCACTGCACACTGTCTCACTGGTACCTCAGCATAAGTTATTTCAAAATATTTCCCAGTATGGCAGATAAATTCATCAATAGATGTGAACCTTGCAAAAACATTTACAACTGAGCATGTCCAAAAGGAAGGACTTGATCAATTTGAAAGGAGTTTCTTTTTGCTCCGGCATCTTCATGTGGCTGGGGTTACAGATGGCCAGACTCGTTTAGCAGGATGCATACCGATGAGTTTCATTTGTTTGAGAACAAGTAAACCTACAATGATTTTGTTACGGATCTTCTCTCCAGTCGCTCTTGTGCATAAAGAGAGAATGCAATTTACTTGCCATGCCTGCTTTTTTTTTTTTTTTTTTTTTTTTTTTTGTGGTAGGCAGGATTTTCTGTTTTGTGGTATTTAAAGGATTTGTGGCTTTAGAAAATTATTTCTTCCTCTCCCCTTCTTCACTACCAGAGTTGTCTAGGAGGATGCACTCACTCGCAGGTAAACTACTCTTAAAGCAAAACAGGTATTTTAGTCCTGTAGCAAAGCATGTGTTTCACTATGGAGTTGACAGTGAGTAATACACGCTGACCTCTGCATGTGTGCTGCCAACACATCCCTCAAGTTCCTGTCCCTCCTTTCCCTTAGGGAAGCCCAAACTGCTCACCTACCTTGCTCCGTGTGTACAGCAACAGTCACCGGGTTATAACGTTGTGCCTTCTAATAGCCTTCATTTTAATTGCATAATGGGGATGTGTGGTTTTAAATTAGTCATAAGGTTGGTACCTGTTTTAATGAGCTCTTCAGCTGTCTTCCCAGAGGGGAAGGCTTTGTTTTCCCAGGAGCGACATGCCTGTTCCCAGAAGAAATGTATTTCCACTAACGAGGGCATGAAAAGGCAAGGTGGTAAGGGGACTATTGGGAATGGTTAGAGGGAGAAGGGTAAATAGCTGCGAGTCCTTGGTGCTGGAGAGCATTTTGATAATGCCAGAGCCTATGATGTGCCAGGTGTTCACATGTATAAGCACGGTCACGTCGGCACGTCCTGTCATTGTGATCATGCTTGCTTTGATTGCATTGGTGTGATCTAAATGGCATAGCCTTGTCTGTCATGGCATAGAGGAGCACAGCCCAGATACCCTCACGTGTCTTCAGACATACGAAATAACGAGACTGGTGTTTAATGGCTGTGACACTGGTTGGTCTGCTCCCCGAGAATCGATGGCTGTGTTGCATGTTATGTCTGTCTGGTCATGGTGAAGACCAACTGCAGTATGACTGCGTGGCGCTGAGCCAACAGAATTGCTGGGGAGATGGTAAGGCGCATCACTCGTTCCAGATGAGCTAAAGCCTCTTGTTTCCCCCTCTCCAGGCAGCTGGAGGTGGGGATTGCTCTGAACGTGGTGGGGAAGTCAGCCAGGTGGCTGGCTTCAACAGTCTCTCCAGCTGCCAGACCACGAAATTGGGTTTGGGCAGTAAGATCCAAGAATGAGAGAAGTTTTATAGCCGAAATACCCCTTTGGGGATTTTAGGAAGTACCGTTTGACACGCATAAATACTTGTGCAGAAGCAAAGTCCTCTTAAACTGCTTGTCCACAGCAAAGCTTTCTGACTGCTGTTTCACTCATCATCGCAGGTAGATTTGGAAGGAAGATCTGTTTGACTTGCTGGCCAGGAAAAGGATGTCTGCATTGGGTGTGTAGTCCAAGGCTAAATCTTAGAGTAGAGATGCAAGTTCCTCTGGCAGCTGAGGTCTTTTTGGTGAGCTTTTCACAGCAGAATCACCGGGGTTTAATGCAGACCCTGGTAAGTAGGTGCTGATAGTTGAGATCAGCTTGCAAAGAAAAAGCATCTTGGCTTTCGCATTGGGAAAACTACCCTTCAATACATGCGCCGAACCTTGTAACTCATGCAAGATAGCTGTAAAGAATATTTGGAGTACTGTGGACTGACTGCCTTTAAGAAAACACAAAGGCAGTCTTTAGGCTTCAGTTCACAGACAGATTTTGCCTTCTTTTTTGCCATTACATATTTGAGTTTAAATAAAAGATGTGAAAAAATAACATTAATATGCTGTATTATAGCATATGTGCATAAGCAATGATTTTTTTCCAGAAGGATTCTTCCATATTCTCCAGGCTCTCCAAAGCTACAGATCTCTTTGTCCAAGGCAAGTTTTGCGCGTTAAATATCTTTTATCAGAGTAATATGTTTGGTCAAAAAAATACGGCTGTGGGATATACAGCCTCTGAAATACTTTAAAGTATACTTCTAATCTCTCACATGAGGCACCATCTCTCCTTATAGCACTGTCTTGCCTATGCTCTGACCGTGGCAGCAACAAGCACTAGTGTGTTTCCGAATACTGCGGAATTATTTTGGCCACCTGAGGATGACTAGAGCTTCTATCATTCTGACCTGGACTAGTAATTGGCTTGTGGTGGACAACTGAAATAAAAGTCCGTCGGCAGTGTGAAAAATGATGATTGGGTTCGGTGTATATGATTACCCCTTCACTCTATTTCTGGCAAAGCTTAATTCTAAGGAGTGCTGTCTTTTCGCCACAAGCTGAGCTAAACCAGATGACTTGCAAACCTTGAATTGCTGCCTTCTCTCTTTAATGCAAATGAAATTCTGCATTTGCAGAATTGCAATGCAGTCAGTTAATAGCTAGCTCTTACAGTTGCAAAGGTTGTGTTGTTTTAAGGCTCGATGACGACCATTCTTCTTCCTGTTCTCCTGCTAGATCAATAAAACAGAACCTGTCGAGGACAGCACTATCCTTACAGAGTGCTTTCCAAGTATGTAAAGCACTTGCCTGTATATAAAGTGCTGCAGGATTTGAAACTTGCCTGTAAAGCAGAATGCATTGTCAGTAATGGTTATTTCCACATCTGTTGGCCATGGTGACCCGTTTGCATCAGTTCTGCAGAAGAGTTACTGGCAGTGACAGAGTAGGCTGGATACCTGCGGCGAGGCTTTTCTTTATGGGCTTCCAGCCACGGAGGATGTGCGGTAACTGGTACCTTCTCCTCCCACCTCCTCTGGGCTGTTTGTTTCATCAAGTTGCCTTGACTCTTCTGAGATTTCTTTTGTTCTGAGATGCACGTGTAGCCTTGGACTGAAAAGTCATCATCCCCCACAACACCGTTTCTGCAAAACGGTGGAGCTGGAGAGGATCTCTTGGTGGTTGTCCGGTCCCATCAGCCACATGATAGATGTTTATTGCAGATTTGCCTGTACGACCACAAAGCAGGGTTTCTAATATGTCCATACATACTGTGTAGGCTGCAAGTGGTTTAGCGAAAGGTGTGATTACATAAATTGACACTTGTTCTGTCTTAAGAATGGATTGTACTGGTTTTGGCCTGAAGTAAATACATTTAAGTGGACCTGGCACAAGCCTTACTTAAATGACACAAACCTAAACCAGTTTCTTCTTGTTCCATTATTTTCCCACAGGCTTGGAATACAGGCTGAACTGACCAGGTTTAAAATGAATGTAAACATGTGCCTTCTGCTCATTTAAGCAGCACCTGCTCTGCAAGTAGGAAGTCTTTCCTCCTGCTGAAGGCAGAAAAAGTCCTTCAGACCACTTAATGGTCTACTTGAATTTGTTGTTGGAAAAGTATCACGTGGGTTTGGGCACCAGGGGCCATATTTGTCCTGTCTACCTTTGCTCCTCTTGCTGCTTGACCTTGTGCCAGTGTTTGTTCTAGGCTGGCCGGTGACTCCGTTGACTCGGCTGTGATGGCAGAGCAGTCAAACCCAAGCACTGCCTTTCTTCTCTTCCTCCTGTTTCTCTGTTTGTTGTGTCTCCTGCTGTCCTCTCACAACTTCTGAGAGGAGTTTTCTGTACCAGAAATCTGCCTCCTGTGCTGAGAGTTGGCGGAGGGTTGATGCCAGTCTTGCAAAGTCACGGTGTAGCAGTGGGGTCCGTAATTGGGGCGAGAGTAACCCAAATCACATCTTAACATTTAGTAGGCACTAAAGAAATGAGAAGCAGAAAATCCGAGGATATGGATAAATCACTGATTTGCAGCCTGGTTTTCTCGTGGGTCAGTCTCATGAAAAGTTCCTCCTGCAAAATGCTGTTTGCTCCTCTGAATTACCTGCTTTAGTAACGAGTAACACTATTTAGAATCTGTTTACTTCCAAAATACTGTTTTCATGCCACTGGCACAGGCTGGCTTAGAAAGAGAGCAAAGCCCGTTGAACAAGCAAGCTGCCCAGTTGAATTCGCTGCTAATGCAATCTTAAATGGTTAATTTAACTGTTGATCGATCCAGCTCATAAACTAGTGCAATATATGGATGCAGCTACGCAGATGCAATGCCAGTAAGACCCTGCGGTAACGATGGGCTGTCTGATGCATCCTCCAGGGGAAGAGAGCCCGAAGAGTGAATTGCTGTTGTGTGAGAGACTGGGTATCTGATCCAGCTGGACCGTTGTAACGATCCCTCTTGGGCTTGGTTGACTTAAAAGTCCCAAGAAACGCAGCATTTTGAACAGAGTTGCCCAAAATGCTGAGCGAGCATGCTGCATTGACTGCAGTATTTCCTGGCTTCCCCGCTGGTTTGAGCTGCAGTTACAGAGACTGCTCAGGACCGATCTGTCTCGGGACGTTACTACTGAACTGTTCATTTCAGTTTTGACTGCATCTGTACTTGGTCTTTCCCAGCCATCTCCCCAGATGCACATCATGAGACTGGGACTTAGAATTCGGTGGTTACAGTCAAAACTACCGCTTTTGCTTCACTTTCCTCTCTGGGGGCAAGACCAAGCACTTCCTGGATGGGACCAGTTGGCACGTCACAAAAATAGCTGGTTGGGTAGAATAAGGAAATCCGCAGCAGGAAGAAAGCCAAGCTAAAACATGTAGTGATGCAGTGCTAAGTAACAGCAATTCAAGCAGCAGAGAAAAATCGTATCATAAATTAAGAGTTTGAAATCAGCAAAAAAAAAAAAAAAATAAAAAATTGAATCTCATGTGCCAGAAATTTGTCAGTGTTCCAGGGGTGAGTCAGGAAGGAACGGGTCAGGTGATGTCAGCCTCTGCACTTGAGAGACTGAGAGAGAAATGTTGCAATAAGACTGCACGGCATTTGCTGGCTTTTGCTCTGCTTACTCAGCAGCAGAGATACAGCTTCCATCAACCCGTCTTTTCCTGTGATAAGTAAAAATTAGGTATTACAAAGAGCTGTCTCGGGGAAGATAATATTTTGGCGGCAATCTGATTTAATGCAATGACATATTTAAATCCCGTAAGAAACATGGAAGCTTTGGAAGAAAGAAAAACATAAGCATTTAAGATTTTTCTTAGGATTTTAACCAGTGTTTGGAAATGCTGATACTTTAGTCTCTATTTACAAATCCCTTCTTTTTGGTTTGTAATCCAGCTCGTAAAAGTATCAGCTGTCTGATGTGTTGTTTGTAACTGGCATCATACAAAAATATCTAGGAGTGGCTTATCTGTCTGTGGGTGACTTTTATATTGCTAGTTCTCCCTGGTGTATCTAATATGTGTGGTTTGTATGTGCACAACACGTATGTTTTCACTCATCAGTTTTGTAACCGAACACAACTTTGACTTGGAAAGTACTTGGGTGCTATGTCAGCAAGTGGTTTTAGTCTGGAAATTACTTGCTGCTTTCCCTTTGTTTTCAAAGGTAGTTTTATTGCCTGTGGTATGCCCTATTTATGTCAGTATTGGTGAGAAGTCTAGTGCCTCTCCAGTGTTTTCCACGTCGAGTATGGCTGTAGTTGAAAGATGACTGAATTTGCCAGATCGCCAGTGTTGCTGCTTCTTCTGAAACTGGTTTCCCCTAGTTCAAAGGATTTCAAAACTCTTCTAGGGCAAACATCTTACTGGGACTTTACCTTAGAGGTCACCACTGCTTCCCTTCAAAGACTGCCTTATCTCTTTGTTGGCCTTCTGAAAATGCCCTAGCAGCAAAACCTGCAATTATGTACACTACAAAATCATTCAGTGTAGTTTAAGCTACTTATTATGCACTGTAATATTTGGGAAGAGTAGCAAAGGCAGGCTCACGTGGCAGGCAGGCTCACGTGGCAGACCAGCTTGACAGGCTGCCTGGAGAACACAGGAGCCAGGGCTGCGGAAGTGTTTTGAGTGGTCCCCAGGTTGGTTGCAGAAGCTGCAGCAAGCATCAGCCCCGAGTCAGAAGTAATTACTGTGATGAAGATGGCACATACTGTTCTTTCGGTATCTTGACCCACAAATACCATTCTCTAGCCATTGCCTAAAAGCCCAGGCTGCCAGTGTGAGCATTACTGGTGTTTTCTAATGTGAGAAAACCAAAGTCATAGTTGCTTTGGGGTCAGCAACCCACCACAGCTGCAGAGTATACATGAAGTCCTTTGGCTGAGCATACGTCTGCGATTTGAGGCTGCCAAAATTAGAGGGGGGAAAAAAAAAAAGGGGGGGGGCAAAGAAACATCTGATCTTCTTTCTTACAATGAACAGATTTCTTAGTACTTCTTCCTTGTTGAAGCTTTTAGAGGCTTCAGAGAGGCTTGGCATGTGAGTCATGCTGCTGTCCAGCAATACGGTATCGACTTGAGGAAATTCAGAGTGTGGTGTAATACCACTGTGACTGGAAATCTGTGACCCACACCTGACACCGTAATCCACGTAACTTTACTTATTTTGGAGGGGAGCGGCTAAATCTGTCGTATGTTTGATTAACTCCAATTCTCAGGTTCCTCAGAAATGAATTAAATTTTCTTTGGTAGTTTTTTTTTCAAATAAACTGAATTCGTTCTCTTCACCAACTGGGTCTTAATAGCTATAAAGATTGCAGCACAAGGGAAGAGATGATCAGGGAGAAACGATAATGTAGTGTTTAAAGAGGGGCTGTACCTGGTGGCCACAAGCAAGCATTTAGCAACCAAATGGAGTGGAATCGTGTCCGAAAAGAGTAGTTAACGCAGCATCATGGCAGTGGCGGCCAGAAGTCAGAATTTCAGGTACCACTGCAGAGGCATGATTATTGGCAGTGCCTTTCTACATAGTGTTGTGGTTGGAGGGAAGGTGCGTGAATTCTCTTAGGGGGTTTGGAAAGCTCTTGTTCTTTTAAAAGCATTTTTAGACAGCGTGCTTGTTTCCTGCTCAGCAGCGAAGTGGCTCTGCTGCTACTGTAATTACAACCCTGATGAAATGGGTACCCTGAGCCTGACGAGTGAGATGGGTGTGCTCAAGGGGTGCTTTATTTTATTGATCTCTGCTGTGCAGAGTTTAGGTGAAAATGCTGATGTCTTTCATATTCATTTCACTTCTGATGAACAAACCCTTAGTGATTTGCTTGAGGGTGAGGCGCATAAGCGGCAGGGTGGAAGAAAGAAGGAAGGATGCTTTGTGGTCTGCACAGTCTGGAGTTACAGTCCTCACCTGGACAGTGAAGGGCAGAAGGGAACTCAGGACTCCTGTGATGAGCACACTCGGGTTGACCCCAGGGGTTAAACTGGACCTGGTGAAGTAGAAGGCATCGACTGACACTGAGGGTGAGTTACTCTGGATTAACTGAAAGTCCCCGCTCAGGGAGAAGCATTTGAATAAGACGTTTCCCATCAACAGGAGCAGTAGCTCTGTGATGGCCATGTACCTGATTCCTGCAAATGCCAGCCTATGCTATGAAGTGGTCGGTTTGGCGTTACAGAACGGTACACTTTATGTGTGTAAATGTATTTATAGTTTTCACTATATACCTATTTGTAGTTTTCATATTACTTTTCTTAAAATAAAACTGGGGAATATAAGCACTCAAAATTTTGCTTGGTTTTCATACACTGGGCTCCCAGTACAAGTCATGATTCAAGTCACTGTTGGACTCGATGGACCTTTCCATTGATCGATGCAGTATGGCTGGTCTTATGACCCAGGCAGTTTTGTTCCATAACCACGTTAATATTGCTTTCTTCCCCTTGTTATCCTTTCATCTGAAGCCTCTAAGATTTCATCCGTGTTTCTGACTAACTATGAGTTAGTACTAAGTGGGGATTTAGCTCCTCCATCTCATACTCCCTTGCAACAGCAGCGGAGCAGGCACCCTTCAGGTCCTCTGCTCTGTGCAGTAGTTGAGGAGATGCTCTTTCCCCAGCACTGACTCTCCCTGCCAGTGACTGACCTTTCAGAGAACATGAAGCTTCTGCAAATACAATAAACACACCTCAAGAAACATTCTCCTATCCTGAATCTAAGTACTACTTTAGTTTTAGCATGGGATTGAGTTTATTATAGTCTTTTTTTTTTTTTTTTTGAACTTTCCAGAGCTAGCATCTTCTTTTATTACAGCTCTGTCCTTCATACCCTCCCCCTCCCACCATCACCCCCAGCACATGTATTTTCCTTACAGATCCGTATGGATGACTGGTCTTTTGGGAGCACAGTGTCGTTGAGTGCACGCAGGCATCTTCTGTGATCGTGAACTGCACGTACAGATGCAGCTGAACTTTCTACAGGCTGTAGATTAAAATTCTTATGGCTTTTTTTTTTTAATGAATGTTAATGTAAGCAAAACAGAAAATGCAGGGAAGGTCTTTAGAGGTTTAATTGTGGGCGCTCTCTCTCTCTCAGTCACATTGAAGCCCTGAACGAAAGTTTCATTTGATACTGGTGATGGGAACAACCTTGAAAGTGTGGCTGGACGGGACTTTCAATCATCCCCAGGGTCTACAAATAACTCACTCTTCCTCATCAAAGCTTGAAGGTGGTCGTTTAGTTACGCATTTAGAAATACCCAGAGGTGGGTGGATGGATAATTCTCGAGCTGAAGATAAACGTTTGTTGCTGGAGGGGAAGCACTGGCCACATAGAAACTGCAGGCGCTCCCGGAGCAGACAAGAACGTTACAGTGGCCACTGGCCAGCAGTGGGTGAAATCATGAAATTTCAGTGCAACTAAACACAGAACTAGCAAGGCGGCTGGGAGGGCTCACATTTTTTTTTCGGCGCTGTTATAATACCAAGTTGTCATGGTTTTTGTCTGTGGTATTGCCTGAATTTTCATCTTTTAGTTTGGGATTGTAGGGAAGTTACTTCCATTAAGAGCAATCCACTTACATGATAAAATGGTATTCCCCTAGAAATACTAAATAATCGGGTTTAGTTTAGATTTTGAAATATAAAATCAATTGTAAAATAGGAAATAAAATATAATACTTTGTAGCATTTATCTATTAGCTGTAAAAGCAGCACTACAGTTTATCTGTTATCCCTAGGAAAAGCACTGCAGTACTTGGGTTGGGGGTGGGGGTGTGTTTCTCCCCCCCCCCCCCCCCCCCCTTTTTTTTTTTTTAAGGCTACAATAAGTGTGACAAGTCATCCTATGTAATCTTTTTGCTTTTGGGTGGTGGTTGTTCCCTGGTGGTTTTGTTCGTTACGCAATTAGTAAGATCAAAAATATGTGCTGCAAGGAGCTGGTGTTATATTAAGTATATGCAACTAATTTAAAAAAAGCACCTTCAGACTCATAATAGATCAGAAGCAGATTGACAACTTACTTAAAGCAATGGGTTTTTTTCCCCAGTCACAGCAGAAATTATTTTCTAAAAACTACAGATCTACCACTACCTTTTTTTGATTCTTTTTCCCAGCACTGGTTCATTTCAGTTGATTTTTTTTTTTTTTTTTTTAATGAGTAAAAGGACCAGCAACCTTCTGTTTGCCTTCTGAAGCCTGCTTCTCTCTGTCACTGGTATTTTGGGTAGGGTTTTTCTAAAGATAAAAAGATATGTTCTTAAGCAGATAGTTGAACTGTAGCTTCTGCATGTGTTAAAAGTCCCAAAATACGTGTCTTGCTACCAGTGAGAATACTGCATTCAGTATGTTTGCAAGTGGCTGCAGCGTGGCTGGGGTGACCTCAGGTTTAATGCCGGTGGAAAAGGCAGCTTTGGGAGGCATTCATCCGTTTATTTTATTATTTCTTCAAACTACCTGATGAAAAAATGATGTATTTTAAATATTTTAGGAAGGGTTTTGGTACTGAAATATTAACTTTAGGCATAAAATATTTAAAAATGTGATGGCTGTTTGGAGTTTCAACTGTTTGTTCTAACCTGCACCAGCACAGAACTTGGTCATTAGAAAAACAGGTGACAAAATGAAATGCGTTATTTCAGCCCTGTCATTCACTAACAGCGTCAGGAATGAGACATTTTGGGCTGGCTTACTCAAATTTCTTACTCAAATCAGTTAAGAGACAGGAGAGAAAGAGGCTGCAGAATCTGATAAAGATGTATAACTGGAAACAAAAATGTTGAATTGCCATTTTTAAAAAAAACCACTACACATTCAATCAGAGCAGAAAGGGGGGGTGTGTGGGGGAGCCCAACCCAGAACTATATAGGTTTGCAACTGCACCCCGTGGGGAGAGACAGCAGACAGAATCTTCGTCTTAACAGCCTGAGCCCTGCGGGGGATTTAGTGGTGTGGGGGTTTTGGTGGTGTGGGCTTGCGCTCTTCTCTCCTGAGATGTAAAAACTACGTATCTCCACCGAAAGGAAAGCTCCTAACATACTTCCATATTAACGGCAGCTGTAGCTGATGAACCAAATTGTTGCCCCCGCCTTGCAGAGCTGCTTGGTACCGCTGAGCCTGTGCGGCACAAAGTGTCCAAGTGCTCTTCTACGCCTTCAGCCTGGAGCGTATATGCCAGTTAGGCATAAATACGTTGAGTAAAAAAAGAAAATTTATTGGGAGTGTGTTTTCAACATTCCTTTGTGCTTTTATCAGCACCATCCTAGCTGCAGAAGTGAAATGGTGGTTGTACCTTTATGGAGATGGGAACCATGCTGATGGCACCATGAGGATATCTGAAGTCCTGCATACAGGCATTTGTATTTGGAGACAGAATATCCTATTTTGATATAATTGATCCTGTAGAAATTTGGCAAAGAAGTGTTTGTTCTGAAATAGTTTCCTGGTTAAAGAAATACACGTGTGCTTGTCTGTGTGCTCTGTTTTATGAAAACGGGTGGAATCGTGTCATGAAAGTTAGGTGTATTAGTAAGAGGCATTGGGCAGAAGTGGGGTGTCCAGGCTTGACCAAAATATATACTTGTATAATAACAAGAGCAGCTCCAAGCTCTGTATTGTTGAACCTTTGCAAAGCACCTCCAAAAATACAGCCATGTGTCTTCCCTAGCCGCGTACTAACTGTTTTCCAGCTGGCTGACAACAGCTGCTATTGCCTAAGCAAGCCGTAAATTCACCTTTTCCAGGGGCAAGGTACCTGCCTGCAGGGATGTGTGGGAAGATCTCACTCAGCTGCTCCTGCTCGGTGGCACTCATCCTGACCACGGTGCCAGTGTAGGGAGCTGCACCCGCATCCCCTCTGTTTGGAGAGAAGAGGATGACTTTGAACAGCTGAGGAGGCACTAGGATGTTTTTGTAGCTGGGGGGTCAGTGTAGGCATCAGCTGGCAGTGGCTAGTGGCACCTGGGAGAGGTAAAGGGGAAATGCAAATTGCAAATCCTTTTCCTGTGGCAGTTGATTTAGGCAGGTGGGGGGTGTGTAAGCGAGCAAGTGAATAAAGCTGTCTCCCTTCCGCTGTGTGGATACCTGTCCTGAGCAAACTGGGTGGTTTACAGGACTGCAGCGGTAGTTAAACATTTATTGCATTTCCAGTGAAAGAGTAGATTAAAAATACAAGTTAATGACTTTTTTTTTTTATTTGGTCTAATTACGTACTTCCCTACGTGAAGGGTTTAAAACCACAGACGCCATGAGATTTAGCCTGAGTTCTAGCAATCCTGCGGGATCCAAACAGATTGTCTCTGCTTATCTCCCTTTCAGAGAGGCAGCTGAGAGGCGCTTTTGATTCTGCTGACTCAGGTGTTTTAGCGTTTCTGAACCTCAGCCGCAGTCGTGCAGAGCCGTGCTTGGGTGCAAGGGGCCAGCAGCACTGATGCTGGTACTGAAATATTGTGGGGTGCACTGGGGGTGCTGGCGGTGTGGGGGCTGTTGGCAGGGGGGGGCGAGGATGAGCCCTGGGGCGGCGCTTGGAGCAATGAAGAAAAGCGCTGACTTCCAGAGATGGGTAGGCATCACTGGACTGTCATGTATGACAAATACCTGTTGAAGGGGACTAAACCAGTGCTTCTGAAATGGGAAATTTTTTAAATGAATGAATTTTTAGGTATACGTAATGCAGACACATTTTTTTGGTAAAGATGTTGTTGACCCTGGATCTTTCCACCATCTAATGTCTAGAAAAAGTGATAATGACCTTCAAGTAATTACTAAATGCTAATCTGATGTCTTTTTTTTTTTTAGGTTGATTTTTATTTTAATACAAACCAGTGAAGATGACACCAAAACACGAAAAGCAAGTAAGTCACATATGAGCCCTAATAAAAAAGGATTCTAGTCTAGTTGTTGTGGATTGAATTTCATAAAGGGCTGCATGAACCAGGAAGGATGGGTTATGCTTTTCATGCTTTTAATTGCCAGGCTACAGAATATTCCGGAGTGATGCAGTACCAGTTCTTTCTGTTACAGTTTGGTAGAAGAGAGAATCAAATATTCATTGGATCAGAGAGGAGGAGAGTCATTGACTCTGTGCATAAGGGGCTCAGACACTGACACAGGAGGGAAGGACTTGGATTTTAGTCTTCTCTCCATCAGTCTTCAGGTATTTTTTGGGGGGCTAGGTCTGAGCTCTGATTACCAGATGCATGGACCGCAAGAATCACACATGCACGCTTTCTTTCACTCGGTCCCAATGACCACTAAAAGCTTCAACAAATTATTTTGTCTCAGCTGTTAGTCTCTTTATCAGCCTTACTGCTCAGCACACAGGGAGTGAAAATGCCAACGCTTCCAGTGTGAAAAGCCCCATGTCCTTTGCAGTTGATCCTTTTACTAATAGGCAACCTGATGGGAACCTATTTTTCTTGGAAGCTTTGTGGAAAATGGCTTTCTGGGAGTTGTTGACTAATCAGATGTGTAACAGTGGCATCATGGAGCACGAGGTTATCACCTGATACAGTCCTGAGCACAGAGATTTGAATTAAAATGCAGCTGGAATGATTAATGCAAATAATCATCCAATGTGAGATTATTTTTATTCCTCTTCCATGTGGTAGATTCCCCCCCCCCCCCCCCCCCCCCCCCCCCCCGGTATTAAAAATAAATGTTTCCATGTCAGATTTCCTATTTTCCTAATAGGAAAATTTTAAGAAGAGGCTTCTCAGAAACATGATTTTTATGGTCAAATTTGATGTAGTAGAGCTTCTGGCTTATCTGTGTCTCTGAGCAACCCATTGCGTTGTGCAGAAAAAGACTTCTTGTGTTCGCTTCAGCTCCTTTGGTGGTGTAGTCTTCCTTTTGAGACAAATCCAAATGGGAATATTTCAGTTTTCAGTGCTTGTGTCTACATGACCTCGGTGCTGCCTGTTGCCTCTGCTGTCAGCACTCGTGCTTTTGCGTAGGACTGTAACCATGGGGAAGGGGACGTAAACCAGGCTTGGGGGTCACTTTAGCCATTCTGCATTTGTGTGACCCTAAGTACCTGGACTGCTCCAGGCCTTGAGGACAGGGCGGCGAAATGCCACCAGTGCCATGCCAAAACTGGCTGGTTTAGCGAGATATTAAAAGTTACATCTAGCCAGGAAAGCTGCTCTGCTGAGTCCTGCTTCTTAAGTAGGTATGGCTGCTTTTTGTAGTAGTTACGACTGCTTTGGGGGCAGATTTGAAGCTCTTCGTGAGGATGTTTGGCCCAGCATGGCTGCTGGGATCCATGTCAGAGCTATAGCACTGGTAGTTTAGATCGGAAGTGTTTTACTTATGATTTTAGCTGTTTCCAGGGAGAAGGAATAAATGGATGTAACGCTTCTTCCAGTAGCTTTCTGTTGAGCCTATATTGTTCCTGGTGCAATAAGCCTCCGTGACCAAGCTTGGACACTTTGAACTGTCAGCAGCAAGTTCTGATTTGGGGAGAATTGTTACACTTCAGCGTTACAGGACACATACCATTCTTGAATGCATGATAGATATGCACATATTGTGCGCCTCAATTAAAAAGAAACAAAACAACTCACACCCCCCCACCCTCCCAAAAAAAAATCCCAACAAAACACAACACAAAACTCCAACCAAACGAAAAACACCCTCACCCCCCAAAAAAAACCCAGAAAGAATATATAATGTGGCATAATAACTAGATCTGCAGTTCTGGAAAAAAACCAAACCAAAACAAAACCCAAGCAGAACTAGGTGGGGGAAGGAGACACCTTGATAAGGATTGCAGCTGACGAAAGCAAAAAGTCCCTGCAGCCTCGGCTGTCCTGGGGCTTCGTGTCCCAGTCGTGTGGCTGGACTGCAGTGCGGTCTCCTGACAAAAGATGAAATTAGTCTTCTTGTGGGCTGTGGGAGGAAGACCTCAGCCTCGCCTCCCCTAGGTGAACCGTGTATTCTTGAAGACAGACGTGCCTATTGAGAGCATCCTAATTTTTATGGCAGGTTGGGGAGCGAAGGGAGTATATAAAGCAGAGAAAGGCAAATATTATCCAAAAGTCCTGTAATCTGGTGACAGTTTGTGACCAGTGAATGCAAGATGGATCGAACATACAAGAGCAATATCCCAGAGGAATATTCTGCCACCTGTCTCTGCTTGGACAGTAACATAGCCTATATGTGAACATTAGCCTTTACGAGCCTACTTGTATAGGGACCGGGAGGCATAAGCACCTTTCGTGGCAGTGTATCTGCATCTATACTGGGCAGTTAAGGCTGCATTGATTAAATCAGTTTTGTTGTCCCAGTGGGGTCTTTTATCCTGGAGAAAGCTTAAAGGTCAAAAGAGAAGGGATAGCCTACACGTGGAATGCCACAGTTTCAGAGCAGCAGAAAATGTAACTGAAATCAGGATAAACACTTCCTGGATTCAAGATGTTTATAGGGGAAGTAACCGTAAATCTTGAGAAAGGCTGTACATTTTTGGTTTTGTTTTGTAGTTGCTTAATGTCTATCTTGCTTCATTCTGAGCTCAGTGTTGGTATTCTTTGGTAAATAAAGCGGGGGGGGGGGGGGGGGGGGGGGGGGGAAGAGAAACACCCAGTCTTCTGCTGAAATCTCCTGGTGTTTCAAATCGGAGCCGACACTGACTGTGTGTGTGGGCTGAGGTGGTCTGCTGTGCTGCAGATCGTTTTTACTCCTGGCTCAGTGATGTACTGCCTAGACACATGCCAGCCACAGCGTGTACAGCAGGTCTCCTTTCTTCTGCAGGTGGAGTCTGAAGGGTGCTTGACTTCACCAGTATTGAAACTTGCTGACTACTTAATTGGAAATTGAAAGTATACAGAGGGTTGGTTGTCGGTTGTTTTTGGTTTTTTTTTTTTTTGTGTGTGCAAATCATGTGGTCTGGAATGATTTGCAAGGTAACCTGTAGCTAACCCACAGCATATCCAATCTTCTAATCATAATACTTCGATATAATAGAGGTTGAAAGGAGCATTTTACTTCTAAGATTGTTTTGATCCTGTACAAGGGAGAGGCTTATAGACAGCTGCTTGGAAATAAAGTCCTTTGGGGAACCTGGACAAGAGGAAGGGCAGTGAGAAGCCGGTTTGGTGGATGACGGGAGGAAGGGGACTGAGGTCAGGTTGGGAGCAGGCTGCCTGCACTGGTGGCTACTGGGCAGCCGAGGGGAACAGGAGAGCAGGGTCCTGTCGGAGGCCTCCTGGCGTAACTCCTCTCCTTCCACTTGCAGGGCTGATGCCTGCAGCGCTCAGGAAAGAAAGTGTGTTTAGGAGAAGTGGCTGCAGCTCTGGGGAGGAGTGAGTCACGGGGAAATAGGAGGCTGGGGAAGACAAAACCTTGGGAGAACATAAGACTATGGATATAAAAAGATGTTGCTGTGGGTCCAAAAATACGCTGTGTCTATATATGTATGCTAAGCTATGACAGACGGTGAGGCCTGTGGGGAAAAAAACCAACCAGAAAATGGTTTCCTCTCTGTTGTTCAGCACATTGCTCAGGAGGGGGAATAACCTCCTCCTGTCTCCCACTAGCATCTTTGTAGAAGTAAAGGTGTGACCCTCAGCTGGCAGAAGTGGTTGCAGCTCGGTTCATTTGTTCCTCTTGTGCCTTTCAAACAGCTTTCTGTGGCAAGGGGTTCGTCACACGCGCCGGGGGGGGTACCCAGCAGCAATGCAGAAAACCCCCCTGTAACTAGAAGCTGGGCTAAGTGGGGTCAAACTGGGGGCTGTGTCCAGCATCAGGCCACAGGCTCCGCATCCGTGGGGTGGTACGGGCTGGAAATCAGAGCAGCAGATGATTTAATCCAGATGATGAACACCTCCCTGCCGTGTACAGAGTGCAGGGACGGTTCAGGAAAAAACACATCTCTTTCCTTTCAAGGTTGTCCCTGTTCCCTTGTCAGCCCGCTGAAGGCTGCTGGTGGCACGCTGGTGTGCGGTGCCGGGGGAAGGCCTGACTAAGAGTAAAGGTTTTATTTCTGACATCTGTGGCTTGGGCGTGGAGAGACATATTCTGAGAGCTTTCTAGTTCAAGATTTCTTGATTCGTGCAAAGGCATACTAAAAAAGCGTGTTATTTACCAGAGACACTGTCGTTCCTCCCACAGCCGATTCACAGCACGATGCGCAGTGCCTTTCTCTCAGGGGGAATGCATCTACAGCTTAAAATGATACACTTTTTTCTTTAACTGAGTCATTGTTTGAGTGGCTGGCTTAGCTCTTTGGGTGAATAGCTTATTTAAGCAGCTGAAGTAGGGCAGCCTGTTCATTTGCTCGGGAAATAGCCAGTAGGTAGGCACGCTTTCAACCTTTGTATTTTGAAGAAACCTTTTCCCACCTTCGTGTGAATGTACAAATTTAGCAGGCTTTTTGGTTTGGTGTGTGGTTTTTTTTTGTTTTTTTTTTTTTTTTAAATGCAGTACACATTTTCATGTGGTCATTAGTTGAAGACACTCAGAAGCATTTAATTCTCAACCTCTTTCAGTTCCTATTAGTGATGCCCAGTTACAGTAATGCCTACAGGCCTTTCTCACTCCTTTGGGATCCCTCTAAATTATTACATAAATGTAGGAACGACAAGGAAATTGTTGTAGAAGTTGTCACATCTAACCTAATACGGTATATCATCCCTCCAAAACTGGGGGTTATGCTCTGCGGTGCAGCTGTGCTGCTTCCCTGGGTCGGTTGATGGGCAAACTGGGACAGAAGTGCCCAGGTCCTGCATCCCCAGCTGTACTCCAGGGCTTGGGTTCCTGGTGTATCGGGAAGGATATGTGGCAGAGGGGGAGGATTCATCTCCTTCCATGCAATATCTGGGACGTGGGGCTTGAGACCTTGGTTCTCTTATGTCAGATCTGTGTCTCCAGGGCAATTAATAGTAGTCTGTCCTTTTCTGCTGGGCTGGAGCAAGTCATTTGGGGCATAGAAAAAAAGCGGTTCTTCAGCTCCTTGTGGAGATGCCAAGCTCTTACCTCAGCTCCCCAAAATCAATGGTATAAATACTTGATTTAAGAAAAAAAATTGATAAAATGACAAAAATAAATTTAGTAGCAAATAAAAATATGTAAGTATTGGGTACATGGAGCAGGTTTGTAACACTTTCTTTGTGAACGTTGATGACAAGTGTGCAAAAAAAGCCTGAAATACCCACCTAGTTCTCTTAAATGTGTGACTTTCAACGGTAGGTTTTTTGTTTGTAGCTACTGAGATCACCAATTCTCCCATGCATGAAACATGTTTGACTTTTCACAGTATTACTTAATCTGAAATAGTCCTTTTCAGCTAGCAATTTGGTAAGGAATTTCCCAAACATGTGGTGTAGCTCAGATGATTCATTGCTTTTTGCTTCTCCTTTTAGAGGGTTGCAAAACTCAATAAAACAGCAGTTCAGCTTTTAATCTGAGCACAGTAGTTTGTGGAACAGCAGAGCAATCAAGAGTCTTTCAAGCTGCCTCTGTCTTCCAAAATTAATTGCTTGATTTTTATTATGCACTTGCAGGAATTTGTAACTGTCTTGGTGCGAGACCCCAGGACACAGAAAGAAGATTCATGGCATTCTTACATAGACTATGAAATATTTATTCATGTAAGTATAAAAATATTGGCACAGATTCTTTGGGCTCTTATTGCAGCTTCTGTCCAAGCCAGGGTTCTCCTTGGGGTACTAATGGAATTTCTTGACACCACTTCTGGGAGGCTGGAGATGCAGTGGAACAGGTAAGGAGGGTTGGCCAAAGGCTGTGTAAGTCTGGCAGAGCTCGGAGTTGAACCTGGTGTCGTGTTGACATGTGCACTCCACAATGTCTTGCAACAGAGACTATTCTTAGCTTTACTTATCAGCTAGGAGACTGTCATAGTCAGCGATGTCTTACCCATTACAGAAAAATTTTGATGCTCAGGTAGTCATGGGAAACCAACTTTCTTCTCAAGTAATTATCTGCTTATTTGTACTTAAAATTCTTGGTTTGTTTTATTATTTGCTTTCTGCAGTGTGGTTTCCAGTGTATCTTGATGTTCATATTATGCTAGTTTAGTAGTGCTTGGGTATGTCAAGTAACTACATTTGGGCTTGTGATTGTAGTCTACCATATATTAATGGGAATGCACTTAGAATTACAGTTCTGTTCAGATTTCTGACTGTAATTCTAAGTCTGTCCTATGCATTATATTGATTTGTTGATTATTCTTCTTTGGTGGATGACATATGGAAAAAGTTTCCCAAGTCTAGATCCAGGGATTTAATTGCAATGAAAAAATATTTTTGTGAAGTGTATCTGCCATCAGGTGAAGAATTTGAGAACACAGAGTTACATGGTTAACTGGGCACAAGGCTGAAAGCGTTTCCTTGCTGTGTGGGAGAGTTAAGCGTTCAGTGTAATGAGAGCAAGCAGTCAAATGATGGCTTATTGAATGTCCAGCGTGCCAAGAACTTCTCTCCTGTGTGGCAATCAGAGCTGTGAAACTTCTCACGTTTTGCAGTGCAATTTAAGTACTGGTCCCAAAGCAATTCTAATTTTGACTTCTGTTAAATAGAGTTTCTGTTCATTTGGCGGGGCAGGTGCTGTATTACTGTTTCACAGGCATTGGTGCCTCTGGCTAGAAGTATATTACTGGCTATCTCTGTGACTGCTAAGTTGGGGTGATGTTATTTAGACCCAGTGTGTTGCAGTTTAACCCCCGCCGGCAACTGAGCACCACACAACCACTTGCTCGCTGTCCCCGACTCCCGAGCAGGATGGGGAGGAAGAGAATCAGAAGGGTAAAAGTGTGAAAACTTGTGGGTTGAGATAAGAACAGTTTAATAATTTAAATAAATAAATTTAATTAAAATCAAAATAACAGAAATAAAAGCCAAGAAAAACAAGTGATGCAAATGGAAACAATTGCTCATCACTGACTGACTGATGCCCAGCCACTCTCTGAGCAGCGGCCCCCCAGCCAACATTCCCCCAGCTTTATATGCTGAGCAAGACGCCATATGGTATGGAATGTCCCTTTGGTCAGTTGGGGTCTGCTGTCCCGGCTGTGTCCCCTGCCAGCTTCTTGTGCACCCCCAGCCTGCTCGCTGCTGGGGTGGGCTGAGGAGCAGAAAAGCCCTTGGCTCTGCGTAAGAACTGCTCAGCAGTAACTAAAACGTCCCTCTGTTACCAGCACTGTTTCCAGCACAAATCCAGGACATAGTCCCATACTGGCTACTGGGAAGAACATTAACACTACCCCAGCCAAACCCAGCATGCAGTGTTAATGTGATTCAGCACTGGGCATCTCTGAAGCTGATAAGCATCTGCTCAGCTTCCTACCAGCCAGAGACCAAGCCTCTAAGTCAGTCCTACCATCCAGGCTTCTCAATAGATTCAAAATCTTGGGTCTGCTAGGCTCTTGAACCAGCTGGGTTCCCCTTCTGCCCAGCCTCTAGAGCATCTGGCTTCTTAAACCGTGAGGTATCCCAGGTACTTGTCCCAGAAAGCTGCATCTTTGAGCCCTCTGCAACCTGCATCATGTGGCTGCCCGGGAGTCGGGGCTCCTGCCAGGTTGAGGGAGGTTGGACTGCAGGCAGATTTGTAACGGAGAACTGCCTGGTTAGGTGGGATTTCATCTAAGTGTATGCTCCACAGGACAATTTGGCAAAAGTTTTTTAATTTCCGTGAATTATTTCTCTTCTGATGAATTAGCACTTTTCTAGTGGACTAATAGTGTTCTGTGGGAAAATTTCTAACTGCTGCTACTTGTGGAGAGCAGTCACATTGGTTTCTTTGATTTGATTTAAGTAGGTTTGCATACTGGAAGAACTCTATGTAGCTAACTTTTTAGGATTGTACTAGTATCGTTAAACATGATTTTTCTCACTGCAAGGATTGGCATTATCTGCTGGAACTTTGCTCTGAGGTCTTTTTTCCCATTACTGCAAGTTATACCGTAATTCAGGTCTTTTTCATCACTTTTTCTTCTTAAAAGCAAAATATTTCCCTGAGAAGCAGTAAAAGCTGTCACCAGTCCTGCCTGAGGTGAAGCACAGTCCTTAACCTAAACTGAATTAATGTCAAGCTTTCCATTGGTGTCTCAGGGATTAGCATCTTGGATGTTTTTAATACCATGCCTGCACTTAAGCTGATTTACAAAGCAAAATGTTTTTTTTATTTCCGAACAGACAAACAGTATGTGCTTTACAAGGAAAACATCCTGTGTTAGACGACGCTTTCGAGAATTTGTTTGGCTTCGGCAGAGGCTTCAGAGCAACGCAGCACTTATGTGAGCAACTTCATATAATTTATATGAAGTTTCATATAATTCATATAATTTATAATTCTATTTAATAATCTGTCAGTCATGGAAGAGGAGGATTGTTTCATCTTAACTATGAAAATTACAGAAGTCAGAGCTGGAAAGTGCCCTGTGTTTCTTACTAGCACAATTTTATTCTGTACAAGGGATTTTCTCTGCTTTAAATCTGGAAGAATGTTGTTTGTACTGATAGCCTTTGTTTGGTGAGCCCCCCTCTAATTTGTAACAGATTTGATCTGTGTTTCCTTTGCTATGCACAGGCAGCAGAAATAGCAATCTAATGTAGGTGTGTGCCCTACATTATGTATGTACATTATTATTATGTACAAATGTAGGTGTGTCTGTGCTTCTAGGATGGGCTTAAGTTTTGCAAGGACCGTGAGAGACCCAGCCAAACATGCATGCGGGCTTAACAACTGGACCAGAAAACTCAGATTAAATTATTTTTTTCTTTGAGGTGTGTGAAAAGCCTTCCAGTTTCACAATCTTGTGTTCCCAAATTCAATTTCGTGAGCTTCTGGAACATGACCTGCGATTTTTCACGTGCTCGGGGTTGGCATTTGCTTATTGCATTTCTCTCCGCTGTTTCAGATTAGGTTTTAACTCTGTATTTGCTTTTTCTTTTATAAAGACAGCTACCTGAACTGCCATCTAAAACTCCCTTTTTCAATATGAACAATCCTCACCACGTGGACCACCGCCGGCAGGGTCTGCAAGAATTCCTGGAAAAGTAAGTACAGCCCATCCTAGAGATGTTGGCATTTTTATGATGTCATCAATTGCTGGTTTAAAATAGCTCATCCCTGGTACTTGAGAGCCACCATGTGGTCATCTGTACGCTTACACATTCGGTTTTATTTTATTTGCACAGTCGTATTTCATACATGTGACTTCAGCTCTATTGATTACAAGGAAACCTCAGCCGGGGCTTTTCCGTTGTGTTTAACTGCACTGGTTATAGATAATCGTTTATGCATATCTCTCACTTTCCAATTGTGTACTAAGGTTGGGAGGCCTTTCACCGTGCTGTCTCTTTCAGCTTTCAAGAATGAGCAAGATACCCTCATACAAAGAAACGGTCTCAGTCTTTATCTTCATGAAAAAAATCAGTGTCTCTGTGGGCTAAACTCCTGGGAAAATTCTGTAGTGAGATCTCCTAACACAGATATCTCCTATAATGCCAGTTCCTTTGTTTACCACTCCCACTCACGTAAATAAGCTCTAGCAGCTGTGACCATTTCCAGTACAGCTGTGATCTGTATAAAATCATTCCTCAGACTTGGCTAGAGCCTGACCTGTGTTACAAGGGAGTGCTGTGTGAGCTTCGGTACTGCATCCCTCCGGCCCACAGCTGTAACCACATCACCTTCTGCAGTGACGGAGACCTTGTTGGTATAATTTTCTGCTTTCTCTGCCATTCTTGTAGTACCCTGGCACTGCGGGTGTGAGAGCAGGCTGCTCACAGCTGCTGGGGCAGGAACTGTGCCTACGTTTGCAGGCTGCCTTTAGCTCCTACTTGGGGTAAGGGCATGGTAAAACACTACGAGTAGAGACTATGCATCATCATCTTTCAGTATCAATGTTTCCATTAATCAGAACTCCATAAGCAAAGGGCAAAAGCAAATCAGTTAAGTAGGCTTTAAGCCTTGCGGTCAGTGGGTGGAAGAAATACTAGACTCGCTGTTTTTCCAGTCATCGTATTATAGCTATAAGCCTCCCTAACAGACAACAAATCATTGGTCCTGAGGTGTATTTGTTAAGCTTAACAGCTTGAAGACAGGGTGAGCTAACTGCTGCAGGAATAATATTCTGTATACAGTTATATAGGATCTGTGGCCAAAAGGATAGCCAATAAATACTGGTTGAAGGCATGTGAGACAGGGAAGGGAAAGCAGGAAAAGATCAGAGTTTTTTTTCCGTGTCTCAGAGAGGAAGGACAGTGAAATAGAGCGACTGTGCTTCTAGAGGCAGTAATATTAATGGTCATGTGAAGGGTGTGATAGTTCAGGTCCCTGGATCTGAGCAGTTCTAGCTTAGCTGTGTGCCTGATGCAGTAGTGCATTTCCAAAATCACTTTCACTTCAAAATGGCGAAGAGGCCGGTCTGGTAACAAGGTACAGTTTTTCAGCATGAAAAATATTTACAACCACAGTTTGTGCTTCAGAAGGCGAAGGAGGGAGGTCGCTTCTTTTTAAAACGCATCCACACTCTCCAGTTTTTGGGAAGTCTGTAGTTTAAATGGGTACTGACGGCATGTGGGGCAAACGTAAAACTACTTTGATGCCGTTAGTCCAGCGGTTACCTGTTGTGATTTAAATGTTTGAACTTGGATGGTGTTTAGAAAGGTGTCAGCTTGCTGTCGGCCCTGGGGAACAGCTGGGAGGAATTTTCAGGGAGAGAATTGTGCTGTGCTGAGTTGGCTTGGCAGTACGTGCTGTATCATTGCCCTCTGCTGGCTGGCACCTCTGCGCTGCTGCTGCTGCTTTGTACTGGCTCAGACTGCCATGGTGCTTCCCCCCACCTTTTTTTGAGTCTGAATCGAAGGTTATGATTTCTTCCTCTGAAATTGGATTTGTGGGGCTCTTTAACAAGTGTGTGTGTGTGTGTATATATATATATATAAATATGTATATACACCCCCTTGAATTTAGTAAAGTTCTAGGTCTAGGTGCTGCGTGTTCTGGAGCGCAGCAGTGCTAGGGCAAGTGGGACCTTCCTGGTGTATTAGAAGCGGGGTGGGAAGGGGCCCAGCAAGGACCCGCATCGGGCGCTGTAACCCAGAACTGCAAAGCTGAGTGCTCCATTTGCCCCCGCAGCAGCGGCAGTCGCCGCACACACGCTCACAGCCCCGCTGGTGTTTCTTTGTGGCAGTGGGAAGCAACGGGATTCGAGCCTAGATGGGCTTGTCAAGGGATGGGTTCGCAGGCAACACCTTTCAAATGCCTGCATGTGATGCAGGGACCTTAGCTCCTTGCTGCACTCCGTGTCTTGTGAGGTTATCGGCATCCAGGGTATCTCTGAAACAGAGCTCAGACCCTTCGCAGTCCCTGCTCGTGCCCTGTGCCCGTTGCTGCGTGAGCAGCTTGCTGGAGTGTCTGCCTGGGCAGGAGCCACGTGCCCGAGGAGTACGGAGCGAGCAGCTGGAGGCTCTCCAGTGCTCAGCTTCTGGCCCCGGGAGCATCCCCACGCTGTCTATATGCGGATGGCCATGAAGTTCTGTCCTCCTCCTTCACGTGTCGCTCCGGAACGAGTCAGCACGTGGCAAGGTGTGTGCTTACACAGAGCCTTGGTGAAGCCCCTCTGCGCCGAGCCCAGTAGTGACAGAATTAGGCCAGCAGCTGGAAAGCTATAGCAAAGCGCTAGAGTTTGGTGGAATCTGGAAATGGGTGTCCCATTTTGCTTTGGCTTTGCGGCACAAACGCAGGGCGAGACCTGCTTGTCTTATAGGTTATTATCTCTGAGTGATGAAGAGCTGTAAAGCTCACTTCTTGTCTGGGCATAATTTAATATTTCAAGAGGCCATTTGCATTAACGGAAGTCAGCTAGTCCCTTTTCAATTATGAATTACTTAGTAAGAATAAGGAAAATTATGTGTTTTGTCCTGGTAAGTATCCTCATCCTTTGAGGATGTCTGTAAATTCACATGAAAAGCTTTATTCTTAAATTAGAGGTCTAAATTAAAACCACTATCTTATAATATTAGGTTCTGTAAGATCATCGCTTTCATCATTGTTTCATCCCTTTGTAGGTGCATGGGTTTAATTTCAGGATTTAGATTACCTTCACAGAGATCATTTGAGTTTGCTTATGAGAAAACTAACAAAACCATTTTAAATGAGGTTGGGTTAAATTTTAATTGAATACAGCTGGATCCCCCAGAATTTTGTGGTTTAGGAAAAAGGATGGTTTTCAAACACGCGGTTTATGATGGGGTGGAAGGTATACTAGGGGTTCTGAGAAATGCAACACTTAGATGCACAGGAGATGAAGGGCAGGCGGCGTTGCTGGTCCGGCTCGCTGTGTGTTGGGCGCTCTCAGCGCTGGAGCGAGCAAGCCACCCTCAACTCGGCTGCCTAAGGCAGAGCTGTTCTCTGGAGGTGGCTGAGGGTTTGCCCTCCTCCTCACACCTCCTTACTGTCCCCACCACCGTCCCACAAGCAGGAGCTGGCGCGGGCTCAGAGGACCCTCCCAGAGGTGTCTCCACCAGGTGTTCTCTCAGGGATGTGGAAAGTGGGAGACTGGCTCCAAAAGGGATGGATGCCAGCTTGCTGGGGCTCAGTTGGAAGCGTTGGTGACAGTGGGGCAGGTGGGATCTCCTTAGGTAAGTAGTGGTTGCCTCTTTCCAGTGGAGCCTTGCTAATATTTCCTATCCGGCGAGCGAAGCGAGCAATGCCGAGCAGGCGTGTGTCGCTTAATCCTTTCCTACGTGTACACATTATCGGATGCCCAGCAGTTGCTTCGCAGTTGCTTGCTGTCAGGAACGCTTCCCCCTTCTAAAAAATGAAGGAGGAAAGAGAGTTGGCTTTTTGTAAGAGGCAGCTGGGGGCTTTGTTTGCTGGGGGCTGGGGCTGAGGGCTGGCTGCTCAACAGAGGGCACCACAGCACCGGCTGTCACCGCCGCCTCCCAGCTCCTGGCTTTTTCCCTTGCTCTCCTGATAGGATGTAAATGGGCAGAGTAAATTTGTCGAAAACAAAATCGGAGTGTTAACCTTCCACACGCATGCAAGCGTGCATCTGTCATTGTATTAGGTTACAGTAGATACAGGAAATCTTTAGTTAGGATTAAGTTGTACTGTTCAGCCATATGTTGTTCTCCTCCAGCACAACAGTGTATAATATACCTAATAAAATCATGTTGAAGAAAACCAGATTTTGGACCTTGTCCAAATAAGATAAAACACATGTTTTGTCTTTTGCAAATGTTCTTGCTATAACACGGGAAGGAGAAATACTCCTCATATAGTATCCAGCTTTTCCTCAAAAATGACATTATTTCCTCTGGTTGTGAAGTGACATATTTTTTTTCGGCCCTGCTTCTTTAAAGGTCCATAGATCACAAGCATTTACTGAAAGCTTACAAATAAAGATTCACATGATGATAAAAAATGATTTTATTATCTCTAATTCAAATGTAGAGCCTTATCCTGCAGCCCCCTTAATCACGTAAGCAGTCATTATGCATGTGAGCAATCTGGCGGAGAGGAGTGAGATCTCTGACAAGTAATGACCACTGATGGAATCAAGACTTGCAGGGTTTAGCCTTTCATTCTTATTCCAGGCGTGCATAGAAAGTCTGTTGTTCTCTTAAGTACGCTCAGTCAGTTTATAGGAATTATCACTGTGAGCTGTGACTCTTCCATTAGCGCGGCAGCAGCGAGAACTGATTTACATCGCTGTAACCCCAGCTTTGCACTAGCGCTGGCTGCAATAAAACTGCTGGAGGAGCACTGGGAGTGCTACTGGTTGTGTTGAGACTGCGCACGCGTTCAGCCTCTGCGAAGACATCAGTATATTAATATTACGACGCCCCGCCTTTCCTCTTGCCTTTTTAATTTGTTAGGTGGTGGTTTGTAATTTTGGTATTTTTTTTTTTAGAGTCCTTGGAGCCAAATATATTTTTTAGATATACAGCCCTTCACATGGTGAGTCCCCAGGACAGCGAAAGCCCTGGAGGGTGACTGCTGTACCAGCACTTAATACCAGTAGTACCATCTGGTGACAAATGTAACAGTTATTTCCTTGAAGGAGTATTTTGAACAGGAAAACATAACGCTTACGGATAGCACAGAATTTATTTTTCATTTTGATTGCTTGAAGAACGCAATTAAAAAGCAATCTAACCTGTTGGTTCAGAGGGGGCGGGAAAAGCAGAAGTTATTTTTTAATTAACAGAAAGAAGAAATGCTTTAAGGGTATGCCTGGGTGAAAGGTGATCATGTATTTACTTTCAGGATGGTTTTAAATGGTTCGCAAAAATGCAGAGTGTTTGGTCCCTTCCCCCCCCTTGTGAACATAGATATCCATACTATATATACACATCTGTGTGTATGTATGTGTGCTTAGCTTTATGAACATCTTTCCATTTTTTCGCCTTGGTTTCTCTGCGCTCCTTTTGCCTCCAGATGGCACTATGAAGCAGAAAAGAAAATTACTGTGAAATAATGAGTCCAATGTAAAGTAAAATTGGAAATTGAATTATAGCTGCAGAGAAAGGACAGTAGCCTTGAGGTCCTGATCAGTCTGTACTCTTATCACTTTTGTTTGCTGTTCCATGTGTTAGGTTACTGCCGAGTTAATAACAGTGCTTTAGCAGTTCAAGGCTGAGCAGAATTGTACTGGACACGAAATAAAGCTAAAATGAATTTGTGTCCAATATCATTGACATTAGTGCTCATTACTTCTCTGGTGTAATGCCTCAAACCATCTAAAATCAATTTTAAAGATTACCCATTATTTTATAAAGAAAATAAAATACATTTCAAACAGCAACAGAGCTGTAAGTGTAGCATAATCTCATGAAGAGTTAGTTACTTGTGTTTTTGCTGGTTGGCAGGAAACTTTTGAAGGTACAGCGAGAGGAAAATCTGTGAAACTAAATGCCATACACAGAATTTAATGTCTTGGCTTTTTGATGGGTTACTTGGTATTAGACACGCAAATGTTAGAATTGCAGAAATGTGCGTCCCCTCATTGTGCTCGTAAGCCTGCGAAAAACAGTAACTCCAGTTACTCTACTGTAAACTCCAGCATGTTATTTTATTTTTTTTCTTAGGGGTGGGTGGGTGCTGGTTTTTGTTTGTTTTGGTGTTTTGTTTTTTTTTTTTGTGGTTAAGAGGAAGAAAATAGGAAGGAGAATATTTACTCCCACGGTTACATAAACTATAAACGTGGATTTATTGTATGGAATGATACTTTTTTTTTACTTTTGTTGCAATGTTTGCCTTTGTTTGGAATGTATGTTTATCAAGAGTCAAGGCTGAAGTCCTCTTTTAGTGGCTGCTGAATGATGGCTTTTCAAACTGTATTCATGAAGCTGTTGCTGTCAAGGTGTGTAGACCTGTAAATTCTGTGTTTTAAATCATTTTTACACAGCACTTGCTGGCTTCTTTTAGACTACGAAGTTTTTCTGTATATTAATACACTGTGGGCATTGATTTTTTTTTTTTACAGATGTCTATTTGCTGTGTTTGTTTTATGGTAAAATTGTGAGAATTTAGATTGGATTAAAAAGGCTTTCTCTGGGTATGAAAGTGTGCTTATTTGAACTTCAACAAAGTCTGGTCCAAGACTGAATTTCAATGCACCTGGTAGATCACTGGGGTCATTGCAGACATTTCCTCATTGGAAGGTGTCAAAGTTTGAGTTATTTGGTTGAGTCTGTGCGTGTGTGTTTACAAATTCATAGGCAAATGAAATGTGCATGTACACAAATATCCCACGCTTTCAGTTAGGTATCTCTTATTACTTATTTTGATTGGAGAGATTTTTATAGGCTTAGATGAAGCTGGAAATCCTTTTGTGTATTTATTAAAGGTTATTGTAATGTTGGCTGCTTTAGAGAACAGTTTTCTGAATGTATCTGTGTTTTAAAACGTTACAGTCCAAACACACCATTAATTTTAATTGAGAGAAGGAACCAATCAGTTATGCCTTTCATTTTAGTCAGAGTACCAATAGAATGCAGTATTTCAATCTGCTTTTGGTAGTTATTATAATAAAGTCATCTCTTGTTTCCTATTGCATAGCAATTATTTTTTTTTGGTAATGAATGTAATCTAAATGGGAAGAAAGAGATAAATATTTACTCTTAATAGTTTTGATTTGTTTAAAGATACTTGAATAATTTTTGGTGGAGCAGTACTGTTTGGCATGGTCATAGGCTCTGATGACTTTATTACATGAGTAAAATTGCATGTGCATATTGAAAAGTGTGTGCCTTGTTGTTCTAGGATTTATGTATTAAAGAATTCCTTCTATAGAGAAATGTTGCAGCAAAGTTCCTTCCCCCCCCCCCCCCCCCCGCAAAATAGTCACGATCTTCAATTCTCAGTCCTTGTAAAAGTATCTGTACAACTTTCTGTGTTACTGGAATGTATTGTATTATGTTTACTCTCACTTGAGGTAGGTAAATACTATGTGCTAAATTTACTCGAACTCTTAATTTATAATACATATAAACCAAATTTAAAAATGGACTTTTGAAAAGAATGGCTGGAATGAACTTGTACTTAAGACTCCCTGAAAACTGTTTGCAAGTAAATTTAAATCAGCGTTCAGTATTAGCATTTTCATTCTAGCTTAAATGTACACGTATTTGTGAAAGTGCAAATGATCTCGGCTGGTGTTGGCTCTGTCATTTACAGGTATTTCAAAGTCCTGACACTGCGTGTGTATGAAGTCCTCTGTGTCTGTACACACTTCTTTCCCCACCAAAGAAACTGGTGACATGTTGTAACGTCTAGAAAAGCTTAGCTATTAAAAAAACCTCCCCAAAACAGAGCTCTCAAATGGAGACCAAATTTTTAAAAGAGTATATGCCTCTAACTGCCTAAAAATCATTAATTGATCCATGTGGTAATAACAGATGGTTAAATTGAAGAAATGTCCTTGAAGTTATTCTAATAGCAGATGTGCCTAACTATTAGCTTCGTGGGTTTACTTGCCTGAAATTCCAAATAATGTAATAAGAAAGTAACACACACCTAATCATTTTAATATGTTCATTACCTTCTGTTACTGATTTGGGATTCATCTGAAAACTTAAAAAGCAGGACATGATTGAGAATTTGTTCTGGTAGAAGACTTTACATAGATGCACATGCGGACGTAGATTCTAAAAACATTTGTCCTTTTTTCTTCTTCCAGGGTCCTACAAGACGCATTATTGCTTTCAGACAGTAGGCTTCACCTCTTCTTACAGACTCAGCTGAGCCCAGAAGATATGGAGGCTTGTGTGTCGGGACAGACCAAGTACTCCGTGGCTGATGCGATTCATAAGTTTGCCTCTTTGAACAGACGTTTTCCTGTAGAAGATGAAGAGAGAAAAAAAGGAGAAAACGATGCAGACTCTGATTCAGAGAGGTGATTTCTGTATATCCTTACTTTCTGAGATTATATATACATACATACACACGCGCATGCTTCACTTTTTTTGTTGATGTAATACTAAGATAATGAAAAAATTAATTGACTGAGATTTTATTGAGCTGTGACAGCTCATCATAGAAGTCTTCACACACACCTCCACACTGAATTAATGAATGCAGTAGAAATTCAATTATCTGCATTCTGATTATGTGAATTTCATTTAGTCAGACTTGAATTATTCGCGTTTAAATTATCTTGCTAAAAAAATATCCAACTGCACTCCAAATGGCTAATTAAAAGTCCAAATTTCCTGTCTCTCTTTGTGACTGGAGATAATTAAAGTTCTCCTCTGTTACTCAGGCTTTGAGTGTGTTGTGAAAACCAATTTCCTCCTTTTATTTTTTTTTATTTTTTTCCCCCCCCCTCTCCCCTTTTCTGCAGTTCATCCTCCGGGCTCGGACCTAGTGGTGACAGTATTTCATGTGGATGTAAAGCAAGGCCAGCTTCTGAAGAATCATGAAAAATCATTCCTGTGCTGCGATCTTAAGGACAGCACAGAGCAGTTTCTGCCCCGTTTACTGGTTACGTTTACCATGTAAACGTGGCTGGCTGGTAAAGCGTACCTAAAAGACGCGTTGTCAATACGACCATATGTCCTTACAAAATTTTCAAAACAGACCTTGATACTATTGCTTTGTTGATTTATTATGTATGTTGAGTCAGATCTACGTGCTACCTATTACATTTCATTTTGAGGGACTATTAAAATCTCAGTATTGGGTAAGTCATGCTCTGCTGACATACGTGGCAGTTAAAATATTTTCCCTTAGTGAGTGCATGTCTCACTAAAATAAAGATAACTTAATTCCTCAGCTTAAAAGTTGGTGTATCATATCGAATATATTCAAAGCGTCTTTTTGCAATTTGCATCAGAGAAGTTTCATCTGTAGAAGTCATTTGACATTGGTGATGAAATTACATACCCCACAAGGTATTCACTTTTTAAAGTAGCTCAGCAACATCAGCAAAACAACACTTGTACAAAGTATATGCTGCTGACAATTTGAGATATAAATATATCTTCCCCTGGTCTTTCTGTAGGGTTTATGGAAAGCTTGGTTTTATCATGCATAAGAACCGAAGGCCAAAATTCTTGAGCATGGTGGCTCAGAATGTAGAAATATTAATAAAAATGACATCACTTCTAGGCTCGCTGGAGATTCTCAGTTCCCAGGGAATTACGGATCCTCATTCCCAGTGACAATCCTGGATGCAGTCCATTGAAACCAGTGGCCGAATTTTGCATCGACCTTGGTAGGGCCAGGATTTCCCCCAGCGCGTTTAACTTGAGGCATCGATGTTTGAAGATGCCGGGAGAGATCTTTTAGTTTAGCAGCTGGAACAGGGAGTCTCTCCCTCTCTGAAATGAGTGTCACGTAGCTCTAACGCTGTACGGACGTGGACCTCTTCACTCTTCGGGAGTAACAGGAGCTGCTGGTTGCATTGTGGCCAGAGTTAACGCCTTGGAATAGCTTCGTTCACAAACAAAAGGCAGGCTTGAACACAACTTCATAACCACCACCACTTACTTTGATTAAACGTCCCTTTTGCTCTTCATTGTTAACAGCAGCTGCGTAGTGTCTTGTCCCAGATTCTGTCAAAGGAATATATTTCACTGGGGTGTTGTATTTATATTTGACATTTAACTGCTATTAAAAAGAGCTAGGGGGTCTGATCACCCTAGCAAAGCTCCCATTAACTTCAGTGCTGTAGTTACCGATCTAGAAATGTGTATATATTTTTTTTTATTATTATTATTTTTACAAATTCTGTGGATACTTGCAAAGAAGGAGCATTTTAAACCCATGAATTACGGAAACAATAGATTATTAAATGTCCAGTTAATAAAGGGTAGCATTGTGGGCATGCTTTTTTAAGACATCCAGCTGGGAATCTGTATAATTTTAAAAACATGTTTTATTAACCCAATAATAACATCTCTTAGGTAACTAATTTAAGCCACTGTATTTAGTTGATGGGTAGTGCTTTTGTAAGATAAATATCCTTGTTTCTTTTTGCTTGGTCTTACTGAATTGCACAAATGTATCTATTCACTTTCTCAGCTTGTGTGTGAGTCAGCAACACTATTTTAATGTAAAAGTAGTAACAATTAAAGCAACAAATAATCACTAAAAATAGGTTAAAAAATAGCTGTTATTGCCAGGCAGAGATTTTGATTACTTGACACTTTTTTTTATCCCACACTAAAATGGCACATTACAAGAAAATATGGTTTAACACATTTATTTAAAAGATGGGGAAAATATAACCCCAAAAACTGGAATAATGCCTGACAAAGATATTAATGTTTTTATTTAATGCAATGCCAGGGTAGTGGCGTTTTATTTTGTTTTAAAATATTGAGCTAAACTGTTGAAGCACTTTACAATTCTGGCCTACTAACGCCTCCTCAATATCTGACAAAAATTACAGAAATACAAGGCTGGGAGAGTCTTTGTGGCTATTTTTTATTTTCTAATTCTGGAGCATATCTGTGTGCCAGTGAGTGTTTTCCAAATGAAGATGTTTCAGAAATACTTGTTTTCTAATCGTTCTGTTTTGTTCTGTTATTTACTTTGTCACCCTGTCCCAAAATTCTAAGACTAATACAGCAGAACTTTCTTCCCAGTTTTGACAGAAATTTGTAATTTGTTTAAATATTTTTGATTGTTGTTTGTGTAGCTAGTGTTACTGGAATTTTTCTTACTAAAAGGGAAGGAAGATATATTTCGTGCTTTCTAGTATGTCTTTTGCATCAGCTGTATGTAACTGCACTTAAATGCTTTAAGACATTTTGTCTAATTTGGAACATTAAATGTTGCTGTTGCAAATTTAAATGTTAAAAAAAATATTTTTGATGTCTTTTGTGACTTCAATGATTTGGTGATTTTTTTTAATACACTGTCATATGTTTTGATCAGTTGATCACTGGTATTTTGAGTCTCATTTTTTTGTTTTGAATAACGCTGGTATTTCCAGCTTTTTTTTTTAACAGGCTAATATCTAGTTTATGATATCTAATTATTACTGCTAATTTAGATCTAATTGCAGTAATTCTGCACTGAAAAGCTTCGCTTTATCTTTTGCTTAAACTTTATATTCTCATTTTTATGATGATTTCTTAAAAGCTTTTAAGTCATTAAATAAAACAAGTTACAACTGTCTTGTGTTTAAATCTGCCAGTAACGTTTCCTTTATTTCAATATCAGTATCCTAATCACTTCATGAGTTACCATGTGTAATTGCTCTTTAACTATTTTTGTAGAGATGGAGAGTGTGCGTGTGCATACACACACATGCTCTTGTGTTTGGGGTTGTGGTTGATTTTGTAGAAAATGTAAAAAAGTGGGAAAAAAAATTGCAGTAAGATAAGAAAGATTGTCTTTTGGAATTTAAATTACAGTTTTAATAGCTATGAAGTTTTATAAGCGTTGAGAAAACGTTGACTTTTAAAATGCCCTGTCATGTAACACTGCAAAATTCTGTGTCCGTGGTTGGTTTTGGTGGGGTTTTTTTTGGTTGTTTTTGGGTTTTGTGTGTGTTTGGGTTTTTTTTTTTTGTTGTTTTTTTTTTTGTCATGTGCTGTTGACATTTTTTCTGGAGCCCTCTGTTCTGTACAGGGGTGGCTGGGACTGGCCCTGTTGTCCTTTGCAACGTGCGTTCGGCCGCGGGAAGCACGGCGGCCCTCGCGTGTCCCGCTGCGGCCGGTCCCCCCGGGCCTGCCGGCGAGTACGTTTCTCCTCCAGCTTTTTTTTTTTTTTTTTTTTTTTTTTTTTTTTTTTTTTTTTACAAATGTTGCAAAAATGTAAACCGTGATGGCCGGGCTCGGGAAAGGCCTAGAACGTTCAGGAAAGATGCGATCCTTCTCCTCTCCGGCGTTCTAAGTGCTCTGTGGGGTGCTGAGCCGCTGCGCTGCCGTGGGCCGTCGGACCCCCGCAGGAGACCATTCGCGTCACCTTTGAGAGCGGCCACCGGCCCCCCCCCTCCTCCCCCGGCTACCGGGACCCCCCTCCGGGCTTCGGCGCCCCCTGGGTCAATGTGCGAGGCGCTGTCACGCAGGGGGGCGGCGGTGCTGGGGGGGGGGAAGCTCCGCGTACGAGCGGCGAGTGCGGGGGAAGGGGAGGGCTTAACAGAAATGGGGGGGGGGGGGGGGCGCTGGAGAACAAGCAAAGGAACGGGCTGCAGCAGGGAGCGTCCGCGGGGCGCCGGGAGGCAGGACCGCCGCTCCCCGCCACCGCGCCCCGGCCCTGCCCCGGGGCCGCCCGGAGCGCAGCGGGGGCAGAGCCTTACCTGGGGCCGCCCCGCCCCGCCCCGCCCCGGGGCGCAGGGCTGGGAGCGCGGCTGCGTGCGCGCCCGCGCGTGCCCGCGGTCGCGGCGGCGGGGGGAGGCGGGGGGCGGCTGTCGGGCAGCGGAGCCGCCGGGCCTTGATCCGGTAACTCGTGGCAACCGCAGCCCATGGCAACGGAGGGGGGAGGGGGGGGGGAGCGGGCCGAGGCGGGGGCGGAGGGGCCCGCACGCACGCACGCACGCACGCACTCCCGCAGCGCCCCCTCCCCAGTCCCGCGCCCACGCGCGGCCGCGGGAGTCGCCCGGTTCTCCCCGCGGGGGGCGGCGCGGAGACCGGAGCTGCGCGCCCCCCCCCCGCCCTCCCCGCAGCCCGTCGCTGCGCCCCGCCGCGGGCTCCTTCCTGCCCCCCCGCGCCGGCCGCCGCCGTGGTGCCGCCAGGGGGCGCTGTGGGGCAGCGAGAGGCGCGGGGCGGCGACCCCCGGGCTGGCAGCGCCCCTCATGGCCGCGGCGGCGGGGGGCTCTAACGTCGTTTCCGTTTATTTTTCGGTTTTGCCGCTCCCCCCGCCATCCCCGAGCGCCCCCCGCTGCCGCGCGGCTTCGCTTCCCGGCAGCACAGGGAGGCGCCCACTGCGCTGGGACGGGGCTCAGCGGGGGGGGGGAAAGCTGCACCTGCCTCCCTGGGGCAGCCCCCCTGCCCCCCGCGCGCCGGGCCCCGCGGGGTTTTCTTTTTGTGTTGGTTCTGGGTTGGGTTGTTTTTTTTCTTTTTGTTTTTTTCCTTTTTTTTTTTCCCCCTAGTTTTTTTTCCTTTTTTTTTCCTTTTTTTTTTCCCCTCTTATTTTTTTTTTTTTCTTTTAATATCTTTTACACAAAAGCAATTAGGGGCCAGTGCAAAGCCGAGGCGTGACATTTCGCAGCCCGGTGGCAGGCGGGCGGCACTTAAGCGGAGCCCTTTCTGCGGAACAACAGGAGCCAAAAGGCCCTGTGTCACCCGGTTATGTAAGACACAATCTTGCCTGAAAATGCACAATGAATCGGGAAGGATTTATGTAATTAATTGACCAGTCTTAACCTGTTATCGTGATGTAAGGAATTTGGAACTCATTAATTTGAGCCCTGACAGATTTCATATTAGAGCTGGCAAATATGGATTGAGCCTCTTATTCTTGTAGCAGCTGGAATTTCCATGACAGTGAGGATTAGTGAAGAAGACCTATTGCTGGAGTCAAACTGCCTCTTTTGTAATCAGCAGCCCTGCTCTGCATTAAAGGGGTAATGGGAAAGAGAAAAAAAAATAAATACCAAAAGAAAAAAAAAAAAAAGAAATGTATTCATGTGTGGAGCAGAGCAGGGAAGGGAGAGGAGGGATGTATCCTGGAGTGCGGAGGCACCAGTGCAGGGCTGTCCCGGTCCTGTGGCAAGGAAAACACCCCGAAGGCAGCCCTTTCAGGGCAGAAAGTGCAAGTGGCCAAAGGACAGGTCCGCAGCACCAGTGTGCGGCTTGCAGCCCCTCGCCAGGCCTCTAGATCGAGCCTCCTGCGAGCCACAGAGCACTCGGGGCCGCAGCGTCAGAGGTGCTGGGCGCCGGCTCTGGGCTGCCAAGAGCCAGAGGGATTTAAGGATAGAGAGGTTTGGGTGGTGATCCTGGGGAAGTGGGGACCAGGGGGTACCTGTCTTCCAGCCTGGACCAGGATGCCCTCCCCGGCAGGGAAAAGGATGCTGAGGGTGGGTAAGGACCAGATCTGGTATGAGGACGAGCCTCCATGCCACTGTGGCAGGGGTGACCTCGGCACCTGATATGCCTCAACTTCCCACACACAAAGACAAGAGTAAGAGAACTCCCTTTGTCTGCTGGTTCACGATAACCTTTCAGAATGGTTTTTCATGGTGCCTGGCCGGGGAGGGCCCTCATCCCATTATCATTTCTAGGCATTGATGTAATAGTAATAACATAGAATGCAGGCTGCGTGGAAGCAGGCTAGGAGCTTTTATTTTCTCTCCTGGCAACCTGTTAATGACTGCTCTGGTAGTGAATGCAGTTGTTAGAAATGACTTTAAAAGGTTTCCATGAGGCATCATCGTCTTTCTCCCTGCAAAGTGTTTACCTACTCTTGCGACAAATGCCGTGCAAAGGTGGAGGGGTATTTTTCCTATTCTCATCGTTTCTTTGCTTTATGCTTTTCGGTAGTTGAACATTTTCCCTCCACGATTGCTTAGATACACCGTTTGCTCCGGTGGATCACTTCTGTATAATGACTGGGAGAAGGGAAAAGATGTAAAACTGGGGTATGGGCAGTAAACCTATGACTGTTTGCAAAGGCTGTAGTGGCAAATGCAGATTAAAAATAAAATGCAGCCAATAAGGCCTCTGTGGCTCAAATCCTCTGGACAACTTTGTTCGTGTGCGTGTTGGCTTTGTCTCCCATCAGTGCGTTGGGGTGAATCCTGCTACCAGAACTGGAGCATTCAGTCCTACACCTAGGACTCGCCATGGGACTGAGCACTTGGTGCTGGAGACGTGCCCTTCCCAAACTGCAAAGTCTTTGGGGAAGGACTTCCATGTCTTACTTGGAGGGTTAGGTCTAGCTCTGTGGTAGCCTTTGCATTGCTCTCCTAGTTGTCAACTAATAATCCAGATAGTAGCTTTAATCTCCTTGATTTTAAACAAAAAAAAAAAACCAAACCCAACCCAACAGATTACAATTGGATTGTGCTCCTTCAAACAATATCTTTTGTCTGACTGTCTCCTGATAAATTGAAACATCTTCACACATGTCAACTAGCTCAGATTTCCCCCAGAGGTAGGGAATAATTTATCTTTTATGGTGGTACACAGCCCCGACTCCACCATTGTCTCACCGAGTATTTCTGCTGCTTTTTAGCAATCGGGAGTGGCAAACCCCTCGGTACTGCTGCAGCTATAGGTTTCACTCAAATGTTCCTCTTGTTAACATGTTGATCAGGTACAGCTAATTTCCATCTTAAATGTGCCAGCATATGCCAGAGCTTACAATTATTTCAAACAGCATAACAAAGCATTTTAAAGTTTAAATGGATATTGTAATTATATGTATTTGCGCTTTCGCTGATTCCTTCCCGTGGATATATTTAACCTGTGCTTGAGTTGTAAAGTTTCCTGTGACACCCGTGATTTTGGGTACCTGCAAAATTAAATTCAGTATTTATTACTAGTAGTGTTTTCCCCTCTTTTTTTTTTTCTTTTCTTGTAGGTAAGTCATCAGCTGAGATTAGGTATTTTGTCAGATTCTTACACTATTTTTGCTTTTTGATGGTTGGTCAGAAAGCAAAGCAAACACTTGATATAGAAAACTGAATGAAGAAAAAACCCCACAGCTAAACCTTCTGAACATAAATACATTTGCTTTAGGTATTTTGCAACTTACACCAATACCAAAGGCCTGTTTTAGTTTCTGTGCAGATATGAAATGCTAATTTCACAGTGGAAGTGGTTAAGAAATATCAAACACTGGTTCAGCTGAAGTCAGTGGAAAAAACTTGGTGCTGCATATGCTGAAGGTGAAAAAATTCTGATGGCACTCGGATTAAAAATGACATTCTTGTTTGAACCAATAGGTGGCCTTTTTGAATGTGCTATGGTTAATTTTTTTCCTGAAAAGAGGAAAATGTCTGCTTTGAAGTAGAGAACATTTTCACACAGTAATTTTCAAATATGGTGAAAATGTTTTTTTGTTTCTGAAAGGCAATAGGTAGTAAATGAAGTTCTGGATTTATTTCCTAGTATTCTAGAAGTTTTTGGAATACTTACATTTATCTTAAGTCCTGAGTCTTCAATGCATGACAATAATAGATAATAGCAATGATCAAGTGGACTACTTTATTTTTTGTGTGTTCGTGCTCTCAAAATGCTATATATTTCCAGTTTCTAAGACTTCTCATAGGTTCTTATTTCCTGTTGTTTACACAGGTACTTAAAACAGGTTTAAAAGAACAGTATCTTCTTGTGCGTCAGAAAAGGAGCACTTGTGATTTGTCAGAAGTCACACCTCTGAGCCAAGCATCAGCAATCTTTATTCTATTTTATTTCCTATATAAGCAATACATCTTAAAAGGGTTTTTGCAAGAAAGAAGCAGCCAGCAGCCATGGGTGGCCAAGCTCTCTTAAAAGCCTGGGTCAGGTGGGGGTGTTAAGCACTTGAAAATGGAGACCTGAGTTCTTCAGAACATCCCTCCCTTGGGCCCTGACCCCCTGAGATATTTTAGCAGCTCAATCCCCGAGCTGTGTTTTTCTGGATACATGACTATTTATTTTGTTGGGTTTTTTTTTGCCAGAATTTGGGCTTGTGCTTTTGTCCCTGTGAAGCCAGTGTGAGGCTGAGAGCTGGGCAGGTATCCCAGGAGGGAGGCATCACCTTATTCCTGTCCTGCCCTTGTGGTCTTCTCTTGGCACTTCCTGGTGACCCCTGTCCAAGAGCAGATTCAGAATCACAAGGACTGCTGGTCTGACCCAGTTCTTACGTTCCTTGAAGGCAATAGCTGTCAGGTAGAATTATAGACTGCGCCCAGCGTTCTTACCGTGACTTTGGCCTTTAATTAGAGACCTCAATGTGGGACAGTAGTTCACCAATGAAGTCCAGTGCACCTGTGTTCCCATTTGTGTCCGCACCCTGTCTTTTACTTCCAAGGTTCATTTGAAGGTTCTGTGTGTTGAGTTATGAGACTGAAGAACCTAAGATGTAGGGAGAGTTTTTCTCAAAAGCTAACGTGAGCCCAAGGAGGCTGGTTCCTAAACAAATTTAGTTGCTCTGACTCATCCCCTGAAGGAGCCCTTCACTCCCTTGGGTGTGTGAGAGCCTTGGGAGACCCAGTCCCATGACAGAAAAGTAACCCAGTGGATGCCCACCTTGGGACACTGGTACTTAGCGCCGGAGAATAAAATTGTTGGAAAAGTAACCTGTATCTAGCAGTAGGATCTTCTTACTATATGGCAAGAAACACCTTGTAAGTGCCGTTTATATCAATCTTGTCTTTTATTACTATTTTCTGCTCTATAGGTGACCCACAACTCTTGCTACTTCTAATCATCTAAGACACTGGGAGGGGAGGTGGGATATGAATGTCTATCCATCGGAACGTTGATTTGATCACACAAAAAAGGAAGTCTTAAAGCAAGTTTGGCTCCTGGATGGTTTGAATTTTGCTGGGAAGTCAAAGTTCCCCTTGGCACCAGAGTCAGCACATCACTGGCGGGACATAGGAAGTTAATTTGTCTGTGTTTATGATAAAGCTTTCCTACCAGAATCTCAAAGCCTTTTGTGATGAGGGATTAATTCAGCCTTACAATAAACAGGATCTACTATTTTACAGCTGGGGAAACTGAGGAAGACTGAGGAGATGCACAGGGATATACGGGGCATCTGTTGCAGATAAGGGAGGACCAGTGATCCTCCCACTGCTGGGCTCCACCACCGCTTTACCTGCTGGCAGGGACATAGTGCCGTGCTGCTTGTGAAAATCTCACCCCAGCTATCAGCACAAAGTGTTCCTAAGAGGTAGCAGAGAGGCCCCAGTTTTTTATGTTTGGCTTGAAACACTTGAAAAGGACTTACTTTTTGCTTCCAAGTGCTGTGCACTCTGGCACTTCGAAACCAAACTCCCTCGGGCACCTGTTGCCTCTGAAAATTTTGGGCTGATTATCCTTTGGGCTGCAGCATTTAGAACAGAGATTTATGTCTATTTTGGAAAAAGGAGGTTACTCACTCCCCTTGCTAATAAAAAAACAGGAGGTGAGAAGAGAGAAGCAATTAGGGCATCTTGTTTAGTTTAGTTAAATAAGCAGCACTAACAGGATTTTCTCTGAGGGACACTTGCAGAAGTGCTGCGGTCTTGATATCAGATAGTGTTATTGGAAGCGGACTGAAGGGAGCAGGGCTGATGTTGACTACAAACTACAGGAAAGATTGATTTTTGCCAGATCTTTCAGTCTTTACTCATCCATCCATGATGGTACTTATAAAAATAGTTTGGGACTACTCGCGTGAGTAAAGACTGTTCGTGTGAACAAGCACTGCAAACCTGGGCTTTAAACTTCCCGAACTGAAGTTGTGTTGCCTGTTCAGCTGATTCCAGCAGACCTCCTCACACCACGTAAATTTGTTTTGCCAATGGGATGTGTGATCTGGCCTTCTGTACTACCAATAAAAAAAAAAAAAAGTCTCAAAAATTGACTTCAAATGCAAGCATTATTGGTAAATATAGTTTTCTGGACTGCAACATCCCATTTGATTCAATCCAAGTAGAATCCCTTCAGGTTCATATTTTGCTTTCTGACCAGGTCTTCTTCTTGAGGCAGTGGCTGAGACACTTCCCCAGAAGTCTGTGAGCTTATCCTTGGTTCTGCATTGTTTGTACAAAGCAACGATCGCTTCTGAGCAGGAGATGAAGACTGTGCCAAGGACAGGGCATTGTGCTGTGCCTGGAGCTTTACTGGCTTTTTCCCTCCTGCTCTGTTTCGTGCTAATCACAATGGCTTCCTACAGTGCATTTATCAGCACAGGCCACTGCCTGTAAATAAAACAGTTCTTGTCCTTTCCAAAAGCCAGAAGTACAATGTTATCTTTCCTCTTTCCCACAGAAGAGAGCCATTAGGAAGTTCCTTGGTTTAGTTTGTCCCTCCTTGTTCCTGGATGATGTTTGAGCCATTGTAAAAAGACAAGGCTTGTGTTTCCTTCTGAAGATGGCAAACTCATTGATGCATTGGATTGATGAGCTGGATGTGCACTGATGTGTCGCATCCTGTCAGGCGAGGAGCATTCTGGGCTACTTCAGGGCTCCGGAGTCCACAAAGCATTTTGCTGGTCTGGGAATTACGTAGTTGAGATTTTTCTGGGTGAAACACGAGGAAGTATAGACCTGAACATTAAATTTAGTGAAAAACGATTTGGGGAGTCAGTTCATGGCAAGGGTGGTGATACACTTGCACTCATTCATGACCATCACCCTTAGCACCCCCTGAAATTTGAAGGCAGTGCCCTAATTCCCATGTGAGCATAAATTGGGAAGGAGACTTCAAAGATTTGGCTTTATAAAGTGAAATGCAGCTCCTGCAGAAGGATCCTCTGGAGGTTCTGCCATAGCAGGGAGGACAAGGAGGGGCCCCTGGCTCAAGCTCTCCTGCCCCAACCGAGGGGGACCGCTTTGGCTGCAGATGGTGTCAGGGATGTCACCAGCAGGAGGGTCACCTGCTCTTGCTCATGCAGTGTTTGCACCACTTGCCGTGGTTTTGCTCAGCCCAGCTTCCCCCCTAGGTAACGGTACTCTGGGGCTCGTTAAGAGATGCTTGCCGAATTCTGCCACTTGAATGCACGGTGCTTTGCTGCTCCCCTGGTAGATCTGCGGAGTTCAAGCTCCCCTCTCGGTTAGGCAGCTGTTAATACCGTGCACATGCAGAAACTCTACAGGCAGAGAAAGGATTTTACTTTTTGCGGGGCAGAGATTAACAACCAAACCATCCTCGCTTACAGGAGTCATCCCCTGGGGTCAGAAGAACCATTTGTGTTAGCAAGAGAGCCGAGACCTCCCAAGATGCACCAAAATGATCGTGAGATGAAATTGCTCTGATCTTCCCGGGAGGGCCTGCAGCATCTCACAGGGTCGGCTGCATAAATTGTAAGTTCTTCAGGGCAAGGACCTTGCCCCCTGATTTGTCTGGGAAGCACACGTTTGGTGCTCTGTACCGCAAATAATAAATAACCACTTCAGCTGATGGCTGGGCTTGGGATTACGAGTCAGTTCTCCCTCCTGATTCATTTCTTGTTCCGAGATGCCAGCGATGCACTTTTACTGGAGTATGTCAGTGCTGGTGTTAGCCCCCTGCTCTTCCCTTGCTCACGGTAAGGCAACTGTCATCTCCTGTCTACAGCATACTTTACAGCACTGAGGAAGAATATCAATAAGACTTCCAAAGGGCTTGCTGCCACTTTTGGTGGAAAGGTTTCCTACAAAGGATGTGCAGCAAAACTCCCAGGAGACAGATGGTGAAAACCCTCCCACCAAGAAGAGCTGCTGTCATCCTGTTTCATTGTCTGTGTCACCATAACACCCCTGTGACTCTGACACGCTGCTCTGTGCTGCTCTAGCTTGTGCTGCTCGATGTGATTTCCTCAGCTGAACATCTTTATTTCAGATTTGTAACAAGGTATTAACTAGTTTCCCTGTGCCTGTTAGCTGTTTGTGGTTTAAGGAACAGTCTCCTTCCTGTTAAGGTCAGCTAGACTTTTGCTTTTCCTACTTTTTTTTTTTTTTTTTTTTTTTTCATCACACGCATTTTAAAAAAACTGAACTCTTACATGCCATATTTTTGTCCCAGTTAAGGGCTCAGGATCACAGCAGTGCATGTGACAAGGAAACCAGAAATGCACTTTGTCAGTGAATAACAAACATGTTTAGCCCAGCAGCCAAGAAAAGAAGAAGGTAGATGTGGAGAATCCAAATGTTAGGCTACGAAGCCTGCAGTTTACTAGATGTGCTTCTCCTGGGTGAGCTGGCAGAGTCAGTGTTCCTGTGAAACTACTAGGAGCGCCCTTTGAAAAGCACTGGGCAGCCCCATTGTGGTTTCTTAGATGTGTCTCCCTACCGCTGCACCTAAGCCCGCCCTTGGTGGTCCTAGGGGGTGGCCGCCCCTGCCCTGCTCTGGCAGGACACCCTGTACTCCCACCACCCCTTGCCAGGGGAGACCCTTCCTCTGCGCAAGCGTCTCCAGCGGGGTGCAGCTCTGCCACAGGCACCTTGTCAGGACGTGCCTGGCATCAGTGGTGGGGAGACAGACCGTCTTTTACAGGTCTGCTCCTGAGGGTGCCCCTTAAATGGGGCATCCTCGGTAAGTCTGTGAACGTAATCTAAACAAAGAGCAAAGTGCAATGGAAGAAGGCTTTTAAAACAGAAAACCCCATAAAGCTAATTGTCAAAGAGCTCCCGTCAGATGTTAGGCAACCTCAAGCCAATGCAGCAGCTGCCTTTGCAGATCTTGACCTTTGTTATTTTTATCTTCTTTGGGTTCAGGGAGACAACTCTTAAATGGAATTAGGAGTCTGTGAGCTGGCTCTGTGTTTGTAAGCAGATGCTCATGAAGCAACTGCAGGGCTGACCAACAGATTGAAATACCTTTTATTGCTCATTCATGCTTCATATCTATATTTTTTCTATAGTTGAATAAGTGTAATACTTTAAAAAGTTTGACTAATGTATCAGTTGCATCATCCAGGCATAACTTTTAATATTGAACAGTGATGTTGCTTGGTGTATTCAAATAATAAATCCCTAACTCCCGTGTAAGGCATATTATGTTTTTGTTTCGTTTTGTTTTCAGATTGAAACCAGGAAGCTGATGTACATGAGTTGGCCTGTTCTGAATTTTTGTCATCTTAGACAGCCCTGCTTATTGTCAGCTCATTTCACAGAGATCTATTTCAAATCAACTCATAAATTATTAATAGTACATGTGTAGGTCAGAGAGACACTAACCCTGACAATCACGCCCTAATATTCTCTCTTTAGCATCAGAAATAAGAAAGGAGATGTGAATAATCAATATTCAACAACCGAGGTACATCTTACACAGATATGGTATATGCACTTAGAAAAAAAAGAACCCCTGTCTTTGCAAAACCTGTCAGGCTGGCATTAATCTTGCATGATGAATAATGTGGCAATCTATGAATTTTTAACACCTTTAAAATGATAAAATTGTAGGATGTGATATCCAAAAGTAGATTTGTTCAAATTGGAGAATATTTTTGATCAAATGGAGATATTGAATAATGTGTATAAAAATATTTAAACATCAATTTCAGTGGCACAACAGGCAAGAGGGTTTGTACAGGTTTGTGACCGGGAGCAGCTTTTCATCACAAGTAATTTGCCTGAAGATTTAATTATAACTCAAAGCTTAAGCAATAGCTGTTCTGAGAAGAGGCCTAACCCTGGAGGTCCCCAGTGGCTCCTGGGACTGGCAGGGCAGCTCTTGCCTCCCAGTCACCCCAGCACAGGAGGGGCTGCACTGACCTGGCAGAGTCCTGGGCCAGAGAGGGTTGCCTTGCCCGGTTCCTGCTGTGCAACACCCTCTGCAGAAAACCCCACCGAAGCCAGAGTGGGATGCCTCCAGAGAAAACCCCACCAAAGCCAGAGTGGGATGCTTCCAGAGAAAACCCCACCGAAACCAGAGTGGGATGCTTCCAGAGAAAACCCCACCAAAACCAGAGTGGGATGCTTCCAGAGAAAACCCCACCAAAATCAGAGTGGGATGCCTCCAGAGAGGACGTACCACAGTGGCAGAAAGGGGCAGGAGCAGGATTTCACCTTTTATTCTCAGTGGGGCTGAACCCTGGAGGTGTTGCACACAGAGGTCTCTTGGCTACCCCCAGGCACTGCCAGTGCTCACAGTGAGCAGGATCAGCCCTTGTTCAGCCGATTGTGCCTGGGGGAAGGGGGCGAATTTGGGGGTTTAGGTTGGAAAAAAAAATGAATTGCTTGTGTATAGGAGATAATGGGATGGCTGCCATCCAGCTGAATCAGTATGAATTTGTGGTTGACGTTCGTGGGGACAGGATCAGACTTTACATTTGAAGTCACCTCCCTTTGAGATTGCCTGACAAACACTAAACCAAAATGTTTCATTTAGAAACTGTCAAAAAGGAATTACTAACCTTTTATACTTATTAAAATTGCTATATGTGTTCCTGTAAAGGGACTAGAGAGCAGCTGGACATTTTAATTTTCACTCTATGCAAAATAAAAATGACACTCAAGAACTTTACCTATTTTTTAACTCCTTCTAATGAAAGCATTTTATTCGATTTTTATTGAACAGAAAATAAAATGTGTTTGTTTCCCCTGATTTGAGGAGAATTAACGTGTATCTGATTGTTAATATTTGATCCTTCTTTAATTATTTATGGTATCAAGGAATGAATCTGTCAAGTAAATAATGAAATGCGTACATGCAGCATATGTAATTAGGTTAGGTGCATAAATCCAAAGTGTTCACTTTATAGTTGTCAGTGCAAAATTTATTAATAATGAGAAATGCTAAGTGAAGAAAATCCCTAACAGTCTACTCATTAGTGTAGGTTAGAGCAGTTGCTGAAAAGGAAAGTTATCATTCCTCTCTTACTGTATTTCATCATTTAGAGAATGTTAGTCAATCGCTATACATTTTCCTCATCTCTTCTTTAAATCTGTAATAAGAGAAGTCTTCAAGTTGTGCTGGGAAGGTGCACTTTATCATCGCTCTGCCAACAGACAGCTATCAAAGCAGAGGTTTTCTGCAGCTTTGTGTACTTGAAAGTCAATCTTATACCTCGGTCTTGCTTTCCTTAGGACACAGGAGTTCCTATAGATTTAAAAGGGAAATGCATTGTATTTATCTCCTGGTATTTTAGGACTGAAGTTGATGAATGAATGCTTATACACAAGAGCAAATGTGACGGCACATTTGTCGGGGCGGGGGTAGGACACAGGCAGTACAAGATGGTGGGTGACACACGTGTACCTTTACTTGTGTGGTGTGCCATCTCCTGCTTTAGCACAGGTCACGTAGCCACAGTCTTCACACAATGTGTGTCTTCCTATAACATACACCCAGCAGAAAAGCTCAACACTTAGAGGTCCAAGTCTGTAACTGTCTGTAACGATCATGACACCATCATTTTGAGTGGAGTGGAGCATCTGAGTATTTCTTGGGCCATGGGTGATTTGGTCCACGCAATCAGAAACCTTAATGTATTGCCAAGGGCAGGTGACCTGGGTGAGGAGCTGTGTGGCTGTGCCCGGATCCAGAAATAGATGAGCCAAACTAATTGGCTTTAACAGTGGGGTATGGCCCATGTCACCCTTACCACCCCTTCACCTTAGCTTGCCATCAAGTTGTTTCTGCTTTTTGCAGATTAAGGAAAAAATGGTTCTAGTTAATAAAAAAACAAAACAAAATTAATCTGTGAGTTTATGCCCCTTGGGGCCTGAGAAAAATGTGAGAAAGAGATGAAACACCTGTTTGAGACAGAGAACTGTCATTGCGGGAGCACAAAGAACATTTCTCTATCCCAAAAGGTATTTTTCAGAGCTCCCTCTCCGAAAGAAGATTTGATTGCTAAATGTATATTTAAAACAATATTTCAACATCATTTTGAATCTTATCATTAGCACAAGCACTTCATGGACCAATTCTCTATATCCAAGGATAGGCATTCAACCCAGCTCACTTTCACTGTGGAAAATTAGATATCTAGCCTGAATGAGTCACCTGGGCTCCCTCCACAATCATTGAGATTCATCCCAGCCTGAAGCTGGTGCTTGAGGCTAAGCCTGAGATACAGGAGGTGAATCACCCTCTGGAGACACCCACTCTCTTCTTGGGCTGCAGAAACCTCCGGCTGGAAGCCTGACTTTGAGGCTGCTAAATGTGTTGAGCTGAATCCCGTGCTATGAATCTGTGCTGGATCCGACTTCCACCGGGGAGCTTAGAGGGAAGGTCATCACACGATGGCCCTAAGGTAGCTAAAGCTCTTGGAGACCGACCACGCAACCACAGCAAAGTGCTTATATTGGCTCTGCCTTATTTTTTCAAAGCATTAAAATAAGGAGTGCTGGATTTGCTGATCAGCAGAAGCTGGCTTAAGTCTGGGATGTCGCTGAAAGCCCCCAACCTGAAGCTGCATATCCGTATCCCTCACTTCTGCTGGCCTCAGCATCCACCCAGCGCAGCAGGCAGATTCTCTGGGAGCTGATTTGGCTGAGCACTACAATTTGGGAGGTGTTGCAAGGTAACTTCATTTTTAGAGGTCTAGCTGACCGTGCAGCCCCACAGTTGCTAGTGCTGGCACAAGGGAGAAGATGGGGAGGCAGCGGTTGCCGGCATTGTGAGGTGGCAGGGTTGCTGCTGCTGGTAGCAGTGCAAAATTAAACGGCTTGTGAAATCGAACCCTGAGCAAAAGGATGCTGACAGCCATTCATTAAATTTTGCATCACACTGTTAGATTTTAATCACAATGTTTTGGATCAGAATCACAAATCCTCTTATCTGCCGTAAGAGCTTCTTTCAAGCTTAACATTTTTATGCCCCATATAGGATGCAACAATATTCATCTCTGCTAGTCAAGCTTGGAAATGCATTAAACTGCCCAACCAGAAAATCAGGAACAGGCATTTAGTGATGCAAAATGGTCATTCTGCAACCTAATGCCTAAGGGACAAATCAGTCATCACAGACTCCCACTTCTGCCTGAAAAGACCAATTAGGTGACTCTGCCTATTCAACTATCAATACAGGATTGCTCCCAACAGGATATTCCCCTGTGCTTTACCCACTCTAATTTTAAATTACTCAAGTGCCAAGACTTCTATCACTTCCCTGGGGTGACCATTACACAATTGAAGTCCTCACTGTGAGGAAATGTTTCCTGATATTCTGTCACAATTTTCCTATGCTTAGACTCATCCCATTTTGCCTAGTTACATGTTCAGGAACGGGTCTACCTTCTTTCATAGCTGTGTCGTTGCAAAATATGGGAGCTAGCACACTGCCCCCCCCCCCCCCCCCCCCCCCTTTTTTTTTGTGTGTGTGTGTGTGTGTAATCATTCCTGCTAGGCATTAAACACATAAAGAAAAAGTCGGTTATTTCAACCACTGGTATCTTTATTGGTGTTGTTCCAGTGCTGAGGTGCTCTGATCATACAGCATCGAACAAAGTTTCTTTTTTGATGAAGAGGAACAGTTTTCTGTGCACATCCTTTGATGAAGGATGATAAGGGCTGAACAGAGGGAAGTCTAGAAAAAACCAGCCCGCTTCAGGTGTTGTGTACTACTGTGGAAAGCGGTGTTCGCTGCTCACGCATGGGAGTCCCCTAACAATGAATAATTAAGATTAAACTCCTCACAAGAAGAGCTTAAGGCTTACTCTGTACTTGCAGGTTTTGATAGGTAGGTAGATGCCAGAGCCCATTGGGTTGTGACTGGTTTGGGGAAGAGGCATCAGACCCGTGCCACAGCCTAGTGCTCTCAGGCGCTCTCAGTGCCCTTGCTCCAAGGAATAAGGCTTGGGTGCACCTTGTATAGCAGGAAAGGACTTGTCTTCAAACATCTTGGGCCAATGAAGGGCAGGCCTCCTCCTCACCAGTCTTTTTATGCTCAATAAAGGGGCAATGGTATTATGTTCCTGCTCCTTTCGTCTGAATCAACAGCACCCTGAATTTTGGGTCAGGTGCATTCAGGACAAGCTTTCCCAAAGTCATTGCAGGACCTTTCAGCCTGCTTTAGGTAGAATTTCTTTTTGCATTTTTCCCCCACACAGTGAGTGTCGTATAGTCAAACCTTTCTTCTGTTTTATCAGACAAGCAGAACTGGGAGTCTGATATCTTTTAAAAAAAGATACAGTTCTCTGATTAACTGAAGAGTAATAGCATGAAATTCTAGTCTCCAATAAGTAACATATTGATGCTTATGTCTAATTTAATCAGCATCAGGGGGGACGGGGGTGCCCATTCCTTCACCATCAGTTATGCAGCAGTTCAAGGTGATAAATCCTATCTGCAGAATGATATTCCGTCGACATTTCTATAATATTAATTAGATCACCGTGTCAGGCTGTAGGAAATTTGCTTAACATTCATTAGAAATTTCTTATAGATAGATAGGCATCCCTCCCTCCTTCTCCCCCTGCTTTCTTTCTCCGGTGATTGACAGATGAGGTCAAGCCGGAGACAGACCCCCCCCCTCCCTCCCCATGCCTTAAGAGCCAGGTCACCGGACTCCATAATGCATGGGGAGTGGGAAGGAAGGATTATGCCTTGAAGAGATATCCTATTAAATTGGACAAAAGCTTGTCTGCCTCCAGGCTCCATTGCCAGGTCTCCTCGGCCTGCAGCCGGCACGCAGAACACAGGCGAGTGTACGACGCAAAAGCCATTTGCATTACCCTGCAGTCATTTTTATATGTGGAGGTAATGAAGTTGTCAGTGGAGCCCCGAGTGTGGCAGAGCCTGATATTCAAATAGACCTGCCAGCTCTCCCCCCCCCCCCTCACTGCCACCCTCCGCTCCTCGCTCTCCTTCCATACCCACAGCTGATCTACTGACTCCCTGGATTACTGCTTCGCTGGCTCCCCGGCTCTGACTGTGCTTGCACTCTTGCCCCTGTCAAGTGCCTTTGTTTCCAAGTCAGGGAACAGGCAGCTGCGGCTGCTCGTGCACTGCTGCCCGCACTGCCGGGCTGGCCCAGGCGCACCCACACTGCCTGCACACACTGGGCGTCACGGGCTGACTGCTGACTGCTAACGAGTGGCAAGTCTGGACGGTCACTCCACGGCCCTGCTCGCAGCAGCAGCAGTCCTGCTAAATTTGAAGGCAGAGCTCCCCCAGGCACCACGTTCATCCCAGGTTGAACATCCGGGGCATTTTGTTGTGGTCAAGTGGAGGAGAAAGGCTTCAAATTCAGGTAGATTTTCTAAGCAAGGTGGAGGTAAAAATGGCATGTCCGTATTTTGCATTTCTGCTGTACCTTTTTGCTGAGGAACAGCAAAGCACGGTGCAAACTGTGTGTGCAGCTGGGAGGGAGGCAGCAGCCAAGTGGTACCCAGCCCTCATGCTTACCAGTGTCGAGGAGGTGTTGGCAAAGGACATCACAGGCATATCTTGTCCTCATAAAACAAACCCCAGGATCATAAATAACAAGGCAGTCAGAACTGGCCTTTGGTAATTTTTAAGTCCATTTTTGGGAAAAAAAATAAAAATAAAAAATTAATTCCCTGTGGCAAAGTTGCCTGGTAAGCAAAAGGTCTGAATCAACCCCATTAGGCTAGGAAACTAGCTTTTACTAAATATGGGGCTAGACTGTCAGCTGGTGTTAATTGGCATAAACCCACTGAAGTCAATGGAATGACAGTGATTTATACCAGGATGAAGACTTGGGGGATGGATATTTAAAAGGAGACTGTCTTTTCTCTGCTTTCACTAACTGGACCCACTTGTGGTTAGAATCCTGTAGGAGCAAATGATAGCTTTTAGGCTTGATGGGCAGTTGTCACTAGGTAGTTAGGCATCCGCAGGTTGTCAAGTGTGTGATGAGAAACTGAAGTCCACTTAAAAAAATTCATTACCCTGGTAAATATTTAGCTGCCTCAATAGTCTCATTTTTGGACCAGCAACTCATTCATTATTTGCAGAAAAGGATGCTTTCTGTGCTCTTATGAAAATGATCAATGATCCTTTAGCACAGGAGGCCCGTGGGATTAATTTATTTTGTAAGCAGCATGTTAAAAAGACTGGTTCAAGCATTTTTTTTAAACTTACAGGAGGGTCAAACCCACACAGGTTTCAGCAGTAGCTTTTTTTGGCCTTTGTTCTTACAATTGAGATTTCGAAAGATCCCTAGAACCCCAGCAAGCTACAAATTTTCATGGCATGATACATCATTGCACCACTGGAATTCATATGCCTTCAGGAGCTCCTTTTGGAGCAAACTGAAATTTATTTAGGAAAGTGAACTTTATGTTACAATACAACAGTTAGTCTACAAGTACTTCCAGTATACAGGGCTACTCTAAATGCACCAACCTGCAGATTAAAGGCTCCCTGAGTATAAATTGGCATGATGCACTGTAAATGATTCACAAATGGAGGAGTCCCTAAGTGTGCATTGACTCACTACACCATAACGTCTCCTACAGAGATTTTACAGCATCGTATGCCAATGATCCATGGATTAAGGACTCCCTAAGTGCACATTGACACGATAGACTGGAGCTGTTTTGGTCTATCGTGTCAATGATCCGGGGATAATGACAGTGTCTTGTGCAGATCCACTGAGACCAGAGATGTTGTGGTTCCTAATGGAAGAGCCAAAATTGTCCCACTTAAGTCATATTGACCTTTTTCAGTGCTACGGAAACATGGACAATGTTCTCATCCTTCATACCAATTGAGGAGTATCTTCACAGTGCAGTTCTGCCGTTTGGGTGGCTTCTGTTTGTGTATGTACATGCATATAGAGGTTCATATAAAAACTGTGGACAAGTGCACTTTTATACATTATATATGAATATATCTTTCTTCATAGAGAGCAGGACTCTTACACTAAAATTTTGGCACTGTCATTGAGCGTACCAAGGCCCAAACTGAGGAAGATTCATTGTATATACAGATTGACTTCCTATGCAAAAGAGCAAAGCCCTCCCTAGTACAGAGCAGGATGGGAGGGGAAAATGAAACCCAAACCATAATAATGCCTATTTGTTCTGTGACTTGCGTCTCAAAAAATGTCTCTCCAACATTTGTAAACCTCCACTTGAACAGACGGGGAAACTGGGATGTAGTAAGTTTAAATGATTTGGTAAATCTGTGACCGCAGTGCAGCTGGGACCAAAACACAGTCTTTTCTAGTATGTCTCAAACCCAACAGCAATGGTTTAACAGGTTGAAGATAAGACTGTGTAGTCCTTATGCCATATCTATGAAGATTATGCAAAAGAAGGTGGCTGGAATGCCTTCAGAGACGGGTAAGAAGAGAGTGTTAGGGAGTGTTTATCCTCCAGAAATTGTCATTCGCAGCACCCTGGGTCAACACTCTCACCTTCAGCTAATCAAGTTTTAGAACTGCTAGGACAGAGGAAAAGTTAACATGACAAAAATCAGGTTTCAAAATAAACTCCAAGAGAGGCAGAGTCAAAGAAAAAATGCAATAGACTGAAGGTAGAAAAAGGTTGACTCAGGGCCATGATTATGTATCTGCTCCATGTGGCTGGTTCTGTCTAATCCCATCCAAACAGGAGAATCCCTGGCCATGCAGATGAAATGAGTCTGATGTCCAAGCCACACTTAGTGTTGGGAATTTCCCTTCTGAACCTGCTAAAGCAGACACTTCAAAGGACATTTCTGAGTTGCCTTTGCATTTTAACTCTTAGAGTTGTTTCTTCTCCATAAGAAGGAATGGCAGAGATGACTGGCAGAAAACCTCTGGGACAAACACTGTGCATGTGATGGAAGCATGAGAAGAAACAGGAAAAGGATCAAGTCTGGAAAAGAGCAGCTGCCACAGATGCAGTGCGTGCTGTTTCAGCAGAAAGAAACATGGGCACAGTTTCAGCGTACAGGAGGTGTACCTTTAGCAAATCATAAGAAAAACACTTTTTATGTCTCAATGGTTTATATAATTTGTGGGTTATATAATTTGTGGTTTATATAACCTCTCCACTTTTTCCTATGTGTTTCGGTAAGAGTTAAACTATTTCTATAGTGGGATGAGATTGGAGGAGGTACAGTACAAAATTAAATGGGATGAAGTTGGCGTAGGACAGGATTATAAACATCAACAAATGCATCTAGGATTAGAGTAACCAGGCTGTTGTGCCATTTGCACAGAATGTCATTTATGGAAAAAGAAGGACAACTAAGCACGAGCGATGTTTGTCCTGACTGATAAGACTTGAAGTATCCTCAAACAGCCATTCACTGGATATCCATCCACCTAAACCCATAACTTTTGATTAAGCTATTCAGTGCTTCAGCAGGCCTGGCCACAGCTCCTCTTGAAGTCACTAGGCGGCTCTACATTAAATTTCTAAAATGGACCTTAAGGCTGTGGGCATTCACGCTTCTTTCTCTGCTTTTCCTGTAAGCGGAGGACCTATGGGAAGTTTCACTGGAACAGCAATTGCTAAGTGCAAAGCACTTGCCCTTGTTAATGCACTTAGAGTAGGCCAGATAATTTTTATCATTTGTAGGTAGATTTGTCTTTAGAGTTGGAAAATATGTTGAAGAGCTTGTTTTTTTAATAAATAAAGGTGATAGTGAAGGTTCCAGATGAATGAAAAAGAAAACCCTAAAATTTTAAATATGCGATTAAAATTGGAGTCCCATCAACTTCCACAGAGCTCTCTCAGAAGCAACTAAATTCTCTGAATGCACTTAATTGAAAAGATGAGAAAGTCTTTGTGATTACGATTTAAATGAATACATTATATGTTGACAACTGGATCCTTTGGTGAAAGGCTGCTTGAAGTTGCAATATATTGGCTTCTTAGGTCCACTGATGTTCATTATAAAAATTTCTATTATAATATATTGTTTTCTAGAATGTTTAAATTCCTTGACTTCTGAAAGTCAAGAGAAAAGATGCATATTAAGAATATTAAGAGTACCTCCATCTTCTGCACAGTTTTACCTTTGTAGAAAGTGAAGTCTGACCTTATTTTATCTTCAGAGGTAAAATACATGCTACTGAGGCCCAAAGAAAACTGAAGAAAGTCCAGAGATCATCACTGATATTTGGGAACTTAAATCCAAAATAGCCTTTGCTGTTTATATTCCTGAAATTACAAAATTAATGACATTTGCCATTTTATCGGAAGATATCACTTTATTTATAGCACACATACCACTACTTTAATCATGTTCAAAAGAATCAGGAATGTCTGATCAACTGCTGTATTTCCTAATGCACGAGGTTAGAAATTCCAGTTCTCAGGATTGTAATAGTTGATATTCAAGTGGCCCCACCTTGAAAATGGGGAGACTCCAGTCTCCCCATTCCTAAAAGCTGCCTCTCCATGAAAGTCTGACAGATTTTTAGGACAAACATAGAGATTTTGAGAAACAGAAATGTCCTGGGTTTGGCTGGGATAATGTTAGTTGACTTTCTGGTAGCTGATACACTGCTATGGTTTTGGATTTAATATGAGAATAATGTTGATAACACACTGACGTTTTAGCTGTTGCTAAGTCGTGCTTGCTCAAGTCAAGGACTTTCCAGCTCCCCATGCTCTGCCAGTGAGCAGGTGCACAAGAAGCTGGGAAGGAGCAGAGCCAGGACAGCTGATCCGAACTAGCCAAAGGGATATTCCATACTATAGAATGTCATGCTCAGTATATAAACTGGGGGGAGTTGTCTGGGAGCCGCCGATCACTGCTCGGGGACTGGTTGGGCATTGGTCAGTGGGTGGTGAACAACTGTATTGTGCATCACTTGTTTTCCTTGGGTTTTATTTCTCTCTCTCTTTTTGTGGTCTCACTTTTCTTGACAACATTATTATTATTATTATTGTTGTTGCTGTTGTTATTATGTTCACTCATTAAACTGTCCTTATCTCGACCCACAGGTTTTACCTTCTTTACTGATAGAAGGTATTTAGTGCTAAGGTAGTCACAACCCCATTAGCCTCTGGTTGGACAGCAAAATACAGCCACAGCAGGCAACTGAGTTATTGGGCAACCTGTTTTGGGGCTGCAGGCTGGCACTCAGTTTGAAGAAGACAGAGGCAGAGGGTACACTTCCTAAAGAAATACTGGGAATACAGAAGAAAACAGAACTGGGTAGTCTTCCAAGGTGGGAATACATCCTTGGAAATGCTCTTCACAACACCTGTCTTCAGCTGCTTCACAATCTATTTCCACACAAGTGCTTAAGCAGCCCATCTCAGCTGACTATTGATGTTTGGGCTGGACTTCAGGGATCCCAAATACTGGGGTGATGTCCTTGCTGCATTTAAGGAGAAATTACTGAACCTGATTCCAGGCGAGACAAACTGTTTTTTTATTTCTTTATTTCTTTATTACCAGTGCAAACTTCCCCAGCAAGCTCTGTATGCATATATACTGTGAATTCACCCATCTTGATAATTACAGACTTTTACTGTTCAAGAACTTTTCTTCCAAAATCTTAGCTCCATTTTTAGCCAATCTCCATTTTTAGCCAACCTCTCTCTTCACTACTTCCCTCATAAACATGTGCATTATGAAACTGAAATATATATTAAAACCAAACCAAACCAAAACAAAACAAAAAAACCCACAAAAAACCAGCTACAGCAAAGCTTCACTGTCTTTCACTACCAGTAAAATGAAGGGAAACATCCTAAAGCATAAGTCACAGTCAGTTAAAACACATCCTCCAGAAAGGTATCTAGCCTTGTTTTGAAGACATAAAGAGACAAGAACTCCTACACTGCCCGCAGTATTTACTACTTAAAAAGTAATTGCATCATTGTTTTGATAAGCTAACTGGAATGAGCCTCTTACATGTCTTGTTCTGAGGCATTTTTTCCAGTCCCTAGAAATGTACAAAAAATCTCACCCAAGCTGACTGAAATCCAAGGGGTTACTATTAAATTCAAAGGGGCTGGAGTAAAACACAACAAATGGTACTTGTTTCTGTTAAAAAAGGTGAAGAATGAGGGTAGTAGGAAGACACAGCTCTAATGTCTGTTTTTCTCCCCAGGCATATGAATTTTTAATTTTTTTTTTTTTTGGCTGTGGCTATTTATCTGTGCTATGCCTACCTGAGCATGTAGTGCTGCCCAATGCGAGTGGATGTGCAGGGTAAACCAGCCAGTGCTGAGGACCTGACACACAAGCTTTATGCTCTTTGGAGTTTTACTTAAGATGAACTCTAGCAGACCCCCAGGACTGAACACCTATTAGCAGCTGGAGTGTATCAGCTGCACTCGGAGCTTATCTTCTGGTTTGTTCTCCTCCAAAATAAATTCAGTGCTCCAAGACTGTTCTGCAGCACAAACCAATATGAAATAAATGGGGACAATTAAGAGATTTTTGCTTCTGCACTGATCCATATGTGGGCACCTGTTCCAACCTGAAACACCGCCATAGATGAGCCCTGTAAGAGTCATGCAACCTTGTTCCAGCTGAATCTCAGTACTAGCTCCATGATTTTATCTCTGTATAGTGCATAGTCTGTAGTGCTTAGCACAGCTCACAGCTATTACTGCTCAGAGAAAACCAGTACACACAAAAACCCACCAGCTCTGCACACCTGGGTGCATGACACACTAGCAAACCTGGCTGGATTTTGGCATCCCGAGCACCTACTTGCTTTCCATATCGAACAGCCACGGCCTTAGCCTTCTGCCATAATCCAGAGGGTTTATTCTTAGTAAGAGATCTATGAATACACACACGCACACACACACACATATAATTTTATGGCAAATTCCTGGTTTTCTGAAATAGATCCCTGCAGAGATGCTGGTATGCTTTCAGTAGCACCACTTAATGTCTGAGCAGGGCTCAATCTGTCCTCATCGGTAGCTGTGGGACACACCAGGGACAGTCACTATCTGTTTCCTGCTGAGGGTGCTCCTAGTTATACTGCACACTTCAGTCAGTTTGGGGAGAATACTGCTTTTTTTTGCGATATTAATGGGAAATGATGTGATAGTATAAAACCTAACATGGATCCAATGCAACCCATGCAGAAGTTGAAATGCAGAAAGAGGAAGAAGTATATGATCACACTTTCTTGAGAAACCTAGCCAATGCCAGTTGTTACTGTGCTCAAAATCATGCTGCAGGTTAGAGCCCTGGCTTTGAAATTGTTAAAGAATATGGCCACGGTCCTGATATATGGCAGAGGAATGGAAAGCCCAAGTAGGAAACAGACGGAGAAATGAAGGGAAAAGAGAAAGGAAAAGTTCTTTGTTGATTTCAGTTTGTCAGTCAGGTTCTAAATGGATCTGAGAAGGTCAGGTCAGGCAAGAATCTGAGGCTCATTTTTCCTCAGAAGTGAGGGAAGAGAAAGGGAGATGGTTAGGGACTGATGAAAGAATACAGGAAATCCATCCGTACCTCCGAAGTGTTTATTTTTCTCAGATGGTAGACCCACTTTTCAGTGGGTGTCTGGAGAAGAGAGCTCCACAGGGACTGAGGTGTATGACACTTTCTGGGATAAAGCTGCATGAGATGTGTGTGAAGATGGGTGAGGTGAAACTCAGTTCTCCGCACATGGTTGTGTTGTTCCAATGGAGATGTCCTTGGACACTCTAGGGGTCTGTTCAGGCTGGCACAGGTCCTGTGGGAGACTTGTGCCCATCTGGAGTGGCAGATGAAGGCTAGCACAGCTGCCCAAGGACATCTCAGGTGGCATCAGCCCCCTGTCTGGATAAGAGTCAGTCCCACAAAAACTGCACTTGTTGCAAAACTAGTGCTTTGCATGTGCAATTTATAGCTGTTCTAAGAACCTTTAATTCCTGTGCACAAGCCTGAAATAAATATACCCTGAAAAATATAATTTTCTTTTTTAAAATTCCAGATTATGACATTTGTACCCCTAGCATTTAATTTGGAGATGAAGGGAACCTGGCTTCTTTATACAGATGAAAACTACACTGAACTTTTCCCTTATGAAAGATCTTTGAAACATTAGCTGAATAATTTTTGTCCATTTGACTGAGTAATTACTTTAGAATGCCCTCTCCTGCATTTCTTTGCTAGCAGTCAGACCTCTGTAATAAAATATTATGTTCAAAATATATTTTAGAAGAAAGGTATATAATCCTCTTAATGGATTTCTTTAAGTTCTCTATATGTGTTTTGCAATGAAATAAGCATATCCATAGCAATTTTAAAAGTTCTGCTTCAGGATTTATGCACTCTTAATGGATGGAGATTATTTCTTTGGATAATATAAATATCCCAAAGATTTAATGAAGCCATAAAGACATTCATTAGACTTCTGTAATTAGAATTATGGTTACAAAAGCTTCAGAGTGCTAAATATACCTGCAGTATTTCATTGTTTCAAGTTTTCAGTAAACAGCTTTCGTCCAACAGAAGAACTCAGAGCTGTGGGGGTGGAATTCACCTCCAACCTGGCAAGACGGCCCTGAATGTCACCTCCTTTCAAACTGGGCAAATAACCCATGAAACTAGTGGAGACCAGCTCCTCCAGGCCACCTGCAGCCTGCCAAGATCCTCTCTTTGGGCACTGCTGTGGAGCGTGCCTCAAACGTCATCTCCAGGTTGCAACAAAGGCTGAAGATAGATTCCTCATTTCTCAGTCTGATGTTTCCTAGATGCTGGATCAGGACTACAGATATGTTTTGGAAATTGCTTGGAGTCATTGCACAACCATGTATGTGAATGTCGGGATTGAATTTGGCGCTAACTTCTCACTGAAAGTGGGGAAAGGTAATACTTTTTAATGAATGTTGCAAGTGAAGCTATTTCTCCAGTTCTGGGTTTGTTCAGGCCACTTTGCTCTCATGCAAATGTTTTCTCTGTTTCCTATGCAAACAACAGCAATGACACAGAGCCCAGTGATGATGTCTCGGAATCCAATCAGAAAACCTGCATAAAGATGAAAGGTCTTACCAATGAGAAGTGAGCTTGCTAAACTACACCTTTCAATGAATTTGGACAAAACTGAAAAATGTTGTTGATATCAGATCCTTAGGCTGATTACTGAAGCGTTCGATTTTTCAGCGTGTCAATTCATCACTGTCTACCTGGTTATATTTAACAGTTTCTCCTGTTTCCATCCTGTCTGCTGAGATAGGCAATCTCTGTCACACGGTATCTGCTTCACCAGAAGGTCAATAGACCATTGTGGAGGCCCATGAATCCTGTTCCCAAGTCGCCTTGATTCTCTCCATGATATTGCTGACGGCAGATTGAGCTTCCATGTCTTGTGGCATCTAAAATATTAATGAGATTAGAGTTTCCATCCTTCAAACAGTTCAGTGCTTCCTTTTTGGTGCTTTGCAATTATGCAGCCAGTCAGTGGAACACAAAACCTCCGTAGCAATGTTTGTGATCCCGTGCTGGCATTGCCAGAATGTTGCGTTAGTTACACTGGTGTTCATCTTCTTTGAGAAAGTGCCACTTTGCATTTTAAGCTAGCCACAGGTTCAAAATTTTTGTGGAAGATACTAAGCTTTGGATAGCTCAGTCTGGAGCTGAGAAGCTTGGGATGTACGTATAGTGTTTATGTTTGGTTACAGCTAATCAGTCCCGGCCAAATTATGCAAGATATGTATATGGGAATGGTGGCTCACAACTTCCATGTACACTAGCCTGCTTTTGGGGCTGCCCGGGAGTAGTTCTTAGGCTTCCCTAACTCGAGCCTGTTGGAGGCTACCTGTGGTACCACAGCTGTGGTGTGGGACTGAGGAAGATTAAACAACCTTCTCCTCTGCTATTCCATTGTCAGTGAGGGGACAGAACAGCTGCACGACCTGTTAGGTTGCCTCCACGTTTCTGTCAGATCATCCCTCCTTAGGTACCTGGATCCTGGACACATATATAGAATCACAGAATATTTCAAGTTGGAAGGGACCCATAAAGATTGTTGAGTCCAACTCTACACACATATATGGCTTTTAAGATCGATTTATAAATACAGAGAACAGTCATTGACTGATTAAAAGGCATTGTTAGAACTTGTTGATAGTTCAACACAAAGTGGCTTCACTGGTTTCTTGGATTTGGGCTATTTTCCAGTGTGAGTCCTGAACCAAACTCTGGATCTAGATCCTTCTCGGTGTTAGGGAAATCAGCTTTTTAATATTTGGCTTATCCCCTTTGTAAAACAATAATCACACAACTTGCCTGGCTTTGTAAAGTGCTTTGCGATCTATGGGCGAGACACAGTATAGGCATTCTAAGCATGATTTATTTCCTTGCAGGTCCTATCCCTAAGTGGCTCATTGAAGAAACAACATTTATAAATATGCATAGCTTCCTGGTATAGAATTTTTCCTATTCTTTTCAGAATATACAGGCTAAGCTGTTATTATTCACTTTTCCATTTTTAGAATCAATGATTAAATTGCACCACACTGCTGTGTTGTACCAATTAAAATAACTACTGTCTATTTGGCAGTCCTTTAATGGGAAATGAAATTCACTTTTAGGCATATATCATGGTAATACATATATCATATGGTATACAATTTAGATCATTTTGGAGCACAGTAGCTATATTAGTTCTTATTCCCTACCTACTCATCGTTACAAGCATCAATTTTGTTAATTAAGAATTTTAAACCCTGTGAATTAATAGTACAATTATGTTTTACTTCATAAGTAGGTCTTTACCCCTCTACACCCATTAACAAAATGTCCACTTATTTTACTTGCTGGTGGTTTCAAAGGCTGATGAATTTTAGGATGAAGGTTTACCCTTTTGTCTAAAATTTGCTCGCTGCACATCAGCTCGTTGTCAGCAAAACATAACAGTGAAGACTTTTGACTTAAATCTTATTTTTTTTTAAAGAAAAGCCAATTCATCAGGTAGGAGAGACTGCTGTTCACACTCTCAAGTCCTGCCAAAGACAAATGGCTGTAAAAATTTAAAATCAATCATTAACAGATTAGCTGTTGGTCCAAAGTAAATAGCAATCAGCTTATTAGGCATCAGGCAGAGTGAGATAAAGGGGAAGAGTTATTGAAAATGAGGATGTTTGCTGGGGCTGTGCTGATGGAGCAGAACAGGGAAAGGCTGTTTCTTTGTTGCTCTAATTACAAATGGAAAATAACCTACAGTGCTGAACAAGTTGAGCTCCCTAGCTGAATTGAACAGAGCATAGTGCTTATGTTCTACGTCACGGCTTGATTTATCTTGATTTTCAGTAGTTTGTGCTACTTTGTCCCTCCCCAGAAGGCCCTGTTTGGCATTCTCTTAGACTGAGGTAAATGCAATTTTTGGCTCTGCAAAAAATGGGGTGTTGCAGGGGGACTTGACACAGGAGACATGCCCTTCTCATCCAAGAATATAATTTCCATGCAGGAAATTCCTCTTATATGATGGAATTTTGCTTGCGACTGTTTCATTATGGTTAAGTGACAGATTGCTGGTGACTAAATCACAGCCAGCTTTGTGCCACGGTTGTATTCGGACACGATGAAATTCTGCAAAGCAGATAAATTCAGAAGGCGGCGGATGTTGTAAGAGGAAACAGAGAGGGAGAAGGAGTGGAAGGGGGAAAGGCTGAGAAGACAGAAACAATAGAAGTTGGGTAGGAAGCAAAGCTGAGGGGAAAGAAGGCGACAAACAACAGCTGACAGTAAAATGAGATGAGGCAGCAGAAAACATGAAGTGAAATAGGAAGTAGAAGGAAACGGGTACAAGTTAAAGTCGATGACAAAAGCTTTCCCTAAACACTGAAGTATTTACATAGAGAGTAACTGACCATTGGAATGATTTACCAGGAGTTGGAGCTCTTTCTCCATGACTGGACATGTTAAATCCAGGCTAAGATGTTTTTCCAACAAAACAGGATACCTAAGAATTGTCTCTTCAGCAGTTAGAACCCAGTGACTAGAAAGCTGGCCTGTTTGTACGTGAAGAAATCTGGAAACGGTACCTTTTTATTAATGATGTGATTCCACGTAATTGTGAATCCTCACACAGTGCATGACCTGAAGGTAACCTGAGGAAAATCAGTGCCCACCAGCCTGTTGCAGCCTGTGGTTCCTTCTGCCTCAGGCATGGGGCATGGGCATGAGGTTACACACTGCTGCCTGGTCCCCAGCACCGGTGCTGTGTGACTGACCTCTGTCCCATGACTGCATGAATGCAAATGCAGCGCCAGTGCCAGCTTCAGTCCCTCTCAGCTAAGCTGGCAACACTTCAGTCAGCTTGATCTGAGCAGGTGCCGCTCCATCCAAGCCCCAGTAGAGTTCTGTCCTTCCCAGTTATGTGTTTGGGGCCACCGCTCAGCCCTGGGAGAAAGTGGAAGGTGTCCACTGAAGCACACTGGCACTGGGATGGTTGCTTGCCCTGGTGCGGAGCTGTGGTGCTACAAGGGCATGTCCCCAGTTCGGGGCTCCTTGACCAAGCAAGGTACAGAGGCCAGGCACAAAAGAAGTGGGGATACTTTTTTCACAGTTTCTTATTTAAAAATAATTGAAAATAAGACCAAATGAATAAGGTCCCACATAGTCTTGCTTCTTTTTCCTTAGTAGGAAAATATACCTAGGGCCTGACAGAAGAAAAACTATTCTAGTACTTTTAAAACTTACTTTTCCATTAAATAGCTGTGGAAAAACAGGAGAGTGGTTATTTCCTTTCCACCTTTTACATTTATTTTTGTCCTTTTTTCCCTACTTCTCATGTGGTATAAAAAATAAAGTGTCTATCTTCTGTTCATTTTCTGCTGCTTTTGCTTTAAGTTACTGTCAAAGATACCCAAGCAAAAAGTCATAATACGACATAAATGTGATTTCAACGGAAAGAAAAAAAGCAAGAAGTCTTAGAACAAATACATTCTAACGATTATTTGCCAACGTTTTCACAGAAAAGAGCAGTCAGCTGAAATGGCAAAGTAGCAGAAGTCTCTTTTCCACATGCTGAAATGGCTGAATAAGCTACACAGAGCAAAAATGACATTTCTGCCTGCAGTTCTTGGAGTCCCACGACAGCAGCCCACACCTGGGAGCGTCAGAGCTGTGGCAGTCTGTCAGCCTTGAGCTATTTCCCCATGCACCAAGGAAGAGAGGGGTGATGCTGCTTCCTGTCTACAGAAGGAATTGTTTGAATTATTTACAATGGATGCAAGGACCTGGGGAGAGGACAGGGAGGCTGGTGGAATGCTGTGGAAATTGATCCTGCCAGGAAAAAGAGCAAACTGATTTGCAATGTGAATGGTGGTCTTGCAAATGTGGAGGGAGGGCCATTCTCCAGTGTCATCTTCACAGTCTAAGAGAAGGCTCCATGCATATTATTCAAGTGAATGCGGATTGTAGTGTTGTCTAGGGGTGCCGTATCCCAAGACAGGTTGTCTTCTTCATTTCCTGCATATTGGTGTCCTCCAGTCTACAGTATCATGGAAGCTGTGCAGTGAATTTGGTGTGTTTGCAAAATTTCTCTCCCTGAAGAAAATCACCAGTTTTTCACTGAATTGCTTGTAAGAACAGATCAAAAGCAGAGGAAGGGTGGAGGGCTGAGGGCTGTCGAGTTGCTGGGATGCTCTACAGAAGGCAGCTGCAGGATTGGCTATTAATAACAGAGAAAGACCAGGAGTAGTTGACATTAAGACTGTAAAGAAACAGTTACACAGGTGCCACATCTTATACAAGGACCACCTTACTAATTTTTCCATCAACACATTCCTGTTATGCAATTTTTGCTTCTTTTAATTAAGCGTTTCAAGAGAAAATAATAGGATCTTAAAATCTCATGTATTTTGGAAAAGGTAGTAGTAAATTGTGCAGTTTTGACCTTTTCAGATTTTTGTAATTTGATTGTCTGTCTGTTCTTTTCCCTCCACTATTTACAGCTGCAGTGAACTGTGCAGAAGGGGTAGGATGGCTAGCCAGCTGAAATACGGAATATTTAAAAGGTTAAAATGCTGCAACATACTGGTGCCTTCCACAGAGTATATGGGCTTTATAAATTCTGCTGCGTTGATCACATAAAGGATTGAGAAATTAAATGACTTCATGAATCATTTTTTGTGGGACAACAAATGTGACCAAAATGGGGAAAAATGGTATCACTCTGACCCCAGATCTGGAAAGCTTTTTTTTTTTTGTGTGTTTATTATTTCTGCTGCAGTAATAGATGAAGACTCCTTCTGAAGCACAGGATCATTTTAGCAGGTGCTGAGTATCCACGAGTGACACAAAAATAAGCCCTGCCCCAGAAAGCTTGCAATTGAAGCATCTTGAATCCATTCAACAGGTTACTAAATAGAGGTGGTGACCTTCTTAGGAATAAATATTTCTTTTTTAGCGTACCAGAGGGAGATCTTAGGGAAAACACAGTATACTTTGAAAGTGATTCCTTAGCAGATGGAGACGGTAACATAGAGACATTAATAGCCATGTAATGAGTCCAGAGGGCATCTGAGGGGCAACATCAAATAATCTGGTACCCAGGCAATACGCTGAGGAGATTGACAGAAAGGTAGCAGGGCAACAGGAGATCAACAAAATCTCAGTCCAGGATGACAGCTGAGACACTAATAACTAAAAGAAAAAATCTTCAGGTTTTGGTGCTTCCTTTTGTCATCAATAACAAGTCTGGTGAACAGCATTTTGTTCTATACAAGCTTTTCTCAGTGGAAAAGACTGCTTAGGGCAAATCTGAAAAAAGGCTTCTCAGGGAGGAAAGAGAAAAAAAAAAAAAAAAAAAAAAAAAGCAAAGCTTAGCTCCCCAGTCTTTAATGTCTTTAGAAACACAAGACCTGCAAAACTGTTTATACCAAAGAGACTAGGGTTTGGGTCTCGTAAATGCCAGCAAGAAGGTTTCTGGTGCTGTGCACCCTGTTACTGCAGTGCGCCAGCGGCTGGACCTTTGTGCTGAGGCTGGAGGAGGGAGGCTGCATCTCAACACCCTGCCCTGACCCCACATGAGCCCACACGTGGCTGAGCACAGCAGGGGGAACACGGGAGCACTGCAGGTGATCGAGTGGAAAACAGATAAGGGCAGAAAGAAATGATGAATCAACTGGTGTCGCAGACACAATTCAGAATCGGGGCTGATCGTGAACATTTTGCAATGTTAGCTCTAGTTCACTGTGCTCTTGGAAGTTTCATCTTATTCCAGTTGTAGCTCTGGATTAAAGTCAGAAGTGTAGGGAGAAAGATTGCTGCCACGCTGAGATACTGGGAAAATTTCTTCAGAAGGAAATGCCAGTATTGCTTTTGATCCATCATTTGAAACAAACTCATGATCTTGAGGGATTTATTTTCTGCGGTCATTAAAACTGAATGTTGTCATTGATTCAGATAGCCTCTTTCTGGAGGAGCTGCAGCTGCCCGGGAAACAAGCCTCCATTCTGCTGTGCTGATCCCGCTGGGAGCCAGGGGTGATTGACAAGGGGCTTTGGCCCCGAGGCACAGGAGCTAGTGCATGCATTTCAGAGAGAGCAGCCTTCCAAGTGCCAAGCCAGGGGGATTTTCCTCCTTTCCATGGGCATCGAGAGGCAGAGGAAAGGGTTTCCATCCTGTCCGTGATGACAGAGCATGCAGAAACAGCCTGTGAAGCTAGTCCCAGGAGCTGCTGTCCCTGAGGTGGCCTCTCTCCCACCCTCCTTGGGCCATCCTCAGTAGCAGCAGCAGGAAAGCCATGCAGGAGCCAGGGGATCTCTGGAGTTAGCTGAGGCATCCATCGCTTGAGGGACAGGCAGCCCAGAACAACCAGCCTCACCTCCAAAATCACTGAGGAGCAGAGATGGGCCTCACATACTGTAGGGACTTCTCGTGCTCCGGCGTCCTTAGATGTGTCTGCGTGCAACCTCCCAACACCTTGCTGCTCCTTGGAGGGGGGAAATATTTTGGTGTCTCCCCAAACATTACAGCTGACTTGGAGGCTCAGGGACCTCAGCAGCTCAGGAACCTAGCTTATTGCCTCCTCCTCCTGCATCTGCACCACAGCTGCTCTGGGATGGCCTCTTGTATTTACCCTTCCCTTTGGGGAAGATGGGAAGACTTAACTGAGGTAAACAGTGAGGTTTTGAAGATGCTGAGCTTGGATGCTTTGCGTACTGGGTGCCAGAGGCCAGTTGCTGGGGGTGGTGGTGGCTTGTTTTGCCTTGAGGGCTGAGGGAGGGAGACCTCTGCTCCCGCTCAGCTGCTGCTGCTGTCCTGTGGAGCCCTTCCCTCCCCTCTGCCCCCTTTTTATTCTACAGCCAGCCCATCTGTAGAAAAGATACCAACATTATTATATATATATATATAAATGAGCAGTTACACGGTTACATGGAGGTATAATTTAATGAAGCAGTTGTTTAGGCCCCCTGAGTGGGTTGCCCGGTGACTACAACTGCCAAGCATGAGGCAGGCTGGCGGCAGCTTGCCGGGAGGGAGAGCTTCCGCTGGTGGTGGTGGCCTTGGCAAGGTGGGCAGGCCCAGCCCTCGGCCAGGTGTCCCTCAGCAGACAGGGACCGTCCCTGGATGGAAGAGGGAAGCCGCCCTCCGCTCCTTCGGCCCCCGAGGCAGAGCTGGAGGCAGGTGAAGGTGCCGCTGGGCCTGGGAGGGCGAAGCCCCATGCCCCAAAGGGCACGGCCGCCCCCCATCAACAGCGCCAGGCCGCTTCATTTTCATCCGCTGATCAGATATATTTACTTCTCGGGTATTTCCCTAACCAGAATTGACTGCACTATAATTGCCTATTTCTTTGGTCCATTGGCTGTTAACCTTGAAGTGCGGCGGGCGGAGGCGGGGAGGCCCTCCCTGTCAGGCCTGACCCCAGCCCTGCCGTGGGCTGCCATGACAACCGCGACAGATGTCAGCCATGCCGCCCGCGCCCCCCCGGATGGGGAAAATCGATCTTGTGACGGCGCCGCCGCGCACAGCCACCGACCTGCCAAGTGTTCCCGGCTCAATCATTTGTTTCATCTAGCGGGGAGAGGAAAACATAAAAGAAATGAAATGAATTTGACCTCTGTCTTTCGAGTGACTCCGGTGCTGCGCTGAATCCTAGCAAGCACCTCCTATGAATTTGAAAAAATTACGTTAGGAATAACATTTTGAAGTGAAATGACTCTTGTAATGTCAACCCTCCAGAAACATGTTATTTCAAATGTCAGATATCTAGCAGTCATTTGCTATTTTCCGGATGTGTCCGGAGGTTATCTTCACCGCAGGTGCGTTTCAGGTAAATTATTATAAAGAAACTGCCTGTGAAGTATACAAAAAAGTATTGCCTGTTTTTTCACACACACCCCCAGTGAGGAGACCTCCTTTGCGGCTGCGTAAAAGCATCACCATGATGAGAAGATGGTAAACAATGCTCCAAATTGACAACATCTCTCCTTTTCAAAACCATTGCAGGGTGGAAGGACTTTCCTGGTCCAGAGTGGGGTTCCCTGTGACGGCAGGAGTCTCTCAGTGAGGGCAGAGGATCCCAGGGGTGCAGGGATGGGGCCCCCATGCCCTTCTGAGTTGCCTGGGCTTTGCTTGCCACATATGCAAATGATTTCATGACCAAACTCTACAACTCCATGCTAACGTTTACCAGTACATCAGTGTCATCCCAGCGATGCTATGTGTGTGTCCAGTAAATAGGGAAAAATCAAACCCCATGGGGTTTGGTTCATGCCTGCCACTGGATGAACCTGCTGGCAGATCTTAGAGGCAGCCCCTCACAAATCTGTAGAGATGGACAAATCTCTAAGATAACCTTGTCCTTAAAAAAAAAAAAAAAAAAAAAAAAAAAAAAAAGAAGAAGAAAAAGAGCACACTGCTGAAGGTGATTATAGTGAAAAGGATGTCTTAAGATTTTCAATGTGATATGTCTGTCTCTCTGCTGTGGGATATTTTATTGCATTTTTGCCCTCAAGTGAAGCTGACGGGAGCCAGGCTTGCAATTTAAATCAATAAGAACCCTTTACCATGGCCATAAAATACTTGGCTAAACCTTTGAAGTGGCCACAGTTGAATGCGCAGTGAACACAGCATAAATGCTCCTTGAGATGTATTGTGTTAGACCACTGCTAAAGCAGCACTCCAAGGAAGTGGTGCCTGAGCACCTTTTGGGAGCAGGGCAGAACAGCCCAGCTCCTCTGGGATGCCAACAAGGTTGCTGTAAGTCAGTGCCTGTAACTGGCATTCTGCCCTGCACCGCCAATGTCCGGCATCTGTGCTTCCAGCCCGATGGATTTTCTGACATGGGGAGTCAGTCTTGAAAATCCCATAATGTGTTATTGCACCTCTTGGTGATGGCTGGGGAAACACGAGGCAACTGTGGCTGCGTCAGCAGTGCTTCCAGGGCCAGGTCCTCAGTTACATCAATCAGCATTTTTGCACAGAGGAGCAGGTCTGAATGACCCCAGGTGAGGTATAGTCTTTGCAGGATGAACAGTGTCTGTGTAAATGTATGTCTATCTAGCTTTTGGCATGTACATGCATGTATACATCTCTACATATATCCACCTATAAGCCTACATAAAAGAAAACTCTCAGAAGATACAAGCCTAGTTTGAATAACATGAAGCATTTGACCATTTTATATTTATTACTTACAGTCAGGCTATCCAAAGTAAAGGTTGACACTTCACCCTTCCTGCAAAAAGCGGTAGGAAAACAAGTAACGTTTAAAGCTGTGCCCTGACTTTGCCATTGTTTATGACAAGTTCTTGGCGTTCTTTAAGGAGAAATCTGTTTTTCCTTCCATTTGTAAAGAAGCTTTTCCTTTAAAGAAACCAAGGACCAAGCACTACTTTATTATTGGTTAAATTATACTGCTAAAACCTCTGGCCCAGTGGCAGGGGAGGAGAAGTGGATGAGGTATATGTTTTAAGGACATAAAAGGTGAATTCTTCCAGAGACATAGGGAATATATTCAGAAGCAGCACTGAGTGCACATACTATGGAAACACTGTATGACCTCTGGTTGCAGCTCCCTTGGCTGTGGAGGGAGTCCTGGCCTGTGGGTCCACCTTCAGGCCGCCAAATATTGTTTGGGACAATCAGTCTAGCTGGCTGTACTGCTTGTCCTGTTTCATTCCCTTCAGTGAGGGTCGGATCCAGCCCAATGAGGTTCAGCTGTTCGGCAAACAGGCTAAGAGGGAAAAGGACAGTTTTCCTTTCTGCCCTGTACATTCACGTTTTGGCAGTATGCTACTCCCAGTGTACCTCAGTATTACAGAGTTAGCAGCAGCATGTTGTAGAAATACTATATGCTCAGCAGATTGTAAGAATGTGGGCTAAAAAAAGCTTCAATGCGTGTTGTCTACAGTCATCGTTATTTGTAATGGATCCTGTGTCTAGCAGGTATAAGTCTATTTAATGTTTTTTTTTTTAAATATATATAAATTAGGCTCACCATATTTTCAGGTGCCTAATTAGGTTTAGAACTTGAGTCTGCTACATTTTTTTTTATAACCCATTTGTAAGGAACATACATGTTTCTGCAACCACAGGAGCATGTCAGCATTGCCACAGGTGAGTGTTCACTGTCAAACATGACCTTCTGTGTAAATTTGTATGAGTAAAAGTACCTCTCCATACATCCACATTGTAAAACACAAGCTATTCACGTAACGTTCATATAGATGCTACGCATTCCTTCTCCACTGAGAAACGTAGTACATAGAATCATAGTATCATAGAACACGTCTTGTTCCACAGTATCTTGATCTAAAAATAGCTGAAGTAAGTGATTGTTGTTATCCTCCACTGATAAGTCTTGCTCAGTTACAACTAGTTTGCTCCAGTGAACCTCTGTTGGCTTCTCTTGCCTTTATTCAACCTATGCCCTTCCACTCCTTTAAGCTAACCCTCGGTGTCCTAACAACAGGCACCATGATACTTTGCTATCTATTGCCCTGGCTGAATTCAGCAGCAACATGTGCTTGGGTGCAAACAGGAGAAGTAAACCCTTCAAACTACCTGGATAGACTCAAACCCATTTCTCCTATTATAGAAAATATTACCAAAAGCACATCCCAGCTCAGAGTCCTAAACTCCGTGGTCTGCAAGGATGAACAGTACGATGGGGAAAAAAATCAGATGAAGGAGGAAAAAATGTGATTTGTTTCACTGTATTACATCTGACAGTAAGTATTTGTCCTAGCTCACATCTTGTTTAGTAGTTAGGCAATGTTAGTTTGGGTAAGTGATCGTGGATTTTTTAAAAAAAATCTTCCTGTTTCATCCTGTTGCTGGAAACTCCACGTGCTTGGGCATGGACACCTGAGAAATTTTTCAAAAAAATAGGCATCCAGACTTGTGGTGAGTTTATCTGTTCATATTTCTCTCTCTGTCTTATTCCTCTTCTCCCTTGGACTAGACTGGTAAGGAAAGACATTTCTTTCTCATGTGGCATCTGACAAGAAGACACAGAGTTTTCTAACATGGTCACTGAATGCCTCCCTTCAGTCTCTGGCTTTCATAGACATGACTGTCCAGAGAGAGAGACTAAATAAAATTCTAGATTTTATAATCTTCAATTTGATATAGTGGGCCTTTAAAACTAAGGAAGGAAATTGCCATGACTATGCTATTTCTTCCTGGAAATTTTTCTGCAAATCTGTCAAATCAAAATCAGACACGGTAAACTGCCTCCGTACCACTTTTAGCTTGGGAGCAGTTTTCTGTCTTCCTACATAGCAGGAGAAAGAAAGGATGAAAATGGATTTTTAAAATGGAAATTATGACTCTCTAATCTCAACTTACAGGTAATGGCTAGGAGCCCTAACAGAGAGACCAGGGAGACAAATCCTACAGCAGAAGGGACTGCTTCACTTTATTTTTATGTAATTCAATAGTTTGAGTTGTCCCTCACAGATTTTGCTAGCAAACCTCACTGTTTCTTAGGCAGAAGAACTGGCAGAAGGAAATTCCTGAGGAGCAATGCTTATGGATTGTCCTACAGCATTTCACGGGAAGGTCTCCGGGTAGTCATGGCTTGTTATGGCCAGCACGGCGATCTACAAACAGTCACCCTGAATTATACAGTATGTCTGTCTTATTTGTTTGAAAAGTGTGTAAATGTCCTTCCCCTGGTCATGCAAGTACAAGGTGAGCTGTCTTGGTTCAGCTTTGAAGCCATCGCTTTTGCTCTGGGTACACGGTCTGGGAAAAGAGCAGTGCACAGGCAGAGGGGCAATGGTCACAGCCATCTGCAGTTGGCTAGTTACCCACTCGGGAAATATGTTGTAATCATCTTTAGCTCTGAAATTGCTAGATACGTCTCTAGAAACTTGTGTCTTTTCCTATTTGTGGGCCTTGTGGGTATGATCTGAGTATAGGCACATTCATCAGCATGGTCTTTGCACCTCTAAATTTATCCTTCTGCTTTCCCAGTTCCTTGGCTGCTTAGACCCCTTTTGCTAGGCTCTATGTGCAGGGAAGCTCTAGCAACATCCCAGGAACGGCAGTTCATGAGGGAAGGATGTTCTAAATTCCAAACACTTCACTGTTAACAAAACACTCTAGAAAGAGCACAAATACTGAGCTCGGCTCTCCTATAGCCTGATCTTGAGATAATCGTAAACCCAAGATTATGTGAGTTTTACTTCCAGCCTGCCTGCATTTGAGCTCTGCTTTATTTTGTCCATATGCTCCTTCTTCCAGGCTTTACCATCAGCCTCCTCCTCAGCTGCAGCTGGGAGAGGTATTCAAAGACAAAATCCAGTAAAATACTTTTGTTCCCATAGGAAAGAGTTTTTCATGGCTGACGGCTTGTTTGCTTCTGCAGTAAAATGTATGCTGTAATCTACAAATGAGTTTGCAATCCAACATGCGGTGACATTCTTCAATGAAGGTCGCAGCACTATATAGAGACATTGACACAAAACACGTTTCGTAGAACAAAATGGAGTTCACAGTTTGACATAGACATATCCTCAATCTGTCATGCTGTTTTCTGCCTTAACTCGATGGTCAAAGTAGCTGGCCAGGTGTGAGTAGGGAAGTGATCTATGTCTCTTCCATAGCTGCAGTAATTTCCTTGTCCCTCCTCAAACTTGCTCCTGTTCCGAAATGATGGCAACACTGGTCTCTTGTGTGACCTTCTGATCGATGAGGTGACAAGCTGTTTCTTCCTCACGTGAGTCCTAATCTCCTATTATGCCACAAACACACAGGCTACTGTGATAAAAGCTTACAGTCTATGACACTTGGTCAAAACAATTATTTTCGTAGTTGTTCCCTATGGATTTGGGCTGTGACATGTGAGGTGACTAGTCCCAGGAGCAAAGGGATTCCTAAAGTGAAATATGATATTATTTAGGTTTTTTATATATAGTTATATAGCTTTTAGCCCAGGAGCATTTCTGTGTGGGTGTTGCCCATCATTTTGATGGGCATGTCCAGCGCCTCTCAGGATTTGCTTCTCATAAATCAAAGTTATCTGTTCTCTTGGCACAGAAGGATACTCTACAAGGTGCAAAAGTTTAATTTTCAATCTGCTTGTAAGAACCTGTTGAGACAGCATTCTCCTAGGCCATGCTCATTCTGCCTGGAAACAGTTCGAATGATGGCATTTCCACCACAACTCTTTTGAGAGAACTTCGTACCTGAAAAAAACCTTCTGTCAAGTTGACTGTCAAGATCCTCTCTGCAGCTGTATGATCGTTAGCATCCATTTAAAAGGGAAAGGATTGCTGTCCCCGTTCTGTGGAAGGGGTATTGAGGACAGCAGGGTAGCTACCTTGCTCCAGGCTGCACAAGAACCTTGTGACAGTGCAGGAACCTGAACACCTCACTGGGCCAGCCATCATTTATACTGTTCTACTAGTTATGTCATGTTGTACCTAATGAAGGCTTCCTCTCCAGCCTTGAAGCTGACAGCCTTCCATGACTGAAAGTGACTTGCTGTTAGGGACAAATAAGTTTTGTACAGTGCAGACCCTAATTCCTCACTCTGTTAAACTCAGCTCAGCACCATAGGGTTCTCTAACTCAGAGTTCATTTGTAACAGCTGGACCTCTAAGAAGAAAAAAGGATTGTAGTGCATAACGCAGTGCCGTTGTGTTACGCCTTATTTCTGTCCACCTCTTCCTCCTAAACACATCTTGACATGTCCCTCCTTGTTAACCATGGAACTACAGGCAAAGCTGGTCAGGAAGGTGTTGGACCATCTCCACTTCCTGTGTGACACTGTCCCTACACAGGGGGAAATCTCCACTGACCTTATCCATGAACTTTAGGGACACTTCATCCTAATTACACAAGATAACACGTATGAGAATTTGGACACTGCATTCTGGATTTCTTGTTTGGTGGTGAGCAAACCATGATGTAGACCTGGTCATATCTGTGGGGCCAAACTAAGTTAGGGACTCCGCTTCTCCTAGGACATCCAGCAGATAGATCCTTGATGAGAGATGAGAACTGTTATAAGGCCTAGATTTGTTTGGATTCAGCTTCTGATCAAGTACAACAAAACCATGCCTAGAAAAATGAAATTGCCAGATCTGTCAAAGATCCTATGGCCCCTCCAGACAGATTTCTTTGACTACTCTCTTCCCACAGTGGATACTTGTGGGAATCCTTGTGGAAATCCCTACAGCCTGCTCCAGGATCCTCTTGCCTCTTCAGTATCCAAATTCTCTTTTTCAGGTGGTAATCGGGACTATGTCGATGTTAACGGATCCAGGAGCATACCAAAGTTCATGAGCCTGGGTATGTGCTTCACACATATGTGAGAACAGGATGCATATTGGCATCTCTTCTGCTTCCACACTGGTTTTCATGGAAAGAACAATTCAGTACGTGGGCCACCAAAAACTAGGTGCATCCTTACCCCAATCAGCTAAGTGCAGGTGTTGCCCAAGTAGCTGGATTTCAAGGACACCCTTTCATAGGACCTGCCTGAGATACCTTTAAGAATATTGTTTACAGATTTACCACCCTGAAAACTATTATATTCTAATCTTTAGCTGGTTTCTTTCCCTCTCTGACATAATAGGCCGCGTCTCATACAGTAACTTCCTCTCATTTACCTTCAAGTCAGATAAAGGGTCTTTACTCACTTACAATGGATCTAAAATAGTAAAACTCTAGTGTCTTAGATATGGTAATTCCAGTTCATCAGCTCAAGATCAAGCCTGATCTATTTGATTATTTTCCCTTACACACAAATCCCTCTTGTCCCTTAGTTATTTTTGTAACTTCTTTATGGACATGCTCAGTGGGTAGAAAGATGCCCAGTGTTTTATAGATTTGATCTGAAGGGCTGTTTAGATGGATATGCCAGTTCTGAAGGAAAGACACACACAAGCCTGCTAAACAATCAGTGCAAAAATAATGAAGGTGAAATACGGCTTCTTAGCATTTCTTTTTCCTAGTCAGAACATGCATGAACATTGTTCGTAGTGTAGTGTCAGAAGGACTATCCATGGTCCATGGCTTGATGGTTCTGTAGCCAAAATAGCTTTGATTTTTTATTTTCACTTTTTTTTTTTTTTTTTTTTTTTTTTGGTGTGGAGGGAGAGTTTGTTAAAGACTAGGTCTTTATGAAAATAATATACATTGCACTCTGCTTTCATTTTAGACTAAATGATCCTAAGGATCTTTTCTAACCTAAATTGTTCTGTGATTTTATGATTTCTTAGTGAAGTGTTGGAGGCTAGTGCTGTTACCTTGCCTATGTCTACTGACCTTTGTAGCACATAAGTACATTTTTTCACTTCAAAATGTCCACTCCTTGCCCTGTTATACAGACACTGACTTTTAAACTAGACTGCCAACATCTTTTGATGATAGCTTTACTTAACAAGAAAATATTTGACTGCAAGATGCACATTTGAAACAGTAATTTCTTGCCTGCATGTTATAACAGAAGACAAAAACCAGACCAAAGCTGGGAGGATGTTAGGTGTGGTATCTCCAAACTACTTAAGAAAACAGTTGCTCGGTTGCTCATGTTCATAAAATTGAAGCTGAAATTATCTTATCTAAGCTGTTCTTAGCAGTTGCCTTACAGTTATTGATCCTTGGCTGCTTATCTAATGAACAAACTACACAGTGGACCACAAGTGCATTTCAGTTTTACGTGTAAGTGCTGTAAATGCTATTTTCAAAGTTAATATATTATTTTTGGCATTTTTATAGCAGCTTATTTAAAGTGTTATTAATGTTTAGAAATGTGATTTGGGGTTTATTTTATGGGTGTTTGACTCAGTTTTAAACTCTCTCTCTTTTATCTCCTATCCTCCCCTCTATGTTCAGGCTGCATATATATAACTTTTGGAGTTGCTTGCCTCATTTTGCATTTGTCTCTGGTTGTTTTATGAATCTTGCTTGCTCCTTAAGTCACTTCTGCTATCCTAGTGGAACAGTGTGAGTCCTAAATCGTAAGTCTTTGTGAGTTAAAGATGTCAACAGGATGGATATCCAGACTGCAGAAACCTCAAAAAGCATGTGGCTGAACCTGAAGGCTAGGGACTCACCCCCTTCATGGGTTTAGGTTTGTGCATGGGCAGTGCTCCAGCACATGGTGGGACACACACTGCACCAAACCCAGAGTACCCCGGGGAGGCATTATAAACCTGAGGCTCCCCTCCAAGCCACAGACCCTCTCCTGTTTCCACCTTTCTCTGGAGGAAGTAATTTTGCTTCTGTCCTGGATTTCAGCAGAAGGACAACCTCACCTTTGTTCTGTGGGTGGCCAGGAGCAAGGTCCAGGCTTCCCAACCCACCTCCTCCTTCTCCGGAGAGAAATAAACATGCGTAGGGCAACACACACACTAGTTTATAGCAGAGGCAGCCAGCAGAGAAGCTGTGCTGGGAGGTCTCATGCCCTTCATCTCTTTTGGATAACTGTGTCGTCTACGCCCCCCTCTCTGCCTTTGATGGAGTGAGACCGCAAAGCACAGCCTTGTTCAGTGAGCTGGACTGGCATCTGCTTCAGGGTAATGTGCTACCAGGTGTTGGGGCAGGTATCACAGCCAGGTTCTTACCTGGTCCTGAGCTCAGATACCACAACCAGCTCTGTAGCCACTCCAATATGGTGAGCATATGCAAAGCCACGTTTCCTAGATCCCAGAAAAAGGGAGGATGTGGCCTTGCTTTACACATCAGCACATTGTTAAACCCTCTACAGATTCTCCTGGGGGGGCAGCAGAAAGTGAGAGGTACCATCACCCCTCCGACTGGCTGAGGTGTCATGGTATGGCTCCTGAAAGATAAGCCTTAGCAGCAAAGGACAGCAGTTTCTGTTATTTCCGTGTGCTTGACACAGGGAGCCCTCTGACATATTCCTGAGGGTGAACTGAAGCCTCCCTGCTGCAGCATGTTCAGAGCACTTTCCAACAGAGCATGGAAGCATGTGCTTAGTTCTTCATGGATGGATGGTCCCAGTGAGCTTCAGGCATGTGCTGAAATATGGAAAATGTTCAAAGTGCTCCACATCTTGGGGCTATCAAGCCCCAAATGGATCAATCTCAAGACATTATTCAAATTGTGGTTTCCCAACGCCATGTGTTTAAAAAAAAAAAAAAGAAAGAAAGAAAGAAAGAAAAAAGAATCATTATCTCCATTGCGAAGACAGAAGAATTAAGGTACACAGAGAGGTTGAAGAACTTAGTCAATGTCAAGGCACATATCCTCAAGGGAAATCCAGAAGTACAACATGTTTCTTTCTGAAACCCACTCCTGTTCTCAGCCACTTCAATACCCCTTCACGGTTTCCATGCTGTTCTTGCTACAGCTGGTGACTATCACCAAGCTGGAAATTTGAATGTAAAATATATTTAAATGACTATGCTGTTTGCAGCTTTCTGCCTTACATGTTTTTGTTGTGTCTGTTGTTTCTGCTGTTTGTCCCACATTTTAGAGGACAAGCCAGTCAGTGGGTTAAATGACAGAATGTTTTTCATCTTATTTAAGTATGTCTCTATTAAAATGTAAACCGCTTCCTACACCCTTTGGGGAAAAAAAAAAGCAAAAAAAAAAGCAAAAAAAAAGCTTACTCCTGTAGATGCAGTAAAGTCATGGTAATTTTCCCCAATTGAAACTCCCGACTTTGTGTCTTTGCATCATATATGGCATAATTTATAAAAGTGTGAGCAACTGCAGAATTGTTCTCCTAATAGATTCTGAAGATTCCAATTTCCATTCTGCCACACAAGACTGAAAATCCACTTGTGCTCAGTTATCTGTATCTTTGCCTCATCCTCAGACTGCATCAAAAATCAGGTTCAGGTGCAGGTTAAGAGCATGCATTTACCTCAGGAATATGGGACTTATTAAATATCTCTACACAATTAACATCACCATATCAATAAGAATTATCATTATGTCCTGTCAATCAGGTCCTGAATTTTGCTTCAGGGAAAACAAAACAATTTAAATTATAGCAAGTGCCCCCCCTTCTTTTTTTACATGCTTCTCTTAAAATTGGATAATTATGTGGCTTTTCATTAGATTCCTCTAAGCATAATAGATCATGATATTCACCCTTTGACCTTGGTGATGAATGTTTCTGGTGAAAACATGTGACAAGCAGTGTTCTAATGAGAATAAAATACTGAATAACTGTGAGTCTCACATAATGAAAGAACAAAAGCAAGAAGCACAACTACTTTTAAGGTTGCAGTGCAAAACGTGTTCATACAGTGATTCAGATGGATTGGAAAAGCAACCCTTTCTTTTTAAAATTGTACCAACAAACTTTGGTATCAGATGCAGAGACAAAGGCAAGAAAAGACAAAGGAATCTTTGTATTCTGTGTAAACTCTGTTGGAACATGAGAAGTGGTCTCTTTCTGTGCTGTCTAGGCAAGTTGCTATACAAAACCCTGCTATTAAGTTTTCCTAAACATCTCAAAATTTTATGTGTATATTTACACTATAAAAGAACTATAAATTCAGTTTGTTTCAAATAATTCAGAGTGGGGCTAAGTAGGTCAAATTCTCCCCCACACAAACAGCCACACACAGTAGTCAGTGAAGTTACAAACACTGGTGATTATTATTCATGCTGTTTATAAAAAATTATATTTGTGGACTGACAAAGATGACGTACCAGTCATCAGTGCCAAAACAGAGGGAAAAAAGGAGGGTCGGCTAAAATAGAAATTGTTATCAGCTTATTATTATTATTGTTGTTATTATTATTGTTGTTTTTCAGCTCAGAATCCTACTGCCGCCTTTCAAAAGCAAGCTTGGACCAGGGTTACTTAAGCCCATTTCTGCTGTGGTCATTTAGACTTTGGTCTTGCTGGAGCAATGACTGCAGCAGGAATGTTTGATTTAGAAGATAGTTATCTTCTGGTTTTGTTCTGTCTTGGTTTTGCATGTGTTAGGCTTTTTGTATTTTGTTTGATGTCTGGGAAATGTTTATAGTCTGAATTATCATCTCTGCTAACCAAACTTTCAACCAACTTCTGAAAAAAACCTTTTCCTTCTTATTTCTGGCTGGGGTTCATCTCTGATTCAAGGTCAGCTGTTCCTTAGCATGTAATAGAAATGGCTTTTTGTCTGAAATCCTGTCTTTGCAAAGACAGTGAGTGTTTGGCTGTAAACTTTTGGGACAAGGATTTCAGCTAGTCCTCATGCCAGGTTCTCCTTTCAGTTATTCCATTATTGCAGTTATTGGCACAACATTATTTTGAACTGAGGACTACATGATGGAGAGGGAAATTTGGCCTCTTGCCGTTATTACCTTCCACAATATTTTAGTCCAAATTATTGCTGCTTTTATGTAATAAAATCAATTAAATAACACAAAATATTAATAAGGAACAACAGTTATAATTTCCCCAGTAGTTGGGCAATAAAGCTTCCTAAGTAGCTCCATCTGAGGCCAGACCTTCTGCTCACACTCATGAGGAATTTGAGGGCCACAGCCTGGTCCAACTAGATGAGATGAAAAGTCAGGAGATTTGTATGGTAATTTGAAAGCAAAATGAAAAGCCAGCATAAGAATAAAGACCTATTTCTCCTTCCCCATGCCTGTAAGCACCGTGGACAATAACGCACTTTAAGGGAATTTAAAGGATGAAGAAGGCCTAACGGGCGTGCTGTGCCGATAAGCAGACACGTTTTCCATGCCTCCTACAGGATGACCTGGAAAGCAATCCCCCAGAGGGAAAGATGTGCCCATGGAGCCCCTTTCCACCAGCAGCTCTTTCCTTGCGTGTTAAGCCTCCCCATCAGCCGGTCCACACGGCATACAGGGCTGCCTCAGGAAGCGCTGGGGGGGGGCTCTGCCCTCACACTCCCTCCTTGCTCCAAGAGGCTCTCAGCCTCTTTGCCAGCTGTGTGCTATCACTCCCCTTCCAGCCCTGGGTGAGAGCACACCTGCTGCAGCTCCTGCGCAAGCTGCCTGTGCCTGCGGAGCGAGCGGGGGCTGCAGGGCAAGGCTGGCATCTCCTGCGCCTCTGCATTTGTGTCTGGCCCGCTGCAGTTCACAGTAGTCTCAATCACTCCAAAACTCGGTTGTTCAAGACTCGGGTACGTGTCTTGTCAGCTGTGAAAATACCCAGAGAGGAAAGAGCATGCTTATAGCAAGGTCTAATGAGGAGAGCAAGTTTTGATTTTCATGCAGGTAAATCATTAAAGGCAAAATAATCTTATTGATTGTTTGTTACATTTGTCTGAATTGAGGGCTGTCTCCTAGCAGACTGGAATTTACTGTGACTGATTGGATCTCATAAACTCAGATCAAAAGGAGAATAAAAATGAAGGATCTTAAAAGAAAATTACCCCAAATAAAAAATGTTAGTGTCAGAAACAAGTAAATAAAAATGTACTATATGCATTAACAAATGTTGTCTGCTTACCCAGTGACTTTCATTCAAATGTACCACAACAAATAATTTGATGTTATACTCCAGTGAATCCCTCTTAAAAAATAAAAAACAAAACAAAACAGAAAAACCCTGAAAGAAAACAAAGACTTTGGTCTCCTAAAACTTTTACAGAATTCTGTTAAACTGCAGAGTAATGTTGTGGCTTACTGTATGCACACGAAGATGCTCCCATATACAGGATCAAAGCCACGTTAAGTTCAGATGTATGTGCTTTTAACTGGGTTTCCACATTGTCTGTACAGGTTTTGGATCCCGCTCACTCCCTTATTTTGAACCTGTCAGTCAAATTTGGCAAATATACATCAGAAGTATGGTAGCTCCTACACCTTTTGCAAAGAGAGATGGGAAAGACATGCAGTGGGATATACTGTTATGACTCGGCAATACATTTTTTTCCTGCAGAAAGGGTCAGTCCTGGTCCTGCTCACACTGCCTCCAGCCATGTGGTGCTGTGCCATCCCCACTTCTGAGCTGGCTTTGGTGCCCATCCAGCCCTTCCTCAAGGCAGGTCATCTAAAGCAACAAGATGCTAATGAGGCAGGAAATGTGACTGCTTTTCTTCCAGAAAAAAAAACAACATTCAGGTTTCTTCAGTTTTCTTCCCTTCTGTCTTGGAAGGGAGACAAAGACAGACCCTAATGCTCAGCTGTGAGAAACGCTTTGGTTGGAGCTTACAGCTTCTTAGACATCAATACAAGATACAAACCTGTAAGAACCTAGGCTTCATTGGTTCTGGTATGCATGAAAAGAGCATGTTTTTTATGCAGTAAACCAAAGCTTATAACCTGTGCAAAACCAGGTTGTCCTCAGTAAAGGACTGAGAGAAAGAATTCCTTGCTGTGGTTATTTCTTTTCATAGTGATGGCATGAAAGACAATGAGAAACTCTGGAAGTCATTCATTATTCTTTCTTCATATCCTATCCTATCCTATCCTATCCTATCCTATCCTATCCTATCCTATCCTATCCTATCCTATCCTATCCTATCCTATCCTATCCTATCCTATCCTATCCTATCCTATCCTATCCTATCCTATCCTATCCTATCCTATCCTATCCTATCCTATCCTATCCTATCCTATCCTATCCTGTCCTATCATATCCTATCCTGTCCTGTCCTGTCCTATCCTATCCTATCCTGTCCTATCCTATCCTGTCCTGTCCTGTCCTATCCTATCCTGTCCTGTCCTGTCCTGTCCTGTCCTATCCTAGTATAAATGCATCTTCTGTAGTTGATGGTCAGCAGACAGACTGGCTTACGCAAGGGACCAAAGACTTGCATAAAATATGGAATTAAGTTAAAGGAAAATTATTTTCTTCCTAACATTGCAGCTATCAGCAGCTCAAAGCAGGTGTTTGGAGAGTAGGGCTGGGCTTGGAAAACATCTGGCTAAAGAGAGGAGCCCAATAACAAGGGCTGGAAAAAGGGACCTGCTTCATGCCTTGCCTTAGGGACCATGCTAACCACGTTGCATTCTGTTTGCATCCTGCTCTGCTCAGAAAACACCATTCTACTGAAAGAACCCAGGGGGCATACATAAAATCAAGGAGGCATCAACACACCATGCAGAAAGGTCTTCATCTTGTCTCTGGGTGGGTTTCTAATGCTGTTTCCCAGCTAGTTTGTGACTTAACCTTCTTGTCTGCAAGTGCTGTGAGCTGTTGGTTAACCCTGCTGGGAGGGCTGAGATTGCTTCCTGTTGCTCCCTCTCCAAAATGCAAGGTATGTGAAGAGAAGGGTCTTGGAGAAATAGATGTACCTTTTTGGACAACAGGAGGGACACAGACACAAAGACTGTAATCAGCCACATGTAATTGCACAGCTCGTTAAAACTTCATGGATAGCTAAGTTTTAGTAAACGTGCCATCAGGGATTTAGTAGTAGGCTAGGGGAATTCCCCAGAGAGCTGATGAATTTAATGGACTATCTTTCACTTCTGCTAATATATTGAAACCAGCTGACCTTAAGGAAAGCCTACCTTCTCATGACAGGATTGGCATCTTGAAGAATTTGAGATTGACTGATGCCTGTGACTCTTCAAGCCCAGAATAAATAATGAATAATTATGCCAATAAATCATATAAATAATACAATAGCTGCCATTCTAGTTCATTTTACATCTTTGGTTCCCATCACAAATCCATTTCTTTTCCCATTCACTAAGCCTTCCCTTATTCTCCTGTGTATTCCTTTTCACTGTTGATTGTTTTGGCTTAGGCTGTACTGTAGAGCTTAGCTACTTTTGGTAAGAGGCGTGGAAAAAAAATCATCCAAACAACTCACAAACCTGTGCCAGTAAAACTCCGAGTATAGACATAATTTTTCTGGCAACAAAATAAATTTGCTCCAGTAATTTATTTTATTCTGGGAGCTGGTAGAACTTCACAAAAGTTACAGCAACAACAGGAATTCTGCCAGCTTTACTGGTAGGACCACCTGCCAGAGGTATTTCAAGGTGGTTTTAACCGCAAACCATTTCTAGAAGGAAAAGCCTTAGTCTCCTTCACCTCAGACTCTCCTTTATTTTTCCTTCATTTTTGCTATGAGGATCACCCATTGCTAACAATAAATGTAGCTGACCTGGTTTTAACATAATTTCACTGAATACACAAACAAGGACAAACTGCCTCCCAGCTAAGAAACCAGAAGTAGGTAGGGGCATAGTTAAAGAAACCCTCATATAGCTCAGGGAACATTTTTAGTATGTGTTCAATAAACAACAATGAGCTCCAGATATTATGTGCAATGTACCTATCCTGCCAAGACAGAAGTCTGTGGGATTTGCAATAGCTGGGTAGAGGAACCTTTTGTTGATTCCTGTATGATTTTTGAATTAAGAGTGTTGCTGTCTTGTGCAGAGGGAGAATAAGAGTCTCTCCTTTACCTCCTCTTATTAGAATTGATTGGAAACTCTGAAAGTAGAAGCTGATGATAGGTTAGGAGGTTTTTTTCTTGTTATGGGTTATTCCTTTTCAGGGACAATGAATAACTTGTTCTCCAAGGTTTCCCTTGCTGCAGTGACACATAAGCCCCTGTAAACGACTCTATCAGCTTCCTCAGGCCCTTCTCCATAATCACCAAGTATGTTGCATAGCGTTAAAACACGAACAACATTGCCCTCCAGCATCTGCAACACGTGCTTTTGTCAAACTGCCCTGATTTGCACTGGGACTTAAGCCATTCCTGAGCCCTGCAGTCATGCATGGAGCTTAGCCAGGGCCATCCGAGCCCCTCAGTGCCATCAAAGCACACAGCCGTCCCACTGGCTTGGGGATCCTGAGGCTGCTTTCTGTCCACTAGTGCATCTTCCCTGACCCTGCCTCTCCGAGTCGTCTTTTTCTAATCATTCTTCTAAGTAAAGTTAGCAGCTAATGCCCACTTCGGAAACAGTTTTGCTTAGACTAAGAAGCTGTCACAGTGCTGAGAAAGCTGCAGCTTTAACCAGATTTCATCTTTGTGTGTCACTGCTCATGTCAGAGTATAAATGTACTCAGACATAAGAGTTGTCCTGCTTTCATCAAGGGAGCCAGTCTGCCTTCGCCTAGTTCCGCTTGGTTAAGCTTGTTATTTAAATTGTTAAAATTGAGACATCGACAGTAAATTTCAGAGAAGATATAACAATTATTAGATACAAGCAGGGCTCTTGTACTTGTGAACATATCATGCCCTCCATCCACATGGAATTAGCCACAAATAATTTACAGCAGTTTCTTTAAGAAGTGTGCCCCATAGTACTTGGATGACATTAAATCACAGTCATTCCCAACTGGATCATATTTCCAACTTTAAGATAGATTTGATGCTCGTCAGCACCGTGGCTCAGCACTCCAGGGGACTACCTTTTAAACCTGCCAGCTCTTAAAGAACTGAGCTTTGATTCCCAGTGCTGTCTCCTGGCTGAGACCAAGAGGATGGTCAGTGTCTCCAGGATGCCAGGCCAGGCAGCGCAGTCACCCCTCGGAGGGCAAGGAGGGTGAGGAAGGTGTTTGAACGACTTTGTGCCATTCAACTTCCACATGTAAACAACTGACAGCAGAAGGGGGGGGGGGGGGTCACATCTTGCTCTGGCAGCTGTAAGCAAGAGGGGTCACTGCTGAGGCTGGAAGGAAAAAAAAAGTGGTAGGTGGAAGCTGAGAAAGTGATATCAAAAAGGGGCAACATGTATATACATATAAGTAAAATGGGAGACTTGTTGATCCTTTTTACGGGGAGTGAAACTCATTTTTTTTTTCCATGTGGGCTTGACTTCCACATGAGCTTCTCATCCCCTTAGAAGAGATGAACATAAACAGCTAAAAGGTTAAAATGTAGTAGTATTGGACAAAAGGTGCCTAATGCAATAAGAGGAAAAAAGAAGGGCCAGCAGAAAGTGCCTGTGGTGCTGTCTGTCCCCCCAGGGGACACCATCCCTTTGGTGGTGGCACATCCACTGGCTGCCCACAGGTGCAGGGTGCAAACAGACAGATACCTGCAGCACAGAGACAGGCAGGAATTTCTAAAGCCCTCTTACACTTCGGATCTCCCAGCACAGAGCTGCAGCTCTGCTCTGCATTTTTGCTGGAAGCAGAGTCATAGAAGATTCCCCTTCAGCCCTGCATGGGGCACCCAGGCGGCCAGAGCCCTTGAGTAGCATGGTAAGGGTCACCAGCTTTCCACCTTTCCACCCAGAGGACTGGAAAGGGATGGAGGCTCTGTGTTACCCTCCCTCCTGCACCACCAGTACACTGCTGCAGAGGAGAAGGGGAAGGCTAAGGAGTGATTTATGCCCAGAGAAGACCAGGGGCACACTCTATCTTCTTTGAAACACCTGTTAAAACAGGGATCAATACATGGCTCCCAGAGTTACAGTCTGGCTCCTGCCCCTTACAGTAGTGTGAAGGCTTCAGTCTAAGCTTATAGAAATAAGGGACAGCAATAATACTGTCATTAAATCCCAAGGGTCCTCTGTTGTAAGATTTAACAGCCACAGGTCTGTGAATGCTGGAAGGTTACCTGGATGGCCCTGGAGAGGGAGAAATGGAAAGGCTGATCAGCACGCCCTGTGTTACTGGTTTTATAAAGATGGATAAAAATGTTCTTCTCCTGGAATTTTGTTTTTATTCAAAACCAGGCACAATTTTTTTGCGGGGAAGGACGTGTAGCTCTGAAAAAAGAAGAGGAGGGGAGAAGGGCGCTGGGACTCAGTAGCTCTGTGCCCATGTAGTGCCCGGCAATACATAGTCCCGTCTCATTTTCACAGAGACAGCCTTGCATAAAGTCACGCATATTAGGTAACTAATCACATCTTTATGGGGCAAGAGGGTGTTCCTGCTTGAAGCCAGAAACCAGAGGATTCTGATATTTCTGCTCAACCAGAACTTGTGCAATCCATCCAATTCCCTGGGGACGAGCCGCTGTGTGTTGTGTCCATTGTATCCAGCGTGTGTCGGACGTCTTGCCATTATTGTGTATGTACAGACCACCCGCTCAGCACATTCACAACAGGTTGATCCAACTTTGACACATCAAACATGCCGCTGCATCCTTGAACCAGCCTGTGTATTTCTCTCTTGTCCAGGACACCCAGCTGCCCTGAGTCACGCTAAAAAAGCTGTGGGAGGACTGCATTTCTGGGCACATCTTGATACACCAGGAGATGTGATCACCTGAGAACTGCATGGCAGAAGTTAAGGATGTTGGCAGTAAGGGTAAGGGATATTGACAGAGATGGTGGTGTCCTTGCCAGTGATGGAAGCAAAGAAGACAATGAGGGAGGAGATCATATCAGAGGGATGTTGACAACTTGGACCTAGTTGTCAACAAGGCAAAGACTAGAAGAAAAGCAAGAGTTAAGAGTTTTAACAGACTGTTTTCCTCTGCTTCCACATTGAATGACGGGGCCATTCTTCTCATTCTTGAGGGCACAGATTTTATTCTGGTATATAGGAAATTTTCTGTCTCTTTCTGCAAAGGCTGGAAAGACAACTATCAGAGAGCAAAATAAGAGATTCCACAGAGAATAACTACCTCTGGGAATCTGCTGTTTGGAGAAGCTGGGTGCAGAGAGCTGTGGGTGCTGAGAGAGGCCTCCCCAGTGTGAGGCAGCAATCATACCAGAAGTCAAAGCCATGGTAGAAGGAGCCGTGCTGAGAGGTGAGAGCCCCGACCTGCTGTCTTTGGGGTTGTTTCACTCTCAGCTCCTGTGCATGAGCTTTGAATCACTCCTGAACCCAGCAACTTTCACCAAGTCTTACTGTGTTACTGATCGCTCTCCCTCATGATTGCTCGCCCTCACTGGGCTGGTTTTCCAGGAGGGAAAACCCCAAGATCTCCTTTCTGAATGACTTTTGCACCTTGCATAAAAGCAAAAATGTCAAGCCATTTTATAAAAAAAGCCAAACCACTCATACAAATACTACCCATACAAGCCCAAAGCATCATTCTCAAGGGAGTGTTGCTAAAATAGGCTGCAAATGCCATTGGGCTTGGTTTTCATCTTTTCTCTCTCAGTGTGACTATGACATGCGCTGGTATTTGCTTTGTGAGATAACAACAGACATAGGACATTTCAGGAAATACAAGGAGACAGCTAACCATAATATCTGCAACATTATCAAAGCTGGCATAATGCTGGTCTGAGTCTAACAGGAAAGCAGCAGTGGTACAAACTGGACACGTAACTTTAAAATGTCATGTATTGTTATCAGCAACATGACTAGCCAATCCTTGGTTAAAAGTGACTGTAATGTATAGAGGGAATGCAACGCTGCACTCTCCCCAGGCGTGATACAAGTTTCCAAAATGTGGCATCTTCACTTTAAAATAAGTAGGTATGGATGTTGACGACAGTCCAAAAATCCCGAAGGCTGGCTGGTGTCTGAATGGAAGAGGAAAGCTTTGCTTTCATTTCTCCTGGCCTGCCTTCCTCGGCATTGTCCTCATGTGAGCCCCACCACGCTCCTGCTTCAGCCTGAGCACCAATAAGCACATTTTACAATTGTTTGCTGGGTTCAAAACACTTGAAACATTTCAAAGCACCTGACATCCTTTCAAGTTAGCTGCTAAAAAAGCGAGCGCAAACAGAATGGGTTTCAGAGAAGCTCTGTCAATCAGCACTCAATCTGTATGTTCTCTGAGACATTCCTTATCCTGGCTGATTTATTTCATATTAAAAGGGCTGTCAATCTGTATCACAAGAACAGGTAGGAAAAAAAATGTGAGTGATGCCTGTGACTTTTTTTTTTTGTTTATTTAAAATTATATTTCCCTGCTCCTTCTTTCCCCCGTCATGTTGTCTCTTACCCACCCCCACCTTTATTTTTCTCTGCAGGTATGGCGTGAGTATTGTATACCACATGCATTTAAATTAGAAATATATTTTGCAAAGCTGTGGCAGACCCTTTTTTATTATCCATCAAATATATCCCTTTTACCATCTGATGGCTTGGCAACAGGATCATCTCTCTTTCAGTTAAAATAAATGGGCCAGTAAAGTGGTGGAATATTCACTGTGCTGAAAAGACTTTACACTAGTTAATGTACACTGTGTGTTGTGGGTTTCATTAGAGCAGAATACTAATGATGCACTGCATGTCTCCCCATGGTATCACTTTATTGTACCAGCTGTATTATTGTTTTATATTAATATATTGATTATTGTCTTTTTCTCTCCTGTGTGTTTTGTCTCCTAACTTTTTTCTTCTGGCATCGCATACCTAATACAGTTGGCAATTGTTTTCAATATCACATTTTTGGAATGAGTGTTGATATTTGTATGATTTCTTTTTGTTTTCCCCCATGTCTCCACAGTAATTAATTTCCCTTGTTTGCTGCACAGATGTTGGGGTACTTTTCAGTGAAACTTGATAAAGAATGACACCTTCACATACAGGTATAGAGGAAAAATGGATAAATATCTTGGCATTTCAGATTCCAAGGTGGGGAGGTATCTAAACTCTCAAAAGGCCAGTTCTTGGGGTTGGACAGTGGCTGAGAAAGATCTGTATTCTGGAGCTTTTCCATAGTTTGTTGGACTGCTGAACTCAAGGAGCTTGTTTGCTGTAGCTGTGAGAGAACCCCTACACCTGGGCTGGGTGGCCGTTCTGTTCCTCTGAGGAAAGGTGAGGTGAAAGCTGAGTTACCAGGAAGAAACAATATTTGGAATGGAAAGACACCATCACTTTGATCCATGTCAGTTCAGCAGCTAACACGGCAGGACCTGGTCCAGGTCTGGAGCTCCTAGGCACTACAGCAATACAGACGACAAAGAAGAGTAAGACCCTGGTAAACATACAGTTATGCAGCTGTTTATGTCCTGTGGCTGAGAAACAGTTAATTCTCCCAGCATTTTTTAAGGTGTCATAATACGTCATCATCATGACCATTTTACAGAGAGCTTGCTGCTGATGTCTGTGAGTCTGTGAGTCACCAGAACATGCTGCTGACAGTGTCAGGGAGGAGAAAGTGGAGGGTCTGGCAAGTGACCCACTGTTGTAGGAACAGGTACCCAATTCCACCCTCCCAAAATAGTGGCTTGGCAGGCTGCTGGGTGGAAACCCCTGTGAGTCCTGTGAGCTTGGACTGGTGCGGGAAGATATAGAGCCTTGAAGGCTGGTAGGTAAAGGAGCTCCAGGAAAAAAAAAACGGTTTGGAAGAAGATGTGGCAGCATGGCCAGCTGATTCATGTGGTGAACACCCAGTGCATGGCCCTGCCCTCTCCAGGTGTGCATGAGGTGGAGCCAGCTGTGGCTGGCAGCTGGTCTGTGAGCCTGACAGCTGCAAAATGCCCTTGTTATCCCTCCCTGGCTTGTGGTATGGGAAAGTTTCAGTACCTCCTCCTGACAAAACAGCGTGGATCAACCCTCTGCTCCCCGCAGTTGAGCTCTGTGCAAGTGAGGGGTTTGCAAAGTGACGGGCATGGCCGGAGTGTTATTTGTCCCACTGCGGGGAATTAAAGTAATCGGCATTAATTCATTACTGGCATAGGAAGGGATAGGAAAAAGCTGCATTTGAAGAGAAGATGCCAAATCGCGGTGTGAATCAGGTGACAGTACTGGGTTTCATGACCACAGGAGAACAGCCTCCTGTTGCTGAGATGATGTCTCCAGTGCTTAGCATTCGTTCACCACAGTGAGCTTATACTGGAAAATCAAGATGCATTTGCAAGCCCCACTGTTAAGGTACAAGTGATGTTTAGACAATACGTAAGCACAGTAATCAGAGAACTTTGTAAATTCAACAGCAGTTAAGGAAGGAGGACAAGAGGCTTTTCCCAGCGTGAAATAACAATCAGTGACTTATAACTTTTTCCTTGAAATAATAAAATGGAAAGAGACACAAAACATGGCGTGTTGACCGTAAAAGCACTGGAAGAATCCATAGTGAGCCCTGTGATCAAGTGTTTCCATACATTCCATGTGTTTGCAACTCTGGCAGTTAAGACACAAAGAAAAGCCGTTTTGGCAAAGCTTCTTCTGTCACTAGAACTATTCCTGGTGGGTAATTCCTCTAATCTCTTCAGCCCAAATTTGCAACAGGTGTTACCCACAAATTCTCTCCATAGAGTAAGTCAGCATGACTTGCTGACTCCAGTAGGGGAAAAACAATTTACAGTCCTGATGGGTATGATTGACCTTGATGGATCATCTTGAAAATGTCAGCATCAGCATTGCAAAGACTTTGTGAGGGTGATTATGATGGTAAAGCTCTCTAGTGGACAAGCAGTTCATAATGGCAAAGGA